>NC_141688.1:300235920-302635920 GCF_964263255.1 Lissotriton vulgaris | reverse complement strand
GCTCAGGAAGCTCCATCTTCTACAATCCGCTCGCGACCACTGATGATGTGTACGTAGATGAAAATGCCTCTATCAGCTCTGGGAGTTCCCAGAACTAACAGAAAGATCGACCTTGTGTCTGACCCCCGCAGATTCAACTAGGCACACAGCCACGACCCTACGGCTACCCAGACGGCAAGGCAATTTTTAACAAAGTATCAGCAAACTTCCTGGCTGGAGGCAATGTATCAACATTCAAATGTGTAAAATAGGCAGTTTCCTGCTTTATTTGTCCATATTACGAGATCGTAAATTGTATCTCAATTTTGCAGGAGCTGTTTGATCTGGAAACAGTGTATTCTCAGCAGGGGTTGCAATGTTCAAGTTCGCAGATGGCAAATGTTCTTTTGATGCAGGGAGCAAATGCTCAGAGTTCAAAGGAGTAGTTTCAGAAGGGGAGTCAGAGTTCGATGGATCAGTGATTAGTTCTGCATCGCTGAAAGGGATGAACCTGGGGGTTTGTTCAGTTTCAGAGGCACCGACTCCTTTCTTTACCCAGTTATCATAAGGAAGCGGCAGAGGCACACGCTTGACATGCGTTGTATGGATCCAGTTCTTTCGGCCAGCCACACGAATAGCAGTTCTCGTCGCCAATAATACTTGAAATGGGCCAACGTATCTGGGTTGGAGATTTCTTGTCCGCGCAAAATTTCGAATGACCACTTGATCACCTGGTTTCAGCTAATGACCTGGACTCTCCGGTGGCTTTGGCAATGCATCGAAAACCTGTTGGTGAATAAGACTCAATTTAGCAGTCAAGTCAAAAAGGTAATCAATTAACATTGGGTATTCCAGCTGTTTAAATTCCTTTGGTCTAGGTACCCCCCAAACATTGGCAGGACGGCCAAAAACTATTTCGTACGGACTAAGCCCTACTCTAGAATGCACAGTCGCTCTTGTGGATAACAAAGCCAAAGGTAGTGCATCTGGCCAGGACAAACCCGTGGATGCTTGTATCTTAGCAAGTTTCAGTTTGAGGGTGCCATTGTAACCCTCAACTAAACCAGCTGACTGGGGATGATTCGCACTGTGGAACTTCTGTTTTATCCCTAAGCCGGCACACACACTCTGCATAACTTTCCCTACGAATTCACTTCGATTATCTGACCATACAATCCGTGGCATTCCGTATCTGGGGAAGTATTCTTTGAGAAGGATTTTGGCAGTGGACAAGGCAGTATTGTCCTTCAGTGGGTATGCTTCGATCCATCTGGAAAAAGCACAGACTACGACTAGGACGTATTTTAGATTATTGCAACGATCCATGTGAATGAAGTCTAACTGAATCACTTCAAAGGGGCAAGAAGGAGGAGCGAAATGACCAGCGGGTGTGGGGATTCCTTTGTCAGGATTATGCATCAGGCATACCATGCAATTTCTCACTACTCTCTCTGCAAATTTACTGATTCCATCATTCTTCCAGACGGGAGCCAACATCTTACAAATCCCTTTAGAACTGATATGCGCTGCTCCATGCGCCATCGTTACTACTGCAAGCACATACGCATCGGGCAACATCCAACGCTGTTGTTCAGACAAATCAATCCAACACCCACTCGAGTCCAATTTACCCGTATTCTCTTTCCATACAAGTTTTTCCTCCTCAGTCGCCTCTTTCTGAATTTCTTTCACACTTTCCACTGTGTCCTCACACATTCCAGACTCAGAAATCCATCTTGCAGACGTTGCAACATACATTCTACTCATCATATTCCTAGCTGTCTGTTTAGCGGTCTCATCAGCAAAAGCATTCCCACGACCAACATCATCCGTGATTGCTTTATGAGCACTGCACTTCACAATCGCAACTTCAGTCGGCAAGGTTAAAGATTCCAACAAGTCGTTAACTAGCTGACCATGTTGAATCTTAGTCCCATGGGACGTAATGAAACCTCTCTCTTTCCACAAACGGCCAAAACTATGGGCCACGCCGAACGCGTACTGACTATCTGTGAACACATTCACTCTCTTTCCCTTAGCTAAAACACACGCTCTCGTTATTGCAATTAATTCCGCAGCTTGGGCAGAATTCTGACTCACTCTCGCAGTCTCCACAATAGTACTCAAAGTTGTTACTGCGTAAGAAGCAGTCACATCACCATTCTCCAATTTAAAGCAAGACCCATCAACATACAACGTGCCATCTGGATCTGACAACGGAGTGTCTTTAAGGTCAATTTGTCCTTTTGTCTCGTCCTCGGTTCTGAAGCAACAGTCATGTGGTTCCGAATCACTCGACTCCTGATTAGTCGGCAACAATGTTGCTGGATTCAATACATTGTATCTTTTGATCTGAATATGACTCGCTAGCAGTGTCAGCTCGTAGCCTGATAATCTAGCACTGGTAAGGTGTTGCGTCTTGGTTCGATTCATGAGTGTATCCACAGCATGAGGAACCATAACCACTAGCATGTTGTTCATCACCAAACCAGCAGATTGTCGAATGGAAGCCGCAGCTGCTGCTGTAGCTCTCAAACAACTAGGCAACGCTCTAGCTACCGGATCTAATGTTGATGAAAAATACGCACAAGGGCGTTGTTTATCACCAAATCTCTGTGTCAGAACACTCAACGTGCAACCTTCTCTCTCGTGGACATAGAGCGTGAATGGCTTGCTGTAGTCAGGTGTACCCAACACAGGAGCTGAACACAGTGCATTTCGTAACTCAGAAAAACTCTGCTGACATTCGGCAGACCATGGCACCGGACTCGGAACATTTTTCCCAGTCAAAGCTACCAATGGTTTTGCCAAAAGAGAAAAATTTGGGATCCACTGCCTACAGTACGAGGTAATACCTAAAAAGGCACGTACTTCTCTCTGTGTGCTAGGAACATTCATCTGAGTAATTGCTTTTATTCTCTCTGGGGTCAGCTTTCTTCCCTCCTTTGACAAGAGATGACCTAGGTAGGTCACTTCTTGGCAACAGTATTGCATTTTTGAAGGTGACACCTTGTGATTCAAACTCGACAAATGATGTAATAAGGAAATTGTAGCTGCTTTGCAAGTTTCCTTGTCATCGGCAGCCACTAGAAGATTGTCTACAAATTGCACTAAAGCAGAACCAGGAGGAAGTACAAAGGAATCTAACTGACTTTTTAATGCCTGGCTGTAAATGGATGGGCTCTCACAATAGCCTTGTGGAGCACGTTTAAACCTGAAGCTTCGACCTCCTAGAGAGAAGCCGAAAATATCTCTGCTTTCCTCGGCTATCGGAATGCTGAAAAAGGCATTTTTCAAATCGATAACTGAAAACCATGTGGCTGTAGCAGGAATCAACGTTAACAACGCAGTAATGTCTGGAACCACAGGAAACTGTGGAATCACAATTTTGTTAACCTCTCTAAGATCAATTACAAACCTATAGACTGGAGGCTTTGAAGGATCAGTACGTTTCAGAATTGGCAATACAGGACTGTTACAGACATTTCCTCTAGTTTCTTCTACTACGCCTTTCTTGATCAAATCTTGCACAATCAATAAAAGCGCACGTTCACCTTCACTAGAGATCTTGTATTGTGGGATTCGTGGAAGTTTGACATTCGCTTTCAAAGTGACTATATATGGTGGAATTTCTAAAAGACCTACATCGTTAGGACCAGTCGCCCAAAGAGTATCAGGGAGAGAACGCAGCTCTGGTGGGAGCGCATCCATCGACAAGTACATCGGAGAGATGATTCTTTTACCCAATGTAAGCTGTACTCCTGCCGGAAAACAGTACAATGTCGCATACAGGCGTTTTAACAAGTCTAAACCAAGCAGATTTTCATTACAACCGGTCGTCAAAATCAAGGGTGCTTTCAATTGACGGGGTCCAACAGAAATAGACAAAGCACCAGATACAGGGTTGTAAACAGGGGCGCCTGAAAAACCTACAGAAACATTTGTTAAGCCAGACAAAGGTGCGCCAGGGAGTTTCGCATGTATGATAGAACTTTTTGCTGCACCAGTATCCAACAGAAACGGTTCGACTACACCTGATGTTGCTACTGCGACTTAAGGCCCACTCTGATCTACTGGAACTGATACTACTCCCTCTCTTTGTCCATGGCTGTCCTAGTACTCACTTTGTTGAAATTCCTCATTAACTTCACAGTAGTCTTCAACATGATACTGTTGAGATCTATTTTGTTGGGCAGACTGTCCATTTCGCTGATCAAAATGATTAGAAGGGCGATCATTCGTTTGTGGAGGCATAGCACCTCGTCCTCGACCTCTAAAATTTTGCACATAACCACCACGACCTCTCTGAGCTGCTGCAGCATTATTCTGTGCTAACACTGGACACTCATTCTTATAATGACCTTCCTTCTTGCAGTAAGCACACTGATTCCACTGATATTGCGGCCTCTGAGAACCATAATCTGCCCTTTGATATGACCCTTGCTGCGTATTTGTCTGATTCGTGCAAGGCGGATATGCTTGTTGCAAGAGGACTTTAGTTTTTAAATCTTTCGTTTTCTTATCTGACTTTTCCTTCTCCTCTTTATCCCTATTTTCATAGTACTGGGCAGTCGCAAGTATTTGCGCAGTTGTAGAGACAGCCCACGCACTCTCAGAATCTTTCAGTTTATTACTAAGCTCCGGCAACAGATTGTGCACAAATTTATCAACAAATAATCTCTGTCCTCCTTCCGTGCTCATGTCCTGACCACTGTGATCTACGAAAGTCTCTTCAAACCTTGTGAAAAAGTCGGAGACACTTTCGTCTTTCTTCTGCCTGCATGCGGACAACTTATCCCAGTTAACGCGCAATGCTGGCATCAGAGTCTTCATTAATTCTATTATTCTATTCGGTAAATCAGCAAATAGAGGTTCAGGTTTGGAACCACCTATTTGTTGACCATCCGCTGCAATTATAGCTGCCCAATCACCACCTAGAGCAACTGGATGATTCTCTTTACGAATTTTAGCCCAAATTGGTTGCGGAACTACATTCCCAAATAACATGTCAATGTCCGCTAAATTCATCGCACAAGCTTCAACTGTCTGCGCTAACTCTTTGTAATATCCGGCGGGATTCTTACGTGGATCAGGTAAGGCCTGTTTCACTGCTAACACTTCTGCTCGCTTCCACGGAATGTGTATCCACACTCTCTGGAATTGGGCCGGAGTGGCTGCAATACCACGGTTCGCATCAGCTGGCACAGCTTCGCGCCAAATTGGAGGAACCTCCCTCATTGGATATTGGCAATTCTGCTTCGTACTACGTTTCTCTAACTCTCTAGGTGAACGAAGGGATGGATCATTCCTATAACTTAAAATCAGTTCCATCGCTTCCTTTATATTTTGACCAACTATCATACCTGCGGCAAATTCTTTCTGGACTTGAATTAATTCTTCTAGATTTGATTCAGAGTCATCCTCTTCCAATTCCTCACGCAGGGAGCACATTTCATCAAACACATATCATTGTGTCGGTTCATTCCATTGCATAAATGTATCTAATACATCTCTAGCACTATATCTTCCACTTTTCGAGATCCATCTAAGAGCCGTGGAATCTAATATTCCCCGTTCTTCAGTACTGGGATGCTGACTGCGTCTCTGAACAGAGTCAGAGGCAGGAGTCTTAATTAAAGTTTTATAGAAGGGAGATAGAATATTAGAGACAGAATCAGTGATTCTCCGACGAACAGAAAGCCGAGTCATAATGCTAGCAGAAGCAGTAAGCAGAGTAGCAGTTGGAACAGATAAAACAGGAACAGTAGAAGTAACAGGCAAAGTAGCTTGTGAAACAACAGGTGTAAGTGATACAGGTATAGGTAAAGAAGCCGGCAACCCTGGAAGAGGGGGTGCCGAAGGAACATTAACATTGACCACAGGAGGTACAGGAGCTTGATTCAGAGGAGCAGGAGCAGGAATACCAGGCTGTCCAGCAACCGGTAATTGAACATTCGGTAAAGGTGGAGCCATAGCACCCTGTGCATAAGGTGGGGGTGACCTCAACAAGTAAGACAACAAAGGATCCTTTTCGGGGTCCTCTATTATCTTAGCTGTACTCGATGGCAAGGCAGGATAGCACTTGTCTATCGCTAAATTACGTTCTCTATTGGCCACCTCCATTGCTTTCTCAGATTCATTGAGTTGCAGCTGCTTAGCAGACTGTTCTAAAGTCAACTCTTGCTCTTTCTGTTCTTTCTTTAACTTCTTAATTTCTCTCTGTTTAGATTCTTTTCGCCAATAACGGAAAGAATCAAACATTGCCGGCCGGGCTTTCTTCTTCAACAATTTCATTTCCAAATTATCAAGAACTTCGGGTTCAAAGCTACCATGCAGTGGCCAACTAAGGACACCGTCTTTCACTGTATAGCGGATCCACACCTCATTATAAGATATAGGACCCACTCCAAACTTACAATACAAATCATAAAGAGGAGTTCCAATCGGAGGAACCAGACATGAGTCCTCCAACCGGGAATCACTGTTGCAACCAAAACACGACAACATACAATTTTTCCGACTTACCATTTTATAATCCGGAACACAGAACAGACAAAACACAAACAAAAGGTGCGCACTCGAACCAAGAACTTAGGCCTACCAAAGCGAACAAATGTATCGATACCCAAACTAAACCAAAAGATTATCGTAACTAGAAAAACCAGTGATAATCTTACGAAACCAAACCAAACCAAGAACTAAAAAGGATTATCCAAACAGGAGCAACCCTTACGAAGTAACCAACTAGCAACCACTTAATACTTAACTGAGGCACTGAAGACGTCACCAAGGAGAAACCCGTCATGTCTCGCCGTACTAAGGACTGCACCTCGGGTCCAAGACAGGGCGACGGTCAAGGCAACGGACCACTGCAGCCGTCCGAACGGGAACCCTCGTGGAAGAGAACGTCGGGCCACTTTTGCGATATACCGGGATCGATGAAGTGGGGCGCATCCCTCAGGAATCTTCACACGAAGCTTCTCGAACTCTTCAGGCTTTTGGACCGGTACCGAATGACGTCGCCCTACGTTGGGCGCCAATTGGAGTTCTGGACTTTTTTGGTTCCGTCCAGAGGTGTCAGGGATAACACCCGAAGACCCCGGAGTTCTACCTGTCTCGGTGCAAAAATAAACAGAAACACGGGCTTCTCGATGGTGGCGTCAAAGACCAAAGGTTTATTAATGCAGGGACACAGAAGTCACAGAAACTACACACGGGCAGTATCTAGGAGCCTGTTCGATTTGTACAAAGTGAGTTGCTCCTTATATACTAATTTTTAGGCTTGGGGCAAATTCTTTACATGCTAGTACATTTCTAAACCTTTGTGTCCTAAACAATAAATATTTGGCGTTGCACAGGAATCGTCAACAATATCTGATGTCAAAACATTACGAACGAGGGGTTCCCACTGTTCCATCATAATCCCATGTCAGCTTTTCATTCAAGAGCCGGACCGCCTCATCGTAAATTTCGTTACCTAACCCTAATAAAGGCCCAGAAGGAAAGGAGCAGAGCCAGGTGTAGAAGATAGAAAAACAGGATAAGAGATGTTTGTGGGTCATAAATGGGCAAGGCTGCCAGCTTCGGCCGCCTAATCATGATCAGGCCAACGAACACGAGAACCAGTATAGCTGGACTGGCCTCAGGCAGAGGAGGCAGTTTCTGTCGAGTCATGCGGCCACAGCGTGTTCTGTCCTAAGGTGCACGTGTCATTAGCAAGGTGAATCTCCGGCTAAAGCTTACGTGTCCTTAAGTGGAAGAGGTCACTGTGTGTCCATTGACTATGTGAGGGCAAGAAATACAAAATGGCTGTCGTAATCTAAGATGGATGCCATGGGTAGATCAGAAATGTATTCATAACAGGAGTGCTCTTGCTCGTAGCATAGCGAAAACACCAGGATATGCTAAATGGATCATTTGCGGTTCACTGATACCAAAATTATGTATTTACGACAATATTGAAAACACGGGTTCAAATCGTCACGGAACCTCAATTTAGCCCCAGATCTTTGTACTGGGGTGAATGTAAGACATTGTTCTGCATTCTGTCCAACAACTGTGTTTTTTGCAATTTTCACACCAAGTGGGCTGGGTATGCTCAGACGTGAGTCCCAGGCTCTCCACATCACTGGAGTCAAGCTATCCAGGCTGAAGAAGGCTGATAGCCAGAAACCGGTCCTTGGATGCTTGATTCCGGTCTAGGAAAGACATGGCTTGGTAGTTCGGGCTGGACTGTTCCCATGAGGCACAGGGTCAGGGCTGATTTGCATATAGCCATTGTCTGACCTAGGGTGGTGTGGAGTGCAAAAAAACGATGGATTTAGGCCCAGATCTTTGTACTGGGGTGAATGTAAGACATAGTTCTACATTCTGTCCATAAACTGTGTTTTTTGCAATTTTCACTCCGAGCGGGTTGGGTATGCTCAGACGTGAGTCCCAAGCTCTCCACATCACTGGAGTCAAGCTATCCAGGCTGAAGAAGGCTGATAGCCAGAAACCGGTCCTTGGATGCTTGATTCCAGTCTAGGAAAGACATGGCTTGGTAGTTCGGGCTGGACTGTTCCCATGAGGCACAGGGTCAGGGCTGATTTGGATATAGCCATTGTCTGACCTAGGGTGGTGTGGAGTGCAAAAAAACGATGGATTTAGGCCCGGATCTTTGTACTGGGGTGAATGTAAGACATTGTTCTGCATTCTGTCCATCAACTGTGTTTTTTGCAATTTTCACCCCAAGTGGGCTGGGTATGCTCAGACGTGAGTCCCAGGCTCTCCACATCACTGGAGTCAAGCTAACCAGGCTTAGGAAGGCTGATAGCCAGAAACCGTTCCTTGGATGCTTGATGCGGGTCTAGGAAAGACATGGCTTGGTAGTTCGTGCAGGACTGTTCCCATGAAGCACAGGGTCAGGGCTGATTTCCATGTAGCCATTGTCTGACCTAGGGTGGTGCGGAGTGCAAAAAAATGAGGGATTTACGCCCAGATCTTTGTACTGGGGTGAATGTAAGACATTGTTCTGCATTCTGTCCATCAACTGTGTTTTTTGCAATTTTCACCCCGAGTGGGCTGGGTATGCTCAGACGTGAGTCCCAGGCTCTCCACATCACTGGAGTCAAGCTATCCAGGCTGAAGAATGCTGATAGCCAGAAACCGGTCCTTGGATGCTTGATTCCGGTCTAGGAAAGACATGGCTTGGTAGTTCGGGCTGGACTGTTCCCATGAGGCACAGGGTCAGGGCTGATTTGCATATAGCCATTGTCTGACCTAGGGTGGTGTGGAGTGCAAAAAAACGATGGATTTAGGCCCAGATCTTTGCACTGGGGTGAATGTAATACATTGTTCTGCATTCTGTCCATCAACTGTGTTTTTTGCAATTTTCACCCCGAGTGGGCTGGGTATGCTCAGACATGAGTCCCAGGCTCTCCACATCACTGGAGTCAAGCTATCCAGGCTGAAGAAGGCTGATAGCCAGAAACCGGTCCTTGGATGCTTGATTCCGGTCTAGGAAAGACATGGCTTGGTAGTTCGGGCTGGACTGTTCCCATGTGGGACAGGGTCAGGGCTGATTTGCATATAGCCATTGTCTGACCAAGGGTGGTGTGGAGTGCAAAAAAATGATGGATTTAGTCCCAGATCTTTGTACTGGGGTGAATGTAAGGCATTGTTCTGCATTCTGTCCATCAACTGTGTTTTTTGCAATTTTCACCCGAGTGGGCTGGGTATGATCAGACATGAGTCCCAGGCTCTCCACATCACTGGAGTCAAGCTATCCAGGCTGAAGAAGGCTGATAGCCAGAAACCAGTCATTGGATGCTTGATTCCAGTCTAGAAAAGACATGGCTTGGTAGTACGGGCTGGACTGTTCCCATGAGGCACAGGGTCAGGGCTGATTTGCATATAGCCATTGTCTGACCTAGGGTGGTGTGGAGTGCAAAGAAACGATGGATTTAGGCCCAGATCTTTGTACTGTGGTGAATGTAATACATTGTTCTGCATTCTGTCCATCAACTGTGTTTTTTGCAATTTTCACTCTGAATGGGCTGGGTATGCTCGGAAGTGAGTCCCAGGCTCTCCACATCACTGGAGTCAAGCTATCCAGGCTAAAGAAGGCTGATAGCCAGAAACCGGTCCTTGGATGCTTGATTCCAGTCTAGGAAAGACATGGCTTGGTAGTTCGGGCTGGACTGTTCCCATGAGGCACAGGGTCAGGGCTGATTTGGATATAGCCATTGTCTGACCTAGGGTGGTGTGGAGTGCAAAAAAACGATGGATTTAGGCCCGGATCTTTGTACTGGGGTAAATGTAAGACATTGTTCTACATTCTGTCCTTCAACTGTGTTTTTTGCAATTTTCACCCCGAGTGGGCTGGGTATGCTCAGACGTGAGTCCCAGGCTCTCCACATCACTGGAGTCAAGCTTACCAGGCTTAGGAAGGCTGATAGCCAGAAACCGTTCCTTGGATGCTTGATTCGGGTCTAGGAAAGACATGGCTTGGTAGTTCGTGCAGGACTGTTCCCATGTAGCACAGGGTCAGGGCTTATTTGCATGTAGCCATTGTCTGACCTAGGGTGGTGCGGAGTGCAAAAAAATGAGGGATTTACGCCCAGATCTTTGTACTGGGGTGAATGTAAGACATTGTTCTGCATTCTGTCCATCAACTGTGTTTTTTGCAATTTTCACCCCGAGTGGGCTGGGTATGCTCAGACATGAGTCCCAGGCTCTCCACATCACTGGAGTCAAGCTATCCAGGCTGAAGAAGGCTGATAGCCAGAAACCGGTCCTTGGATGCTTGATTCCAGTCTAGGAAAGACATGGCTTGGTAGTTCGGGCTGAACTGTTCCCATGAGGCACAGGGTCAGGGCTGATTTGCATATAGCCATTGTCTGACCTAGGGTGGTGTGGAATGCAAAAATACGATGGATTTAGGCCCAGATCTTTGTACTGGGGTGAATGTAAGACATTGTTCTGCATTCTGTCCATCAACTGTGTCTTTTGCAATTTTCACCCCGAGTGGGCTGGGTATGCTCAGACGTGAGTCCCAGGCTCTCCACATCACTGGAGTCAAGCTATCCTGGCTGAAGAAGGCTGATAGCCAGAAACCAGTCCTTGGATGCTTGATTCCGGTCTAGGAAAGACATGGCTTGGTAGTTCGGGCTGGACTGTTCCCATGAGGCACAGGGTCAGGGCTGATTTGCATATAGCCATTGTCTGACCTAGGTTGGGTGGAGTGCGAAAAAACGATGGATTTAGGCCCAGATCTCTGTACCGGGGTGAATGTAAGACATTGTTCTGCATTCTGCCCATCAACTGTGTTTTTTGCAATTTTCACCCCGAGTGGGCTGGGTATGCTCAGCCGTGAGTCCCAGGCTCTTCACATCACTGGAGTCAAGCTATCCAGGTTGAAGAAGGCTGATAGCCAGAAACCGGTCCTTGGATGCTTGATTCCGGTCTAGGAAAGACATGGCTTGGTAGTTCGGGCTGAACTGTTCCCATGAGGCACAGGGTCAGGGCTGATTTGCATATAGCCATTGTCTGACCTAGGGTGGTGTGGAATGCAAAAATACGATGGATTTAGGCCCAGATCTTTGTACTGGGGTGAATGTAAGACATTGTTCTGCATTCTGTCCATCAACTGTGTCTTTTGCAATTTTCACCCCGAGTGGGCTGGGTATGCTCAGACGTGAGTCCCAGGCTCTCCACATCACTGGAGTCAAGCTATCCTGGCTGAAGAAGGCTGATAGCCAGAAACCAGTCCTTGGATGCTTGATTCCGGTCTAGGAAAGACATGGCTTGGTAGTTCGGGCTGGACTGTTCCCATGAGGCACAGGGTCAGGCCTGATTTGCATATAGCCATTGTCTGACCTAGGTTGGGTGGAGTGCAAAAAAACGATGGATTTAGGCCCAGATCTCTGTACCGGGGTGAATGTAAGACATTGTTCTGCATTCTGCCCATCAACTGTGTTTTTTGCAATTTTCACCCCGAGTGGGCTGGGTATGCTCAGCCGTGAGTCCCAGGCTCTTCACATCACTGGAGTCAAGCTATCCAGGTTGAAGAAGGCTGATAGCCAGAAACCGGTCCTTGGATGCTTGATTCCGGTCTAGGAAAGACATGGCTTGGTAGTTCGGGCTGAACTGTTCCCATGAGGCACAGGGTCAGGGCTGATTTGCATATAGCCATTGTCTGACCTAGGGTGGTGTGGAGTGCAAAGAAACGATGGATTTAGGCCCAGATCTTTGTACTGTGGTGAATGTAATACATTGTTCTGCATTCTGTCCATCAACTGTGTTTTTTGCAATTTTCACTCTGAATGGGCTGGGTATGCTCGGAAGTGAGTCCCAGGCTCTCCACATCACTGGAGTCAAGCTATCCAGGCTAAAGAAGGCTGATAGCCAGAAACCGGTCCTTGGATGCTTGATTCCAGTCTAGGAAAGACATGGCTTGGTAGTTCGGGCTGGACTGTTCCCATGAGGCACAGGGTCAGGGCTGATTTGGATATAGCCATTGTCTGACCTAGGGTGGTGTGGAGTGCAAAAAAACGATGGATTTAGGCCCGGATCTTTGTACTGGGGTAAATGTAAGACATTGTTCTACATTCTGTCCTTCAACTGTGTTTTTTGCAATTTTCACCCCGAGTGGGCTGGGTATGCTCAGACGTGAGTCCCAGGCTCTCCACATCACTGGAGTCAAGCTTACCAGGCTTAGGAAGGCTGATAGCCAGAAACCGTTCCTTGGATGCTTGATTCGGGTCTAGGAAAGACATGGCTTGGTAGTTCGTGCAGGACTGTTCCCATGTAGCACAGGGTCAGGGCTTATTTGCATGTAGCCATTGTCTGACCTAGGGTGGTGCGGAGTGCAAAAAAATGAGGGATTTACGCCCAGATCTTTGTACTGGGGTGAATGTAAGACATTGTTCTGCATTCTGTCCATCAACTGTGTTTTTTGCAATTTTCACCCCGAGTGGGCTGGGTATGCTCAGACATGAGTCCCAGGCTCTCCACATCACTGGAGTCAAGCTATCCAGGCTGAAGAAGGCTGATAGCCAGAAACCGGTCCTTGGATGCTTGATTCCGGTCTAGGAAAGACATGGCTTGGTAGTTCGGGCTGAACTGTTCCCATGAGGCACAGGGTCAGGGCTGATTTGCATATAGCCATTGTCTGACCTAGGGTGGTGTGGAGTGCAAAACAACGATGGATTTAGGCCCAGATCTTTGCACTGGGGTGAATGTAATACATTGTTCTGCATTCTGTCCATCAACTGTGTTTTTTGCAATTTTCACCCCGAGTGGGCTGGGTATGCTCAGACATGAGTCCCAGGCTCTCCACATCACTGGAGTCAAGCTATCCAGGCTGAAGAAGGCTGATAGCCAGAAACCGGTCCTTGGATGCTTGATTCCGGTCAAGGAAAGACATTGCTTGGTAGTTCGGGCTGGACTGTTCCCATGTGGGACAGGGTCAGGGCTGATTTGCATATAGCCATTGTCTGACCAAGGGTGGTGTGGAGTGCAAAAAAATGATGGATTTAGTCCCAGATCTTTGTACTGGGGTGAATGTAAGGCATTGTTCTGCATTCTGTCCATCAACTGTGTTTTTTGCAATTTTCACCCGAGTGGGCTGGGTATGATCAGACATGAGTCCCAGGCTCTCCACATCACTGGAGTCAAGCTATCCAGGCTGAAGAAGGCTGATAGCCAGAAACCAGTCATTGGATGCTTGATTCCAGTCTAGAAAAGACATGGCTTGGTAGTACGGGCTGGACTGTTCCCATGAGGCACAGGGTCAGGGCTGATTTGCATATAGCCATTGTCTGACCTAGGGTGGTGTGGAGTGCAAAAAAACAATGGATTTAGGCCCAGATCTTTGTACTGGGGTGAATGTAGGACATTGTTCTGCATTCTGTCCATCAACTGTGTTTTTTGCAACTTTCACCCCGAGTGGGCTGGGTATGCTCAGAAGTGAGTCCCAGGCTCTCCACATCACTGGAGTCAAGCTATCCAGGCTGAAGAAGGCTGATAGCCAGAAACCGGTCCTTGGATGCTTGATTCCAGTCTAGGAAAGACATGGCTTGGTAGTTCGGGCTGGACTGTTCCCATGAGGCACAGGGTCAGGGCTAATTTGGATATAGCCATTGTCTGACCTAGGTTGTGTGGAGTGCAAAAAAACGATGGATTTAGGCCCAGATCTCTGTACCGGGGTGAATGTAAGACATTGTTCTGCATTCTGCCCATCAACTGTGTTTTTTGCAATTTTCACCCCGAGTGGGCTGGGTATGCTCAGCCGTGAGTCCCAGGCTCTTCACATCACTGGAGTCAAGCTATCCAGGCTGAAGAAGGCTGATAGCCAGAAACCGGTCCTTGGATGCTTGATTCCGGTCTAGGAAAGACATGGCTTGGTAGTTCGGGCTGAACTGTTCCCATGAGGCACAGGGTCAGGGCTGATTTGCATATAGCCATTGTCTGACCTAGGGTGGTGTGGAATGCAAAAATACGATGGATTTAGGCCCAGATCTTTGTACTGGGGTGAATGTAAGACATTGTTCTGCATTCTGTCCATCAACTGTGTCTTTTGCAATTTTCACCCCGAGTGGGCTGGGTATGCTCAGACGTGAGTCCCAGGCTCTCCACATCACTGGAGTCAAGCTATCCAGGCTGAAGAAGGCTGATAGCCAGAAACCAGTCCTTGGATGCTTGATTCCGGTCTAGGAAAGAAGTTGCTTGGTAGTTCGGGCTGGACTGTTCCCATGAGGCACAGGGTCAGGGCTGATTTGCATGTAGCCATTGTCTGACCTAGGGTAGTGTGGAGTGCAAAAAAATTAGGGATTTATGCCCAGATCTTTGTACTGGGGTGAATGTAAGACATTGTTCTGCATTCTGTCCATCAACTGTGTTTTTTGCAATTTTCACCCCGAGTGGGCTTGGTATGCTCAGACGTAAGTCCCAGGCTCTCCACATCACTGGAGTCAAGCTATCCAGGCTGAAGAAGGCTGATAGCCAGAAACCGGTCCTTGGATGCTTGATTCCGGTCTAGGAAAGACATGGCTTGGTAGTTCTGCCTGGACTGTTCCCATGAGGCACAGGGAAAGGGCTGATTTGCATATAGCCATTGTCTGACCTAGGGTGGTGAGGAGTGCAAAAAACGATGGATTAAGGAACAGATCTTTGTAATGGGGTGAATGTAAGACATTGTTCTGCATTCTGTCCATCAACTGTGTTTTTTGCAATTTTCACCCCGAGTGGGCTGGGTATGCTCAGACGTGAGTCCCAGGCTCTCCACATCACTGGAGTCAAGCTATCCAGGCTGAAGAAGGCTGATAGCCAGAAACCGGTCCTTGGATGCTTGATTCCGGTCTAGGAAAGGCATGGCTTGGTAGTTCGGGCTGAACTGGTCCCATGAGGGACAGGGTCAGGGCTGATTTGCATATAGCCATTGTCTGACCAAGGGTGGTGTGGAGTGCAAAAAAACGATGGATTTCGGCCCAGATCTTTGTACTGGGGTGAATGTAAGGCATTGTTCTGCATTCTGTCCATCAACTGTGTTTTTTGCAATTTTCACCCGAGTGGGCTGGGTATGATCAGACATGAGTCCCAGGCTCTCCACATCACTGGAGTCAAGCTATCCAGGCTGAAGAAGGCTGATAGCCAGAAACCAGTCATTGATTCTTGATTCCAGTCTCGGAAAGACATGGCTTGGTAGTTCGGGCTGGACTGTTCCCATGAGGCACAGGGTCAGGGCTGATTTGCATATAGCCATTGTCTGACCTAGGGTGGTGTGGAGTGCAAAAAAACGATGGATTTAGGCCCAGATCTTTGTACTGGGGTGAATGTAGGACATTGTTCTGCATTCTGTCCATCAACTGTGTTTTTTGCAACTTTCACCCCGAGTGGGCTGGGTATGCTCAGACATGAGTCCCAGGCTCTCCACATTACTGGAGTCAAGCTATCCAGGCTGAAGAAGGCTGATAGCCAGAAACCGGTCCTTGGATGCTTGATTCCGGTCTAGGAAAGACATGGCTTGGTAGTTCGGGCTGGACTGTTCCCATGAGGCACAGGGTCTGGGCTGATTTGCATATAAAAAAAAATGGATAGCACTGGCGCAATCATGCGTGAGTAACTCCCAGGTCACTGGTGATTGGCTGAAGCATTCAGCAAAGTTTATCAATAAAGTTTTGTACCATCACAATTTCAACAATGATAATAACGTATTCTCTTGTTTTTTCTTTCGAAAATCATTTACTCATACTTTGAAATTTTTTCATAACTCTGTAATGTATTTCCTTCATTATTCAATCATGAAGTGAGGTTTTAATAATCCATATCATTTCCAAACATCCAATTGGTTTCCAATGCATTTCGCCCGTTGGGCTTCATCAGGGAAATCTACAACACGAAAAATACATCTCCCATTATTCCAATAGCAATAATATATATAATGGCATTTCTTTACTCTAATCATAAATAACGTGCTAAACAATGACCTGAATAAACTGAAATAATAATCGTATTGAGCATTGTGGTTAAACCATTACCACAAATCATTTCACAAATCAACCCGTTACACATCTACATGAGTGACCGTTCTCTCATACTGTCACCTCTCAGTATAAGTAAAAACTAGCTAACGAGGGTTCACAGACTTCTATACATTTACGCGCTAGAGTTAGCAACTAGGGAATTTTTAAACCACCAACCGGTGGGAAATACTTTCAAGCGGTCGAAGGACCTTCTGCGCGTTATGCCCCTGACTTTACGTGTAACCGGCAAACATTCCTCATTCTTACCCGGGAAATGATTAGGGTGCACGCGTATCTCATCTGCGGCTCGAGTTTCTGAAACACTCGACTAACGGCGTGTGACGTTTAAGCCGGAAGTGGGTTGGTTTTCATATATTTAAAGGGGCAACTACGTTCATGAAATATCCCAACAGGGTTCATGTGTAAGCTTACTCATAAAAAAAAAATAGGATGTAAACCTGTATAGTTCCTGTCCTCTAAAGGAACGAAAACATAAACACAAATATAAAACGGCAATAATAAAAGCAACGCTTGTAATAGTGAGATGTATGGATGCACACAACAGCACAAGTCTTTCTTCTACTGAGCGTTATACTACAGGTAACAGCTGTATTCAACCCTCTCATTGATTCCATGTGGGGTCAAACTTTGTAGGAAAAAAATCCAGTGATTTTCTCGCATAAGCAGAGTCTTTTTATTGTCTTTGTATTCTTTTCTATCAACAATTTCTAGAATGCAGGCTTTTATTTGATTCACTTGGTGCATTTGTTCCAGAAAGTGGGTGGCGACTGCCGATTTCGTTACTTTTGTGCGAATGTTACTCTTATGTTCTGTGAGTCTTGTCTTAAGTTTACGCTCTGTTTGGCCAACATATACTTTCCCGCAAGGGCATTTGATGAGATAAATGATGTTTTTAGTATCACAAGTGCCTGTAACATTTAATTTGATTTTATTGCCTTTCATGGGATGCATGATGGTATTGCCTTCCATAATGTTGTGGCAGTTGCTGCAATTCTTGCAAGGAATAGTTCCTTTGTGGTTTTTTCTAACCTCAGTGATATTCGGGCATTTGATAAGTTCTCCCAAGTTCTTAGCTCGAGTGTATGAAAAAATAGGTTCGTCCTTGAAGATATTTTGGAAATCTGGTTCAGTTTGCAACATTGGCCAATGTTTTTTGATAGCTTTTTTCACTAGATGACTCACTGTAGAGAACTTGCTAACACAAGTTATTTTAGCCTCTTTTTTGTTGGATTTTGACTTTAACAACGTATCTCTGGTTTTAGTTTGAGTCCTTTCCATGGAAGCTTTCAGTATGTTTTCAGGGTATCCTCGCTTTTTGAAGCGTTGTAGCATATTTTGGGTTTGCGTCAGTGACTCCTGCGGGTTAGAGACGATTCTTTTAACTCTCAATAACTGGGAATAGGGTAGGTGTTGTTTCAGGGGACTAGGATGGAAACTCTGATATGTCAAGAGATTATTTCTGTCTGTTTTTTTGGTGTACAACGTGGTCTCTAGATGATGATTCCTTTTGGTGATGGTTACATCTAAGTAGTTAATTTGGCTCTGATGGATTTCTGATGTGAATTGGATGCGAGGATCTATGGTATTTAACTTGCTGATGTTTTCAATTAAATTTTCTTTTTTTCCTTTCCATAGTATAAATATGTCATCGATATATCTGACATAAATCCGTAATCCCTGTCTCCATTGGTCTTTTTGTAAAATATGTCTTTGCTCATATTGGTGCATGAAGATATTCGCATAGGCTGGAGCAGCCGGATTGCCCATGGATGTTCCCGACTTTTGTAGGTACCACCGCTTGTCACATTCAAAGTAACTGTGCATCAAAATGAAATTCAACATTTCCATTAGAAAATGTTTGTGGGATCATCATACTCCATGGTTAATAATGCTTCTTCTACTGCTTCCATACCCGAGAGATGTGGGATGGAAGTGTGCAATGCTTGTACATCGATCGTACATAGAGTAATTTCTTCTTCTGGTGTCAAATTAATAGATTCCAATTTCAACAAAAAATTAGTGGTGTCTTTCACAAACGAATCCATTGTAATTACGAATGGCTGCAAGTATTTGTCGATCCATTTACCCACCGGTTCATGCACACTACCACATGTAGACACAATGGGTCGGCAAGGAGGTCTGATCGGATCTTTATGGATCTTAGGCGTGAGGTATAGTCTAGGTGTTTTCGGGTACTCTGTAGTTAAATATTTTTTAACTTTTTCATCAATGCATCCTCTTGACACACCTTCTCGGATAATGTTTTCCAGGACCATTTGTATCTCTTTCGTAGGGTTGGTATTGAGTTCCATATACGTGTTGGTATCTTGGAGATGTACTGCAATTTGGGAATCATAATAGTCTTTGTCCATGATTACCAGGGCACCTCCCTTGTCCGCCTTTTGACATACAATATTGGAGTTGTTTGCTATAGTTCCTAAGGTAGCATATTCTTTTTGTGTAAGGTTCCGATGTCTAGTCTGTTTACGACAATTGATTTTGTTCAAATCCTGTTTAACCATTTGTTCATATAAGTCCAACGTCTTGTGGCTGATTGGAGGAATATACGTACTGCTTTTGTAAAGGCCCTTGAGAGGATCCTCACTGGGTTCTTGTATTTCCGTAACTACATTCGAGAAGAAGTGTCGGAGTCTTAATTTTCTCATGAGTTTATAAAAACTAACGTTTATTTTCAATTGGTTTGTACGTGTAGTGGGCACAAAAGACGTCCCTTTTTGTAATGTCTTAATCTGAGTGGTAGTGAGATGCATTTTAGAGATGTTAATTACTAGGTTCTCTATTTCTGACTCTTCTTCTTGTCCTTCTTCGTGGTTATCTGACGTGTTTGTGGCGGTTCTTGTTCCTTTTCCGTTGTTACTTGTTCTCTTTGACCTCCTGGGTCGTCCCCGCCGCTGGGACCTGCCTCTAAAAAAGGCTGTGTGGCTTTCAGGATGTTTGCTCTCGGTTCCCTTGTAGTGGGTTCTCCTCTGTTATTTTCTGATGTAGTATCTGTGTCGGTAGATGATGTATCTGTCTGTTGGGTGTAGGGACGATTTTGCAGCTTTCTCGCATAGACTTCTGCCCAATTATAAACTTCACCCAACTTATAGTCGATGGTGTCTCTGCGGTACTTCCGCAATTTCCTCTCATTCACCTCTTCTGTATGTTTTGTTAGCTGCGATTTAATATCCTCCAATATGGTGTTCAGTTCCTCTGGGGTCATACCTTTACTCAATTCCTCTTTTACCAGGTTAATATCTTTTTCAAGTTCCTCCAATATTTGCGATAGTTCCTCAATTATCAATAGGATGAGGTCGAGTGAACACTTATTGAGAATGGCATACCATTTATCTGTGAATTTTTGGGAATTTTTGCATAATGATGGTTTCAATAAGATTCTCAGCCCCCGTGGGATTCTTGACGCTTTGTGGTATCTTAGCATTGTGCTGGCATGCAACCTTTGGTTGATGATTTTCCGTGATAGATATAATAGTTGTTTGACTTGTTGTTCTTTGGATTTCGATGTGGTGTATTCACACGTTTCCTCTTGGATGAGGGCATAGATTTTGGTAGTTTCCTCTGTAGAGTATGCAAATGTGTCTACCCTTGTTTCAGTTAATTTTGTGATTTCTTCGCACTGCATTTTATTCGTTGCGCGCTACAGTTATGGAGCAGAAGTACTGGAACAGAATGGGGTGCACAGTTCATAACCCCATTCTGATTTGCATATAGCCATTGTCTGACCTAGGGTGGTGTGGAGTGCAAAAAACGATGCTTGATTCCGGTCTAGGAAAGACATGGCTTGGTAGTTCGGGCTGAACTGTTCCCATGAGGCACAGGGTCAGGGCTGATTTGCATATAGCCATTGTCTGACCCAGGGTGGTGTGGAATGCAAAAATACGATGGATTTAGGCCCAGATCTTTGTACTGGGGTGAATGTAAGACATTGTTCTACATTCTGTCCATCAACTGTGTCTTTTGAAATTTTCACCCCGAGTGGGCTGGGTATGCTCAGACGTGAGTCCCAGGCTCTCCACATCACTGGAGTCAAGCTATCTAGGCTGAAGAAGCCTGATAGCCAGAAACCGTTCCTTGGATGCTTGATTCGGGTCTAGGAAAGACATGGCTTGGTAGTTCGGGCTGGACTGGTCCCATGAGGGACAGGGTCAGGGCTGATTTGCATATAGCCATTGTCTGACCAAGGGTGGTGTGGAGTGCAAAAAAACGATGGATTTCGGCCCAGATCTTTGTACTGGGGTGAATGTAAGCCATTGTTCTGCATTCTGTCCATCAACTGTGTTTTTTGCAATTTTCACCCGAGTGGGCTGGGTATGATCAGACATGAGTCCCAGGCTCTCCACATCACTGGAGTCAAGCTATCCAGGCTGAAGAAGGCTGATAGCCAGAAACCAGTCATTGATTCTTGATTCGAGTCTAGGAAAGACATGGCTTGATAGTTCGGGCTGGACTGTTCCCATGAGGCACAGGGTCAGGGCTGATTTGCATATAGCCATTGTCTGACCTAGGGTGGTGTGGAGTGCAAAAAAACGAAGGATTTAGGCCCAGATCTTTGTACTGGGGTGAATGTAAGACATTGTTCTGCATTCTGTCCATCAACTGTGTTTTTTGCAATTTTCACCCCGAGTGGGCTGGGTATGCTCAGACGTCAGTCCCAGGCTCTCCACATTACTGGAGTCAAGCTATCCAGGCTGAGGAAGGCTGATAGCCAGAAACCGGTCCTTGGATGCATGATTCCGGTCTAGGAAAGAAATGGCATGGTAGTTCGGGCTGGACTGTTCCCATGAGGCACATGGTCAGGGCTGATTTGCATATAGCCATTGTCTGACCTAGGGTGGTGTGGAGTGCAAAAAAACTATGGATTTAGGCCCAGATCTTTGTACTGGGGTGAATGTAAGACATTGTTCTACATTCTGTCCATCAACTGTGTTTTTTGCAATTTTCGGACCCCAGACTAAGACATGAAACGCTGTCTATGAATGTGCATCCCTGGCCACCACCAGACATGATCATCTGCCCCCTCCCTAGGCAGGCATTAATTGGCAAGGATGTTGGTGTGAGCATTAAAAGGCCTAAGGTCTATAATGTGTCCATCACCTGTTGCAGGTCTTGCCTGAGTACTTATGTGTGCTAAAGAAGAATGAACTGCTTCACAGCTGTATTCCAGTACTGAACTGCGCTTGGTGCCTGCACATGTGTCTGTCACATCTGACAATCACTATTGTCCTGGTTGGGGGTACTAGGCATGTACTCTAGGGCCAGCTTTATTCTTACATTCTTAATTCTGGCATCAGCTGCAAACACCTTTAAGTGGGTAGGACTCTTCCTTTGGGCAGCAAATTTACCAAACCTGTGAAGTTGAGATCTACAGCAACCTACCAATCCTCCTTTGACCAACTGCACCCTCCTAATTACTTCAGGAGGAAGTAGGATTGAGTGGCAGGGCATGATGACTGCTGCAGATGGCATAAGCTCATGACTCAAGACTCTATAGTAGGTGCAGGTAACATGCTCCTCTGTGAGCAGGAATTGGGCACTAAACATTGCATTAGATCTCTTTTAAAGGGGCAATACTGTACGTGAGAGAGAACCATCTCCACATCATTCCGACACAGAGATGCAGCTCAATGCACCACAAATGAGTCTTAACTTGTCTAAATTCTTAGTCCTTTAGAAATGAGTAGCATTATGTGGTGTTAAATAGGTGTTAACTGGACAGACTATAATTGAGGGTCATGGTGTGTGCTGTTCAGTTCTGAGTCTCTACAATACAACTCCTCCCTGAGTAAGTGATGGACTGTTCACCTCACTGCCATGGGACACAAGTGCCTAAATGGGTGTACTGAGTTTTCATTATACCAGTAGGGCAGCCCTTGGATGTGAAATGTAGCCAGACTCAATCACTGGATTTGAGACTTTGTAACCCCTGAGTGTACTGTGGTTTGCAAACTGGTTCTGGTCTTTGGCTGCAAGCCATGAGATCACTAGAGTCTAGTTGCAAAACCTGTGTACAGTGCTTAATAAGTGATGTTTTTTCAACTACTATAGACCCAAAAAGATGCTGAGTAAAAGATTGGAAGGTATAGAACTGAAAAATTTATTCCTAGTGCAGTTAATGGAATTATGTGGATTAAGTGGTGCAGGTTTTCTAGATGCAAGTGGAGTAAAGTCTTTTTCATTTTGCTGAAAACCAGTTAGATAAACAAAGCGATGCTGCGGTTTCTGGCCATCACAGTCACTCAGCACAGGCTTTCTCTAGACACACCACAAGAGTCCCAGGGATTGCTATCAGATACTCTGCGGTCCTTCGGAAACCTAAGCTTTTAGAAGTGAAGGAAAGGTAGTTTGAGAGGTAGAAGATAAGATTAGCTTACCAGGAGCAGGATGAGTGTTGAGTGGAGAGACAGGAAATGTGGGTCCATGAAGAGAGACAAAGGGAAAGGGGTGAAATGGAGCAGCAAAAGGAAAGGCAGGATAAAGAAAAGGAAAGACAGGCTCAGGAAAGAAAAATGCAGAAAAAAGAGCAAGAAAGGCAATTGGAAAGAAAAACTGGATTCCTACACTTATCCAACAGAAAAGGTTTATATTTATCTCCCAATTAGTGGTTGAGCACATTCGGATGGTATTAACCTGTCCAAATGGAAGGAAGGTACCTTTGATGAAGCATGCCACTATTACATTGGGTGAGCTGTCTTCCCTTTATGTTTAATTGTGTCTGTGAATTTGTGGGTGAGCCTACACAGTGAATACCACCAGGTTAAAGGTTGAGGGTCTCTTTTAGTGTTTAGACGTATTTAATGTGGCGAGCTTGCTTTGGCCAAATCCTCTCTCACTCTCTAATTTGGTGTATTTATATAATATTCTCTGATAGTCTTAAAATAGAGCTCTCCCTTGTCTTATCTAGGACAAAGAGTGAGGGTAGACCATGCCCTTCAAACTATCTAGTGAGTAATTAAAATCCTCCCCAACCCAGCAGGCTAATATGAATGATTGTGTACCAAACAGGGAAGGCTCATCAGAGTTAGCACTATCAACAAAGCAAACAATAAGTAAAGTAGACCCTTGTTCCAACTGAACAATGGTCTGTCTTCCTCTAGATACAGATGAGACACTTAAAACTTTTCAAGAGCCCATCTGTGCAAGCATAATGACCCTTTCTAGGTATACCATCTGATTAGTAGAGGTCAATACCAGTGGTGTAACAAAACTTGAGCCCCCCCCCCCCCCCTTAATTCTCCAGATCCAGTCAGGAGCTCTCAGGCCAACCATGTACAAGGAGGGTGCTCCCTGGAGCTCCGGAGCACCCCTACACCGCAGGATCAGAGGGTGCTATTGTTACGCCACTGGTTAATACATGATATCCTAGTTGCTTTAATAAACTTTGATCTTTGTGGCATATACGCATCTCCAGGAGACAAAATATATCAGCCCAAAAGTACTAAATCTCCTCAGAAACGAAATGTGTTTTATAGCTTGGATTAACCCCGTTCTACTTTATCAAGTTTAGGCCATTTAACTCAGCTATTACAGAGAACAACAGTACTTTGACATTCTGGCAATAAGATCCTTTGCTTATATGTGGCTAGTTTGATTTTGATTTTACCTACTCTCCATATATTTCCCATATCCCACCATGACTGCACAGCAAGCTATAGTCCACCTTGGGAAGAAGTCTACCACCCACAGTAAAAATCACCCGCCATTTAGGCTGTCAGACTGCTGATAAATACCTTGAATAAAGTGACAGCCATGGGGTGGTCAATCGAGGAACACTCCTATGTGCCATGTCAGGAGGATTTACATACTTGAAAAGACTAGCAGAAGAGTGTTGCTCAAGCTGTCAATACTGAAACTATTCAAAACATCTGTGTTGAAACTAAGATAATCTGTTTAATTATGAGATCAAGGTGCCCCATCAGTGTGGGGTTTACAAATGGATTCCTGCCTTAATATTAACATTAATGGAATAGAGAGTCTTATTATTCTACTGTGCATTATTTTTGCACTATATTGGATTAGTACATTTGACCGTGCAAGCGTTCTCAGTTTGCAATATAGCTGCTGCAGAAAAGCAATGATTAGTACATAGAGAACATAGTACTCATGTGATCTCTGTGTTGGTGTGCGCCTTGCCTTGCAGCCCCTAATAAAGTTATGAAGAGCAGAAATATGCATAGCGTTATAATACAATTGTACTGTACTACCTATGACTGTACTGCACTACCTATGATTTTGCTGTACTACCTATGATTGTACTGCACTGCCTGCTTGTGAGCAGGTTTTAACCCCTTTAAAAAAAAATATTTTCTATTACATTTTGTCACAAGGTACATTTTGATCACATATAACTTAAGTTCATTATTAACATTCCTTTCTTACGGTCTTTTAAGTTGAATCACTTATCTCTATGATACATTCAAAAACCTTGTTATTATCATGGCATGCCCGGTACACAAAACACAAACCAATAGCATAAAAGAAAAAAAGAAGAAAAAAACTGCATTTATTAATAAGGCTGAGCCTATTTCATTGTATACATATATTTATAAAACGTCAGGGCTTAACTGATTCCTGTCCTTTTTACTGGCTCAATGGATCCTTTTTTAAACCAGTTGGTCATAGGTCCCAATATCCTGCGTCCCTTCTCCTTGCATGCCAACCCGTGTTATTATATAATGCCGTTTCCTGAACATGAATATTTAATACTCGATATAGCCAAGCAGTATATGATGGGGGCTCTGCATCTTTCTATACTGCGGCTATCAAAAGTCTGGCTACTGTAGTTGTAATAAACACAAAATCTCTATTAATTGTTGATAGTTCAGCTCGGCTATCATACCCAAATAGCATCATAGATGGGGTGATAGTAATCATACGATTAGTTGTTTCTTGCCAAAAGTTCTCAATTTCCTTTTTTAATGAGCTTAGGCAGTTACATGAAAAGAACATATGAATATCATCAGCAGGCCCTAGAGACATTTAGGACATTTATCCGTTTCTTGTTTTCCCCACTTATAAAGCTTAGCTGGGGTATAGTACAAATCAAAGATAGTTTTATAATGTTGTGTCTTTAAATTGGCCACCAAAAGAGTATTTCTCCCCAGTTCCAAGGACATGTCTAGATCTACCTCTGCATCCCCCAGTTTCTCTTCCCATCGTAACTCTGTTTTGCCTAAATCATCTGGTACAGTTTTCAGCAGTATGTTATAGAACTCCCCAATCCGGGAGCCCCCCACTGTAATTTATCCAGTAAAAGTATTGCTCCGAGGCTAAACGATCCCCTTTCCAAACTTTTTAGACACCCATACATTTGGATATACTGAAACAAAGTCCCTTTGTCAATTCCAAACTCCTCTACTAAATCTGGGAAGGGGATTATCTGTTCGTCATTATATAAACACAGAGCACGCATTATACCTGCCCGCTCACAATCCTAAGCCATACCATCCCTTATTTCTGCTAGAAACAGTGATGACCCCCATAATGGTGTATATCTATTAAATTTGGGAACTTACTGACTTTTATCCACACTACCTTGCTGCTTTATTGCATTTAATGCAGATGTTCTAATAGTAGCTCGACTACCATTATCTAAGAAACAACCCTTCTGCTTCCTTTCCTATGGCAAGCTGATATGTAGAAGGCAGGTCGTACTCTCTACCTATCCTATCCACCACCAAGAGAGTACCCATCTGTTGCAAAAAAGCTGCCCAGTATTAAAAAAATAGGTTTGTGCACCCTAACTGCCTCTCTCCCAGGGTAGAGTTAATATTCTTGAGGCCTGTCTTATTTTATGATAATTCCAAATGAAGTTCAAGAAAATAGCGTTCATTTTCTGGATTATATTAGGCTACAGTTAGAAGATAAGGAAATGAAATAGGTACAGAATTCTAGGAAAGATTGTAATTTTTAACACATTTATCGTACCAACTATAGTTAAATCTAATTTGTCTATTTGCCAAAGCTACTCGCTGATATCCTTAAGCACCGCCCGCTTACCCCAGGGAATATGAGTTTCTTGTAAGCAAATAATTTCTGGACTAATATATTGCAAACTTTCATGAATCTTATCTCTTTTAGCCCTATCATTAAACCCTGCCACATTAACTGTGCACATATTTAGCTTATCCATACCCTACACCTTGAAGTATACACCTTGCCTGTTCTATGCTCATTCTACTGAAACTTTGTTTCCTCTTCACATTCTTTGTCTACCTTGTCTGGCTTTTTCTGTCACCCCTCCCCCTCCCACTCTCCCTCCCCCAACCTCCCTGCTGCCCACCACCCCACCCTATCCTCCCTCCTCCCCCCCATCTCCGCCCTCTGAAAGCAGCTAGACCAATGGTCTAGTTGGAGAAGTGGCAGTATTACACCATGATCCATGATACACCCCCCTGTAACCTCTTTGTCATAGTGTCTAACATTATTACATCATAACATTAGGTTAGCACATTGTCTAACATTATTACATCATAACATTAGGTTCGCAAACCTAAGCCATATATACTGATATTATCTCCCCCCGAGCTATCCTACTTCTTCCCCTTTAATTCCTCCAAAAATTCTTTAGCCTTGACTTCTGATGTAAAGTAGCAAGTGCTATTCCCAATTACAATGTTTAGCTTTGCCGGGTTCATGAGATATGCCTGCACTCCTATTGCTCAAAACAGGCTTATCATCTGTCTTAATCTCCAGCGCCACTCAACAGTTACATGACGAAAAGTCAGGGCGTGTAAAAAACTCTACATCTTCCAGCTTACGCTTGCGATCTGGTCTGGCCTTCTCAAAAATAGTCTGCCGGAGAAGAATGTTCCAGAAATAAACAAGTACCACTCGGAGGCTACCATCTCCGGTTACAACTGACGGTTGTTTAGCAGTCATGGGCACCCGATGCGCTCTTTGGATTTCATGGACTCAATTCCAGCCTTCTACCTCAGGAAAAGCTATAGCTAAGAAGTCAATCATATAGAGGCGGATATCTGTACCCCATTAATCCTCCGGGATCCCTAAAAATTGGAGATTATTTCTCAGTTGGTGGTTTTCCTGTTCTTCGAGTTTCCACTGAGCATCTGTGAATGCGGAATACATGTGATGCGGACTGCACCTGTATTAACACCATGTCTGCCTCCAAATTCCCCGTTCGTGTTTCCAGTTCCGCTATACGATCCAAGGTTTCAACCCCCAATGTTATGCTGGTGCCAAACAATGCTCGTCTTGTCCTATTACTCATTTTTATGGTCGTGATTTGCAGCCTGACTCTCATCTTTGTCTAGTTTGTAATTTGTAACATCATGGGCTAGATGTAGGTAAATTAGATTTACCGATTCTAAAATACCGAATTTTACCAATTCTGTATTTTAGAATCGGTAAATCTGATGTAGGTAACAATTCAGTATTTTTTACTGAATCGTTAAGATTCGGTATTTACCGATTCGGTAAATACCGAATCGGTATTTGCTATTGAATCCTATGGGCCATGAAGCCCATAGGATTCAATAGCAAATACTGATTCGGTATTTAACGAATCGATAAAAATACCGAATTGCCAAGGGGGACCTTGTGTGCCATGTGACACACATACATGCCTTAGGATGTACATGTACACCTGTGCCATGTGACACACATACATGCCCTCAGGGCATGTATGTGTGCCACATGGCACAGGTGTACATGCACAGATGTGCATATACACAAGAATTCGTTATTTACCATGCAATTGTATTACATGGTAAATAACGAATTCTAAAGGCCCTGTAGCACTGTTAGAAGTGCTACCTACAAAGGAAAATACATATTCAGTAATTTTACCGATCGGTAAATTTACAGAATCAGTAAATTTTACAGATTCTGTAATTTTACAGAATCAGTAATTTTACCGATTCGGTAAAATTACTGATTCAGTAAAATTACAGAATCTGTAGGATTTTCAATGCCCTACATACCAATGTCAAAATACCGGTCGGAAACGGCAGTAAAATCGGTATTTTTGGCCGTTTCCGACCGGTATTTTGACACCTACATCGGGCCCTAGGTTTTTGTGTTTGGTGTCTTGCTTATTGCAACCGATGGTCAGTGTCTCCTATTTACTATGTGTCTGATTGGATTTTGCAAACAGTGCTCTGCATGCCAAAAAGGAATGTCTTCTTACTACAGACGCCAGCCTCATGTGTTAAGCATAGTGTGCCAGTTATACTACTTAAAGGAACTGCTAGAAAGAGAGGGACGAATGAGAGAGTCAGCTTGTGGGGCACACAGACACATGTGATGATTGAAAGGATGATTGAAAGGACACATAGTGCGTTTTAGTACAGTAGCATAGGGACATATGTATAAAGCCCTCCCATTCGCAAATGGGCCAATTCTCAGAATCGTCCCGTTTGCCAACGGGAAAAGGCCTTTTGGGACGTATCATCCCAAAAGGGCATCGCAAATTAGAGAATCGCAAAATTTGCGATACTCTATTTTGCGATTACATTTAAGGAATCACAAATTGCGATTCCTTAAATACCTAAGTTGTGCAAATTTAGCATAAGAAATTGCAAATTACCACCAACTGAGAGTTGGTGTTAATTTGCAAATTCTTTTAAAAAAACACTTTTTTTCTAAGTGCCATGTGCCACACATACATGTATGTGAGCCACATGTGCACACATTCATATTTCAGGGGTGCAACAGGGTGTCCTTTTGACACCCAAGCACCCCTGAAATTGCATTCTCAATTTGCGATTCTCTAATTGGAAATCCCAAATTGAGAATGCCTTCCCATTATTCCTATCCTGTTTTGCGATTCTCAAAAATTTGCTATTTGAGAACCGCAATGACGGTATTAGATACTTATGCCCCTAAGTAGCTAAGAAGACTGAAAAGTAAGGCTTTGTGGCAAAACGTTGTTGTCTCTATCTATGCTGAAACTTGGCAGAATTGCAACCCTCATTTATTTGTTTATTATATTTATTTCTTGAACACAACATACATCCCTAAAGGGATATCACAGCATTAAAACATTCGCTACCTTGTAACCTGCCTCACACTCAGTTATGGGGGAAATAGCCAGGTCTTCAATCTCTTCCCGAAAGTAGCATGGTCCATGGTCTGACGAAGATCAACAAGCAGTGAATTCCAGAGCACAACAGCCAAGTGGGTGTGAGAGTGGCAATATCAATCGCATAAGGGAGCACTTTGGTCTCATAGCCATTAGCTCGATACGGTAAAATTGCGGCATTTAAAATCAGCTGATTAATGAAGGGAACAATATATATAAAGCAAAAATGATATTGGGGAGCAGGGGCAGCCTGGCTGGTGCCCCGTGCTACCGGAATCGGATCAGAAGTATTCCCCATCACTTGCAGCCTTGCACTAGTTTATGATACATTGCCTGGATAGCAGTAATCGGCTGCAGGCCAAACCCTCTGTCTGACAAAATTTCCCAGAGATATTACCACGTCACCTGATCAAAAGCCTTTTCGAGGTCCAAGAAGCTCACAGCCAAACCATCTCTTTAACTTCCGCTATGTCTATCAAGGAGATCACACGTCAGATGTGATCTGTAGTACCTCAGCCAGGTATAAAGCTGTGCTGCCATGGCAAAATCAATTTAGCTATGATTCCCTGGAGCCAATTGGCTAAGACCTTTGAGTACATTTTGGCGTCCGAGTTTATTAACGATATAGGCCGGTATGATCCTGGCAGCTCAGGTGTTTTTCATTTTGTGGGAAATATTACTATGTATGTCTCCTGCCATGATTTGTGGGGTATCACACAGTAGTGCACATCTAAAAACAAATCTTGTAATATTGGAACCAAAATTGGTTGCAGTACTTTATATATTTCAACTGGAATTTTAACGGGCCAGATACTTTCCCCAAGGATAGGGCGTTCAGAGCTATCTTTTTTTCTTCCAATAAAATGTCTTTTTTCAATTCAGAGTGGTTCTCTGCCTCCAATCTACCAGATCCTAAATATTTCCTAGTACTTCTTACTGTCCTAAGTTGTTGGGATCCAGTTGATATAGTTTACTGCAAAATTGTTTTAACTCCTCCGTGATTTTTATCCGACTGTTTTGCAATTGCCCATCACAGTTCTTAATTTTGGCAATAATATTATATGTAGCCAGCTGCCTGATCCTTAGAGCCAATATTCTGCCTGCCATCTCCCCAAATTCATACCTCTCTTTTTAATATGTCTGGTATGCCTGTGCCACTTGTACTTAAAACAGACTATTAATTTCTGCCTTAGCTACTACTGTCTCTCTCCTACAGCCACCCAATCTCTCAAAATCCCCCTCCCCAAGCAAATTAATATGTTCTGTCTCTAGTTGTGCCAATTTTGTCATAAGACCAGTAATTTGCTCCTTACGATGCTTGCGCCGCTGACCAACAAAGCTTATTACTTGTCCCCTAAGGCTGGCTTTAAATGCATCCCACACCATCGTAAGAGAGGTACTGTAGTGGTTGGCATCAAAAAACTCCCATGTCCAGTTTTTAATAGACCTAAAAAGTCTTCATCAGCTAATAATTTCCTGTTAAACGTCCATAGACGAGGCTGCCCTTCCCTACCCTGATGAGTTATTCCCAACAGGAGAGGATTATGGTCTGAGAAGATTTGGGGCATTTTAGTGATTTCCGCCTCCCCAAGGATCCGAGATGATCAAAAAGTAGTCCAAATGTATGCTTTTTTGATGTGGACATGAGAAGTATGTAAATCCTGGATCTTTATCATTCTTGGCTGCCCACACATCCACTAACCCATGGCTAGCCTTATGCGTATTTATTGCCCGATTAACCTTTGGTTTCCTTCCAGTGTACCCCAAGCCTATCTCCCATGAAGTCCCAAAATGATTATTAACATCTGCACATAGTCGTGTCAAGTCATAAAATTTGTATAGCGCACTACATACCCAGAGGGTTTCAAGGCGCTTAGGAAGGGGAGGAGGATTATTTGTCAAATATCCACGTTTTAAGCTGCTTTCTGAACGCTAGGTGATTCTGGGTGAGGCGAAGGTAGGCGGGGAGTGAGTTCCATGTTTTGGCAGCCAGGTATGAAAAGGATCTGCCTCCCATGGTGGTCTTGTTGATGCGAGGTACAGTGGCGAAGGCTTGGCTGGAAGAGCGAAGTTGGCGGGAGGGGGTGTAGAAGGACAGTCGAGAGTTGAGGCAGTCTGGTCCGATGTCGTAGAGTGATTTGTGTGCGTGGGTAAGCAGTCGGAAAGTGATCCTCTTATTGACGGGTAGCCAGTGGAGGTCTTTAAGGTGACCAGAGATGTGTTCGTTGCGTGGGATGTCTAATATGAGCCTGGCTGAGGCGTTTTGGATTCGTTGTAGTTTCTTCTGGAGTTTAGCGGTGGTACCTGCGTAGAGGGTGTTTCCGTAGTCCAGTCGGCTCGTGACTAGAGCGTGGGTGACTGTTTTCCTTGTTTCGGAGGGGATCCAGCGAAATGTTTTTCTGAGCATGCGAAGAATGTTAAAGCAGGAAGAGGATACGGCGTTGACTTGTCTGTTCATTGAGAGTGAAGAATCCAGGATGACGCCAAGGTTCCGTGCGTGGTCTGTCGGGATGGGTGCTTTTCCGAGGGCTTCCGGCCACCAGGAGTCGTCCCATGCAGAGGGGGATGTACCTAAGATGAGGACTTCTGTTTTGTCTGAGTTCAGTTTCAGACGGCTTTGTTTCATCCATTCGGCGACTTCTTTCATTCCTTCGTGTAGGTTAGTTTTGGCGGTGCTGGGGTCCTTGGTGAGAGAAAGGATCAGTTGAGTGTCGTCCGCGTAAGAGATGATGTTGAGGTTGTGTTGGCGGGGGATGGCCGCGAGGGGGCTCATGTATACGTTGAAGAGGGTGGGACTGAGTGAGGATCCTTGAGGTACGCCGCAGATGATTTCAGAGGCCTCGGACTTGAATGGTGGGAGGCGGACTCTCTGGGTTCTTCCGGTTAGGAACGAGGTGATCCATTCCAGTGCTTTTCCTTGGATTCCGATGTTTCTGAGGCGTTGTAAAAGGGTGCTGTGGCAGACTGTGTCGAATGCTGCAGAGAGGTCGAGGAGGATGAGGGCGACTGTGTCTCCATTGTCCAGTAGAGTTCGAATGTCGTCTGTTGCTGCGATGAGGGCGGTCTAAGTGCTGTGTTTTGCTCGGAAGCCAGATTGTGAGGGGTCGAGTGATTTGTTGGCTTCGAGGAAGGCGGCGAGCTGGTTGTTGACGGCTTTCTCGATGACTTTGGCCGGAAATGGAAGAAGCGAGATGGGGCGGTAGTTTTTGAGTTCGGTGGGGTCTGCTGTTGGTTTTTTCAGAAGGGCGGTGAGTTCAGCGTGTTTCCAGTCTTCTGGGAAGGTGGCGGAGTTGAAGGAGCAGTTGATGACGTCTCGGAGGTGCGGAGCTATGACGGAGTCTGCTTTGTTGAAGATGTGGTGAGGGCATGGGTCTGTGGCGGATCCAGAGTGGATGGAATTCATCAGGCGGATGGTGTCTTCAGTGGAGATTGGGTTCCAGGCGTTAAGGGTGTTTACGGGGGGAAGATGGTCAGCAGATGGTAGGGTGGGTTGGTTTCCGGGTTGGTTGTCAAAGCTGTTGTGGATGTCAGCAATCTTGTTGTGGAAAAAAGAGGCTAGGGAGTCGCAGAGGGTTTGAGAGGGGGTGATGTCGTTGGAGTTGGCCGAGGGGTTGGAAAATTCCTTGACGATGTTGAAAAGTTCCTTGCTGTTGTGGGCGTTGTTGTCAAGTCGATCCTTGAATGCTGTTTTCTTGGCTTTTCAGATCAGTTGGTGGTGAGTACGGGTGGCGCTTTTGAAGGCGTCCTTGTTGCTGGTGGATGGGTCTTTTTTCCAGGCCTTTTCAAGGGAGCGGCACAGTTTCTTGGACTTTTTGAGATCATCGTTGAACCATGAGGCCTTCTTGTTGCCAAGTTTGTGTTGACGTTTTTTCAGTGGTGCTAAGTTGTCGGCGGTGTTGGATAACCAGAGGGTGAGGTTGGAGGCGGCTTCGTTGGCGTTAGAAGAGAGGGCTGGGGAGGTTCGAAGGAGCGATGTGGAGATCTGATCCGTGGTGATTTTGTTCCAGTTTCTTTGTAGAGTTGGTTGGAGGTGGATGATGGGTTTCGGCTTGTTGTAGGTGAAGTGAACGCAGCTGTGGTCAGTCCAGAGGAGATCCATAGTGTGGCTGAAGAAGACATGGTTGCTGGAGGTGAAGATGGGGTCGAGTGTGTGACCTGCGATGTGGGTGGGGGAAGTGACCAGTTGTTTAAGTCCGAGGTTGGCGAGGTTGTCTAAGAGGGTGGCGGTGTTGCGGTCGTTGATCTTTTCAAGGTGGAAGTTGAGGTCTCCCAGAAGGATGTAGTCTTTGGAGGGGAGCGCGTGTGGGGTGATGAAGTCCGTGATGTCTTCACTGAATTTTGCGCGGGGTCCTGGTGGTCTGTAGAGGAGGGTGCCTCTAAGAGTTGTATTGGGGTCGATGTGGATCTGGAAGTGAAGGTGTTCGGAGTTAGCGAGGTTGGCGTCGGAGCTGGTGGAGATGCGGATGGATTTCTTATGGACGATAGCGATTCCTCCTCCTGTATGGTCGGTGCGGTCCTTGCGTGTTATCTTATAGTCAACAGGGATAGCGATGGCGATGTCAGGGGCGGAGGAAGCGTTCATCCATATTTCCGTTAGGAAGGCGACGTCAGGAGAGATGGTGTCTAGTAGGTTCCAAAGGTCAATGGCGTGCCTGTGGACCGAGCGGGTGTTGAGAAGGATGCATTGTAGGTGGTTGGGGTCGGGAATCTGTGGTGTGGTCGTAGCGGAGATGATGTCGGTGCCGCTAAATTTGCAGGAGAGGCAGGAGAACGGTCCATGGGTGCGTCCAGGAGCGGCTTGGACGCAGTTGGGGGCGCGACCTGGGTTGAGGGCTAGGAGGGTGGTGGCATCGTAGGTAATGCGGGGGGGCTGGGCAGCGCGAGGGGCAGGGGGTCTGGCGCTGGGCGCGGTCCAGGCGCGGACGGGCGTAGACGGGCTTACCTTTGGCGCACCTTCGGCGCGGATTGGGCGCGGACGCTGCGCGTGAACGCTGACGCGGGAGCTACTGTCATATATGGATAGTGGAGGGGGAGGGGCGAGGGCGTCACAGCTGGGAGGCGGGGCGGGCACACGAGGACAACAACAAACAAAATGGAGGCGGAGGGGGGGGCACAGCGCAGCGCTACAATCTAACGCGCCAACAGGAATGAAAACACTGTGGAAATGATCAATGAAGCGCTAATTAATCAAAGCGGCAATATTCTACACAGCAGATAAATTAAACTACACAACAAGAGCAGCCCAGGCAAGTCAGCGCTACGGAATCGTTAATACTGCAGGCGGAGTGACACAAAGCAGTTCAGACAGGCAGCGCTAATAAATAATTAATACAGCAGGCGATATGCAAGCAAATGAAAGGCGCTTTTTAAACTCAAAGCTTCAATGCAGCGCGTTAAAACCAGATGCCTGCGAGAGACACTGGGAGCGACCACTCAGCTTGTAGGCGAGGAGCGAGTCACGAAGCACGTAGGGAGTGGAGCGCACTTTCTACTCTGTGGGAGGGCGTCACAGCTGGGAGGCGGGGCGGGCACACGAGGACAACAACAAACAAAATGGAGGCGGAGGGGGGGGCACAGCGCAGCGCTACAGTCTAACGCGCCAACAGGAATGAAAACACTGTGGAAATGATCAATGAAGCGCTAATTAATCAAAGCGGCAATATTCTACACAGCAGATAAATTAAACTACACAACAAGAGCAGCCCAGGCAAGTCAGCGCTACGGAATCGTTAATACTGCAGGCGGAGTGACACAAAGCAGTTCAGACAGGCAGCGCTAATAAATAATTAATACAGCAGGCGATATGCAAGCAAATGAAAGGCGCTTTTTAAACTCAAAGCTTCAATGCAGCGCGTTAAAACCAGATGCCTGCGAGAGACACTGGGAACGACCACTCAGCTTGTAGGCGAGGAGCGAGTCACGAAGCACATAGGGAGTGGAGCGCACTTTCTACTCTGTGGGAGGGCGTCACAGCTTGGAGGCGGGGCGGGCACACGAGGACAACAACAAACAAAATGGAGGCGGAGGGGGGGGCACAGCGCAGCGCTACAGTCTAACGCGCCAACAGGAATGAAAACACTGTGGAAATGATCAATGAAGCGCTAATTAATCAAAGCGGCAATATTCTACACAGCAGATAAATTAAACTACACAACAAGAGCAGCCCAGGCAAGTCAGCGCTACGGAATCGTTAATACTGCAGGCGGAGTGACACAAAGCAGTTCAGACAGGCAGCGCTAATAAATAATTAATACAGCAGGCGATATGCAAGCAAATGAAAGGCGCTTTTTAAACTCAAAGCTTCAATGCAGCGCGTTAAAACCAGATGCCTGCGAGAGACACTGGGAGCGACCACTCAGCTTGTAGGCGAGGAGCGAGTCACGAAGCACGTAGGGAGTGGAGCGCACTTTCTACTCTGTGGGAGGGCGTCACAGCTGGGAGGCGGGGCGGGCACACGAGGACAACAACAAACAAAATGGAGGCGGAGGGGGGGGGCACAGCGCAGCGCTACAGTCTAACGCGCCAACAGGAATGAAAACACTGTGGAAATGATCAATGAAGCGCTAATTAATCAAAGCGGCAATATTCTACACAGCAGATAAATTAAACTACACAACAAGAGCAGCCCAGGCAAGTCAGCGCTACGGAATCGTTAATACTGCAGGTGGAGTGACACAAAGCAGTTCAGACAGGCAGCGCTAATAAATAATTAATACAGCAGGCGATATGCAAGCAAATGAAAGGCGCTTTTTAAACTCAATGCTTCAATGCAGCGCGTTAAAACCAGATGCCTGCGAGAGACACTGGGAGCGACCACTCAGCTTGTAGGCGAGGAGCGAGTCACGAAGCACGTAGGGAGTGGAGCGCACTTTCTACTCTGTGGGAGGGCGTCACAGCTGGGAGGCGGGGCGGGCACACGAGGACAACAACAAACAAAATGGAGGCGGAGGGGGGGGCACAGCGCAGCGCTACAGTCTAACGCGCCAACAGGAATGAAAACACTGTGGAAATGATCAATGAAGCGCTAATTAATCAAAGCGGCAATATTCTACACAGCAGATAAATTAAACTACACAACAAGAGCAGCCCAGGCAAGTCAGCGCTACGGAATCGTTAATACTGCAGGCGCAGTGACACAAAGCAGTTCAGACAGGCAGCGCTAATAAATAATTAATACAGCAGGCGATATGCAAGCAAATGAAAGGCGCTTTTTAAACTCAAAGCTTCAATGCAGCGCGTTAAAACCAGATGCCTGCGAGAGACACTGGGAGCGACCACTCAGCTTGTAGGCGCCAGCTCTTCCCAAATTTTAGGTTCATCCTGATTTGAGGCATAGATAGTCCCGATTGTCAACCCATGTGCTTAATGAGACAATTGCCCATCGGCCCCATTCATCTGCCAGGGTATGCTTACTTATTCCCACTTTATGCTTAATAAAAATCGCTACTCCCCTAATCGTGGACGTCTGTGAGGAGCAGACAGCCAAGTCGTAGCCATTTATCTGAAGTACCGCCTGTTTACCCCAGGAAATATGAGTTTCTTGTAAGCAAATAATTTCCTGACTAATATATTGCAAACTTTCATGAATCTTATCTCTTTTAGCCCTATCATTAAACCCTGCCACATTAACTGTGCACATCTTTAGCTTATCTATACCCTACACATTGAAGTACCCACCTTGCCTGTTCTATGCTCCTTTTACTGAATCTTTGTTTCCTCTTCACATTCTCTATGTACCTTGTGTGGCTTTTTCTGTCACCCCTCCCCTTCCCACTCTCCCTCCCCCAAACTCCCTGCTGCCCACCACCCCACCCTATCCTCCCTCCTCCCCCCATCTCCTCCCTCTAAAAGCAGCTAGACCAATATTTTCTACTTGGAGAAGTGGCAGCATTACACCATGATCCATGATACACCCCCCCTGTAACCTCTTTGTCATAGTGTCTAACATTATTACATCATAACATTAGGTTAGCACATTGTCTAACATTATTAGATCATAACATTAGGTTGCCACACTAAGCCATACATACTGATATTATCTCCCGCCCGAGCGATCCTACTTTTTCCCCTTTAATTCCTCCAAACATTCTTTAGCCTTGACTTCTGATGTAAGGTAGCAAGTGCTATCCCCAATTACAATGTTTAGCTTTGCCGGGTTCATGAGATATGCCTGCACTTCTATTGCTTGAAACAGGCTAAACATCTGTCTTAATATCCAGCGCCACTCAACAGTTACATGACAAAAGTCAGGGCATGTAAAAAACTCTACATCTTCCAGCTTACGCTTGCGATGTGGTCTGGCCTTCTCAACAATAGTCTGCGGGAGAAGAACGTTCCAGAAATAAACAAGTACCAGTCGGGGCTATCATCTCCGGTTACAACTGACGGTTGTTTAGCAGTCATGGGCACCCGATGCGCTCTTTGGATTTCATGGACCCAATTCCAGCCTTCTACCTCAGCAAAAGCTCTAGCTAAGAGGTCAATCATATAGAGGCGGATAAATGTACCCCATTAATCCTCCGGGATACCTAAAAATTAGAGATTATTTCTCCGTTGGTGGTTTTCCTGTTCTTCGAGTTTCCACTGAACATCTGTGAATGCGGAATACATGTGATGCGGACTGCACCTGTATTAACACCATGTCTGCCTCCAAATTCCCCGTTCGTGTTTCCACTTCCGTTATACGATCCAAGGTTTCAACTCCCAATGTTATGCTTGTGCCAAACAATGCTCGGCTTGTCCTATTACTCATTTTTATGGTTGTGATTTGCAGTCTGACTCTCATCTTTGTCTAGTTTGCAATTTGTAACATTAGGTTTTTGTGTTTGGTGTCTTGCTTATTGCAACCGATGGTTAGTGTCTCCTATTTACTATGTGTCTGATTGGATTTTGCAAACAGTGCTCTGCTTGCCAAAAAGGAATGTCTTCTTACTACAGATGCCAGCCTCATGTCTTAAGCATAGTGTGCCAGTTATACTACATAAGGGAACTGCTAGAAAGAGAGGGACAAATGAGAGAGTCAGCTTGTGGGGCACACAGACACGTGTGATGATTGAAAGGACACATAGTGCATTTTAGCACAGTAGCATGTATAAATCCCTTTCCCCATTCGCAAATTGGCCAATTTTCAGAATCCTGACTTTGTGAAGCCTTGACGAAGCCGTAGGTGTCTTGAACCTAGGCGAAACGCGTTGGTGCAATGAGCGGATTTTGATGAATAAAAGATTTCTATTATAACACCATTACTTTGGAGTGGAAGTTTGGACTCACAATTTGCAATTGCCTTTTGGGATGTATCATCTCAAAAGGGCATCGCAAATTAGAGAATCGCAAAATTTGCGACTCTATATTTTGCGATTACATTTAAGGAATCGCAAATGCTATTCCTTAAATGCGATGTAGGAAGTACCTAAGTTGTGCAAATTTGGCATAAGAAATCGCAAATTGCCACCAACTGATAGTTGGTGTTAATTTGCGAATTCTTTTAAAAAAGCACTTTTTTTTCTAAGTGCCATGTGCCACACATACATGTATGTGCACCACATGTGCACACGTTCATATTTCAGGGGTGCAACTGGGTGTCCTTTTGACACCCGGCACCCCTGAAATTGCATTCTCAATTTGCGATTCTCTAATTGCAAATCCCAAATTGAGAATGTCTTCCCATTAATTCCTATTCATGCCAAGGAATCGCCAAATAATTGCAAATTATTTATTACATCCTGTTTTGCGATTCTCAAATGGCGATTCTAAAAAAATTGCTATTTGAGAATCGCAATGACGGTATTTGATACGTATGCCCCTACGTAGCTAAGAAGACTGAAAAGTAAGGCTTTGTGGCAAAACGTTGTTGTCTCTATCTATGCTGAAACCTGGCAGAATTGCAACCCTCATTTATTTGTTTATTATATTTGTTTCTAGAACACAACATACATCCCTAAAGGGATATCACAGCATTAAAACATTCGCTACCTTGTAACCTGCCTCACACTCAGTTATGGGGGAAATAGCCAGGTCTTCAATCTCTTCCCGAAAGTAGCATGGTCCATGGTCTGACGAAGATCATCAAGCAGTGAATTCCAGAGCACAACAGCCAAGTGGGTGTGAGAGTGGTTTCTCTGATGCTTTTAACATTGTCCAACGCTAAATTAACAAAGGTAAGAGCTTGTAAAGGTTTATAGAAAGCCACTCGACTGCGCAGAATGGATGGGCCAGTGTCATATAGGCGTACGTGGACATGACATCCCAGCTTGAATTTAGCTCTCTTATGAACAGGCAGCCAACAAAGTGAGTTTAGGCACAGAGAAGCTGAGCTGTTTTGGGCCCTCTTACAGATGAGTCTGGTTGCAGCATTTTGAATCGACTGCAGAGAGTTAAATAGAAAATTAGTAATTCCAAAATATAGAGCATTGCCATAATCCAGTTTGTTCATAATCAGTGTCTGGATTAATGTCCTTCATCATTCCGCTGGAAACCAATGAAAGGTATGACAAAAATGAGTAAGGAGACAAAAACATTTGCCAAAGGGGGCATTTACCCGATCCTGCATGGAAAAGGAAACCCCCAAAGCAAGAGCAAGGGAATATAAAGAATCCCAGATTCTTTGCTGCTTTCCTTGGTTCTGGTACAATGCCCAGGGCTGTCGGCCACCAATAATTGGGACATAAAGTACGAGCTCCGCCAAAGTGTAGGATCACTGTCTTTTCTGTATTAAACTATAAACAGTGAGCTTGCATCCAGGTAGCTACTGCTGAGTAACATACAATGAAGTTCTCTCAAGACCTTACGAGATAATTAAGGGCAGTTTGAGCTCTCCTGTAACTAAATGCAGAAACAGTGCTTTGGAACAGGAGTGTGTCCGAAGCACCAGCCATTGCTAGAGGTGCAACTGAAATATTGCATCATAGTGCCTTAATTTTTGCATTGCATTAAAATAGTTACGCTCATGTTGATATTTCATTTTATTGGTTTGGGAATAAATATTTATTTGCTACAGTGTTGTGGCTAGACAACATTCCCTAGTGGGAGGAGCCTTTACTTTTGTTTTTTTCACCCTACTGAACTCTAAACCTACAAGTGTCTTCATATAGATTTGTAGCTCCAAGTATCTGTGGCCAAGTTCAGATAAGAGCATCTCAGTTGTTGGTAAACATTCCATCTGCAAGATGGCAATCTTTGTGACTCTAGAGTGGTCTTTAACTTATAGCCGAGACGTGATAAAGATCTCATCCATAGATGAATTGGACCATGACAGTAACGATGAATTGAGGTGAGTGAAAGCAGTAATGCAATCAAGTGCCACATTAATTTCCTCAGGTGTTTATGCAAGGCACTCAGACTGTTGCACAATCACATCATGGTGCTTCAAGCCTTAGCGGAGAAAACACGGACAGTAGCCAGAGGTGTCCAATAGAGGCCACAAAAGATATGATGGATCCAAGATCATGGTTTATGGTTCTCGTGGATGGTTGAACATATCCCATTGCCTTGACGATTCTGGCCTGTGCTTTTGTCATCAGAGTTCTAGTTCAAAGGGTTTTTTGTGTAATGACAAAAAGGAGGACCCATGTTGATACGAAGTGGTGGTCCATCATTTGCAAGTATCATTGTCCTTTGTGCTAAAATGGGTTTTGTGAGATGTCGAGCTCACTGGATTTGATTTTAAATCCCACTGGAACATGATACAGTGACTTTATGTTGAGTTTCTTGTGGTCATACCTTCTATTGTAAAGACAAGTTTAGCTGTGAGATTTTCCAACACTGATTCTTGTCACATTTTCCTTCAAACAACAATCATGTGGTCCTTTAATTTTGTGGAGTACCAAAGTATGAAAAATGTTCGGTAGAGTCACCCAACTAGTAAGTCGAATTCATAGCTGGTACCTGAGTAACTTCTGTGGTTATTTTGGGTTAGGTTGGTGTGTTTTTGTTCCAGTTCTAAATCATACCAGAACTGAACACTACTTAGCACACCAAAACATTTTGCGCACCACCTCAACTTACCAAAGGTGTAGGTAGCCTGGAAGCCTTTCTTCTGGTCTGAACTGTCACTGTGGACCTGGAGCAGCAATGAGTTCCCACTGGACACCACTGATTGGACTGGACAGGATCCACACTATCAGACAATCAATGAGTCCTTATTTCGGTGGCCATTAAAGATGACAAGGTAGTCTGCGCGGCAGGTGGTCACGCTGGGCCCCAAGTCAAAGTCAGTGAACGTCAATGAAATCTACAATATAAGACGCATAAGAGAAGAGGAGTCTTATTCAGGACACGGTCGATCATGCCACCCTGATCGACCGTGTCGCGGCTATAGGAATAAAAGACAAAGCTAAGGAGCTTCTCGCCTCATTTCTGTCCAACCGCCCACAAACGGTGAAGATAGGCCAATACACTTCCCAGACCTTCCCCCTGCCTTGTGGTGTACCACAGGGATCCTCGCTAAGCCCGACACTGTTCAATATATACGTGTCCGACTTAGCGAGGGTCATCAAATCCCACGGAATCTCCCTCACTACATATGCAGACGACACACAACTGGTGTTGTCCGTCTTCGACGATGGCACAGCTGTAGCTGCTAATTTCCAAACTTGAATGAAGGCAATAAGCTCCTGGATGTCATCAAATTGTCTTAAGCTAAATTCTGATAAAACAGAAGTGATGACATTCGGGAGACTGCAACCAACCTGGTCCCCACAATGGTGGCCCCATCAGATGGGACAACCTCCAGAACTAGTATCTAAGGTACGAAACCTAGGGGTTATTTTTGATAACAAGATGTCCTTCCAGCAGCACGCCAACTCGGTGGTTTCATCCTCCTTCCACATTTTAAAAAGGATCAAAAAACTAATCCCGTACCTACCATCTTCTGCAGGCAAAACCTTAGTCAGCACATTAGTTTTTTCCAAAACTGACTATTGTAATGCCTTGCTTCTAAACGCACAACAAAAGGTCCTTAACAAATTACAGACAGTACAAAATGCAGCAGCCAGAACTCTGTTATCCATTCCCAAATTTGCATCTGTCTCCCCCTACATCCGACAGCTACACTGGCTGCCGGTGAGGAGCCGCATTAAATTTAAAGCTCTATGCATAGCTTACAAAGCTATCCACAACCACGGCCCCCTATTCCTAAGACAAGCCTTCCGCCCGCTCGAACACCCAAGAACATTACGTTCATCCTCGGCTCACCTTCTGAGAGTCCCTGCACAAGAAGGGTTAACTGGGGAGACAAACGTTTCACTGTTGCCACAGCCAAATTGTGGAACACACTCCCTCTCCACATTGCTCAACTTCAGAAAAAAACTGAAAACCTGGTTGTTCCCAGCCTAATTCCCCCCTATCCACCAGAGAGTTCTGCAACGATAGCGCTGAGACACCCTCGGGTATTTGCGCGCTCTAAAAAATCGACAAAATAAATAAATAGATAAATAATGATGTATCCTCACAATCTTCTACCACTTGACGAGGCATCATAGTAGGCTCTTCCAGTGCAATAGTACAGATTGTGTTATGCTACTGACCTTGCTCCCTGATGGGGCCAATATGTCTACCTACAGTCCAAACTGGCTGGGTAGATCTGAGGATAGATTCTGATGTGATGGTCCCTGGTGAAGTGATGTTTGCATGGGCACAAACAACTAGTAATCAAAGAGAGAGACACAGTCACACATCCAGAAATATCTACGTGCCATCACCAGCTATGTTTCGGAATCACCGCTTTGTTCCAAACTCTTTAGCAATATGCAATGATGATTCACTAGTGCTTGTAAGAAGTGCAAATATTCATTCATCCATTCATTCCCTCCAAACCTATTTTTGTACAGGACTACAGGATGCACAGTGCTGCTTGGTGACAGCAGTGGCAGGCATTGGCTAGTCACAATAATGGTATCATGTCACAATATCATTGACAAGACTAATGTATGACATTTTTATCATGTCTTGAATATTGTTTACAAACATTTCATCCTATTGAGTGCAGATTTTCTATTATGAACTCCAATGTGGCAATATTTTTGTAACTCCATTAAGACACAGTATTTATGTCTGACAATATTTTGGGAGAGATACTCTGGTAACAGACCCATGATCAGTAGCACACACATATATATTCCATACATGTAAATTCCATTAGGAAGCAACTAAAGACCTGGATCCTTACTCAAAAAATCTAAACCACCCCCCATTGCTATTTACATCTAGCTGCTCACCTAGCGCCGGGACACCTCCATGTGAGGTAGCTGTTCTATATTATTATTATTATTATCATTATTATTATTATTATTACTATTATTATTATAATTATGTCTCATAAGGATACCATATCTTGGATTGGCACTTTGCCTCGGTGAACGTTTCACTTCTCACCCTTAGTGCTTTTGACCTCACACCTGCTTTTAGTACCCAGTGGCACATTGTGGGTAGGTTTAGATGCTAATTTTGTATTACATGTGTCTGTTCATTCAATGAAAACATTTTATGCAGATCTAGATAGGGCCAATGCTATCACAATGTGTATTAAAGTCATTCAAATATTATTCTTTGAAGGTAGCGTAACCTAGGGTTCCATTCAAACAGACATTCACCTGGTGACTAAGAGATAAGAGACAGAAAGTCTCCTATTGTTCCGGTAGTAGGTGTTAAACCTGATGGCAGAGGTGGCTCCATTGGTAACAAACTGCAGCAGCATGACATTTCTTGAACACACCACTGGGGCACACTTCCTCTCCCACAGGAGCTATTCAGTAAGACAGTGGAGTCTATGGTCATCCCATTATAAACCATGACATATTCAGAGTCACAGTTTGGAGATGATTGAATATTGAAGGTATTAAATGTGAGCAAGATCTGGAAGAGAAGGCAGAGAAGTGGCTTGACATCTGGGTACTATCCTTGAGTCTTCCATGTCAAGGGAGTCTTTCATATCAAATTTGCAAACCTCCACTATATGAGAAATTAAAGGACAAACACTCCTAATCAACAAAGAACATTCTGCACACTTACCTTCACAGCATTAGCTCGAATCAGATAAGAACAGTCTGTATTGCTTGGGTATTGTGAAGGGTGATCAGTAGAGTTCAGAAATCCAAACCCCACTCTGTAGAGAGTGCTGCACATATCTGAGTGCGAGCTGTTTCTGCCTGGCATAGCAAGTAGAACCAATTTTACTGTCTGCTGTAAAATGTGTTGGAGAATGTGTTTGGGAATAGAAGCTCCTTTATCTAATTACTTCAGTTGTGCCAATCCATCACACAATTCTGCAAATCAAATAGCTAAAATACATCTTTCCTGCCATGCCTGTTTCTTCCTTGGCAGACATCCTTGTGTGTCCTGCCCAAGGACCCATCTCTCCTTACCCTCCCCTGCTTCAGTCCGGTTCCTTAAGGACATATTTGTTGTGCACAGTTGAAATGGTACACATTCTGCATTATCTCTCCATAGATTTAACCTCCTAATTCCGAAAGAGGGCATTCTGGAGTGCAGCCCCAGTGTGGGCAATTGGAACAACAGTGTTATTTAACACAGGCAGACAGACAGACAGACAGACAGAATGATAGATAGATAGATAGATAGATAGATAGATAGATAGATAGATAGATAGATAGATAGATAGATAGATAGATAGATAAATAGATATTGATTTTGCTAAGGAAAAACAGCAATTCAGTATTAAAAAAGAAATTGACTGGAATATTATACCATCACCATATGTCATATGGTGTTAAATAATGCTGTTGTTGCAAGGTATGTGTGTATATATATATATATATATATATATATATATATATATATATATCCATAAGGTACCTTTATCCGTTAGAATAAAACGTCGCCGACACTCAGAAAGTTGCTGTGCACGATAGATTTTAATAAGGCAGTTTTCCTGCCTTATTAAAATCTATCGTGCACAGCAACTTTCTGAGTGTCGGCGACGTTTTATTCTAACGGATAAAGGTGCCTTATGGATGTATTGGGTGACCGGTAGCCCTACGCCGACCCACCCGTGAGCGTGACTGAGTGCCAACCGGAACTTTGGTGTTGTTATATATATATATATATATATATATATATATATACATACATATATATATATATATTCCATTCCTTCCTGCTTCTCCAGGCACGGCACGCAGGACACAAGGACCACCACACAGCTTATCCAGGACACAAGGTCAGTTTATTATCACCTTTTGTTTCTCTCTGGCATGACGCGTTTCAGGTAGGAGCTACCCTCGATCACATAACGGTTCAAAGGTACAGAGGACCTTTAAATCCTTATTTTTTTCTCTTTGCTAAGCACACCACGTGATTCATAGAAAGTGAAAACATACTAACAAAGGACAGGGTGAGTGGCTACCTCGTTACTTCAAAAGCACTTTTGGAGTATACAACTTTCTAATTTTGTCAAAAAATTGCTTTTACATATTATTACAGCATAAATGCGTTTACGGTAAACATGGACTGAATTTGTGCAAATTTACATAAATAAATCAATGTGGCATACATCATTACATCGTAAATATTTTAAATAAATTATACAACTAGGTTTTGTAAATGATAATTTTTAAATGTATTAATTGTTATATTTGTATATACTGATTTATTGCATTATTTAAAATAATTATTTTGAGATATTTTATTTTTTAAATTACATTACATATTCTTAATATAAATTGGAAAACATTTATTTAAAATATTGAAATAGTAATTTTTTTTTATTTAACATTTTTTTAATTTATATATATTTTATATAGCAGGCAATGATTTCCTATGGAAGGAAATTCAAGTTAATGGTAAGTACAGTTAAATCTACTTTTCAGGAATAGTAGTTAGCTAGATTGGGGAATTAATTCCTCTTCAATCCTGAGGTCCCCTGTGAGCCAACTAGCCAACCAGGTGCCTCCAGTATGCACCAGGCAGCTGTGATGCAGAGAGGTGTTCAAAGGGCACACCCACTTTTTACAACACTCTGCAACACAGCTTTGTGGCGCTTACTGGAGATACCTGTTGCACTAGCTGCCCCCTAGGGGAACTCTGGATTGAACAGGAATTAATTCCCCAACTTAAAACGCGCCTCAGGGCATGTTTGCACTCACATCACCTCAAGCGCCGCCCCCTACCCTCACCACTGTGCTAACGCACCCTGTAGAGTGTTCTAAGTTGGGGGATTAAGTCCCCTTACATACTGGGGGTCCCTGGGGGCCAACTAGCCCGCCAGGAATACAGTATAAGCCAGGAGGCTTCTTTGCAGAGAGGTGTAATGAGGCCATGCCCCTTTTTACACCTGGGCGCGTTTGCAGAGGGGATACTAATTCCCCTTGCATACTGGGGGTCCATGGGGCCAACTAGCCCACCAGGAACCTCCAGTATGTGCCAGTGGACTGCATTGCCGAGAGGTGTAAAGAAGCCATGCCCCTTTTTACACCTCTCTGCAACACAGCCCCCTGGCGCGTTTTCAGAGGGGGAACCAATTGCCCTTGGAACCTCCAGTATGGGCCAGGGGGCTGCGTTGCTTTGCCCCAGGGGGTGGCGGTCCCCGGGGCAGTGTGGGGGGGTGGGGCCAACCCACACTTCTTTTTCAATATGCCCCCAGGATTTGGTCCCCATGGGGGGTAATTTGAAAAAAAGCAGAGCAGGTTTTTAAAAAAAATTTTGGGGCCTTTGGGGTCCGTGTGGGACCACCTGAGCAGGCCTAGGGGTCAGGGTGTTTCTACCCTGCCCCCTTTTTGCGTTCTACACGTTTATTTTTCTGCTTTCTTGTGCCTTGGTCTACCGAGGACAAGATGGCTGCCAACACTTCCTTGTTTGGAGTGTTGAAAGCCAATGAGCATGCAGCTCTTGCTCGGAAAGGTTTAGAACTCAAAAAGGGGACAGGGTAGAGACACCCTGACCCCCTAGAGCTACTCAGGGGGTCCCACAAGAACCCCCAAGGCCCCCCCAGATTTTATTTTTTTTCAAAAATCGCGAGGCACAAGATGGCTGCCAACAATTTCTGGTATGGAGTGTTGACAGACAGTGGCAGCCAATCAGAATGCAGCTCGTGCACGGAGAGTAACGCGTACGTACGCGCACGGTACGCGCAAGGTACGCGGACCCGTACGCGTACAGTGCGAGCTATAAATATATATATTTTTTGCTTTTGATTTTCTCAGGAACTACTGAAGGGATTTATACCATTTAAGCAAAAGCGTGATCTTCGAATCAGACTCTACCATTTCGCCAAATTTCTTTTAATTCCGTTCAGCCGTTCGGACTGTAGCCGTGTCTAATCGTCCTATGGAAAATAACATTGGGAAAACACGTTTTGGGACCCCCCTTTTTTCTCAGCCCCCACTTGATGAATCCCCCCAAAACTTTCAGGGAAGGAGCAGAGCGGAGCGGACCATCTTCTTTGAGAACTTTGCGAAGATTCATCAACCGGTGCCAAAGTTATTCCCAATAGAATGTTGTGGATTTCCTATGGAAACTAGGTCCTAACTATAACTACCAACTGGCGACCGCCAGTAGGATATATATATATATATATATATATATCCACCACCACTCCCGCCTCTTGACAAGAAACGGGACCGACACATGCATTTTGGAGGGGTCAGGAGATTTATTTCGCCACCATCTTGACAGGTAGGATTAAAAACACCTGGCAGACACGTTTCGGCGTGTGCCTTATTCATTGCCAGCTCCGTGTTCTAAAACCATGTTGTTATAGTTCGGGACTTTAACTAGTGTTTCTGATGTTCCCATTGGTGCCGATGCACCCAATTACAGGCCAAAGATTTTCCTTTGCAAGCAGTGTTCGCTAAGCATGCTGGTGCATGTAGTCCCAGTAAGTCAGTTAGAGTCCCACAAAGCCTGGTCACAGCCTCACCTTGCGAACTTCGATACAGTGATCCGTTCATGCATATAGTAATGCCCCAGCTGTTGCTGGCACGTGAGTCTGCTCATCTACCGCCTCAGGGACCAAGGTTGCAAAATCGTCTCCCAACTCCATCCAACTCGGCAGCAAGCTGCTGCTCTCTCCTCGAACCAGGAACAGCGTCTTGGGCGAATATTCACTGAAAAAACAATAGGTTTGACACATGTTATAGTTAGCTGGACATTTCACTCATATAAAACCAATGAAATTCCCCCGTTATAGTTACTTCAGCTAACTATAACTCACGCGCCCGCAATGCACTGCTGATGATGTCACACATCACATATCTCCTAGATCCATAACGTTGTAAATATGGTACATTATTTGCACCGTCAATGTATTAAATAAAGTGACGGAATTGTGGCGCAAAGAGACTCACGGTCATCATAAATCTGCCCCTATGTGTTTTAAAGTGCCCTCTAAATTACAACCAACACTCTCTTTGAAGAGACCCCCTAGTTTTTTTTAACACCTGTTAACTCCTCCCATGCTCATGACAGAGCCGCTCCATCACGAGCATCGCCTGAGCTGTCCTCATGACGGACCGGTTTTGTCATGGCCTTGCCGCTGTACTTGCGCAGCACTGATTTTGTGCCTCCATGACAGCGGAGCCATGACAGAACCGCTCTATCATGAACACACCTCAACCGTGGCTCGTGAAGGAGTGGCTCCATCATGAGCATACAAGTACCACTCAGCCCCCCACCCCCCTAACGCTGAGGCAGAATTGCCACTGCAGCAAAGGACTTAAAGTCCTGGAAAGAACACCATGTAACATTTAATATCATTTACCACCAATGTTTTCATATATCAGTGTTGCTGAACTCACTCAGTGAAATGTCACTCATTTCATTAAATCACTTTTAAAGCATGCCTTATAACAATGCACCCAATCCTATGTGGAAGTGCTTATATTAAACATGACATTGCTATAACCAGGATAGACAAAGAAATGGCACAGTGATGTAAAAGTTTCTTTATTTTTTATACTTACCTAAAAAATAGTAAAAAAGAAAAGTAAATTTCTTTTAAAAACGTAGTATCTGTGGAAGAAAAGTAAAAATAAGATTATAATGTACATTTCATTAATAAAAAAAGTACGAGTCAATGAAACAGAAAGTAAAAGAAAAAAAGACCAAAGGAGAGAGAAAGAGACAGAGACAGAATGTCTACTATATAAATCAATAAATAACTTAATTAATAGAAAGACATAACAGCACTGAAAGAATGAGTGTCTAAATGAAAGTAAACTAACAGAGAAAATAAAAGTATACTCAGTGATAGTACACAAACTAAACAGTCTCTTACAGAAACACAGTAAGAGTACAGGAATATCTTAAGGAGATAAATAAAATAAAGGAAAAGCAGTAAGAAAAACAGAGTGAAAAAGGGTGAGTAACAGAAAGTAAACGGAGTACAACTAGACAAGCACTACAAGAGACATATAAATAGAAATAAAGTAGGGTAAGAGAGGTAAAGTATGGGCCTTATTCATGAAGGCCTTGCACCACCCATGCAACACTTTTAACATGGCAAAAATTGATGCATCAGTGGCACAAGGCTTTCATAAGTGAGGACCTTTACATTTAAGTGTAAGAATTGAGCATAATTAATGAAAGCAAAGTAAGGAAACAAATATTAGATAGAGTAAGAGAAACAAATTAAGATTCTAGAACAAAGGTGATGCAAGGTCAATAAAGGTGAGTCACCATGAGACAACAGTAGGAAAAAATTAAAGAGATAGATAGACTGAATAATATAGTGACAGAAAAGATGTTACAGAAATAGGGAAAAAATTAAACAACACAAAATATGAATGAGTAAAACGGAATAAGTGTGACTAAACAGTACTAAGAAAGGAAGGAGATCAAAACAATAAGAATAAGAGAGAGGCAGAGAAAACTCTCGGATGTTATTAGTTGTACTTACCTTATAAAAAATCTGTTATAATACATATTTCTAAATTCAATGTAACAAAATACCTTAAACAACATATTAAATGGTTTATTTTTGCTGTCCTCAGAATACATTGATTTTCACTATAAACAGTGATTTCAATATTAACCATCATATAACAGCGGGGAAAAAAAACACAATCAAAATGATTGTGTTTAAAAATCCCATACAAAATCTCCATACATAATATAAATTCCTGAAAAAAACATGTCTTAAATGTTTTTCTCAAATTCGCAATTTCTTGAGTAAGCACACTACATCTTCCACAGTTACAAACTAATTAAACTATACGACCTATTTTTAAATATATCTCAACAAAGCCCCGTGCAAGTATCTTCTATAAAAATCTATCTTAAGTACACATTTTCTTCTCTCATACCTTTCCGCGTGGCCAAATTGTATAAGTTAACTCATTATCTTTTAAATACCTCTTCAAAAAACTTGCGTCCATATATGTTCTAAAATAATTATCCAAAGTACTCATTTTGTTGTCTCATATTTTTCCACGTGGCCAAATACTATGAGTTAAGTAGTTTTTTTCTGAAATTTCTTAATCTTAGTCTTATCTATTCTTTTCTGAATCTTTACAGTTAAAATTTGTAACATGTTCTATACCATCAAACCTTAAGTAAACTTGTACCTGATGTTATCACTATGCCAAATATAAATTTCTTTTCTAGATTTGTACACCCTCAGTCACATGATATTTGTAAACAACAAAGTTTCATATCTTTACAGTATTAATCTTCCTACAGCAAGTCATTCTACTGAAATTTGGGTTCCAAAAATATCAGATAGGAGTTAGTTAAGGCAAAAGGCAAACGTTTCTTAAAAGTCAATTGACTATCATTGCAAAGCGTCCAGCCGCTTGCACACTTCAAATAAGCTGTATAATGTCCTGATGATGTTGAAGGCCCTTCATGAAAAATAATGGCTACAGTTACAAATGTTTTTCTAGAAATAGATACTTGAGAAGCCACAAAATTTTTAATTAAAGTTGACAATTTACTCCCATCAGCTCTGCATCGTTGAAACATTAAAATTACATATTGTCCGTATCTGTGGATAAATAAAGTTGATAACATTTCAGACTTACATTGAGAACATACCATGTTCTGATGCGCATCTTTAACTAGTTTATTAAAAGACACTTCTTTACAATCTGGTAATGTTAAATATATAAATCTTTCACTCAGTAATACTTGAAAATGAGCAATTATCACACTTATGTTCCCATTTATAAGAAAGGCCAAAAAGACTATCAATATCTACACCTTCATCTTCTTAAATTGTAAACATATACATAATAAATTCCTGACAATCTTGCTGAATATTCTGAGAAAATTGATTTAGTCCTGTACATATGTCTAAAACATTCCTTAGTTCGGAAACACTTGCTACTTCACTATCACCACTACTACATTTTTCAAATACAGAATTTAATGAATAGCAAAATGTTTGCTCCTGATTTTCTACAATCTGTTCCTTAACATTTTTTAGAAAAAAAACATTAACTACTACATTTGCATAGCAGTTGACACCAGACCTGTTTTCAAACTTAAATCCAACAATCTTTTCAATACTAAGCTTTTTCTGACACCTACCAACAACAGGTACATCTTTTTTTATTCGTTTCTCGACTACTTCAGCACATTTTTCCTCATTTCTCCTTTTCTGACCAACCATACGCCTTTCAATTAAAGGATATTGAGGTAAACTTGGAGCATATTCTCTTCTTAACCTATTATACTCCTTCACACAATTTAAATCTGCACTAATCTTTGTCTCATCATAATCAATTAGATAAAGTCCACATAAAGTTCTAACTCGCGATAAAGCAACATACGCCATACCCTCTTTGAATACAGTGCTTCCAATATTTACCAAAGCACAATCTACACTTAAACCTTGAGATTTGTGAATAGTCACTGCATATGCCAAACAAATTGGAAATTGCTTTCAACGGACATATAAGTCTTTCACAAGCAAAAAACGAGTTGAACACTGACTAATTTGTTGAACTTCCTCAATTCCATCAAATTCTATTCTTAAAAATTCAATCTCATCTCCATTTGTGTAATTGACAAAACCAACAACATTACCCATTGCTCCATTTACCAATCCTCTTTCTACATGTAAATTTCTCCTTAAAATTATCCAACAATTTAAACATACATACAGAATTTTCTCTAAACCAGCAGTTTTAGATATAGTTTTTTGAAGAGAATCCAATTTTAACTTCAACTTCAACAGACAAAACAATAGTACTACCTTCATGCTCTATTCTATCTTTAGCTTCCAGTTTCTTAATTTCTTGATTTTCTAAATTCAACATTTTCTCATTAAAAACTGAACATTCTTTGAGAGTTGGCATCAAACATATCACTGACTTATCTGCTACCTCTTTACTATATATTTTCTCAGGTACATTATCTTCATTAGGAAACAGCTTGGAAAGTAATCGTGTTCGTAGAGTGTCTTTCGCATCTTCAGTTAGTTTTCCAATGCTTATATCTTGAAGAATATTTCCATATTTAGTATCTTTTGCCTGTCGCATATTTTGAATCAGTTCAGTATATTTGAAATGTGACCATATATTAACATTTCCAATACTGCCCAAGCACTTTCTGGTCTCCTCATGCGTAACAGTTTCAAATACAGGTTGTCCTTTCACAGGAGTTAGCTGCAATAGATCTCCAAAAACTATGACATGTTTACCTCCAAATAACACATCATACTCTGTCTTAAGTATCTGTTGCATTCTTAAATGCACAAAAGCAAGCATTAAATTGGATACCATGCTTACCTCATCAATAATAAGAAGTTTTATTTTTTTAAGGACTCAAGAAACTTCAAAACAAGCTTCTCCAGATAGCTTGTGATATTATAATTTATTTTCATGTTCAACTGGCAGCATCAGTAAACAATGTAAAGTAATACCTTTAATATTATGTGCTGCCAATCCAGTTGGAGCAGTAACAACACACAACAGTGTTGACTAAGTTCTTTGCTGTAGATATGTAGTAATTCCTTTAATTAGGAAACTTTTACCAGTTCCAGCTTCTCCACTTACATATAGTCGAATAGGTTCAAATGACATGCATGAGCAATCTTTTCTCTCATGACGAAAGCCATGCTCAATGTGCTCTGTCACTTCATCATATATCTGTCTTTGCTCAAGATTAAATTGCTTCTTTAATTCTTCTAAGTTGATTACTTCCTCTTGACCTTGCTGCATTGCTCTTTCCACCTCATCCATGGCGGTGGCTGCTTCATTTTGGATAATTGGTTGTCCCAGTCGATCTTGACTTAAGGAAGCCGAACTTTGACTACCTTGTGAACTATCTCTAGCAATCTCCGCTGCAATTGTCGCTTCTTGCTCTATTTCATCATTCAACATTTGGGGATAATTACTAAAAACAGGACATTCAATAGTACTTTTAGATGCGTTGAATGAATCTTCATAACTATCAAAGTCACCAAGTAGTTCCTCTTCTCTACACCATGGTTTAAAGAGTTGCAAAAGAGCAAAATAGTAAAATTCTCTTTTGTGAGGTGTATCACAACTCAGTTTCCGATGATTAAATAAGGTGTCCTTTTCTTTGATTCACCAGAAATCCTTCATGTCCAATTACAGCGTGCACACCTTTATCAATATTCTCTGTAATATTCCTTTTAAAAGTGTTATTCTGAAGTATTTCATACAGACAAATGTTTTCAAGCAGAGTACTTCTATTTGGATAGTATGTATCCACACATTTGTTTTCAGAATGTCTGTACTGTTTGGTTCTTTCTGGGCTAATTATTCAATTTCTTGCACAGGTTTCAGAACACGGTTTCGTGTTTCTGCAAGACCAAAACTCACCCACAGAATAGTCCTTGATTTTGCATAAAGACTTGCTGATGATAACCGATCACAACATTCATATGCTCCAATTTCTCGATGAGACAACATCTTCAAACTGTACGTATACAATTTCTTGCTTAGGCTCTTTTCATGAGAAATGTCTTCCCACATCTCCTTCAGTTCCGTCTTTTCAGATTTCGTGATGTAAGACGTTACATATCGAACCACAGCAATAGAGTTGCCTGCAACATATTGTATGTCCATGTTAGCATTCCACATGGACAAAATGACTGGGTTATAGTCATTTATATATTTGGATTCTTCACCTCTTCTTAAATTATACGTATTTTTAGGTGACCTTCTTCTGATATTATGTCGCAAACATGACATCAAATTGTTGACTCTTCCTTTTGAAAGTACCGGTCGTGCAAATCCAAAAACGACATTTGGTGTAGAATTTACTCTTTGATTTGAATTTTCGCCGACAATATTTTCCACAACGATGACTTTGAAAACGTAACACTTTTCCTCTTAAGTCCTTATCAGTTGTTCTATTAGGTATGTCACAAGTGGCATACTGTTCAATAAAAGACAGTACAGTCTCATCTGAGTCTGTTCCAAATTTAGGAGCATCCTTGATCCATAACAGCATATGAATATGAGGAGCACCTCTTGCTTGATATTCTTTTCTCCAAAAGAAATCCAGTACTTCACCAAGAGGCGGATTTTTCTTGTTTGTAATAAAAGACATCATAGCTTCAAATCTATGATTAAAATATCTGCAAACATTAACTGGATCTAACGAACACAGTTCTCCAGGTGTCTTGTAGTTTATATTTTCTATGTTTTCATTCGCCTCCCGAAGAAATTCAAGTAAATCTTCCCAAGCATACTCTGCACAGCTTAGAGTTAAAAACCATGTAGGTGCTCCTAAGTTTCTAAGCATGCACTTCAAATCTCCATGACGACAGTACCAATACTCATTAGTACCACGCTGACAAGCCATTAAATTAATTAGGTGTGAATCCAAAACACTATCTTTCTGTTGCACTTTATCCATAAATTCCTTTGCTGAAATATTTTGCAGATGAACTCCACTTTTTAAGATATGGTTTACTGCATAAGACAGACCAGATAAGTCACTCTCGAACAGAAGATGAAACAAATATGGAATGCATTGGCGAAACCTCGGATCTTCTGCATATAATCTTGTTGTCCGGTATTCAGATGCAGGAATCTGCATAGGTCGATCATCATATTGTGTACCTTCACCTGTAGGGAATACCTGTGGAATACAACGACCTTCCAAACTTTCTTCCCACACACTAATAGGATTTCCTTTCGCTTTTTTCATCTGAAATAATTCAATAGCATTTCCTATTGCTTCTTTGGAATGCAGTGGATGAACACTGTAATGTTCATAAATTTCTTCACTTCTGGATAAGTCAACTTTTTCAATTTGTCCAATAGACAAATCATTGTCCTCTTCTTCACTTACTTCTTCTTCTTCTACGTATATATCTTTATAGTACTTATTGTTTTGGACTAAATACAACGTTGCCTTTTTGACTTTTCTAACATCCACTAAATCTTGCCAGATTTTCTTACTCTTTGTAGGTACACCATTAACTAGAATAACTAGAGGTTCCTCTTCTACATTTTCAACACCAATTGTTTCCATATTTTTTTAAATCAAGTGGCAAATATACAACTCTACCCTTTAATCCTCTTTGTAAATCTGAAGGATTTAATTTGCCAGTCTTAGGCTCCATACGAACAATAGCCTGAAAAGGATGTACACATTGAATCAGAATAGTCTCATAAGTATTTAAATCAATCAATTCTGATGGAATATTTATCAACTCTTGATTATTATGGACACCTCTAGCAGGCATTTTATTTTCATTTAATTTATTATAACAATATTTACAAATACGTTGCTCAAAACCCAAATCAAAATAGTTTTCCACCAACAAATAAGTTGCAAAATCTTTCCATTGACTATTACTTTCATCTTCACTTTTTAAATATAAATCAAGTAACCTAGTTTGACTTTAGTAATGAATGCGTCGACAACTTTATTATTTCCTGTTCAAAATTTTCAATATTAACATTTCCAACATTTTCTAACACATTTCCTTCTATAATTATATCAGTTTCTGCATTATCTTCCTCTGGACCAAAATAACTTACCTCAATTTCTGCACAAATCTTCTTAACATCTAATTCACATCCATGCAAAAGAGCACTATTTAACTGTTTAAGTTTAAGTGCTGGTCTTTTCGCATAATACAACTTTCTCACTAATTTTCTCATTTTGGTATGATGCACTGCTAACATCCTGAAGTGATGAAACACACTCTGGCATATTTTTTTAGAAAGACAAGCCAGAGAATGACCTTGCAGACCTATTTTTTCTCGCAGTCTGCAATGATCTAATTCTTGCAACATTACAAATTTTTTTTAAGACTTTCTTTAGTGTACTTACTTAAGAAATTGCGAAAGAAATCAATTGAATCCTGTCGTACACCACAAATGCTACTACAATTCCAACTGTAAACAGGAACATTAGGACGTCCCTCTAAAGCTTCTCCAGCCATCACCTCTTCTGCATTTCTAACCGCAATTTTCTCTTTCTCAATTAGACAACCATCCTTCACCTCATATGCTCGACCACTGGTGTCAACTGCATGCAACAAATCGTTACTTTGAAAGTAACTCTCTTCATTAAAAAATGGTTCAGAAGTTGAAGTATGCATCCACTTCCCAGAAAACACTTTACAAAAATTACTCCTGTTTATGTGTCTCTTCCATTTACTTTTAGCTTTTAAAATTCGTATTGCCTTATTTAGTGTATTTATTCTATTAAGCACTAAAAGAAATAATTTTCTTTTTGTCTCAAACGCGCGCTGAACAATACCCTCTATATTTGTTTCTTCTTAAAAAAAGCAGATCTTCTTTTACAAACTTTCTCCTTTTTTAATAAATTCGAAACTACTCTGTTATAAAACATACGCTTCCTGATTTGGGTAAACTGATTCGTCCGCGTTTTACTGTATAGATTTTCCTCTCTGCTGATTCAAGAAACATTTTTATCTTTGGTTCCATGTCTTCATCTCGATACTGGTCTTTCTCCTTTTGGACGTTAATGCTAAAATTTTTCCTTTGACATATTCTTTTCAACAAAGTTTTGGTTTTCTTACCAGGAGCACTCTTCTTTTTATCCATCCTTTGTTCTTTTGATAATTCTTGAATTCCTTTCTTCTTCAAATTGTAAGTCCGTTTATAGAGCTTTCTTTTTTCACTTCTGGTCGGCATCTTAATTTAAAACTTTGATGAAAATGTCAATCTGTAAAACACAAACATAAGAAATATTATAGTTGACTACTAGCATATAACGTACAAATTAAAACAACAGATTCATTTTCTAACTAGAATAAAAAGAAACAAAAAGTCTCTGAACAGAGTAGGAAATCCTGTAGTGAATGTTGGTTCTAAATCCTAGTTGAGTGCAGCCCCTTGAGTGCAGCATTTCGCTTTTTTTGAGACCTGTGGGCTACTTTAGAACAACCAAGTTTTTTAGTTTCAACACAACATAAAATACATATTTGAGATAGTGACAGCTATCATGTCCTGAATTTGTCCTTCTCTATATGTTCAATAGAGCGGGCCTCTTTATCCGAGCCGTTGCCGGGTGAGGTGAGGCTTACTTCCCACTCAAAGCTGGGTAAGTGCAAATTAGATTTATTACCTTTTTGTACACAGATTATCTGGTTGTGACTTTATACTATGCACAGATTTCCACTTGGCCGTTATATAATTAACTGGCCCACCGAGTAATTGAATGCCACAATTTCTGTTCACACATCTGTTTATAAGAGAGTTTTTGTTTGTCACAAAATTGTTCCTTTTTCCATGATGTTTGCAGGAAAGGATTGCTGTTGACATGGTTATCCACAAGGATACGGTAGGGTGGTTCATTTAGCCACAGAATTCTACTTACCTTAACCATGCCATATCAAAAAACATTTCTTCTGATTATGATTTCACACTCACAATAGTGGATGTTGCAGTAGCTGTTATTCCAGCCTGGCCCTGTAGAATGCCGGTAAAATATTACCTTTACGGCAGAAACATGTTGGCCTAGATTCTATATACTTACTGTACAGTGATTTTTTTACACTGTCATCACACTCTTTTTACCTGACATCCAGGGGGATATCAATAAAGAAATTTTTCTACCCTGACCGTCATTTTAATTACATACTTATTCCTTTGAGCAGCGCACCCTATCAGTACCACTCTCAGTGAGGACACATCTTCTTTCAGCTCTGGATCTATTGGTACCAAGCACTAACATTCAGGCTTGGCCTTAGAAAAACCTGCTGATAAAGTCCTAGATGACGATGCTCCGCCATATGGGTGGGCTGATAGGACTTCTTTACAACTGATGGTCCTTCACCGTTAGTCGTGATAGTGGTGTGTGATATTTTTTTGTGGCCACTTCTTTTTCTCAACTTTGTAGACCTTCAAGTTCTTTTTGTTGTTGTAACCCTAAACATTAACACTGATCCTTTTTTTTGCATTAAATAATTACTGTTGTAAAAAGACATTTTACTGTAAAATTTCTTTTTAGATTTTTTAGATATCAGAAATATTGATAAACTTTAGAATTAATTTTTAGAGATCCATTTTCTGAGTTCACCACTACAAAGTGCTATGCAAACTATATACACTCTAAAGAGAAGGCTCACATTATACAAACCATAACATTCACTTAACAGATTACTACTTCCCACAGAGACAGTTGCTTTTATGTTTCAACAGCATACTCCCCATGTGAATGTCATAGCATATACAAAATGTCGTGCTAACCATGAAGAACCACATCATAATAAAGCTCTGCAAATATATGTATAACAGTGCCTATAGATAGTACAATCACAGATATGCAGGAAAGATGCCCATCACACCAAGACCCATATCATAATACCCCTCTGTAAATGAAGGAGAAAGACTGCCAAACATAATACAACATGATTTCAAAAATAATGAACACTTCACAAGAATTATTTAATAGAAACCGGAAAGAATTATACTCAAATGATCCGTAAATCTGAACTCCATGAAAAAGAACACATGCACCAGGCCCATTAAAAGATAATTTCAACTGTCAGTGGAGAAATATCTCAAAATACATATCTAGTATAAGCAGATACAACCATGGGAAAAATAGAAGATAAAATCATGTTCCAAACCGAAATTTTACAAACATTTTAAAAAATCTTCTTTATTATTTTAATGTGCACCCAAAAAAATTGCCTATGCAAAAATACCAACTCACCTGAAAAAAAGAATATAATTCCTGAAATTCTGTCATTCGGAAGGCAGGTTGGTGCTTTTCAGCACCAAACACTATAAAAAAGAAAATAATAAAATTTAATTAACATATTACAGACTTATTTGTTACACAACATAGAGCCATTGTAGCAAAGAACAAGCATAACAGATAAATTCCCCAAGATTCTCTATCATTAGAATAAGATACAAAACGTCTCATTTATGAAAGCATTCCGCCACAGATACGTCACTTTTTCCCATGTTAAAAGTGATGCACCAGCGGCACAAGGCCTTCATAATTAAAGGCCCATGTGACGGAGAACAAGTGCATAGAGAGAAAATGCAGGGCCGGCCTTAGGCATGTGCAAGCTGTACACCTGCACAGGGCCACCAAACCCCAGGGGCCACCACGCCAATATATATCCTTAATATAATAATCCTCTGAGGATGGATACATATTTGCGTGGCGGCCCCTGCCAGGGATTTGGCGGGCTCCGGCTCTGTTCCACTTCCAAACACCCTGACCCCCCCCCTCTTCACTGGGCTCCGCGTTCCGCCCCGCCCGGACCCCCTCTTACGGGGTCCCCTACCTACGCTCCCTGCCCAGGGCCGCCATGAGCCTAGAGCCGCCCCTGGAAAATGTATAAGACACAGCAACAGTAAAAATCAAAGAATAGGCAACATGCAGAAAAACTGCACAGTAGACAAAGAAACATATTTTTTGGATAACCCCATTGAAAAACATGTAGTAATTTTTTTAATCTGCCATGCATCTGGCCCTCCAGGCCCGCTTTGGAAACCCCTGCTTTAAACCTTTACATTTCATTTTCAAACCATACACATGTTTTTTTTCAAAGCTGCACATTAAACGCCTAAACACTTTTCCCTTTTTAGAATCCGAAGCCACAACTGCAACATGACTAATGCACAAATTAATTAGTGTACCTTTCCCGTTTTTTCACTCTTTAAATTCTATAAGTTTCTTCACATAAATAGATACCACTGGCTCAGTACCTCCTACAGTCATAAAACTAAGTCGCTCCCTTTCACTTACAAATGCCTTTGAGATGGGAGAAAAATGTCGGGCAGATTTACAATCCCCTTACGCCACTTTAGCATCACTTTTAACATGTGACAAGTGAAGCAAAACTGCCGCACGGAGCATGTTAATCTGCCCCTAAATGTTTATAGAAATGACTGTACTCAAACATGTAATTAGTCGTCCACATGCAGGCACTTTCAATCACATAACTTATTTAACTAGAATCCCTGTAATGTTGCATATCTTTTCAAAGATACACCAGTGCCTGCTATTATGACGACTTTTTCTTCATTCTTCATCAGTGATATTTTTTTTTTACATATAATGAAAATTACTAGGACTTTTTAAACGGCAAAGCTTACGCAGTAAAAATCACTCTGCATATGCTTCCCTTTAAGAATTTAGTTTATCTACCCCCGCATGTGAACCTTGATGTTTCCATCTGGCAGCGAATTCTGGCCTTGAATCACAAGACATAAACAACAGTCTTATTGTCACAAAAACAAGTTACCCTACCATCTGTTCGCACACATATCTTTTACTTAGCTAATATTCACAGAGAAGAGCATTCCTTATATAATAGTGACCTTCCTTTACAATTTGCTGAGGTGACTCCCTTAATTTTTAACGCATCCTCCACTTCAGGACAGGCTATTTTTTTTATAACTACTAAGCAATGGTTTAGTGACTACTCTGCCAGAAATGATATCAAGTCATTCTGCTACTCTTCACTCCATAGTCGGCGACCTATTTCTCTTGACTTCCTGTTGAACTGCCAGTGCTGCGACTTTTGTGTTCCCATCTTCTTTATTTCAAAATGGATGTCCCTCCTGTCTTTGCAAACGAGCCGGAAAACTTAGAACTATTTCGCCAGAGGATGCTTGACTACTACGGCATCTTAGCACTCTCGACTTTGAATGCATCATATCGATTATCATTTCGATATTCCTATTTCACCTGTGTGCAGCCTGTATTTCATTGCCTGAGCTGTGATTTCATGTGGGCCCTGGACTTATGTCTCTGCAACTTGGTACCTCCTGAAGTGAATTACAATCATCTCATGAATCCGTTAATTGATCATGAACAGCTTTGTTGCAACTGAGGGATTATGGCCTTTGCAGCGATACAAGGAGTTCTGGGTCGGTCATTGGAATATATTCGCAGCGGCGCAAGATTTCCTAACATACAGCTACATTGAAAACCCACCGAGCTGCCCTCTGATGGTAATAGAGGCTCCGGTAATAGAAGACCATGAATGCTGCTTTCCTCTTTTCAATTGGATGGCTGACATGTTTTCGGATGATAACAGTGACTTCCTTTTAGAAGCAGTAGCTGCCTACTTCGCCTACACAATTGTAGGATAACTCTTATGCAAGCCATTGACGTCCATATTTCGTTTTGCCTCCCTATCTTTTTCACGTTTTCTTGGATATTTTTTTACATCAACAGACCTATTGGCTTTACTAACAGTGGACATTATGATTTCCTGCTGGTTAAATTTTTGTCTTTTATGTGGACTAAATTTTTTTTCTTCAGTTACTCGATTTCGAACTTTCTTTTTTATTAAACTCTAATCTCAATAATTCTATTGCATATCTTATCTTATGTTATTTCAAACGTACTCGGAGCAAAACTCGCTAATATATGCTACATGTGCCCTGATTAATGTGTAAATATAGCATGAGTTTTTTATAACTGTGAACGCCATTTCGCCTTTGAACTGCTTATTTCCGCCTCACACACCTCTGCTCCTTTACTTTTCCATGAACTAAAATATTTTTTAATACATAAGAGAAAAATATCTTCTTTCACTAATATTTCCATTGCTTTTCGTGCTGTATTTCAAATGCAATACTGCAACCTGCAAAAGATATCTCAATACAGTAGTTCTTCTCAACACTGATTTGCGAACGATCCAACAGATTACCTACATACACATCCAGCCAACTTGTCGCTTTTGGCGCCTTTTTTTTTCCTTACACAACAGCATAACACAAACTTGATAGTGCTTCGCATACAGAGAGCCGATTGTTAGGAGATGCACTAGCATTTTCATGTATCGTTCCTAAACTGAAAGGCCAGAGACCTTCTTACATTTAATAAATTATAATGTACTTCCTCATAACACTGTACAATTAATTTTGCTAAACCATATTCATTTTACATCAACTATACCGTTTGTATTCTATGTACTAGTGACTATACCGATTACTTTGTTTCTTGCAATGTCTGTGCTCGTATTAAATAAGAGACTTGCCTTGAAAATAGTGCATTTCTGAATAAACATTTCAAATATAAACGTTCTCTCTTTTAATCCATAATCTCAACTGAAATAATTGTATACTAAAAGAATATTCATGTGTTCCATGTAACCTCAGCTCTACTAACTTAATGTTTTCTTTTGTCGACCAGACTTACTCATACTAGAACCCGCAGGCCTATAACGGCCCGTCAACCCTTTCCACAGTGGGTCACGCACCATGCAAACAGTTGTACCTCTGTAAAAAAATAATGTATTACTGTTACCAAGCACCACCACAGTTCCGCTTGACTCAGAGTTAATCACTGCTCCCACGCTTCTACAGACCAGACGCTATGTCGTATTTCACTCCTTATCACCCTTTTATCTCCACAATAACAAACACTTCTCCGCCAGCCACCAGAGAACAGAGTGCAGATGCAGAGGCACTAAGTAGTGAAATACGACATACCCTCTGCTCTATGGAAGCAACCGAGCGGTAATTGTGAAAGAAGACATTCACTAGCGCTTCAAAAAAGCATCTCAATTATATAAACATTTTTTTGAAAACGGTCCAACTACTTTGATGGGACTATCTGTGTGTACCTCCACAGCAAACTTCCTCAGCCCGGACTGAAGGCAGACACAGACAAACACACACACAGTAAGATAACACAGAGCAACGGAGACGGAAAGCAGAAGGGAGATTAAGATGCAGTCAAAGAGATATTTGTATACTCGGTTTGCTACCTCAATGTATGAAGACATGTACTGCACAAACCTGTGTACAACCTCATGGTCAGAACTTTTCATTTTATTTTACCCGACCACCTCCCCCTCTCACCCCACCCCCACCAGTGCAGGCTGCGGCACAAACCACAGTGTAATTTTGTCGTCTGTCAGAAAGTTTAGGAATTCATTAAGCATTACCACTTTTTCAAGACGGTATCACATGCAATGTACCAACTTTTCATGTTATTTTACTCGACCACCTGCCCCTCTCACCCTACCCCCACCAATACAAGCCGCGGCCACAAACCGCACTATAATTTTGTTGTCTGACAGAAAGTTTATGAATACCTTAATCATTACCACTTTGGCCCCCTCCAACCCCCTCTCACCTCACCCTACCCCCACCAATGCAGGCCGCGGCCACAAACCGCACTGTAATTTTGTCGTCTGACAGAAAGTTTAGGAATTCATTAAGCATTACCACTTTTTCAAGACGGTATCACATGTAATGTAATAACTTTTCATTTTATTTTACTCGACCACCTGCCCCTCTCACCCTACCCCCACCAATGCAGGCCGCGGCCACAAACCGCACTGTAATTTTGTCGTCTGACAGAAAGTTTACAAATTCATTAACCATTAGCATTTTTTGACGACGGTATCACATGTAATTTACCATTTCTCTCTCTATCTGCATTATCTGTCTCTCTGCTAATACCATTTTTTCACTTCAAAAACAACTTCTCTCATTATATGTAAACGCTTCAAAATAACACAAATAATTACTCTCTATATTAAACATATTTTATACTCCATATTTTACTGTTCACCAAAATTATATACAAAACTATAATTTACACTTGAAAGAATTTGAAGAAAAGGCGCGCAACCCCCATTAAATTCACAGGACTTGAGGCCCACACGCCCCTCCCGTCTGCTGTACCAGCCCAAGGTAACATATATATTCTAGCTACACACACCAACGCACCTCAACGTTTCACATCTCTATAAACATCCATTTGAATGTTAAGTAGGCCTTGGAATTATTTTACCCCTCCTAAAAGCCCCTGCACCTTTACTCTGCCAACTAATTAAACCTTCAAGTTCGCCTATCAAAATTTTTTAAATTTGCCCCCCCCAAAAATCTCGTTCCAGTTTCGTCTGACTCACAGTGATTTTAAAAAACTAACAGTAAAAGATTACATAACAATATGACTGAACACCATTTACCTTATTGAAATTTATTATCCAAAATGTAAAACTAATAATTTTAAAACAAATAATGTCGATAAAGAGTGATGAAATGAAATGGAAAAATAGTTTTAAAAATACAAGACATTATGACAGCCAAAAATGGGTTTAGTTTCAGACTATAAGGAAAATCAATCAATGTTTGTGACTAAACCACATTTTACGATACATGACAAAACAAACAGTTACAGACTTACCTTTACCAATGCTTTGTATGATGTAGAACAGTGACAGTCGCAAAACAGATATTCGTTTGACGGAACTCTCAATAATGCTTGTATCACTGCAACCAAAATTCAATGGCACAGATATCCTGTCAATACAGACTCATATATGTCTCTTCAGCCAATCATATTTCTTCCCGCAAAATTTTGAAATCAAATTTACATTTCAGTTGGTTCTCCCTCACAATATTTTTAATGTCACATAAAAGTCACCCATCACCCACTGCCATCTCTGGCTGTTTCCATGGTAACACTTCATTCTGCACCTGGCTGAAGGCACAGGTCAAAAGTTCATATCTCAACGTTCTACAGCAAACTAAGAAGACTGTTTTCCCTCCAGGAACACCTGCCTATCCACAGCTCTGTTACATGTCATTTTTTTCACACCCAATAGTACTTTTCGTTTTACATAAACATTAACATGCAACGTAGTCTTCAATCTTGAGGTATTAGAATCAACCAATCATTTTTATTTTTTCAACCACACCAAGCCCCATCCATTTTTTTATCCTGACTTTCAGCTTCTAACTACCATTCCACTTCCAGAACCCATCGGAGTACGAGTGCATCTGCCTTGAAAATGAAGGTTTGGCTTTTAGGACACAGTTATATTCACTGGAGTGGAAAATATGCAGCAAACAGATGAATTTCCAACCTTGATTTACCAAATGTGCAGATAACGTGGATTGGCCAAAGAGGATTGAGATGTCACCAATTGATACCATTGGTGAAAACTTTTATGCATCTCCCAGAACCAGACCTTATAATTGTGCACTGTGGTGGGAACGATCTAGGCACATTGACTGGGGTAGGTCTGGAAATGCTTCTAAAAGACACCTTTCGACAATTGATGACACTTTTTCCTCGAACTGCCTTGGTATATTCCAATATATGCCAAAGACAGAAATGGAATTGGTCCAATCAACATTGTGCACAAATTGAGAAAGCAAGGAGATATGTAAATAAATCTGTTTCTGCTTTCCTCAGAGATTATAGCATGGGTTCTATTTACCACAACAACTTGCGTTACCACATGCAAGGCATCTATAGGAGAGATGGTGTTCATTTCACGGATGAGGGAAACAGAATCTTCCTCTGCAACATGAGACTCTGCATCGGTACTTACTTATAAATGCAGAAAAAACTCAATTAATACAAGGGCTCTTTTCAGAGCCACCTTATATCTAAGCACTCAAACTTCTGATTTATCTCCATTTTCACACTGTTGTAAATAGTTGTGCGCTACCCGGTGCGCGCACCCTGCAACTTTTTTTAAAAAACAAATATATATATATTTTTGCGTTTAAGGGTCTTACGGCACACCCTGAGAAAACCTACGCGGCAAGACAATCTCTACCTTCTCCCCTTTCCATGTTCCAACACTTTGAAACGAACAATATATTTACTCGCAGTGACACAATGGCGGTCAACACTTCCTGATTTCCTTCGAATCGAACGTTAACAGACGTCACGCAGCAACAAAAAAAATTCCGCTCACGCGCAGCCGCTTGAGTGCGCACACCCGTGCGCGCGTATAGATATATAATTGACTTCAACTTTAATTTTCTCAGCAACTACTGAACGGATTTACACCATTCAAAAAAAAGCGTAATCTGCGAGCCGGACTCTACCGTTTTGCCAAATTTCTTATAAATCCATTCACCCGTCCGAGCTGTAGCCGTGTCTAAACGTCCTATGGAAAATAACATGGAGAAAACACGTTTTGGGACCCCCCTTTTATCTCAGCCCCCACTTGACAAATCCCCCCCAAACTTTCAGGGAAGGAGCGCAGCGGACCGAGCCATCTTCTTTGAGAAATTCACAAAGATTCATCCACCAGGGCCAAAGTAAATCCAAATAGAATGTTGAGGATTTCCTATGGAAACTAGGTCCTAACTATAACTACCTACTGGTGACCGCCAGTAGGTAATATATATATACTAGCAGCCCGTCCTGACGTTGTCCGGGAGCAATTAGGCTTCAGGGCCCCCGCCCGCCCCAACGTTGTCCGTGGGTCCCCCGGAGCCTTCCTCCACATATTGCAGTATTATACCTCTATGTTAACTTTGTACGCTTTTGTAACCTGCACATGTAACTTTTTCTTCCTGTAATGCACCGTTTGGCTCACTTTTGTAATGCTCCGTTTGCTACCTCTTGCTCACGATGTACGCTTTTGTAACCTGCACACGTAACTTTTTCCTCCTGTAATGCACCATTTGGCTCACTTTTTAATGCTCCGTTTGCTTCCTCTTGCTACCTGCACACGTCACTTTTTCCTCCTATACGTCTATGTTTACTTTCTACGCTTTTGTAACCTGCACACGTAACCTTTTCCTCCTGTAATGCACCGTTTGGCTCACTTTTTTAATGCTCCGTTTGCTTTCTCTTGCTACCTGCACACGTCACTTTTTCCTCCTATACCTCTATGTTTACTTTCTGCGCTTTTGTAACCTGCACACGTAACTTTTTCCTCCTGTAATGCACCGTTTGGCTCACTTTTGTAATGCTCTGTTTGCTTCCTCTTGCTCATGATGTACGCTTTTGTAACCTGCACACGTAACTTTTTCCTCCTGTAATGCACCGTTTGGCTCACTTTTGTAATGCTCCGTTTGCTTCCTCTTGCTCACGATTTTAATTTTTGCTTCATTTTTCCGCCGCTCACCGCTCCTAAATAAATAAATAAATAACCTACCTCATCCGCCGCTCACCGCTCCTCCCCGCTTGTCTGCCGCTCCTCACCGCCTGTCCGCCGCTCCTCCCCACGCCATGTCCGCCAGTCCTCCTTGCGCTCCTGGACGCCGCTCCTTCCCGCGCTCCTCACATCGGGCACGCACGTCGCGGTCAGTGCTTCTTCCAAGGGACTACTTTTTTTCTGTACATTTTTAAATAACATATATTTATTAAGTTTATATAGCCTATGCCCATCTGCACACCCTGACGATTACAACGATGTATCGGGTGTGTGGATTGGCCCTGTGGTTCCCGAGCTTACCCGCCTCAAAGGTTCAAAGTTCTTCCTTTATAATAGTAGTATAGATATAGATATATGTATGTATATTTTGGCAGTGAAAACAAATCTGCCCACTAACACAAGGTATTTAAGACAACTGTGCAAATAAACCTCAATGTTTGCATTTATTCCAACAGTGAAATACTCAAATTCAAGGTTCAAGGTTCCACACTCACTGTTGCTCACCCGTCGTGCCGAGACTGGTGTCTCTGGCACTGCTTGGGGATGGCTTAGGTCCTTTCTGGAGGGGCGGATGCAACAGGTCTTGCTCACGACGCCCACTTCATCTCCTCAGATAGTGGCCACCGGTGTCCCACAGGGTACTTCACTTAGCCTCTTCTTTTTAACATCTACGTTACCCCATTGGTCCAATTAGCTTAGGACTTGGGGGCAAAAATTATTGCTTACGCTGACAACACCCAGCTCCTATTTACATGGGGCAAAAACGAGGACTCCATCTAATCCGGAAAAAATTGTTTAACCTAAGTATTTGATTGGCTAGCCTCTGCTCAACTTAAGTATAACGAAGAGAAGTCTGAAATACTCCTCTAAGGAAAATTCCCCCTTACTTTCTGGCCATGTAATTTCGCTAGGTGTTTTCAGGGTGTTTGTCCATCTTTCCACCCCTTTCCCTCCAGGAACTTGAAGTCCTCCTGATCAAGACTAGGTCTGGGTCTCCCCTAGACCCTTGCCCCTTGAAACTCCTTAAACAATGTAAGGAGACTCTTCTGCCTCCGTTATTAGAGATCATGAACAGGGCAATGAGGGATGGGACTTTCCCCTTACAATGGAAAAGAGCGGTGGTTAAACCACTGTAAAAAAGCCCACATTAGACCCGGGGGTTCTCAAAAACTTCCGCCCCATTTCGCTGCTCCCAGCCCCTGCAAAGATGCTGGAAACCCATCTCAAACAGGATCTTACAGCCTTCCTGGAAACCTCTGGCCTTTTGGATCACTCTCAGCATGGATTTCGGAGAGAGCATAGTAAGGAGTCGGCCCTTACCATTGTGCTTGACAACATCCGCACTAGAGTGGATAAGGGCCAGAATACCCTCCTTAACCTGCTAGATCTCACGGCTGCGTTTGATACCCTGTCTCCCTCAGTGTTAACATCTCGACTGAGGGAGATAGGGGTTGAGGGGCCCGCACTTAGTTTGCTGGCCTCTTTCCTCGGCCAGTGGGAACAGAGAATCATGCTGGGGGAGTTCCTATCTCCATCCCTTCCTGTGCATTGTGGGGTCCCTCAGGGGTCGGCACTAAGTCCGACCCTTTTCAACATCTACGTGACCCCACTTGCCAGGCTCATTATATCATATGGGATGGAGGTAGTCTTCTATGCCAACGACACGCAGATATTGATGTCTCTCGCCCAACCTGTCATCTCCGCTGCCTCCAATTTTAGACACTGTAAGGAGGCAGTTTCTCAATGGATGATCTGCAATTCATTAAAGCTTAATGGCGAGAAGACAGAAATTCTGGTGTTCGGTGGAAAGGAGGACATTTGGTCGGCAGAATGGTGGCCTGCATCCCTGGGTGTGTGTCCGACACCCACTGCCCTGGCCAGGAACTTAGGAGTCATGATTGACCCTACCCTGGGGATGGGTCAGCAAGTAAACAGGACTATCTCCACATGTTGGGACATAATAAACATCTTGCGGAAGATTAAACATTACCTGTCCCCACAAGCCAGAAAGCAAATTGTAATAGCATTAATAGGCTCAAGACTTGACTATTGTAATGCCTTATATTTAGGCGTTAACAAGGGTCTGTTAATGCAACTTCAAATGGTGCAGAACGCCGCCGCTAAGTTTGTACTGGATCTACCTAAGCGGGCTTCTGCCACTGCTGCCAGAAAGACATTGCATTGGCTTCCGATTGAGGCCAGGATTTCTTTTAAGTCCCTATGTTTGATCTATGGGGATTTGGCTACAAATAGATCTGGAGGCCTAAGGGACCTGTTGGTTCCTTATACCCCTTCCAGAACTCTGCGCTCCCCCAATAAATCCTTGCTATCAATCCCCCGTGTTCGTAGAGCCAAGTGGGGTGGCAGAGCCTTTTCGACTCTGGCTTCAAAGCTGTGGAATACTCTGCCAGTGGAGATTAAATCCCTTCCCTCAAATCAAGCTTTTAGGAGGGCTCTCAAGACGTGGCTATTTGCCAAAGCCTACCCTTAGCTCTGGATTTGCCTTTTATGATTTCTTTTGGTTAGGCGCCTTGATGCCTTCGGGCTTAGTAGCGCGTTTATAAATTTCATTTCTTTCATTCATTCATTCATTCATCCTCAACACGGAAACATGCGAAGAACCTGGGGGCTTGCCGGTAATTGCTTTGGGCTACTTAAAACCCTCAGGAAATGTCTTCCTCTTCTTCTAATGGCTTCTAAAGAAACGGTCACCCATGCCCTTATCCTATCCCGGTTAGAATATGCTAACGCTCTGTATGTTGGCATCCCTGGCTATCTACTTCATAAGTTACAGGTGGTCCAACATGCTGCAGCCAGGCTTCTTCTCAACATCCCTACTAGAAGCAGCGTTAGATCACATCTGAGCTCACTACACTGGCTTCCTGTGGCAAAACGGGACACATTTAAATCCCTAGTCATTGCTCACCACGCCCTCCTTGGCTTAGGCCCTTCATACCCACAAAAGTGGTTCTCCCTTTATGCCCCTACGTGACAATTGCGCTCCACATCTCAACTCCTAGCCCAGGTTCCCTGCTTCAAATGGCAAAGGTTGGGTGGCTGCTCCTTTGCCCTGAAAGCTGCCCTGGACTGGAATGAATTGCTTTCCCACTTGACATCCTTGATCCTAAACATAAATGACGGACTTACAAACAAATGCTGTGGTATGTAGCGCCATCTTGGAGTTATCGGATGTTGTATCATTATGTACATAAGCTTACAAAATTGTACAAGTTATAATAAACAATACTGTAGTACATCTCTAAATATGGTGTATTACTGATAGTAGCTAATTGACAGACTAATCCAGTCAAATATACAATACATATACGAAGTCTGAAAGGTTCCAGATAGGATCAAGGATGTCAAGTGGGAAAGCAATCAGCTTCTCATAACTCTAGATGTCAGCTCATTATATACCTCAATAGAGCACACACAAGGGATTGAGGCATGCGCCAGATTCTTGAAAAACCGTAACATCAAGTATCTTGGACATACCACCATGATATTGGACATGATCAGACACTGTCTGGTTAACAACTTCTTTCTGTTCAATGATGACGTTTATATTCAAACACATGGCACAGCGATGGGCACATGTTTTGCCCCGAGCTTTGCCAACTTGTTCATGGGCGCATGGGAGTCGGACATCAGACACAGGCCAGATCTGAAGGAAGACTGCCAAAAAGTCACTATGTGGCTACGATACATAGACAATATTTTCCTTATCTGGAAAGGAAGTGAAGAAATGGCCACAGAATTCATTTCTAAACTCAATATTAACAGTAGCAATATCACTCTTACTAGTAATATTAGCAACACGGAAATTGAATATCTGGACACCAAGGTGCAAGTGCAGAATAAGAAACTTAAAACCGTACTGTTTCGGAAAACAACAGCAGGTAACACACTACTGCACGCCCTGAGCAGCCACCCTGAACCTTTAAAGTGGAGCATCCCTTATGGAGAATTGCTTAGGGCGAAACAAAACTGTAGCACCATGGAAGACTATCTGATGGAAGAAACACTAATGGTGGAAAGATGTACAGCCAGAGAATACCCCAAATGGGTTATCAAACAAGCCATCAATAGAGTGAAACAAGTAGAGCGCAAAGACCTACTCAGCAATTTGAGGAAGGATGATGATAAAATGGAGGAAGAAAATGTGACCCGTATCATCCTTAATTACAATGGCAACTACAAACAAATCAAAAAAAGTATCACTCGAAACTGGGAAATCCTTAAGAACGATCCTATAATAGGAAATACCATCCCTTCCAGACCTAGTATCACATATCGCAGGGGCCGCAATTTGAGTGATCTCTTGGTGCATAACATTATCAGTGATAGTACACCACGAGGGGTCGATCTCCCCGGCTTTTCCTTGCGGTCACTGCAAAGCTTGTGCTAACAGCCAGATGGTAAAGGAATATTGGAATCCCAGTACGAGTAAGATGGAAGTGATCAAACAATTTCTAACATGTACTACCATGTTTGTGGTCTATGTATTGGTATGTCCATGTGATCTAAAGTACATAGGAAGCACCACGAAAATGGCAAAACAACGAATACTTGAACATACCAGAGCCATAACTAATAAGGATAAACAATATCCAATTGCTCGCCATTTTGAGAGTCACCATTTTTCCAATGCCAAAGTTTTGAAATACTATATTATTGAACAGGTGATCCTCTCTGCGAGAGGTGGTAACCGTGCTTTGAAACTGAGGCAACAGGAATCGAGGCATATCATAGGTCTCTGTACCCGTTTTCCAAAAGGACACAACCTTGATGAAGAATATAATGTACACTTACATGGCTAATGATTGCATTTTTGTATATTATATAAATATATAGATACATTCTCTTTTATGTACTTTCTCCAACAGATTGAAAGGGAGGGACTCTGTCTCAGGTTTGCGACAACTGCACCCTATTCCTTTCAACGTTGGCTTTCTCCATTCTTCGCTCAAAGTATGTTTTTTTTAATTTTGCTATTTTGGACTGAATCACGGTGCACTTTGATTTAGGTTGGTATTTTACCGTTTGCGGTAAATTGGAGCACGGGTTTTTTGGCCTGATCATATCAGTGTAATCAAAGTTTTGCCTTTTTTGACATATGTCTGTACTCTTACGGGAAGTTCATATAACATTGTCTTGCCATGTATAACTGTCAATGATGTATTGGATACCAATGTTACAACCCACTATCTAGGGTAATACACCATACTGCAATTGAAGCATATAGAACAACCCACTATTTAGGGTGACACATTATATACATTTGTATATACATTACTTTCCCACTAACCAGGGGATACAAATCGCGCCTCATAGACATTGTACATATTGAGGTGGAGTCACGTCATACATATGTGCTCCGTTCAGTACATCCAGACTCCCCACATACTAGGGGATGGTATACATTCATTATAGGAATGTATAGGATTTGCATTATGCAAATCATATGCCATCGGCATCTATCGTTCCGATTAGGTTCGAGCTTTATATTAGCCATGGCAACCTTCCACAATAGATGATTGGAAGAAAATGCCCACGTGCCGGTACCGGGTAACAGTTACCGTAACAACCAGTCATCAATGCTTTTGATTGTGCAGGCAAGACATGTGATCATTCCACGTACGCCGGCTCTTCCCCTGTTCAAACAAAGTATAATTTCAGCTAGATTTACACACTAAGACACAGCTTTTGTAAAAACGGACTAAAAAAACCCGCCATTATTACAATTACGATGTAACTATCTGGAACCTTTTCAGACTTCGTATATGTATTGTATATTTGACTGGATTAGTCTGTCACTTAGCTACTATCAGTAATACACCATATTTATAGATGTACTACAGTATTGTTTATTATAACTTGTACAATTTTGTAAGCTTATGTACATAATGATACAACATCCGATAACTCCAAGATGGCGCTACATACCACAGCATTTGTTTGTAAGTCCATCATTTATGTTGATACAGAGCACACAGTAAATACGGCAAACTTTGTGAATACCATTGTGTGAACAAGCACTCAAGGAGTGCGAAACGCGTCACGTAGGGCTTATGGCGTGAATAAACCCTACCTTTGCTGACAGACCTGCTGTGTAAGTGTGGATAATTTGCATCTGAGGGCACGCTTGGGACGCCGCTTTGTATATATATATTCACTGAAAAAACCATAGGTTATAGACCATATATAGTTAGGGATTAGCATTTACAAAACTTTATTTTACTCGCATAAAACCATTGAAATTCGCATATAACTAACTATATATCGCACACCCGCAATCCACTGCTGATGATGTCACATATTACATCATTCATGACATGGTCAGTGACATCACTGATGACATCTCAAATGACATCACTGATGACATCACTGATGACATCTCAAATGACATAACTGATGACATCAATGATGACATCTCAAATGACATCACTGATGACATCACTGATGACATCTCATTTGACATTACTGATGACATCACTGATGACATCATTCATGTGATTATACGATGAACCTCTTCAGACTCTGATATAACCTTAGATACACTCAGTGTAAACAGACACTCACAGACTGTCACTCATCCATGGAGTTACTCACACACCTAGTCAGTCATGGAAAGAATCAATCACACCTCCATTTCCTCAACTATACAGTCATACACACCTTACTTATTCGAACATATACTAACACATATTTACTCTTTTATACAATCCCTGATACAAGTTCACAATGATCCATACAGCCACTCACACATTCACTGGCTCTTATGCACAGTAATTTATATATGTGAACTCTCACATGTACTGTGTTTTACATATGTACTTACTTTGACATGTAGCACTGAGATATCCATTCACTCACCAATACACTCGTACACAGTCAACCACCCATACAGCTGTTTCCACATGCAGTTTTGAACCCATAGATCTAGTGAATCAACTGTTCACACATTTATGCAGAGTCACACACCTCCCAGCCACCCCCACACACACACTCACTCTCCCATACAAATACTTGGACAACCAATCAATAACCCATACAGTTACTCATATAGCTACTGATCAACATATGCAGCAGTTTATAGAACAACAGATATAATGATGCACAAATTAAGACAGTTTAGTCACTAACCCATGCACTCAGTGAGACACATTTAATCACTCTCTCATACAGTCAGTCATGCACCTACTAAATCCTTCATCCAGACACTTATACATCCACTCATTCTTCAATATTTAAGACATATTTTAACTTTACAGAAACAGACAGCCACTGGATGATGTCATCAGTGATGTCACTGACCATGTCATGAATGATGTAATATGTGACATCATCAGCAGTGGATTGCGGGTGCGCAATATATAGTTAGCGCAACTAACTATATATGCGAATTTCAATGGTTTTATGCGAGTAAAATAAGGTTTTGTAAATGCTAATCCCTAACTATATATGGTCTATAACCTATGGTTTTTTCAGTGAATTTCAATGGTTTTTTAATAGCAAATATCAAATGCTGTCAAATGTCAAGTACATGATAGGTAAAAACATTTTCGTGTTTATGCACGCTGATGTGCTTTGAACGCTGCCCCCTCTCCCCCCCCTCTTTTCTCTTAGGAGTACTCTCTCTTTGCACATAGTGAAGGGTAGTTAACGCAGGCCTTTGCCCCCGTTGTAATCCGTCGTGCCTGCTTCTCTCTCTATTTGATTGATTGCTATCCAAGCATTTACTGTTTTAGAATTGGTTCTCTTTGGTTCATTCTGTATTTACAAACAAGCACAGAGTCGCAATACTCTGTTTAGTCTTTGCAGATAGTGAAAAATCGTTTAAAAAAACAAAAGGAATCGAGCAAAATCAGTAGGCCACTAATGGGATCTGTTTTTGACCTCGCTAAAATAGAAACATTAAGAACAACCCCTCATGAGAAATACGAAACTGGTGAGATGAACTTAGCTCCACACCATGATGGCTGCAAGACAGCTCGACTCCGCCGCCCACCCCACCCCACCCAAAATAACGACAAACCCTATGCAAATATTATAAATATATACAACACACCAGCAAAGTAACAGGGTAAAACGTTTTATTAAATAACTATATACATGGCAGCCTGCTGCAACATCGATCCAAATGCCTTTTGGTGACTCTTCCATTGTGAACATTGTCCCACAATCCGTTTGACCTGAAACGATTACACAAATAAAACATTTGTGAGTTTTAAATTTCCGGAGAAGTATAATTCACCAATAGTTTTCTCTGTAGATCTTTTTCCATTAACAATCCCAGTTCCATCACCCGCCCAGGATATCACTACTGTTAGTTGTCATTGTTGCTTCTGTTTTAATAAAAAATGTTTTAAGGTGTTTACTGTTTTTGTTGCGATGTATATATTTATAAGTTATTAAAGTGTTATAATCCTACTCATTTTTTATCGATTATTGCTGTTTGAGATATTCCCTGTCTACAAACAGAGAAGAATAGAAATATTCTGTCTCCCTTTGCAGATAGTGAAGGATAGGTAATGCAGACTTTTGTCCCCCGTTGTAATCCGTCATGCCTGATTGATTGATTGGCTGGACATTTATTGTTCAAGGAATAGTTCTTTCGAGGTACTCTCTGTTTGCAAATAACGTGGAATAGAAATATTCTGTCTAGTCTTTGCAAGTAGTGAAGGGTGGGTAATGCGGACCTTTGTCCCCCGTTGTAATCTGTCATGCCCATCTACTCCCCACTGATTGAGAAACTAGTTCCACCCGGACCATTTATTAGAGGTACATCATCTGACTCAACCGGAGAGAACCCCTAATAAAGAAGACATATGTAAAATACGAAGTAATCCCTGTATCCTGTTAAACAGAAACTTTAGCATGAAACACACTTGAAAAGGAAGGGAAAGAAATCGAACAAAATCAGTAGGCCTCTGATGAGTTTTTGACTTCGCTAGAAATAAGAAACATGAAAGTGGTGAAAGAAGCCAAGCTTGACGTTACGGCAGCCAGGAGGTAGCTAGGCTCCGCCACCCCCCCACTGCTCCAAGCATGTCTGTCCCACCGCCCGCCACGCCCAATAACGGTAACATGAAATAAATGCAAATCAGCAGATACCTACCCCCATTCCGGAAACTCCCGAAGTGCAACAGGTTCGCGGCTACGCCCATCCGGAAGACGAGGCCTTCGGCACGTGTAGGGCGAGTCCTGCTGGCAGCCGTCGGCCGGGGAGGTCATCCCGTAAGGTGGGCCAGGAGAGGAGCTGAGGCCGACGGGATTCTTCTTCTTTCTTCAATAATGGCTGCGACAGCACGCGGGGGGGGGGGATGTTTTGCACATGCCACCGACCTCCCCTCGTATCTCCGGGCCAAGAAAGAAGCCGAGGCCGAGGGATTCTTCTTATTTCTTAGATAATGGCTGCGACAACGGGGGGATGTCTTGCACATGCCACCGACCCCCCCCCTCGTATCTCCTGGTCTGGCCCCGACTTGATATGAGCTCCCCGTTCGGGCCTGAAGCGGCGCCCTGCAGGCCACGGGGGGGATGTCTTGCCTCTGCCTCCGACCCCCCCTCTTATCGCCTGGTCCAGACATCACGGATATCAACACCAGGTGTCGGCGTGGGGTGCGCTGGGAGGGAGAGGCGGCGCGAACAAGCCTCTCCCACCCCCACAGGTGGGGGCCCCTCGGCTGCACCCCCAACGCTCCACTCACCCAACAAAAGGGTTCCTCCACTCTTACGATACAGCGACGCTCCACTCGCCCAACAAAAGGGTTCCTCCACTCTTGCGATGCAGCGACGCTCCACTCACCCAACAAAAGAGTTCCTCCACTCTTGCGATGCAGCGACGCTGCACTCACCCGACAAAAGGTCTCGTCCACTATTGCGAGGCAATGATGCTCTGCTCACCCAGCGGGGGTCTCGTCCACTGTTGCGGTGCAACGGCGCTTCTGAGTTCAACTAGAAAATGAGTGCTGCATCCAGAAACATTCTCCTCAACTTTGAAGATTCTATAAGAGCCACGGGGGCCACCGACCCCCGATGGGGAATGACTGCCATGATCACCCACGGAACGACCACGAGGTAGCCGCGGCACGTCGGCGCGCTCATACCCGCGCCGGCCTCAGTCTTGAAATGACCAAAATCCTGCAAGACTACCAACTTGATCAATTTCGGTGGGACACCAGTATGACCCGGTAGGAGAGATTTTTGCCTCCCACCCTCTTTGACTGATGGTTCATGTCGCCAGTCCCCTCTACTACCCTTCAACGAAAACATTTGGACTGCCGAAAGAGGTCCCGGTCCAACCACGAGTTGGTGGAGACATTTTGACTATACTTGGACCTTCCTGACCTCACCCAAAATGGCGCCGGTACAAATGAAACTATTGTGCCCCGATTGCTCAGCCTTGATATCATGAGATATGTATGCAGTTTTTAGCACATGAATTGATATGGGATAAGACTGATTATATGTTCGGACAATGAATTGATCCGGGATGGGTATTGATTATACGTTCGAACAATAAATTGACATGGGACTTGTACTGATTACACATTCGGACAATGAATTGATATTAAGTTCTAATGCATCATTGATTACTGTATTTATTGAAGGTTAGAATTGTCGACACTTTTGGTACTTGCTCACAATGAATTATCGATATGATTTTGTTGCACTTGTCGCACTTTTTACTGATTATATGTTCGGACAATGAATTGATCCGGGATGGGTATTGATTATACGTTCGAACAATGAATTGACATGGGACAGGTACTGATTACACGTTCGGACAATGAATTGATATTAAGTTCTAATGCATCATTGATTACTGTATTTATTGAAGTAATACGCATCTCTCCGCATGAAATAAATTTTCCACATGCTACACAAGTCAATCTCATCTGCCCAAAGTTCTTTTGCAGATTTGAGACCGTTTCCCTTGCCTCTGACTCACTTATTGCTAAGTCATTGGTGGATGTTTTTGCCGGTCGGGGGTTATCCACCAAATCTCGAAGTTGTGCTTTAGAATAATTAAGAGGGTGCCACCTCTCCATATGCCGATGCATGGTATGATTACCATAGCTATATTTTTTTTCGGTCCCTCTAGAGAGTTTTTTTTTTACAGATGAGGCAGGTAACGAACATGGCATTAACTTTCTTTTCATAAGAAGGAAAAGAAAAAAATTGCCAGATAAAATTCACTTTCACATGGGACGTTCTTGGCATTTCTTTCAGAAACCTTTACATCACTGTGTCATTTCTTTGTCTATCCTGGTTAAAGCAATGTCATGTAAATAGTTATTTAAAAAGTTTTTTTAACGTGTTTACTTTATTGGAGCGTTGTATATATTTATAAGTTATTAAAGTTTGATAATCCTACTACTTTATTGGAGAGCTATATATTTTAAATGTGACACATAATTGTAAAAACTTTGATGTACAAAAAGGCATCCCTGGAATCTTCCGCTTCAGGCCGGACCCACACACCCTCACAGTGAGAATCCCCTCCCCAATCACAATACAGGATGGTTATCAGATAGTAGGAACGCGTGTGGTGTGACGGATCTCATCGGGTGGGGGTCTTGATCTACTGTAACTTCTTTGAAGAGGGGTGATTCTTTACAGCTGGGGCCATAAACTACATCTGCAGGGCTAGGTGATAGCCTGGGACGGGCCTGGACAATCGGACACAGAGGAAGAGGAGTGTCAGAGGGTGCGGTAGTGAATAGGGTGAAAGGCAGGTGTCGGGCTGGCACAGGGTGTGATTCTCAGAGAAGAACAGCGCAGATGGGAGGAGGTTTCTAGCCCATGCATGAGAGAGAGAGCGGGAGTGACCAGTGCGTGGGGGAGATGCTTGCGAGGGTGGGGAGCCATGCTGAGGATCGGCGGCGTGCAGACAGTGGGTCTGGTCAAGGCATCTAAAATGGCTGCTGTGCTCGACAAAAGTGTGGCATTGCAAAAAAGGCTAGATGGCGCAGACAATGTTTATCAATAATGATTTATTTATAACAAATAAAATATTTACTCGCAGTGACAAAATGGCGGTCAACACTTCCTGATTTCCATCGAATCGAACGTTAACAGACGTCACGCAGCAAAAAAAATAAAACGCTCACGCACAGCCACTGGAAGACATGTATCAACATATATGAGCCTCCTCAGCCACCCTCAGAAAACATAAGGGATCAGGATACGTCTCCCGTACCCCCTTATACCCTGTAATTTAATTAAACCGAAACACAAAATGGCGAATTCCCGTTTCGCTACCAGTTTGCGGCCCGGTTCGCGAACCGGGAAGCGCTTCTACCGTGAAAAATCTATTTTTTTTTATTTTCCCCACGGGACCCTTTAATAACCCCAACATCATTCCTAGGGGGTCAAGAGGGGTCTACCTTGCCCCCTTTCATTAAATTCCCCCTTCGTTTTTCACCTCTTCTTGTCTCTCGATCCTACCAAGAGACAAGATGGCGGCCGAACCGGACTGTTTAGAATGTTGACAGACACCGGAGAGCCAATCAGCATCGCTTCGCAAAGCTCCGTGACGCGAAAAGTACGCGATCTGGAGCGCTATCTGGGACGCTGTCACAGATATATACATTTTTTAAAACGTTAATTTTTCAAAATCCACTGGAGCACATATATTGAGACCCAGCAAAGGCACATCGGGCTAACAGTCCCTACAATTTTGCCAAGTTTCGTGCAAATCCATTCAGCCGTTCGAGCTAAAAGTGAGGCCAAACGCCCTATGGAAATTAACATGGAAAAACGCGTTTTGGGACCCCCCTTTTTTCTCGGCCCCCCCTTGACGAAACCCCCCCAAATTTTCAAGGGATGCTCAGAATCAAAATGTGCCATTTTCCCGAAAATTTCAGCCGATTCCATCCACAAACGCCAAAGTTATTAGACATAGAATTTTCAAAAGTCCCATAGGAAAAACATCCTAACTATATATACCTACTGGCTATCGCCAGTAGGTAATATATATATATAATCAATGATGGGTATGAGCAGACAGGTCATTAAATATTCCCCTTGACCCTCCCACACCCTTGTATTTTCTAATATATATATATTACCTACTGGCGGTCGCCAGTAGGTATATATAGTTAGGATTTTTTCCCTATGGGATTTCTGAAAATTCTATGCCTAATAACTTTGGCGTTTGTGGACGGAATTGGCTGAAATTTTCAGGAAAATGGCACATTCTGTTTCTGAGCAGCCCTTGAAAATTTGGGGGGGTTTTGTGGAGGGGGGGGCGAGAAAAAAGGGGGGTCCCAAAACGCGTTTTTTCCATGTTAATTTCCATAGGGCGGTTGGACTCACTTTTAGCCCGAACGGCTGAATGGATTTGCACGAAACTTGGCAAAATTGTAGGGACTGTTAGCCCGATGTGCCTTTGCTAGGTCTCAATATATGTGCTTCAGTGGATTTTGAGAAATTAACGTTTAAATCAAGATATATATCTGTAACAGCGCTCCGGGCAGCGATCCGGTTAGCGAACTTTTCGCGTATCGGAACTTTGCGCACGGAAAGCTGATTGGCCCTCCGGTGTCTGTCAACATTCTAAACAGTCCGGAGCGGCCGCCATCTTGTCTCTCTGTAGGATCGAGAGACAAGAGGAGGCCAAAACAAAGGGGGAAATTACCATAAGGGGGCATAGTAGATCCTCGTTGACCCCCTAGGTTTTATGTGGAGGTTTTAAAAGGGCCTGGGAGGGTCCAAAAAAAAAAAAAAATTTTTTTTTTGCGTGGTAAGCGCCAAGTTCGCGAACCGGAAAGCGTTCTGGGCAGCGAACTTTAAGGATAAAAGAATGATAGACTTTTCTAATACTGTATGTTAATTATTTGTTGTTTTTGTTCGTTTTTTTATTTATTTATTTATTTTGATTTTTTAAAAAATATTTATTATTTTTATAGTTCATTAAAACTTCCAGCATTATATCATCTGGTATCTCGTCAAACATGGATGTTTCTGTCTCTTGTAAGGTTTGAATAAATTGTTCGTCAAAAGATTGATCCATAAAATCTTCATCCACATTTTCTTCAGTTACAATGTCTTCGGATGTAATCTCGAAGGAAACATTAGTTTTTTCTTGCTCCCCTTCCATTTTTTTGCTGTAAATTGCATAAAAAAAATAATTATATTAGAAGAGTTAGGGCACTGTTGGGTTTAAGTTCAGACAGGTAGTTCTGTTTTTTTAACAGTGAAGTTAAAGTAAGTAAATTCATAATTATAGCAGAGAAGTGTAAGTCAATCAATAAATATAACAGAGGAGTCTATCTGTATCTATAACTATAGCAGGGGGACAGTAAATAATTATCAAAAAACGTTTTTACAAATTAATTTAAAGTGCCACTTACAAATTATCAATTTAATTTACAGGGAGGTGAACAGGCTCTTGAAATGTAGTTCAGGAAGTAGTAGTCAAAATGGCTGTGTTTCCTTCTCTTCCTTTATATATATTCAGGTACATAACCAATCAAATGTCAGGAAAAAAAAATTGAAAATGAAAGTAACATATTCATTGGTTGTCAATTCCAACACTTCAGATGTGTTTTGTGAAGTAATTTACCTCACGGTACTTAGAGAGGTCTACAGGCTTAATGGCTAAATGGAATTTCAATCAAATTTGTGAAAATGAAAGGGATTGTTATGTAGTATGAGCTAATCTATATTTGGTGAGAGTGTCTCTAGTCGTTTTTCTGTAAATTACTTTCCCACCTTTTTTTTAGGACCGCTTTCCGGGAAGCGGCCCGGTTCGCGAACCTTAAGCGTCACGGGAGTCCACCATTTTGTGTTTCGGTCGCATTAAGATACAAGATGGAGGGCAAATAATGTTTAGAATGGGTAGAAGGGGTCATGGTAGACTTATCTTGACCCTCTAGGTTTTCTGAGGGTGGCTGAGGAGGCTTATATGTGCGGAAAAAAACATTTTTTTTAAAAATTCCGCGAGGTTAGCTTTCGGTTCGCGAACCGGGTAGCGCCCCGGGGAGCGTATTTTGTGGAAAATTAGTGAAAAAAGTTAGAAAAAAATAATAATTGTGAGTGATCAGATGAAGGGTAGCTCTGAGAAGAGCTTTTGGGTTTATGGTACATTTAGGTACTTATAAGTAGGTACCAATGCACAGTCTTAAATTCAGAATGAAAATTCTGTTGCCCTCATCTGAGAAGTGAACTCCATCTCCTCTGTAGATATCTTGCATGTAGTAACGCAAGTTATTGTTGTACAGAGAGCCCATTCCATGGTCTCTCATGAAAGCTGAAACAGATTTGTTTACATGTTTCCTCGCTTTCTCAATTTGTGGACAAAATTGGTTGGACCACCTCCATTTCTGTCTTTGGCATATATTGGAATATACCAAGGCAGTTTGAGGAAAAAGTGCCATTAATTGCTCAAAGGTGTCCTTTAAAAGCATTTCCAGACCTACTCCTGTCAAAGTGCCCAAATCATTACCTCCACAGTGCACTATTAACAGGTCAGGTTTTGGCAAATGCATAAAGGTTTTCACCAATGGTATCAATTGGTGACAATTTAATCCTCTTTGGCCCAACCACTTAATTTCCACATCTTGTAAATTGAGGTTAGGTAAATTTCTGTTCTCAGCATACCTTTGACCCCAGTGGATGTAACTATGTCCAACAATCCAGACCTTAAACATGGTGGGAGAAGGTTGTTCTGCAGTCAGATGAAGTGTGGTAATGAAAGGGCAGTTGAAACAGTAGGAGTTTCTAAAGAAAAAAAAGTGTGGATTTGCAATGCTAATGAATCATTAGCAGTGATTGGTGCATTTCCATTTCTGAAAACAGAAAGTTAGGGTGCATGGATGTGTTCTTTGAAAGATGTAATTTGAATGGTCAAGGAAAAAACATTTAATGAAAGATTGCACTGGATACGCAGGTGCACTGAGAGTTCAGAGTTCAATTGAAACATTGTTGTGTGAATTTGCAAACATGAGAGGTCTTCCAGGAGGTGGTTGCTATGGAAAAAAGGCAGAGAGGGCAGAGGGGGGAAGGGTTTTGATTTGAAAAAAGTGAGGGAAGAGGTATGATTGGCTAATATGAGAGATATGTGAAATGAATATCTGTATTTCTGTGCTTTCAATAGCTGCAGCCTTTGGAGTGCATCCTTTTTCTTCTGCTGAAGACAATTTGGTGTATTTCTGAGACTGTTTTCAAAACTCAAAAAATATTTGCAAAGGTGAGAAAAGATTTATTTAATTTAGATAGAGAATAGTATGATTTAAGGAGAAAATGATGAAGAAAGCTGTGTTTTTAAAATGTGGTTTTGTCTCTAGTGATATACTAATAGAATTAGTTAATTTGAGAAATTGTAATTGCATATTCGGTGTAGCATTCTGGCATGCAGTAACACAAGTTATTGTGGTACATGGAGCCCATTCCATGGTCTGTTATGTAAGCTGAAACAGATATGTTGTTTTTAAAAACGATTTAAGAAATCAATTACATTTCTGGATATGCACTGCTAGAGCTTCATAGGTTGTTTTGAGCCATATTTATAAGGCATTTGAGTGTCTTTGATGTTATGTTTTCCTTTTAAAATGTAAAGTGTTCCTCATGAGGCAAGTGTCTTGTAAATACGCTCCCACTTGTGCTTTGCAAATTTAGATTTTGATTATGGGAGTTACATAGCCATGTTAATAATGTCCAAACAATGGTGGTAGGGCATTCAAGAAAACGTTTTTCTGTGTCTCTAGGACATTTTCAGTCCTTTCCTCTTGAATGCAGGTATACAATTGATTTATATGCTGTGTTTAAAAACGAATTTTCAAATCAATTACATTTCTTGATATGTACTGTTAGAGCTTCATAGGTTGTTTGGGGTCATATTTAGAAGGCGTTTTAGTGTCTTTGATGTTATGTTTACCTTTTTAAATGGAAAGCGTTCCTCATGGGGCCCTGAGCAGTTCTTAGCCATGTTATTTAATGGGAAGTGGATAACATGGCTAAGAGCATTTGCTGGAAAATGCATGAATATCGCTGACTTTTCTGCGATATTCATGCATTGCGGGCGTTTTTTTTCGCATTTGCGAGCAGTTCTTAGCCATGTTATCCAATGGGAGGTGGATAACATGGCTAAGAGCATTTGCTGGAAAATGCATGAATATCGCTGACTTTTCTGCGATATTCATGCATTGCGGCCGTTTTTTTTCGCATTTGCGAGCAGTTCTTAGCCATGTTATCCAATGGGAGGTGGATAACATGGCTAAGAGCATTTGCTGGATAATGCATGAATATCGTTGACTTTTCAGCGATATTCATGCATTGCGGCCGTTTTTAATCGCATTTGTGATAAACAATTACATTTCTTGATATGTACTGTTAGAGCTTCATAGGTTGTTTGGGGACATATTTAGAAGGCATTTCAGTGTCTTTGATGTTATGTTTACCTTTTTAAATGGAAAGCGTTCCTCATGGGGCAAGTGTCTTGTAAATACGCTCCCACTTGCGCTTGGCAAATTTAGATTTTGATTATGGGAGTTACCTAGCCATGTTAATAGTGTCCCAAAAATGGTGCTAGGGCATTCCAGAAAACACTTTCATGTGTCTCAAGGACATTTTTAGTCATTTCTTCATGAATGCAGGTATACAATTGATTTATATGCTGTGTTTAAAAACGAATTTTGAAATCAATTAAATTTCTGGATATGTACTGTTAGAGCTTCATAGGTTGTTTGGGGTCATATTTAGAAGGCATTTTAGTGTCTTTGATGTTATTTTTCCCTTTTTAAATGGAAAGCGTTCCTCATGGGGCCCTGAGCAGTTCTTAGCCATGTTATTTAATGGGAAGTGGATAACATGGCTAAGAGCATTTGCTGGAAAATGCATGAATATCGCTGACTTTTCTGCGATATTCATGCATTGCGGGCGTTTTTTTTCGCATTTGCGAGCAGTTCTTAGCCATGTTATCCAATGGGAGGTGGATAACATGGCTAAGAGCATTTGCTGGAAAATGCATGAATATCGCTGACTTTTCTGCGATATTCATGCATTGCGGCCGTTTTTTTTCGCATTTGCGAGCAGTTCTTAGCCATGTTATCCAATGGGAGGTGGATAACATGGCTAAGAGCATTTGCTGGATAATGCATGAATATCGTTGACTTTTCAGCGATATTCATGCATTGCGGCCGTTTTTAATCGCATTTGTGATAAACAATTACATTTCTTGATATGTACTGTTAGAGCTTCATAGGTTGTTTGGGGACATATTTAGAAGGCATTTCAGTGTCTTTGATGTTATGTTTACCTTTTTAAATGGAAAGCGTTCCTCATGGGGCAAGTGTCTTGTAAATACGCTCCCACTTGCGCTTGGCAAATTTAGATTTTGATTATGGGAGTTACCTAGCCATGTTAATAGTGTCCCAAAAATGGTGCTAGGGCATTCCAGAAAACACTTTCATGTGTCTCAAGGACATTTTTAGTCATTTCTTCATGAATGCAGGTATACAATTGATTTATATGCTGTGTTTAAAAACGAATTTTGAAATCAATTAAATTTCTGGATATGTACTGTTAGAGCTTCATAGGTTGTTTGGGGTCATATTTAGAAGGCATTTTAGTGTCTTTGATGTTATTTTTCCCTTTTTAAATGGAAAGCGTTCCTCATGGGGCCCTGAGCAGTTCTTAGCCATGTTATTTAATGGGAAGTGGATAACATGGCTAAGAGCATTTGCTGGAAAATGCATGAATATCGCTGACTTTTCTGCGATATTCATGCATTGCGGCCGTTTTTTTTCGCATTTGCGAGCACTTCTTAGCCATGTTATCCAATGGGAGGTGGATAACATGGCTAAGAGCATTTGCTTCAAAGGTTGTTTGGGGTCATACACCATTTTTGGGAAATTATTAACATGCCTATGTAACTCCCATAATCAAAATCTAAATTTGCCAACCGCAGGTGGGAGTGTATTTACAAGAAATTTGCACCATGAAGAACGTAAAATAGCATAATAGACACTCAAATGCCTTATAAATATGACCCAAAACATCTTATGAAGCACTAGCAGTGCATATTTCCAGAAATGTATTGGTTTTCATTTAATGATTTACTTCATTGGTAGGCCTTCACATGTTTTTTTACCTTGGTTTTTTTCAGTGAAAATCTTATCTGCAACCATGTGTTGGCCTCACCTCAAATAAACAAAACAGGTGATGGACTGAATGTGGATCAATGACACACATTCACCCCATTCTAAAGATCTGGGCCTAAACAAATCTTTAGATAGGCTACATCTTATCGTCATCCTGAATTAATCATTTAAAATATTAGGGAGTGATTTATGATTGTTGTATGCCTGTTTTGTACCATTGAGTGTCATTTTTGTGATGTAGTGCTGGTGGAAAACATTTGCTATGTTAAATAATTAGTAGGGCATTAAGTTTTAGATGACTGTTATTTATTTACTGTTTGGTAATAGTGGTTAATAACATTTTATATTATATTTTTCCACAGATTCAACTGCAGATTCTTTCATAGTTTGGAAAATGCCTACAAAAAGTAGAATAAGAAAGGCTAGAAAAAGTCAAAGACAGCAGGATGATGTTTTATTGCAGCAGTCCTCTTCCCCAAATACTTGTCAAAACACCAAGAAAGGTCCGGGTAAGACCACGAAATCATTCTTAAGAAATATTTGTAGTAAAAAAAGTTTTGCTCAAAAAAATGTTTCAGTCCACAAAAAGAAAAGTAATTTAAATGGAAAGGAGAGACCCATCACAAATGTTACTGGTAGAGGAAGAGATAACTCTGTGCATGATAGTAGAAGGAAACAACAGTTTAGGGACATTCGAAATCGAATGTTCCGTAATAGGATATTAGTTAATTTATTGAAAAATATAAAAAAGAAAGGCCAACAGAAAGCGGCATTTTATAAGAAGAAGAAAAATGTAGAGAAAATTATTGATCATGCTTTTGAAATTAGGCGAAAGTTGTTTATTTTGGTAATCAATAGAATTAGGAAACTAAGCAAGGTAATTTCTGATTTCAAAACAAAAAGTAGATGGAAGAGAGTAGTAAATCGTGCTAACTTTTGTGAAGTTTTTTCCGGAGAATGGATGCATAGTTCAAGTTGTGAGGCATTTTTTAATGAGGAGAGTTATTTTCAGGATAATGATTTGGTGTTTGCAGTTGACACCAGTGGTCGAGCTTATGAAGTGAAGGATGGTTGTCCAGTTGAAAAAGAACAACTTGTGACAACAGAGACAGAAGAGGCGCTAAGTGATGAGGTTTTAGGAAGACGTCCTAAGGGTCCTGTGTACATTTGGAAGTGTAGTTCTATTTGCAGTGTGCGACAGGTTTCCATCAATTTGCTTTGTGATTTTATACGGACATTTAATAAGAAAAGTTTGAAGCAGAAAATGAAGTTGTTGCAAGATTTAGATCCTTGCAGAGTGAGACAAATGACAGGTTTGCGTGGTCATTCACTAGATTGTCTTTCCAGGAGAGTATGCCAGAGTGTTTTTCATCATTTCAGGATGCTAGCAGTGCATCATAATAAAGTGAGAAAATTAGTGAGAATGTTGTATTATGCTAAGAGTCCAGCAATTATGCTTAAACAATTATGTGCTGCTCTTTTGCATGGTTCTGAAATAGATGTGAAGAATATTTGTGAAGAAATTGAGTTTTGTTACTTTGGTAGTAAAGATGAGAATGTTCAAATTGACCCTAAAGTAGAGGGTAATGTTGAAGATAATGTACAGGTTTCCAGTACAGATTATTTTCAGAAGGAAATTGCCACGTTTCAGATGAAATCAAGTGAGAGGCCTAATTTCACTTGTGTATGTTGTCGACGCACTTATTATAAGAATCAGACTAAGTTAGTGGATTTATATGCAAAAAGTGAAAGGGAAAATAATAGTGAATGGAAGGATTTTGCCACATACTTGATGGTAGAAAATTGTTTTGATTTGGGAGTGGACCAACGTGTGTGTACTTATTGTTGTAACAAATTAAACCAAAACCAGATGCCTGCTAGGGCGGTTCATAATAATCTGGAATTGGTTGAGATTCCTTCAGAATTGAAGGATTTAAATACTTATGAATCTATTTTGATTCAAAGTATCCATCCCTTTCAGGCTATTGTAAGAATGGAGCCAAAGACAGGGAAGTTGCCTCCAGCAGATTTACAGAGAGGATTAAAGGGAAGAGTTGTTTATTTGCCTCTAGATTTGAACAAAAACATTAACACAATTGGAGTTGAGAAAGTGGAAGAGGAACCTCTGGTTATCTTGGTTAATGGGGTTCCGACAAAGAATAAGAAAATATGGCAAGATTTAGTGGATGTTAGGAAAGTGAAAAATGCAACTTTGTATTTGAAGAAAAATAATAAGTACTATAAGAATGTATATGTTGCAGAAGAGGAAGTAAGTGATGAAGAGGATAGCGTTTTGTGTGCTGGCCAAATTGAGAAAGTAGAGGTGTCTAATAGTGAAGAAATATATGAACATTATAGTGTTCATCCTTTGCATTCCAAGGAAGTCATGGGGAATGCAATTGAGTTGTTTCAAATGAAACAAGCGAAAGGGAGTCCCATTAGTGTTTGGGAGGAAAGTTTGGAAGCTCGGTGTTTCCCACAGCTATTTCCCACAGGTCAAGGAGGAAGATATGATGAGCGACCTCATCAAATTCCTGCGTCTGAATACCGGACTTTACGATTGTATGCAGAAGATCCTAGGTTTCGGCAATGCATTCCCTATTTGTTTCATCTCTTGTTTGAAAGCGATCTGTCAGGACTGTCATATGCAGTGAACCACATTTTAAAAAGTGGTATACAGATGCAAAACATCTCGGCAAGTGACCTTATGCATAAAGTCAATGTCCAAGACAGTATTTTGGATTCTCACTTAATTAATCTCATGGCGTGTCAGCGTGGTACTAATGAGTACTGGTACCGTCGTCATGGTGATTTAAAATGTATGCTGAGGAACTTAGGAACTCCAACATGGTTCCTCACTCTGAGCTGTGCCGAGTATGGCTGGGAAGACTTACTTGAATTTCTACGAGAGGCAAATGGAAATATTGAAAACATTGAATTCAAGACACCTGGAGAACTGTGTTCTTTGGATCCAGTGAATGTATGCAGGTACTTCAATCATAGATTTGAAGCTATGATGTCTTTCATCACAAATAAAAAGAATCCACCTCTTGGAGAGGTGTTGGATTTCTTCTGGAGAAAGGAGTACCAAGCAAGAGGTGCCCCTCATATACATATGTTGTTGTGGATCAAGGATGCACCTAAATTTGGAACAGATCCGGATGACTTAGTGATGAATTTCATAGAACAGTATTCTACGTGTGCTGTTCCAAACGCAACGGAGAAGAAAAGTCTAAGAGAACAAGTTCTACGTTTCCAAAGCCATCGTTGTGGAAAGTACTGTCGTCGTAAATTCAGAAACAAGGACAAGTTCTACACCAAATGTCGTTTCAACTTTCCACGACCGGTGATTTCTAAAGGAAGAGTGAACAGTTTGATGTCTTCGCTGCGACATAATGTGATGAGGAAATCACCCAAGAATACATACAATTTGAAAAGGAACGAAGAGTCCAAGTACATCAATGACTACAACCCAGTGATTTTGTCCATGTGGAATGCTAACATGGATATACAGTTTGTGGCTGACAACTGTATGGCTGTGGCTCGGTATGTGACATCTTACATCACCAAAAAAGAAAAGACCGAACTGAAGGATATGTGGGAGGACATTTCCCATGAAAAGAGCCTCAGCAAGAAGTTGTACAGTTTCAGTCTGAAGATGTTGTCGCATCGAGAAATCGGAGCTTACGAATGTTCTGATCGATTGTCTTCAGCAAGTCTCTATGCCAAATCCAGGAGTCTCGTTTGGGCGAGTCTTGGTCTTGCTGCAACGCGAAATCGAGTTCTAAAACCTGTCCGGGAAATTGAGTATTTGGCAGAAAAGGAACCAAACAGTACCGACATTTTGAAGACCAACATGTTGGATACATATTATCCAAATCGAAGCAGTCACCTTGAGAATGTTTGTCTATATGAGGTTCTCCAAAATTATATATTCAAGAGGAACATCAAAGAAGATATTGAGAAAGGAGTGTATGCTGTAATTGGAAGTGAGGGATGCCTGGTCAAGCAAAGAAAATGCCAATTAGTAAACCATCGAAAATTGAGTGGTGAATCTCCAGAAAAAAAGGAGTTTTTTTATTTAGCACTTTTGCAACTTTTCAAGCCTTGGCGTGCAGAAGAGGAACTGCTTGGAGATTTCCTCTGTTACGAAGACTCTTTCAATGCAGCCAAGGAGTCCATAGAATGTCCTGCTTTTTCTAAATATCAAGAAATGCTAACTTTGGAAATTGAGCAGGAAGCAACGATTGCAGCCGAGATTGCCAGAGACAGTTCTCAGGACAGTCAGAGTTCTGTTTCATTGAGTCAAGATCCACTTGGAGGACCTATTATCGAAAATGAAGCTGCCACTGCTATGAATGAAGTAGAAAGAGCCATGGCACATGCTCAGGAGGATTCAGTTAACTTAGAAGACTTGGAAAAACAACTCAACGTTGAGCAGAGGAAAATATATGATGAAGTTACCAAGGAAATTGAGCACGGATTAAGTCATGAGAAGAACAAGTGCTCATGTACATCGTTGAAGCCTGTCCGACTGTACGTGAGTGGAGAAGCGGGAACTGGAAAAAGTTTCCTCATTAAAGCAATCTCTTGTTATTTGCAGGAAAGGACTGAGTCATCGCTGTCTTGTGTTGTCACCGCTCCTACTGGACTGGCAGCACATAACATTAAAGGTATTACTTTGCATCGTCTACTGATGCTGCCGGTGGAGCATGACAACAAATTACAATACAACAAGTTATCTGGAGATGCTTGCTGTGAAGTTTCAAGAGTCTTGAGGAAAATGAAACTACTTATCATTGACGAAGTAAGCATGGTTTCCAATGTCATGCTTGCCTTTGTGCATTTGAGAATGCAAGAAGTACTTAAAACTGAATATGATGTGTTATTTGGTGGGAAACACATCATTGTTTTCGGAGATCTTCTGCAGCTGACACCAGTAAAAGGTCAACCCGTGTTCAAAATACTCACGCATGAAGATACCAGGAAGTGCCTAGGGAGCATTGGCAACGTCAATATATGGTTAAACTTCAATTATGCTGAACTGCATCAAAATATGCGTCAGGCAAAGGATGAAGATTACAAGAATATTCTACAAGATATTAGAATTGGAAAAGTGACCGAGCATGGGAAAGAAGCTTTAAATGCACGATTACTGTCAAATTTATATCCCAAACAAGAGATTGTGCCTGAGAATATTTTTCAGAAAATTACTGAGAAGAAATCCGGGATATGTCTCATGCCAACTCTTGCAGAATGTGCCATCTTCAACAACAAAATGTTGAATTTAGAAAAGCAAGAGATTGTGAAACTTGAAGCTATCGACAAATTAGAGCATATGGGATCAACAATTATTTTGTCAGACAATTTGAAATCAAAATTGGATTCATTAGAGAAGACTATATCTAAAACAGCGGGTTTTGAAAAGACTTTGAATGTGTGTTTAAATTGCCGAATCATTTTGAGAAGGAATTTACATGTAGAAAGAGGTCTGGTAAATGGATCAATGGGTAATGTTGTTGATTTTGAGAAATACAGAAATAGAGATGGAATAGAATTTTTAAGAATTAAATTTGATGGCATTGAGGAAGTACAGCAAATTGGTCGTTGTTCTGCTAGGTTTTTGCTTGTTAAAGACTTATATGTTCGCCGTAAACAGTTTCCTGTTTGCTTGGCATATGCGGTGACAATCCATAAATCGCAAGGTTTAAGTGTAGACTGTGCATTGGTGAATATTGGCAGTTCTGTGTTCAAGGAGGGTATGGCATATGTGGCATTGTCACGAGTTAGAACTTTATCGGGATTGTACTTGATTGACTGTGATGTCACAAACATTTGTGCGGATCTAGATTGTGTTAAGGAATACAATAGGTTAAGAAGAGAGTATGCGCCACATTTGCCTCAATATCCTTTGTTTGAGAAACGTGTGGTAGGCCGGAAACGTAGAAATAGCAGTAATAGTAGGGAGGTTGTTGCAAAAAGACTAAAAGTCAATGAACCGAAAATTGTTAGCAGAAAGAAAGTGGATTCTGTTGAAGATGTTGTCGGTTTTCAATTTGAAAACAGTTCTGGTGTCAACTGCTATGCAAATGTAGTGGTTAATGTTCTCTTTTCACTAGAGAGTTTAAAAGAACAGATTCTGTTGAATTCAGAACAAATTTTATGCTGTTTGTTGAATTCTGTTTTCGAGAAATGTAGCACTGATCGAACAAAAGTAGAAAGTGTGTCTGAAGTTCGTTATCTGTTAGATGAATGTTCAGGTCAAACAGACTTCTCTGAAAATAATCAGCAAGATTGTCAGGAGTTTTTAATGTATTTGCTTGATATATTGCAAGATGAGGGTGTAGATGTAGATCACCTGTTTGGGCTTTCTTATCAATGGCAGCATGACTGCGAGAATTGTAGGGTATCAAGTACTACTAGTGTAGACTCAGAAAGATTTATATATTTAACTTTGCCAGACAGTAAATCAGTCTCCTTTAATAAGCTAGTAAATGCAGCGGATCACAACATGGAGTGTAGCCAATGTAAATCTGAAATGATGTCAACATTACTTATACGTAGATATGGACAGTATGTCATTTTAATGATGCAACGATGTAGGCCTGATGGATCAAAATTGTCAACTTTAATAAAAAATGTTGTGGCTTCTCAGCTTTCAATATCAGGAAGGACTTTTGTAACTGTAGCAATTATCTATCACGATGGTCCTTCAACAACTTCAGGACATTATACAGCTTATTTAAAGTCTCGAAACGGCTGGTCATTCTGCAATGATTCCGTTGTAACTTTCAAAAAAAAATTGCCGTTTGACCTTAAAAATTCTTACCTGGTGTTTTTAAAACCAAAATTTTAAAGAAAGAATCTCGGGATTTCCTGTGAAGAATTGCAAAAGGTTCATGAAGTTGAGGGAATGTAAGTCTGCAATGCTGTCTAGATTATTGGTCCAAAACTTTTAATTATAATGTCATTTTGTAAAATCCGACTATATAAACCTGATGCAAGTAAGTCTGCTTCATAGTAAGCAGTATCAGTGTCATAGGAAAAGGAGAACATGAGTGACAAAGAAGGGTAAGATATTAGTAGTCCAGGATTGTGAAAATTATCTTAAATGTTTTCTTTTTGAAAGTTGCGAAAATAGAAAATGACGGGATTTGATTGGAAGAATTACAAGACTTGTGAATAGCTGCAACATGATTTGGCCAAGTGGAAACATGTGGTAGAATGTGAGAAGTCTTTTCTTGTATGTAACATATTTTTCGAATCGTTGGAGGTTTTCTTTCAGAAAGTGGCGGGCTGACAATATTTATAGCACAACACAGTGGACGCTGTTCATAGGACATCCTTCGACGTCATTGAAAGTAAGTTAATTTTAAGGAGTTTTGAATTCAGATTTCTTATGTTGAATGGGTTTTTTAAACACAATCATTTTGATTGTGTTTTTTTTTCCCCGCTGTTACATGATGAATACCTTCAAGTCACTGATTTAAGTGAAATTTGATACATTCTGAGAACAGCAAAAATAAACCATTTAACATGTATAATTAATGTTCTGCTTTTTGTACTTATGATATACATTTAGAAATGTGAGGTAGATATGGAGAAACTGAGCCTTCTGTAAGTGTCAATTTTAATGCTTACAGTGCTGTACTTCTGGGTACTGTTTTTTTTTAAAAAAAATGAATAGGCCTCACCTCAAAGAAAGCTCTTGAAAGCACACATCTTATTTGCATCCTAAAACAATCATTTAAAATGTTAGACACAATTTTATGATGGCTTTACATCTTTTTTGCGCTGCTATTGCATCACTATTGTGAGACATTAGCAGTGCAAAAGAAGCACCATGTTCCAAAATAGGCCTCAGTTCATCAACATCAAGATACAGTTTGTTTAAAATATATATGTTTAGGATTGTGTAGGGGACGTAGAGAAGCAGAGGCTTCTGTAAATGTCAAAGTTGTTGAAAAACTGTTTGTTCTTGAACCTTTTCCCTTGTCTTTTCTAATTTTTAAATACATGTTTTAATATTTTTGGAAATGTTTGTTCTCTCTTTTACAGATTGAAAGTATGAAAAAATATTTTAAAAAGGTAACAAGAATTATAAGGTAAATGTTTTCTACTCTTTTTACCCGCAATGCACTGCTGATGATGGCACTGACCATGTCATGAATGATGTAATAAGAGGACATGACTTACTTCATTGGTAGGCCTTCACATGCATTATCTGCTCTGTATTCTTCAACAAGTGTAAAATTGATCTGTAACCCTGAGTAGGTCTCACCTTAAACAAACCTCAGGACAGATCACACCTTATCGTCATCCTGAATTAATAAATAGATCTATTAAACAGTATCTCTGGTTTACTCCCTATAGCTGTCTTTCTTTTAACATTACTCTCTGTTTACTTCCCTTATACTAACTCTTCTTTTTTTAAAAAAAATATTTTTTTGGTTCGCTTCAAGTTCGCGAACCGGGCAGCGAACGGGAAAGCGAACCAAAAGAAATAGAGCTTGCCAGAGTGATAAACATTCTAGCAATTTTATTTGAAAGGGGAGGTAGTTCTGAAAAGAACTTTTTTTTTTGTTTTTGTTGTTTTATGTATTTTTTTTTTTTCTGAACATTTTTTGATTTTTTTGTATTTTTAGAACAGTTTTATATTTTTTTGTGTTTTTTATGGAGGGGAAACAACAAAAAAACAGGCATTGAAAAGGGCTCAACAGGAGCAAAAAAAAAATTACTGCTTGGGAAGGTTAGGGCACTTATGGTTTTCGTACACCATATTGATCAAGTTCACGCTCATATTCCCATATGACAGCATAGCACCACAATATATACAGGTAAACTTCATATGTTTGAAATTTGGCTGAATGTTTGGCACAGTTTCCTGTGCCTCTCTTCCTGTCAAAGATATAGTTGACGTTGATCGGGCCACAGGAGTTGTTGGGGGATTATCTTGTAGGTCCCTCAACTCGGCCCGGCTGTAGTTTAAGGGATGCCACCTGGCCATATGGCGATGCATAGTATAGTTGCCCATACTATATTTTTTCTCTGTGCCTCTAGACAATCTGTATTTACAGATGAGGCAGGTGGCATATTTAGCATTGACCTTCTTTTCCCCTGGAGGGATGGAAAAAAACTGCCATATGAAACTTGTTTTCCTTCTAGAAACACGAGGCAACTCCTGTATAAATTCTGGTTCATCTCTATCCTCTTCTTCTTCTTCCTCCTCTTCCTCCTCTCTGTTGGAGATGAATTGACTTGGTGGTCCTCTCTTCTTATGAGGAGGTGGAGGTGGTGGTGGGGGTGCACCAGCTGCAGCAAGTATAGAAGCCATTGCTGAACTCCAGGAAAATGGTCTTTCTCTCACCAAGATGAAAGTCAGAGTGAGGAAAGAAGGAGGGGTTTACATGATTTGGGAAAAGCAAAAGTTCTGAACCAATGAAAAGTTTTATTTTTAGGTCACATGACCTAGTCATACATCATTTGGAAACCAAAAGTGAAATGAACCAATGAAAAGTTTGATAAACAAGTCACATGACCTGTTCCGCTTACGTTACGCGGTGCGCGCCGCGTCCCGGATCGCTTCCGGTTCGCGGTCCGGAGCACTTCCGGGAGCGCTAACGCGGCGCGTCATTAGACGCATTACGCGACAACGTGATACGTCGCGCTTCCGCGACGCGTCACAGTTGCGCTAACGTAACGTTTACCGGTTCGCGGACTACGTCGCGGCATCAAGATGAGCTAACGGAAAGCTTCCCGGTTCGCGAACTGGAAGCGAAGAAAAAAAATATTGAAAAAAAAATTATTAATAAACATCTAAAATATATTTTAAGATTTAAAGAAGAATACATTTTACAGCTACAGATGTTAGCTTTTAAAAAACCAATGAAATTCACAGAAAAAACCATAGGTTATAGACCATATATAGTTAGGAATTTGCATTTACAAAACCTTGAAAATTCACTGAAAAAAACATAGGTTATAGACCATATATAGTTAGGGATTTGCATTTACAAAACCTTATTTTACTCACACAAAACCATTGAAATTCCATATATAGTTAGTTGCACTAACTATATATCGCGCACCCGCAATCCACTGCTGATGATGTCACATATTACATCATTCATGACATGGTCAGTGACATCACTGATGACATCACTGATGACATCTCAAATGACATCACTGATGACATCTCAAATGACATCACTGATGACATCACTGATGACATCTCATTTGACATTACTGATCACATCACTGATGATATCATTCATGTGATAATACGATGAACCTCTTCAGACTCTAATATAACCTTAGATACAATCAGTGTAAACAGACACTCACAGACTGTCACTCATCCATGGAGTTACTCACACACCTAGTCAGTCATGCAAAGAATCAATCACACCTCCATTTCCTCAACTATACAGTTATACAAACTTTACTTATTCAAACATATACTAACACATATTTACTCTCTTATACAATCCCTGATACAAGTTCACAATGATCCATACAGCCACTCACACATTCACTGGCTCTTATGCACAGTTATTTATATATGTCAACTCTCACATGTACTGTGTTTTACATATGTACTTACTTTGACATGTAGCACTGAGATATCCATTCACTCACCAATACACTCATGCACACAGTCAACCGCCCATACAGCTGTTTCCACATGCACTTTTGAAACCATACATCTAGTGAATCAACTGCTCACACATCTATGCACAGAGTCATACACCTCCCAGCCACCCACACACACACTCAGTCTCCCATACAAATACTTGGGCAACCAATCAATAACCCATATAGTTACTCATATAGCTACTTATCAACACATGCAACAGTTTACAGAACAACAGACATAATGATGCACAAAATAAGACAGTTTAGTCACTAACCCATGCACTCAGTGAGACACATTTAATCACTCACTCATACAGTCAGTCATGCACCTACTAAATCCTTCATCCAGACACTTATACATCCACTCATTCTTCAATATGTAAGACATATTTTAACTTTACAGAAACATACAGTCACTGGATGTTGTCATCAGTGATGTCATCAGTGATGTCACTGACCATGTCATGAATGATGTAATATGTGACATCATCAGCAGTGGATTGCGGGTGCGCGATATATAGTTAGTGCAACTAACTATATATGGAATTTCAATGGTTTTGTGTGAGTAAAATAAGGTTTTGTAAATGCAAATCCCTAACTATATATGGTCTATAACCTATGGTTTTTTCAGTGAATATATATATATATATATATATATATATATATATATACATATATATATATATATATATATATATATATATATATATATATATACATATATATATATATATATATATATATATATATATATATATAGCTCCATTGTGGTCGCTCCCAGCCACGATCTCCAGGCTGATTGCTCCACTCCTCCTGCTCCGTTTGCTGATTCTGACGACTGCCTGCCCCAGCTGCTGCTCCTAACACCCTCTGCCTGCCTGGGTGATCGCGCTCCGACGTAGCCTGCATTCCCTGAGCGCCTAGAGGGGAACATAGCGCCTGGTATCGTTTTTCTATGTGAGGCATCTCACTGTATATTGCGCTGCTTTGAATGTGTATTTATTTACTTTTGACGCTCTGATTGGAGTCCCTGTTTGGTTTCCGCCCGTCCATTTTGGGTTTGGTCACTCGTGGACCGTGTCTCCTCCCCGCTCCCCGCCTCCCAGCAGCCCCTCCCACCCACAAGCAAAGCAGCCCGACCCTGCTCACACCCCTCTGTGACCACCTGGACTAGCTCCATTGTGGTCGCTCCCCCACGCTCCCAGCCACGATCTCCAGGCTGATTGCTCCACTCCTCCTGCTCCGTTTGCTGATTCTGACGACTGCCTGCCCCAGCTGCTGCTCCTAACACCCTCTGCCTGCCTGGGTGATCGCGCTCCGACGTAGCCTGCATTCCCTGAGCGCCTAGAGGGGAACATAGCGCCTGGTATCGTTTTTCTATGTGAGGCATCTCACTGTATATTGCGCTGCTTTGAATGTGTATTTATTTACTTTTGACGCTCTGATTGGAGTCCCTGTTTGGTTTCCGCCCGTCCATTTTGGGTTTGGTCACTCGTGGACCGTGTCTACTCCCCGCTCCCCGCCTCCCAGCAGCCCCTCCCACCCACAAGCAAAGCAGCCCGACCCTGCTCACACCCCTCTGTGACCACCTGGACTAGCTCCATTGTGGTCGCTCCCCCACGCTCCCAGCCACGATCTCCAGGCTGATTGCTCCACTCCTCCTGCTCCGTTTGCTGATTCTGACGACTGCCTGCCCCAGCTGCTGCTCCTAACACCCTCTGCCTGCCTGGGTGATCGCGCTCCGACGTAGCCTACATTCCCTGAGCGCCTAGAGGGGAACATAGCGCCTGGTATCGTTTTTCTATGTGAGGCATCTCACTGTATATTGCGCTGCTTTGAATGTGTATTTATTTACTTTTGACGCTCCTATTGGAGTCCCTGTTTGGTTTCCGCCCGTCCATTTTGGGTTTGGTCACTCGTGGACCGTGTCTCCTCCCCGCTCCCCGCCTCCCAGCAGCCCCTCCCACGCTCCGCCCCCCTCCACTATCTATATATGACAGAAGGTTTCACACGCAGCGTCTACGCGCAGCGCTCGCGCCCTATTCGCGCCGAAGGTGCGCCAAAGGTAAGCCCGTCTACGCCCGTCCACGCCTGGACCGCGCCCAGCGCCAGAGCCCCTGGTCCTCGTAATGCCCACCCCTCCCGCATTACTTACGATGCCTCCTCCCTCCTAGCCCTTAACCCTGGCCGCTCCCCCATCTGCGTCCAAGCCGCTCCTGGACACACCCATGGACCCTTTTCCTGCTACTCCTGCAAGTTCGACGGCACCAAGAACAACTCCTCATCTACGAACACACAACAGATATCCGATCCCAACCACCTACAATGCATCCTGCTCAACACCCGCTCGGTCCACAGACACGCCATTGACCTCTGGAATCTACTCGACACCATCTCTCCGGACGTCGCCTTCCTAACAGAAACATGGATGAATGCCTCTTCAGCCCCAGACATCACCATTGCCATCCCGGAAGGCTATAAGATCATTCGCAAGGACCGCTCCGGCCACACAGGAGGAGGCATCGCTATCGTCCATAAGAAATCCATCCGCATCTCTACCAGCTCAGACGTCAATCTCGCCAACTCTGAACACCTTCACTTCCAGATCCACATCGACCCCAAGACCACACTCAGAGGCACCCTCCTTTACAGGCCACCAGGACCCAGCGCACAATTTAGTGAAGACATCACGGACTTCATCACTCCACACGCGCTCCCCTCCGAGGACTACATCCTTTTGGGAGACCTCAACTTTCACCTTGAAAAGAACAACGACCGCAACTCCACCACCCTTTTGGACAACCTCGCCAACCTCGGACTTAAACAACTTGTCACTACCCCCACCCACATCGCAGGTCACACACTCGACCCTATCTTCACCTCCAGCAAGCATGTTTCCTTCAGCCACACCACAGCTCTCCTTTGGACTGACCACAGCTGCGTTCACTTCACCTACAACAAGCCCACACCCAACAACAACCCCCAACCCACTCTGCAAAGAAACTGGAACAAAATCACCATCGACCAGATCTCCTCATCGCTTCTTCAAAAGCCCCCCACCCACTCCTCAAACCCAGACCAAGCAGCCACCAACCTCACCCAATGGCTATCCAACAGCGCCGACACCCTAGCACCACTGAAAAAACGACGAATCAAACTCGCCAGCAAGAAGGCCTCCTGGTTCAACGATGATCTTAAGAAATCCAAGAAACTCTGTCGCTCCCTCGAGAAGGCCTGGAAAAAAGACCCAACCACCAGCACCAAGGACACCTTCAAAAACGCCACCCGCATACACCACCAACTAATCCGAAATGCCAAGAAAACAGCCTTCAAGGACCGTCTAGATAACAACGCCCACAACAGCAAGGAATTATTCAACATCTTCAAGGAATTTACCAACCCCTCAGCCAACTCCAACGACATCACCCCCTCTCAAGCCCTCTGCGACTCCCTAGCCTCATTCTTCCACAACAAAATTGCAGACATCCACAACAGCTTCGACAACCAACCCGAAGACCAACCCACCCACTCCCCTGCAGGACCCCCACCCCCCCTGAACATCCTCAATGACTGGAAGCCAATCTCCACTGAGGACACCATCCGTCTGATGAACTCTATCCACTCAGGATCCCCCACAGACCCTTGCCCTCACCACATCTTTAACAAAGCAGACTCAATTATTGCACCGCACCTCCGAGACGTCATCAACTGCTCCCTCAACTCCGCAACCTTCCCGGAAAGCTGGAAACATGCAGAACTCAGCGCCCTCCTGAAGAAACCCACAGCTGACCCCACCGAACTCAAAAACTATCGCCCTATCTCACTCCTTCCATTCCCGGCCAAAGTCATCGAGAAAGCTGTCAACAACCAGCTCGCCGCATTCCTCGAAACCAACAAATCCCTCGACTCCTCACAGTCCGGCTTCCGAGCCAAGCACAGCACCGAAACCGCCCTCATCGCAGCAACAGACGACATTCGAACTCTACTGGACAATGGAGACACAGTCGCCCTCATCCTCCTCGACCTCTCTGCAGCCTTCGACACAGTCTGCCATAGCACCCTTCTACAGCGCCTCAAAAACATCGGAATCCAAGGAAAAGCACTGGAATGGATCACCTCGTTCCTCTCCGGAAGAACCCAGAGAGTCCGCCTTCCACCATTCAAGTCAGAGGCCACTGAAGTCATCTGCGGCTTACCTCAAGGGTCCTCACTCAGTCCCACCCTCTTCAACGTTTACATGAGCCCCCTCGCGGCCATCGCACGCCAACATAACCTCAACATCATCTCCTACGCCGACGACACTCAACTGATCCTATCACTCACCAGAGACCCTAACACGGCCAAAACCAACCTACACGAAGGAATGAAAGAAGTAGCCGAATGGATGAAGCACAGCCGTCTGAAACTGAACTCAGACAAAACAGAAGTCCTCATCTTAGGTACCTCCCCCTCCGCCTGGGACGACTCTTGGTGGCCAGAGGCCCTTGGAAAAGCACCCATCCCGACGGACCACGCACGGAACCTGGGCGTCATCCTGGATTCCTCACTCTCGATGAACAGACAAGTCAAGTCAAGTCAAGTCAGAGAATTTATATAGCGCACTACATACCCATAGGGTCTCAAGGCGCTTAAGGAGGGGTGGGGAATTACTTGTCAAATATCCATGTTTTAAGTTGCTTTCTGAATGCTAGGTGATTCTGGGTAAGGCGAAGGTAAGTGGGAAGTGAGTTCCAGGTTTTAGCTGCCAGGTAGGAGAAGAATCTACCTCCCATGGTGGTTTTGTTGATGCGAGGTACAGTGGCAAGGGCTTGGTTGGATGATCGTAGCTGGCGGGAGGGGGTGTAGAAGGAAAGTCGTGTGTTGAGGCATTCTGGTCCGATTTCGTAGAGTGCTTTGTGTGTGTGGGTTAGGAGCCGGAAAGTGATCCTCTTATTGACGGGAAGCCAGTGGAGGTTTTTCAGGTGACCAGAGATATGTTCTTTACGTGGGATGTCTAATATGAGCCTGGCTGAGGCGTTTTGGATCCGTTGGAGTTTTTTCTGGAGTTTAGCGGTAGTACCGGCGTAGAGGGTGTTTCCATAGTCCAGTCGGCTCGTGACCAGAGCATGGGTGACCGTTTTCCTAGTTTCGGTGGGGATCCAACGAAATGTTTTTTTGAGCATGCGAAGAATGTTGAAGCAGGATGAGGAGACGGCGTTGACTTGTCTGTTCATTGAAAGTGAGGAATCCAGGATGACGCCCAGGTTCCGAGCGTAGTCTGTCGGGATGGGTGCTTTTCCAAGGGCTTCTGGCCACCAGGAGTCGTCCCATGCGGAGGGGGAGGTACCTAAGATGAGGACTTCTGTTTTATCCGAGTTCAGTTTCAGACGGCTGTGTTTCATCCATTCGGCAACTTCTTTCATTCCTTCGTGTAGGTTAGTTTTGGCGGTGCTGGGGTCATTGGTGAGTGATAGGATCAGTTGAGTGTCATCCGCGTAGGAGATGATGTTGAGGTTGTGTTGTCGGGCGATTGCCCTTGCCACTGTACCTCGCATCAACAAAACCACCATGGGAGGTAGATCCTTCTCCTACCTAGCAGCTAAAACTTGGAACTCACTTCCCACTCACCTTCGCCTTACTCAGAACCACCTAGCATTCAGAAAGCAACTCAAAACGTGGATATTCGACAAGTAACTCCCCACCCTTCTACAAGCGCCTTGAGACCCTCTGGGTATGTAGCGCGCTATATAAATCTTTTGACTTGACTTGACTTGACTATATATATATATATATATATATATATATAAATAGAGGGAAGGGGTCATGGTGGATGGCAAGGAAAGGCTTCTTCAAATGTTCTGTATGCAAGGCATGTCAGCATGGAGCCAATACTACTAGTTACACCCCTGCGTTTGGCTCCGCTGCCTGCAAAATTAGCCAACACATAACCTGCAAATCTGAGTTTGCAGTGTATGTGCTCACTTGCAGTTGCAACCTACACTATGTAGGAAGCACCAAACTTCCTGTACACAAAAGGGTGCTACAGCATATCCGTGCTATAAATAATAAGGATGATAGTTATCCTGTGGCACGACATTTCCAACAAAGTCACAACAGCGACCCAAAGCATTTTAAATATTATGCAATAGACACCATCATGCCTCAGAAAAGAGGAGGAGATAGGGAAGGCAAACCTAGAAGGCTGGAAACATCTTACATCCTTAGGTTTGACTCAAAACATCTGAATGGTCTCAATATTAGTGAGGACCTCTATACCTTCCTCTAAAAGTACATTATGGTTTTAAAGGTTAACTGATATAATACGTTTTTAAGAATGGACCTGACATGGCATGGATTGATTTTTGGAATTATATTTTGTGACATCTGTTTGATCTGCCAAAAGAAAACGCTTGAATTTTAGAGTGTATATGCATTTTAGGATAGTACAATTTTATAAATATATTTATTTAGGGATAATATTTTATAACCATTAAGGGAAAGTATATATATTTTTGGTATTTCTGATATTTATCATGGTTGTATCAAATGATTCCCCCTGATATTTATTTATTTATTTATATGCATGATAAATCAACTGTCCTGATTGCACTTTGCTCTTTAGACCATGCTATACTTTGCACATAACATATGTCGCTTTGCTGGCAAACTGAAAAATGATATGATTGTTATTTATTGCTTATTCACTTTATGGTATTGCACTATTATTATTATTTATTAGGCACTTGGAGGAGTTTTCTTTCTATTCATGGTGGTATACAAGGGCACTTTCAGCATTTATGCAATGATTTACTATAGTGCTTTTAATGACAGAGATGTAATGATTCATTATGGAACCAATGTGAAAATAAGTTAAAAATTAAAATAATATATTTTCTGTATAAAGGTTTCATAGCAATTGATGCGATATTCAATTGGAAGATGTGCCTAAACAGGAGTATTTCCACTATGTCTACTGATGGCTGCTCTGCACATGCACTTTATAAAGCAAAAGGTGATGCCTTTGGGTTGTCATGTGATCAAGGGAGGGAACTCCCGAAACGCGTTATGGCGGCGATGGCTGAATAAAATGAATTCACAATATTTCTGGGTCCAGGCTCGTTTTTTCGTAAGAGGATTAGGAGAGTGTAAGCGAGGATAAAAGGAATTAAATATAAATATATACCTTGCAACAATACATCAGTAACATTATGTGATACAAAATGTGCAATCATAGGAAGGAGGGATAGAAGGAAAAGCTCACTTCTCATTGGAAAAGATTCCTCAGGACTGCTTGTCCTACTGCCAATTTGCTCCTCATGAAAGAGTCCAGGCAGTAATGCTTTGTGAATGTATGGGCACTGCTCCATGTGGCCGCCCTACAAATGTCTTTTATAGGGACTCCAACGAAGAGAGCTGCTGAAGATGAAACTGATCTTGTGGAGTGAGCTCTTACATGTCTCTCCAGCGGCTTTCCTGCTGCTTTGTGGCAATAATGAATTGCACTTGAAATCCAGCGTGAGATTCCTTGTTTTGAGAGAGGAAGTCCTTTCCCAGGTGCACCAAAAGCCACAAGTTGAGATGATTTTCTAAAATCCTTTGTGAGTTCAAGGTAAAATTTGAGACATCTCTGGACATCCAAGGAATGCAGAGACCGTTCTACAGGAGATGTAGGCCGCAGAATAAATGACTTTTGAACCACTGGCTTGTTCAAATGGAAATCCGAAGGGACCTTTGGAATAAATTTGAGATTGGTCCTTAAAATCACAGTGTCCTTTTTGAACTTAAGAAAGGGTTCTAGAATGGATAGAGCTTGTAATTCTCCGACTCCCTTAGCTGAAGTGAGGGCTAAAAGAAGAGCTAATTTCCAAGACAAAAATTTTAAGTCCACCCTATGGATTGGCTCGAACGGAGGTCTCATGAGATGAGCCAAAACCAGATTGAGATTTCAAGCCGGAGGTGGTGGCCACACTGGTGGAAAAACCCTGAAAAGACCTTTCAGGATTTTTTTGATAATTCTGGCCCACCAGAGAGAAGGACCCAAAGCTGATCTTCTGAACCTTGAAATAGACGCCAGATGTACCTTGACAGAAGAATGAGAAAGACCTGATTTGGCCAGCAATAGAATGTAAGGCAGTATCTGACGAGGAGCTGAATAGAATGGATGGATGCATTCCCGATAACACCACAGGAAGAAGCACTCCCATTTAGCACAATAAGTTTGATTTGTACTTGGTGCGCATGCTTGACTTAATATCTCGCTACATTCCTGAGGGATATCTAGGCTGTGGAATTCTCTGTGCTCCGGAGCCACGCCTTCAAATGGAGAGAGCCCGGATCTGGATGTACTACCTGTCCCTGGGACATTGTTAATAGAGATGGGATGGGACACAGGTGAAATGGTGACTCCTGAGATAGTAGAAGAAGCTCTGTGAACCAGAATTGGCAAGGCCACACTGGTGATATTAAGATTATCCAGCAAGGTTCCATCTTTATTTTCCTGAGAAGCCGTGGGATTAGCGGAATTGGAGGAAAGGCGTAAACAAATGCGCCTTACCAAGACATCGAAAGAGCATTCCCCAGTGACCCTCGATGGTGATCCCTGCTTGCATAGAGTCAGCATTTCCTGTTTTCTGGAGTCGCAAACGGGTCTATTAATGGAGTTCCCCAGCATTGAAACACTTCCTCCAGAATGTCTTGATCTAATTCCCACTCGCAACAGGTCGAATTCAGACGACTTAAGATGTCTGCTGTTGTGTTGAGAGGGCCTGGTAGATGCTCTGCTGAAATAATTATTTTGTGGAGAATCGCCCATTCCCATATCTCCTGGGCCTCTTTCGTGAGCAGACGAGACCTCGTACCTTCCTGCTTGATTATGTAATGCATGGCCATTGTGTTGTCCGTCCTGACCAGCACTGTTGCGTCTTGAACCTTCGGCCTGAAAGCCTGCAAGGCTAGACAAACCGCTCTGAGTTCCAAGAGATTGATATGAAGAAAACGCTCTTCTGTGCTCCAGTGACTGCTGACTTGGAGGTCCTGTAAGACAGTGCCCCACCCTTCCATTGAGGCGTCTGTGGTTAGAATCAGAGGGGATGGAGCCATTCTGAAAGAGAGACCTTTTGATAGACCACCAACCAGCAGCTTTTCTCATGAGAGGAGTGACCATTATCTTGTCCTCGAAAGTACCTGCCACCTGGCGCCATTGTATGTCCAGCTGTTCTTGCAAGGGACGCATTTGCAGTCGGCAAAGCAGAACTAATGGTATGCAAGATGAGATCGATCCTAGGAAACACTTGTATTGATGAACCATCAGGGATCGTCTCGTCCGTAAATGGTTGGCAGAGAAGATTAGCTTTTTTCTGTCTTTCTTCTGAAGGAAAAGCCTTGCAGCTTTGTGTATCCAGAATGGCACCTAGGAACCTGACCTTCTGGATGGAACAAAGACTGATTTTTCCTTGTTAAGATTTAGACCCAGGCGATTGAAAAGTTGGATGCAACTTTCGACTGCCTTTGTCGTTGCTTGAGAAGTCGGAGCTTTTATTAACCTATCGTCTAGGTATGGGAAAACTTCTAGCGATTGTTTCCTTACAAATGCCAGGGCCAACACCTTCGTGAATATCCGCAGCGTGGATCTGAGCCCGAATGGTATACTTTGAATTGAAAGTGGCTCTTGGCTACTGTGAAGCTTAAATATTTTCTTTGAGCTGGGTGGATTGGGACATGGAAATATGCGTCCTGGAGATCCAGGGTTGACATGTAATCCCCTGTATTTAGAAGATGTAAGATGTCTTCAAGAGAGACCATTCGAAAAGAGAGTTTTATGAGATATGAGTTGAGCTCCCTTAGATCTAACATTGGGCGCCACTTTTCCTCTGTCTTGTGAATGACGAAAAACCAGGAATAGAACCCTTTTCCTCTTTGAGAGAGTGGCACTGGTTCTATTGCTCCTTTGTTGAGCAGATGACAGACTTCAAGATGGAGAAGATGCAGATGTTTTGATTCTGTGGCGTGAGGGGCTCTGGTAGGCGGGAGGTTTTAAAATTCTAATGTGTGGCCAAATTGAACGATATTCAGGACCCACTGATCTTTTAAGAGGATCTTCCAGCAATCCAGAACATGTGTAATCCTGCCCCCTAATGATGTCACAAGTGGTGAAGGACCAGTAGGCAGGGCCAGGAAGCCGCTATTGGCGTTTAGATGTATCTCTCCCCTGACGTCCTTGTCTGCCTCTGGAACATAGGCGAGAGAAAGACGCTGATTGACTTTGCCACTGAGAGTACTGACGGTTGAATGATTGAGAGGATTGTGAATAGGAGGAGTATCGTTGCTGATGACCTCCCCTATATGTAGAGAATCCTTTACCTCTTGCACCCCGGAAAGGTACTTTTCAATATTGAAGTGTGCCCAAAGATTTCACAGTTTCGGTATCTTTTTTAATATCTTGTAAAGCATCATCTACATGCTTGCCAAACAGCATATCCCCATCGAAGGGCAGATCCAGAATCTTACTCTGCACCTCCAGGCAAAACCAGGTACATCTCAGCCAACCTTGAAGCCTTAGGACCGCTGAACCTGCTAAGGCGCGAAAAGCCGTTGTAGCAATGCCCATTGCACAATCTATAATCTCAGATGAAGATCGTTCACCTTCTTCCAGGATTTTTCTTGCTTCCGCCTTGGCACTCTCTGGAAGCTGATCAATGAAAGGAGAAAGATCGCACCACATTTGGCGATCATATCGTCCCAAAATCGCAAGTGCTTTTGAGGCCCTAACAAGGAGGCTAGACATAGAGGAAAACCTCTTGCCTACATTGTCCAGGAGCCTGCCCTCTCAGTCAGGCGGTGCAGTCAGGGGTGCCACCGGGTTTCTTGATTTTCTTTGGGCCGCCTGAGAAATAACCAAGTCCGGTTTAGGTTGCCCAATAAGACAGGCAGAACTGTCCTCCGGAGCTTTATATTTTTTCTCCAGCCGCGGTAGAACCGGAGTTACAGTAGCTGGAGACTGCATTACCTTCTTGCCCTCATTCTAAACATGTTCTACAATGGGTAAGGAACGAATAGATTTTTTGTAGGCCTCTTTAAAATCATCACGGAAACAGTCAGATTGTAACACAGGAACAGGAAGGCCACATTTTTGCGATGCCCTTTCCATCAGATTATGGAAACCTCCTATGTCCACTGGAGGCGAATCCACAGGGTCTGGAGATGGTGAAGCCGGATCTGGGATAACATAATCGTCCCATTCTGCGTCAGAATTTTGGATATGCTCCACATTCTGGTCCTCGTCTGATGAATCATCATTGTCAGACACCTTCTATCAAAGGCTGTTCTCCCTGCCTTTGAGAGGTTGATGCCACAGCAGCAGAAGGAGGTTGCTGAGGTGGTGGCGGGGGAGGTTGTATGGTTCCAGAGGTTTCTGATGGGAAACCTCTTCTTATATTCCAACAACATCAGCTGTAGGTCATTTATAATTGAAGACGGCATGGCAACCATACCTTGTCCTGATGGTTCATGATGCGTATCGCATGGAGTGAATTGAGTTTCTGGATGATGTTGATCCAGGTATAAGTCATCTGAATCCGAGTCCTGGTACTTCACCTGAAGTTGTGATGGACTATAAGCGTCCCCATATGGACTCTCATCCTTGTCAGAATACTCCTCCTCCAGAAGAAGAGGTGGAGGCAATGGTGTTATCCTACGGGGTGATGTAATTTCCGGAGTAATTAGTCTTTTCCTGATGGAAATTTGCACTTTTGGATCATCGACGGTGTCGTCGATGAGGAAATCATCGTCGCTGGAAGTGTCGTCGACGGTGGAGTAACCGTCGATGGTGAGCTGATCGTCGACGGTACTGTCGATGAGGACCACGTCAGGATCATCGTCGCCCTAGTCATCGACGTCATCATCATCGTCCTCGTCCTCGTCGACACTATCGTCGGCGTCATCACAGTCGACGTCGAGGTTGTTAGTCTCGTCGACATAGGATGTATCATCGACGAAGTCATCGTCGCCGATGTCGTCGGCAAAGCTCTCGACGACGGGCCCGTCGACGGAGCAGAAATCGAACTCAATTGAGTCTTTGACTTTGAAGGTTTCTTAAAGATCTTTTCTTTTTCCGACGGCGAAGAGTCAACAGAAAGGCCTTGGCTTGCCTTTTATCCTGATGACACCTCAGGAAGTAGTCCCTCTTTCTATTTTGGATGTTTGGATGGTGAGGAGATTTTTTGGGACTAAGCCTTTTAGACCTTTCAGAGGTCTGTTGCAAGCCCGTAGCAGGAGGTTCGGCTGAAGTAGAAGGAGAAGACCTACCCCTTTTTGTAGACCTCCCGAAGATGTTGCTGAGGAAGAATCTCACTATCACTTGCAGAACCTCCTTTCGAGACTTCATTTTCTGTAGCCAAGTCAGATGTCTTCCTTCTCGGTCCCTCAAAGTTTTGCTCGAGAAGGTCCTGCAGATCTTGCACTCAGTGGCCTCGTGATCTGGGTATAAGCAATAAATGCAATCTTTATGCTTATCTTCGACATATAGCCTCTTCTTTGAGCACGTAGCACAGGCTTTGAATAAAGCTTTCTTTTCAGACATCCTGAAGAGGAACAGGTGTATAAATCCAAAGTTGAAGAACTCCCTTAGCACAACGTGTAGAAGAAAACCTGATGCTCTGAGGCTCTCTCAGGAGGGTTCTATGGGGTGAGGGTGAGGCTGATCTGATTGGTTGTTGCAAATTTGTGGTCTCTTTTACAAAAAGTGGTAGATAGGCTACAAAATGAGATGAGGCCTAGGCCTTACTTTCTCTTTTGTACATACTGCTATGGTTTTTTCTGTTTACCGAGGCTCCCAGGCTGACGACGGGGAATGATACAAAGCAAGGGAATCTATGAAAGTTCCAATACTGGGGCAAATGCTTTTTTCATTTTTCATTGAATTTTTTATCACAATCAATCTGAAGAGCTATCAATAGATAATGAATGTGGCCTGAATTTGAAGTCATGCAGATGCGTCATGATGAAATCCATGTAACCGTGAAACACGTGTTTGCAGTCCTTGATTTTATACATAATGTAGGCCTGTAGAAAGAGTAAACAAAGTACCTTACTGATGGGTAATTTTATCAAAGTTCCTCAGGACTTTGATCAGGTGAGCTGCAGCATGTGGGATGCCTTTCATATGACCCAGTGTGGAGTAACCTCTGAGTAGGGCATAACCTCCATCAAAGTGGAATACAACTAATCCTTATAGTGTTGACTTGTTCTCATTAAGGGTAAGTAGAGTTCCTTTTTTTCAGGAGTGAATGCTAATGCCACAATTTCTTGGTAATGCATTCATTAAAAGAGAGGTCACTGTCAAGGATGAGTTTCAAGAGTTTTTACATTAGCTGTCAGGGAGGAGCTGTCAAGTTTCATCTCAGTTAGCGAGGATTGAACCAGACTTCCTCCTTTGGTTGGTGTCGTAGTCGGGGTGACTTCTGGGTAGGTGATGAACATCCATTTCTCAATGAGCTTGAAATAATACCTGAGTCTTTGAATGTTATCCTGCGATGAGATTATAGAGGAGAGGTTGTGTTGTTGTATTTTGACTCCCTTCTTTTCTCCTTTCTTGGTTTCTTCCTGCACCCCTCTGCCCTTCCGTTAGAACGCTCTTAGAATGTCATGACAGTTCTTAGCTGCACTCCCTGTGCCAACAGTCATTCTTCTCAGTGGGTTAGGAATGTTTGCATATACACATGCTAATACATTTTCTCAACTTTTCCAGTGAATATTAGAGTTATTTCACTGGCGACAATTGTTGGTCAAAGGACAACATACTGATATCCCCTCTAGATGTTACCCAGAAGAACGGAAAGAATTTGTGAGAGGTTTCGTCGAAAAATGTGAAGCGTACTTTAGAAGTACTCAGTAAGCTTACCTTCGTTAGTCATTATATGTGTATGCTGCATGGGGCATAATTGATTTTGGCGTGGACACAGCGGCGTCTTGTCACTGGTTTCTCTCCACACGCTAGCAGCATACTGTTGATGTCCGGTTGGGCTGTGTCTGTCTACCGCTCATGCGCTGTACTGTGAGAATTAAATCATCATTACCGGCTCACTGATTTTTGCGGTTGGGAGCCACAACGAGGAAACACATCATCACCTCAGCACCGGAGGAAGGCGGAGCCATCAGGCAAAAAAACGCAGAGGAGATTCAAGGTAATATAGAAGGATCTGCCACATCTAAAAAGGATTTTGTGCAGCGACGTGACAAATTTCAGTCAAGAAGCTCTGCAGTAGTTCCTGCACATAAGTGAAGTAAGTCAGTTCTATTCAGCTTCACTATCTCTGTGAGGAACTGCTACTAAAGGAAATGCGGTGAGTGTATTTATTCACCAGGATCTCCACAGTGAATGGCATTTGCTGTTGAGCGGTTTTCTGTGGTACTGTACAGATGACTTCTGGCCTTTTGCTCATGAGACCTTTGTGACTGTTGGACACGTGCGAACAGTACAGTTGACAGTTAACACCATTGTTCAGTTGGCGAAGCCTTGCGGTGATCCTTTCATAGTTTTGGCGTTAGCCTTCATGAAAATTGGAAGTCTACAGTTAAGGGTTATCTTGTAACTTTGTGTCCTCTTTTGTTTTCAGGAACTACCTTTGAACGGATTTTAACATTTATTTTCCTTCATCTGGAACTGTCTGAATTTTACTTTTAGAAAAGTGTCATTGCTCAGATTAAAAAGTAATAATTAGTCTCTAACCTTTTTTTTTACAGGACTCTGTTCCTATTTCTATTCAGAGAAAACACATAAATAATAAATATGGTGGCAGCTAGCATGAATCAACCTTCACCTTTCCTTTCAGATACAGGAGAACCAGCAGTAGTACCATGGAAAAACTGGAGGAAGATTTTTTAGACCGATCTCATTGCTTTGGTGCAAGTGGGATTTCAGCTATATGGAAGCAACATATATTACTTCATAACCAAGGAGCAGAGGGTAGGAAAGTTTTTGAAAGCCTGCCTGAGTTAGTGGGGGAAGAGTTGGGAAATGAGGAAAGAGATGTTTATGATTACAGCATGAAAAAGTTCGAAATTCAATTTGCTGACAAGATAAATGTAGTTTTGGAGAGACATACATTTTTTATTTGAGTCCAAGGTAAAAATTAGAAGGTAGGAAATTACATCGAAAGTTTAAGAGGGATAGCGAATACCTTTGAATTTAATGAGTTAACTGATTCCTGAATTCCAGCTAGTTAGTGCGCTGAACAAGTAATAAGAAGATACAGAAGAAATTACTTGTAGGAAACCCTTATTTAAAGAACGCCATTAATATTGCGAAAACACGCAGCAGAATGTATTAAGGAAATTAATGTACGAGTTGAAAACAGTGTAAGTGAAGTCTGTGAGGAATTCAAAAATGTATGCACCATTAAGGATGCTTGGAAAAATGGATTGTTAAGAGAGTTCAATGAGGAAAAAATATATCCAGAGAACAGACTTAAATGTTTCCTTTGTGGTAGTATGGGGCATTTAGCAAATCGTGTGAATTGCCTTGCAAGAACAGCCACATGCCGGAAATGTAACCGTAAAGGTCATTTTGAATGCACTTGCAAGGATATGTCTACTAGGACTGTAAATAACATTGAGACTAACAATAAATTTAGGAACAAAAATGTTTTGAAAGTAGATGTGGATGAAAATTGTAAAGTGCACAAGATTGATCTTCCGAAGTGTTAGATTGGGTTGGAGGGGCACAAACAGGAAGTATATGGTGACTCATGTTCACCATTTACATTTATCAATAGTGAAACCTTCCATTCTAACTTTGTGGAAGGGGAGTTATCTTTATAAAAACCTGATGTGATCCCTGTGGGATATAACAAAGATCCCATTCCATTAGAAGCAGTAGCTACCATGAGGATCACATTTAAGGACAGGGGTACTGTGGGCAAAGAGTACATAGCAAGAAATGGATCTAATCTTTTGGGATGGGCTCATGAAAAAGAACTAGGCATAAAACTTGACCCTTCAGCTGAAGTTCCTGTCATGCTTGTGCTTGTGGGTTGGAGCATATTGATGAGTTTCCTGAAGTTTTTACAGAAAAACTTGAGTGTTTGAGAGAGTAACAGCACAAAATTGAATTGAAGGAGGGTGAAAAACCAGTGGCGCAAAAGTGCAGAACCATTCCACTTATGATGAAGGAACCTCTGAGACAAGAATTGGACAACTTTTTAAGACAAGAAGTCATTGAGCCTGTGGAATGTGCCGAATGGGTGGCCCCCATTGTTATTACTTCTAAGGCTAATACAAAAAACATTAGACTATGCATTGATCTGAGAGAGTTAAATAGTAACATATGGATCGACAGGCATCCCGCCGAAAATAACTGAACTGTTGAACCAAATTGGCAAAGCAGAGTTCTTTACAGTGATTGACTTATCATCCGCTTCCCACCAGGAAAAACTCCATCACTCAAGCAAGTCACTAACTACTTTTATCACACCTATTGGTGCTTTCCGGTTTTGCAGGATGCCTTTCAGGTTATAGCCTCCACTGCTACGGTTTTCCAGAGAGCTGTGCAAAATATCTTGGAAGGGATTGATCACGTATTGTGCTTCGAAGATGTTTTACTAGTCTATGGAAAAGATGAGGTGGGGCATAATAAAACTTTTCGTAGTGTCCTGACCAGATTAAAAGATGCTGGACTCACGTTAAAAAGAGAAAAATGCTGAGTTGGTGTTCGCTCAGTCACTTTTTTAGGGCATGTCATTTCTAGAGAAGGTATCTAGACTAAAGTAGATCTTGTTAATGCCATCAGGTTTGCAACTAAGCCCAACACCAAGGAGGATGTTAAGTCATTCCTTGGATTATCAGAATATTAATCGAAATTCATTAGGAATTTTGCTAACATTATTTATCCTTTAAGATGCTTGTTAAAAACAAATGCTAAGTTTGAGTGGGACAAAGGATGTAATGAGGCTTTTGACAAGTTAAAGTATCACATTGCTAATGCTCCATTTTTAGGACGTTTTGACACAAGTAAGAGTACCATAATTACTACTGACGCAAGTACTAAAGGTATTGGGGCCACACTCAGCCAAGTGTCAGAAGGGGAGGAAAGAGTTGTAGCTTTCGCATCAAGAGCCTTGACACAATCTGAATCTCGCTATTTAGTAGTTGAAAGAGAAGCACTTGCGTGCTTCTGGGAAGTAAAACATTTCCGAGTGGTTGTCTGGGGTATACCTTTCACTGTAAGAACGAATCACAAGCCCTTAGTAAGTGCATTTTCTGTGAAAAACATAGAAAGAATCTCAAGATGGTTACTTGGACTTGAAGGGTTTAATTTTAAGATTGTATACATACCTGGACAATACAATCAGGCAGCCAATTGTTTGTCAAGACTTCCTTTGGAGAACAAGGAACCAGAGAGTATTGTTTTGGGGGGGGGGTACAGAAAGAACTATACTTCTGGGAGCAAAACCTTTACAGAGGAGACAAACTTGTACCTCCAGAGAGTTTGATAGAGAAAATTATAAGTTTGGCACATGAGGGCCATTTAGGATGTAGTATTATGAAGAACAAAATCTGTCTCCACTATTGGTGGCCAAGCATGGGCACCATGGGTGAGAGAAGTATAAGACAGTGTTTACCTGTGCTGTGAGTGACAAGAGAAAAGATGTCAGTAAGGTTCAAATTTCCACAGTGGCTGTTCCTTGGAACAAACTAGCTAGGGATATTATTGGTCCTCTAAATGTGAAGGGACTAGGAGGTAGATTCATACTCACCCTAGTGGACTATCATTCTAAATGGATAGTTATCAAGATAGTGAACAAAGTCATCACTAGTACAGTCTTTTAATTTTTGCAGGAAGTATTCCACATTGATGGAGTACCCCAGACCATAGTCACTGACAATGGCATTGAGTTCATCTCATCACTCTTGACAGATTTCTTGCACAGATTTTTAGTCACACATATACAAATAGCATTGTATTGCCAAAGGGCAAATGGACTGGTTGAACGCGTCAACCGCATGATCAAGGATTGTGTTCAACTCAGTGTAAACAATGGCACCAATTTAAGGGAAGCAGTAGATGAAATGATCTGGTCTTACCTTGTCACCCCTCTCTCCTTCACTGGACTATCACCATTCCAGTATCTTAAAGGTAGGGAACCAGCCACCAAATTAGTCCAATGTGGTTGGTTGGAAAGAAGACAGAAGAGGTAGATAGAAGGAAAATTATGGAAAGAGTACATGAACACCAAAGGAAATATGTGGAAAGATACAATAGTAATACACAAAGACCAGCAAAAGTGTTGGAGGAAGGAGATGTTTTAAGGGTAATGTATAGGCATTTATATAGCGCACTACTTACCCGGAGGGTCCCAAGGCGCTTCGACCGCTGCGAAACCCTTCCTGGCTTCCCTGAGAGATGGTCCCTTAATGGGTATCTCCAGGGTGAGACCAGGCATCCCCGGCGGTCTGGTGGGGCCATTAGTGAGGATGAGGCAAGCTAATGCCCAGAGTTGCCGAGTGTGATCGCTGATCAGAGTGGGCACCGAGGCGAGAGAATTATCGAGTCCGCTGACCCTGGTCCAGAAACCTGCCGCGCCGGGAATCGAACCCTGGTCCCGGGCCGTCCTCTGCTCTCGGGTCTGCCAGGTCTGTACTTTCAGGTTGTTCCAAATTCTCAGACAGAAAGGTGATACGCAAGGTGTTCAAAAATATAGTATTACTTAATGATGGGCATTCTTGGAGCACTGACAGAATTGTCAAGGATAACAGCGAAGGTGTACCTGATTCTATGTGTGCGCAAGGAGTCAATATAAACATCAGAAATTACGCTCCTAATGTAAGGGGGCACTGAGAAACGTACATCACAAACCTTCACTGCATAGAGACTATGTTATGGTTTAATAATGTTGTTCTCTGCACCCTTCTCTTTCTCTCCTTTCTTATGTCTCCTACGGAAGGAGATGTGTTGTATTTTGACTACCTTATTTTCTCCTACCTTTGTTTCTCCTTCACCCCTCTGCCCTTCTGTTAGAACTTTCCTAGAATGTCATGAGGGTTCTAAGCTGCACTCCCTGTGCCAACTGTCATTCTTCTCAGTAGGTTATGGATGTCAGTTGCATTTACCCATGCTAATAAAGTTTCTCAACTCTTCCATTGAGTATTGGAGTTATGTCATGTGTCATTCAGATGGTTCGTTGAGGTTGGTGAGGTAGGAGATAAACCATTGCAAGAGTGTTTCAGCAAAGACCATGTGTGTCTTGAGAGGTGTGAATATTGATATTAACTCTGTATAGTAGCTTTTTCTGTGCTGAAACAAGATCTGAATCTGGATTAGAAACACTGTAAGAGTCTGTTATTGGTGATATGGTCTTGAAGTTGTACGGTGATACCTTTTTGGATGGTGTTTCCAATACAATGGGAGTGAGTTATAGAAGAGTAGTTAGTAAGGTTGTGTGGGCTTAGGGAGGGTTTGTTTAGCAGTGAGAGGATGTGTCCTAGTGTGAGATTTTCCAGAAAAGTTTATTAGCAGAGAGAGGCATTAACTGAGTTGAGACAAGGTATGAGGAGATCTCCCTGAAGAGATGTGGTCACCATAGAAGTAACATTGAGTGTGCCGAGGATGTCAGTTAGACTGGCGATCATGAAGAGATTGAAACCTGTGCCCTTGGGAATAGAGGCATGTAGGATAGCGGGAGTCATTCATGTCTTTTTTGTGCTGTTGAGCTGGATTTTCTTCTTTTTTTACTGAAAAAGTGGTATTTGCTGCTGCATTTGTTAACCTGGCTCCCAACATGTCATTCATCTAACAGAGATGCACTGAAGTTACACGCATCTGACACACCATGCAGTAAACTGAATTGTTCAGAGATCACTCTGGTTTGTGGGAGACTCATTCATAGCACTGGATAAAAATCCTACAGGAGTCAAATACTGATGATTAGTATGTATTGATGTACTTCTATCTCACCGTTGTCTGCCAGCAAATCTAAATACACAGTGGTCAGGTTGGTGGCTAATATTCTATTCAAACATTACCAATGCACAGAGTGTGCATTGTTGCCTCGTATGCCTTTCTGTTCAAACAGATACACAGGAGTGGACCTGGTATCAGAGATCAGTAAATGGAAAAGACCCACATCGGGTGCAAAGGACACTGACTCTTGGGTGGGTTCTGAGATAAAAGAGTGCAACCTGTACCTCCCCACTCTGCTATGCCATGCACTAAGCAATCTTGTTTACAGTCATTGAACTTTACCTGAGTTAGGCCAATTATATCATAATTACTTCACGTAGGAGAATTGTGCTCTGTGGTTGGGAGGCAGATACAGCATGAAGGGTCCCGATAAGAGCAAGTACCACAGCCTCACCTTCCCCTTTCACTTTGTTGCCTGTTTGTGATCCTTGCATAACTCTCTAACTGAAACCTATTGTTAATAACATGATACAGCCAACAACAGAAAACAGCTCTCTCTGGTCAGTTGCAGTAATTGATCATCTGAAATTAACTCTGTCATGATCCTCACACAGTCATTGCGGTCACTGCGGCACTGCTCATGGTGAAAGCCCAAGGCATGGTTGAGCTCATGCTGGATACTTCCTCACGATAGGCAACCACCTTCCAGTGATACAGCCTGAGGTCCGCCGGACCACCAGCTGGGACAGACATGGAGTAAAAGAGCGACAGTTCTGAGAACTCCTGAAACCTGAGAACAGTGACCTCATCTCATTGAGAGAGTAGTCTAAGCAACACAGAATACTAGATACCCCTGGGACAACAGTATCAGAAGAAGGAAGAAAGTCAGACCCAGCACAACAGTTGCACAATTCCTGATACTTTTTTCTTTTGCCCAAAGAGAACCCCTGCCTTTTTGTTTATTTTGCACATTGTGGGTGCCACCGTTTGGCACGCTCTGAGAAGAAGAGATCACCTATCCTTTTTTCTCAGCATCCTGTATCTTTGCCTTCTCTGTCGCCAGAACCCCAAATGTTACAGGCCTATTTCTTTATTGGACTCTTTTATGAAAGTGGCCGGGAGGGTCACCTTAAACAGGCTTCAGCAGTGGTCAGCAGATTTGGGGGTGCTCTCTAAATACCAATACGGGTTTAAAAAAGGTCTGGGAACAGTAGAGCAAGGTTTAAACCTAGCTATCATTATTGGTAAATATATGGTCGCAAAAGAGGACAAGTTATTCATGACTTTTGTGGATCATAGCTCTGCCTTCAACTGTGTTAGCCACAAAATGTTGTGGGATACTTTACTTGATATAGGAATTAATCCCTGTCTTATAAATTGTATTAAGAAATTGTACCAGGGGGCAGGCGCCAAGGTCCGCTTTGGTATTAAAGGAGAGTGTACAGCTAATTTTCCAATTAAAAAAGGAGTTCGCCGGGGATGCATACCAGCACCTTTTTTATTTAACTTATATATTAATAGTGTAGCATCCCATTTGATTGATAACCGGCAGGATTATCCCCAAATCCAAGGTAGCTCAGTGGTAATGCTGCTGTACGTGGATGACGCGGTCATCATGGTTCGCACGCTACTGGGTCTCCAAAGATCACTCAACTCCTTTGCTGAATATATGAGTACTCGGTGCTTACAAATTAACACTACCAAGATCTTTAGTATGACTTGCTCCAAAAAAAGCAAGGCACATTGTAATATCTATTTGGCCGATGCTAAGATAGAAGAAACTAAAACTTTCACTTACCTGGGCATAAAGTTTGCAAATAATGGTTCCTGGTTGGCAGCAGCAAATGCTAGGACATTGGCTTTCTCGCGTGCAATAGGCGCTATACGCAATTTCGCTACTAAGTTAGGGGGAAGACCAGTAAAAATCCTGATTGAAATCTACAAGGCAAAGTGCGTGTCCACTGTAATTTATGGAGCAGGCATATGGAGCATTATTGACTCCACCAAGATTGAGGCTTGTGAAAACGCCTTTCTTCGTTATCTCCTGGCTGTTCCTAAATCAACCTCCACATATGTCTCACACAGAGAGTTGGGCCTAGTCTAGGTGTCAGACCTCATTAAGACGAGCCCAATCCTGTTGTGGCATAGGGTGTGGTTTTTCCAAGAGACAGGGCTAAATAGGGATATTATCCAGGATTGCATGAACCTTCAGGGGAGTATGAGAATAGAGTGGTTCAGGTATGTGAGACATTTCCTAATAGCCATTGGCCATCAGGAATATTTTGACAACCCGTCTAGTATGATAGACATTTCTAGGAAGAAACTGAAGGAAATCTGTCTTACTTACCTGGAAGAGACTAGGTGGCAGCTGGAGAGTAAGAAAGTGTCTGTCATGCAAAATCATCTGATGTTAGATGGCCAAGGTCTCCAGAGATACTTAATAATCACCCAGAGTAGTTATTCCTGTATGCTCCTAACTCACTTTAGGGGGGGGCAGCTTCTTTAGATTACCCACTTTTCCCGAGGTTAACTCCTTGTCAAGATCCCTGACCCCCTGTCCTTGTGATGATGTATCTCAACAATCCATGTTACACTGCATCCTATTTTCTAAATTGTACACCACAATCAGGCGAAGGTATATACTCAGTTTATTTAAAAAATGGGGACTGAGACAATGTAGACCTGCCCTACTCAGACTACAAATGTTGGAGGACGATTTTACTCTGTATAGTGTGACAACTTTTCTGAAGAGCCTACTGCGTTATAGATTGTCAATGAATTGATTTACTTTTACATTGGATTTTAGTGGCAATTCGGTATGTTTATTTCTGTATTTATGATGTGGGTCTTATTTAATGTAATAATGAAAGATATGTAATATCTGTTTTATATTTTTATGTGCTTTTATGGATTCTCGAAACTGAAACCGAATAAAGCTTCTTTTTGATTTGATTTGATTTGCCTTCTCTGTGCATGTTCTGGCTAGTGTGGCCAGTGTCTCTTCATTTTGGGATACACAGTTCTTCCCAGGGTATCACTCTACTGATCTCACTGTGTAAAGTAAGTTAAGGGGCTGAAGCTTGAGGCTTTTCTTTAAAGTTTGAGAATATTATGGACATAACTTGTTATAATGATGACTTACCATTGGAATGTGTGACCTCAGTAAATGCTTCACAAATACTACTGAGCACTTATAGGTAGAGTGACCCATAGCCGACTGAAAATATTTCTTCTTTAAGAATGTCAGTTTTAAGATTGAACATGACATTCTTACACAGAGGCCTCCACCCCAACTCCCATTTCTTCCTCTGCTGCTCTTTGTTTCAGAACCTGAAGGGAAATCACAAATGTTCCCACTAGAGCAGCCACATGGAAAGTGTATCAGCCCTCCCGATACACATCTGCGCCTAAACAGTGACCTACACCATGCAGTGAGATTATGGACTTTCCAGACTCCTCTCATATAAGTTAAACTCTGACCCCCACCTAATTGGCTCACTGCTTGAACTTTCAAAGATGCACTGTACTGACAAAGATTGTCGGTGAACAGCCTGTCTACTCCTGGCTTTGCGAACAGAAGCTTGAGCTGTCCTGCAGCCCCTGGAAACTCTGTGGACATGGATCCCAGTGGACCTTTATAGTCCCTGCAGATGTGGGTGGAGCTGAGTGCAGCCATCTTCTTCTTTGATATGAACAAGTCAGAAGGCCCTACTGAAGATTTTACCTGCCATGCTGTTGCTGACCTTGCTTTTATGAAATACTATGTATGGAAAAACAACACTGCTTTCCTCTGCATGTAAACATATGAATGTAGGGCCATATTTATGGCCAGACGTGCAGGGCAGGGCAGCAGGTCAGCTTGCTGTTCTGCACTGTGTGAGTGGGAAAGGGCAGGGAGGTACAGTGTTTAGGTAATACAGCACATTCCCACCATTCTCCGGCGCTGGTACCCTTTTGGGAGCCTAGCACCAACATGCACCCTTGCACTCTGGTAAATTCTGAGATAGCATCAGTGATTTTGCCATTGAATCAAACTGGTTTTATTAAGGGGCTTGGAACAATGACAAACATTATGGCATTATCACTAATAATTGAAAAATCACTCAGAGTAAAACAACCCTTGTATCTATGCTTTGTAAATTTGAAGTCTGCTTTTGACTGTGTGCAAAGACATTTTTTGTGGAAAAGACTTCTTGAAAAAGACATTCCAATTGAACTATTAAGACTGATTCAATTGTTACACAGTAAAACCTGGGTAAGAGTAAGGATGGGGGACGGCCGATCATTAACAAAGGAGATTCCAGCAATAGAATGGCTAAAGCAGGGATGTGTGTTGGCCCCCCTCCTTTTTAATTTATTTCTAGGAGATCTATCAGGGAACCTGGACGAACTTAATGCACATCCTCCGAAGTTAGGGGACAAACCGATATCTAACCTAATGTATGAAGATAACGCCATCCTTCTAAGTCATACTAAAATCGGTCTTCGGCGCTTAATTAACAGAACAGTTTTGTATGCTCAGGAAAATGGAATGGTAATAAATGAAACCAAAACAAAAATCATGGTGGTCACTAGGAACATAAAACTGAGACAAAAAAGCAAATGGTATATGGAAAATACCCAACTGGAACAAATAGAAGTGTACAAGTATTTGGGTGTACTATTTGACCAGAAAAGAAATTATCAACTACAAAAACTGGACATACAAAGAAAAGCTAACTCACTAACTGCAGCATTCAAGATAGCACAGAAATTGCTCGGAAATCTGACCTATCGACCGCTTTTGAAAATTATAGGGGCTAAATTGCTCCCAACAATAACATATGGTAATGAGGCATTAATGGGGATGGATGCGGAATTGATAAACAAGGTCCTTTCCAAAACATATAAAACTCTTTTCTATCTCCCAAAAAAATTAGACTGGAGTTCGGGTTAAACAATCAAGATTTTGCAAGAAAAGGACAATTTATTAAAACGTGGTATAGGATTAAAAATGACCATGATAATCATATATCTCAGCTACTTTGGCAAGAAATAAATAAGAATACAAAATCAGTTGCATGGAAATATCTCAATAAGGCAGTAGAAGAGTTTACACTAATGCCAATCTGGAATAATATGATAAGCAATGGATCATTAAAAAAAATAGTAAATCGAACCACAAATCACCTATCACTTGTAAACGATAAAGATACGCTGGCAAAAAGAAAGCATTCGTGGTCAGTAATAAATGGATACGAAAAAAAGAAAGTACAAGAATACTTGGAGATACCTTGTTCTGAAAAAAGTAAACAATGTCTTGTGAGAGCAAGATTTGGAATTCTACCAGGCCTTAGTCACGCCCCGCCGTGGAAAAAAACCAACAGCAGCACATTGTGTAGACTTTGTAAAGGTGGCGAAGAGAATATTGTCCACCTCTTATGTATCTGTCCCGGACTCCGTAACGAAAAATGCGCATTACTTAAACCTCACCTTAATATGCGTGGAACAAGGATATGCAGGCAGGCACTGAAAATCTGTCGTCACTCGAATGATATAGTCATGAACATTGCCTTTGTAAAGTTCCTAAAGATAGCATCTACAAAACTGGGAGAATAAATTAGGAAAAATGCTTTTAAGAATATTTTTTAAAGACATTTTTTAGGATATAATTGCTTTTATTGTATTGTATTTATTGAATATGTTTTTGTACTGGAAATATTGTAAGATTCTAAATAATCAAACAATAAAGACTTTACTTACTTACTCCTGACTCCTCTCATATAAGTTAAACTCTGACCCCCACCTAATTGGCTCACTGCTTGAACTTTCAAAGATGCACTGTACTGACAAAGATTGTCGGTGAACAACCTGTCTACTCCCGGCTTTGTGAACAGAAGCTTGAGCTGTCCTGCAGCCCCTGGAAACTTTGTGGACATGGATCCCAGTGGACCTTTATAGTCCCTGCAGATGTGGGTGGAGCTGAGTGTAGCCATCTTCTTCTTTGATAAAAAAAAGATAGGCGCTAGAAAAATCTTCACAACTTCTACAACACTCCCTTCATGACTTTTCAATTGACAACCAGAGATTCATCACACGACAACTACAACAAAAAGAAGCTCATCACACGACAACTACAAGGACGCTAGTACCATTCCTGTAGAATCGCAGGTAGGAGATTGAAACTGATAATCCCCAAGATTTTAGTAGGAACTGCATAGATTATAATTAAAGTCCTAAAATACCCGAGGGCTCAAAATATTCTTGTTGCCTCGCAGGTCGACAACAGGAATTCATCAGTGTCCAAATCCGGCCCTCCTCCCTAGATTTCTAAACTGTAGCCATAGTGTTTTAGTATACATTCTCTGGTTATACTTAGGGGTTCTGTGAGTTTGGCCCATAGCGTCTCTGCAAAACCTGCCAAGCTCCTTACAGGTAAGATTACAAGCATCTTTCAGGTAAGAGTGACTTGGTAACCTTAACACTCATACCACCGTCATGATGAACTGACCACATAATCTGCATATATCACTGTATACAGTGCTGTATTTGTCTTGATAGTTGTCCAGCTTTTGAGTATTTTCTTGAGTTTAACGCTCTTCTTCATCACACTTGTTTCTTTAAGAAATTTGCTAAACACTACCAAAGGAATAAAAAAAATACTTTCCTAGATGGTCTTTCATAGTTCTAACAAACAAAGTTCAATAAAATGACTTTGTCCTTTGAAATTCCTATATTCCAAAAGTGGTTCCAAAAATTGTTCTTTTTGTCTTGACTAATTGTCCTTCATCTGTCTTGCGTAGGGCATCTTTTATACAGAAGATTTACTTAGCTTTCTTTTTTCTTTTTCAGATGAGAAGAGTTCCTGATTCCTGCAACCGGATCTAAGGTGAGTCACACGTTGCTGCTGAGCAGATGTTCCGAAGGCTAAGCGCCTTCCAGAAGCTCGGGTGTGGCTTTTATACTCGTGCCACATCCGAGACGGCGCCAAAGCTATTTCTTATGTCGCCCGCGTTAATATGCGAGGCGATGTGTACCAAAGAAAGGTTAATTTCCTTCTGAGCTCGTGAAGCGTGAGGTTCTTAGCACTTTCCCATTTTCTGTTCTGGTTTTTGGCTACATAAATCTGAACTCAAAAGCATTGTTGGTCACAAGTTTTAAATAACATAGTCCTGACCAACAATGACACCTACAGGATTCTTTCAGAATACAAATATACAGTTAAACTGTAAAAACACACGATACAATCCTTATTTGCAAGCATTTACATAAACATACTATGGTCAGTAATGACAGAATTATTTCTTAGTCACACTGGAGTGCTGGATGCATGGGATAGGGGTGTTTTTTTAATGGTCTAATCAGGCATTACCTTATAAGGTTTTGTCTATTGTGTCATGTTACTTGTTAGGAGCTGAGATCATGACAATGAGATGCCATTTCACACATTAGCATGTTCACAAAAATGAGACTCAATTACACCTCAAATCTGTATACATGTATACATGCACAGAAAGATCAAATTTGACATGTGAGTAAGTGCATACCAATGCATGTAATCATGTGTAGTGACATGACGTGTGGGCATCATTGAGTTAAATATCACACTCTCATTTCACTTTACAACCAGATGCAACAAAACAGTGTTAATGTATTGCATTCAGTGATACAATTTGTCAAGTGACAATGCTACAGCACAATGTGTCCATAGGTGCGGTCACAGGCATTGGACTCATTTGAAAGATGTCCGATTGCGGTACAGACCAACTGGCCCCCACGGTATGACACCACCTATGCGAATGTCATTGCAGCCAATGGGAACCGCCATCACGGTAGTGCAACACATTTTTTAAACTTGCAGTAGGCATGCACTGCCACTGCGGTCACAGGAATTGATACCATTGAAAGATGCAAACCAGGCTGACCAATTGCATCAGCAGAGTACCACTGAAACAACCTAGAGGCCAATGTCTGTGAGAGAGCCACACCAGTCACTTGCATTCAGACACTGCTGCCTGCCATTTATCACCACCAACTGCTGATGTACCTCTACTCTGGACCCAGTCATGGCTCAAACAGAGAACATCAAAGCCCCTTCCTTCACCACAGAGGAGCTGGAGGTCCTGGTGGACGAGGTCCTTGCCCAGTATGGGCAGCTACATGGTGCTCCAGAGGTACTGGTAAGTGTATGAGCAAAAGTTTGAGAGTGCTCTGAATGCTCACATGATGTTATTGTTCTGAGGCCACACCTCTTTCTTTACCATTACAATTGGGGTGGGGTCGCACACTGCTCACACACCAGCGGGATCGCCCCTAAGGACTGTGGTAAGTGTAGTTCGTGTTCTGCGATGCATCTTCTTTCGATTCACTGCTATCTTCGCTCTCTTCGCCATCCCTGTACACGTGTTTTGGGGTATTTACCCCTCATCAGTAGGGATTAGGCCATCTTCTGGGGTTGCCTGTGGCTGCCAATATTACCAGGTTTAGTACCACTTCAGGCCCGCAGGTGCGGGGTCCCATGCTCGTCAGCCAGCTGCTCGAGGGAGCATTCAACATTATAATTGGGGTGGGATCGCACACTGCTCACACACCATCGGGATCGCCCCTAAGGACTGTGGTAAGTGTAGTTTGTGTTCTGTGATGCATCTTCTTTCGATTCTCTGCTATCTTCGCTCTCTTCGCCATCCCTGTACACATGTTTTGGGGTATTTACCCCTCATCAGCAGGGATTAGGCCATCTTCTGGGGTTGCCGGTGGCTGCCAATATTACCAGGTTTAGTACCACTCCACGCGCGCAGGTGCGGGGTCCCAGGCTCGTCAGCCAGCTGCTCCAGGGAGCATTTAACATTACAATTGGGGTGGGGTCGCACACTGCTCACACACCAGCGGGATCGCCCCTAAGGACTGTGGTAAGTGTAGTTTGTGTTCTGTGATGCATCTTCTTTCGATTCTCTGCTATCTTCGCTCTCTTCCCCATCCCTGTACACGTGTTTCGGGGTAATAGCCCCTCATCAGCAGTGATTAGGCCATCTTTTGGGGTTGCCGGTGGCTGCCAATATTACCAGGTTTAGTACCACTTCAGGCGCGCAGGTGCGGGGTCCCAGGCTCGTCAGCCAGCTGCTCGAGGGAGCATTTAACATAACATAACATTTACCAGTCTGCATTTATGTCTCCTGGCACACTAGTGTTTGGAGAATAAGGTTTTCTTGGATGCTAAAGGATCTTGGGGACCAAGAATCCCTCCTTGTACTTTCTATAGCTCCTACTTAGCAGGATTTCTGAGAGCTGATCAGGGGCCTGCTCCCTTTCCAGTACATTTTGCAAAGACCATTGCTACTTAACAAACTATGGAAATTCACTGAAAAAAATCAAAGGTTACAGGTAAGTTATAGTTAGGCATAAAAAAACCTTAGAAATTACTGAAAAAAACAAAGGTTACAGTACTGTTATAGTTAGGAAATACGATTTTAAAAACTTACATATTTACTGAAAAAAACAAAGATTACAGTGAGGTTGTAGTTTGGCTGACCATTCACCAGAAATAACCAGAGAAATTCAGCAGTTATAGTTAGCTGATCTAACTATAACTCACGCCCCTGCAATGTGCTGCTTATCATCTTGAATAGTTCATCACTCATGACAGGGACATTGACATCACTGGTGGTATCTCAAATAACATCACTGATGACATCATCCACAGAGTATCTGACACAGACACTCACACTCCCATATAACCATTTATACATCCTCTCCAAATTTCATACTACCATTCTCGAAACCATTACACACCCATGCCAGTATGTACATACTCACTCACTGATTCATAGTTCTTTACACCCATCCGCTTACTTACCCATACAGCCACTCATACACCCACACTCTCACTAATACAGCCACTGATATATACACTCATACACCCTTATAGCCACTCATACACTGTCAGACACTCATCGAGCTACTCACACACCTACTCACACACCTACAGAGTGAATCACACAACTTAGTGACCTATACAGTTATACACACACCAACTTGCTTATTCATATAGATCCTAACACATACTTACTCAAATATACAATCACTGACAAAAGCACACCCTCACCCAAACAGCCACTCTCACAATCACTCACTCACACTTAGAGTCACTTATATACTGAAACACTCACATATATTGCCTTTCACATATGCAGTTACTCAACCATATACAAGTTAGACATGCATTCACTCAGTGACACAGCCATATGCACACTCACTCATTCATACAGCCCCTCTCAGACATACTCATGAACCCCTACAGCCAGTGATTGACCCACTCACTCATCCATACAGTCACACACACCCTTACCTACCCATACAAACACCCATAAAGGTAGTCAGATAACCAATAAATAAACCATATAGGCCCTCATGTGCCTATTCACCAACCCATGCAGCCACTTACACACCAAAAGACAGACTGATACAGACATTCACACAGATTAGTTACTCACCCATACATTCATTGAGACACGGATAATAACTCACTATTACAGTCAGTCACACGCCCACTAAATCATCCATACAGGCATTCATACACCCACTCATTCATCAATACACCTTGGCTTATATATACTTAACACTCATAAACTTTTTAGGAACACTAACAATCAATGGATGATGTCATCCGTGATTTTATTTGAGATGTCATCAGTAATGCCATGAGTAATGTCGCTTACCATGTCATGAGTGGTGTAATATGTGAGGTAATAAGCAGTGCATTGCGGCGGCTCGTGTTATAGTTAGCCCATATAACTATAACTGCTGAATTTATCTAGTTTTGTACAAGTGAAATGTCAGTCTAACTATAACCTAAACTTTGCTTTCTTCAGTGAACAGTGAATATGTATATATATAAATATAAATATATTATATTTAGAATAAATTGTCAGATAAAATATTCTGTTTTAAACTAACAAGAACCATTTGCACCTGCCATGCACAGTGTTGTCGTCAATGTGTACTTTGAGATGTTGCAGTGATGTTAGCAATGACGTCCAAAAATATCAGTGATGCAATGTGTGCAGTAGTTAGCGATGCATGACGAGGGCGCAAGCTATAGTTACTTTAAGGCACGTGTTACAGTAACTTTAGATAACTATAACTGCTAAATTTCAGTAATTTTGTTAGTTTAAAATAAAATGTTTTAACTGACATTTTCACCTAACTAGAACGACCCCTTAAACCTTTGTTTTTTTCAGTGAAATTTTAAGTTGTGTTTTTAGTTCAGCATATGATATAAGTCAAGTCCTAACTATGATGTCACTTTAAACTTTGATTGTAAACTAAGATGTCTATCGCTGCATGCAGCAGAGGGTTGTTTTTCAAAAAAAAGATATATATTCAAGAAAAAAAAAGAGTTTTTTTCAGCAATACTCTGATTGGTTCAACTACAGAGTCAACCCACTTAATAAACTTTGAATAGTATTCAGCCAAACCTAATAAGTAACTGACTTGATCTTTGTTCACAGGGGTTTGGGTATTCTTTATGCTGTCAAACAGCTCACACTGGGGCTTAATCCCTTCTCAAGAATTCACATGGCCAAGCTTGTATTTCTCCTTCTTCACAGTCAATCCATTCTGGGAAAACAACCCCAGCACCAAACCTGGAGTTTCATCATGTGCCTTTTCACCCTTACCACAATCCAAAATATATTTGTTGTAAATGGATTAGGTAGGCAGCAGGACACGTCTTCAGATTATTAAGTTATATATATTAGTTAAACAACAGAAGACAGAAGAGCAGTAATACCCCACAGCTGACCAGACCAACTGCCAAGGCTGGAATCCACACACACCAGATAGAACACACTTATGAACTATGGGAGATAGAGAAGGTAGGAACACTAAGACAGGACTACAGACACCAAGTAGTCATAATGAACTAAGTAAGAATATACAACACATCTTCTCCCCTTACAGACAAAACACAAATGAAAGACTCAAACAAATAGTAAGAGTTAAAGCATGGAGAAACATGAAGAAGGAAACATATAACACTTAGGAGGTCAGCAACCTCCTGAACTTCCAGAACTCGAAGAAAGCGAAACAGGATCAAGACGATAATGATGATGAAGATCACAATGACCACCTTCTCCCCTTCAATTGACAAAAAAATGAAGAGCCAGTCCACTCTCTACAATCAGTCAGTGTGGCCATCAAAAACAGTAATAGAGAGTCCACTTTCTCCAAACAATAATTGTCCGTCGCAGATTCTCACTAATTTTGAAGATAGAACAGTTCTGGAAGAATGTTCCCAAAGGAAAATTTTGAACCAGTTTTTTTTTCAGTACAAAATCTAGTTCTGAACCAGGTGTCTCAGTTCTGGATCTTTTCCTCGGGTTGTGAGCCTCTTGTTGTTGCTCAGGACTCTGAATTTCCTTTGAATTTCATTTCCCTTGTGGACAAACTGTCTCAGTACTGTGGGCTAAAAGTCAGGTTGTAAACACAGAACACTTATCCCGGTTCAAAGAACCAGCTAGTCACAACTTTCTGTTGTGGTACTGGAACTGTTGTCCGTCACGAATCTCGGTCGTGAACACGCCCGTCCTGGGACTCCCTTTGTCCACTCCCCGTACTGATTGCGGAACTTTTGTCCTCCTCCGGTCCTGGGAAGTCCTTTGTCCTCTCCCGGTTCTAAATCTGGAACCTTTGTCCCCTTCCGGTCCTGGGACGTCCTTTGTCCTCTCCCGGTAAGATTCTGGGACCTTTGTCCCTTTCTAGTCCTGGGACATTCTTCTGTCCACTCCATTTCTTCTTGGTTCTGCCGGTCCTGGAATTTGCTTTGTCGTTTCTCCTTTGTTCTCTTTCCTCCCAGAGAACTTTGTCTGAATTTAAGAAACTTTGTCTCCTTAGACCACAGGAGACTCCGTCTAGGTCTCGAGACATACTGTTGTGGCACTGGAGCATACGCCCACTTCCACTTGAGACCACTTCCAGGACCCTTGTCCCCTCCTGGATCTGGGACCTGCGTCCCTGTTGGGCTTTCTGTTCCAACTCTCAATCTTGGATCAAGGACTTTTTCCACCATGACCTTTACTCACTGCCAAATGTGGGCCCTTTGTCCCCTTAGACCACAGGACTCTCCATCCAGGTCTTGGGACTCTTTTGTGGTAGTAAGTCACTGTCACTGGAATTTTCCTTTAAGGCTGCCAAGAAATATGATGCTATGAAGGTATTACTGTTTTACAGACTCATTTGGGGCTTCAAAACTGTATGCAATTAAGCGTCTTCACATATAAATTCCAAGCAATGAAGTAATACGTTTTATTTTATCTTTAAATCTTGCTTTCACTTCAATGGCCTGAGTTTTGTCCTGGGTTTAACTTGGAAATCTGAGGAGTGACCCTCAAATTCCTATTTAACACTATTCAAAAGTCCTCTGTGCCACTCTCACACAATTAAATTAATCCTTTCGTCTTTCCCGTTTTTAAAACATTGTCAAAAACGTGTTATAATATGTGCTGATAAGTAGTTTTCCTGCGCTGGAGAATGACTGTCATTACACATTACCACAAACATATTATAAAATACCCCACAAGATGGCGCCATTGTTCGACATTTTCCAAAGATACTGCCTATAAATACACAAACGTGTATGATGAAAAGGAAATGACCTTGTTTTCCCTATAATGGAAGGCACATATGTTTTTATTCACTCACGCATCACCAGGGAAATGTTCGCGCTGCACTCACCCTTTTTCTTTTTTAAGAAGTGAGTGGAAACCAATGTTGAAATAACATCCGATGCAATGTAATTAACTTTGGCTTCACGTAGGCAGTGACAAACTCACAAGCTGTTCAAAACATGCGTCACCACGGAAGAGAAGAATGCAAAACAAGCAAAGTCACAAAACGGATGCTCGACGTTGCTGACGTTTCACGTTGTTGACCCGTCGTGACCTTTCACGCAGCCTCTGCTCTAGCACCCACAAAGGTTCTAGGGCCTTATTTATGAAGGCCTTGCACCAGCGGTGCGTCACTTTTTCCCATGTTAAAAGTGATGCACCAGCGGCGCAAGGCCTTCATAAATAAGGCCCCACATGCGTCATCAAAGCACTGAAGGCTGCCTAGCAGAAGGATCTTGCTTTACAACAGATCTCTCTGCGCACCAATAGCGAAACAGTTAATGCAAGGTAGGATCGCTCACCTGCAGTTGAGTCAAAGTTCCCTTGGCACTGAACAGCTGACTGCCTTCCGAACAGCTGAATGCTGAGTTCGATTGTGGCTGACCTCTTCTTCCCCTTCTCTTACTCTTGTCTGTAAATCACCCGTTTTTAGGTTTACCAGTATGGGGCTTTGTCCCGCCTCTCTCACCCATTGGCTAGCTCCATAAATGGAGGCTAGCCATTGGAAGAGAGATCTGTCTGTGATTGTCGGAGCAGATTCGTGGGCGTTCCGGCAATTTTTTCACTCTCCGCCCCTTTTAGAACGTCATTGCGGCGGTGGGCGGTTGTTTTTTTTTTACGGCATGTTTTTCTCATTTCCAATGTGTCAGTTGCCGGGATGGACGTGTCCCGCTCTCCCCCGCAGCCCCGCAACCCCCCGCGGCTCGCTCCCGAAAACCCGCACTGATTTTTTTAATCTTTTGTTCGAGGAACGTTGTGCTTGTTAGGTCTTGTTTAATCTTTTGTTCGAGGAACGTTGTGCTTGACATCACGTGAAACATTCAGGCGACCATTTGATAGGATTTGCCTTAGTGTATAGTCCGTTACATTACATGAGGCTGAAATCTTATCATTACTCCGTCTTAGAATTATTTTATCACTGCGAGGCGTGCACGAAGATCACAAGGGTTTAGGAACCTAAAAAGGACGTGATTACTAGTTGGAGGACCGGTAACGTTCAATTGGTCAGGACCTCCCAACACGTGATTGGCTGGGAAGATCTTATCACTTGTTCATTGGCAACGAGGCCTGAGAACCTTCATAGCTGGTCAGAATTGGTTGAAGGGAGAGCTTGCAGGTTGTTCATTGGCCAAAGAGACCAAGTCCGCATCAGATCCACATCACCCACCGTGCTCGAAGCGGGCGGGCTCTAGTGACGTCAGCTCAAAGAGGCTCACTGTAGTAGGTGGTACACACACAATGCCATTTCATTTATTTATTTTATGCGTTTATATATAGCGCAGACTTTACCCGAAGGTGTCGGAGCGCTTCACAATAGGACCATTAATGAAACATGAGGAGAAAATTACCTGAGAACAAATTACATAGTATAACTATTCTAGTATTTGCAAAACATGATTATTACTTTTTGGGCAGCCAACTGGAGACGGCCCAGAGGCAGCCGGGAGGCACACAGACTCTTGGCAAGGCATGCCTCGTATTCTCCCAATTGCTTCTGTAGAACAGCAGCCGCCAAGAGCCACTCGACCTCTACTTCCGTCACCACACGTCACGTCCTGTTGTATGGCTGCATGGGCATAGGTTCCCCTGTGCTGCCGCTGCAGAGTGCTCACTTGTGTGCCCGGCTGAGCCCAGCCTCCTTCCTGGGAGTTCCTCATCTCCTCCTCTAACCCTGGAGGCCACGAGCGCGGTGAGTGCGAGTCCGGCTGCTGCCGCAGACAGCAGTCCAAGCTGGGGAGGGCAGCTCTATTGGACCTCTTTGTCGCCCCCTAGCGGGCAGGCTTAGACAACACCTTCCAGACACACCTCTGCGCGAGCGGTGCTGAAATGTAACCGCCACTCTGCAAACACTGCTGCGCGGCTTGGGGTGGGTCTCAGTCACGGGTGCCACTGCCAGCTGCAGCCCTAGAGCAGGGCCTGGACACCTGCTAAGCTATAGGATGGGTCTGGTCAACTGCTGCTCCCCTGGGATTGGGCTACAATATAGCGCAACACCAAAGCTGCAGGATTTAAATCAGGATTTTAAGACCAATTTGTTCTTGCGCAAATCTTTTCTGCCTAAATTCTTTTACCAATCATGATGCATAATTAGGCTGTGGGGTTTTAGGTTTAAACCTATATTAACTGATAAAACCCAACTGAAAGAAAAATAGCCCTCACCGGTGAAATCATATAAACACTGAAAAAACACCTGGACAACCACAAACTAAATGCCAATCAAAGAAAGGAAAAAGAGAGTGAAAGAGTAATTTTTTTCTTCCTGAAGGGGTCAATACAATGTAACTTTGTTATACAAGCTAGCAGTAACATTATTCTGCTTGAGTTTTGCTCTTTAGGGATGCCATTAAAATATTGTTTCTTCTTCCTTTTACTTTTTCAGTTTTGTGGCCTTTGGTCTAAAGATGCAGGGTTTAGTTTTATGTTTTAGGTATAGTTTAATTATTTTATAAACTATAGAGAATCAGGAAATATCAAACTCATATTTGATATTTTGGCTGCATTTGATTCATTCACTGATAGGAAAAATGGCTGGTTTCATAAAAATCTTTCCTAATATGTCATCACATTTACCCACAGAGAATGGATAAAAACCCTTAATACATCAGGCCATAGTTTCGAGTGGGTCAGTATTGATAGTAGGTGAATTGCCAACACCTCAGGCTTTAAACATTCAATGCAAGGTATATTGACAAGTATATATATCACCAATATATATAGTAGTGGTGAAAACATGACACCAGACTTTTGGAAAACATGGAACGCAGTCTAACTTGTAATGCTCTGCAAAAAATGTTCTTTCCAAGTTCAACAAAGATTGGAGTGATATTGTTTGTATTTGCAGTGATTCAGCTACGTATATAAAAATGTTGTGTGATGACCTGTCAAAATTGATAACCGAGCTGAAGTGATTCCCTGTAGGAGATCCTTGCCACTTGTTAGATGGTATGCTGAAAGCTTCTTTACAATCTTAAGAGTTAATGAGGGATGCTATTGACTTTTTAGATCATTCTGGTGCACTGTTTTGTTATGCCCAGGAACTAAAATGCAAATATTTATAATGTTGTGCTTTATGTGGCATCAAAGAAAGAGTCATCCCAACTGTGTCCCTTAGCTGATGGTTCTCAGCCCAAGGGGCTATGAATGCTGAGAGGACCTTTTCACAGAAGTTAACATGGGAAGGAAAGAGCAAGAGCACATGACCCAAAGACTCACTGAAGAAGTATTGTATGGTGTCCTACAATAAGATTAATTTGCAAAAATCTATTTGGACCTCATATACACTATAAGTACACTGTCTATATACCATGTTCTTTCAGTGCAGAAAGCCAGCAATAATAAAAGCAGAACGTTCCATAAACACCGGAAAAACACTTTTTCTGTTGTTTTTAGTGGCTCGAAAATGTGTAACCACTGATAACAACTGTTTTTTAAGATATTGAAAACACTGAAAAAACCCCACCAGAATTTACCAAAAATAGAAACTGAAAACAGGAAAGCCTATGCATAATTCAGCTAGGGTAAGAAATGTTTTTCCCCCAGAATCAATCTCACACTCAGGCATTTTCAAACCTCCAGTATCCTCCATATATATGTCATCCATTACATTTACATATTAGTTCCTTTTTTCTTCCACCACCACCTCCACCATTTTTATTTATTTTTATTTTATTATAAAAGTTTTATATAACGCTAGCTTAATTCATAGGTATCAGAGCGCTTTACATATACACAGTAAAACAGCAGAAGGACATTACATTACATAGAATGCCAGCAGTAAGGAAGCAAACCAAAAGAAAAAAATACAGCATGGGAAATAAATATGTAGTTCAGCGGAGGGGGAGAGAGCAATGGAAAGAAAAAGGTGATAAAGACATAGTCCGGTCACCCACAATCCTTGAATGTCCAGGGAGAGAGGAGACAACTCGTATATAGTACTCTAGGTAAGTTGACGTTGGTCATGATAGTATTTGTTTAGGAGATGGACTTTCCGGTCCCTTTTGAAGCAGGAGAAGGAGGGGTTGCATCTGAGGACCCCAGAGAGCATTTCATATCCTAGGAGCGTTGCCTGAAAACTATCGGTAATGGGTGGTTTTCTTTCTCATTTTCAGAGGAATAAGAAGTAGTGAGTTGGAGCTTCTCAGCGTTCTGGATTGCCCTGCTCTGATCAGTTTTTTATTTAGGTAGTTGGGAGCAGGAGATTTACACACTTGAGCATAGACCACTCTTATGACAAAATTAAATCTTTGCATAGCAGGTCGAACTGCTAGATGAATGAGCAGAACTACCATATCTAAAGCATTTTCCTTTAAGGTCTTTGAACTCTGTTGAAGATTTGCTTTTAGCACACCTGCGGCTGTATTACAGGAGTGCCATGGGATGCAACGGGGCACTTTGGTATTACAGAAGGGTCAGCCGATGCTTGTGCATCCCCTTCGGTAATACTGATTGCATTGGTGCACCTAAAGCATAAGCAGTATCATCAGAGGACATTCCCCCAATTGCAAGGGGGTGTGACCCCATACAATGATCGAATACTTTTGCCTCTGCATCCATGCTGCACTATAGACTTGGGTGCAAAGGTAAGAAACAGTCAGGGTATGCTACTTGATGGCAGCCCTCTGGAGAGGGAAAAGGGAGTCCAATGGACACCATTACACAAACTTTTTTGAAGGAGGGTCCAAGGGCAAGTTTAATGACCCCAACTAAGTCCGTGCTCCACTTTGAATTACCATTTACACATAGAGTACCTAGAGGTCAACAGACAAAACATGAAACTCTACTGCGGCAGCAAGAACTTACACCATACATAAAAGATTAGTGGAAAACGACAAGGAGTGAAATTAAACGTGAAATCACAATTTTAAACACTCCAAAGGCTGGAAAAAATTCCCATCAGATAGCCACTCTGTACCGCCCTCGTTTACATCATTTGGGTACTCCTTGCCCAGGAGATGGAAAAGGAAAGGTCAGTAAATGTTATTGTGACCTGTTGTGATGTAAATAATAGTGTGTTAATGAGGGGGTGCAAAAGTAAATTAACTCAGAGGTTCTGTGGCTACTGAAAAATTAGGTACTCTATGTGTAAATGGTAGTCCAATGGACACCCCAGACATCCCTTTGTAGGCAGGTGCGGTCACGCACTGCACCTGCCGACAAGGGAATCCTTAATATCCCTTCAAAGTGCAGAAGCTGCTTCTCCATTTTTCACCTGAATGCGCTGCCCTAGGGGCATCCAGAGTTCACACCTGCCTGCAGAGCAGCACTTTCTTTGTAATGTGGCCCATTTTCCTGGTTATCGCCCAGCACTAACAAGGAAAATGCAACGCATATGTAAAAAGGCCCTCTGAGCTATTCTTTAAGTAGTAACTTCAATGTCAGGTTTGGCATCATCGTCAGAAACAATATGTATGCTGCTTTGCATACTACAGTGAGTGGCAGGTTGAGCTTGTTGGCCCCTCATCTCCCTCACCCAATTGAGTGTATTTTCCCTGCTCTCAACAATTCTGACAGCTTTTTTATGAGAAGGATTCTTTGATAAATATTTCTCTTGTATTACGTTGCTGTTGGTACATCTTTCTGTCGCACCTGTGACTCCAGTAAAAACGTATATTGCTATAACACCACATTTATGCAAGGTCATAAGTTAGCTCAAGCATTTTTATACACATTTCGTAGACATCTGCTGGTTCACCGTCAGCATTATCAATAGTTGATTCATCTATACTCTCATAAATCCTGCGACTCTCAACACCTAAGTTGTACAATAATATCTGTGTCTCTAGAAATATTTCACCACCTTCATCCACCAGATATGAATCAAATCGATTTTTCTAATGTTTCCCAGTCTATTTATACAAGAATGCAGATGGTTGAGACATATTACTGACTGACTGACACAGTGCCCCACTTGTGGAGCTAAGAAAACAGATGACAAGAATTCCTATTTATAATGTCTCTATTATAATCTTTTTGGCAAGAAACAATCAAGCATAAATTCCAGAACCACAAGATATTTCCCACATATTCCTTCAATTTCCCATAGAAATGTTCTCTGTGTTATTGTGTTCTCTGTGTTACAACTTGCAATGGCAAAGCACAAATAATGATGCCCTAATTAACACACACCAGTCGTATGAAGAACACACCTAAGAGCAGTGCAGCCATTACAATGCCTCAGTACTCAGTGCAGGTAAGCACTAAGAGCATGCCCAATCCAATATGGCCCTTACGTTGGTGTGCTAGAGGGATAACAGGTAGCATGTCAGCACACCTGCTAGCATGCACAATCCAATACAACTGCCACCTTGCATCCCGACGCAATGACATAAAGTAAGTATAGCGTGTTGGTGTGCAGTTCGATCACAGCCTTCATGACAACACTTGACGATTGGCAATATCCTCCTCATTATCAACTGATGAGTTTCAGGAACTCAAAAAGGAAGTGCGTGATTAAGGTCCACAGGATCTGGCAAAGATAGTTTCAGCAATGACGCATTTCGGGCCCAAGAGACCTTGTTAACATACGAGTCACAGCAAACATGATTCCATTTTAAATGCTTAAAAGTGCACACCCTCAACGACCACATTTCTGGTCACGTGACCATAGAAAGTGAAGTGATACTGTCATTTAGTTATAAGAGCATTACATTGTTTCCACTTTTAGAATACAGAGATGAATCTCAGATTACTAAATGCTCACTTATGCAATTTGGAATTAAAATAAATAAATATATAAATACTTGTATAAAAACAGTATACATATATCTGGTTAGTATTTACAATTGGCAGCATGAACCTCAAAGTGTGGGCTCTGGTAATCATTCTGTATAAATACACAGGCCAAAGACACGACTTTTTCTGAAATACATACATTTAAGATTGCGTTTATGTCTGTCTCTTACTTGAACCCAGTGAATCCCAAACAGGAAAACTCCTGGTTCTATTCATTATTTGAATACATCCTATAACCCAGCCGCGAGCCCTATCTAAGCTGAATTGTTAGAACATTAACAATTGCATGGTTTTTACCAATTGATTTTGACAGAATCCTAAGGTTGAAATACCCATTAAAGTGCAAAAATTGGAAACAAAGCAGCAATCATTTCACTTTACAAAACTGTGCGAATAGTGCACACATTATTTTAAGTGCAAACCGTATGAATAAATATAATGTATAAATGTTGTTAACAATAAAAAGCCATTGCTGAATCAAATTGTTAAAATCATATAAATAACATTTTAAAATTCATCATATCAGTTATTAGTGCAAAAAGAGGTGAAAAAATATTCGTTTTTTCCATATAAAAAAGAGCTTTAGAGTTATTTCAATTATATTACACAATACAATCCATTTCGTATTGAACTTAATAATAGGGAATCTATTCAACAGGACAAGAGAAGTAAACATAATCGATTCAATCTGCCTCATGAAAGAACACATATGTTTGGTGTATTGGATGACATCATAAGAAAGTTGGGTATACATTTATGGGGAACTGGAGAAATTAGAAGAAATTGTACATGTCCTCCATATTGTTCAACCCATTTGGCCTTTTACTGTCAAAGTCAAGATTCATTTTTGTTTCAAGTAGTCTCAACTGGCGATCCCGATTTCCACCTCTGCGGGATTTAGGAACTGACCCTACCACAAAATATTTCAAACAAGCAACATCATTATTATGCAATCTCTTAAAATGACGTGCTACTGGATAGGCAGGGTCACTATGCAGAATTGCTTGACGATGCTGCCAAATCCTGACATGCACCTGCAGCTTTGTGCTACCAATGTAGTTTAGGCCACAAGTGCATGTCAGGACATGAACAGCAAATTCTGTTTTACAGTTGAAACTGCCCGAAATAGCCACATCTTGGTGCTAAAAGGTGTTTGATAGTGTGTTACGTTGGTTATGAATTGGCATGCTCTACAAGTAAAGCATTTACGAAAACCTTGTGCTGGTTGAAGCCACGTAGTGTTTTGCCTGGTCTCAGGGCTACTTTTGTCTAGATATACCACAAAACACCTCGGGTCTAGACCCACCTTTCTGTCTAGACCCGAGGTGTTTTGTGGTATATAATATATATTTTAAAGCGGAAATACACCTTGCAGGTCTTTAAAATTTGCCTGAGACCTCCCTTAATGATTTGTTTTTCTACTTTTGTCTAGGACAGCACCCATGCTTTTAACTCTCCTGAATGTAATCATGGGAGTACTCGGTAACCTAGTGCCTAACACCAAATCAGTTAGTACTATTGGCCAGTTTTTCTTTATTATGGCCCTGATTTTTCTTTATTCGCTGCTGAATGTAGTGATCAGCCTAGGGCTCTCCTTTTAAATAATTTCCTTCCTGGTAGCCTCCTTAACACCTGCACCCAAAGCCACAGATGACTTAGATTGGAATAGGCTCTTTCTGGGACATAAACGGGCTTTAGTAATGGCTTGTTTCAGTATACTTTCAGTGTACCCACGCTCTTTCAATCTCATAATATTTTTTTTTACATATAACTCAAAATCCATAGTCAAACTGCATATTCTTTTTATTCTCAGAATCTCCCTATAGGGAATGCTTGCTTTTAAATGCTTAGGATGCAAACTAGTTGCATGTAGCAATGCATTCCCGGCGGTGGGTTTCCTAAACAGGGTGGCCACATCGACCCCAAGACCACACTCAGAGGTACCCTCCTCTACAGACCACCAGGACCCCGCGCAAAATTCAGTGAAGACATCGCGGACTTCGTCACTCCACACGCGCTCCCCTCCAAAGACTACATCCTTCTGGGAGACCTCAACTTTCACCTTGAAAAGATCAACGACCGCAACACCACCACCCTCTTGGACAACCTCGCCAACCTAGGACTTAAACAACTAGTCACTTCCCCCACCCACATCGCAGGTCACACACTAGACCCCATCTTCACATCCAGCAATCATGTCTCCTTCAGCCACACTACGGACCTCCTATGGACCGACCACAGCTGCGTTCACTTCACCTACAACAAGCCGAAACCCATCAACCACTCTCAACCTATCCTGCAAAGAAACTGGAAGAAAATCACCACGGACCAAATCTCCGCTTCGCTCCTTCGAAACTCCCCAGCCCTCTCTTCTAACGCCAACGAAGCCGCCGCCAACCTCACCCTATGGTTATCCAACACCGCCGACACCTTAGCTCCACTGAAAAAACGTCAAAGCAAACCTGGCAGCAAGAAGGCCTCATGGTTCAACGACGATCTCAAGAAGTCCAAGAAACTCTGCCGCTCCCTCGAAAAGGCCTGGAAAAAAGACCCAACCACCAGCACCAAGGACGCCTTCAAAAGCGCCACCCGCACTCACCACCAACTAATCCGAAAAGCCAAGAAAACAGCATTCAAGGATCGACTTGACAACAACGCCCACAACAGCAAGGAACTCTTCAACATCGTCATGGAATTTTCCAATCCCTCAGCCAACTCCAACGACATCACCCCCTCTCAAACCCTCTGCGACTCCCTAGCCTCTTTTTTCCACAACAAGATTGCAGACATCCACAACAGCTTTGACAACCAACCCGGAAACCAACCCACCCTACCTTCTGCCGACCCTCTTCCCCCCGCGAACACCCTTAACGCTTGGAACCCAATCTCCACTGAGGACACCATCCGCCTGATGAACTCCATCCACTCAGGATCCCCCACAGACCCATGCCCTCACCACATCTTCAACAAAGCAGACTCCGTCATAGCACCGCACCTCCGAGACGTCATCAACTGCTCCTTCAACTCCGCTACCTTCCCTGAAGACTGGAAACACGCTGAACTCACCGCCCTTCTGAAAAAACCAACAGCGGACCCCACCGAACTCAAAAATTACCGCCCCATCTCGCTTCTTCCATTCCCGGCCAAAGTCATCGAGAAAGCCGTCAACAACCAGCTCGCCGCCTTCCTCGAAACCAACAAATCCCTCGACCCCTCACAATCTGGCTTCCGAGCAAAACACAGCACTGAGACCGCCCTCATCGCAGCAACAGACGACATTCGAACTCTACTGGACAATGGAGACACAGTCGCCCTCATCCTCCTCGACCTCTCGGCAGCATTCGATACAGTCTGCCACAGCACCCTTCTACAACGCCTCAATAACATCGGAATTCAAGGAAAAGCACTTGAATGGATCACCTCGTTCCTCACCGGAAGAACCCAGAGAGTCCGCCTTCCTCCATTCAAGTCCGAGGCCTCTGAAGTCATTTGCGGCGTACCCCAAGGATCCTCACTCAGTCCCACCCTCTTCAACGTATACATGAGCCCCCTCGCGGCCATCGCATGCCAACACAACCTCAACATCATCTCTTACGCGGACGACACCCAACTGATCCTTTCTCTCACCAAGGACCCCAGCACCGCCAAAACTAACCTACACGAAGGAATGAAAGAAGTTGCTGAATGGATGAAACAAAGCCGTCTGAAACTGAACTCAGACAAAACAGAAGTCCTCATCTTAGGTACATCCCCCTCTGCATGGGACGACTCTTGGTGGCCGGAAGCCCTTGGAAAAGCACCCATCCCGACAGACCACGCACGGAACCTTGGCGTCATCCTGGACTCCTCACTCTCAATGAACAGACAAGTCAGCGCCGTATCCTCTTCCTGCTTCAACATTCTTCGCATGCTCAGAAAAACATTTCGCTGGATCCCCTCCGAAACAAGGAAAACAGTCACCCACGCTCTGGTCACGAGCCGACTGGACTACGGAAACACCCTCTACGCAGGCACCACCGCTAAACTCCAGAAGAAACTCCAACGAATCCAAAACGCCTCAGCCAGGCTCATATTAGACATCCCACGCAACGAACACATCTCTGGTCACCTTAAAGACCTCCACTGGCTACCCGTCAATAAGAGGATCACTTTCCGTCTGCTTACCCACGCACACAAATCACTCTACGACACCGGACCAGATTGCCTCAACTCTCGACTGTCCTTCTACACCCCCTCCCGCCAACTACGTTCTTCCGGCCAAGCCCTCGCCACAGTACCTCGCATTAACAAGAACACCATGGGAGGCAGATCCTTTTCCTACCTGGCTGCTAAGACATGGAACTCACTCCCCGCTTACCTTCGCCTCACCCAGAACCACCTAGCGTTCAGAAAGCAGCTTAAAACGTGGATATTTGACAAATAATCCTCCTCCCCTCCTAAGCGCCTTGAAACCCTCTGGGTATGTAGTGCGCTATACAAATTTTATGACTTGACTTGACTTGACTTGTTTCAATTCTCTCAATTTTTATATATACCTTCACATCTAAAAATTCTGGGGCATATTATCAAGGGCTCTATCGCCGTTTTAGCGGGGAAAATCCCCGCTAAAACGGCGATAAGAATAACGCACTATTACCAAGCTGCCGCTAACTACTGTTAGCGACAGTTTCCATGCGTTAGCAACGAAAAAAAAAAATCGCTATACGCGGAAGCGATAAATATCGCTAATGATATGCGAGGTAGGCGTACCCTCGCTAAATTCCACCAAAAAAGTCGCTAACACGCTAGCGCACTATTATCAACTATCGCCTAGACATGCTTAGCGACAAAAAAAATCCCGCTAAAGCCCCTTAGCTGGAGATAAATAAGAACTGCTAAAAGCAGTACTAAAAATGCAAAACTGGAGATAAAAAGACCATAGAAAAGGAAAACTAGCCCAGCCCAGCCCCACCACAAAGCTGAGGACCTGCAGACGGCATGGAAATGGCGACCGTGCGAACGCGCAGCGGTCACGCGCAGCGGGTGCGCCGTTTGTGCGCCGAAGGCGCGCCAAAGGTAAGCCCGTCTGCGCCCGTCCGCGACCGGATCGCGACCAGCGCCAGGACCCCTGGCCCTCGAAGAGCCCGACCGACCCGCCTGACGTACTCCGCCGCCACCCTCACCGCACTCAACACCGGCCGACTCCCAGAATGCCACCAAGCCACTCCAAGACGCACCCACGGCCCGTTCAGCTGCCACGCCTGCAAGTTCTCCTGCATCCGGACCAGCCCCGCACCAGCACCCGCCAAGGCGAACTCCAGCAGCACCCACCTCAAGTGCATCTTGCTCAACACCCGCTCCGTCCACAGACACGCCATCGAACTCTGGAACCTTCTAGACGCCACAGCCCCTGACGTTGCCTTCCTCACGGAGACCTGGATGAACGCCTCTTCAGCTCCCGACATCGCCATCGCCATCCCAGAGGGCTACAAGATCGTCCGGAGGGACCGAAACGCCAACCAGATGGGAGGAGGCATCGCCATCATCCACAGGAACACCATCCGTCTCACGACCAGCACCGACAACACCCTGACCAGCGCCGAACACCTGCATTTCCAGATCCACACCAACCCGAACACCACCCTCAGAGGCACCCTGATCTACCGACCCCCTGGACCACGCACGCAATTCAGCGAGGACATCGCCGACTTCATCAGCCCGCATGCCCTCCCCTCCGCTGACTACATCCTCCTGGGAGACCTCAACTTCCATCTGGAGAAAAACAACGACCGCAACACCAGCACCCTGCTCGACAACCTCGCCAACCTGGGACTCAAGCAACTGGTGTCCACCCCCACCCACCTCGCCGGACACACACTCGACGCCGTCTTCTCATCCAGCACAGACATCGACTTCAGCCACGCCACAGAGCTTCAATGGACGGACCACAGCTGCGTCCACTTCACCTTCAAGAGAACGACGACCCACCAACACCAGCAACACACCGCCCGCAGAAGCTGGAACAAGATCACAGCAGTCCAGCTCGCCACCTCCCTGAGCCAACACCCTCCTGCCAGCTCAGCGAACCCCAGCCAGGCCGCCGATAACATCACGAAGTGGATCAGCAACTGCGCGGACGAACTCGCCCCGCTGAGGACCCCGCCTAGCAGACCCGGCAGCAAGAAGGCCCCATGGTTCACCGACGAACTCAAGAGCTCCAAGAAGAACTGCCGAGCCCTCGAGAAAGTCTGGAAAAGGGAACCGACACCGGACAACAGGACCTCCTACAAACTTGCCACCCGGAAACACCACCAGCTGATCCGCGCCGCCAAGAGAACAGCATTCAAGGACCGGTTGGACAACAACGCACACAACAGCAAGGAACTCTTCAACATCGTGAAAGAGCTTTCCAACCCCAGCGCAGGAAACAACGACATCACCCCATCGCAAGACCTCTGCAACTCCCTCGCCTCATACTTCCACAACAAGATCACGGACATACACAGCAGTTTCAACAACCAACCAACGCACACCACGACCGACCAGCCACCCCCCCCCACCACCACCCTCCACGCCTGGACCCCGATCAGCACCGAAGACACCATCCGCACGATGAACTCCATCCACTCCGGATCACCAACCGACCCCTGCCCTCACCACGTCTTCAACAAGGCCGACGCTGTCATCGCACCCCACCTGCGAGACATCATCAACACATCCTTCGACACCGCCATCTTCCCCGAAAGCTGGAAACACGCCGAACTCAGCGCTCTACTCAAGAAACCAACAGCGGACCCCACCGACCTCAAGAATTACCGCCCCATCTCGCTTCTCCCGTTTCCAGCCAAAGTCATCGAGAAGACCGTCAACAAGCAGATGGCCGCCTTCCTCGAGACGAACGGATCCCTCGACCCCTCACAGTCCGGCTTCCGAGCCAAACACAGCACCGAGACCGCCCTCATCGCCGCCACCGATGACATCCGAGCCCTGATGGACAATTGAGAAACAGCGGCCCTCATCCTCCTAGACCTCTCCGCGGCATTCGACACGGTCTGCCACCGCACCCTAATACAGCGCCTCAGCAACATCGGAATCCAGGACAAGGCGCTGGAATGGATCATCTCCTTCCTCGACGGAAGAACACAGCGAGTCCGCCTACCACCGTACAAGTCAGAGGCCTCCGAAGTCATCTGCGGCGTCCCCCAAGGATCATCCCTGAGCCCCACCCTCTTCAACGTCTACATGAGCCCCCTCGCGGCCATCGTACGCAAACACCACCTCAGCATCATCTCCTACGCCGACGACACCCAGCTGATCCTCTCCCTGACCAACGACCCCGCCGCCGCCAGAGCCAACCTGCACGAAGGGATGAGAGAGGTAGCCGAGTGGATGACGACCTGCCGCCTGAAACTGAACTCGGACAAGACGGAGGTCCTCATCCTGGGCTCCTCACCCTCCGCCTGGGACGACTCCTGGTGGCCTCCCGCCCTGGGCACCGCACCCAAACCGACAGACCATGCACGAAACCTGGGCTTCATCCTGGACTCCTCCCTCTCCATGACCAGGCAAGTCAACAGCGTCTCCTCGGCGTGCTTCAACATCCTACGCATGCTACGGAAGATCTTCTGGTGGATCCCCACAGAGACCAGGAAGACCGTCACCCAGGCCCTCGTCACCAGCCGACTGGACTACGGCAACGCCCTCTACGCCGGGACCACCGCCAAGCTCCAGAAGAGACTCCAGCGGATCCAAAACGCCTCAGCCAGACTCATCCTCGACATCCCACGATCCAGCCACATCTCCGGACATCTGAGAGACCTTCACTGGCTCCCCATCAACAAGAGAATCACCTTCCGCCTCCTCACCCACGCACACAAAGCCCTACACGACCAAGGCCCGAGCTACCTCAACAGCCGAGTCAACTTCTACGCTCCCAAACGCCACCTCCGATCAGCCAACCACGCCCTAGCCGCCGTCCCCCGCATCCGAAGAACGACTACAGGAGGAAGGTCCTTCTCCTACCTGGCCGCCAAGACCTGGAACTCCCTCCCGTCCGACCTGCGCCTGACCCAAGACCACCTCTCCTTCAGGAAGAAGCTGAAGACCTGGCTGTTCGAGCAGTAGCGGCACCCCCCCCCCCCCAAGCGCCTTGAGACCCTACGGGTATGTAGCGCGCTTTACAAGTGTCACTGATTGATTGATTGATTGAGGTAGTAATCATACAGCTCGGAGTCCCACAGGGGCCACAGCCCCCACCGCCACCACTGCCACCGCCCCCACCGCCTCCCGGACCACCAGCAAGGCAGCACCAAAGACGACGGCGGACAATGCGCAACCGACTTGTCCTTGGAGACCTAGAACCACACGAAATCATAGCCCACTACAGGCTCAAACGGACATCCATTGACTACATACTGAACCACATAGCCCACAGGCTCACACCACCAACCCAGCGGATTACCAATATCCCCCCACAAACAAAGCTACTGGCTGTGCTGCATTTCCTGGCCTCCGGGACTTTTCAACCCACAACATCCAGAGTGGATGGTGTCTCACAGGCAGCCTTTTCAAGATTCCTCCCAAATGTGTTGGATGGCATCATCAGCCTGATACCCCAGGAACTACACTTCCCCAATACAGTGCGTGAACAGCTCCTGGTCAAGCATGGTTTCTACGCCATAGCTGGAATCCCACAAGTACTGGGTGCAAGAGACTGCACACATATCCGATTTGTGCCACCAGCGGACAGGGCACACATATATAGAAACAGAAAGCACACGCACTCAATGAATGTGCAGGCAATAGTGGACCACCGTGGAATGTTCACAAATGTCATCGCAAAGTTCCCAGGGAGTGTGCATGATTCGTATATTTTCCAGCAGTCAGTCATCAACCAGCGCTTCCAGGATGGAAGATATGGGAATGCAGTCCTAGTTGGTAAGTAGTAATCCAACTTATCACTTGCATCTACAGCACGTACATGCCAAACAGAAATCCATCCACATCAATGTCACTGTATCACATACAAGGGGGCACACGTGCAATAACTGGTGCATTCCTGCTAAGCAGCAAGGATATGCAAGACATAGTGTGCCACAGCTCCACCATAATGGATGGGTGCCATTTACAATGCGGTGCACCATGGTGCCAAAACGGCACAGATGCGTGATGTATCAGTGTCGGAAAAGTGACGCATAGCTGGAACAGCGTTACAAGTCCAACGCAGATCCAGCAATGCTCTGGTGGCCCTATCTAGTTAATGCTGAGTCAATCCTCATGCCTGCTTCAGGCAGGTGTAGGCGTGTCATGCAGCATGGGCCTAAAAGTGACAGAGTGAAAAGTTGGGGATACAACAGGGGGTTGCTGAACTGTTCCTATGGAGAGCTAGGGAAGATTTAACTGGCGTTACCAAAGGTGTTAGAGTAACACCCTGGGGCATCCATTTTGGTGGATGTAGTTGCCTCACACACCCAGAAGGGTGTCATGCTTCATCATAGGCGGTTGCTCCTCATCGGGGAGGCGGTGCAATCCCCGACGGGCTCACCTCAAAGAGGGGCTCTTTGGCGGAGATCTTTTTATCCAACAGCCTTATGGTGAGGTGGGGGTGTGTGGGCAGGACGAGGTGTAATTGTGTGAGGGATATTAAAATGTAGCAAGGGGTACCGGAATTCACTTTATTCTGGGGGTCCCCTGGCTGCAATTAAAACATGGGGTTAGCTCGCTAGGTGTCAACAGGTTAGGTCGGGTGTCCCTAGATGAGACTAAAAGTGAAAATGGTCGACCCCCACCTCACCATAAGGCTGTTGGATAAAAAGATCTCCGCCAAAGAGCCCCTCTTTGAGGTGAGCCCGTCGGGGATTGCACCGCCTCCCCGACGAGGAGCAACCACCTATGATGAAGCATGACACCCTTCTGGGTGTGTGAGGCAACTACATCCAACAAAATTGATGCCCCAGGGTGTTACTCTAACACCTTTGGTCACGCCAGGTAAATCTTCCCTAGCTCTCCATAGGAACAGTTCAGCAACCCCCTGTTGTATCCCCAGTGCTAGATACGGACACAAGCTGTTACTGGACCTTCCACCACTCTGAGTGGTAAATTGTGTCCGTTGATCAAATGATCGACTATCTTGCCTCCCTCTTATTGATATAAAAGAGTGAAAAGTTGAACATTTAACTCTGCAACTTTTAGGAGGTGTCCCAGTGGCGGAAGGCCCCCCCTGCACAGGAACGCCTACATGTGGTGCAGCCCATTACAACGTGCCGCATCTCCCAAATGCATCACGTCGAAAGTACCCCTGGCCCCAGCTTTGTCAGGTGGAAGGCATCATAACTCAAATGGGCGGGGAGTGAGAGTTGCTACAGAATGCAACTGTCACATAGCTCCCAATAAGAAAAAGTGCCTGAAGCTACACGTGCATGGGAGGCCCTGGTGGGGGGACTCAGGATAATGGACAGGGAGGAGGATAGCAGGTCTGAGTCCTCAGTGGGGGTGGGACATGCATGAGTAGCTCCATTTGGATAGAGAGGGACTAGCACAGTGAGAGGCACCCGCAACATAGGTGGAAATAGAGAACTACACTATAGAGCGTACGCTGACTCATTGGTACATGACACACATCAGTAGCGATTTAGCAACACATAGATGTCACACTACTGCACCAGCGGCCGGGCTTGAGGGATGGGAGTTGATGGTCAATGTGCATGCCCAACGATGGGGCATTGTGTAAGAATCATGTACCATAATACATGCTTGATTGTTGTTCATTGATGGGCTTGGCATGATAGCATCCAAACTGAGGTTGGAAAATATGCTTGTAATACTGATTGCATACTTGTCCAGTCTTAACTTGTACAGTTGATTGGCTGAATTCATTTAGGCCCCTTTGTCGTGTGTAGTATGTAGTCACGAAAATCTAAAAGTCTCATTAGAAAAACATTTCCTAATTAAGATATGTGATATTGCTACATTCATCATGACCGCTGAGCACTCATGTCATATAGTCTTGAGGCCAGGACTGGTAGGAGCACACAGTACAGGTTGGGGATGGTGTGCCACATGCTGGAGTTGATGTCCTTGTTGAACCTAACAAGGCACAATGGTCCAGGCATGTAACAGGTAGCTCACTGGTGATGTGTGTCAGACCATGACCATGAGAAGCATGCGTTGTGTTCTGCAGCAGGAATGCTGAATGCTGGTGTACAGTAGGTCAAGTGTGTGTAGTGTGTACTCATGCCACCTATATACCAAAGGTACATTACAGTGCAGTAGGTGGATCACTGTCTGTGGAAGATGGTAAAAGAGCCACACATGCAACTCATCTGCACAATAAAATGATGTTGGATGGAGTCACAGCAGTGAGCCAGAATCACATGCTAACATGCACTACAGCCTTCTGCTTAAACACATGGTCACCTTGAAATACAACATGACATCCATGCCAACACACCAATCCATGCTCATCAACAACACATCCAGCACAACCGATTACTAATTCCGCTTTCCCTTGTATGTCACAGGGGACCAAGGATATGCACTGGGACCATGGATGATGACACCAGTACGTCACCCCACCACCCCTGCCCAGAGACAGTACAATGTGGCACAGATACGCACAAGGTCCATTGTAGAGCGGACATTTGGTGTCTTGAAATCCAGGTTCCGGTGCTTGGATATCACAGGTGGCAGCCTGCTGTACAGTCCCGAATTGGTGAACAAAATTATCTTGGCATGTTGTGTTTTGCACAACATATGTGTCCGTACCAAAGCACCATGGATCCAAGTGCCCGAACCACCTGATGAAGATGAGGACGAAGATGAGGCTGGTGCTGTACACCCCACACCAAATGCTGCAGGACTTGCACGGAGGAACCGCATCATCAACAATTATTTTGCTTGAGTCAGTCACGTGTTGTCTTAGAAATAAAATTGTCACAAAAATAACGTCTCAATGTGTTACTGTCTGCCATGGGCACTGTACCCATCAAACAGTTACGTGTCACAATGAGTGGTCAGATGAGGCCATTATCTATGGAGGGTGGGAATGTGTATGCAGTACAGTTATGCCCTGCACCATGTCAAATGTATGAGACTCGACTTGGCAAGGTACTATGTAGGCTACACCATGTCAAATGGTTGTGTCACATGGTGCAAATACTAGCTGAGTAGGGTGCTGATTGTGACGAGGATGACATTCCTATACTGAGTCAATTTCCACAAACCATGTATCATGGATTGGGCATGTTGTGTGAATCACACTAATCGGGAGAGTGTGAGATGGTGTGCATGATGCCAATAGTCATAGCAACATCCCAATACACATGGGTGCCAATCATCCAGACACATCTCCAGACCATGTCAGTCGTGGCAGCAGTAAACTGACCCTTAAGATGTGTACAACGTTCCTGATTACCAGCCAATGTTCAGTTCCATAGAAGCATGCACAAGAAGCGGCGTATAAATAACCCGGGCCCGTATGAGATACATATACTGTATATTTCCAAGCCCATTGTTGACGTATAATGTCAAGTACATATGTGCACAGATGGCCATACTGGCAATGAGGCTCCTGAACAATGCCTCAAAGATGTATGTGTGGAATGTGATTAGAAGAGCAAATAGGGCATGTAATGGCACAAAATATTGCTATGGGCGGTGACAAGTGCCGCCATTTGGATCGGGGAAAGGGCCTATCATTTACACCACCTTAAAAGGAAAGGGCCAAATTTGAGTAACAAGTTGATGTGCCGTCTAATGTGGCTACAACATCAGTATGTCTGTCACAAGACATCAGCCTGGAAACTACTCCCACCTACAGATCCACAAGGCCAAACATCACTATGCTGAGCAGAGACTTTGTAGAACGCAAGGACCATTACCATCACCAAGACATGCATAATACCAACATCAGAAATATTTTACATGGCTGGGTGAAGACACCTCCTACAGCTGGACAGACAAGTAAATGTGGATACACACTCACCCCTGGGTCATTCATAGATACCACCTGGACACATCTCTTATACCTATTCTACAATGACGTGACATCTTAACATCTACATCTGACATGACACATGCAGGTGCACACACGGTGAAGTCTACAGAAAGTGATGGGCCAATGTCACGTGTCCACCATGGGGGAGTAGCACATGTAAGAGGAGGCTATTATCATTCATGGACCACTTGTGGACAAATGCCAACATGACGAGGCAAGTGTGATGGCTAAGTGCACCAATAGTACAGATGTGCTTCGGGCTGCCCTGAGCTACCTTCCAACTTGTACCTACACATGTAGGATGCAGAGCTGCTGGCCATGTTGGTAAGTTGTGGTCCAACTACACACCTGCTGCAGCCCTCCCCCAAATCTGATGTTGATGAAAGGCATGGCCATTGCACCTCAGGGCCAGAGACTCATGATTCACATACTACACACATAACAGTGTGAGTGCAGGGAATACACAGTGAATGCAGTAGTGCCACTAATATTCATTCAGACTGTGTGTACCCTATTGAACGTATGATGCCAATATAGAGGTCAACCAGTGGTATGTATCAGTGCATGGCCTACTAGACATGAGGACAGTAGTGCCTGCCCTGCTGCAACCAAACATGGACCAGGAGGCCTTCTACTATCACATTTTGCACATCAATGCTCACTGGCATGTACCAATTGAAGACCTTGCCTGATGGACCATTCACATTGTGACAATGTCATAGCATTGCATTGGTGCAATGGTGGGACCACATGTTTGCACATATCTTCATTATTCTACACCATCTCTGGATCAGTATCAACATGTACAATGCTCGTATTCACATTGTCGTACATCCCTAAGGTATCAGTGGCCGGACCCTAAAAAGTAAGTTATTACCTTTGCAACATTTGACCAATACACATATCAAAGGAAAAAAATAATTTATTTACACTATATACAACAGGTGAGCATATAGGGCTAGTGCAGAGGGTGCCCGTTGGATGGCCAGACAGAGACAAGAGATGTTAACAGGTCCAAGGGAAGAGGCATAGTTCACTCCACAGGCTGGTTGAGGTGGCAAGGAATGGGTTCATATGGCAGTCCATGGGGGGTCCAAGGTTGTTCCGGGGGACAGTGAAAGTGAGTGTAAGAAGTTCATGGGTGGCACGAATCAGAGTCCAGCAAAACAAAAGAAACTGGGGCATTGGTACAGAGGGATACTAACGCTTCCTCCTCAGCACAATTTCGCAGTCATCCTCATCTCCATCATCATCGGTGTCATGTGCCTCACAGGTGTCAGTGGGTGTTGTGGCAGCAGCCATGTGAGGCACTGACACTCCTGGTGTTGGAGCTGAGGATGTGGAGGCTGCAGCAGCATCCATCTGCACCATACCCTGTGGCAGCAAGGAGGTGACAAGAAGGTGCAGGGCGGTGAAAATCCCAGTAACCTGGCGCATGTGTTCAGCCCTGGCAGCCAGATGTTGGGCCTGCATCCGCTCCATGCTCTCCATGATCATCCTGATGTTCTCAAGTCCCTTGGCGACATTGCTGGAGCTATCCTGAGCAGACAAAGCATGTTGCTGCTGTATCATGACTCCAGCAATGTCAGCCATGGACTGGTGGAGAGCATGGAATGGGCCCTGGGTGTCAGTAAGGCACCCACGGATGCCTGCGAGCTCGGCTGCCACGAGCTTGAAGCCCTCGTCCACCCTATCCCCCAATCGTTCCTGGAGCCCTATGATCCGCTGTTGGAATGCACGTGCCGTCAGATCTGGCCCCAGGGAAGTGGCTGGGGTGGTGGATGCCTGCTGCTCGTTGGTCTGAGCAGGGGGAGGGCTCTGCCGAGGGCTACTGGGTTGCCCTGCACGGGAGGGTGGGGAGGCAATGTCATTGAGTAGGAGTTCGATGTCCTCGATGTTGAGTGTAGCGTAGACATCCGGGTCAACAGTGAGTGCCTGTCCAGGTTGCTCTTCAGGAGGTGCAGGAGGTGCTGTCTCGGCCTCTGCAATGTGACATGGGATATGAATAACATCACTGTTTGTCACAATCAATCATGCATTTGAACATAACACCCTGATACAGCATGACATTGTCTGATCATACTTGTTTACAGGAAAGGACCTCTGTTTGACAAATGGGGAATCATCTGAGGAGATTACAGGTGAGGTGTAGCAGTGGTACATGGTCGTCTCACTGTGCCCTATCTTCAATGGGACATACAAAAATGGCTCTGCCTTAGCACTAGGAAATAGCCTAATGAATGTGGAGTGTATCTTGACACTATGTGAGACTATTGGGACAGTGATGCATATTGACACTGGCTATCTGGCAGCCCTTGTGTGACCTCATCTCATACGCACAACATTCCACACATCACTGTGACTGACATCACCTCCCCCTTAGTGTGTGGCTCATCTCAGTCCTGCTTTCGGTTCATGCTGTTTGGCATGTGGATGAAATATACCTATCTGGACGCACCAGCCACATCCTTAGTGTGGACTGAGTAATGAAAGGCACATACATGTCCTGGTGTAATAAAGACTTACTGCAAAACTACCACCCATTCTAAAATCTGTAGTCCAATGGGGAGTAGGTATGTGTCCAGCTAGCCACAATGGCCATGCCAGGGTTGCCAGCATTAAGTTATGGCGTGCTACATCTCTCCAATGGACCTCAGTGTCAGACAAAAAGGTGCAGTATTCCAATACCTGTTGGCTCCATGCATGTCCGCAGGGATGCCACAGTAACAGTGCAGAACACCACAGCCAGCATGGATGTGATGCGTATAATGTGTTGTGCAGCCTGGGCACTAAAATGACAGTATCTGTGAGAGCCATCTATGCCGTAAATGTGTGGCATTGCTGGAGTGTACATGCAAGTGCAAGTCAGCCATGTGCAGGTGCAACTGCTAGTATGTGCAGGGTGTTGACATATGCAGGTGGGGGAGTAGTTTTGACGGGTGACTCTATGGAAATGAACATCACTCAGAGTCATAGCCCTCCAAGTACCAGGGTTAACTATTGTGCAGATTGCTAAACAAGATTTGGATTCACACTGTAGCAAAACAGACTGAAGCAGCAGAAGCAGCAAGTAACCCAAGTATTACACAACACCGCGTACCCAAAGGCAGAAAACACTGTCCCACACATCACCCTATGTCCACATGACATTAGAGTGTGGTGAGAACACCCAGCGCCATCCATGCACAACATGGCCTCGGATGTCCTCCAGAAGCAAGCACAATGATCTGCCACACCCAACGCAAGCAACCTCCTAACGGCCCATTACACACACCACAAGGCCATACACAGGCCCTACAGCCAACACAGCCACTGATGGAGAGTAGGCACAGAAGACCACAGATAATGACCAGCCAGGCCAAAGGGAACCAAAAGGGATAACCACCCTACAACAAAGGCACAGCATGAAGGAGGCACACCTCCAGACTGTGCACAAACGCTAAACTGAGCACCTGCACATATACATCAGTAAGAGGTACACTACACAACAATATTAGAAACAAATACTGTGACTATGTGCAAAGGAATTAAAATACCTGACCCTGGAAGATTAAACTCAAGGTCCATCTGGCCAACAAGGGGCTCACATGCTCAACCCACAAACCGCCAAAGGCCCATCCGGCCACACACAAAGCTTGCAGGGTGGACAGGGCCCAACCGTAGTTGAAGCAAAACACCACGTAATCCTAAACACACCCCGGATACCAATGCGGACACACCCCGTGTTGGACAGCACTCCAGGTAAAATTTCCACATGACTGGCATGGAACCAGAGTGTCCAAGGGAAACCATACCCATGTACAAAGTCACCCATAGTAGAAGGACAGGCCAATGCAAGGTGGTCCACACACACCACAGCCACCCCACAAGCAGAGCTGACACCCCATGACTGAAGTGAAACAACAAGGGATCTCCAGCAAGCTACAGCAAGCAGGGCCGGACAGGGAATCAAAACCCGCCCCGTCAAAGTGCTCGGCTGTCCCCCGTGGGGAGGGTGGGTGTGCAACAGAGCTCCTTGCCAGGTCCGGTTTCCGTCCAACTTGGTTACATGGAGGAGCTTGCAGCTATGCTGCACAAACAGCCCTGTAGGTAAAAGGGACCCCAAGGGCCAAAAAGCCGGAACCTACCCTTGCGGCGCACCGGGGGATTGCACAGGGCCCGCAATGGTCAGTCCAGGCCTGGCAGCAAGGACCCACTGCCAAACACAATGTAGTGAGTCAGACTCACCCCGACCAAACTCCATGCCTCCCCAAATGGGAGGCCAAAGCCAGTCGGCCCTGCAGCAGGATCCACAAATTGTGTGCAATTGGTGGCAACGCACACATGTGACATTACACACCACCATGACACAGTGTGACCGGAAGATCAACATCCTCAGGAGGTACAAAGGCAGTAAGAGCCCAGGGCAAACGAAGCAACCATGGGATATACATAAGGCATAGGCTGCTATCACACACAAGACCTGGGCCAGCCTGCGCCACCAGAGGCACAAGACATGTACATTTGCACACGGATATCAATGAACGCTCCATGTGACCCCACTACCGCCCTGCATGAAGCTTCACGCATGCTGAAAGCAAGTGCAGGGATAGGACGCAGCATTGGTCCAGGAGTGAGTGGCTGGTATCATTCAGAATTACATCAGCCAATGGTATGACGCGTAGCAACGCCAGTACACTACCTCCTGTGCATTTGTGCCACACCCGGTGGCAGCCATTATTGCCGGTACACCTCTCTTCACGTGGCAAGACCTTGGGGATATGCCACAGCATTGGGCATCCTTTGCACAACATATGCTGCACATGGATTGTGCAACAGCAGCCGCACATAATGTAACGCCAATGCTGACATTCAGGGGTGCAAGGAACTTGAAAATCTGCACCATGATGTATGGTTTGTGGTGTTTCGATCCCTCCTATTGTGTGTTGCCTTCTACGTCTGCATGATGTAATGTCACATTTCCACCCTATGCATGAGATGTAGAGGCAAAACAAAGACTTTGACCAGTAACGTCTATGTAAATGCATTAGGAAGTGTCCATTTGGACGTCCTTCCATACTTTGCAACAGAACCATGATGAAACAGCATTGTACCATTGACAGTAGATATTATTCCAGTAGGTAATGTGTGCATGATCACGTTCCCTCACCCCTGTCTCTTGTGTTGACCTAATGTCATGGTAAGATTAACTTGTATTTTGTGTTCACACCTCTCTATCCAAATAATTAGAAGATTTAGTGGGATGAAAAATATGCTCATAATTTTTTGTGAATTTACTGGTATTTATTTCAATTTATGTTGAGAAATCCATGATGTAATTCTTTTCTGTATAATTAATATTAATTATGTCACTTAGCATTGGTTAGCGAGTAAATTTTCGTCGCAAATACAAAAAACGGGTCGCATTTCGATCGATTTTGTATATGCGTACCATCGCTCACACCTATTATTTTGTCGCTAACACCTAATATTTTGTCGCTAACACCTATTATTTTGTCGCTAAGTCGGACCTTTTAGCAGCAAACACAGGAAGTGGTGTATTACTGCATCCTGTCACTTGGGTGTGGTTTCTACTTTCACTTTCTCTTTTCTGCAATTGCTGGTGCATAGTCTGGGTGTTGGAGGTTTATGGTGGTTGGTGTGTTGAAAGTTGGATTTGGAGAGTGTTGCTGCGTGCTCTGTCTTGTGTAAAGTGTGTGTTTGTACTTTTTGTTGTGTTTTATACTGTTTGTGTGTCTACTGTCCTCAGTTTGTTAGAGTTAATTCAGGGGTTAGTTTGTATATATTTATTGAGAGTTTGTTAAGTGGGTTATTATTTATTAGTGTTTATAGGGTTAAGGGGGTCTGGGAGATGCCTGCTGTTGGGAGGTCGGGGAGGATGAGTGAGGAGGCATTGGGGGGGTTTTTGTGGTTGGTAAAATTTTATCTTCCTAATATGTTGGAGGCAGGGGGGCGGATCCTGCTGGGGTATGCTGTTGGGGGACGCAATGTGCGCTGGGAGCGTGTGAGGCTCCAAATGGAGCAGTACTTCAAGATAGCACGCTCTGTGCACCAGTGGAAACACCGCTGGCAGGACATGACTGCGCGGGAGGCCGACCTCCTGGATTTCACCGGAGTGCTGCCAGGCTTACAGGGTGGTAAGTCCTACACCCATAGTTTCACTTTAATGTTCAAATGTAATATAAGTGCGTGACGTGTGTGACATGTGTGTATGGGATGTACATGCTGACTCGTTACTGTGATACTGTGACAAGGTCTTGATGACAATGTCATTTCCCTATGGGCCATATGTATCATGGCAAAAATAGATTTGTAACGCAGACATTAGCTGATTAGCGGCGTCAGCAAACCCTTAATTTGGTAAATGGCATTTATGTGACATTATTAGCGCAAAGTTAGGAATGGGAAAATTTGCTTGTGCTTAAATTGATATTACATTTGAGGAATAGCTACTTTAGCCATTCCTTACATGCCATGTATCAGGGCAAAATACATTCAAAATCGCCATTTGTGATTGGCAAATTTACACCTTCTGCTAGTTGGTGGTAAGTAGCGCTATTTTCTGAATGTGCTCTGTTTGTCTTAAAATCATCAATAGCTGCCATGTGACGCTCATACATGCTCTTGCTGCATGTCTGTGTGCCTTATGTGCACGCATGTCATTTTTCATGGGTACTGCAGGGTGTTCATGTGACACCCCTGCACCATTTGAAACAATGTCTATTTGCAATTAGCAATTTGGTAATTTCAAACTTCCCCATTCATTCCAAAGCGCCTCCTGGCACACAGCAATGAATGGGAAGATTGTGATCTGCAAATTGCTAATCGCTATTTGGGAATGTAGATGGTTCGCAAGCAATAAGCGATTTCCGACATACTTTCTATTTTGCTATTTCTATGTAGCAATTCCTAATTAATTGCAAGTGACTAAATTGCTAAAGGGGATGTTTATACATCTGTCCCTATGTAATTTGCACATGATTTGCTTAAGTTAAGATTGATTTGGACTCCCACTTCCCGGCACATTTTTGCAGATTGACATGCCTCTTGGGGTAGTTTGGCAGCGCTGTTGCATTACTTATGTGACTGAGTAGCAACGCAAAAGTTGCGCCATGGTGCAGGGTAGGTACAATATCACTATTCTTGGAGAATCCTCACTTCCTACAGTTATGCACCTTTAGGGTGCATTCTGCCGCAGTGGAGGACATTCATACACAGGAACACCTCTATGAAGTGACATAGTTAAAAGTTTCAGGTTACAGTCATTCACTTTTGTGTTTTACAGCTCAAGAGTGTTTTACCTCCCAAAGGATTGTGTGTCAGCCTCTTACTAAATGCATACTTACCATCAAACGGAGTACAACGTACACATGTTGCCTGTGTGGACATGGTGCTTAGGAATTGCATGACCCAACTGTCATGTGCATGTGTGACTGTGGTTATGTTATGTTTGGCCACCACTGCATTAGCAAGCCCATGTGTGCATGCCAATCATTGTGCACAGAGTCATTAGTACTATGTGTGAATCCCCTACTAAGTGAAGTAGCATTTCTTGTGACTGAAAAGTTTTTCATCATGTTCATCATTTTTCTGTGACGTGTCTGGATGCCATACAATGACACATATTTAATTTGATTCACTCACAGATGGTCGGCAACCCATCACGCAGGGTGACGTGGACCGTTTTAAGGACCCAAGAGCCACTGGTGAGTAATTGTGAAGTACATTGGCATGTGTGATGTAATGGATGTCATTGAGAAACCCAACACACGGTAGTTTGGCAATGCTGGTGTGTTCCGCATGTCACTGGGCCACAAGGTTCTGAGTATTGTTGTGTCATTATTCAGACAATATGTATGAGAGTGTGGTCAGACGCATATCTATGTAAATTGTGACATTGACCATGAATGGACGATGCAACTGCTCTGATTCCCTGTGCATGACATCCAGCACAGATTATAGCAAAATAGGCAATGATTCTGGGATCATGCAGGCATTACGCTACAGGAGTTTCACACATGGCTACATATTATCACGACCAGCAGAAAGATGTATACACGCTTCATCTGCAGTACACTGCCTCTGAAGCGGACATTGACATTTACTCATATGCCCTGTAACACACCCATATCATGCCCGGTTAAGTCAATGTCATGTGTAAGGTATGAATACATCACATCTCATCCACACAAGGTTTGAAGGTCCTTTTGCTGTCTCATTCATATGAAACTGTGCCATAGAGGGTCAAGGCAATATTGCACCACATATTGGGAACAGGCAAGTTTACCAACGTTCACAGGAGAGTGTGTGTTGATAGATGGATAATGGGTGAGGGGGCAGTTCATTACACCGCCAAGGGGCAGGAGAAATGACCTAGCGTAGCCATGTTGAGAGGGACTGACACAAGACTGGGTCATGAATGTTTTGTCACATGATCTGAGTGGTCTGTTTTGCCCGTTCCAGCTCTTCTCCTTTATGAGGCCTTTGGGTTCTGGGCTAGACTGGGTCTCATGCATGCAACTCAGAATCTTATAGGGGCATATTACCAAGTGATAGCGATAATTATCGCTATTGGTTGGTTAGGGGGGGGGGAAATATTGCCGAGCATCAAGGTTTATTACCGCTGAGATACCTTGATATTATCAAGGTTTATCTCAAAAGCGGCGAAATTCCTGCGCAAACCATGAATATCGCATTACAATCAGCAAGATTCACGCATTATCGTGACAATGCTCTTCTTAGCCATGTTATCCACCTTCCATTGGATAACATGGCTGAGGACTGCTTTTGGCAGGCGTGACCTTTTGGTGATATTTGCGCTTAGCGTAAATATGTCCAAGAGTTGTTAATGGGAGTTAGAGATGTTAGCAACTGTTTTCAGTCGGTCACATGTTGGCAGGCCCACTTTGCATGTCATTAGCGATGATTATCGCTGACATGCTAAGTGGGCCCCTAAATGCCCGCTATCGGCTACAAGCTGTCGGTAACTGCCGTTAGCGACAGCTTGGTACTAGGGCAATACAATTATCGCTGGTTTAGCGGCAAAAAGTCCAGCTAATGCTGCAATAATGCCCTTGGTAATATGCCCCATAGTTCCTTTTCTGCCGCATGATGTGCCTGTGGTGTTTTTACTATGTAGGCATGGAAGGGGTTCTAGGCGACTGGTCGTGAGTCAGTGTGGCTGGCAGATTCTGCAGGGTCTGCTGTTTGTCACTAATTTTTTCATGTAGTCATGGTATCAGAGGATTGCTGTCATCAGTGTGGCTGATGGCCAGGCCCTGCAGCAAAGGGTTCCTTGCTTCAATAGGATGGCATTTGGAGTTCTTCCATATTTTACACATGTACCCATAGCAGGTGAAATTACCTGGCTGACGGCCTTTGACCAGGACAGGGCATGTTATTTTGTTTGTGGTAGGTCTTACATCACATGTTTGCAAGGGGGAGAGGAGCACAGTTCCAGCTGCCACCTTTCATGTGACCAAGATACCTCAGGGCTGCCAAACGGAATGCGGTCTGTTTTGCTGCAGTTTCGTTAAAATTTCTTGATGCTCTTCTAGTTACGCATGTTCAACATGCTGTTTGTACAACAGAGACGTGTGTCAGTGTAGTTCGTCCCACACGTAATCAGTTACTGATTATTGTCGGCATACAATACACTTAGATGTGCCGTACTATTTCCCGACGTTGGCCAGCAGACGAAAGTATAGATTTGACTGCATTGGACTTAGGATACATCCTTGCCCCATGACCAGGACAGCTATGGGATTTCTGAGGTGCATGTTGTGTAGGCCTTTATGGCGTGTTTTTATACTGTTTCCTGCCCATGTACGCAGTAATATTGAGGAGAACTTCCTTGATATTCTTGACACCTGCTGTTGGTAGGGGTGTCCCGGTCTAATTCCCATGCATATAGGCTGCGCTTACGTAGTGTTTCCATTGACATATTCATATAGCCACACTGGCAAACACTCTCAGGATGCACAAAGGTGACATGTTATCACTCTCTCATTTGGCGTCTGATTTGTCTGTACATCACACCTGCCATGTACTGTGATGTCACGTTCCAGGGCCTGTATAGTGGAAAGTAGGGCTTGTCAATTATGTGGGCAGGTCAGTTTGAGACGTTACAGGATGTGACATGTGTGTTGGCTCCCATGTGGTATGTGATTTGTGCCATATGATATGATGATAGGCAAATGAACCAGTGTAATTGGTTTGGGATTGACGTTTCCCTTTTTTTTCAGACAACATGAATGCAGAGGAGACCCATGCTTTCAATGTGGCCAAGGAACGGCGACTTCACTGCCGCAGGGTCAAGAAGGGGTTCCGGTCCATGGCACGGATATACGCTGCTGCTCGGCGGGATGGGACCTGGCGTGCGATGCCAGAGGCTGTGGGACACAGTGACTCATCTAAGAAATCCAAGGCTGGTGGCAAGGCTGGCGGAGGAAAAAATGCAGACACAGTGGTCTCACCTGCTCCCGTACCAGGCACATCAGCCATTCCAGGTACCAGCAGCCAGGGGCCAACTCAAGCTGCACCCAGCCAGGGAGCTGGCCAGAACACACCAGGGCAGGATCCGGGGGCACCCACCACAACGCCGGCAAGGGCTGACAGGCAACAGGACATTCTAACAGAGCTGGCCAGGAACAACAGCTTGCTCCTGGACGTCCGAAACAAACTGGTCACGATGAACCGGCGGCTCAATGACATTGCGGTCAAACTTGGGGTACCGTAGTCCTGGACTTCTTCCGGCCCACACCCCTCTTCTGCCTTCCCTCCTTGTTCTCTGTTTTTTGTTTGTATATGGTTTTATAATAGGATTTAGATATAGAATAGTTTTAGATTAGGTATAGTTAGTTTAGTGTAGTGTGATATTGTTAGGTTAAGATAGTGTTGGGGCTAAGTTTTTTTTCTCTTTGGGTGGGGGGTTTATGTCCTTTTGTAGTTTGTGTAGTAGGGTTTAGTTAGCATTACATGTGTAGTTTAGTTTATTATGTGTGTAGGGATTTTAGATATAGTGTTAGTTTTAGTGTTTAGTGTAGTTTTAGATAGGTAATTTTATACAATAAATACTTTTGCATTGTTTGATACTTGCATTGGTGTCAGTTAGGTTGCAGAGTGTGGGTCTTCACACATTCTATGCTTCTGAGGTCATCAGTGGTGTGATCCCTGTATGTGTGACTTTGGATGCAACCTGTTACTGGGATGCATGTATAGTGTTCACTACACTTTAGGTGTGGTATCTGTTGACTTGCATGGTTGAGAGCTGACATGGGATTTATTGTGTATGTGCAAAATCTGGGGGCATATTACCAAGGGAATTGTCCCCACATTAGGTGTACTTTGTTTGTCACCCTATTTCCAAGCTGTCGCTAACACCAGTTGGCAACAGCTTGTAGGCGATAGCAGGCATTTAGGGGCCCACTTTGCATGTGTGCGATTATTGTGCTAATGACATGCGAAGTGGGTGTGCCAACATGTTAGCGACTGTAAACAGTTGCTAGCATCTCTGACTCATATTGTTTTAGTTTTGTAATATTTGCGCTAAGGCCAAATGTCTCCAACAGCTTACGCCTGCTAACAGCTGTTCCTGCCAATGTAATCCAATGGAAGGTGGATAACATGGCTATGAGCATTGTCACAATTATGCATGTATGTTGCAGGTTTATCAGCCATATTCATGCATTTAGCTGGACTCTTTACGGCTTCTGAGATGAACCTTGATAGTATCACGGTATCTCATCGGTAATCACTCCTCGGTGCTCAGCGATTATTATCGCTATTGCTTGGTACTCTGCCCCCAGCTATTTGGCGTTCTGCTATATTGCACTGACTGGCATGACAGTCCACAGTTTTGCTACGTTGCTGGCGTACTTGTGCATTTGGTAGCAATATGACCAAATTTGTGCCTACATGTGCCTGTCACTTTGCCAGCACACCATGATGCAACAAGGTCCCTTGAGTGTACTGGTCGTTATAGTGTGTACGCCAAGAAGATGTTTCATACTGCTAGTGTGTGGTGGAGGTTGCCAAACAGGTAGACCTTCTATGTGACTTCACATGCATCTTGTTTATGAGGGGTCAGAGACCAAGCAGTGCAGCAGGTGTGGTGAATGCAGGCACCTTGTCACAGGAGGTTCACAGGGATGGGGCTTGTGCACCCACCCACCCACACACACTTCCACCCATGCCGCTGGTCACACATTGGACACCACCTTCTACACAGGCACCTAAGTTACTTTTGTACACAACACCTGTTTCCACAGGACTGTACCGTGCTGCATCCATTACCACATTCACTGTACAGTCCACAGACCACCGCACACAACAGGCAACTCACCACTGCTGGAGGTGAGTGACTGTAGACCAGCTAATCACCACCCTTACACACAGGCCACACAACAACTACAACTCCAACGCTGCAAGCCCCCACCTCAGGCAGGGTATGTACAACTGTGATGACACACTTGTGCCACTCAAGGTACCCTGTTGTACCCACACCAGCAGGCCAGCTGCCACTTTCAACAATGTGCTGGTGTGTATCCTGCGATGGATGGCCGAAACATGAGTGGTTATTGGTCACCATATACACTCCACACAACCACGCACACCACAGGGATGCCATACACATGCATCTCCACCGCTTGTGATTGGCCAAGGGTTGCTCCTTGTAAACCTAAATGAATGACAACACACACGGGAGCAAGGGTCTCTTCTGCATCATCAGGGTACTCTCAGGCTCCTGCTCCAACAACAAAAACATGACTCCCTGAGTGGAACTGTGCAACTCACTAGCCATGTTCTTCTACTGCTAGCTCACTGTTGTCCATGACAGCTTCAACACAACACCCACCCAACCTATGCCAGGGCCCACCTCCCCTGTGTACACCAGCAGCGCATGCCACCTGACCTCCCGGTCCAATGTCAACGGTTAGAAGATACACATGGTTATGTACTCCATCCACTCACGCTCCCTGTCACACCTATTCCCACACCACAGGGCAGATTAATGAGGCCGTTGCGCCTCTTTGCACCACAATTGCGTCACTTTATTTGACGCAACTGCGACGCAAACAATGCACCCTATGTACAACGTGACGCATCTAGGAGATGCGTCACGTTGTATGCCACTGCGCCATTAGGAGCCGTTCCTGCGCAGGGGGGCCGTTCCTGCGCAGGAACGCCTCCTGTAAGTGGCTGAGTGAAATCTATGAGATTTAACTCAGTCACTTTCAGGTCAATGCTGCGTCAGAACCATGCGCCTGCTTGAAGCAGGCGTGGGTCTTGATGCAGCATTGTGCAGATGGTGTACCCCCCAGCCTTGCTGGAGGTGCGTTGCGCTTGCGGCACAACTCCAGCAATGCGCCACATTTCCGACACTGATGCGTCACGCATCAGTGCTTTTTTAGCACCATGGTGCACCACATTATAAATGCGGCACACCATGGGTGGCGGAGCTGTGGCGCACTGTGGCGCACGTTAACTGGCGCATCCCTGGGGATGCCCCAGTTGACATCAATCTGCACCCACATATGTTACATGGCAGATGCTGCTATCTGAGCTGACTACATTACAGCAATATTTCCATGGAGCTTGCTACGCAACTTATTCAGCGCCCTCCTCAACTTGCCAGAGCCAGGCCACATGGACCTGAGGTGCTTCCAGACTTTCTCTGTGCTCCTGTTTCCAGGGCCAATCACTGGGAATTGTTCTACATGCAACTGGCCCACCACCTGGTAGACAACAACATCCACTACACATCCCGGGACTGCATCGTTGGAGTCCACACCACCCTGCCAGTACTCATGTCTACCACTGACGACATTATGTGCATGTGCATGGTACATGCATGCGACTGTGCCCATCCACCCACTTCCACCTGTTCCTATTTGACACTCACCCTGGTGTTGTTGTGTGTCTTCCAGTACAGCAGTATCCTGGCCTCTGGCTCCGATGACACTCTCCTCACTGATGACGTTTGCTACAATCTCCTCCACCTCATCCAGCTCCTCCTGTGGAGCTGGTCCACCGCCTCCCGTCAGACTTGCTGCCCTTAGGTTTGCTCCCAGTTTCTTTTTTGTTTTGCTTTTTGTGTCGTGCCACCGCTTCTTACACTCGTCCACTGTCCTCCTGTGCTCCCCCACGCCATTGACCTTGGTCATTATTTCCTGCCATATGTCCCTTTTCCTCGCCAAAGTGACTGTGGAACTCACAAACAGTTCCTGCTGGTGTCGCGTCACTTCCTCAACCAGTACCTGGTTCTCATCTGGAGTGAACTTAGGGTTCCTCTTCCTCTTGCCTCTTCCCTGGCTCTCTGCCTGGCCTTCCTGGGTGTTGGTAGTGCCCTCTGCACTGGTCCCTGGCTGCTCACCATCATTTTGCACATTTCCCATGTTTAGCAACGATTTTCACGTTAGCGGGCATTTTTTCGTCCCGCTAACGCGTTATATGGTAGCCTTGGGCCTATTGGTTTAGCGATAATCATCGCTGATAGGCCCATCGCGATTTTTTTTCACGTTAGCGTGCGGCGGCTTAGCGTGGCCACGCTAGTTTTACCGCACGCGTTTATCGCATTTTCGGGGAAATATCGCCGCCATGCTGGGTGTTGATAATACCTCGCTACGGTGGCGATATTTCCAGGCGATGCATTGCGATAAAATTTGTCGCGATAAATATCGTTAGCGATATTTTTCGCCTGTTGTTGATAATATCCCCCTCTATACTATATTTATTGATGTGTGATGTCAAGTGGAGAGTGAGGGAGTTGCAATGAATAGCTTTAACAAAGGTTAAGGATTCCTGCTCATCTCCTTGCCACAAGATGAAACTATCATCTATATATCTGAGATAGCATACTATCTTTTCATTGACCCATGCCCTGTGTTCAATTTTTAGAACCTGTTCCAAAGAAAGAAATTATTGTTTAAACACCATTCAATGAGATTAACAATAACCTTATTGTGTTCATGATACTCATATGTTCTTTTGGCCAGGAAATGTTTGACTGCAGCCAAACATTTTACATGGTCTTTGCTCGTATATAAAGACTCTACGTCTGACGTACTTAATAGCATATCATCATTCCACCAGAGATCTTACATTTTTTCCAGAAAATCACTAGTATCTTTCATGTAGCTGGGTAGATCTTTCACAATATCTTGCAAGAAAAAGTCAATGTATTGACCCACTTGTTCACCAGCACTTTTAATAGCCGGAATGTTAGGTCTTCCTGTAGTGGAGTTATACCTTAATGGATTTTCAGAATTAAATACAAAATAGGGAGAACTGGAAATTCATTGTTCATAAATTTGAATTCTTCTGACGAATTTAGACCTTCCCTGCGCCATTGAAATAGCTGTTTGTAAGGTGTCTCCTTCGCTTTAGCATATCCCTTGTGTGTCGATTTCTTGTAACAATTGACATCATTCAATTGTCTATTGGCTTCATTTACATAGTCTTTCTTGGGCCAGATGACCAAATTGCCACCTTTATCTGAGTTTTTTATCAGAATTTTATTGTTTTCACTTAGTTTTTTCATAGGGTTAGCATAGTATTCTTTGTTGTGTTGGCTTTTGTTTCTGTTTTTACTTTTGGTTTGTCGATACAATTGTTTAATTTCAGTAATAACACAGTCATGAATTGTATCCACTGCGTCCTCAGGCATCAATGGGATGAAACTGGATTTAACTTTAAAAGGAATGATCCCAGCACCTTTTTGCGACATATTGATTTTGCTTAGTTTAATTGTGTAGCTAAGTCAGAGTCAAGGTGAAGTGAAGTGAGAGAGCTAGTAGCTTCATTGAGATCATGCATGGTAAGAAGGTTCGACACATCAGAGGATAGTAATCTGTGTTCTTCATTATTGATTTCTGTTGGGCACACATCCGCTTCAGTAGTGCTTTTAAATGTTTTCATTGCGAAGAATTTTTTCAATTTAAATTTTCTAATGAAATAAAAAATCTCCATGCGTGTAGAAGCATAGTTGAAGCATCGATTAGGGCAATAGTTCAGTCCAAGCGCTAATAGTTGTTCTTCTGCTTTGGTTAGAGTGACATTGGACAAATTGATGATAGATTTATCCCCTACTGTCATTTCCTTTGCCATTGAGTTTTTGTCTTCTTTTTCTGCTTTTTGTTTATGCTTTCTTCTACTCTCTCGTCTTCATTTGTTCCTTCTTTTATTATTGATTTCTTTTGCTGCCTTGGTGTCAATGTTTGCAGTCTCTCCTCGACTAAAAAATCCAATTCCTGTTCTAAGTTTAATTTTGTTGCCACTTGCTGTTTATTGGAATCCGAATCAAAGCTGGACTCACTGGTTAAAGACACCATTTCTACGTTAGATAACTCTTCATTAGCATTTGACATGGTGTTTAAAGATAAAGATGGCTGAGGAATAGTTTTTTTGCCCTTATTACTATATTGTTGTCTTTTGGCTGAATTGTATTTGCAGGCAAAAGTGAAAATTTGACCATTGTTGTTTTCCGCCTAGTCAAGTGCGAACTTATGCGCTTTTATAATCTTACTTTTGTCCTCATGTTTGCGTAGACTTTCATTCATAGTGTCTTTTATTTTTTTGATAGAGTCCGATTCTTCCATTTTATCAATTTCAGCATTCACCTTATCAATTTCCTCTAGGATTCCTGCACGGTCAATGGCAGCACATTTTATTAGAATATGGACTAAATTCATTGAAGCCACAAGGTTGCTTTCCCCCCATTCCTTTAACATGGAGGGATTGGATTTATCAAAACTGGGAGCCAGTAAAATACGCAATCCAGGTGGGACATGCCGCACTTCTGCGTATTTCGTGAAAGGACAATGTTCCCATCACTTTGTAATTTCTAATCGTTTGTTCTTTTCAAGGTCTTTAAATAGCGGTTTGGTGTCCTTTTCTGTTCCGTTGTTGTTTCTGGAAGGATTTGTAAAGCCTGCCGTTGTTGCAGGCACATTCCCAAATAAATCTTCAGCTGCCGCCTCTCGTTCACGGACAGTATCTGCTGACATGCTGAAACTCAGGGTATCTTTATAATTGTGTAGCCCAGGAAGTTAATGGCTACATTGTCTGAGCACCGATCTCGTAACCTCCCCACATATGCAAATGCCATATGAATAATCGCACTAGAAAAAATTGACCTTGGACAGCTCAATTCACATAAAAAAAACATAGGTTTCAGGGGTGTTTTAGTTAGCTGGACATTAAACGCGTACAAAGCCATAGAAATTCCGCCGTTATAGTTAGTTCTGCTTACTATCACTTGCGTGCCCACAATGCACTGCTGATGAAGGTCATATATTACATCATTCATGACATGGTCAGTGACATCTCAAATGACTTTCACTAATGACATCATCCAGTGAATGTGGTTTAGTTTGAAATTTAAATATGTATTATAGATATATACCAATCTGTATTGATGATTGAGTGGGTATATAACGATCAGGATGGAGGATTTAGTAGCTGTCTGACTGTCTGTTTAAGTGAGTAATTAAAAGTGTCTCACTTAATACATGGATTAGTAACTAAACTATGTGAATGTGTGCATCACTGTCTCTAAATGTTGTATAACATGCTGCATAAGTTGGTTATAAACTACTTGAGTGTGTCTATTAGTTACTGATTTTTTGGGTGAGTATTTGTATGGGGCACTGAGTTTGTGTGTGGTTGGATGGGGTGTGTAACTTTATGCATAGATGTGTGAATGATTGATTGACTAGCTGTATAGATTTAAGAGTGCATGTGGAAACAGTTGTTTGAGTGATTGAGTGGATTTATTTGTGTGTTGGTGAGCGAATATCTGTTTTAGTTGTACATCTTCAACAAAGTAAAACATATAAAAGGCATTGTATGTGATAGTTGGTGTATATAAATAAGTATATGTAAGAGTCTGTTACCGTGAGAGTAACTCTGTGATTGACTGTATAATTGTAATGGTGATTTTTCAACATATTAACTATGAGTTACTATGTGTTTGAATAAATGAGGTGTGTATAATTGTGTAAGTTAGTTTTGGAAAAGGTGATGGACAGAGTTTCTGAATGATGCAGAATACTCCTACCCAGTCAAGAGATCAGGGCTTGATCCATCACTGTTTTTTAGCTCACTGCACCATCCCAGCTCAGAACCTGGCTATATGCAAATTAGTCTGTTCCTGTCCCAGTGCATGATGGGAACAGGGCAGACCAAACTACCAAGCAATTCTTCACCAGAAAGGAGACAAGCTACCGGGGACCGGTTTCTGGCATTTCAGCCGTCATCGGCCCGGCTTGCTTGAATCTTGATGGTGCAATGAGCTAGGGACTCACGTCTGAGTATACCCTCCCACACCTCGTGTGGATAAACTCAATTTTGGAAAAGGTGATGGACAGAGTTTCTGAATGATGCAGAATACTCCTACCCAGTCAAGAGATCAGGGCTTGATCCATCACCGTTTTTTAGCTCACTGCACCATCCCAGCTCAGAACCTGGCTATATGCAAATTAGTCTGTTCCTGTCCCAGTGCATGATGGGAACAGGGCAGACCAAACTACCAAGCCAATTCTTCACCAGAAAGGAGACAAGCTACCGGGGACTGGTTTCTGGCATTTCAGCCGTCATCGGCCCGGCTTGCTTGAATCCTGATGGTGCAATGAGCTAGGGACTCACGTCTGAGTATACCCTCCCACACTTAGTGTGGATAAAATCAATTTTGGAAAAGGTGATGGTCAGAGTTTCTGAATGATGCAGAATACTCCTACCCAGTCAAGAGATCAGGGCTTGATCCATCACCGTTTTTTAGCTCACTGCACCATCCCAGCTCAGAACCTGGCTATATGCAAATTAGTCTATTCCTGTCCCAGTGCATGATGGGAACAGGGCAGACCAAACTACCAAGCCAATTCTTCACCAGAAAGGAGACAAGCAAGCCGGGCCGACAACGGCTGAAATGCCAGAAACCGGTCCCCGGTAGCTTGTCTCCTTCCCAGTATAAGAATTGGCTTGGTAGTTTGGTTTGCCCTGTTCCCATCATGCACTGGGACAGGAACAGACTAATTTGCATATAGCCAGGTTCTGAGCTGGGATGATGCAGTGAGCTAAAAAACGGTGATGGATCAAGCCCTGATCTCTTGACTGGGTAGGAGTATTCTGCATCATTCAGAAACTCTGTCCATCACCTTTTCCAAAATTGATTTTATCCACACTAAGTGTAGGAGGGTATACTCAGACGTGAGTCCCTAGCTCATTGCACCATCAGGATTCAAGCAAGCCGGGCCGACAACGCCTGAAATGCCAGAAACCGGTCCCCGGTAGCTTGTCTCCTTCCCAGTATAGGAATTGGCTTGGTAGTTTGGTTTGCCCTGTTCCCATCATGCACTGGGACAGGAACAGACTAATTTGCATATAGCCAGGTTCTGAGCTGGGATGGTGCAGTGAGCTAAAAAACGGTGATGGATCAAGCCCTGATCTCTTGACTGGGTAGGAGTATTCTGCATCATTCAGAAACTCTGCCCATCACCTTTTCCAAAATTGATTTTATCCACACTAAGTGTGGGAGGGTATACTCAGACGTGAGTCCCTAGCTCATTGCACCATCAGGATTCAAGCAAGCCGGGCCGACGACGGCTGAAATGCCAGAAACCGGTCCCCGGTAGCTTGTCTCCTTCCCAGTATAAGAATTGGCTTGGTAGTTTGGTTTGCCCTGTTCCCATCATGCACTGGGACAGGAACAGACTAATTTGCATTTAGCCAGGTTCTGAGCTGGGATGGTGCAGTGAGCTAAAAAACGGTGATGGATCAAGCCCTGATCTCTTGACTGGGTAGGAGTATTCTGCATCATTCAGAAACTCTGCCCATCACCTTTTCCAAAATTGATTTTATCCACACTAATTTGGGAGGGTATACTCAGACGTGAGTCCCTAGCTCATTGCACCATCAGGATTCAAGCAAGCCGGGCCGACGACGGCTGAAATGCCAGAAACCGGTCCCCGGTAGCTTGTCTCCTTCCCAGTATAAGAATTGGCTTGGTAGTTTGGTTTGCCCTGTTCCCATCATGCACTGGGACAGAAACAGACTAATTTGCATATAGCCAGGTTCTGAGCTGGGATGGTGCAGTGAGCTAAAAAAACGGTGATGATCAAGCCCTGATCTCTTGTCTGGGTAGGAGTATTCTGCATCATTCAGAATCTCTGTCCATCACCTTTTCCAAAATTTATTGTGTAAGTTAGTAAATATAAGTGTGATTAATTATTTTTCATGAGTGAGTAGGATGACTGCATAACTGACTAAGATGCCTGCTGATTTGTCAGTGTCTATATATGTGTATATAGGTGCATTTGATAGTGTTCTGTTTATTATTGACTGCATGTATAAGTGATTCTGTTGTTGAATGGGTAGTTGTGTGTGTAGAATTAGTAATCAGTGAGTGTGTATGTAGTAACTGGTATTGGTGTGTCAATGTTTTCAAATATGGTCCTCTGTATTTTACAGCGAGTGATGAATGGTTATCCTAGTGTATGATGAGGTGTATCAGATTGTCATGTGGATGATGTCATCAGTGATGTCATTTGAGATGTCAAAATCGCAACATTCTAAACATTGCCAAGATGAAATGTAACAACATGAACAGAGATGAATTGCTCTCCACCAAAACCAAAACTGACAACAAACGCATGATTGTGGTTTCCAAATATTCCTCATTAAGTACCAAATACTGCAAAATCATCCTTAAACATTGGCAACTCCTCAGCAGAGAATCAGACTTTCAAGGTCTGTTTGAACAACCTCCAATTTTCTCCTATGCTCGTGGACCTAACCTCAAAGAAATACTAACCCACCCCAAACATCTCAAACCTCATGACACGTACAAAGCATTACAACCGTGCTACAACTGTAGCATTTGTAACAATATAATCAAGGGCAACATATTACACCATCCAATGAAAGGAAATCCTATTAAATTGAAGGTGAACGCCACGTGCAATACTAACAATGTGATTTATTTGCTCAAATGCCCTTGTGGCCTTTGCTACATAAGGCACACTGAACGTAAAATATGGACAAGAATTCTGGAACATAAAAGCTACATTAGAACCAACAACATGAAATCCACCGTTGCATCGCATTTTACTTAAAATAGACACAATGTCGCACAACTGAAGTTCACTGTACTTGAAAACGTACAACCCACAATTACTATGAACATGAAGGACAAACTACTCCAAAGAGAGAACTTTTGGATTAGACACCTGTGCACGATGCAGCCCACTGGGCTCAATGATAGAATGGAATTTTTTTGCTACTTATGAACTGTACTATTAATGTTACAAGTGTTTTTTTTACTCATGATCTATTATGGCTTACTGGATTATCCAATATGTGCTTCACATCACTTTCACCCATTTTACACATTTACCACACATTGTCCTTTATCGTTTTATGTTCTCCCACCAATATCCTTCACTGTTGATTTTTACCCTTTCAAGATGGCCGTCACACTTCTGAGCGGAATTACACCAAATTTGGCAAAGTGGTAGTCCTTGGTTCAGACTTGTGCCTTTTGCTTAAATGGTGTAAATCCATTCAGTAGTTCCTGAGAAAATTAAAAGTTCATATCATATATATCTATAGCCTGGGTGGATCGGCGCATCTTGCGCGCACGCTAAGCACACTGTCCCGATCACGCGTTGAAGGCTAATTATCTGTCAAGTGCTTGTCAACATTCGAAACCAGGAAGTGTTGGCAGCCATTTTGTGCCTAGGTAGCAGCGAGGATCTAGAAATTAGTGTTCAAAACGTGTAAAGGGGGCAGGTAAGAAATATTTTGATCATCTAGACCTGCTTAGTTGGACCTACAAGGACCCCTAGGGCCCCAAAAACATTTTTTTCTTTTTAAACAGAGAAATATGTGCTTGGTGCATGGATCTGCCATTAAAAAAGCAAAAAAGAAAGCGCAGGCTCCTGTGCTTGTTTAAAAATGAGCTACCTGGGAGTGTCAAATCCCAGGGTCTGAAATATTACATTTGATGGGGGTCCAGAGGGGCCCGGGGACCACCATTCCTCAGTGCTACAAAATAAATGGGTGAGGGAGTTCAAAGATCCTTCTAAGCCCCGGGGATTACCATCCTCTGGGGCTTTTTATATTTTGGGAGAGGGGCCACGTGGTCTCCATTCTGGAGCAGTCGAAACCTTGGGGAACACCACCCTCCAGGAGCGGCTCCTGGTGTGTCTCGGGGTGTCTTTCCCCGGGACACTGCTGTTTGCTATGGCAGGGTGGGAGTCGAGGTTTCCACACTGTCATAGCAAACTTGAGGGCATATTAACAAGTGCCATTTTGACGCAATAAAAAAAAGCCAAAAATGCGATGAAAATTATATTGCCCTATTAACTAGGCAACGCTAAGATGCATTAATGCATGTTAGCAGCCAGTTTGCTAAGGGCTCTCCTCGTATCTCAAATGAGTTGCAAAGTAGGCATTCTTAGTGGCAAGGTAGGTGTTCCTATGACAATATAAATAGGAAAAGGGAGGTATGACAACAGCGTTGAATTTACAAGGCGGCCCTGGATTTGAGGACCGATAGCAAAACTCTTGCTAATTGCGGTTTATGTCGGATTTTAACAACTGTTCTGAAGTAGACTTAAGCATGTTTAATATGCGAGGTGGATGGATGTGTGAAGTCCACAGTCTTACATTAACAGGCTTTTCACTTGAGAACATAAATTATCGCTGTATTTCTCGCGATATTGGGGGCATATTTGCAAGGACAGTGTTAAAATTATCGTCGCTTTAGCGTTAGGAAAGTGTTGATAAAGGGACCATAATAGCTTAATAATAGGCTTTTGAGAATTAGTGAGAATTACAATAGAAGCCCAGGTTGACACCAGAACGCTGTCCTTGTAAATATGCTCCTAAGTTTTGTAATGACGACAATCCCGTCTTCCATTTAAATAGGCACAAGGTATTTAGTGAAGTGCATTGTGAATCATGAAGCAACACTGTCTAATTGTGATCGATAAAGAATTCGAAGAGTTGTGTACTTCTTTTGATCGTAATGTACATATGGGCAGATTTACAAGTCTCTTGCGCCACTTTTGCGTCACTGTTAACATGGGAAAAGTGACGCGAAAGTGGCGAAAGGGGCTTGTAAATCTGCTACACAGTGTTCTGTCATCTTAGTTTGCTTTCCACTCTGTCGTGTAGAGGATTCTGGGTAAATATAATGGTTTCTGTATAGCCAGTACGTTTCTAACTTACCCCCAAACTGCTTACTGCCTGTTACCATAGTAACAGTTCATGGAACACTTAAGTGAGCACACAGGTCACAAGTTCACCACACAATGTTGCTAATTCAAACAGTTACTGTTTTCCATAGGAACGATTAATAGCAGCTACAGACTCTGGTAAAGAGTTAGCCTCAGTATTTTACTTCTAGTTATAAACATCCTTTTTACTTTAATTGTTAAATCTTCTCTTAACATATGATTATCACACTAAATAATAGTGAAATGTTATCAGAAAAAGAAGAGGTATACACTTTTTTTTATCACTGCCCAGAGGTAATTATACATTCCTACCCATTCAAGCTGCAGCACACTACCCACTCTCTCCACCAACAGGGGACTTCTCGTTGTTTCGGAAACAAGCTTCTTGGCTCACCTTGTGCCATTGGTGTGATTCAAACAGGGTGCACCACGTGTCGAAGCAGCCTTCTCAAGCATTGTTACAATGGCCACGCATCTTCACAGAATCCTCAAACGTTAAGCTTTGGAGGTGTTGGGGAGGGAGACGCCGATTTGTGAAACACAACCTGTTAGATAAAAAGGAAGATAAGATTGTGCGTCATTTCTTTATCAAAGGAGAGAGGAAGTGAGAGAGTGACTGAAAAGAATATTCGCAGCTCACCTTTCTGTCACCAGTGTGTCTTCCACCACGTGCGGGACAAAGTGCACCCTGAAACTCTATATCTATGAGATAGTACAAGAAAGATGTTATGATTGGTTAATGTCACTATCTTAATGTGGAGTAGAATAACATCGCTCTTTCACATACATTCCCTCCCGCATTAAAAATACAACTATTTGTACATTTGTTTAATGGGCTTCGATTTATGAAGAATAAGTACAGTAGTAATGTTTTCCATCCGGTTGTGAAAGCAAGTGGTGCGCAGTGATACACGTGGTTTCAATCATCATGAGCGACGGACTTTTAACCGACTATAAAAACTTTCCTTCTATTGGAAAAAAAATACAAATGCAATAAGATACTGTATATAGAACTGCGTACATCTAATTTGCTGCGTTGCATTTTTGTATACAGTCTGCTGCACCCCATCTACTCCCTCCGCTGCACACCCAGGCCTCATTGCTCACCTTTTCGTGGACCGGGTACGTTCTACATCATGCAGTTCCGCTCTGCCACCATGAAGTCTCACATTTGGTGCTGAGTCTGGATATCACTATGGCAAAGGACATACTTGTGCACCCATCTTCATCACAGGTACCTCACCTGTTCAGTCCTTGTGGTACCACCAACTCAGTGACCTAAGAGGCCAGGCACGTGGTAGTGGACCCCCTTCTTCTGTAGTTCAGGCCTACATGAAGCATCCGAACCACTAGGACAGGCCATCACAGCGCTTGCGATGGGAGTAACTCTAAATTGGCGTAGAGCACATGCGCCCCGTCTTTTTTATTGGTAGGGTCACGCTTGTAGTGACGTATGTGCTGGATGGGTGTTGGTGTGGGTGTATACCAGCCATGAGGGATAGTGTGTGTGCCGTTCTGACAACTAGACCTGGAAGTAAGAAATCACTACAATGGAAATCTGGGCCATGTAGCGTTGTTGTGTTTTCCTGGTAGCGTAAGCAGAGTGGGCTGGACTGACGTATGCCAGTGTGGCGCGAGACTGTGAATGATGACTCCGGAGCTATGGGTGTGGTTCCGTCATGAACTATATGAGAAATCAACTGATTTGGGTATCTGTGTTGTAGTGCTGCCGTCACCCGGGTCTTAAACGCAAATGTGTCATTATGTCTGTAAAGTCCCACAACATGGCAATATGGAAGGTATGGGGTATCAGTGACCTTATATTCATCCATAGTTGCACACATAAAAGATGGTGGACATGAAAATACGAATGTTTGTTGTACATTCAGTGGAGTGTTGTAGCTGTAGTAATACAGGGCTGTGAAAGTTTTAGGTTGCAGTTTTTGGCATATGAAAGGTAGTTAATATATATAAGTATGTGGTCATTCAGGTATACTGTTGAACTTGGTGCTGGAAATCAGTGTTTGAGTTCGTCCACATACTGTTATTGTAGAGAAATTACATATTATAATCGTGCCTGAAAATGTACTGTAAATACGGTGCTCATGTAAATTGCTGATATTGTTTTGGGTCAACTTTGAGCTATACAAATATGCTAAAAAAAATAGGACACACTTATAAATTGACTATACACTCTCTTTGCAGTATTGTAACTATCCACTTTATACGTTCTTATTTGTAGAATGAGCGAGAGAAAGGTATTTAATCAAAGTTTTTGTTACTGGCAGAGGTAAGATGGTTGCATACGCTGTTTACAGCACAATATAATGTAGTAGGGCGCAGGAGCAGCATTTTACAAACATTATAAGTACACAGACACAGATAGATAGTTCAAGTGGGTACGGGCATGTGTGCTCAACTCCATTTTATTAAGTTGCTGTTGGTAACAAATAGAATAGTAATCATAATATCATACACAGATATTCAATCATAAACAGTTTATGACTTCTGCTGTACAAAGGTAGGAGCACTGCATTTGAAATAATACACAGAAGATTCTATCGCAAGGGTTAGTGAGTTGTGGTGCACTAAGGTAGGGTCAGTTTGTGTGGAGCCGGCAATGATGCGTGGTTCAGGCAGAGCGCACTGGTAAGAATGTCTTTTGGCAACTGAATTTTGCCTTAATAAGGCGACGTGGCGATTATTTATGGTGCACTGAGTTAGTGGTACTACTGGTGCTCAGCGTGTTGCCTACTGGACTGTATCATCTGTAATCACGATTGAAATAAAAGATGAAACATGTATGGAATACATTGTCGAAATATGTATTTTCAGGGACATTATAGTTAAAGTCCTGACCTGTGCTGTCCGCAGTAAAGACTACCATTGAGTGTGCCTTTGCACTTGCAGAGCAAATTTTGTTTTTCAACTAAACCTAGAACTGATATAAAAGAAGTTTTTGAAGGAAGGCTACTAAAGAGATATTGTGTGGGTTTGAGGGACGTTATACTTTGTTTGGTACTGCAGTCTATAAATAATGAATGAAGAGTCAGTTGAATTTTGCCTTAATGCGGCCACGTGGTGATGATTATAGTGCACTAAGTTAGTAGTACCTTTGGAACTGAGGGTGTACATAACCTGTGATGATGCATAGTCCGGGCAGGCCGCACTGGGGGTAATGTTTTTTGACTACTGAATTTTGCCTTAATAAAGCATTGTTGCGATTATTTATGGTGAACTTCCTGGTTGCTGAATCGCTGCTCGTGCTGTTACCTGTGCTTTCAGAAACTTACATTGACCCTTGCAGCTCCTTGCGAACCCGCCCGCCAGTCTCCCGCCGCTTTGCCGCTTTTTGTCAACCAAAGCGGGAGCCGCCGAGTGGAGACCGGCGAGGGGCTGGACTGCATCTCCCAGCAGCCCTACTGGGGTCCGCGACACCTGCAAGCGCCAGGAGGTGCATATAAACACCGTCACCACTGCTGTAAGTGGGTTCCTTCCTGGTTGCCGAATCGCTGCTCGTGCTGTTACCTGTGCTTTCAGAAACTGACATTGACCCTTGCAGCTCCTTGCGAACCCGCCCGCTAGTCTTCCGCCGCAATGCCGCTTTTTGTCAACCAAAGCGGGAGCCGCCGAGTGGAGACCGGCGAGGGGCTGGACTGCGTCTCCCAGCAGCCCTACTGGGGTCCGCGATACCTGCAAGCGCCAGGAGGCGCATATAAACACCATCACCACTGCTGTAAATGGGTTCCTTCCTGGTTGCCGAATCGCTGCTCGTGCTGTTACCTGTGCTTTCAGAAACTTACATTGACCCTTGCAGCTCCTTGCGAACCCGCCCGCCAGTCTCCCGCCGCTCTGCCGCTTTTTGTCAACCAAAGCGGGAGCCGCCGAGTGGAGACCGGCGAGGGGCTGGACTGCATCTCCCAGCAGCCCTACTTGGATCCGCGATACCTGCAAGCGCCAGGAGGTGCACATAAACACCGTCACCACTGCTGTAAGTGGGTTCCTTCCTGGTTGCCGAATCGCTGCTCGTGCTGTTACCTGTGCTTTCAGAAACTTACATTGACCCTTGCAGCTCCTTGCGAACCCGCCCGCCAGTCTCCCGCCACTCTGCCGCTTTTTGTCAACCAAAGCGGGAGCCGCCGAGTGGAGGCTGGCGAGGGGCTGGACTGCATCTCCCAGCAGCCCTACTGGGGTCCGCGATACCTGCAAGCGCCAGGAGGCGCATATAAACACCGTCACCACTGCTGTAAGTGGGTTCCTTCCTGGTTGCCGAATCGCTGCTCGTGCTGTTACCTGTGTTTTCAGAAACTTACATTGACCCTTGCAGCTCCTTGCGAACCCGCCCGCCAGTCTCCCGCCGCTCTGCCGCTTTTTGTCAACCAAAGCGGGAGCCGCCGAGTGGAGACTGGCGAGGGGCCGGACTGCATCTCCCAGCAGCCCTACTGGGGTCCGCGATACCTGCAAGCGACAGGAGGCGCATATAAACACCGTCACCACTCCCTCGCGGGAGGCCCGGGGCGAAGCCCGGGCAAAGGGCGGGCCCTCTTAGGCCCTCAGAGGCCTGAGGAGACTGGACTGGGCCAGGCCCCCTGGCCGTGGGTCGTTACTGAAGTAAGTTGCGTGTAAACCTTTGAAACTTTGATACCGTTGCCAATGTCTACTACCGTGCATAGCCCCTAAGCATGGGTGGAAAATCCGTTACGCTCGTGGATTTTGCGGATTTTCAGTAAATTCGCAATCCGCGAGATTCGCGAATTTCCCGCAAAATCCGCAAATTCGCACGCAGCGGATTTTTTTTCTTTGCTGTGTAAGTTCGCAATTGCGAACATGTAGGTGCGGCGGGCAGCAACAATCTCGCACTCGCAAAATTACAAAAATTGCAATTCTGCACAAGAAATCTACTAGCAAGCAGCATAGACCTTCTGAAAATGATTATTTTTATTAGAATAACTCCTCAGGTTGACATTTGTTCACTTTTTTAGATTTGAGGCCTTTTGATTTTCTTTGGATAACTTTTGGATTAGAAATCAACTTTCTCATATAAGCTTGGTGGGGCATTAAAGTTGCTGTAATGCTGCTCTGCAGAAAAACGAGTTTTGCAAAAGTGAAAGCAGGTTCAAAAGATCAAACTCATCATTAGTAACCGTTCCCTGTAGTGCTTCCTGACAAGGGCCCCTCCAGAGTTCAGTTGCTAGTTGCAACAATTATATGACCCTGCTCTGACCCTCACAGCAGGCTCATAGAATAGCTACAAGTAGGCCACAAAGGTCCTGGAAAAAAAATTGCACTGCAACAGAAAGCAAATTACAGATAAGGAAGCAGGTGCCAGACTGGAATTTTAAAACAGTGACACATTAATAAATCAACCCCAAATTAATTCATGTCAGTTGAAGCAGGCAGGTGTGCTTGCTTTTTCCCCCATAATCTACAGTGATGTTGAACCAGAGGGTGGCATAAGGCATTGATGTACCAGAGGGTGGCATGGGTAAAACAGAGGGTGGCAGGGGTGAAACAGAGGGTGCTGGGAACCTATGATGATGTACCAGACGTAGAAACACATAATCGTGACCCTTGCGAGCCGACATGTAAGTTCGCAATTGCGAACTGTTACAAAACCCTCCCGAACTGTCAGAAATCCTTGCGAACTGGCAGAAATCCTTGCGAACACAAAAAAAAAATCCGCAAATTCGCGAGAATTCGCGGATTTTGCGGATTGCGAGTTTGCAAATTCACAAAATTCGTGAACGCCAGAATCGCAAATATCGCCCATGGTTAGCCCCCCTTCTGCTATTGCCCCTGATAAGGTAGGGGGCCTGGTGAATGGCACCCTAGATAACTACTTCACTAAAGCCGCCTTTGAAGGTTCAAAAGACTTAGCATTAGCAGAACGCCGGGCTGATCGCCGACGTTCTATTGAACGAATCAAGAGCAGGGCTCTCCATGAACCTATTCCTGTTGTCATAGTAGACAATGATTTTTGCGCCGACACCATGGACATCACATCAATGGGGGACAGCGTGCCTTTACTGTTAAGGGAGTGCTTAGCACCATTTATCAGTTTAACCCAAACCGAATCAGCTACCATCTCTCTTGATCCCTCTAGCATCGTTAATACACCAAAAATTATGATCTCACCAACATCTAGGCCAGGGAAGGTAGTTAGAGGGAAAATAATGAGGCCCTTATCATACAAATCCCATGGTCCCCCTCCTACCAAAAAGAGACGTAAAAGATTGGACCCAACCAAGCCAAAGTTGAGTCACTCCGAGTTAGGGAAGAAGTCCAAACTTATCTGTACCAAAGATACAGGAACCATAGTTGCTAAGGAAGCCGCAGAAACAGTGTTAGACTATTCAGCACTCTTATTATTGTCCTCACATTTGGTCACTGAGTGCAACCCTGGAAATATTCCAAATGACGAAGGGTCTTTACCTATCCCCACTAACAACATACTAGATAGTATAGAACTCATTATGAGGAGTTACACGTTAGCAGTAATTGAAAGATTAAAAAGAGTGGTGTTAAGACTAGGGAAAATAGAGGCAGATTTGGCCATACTTGGAAACACTACCAGGACCTTAGGAAATAAAGGTCCAATAACAGCACAAATCCCTAGCCAAGTACCTACATCGGCGCATACTCTTTCATCTGACGTCGTTGCGGTAACATCTATTACCACCACTCCTTGTAACAATTCGACAACAACTATACCAGCTGCAATCAAAAACCAGTCTACAAGTACATTACCTGCACCTAAACACCCCCCTTATTCCAAAACAATTCAGACAAAAATACCAACACCAAGATTAGCTACAACCTCGAATCGTATTTCGGACACTGCTGTTAACTCATTAAATGGGCCACCAAGATTGAAGGCGGATGAAGCCAGACACAGAAGAGGGGCCCAAGGCAGGAGCCCACCTACTGAACTTCCACCAGAAGCTGTACCTTATGTGGTGGTACTCACTGGGGTACCAGAACTGTCTGGAAACAAGCGGGAAGGTTTCTTCCAACTCAAGAACAAAATTATGCACTGGCTATCTTCACACAGACCAATAGCCAGTAATATCAATGGTGAAATAGTCCACGTCCGGCGTTTGCCTTGGTTAGGTGGGAGACCAAAGGACATAGAGGGAGATGTGGTTGTGGTGAATTTCAGAGATAAAAATTCAGTTCAATACATACTGTCCTGGCCACATGGTAACGCAAATAACTGTATTATACCGCGCCCACTAACATATTTTTACCCAAGATCTATTGTATTCCCACAACTACCGGTAACTAGCAATGCCATTTTTGACAATCATTTTTCCAACATGGAACTTGCTAGAAACCCTGTTCATATGAAGTGAAGTAGTGTGGCTCACTGGTTAGATTCGGCAGACCCGAGAGCAGAGGACGGCCCGGGACCAGGGTTCGATTCCCGACGCGGCAGGTTTCTGGACCAGCGTCAGCGGACTCGATAATTCTCTCGCCTCGGTGCCCACTCGGATCAGCGATCACACTCGGCAACTCTGGGCATTAGCTTGCTTCATCTTCACTAACGGCCCCACCAGACCGCCGGGGATGCCTGGTCTCACCCTGGAGATACCCATTAAGGGACCATCTCTCAGGGAAGCCAGGAAGGGTTTCGCAGCGGTCGAAGTGCGGAGGTACCCCTTCGGGAGTGATTCCAGCGCTATATAAGCACACAATTAATATGTACCAACCAGCACCAGCCCCTGTTTTATCCGGGTGGAACACTATACCCCCCAGACACAATACAAATGAATACAGAAGAATGGCTCACTTAATGCCATTCACGCCATTGGAAATATCGAACAGGTTTGACGTATTCAGTGGTCTGGATGAATGTGACTGAAGTTTAATGAACAGGGAGGAAGATAGTGGAGGTACAAACAATTGTATTATTGACGGATCCAAAGAGGAAGAAGGAAGTAGATCGCTGAGGGCAGAAATTATTGTTACTTCAACTGGCGCTGGGGTTAATAGCAGCCCTTCTTCACCTACATTAGCGGGCAATTGTGGTCTAAATGAGGGGCCCTTTTCGGCTGCATCAGTCACATTAGTTTCATGGAATGTGGCGGGGGTGCGCGCAAAAATATGTGACCCTGACTGGAATAGCTATGTGAACACTTTTTACATCTGTATGTTGCAGGAGACATGGGATATGGACCAGGTCCATAGAGTGGGATATAGAACATATCAAATAGAGGCTGTGCCTTCATTAAGAGGACGGGCCTCAGGAGGCCTACTAATGTGGATCAGTGTATCTATCAACATCGGTATAAAGATCTTAAATACAGATTCCTTAGATATACTCGGCCTGGAAATAACTACTGAGGATAAAAGGGTGATCAACTTAATAAATGTGTATAACAGTCCTCATCCATCTCATAAGGTGTCGCCATGCATTGAAAAATTGTAGACTTTTATGGACACCCTAGAGCCAGATGCAAGTGTAATTTTATGTGGGGACTTGAATTGTAATTATGAACCGATCACGGGTATGGTCAACCTGTATGAAGACGAGGATGCGGCCAATAAGATACCTCTCCTGATTGATAACAGAACCGTCGCTGGGACCACATTAGCCCTCCAGATCACTAGACTGTTAACAAGCCATGGTCTGAGGGCTTGTAATGGGCGTATGCCATCTGATAGCCCGAAAGCACCCACTTTCAAGAGGCGAGATTATAAAAGTAATCTAGATTATGTTATCATTTCTTTTGACATGTGGCCATATACTATTGATTTAAAAGTCAAGGAGAGATTTGATAGTGACCATTATCCCCTTGAAACCAGTTTTCTTAAAAACTTACCAAAGGGGCTGGGAAATATAGAGGGAGGTGACATACAAGTACAGCTACCAACACTAGATAACATCATAGTTAGTAATAATAGAAGGGCTGTCAAATGGGCATATATATTGGAAAGAGAGGACCTTCTATCCAATATCTATTGTACTTTTGCAAATATATTTGAATTGTATTGTCCATTCAGATGTGAACCAGGGGAATTTATTAAATTACACAAACTCCTCTTTAGTCAATTTTTAGACCTTTTAACAAAAACACCAAAAAAAGGGACCGGTATAGTAAACGCAAAACCAGTCGGGAAACCCTGGTATAACAAGGAAGGTAGGGTGTTAAAATATTGATTACAAAAATATAGCTGACATAAATATCGTTGTAAAAATATCGTTTACAAAAATATCGACACCCTATACTTAAACAGGTAAGTACATAAATATCAACTCCAAAATATTGTTGTAATTAATATAGATGTAAAAAATATCGACTTTTTAAAATAATTAAAATTACATTAAATAATAAATAAATGTAAGTACTATTAACAAAATACATTACATTACTTTTATTTTTTAACCATTTCAAAAAAATTTACTACACTTTTTAATTATAAACTTAATAAATGTGGACATATAAATTGATTTTACACATTACTTTATATAACAACAATAATACATACATATAATTAAAATACCCCTTTACCCAAAAACCCAAAACTGACCCTGAACCCTAAAAATACCCCTTTACCCAAAAGCTGAAAACTGACCCTGAACCCAAAAAATACCCCTTTACCCAAGAACTGAAAACTGACCCTGAACCCTAAAAATACCCCTTTACCCAAAAACTGAAAACTGACCCTGAACCCTAAAAATACCCCTTTAGCCAAAAACTGAAAACTGACCCTGAACCCTAAAAATACCCCTTTACCCAAGAACTGAACACTGACCATGAACCCTAAAAATACCCCTTTACCCAAAAACTGAAAACTGACCCTGAACCCTAAAAATACCACTTTACCCAAAAACTGAAAACTGACCCTGAACCCTAAAAATACCCCTTTACCCAAAAACATTTTCACTAAAAAAATCCTGTACACACACCTAAAATTAATTAAAAAATTAACATAATTAATTACATAATTATTATTCAATTAACTAATTGAAATGAATTAACTATTATTTATTACACTATTTATATTCATTTAAAACATTAATTAATGTATTATTTCATTATATTTAAATTACTTCCCACCCTACTCCCCTATAAACCCACAACCCGCTACGGAACTATTAATACTAAATTCAACTGAAAATACATTATTAAATAATAATATACTACTAAAAATACTACTTTGACTACAAATATTCATTAAAAACACTACATTACTTATAATTATTTAAAAAACGATATTATTGTAAACTATGTTTTTGTAAACGATATTTATTACAACTATATTAATGTTAACGATATTACTTACCTGTCTGTCGATAATCTGGTCAGACGATATTTTTGTCATCGATATTTCTTCCTGTAGATATTTTTGCAGCGATATTTAGGTTAGTCGATATTTTTACTACGATATTCCTGCTCTGTACCAACAAGAATGCTGTGTTGTCAAAACCGCTTTGATTAAGGCAATCAAAAGAAAAAGTCCTGAGGAAATTAAAGACAAAAGGAAATCATATAACTCAATACTGGTAAAAGCAAAATCCTCTTGGGACGAGGAATTATGGTCCAGCATGCTACAAGCAGCTAAAACCAAGGATCAGAGGTACATTTGGGAACTAGTGGCTAAGGGGAATAAACGTGAGAAAGGCTCCAGAGAGGTCTTTTTAGATGAGGCCACGTGGGTAAAACATTTTACAATGTTGTATGCAGCAAAAACCACTGAGGTTACTTCTATGGGAGAACCGATTTCCATTCAGTCAGTGAATTCACTCCCACAGGTAGTCTTTGAGAAGTGTGGCTCACTGGTTAGAGGAGGCAGACCTGGAAGCAGAGGTCAGACCCGGGACCAGGGTTCAATTCCCGGCTCGGCGGGGTCTTGAGTCCTAAAATATCCATGGACTGGGCAATTCTCGCTCTGGTGCCTACTCGATTCACGGGTTCACACTCTGCGACTCTGGGCAATAGCTTGCTTAATCTCCACAACGGCCCCTCGCGGCGGGATGCCTGGCTTTCACCTTGCGGATACCCTGCCGGGGTTATCTCACAGGGGAATACCAGGACGGGTTCCCTCAGCAAGTGCTTAGAGACCGATTGGTGATTTGCGCTATATAAATTCCTTTACATTTACTTACACAAAACCAAGCTAGCACTTGCCTCAGTCAAACATGGGAAGGCACCCGGACTTGATAAAATCCCAGGCGACCTTTATTTGCACAATACTAATGTCTGGGCACCATATTTAAACCATTTATTCAATGCTATCGCGGCCGGAGACCAAATCCCAAGCATTTAGGATGGAGCAGAAATTATCACTATTTTTAAAAAAGGGGATAGAGGCGATCCCCCCATTAGTCTTTTAGATATAACACAAAAGATATATGCCCGGCACATATTAAATCGCATAAATACATGGTTAGACGAAGAATTAGTTTTATCAAAATACCAGGCGGGGTTTAGGGAAAAAACTGGGACCATAGATCAGGTATTAAGATTATGCTGCTTGTACTGGAAATATGTCATTATCCGTAAGGACCACCGGTATGTGCCCTTTGTGGATTTACGAGCCGCATTTGACTTAATACCTCGTGATTTACTCTGGAAATCCTTGGAAGGGCAGGGTCTTCCTGGGGAACTCCTAAAACTGGTGATGGGCCTGCACCAGGAGAACTATGCTAAGGTCAGGTAGGGCCCAAATGGGGAACTTACAGACCCAATCCCAATAAAAAGAGGAGTACGCCAAGGATGCGTATTGGCTCCCACACTTTTTTCCCTCTTTGTCAATGATATTGCGGCTTATATGGAGAACTGTGATAATGATTCGCCTCGATTGGGAGGGGAATGTGTACCGTCTCTTCTTTTCGCGGACGACACGATTCTCATCTCACAAACTCCTCAGGGCCTTCAGATTTTATTAGACAGTTTCCAGCAATATTGCACCCTAAAAGGGTTAGAAATTAATATAAAAAAAACTAAATATATGGCACTAAACCCGCACACAAGTTTTAAAAAAAACTTAATGCTAAATGGTCATAAGCTCGTCTATGAACAGAGCTTTACATATTTAGGGGTATTATTAGACTCGTCAATGGGATGGAGACCTCAGCTAGAAAAATCAAAAATAGTGTTCAAACAAAATTGTCTTCCAATATTAAAAAGACATAATAAATGTGTGAATAAGGCAGTTACCCCAGCAATAGAGATCTTTAGGTACAAGGTTCAATCAGCTGTTCTGTACGGGGCTGAACTATGGGGACCAGTATGTAGGAAGACCTTTGGAACACTGGAGAACAAGTTTATCAGGGGTCTATTAAAAGTTCCCATATACACCCCATTGGTACCATTATTTTTAGATCTAAATATCTAGCACACTGACCATCATGCAATGTTGAGACCATTACTATTATGGGTTAGATTATGGACAACCCCTGAACTGACTCACTACAAAAATAGGTTGAAAGAAGTATTGGACCTAGATAGTGGTAATCAGATTTATTGGTTTAAGCATGTAAGGGTTTGGTTATCTAAACTAGGTCTAACCCACTTTTGGAGTGAGCCGGAGTCCTTAATTATGGCCTCCAAAAAAATTGTTAAATTGTCCTTTTGGTCTTACGTGAGCCACGATTCTGCGTACGTTAGAACGCATGGCCCATTAACGGAAAAATTTTTAATGGTTAAAAACGTGGCTTGTTTTGAACCATTTCTTGATGAGGTTCAGCCGCCATTGGCCAAAACCCTGTACCTAAAATATAGATACGGAACACTGAGAACTAAAGTAATAGAGAAAAGCTGGGGGAAGACAAACAGTGACTACTGCACTTTATGTTCTAATAATGTAAGGAAAGACATTTTACACATACTGTTTTTTTGTCCTAGCTATGGTAAAGCGAGGAAAAAATGGATAGTGCCTTTATGTCGCATTATTGGCTTTAGATCCCATAAGGAAGCTGGTAGAATTTTAAAATCTGATACCAGCCAAGTAATGGTGTTTGGAATTAGCAGATTTCTTTTGGCTGTAAATTTCATTAGATTGAAAATGTCTCTTTCCTTTTAAGCCATATACCTTGTGCATTTGATTAAACCACGGACTATGTTTTTTAGTGCAAATTTTAAATCCTATGCCTTGGCTGTTATAAATTTGATTTAATGTTTTTTTAATTCTGTAATATCGTATTTTAAACTATTTATTAATTCATGATAATCTAAACCATAATAGATTGTTCCAAAGTGATGACGCGTAGTATTGATTACTGGTCCCTTGGTATTGCATAATGTATTTTATTGCATAATGTATTTTTATTATTGTATTCTTGTATATCTTTTATGTTGCAACACAACGAAATAAAGATTATTGAATTGAATTGAATTGAATTGAGTTAATGGTACGTCTGGAGCTCACCCTGCGATGATGCGTGGTCTGAACGGGCTGCACTCAAATCATTGACCGTTGCATACTGGACTGCATGTACTTTGAGGGGGGGGGAAAGTACGATCGATGGTTATCAATTCTTCATTAACAAAATGATCAGAATCAGATGATTCTTCAATGGTGTAGCCATTTTTGTCTCTAAAAAAGAAATTCAGGTTTCAATGAACAAAAATTGAGGTTCAAATTGTGACCTATACTATAGGTTGACATTTGTTCACTTTTTTAGATTTGAGGCCTTTTGATTTTCTTTGGATAACTTTTGGATTAGAAATCAACTTTCTCATATAAGCTTGGTGGGGCATTAAAGTTGCTGTAATGCTGCTCTGCAGAAAAACGAGTTTTGCAAAAGTGAAAGCAGGTTCAAAAGATCAAACTCATCATTAGTAACCGTTCCCTGTAGTGCTTCCTGACAAGGGCCCCTCCAGAGTTCAGTTGCTAGTTGCAACAATTATATGACCCTGCTCTGACCCTCACAGCAGGCTCATAGAATAGCTACAAGTAGGCCACAAAGGTCCTGGAAAAAAAATTGCACTGCAACAGAAAGCAAATTACAGATAAGGAAGCAGGTGCCAGACTGGAATTTTAAAACAGTGACACATTAATAAATCAACCCCAAATTAATTCATGTCAGTTGAAGCAGGCAGGTGTGCTTGCTTTTTCCCCCATAATCTACAGTGATGTTGAACCAGAGGGTGGCATAAGGCATTGATGTACCAGAGGGTGGCATGGGTAAAACAGAGGGTGGCAGGGGTGAAACAGAGGGTGCTGGGAACCTATGATGATGTACCAGACGTAGAAACACATAATCGTGACCCTTGCGAGCCGACATGTAAGTTCGCAATTGCGAACTGTTACAAAACCCTCACCGAACTGTCAGAAATCCTTGCGAACTGGCAGAAATCCTTGCGAACACAAAAAAAAATCCGCAAATTCGCGAGAAATCGCGGATTTTGCGGATTGCGAGTTTGCAAATTCGCAAAATTCGCGAACGCCAGAATCGCAAATATCGCCCATGGTTAGCCCCCCTTCTGCTATTGCCCCTGATAAGGTAGGGGGCCTGGTGAATGGCACCCTAGATAACTACTTCACTAAAGCTGCCTTTGAAGGTTCAAAAGACTTAGCATTAGCAGAACGCCGGGCTGATCGCCGACGTTCTATTGAACGAATCAAGAGCAGGGCTCTCTCTGAACCTATTCCTGTTGTCATAGTAGACAATGATTTTTGCGCCGACACCATGGACATCACATCAATGGGGGACAGCGTGCCTTTACTGTTAAGGGAGTGCTTAGCACCATTTATCAGTTTAACCCAAACCGAATCAGCTACCATCTCTCTTGATCCCTCTAGCATCGTTAATACACCAAAAATTATGATCTCACCAACATCTAGGCCAGGGAAGGTAGTTAGAGGGAAAATAATGAGGCCCTTATCATACAAATCCCATGGTCCCCCTCCTACCAAAAAGAGACGTAAAAGATTGGACCCAACCAAGCCAAAGTTGAGTCACTCCGAGTTAGGGAAGAAGTCCAAACTTATCTGTACCAAAGATACAGGAACCATAGTTGCTAAGGAAGCCGCAGAAACAGTGTTAGACTCTTCAGCACTCTTATTATTGTCCTCACATTTGGTCACTGAGTGCAACCCTGGAAATATTCCAAATGACGAAGGGTCTTTACCTATCCCCACTAACAACATACTAGATAGTATAGAACTCATTATGAGGAGTTACACGTTAGCAGTAATTGAAAGATTAAAAAGAGTGGTGTTAAGACTAGGGAAAATAGAGGCAGATTTGGCCATAATTGGAAACACTACCAGGACCTTAGGAAATAAAGGTCCAATAACAGCACAAATCCCTAGCCAAGTACCTACATCGGCGCATACTCTTTCATCTGACGTCGTTGCGGTAACATCTATTACCACCACTCCTTGTAACAATTCGACAACAACTATACCAGCTGCAATCAAAAACCAGTCTACAAGTACATTACCTGCACCTAAACACCCCCCTTATTCCAAAACAATTCAGACAAAAATACCAACACCAACATTAGCTACAACCTCGAATCGTATTTCGGACACTGCTGTTAACTCATTAAATGGGCCACCTAGATTGAAGGCGGATGAAGCCAGACACAGAAGAGGGGCCCAAGGCAGGAGCCCACCTACTGAACTTCCACCAGAAGCTGTACCTTATGTGGTGGTACTCACTGGGGTACCAGAACTGTCTGGAAACAAGCGGGAAGGTTTCTTCCAACTCAAGAACAAAATTATGCACTGGCTATCTTCACACAGACCAATAGCCAGTAATATCAATGGTGAAATAGTCCACGTCCGGCGTTTGCCTTGGTTAGGTGGGAGACCAAAGGACATAGAGGGAGATGTGGTTGTGGTGAATTTCAGAGATAAAAATGCAGTTCAATACATACTGTCCTGGCCACATGGTAACGCAAATAACTGTATTATACCGCGCCCACTAACATATTTTTACCCAAGATCTATTGTATTCCCACAACTACCGGTAACTAGCAATGCCATTTTTGACAATCATTTTTCCAACATGGAACTTGCTAGAAAACCTGTTCATATGAAGTGAAGTAGTGTGGCTCACTGGTTAGATGCGGCAGACCCGAGAGCAGAGGACGGCCCGGGACCAGGGTTTGATTCCCGACGCGGCAGGTTTCTGGACCAGGGTCAGCGGACTCGATAATTCTCTCGCCTCGGTGCCCACTCGGATCAGCGATCACACTCGGCAACTCTGGGCATTAGCTTGCCTCATCTTCACTAACGGCCCCACCAGACCGCCGGGGATGCCTGGTCTCACCCTGGAGATACCCATTAAGGGACCATCTCTCAGGGAAGCCAGGAAGGGTTTCGCAGCGGTCGAAGTGCGGAGGTACCCCTTCGGGAGTGATTCCAGCGCTATATAAGCACACAATTAATATGTACCAACCAGCACCAGCCCCTGTTTTATCCGGGTGGAACACTATACCCCCCAGACACAATACAAATGAATACAGAAGAATGGCTCACTTAATGCCATTCACGCCATTGGAAATATCGAACAGGTTTGACGTATTCAGTGGTCTGGATGAATGTGACTGAAGTTTAATGAACAGGGAGGAAGATAGTGGAGGTACAAACAATTGTATTATTGACGGATCCAAAGAGGAAGAAGGAAGTAGATCGCTGAGGGCAGAAATTATTGTTACTTCAACTGGCGCTGGGGTTAATAGCAGCCCTTCTTCACCTACATTAGCGGGCAATTGTGGTCTAAATGAAGGGCCCTTTTCGGCTGCATCAGTCACATTAGTTTCATGGAATGTGGCGGGGGTGCGCGCAAAAATATGTGACCCTGACTGGAATAGCTATGTGAACACTTTTTACATCTGTATGTTGCAGGAGACATGGGATATGGACCAGGTCCATAGAGTGGGATATAGAACATATCAAATAGAGGCTGTGCCTTCATTAAGAGGACGGGCCTTAGGAGGCCTACTAATGTGGATCAGTGTATCTATCAACATCGGTATAAAGATCTTAAATACAGATTCCTTAGATATACTCGGCCTGGAAATAACTACTGAGGATAAAAGGGTGATCAACTTAATAAATGTGTATAACAGTCCTCATCCATCTCATAAGGTGTCGCCATGCATTGAAAAATTGTAGACTTTTATGGACACCCTAGAGCCAGATGCAAGTGTAATTTTATGTGGGGACTTGAATTGTAATTATGAACCGATCACGGGTATGGTCAACCTGTATGAAGACGAGGATGCGGCCAATAAGATACCTCTCCTGATTGATAACAGAACCGTCGCTGGGACCACATTAGCCCTCCAGATCACTAGACTGTTAACAAGCCATGGTCTGAGGGCTTGTAATGGGCGTATGCCATCTGATAGCCCGAAAGCACCCACTTTCAAGAGGCGAGATTATAAAAGTAATCTAGATTATGTTATCATTTCTTTTGACATGTGGCCATATACTATTGATTTGAAAGTCAAGGAGAGATTTGATAGTGACCATTATCCCCTTGAAACCAGTTTTCTTAAAAACTTACCAAAGGGGCCGGGAAATATAGAGGGAGGTGACATACAAGTACAGCTACCAACACTAGATAACATCATAGTTAGTAATAATAGAAGGGCTGTCAAATGGGCATATATATTGGAAAGAGAGGACCTTCTATCCAATATCTATTGTACTTTTGCAAATATATTTGAATTGTATTGTCCATTCAGATGTGAACCAGGGGAATTTATTAAATTACACAAACTCCTCTTTAGTCAATTTTTAGACCTTTTAACAAAAACACCAAAAAAAGGGACCGGTATAGTAAACGCAAAACCAGTCGGGAAACCCTGGTATAACAAGGAAGGTAGGGTGTTAAAATATCGATTACAAAAATATAGCTGACATAAATATCGTTGTTATGTTATGTTATTAAAAATTTGTAAAGCGCACATACGCCCAAGGGCTTCTTGGCGCTGGAAAGATAAAAAACATAACAGAGGGTGAGTCTGCCGGGAGCGTTATTTCAAGTAGGCTTTTGTGAAGAGGTGAGTCTTGAATGCCTTTCTGAAGGCAAGGAGGTCTCTACTCTGTCTGAGGGCTAGTGGCAGAGAATTCCATAGGGTAGCTGCTAGGAAGTGGAAGCCGCTGCCACCTTGTCGTTTTTTCTTGAAGCGCGGTACTTCAAGAAGTAAAAATATCGTTTACAAAAATATCGACACCCTATACTTAAACAGGTAAGTACATAAATATCGACTCCAAAATATCGTTGTAATTAATATAGATGTAAAAAATATCGACTTTTTAAAATAATTAAAATTACATTAAATAATAAATAAATATAAGTACTATTAACAAAATACATTACATTACTTTTATTTTTTAACCATTTCAAAAAAATTTACTACACTTTTTAATTATAAACTTAATAAATGTGGACATATAAATTGATTTTACACATTACTTTATATAACAACAATAATACATACATATAATTAAAATACCCCTTTACCCAAAAACCCAAAACTGACCCTGAACCCTAAAAATACCCCTTTACCCAAAAGCTGAAAACTGACCCTGAACCCTAAAAATACCCCTTTACCCAAGAACTGAAAACTGACCCTGAACCCTAAAAATACCCCTTTACCCAAAAACTGAAAACTGACCCTGAACCCTAAAAATACCCCTTTAGCCAAAAACTGAAAACTGACCCTGAACCCTAAAAATACCCCTTTAGCCAAAAACTGAAAACTGACCCTGAACCCTAAAAATACCCCTTTACCCAAAAACTGAAAACTGACCCTGAACCCTAAAAATACCCCTTTACCCAAAAACATTTTCACTAAAAAAATCCTGTACACACACCTAAAATTAATTAAAAAATTAACATAATTAATTACATAATTATTATTCAATTAACTAATTGAAATGAATTAACTATTATTTATTACACTATTTATATTCATTTAAAACATTAATTAATGTATTATTTCATTATATTTAAATTACTTCCCACCCTACTCCCCTATAAACCCACAACCCGCTACGGAACTATTAATACTAAATTCAACTGAAAATACATTATTAAATAATAATATACTACTAAAAATACTACTTTGACTACAAATATTCATTAAAAACACTACATTACTTATAATTATTTAAAAAACGATATTATTGTAAACTATGTTTTTGTAAACGATATTTATTACAACTATATTAATGTTAACGATATTACTTACCTGTCTGTCGATAATCTGGTCAGACGATATTTTTGTCATCGATATTTCTTCCTGTAGATATTTTTGCAGCGATATTTAGGTTAGTCGATATTTTTACTACGATATTCCTGCTCTGTACCAACAAGAATGCTGTGTTGTCAAAACCGCTTTGATTAAGGCAATCAAAAGAAAAAGTCCTGAGGAAATTAAAGACAAAAGGAAATCATATAACTCAATACTGGTAAAAGCAAAATCCTCTTGGGACGAGGAATTATGGTCCAGCATGCTACAAGCAGCTAAAACCAAGGATCAGAGGTACTTTTGGGAACTAGTGGCTAAGGGGAATAAACGTGAGAAAGGCTCCAGAGAGGTCTTTTTAGATGAGGCCACGTGGGTAAAACATTTTACAATGTTGTATCCAGCAAAAACCACTGAGGTTACTTCTATGGGAGAACCGATTTCCATTCAGTCAGTGAATTCACTCCCACAGGTAGTCTTTGAGAAGTGTGGCTCACTGGTTAGAGGAGGCAGACCTGGAAGCAGAGGTCAGACCCGGGACCAGGGTTCAATTCCCGGCTCGGCGGGGTCTTGAGTCCTAAAATATCCATGGACTGGGCAATTCTCGCTCTGGTGCCTACTCGATTCACGGGTTCACACTCTGCGACTCTGGGCAATAGCTTGCTTAATCTCCACAACGGCCCCTCGCGGCGGGATGCCTGGCTTTCACCTTGCGGATACCCTGCCGGGGTTATCTCACAGGGGAATACCAGGACGGGTTCCCTAAGCAAGTGCTTAGAGACCGATTGGTGATTTGCGCTATATAAATTCCTGTACATTTACATTTACATTTACTTACACAAAACCACGCTAGCACTTGCCTCAGTCAAACATGGGAAGGCACCCGGACTTGATAAAATCCCAGGCGACCTTTATTTGCACAATACTAATGTCTGGGCACCATATTTAAACCATTTATTCAATGCTATCGCGGCCGGAGACCAAATCCCAAGCATTTAGGATGGAGCAGAAATTATCACTATTTTTAAAAAAGGGGATAGAGGCGATCCCCCCATTAGTCTTTTAGATATAACACAAAAGATATATGCCCGGCACATATTAAATCGCATAAATACATGGTTAGACGAAGAATTAGTTTTATCAAAATACCAGGCGGGGTTTAGGGAAAAAACTGGGACCATAGATCAGGTATTAAGATTATGCTGCTTGTACTGGAAATATGTCATTATCCGTAAGGACCACCGGTATGTGCCCTTTGTGGATTTACGAGCCGCATTTGACTTAATACCTCGTGATTTACTCTGGAAATCCTTGGAAGGGCAGGGTCTTCCTGGGGAACTCCTAAAACTGGTGATGGGCCTGCACCGGGAGAACTATGCTAAGGTCAGGTAGGGCCCAAATGGGGAACTTACAGACCCAATCCCAATAAAAAGAGGAGTACGCCAAGGATGCGTATTGGCTCCCACACTTTTTTCCCTCTTTGTCAATGATATTGCGGCTTATATGGAGAACTGTGATAATGATTCGCCTCGATTGGGAGGGGAATGTGTACCGTCTCTTCTTTTCGCGGACGACACGATTCTCATCTCACAAACTCCTCAGGGCCTTCAGATTTTATTAGACAGTTTCCAGCAATATTGCACCCTAAAAGGGTTAGAAATTAATATAAAAAAAACTAAATATATGGCACTAAACCCGCACAAAAGTTTAAAAAAAAACTTAATGCTAAATGGTCATAAGCTCGTCTATGAACAGAGCTTTACATATTTAGGGGTATTATTAGACTCGTTAATGGGATGGAGACCTCAGCTAGAAAAATCAAAAATAGTGTTCAAACAAAATTGTCTTCCAATATTAAAAAGACATAATAAATGTGTGAATAAGGCAGTTACCCCAGCAATAGAGATCTTTAGGTACAAGGTTCAATCAGCTGTTCTGTACGGGGCTGAACTATGGGGACCAGTATGTAGGAAGACCTTTGGAACACTGGAGAACAAGTTTATCAGGGGTCTATTAAAAGTTCCCATATACACCCCATTGGTACCATTATTTTTAGATCTAAATATCTAGCACACTGACCATCATGCAATGTTGAGACCATTACTATTATGGGTTAGATTATGGACAACCCCTGAACTGACTCACTACAAAAATAGGTTGAAAGAAGTATTGGACCTAGATAGTGGTAATCAGATTTATTGGTTTAAGCATGTAAGGGTTTGGTTATCTAAACTAGGTCTAACCCACTTTTGGAGTGAGCCGGAGTCCTTAATTATGGCCTCCAAAAAAATTGTTAAATTGTCCTTTTGGTCTTACGTGAGCCACGATTCTGCGTACGTTAGAACGCATGGCCCATTAACGGAAACATTTTTAATGGTTAAAAACGTGGCTTGTTTTGAACCATTTCTTGATGAGGTTCAGCCGCCATTGGCCAAAACCCTGTACCTAAAATATAGATACGGAACACTGAGAACTAAAGTAATAGAGAAAAGCTGGGGGAAGACAAACAGTGACTACTGCACTTTATGTTCTAATAATGTAAGGAAAGACATTTTACACATACTGTTTTTTTGTCCTAGCTATGGTAAAGCGAGGAAAAAATGGATAGTGCCTTTATGTCGCATTATTGGCTTTAGATCCCATAAGGAAGCTGGTAGAATTTTAAAATCTGATACCAGCCAAGTAATGGTGTTTGGAATTAGCAGATTTCTTTTGGCTGTAAATTTCATTAGATTGAAAATGTCTCTTTCCTTTTAAGCCATATACCTTGTGCATTTGATTAAACCACGGACTATGTTTTTTAGTGCAAATTTTAAATCCTATGCCTTGGCTGTTATAAATTTGATTTAATGTTTTTTTAATTCTGTAATATCGTATTTTAAACTATTTATTAATTCATGATAATCTAAACCATAATAGATTGTTCCAAAGTGATGACGCGTAGTATTGATAACTGGTCCCTTGGTATTGCATAATGTATTTTATTGCATACTGTATTTTTATTATTGTATTCTTGTATATCTTTTATGTTGCAACACAACAAAATAAAGATTATTGAATTGAATTGAATTGAATTGAGTTAATGGTACGTCTGGAGCTCACCCTGCGATGATGCGTGGTCTGAACGGGCTGCACTCAAATCATTGACCGTTGCATACTGGACTGCATGTACTTTGAGGGGGGGGGGGAAGTACGATCGATGGTTATCAATTCTTCATTAACAAAATGATCAGAATCAGATGATTCTTCAATGGTGTAGCCATTTTTGTCTCTAAAAAAGAAATTCAGGTTTCAATGAACAAAAATTGAGGTTCAAATTGTGACCTATACTGTCCACAGTGTAGACTGTCATTAAGTGTGCCTTTGCACTTGCAGCGTGAATTTTATTTTTCAACTAAATCTATAAGTGATATAAAAAAAGTTTTTAAAGGGAGCATACTAAAGGCATATTGTATAGGTTTGTTAGGTGTTATACTTAGTTTGGTATTGTACTCTGTAAATAATGAATCAACAGTCTATTTAATTGTGAGCTCTGATGACCGCAGTGTAGGCAGGAGGCCGCGGTTAGCAAGAGCCCACGGCCACGTGGGAATGACTAGAGTTGCACAGTATTGGTAATTTAGCGTGTGTGCAGCCAGCGATGATAAGTGGTGCACTGAGTTAGCGACACCTGAAACAAAAGGGTTCTGTGGAGTCTGCGATGATGCATGGAAGGGGGAGGGGGGAGGCACAGTAATTGGAGTAATGTCTTTTGTAATTGAATTTTAAATAAATTATATTTAAAAGTGATAGTATGCCTGACTGTGACATAAAACTATTCACTTTTCTTTGCGATGATTTATGGCGCACTGAGTTAGTAGTATCTTTGGCGCTGAGCTTGTACGTAGCCTGTGGTTATGCGTGGTCCAGGGGGCCGCACAGGGAGCAATATTTTTTGCCTAGTGAATTCTGCCTTAATAAGGCCACAGGGAGGTAACTATTGGTGCAGTAAGTTAGTGGTACCTAAAGAACTCAGCGTGTGCGCACCCTGCAATGATTCATGGTTCGGGTGGGTTGTACTGGTTCAATGTCTCTTGCCTACTGGAATGCATCATGTGCCATCGCCATTCCACCTGAATCGTGAGCCCTCACAATGTAGATCGAAGGCAGTAGTCAGCACAGACATTGAGGAATGTTTTTTGTTGCATCGTTTAACAAAATCTGAACACAAACAGTACAATTTTATGGCACGACACGGAGGCCATATTATGCAAATCTCCTTTATTACCACAGCTCAGCAGCAACAATAGAATAGAACTTAGTGAACATTCTGAAGAGATGACTAGTCCCTCTCTGACCAGGTATCTTCCTTCTTTGTTGCTGCTGCTCAGACAGATAAGTAACTCCTCTTATACTCTGATTTGCTTTCTTATTTGCCACCTATATATTTATGTGGGTATTACTTAACCTCTTATGGGAGATTATTATTGTGGAAACCTCTCTCTGTAGCATCCCAGAAAGATATTTTTAACATTAATTAATGTCTAAATTGGTTATTTTCGTCAATTGACGCACTTGTAGGCTTGTAACATCTCCCTTTATGGTGACCGCTTCTTACACCTTTCACCTAATAACACTCTCCTCCGGTTCTATTTCGGACCGGTTTAGACTTTTGTCTGACTTTGTATCCCGGCGCGAGGACCGCATTTCGTTTGGCATTTCGTTTAGCGATTCGTTTGGCGCGAGGACCGCGTTTAATTTATATTTAAATACCATTGCAAACATCACACACTCCTACCTTTCTACCTCCTCCGACATGCCTGTGATGTCTACCCTTTCACCCACGATCCCATCAGTGTTTGACGATTGCACGGCAAACTAAATTTCCGACCCCCTCGACATCGCTTTACTCGGAGGGGGCCGGATTAGAGGAATTACCCTCGGCAACGCCTGACGCACGCATTTTGCGTGCGCGGCGGCCATTTGGAGAGATTGGGCATTCCTCAAAGCATTACACTGATCGTCCATTTTGGTACGATGGGTTAGATCTGTCACCGATCAAAGTGACAGTTCAATACATTTGCCCTCAAACTTCGTTGTTTCATGACGTTTTTCTGCGAGTACCACTAAAACTTACCCCTTTCAGCATTTAAAATCATTTTTCAATCCCAACCAGCCAATTAGTCGGTAGGTTCGTTTTTTCCTAGTGGGCTAATACGACCATAAAAAAAAAGGGAAAGAGTTAGTTACTAATACTCATGTCTATTCCACAACCTAACATGGAACAAAAATTGGAGGAACTAGTCAATAAGGCTTTAGAAAAAACATTGGGGTCTATTGAAGAAACAATAAGTAAAAAATTGGAGTCCATGTCCAGCCTACCCTCTACTAGTAAATTTGTTGGAACATCTAAAAAAACTAAAAAAAGGGCTCTTGATGGAAATCAAGTTAAGAAGGGCGCAAAAAAAACCTGAAGTGTCCACTGCTTCATGCCTTCAGGGCGGAGAAATGAACGGTGCCTCGGTCATCCAAGATGGGCGAGATAAAGTCCCAGAGCTTCCCATCCATATTGACAGCAATGAGAGCTGTGAGGAAGAAATTGAGCTGTCGTGCTCATCTGGCTTTAACACCGATGTCGACGAAAACGAGCAGATGAGAGGGAGTGGAAGCCTGGAAGGGGCCTCTAAGGCCTCAGGGTGCAATACTATACTTGTGGACCCATTTGGGGACGAAATGTTCGACCCCATGTTAATTAAACACCCCTTGTCCCCGGAATGGACTCCTTCTCAACACATTGTTGATTACCTCACCATTTGGCAAAGAAAATAAATACCCCAAGAGGTCAGAGCTAGACTCAGGTCTGAATGCCCACGCCCTTCACTGCCTAACAAAATTGCAATGGCCCCAGAATTAGACCCTAAAGTTGTGGCCTTCATAACCAAAAATAACAGGGACCCCAGGAAAGGGTTGGACAAAGGATTAAAATCCTGTCAAGACCGCCTCCTTGACGTGATAGGCCCACTCACTAAAATTTTTGAAATGACTGAATCAGCCTATGTGGGGAATAATCAAATTTATAATAAAGAACTCAGAGAATGGGTACAAAGAGCGATATGCCTTGTTGGCAACGTTAATACCGCCATTTCCATGGAGAGAATAAAGGGAATTCTATTAAAAATAGACCCCAAACTAGTGGAATTAGCCAAAAAAGATGGAGGTGCAGACTTCCAAGGCCTCCTCTTTGGAGAGGATTTTATCAAAGAAATGGCTAAATATGTAAATGTTTTTAGCTCAATCCAGAAATCACAAAAAGAGATTAAGAAAGTGTTCCAAGATAGAGTTTTTACCAGGGCCGGGAGAATACGGGGTCGTTTCCCTGGCCGCGGAATACAATCCTCAAGACCCTTCTTCAACCGTGGTGGAAGATTTCCCAACAACTATGGTTCCAGTCAGTTCTATCCACAGAGACAGAGGAACGGCGGACGCACCTTCAGAGGCGAGCGGAGACAACGCTCCTTCTCATCAGGTAGGACCCTTGAAAGACCCTTCAGATACCCCTCCAAAAGTGGGAGGGAGGCTACGCCAATTTGCTGGGAATTGGAACTTGGTAACTCGGGACACTTGGGTCTTACATACAGTAAGGGGTTACAAGATAGACTTTACAGATACTCCCTTCCAGACGCGTCCCCCTCGCGAGATCATCTTTTCACACAAAGACAGAGATCTAGTTTCACAAGAAGTGAAAGAATTATTAAAAAAAAGGAGCTATAATCAAGACGGAAATGCTAGGTTTTGTCAGCAATGTTTTCCTAGTGGAAAAGAAAAACAGAGAGCAAAGGCCCGTGATAAACCTGAAGGACTTAAACCACTGGGTAGTTTACCAACACTTCAAAATGGATGGTATACACCTTCTAAGAGATATCTTGAGAAAAGGAGACTGGCTCACAAGGTTAGACTTGAAAGACGCCTACTTGACAATACCGATCTGGGAACCCCATCAAAGATTCCTCCAGTTCACTTGGCAAGGAAAGGTCTATCAATTATTGCAGTCTACCCTTCAGACTATCGGCCGCCCCTTGGTGCTTCACCAAGGTACTACGTCCCATGACCGCTTGGCTCAGGGAGAGAGGGGTAAGATTAATAATATACCTCAACGATATCCTTATAATGGCCCAATCCAAGAAGACTGCGTCTCTTCACTCAAACCTCGCCATCCGACTCCTAGAGCATCTAGGTTTTATCATAAACACGAAGAAATCTTGTACGGAGCCCAGTCAACAAACACAGTTCCTGGGCTTCACGGTAGATACACTGAAGGCAGAACTAAAATGACCTGCCGAAAAGGTCAGGAAACTCATGAAAGAGCTGAGGAAGGCACTCGCAAAGAAGACATTCCCACTAAGAATCTTGGCGAGGATAGTGGGCCTCTTATCCTCGACAATCCAAGCTATCTTCCCGGGACCCCTCAACTATCGAGCACTTCAGAGACTGAAGGGGAGTGCTTTGAGACCGAACCTTTCATACTCCCTAATGGTGCCCCTAGACCAAGAGTCGAGGACAGAACTCCTCTGGTGGCTGAAGAATGCCGAGGCATGGAATGGCAGAGCCATTTTCGGAGAAGAACCGGATCTAATAATAGAATCTGATGCGAGCTTGGAAGGATGGGGGGGCGAGATGTGGGGACTACTCAACAGGTGGACGTTGGACCACCCAAGAGAAGAGGTTGCATATCAACTGCTTAGAATTACTAGCAGGTTCATTTGCGATTCGCTGCTTTACACCGAAGACAGCGAAATGCTGCGTGACATTACGGATGGACAATGTCTCAGCTGTCCGCTATGTCAACAAACTGGGCGGACCACACTCCAAGGGCCTCATGGACCTGGCGAAGGGATTTTGGGAATATTGTTTGAACAAAGGTATTTCGGTTATAGCGGAACATATTCCTGGCTTAAGCAATGGTGTGGCAGACTGGTTCTCAAGGAATTTCAGGGACTCCAGCAACTGGAGACTAGACAGACAAACGTTTTTAACTATCCAATCGTTATGGGGTCCTTTCGAAACAGACCTTTTTGCAGATCGCCTCAACGTACAACTGTAGGAATTCTTCAGTTGGAGGCCGGATCCTCAAGCTCGGGGAGTAGATGCCTTCCTCCAAGATTGGAAGGGCTTGAAACCCTATGCCTTCCCGTCTTTTGCATTGCTTCCCCGTCTTTTCCTTCATGCTCGACGCTACAACGAGAAAATAACTGTAGTAACTCCCCTTTGGAGATCAAAAGCCTGGTTTCCGATCGTTCTCGAGATGAGCATAGATTTTCCAATCCTGATACCCTGGTTCAGAGAGGTACTTTTGGGTCCAGAAGGGAACGTTCATCCCCTCGTAGATCAGGGCCTTCTAGTTCTGACCGCATGGAAGATTTCAGGAGACAATGGCAGATCCCAGGTCTTTCGCCAAATGCTTTCATGCTTATATGCTGAGTCATGGGCTCCAGGTACAAGGAAGGCATATCGACTGGCATGGAACAAATGGGTTCGCTGGTGTTTTCAACGGGGTTATGATCCAGTTTCAGTTGATCTAGTTCATGCTGTTAATTACCTGTCTGAACTCTTTTCTTCAGGACTCTCTTACAGGACAGTCAATGTCTACAGGTCTGCAATATCCGCAGGACACTGCCTTGTTAATGGCCTCTCCGTTGGACAAAACTTGCTAACCAAAAAAATTATGAGAAGCATGAGAGTTCTCAATCCTCCAATTCCTAAATATTCCGCTCTTTGGGATGTTACACTGGTACTTCGTACCTTATCCTCCTGGGAAGAAAACTCTTCTCTCTCCTTGAAACGTATTTCTTTGAAGCTTACTGTCTTATTATGCCTGGTTTTCTTCAGAAGGACCTCTGATGTCAAAGCTTTAGATATTTCTAACAGATCCTTTCAACCCGAGGGTGTATGTTTGTATCTTAAAAAACGGACCAAAACCATGTCCTCCTCTATTTTCAATCCCTTCTTTCCACAGAAGGAGAGACTCTGCGTGGTTAAGTGTCTGAAAGAATATGAAAGAAGAACTGCTATTCTGAGATTGAATGAGACTCAATTGTTAATTTCCTATAGATTTCCCCATAAGGGAGTTTCATCTCCAACCCTGGCGTCGTTGGCGCGCCGGAGGTGCACCAGAGGTAAGCCCGTCTGCGCCTGTCCACTCCAGAATGGGCTTAGGGCCAGGCACTAGGGATCAGATGAGGCTATCGTACTCCAGGGAATCATAATGCCAACTCAATCAGCCACTTCACCCCTTATGCACTCAATCTATTAGAGGTGAGTCTCATTGCACCCACTGTCTCCATTGTCCATTCAAACTTACCCCCGCTAAGACCGGGCACTACCCCCAGACGGTCATTAGCACGGCCCTGATTAACTGCAGATCCCTGCCCAAACATGGCCACGAAATACACATGCTCTTGGAAGAGCATCATCTGGAGATCCTGTTTCTCACGGAAACATGGCTCGCCCCAGACTCTGACGCTGATATTGTACAGGCATTGCCTCATGGCTTCCTTATTCAACACCTGAATCGACCTAAGGGTAGGGGAGGAGGGATAGTTGTCATCTACAGAGACTCTCTTTCATGCAGATTCCACGACAGCCCTTTGACGGACTGCGAAAATGTGCACTTCACCATCCAAATATCCCCTCGTAACTCCCTATCAGGAGCTCTCATTTATCGCCCACCAGGAGCCTTGGGGCAGTTCTGCAGTTCACTCTTGGAATGCTCTTTGGCCATGGCCAGCACCCTGCCCAATTTTCTAATCTTAGGGGACCTCAATGTCCACTCCGATAATTGTAAAGACGACACTGCCACAACACTGCTCTTAGATCTGCCAGCCCATCAACTTCACTTACAAAATGACCTACCCACGCATAATCATGGGAACTTGCTTGACCCCATTTTTTGCAACATTCCTGACCTCATAGTCGGAGCACCCATTCCAGTGCCCTGGTCTGACCACCTGCTTATCCCCTTTAGCTGGCGGATCCGGACCACTCCACCTCCCACCCAAGCACCGGGTAGACTCTCTCGTCCCTGGGCCAAACTTGATCTCGGCAAATGGAAGCAGGTACTGGAGCATACTAGGCTTCACCATGGAAGTGACCCTTATACAGCGGACGCGGAGTTCTCGTCCTGGATTGAAAACTCCCTCGACACCGTCCTCCCCAAAAAAACGTATCTGAAACCAAGGAAAAAATTCACCTCTCCGTGGTTCACACACGAGGTCCGCCTCCTAAAAAAACTCTGCAAGAGATCTGAAAGAGTGTGGAGGAAAGATTTCGACCCTAACAGCAAGAGTAACTATAAACGGGCTATCCTCAACTACAAAAAAGCTCTAAAAAATGCGCAAACAGCCTTCTTTAATGAAAAAATCAGTACGGCATCCTGCTCGTCCAGAAAAACGTTCCAAATCGTGAAAAAACTCTTAAAAAACCCAGAGCCTACAGGCACGAGTGACCTCTCGGACAATCATTGTAATGAGTTAGCCACGTTTTTTGACCCAAAAAATACAAAACATCCTCCAGCATCTCCCCCCTCTCACCCCTGTGGACCCTCCACGTCCCCACCTGTTGCAGACCCAGACCACGAATACAGGACTTGACATGTTCACCCCCATCAGTGAGGACACTCTACGGCCCATCCTTCAATCTCTCAAAAGTGGGTCCCCACATGATCCAGCCTCAGTCAAGTATTTAAAACAGGTAGCTCCCACCATCCTTGCTCCGGTGGTGAACCTGATCAATACCTCTCTAGCAAACGGAACAGTACCCCCAAGCTGGAAGAAGGCGGTGGTTAGAGCCTTACCCAAAAAACCCAACCTGGACCCCAGAAACCTGTCTAACTTCAGGCCGATCTCCCTCCTTCCTTGCATCAGCAAGGTGGCTGAAAAATTAATTAACGGCCAGCTGTCCAACTACCTGGAAACCAATGCACTGCTTAAACCTTCACAGACAGGTTTCCGCCCGGGCCAGGGTACAGAAACAGCGATGGTAGCGGTTGTCGAAGAGGCTAGGAAGATCATCGATGCAGGAGGATCAGTGGCAGTGATCCTCCTGGACCTCAGCGCGGCCTTCGACACCGTCACCCACCATATCTTGGCTCAACGGCTCAGAGACCTTGGTATTTCAGGGTCTGCCTTGTCTTGGCTAAAATCTTTCCTCCATAATCGCTCCTTCCAGTGGCGGAGGGTGACTTCATCTCCAGGGAGACCCTATACGTTGCGGAGTGCCGCAGGGCTCGTTGTTGAGCCCGACGCTCTTCAACATATACATGTCGCCCCTGGAAAAAATTGTCACCCCGCACGGAATCAAACTCCTGACCTACGCGGATGACACCCAGCTGGTTGTCTCCCTCAGTCAGCAGGAAAATCCTACCATCGATCTGTACTCCTGGCTGGGGGACATAGTAAGGTGGATGAACAGATCCCACTTAAAACTCAACAGCGATAAAACGGAGAAATTGGTGATGGGCAACCAGTCTCACTTCTATCCGGAGTCCCTGTGGCCCCCGTGCATGGGCCCGCCCCCAACCCCCAAAGCAGACATCAAAAGCCTGGGGATCTGGCTTGATCAAAACCTCACCCTAAACACCCAAGCAAGGAAAACGGCAGGAATTTGCTATGGTCTACTACGCACCGCTCGCAAGATTCTCCCCCTGCTTCCTTTCCAGTCAAGAAAGCTCCTCATACAGGGCCTTATCCTGTCCAGACTGGACTACGGAAACGCCCTGTATCTTGGCGCGCCAAAGAAAGTTACAGCTAGGCTACAGGTTGTGCAAAACGCTGCTGCCCAAATTCTTACTGACACCAAGAACCGTTGCACGGCTAAACCAGCCATCAGAGCACTGCATTGGCTGCCCATTCTGCGAAGGGTGCAGTTCAAGGCCCTGTGCCTAACCCACAAAATCCTCCACGGAAAAGCTCCCCGTATCCTTAAGGACCATGTTTGTCCCACATACCACCTCTAGAACCCTTCGATCCTCCAATGCCCACCTAACCCAGACACCCAGGATAAAGAAAGCGCGCTCCGGAGGCCGGCGCTTTTCCTACCACGTGCCCAAATTGTGGAACGCTCTCCCTCTTAACCTCTGTGCCCAACACAATCTCCTGCCCTTCCAGAAGCTTGTAAAGACTTGGCTGTTCCCATATCTTTCCCCTCCCGCTCTCGCCTGATCTTCTGTTAGCACTGGGACGCTCCCGGGCAGCCATGCGCTTTAGAAATCATCTTACATTTACATTTACATTAATGCACTTTAAACTTGCATATTATGGCCTCCGTGTCGTGCCATTAAATTTAGATTTTTCACAGCCTGCTGGGCAGAAAATCTGGATTTTATTAAGGACACGGAGGCTAATATTATCCCTCCACTTTTTTGGATTGTATTTTATATCCCACCCTATTCTTATTACATATGTTACGTGTACTATTCTTCTTCTTCTTTCAGAATAAGAATTTACTTCCCTCTGGACTAGAAGTTGAAAAAATGTTCCTTGGATTATTGTTCTGTACATATTGAACGTATTTCTTTGCAGCCTGACAAAGGAGGAAGATACCTGGTCAGAGAGGGACTAGTCATCTCTTCAGAATGTTCACTAAGTTCTAATCTATTGTTGCTGCTGAGCTGTGGTAATAAAGGATATTTGCATAATATTAGCCTCTGTGTCCTTAATAAAATCCAGATTTTCTGCCCAGCAGGCTGTGAAAAATCTAAATTGTCTCTGCATTAAATAAATCAAGGGTGAATTCTCTACTGTCCATAGTGTAGATGCAAAGCTTTATTCAAGTTGTCAAACATGCTGTTCGCAGTGTAGATCGAAGGCAGTAGTCGACACAAACATCGAGCAATGCTTTTTTGTCACATACTTTCACAAAATGTGAGGACACAGTACAATTGCCTCTGCCTTAAATAAATCGAGACTGAATTCAATGTTGTCTGTAGTGCTGATCTGCTCCTGGTATCAAGTAGTGAACTCTGTTGACCGCAGTGTACATTTAAAGGCAGTAGTCAGTATACACATTGAGGAATGTTTTTTGTCGCATCCTTTAACAACATTATCTCTGCCTTGCATAAATCAAGACTAACTTCTATGCTGTCCGTAGTGTAGATGCAAAGCAGAATTCAAGTTGTGAACCCTGCTGTCTGCAGTGTAAATCGAAGGCAGTAGTTAGGACAGACAACGAGGAATGCTTTTTGTCACATCCTTTAACAAAATATGAAGACATATAGTACAATTGTCTTTGCATTAAATGAATCAAGGGTGAATTCTCTACTGTCCGTAGTGTAGATGCAAAGCTGAGTTCAAGTTGTGAACCCTGCTGTTCGCAGTGTAGATTGAAGGCAGTAGTCAACACAAACATCGAGGAATGCTTTTTTGTCACATACTTTACCAAAATCTGAGGACACAGTACAATTGCCTCTGCCTTAAATAAAACGAGACTGCATTCAATGTTGTCTGTAGTGCTGATGTGTTCCTGGTATGAAGTAGTAAACTCGGTTGCCCGCAGTGTACATTTAAAGGCAGTAGTCAGTATAGACATTGAGGAATGTTTTTTGTCGCATCCTTTAAGCTGCATGTTATGTTATGTTATGTTATATTTATTTTTATATAGCGCACGGCTACTCAAAAAGAGTGTCCCGGCGCTTTTTATAATGAGACCTGCAGCGGGATAACACAACACAGTAATAAAAACAAAGTGGAAAGCAGAAAACAGATAAAAACAGAAAAAAAACCTAGAGGGCAAACAGCCAGGTTTTTAGGCCTTTCCTAAACGCGAGTAGACTAGTAGCTCCCCGGAGTGCCAACGGCAAGGTGTTCCACAGCTGTGGCGCCAGCAGTCCAAAGGAGCGGCCTCACATCTGCATCACAGAACAACCCTGGATAATATATTCTGAAGGCTGAAGAGGGGTCCTGCTCATGCATGGGCACCCTCTCTCACAAAACCCAGCACCCTGCCTTCAGGATTGATAAGGCCTGCCATAGGGGGTGACTGATAGGTTTATATGTGCAGTGATATAAGGTAGATATAGGGAACCTATATCTAAGTAAGAGGTGCAACCACCACCTTACACAGGCTGCTGTAGCAGTCCTGTGGTGTCATTTTGAGTGGTCTCTCAGGGGTGACATAATACATGCTGCAGCTGCTGAGAGGCCTCTGGGGTACCTATGTCCTGGGTACATAGGATAGCACATACTAGGGACTAATAGGTGCACCCCATAATCCAATCTGGAGTGTACCTAAAGTACATGCCATCATTTTTTAGAGAGAAAGCAGCTAGGCTGGGGTCCTGGATAGCAGGATCTCAGCCAGACTACAGTTGAAAAACAGTGAAACATCAGCAAAAAGTGTGGGTTACTATAAGGAGCAGATCCTACTCTCCTACACACCAAACCCCGGGTTTGGTTTTACAATGATACTCAACTAAAGCTTTAATACTCATTGGGCCCAATTCACAGAACTAATCTGAGACACAATCCTAAACTTACGACTTTTGGTATTCACCAAGGCATTTAGTAGTAGTAAAGTTAGGAGTCCTAACTTCACTACAACTAAATGCCTTTTGTGAATACCAAAAGTAGTAAGTTTAGAATTTTGTCTCAGATCTAAGAAGGTGTCGTGTGGTTTACTTATGTATGTTTTCTGTATGAGAACGGGTGAATGTTGCCGATATTGGCACTAATCACTACAACTAAAATACCTGTCAGACACACCCACAGGGACTGTTTGCAGAGGATAAACAGTGTGACGGCGTGAACTCACACATGCAGACAACCTTTCCAAATGGAAAAGGGTACTACAAATCCATCTTTATAGAAGAGAAGAGTTTCCCACAGAATATGTATCCGGCCTCCTGCTACCCCAGGAGCTCTTAAAACACTGACGTCTCCTGCTGCTCCTGGGTGCGTCCAGGCTTGCTTCAACCCGCACTGCAGGTGCAACACAGGCGGCAGGAGCCTCCAGGCTCATCACAAGCACTCATCGAAGGCGTGAAGAGGAGTGTGTCCCCACCTGTGCATGATAACACCCACCAGACCTAGAAAAGCACGTCCTCAGCACTCTAGCCGGCCATCTGGAAGAACACCGTCTACTTCATAGCAGGCAGGCTGGGTTCCGGCACCCCAACATAGCACAGAACTAGTCATGATCTCGGTCACCGATGAGCTAAGAGTCAGGGCAGATAATAAACAGCCAAGTGCCCTGATTCTCTTAGACTTATCGGCGGCTTTTGATACGGTCAGCCACACCATCTTACTGGACCGTATCGCGAAACTGGGGATCACAGGCCAGGTGCTAAAGTGGCTAGAATCCTTCCTGTCAGGTCGAACCCAGAGAGTGCAGCTAGGAGACCAACTGCCTTCAATCAGTGAAGTGACTAGGGGGGTGCCCCAGGGGTCGGCTCTATCCCCCCTGCTTTTTAACATCTACTAACAACCATTGGTGGAGGAGCTTATGCGTATGAACTGCGAAATTTTCAACTACGCAGATGATACCCAGCTATTAGTTCGGCTGGATGACACCAAAGAGGCCCAGGAATCAGTGAGGAATTTGCTCAGCTTCACGGTCAAGTGGATGACTAACAATCTGTTCAAAGTGAACGCTGACAAAACGGAGGTGCTGGTGATCAGCAACAAAGAGGACCCCTGGAGCGACCTGTACTGGCCTCCTGAGTTGGAAACCACCCCGTCTCCTGGTACTGCAGTAAAAAGCTTAGGGCTAAGGATCGACGCGGATCTCTCAATGGCCCCTCAAGTTTCTGCTGTCGTCGGATCCTGCATTGGTGTGTTGAGGCAACTACGAAAGTTAGTCCCTATCTTATCTGCCTCCACCCTGCAATCGATCGTATCTGCCACAGTCATTTCAAGACTCGACTATGGCAATGCTTTATATCTTGGCCTGCCACAGAAGCTGTTGAGGAAGCTGCAGGTGATACAGAATGATGCAGCCAGGCTGATCCACTCCCTGCCTAGAAACTCGCACGCAACCCCCCTGCTTCAGAAGCTGCACTGGCTTCCAGTGAAATTTCGAGTCGAGTTCAAATGTCTCTGTGTGGCCCATAAGGCACTCTTTGGGAAAGCCCCAGAGTACGTAAATTAAGCAACGTTTGAAGAGGTATATTCCTGGGAGACCCTTGCGCTCAGGAACAACCTCCAATCTGATTCAACCAAGGTTCAAATTAAAAACCAAAGGAGACAGGGCCCTGTCTGTGCTTCTGCCACAACTGTGGAATGAGCTCCTGCCCGCCTTGAAGGAGGAATCACAGCTTCTACCCTTCAGAAAGAAACTAAAAAACAATCTTTTCAGAAAGGCTTTCATGACAGTTTAGGTGGTGGAATAGCTCAATCAATCAATCAAAGCATTTATATAGCGCACTACTCACCCGGAGGGTCTCAAGGCGCTAGGTGAAAGGGGTCTGCTACTGCTGGAACAGCCAGGTCTTGAGTTGCTTCCTGAAGGCGAGGTGGTCCTGGGTCAGGCGGAGGTGGGTTCTATGGGCACCAGTGGGTTATGTTCTTCTGTTAAGCGCTTAGAGACCGGCGGTGATAGGCGCTATATAAATATTCCTTAACATAACATAACATAACATAACATAACATAACATAACATAACATAACATAACATAACATAACATAACAGACCTACAAGTGTTGTTTTTCACACAGAGGGTTTCGCCACTGAAAGCAGCTGCAGCAGGAGAGAAAACCACATGCGATTCCCAAAAACTTGAATGTACCACCAAACACCTGTCATCATTGGGAATGGGACCCTCGATACGATAATTCTGGGATGTGGAAATAACAGGAATTTTTCTGGGGCGCTCATAATTGAGGCCACACTAGAGGAATGTCTTCGTAACTGGTACACTTTCTTTGACACCTAGTTTATGTTTATTATCTCTCTCAGACCCTGCTGCAAACAGTGACCTGTAAACCAAGGAACTGGCTTTAGAAAGATGGAACTATGGAGCAGTTTTATTATTCTTTCTCGCAACGCAGCAAGCCACCTCACTACACTGTGTGAAAGGGCATGAATGTGACATATTTACCATTCATTATATGGCCACTTTTGTCTGCGTAGCTCCAGTGCAGGCACCCTGGTGCCATATTGCTGCACGGGTGTCTGTGTTGTTGGTGTGATTGTTTTTGTGCAGCAAGGGACATCATCTTGCACAAAAACAATCCTGACAGGCATTTTCCTCTATGTAGAAAGGAGAAATAAAGATATTTCTCCTCGTTATGCCTCACCCGGGGAAGCGTGGCCTTTTGACACATTCCCTGCTCTACCACTACGTGTAAATGTGGAAAGTGCTAAAATCCATGGATAAATGTGGGGGAACCCCCACCCTCCACCCATGGACGCCGCTCTGGTTCAGAGCAACGCAACACAGCGATTTACACTCTCTTGCGTTATTCTGCGGCGTCCCTCAAGGATCATCTCTGAGCCCCACCCTCTTCAACGTCTACATGAGCCCCCTCGCGGCCATCGTACGCAAACACAACCTCAGCATTATCTCCTACGCCGACGACACCCAGCTGATCCTCTCCCTGACCAACGACCCCGCCTCCGCCAGAGCCAACCTGCACGAAGGGATGAAAGAGGTAGCCGAGTGGATGACGACCAGCCGCCTGAAACTGAACTCTGACAAGACGGAGGTCCTCATCCTGGGCTCTTCCCCCTCCGCCTGGGACGACTCCTGGTGGCCTCCAGCCCTGGGCACCGCACCCAAACCAACAGACCATGCACGCAACCTGGGCTTCATCCTGGACTCCTCCCTCTCCATGACCAGGCAAGTCAACAACGTCTCCTCGGCGTGCTTCAACATCCTACGCATGCTACGGAAGATCTTCCGGTGGATCCCCACCGAGACCAGGAAGACCGTCACCCAGGCCCTCGTCACCAGCCGACTGGACTACGGCAACGCCCTCTACGCCGGTACCACCGCCAAGCTCCAGAAGAGACTCCAGCGGATCCAGAACGCCTCAGCCAGACTCATCCTCGACATCCCACGAACCAGCCACATCACCGGACACCTGAGAGACCTTCACTGGCTCCCCGTCAACAAAAGAATCACCTTCCGCCTCCTCACCCACGCACACAAAGCCCTACACGACCAAGGCCCGAGCTACCTCAACAGCCGGATCAACTTCTACGCTCCCAAACGCCACCTCCGATCAGCCAACCACGCCCTCGCCGCCGTCCCCCGCATCCGAAGAGCGACTACAGGAGGAAGGTCCTTCTCCTACCTGGCCGCCAAGACCTGGAACTCCCTCCCGACCGACCTACGCCTGACCCAAGACCACCTCTCCTTCAGGAAGAAGCTGAAGACCTGGCTGTTCGAGCAGTAGCGGCACCCCCCCCCCCCCCCCCCCCAGCGCCTTGAGACCCTACGGGTATGTAGCGCGCTCTATAAGTGTCACTGATTGATTGATTGATTCTAGATTTTTCAAGGCATGCAGGGCCACGCAAGGTGGACTTGCATCGGTTGATCAATCTCACTTCTGACACAAGGGCGACGCCAACCATTGATCAATATGGCCCTTTGTGCTCTTAAAGTTATAAATGTGAGACCACTACAGGCTGACAGTATCCTGCACATGACAGACTCTTAATATCTTGTCCTCCTCCTCCTGCCCCAAAGGGCGCCCTCATCTGCATCCCGGACGCCAGCATCCTTACACCTGGTCTCGGTATAAAACCGCGTGTCCTCCTCCTCCTGCCTCGAAGGACGCCTTACCTGCATCCCGGACCCCGCATCCTTACACCTGGCCTCAATATAAAATGCGTGTCCTCCTCCTGCCCGAAGGGGGCCCTCACCTGCATCCCAGACCCCGGCATCCTTACACCTGGCCTCTGTATAAAACTGCATGTCCTCTTCCTCCTGCCCCAAAGGGCGCCCTCACCTGCATCCTGGACCCCAGCATCCTTACACCTGGCCTCGGTTTAAAACCACTCGTCCACCTGCCCCAAGGGCGCCCTCACCTGCATCCCGGACCCCAGCATCCTTACACCTGGCCTCGGTATAAAACTGCGTGTCCTCCTCCTCCTGCCCCGAAGGGCGCCCTCACCTGCATCCTGGAACCCCGCATCCTTACACCTGGCCTCGATATAAAACCACGTGTCGTCCTCCTCCTGCCCCGAAGGGCGCCCTCATCTGCATCCCAGACCCAGGCATCCTTACACCTGGCCTCGATATAAAATGCGTGTCCTCCTCCTGCCCCAAAGGGCACCTTCACCTGCATCCCGGACCCCGCACCCTTACACTTTGTCTTGGTATAAAACCGCATGTCCAACTCCTGCCCCGAAGGGCACTCTCACCTGCATCCCGGAATCGCATCCTTACACGCGGCCTCAGTATAAAACCGCTTGTCCTCCTCCTCCTGCCCCGAAGGGGGCCCTCACCTGCATCCCGGACCCCCGCATGCTTACACCTGGCCTCGGCATAAAACTGCGTGTCCTCATCCTCCTGCCCCAAAGAGTGTCCTCATTTGCATCCCAGACCCACGCACCCAAACACCTGCCCTCGGTATAAAACAGCATCCTCCCTCCCAAGAGGCTCCAAACGCTCATGTGGCCTCAGGAGACCCGAGAGAGCTCTTCAAACCAAGGTCTCTCCTGGTCCTGGCAGTTGCCTAACTGTGCCAGCACTTCTGGGCTGAACATCCCACTGACTCAGCACTACCCGCCCCAAATGTGCTGAGTGCACCATGTAATCGGATGGCAAACAGCCCCCACACACTCTGTGTCATCCCTAGTGAGGGTTCAGTTTCCTCATACACCACAGGGCATCCTGGGTGTATGCAGGGTCCTGGCGGGGGGGCCTAGAGCTTCCCCTGTCAGTCCATTATGGGAACATCTGATGGGCGTTCCGGGAATGAGGGCCCCCTGCCTGGTTGGGGGACCCCGGCCTCCTGGAGCAGGACACACAGAGGCACTTGCTGTGGGACTCTCATGTAACACACATGGCTGGAGTCACAGAGTGTGCATCACAGGTGAGACAGCAGCTGCGCGCCTGGGCACAGCTCACAGGGGGACACCCTGTGAACCTTGAACATCTTCGGTGCCGTTTAAAGAAGCTGGACAGATGTTTCTTAAAGTTTGCATCACCCACAAAGACCTGAGCCTACAATGGGTTCATGAAGATCTGTCCAGAGGAGCAGAGTTATGGGGAAGCCTCAAAGGTCATTACCTTGTTTTCTGGGGCGCAGGGCATGGCCCGAGCCTGCTACAGACAGGTGAAGGCCGAGGGGAGTTCTTCTTTGTTGGTGCTGCTCTAAGCAGCAGGAAAATAAGACGGTTGACTTGTGTTGAGAAAGCTGTTAGCAACCAGACAGCCGAGGCACTTGGGAACATTACAGAGGAACTACAAATTGTGAGGATTGTAGCACTCCAAAATCGTATGTCCTAGATGTAGTCTTGGCTGATCGAGGTGTTGCATGTCACATCATCGGAAGTAGCTGTTGTATTTACATTCCGGACCATTCCCCTTCAGTTATTGATATGATCTCTAAATTACACAAAATTGCTGCCGAGATCCATCCGGATACTGGCACATGACCTTTTGCCAGCTGGCTTTGGACACTACTTGTTACCTGGGGCTGGAAAGTCCTAACAGTTTTATTTATAGTATTTGCTGTTCTGTTGACATGTTGCCTATGTATACAATGTGGTCCAATGCTTTGCTCCACCTGTATTACTGCCTGTACACCTGCTAAACGTAATGTTGCACAAATGAATGCCCAGTGTATACTAGAAAAAAAAGTTGATAATATGATGCAAATTGATATACAAGATGTTTACATGGACTATCCTAGATCATAAATGTCTTCAGCTAATGCTAAAAGGGTCGTCTGTGGAAAATTGGCAGCGATCAATGTTAGCATTTAGCTGAAGCCATTTAGATTCCAGCAGCCATTTTGTCTGCCATGTGTTTACCACGTGCTGTTTCCTTCTTCACTGTCGTTTGCCCTTGTGCTCTTCTCAAAGGACTGGCTATACTTAGACTCTGCTACTCTTCACATACGCAGAGGAATCTGTAATTGTCTGTACATATGTTTTAGTCTGTAACTGTCAGGTTGTTTCTACCGGAGTCAGCAACTGCTAGCTCCTCCCTTACAGTTGACTATGCATTTCTGTATGACCATCTATGTATGTAACTCTCATATATGTGCTTGTACCACCTTCCTTTGAGCTTCTGTGTGGGTATAAAAGACCCATGGTTCTTCTACTCCTTGTGCTACTTCATACACTACCAAAGGGTGTTGTGTGAATGTAGCTCCACCTCATGAGGTTTAATAAATATCTCTTTTGACCATTCTGTTTCATGCCAACTTCTAATTACTTGTCTGAGGACTTGCGTGCAGAGATGGGCGAACCCCTAGCACTGGTACGCCTGGCTGAGGCCCACCTCTACCGATTGGCGCCCAACCAGTGGGTCTCATCGGCGACTCGGATGCCCGAAGGAGTGGTCGAAATGGAGGATTGGAATCTCGCTGCGGACGATCGATGCCTGAGGAGACCTGCGTCATGGCAACCACAGCGTTTTTCTTCTCTTTCTGATCTGACCCTCCGGTGGTGCTGGTGCTCGACTGAGATCTGTTCTGGTGTTCGCCGTGCAGAGACACTTTTGGTCGATTCAGAACTTGCCAATTGGAATCGGGAGCCCTATTCTTGGTAAGTTTGGTTGTGAGAAAGTGAGAGGAATGCGCCTGCTGCGAAAAGAGAGTTTAAAGTGATAAATGGAAAGTTGGCCAATATATGTGAATATATGGGAGGATATATATATATATGAATTGCAAATTATATAGGCAGGTAATGCGGAGATTTTTCTCTATCCTGCTAATTATATGTAACGGCACATTTTCTGTTAAGTGGCACTGCTATATAGTATTATATATCTTACAATATTCTTGGACATGCCTGTTTCAAGCACCCTTCGTAGAATGCGTTGCTTCTGAGATGGTACCGAAGTGAGTATTGAGAGGAATCAGTTGGCTCCCCTGAGGGGACGCCTAATAGGGACATGTATATTAAAGATGGTATTTCTTCTATAATGTACAGCACGTTATGGAATAAATATACTAGCAAGGATCCTGAGTTGCGATGGCCTTTACATGGATCATTTGATCTTAAAAAGATTCAGTATGTGGAGCAATGTATGTTTAAGCACAGAAGTAGACAAGACATGTTTGACTGTGTACGAATGTGGGAGAAAGAAGGGCGTGAAAGAGTGAGAAGGGAGCAAGCTTTGATAGAAAAGGAACAAAGCAAAAGTATTCATGCGAAAGCGTTGGAAGTTAAAAATAAAGAAATGCAGGAAATACAAGAAAGGGAGGATAGGGAGCATCATTTACGGGTAAATGGCAAATACTCTGTCCGACGCACCCTCTATCCTCTCCTTAATAAACCACAGGATGATTCAATTTTGTTAGATCACTCCCGCCTCCATTTGCTTTTCCCTCTGCCCCTGAAGTTGATTCTGATGATGATGCTTCTCTTTCGGATCAGGATAAGTCAGGATCAGATTCTCTGCGAGAGACTTGCTCTATGTTGACTGTTGATCGTGCGGCTGCTCTTAGATCCGCTGCTCATAAAGGCGCCCGTGATAACAATTCTGCTTCAGATCTTGTAGCTGAGGTACAACAATGGCAGGATAGGGAACAGCTATATTTTGTAGAAACGTTTACCATAGAAGTAATTGAACGGTTTAGAAAGCATTCCACAGAGTTAGAGCCTGCTAATATTGAAAACAATTGTAAGCAATTGAGTGATGGTCTTTTTCCTCTCTCTCAGGTGGCTGACTTGATTAGAGGCATGGTTAAATTGCGAACTGATGCACTCCATTTGCGAAAGGAGAGAAAGGCAGCTGCCGCAGCTGGACAAACAGTTCAAACTACCATGTTGCAGTCTGACGTTTCACCGACAGATAAGAATGATATGGTTCATGTGAAACCCATGCAGGAAGCCGCTCCTTTGTATGTTCCTCCTAAGTGTGCGGGGACAAGTGATGAAAAAGATTCCACTGATGCGAAGGGTTATTATTTTTTATTTGGGTTTATACTCCATGGAGTAGAGCAGATGTCATGGCTCTTAAAGCTGCTTTGCCAGACCCGCGCAAAAATCTGGCCGCTTTTTACGAGGAACTTTGAGGAGCTATTAGTTCTTCTACCATGACCTTATCTGATATTGACATGTTTTTGGGTTTATTTTACCTCCTGATATGTGGATGACCATTTGTTGACCGTGCAACTTTTGGGGATGTTTGGAAGGAGCTAGAAAGGATTGCTACGGAAAGGGAACCTGCGCAGAAACCACACCAAGCGATTTTAGATCTTCCAAAGGCTATAGTAGTTACATTGAAAACTCTCATTCCTCCTAAAAAGATAGATTGGACTGTATTAGCACCCTGCAAGCAAAAGGCAGATTAATCGGTTTCTGATTTCTTTACACGTTTTGAGGAGGCATTCCACGACTTTAGGGACTAAAGAAGGGAAAGACGAACAGTATGCGGAAATTGGAAATATGTTTGAATATGTTAATTCATCTATGAGATGTATCATGAATATGAATTATAAGGATTATTAAATCCGGATTACTTTTGAAATAACAAAGAGAAATGTATTTGTAGAATTTATTTAAGGGCCAGTGGTTCCCCTCATGGGAGTGCAACTGGGGGACACTAAGTACCTTTACTCAGTGCTATACACATTGTGAATTCAACCCCCACCGGCCAGAGGGAGAAACTCCGAAAGCGCCCAAGGAGTTCAAATTGTCAGTTTAACCATTAAACTTGAGGTTACCAGTGTGCCTCACTCCTATCATTTTTAATTGTCAGTATTATGAACGACAGGAACTAGAGGCTAAGGGAAATGAGGATAAGAAAAATAAGGACATGAAAACAAAGGTTATGATTGCTCAGGTTTATGGTCCCTCTTATGAAAATAGTGGTCGAGGCGGATGTGCAATGTATCGCCCTGGTGTACCCTCTTTTCCCAAGCTACTTTGTCTACTGATCAGTGCGCTTATTGCAGGGAGACTGGACATTGGGCTTATGAGTGTCCTCATTGGCGTCTTTCCCAGTATCAGCGTTGTTGGGGACAAATGAGAGAGGCTCAGGAAACCCAGGACATAGGGGAGGTATGGATGATCGTGCTCGATTTGAGACTGTTGGGCGTCCTCCGAATTCTTCAAATACGTTTGATAGGCGTAATCGATATCAAATATCTGACTATTTGGATTTGGATTTGCAAGGCTCCGCTTATGCATAGGAATGCCTAGGATAGGGTAAGGAATCAGTCAAAGTCCCAGTAGATCAGAAGGGTCCCTACGTCCAAGCACATGTTCTGGGTTCTACTGATCGGTTTCTGGTTGATACTGGAGCTACTCGTAACACCTTGTCTGAACAATTGGTTCCAAGTGCTCCCCTGTGTGGCTGAACCATTACATCGATAGGTTTCGATGGGACGCCTTCCCTTAGCCCACTGTCACAACCACTTGCGCTCCATGTTGATAAATTTACTGCTCCATGTCCATATTTGCTTTCCCCTAACACACCGAACAATATTGTGGGTCTTGATATGCTCAAGTATTTTAGAACTACAATATGTTGTTCGCCTGAAGGTGTGCGTGTTATTTTGAATGATAACTATCCAATTATTGAGAAGTCCTGTCTTATTAGAGAGGATATTGCATTGGCTTCACTCCCAGGTACTTTGTGGGCCACTTCGGATACTGATGTAGGGGAAATGGTTATTCCACCAGTGCATATTAGTGTCAAGGAGGGAGCTTCATTGGCACGATTGCCTCAATACAAAATTTCTCGAGTAGGTGAAGAGGCACTTGTACGTATTGCTCATGATTTGATTGAAGTGGGGGTTGTGGAAGAAGTCCCATACAATATTTGCAATAGCCCTATTTTGCCTATTCTGAAGAAAGACACTGATACAAAAATCTACAGGTTTGTTATTGATTTACAAGAAGTTAACAAGATCGTAGTGCCACAATACCCAGTAGTCTTTGATATTACGACACTCCTAACCATGGTTTCCCCGACAGCGACTACCTTCACTGTGATTGATTTGAAAAGTGCTTTCTTTTCAATTCCTATTCATCCTGACAGCCGATATTTGTTCGGCTTTACTTTGAATATTCAATCCTATAGATTCTGTAGAGTTCCTCAGAGGTACAAAGAGAGTCCTAGTATTTACAGCCAAGCATTGAAAAGACAGCTTGATTCGTTCCCTTTACCCACAGGGGTGGCTCTCATACAATATGTCGATGACATCTTGTTGGGAGCTGATACGCCTGAACAGTGTGACGAAGGCACATTGTCTTTGCTTTCATTCCTTGCATCACATCATCACAAAGTTTCACGGAATAAATTGCAGTATTGTAGACCGAAGGTGATTTATTCAGGTCACCGTCTGTCTAAGGAGGGACGTGCACTCACACCAGATCGCATTCAAGCTATTTTAGACACACCAGTGCCCCGTACTCAGAAAGATGTCTGTGCATTCATTGGCCTTACTTCTTTTTGTAGGCAATGGATGTTAGGCTTTCATACATTGTTAAACCCCTGTTGGCTCTTTTGACTAAAGATACTCTAATGCCCCTTCCATGGACGACTGAATGCCAGAATGCTTTCCAACAGTTACAACAAGCCCTTTGTTCTGCACCAGTATTAGGCACTCCGGATTACACTAAGGCTTTTACACTCTATGTACACGAGAGAGATGGTTGCGCACTTTCAGTGTTAGTACAGACACACAGTGATAAGCAGCGTCCTTGTGCATATTTTTCAGCTGTTCTTGAACCAGTTGCCCGTGCATTGCCTGGGTGCTTCCGCTCTATTGCAGTGGCAGATGTGTCTATACGTCAGAGTGAAGGGATAGTTTTGTCACACAGACTATTGGTGTTAGTACCCCATGCAGTTGATGCCCTTCTGAATCAAACCAAAACGCAGTACTTAACTAGTGCTTGTTTGACAGGATATGAATTGACACTCTTGGCCCCTCATAACACTTTGAAAAGATGCTCAACTTTGAATCCAGCTACTTTGTTGCCGTATCCAGCGACTCAGTCTCAGCCACAGGAGTCTCATGATTGTATATTCCTTACTGAGGAATAGACAAAGGGTTGTGTTCATTTACAAGACACGCCCCTCTAAAGCGTTGATGAGGAACTGTGGGTTGATGGGTCCTGTTTGAAGTTACCAGATGGCACAACATCAGCTGCATATGCAATTTCAACACTTCAGACGGTAGTTGAGACAGCTCGTATGCCACAGAAGTCAGCTCAGGCAGCTGACCTAATAGCTTTGACACAAGCGTGTGAACTTAGTGCTGACTTGTCTGTGAACATTTATACAGATAGCTGCTATGCTTTCGGAGTGGCCCATGATTTTGGACTACTCTGGAAGGAGAGAGGCTTTCTTACATCCCACGGGATGCAAATAATGCACGGAGAATTAGTACACAACCTTTTGACTGCCTTGACATACCCGAAGAAAATAGCAATTGTTAAGCGTAGTGCACACAAGAAAGTAACTGATAAGATAGGACAAGATAATGCTTTTGCAGATCACACAGCTAGTGAAACTGCAATGCAGCGAAGCACCACGTTTATGTATGTAGTGAAGTCACAGGCTGAATTCTGGCATGATACCAGACAGGAAGTGCTAGACATGCAGAGATCTGCTTCTGCAGAGGAAATTGAGCAATGGTCTAAGGAGGAAACCTTGGATGATGAGGGCTGTTGGAAGAATAAAGAGATGACCAAATGGAGATTACCTAGAGCCTATTTACAACCTATGGTTCATATGGCACATGGGCCGGCACATGTTGGAGCCTCCTCGATAACGAAATTGCTCATGCAAGTTTGGGAGCATCCAGAAATTGCCAGCACAGCTAAAAAGATGGTGCAGTCCTGTCTGATTTGTCTCCAGTATAATCCTGGTAAAGGGACACAGACTTCTACAGGAGGGTTTTCTACACCAACCGCACCTTTTGAAGTTTTGTAAATGGATTACATACAGCTTGAGCGCTGCAATAATCTAAAGTACATTTTAGTAGTGGTATGTGCCTTCAGTAAGTGGATAGAGGCATACCCAACGAGAGATAATAGAGCTCTCACTACTGCAGAGGTGCTTTTAAAGGAATTCTTCCCTAGATTTGGTGTTTGTAAACTTTTGTGGAGTGATAACGGACCCCATTTTATTGGACAAGTTGTCAAGTACGTCCTGAAAGGATTAGGGATCAAGCAGAAGTTTCATGCTGCTTTCCATCCACAATCAGCAGGGCTAGTGGAAAGGTATACCGCTACACGCAAGTTGAAACTGGCTAAGATTCAGGCTTCCACATCCTTGAAATTTACTGATGCACTACCCTTAGCACTGTTGTCCATTAGATCAGTGCCACACTCACGATCTGGTCTTACACCATATGAGGTGGTATTTGGAAGGCCTATGAATATTTGGGGAATTCCTAAGCCACATCCCAATCATGATGTACCATGTGCATTGATGATTGACAGTTTGATTTCTGTTCATCAACCGGTTCGAGAAGCTTTTCCTAATAGGTCTGCAGGTGAAGGCCATGGACTTCAGCTTGGGGACTATGTAATGGTTTGATCCTTCTAGAGGTCGAGCAGCTTGGAGCCTAGGTGGCGCGACCCAGAACAGGTAGTCCTTGCGACGAGAACTGCGGTTCGAGTGACAAACAGGAGGAACTGGGTGCATTCCACCCATTGCAAAAAAGTACTGTCTACCCTGGTGGAACCTGCTGCCTTGATCGACCATCGAGATATCCTGGATACGGAGAGAGGCCAAGCCATATCACCTGACGAACCTGAGGAAGCCTTCTCGGACCACACGATCCCTGATGTATCCCAATACCAACTAAGACCCCGGAAAGAACCTTCATTGTTGAAAAAGACTGGTTGAGCTACCGTCCTGGGTTAGTGAAAGGGAGCTGATGTGGCAAGGGGGGGGGGAGATCAGTCTTACATAGTGACACACGTCTTGACCCTCAGTGAAGAAACCAATGGCTGCCCAGGACTTTAGAGCTCCAATGATTATTTTAGCGACAAAACGACCCTGTCTGTGGGGAAAACATCGTCTACTGTGAAAATGTGCAATAAGAAGACTATATGCATTGCTGGATTTGTTGTCACTGTGGTTGCTATGGCAGTGATAACTTGGGTTGTAGAGGAAGTGGCTCCTCCTCGACAACTGCTGACTTCCACTACCCTAGTACCAGTTGAACATCATTATTTTACTCTCCCATATGAGCAGAAGCATAGACAATCTTATCTGAACAACATGTTCATCCAGATGTTACACCACACTCACAATGATACGAACACTATTGACTGTTGGGTGTGTGGGATGATACCTGCTCACCAGAAAAAGGGAGGAACACCTTTCATTCCTCTTTCCCTTTTCCTATAACTGTTCTTGTCAAGCCTGGTTTGCACTTCTAATTGCTTCTCAAAATACTAATATTACTAGTATGGCTGTAGGGAGAATAAACTATTATCTCAGTAAAGTGTGTTACCCAGATGAAGATGGCAATCCACAGGCTAAAGGAACTAAATGGGAGTGGGAGTAGTACCGACCAGGAAATGTTTCTACACCTTATGTTTTCCCAAATATGCGAACTACTAAGCGTAAAGGACCATTTGTAATATCCGTCAATAGAGCCCAAGCAGACTTGTGTATAAGCAGTGTTGGGAGAATCCCTGTTGGAAGAATTGAATGCGCTCAAGTTTTGACCATTGAAGGTGCAGTTTCATGTCTTCGCATAACACCTACTTTGTCTGCGGTAACAAGGGATACTACCATCTACCTGTTGGATGGTCCGGAGTATGCTGTTTGTCTTTTTGTTACCTTCTGTGTTTCTGGCATCTTTATCATATCATAAGGACTATCGACTGTTTAGTGATATCTCTAGAACAGATGTAAAAGGACAATAAGAAACTGATGAGGTGGACCAGGCTGACACTGCATTACAGCAATATCACAATTTCAATTTGGGACTGTTCTTCTTTGTTAGTGCTGCTCTAAGCAGCAGGAAAATCAGACGGTTTACTCGTGTTGTGGAAGCTATTACCAACCAGATAGCCATGGCACTTGGGAACATTACAGAGGAACTGAAAATTGCGAGGATTGTAGCACTCCAAAATCATATGGTCCTAGATGTAGTCTTGGCTGATCGAGGTCTTGCATATCGCATCATCGGAAGTAACTGTTGTATTTACATACCAGACCATTCCCCTTCAGTTTTTGATGCGATCTTTAAACTACACAAAATTGCTGCTGAGATCCATCCTGATACTGGCACATGGACTTTTGCCAGCTGAGTTTGGACACTACTCGTTACCTGGGGCTGGAAAGTCCTAACAGTGTTATTTATAGTATTTGCTGTTCTGTTGACATGTTGCCTATGTATACAATGTGGTCCAATGCTTTGCTCCACCTGCTTTATTACCTGTACACCTGCTAAACGTAATGTTGCACAAATGAATGCCCAGTGTATACTAGAAAAAGAAGTTGATAATATGATGTGAATTGGTATATAAGATGTATACGTGGACTATCCTAGATCATAAATGTCTTCAGCTAATGCTAAAATGGTCGTCAGTGGAAAATTGGCAGCGATCAATGTTGGCATTTAGCTGATGCCATTTTGTTTCCAGCAGCCATTTTGTCTGCCATGTGCTCACCACGTGCTGTTTCCTTCTTCACTGTTGTTTACCCTTGTGCTCTGCTCAAAGGACTGGCTATACTTAGACTCTGCTACTCTGCACATGCGCAGAGGAATCTGTAGTTGTCCATACATATGTTTTAGTCTGTAACTGTCAGGGGGTTTCTACCGGGGGTTCAACTGCCAGCTCCTCTCTTACTGTTGACTGTGCATTTCTGTATGACCATCTATGTATGTAACTCTCCTATGTGTGCTTGAACCGCCTTCTTTTGAGCTTCTGTGTGGGTATAAAAGACCCATGGTTCTTCTACTACTTGTGCTACTACATTCACTACCGAAGGGTGTTGTGTGAATGTAGTTCCAACTGATGAGGTTTAATAAATATCTCTTTTGACCTTTCAGTTTCCATGCCAACTTCTATTTACTTGTATGAGGACTTGCGTGCAGAGAAGGGTGACCCCCTAACACTGGTAGGCCTGGCTGAGGCCCACCTCGACAAGACTGGCCGGGCTAGGCACTACCCACACTCCAAGAGCTGTGTCCAGTGCATGCTGACCATGGCTGAACCCGCAGGTCTGAAGGCCGCGAGCATCTGGTTAGAGTGACAGGGTCACTGGTCACATGATGTGACCACAGCCCAAGAGATGTGCATGGCAAAAGGCATTAGAATAAAAGAATTAGGTGGCGATTGAGAGTTAGAATAAGAGAATTAGGTGGCGATTGGGAGGTGGGATAGGAGAATTAGATGGTGAATGGGAATTAGAATAGGACAATTAGGTGACAAATAGGAATTAGAAAAGCAGAGTTAGGTGGCAAAAGGTAATTAGAAAAGGAGAATTAGGTAGCAAATTGGAGAATTAGGAGTGATACTATAGTACAGAGAGACTTGATCTCAGAAATTTCACTTTTTGAAAAAATGATACGTTACATGATTGTGATCCTTTGCTACATTATCCCCACATTTTAATATTTTGTGCATTGGCCGTTCATTTCACAAAATATACAAGGATGAACTGGGGTGCTACAGCATGGAAACATCTGTGGCATGACAGGGCCTGCTAGAATGAGACATGCTAACTTTTGATTTCAATCCTATAAAGGGCAATGGGAGATGAGCCAGTGGCCTGACTTGTCCTGAAAGGTAACAATTCAAAATCCTTTTGGCAAGTAATGTCACAGGGTGACCTTTGTCAAACAAGACACTTTGGGGTGTCTATTAATCCACCCAAAACAAAATGGACGATCTTCAGTCCTCCAAGAGGTGCTCCTAGAACAGGAAAGGGGAGACCAGGTTTAAGACTTTGATTAATAAGGTGTTCAGATTGCAGCAAGTGGTATCTGGGGTAGTTACTATGTGCTTGTCCTTGCTAAAGAAATTCTTGATCTCATTAATCAACTTCATTCTAAAATCCAAAAATCTCTTCCGTGTTTTCACAAAGCCTGTTAGCTAACACTTGTCCTATGCTAATGCGAGTCACACCAACAGTCCAATCAGGTCTCACTTTGTTTCTTTTCCCACAACCAATACTAGCACAGTTCTTGACTACTGTCTAATCAAAGCTTACAACACACCCACTCTTCTGACTAATACCAGAACAGCTCTTTGTTACGTCAGTATTGCGCCTACTAATGACCCTCCCTTTACAATCTGGACTTTTCACACACCGCTGTATCAACCAATACCAGCGCGGCTCTCTGTGACGTCAGTATGACTCCTGCTCCTGTCACTCCCTTCATAAGGTAATACAACAATATTTTCTAACTTTTCATTATACATTTCTGTTAGTAACAACGTAAAAACAGCGCTACTCTTTCTGCTCCGCTAAACCAAAGATCGTTTCTTCACTCGCTTCAAAGAGAAAATTCTTCCTTTCAACACGAGTAAAAAACTGTTTATCCTACACTTATGCTGGGGGAGGACCTGTTACTCCTCTAGGGATACACCTCCTTTGGGTAAGGCCAAAGTTTCACAGGCGGGCCCTCTGATGTCACTCACACTCTGCTTTTATACAATATAGAACCTAATATAATACCTACAGCCCTGCATAGCTTTAAGATGTTATGACAACAGACGAGTAACCTTCTGCAGTGTGATGTCCTTACCACACTCTTCTAAAATCTGTTCCCGGGATTCCCAGGTATCTCTGTACTTGTACTTCCTGACAACATAGAACACAACACTAACTCTTGGTGTTAAACATATAGTTAATATTCAGAAATCAATAATCAATATTCAATAATCACCATACTAATCAATAATAACCATCTCTCTGCTACCAGAAAAACGGATCCAGCGAAAGGTCAGCGACAAACACATCACAAACAAATGAAAAATTCAATAGGCCCATATACACATTCAAATTGCCTGGCTGTTTCGCTGCGAGTCAAGTTTTGTAATTAACTTTGATCTTGATTAGTTAACTCACAGGAGATACAGTATTGCATCTGATATATTTTTATTCTCTGTCTACCTAATCTAAGGCTATAGGACAGACTCAGGACAGGGTAAATACTTAGTAAACTTCTCTACAGACCTGACGCACCGGGGCGCATCTCTCACTTTCTCTCTGTAAGAACTGGGACCACCAGTTCTCCGGGGGGTAGCTTGGCTCGAGCAGGAAGGCAGCCAGGGTCTTACGTGCAAAGCAGCTACATAACACACTCATCCACTGAGACACGAAGTGGGCGCAATAACGGAGACCACACCAGTATTTGGTCAAAGTAATTAAGGCATTAGCATTTCATTAGCATCGTATAAGCGTTTCATGGAAGCCTTTCATTATGCATTTCCTTTAAAGTGGTAAAGCATTTCATTCCAGCAGGTTCAGTAACGCATTTCATTAAAGCAGTAAAACATCAATTAACACAGCCTGTCGCATTTTACTCCTCATCAGGCAAAGATGGTACCTTTATAAACCATGGGCTAACGTTTCAAGGAGCAGTCATAACATTTCAAGACCAGAAACCATGTCATCAAAGTAGAACTGGAGTAAATCAATAAGTATCAGAGTTTAACCCCATCAGGATTCATTGAAGCCGCCCCTGCAAGGAAATTCAGGACACAGTGTAAATTCCCCAACTCAATTAGCAGGCATCAGGCATAAACTGGCATTTAGGCCTAACCACGGAACATGGAAGGAGCCTGCCCCACGCAGGCACAGTGTATAGGCCCGTATATTCTAGAGGCTTAAACCAGGCCTCCCGGTCACTCGCGGCTCATGGGGCCAACAGGGCCCAGTCACAGTGTTTCCTGGGGGAGGTGCGAACTCAGGGCCCCTAACTGGCCTTTCCCTCTCCTCCCCTGGGTTTACCTCTTGTCTTCGACCCTCCGGGGCCCTTGCATTGGTCGGGGGAGCCGATCGGAGGGGCCCTACCCTCCCGTGGGCCTCACTCGGCCTGTGCCGGTAACTGGAGCAGTGGCAGTGGCTTGGCGCCCGCAGATGGTCAGGCGCAGCGCACGGGGCAAAGCGGAGAGGGGCTCCTCAGGTCCTCCGCCCCCTCTGCGGTGAGATGGTGCTTCCTCGGGTGCCGTGCCTCGAGACCAGGGGCTGGTTTTTGGCTGCCAATGGCTGCGTGGCTTGGGCGGGGGGTGCGGCCGATGACGCACGGCGCTCCCCCGTCACGTGACACCGGCCCAGGCAGGCTTCGGGCCTAGTGAGGCCTGGCGGACTTGATGCGGCAGCCCTCTCCTGGCATCAGGGGCCACCGAGGGGGGTCAATGACGGCGCTGGACACAGCGCGATGGCAGGCGGCCACGGGACGGGAAGCCGATGCCGCGATGACAAGGGGGCCTCCTCAGGCGCCTCAGGGGGCAAGGTACAGTGCTTGGCGCCGAGTCAGAGGAGCGCTTCAAAGGGCAATCCAGCGCTTGGGTGGTGCTTCGCAGTGCTGGTCGCAGGCAGGGCCAGGGAGGCAATTTCAGTCGTTTCTGACACAGCGCTGGGCAGGGGGACAGAGTACAGCGCTTGGCAGGGGGAGCAGGATATAGCGCTTTCCACACAGTTTAGCAAGGACTGCAGGCAGAATGGACAGCAGAGCAGTTCAGTCAGGGGAGACAGATAGGGCCAGGTGGGCCCAGTTGACGGCAGGGGGTGCGCAGGGCAGCACAGTCCAGTACCTGGTGGATCCCCCAGCAGTCTCTGGTTAAAGCAAATATCCTTCTTGGCGCTTGGTTGGTTCTGCGCCCTTAGGTGATGGTTCCTTGAAGAGGGGGGGGGGGTTGAGTTGGAGACTGGATGAGTTTTCCTCAGTCACTGCGGATGGACCCTGGGGTTCCCTACCGCTGGGCCAGATCAGGGGGCTAGTCTAGGACACCTCACTCAGCTTAAGAGGCAGCCCCTAAATCCTGTCACTCCCAGTGGCATAAGTTCCTAACTAGGCCCTCCCACCTAAATCTCGTGCGTGGGTTCCCCAGGTCAGTGATGCCCCAACTGACTGGAAAGTTTCCCTCCCTTTCCTTATATAGGCCCAGGTCAGGTGACTACCCTCTAAGGCGGCAAAACTAAGCTCTGTCCCTATTCTAGAAGGTGCCAGGAGCTTCCCTACTCTAACTGTGGGCAGGCAAGGCAGGCTGGAATGGCAACAATGTATGGGGTATCAGCCAGCTCCTGGCAGCTAGAATGCGCCTTACCAAGACCACGCTGAAGTAGCAGGGACCTATGGCAGCCATGTTGAAGGTAGTGGGCACCTGCACCTAGCATTGATTTTAATATAACCCAGGGCATTTTAACCTCACAGGGCCAATATAACTACATTACAAGGGAGGACTTCCAGAATTAGGGGAGCGAAAAGCAAAAAGAAATTCTGTGAAAAGGGCCAAGTCCAACAAACTCTCTCCCTCCTCTATATTCTTCCAGAATCTTCTATCTAATCAAGTGTCTTTCAGTGGTGAATCTTCCCAGTCTGTTCTCTCTTTCCTCAGCAGCAGTAGTTCTTGCCTCTCTCTCTCTTGCACTCATGTTTGCCTTGCCTCGCTTACATGCATGACAGCTCTTAACATTTAAGTCACTCTAGTTATAGTCTTCATTTCTGCATGTCCCACCCTCAAAAGTTACAAGTCTTGATGAAATACGAACTCTGATTGGACAGGGACAGGGGAGCTGTAATGTTTAATCTCTTATTAGAACACTGGAATGTTGGGAGCTCCATTGAAAACAATGGAGTGCTCCGGGCTTATAATGGCTGGTGTAAGCCTGGAGCTCTAACATTCCAATGTTTCTTTGTTCACAGCTCTGGCTGTGAACAAAGGCTTCAGGGAGCCTGAGGGGATTCCAATCCCCTCACACTCCCAAAAGGCGTTGTTCTTTTTTGTTAGAACATTCTTCCCTCTAGTGGCAGAATGTTCTAATAGCCTTATAGCCCTTCATAGCTGGCTAAACCGGCTATTAAAGTCCCTCTCCCTTGTTAAAGGCCCTCACCTTTAACGCTGGAGAGGGCCTTTAATAGCCGATATAGCCTTCTACATGGGCTATAAGGCTATAATAAACTCTTTTGTCTAACAAACCCATCCCCTTCAGCTCATTTAATATTCTGTCTCACTTCCTTTTACCTGTATTTCATGTGACAATTTAAAATACATTTCAATACAGTTCCACAGTCAAGAAGAGGTTTCACACGGCGGATGTCCTTGGCTCTTGCCAGCCTGTCAGTGACTCGGTCAGCGTGTCACATCGCATGTCTAGCTCACCTCCATTTTTGTCTTTATCTTTTCTCTTGTATGCCACATGAGGCCCAAACGTACACTATTAATAAAGGAATCATAAACAGATGTTACTTTTTTCAAATAAGTGATTTTCATTGTTCACCACCCACATTTTACTCTATCCCATGATATTTTCTCCTTCCTTAAGCAAAAACATTAGCAGCGAGAGCTCTTTTTAGATTCAGGCTAGCATATGCCAGGCACAAGGTGCCTCAAGACCTAAGTTTAGTAATTTCTGCGGATGCGTGAGAGTTTTCCCTCTCAAAACAGGTTAGTCACGTTACTATCAAAGTATTTCTAATTTACGGATGTATGACGTTACAACGCATACTATTACAACTACCTACCGTTACAACGCGACAATTACAACGCATACCATTACAACGCATAGCGCTTTGAGGTGCTGGATAGTGGTAAGTATAATTTACTATTCTAACTCCAGTCCCCGTGGACCCTAGGGAAGGTGTTGGATAGTAAATTATACTTATTCCCTATCCTAGAGCGCCCCCCAGCGCAATGCGTTGTAATGGTATGCGTTGTAAAAGTCGCGTTGTAATGGTAGTGCGGAGTAAAAGATGCGTTGTAACGGGTGTATACCCTAATTTACACATGCGCAAAAGCATTTTCCAGTCTAAAGCGGGGTTTAGTCTCCTTGCATTCTGTTTTCATTATTTAAGCATGCGTAAAGCTCTTTTCCCCATATGTAAATGTTGTGTGTGTGTATTAATTTCGTTTTATTTACTATTTCTAATAATTAGCACTGTTAATGAGGGATTTCTTTGAGCAAGTTTTGTTTCCTTGAATCCTTGCTCCATTAGTAGTATGTAATCCGACAAAGCCCCACAGTCTGTCAGGGACTTCGGCAAGATCACAGATGGAAACTAGGTGGCACATGAGACACACACAGGTGCCTTTGCTGGGAGTCTTATGTGAAAATGTCAAGGGTACGGATGCCTTTTCTGCTTGTTCAGAGTGGGAATGAGTGCAATCGCTCACCACTGGCATCTACTCAGCCATTGAAATTGGCTTTTCCTGCTTAGGATAAAATCCTAATATGCTTTTTTTATTATTATTTTTTCGAATTTTTATATAGTGCGTACTTGGCCCAAGGGGATTAGTGTGCTTTAGATGAGCACCAGATTAGGAAGCCAAGCTCTTGCGGTGCTTCCGGGCAGCTGCACGATAGTTAACCAAAAATATATCAGGAACTTCATTGAATGAAGCAAAAATCCGTACGTGTTTCATTGTGAATGAAAAGAAGCACTTCCAAATATAATGATTTCTTCTTCTTGGGTGTGTCTCTATGACAGCAGTGCAGAGTGTTATTTATGAAAGTGAATATTACATCTTCTTTATTGATTGGACACTTGGGGCCTCATTGACGAGGCCCCAGTGGCACTTTTGCACCGCTGGAGCATCACTTTTTTGACTCTCCGGTGACACAAAGTGCCACAGCATATTTACAAGTCCTCGCAAAGTCACCGATCGTGGCTTTTCATGGCCGTGTAAATGTGTGCCCCTTTCATGCAGGACACTGCGTTAAAGGTGAGTTCCATGTGTGTTGCTGTGGGTGTTCCCACGCAACATCCATGGAATCTGAAGCATTTCAATATTTACGAGGAATTGTGTCATAACCCTACACTTCCCAATGGGAGTGGCGCCACAAGGAGAAATACTTTTACTCCTCCTAGTTGTTTCCTCTTTCTATGCTTGATGCATTCTGCAGCACGCATAGAAAGAGGAAAATGCCATGAATTATTGTTTCTTTGCAGGAAGGTTTCCGTTCATGCACAAAAACAAACATACCCGTAATGCAGGCACCTTTGCAACATGACGCAAGGGTGTCTGTGTTGGCACACGGCTGCTGTTTGTGTACTGCCTCAGGGGAGAAAGATAGGAATGCGCTGTATCTTGTAGATATGGCACAATCCCGCCATTTTCTTTTGACGCACGTTAGTGCAGCAGAAAAGCCAACAGTGCTGCCTTGCATCAAAAGTTTGTAAGTGAGGCCCTTAGAAGCTCTTTGTTTTAATCAACTGGTCTTCCTTTTATTAAATAATTTTTAATTTGATATTAACAAGTGCCAGAGGCATTTATTTGAGGTACATTCTAAATTGAACGTAGTAGTGAACAGTGATTCATAAATTGACAACAAATAGGAAAACTAAATCTGTCTAATAATTCATTAGAAATAGGTGAACTTTCCTGTACCAGTGCTCCCTCGTTGCCATGACGTTAGGGACCCTGCCTTGCCAGCCTGAAGCTCTGTGACGTTTGGCGTTGTCATAGTGTGAATGATGCGTTCTGCATTGTGACCTGTTCAGCATAAGCTGTAACAAGACCTGTGGATATGACTCAAGACCCCAGTGTCTCGCTGATTTTCATGGAGCAAGGTCGCAGGCTGATGGTTTCTGTGGAATCACTTGAAAATTTGATTGGTAAGTTTTACACCAATTTTATTGATCAGGAGTATGTCCCAGCACGAGATGAGATAGAAGTTAAGTGGGCTGTTATGATTACCTAAATGAAAATTGCATGTTTCAGAAGATTTTAATCTGATATAAAATTACTTTCTAATGTTACACTACTTGCCTGAACTTTTTAAATGGCTCGAAAGTTTTCTTTTATGAACATGCGCTACGTGTTTTAATGCTAATTGTTGCTGGAAAGTAATTTCTTACTTGTGAAAGTCCACCGTATTTGTTGTCTGATTTTAGAGAGATGATGCAATGTCTGGCACATTCCTCTGATGGCAGATTCCACTGTATATAGGATATGAGATGTAATTTTATGAGACTGGGGTCTTTTCATATAGTTATTGCAGTTACATATGTGCCTTTCATGTGTGGAATGCCTTCTCTCGGGTTTGACCACCTTTGCTGAGATTGATTGCTTTCAACAGAATCCACTGCAAGTGTGAAGGTATTTGTTTTGGCTGTTTTTTTGCTGGTAGCCGATCAGCGATTGCATTCCTACCAGACACTTGGAGCCGCATTTACGACGCCCCAGTGGCACTTTTTTGACTCTTGTGACACAAAGTGCCACAGCATATTTACAAGGCCTCGCAAAGTCACCGATCGTGGCTTTTCATGGCCGTGTAAATGTGTGCCCCTTTCATGCAGGACACTGCGTTAAAGTTGAGTTCCATGTGTGTTGCTGTGGGTGTTCCCACGCAACATCCATGGAACCTGAAGCATTTCCATATTTACGAGGAATTGCAAACCTGGGATTGCGTCATACCCCTACACTTCCCAATGGGAGGCGTGGGAGTGGCGCCACAAGGAGAAATACTTTTACTCCTCCGAGTTGTTTCCTCTTTCTATGCTTGATGCATTCTACAGCACGCATAGAAAGAGGAAAATGCCATGAATTATTGTTTCTTTGCAGGAAGGTTTCCGTTCATGCACAAAAACAAACATACCCGCAATGCAGGCACCCTTGCAACATGACGCAAGGGTGCCTGTGTTGGCACATAGCTGCTGTTTGTGCACTGCCGCAGGGCAGAAAGACAGGAATGTGCTGTATCTTGTAGATATGGCACAATACCGCCAATTTCCTTTTGACGCACGTCAGTGCAGCAGAAAAGCCAACAGCGCTGCCTTGCATCAAAAGTTTGTAAGTGCGGGCCCTTATAAGCTCTTTGTTTTTATCAACTAGTCTTTCTTTTATTAAATAATTTTTAATTTGATATTGACAAGTGCCAGAGGCATTTATTTGAGGTACATTCTAAATTGAACGTAGTAGTGAACAGTGATTCATAAATTGACAACAAATAGAAAAACTAAATCTGTCTAACAATTCATTAGAAATAGGTGAACTTTCCTGTACCAGTGCTCCCTCGTTGCCATGGCGTTAGGGACCCTGCCCTGCTAGCCTGAAGCTCTGTGACGTTTGGCGTTGTCATAGTGTGAATGATGCGTTCTGCATTGTGACCTGTTCAGCATAAGCAGTAACAAGACCTGTGGATGTGACCCAAGACCCCAGTGTCTCGCTGATTTTCATGGAGCAAGGTCGCAGGCTGATGGTTTCTGCGGAATCACTTGACAAATTTGATTGGTAAGTTTTACATCAATTTTATTGATCAGGAGTATGTCCCAGCACGAGATGAGATAGAAGTTAAGTGGGCAGTAATGATTACCTAAATGAAAATTGCATGTTTCAGAAGATTTTAATCTGATATAAAATGACTTTCTAATGTTACACTACTTGCCTGAACTTTTTTAAATGGCTAGAAAGTTTTCTTTTATGAACATGCGCTAAGTGTTTTAATGCTAATTGTTGCTGGAACTGGAAAGTAATGTATTACTTGTGAAAGTCCACCGTATTTGTTGTCTGATTTTAGAGAGATGATGCATTGTCTGGCACATTCCTCTGTTAGCAGATTCCACTGTATATAGGATGTGAGATGTAATTTTATGAGACTCGGGTCTTTTCATATAGTTATTGTAGTTACATATGTGCATTTCATGTGTGGAATGCCTTCTCTCGGGTTTGACCTTCTTTGCTGAGATTGATTGCTTTCACCAGAATCCACTGCAGGGGTGAAGTTATTTGTTTTGGCTGTTTTTTTGCTAGTGGCTGATCAGCAATTGCATTCCCTCCAGACACTTGGGGCCTCATTTACGAAGCCCCAGTGGCAGTTTTTTGACTCTCGGTGACACAAAGTGCCACAGCATATTTACAAGGCCTCGCAAAGTCACCGATCGTGGCTTTTCATGGCCGTGTAAATGCGTTCCCCTTTCATGCAGGACACTGCGTTAAAATTGAGTTCCATGTGTGTTGCTGTGGGTGTTCCCACGCAACATCCATGGAATCTGAAGCATTTCCATATTTACGAGGAATCGCAAACCTGGGATTGCGTCATAACCCTACACTTCCCCATGGGAGGCGTGGGAGTGGCGCCACAAGGAGAAATACTTTTACTCCTCCTAGTTGTTTCCTCTTTCTATGCTTGATGCATTCTGCAGCATGCATAGAAAGTGGAAAATGCCATGAATTATTGTTTCTTTGCAGGAAGGTTTCCGTTCATGCACAAAAACAAACATACCCGCAATGCAGGCACCCTTGCAACATGACGCAAGGGTGTCTGTGTTGGCACACGGCTGCTGTTTGTGCACTGCCGCAGGGGAGAAAGACAGGAATGCGCTGTATCTTGCAGATATGGCACAATCTCGCAATTTTCTTGTGATGCACGTCAGTTCAGCAGAAAAGCCAACAGCGCTGCCTTGCATCAAAAGTTTGTAAGTGAAGCTCTTAGAAGCTCTTTGTTTTTATCAACTAGTCTTTCTTTTATTAAATAATTTTTAATTTGATATTAACAAGTGCCAGAGGCATTTATTTGAGGTACATTCTAAATTGAACGTAGTAGTGAACAGTGATTCATAAATTGACAACAAATAGAAAAACTATATCTGTCTGATAATTCATTAGAAATAGGTGAACTTTCCTGTACCAGTGCTCCCTCGTTGCCATGGCGTTAGGGACCCTGCCCTGCTAGCCTGAAGCTCTGTGACGTTTGGCGTTGTCATAGTGTGAATGATGCGTTCTGCATTGTGACCTGTTCAGCATAAGCAGTAATAAGACCTGTGGATGTGACTCAAGACCCCAGTGTTTCGCTGATTTTCATGGAGCAGGTCGCAGGCTGATGGGTTCTGCGGAATCACTTGACAAATTTGATTGGTAAGTTTTACATCAATTTTATTGATCAGGAGTATGTCTCAGCACAAGATGAGAAAATAAGTTAAGTGGGCTGTTATGATTACCTAAATGAAAATTGCATGTTTCAGAAGATTTTAATCTGATATAAAATGACTTTCTAATGTTACACTACTTGCCTGAACTTTTTTAAATGGCTCGAAAGTTTTCTTTAATGAACATGCGCTAAGTGTTTTAATGCTAATTGTTGCTGGAACTGGAAAGTAATGTATTACTTGTGAAAGTCCACCGTATTTGTTGTCTGATTTTAGAGAGATGATGCAATGTCTGGCACATTCCTCTGTTGGCAGTTTCCACTGTATATAGGATATGAGATGTAATTTTATGAGACTCGGGTCTTTTCATATAGTTATTGCAGTTACATATGTGCCTTTCATGTGTGGAATGCCTTCTCTCGGGTTTGACCTTCTTTGCTGAGATTGATTGCTTTCACCAGAATCCACTGCAGGGGTGTGCAGTTATTTGTTTTGGCTGTTTGTTTGCTAGTGGCCGATCAGCGATTGCATTCCCTCCAGACACATGGGGCCTCATTTACGAAGCCCCAGTGGCAGTTTTTTGACTCTTGGTGACACAAAGTGCCACAGCATATTTACAAGGCCTCGCAAAGTCACCGATCGTGGCTTTTCATAGCCGTGTAAATGTGTTCCCCTTTCATGCAGGACACTGCGTTAAAATTTAGTTCCATGTGTGTCGCTGTGGGTGTTCCCACGCAACATCCATGGAATCTGAAGCATTTCCATATTTATGAGGAATCGCAAACCTGGGATTGCGTCATAACCCTACACTTCCTCATTGGAGGCGCGGGAGTGGTGCCACAAGGAGAAATACTTTTACTCCTCCTAGTTGTTTCCTCTTTCTATGCTTGATGCATTCTACAGCACGCATAGAAAGAGGAAAATGCCATGAATTATTGTTTCTTTGCAGGAAGGTTTCCGTTCATGCACAAAAACAAACATACCCGCAATGCAGGCACCCTTCCAACATGACGCAAGAGGTGTCTGTGTTGGCACACGGCTCCTGTTTGTGCATTGCCAGAGGGGAGAAAGACAGGGATGTGCTGTATCTTGTAGATATGGCACAATCTCGCAATTTTCTTTTGATGCACGTCAGTGCAGCAGAAAAGCCAACAGCGCTGCCTTGCATCAAAAGTTTGTAAGTGAATCTCTTAGAAGCTCTTTGTTTTTATCAACTAGTCTTTCTTTTATTAAATAATTTTTAATTTGATATTAACAAGTGCCAGAGGCATTTATTTGAGGTACCCTCTAAATTGAACGTAGTAGTGAACAGTGATTCATAAATTGACAACAAATAGAAAAACTAAATCTGTCTAACAATTCATTAGAAATAGGTGAACTTTCCTGTACCAGTGCTCCCTCGTTGCCATGACGTTAGGGACACTGCCCTGCTAGCCTGAAGCTCTGTGACGTTTGGCGTTGTCATAGTGTGAATGATGCGTTCTGCATTGTGACCTGTTCAGCATAAGCAGTTACAAGTCCTGTGGATGTGACTCAAGACCCCAGTGTCTCGCTGATTTTCATGGAGCAAGGTCGCAGGCTGATGGTTTCTGCGGAATCACTACACAAATTTGATTGGTATGTTTTACATCAATTTTATTGATCAGGAGTATGTCCCAGCACAAGATGAGAAAAAAGTTAAGTGGGCTGTTATGATTACCTAAATGAAAATTGCATGTTTCAGAAGATTTTAATCTGATATAAAATGACTTTCTAATGTTACACTACTTGCCTGAACTTTTTTAAATGGCTAGAAAGTTTTCTTTTATGAACATGCGCTAAGTGTTTTAATGCTAATTGTTGCTGGAAAGTAATTTCTTACTTGTGAAAGTCCACCGTATTTGTTGTCTGATTTTAGAGAGATGATGCATTGTCTGGCACATTCCTCTGTTGGCAGATTCCACTGTATATAGGATATGAGATGTAATTTTATGAGACTGGGGTCTTTTCATATAGTTATTGCAGTTACATATGTGCCTTTCATGTGTGGAATGCCTTCTCTCTGGTTTGACCACCTTGGCGCAGAGATTGGTTGCTTTCACCAGAATCCACTGCAGGTGTGTAGTTATTTGTTTTGGCTGTTTTTTGCTGGTAGCCGATCAACTATTGCATTCCTACCAGACACTTGGAGCCTCATTTACGACGCCCCAGTGGCACTGTTTTGACTCTCGTGACACAAAGTGGCACAGCATATTTACAAGGCCTCGCAAAGTCACCGATCGTGGCTTTTCATGGCTGTGTAAATGTGTGCCCTTTTCATGCAGGACACTGCGTTAAAGTTGAGTTCCATGTGTGTTGCTGTGGGTGTTCCCACGCAACATCCATGGAATCTGAAGCATTTCCATATTTACGAGGAATCGCAAACCTGGGATTCAGTCATAACCCTACACTTCCACATTGGAGGCGTTGGAGTGGCGCCACAAGGAGAAATACTTTTACTCCTCCTATTTGTTTCGTCTTTCTATGCTTGATGCATTCTGCAGCGCGCATAGAAAGAGGAAAATGCCATGAATTATTGTTTCTTTGCAGGAAGGTTTCCGTTCATGCACAAAAACAAACTTACCCGCAATGCAGTCACCCTTCCAACATGACGCAAGAGGTGTCTGTGTTGGCACACGGCTCCTGTTTGTGCATTGCCACAGGGGAGAAAGACAGGAATGTGCTGTATCTTGCAGATATGGCACAATCTCGCAATTTTATTGTGATGCACGTCAGTTCAGCAGAAAAGCCAACAGCGCTGCCTTGCATCAAAAGTTTGTAAGTGAGGCCCTTAGAAGCTCTTTGTTTTTATCAACTAGTCTTTCTTTTATTAAATAATTTTTAAATTGATATTAACAAGTGCCATTTATTTGAGGTGCATTCTAAATTGAACGTAGTAGTGAACAGTGATTCATAAATTGACAGCAAATAGAAAAACTAAATCTGTCTAACAATTCATTAGAAATAGGTGAAGTTTCCTGTACCAGTGCTCCCTCGTTGCCATGGCATTAGGGACCCTGCCCTGCTAGCCTGAAGCTCTGTGACGTTTGGCGTTGTCATAGTGTGAATGATGCGTTCTGCATTGTGACCTGTTCAGCATAAGCAGTAACAAGACCTGTGGATGTGACTCAAGACCCCAGTGTTTCGCTGATTTTCATGGAGCAAGGTCGCAGGCTGATGGTTTCTGCGGAATCACTTGACAAATTTGACTGGTAAGTTTTACATCAATTTTATTGAGCAGGAGTATGTCCCAGCACAAGATGAGAACAAAGTTAAGAGGGCTGTTATGATTACCTAAATGAAAATTGCATGTTTCAGAAGATTTTAATCTGATATAAAATGACTTTCTAATGTTACACTATTTGCCTGAACTTTTTTAAATGGCTAGAAAGTTTTCTTTTATGAACATGCGCTAAGTGTTTTAATGCTAATCGTTGCTGGAAAGTAATTTCTTACTTGTGAAAGTCCACTGTATTTGTTGTCTGATTTTAGAGAGATGATGCAATGTCTGGCACATTCCTCTGTTGGCAGATTCCACTGTATATCGGATATGAGATATAATTTTATGAGACTGGGATCTTTTCATACAGTTATTGCTGTTACATATGTGCCTTTCATGTGTGGAATGCCTTCTCTCGGGTTTGACCACCTTTGCCTGAGATTGATTGCTTTCACCAGAATCCACTGCAGGGGTGAAGTCATTTGTTTTGGCTGTTTTTTTGCTGATGGCCGATCAGCGATTGCATTCCTACCAGACACTTGGAGCCTCATTTACGACGCCCCAGTGGCACTTTTTTGACTCTTGTGACACAAAGTGCCACAGCATATTTACAAGGCCTCGCAAAGTCACCGATCGTGGCTTTTCATGGCCGTGTAAATGTGTGCCCCTTTCATGCAGGACACTGCGCTAAAGTTGAGTTCCATGTGTGTTGCTGTGGGTGTTCCCACGCAACATCCATGGAACCTGAAGCATTTCCATATTTACGAGGAATCGCAAACCTGGGAACGCGTCATAACCCTACACTTCCCCATTGGAGGCGTGGAAGTGATGCCACAAGGAGAAATACTTTTACTCCTCCTAGTTGTTTCCTCTTTCTATGCTTGATGCATTCTACAGCACGCATAGAAAGAGGAAAATACCATGAATTATTGTTTCTTTGCAGGAAGGTTTCCGTTCATGCACAAAAACAAACATGCCCGAAATGCAGGCACCCTTCCAACATGACGCAAGGGTGTCTGTGTTGGCACATGGCTCCTGTTTGTGCATTGCCGCAGGGGAGTAACACAGGAATGCGCTGTATCTTGTAGATATGGCACAATCCCGCCATTTTCTTTTGACGCACGTCAGTGCAGCAGAAAAGCCAACAGCGCTGCCTTGCATCAAAAGTTTGTAAGTGAGGCCCTTAGAAGCTCTTATTTTTTATCAACTGGTCTTTCTTTTATTAAATAATTTTTAATTTGATATTGACAAGTGCCAGAGGCATTTATTTGAGGTACATTCTAAATTGAACGTAGTAGTGGACAGTGATTCATAAATTGACAACAAATAGGAAAACTAAATCTGTCTAATAATTCATTAGAAATAGGTGAACTTTCCTGTACCAGTGCTCCCTTGTTGCCATGGCGTTAGGGACCCTGCCTTGCTAGCCTGAAGTTCTGTGACGTTTGGCGATGTCATAGTGTGAATGATGCGTTCTGCATTGTGACCTGTTCAGCATAAGCAGTAACAAGACCTTTGGATGTGACTCAAGACCCCAGTGTCCCGCTGATTTTCATGGAGCAAGGTCGCAGGCTGATGGTTTCTGCGGAATCACTTGACAAATTTGATTGGTAAGTTTTACATCAATTTAATTGATCAGGAGTATGTCCCAGCACAAGATGAGATAGAAGTTAAGTGGGCTGTTATCATTACCTAAATGAAAATTGCATGTTTCAGTAGATTTTAATCTGATATAAAATGACATTATAATGTTACACTACTTGCCTGAACTTTTTAAATGGCTAGAAAGTTTTCTTTTATGAACATGCGCTAAGTGTTTTAATGCTAATCGTTGCTGGAAAGTAATTTCTTACTTGTGAAAGTCCACTGTATTTGTTGTCTGATTTTAGAGAGATGATGCAATGTCTGGCACATTCCTCTGTTGGCAGATTCCACTGTATATAGAATATGAGATGTAATTTTATGAGACTGGGGTCTTTTCATATAGTTATTGCAGTTACATATGTGCATTGCGTGTGCGGAATGCTGTCTCTCGGGTTTGACCACCTTTGCTGAGGTTGATTGCTTTCACCAGAATCCACTGCAGGGGTGAAGTTATTTGTTTTGGTTGTTTTTTGCTGGTGGCCGATCAGCGATTGCATTCCAACCAGGAATGGCCCCAGTCACGCCTATCTTTAACTATTCCTTCACAAACGACGTCCCCTGGAGTGGACACTTAGCTCTGATGTGCTGACAGTGATAGAGGGCAGCTTGTCTCAGCCGTACACCTGTAGGTGGTCTGCACAATAACAGTTACGACAACTTGTTCTTCCACCCAGCCTTAGTCGTCTGTTGTAAAATTCAAAAGCCATATTCACAAAGAATTGATGTGCTGCCCTGTGCCAATTTGAAAGGACAGAAATGCACTGCATTTAGAAGATACAGTGAATTCCAATTATTTCAGCCAGTGCCAAATCATAAATTGCAGATGTGCGCCAACACAGGCACCGTTGCACCATGGTGCAAGGTGTCTGTGTTGTTTGCATGATTATATTTGTGCTGCAAAGGACACCTTCTTGCATAAACACAATCACAAGAGGTGTTATCCTCTTTCTATGTGCGCTGCAGAATGCAGCACACATGGAAAGAGGAAAAAACTAGGAGAAATGTAAACATTTCTTCTCTCTATATCTGCTCTGGGGAGGCATCTATTTTTTGGCGCTGCCCCAGAATCGCGCTGTGTTGTAAATCTTTGGCTGTGTCAAAATCCAAGGGTGTTGCATGGGAACGCCTTCCTACCGGATTATATAGCAACGCAGCGACTTGTGCTGCGTTGTCTTTCACCTCATCTACAAAGCCAAGAAAAGCCACGCAGAGTGTCTTTACGGGGACTTGTAGATATTGGCCTGCACTGTGCGCCACCGCAGCATTAAAAAAGTGATACTCCAGTGACGCAAGGGGCTTGTAAATATGCCCCAAGTATTTAATCTCAAGTCACAGTTGTGCTGCACTGAGCTGCGTGTCGGTAGCTGGCTCTAACGTTCTAGTTTTCTGTGCTAAGCACAAGTTTGCTGTTCTGAACTGAGTTGCTGAGTTTTTCAGTTGTCACTGATGGTTGGGCTATCAGTACAGGAGGTGGGAGGGAAGAAGTTTGGTTTAATTCGCAATTTTGGTTTGCAGCATTCACTGAGGAGTGAGCTGTCTGGAACTACTTGACCTTCATTACACCACTGTTGATGGATATTTGCATCAGGCTGTTTAATGTGTGCTAAGTTTTTTTTCCCCCAAGGGTGGCAAACATAATTTGGTGCATGACATGTAATGTACAAGAAATTGGTAACCCTAAAAATGCCCTAAAAATGCAGATTGATACTCGCATATTTAGAAAGACACGGGGCAGAAGTGACTTTTCTTCAAGCAATGCCCCTGAAACCTTTGGACAGGGCTAACTTTGTGCAACAGTGGGGAACCACAATTTACTTTGCTTCCTATAGCTCATACATGGCTAGAGTTGTAATCCTAATCCATCAAAACATTGTCTTTCTCATTTACTTCTATTCACTGAGACTCCTTGGGCAGATTCATTTATCTAGCTGGCTTACTTTGTGACTTTGTCATCACAGTCAAAAAGTCCTACACACCTAACTTTGACTTCTAAAGTTTATCAAGGACATTGTGCCGCATTATTGTAGACATTGTGACATAAGAGTTATTTGGGGGTTAAAACTTTAACCTAGTTCTTAATTCAGAACTCAATAGCAGACAAATCCTTGATCATGATGGTTTAGTCAAGTGGATGTATCGTGTAAGCTGCGGGGGGAAGCAAAGGCCTACTCACAGTGCTGCGTTGCCCACACCACATATCTGAGGACTGATTTTTTGCTTAAATCCCCCAAGGAGGTCCCCTGGGTCCACTCTCTTGAGTTCTAACCCTGCAAATTCTCCGACCACTCATCCATTGTACTTGCCATTATGTTACCCGACTTGCTATAAAGACATGAACCTTCGGTGTTTCCATCCTCAGCATTAGGGGACGCAGTATTCAGAGCAAAGGGTACAGGCCATAGGTGAATATTTTCAACAGAATGTAGGGTCAGTTGCCTCATATCAAACAATCTCGGAAGCGTTTAAAGTTTACATAAGAAGGACAGCAATCTCAGAGCATACAAAGTCCTTAAATCCTTGTGGACCTGGCTTCGGAGTCTTAAGAGGGAGTTAAATAGGGTTCATACATTTGAATTAAATTACTTCCCACCATTTACATCTACAAACACCACAACACACACCTAAAATAAAAGACATAGTTAGCATAATTATTTAATAATTAAGTAATTGAAACCTAATCTTTATTTTATTTATTTATTTTAAAGGTTTTATATAGCGTTGGCTCCACCCTGGGTATCAGAGCGCTTTACATTGGAATGACAATAGTACATGGAATACAATACAGTGGTGTCCAAAAGAAGCATTCAGACATGACGGACTTTGAGAACCACATTAAGTAACATAGCTTGACTTAAAAAAAATGCAAAGAAGTAGCAATTTACAAAACAACACGTGAAGAGAGTAATTACAAAGTATTACACAGTATAAAGGAGGTGGACTCCTTTTTTGTGAATAAGTAATGGTTGTGCGAGTGAGAGAAAGGGGGGAAGGGAATTGTTCTGAAAGGGGTGGTAGGGTGGAAGAAAAGGTGAAGAAGGGTAGGGAAGGGGGTGAATAGGTGGGGTCAACACAGGAGGAGTAAAGAGAGGGGGAAGACGGGGTTTCAAGAAGGGGGGGAGAGTATAACAGGTATTGTAAAGGAAGGATTAAGGACGCCAATATTTGTTAAGCAGGTTCATTTTAAGGTCTTTTTTTAAACTGGCGTATGAAGGGTTGAGTCCTAGCTATTTAGGGAGGGCAGTCCAGATGCTCGGAGCCTTACCAGAGAAGGAGCGAGATTGCACAGCTTTCTTTTTCAACAGAGGGGGGACGAGGAGGAGAGAGTTGGTGCTTCTCATCGGTCGGGCACTGCCCGCTTTATTGAGTTTGTTTGAGAGGTAAAGCGGGGTTTTTTGATGAAGGGCTTAGTACGTAATGAGGGCTATTTTATTGGAGGATCTGCCTTCGATAGGAAGCCATTTAAGGGTCTTAAGAGCAGGCGAGATGTGGTCAGAGCGTTTTCAGTCAGCAGTAAGCTTGGCCGCTAGGTTGAGAACAGATTTGAGTGGGGGGCAAGGTGGACTTGAGGGAGATCCAGAGAGTAAGGTGTTGCCACAGTCAATTTTCGTGAGGACTAGAGATTCAAGTTCAAGTTCAAGTTCAGAAATTTATATAGCGCACTACTCACCCATAGGGTCTCAAGGCGCTTGTGGGAGGGGGTGCATTATTTATTGAATAGCCAGGTTTTAAGTTCCTTTCTGAAGGAAATGTGGTTCTGTGTGAGGCGGAGGTGAGTGGGGAGAGAGTTCCAGGTCTTGGCTGCCAGGTAGGAGAAGGATCTTCCTCCCATGGTGGATCTGTGGATGCGCGGAACTGTGGCAAGCGCTTGGTTGGAGGATCTTAGTTGGTGGGTGGGTGTGTAGAAGGACAGTCGTGTGTTGAGGCATTCGGGTCCTAGTTTGTAGAGGGCCTTGTGAGCGTGGGTGAGGAGACGAAACGTTATTCTCTTGTTGACGGGGAGCCAGTGGAGGTCTTTCAGGTGGCCGGTAATGTGAGCTTGGCGTGGGATGTCCAATATGAGTCTGGCAGATGCGTTTTGGATGCGTTTGAGTTTTTTCTGTAATTTGGCTGTGGTTCCGGCATAGGGGGTGTTTCCGTAGTCCAGTCGGCTAGTGACCAGTGCGTGGGTGACCGTCTTTCTTGTTTCGGTGGGGATCCAACGGAACATTTTTTTGAGCATGCGGAGTACGTTGAAGCAAGAGGATGAGACGGCGTTAGCTTGTCTGGTCATCGAGAGGGAGGAGTCTAGGATGAAGCCCAGGTTGCGTGCGTGGTCTGTGGGTATGGGTGCTGTGCCCAGGGCCGATGGCCACCAAGAGACGTCCCAGGCAGAGGGTGAAGATCCTAGGATGAGAACTTCCGTTTTGTCTGAGTTAAGTTTTAGGCGGCTGTTTTTCATCCATTCGGCTACTTCTTTCATGCCTTCATGAAGATTTGAAATCTTCCAGTGGAATTAAAGGTTTGATTTTTTGGAGATGATGGAGCGTGAAAAGTGCTCCTTCTCCTGAATTTTTTATATGGGAATTGAGCATTAACTTACTGTCAATGGTGATGCCAAGGGATTTTACTGATTCGGACAAGGAGGGCGAACAGTTTAGGGCAATAAGGTCAGAGATCCATGTTTGGATGGGGAGTGGGTTATTTTTAGTAGAGAAAAGAATAAATTCAGTTTTGTTTGGGTTGAGTTTGAGATGATTTGATTTGAACTAGGTTTGTATATTAGCCAGGGCAGTGCTACGGTGCAGGTAATCTGAGAGCGATTTTATTTTATAGTACAGTTAGGTGTCGTCGGCATAGAGGTGATAATTAATACCAGAATATTTAAGTATGAGGGTAAGCAGGAGAGAGGATAGATCCTTGGGAGACACCAAGGGAGACAGGAGTAGGTCTGGAGAGGCAGTTTTGGATTTTGATTTGCTTGGTTCTGTGTTAGAAATAGGAGGCGAACCAGTTCAGTTAAGACCGAAACGAAGTTTAAGTGTATTGAGTAAGGTTAAATGGTTAACTGTATCGAATGCCGCAGAGATGTCTAGGAGAATGAGTAGGCAGGTCTCACCAATATCCAAGGCGTGGTGGATGTTATCAACTATATTTAGCAATGCAGTTTCAGTGCTGTCCCCTTTACGGAAACCGGATTGCAGAGTGTTGAGTAGGTTGTAATTGTCAATGCGTTTATCCAATTGAAGAAGGGCACATTTTTCAAGAGCTTTCGAAAGAATGGGGAGGTTTGAAACGGGGTGTAGGTTATTAGGGTCTTTGGGGTCAGCCTTAGGGTATTTAGGAATGGGTGTGACCTGTCCGAGTTGGATGTATACATGGATGCAACCAGAGGAAAGGAGGAGTTGATGATTTGGTCCAATAAGGTACAATGACGTGCTTAAGGTCTTGGACAAGGGTAGATGGGGGGGGGTCTTTTGTGTGAGATGACGGTTTTAATTTGGACAGGATGTTAAAGTCTTCTAGTTCAGAAACGGAGTGGAAATTCTGCGGGAGGCATTATTTTTTTGCTATAGTTTGTCAGGGTAGGTTTCAGGAGGGGTTATTGAAAGTTGGTGCGGGGGGAGGCAGGGGGCAGGATCAGGGTAGAGGGTGTTGGAGTCGTAACAAGGGTATATTGGGGGTTGGAAGAGATCTGAGTTAAAATAAAAGATTGGTCAATTTTGGCGATTATTTCAGAGAAAAAGTTAGCAATTTCTTCAGGTGGCCTTCAAGTGGAGGGGGGGCGGGGGAGGTTTGGTTTCTTACAATGTTGAAAAGTTCTCTGGGTCTATTTTTGGCATGGGCGAGTTGTGAATGAAAGAAGGATGCCTTTTCAAAGAAAATGTGTTTCTTGTAAGTAGATCTAGCGATTTGAAGAAGGGTGTTGTCTTCAAGTTCTTTCAGCCAGTCTGAGAGCACAACTTCATTGTTGAGGACTGAGTGAAACCATGCTTTGGAAGGGATATTTATTTGAGTTTTTACTTTGGATGGTGCCAGTTGATCTAAAACCTCTGAGACAGTTTTATTGTAGTGCTCAGTGAGCTCATTTGCATTAAGAGAGGGAGGGGTGCAACTACGTTGAGCTTGGAGTTTGGCCTCCAGTTCACCAGGGGGATAAGATTAAGGTTTCTGGTAGAAATGTTGTTTTTGTTGGGATGTACCATGTTACAACGCATACCATTACAACTACCTACCATTACAACGCGACCATTACAACGCATACCATTACAACGCGTAGCGCTTAGAGGTGCTGGATAGTGGTAAGTATAATTTACTATTCCAACTCCAGTCCCCGTGGACACTAGGGAAGGTGTTGGATAGTAAATTAAACTTATTCCCTATCCTAGAGCGCCCCCCAGCGCAATGCGTTGTAATGGTATGCGTTGTAAAAGTTGCGTTGTAATAGTAGGTAGTTGTAAAAGTTGCGTTGTAACAGGTGTATACCTTTTGTTGTTTTTAAGTGGGGGGTGGGGCTAAGGGGGAGATCATGAACAGTATGAGGTGGTGGTCAGACCAATCGACAGGGATGATGGTGGATAGGGATGCCAAGTCATTGTTTGCAATGATGGCATCAAGAGTAGCCACTGTAGAGTGGGTTGGGGAATGGCAGAGTATTTTGAGGTCATTAATCTCAAGAAGGTTATTGAGAAGTTTGATAGTTGGGTCCTCGTGCACGTTCCAGTGAAGGTTTGAGTCTCCTAGGGAAGAAATCTTTAGAGCTGGAAAGTGATGATTGAGTAAGAAAGGTCAGATAGTTCCTCAGTGAAGGGAAGAGGTTCACCCAGAGGGTGATAGACGTTGTGTAGATGTATTGGGGGAGCGTCTTGGATCTTAAGTTCCGCTCCTAGTATTCAAACGTTGCAAAGTCTGTGTTTTTGACTAGGGAGATCTGGAGTTCGCTTTTAAAGATCATTGCTAATCCACCTGCTATTCTCTTTGGTCTGTCTTTTCTGATGATAGAGTACCCGGAGGGGATGGGAGAGTAAGTCAAGAATGGGTGTTGATTGGTTATGGGAGGGATGCTAGGAGAGTAGTGTCACCTGTAGTAGTGTAAGTTTCTATGCTGTGAGATATTTGTCGTGTATGCCATAAGATATGCTATGTAAAATTTAACTGCAGATGGAGATGTTTATTGTTTATTGATCATATGGATGTGTACGAAAACGCAATAACAATAAAATGTTTTAAAAAAAAACAAAAACAAAAAAAAGAATGGGTGTTGAATGATCATTGAGCCAGGTTTCCGTGAGGAAGGCAACGTCTATATCTTCACTATGCCTAGTTTTGGAAATTTTGGTCGCATGTTGTACCGCCGAACAGCAGTTCACGAGCATGCAGACCAGGGGCTTAGGGTTGTTTTGGGGGGGGGGGCACGAGTGGATGGCAGAAAGTTGATGAGGGGCTCTGGGGGAGCCGGGAGAAGAGGGGATTCTGCTGGTATAATAACAGGGATGTTGGAGTGAGGAACGGCCGTATCCTTAAGTGAGGTTATTGGCGGGTAGGAGTTGCAGATGTCGGATAGGTCAGTGGCGGAGTGGTCACTTAAGGTGCGAAGAAGCCTATGTGTACGGTTGTGTTGTGGTGTGGCTTTCCAAGGTTTGGGATTAGTGGGTTTTTGAGGACCAGTGTAGGGTGAAGTGGACCAGGACGGGCGGGTTTTGGCGTTAAGGGATTTGAAGTCTTTGAAATCCTCTCTAAGCCGGTCGACTTCCGATACCAGGTAAGCAATATTGCAGTCAATGTTGCAAAGTTTCTGAGTTAAAAGAGTGAGGCGGGACGTAGTTGAGGCAGGAGGGGGGAGGAGTTTTCTGAGTTGGTCGGGGGAGGTGTTCCTGGGTTTGGGAGAGGGTGGGAGGTCTGGGGGGTGAGAACGGTGTTGATGGTATGGAAGTGGGGGAGGTCTGTGGGGGGCGGGGAGTTCCGGCAGTCAGGGGGGGGAGGTACGTTGGGAAGGATGGGATAGTTAAAGAGGTAGTTGGGGCTGGAGGAGTGGAGGAGGAATGGAGGAGGTGTGGAGGAGTTGTGTTTGTAGTTGTTCGGTGGATGTCTGGTGTTGGGAGAGGGTGAGAGGCTGCGGGTGGTAAATGGGGTGCTGAAGCTGTCGGGGAGGTCTGGGGGGAGAGAAGGGTGATCTGGCGGTGTGCCGGAAGGACATGCATGGAGAGGGAGTTGTAGGGGTTTGGGGATGGGATAGTATGATAAGAGAGGGTGTAAGGGGCGAGAAGAGAGTCCCCATCAACAAAACAAATATTAATAAATGCAAATTAATCCATACATTTAAAACAATTAAGGGGCAGATGTATCAACATCCGTGTTCGCGATTCTCAAATAGCGATTTTTTGAGAATCGCTATTTGAGAATTGCAAAATGGGATGTATTTAAAAATTGTCAATTCTTTTGCGAATTCTTAATATTCCTTAATTGCGATTAGCAAATTGCTAAATCGCAATTAACTCCTCCCACGCTCATGACGATGTGAACTCGTCATGAGCCATGTTTCTCGTGTGCTGATGACGAGCTGAGCTCGTGATGACGTTTAGAACACTCATACGCTGGGCAAATTCCCCTGCTGTGCAAGCGTTCTAATGAAACAGGTGTCGCTCATGACGAGCTGAGCTCATCATGGGCACCGGGGCGCTCTGTGCACCCCCCTCCCCCCAGCACAGCAGGGGAAGGACCCCAGCAGCCAAGGGGTTAAGGAATACCTTCCCATTCATTTCTATGGGCCAGGGGGCCCATAGAAATGATTGGGAAGTCAATCTCAATTTGCGATTCGCAATTTGAGAATCGCAAATTGAGAATAATTTCAAGGGTGCAAGGATGTCATAAGGACACCCTGATGCACCCCTGAAAGGAACATGTGTTCGCATATGGCGCACATAAATGCCCAAAAGACATGTATGTGCACCACATGGCACCTTTGCAAATGCCAAAAAGTACATTTGTGAAAGAAATCGCAAATTACCACCAACTTGAAGTTGGTGGTAATTTGCGATTTCTTAATGAGAAATGCACAACTTGGGTGCTTGATACATAGCATTTAAGGAATCGCAATTTGCGATTCCTTAAATGCTTACGCAAAATTAAGGTATCACAAATTTAGCGATTCCTTAATTTTGCAATGTGATTTTACTTCTACATCTCGTTTTGCAATTTTTTTACTCGCAAACGCTGCTTTTTTGCGAATCGCAGTGTTTGCGACTAAAAATGGATAATACGTCCGCCCCTAAATTACTTCCCACCCTATTCCCCCATAAACCCACAACCCAGCTACAGAACTAAAAGCGCAAATTTATGGTAAACAAATTAATAAATTTAACATAGTTACATTTATTCCCACCCGATTCCGCTATAAACCCACAACCCGCTATGGAACTATAAGCATAAAATTAATATTAAAAAAATAAATTTATTATAACCTCCCACCCCATTCCCCTATAAATCCACAACCGGCTACAGAAGTAAAAGATCAAAATGTAAATGATAAAATGATAAAAAAAAATTTTTATACCTACTAAAATTATAAAAAATCCAAACAATTCTTATACACAACATACATCACATGCATATAAAATATACACTAAAATACATAACAATAAAAAAACGATATTTTTAACAACTATATTTTTGCAAACGACATTGAAGACTTTGGTATTTGTAAAATCGATATTACTTACTTGAATTGGATATTCTTAACCTCTATATTCTTGCTGTCGATATTTCTGACCCACGATTTTGAACTTGGTATTTGTGCACCTCGACATTTTGTACTCGATATTCTGTCTCTACACCGTTAAATGTAGCTTAACAATGATACAATATCTCTCCCAGCACCTCCGCACTTGTCCAATCGATTTCCTGTTTGCATAATTTTGAGAAATGGCCTACCTTGGGAAACAAAACTGGGCTGGGACCTTCGCGGAGGGGGGAGTGCCCTTTTGCTGATACTGAAAGGGGTGCAACCAAGAATGGTGGTTCGATCCCTGTGTACAGCCAACGCAGAACCCATTAGGGTGAATGCTTTGATAGTACAGGCATTTCAGTGTTTTAACCAAACATTGTATACCCACGTGATAACACTATCCCAGGATTACCAAGACGATTTCAGGGATGACATAACCCCACCATAGGCGGAGGGAGGTAAGCAAACGTTTTTACTCACCCATCATGCTGTAGAAGGTACTGACGGCTATAAAAAGTCTGGCGGGTGGCAGGTTCCTTAACTCTAACGGGTTAAGACACATATTAAATATTCGTACTAAATTAATATGAGTAGTGCATAGTCATTTATAAATTTACAACCGATATGAAGTGAAAATCTGTCTAATTATTGATTAGAAATAGGTGAACTTTCTTGCAACAGTCTTTCCTCGTTGTCATGAGATTAGCGCACATGCACTGCTAGTCTGAAACTTGAGAGATGTTTGGTGATGTCTTAGTGTGAATGATGCATTTCTTACAGTGACAGTGACCTATTCAGCATAAGCAGTAACACAATTTGTGGACGTGATTTAAGATACCAGTATCTTGCTGCTTTCCATAGCGCAAGAATGCAGGTTGCTGGATTCTTCTGATTCAATTTACTAATTTGATCTGTAGACGTTTTGTTGATTTTATTGGTCAGGATTTTGTCCCAGCATAAGATAAAATAGAAGTTTAATGGCTGTTATGTTTACATAAAATGAACAATATGATGTTATAGGAGATTTTATTAAGCCCTAATATAAGATGATTTTTTAATGTTACACTACTTGCTAGAACTTTATCAAATAGTTATAAAGTTAACTTATGAGTAAATGTGCAGCGAATTGTAATGCTATTCGATGTTGGAAAGTAAACTCTTACTTGTGAGAGTCCACTGTATTTGTTGATTGATATGAGAGAGATGATGCAATTTGTCTGTTTAGGGCGAACAAAGAGATACAAAAGGGGATGATGGACGGATCGTTTGAGCAAATCAAACACTCACCCCCAGTCAACTGATCTGGGTTTAATCCATCACCATTCTTTAGCTCACTCTGCCACTCCAGTTCAGACATGGGCATATGCAAATCAGTCTGATCCTGTGCCTCATGGGAACAGTCCAGCCCGAACTGCCAAGCCATGTCTTCCCTGGACCGGCAACAAGCATCCTGGGACCGGTTTCGGATTCATAATCCTCATCAGTCAGGCTATCTTGAATCCAGTGGCAAAGTGAGCAAGGGACTCACGTCTGAGCATACCCTGCCAACTTAGGGCGAACAAAGCGATACAAAAGGGAATGATGGACGGAGCTTTTGAGCAAATCAAACACTCACCCCCAGTCAACTGATCTGGGTTTAATCCATCAGCATTCTTTAGCTCACTCTGCCACCCCAGTTCAGACATGGCCATATGCAAATCAGTCTGACCCTGTGCCTCATGGGAACAGTCCAGCCCGAACTGCCAAGCCATGTCTACCCTGGACCGGAAACAAGCATCTTGGGACCAGTTTCGGATTCATAATCCTCCTGAGCCAGGCTATCTTGAATCCAGTGGCAAAGTGAGCAAGGGACTCACGTCTGAGCATACCCTGCCAACTTAGGGGGAACAAAGCGATACAAAAGGGGATGATGGATGGAGCGTTTGAGCAAATCAAACACTCACCCCCAGTCAACTGATCTGGGTTTAATCCATCAGCATTCTTTAGCTCACTCTGCCACCCCAGTTCAGACATGGCCATATGCAAATCAGTCTGACCCTGTGCCTCATGGGAACAGTCCAGCCCGAACTGCCAAGCCATGTCTACCCTGGACCGGAAACAAGCATCTTGGGACCAGTTTCGGATTCATAATCCTCATCAGTCAGGCTATCTTGAATCCAGTGGCAAAGTGAGCAAGGGACTCACGTCTGAGCATACCCTGCCAACTTAGGGCGAACAAAGCGATACAAAAGGGAATGATGGACGGAGCTTTTGAGCAAATCAAACACTCACCCCCAGTCAACTGATCTGGGTTTAATCCATCAGCATTCTTTAGCTCACTCTGCCACCCCAGTTCAGACATGGCCATATGCAAATCAGTCTGACCCTGTGCCTCATGGGAACAGTCCAGCCCGAACTGCCAAGCCATGTCTACCCTGGACCGGAAACAAGCATCTTGGGACCAGTTTCGGATTCATAATCCTCCTGAGCCAGGCTATCTTGAATCCAGTGGCAAAGTGAGCAAGGGACTCACGTCTGAGCATACCCTGCCAACTTAGGGGGAACAAAGCGATACAAAAGGGGATGATGGACGGAGCGTTTGAGCAAATCAAACACTCACCCCCAGTCAACTGATCCGGGTTTGATCCATCACCATTCTTTAGCTTACTCTGCCACCCCAGTTCAGACATGGCCATATGCAAATCAGTCTGACCCTGTGCCTCATGGGAACAGTCCAGCCCGAACTGCCAAGCCATGTCTTCCCTGGACCGGAAACAAGCATCCTGGGACCGGTTTCGGATTCATAATCCTCATCAGCCAGGCTATCTTGAATCCAGTGGCAAAGTGAGCAAGGGACTCACGTCTGAGCATACCCTGCCAACTTAGGGCGAACAAAGCGATACAAAAGGGAATGATGGACGGAGCTTTTGAGCAAATCAAACACTCACCCCCAGTCAACTGATCTGGGTTTAATCCATCAGCATTCTTTAGCTCACTCTGCCACCCCAGTTCAGACATGGCCATATGCAAATCAGTCTGACCCTGTGCCTCATGGGAACAGTCCAGCCCGAACTGCCAAGCCATGTCTACCCTGGACCGGAAACAAGCATCTTGGGACCAGTTTCGGATTCATAATCCTCCTGAGCCAGGCTATCTTGAATCCAGTGGCAAAGTGAGCAAGGGACTCACGTCTGAGCATACCCTGCCAACTTAGGGGGAATAAAGCGATACAAAAGGGGATGATGGACGGAGCGTTTGAGCAAATCAAACACTCACCCCCAGTCAACTGATCCGGGTTTGATCCATCACCATTCTTTAGCTTACTCTGCCACCCCAGTTCAGACATGGCCATATGCAAATCAGTCTGACCCTGTGCCTCATGGGAACAGTCCAGCCCGAACTGCCAAGCCATGTCTTCCCTGGACCGGAAACAAGCATCCTGGGACCGGTTTCGGATTCATAATCCTCATCAGCCAGGCTATCTTGAATCCAGTGCAAAGTGAGCAAGGGACTCACGTCTGAGCATACCCTGCCAGCTTAGGGCGGACAAAGCGATACAAAAGGGGATGATGGACGGAGCGTTTGAGCAAATCAAACACTCACCCCCAGTCAACTGATCTGGGTTTAATCCATCACCATTCTTTAGCCCACTCTGCCACCCCAGTTCAGACATGGCCATATGCAAATCAGTCTGACCCTGTGCCTCATGAGAATAGTCCAGCCCGAACTGCCAAGCCATGTCTTCCCTGGACTGGAAACAAGCATCCTGGGACCGGTTTCGGATTCATAATCCTCATCAGCTAGGCTATCTTGAATCCAGTGGCAAAGTGAGCAAAGGACTCACGTCTGAGCATACCCTGCCCAACTTAGGGCGAACAAAGAGATACAAAAGGCTATTTGTCTGTTGTCAGATTGCTCTGTATGTGAGATATGCGATTTTATTTTAGCGAGACTGGGGACTTTTCATGTAGTGATGCAGCTACATGTATCCATTACAGGTATGAAAAAGGGATTTTTTTTATAAGTTTCTTTAAAATTTTTAAGAATAGGCTGTGGTGCGTGGGACCGCCTGCTCTTAAAAATATTTTTTGCAAATATTCTCACAGGGGAAGGGGTCCCGTGGGGGCCCCTTTCCATTTTCAAATGGGTTACCACCTACTTGTAGTAGGCAGAAAAATGTGAATGTCTTGCAACCTAATTTCGGTTGTAAAACATTCACCAAACCACAGAGATTCGGTATTGGGAAGGAACGCACTAAGCACGCCCCTTACTAATACTGAATCGCACACTCAATTTGCAATTCAGTAATAGATTACTGAATTTCAAATTGGGCCTTTGTACATTACAAATTGTTATTTGGAGGCCGCAATCTTATTCTGCGATTTGGGACGTTTGCGACTTCAGAAAAGCTTTGTACATATGGTCCTAACTGGTTAAACAAGTAGCTCTTCTGTTTAAAGGTTCATTGTCATACACAAGGTTAACTTGAAAAGAATGTAAGATCGTATGTGACACACTGATACGAATCCAACATGGCCAGTCCTGTCCTACACTGGCTCCCGCCATACACAAAGAATGAGACTGCATTTGCCTTCCAGGGGAAAGTGGCCAAATCTGGCATATAATTTCTGGGATGGAAGCAGCTACTATTGGCCAGTCAATGGCCAACACATTGCTGGGTCCATAACTGAACCAGTGTTCTTCTTTGGCTTAGAGCCTGAATTATTGTGTATGTTTGAACCAAAAAACTGAACCTGTCAGTCCACACCATCAGAAACTTATACAGTTAAATCAGAGCAGTTGTTGTATTTACTCTTGTTAAATGTTGTATTTACTCTTCTTAATGTGACTAACTAAAGTTAACTTACAGTATTTACTTTTCTCTTGTCATTATAGTTCTCTAGAGTTCCTCCAGAGGACATCTAATTGTTTGAAAGGCAACTAACCACTGCATTAAGGGCATGACATTCTGCAAAATCTAGACTCCTTAATTACATGGCCGCAAGATAAGACCAACCAGTGCCATGGGCATGTCCCTACCCCCAATGCTTAACACATTGGGAATGTTCCATCAATATTCCAATCAGTGTTGGGCACATTTAAACTGAATCTCCCGCACAGCCAGCCAAATTCACTCTAAATTGGTAAAACTGCAGCATTGCGCAGATTCAAAATTGACAAAATCAGAACAAATTAAGGAATTTGAAGACTCTCTGAGACCGCTACCATCTTACACAAAGGCAAGCTTTTAGAGACATTGGTGTAACACAATTTGCAACAGCAACAAACCGGATAGAGATACCAAGCTACGGTTCACCTAACATAACCCTCTGCAGACCAATGTTCACAAGTTTTGCGATGACTCACTGTCCAATATTGCCTACAGCATGAGACAAAAAAAAAACCAATCAAACCCTGTGAAAAAGCCTGAGCTTGTAGTGGTAGATTCACCACCCACCTTAACAAAGAATATATTGCCTTTGGCAAACAAATCTGCAAAATACAATGGCAACAAGCAACAGACATAAAAGAGGGGGACTTTGCTGCAGCAGAAAGTCAAGGACACTAGCAGAACAATGATTAATTGAAAACAACATTCAAGTCATACATTTAAAGAAACAATCACATTCATACACCAATCATGTTGAAAGCTGTGATCCAACATCTTCAGAGGAGCATGAGATTGGATCACCCCAACCCCCACCCACCTCCATCAAGATCTACTGGTTGAGATGGAAAAAGCATTAACTTTTATCATAAACACAAACAGCAAGACCCCATAATGGGGAGTAAGAACAAAAGCAACAGAAAAGAGAGTGACAGGGACCTCCTGTAACTAAATCCATTCCAATCTGTCAGGTACTGCAAGGCATCCTTTTTTATAGGATACAAGAAAACTACAAAAATAGTGCAACAAATCTCCATCAAAACACCCCAGCTCTACTCCCGCTCTATCAGTCCATCAAATTGCACTCCTAAATCTGTGGAAGGGCCCTCTCCTCATCCCCTGCACAGGATAGGCCTCGCTTGTGCATGTCATCAAGCTTCTTGAGGGAAGGAGTACCTTAAGCACCCAGCAAGATTAGCACACCAAACCTTATTGCTCTGGCAGTTCCAAATTGTCATTTCAATTCTTCACTATCCTGTCAGTGGTTTCCTTTTTTGCCTCACACAAGGGCCAGACCACTATTGTCCCCAGTGCATTCTTCATTGCTCCCATATGTTTTCCCACTTATAGGGGCAGCCCCTCCACTCATAGACCTGCTGTTCCACCAACATGCACCCATCCATGTCTGTTTACCAGGTCAAATTTTGAGACATGTCAGATCTTTACTTCTTGCCCACATTCCTTTTTGCTGTTATCATCCCCATGGTGGTGAGAGTTCTGTGTTGTGTGGTGTGTGTTCAATCTCTCCAAATGTTGAGTACCTCTAGCCTGGGAGACAGTTTTGCCTGGGATCCAGTGACATAGCTCTGGCCCGCCCATGCAGCCTTCAGTAGCCAGTTAGCATTGGGCATGAAGAAAGGCGTGAAGAAAGGTTCCCAATCAGCTGCATCCTCTGGCACAGAGATCTGACCCTATTGACCCCCATCTTACACAGATTTTGTTTAGTAGGATGTATATAGAAAAAGCGACTGGACCAGGCAAGAGCTAGCCCAGATCACTATTTCTCGAGGGTGCTAAGTGTCTACTCCCACCCCCCTCATTAGCTTCTCTACGGCATTTCAGTAATTGTTGAGCAGCTATTAGTAAGTTAGATGGTTTCTTGGTAAGGGGTTCTGACAGCAGGGTGGTCTTTCAGCGGGGGCGCCTTTGCAACCTATGCTCCCACCACTATGTGAGTCAACATAGCATGGTGTGTGTGGAACTAGAAAAATACCTCCGTCTCAGCCATCTGGCAGTCCTCCTAAAGGACAACTTCAGTTCATCAGCCTCCCATCTCGGCACAAGCTCCCAATTTTCGGATTCATGTCTAGTCTCATCACTCAGATCTCTGCATTTTCTGCACTTTTTCTGCACTTCAGTCTGTGCCACACTGTGCCATACCAGGGTTTGATTCACTAATGCCTTCTCCCAAACACTTATCTAGTGCTCTCCTTCTGTGATCGAATCATGGACTTGGTATGACACTTTAGTTCTGCCATCGTCTTCGGTCCATACAAAGCTGTTGGGCAGCCCCTAATTCCCAGAATCACGGTATCTACTTTTAGGAATGGCTCATTGAAATCCAGAATTGTATTCCAAGCTATCCAGTAGCACAATCCACCTGTTATTGACTCCCCTCATGAGTTTGGCAAGGCTGTCTGCACCTCCCTCCATCATACAGGAGCATTGGGATTTATGCCTCCAGCTTTCTTTTTTCTCTTTGTTTTCATAGAATAGGATAAAACAGTGTGGACCATCAGTCAAACTGAATACAAAACACTTCCAACATCAATTTCTGTCCACACTTCCCTTACCGTCCCCTACTCTTCAACTCTCCTGTTCCCATTCAGGAGAACTGCATGGATATGACTTACTCTGCTATAAAACTCAGGAGTCACTAAGGATAAGCATGCGTCATTTGTTCAGAGCCACATGTGAAACATCCTAGAAAAGGTCAAGAGTATATCCCTGAAAAATGAGCATATCTAATTCATTTACTTCTCACATGAACAATGTCCTTTAGGTGGGAGGACCGCGCTTAACTATAATGTTGAGGGACAGACACCAGATGCTTCCCGTGGTGCTCTTACTCGATGTGCCTGGATTATGGGAATCTCATGTGGTGGGCCCTCTTTGAGTACAATTTGGAAAAGAGACTTATAGTACAGGATGATGTCATCACATTCCTCTGTTCCGAAACATTCCGGATCAGCACATTATCTCACCGTGATCCATTTTCCAAATCTTTCAATTTTCCCAGAGCGCCTTGATTTCTTCAACCTTATTAGATAGGGAACCCAGTATGTTCTTGACCTCTTTGCTCATGGCAAGTATGTCATCTTCGTTGTTTGCCACTAGGTCACCCCTGCCTCTATTTCATTAGTCACTCACGACCTTGACCTTCTACCCACTCTTCCAACACGTCAAGTAGCTATGTCCTCTCGGGAATGTTGAAGGCCTTGAACTTTAACCCCATCTTTCCCAAGCGACAGGTAGGTATGTCCTCTCTGTAATGTTAAAGACCTTGACCTTTGACCCCCTCTTTCCCATGCGCCAGGTAAGTATGTCCTCTCCGGAGTGTTGAAGACCTTGACCTTTAGCCCCCTTCTTTTCAACACTTCCTGGTAAGTATGTCCTCACCGGAGTGTTGAAGACCTTGACCTTTGATCCCCTCTTTCTAACACTTTCCGGTAGGTATGGCCTCGCCGGAGTGTTGAGGACCTTGACCTTTGACCCCCTCTTTCCAACACGTCAGGTAGATATGTCCTCGCCGGAGTTTTGAAGTCCTTGAACTTTGACCCCCCCTTTCTCAAGTGTCAGGTAGGTATGTCCTCGCCGGAGTGTAGAAGATCTTGACCTTTTACCCCCGCTTTCCCAAGCGTCAGATAGGTATGTAGTCTCCGTTGTGTTGAAGACCTTGACCTTTGACCCCCCTCTTTCCCACGTAAAAGTTAGGTATGTGTCCTCTGGAGTGTTGAAGACCTTGGCTTCCTCTTTCCAACACTTCCTGGTAGGTATGTCCTCGCCGGAAGGTTGAAGACCTTGACCTTTGACCCCCACTTTCCAACACTTTCCGGTAGGTATGTCCTCGCCAGACTGTTGAAGACCTTGACCTTTGACACCCTCTTTTCCCATGCGTCAGGTAGGTATGTCCTCGCCGTAGTTCTGAAGACCTTGACCTTTGACCCCCTCTTTCCCACCTATCCGGTAGGTATGTCCTCGCCTGATTGTTGAAGACCTTGACCTTTCACCCCCTCTTTCCCATGCTTTCCGGTAGGTATGTCGTGACCGGAATGTTGAAGACCTTGACCTTTGACCCACTCTTTCCCACACTTTACGGTAGGTATGTCCTCACTGGAGTGTTGAAGACCTTGACCTTTGACCCCCTCTTTCCCACTCTAGAGGTAGAAATGTCCTCGACAGAGATTTAAAGACCTTGACCTTTGACCTACTCTTTCCCACGCATCAGGAAGGTATGTCCTCCCCAGACTTTGAAGACCTTGGCCTTTGACACACTCTTACCCACGCGTCAGGTAGATATGTCATCTCCAGAGTGTCAAAGACCTTGACCTATGACCCCCTCTTTCCCACTCTAGAGGTAGGTATGTCCTCAACAGAGATTTAAAGACCTTGACCTTTGACCCACTCTTTCCCAAGCGTCAGGAAGGTATGTCCTCACCGGAGTGTTGAAGACCTTGACCTTTGACCCCCTCTTTCCCACACGTCCGGTAGGTATGTCCTCTCCACAGTGTTTAAGAACTTGACATTTTACCCCCTCTTTCCCACGCGTCAGGTAGATATGTCCTCGCAGGAGTGTCCAAGACCTTGACCTTTGACCCCCTCTTTCCCACGCGTCAGGTAGGTATGTCCTGGCCAGTGTCAAAGCCTTTGACCCACTCTTTCCCATGCGTCAGGTAGGTATGTCCTCACCGGACTTTCGGGGACCTTGACCTTTGACCCACTCTTTCCCACGCATCAGGTAGGTATGTCCTCGCAGGAGTGTTGAAGACCTTGACCTTTGACCCCCTCTTTCCCACGCATCAGGTAGGTATGTCCTCGCCGGAGTGTTCAAGACCTTGACCTCCTCTTTCCTACGCGTCAGGTAGGTTTGTCCTCCCCGGAGTGTTGAAGACCTTGACCGACTCTTTCCCACGCATAAGGTAGGTATGTCCTAGCCGGAGTGTCGAAGACCTTGACCTTCGACCCCCTTTTTCCCACACGTCCAGTATGTATATCCTCACCAGAGTGTTGAAGACCTTGACCTTTGACCACCTCTTTCCCACGCAACAGGTAGGTATGTCCTAGCCGGAGTGTCGACGACCTTGACCTTTGAACCACTTTTTCCAACACTTTCTGGTAAGTATGTCCTCACCGAGTGTCGAAGACCTTGGCCTTTGACTCCCTTTTTCCCACACGTCCGGTATGTATATCCACACCAGAGTGTTGAAGACCTTGACCTTTGACCCCCTCTTTCCTATGTGTCAGGTAGGTATGTCCTTGCCGGACTGTTGAAGACCTTGACCGTTGACCCCCCTTTCCCACGCGTCTGGTTGGTATGTGCTCTCCGGAGTGTTGAAGACTTTGATCATTTACCAGCTCTTTCCCACGCGTCAGAGAGGTATGTCCTCGAAGGAGTGTCGAAGACCTTGACCTTTGACCCCCTCTATACCACGCGTCAAGGTAGGTCTTTCCTCGCCAAAGTGTCGAAGACTTTGACCTTTGAGTCCCTCTTTCCCACGTGTCAGGTAGCTATTTCTTCACCGGAGTGTCGAAGACCTTGACCTCTGGCCCCCTCTTTCCCACTCGTGAGGAAGGTATATGCTTGCCGGACTTTCGAAGACCTTGGCCTTTGACACACTCTTTCCCATGCGTCACGTAGGTATGTCCTCTCTGGAGTGTCGAAGACCTTTACCTTTGACCCACTCTTTCCCATGCGTCAGGTATATATATCCTCACCGGAGTGTTGGAGACCTTGACCTTTGACCCCATCTTTCCCACACATCAGGTAGGTAAATCCTCTCTGGAGTGTTGAAAACCATGACCTGCTCTTTCCCACGCGTCAGGTAGGTATGTCCTCGCCAGAGTGTCGATTCGTCGAAGCCTTTGACCCACTCTTTCCCAAGCGTCAGGTAGGTATGCTCTCACCGGACTTTCAGAGACCTTGACCTTTGACCCACTCTTTCCCACGCGTCAGGTAGGTATGTCCTCGCAGGAGTGTCGAAGACCTTGACCTTTGACCCACTTTTTCAAACAATTTCTGGTAGGTATGTCCTCGCCGGAGTGTTGAAGACCATTGACCCCCTCTTTCCCTCGCATCAGGTAGGTATATCCTCGCCGGAGTGTTCAAGACCTTGATCTTTGACCCCCTCTTTCCTACTCGTCTGGTAGGTATGTCCTCGCCGGAGTGTTGAAGACCTTGAACTTTGACCCCCTCTTTCCCATGCATCAGGTAGGTATGTCCTCGTCGGAGTGTTGAACACCTTCACCCGCTCTTTCCAACGCGTAAGGTAGGAATGTCCTAGCTGGAGAGTCGACAACCTTGACTTTTGACACACTTTTTCCAACACTTTCTGGTAGGTATGTCCTCACGGGAGTGTTGAAGACCTTGACCTTTGACGCCCTCGTTCCCACGCGTCATGTATGTATATCCTCGCCAGAGTGCCGAAGACCTTGACCTTTGACCACCTCTTTCCCACGCAACAGGTAGGTAGGTCCTAGCCAGAGTGTCGACGACCTTGACCTTTGATCCACTTTTTTCAACACTTTCCGGTAAGTATGTCCTCACCGGAGTGTTGAAGACCTTGACCTTTGACCCCCTCTTTCCCACGCGTCAGGTAGGTATGTCCTCGCCGTAGTGTTGAAGACCTTGACCCCCTCTTTCCCAGGCGTCAGATAGGTATGTTCTCTCCGGAGTGTTGAAGACCTTGACCTTTTACCCCCTCCTTCCCACGCGTCAGGTAGATATGTCCTCTCCGGAGTGCTGAAGACCTTGACCTTTGACTCGCACTCTCCCAAGCGTCAGGTAGGTATGTCCTCGCCAGACTTTCGAAGACCTTGGCCTTTGACAGACACTTTCCCATGCGTCAGGTTGGTATGTCCTCACTGGAGTATCGAATACCTTGGCATTTGATCCACTCTATCCCATGCATCAGGTAGGTATGTCATCGCTGGAGTGTTGAAGACCTTGACCTTTGACCCTCTCTTTCCCACGCGTCAGGAAGGTATGTTCTCTCTGGAGTGTCAAAGACCTTCACCTATGACCCCCTCTTTCCCACGCGTGAGGTGTGTATGTCCTCGCCGGACGGTCGAAGACCTTTGACCCACTCTTTCCCACGCGTCAGGTAGGTATATCCTCACCGGACTTTCGTAGACCTTGACCTTTGACCCACTCTTTCCCACGCGTCAGGTAGGTATGTCCTCGCAGGAGTGTTGAAGACCTTGATCTTTGCCCCCCTCTTTCCCACGCGTCAGGTAGCTATGTCATCGCCGGAGTGTTGAAGACCTTGACCTTTGACCCCCTCTTTCCCACGCGTCAGGTAGGTATGTCGTCGCCGGAGTGTTGAAGACCGTGACCTTTGGCCCCTCTTGTCACACGTCAGGTAGGTATTTCCTCTCCGTAGTGTTTAGGACCTTGACCTTTTACCCCCTCTATCCCACGCGTCAGGTAGATGTGTCCTCTCCGGAGCGTTGAAGGCCTTGTCCCGCTCTTTCTCACGCGTCAGGTAGCTATGTCCTCGCCGGAGTGTTGAAGACCTTGACCTTTGACCCCCTCTTTCCCACGCGTCAGGTAGGTATGTCCTCAACGGAGTGTTGAAGACCTTGAACTTTGACCGCTCTTTCCCACACGTCAGGTAGGTATGTCCTCTCCGTAGTGTTTAAGACCTTGACCGTTGATCCCTCTTTCCCACGATTCAAATAGATATGTCCTCTCCGGAGTGTTGAAGACCTTGACCTTTGGCACCCTCTTTCCTACGCGTCTGGTAGGTATGTTCTCTCCGGAGTGCCGAAGACCATGACCTACGACCCCCTCTTTCCCACGCCTGAGGTAAGTATGTCCTCGCCGTAGTGTGGAAGACTTTGACCTTTGACCCACTCTTTCCCACGTGTCAGGTAGGTATGTCCTCGCCGGAATGTTGAAGACCGTGTCTTTCCAACACTTTCCGGTAGGTATGTCCTCGCCACAGTGTTGAAGACCTTGACATTTGACCCACTCTTTCCCAAGCGTCAGGAAGGTATGTCCTCGCAGGAGTGTCGAAGACCTTGACCGTTGAACCACTTTTTACAACACTTTCCGGTAGGTATGTCCTCACCGGAGTGTTGAAGACCTTGACCTTTGACCCCCTCTTTCCCACATGTCAGGTAGGTATGTCCGCGCCGGAGTGTTGAAAACCATGACCATGACTCGCTCTTTCCCTCGCCTCAGGTAGGTATGTCCTCGCAGGAGTGTCGAAGACCTTGACCTTTGACCCCCTCTTTCCCACTCGTCAGGTAGGTATGTCCTAGCAGAAGTGCCGACGACCTTGACCTTTTACACACTTTTTCCAACACTTTCCGGTAAGTATGTCCTCCCCAGAGAGTTGAAGACCTTGACCTTTGACCCCATCTTTCCCTCGCGTCAGGTAGGTATATCCTCTCCGAAGTGTTGAAGACCATGACCCTTTCTTTCCCACGCATCAGGTAGGTATGTCCTCGCCGGAGTGTTCAAGACCTTGACCTTTGACCTCCTCTTTCCTACGCGGCAGGTAGGTATGTCCTCGCCGGAGTGTTGAAGACCTTAACCTTTTTCCCCTTCTTTCCCACGCGTCAGGTAGATATGTCCTCTATGGAGCGTTGAAGACCTTGACCCGCTCTTTCCCACGCATAAGGTAGGTATGTCCTAGCCGGAGTGTCGACGACCTTCACCTTTGAACTACTTTTTCCAACACTTTCCGGTAAGTATGTCATCACCGGAGTGTCGAAGACCTTGACCTTTGACCCCCTTTTTCCCATGCGTCCGGTATGTATATCCTCGCCAGAGTGTTGAAGACCTTGAGCTTTGACCACCTCTTTCCCACGCAACAGGCAGGTATGTCCTCACCGGAGTGTTGAGGACCTTGACCTTTGACCTTCTCTTTCACACGCAACAGGTAGGTATGTCCTAGCCGGAGTATCGACAACCTTGACCTTTGAACCACTTTTTCCAACACTCTTCGGTAAGTATGTCCTCACTGAGTGTCGAAGACCTTGACCTTTGACCCCCTTTTTCCCACACGTCTGGTATGTATATCCTCGCCAGAGTGTTGAAGACTTTGACCTTTGACCCCCTTTTTTCCATGCATCAGGTAGGTTGTCCTCGCTTGAGTGTTGAGGACCTTGACCTTTGACCCCCTCTTTCCCTCATGTCAGGTAGAAATGTCCTCGCCGGACTGTTGAAGAACTTGACATTTGACTCCCTCTTTCCCACGTGTCAGGTAGCTATTTCCTCGCCGGAGTGTCGAAGACCTTGACCTCTGACCCCCTCTTTCCCACTCGTGAGGAAGGTATGTCCTAGCCGGACTTTCGAAGACCTTGGCCCTATGACACACTCTTTCCCACATGTCACGTAGGTATGTCCTCTCCGGAGTGTCGAAGACCTTGACCTATGACCCCATCTTTCCCACGTGTGAGGTAGGTATGTCCTCACCGGAATGTTGAAGACCTTTACCTTTGACCCACTCTTTCCCATGCGTCAGGTATATATATTCTCACAGGAGTGTTGGAGACCTTGACCTTTGACCCCATCTTTCCCACACGTCAGGTAGGTATATCCTCTCCGGAGTGTTGAAGACCATGACCCGCTCTTTCCCACGCGTCAGGTAGGTATGTCCTCGCCAGAGTGTCGAAGCCTTTGACCCACTCTTTCCCATGCGTCAAGTAGGTATGTTCTCACCGGACTTTTGGAGACCTCGACCTTTGACCCCCTCTTTCCCACGCATCAGGTAACTATGTCATCGCTGGAGTTTTGAAGGCCTTGACCTTTGAACCCCTCTTTCCCAATCGTCAGGTTGCTATGTCCTTGCCGGAGTGTTGAAGACCTTGACCTTTGACCTCCTCTTTCCCACGCTTCAGGTAGGTTTTTCCTTGCCAGAGTGTTAAAGACCTTGACCTTTGACCCCCTCTTTCCCACGCGTCAGGTAGGTATGTCCTAGCCGGAGTGTCAACGACCTTGACTTTTGACCCACTTTTTCCAACACTTTCTGGTAGGTATGTCCTCACGGAGTGTTGAAGACCTTGACCTTTGACCCCTCTTTCCCACGCGTCACATATGTTTATCCTCGCCGGAGTGTCGAGGACCTTGACCACCTCCTTCCCACGCAACAGGTAGGTATGTCCTAGCCGGAGTGTCGACGACCATGACTATTGACCACTTTTTTCAACCCTTTCCGGTTAGTATGTCCTCTCCGGAGTGTTGAAGACCTTGACCTTTTACCCCCTCCTTCCCACGCGTCAGGTAGATATGTCGTCTCCGGAATGCTGAAGACCTTGGCCTTTTACAGACACTTTCCCCTGCATCAGGTAGGTATGTCATCTCTGGAGTGTCGAAAAACTTCATCTATGACCCCCCTCTTTCCCACGCATGAGGTGTGTATGTCCTCGCCGGAGGGTCGAAGACCTTGACCTTTGACCTACTCTTTCCCACACGTCAGGAATGTATATCCTCTCTGGAGTGTTGAAGACCATGACACGCTCTTTCCCACGCATCGGGTATGCGTTAGGTAGGTATGTCTTCACCGGACTTTCGGAGACCTTGACCTTTGACCCCCTCTTTTCCACGCGCCAGGTAGGTTGTCCTCGCTTGAGTGTTGAGGACCTTGACCTTTGACCCCCTCTTTCCTATGCGTCAGGTAGGTATGGTTTCGCCGGAGTGTTGAAGACCTTGACCTTTGACCCCTAATCCCCAGACTTCAGGTAGGTATGTCCTCCGGGCTGTTGAAGACCTTGACCTTTGACCCCTCTTTCCCACACTTCAGGTAGGTACGTCCTCTCCGTAGTGTTGAAGACCTTGACCTTTTACCCCCTCCTTCCCACGCGTCAGGTAGATATGTCCTCTCCGGAGTGCTGAAGACCTTGACCTTTGACCCCCTCTTTCCCACGCGTCAGGTAGGTATGTCGTCGCCGGAGTGTTGAAGACCGTGACCTTTGGCCCCTCTTGTCACACGTCAGGTAGGTATTTCCTCTCCGTAGTGTTTAGGACCTTGACCTTTTACCCCCTCTATCCCACGCGTCAGGTAGATGTGTCCTCTCCGGAGCGTTGAAGGCCTTGTCCCGCTCTTTCTCACGCGTCAGGTAGCTATGTCCTCGCCGGAGTGTTGAAGACCTTGACCTTTGACCCCCTCTTTCCCACGCGTCAGGTAGGTATGTCCTCAACGGAGTGTTGAAGACCTTGAACTTTGACCGCTCTTTCCCACACGTCAGGTAGGTATGTCCTCTCCGTAGTGTTTAAGACCTTGACCGTTGATCCCTCTTTCCCACGATTCAAATAGATATGTCCTCTCCGGAGTGTTGAAGACCTTGACCTTTGGCACCCTCTTTCCTACGCGTCTGGTAGGTATGTTCTCTCCGGAGTGCCGAAGACCATGACCTACGACCCCCTCTTTCCCACGCCTGAGGTAAGTATGTCCTCGCCGTAGTGTGGAAGACTTTGACCTTTGACCCACTCTTTCCCACGTGTCAGGTAGGTATGTCCTCGCCGGAATGTTGAAGACCGTGTCTTTCCAACACTTTCCGGTAGGTATGTCCTCGCCACAGTGTTGAAGACCTTGACATTTGACCCACTCTTTCCCAAGCGTCAGGAAGGTATGTCCTCGCAGGAGTGTCGAAGACCTTGACCGTTGAACCACTTTTTACAACACTTTCCGGTAGGTATGTCCTCACCGGAGTGTTGAAGACCTTGACCTTTGACCCCCTCTTTCCCACATGTCAGGTAGGTATGTCCGCGCCGGAGTGTTGAAAACCATGACCATGACTCGCTCTTTCCCTCGCCTCAGGTAGGTATGTCCTCGCAGGAGTGTCGAAGACCTTGACCTTTGACCCCCTCTTTCCCACTCGTCAGGTAGGTATGTCCTAGCAGAAGTGCCGACGACCTTGACCTTTTACACACTTTTTCCAACACTTTCCGGTAAGTATGTCCTCCCCAGAGAGTTGAAGACCTTGACCTTTGACCCCATCTTTCCCTCGCGTCAGGTAGGTATATCCTCTCCGAAGTGTTGAAGACCATGACCCTTTCTTTCCCACGCATCAGGTAGGTATGTCCTCGCCGGAGTGTTCAAGACCTTGACCTTTGACCTCCTCTTTCCTACGCGGCAGGTAGGTATGTCCTCGCCGGAGTGTTGAAGACCTTAACCTTTTTCCCCTTCTTTCCCACGCGTCAGGTAGATATGTCCTCTATGGAGCGTTGAAGACCTTGACCCGCTCTTTCCCACGCATAAGGTAGGTATGTCCTAGCCGGAGTGTCGACGACCTTCACCTTTGAACTACTTTTTCCAACACTTTCCGGTAAGTATGTCATCACCGGAGTGTCGAAGACCTTGACCTTTGACCCCCTTTTTCCCATGCGTCCGGTATGTATATCCTCGCCAGAGTGTTGAAGACCTTGAGCTTTGACCACCTCTTTCCCACGCAACAGGCAGGTATGTCCTCACCGGAGTGTTGAGGACCTTGACCTTTGACCTTCTCTTTCACACGCAACAGGTAGGTATGTCCTAGCCGGAGTATCGACAACCTTGACCTTTGAACCACTTTTTCCAACACTCTTCGGTAAGTATGTCCTCACTGAGTGTCGAAGACCTTGACCTTTGACCCCCTTTTTCCCACACGTCTGGTATGTATATCCTCGCCAGAGTGTTGAAGACCTTGACCTTTGACCCCCTTTTTTCCATGCATCAGGTAGGTTGTCCTCGCTTGAGTGTTGAGGACCTTGACCTTTGACCCCCTCTTTCCCTCATGTCAGGTAGAAATGTCCTCGCCGGACTGTTGAAGAACTTGACATTTGACTCCCTCTTTCCCACGTGTCAGGTAGCTATTTCCTCGCGGAGTGTCGAAGACCTTGACCTCTGACCCCCTCTTTCCCACTCGTGAGGAAGGTATGTCCTAGCCGGACTTTCGAAGACCTTGGCCCTATGACACACTCTTTCCCACATGTCACGTAGGTATGTCCTCTCCGGAGTGTCGAAGACCTTGACCTATGACCCCATCTTTCCCACGTGTGAGGTAGGTATGTCCTCACCGGAATGTTGAAGACCTTTACCTTTGACCCACTCTTTCCCATGCGTCAGGTATATATATTCTCACAGGAGTGTTGGAGACCTTGACCTTTGACCCCATCTTTCCCACACGTCAGGTAGGTATATCCTCTCCGAAGTGTTGAAGACCATGACCCGCTCTTTCCCACGCGTCAGGTAGGTATGTCCTCGCCAGAGTGTCGAAGCCTTTGACCCACTCTTTCCCATGCGTCAAGTAGGTATGTTCTCACCGGACTTTTGGAGACCTCGACCTTTGACCCCCTCTTTCCCACGCATCAGGTAACTATGTCATCGCTGGAGTTTTGAAGGCCTTGACCTTTGAACCCCTCTTTCCCAATCGTCAGGTTGCTATGTCCTTGCCGGAGTGTTGAAGACCTTGACCTTTGACCTCCTCTTTCCCACGCTTCAGGTAGGTTTTTCCTTGCCAGAGTGTTAAAGACCTTGACCTTTGACCCCCTCTTTCCCACGCGTCAGGTAGGTATGTCCTAGCCGGAGTGTCAACGACCTTGACTTTTGACCCACTTTTTCCAACACTTTCTGGTAGGTATGTCCTCACGGAGTGTTGAAGACCTTGACCTTTGACCCCTCTTTCCCACGCGTCACATATGTTTATCCTCGCCGGAGTGTCGAGGACCTTGACCACCTCCTTCCCACGCAACAGGTAGGTATGTCCTAGCCGGAGTGTCGACGACCATGACTATTGACCACTTTTTTCAACCCTTTCCGGTTAGTATGTCCTCTCCGGAGTGTTGAAGACCTTGACCTTTTACCCCCTCCTTCCCACGCGTCAGGTAGATATGTCGTCTCCGGAATGCTGAAGACCTTGGCCTTTTACAGACACTTTCCCCTGCATCAGGTAGGTATGTCATCTCTGGAGTGTCGAAAAACTTCATCTATGACCCCCCTCTTTCCCACGCATGAGGTGTGTATGTCCTCGCCGGAGGGTCGAAGACCTTGACCTTTGACCTACTCTTTCCCACACGTCAGGAATGTATATCCTCTCTGGAGTGTTGAAGACCATGACACGCTCTTTCCCACGCATCGGGTATGCGTTAGGTAGGTATGTCTTCACCGGACTTTCGGAGACCTTGACCTTTGACCCCCTCTTTTCCACGCGCCAGGTAGGTTGTCCTCGCTTGAGTGTTGAGGACCTTGACCTTTGACCCCCTCTTTCCTATGCGTCAGGTAGGTATGGTTTCGCCGGAGTGTTGAAGACCTTGACCTTTGACCCCTAATCCCCAGACTTCAGGTAGGTATGTCCTCCGGGCTGTTGAAGACCTTGACCTTTGACCCCTCTTTCCCACACTTCAGGTAGGTACGTCCTCTCCGTAGTGTTGAAGACCTTGACCTTTTACCCCCTCCTTCCCACGCGTCAGGTAGATATGTCCTCTCCGGAGTGCTGAAGACCTTGACCTTTGACTCGCTCTCTCCCAAGCCTAAGGTAGGTATGTCCTCGCCGGAGTGTTGAAGACCTTGAACTTTTACTCCTCTTTCCCATGTATCAGGTAGGTATGTCCTCACTGGAGTGTTGAAGACCTTAACCTTTTACCCCCTCTTTCTCACGCGTCAGGTAGATATGTCCGCTTTGGAGCATTGAAGACCTTGACCAACTCTTTCCCAAGCGTAAAGTAGGTATGTCCTAGCCGGAGTGTCGACGACCTTGACTTTTGACCCACTTTTTCCAACACTTTCCGGTAAGTATGTCCTCACCAGAGTGTTGAAGACCTTGACCTTTGACCCCTTCTTTCCTACACATCAGGTATGTATATCCTCGCCGGAGAGTTGAAGACCTTGACCTTTGACCCCCTCTTACCCAGGCATCAGGTAGGTATGTCGTCGCCGCCAGAGTGTTGAAGACCATGACCTTTGACCTCCTCTTTCCCAGGCAACAGGTAGGTATGTTGTCGCCGCCGGAGTGTTTAAGACCTTGACCTTTGACCCCCTCTTTCCCACGCGTCAGGTAAGTATGTCCTCGCCGGACTGTTGAAGACCTTGACCTTTGACCCTCTTTCTCACACTTCAGGTAGGTATGTCCTCTCCGGATTGTTAAAGACCTTGAACTTTGACCCCTCCTTCCCACACTTCAGGTAGGTATGTCCTCCGGGCTGTTGAAGACCTTGGCCTTTTACCCCTCTTTCCCACACTTCAGGTAGGTATGTCCTCTCCGTAGTGTTGAAGACCTTGGCCTTTGACACACACTTTCCCACGCGTCAGGTTGGTATGTAGTCGCCGGAGTTTGTAAGACCTTGGACTTTGTTCCACTCTTTCCCATGCATCAGGTAGGTATGTCATCGCTGGAGTGTCGAAGACCTTGACCTTTGACCCCCTCTTTCCCACGCGTCAGGTATGTATGTCCTCGCCGGACTGTCAAAGACCTTGACATTTGACCCACTCTTTCCCACGTGTCAGGTAGGTATGTCCTCGCCTTACTTTCGAAGACCTTGAACTTTGACCCACTTTTGCAAACACTTCAGGTAGGTATGTCCTCGCCGGCGTGTTGACTACCTTGACTTTTGACCCCCTCTTTCCTAGGCTTCAGGTAGGTATATCCTTGCCAGACTGTTGAAGACCTTGACCTTTGACCCCTCTTTCCCACACTTCAGATAGGTATGTCCTCCCGGCTGTTAAAGACCTTGACCTTTTACCCCCTCCTTCACACGCGTCAGGTAGATATGTCCTCTCCGGAGTGCTGAAGACCTTGACCTTTGACTCGCTTTCTCCCAAGCGGCAGGTAGGTATGTTCTCGCCAGACTTTTGAAGATCTTGGCCTTTGATCCATTCTTTCCAACGCGTCAGGTAGGTATTCTCTCTGGAGTGTCGAAGACCATGACCTTCGACCCCTCTTTCCCACGCTTCGGGTAGGTACGTCCTCACCGGACTTTCTGAGACCTTGACCTTTGACCCACTCTTTCTCACGCGTCAGGTTGATATGTCCTCGCAGGAGTATGGAAGACCTTGACCTATGACCGCCTCTTTCCCACCCATGAGGTATGTATGTCCTCACGAAGTTTTGAAGACCTTGACCTTTGACCCCTTCTTTCTCACTCATCAGGTATGTATATCCTTTCTGGAGTATTGAAGACCTTGACCTTTGACCCCATCTTTCCCACTCATCTGGTAGGTATATCCTCGCCGCAGTGTGGAAGATTTTGACCTATGACCTACTCTTTCCCACGCGTCAGGTAGGTGTTTCCTCGCCGGAGTGTGGAAGACTTTACCTTTAACCCCCTCTTTCCAACACTTTCTGGTAGGTATGTCCTCGCCAGACTGTTGAAGACCTTGACCTTTGACCCCCTCTTTCCCACGCGTCAGGTAGGTATGTCCTGTCAGGAGTGTTGAAGACCTTGACCTTTTACCCCCTCCTTTCCACGCATCAGGTAGATATGTCCTCTCCGGAGTGCTGAAGACCTTGACCTTTGACTCGCTCTCTCTCAAGCGTCAAGTAGGTATGTCCTCGCCGGACTTTTGAAGACCTTGGCCTTTGATCCTTTCTTTCCCATGCGTCAGGTGTGTTTGTCATTGTTGGAGTGTCTAAGACCTTGACCACCCCCTCTTTCCCACGCGTCAGGTAGATATGTCCTCGCCGGAGTGTTGAAGACCTTGAACTTTTACCCCTCTTTCCCATGTATCAGGTAGGTATGTCCTCGCCGGAGTGTTGAAGACCTAAACCTTTGACCCCTCTTTCCCACACTTCAGGTAGGTATGTCCTCTCCGGAGTGTTGAAGACCTTGACCTTTTACCCCCTCCTTCCCACACGTCAGGTAGATATGTCCTTTCCGGAGTGCTGAAGACCTTGACCTTTGACTCGCTCTCTACCAAGCGTCAGGTAGGTATGTCCCCGCCGGAGTGTTGAAGACCTTGAACTTTTACCCCTCTTTCGCACGCGTCAGGTAGATAGGTCCGCTATGGAGCGTTGAAGACCTTGACTCGCTCTTTCACACGCGTAAGGTAGGTATGTCCTAGCCGGAGTGTCGTCGACCTTGACTTTTGACCCACTTTTTCCAACACTTTCCAGAAGGTATGTTCTCACCGGAGTGTTGAAGACCTTGACCTTTGACCCCCTCTTTCCCACGCGTCATGTATGTAAATCCTCGCCGGAGTTTTAAAGACCTTGACCTTTGACCACCTCTTTCCCAAGCAACAGGTAGGTATGTCCAAGCTGGAGTGTCGACGACCTTGACAGTTGACCAACTTTTTCCAACAGTTTCCGGTAAGTATGTCCTCACCGGAGTGTTGAAGACCTTGACCTTTGACACCTTCTTTCCTACACATCAGGTATGAATATCCTCGCCGGAGAGTTGAAGACCTTGACCTTTGACCACCTCTTACGCAGGCAGAAGGTAGGTATGTCGTCGCCGCCGGAATGTTGAGGACCTTGACCTTTGAACCCCTCTTTCCCAGGCATCAGGTAGGTATGTCCTCTCCAGATTGTCGAAGACCTTGACCTTTGACCCCTCTTTCCCACACTTCAGGTAGATATGTCCTCTCAGGAGTGTTGAAGACCTTGTCCTTTTAGCACCTCCTTCCCACGCGTCAGGTAGATATGTCCTCTCTGGAGTGCTGAAGACCTTGACCTTTGACTCGCTCTCTCCCAAGCGTCAGGTAGGTATGTCCTCGACTGACTTTCGAAGACCTTGGCCTTTGACACACACTTTCCCACGCGTCAGGTTGGTTTGTCCTCGCCGGAGTATGTAAGACCTTGGCCTTTGATCCACTCTTTCCCATGCGTCAGGTAGGTATGTCATCGCTGGAGTGACGAAGACCTTGACCTTTGACCCCATCTTTCCCACACGTCAGGTATGTATGTCCTCGCCGGAGGGTCAAACACCTTGACATTTGACCCACTCTTTCCCACGTGTCAGGTAGGTATGTCCTCGCCTTAGTTTCGAAGACCTTGAACTTTGACCTACTTTTGCCAATACTACAGGTAGGTATGTCCTCGCCGGCGTGTTGACTACCTTGACCTTTGACCCCCTCTTTCCTACGCTTCAGGTAGGTATATCCTCGCCGGACTGTTGAAGACCTTGACCTTTGATCCCTCTTTCCCACACTTCAGGTAGGTATGTCCTCCGGGTTGTTAAAGATCTTGACCTTTTACCCCCTCCTTCCCAAGCGTCAGGTAGGTATGTTCTCGCCAGACTTTTGAAGATCTTGGCCTTTGATCCACTCTTTCCCACGCGTCAGGTAGGTATTCTCTCTGGAGTGTCGAAGACCTTGACCTTTGACCCCTCATTCCCACGCGTCGGGTAGGTATGTCCTCACCGGACTTTCTGAGACCTTGACCTTTGACCCACTCTTTGTCACGCGTCAGGTTGATATGTCCTCGCCGGAGTATGGAAGACCTTGACCTATGACTGCCTCTTTCCCACCCGTGAGGTATGTATGTCATCGCTGGACTGTTGAAGACCTTGACCGTTGACCCCTCTTTCCCACACTTCAGGTAGGTATGTCCTCTGGGCTGTTAAAGACCTTGACCTTTTACCCCCTCCTTCCCACGCGTCAGGTAGATATGTCCTTTCCGGAGTGCTGAAGACCTTGACCTTTGACTCGCTCTCTCCCAAGCGTCAAGTAGGTATGTCCTCGCCGGACTTTCGAAGACCTTGGCCATTGACACACACTTTCCCACGCGTCAGGTTGGTATGTCCTCGCCGGAGTATGGAAGACCTTTGCCTTTAATCCACTCTTTCCCATGCATCAGGTAGGTTTGCCATCGCTGGAGTGTCGAAGACCTTGACCAACCCCCTCTTTCCCACGCGTCAGGTAGATATGTCCTCTCCGGAGTGCTGAAGACCTTGACCTTTGACTCGCTCTCTCTCAAGCGTTAGGTAGGTATGTCCTTGCCGGAGTGTTGAAGTCCTTGAACTTTTACCCCTCTTTCCCATGTATCAGGTAGGTATGTCCTCGCTGGAGTGTTGAAGACCTTAACCTTTTACCCCCTCTTTCTCACGCGTCAGGTAGATATGTCCGCTTTGGAGCGTTGAAGATCTTGACTCGCTCTTTCCCACTCGTAAGGTAGGTATGTCCTAGCCGGAGTGTCGTCGACCTTGACTTTTGACCCACTTTTTCCAACACTTTCCGGAAGGTATGTCCTCACCGGAGTGTTAAAGACCTTGACCTTTGACCCCCTCTTTCCCACGCGTCATGTATGTAAATCCTCGCTGGTGTTTTAAAGACCTTGACCTTTGACCACCTCTTTTCCACGCAACAGGTAGGTATGTCCTAGCCGGAGTGTCGACGACCTTGACCATTGACCCACTTTTTCCAACACTTTCCCGTAAGTATGTCCTCACCGGAGTGTTGAAGACCTTGGCCTTTGACCCCTTCTTTCCTACACATCAGGTATGTATATCCTCGCCGGAGAGTTGAAGACCTTGACCTTTGACCCACTCTTACCCAGGCATCAGGTAGGTATGTCCTAGCCGGAGTGTTGAAGACCTTGACCTTTGACCCCCTCTTTCCCACGCGTCAGGTAAGTATGTCCTCGCCGGACTGTTGAAGACCTTGACCTTTGACCCCTCTTTCCCACACTTCAGGTAGGTATGTCCTCTCCGGACTGTTGAAGACATTGACCTTTGAACCCTCTTTCCCACACTTCAGGTAGGTATGTCCTCTCAGGAGTGTTGAAGACCTTGACCTTTTACCCCGTCCTTCCCACGCGTCAGGTAGATATGTCCTCTCCGGAGTGCTGAAGACCTTGACCTTTGACTCGCTCTCTCCCAAGCGTCAGGTAGGTATGTCCTAGACGGACTTTCGAAGACCTTGGCCTTTGACACACACTTTCACACGCGTTAGGTTCATATGTCCTCGCCGGAGTATGGACCTTGGCCTTTGATCCACTCTTTCCCATGCGTCAGGTAGGTATGTCATCGCTGGAGTGTCGAAGACCTTGACCTTTGACCCCCTCTTTCCCACGCGTCAGGTATGTATGTCCTCGCCGGAGGGTCAAAGACCTTGACATTTGACCCACTCTTTCCCACGTGTCAGGTAGGTATGTCCTCGCCTTAGTTTCGAAGACCTTGAACTTTGACCCACTTCTGCCAACACTTTTCAGGTAGGTATGTCCTCTCCGGTGTGTTGACTACCTTGACCTTTGACCCCCTCTTTCCTACGCTTCAGGTAGGTATATCCTCGCCGGACTGTTGAAGACCTTGACCTTTGACCCCTCTTTCCCACACTTCAGGTAGGTATGTCCTCCGGGCTGTTGAAGACCTTGACCTTTTACCCCCTCCTTCCCACGCGTCAGGTAGATATGTCCTCTCCGGAGTGTTGAAGACCTTGACCTCTTACCCCCTCCTTCCCACGCGCCAGGTAGATGTGTCCTCCGGAGTGCTGAAGACCTTGACCTTTGACTCGCTCTTCCGAAGCGTCAGGTAGGTATGTTCTCGCCAGACTTTTGAAGATCTTGGCCTTTGATCCACTTCAGGTAGGTATTCTCTCTGGAGTGTCGAAGACCTTGACCTTTGACCCCTCTTTCCCACGCGTCGGGTAGGTATGTCCTCACCGGACTTTCGGAGACCTTGAACTTTGACCCACTCTTTCTCACGCGTCAGGTTGATATTCCCTCGCCGGAGTATGGAAGACCTTGACCTATGACCACCTCTATCCCACCCAAGAGGTATGTATGTCCTCACCGGAGTGTTGAAGATGAAGAACCGGGTTTGAGAACCCAGCGGCGCCAGGGAAAACGCCCGATGTCTTCGAGTTCCCCTGCCTTGGCAAACAGAGACACGTGACACTTCTTGGTGACGTCAAAGACCCAATTTATTGGCTGCAACCAGGAACAGAGGTCTACGAAGCACAACACGGGTGGTATGCTAGAGACTGCACAAATTCATTGAGTGGAGCATCGTCTTTTATGCTAAAAATCACATTCCTGGCTAGCATCAATTACATACAAACTGACCAATCGAATGGTGACATTTCAGACATATTGTATGACGACAATCCCACTTTCCGTTGTCCAGCCCACCAGAAATGACTTGGCAAAATCCAACATTCTTGCTCGAACAGGCCGGACGGACCCATCATAAAAGACCTCAACCCATATCAATGATTAAGCCATGAAGGAAAGAACAGAAGCAGATGACAAGCAAGCTAGAAGGGTGTGTGCATGTACCATACACTCAGCAATGTCCTGCTCTTTGATCTCTATCGGACCAGCTGCCTAACAACTGGTTTAACGAGGTCAGCCTCGGGCAAGGGAGTCACTTCGTTCAGGTCACTAAAAAGTCAGCAAAAAGGTGTACGTGTCCCAAATACTCGTTCGGCCGTAGTGATCAGCCTATGTGAGGGCAACCATACAAAATGGCTGCCGTACACAAAATGGAACCCAAAGGTTCGAACGAAATCCATGAATACGCAGTGTTTCCATTGATCGATTATGACGAAAACACTCATACATGCCGCACTCGTCATTTGCGGTCCGCTGATACCAAAATTGTCTATATCCGACGACCTTTATTGAATGGGTTCAGATTCACGGAACCACAAAGACCTTGACCTTTGACCCCCTCTTTCTCACTCATCAGGAATGTATATCCTCTCCGGAGTATTGAAGACCTTGACCTTTGACCCCATCTTTCCCACTCGTCTGGTAGGTATATCCTCCCCGCAGAGTGGAAGATTTTGACCTATGACCTACTCTTTCCCACGCGTCAGGTAGATGTTTCCTCGCCGGAGTTTGGAAGACTTGACCTTTAACCCCCTCTTTCCAACACTTTCTGGTAGGTATGTCCTCATGTCCTCTCTAGACTGTTGAAGACCTTGACCTTTGACTCCTTCTTTCCCACGCCTCAGGTAGGTATGTCCTCTAAGGAGTGTTGAAGACCTTGACCTTTTACCCCCTCCCTCCCACGCGTCAGGTAGATATGTCCTCTTTGGAGTGCTGAAGACATTGACCTTTAACTCGCTCTCTCCCAAGCATCAGGTAGGTATGTCCTCGCCGGAGTATGGAAGACCTTGGCCTTTGATCCACTCTTTCCCATGCGTCAGGTAGGTTTGTCATTGCTGGAGTGTCAAAGACCTTGACCACCCCCTCTTTCCCACGCTTCAGGTATGTATGTCCTCGCCGGAGGGTCGAAGACCTTGACATTTGACCCACTCTTTCCCACGTGTCAGGTAGGTATGTCCTCGCCTTAGTTTCAAAGACCTTGAACTTTGACCCACTTTTGCCAACACTTCAGGTAGGTATGTCCTCGCCGGCGTGTTGACTACCTTGACCTTTGACCCCTCTTTCCCACACTTCAGGTAGGTCCTCTCTGGAGTGTTGAAGACCATGACACGCCCTTTCCCACGCATCAGGTAGGTGTGTCCTCGCCGGAGTGTCGAAGACCTTGACCTTTGACTCGCTCTTTCCCACGTGTCAGGTAGGTATGTCCTCGCCAGAGTGTCGAAGCCTTTGACTCATTCTTTCCCATGCGTTAGGTAGGTATGTCCTCACCGGACTTTCGGAGACCTTGACCTTTGACCCACTCTTTCCCACACGTCAGGTTGATATGTCCTCGCCGAAGTATGGAAGACTTTGGCCTTTGATCCACTCTTTCCCACGCGTGAGGTATGTATGTCCTCACCGGAGTGTTGAAGACCTTGACTTTTGACCCCCTCTTTCTCACGCATCAGGTATGTATATCCTCTCCGGAGTATTGAAGACCTTGACCTTTGACCCCATCTTTCCCATGCTTCAGGTAGGTATGTCCTCGCTGGAGTGTTGAAGACCATGACACGCTCTTTCCCACGCGTCAGGCAGGTAAGTCCTCACAGGATTATCGAAGACCTTGACATTTGACCCACTTTTTCCAAAGAGTGTTGAAGACCTTGACCTTTGACCCCTCTTTCCCACACTTACGGTTGGTATGTCCTCTCAGGAGTGTTGAAGACCTGGACCTTTTACCCCCTCCTTCCCACGCGTCAGGTACATATGTCCTCTCCGGAGTGCTGAAGACCTTGACCTTTGACTCGCTCTCTCCCAAGCGTCAGGTAGGTATGTCCTCGACGGACTTTCGAAGACCTTGGCCTTTGACACACACTTTCCCACACGTCAGGTTGATATGTCCTCGCCGGAGTATGGAAGACCTTGGCCTTTGATCCACTCTTTCCCATGCATCAGGTAGGTATGTCATCACTGGAGTGTTGAAGACCTTGACCTTTGACCCCCTCTTTCCCACGCGTCAGGTATGTATGTCCTCGCCGGAGGGTCAAAGACCTTGACATTTGACCCACTCGTTCCCACGTGTCAGGTAGGTATGTCCTCGCCTTAGTTTCGAAGAACTTGAACTTTGATCCACCTTTGCCAACACTTCAGGTTGGTATGTCCTTGCCGGCGTGTTGACTACCTTGACCTTTGACCCCCTCTTTCCTACGCTTCAGGTAGGTATATCCTCGCCGGACTGTTGAAGACCTTGACCTTTGACCCCTCTTTCCCACACTTCAGGTAGGTATGTCCTCCGGGCTGTTGAAGACCTTGACCTTTTACCCCCTCCTTCCCACGCGCCAGGTAGATGTGTCCTCCGGAGTGCTGAAGACCTTGACCTTTGACTCGCTCTTCCGAAGCGTCAGGTAGGTATGTTCTCGCCAGACTTTTGAAGATCTTGGCCTTTGATCCACTTCAGGTAGGTATTCTCTCTGGAGTGTCGAAGACCTTGACCTTTGACCCCTCTTTCCCACGCGTCGGGTAGGTATGTCCTCACCGGACTTTCGGAGACCTTGAACTTTGACCCACTCTTTCTCACGCGTCAGGTTGATATTCCCTCGCCGGAGTATGGAAGACCTTGACCTATGACCACCTCTATCCCACCCAAGAGGTATGTATGTCCTCACCGGAGTGTTGAAGATGAAGAACCGGGTTTGAGAACCCAGCGGCGCCAGGGAAAACGCCCGATGTCTTCGAGTTCCCCTGCCTTGGCAAACAGAGACACGTGACACTTCTTGGTGACGTCAAAGACCCAATTTATTGGCTGCAACCAGGAACAGAGGTCTACGAAGCACAACACGGGTGGTATGCTAGAGACTGCACAAATTCATTGAGTGGAGCATCGTCTTTTATGCTAAAAATCACATTCCTGGCTAGCATCAATTACATACAAACTGACCAATCGAATGGTGACATTTCAGACATATTGTATGACGACAATCCCACTTTCCGTTGTCCAGCCCACCAGAAATGACTTGGCAAAATCCAACATTCTTGCTCGAACAGGCCGGACGGACCCATCATAAAAGACCTCAACCCATATCAATGATTAAGCCATGAAGGAAAGAACAGAAGCAGATGACAAGCAAGCTAGAAGGGTGTGTGCATGTACCATACACTCAGCAATGTCCTGCTCTTTGATCTCTATCGGACCAGCTGCCTAACAACTGGTTTAACGAGGTCAGCCTCGGGCAAGGGAGTCACTTCGTTCAGGTCACTAAAAAGTCAGCAAAAAGGTGTACGTGTCCCAAATACTCGTTCGGCCGTAGTGATCAGCCTATGTGAGGGCAACCATACAAAATGGCTGCCGTACACAAAATGGAACCCAAAGGTTCGAACGAAATCCATGAATACGCAGTGTTTCCATTGATCGATTATGACGAAAACACTCATACATGCCGCACTCGTCATTTGCGGTCCGCTGATACCAAAATTGTCTATATCCGACGACCTTTATTGAATGGGTTCAGATTCACGGAACCACAAAGACCTTGACCTTTGACCCCCTCTTTCTCACTCATCAGGAATGTATATCCTCTCCGGAGTATTGAAGACCTTGACCTTTGACCCCATCTTTCCCACTCGTCTGGTAGGTATATCCTCCCCGCAGAGTGGAAGATTTTGACCTATGACCTACTCTTTCCCACGCGTCAGGTAGATGTTTCCTCGCCGGAGTTTGGAAGACTTGACCTTTAACCCCCTCTTTCCAACACTTTCTGGTAGGTATGTCCTCATGTCCTCTCTAGACTGTTGAAGACCTTGACCTTTGACTCCTTCTTTCCCACGCCTCAGGTAGGTATGTCCTCTAAGGAGTGTTGAAGACCTTGACCTTTTACCCCCTCCCTCCCACGCGTCAGGTAGATATGTCCTCTTTGGAGTGCTGAAGACATTGACCTTTAACTCGCTCTCTCCCAAGCATCAGGTAGGTATGTCCTCGCCGGAGTATGGAAGACCTTGGCCTTTGATCCACTCTTTCCCATGCGTCAGGTAGGTTTGTCATTGCTGGAGTGTCAAAGACCTTGACCACCCCCTCTTTCCCACGCTTCAGGTATGTATGTCCTCGCCGGAGGGTCGAAGACCTTGACATTTGACCCACTCTTTCCCACGTGTCAGGTAGGTATGTCCTCGCCTTAGTTTCAAAGACCTTGAACTTTGACCCACTTTTGCCAACACTTCAGGTAGGTATGTCCTCGCCGGCGTGTTGACTACCTTGACCTTTGACCCCTCTTTCCCACACTTCAGGTAGGTCCTCTCTGGAGTGTTGAAGACCATGACACGCCCTTTCCCACGCATCAGGTAGGTGTGTCCTCGCCGGAGTGTCGAAGACCTTGACCTTTGACTCGCTCTTTCCCACGTGTCAGGTAGGTATGTCCTCGCCAGAGTGTCGAAGCCTTTGACTCATTCTTTCCCATGCGTTAGGTAGGTATGTCCTCACCGGACTTTCGGAGACCTTGACCTTTGACCCACTCTTTCCCACACGTCAGGTTGATATGTCCTCGCCGAAGTATGGAAGACTTTGGCCTTTGATCCACTCTTTCCCACGCGTGAGGTATGTATGTCCTCACCGGAGTGTTGAAGACCTTGACTTTTGACCCCCTCTTTCTCACGCATCAGGTATGTATATCCTCTCCGGAGTATTGAAGACCTTGACCTTTGACCCCATCTTTCCCATGCTTCAGGTAGGTATGTCCTCGCTGGAGTGTTGAAGACCATGACACGCTCTTTCCCACGCGTCAGGCAGGTAAGTCCTCACAGGATTATCGAAGACCTTGACATTTGACCCACTTTTTCCAAAGAGTGTTGAAGACCTTGACCTTTGACCCCTCTTTCCCACACTTACGGTTGGTATGTCCTCTCAGGAGTGTTGAAGACCTGGACCTTTTACCCCCTCCTTCCCACGCGTCAGGTACATATGTCCTCTCCGGAGTGCTGAAGACCTTGACCTTTGACTCGCTCTCTCCCAAGCGTCAGGTAGGTATGTCCTCGACGGACTTTCGAAGACCTTGGCCTTTGACACACACTTTCCCACACGTCAGGTTGATATGTCCTCGCCGGAGTATGGAAGACCTTGGCCTTTGATCCACTCTTTCCCATGCATCAGGTAGGTATGTCATCACTGGAGTGTTGAAGACCTTGACCTTTGACCCCCTCTTTCCCACGCGTCAGGTATGTATGTCCTCGCCGGAGGGTCAAAGACCTTGACATTTGACCCACTCGTTCCCACGTGTCAGGTAGGTATGTCCTCGCCTTAGTTTCGAAGAACTTGAACTTTGATCCACCTTTGCCAACACTTCAGGTTGGTATGTCCTTGCCGGCGTGTTGACTACCTTGACCTTTGACCCCCTCTTTCCTACGCTTCAGGTAGGTATATCCTCGCCGGACTGTTGAAGACCTTGACCTTTGACCCCTCTTTCCCACACTTCAGGTAGGTATGTCCTCCAGGCTGTTGAAGACCTTGACCTTTGACCCCTCTTTCCCACACTTCAGGTAGGTATGACCTCTCCGGAGTGTTGAAGACCTTGACCTTTTACCCCCTCCTTCCCACGCGTCAGGTAGATATGTTCTCTCCGGAGTGCTGAAGACCTTGTCCTTTGACTCGCTCTCTCCCAAGCGTCAGTTAGGTATGTCCTCGCCGGAGTGTTGAAGACCTTGAACTTTTACCCCTCTTTCCCATGTATCAGGTAGGTATGTCCCACCCGTGAGGTATGTGTGTCCTCACCGGAGTGTTGAAGACCTTTACCTTTGACCCCCTCTTTCTCACTCATCAGGTATGTATATCCTCTCCGGAGTATTGAAGACCTTGACCTTTGACCCCATCTTTCCCACTCGTCTGGTAGGTATATCCTCACCGCAGTGTGGAAGATTTTGACCTATGACCTACTCTTTCCCACGTGTCAGGTAGATAAGTCCTTGCCGGAATGTGGAAGACCTTGACCTTTGACTCTCTCTTTCCCACGTGTCAGGTAGCTATGTCATTGCTGGAGTTTTGAAGACCTTGACCTTTGACCCCCTCTTTCCCAAGCATCAGGTAGCTATGTCCTTGCCGGAGTGTTTTAGACCTTGACCCTTGACCCCACCTTTCCCATGCGTCACTTAGTTTTGTCATTGCCAGAGTGTTGAAGACCTTGCCCCCCTCTTGCCCAACCGTCAGGTAGGTAGGTACTCGCCAGAGTGTTAAACACCTTGACCTTTGACCCCCTCTTTCCTAAGCGTCAGGTAGTTATATCCTCACTGGAGTGTTGAAGACCTTGATCTTTGCCCCACTCTTTCCCACGCGTCAGGTGGGTATGTACTCGCCGTAGTGTTGAACACCTTGAAATTTGACCCCCCATTCCCATGCATCCAGTAGGTATGTGCTTGTCGCAGTATTGCAGATCTTGACCTTTGATAACCGCTTTCCCATGCATCAGGTAGGTTTGTCCACGCCGGAGTGTTGAAGACCTTGACATTTTACCTCCTCTTCCCAAGCGTCAGGTAGATAAGTCCTCTCCAGAGTGTCAAAGACCTTGATCTTTGAACCTCTATTTCCCACGCGTCAGTTAAGTATGTCCTTGACGGAGTGTCGAAGACCTTGACCTTTGACACTCTCTTTCTGGAGTTCTGGACTTTTTGGTTCCGTCCAGAGGTGTCAGGGTACAACACCCAAAGACCCCGGAGTCCCACCTGCCTTGGTGCACAAATGAACAGAAACACGGGCTTCTCGATGGTGGCGTCAAAGACCAAAGGTTTATTACTGCAGGGACACAGAAATCACAGAATCTACACACGGGCAGAATCTAGGAGACTGTTCGATTTGTACAAAGTGGGTTGCTCCTTATATACCAAAAATTGTGCTCTAGGCAAATATTTCACATGTCGGTACATTCCCAAACCTTTGTGTCTCTAAACAATAAATATTTGGCGTTACACAGGAACTGTCGATAATATCTGATACCAAACATCACGAAGAGGGGTTCCCACCAGTCCATCACAATCCCTTGTCAATATTGCATTCAAGACCCGGACCGCCTCATCGTAAAGTTCGTTACCTCCCCCTAATAAAGGCCCAGAAGGAAAGGAGCAGAGCCAGGTGCAGAAGATAGAAAAGCGGGATAAGAGATGTTTGTGGGTTGTAAATGGGCAAGGCTACCGGCTTCGGCCGCCTAATCATGATCAGGTACAATGGACAGGAAAACCAGTTCAGGTGGGCTGGCCTCGGGCAGAGGAGGCAGCCTTTGTCGAGTCATGCAGCTTCAGCGTGATCTGGTTTAAGGTGCACGTGTCATGTAAGAGGTGAATCTCCGGCTAAGGCTACGTGTCCTTAATCAAAGTGAAGTAAATGAAATGATCAGAGGCTATTGCATATGTGAGGGCAAGGAACCACAAAATGGCGGTCATGATCTAAGATGGATGCCGTGTGTATATCAGAAATGTGTCAGTGGAAGGAGTGCTCTTGCTCGTAGCGTAGCGAAAACACTAGGATATACTAAATGGATCATTTGCGGTTCGCTGATACTAATTTTATGTATTTCCGACAAACTTGAAAACACGGGTTCAAGTCGTCACGGAACCGTCACGGAACCTCAGACCCTCCTTTTGCCCTTACATAGGCAATTACTCAATCTATGTCTGAATCTAGTTCTATGCTCATCAGGTCAGTGACATGCTGTTGTATCATCATCCTTTCTCGTGTCTTTTCTCCAAATGCAGGTGGTTTCCTAAAACAGGTTGTAGCACAAAGACTACACAGAGCAGGACCACACTGGATAATCAGACAACATGAGAATAGTAATATTAAGATGGCACCAATGACCATTAGAACCTTCCATCCCCACGCTGAGATCAGAGTCCAAACCCACTCCATAAAGGACCAGTTTCCCTCATCTACATGTATGGAGTCCGAAATCTTGTGCAACTTAGAGATCGCCTCGTAAACTGTTGGAGCATTATTAGGAATAAAGACACAGCAGCTCGATTGGATCATTCTGCATACCCCACCTCGATCTGCAAGTATAACATCTAGAACCATACGGTTCTGCAATGTCATGAGCCTATCCGCCTGAAGCTCAGCTGTCAGATTGCTAAGGGCACCAGCAGTTTCGGTAATAGTAGATTCAACTACCCGTGTTAGCTGACGTATGTTTCTACTATTGGCCATAGGCCCCCAGAACGGAAGGAAGCCTTTGAAGAAGTCTCCAGCTTCCTGACCAGCTGTATCTTCCTTGCTGAAGACACCTCTCGCTACTCTTGTTCTGTGGTAATCAGGTGAAGCAGTGTATGTCGGAGGCAATAATCGAGCAATATAACATGATCCTGAGAAGTCGGCAGGCAACCATGTATAAGCTCTGTCTCGACAAATGAAATAGGTACCCCTAGCAGTAAGAAAGGCAGGGGAAGAGTTAGCCGGAAACACATAAGTCTCTACGCACTCACTCCTCCCTAGCTGAGCTCTCGGATTTCTCCCATTACCTTGCAAACAGACCTGACCTCGGTGAGGTACGACCCAGATTGGAGTTGAGCTTTTACGCTTGCTTTCTCCTAAACTAAGGCGATACTCTGAAGTATTCCAACTTAAATATACTCGCAATTCGTCTCTAGGGTATGATGGAGTATTATTGACGTCTTTGACCATGTCAATAATTCCCTGGACTAAAGCTTTGTTGGCAGAGTTATATTTAGTGGAACGTGGTGGACGTGGAGGATAGGTCTCAAGAGCATAAGCAAAGATGGTTTGAAGGGCCTGAAATGATCCATTGTAGCTGAAAGGCAAAACCAGATAGGGAATACCTTTATCCATAGTGTGAGGTATCAAGCCACACACCCAACAGTCTGTCGTGTTAACTACCAGTTGGTGTTGGTGCAAGAGCTGTACAAAAGTATTATTAATGAATTCTGAGCGTCGAGCTTGCTCATGTTCCGGAAACGAGTGAAAAGAGTGTATAGAAGAAACAGTAGAAATAGCAGGATCAAGGGGAGGTACTGTAGATACTGGCACAAAAATCAAATTTATGCTAAAGACAATTCCACCCACCAATGTTGCTAAAACAATCAAAAATGTAATGGCACATTGCATCAAGAAACATTTGCTATGAAGAATTCTATTTAGTCTGTTTCTGCGAACGTAAATCACATTTTCTCGTTGCAGCGCAGGAAGTTCCATCTTCTACAATCCGCTCGCGACCACTGATGATGTGTACGTAGATGAAAATGCCTCTGTCAGCCCTGGGAGTTCCCAGTACTAACAGAAAGATCGACCTTGTGTCAGACCCCTGCAAATTCAAACTAGGCACACAGCCACGACCCTACGGCTACCCAGACGGCAAGGCAATTTTAAAAACAATAAACAATAACAAACTTCCTGGCTGAAGGCAAAAGTTCAAAATATATATATATATATCAAAATCACAGTATGCAGTTGCCTGCTTTATTAGTCCTTTTTATGGCTTCTAAGGTTGTATTTCTGCTTCGCTGGTACTGTCTGATCGGAGAATAGTGTATCACTAGCAGCTGTTGCAGAGTTTACGTTCGCAGATGGCAAAGTTTCTTCTGATGCTGGAGACAAATGTTCAATGTTCAAAGCAGTCTTTTCAAGAGGAGAGTCACGTTTCAAAGTGTCAGAAATCAAATCGGCATCGCTGAAAGGGACAAATTTCGGAGTTGTTTCAGCTTCGGAGGCACCAATTCCCTTCTTTACCCAGTCGTCGTAGGGCAGCGGCAGTGGAACACGCTTTACGTGAGAAGCGTGGATCCAGTGCTTGCGACCAGCAACACGTACAGCTGTCCTCGTCGCCAGCAGGATTTGGAAGGGGCCGATGTAGCGAGGCTGAAGATTCTTTGTCCTCGCAAAATTTCTGACCACCACGTGGTCGCCGGGTTTCAGCTGATGCCCTGGACTCTCCGGAGGTTTTGGCAAAGCATCAAAGACCTGTTGATGAATAAGACTTAATTTAGCAGTCAAGTCGTAAAGATAGTCTATCAACATAGGATATTCAATGGAGCAGAATTGTTTAGGCCTTGGCACACCCCAGACATTTGCCGGGCGGCCAAATACAATCTCATATGGAGAAAGCCCTATTCTAGAATGCACTGTTGCTCTCGTTGATAACAAGGCCAAAGGAAGTGCGTCTGGCCAAGCCAAACCTGTGGATGCTTGAATTTTGGCTATTTTAAGCTTGAGGGTGCCATTGTAACCCTCGACTAAACCAGCAGACTGGGGATGGTTCGCACTATGAAATTTTTGTTTCAATCCTAGACCAGCACACACACTCTGCATAACTTTCCCTATAAACTCACTTCCGTTATCTGACCATACAATCCGTGGCATTCCAAACCTAGGGAAAAATTCTTTGAGAAGAATTTTGGCAGTTGATAAAGCAGTGTTGTCCTTTAGTGGGTATGCTTCTATCCACCTGGAAAAAGCACAAACCACCACCAGAACGTATTTTAAATTGTTGCAGCGTTCCATGTGAATGAAGTCTAACTGTATTACTTCAAAGGGACAGGAAGGAGGAGCAAAATGACCAGCTGGAGTTGGAGTTCCCTTGCCAGGATTATGCATCAAGCACACCATACAATTTTTCACCACTCTCTCTGCACACTTACTGATTCCCTCATTCTTCCAAACCGGAGCTAACATCTTACATATCCCTTTAGAACTTATGTGCGCCACTCCATGCGCCATCGTCACTACTGCAAGCACATACGCATCAGGCAACATCCAACGCTGCTGTTCTGTCAAATCGATCCAACATCCATTCGAGTCCAATTTGCCCGTACTTTCTCTCCATACGCGTTTCTCTTCCTCAGTCGCTTCTTTCTGAATCTCTTTCACACTTTCCATTGTGTCCTCACACATTCCAGACTCAGCAATCCATCTTGCAGACGTAGCAACATACATTCTACTCATCATGTCCCTAGCTGTCTGTTTAGCGGTTTCATCAGCAAAGGCATTTCCCCGACCAACATCATCCGTGATTGCTTTATGAGCACTGCACTTCACAATCGCAACTTCAGTCGGTAAGGTTAGAGATTCTAACAAGTCGTTAACTAGCTGACCATGTTGAATCTTAGTCCCATGGGACGTAATGAAACCCCTTTCTCTCCACAACCGGCCAAAACTATGGGCCACGCCAAATGCGTACTGACTATCTGTAAACACATTCACTCTCTTTCCCTCAGCTAAAACACACGCTCTCGTAAGAGCTATTAACTCTGCAGCTTGGGCAGAATTCTGACTCACTCTTGCAGTCTCCACAATCGTCTTCAAAGTCGTTACCGCGTAGGCAGCAGTCACATCACCATTCTCCAATTTAAAACATGACCCGTCCACATACAGCGTACCATCTGGGTCGGATAGAGGAGTATCTCTCAAGTCGATACGACCTTTTGTCTCTTCCTCCGTTTTGAAATAACAGTCATGTGGCTCAGAATCACTCGACTCTTGATCAGTCGGCAACAATGTTGCTGGATTCAATACATTGCATCTTTTGATCTGAATATGACTCGCTAATAACGTCAGCTCGTAACCAGATAATCTCGCACTAGTAAGGTGTTGTGTCTTCGTTCGGTTCATGAGTGTGTCCACTGCATGAGGAACCATGACCACTAGCATATTGTTCATCACCAAACCAGCAGATTGTCGAATGGAAGCTGCAGCTGCCGCTGTAGCCCTCAAACAACTAGGCAATGCTCTAGCTACCGGATCTAATGTTGATGAGAAATACGCACAAGGGCGTTGTTTATCACCAAACTTCTGTGTCAAGACACTCAACGCGCAACCTTCTCTTTCGTGAACGTAGAGCGTGAATGGCTTACTGTAATCAGGTGTGCCCAATACAGGAGCTGAACACAAAGCTTTTCGTAATTCAGCAAAACTCTCTTGACATTCATCAGACCATGGCACCGGACTCGGAACATTTTTCCCAGTCAAAGCTACCAACGGCTTTGCTAAAAGTGAAAAATTTGGAATCCACTGCCTACAGTAAGAGGTAATACCTAGAAAGGCACGTACTTCCCTCTGTGTGCGTGGAACACTCATCTGCGTAATTGCTTTTATTCTTTCTGGGGTCAACTTCCTTCCCTCCTTTGATAAGAGGTGACCTAGGTAGGTTACTTCTTGGCAGCAATATTGCATTTTGGAAGGTGACACCTTATGATTCAAATTAGACAAATGATGCAATAGTGAAATTGTAGCTGCCTTGCAAGTTTCCTTGTCATCGGCAGCCACCAAAAGATCGTCTACGTACTGTACTAGGGCAGAACCTGGAGGAAGGACAAAAGAATCTAATTGGCTTTTTAAAGCTTGACTGTAAATAGATGGACTTTCACAATAGCCTTGTGGAGCGCGTTTAAATCTGAAACTCCGACCTCCTAAACAGAAGCCAAAAATATCTCTGCTTTCCTCGGCTATCGGAATGCTGAAAAAGGCATTCTTCAAGTCGATGACTGAGAACCATGTAGCTGTAGCAGGAATCAATGTTAACAAAGCAGTAATGTCTGGCACTACAGGAAACTGCGGAATTACAATCTTATTAACTTCTCTAAGGTCTATGACAAACCTATAAACTGGAGGCTTTGTAGGATCTGTTCGTTTCAAAATCGGCAATACAGGACTATTACAAACATTTCCTCGCGTTTCTTCAACCACACCTTTTTTAATCAAATCTTGCACAATCAATAAGAGTGCACGCTCACCTTCATTCGATATTTTATATTGAGGAATTCTTGGAAATTTCACATTCGCTTTCAAAGTTACTACATACGGTGGAATCTCTAGTAGACCTACATCATTGGGACCAGTCGCCCAAAGAGAATCAGGGAGTGAACGTAGCTCCGGCGGGAGTGCGTCCATAGACAAGTACATCGGAGAGGTGAGTCTTTTACCCAAAGTAAGCTGTACTCCTTCCGGAGAACAGTACAATGTCGCATATAGTCGTTTTAACAAATCTAAACCAAGCAGATTTTCATTACAACCTGTCGTCAAAATTAAGGGTGCTTTCAATTGACACGGTCCAACAGAAATAGACAAAGGACCAGATATCGGGTTGTACACAGGGGCGCCTGAAAAACCTACGGAAACATTTGTTGAGCCAGACAAAGGTGCGCCAGGGAGTTTCGCATGCATGATAGAACTTTTTGCGGCACCAGTATCCAACAGAAACGGTTCGACTACACCTGATGTTGCTACTGCGACATAAGGCCCACTCTGATCCACTGGAACTGATACTACTCCCTCTCTCTGTCCATGGCTGTCCTAGTACCCATTTTGTTGAAATCCCTCTTCAACTTCACAATAATCCTCAACAAGATATTGCTGAGATCTATTCTGTTGAGCTGACTGTACATTTCGCTGATCAAAGTGATTAGAAGGACGATCATTAGTTTGTGGAGGCATAGCACCTCGTCCCCGACCTCTAGAATTCTGTGCAAAACCACCACGACCTCTCTGAGCTGCTGCCGCATTATTTTGCGCTAAAATCTGACAATCATTTTTATAGTGACCCTCTTTCTTACAGTACGCACACTGATTCCACTGGTATTGAGGCCTGGTCGAATTATAATCTGTCTTTTGATACGAATTCTGTTGCATATTAGTCTGATTCGTGCGAGGCGGATACGCCTGCTGTAAAAGAACTTTAGTCTTTAAATCTTTCGTTTTCTTCTCTGATTTCTCCTTTTCCTCTTTATCCCTATTTTCATAGTACTGTGCAGTCGCAAGTATTTGCGCTGTCGTAGATACAGCCCACGCACTTTCTGAGTCTTTCAATTTATTGCATAATTCGGGTAACAAATTATGCACAAATTTATCGACAAACAATCTCTGTCCTCCTTCAGTGCTCATATCCTGACCACTATGATCCACAAAAGTCTCTTCGAACCTCGTGAAGAAGTCGGAGACACTTTCGTCTTTCTTCTGCTTGCATGCGGATAATTTATCCCAATTAACACGCAATGCTGGCATCAGAGTCTTCATTAAATCTATTATTCTGCCTGGCAGATTAGCAATTAGGGGTTCGGGTTTCGCACCACCTATTTGTTGAGCATCTGCTGCAGTGATAGCTGCCCAATCACCACCTAAAGCAGCCTGATGATCCTCTCTACGAATTTTAGCCCACACTGGTTGTGGAACTACATTACCGAACAACATATCAATGTCGGCTAAGTTCATTATACAAGCCTCAACTGTCTGTGTCAATTCCTTGTAATATCCGGCTGGATTCTTACGTGGATCTGGCAAGGCCTGTTTCACTGCTAACACTTCTGCTCGCTTCCACGGAATATGTATCCATACTCTTTGGAACTGTGCTGGAGCAGCTGCAATACCCGCATTATCATCACGTTGTACTGCTTCGCGCCAAATTGGAGGAACCTCCCTCATAGGATATTGGCGACTTAGCTTCATTCTACCTTTCTCTAAATCTCTCGGCGAGCGAAGAGATGGATCAATCCTAAAACTCAAAATGAGTTCCATCGCTTCCTTTATATTATCGCCCACTATCATTCCAGCAGCAAACTCTTTTTGAATCTTAATTAAATCTTCCAAATCTGATTCGACATCGTCTTCTTCTATTTCCTCACGCAACAACGAGCACATCTCGTCGAAGACGTATCGCTGTGTTGGCTCTCCCCATTGCATAAATGTCTCTAACACATCTTTCGTACTATATCTTCTAACTTTTGTAATCCATCTGAGAGCCGTGGAGTCTAAAACTCCCCGTTCCTCAGTATTTGGAAGCTGACTCCGTCTCTGAACAGAGTCAGGAGTAGGAGTCTTAATCAAGGTTTTATATATAGGAGACAGCATATTAGTAACAGAATCAGTAATTCTTCGACGAACAGAAAGTGGAGTTAGTACACTCGCAGACATAGAGAACGCAGTAGAGGTAGGAATAGATGACGAAACAGTAGGAGTATCGAGGAAAATAGTTTGAGGACCAATAGGTACAGTGGTAGGTATAGGAGCGGGCAGTGCAGGAAGAGGAGGAGCTGTAGGAACATTTACATTCACCACAGGAGGTATAGGAACTTGATTCTGAGGAACAAGAACACCAGGTTGTCCAGCAACCGGCAATTGAACATTCGGTATAAGTGGAGCCGTAGCACCTTGTGCATACGGTGGAGGCGACCGTAACAGATAAGATAGCAGAGGATCGTTTTCGGAATCCTCCAGTATCTTAGCCATTTTCGATGGCAAGGCAGGATAGCACTTGTCAATCGCTAAGTTACGCTCTCTAATGGCTACATCTATGGCTTTCTCACACTCGTTAGCCTGCAACTGCTTAGTCGCTTGCTCTAGAGTTAACTCTTCTAGTTCTTTTTGCTCTTTTTTCAACCTTTTCATTTCTCTCTGTTTGGATTCTTTCCGCCAATAACGAAAAGAGTCAAACATTGCCGGCCGGGCTTTCTTCCTAAACAATTTCGCTTCTAAATTGTCGAGAATCTCTTGTTCAAAACTACCATGCAGTGGCCAACTAAGGACACCATCCTTCTTACAATAACGGACCCATATCTCATTATAAGTTATAGGACCCACACCATACTTACAATATAGGTCATATAGGGGAGTCCCAATCGGAGGAACCAGACAAGAGTCCTCTAATTGTGAGTCACTGTTGCAACTAAAACAAGACAACATTTTCCGACTTACCATTTTCAGTCCGGAACACAAAACAAACAAAACACGAAACAAATTGTGCACTTGAACCAAGAACTTAGGCCTACCAAAACGAACTGATGTATCGATACTCAAAACTGAACCAAATAGATTATCGTAACCAGAACAACTAGTGATAATCTTACAAAACCAAACCAAACCAAGAACCGATCAAGGATTTTTAACAATCCTCACAAAAGTAACCAGCTAGCTATCACTAAATACTTAACTGAGGCACTGAAGACGTCACCAAGGAGAAACCCGTCACGTTTCGCCGTACTAAGGACTGCACCACTTCGGGTCCAAGACAGGGCGACGGTCAAGGCAACGGCCCACTGCAGCCGTCCTGAACGGGAACCCTCGTGGAAGAGAACTTCAGGGCCACTTTTGCGATATGCCGGGATCGATGAAGTGGGGCGCCTCCCTCAGGAATCTTCACACGAAGCTTCTCGAACTCTTCAGGCTTTTGGACCGGTACCGAATGACGTGGCCCCACGTTGGGCGCCAATTGGAGTTCTGGACTTTTTGGTTCCGTCCAGAGGTGTCAGGGTACAACACCCAAAGACCCCGGAGTCCCACCTGCCTTGGTGCACAAATGAACAGAAACACGGGCTTCTCGATGGTGGCGTCAAAGACCAAAGGTTTATTACTGCAGGGACACAGAAATCACAGAATCTACACACGGGCAGAATCTAGGAGACTGTTCGATTTGTACAAAGTGGGTTGCTCCTTATATACCAAAAATTGTGCTCTAGGCAAATATTTCACATGTCGGTACATTCCCAAACCTTTGTGTCTCTAAACAATAAATATTTGGCGTTACACAGGAACTGTCGATAATATCTGATACCAAACATCACGAAGAGGGGTTCCCACCAGTCCATCACAATCCCTTGTCAATATTGCATTCAAGACCCGGACCGCCTCATCGTAAAGTTCGTTACCTCCCCCTAATAAAGGCCCAGAAGGAAAGGAGCAGAGCCAGGTGCAGAAGATAGAAAAGCGGGATAAGAGATGTTTGTGGGTTGTAAATGGGCAAGGCTACCGGCTTCGGCCGCCTAATCATGATCAGGTACAATGGACAGGAAAACCAGTTCAGGTGGGCTGGCCTCGGGCAGAGGAGGCAGCCTTTGTCGAGTCATGCAGCTTCAGCGTGATCTGGTTTAAGGTGCACGTGTCATGTAAGAGGTGAATCTCCGGCTAAGGCTACGTGTCCTTAATCAAAGTGAAGTAAATGAAATGATCAGAGGCTATTGCATATGTGAGGGCAAGGAACCACAAAATGGCGGTCATGATCTAAGATGGATGCCGTGTGTATATCAGAAATGTGTCAGTGGAAGGAGTGCTCTTGCTCGTAGCGTAGCGAAAACACTAGGATATACTAAATGGATCATTTGCGGTTCGCTGATACTAATTTTATGTATTTCCGACAAACTTGAAAACACGGGTTCAAGTCGTCACGGAACCGTCACGGAACCTCATTTCCCACATTTCAGGTAGGTATGTATTCACCGGAGTGTCGAAGACCTTAACCTTTGACCCCCTCTTTCCAAGGCATCAGGTAGGTATGTCCTCACCGGAGTGTCGAAGCCTTTGACCCACTCTCTCCCATGTGTCAGGTAGCTATGTCCTTGCAGGAGTGTCAAAGACCTTGACCTTTGACCCTCTCTTTCCCATGCGTCAGGTAGGTATATCCTTCCAGAGGGTTGAAGAGCTTGACCTTTGACCCACACTTTCCCACGCATCAGGTAGGTATATCCTCACCCGAGTGTCGAAGACTTTGACCCACTCTTTCCCACGCTTCAGGTAGGTATGTCCTCGCAGGAGTGTCAAAGCATTTGACCCACTCTTTCCCATGCGTCAGGTAGCTATGTCCTTGCAGGAATGTCGAAGACCTTGACCATTGACCCTCTCTTTCCCATGCGTCAGGTAGGTATGTCCTAGCCAGAGGGTTGAAGACCTTGACCTTTGACCCACACTTTCTCATGGGTCAGGTAGGTATATCCTCACCAAAGTGTCGAAAACTTTGACCCACTCTTTCCCACGCTTCAGGTAGGTATGTCCTCGCAGGAGTGTCAAAGCATTTGACCCACTCTTTCCCATGTGTCGGGTAGGTATGTCCTTGCGGGAGTGTCGAAGACCTTGACCTTTGACCCTCTCTTTCCCACGCGTCAGGTAGGTATGTCCTCACCGGAGTGTCGAAGACCTTAACCTTTGACCCCCTCTTTCTCACGCATCAGGTAGGTATGTCCTCGCCGGAATGTGGAAGACCTTGACATTTGACTCTCTCTTTCCCACATGCAAGGTAGGTATGTCCTTGCTGGAGTGTTGAAGACCTTGACCTTTGACCCCCTCTTTCCCACGCGTCAGGTAGCTATGTCATCGCTGGACTTTTGAAGACCTTGACCTTTGACCCCCTCTTTCCCAAGCATTAGGTAGCTATGTCCTTGCCAGAGTGTTAAACACCTTGACCTTTGACCCCCCGCTTTCCCATGCGTCAGGTAGGTATATCCACGCCAGAGTGTTGAAGACCTTGACATTTTACCGCCTCTTTCCCAAGCGTCAGGTAGATATGTCCTCTCCAGAGTGTCAAAGACCTTGACCTTTGACCCTCTATTTCCCACGCATCTGTTAGGTATGTCCTCGCCGGAGTATTGCAGATCTTTACCTTTGACCCCCCTTTATCCCATGCGTCAGGTAGGTATGTCCTCGCCGGAGTGTTGAAGGCTTTGACCTTTGACCCACTCTTTCCCATGCGTCAGGTAGGTATGTCCTTGCAGGAGTGTCGAAGACCTTGACCTTTGACCCTCTCTTTCCCACGCTTCAGGTAGGTATGTATTCATCGGAGCGTCGAAGACCTTGACCTTTGACCCCCTCTTTCCCACGCGTCTGGTAGGTATGTCCTCACCGGAGTGTCGAAGCATTTGACCCACTCTTTCCCATGCGTCAGGTAGCTATGTCCTTGCAGGAATGTCGAAGACCTTGACCATTGACCCTCTCTTTCCCACGCGTCAGGTAGGTATGTCGTAGCCAGAGGGTTGAAGACCTTGACCTTTGACCCACACTTTCTCATGGGTCAGGTAGGTACATCCTCACCCAAGTGTCGAAAACTTTGACCTTTGACCCACTCTTTCCCACGCGTTAGCGAGGTATGTCCTTGTCGGAGTGTCGAAGACCTTGACCTTTGACCCCCTCTTTCCCATGCGTCAGGTCGGTATGTACTCGCCGGAGTGTTGAACACCTTAACCTTTGACTCCCTCATTCCCATGCATCCGGTAGGTATGTCCTCGCCGGAGTATTGCAGATTTTGACCTTTGGCCCCCCTCTTTCCCATGCGTCAGGTAGGTATGTCCTCCCAGAGGGTTGAAGACCTTGACCTTTGACCCACACTTTCCCACACGTCAGGTAGGTATGTCCTCACCCGAGTGTCGAAGACTTTGACCCACTCTTTCCCACGCTTCAGGTAGGTATGTCCTCGCCGGAGTATCGAAGCCTTTGACCCACTCTTTCCCATTTGTCAGATAGCTATGTCCTTGCAGGAATGTCGAAGACCTTGACCTTTGACCCCCCTCTTTCCCATGCGTCAGCTAGGGGTGTCCATGCCAGAGCGTTGATGACCTTGAAATTTTACTGCCTCTTTCCCAAGCGTCAGGTAGATATGTCCTCTCCAGAGTGTTGAAGACCTTGACCTTTGACCCCCTCTTTCCCACGCATCAGGTAGGTATGTCCTTGCCGGAGTGTCGTAGACCTTGACCTTTGACCCCCTCTTTCCCACGTGTCAGGTAGGTATGTCCTCGCCGGAGTATCAAACCCTTTGACCCACTCTTTCCCATGTGTTGGGTAGGTATGTCCTTGCGGGAGTGTCGAAGACCTTGACCTTTGACCCTCTCTTTCCCATGCGTCAGGTAGGTATGTCCTCACCGGAGTGTCGAAGACCTTAACCTTTGACCCCCTCTTTCTCACGCATCAGGTAGGTATGTCCTCGCCGGAATGTGGAAGACCTTGACCTTTGACTCTCTCTTTCCCACATGCCAGGTAGGTATGTCCTTGCCAGAGTGTTGAAGACCTTGACCTCTGACCCTCTCTTTCCCACGCGTCAGGTACCTATGTCATCGCTGGTCTTTTGAAGACCTTGACCTTTGACCCCCTCTTTACCAAGCATCAGGTAGCTATGTCCTTGCCAAAGTGTTTTAGACCTTGACCCCACCTTTCCCATACGTCACTTAGTTTTGTCATTGCCAGAGTGTTGAAGACCTTGACCCCCTCTTTCCCACGTGTCAGCTAGTTAGGTACTCACCAGAGTGTTGAAGACCTTGACCTTTGACCCCCTCTGTCCCACCCGTCAGGTAGGTATTTCCTCGCCAGAGTGTTAAACACCTTGACCTTTGACCCCCCGCTTTTCCATGCGTCAGGTAGGTATATCCACGCCGGAGTGTTGAAGACCTTGACATTTTACCGCATCTTTCCCAAGCGTCAGGTAGATATGTCCTCTCCAGAGTGTCAAAGACCTTGACCTTTGACCCTCTATTTCCCATGCATCTGTTAGGTATGTCCTCACCGGAGTATTGCAGATCTTTACCTTTGACCCCCCTTTATCCCATGCGTCAGGTAGGTATGTCCTCCCCGGAGTGTTGAAGGCTTTGACCTTTGACCCACTCTTTCCCATGCGTCAGGTAGGTATGTCCTTGCAGGAGTGTCGAAGACCTTGACCTTTGACCCTCTCTTTCCCACGCTTCAGGTAGATATGTATTCACCGGAGCGTCGAAGACCTTGACCTTTGACCCCCCTTTCCCACGACTCTGGTAGGTATGTCCTCACCGGAGTGTCGAAGCCTTTGACCCACTCTTTCCCATGCGTCAGGTAGCTATGTTCTTGCATGAGTGTCAAAGACCTTGACCTTTGACCCTCTCTTTCCCATGCGTTAGGTAGGTATGTCCTCCCAGAGGGTTGAAGACCTTGACCTTTGACCCACCCTTCAGGTAGGTATATCCTCACCAGAGTGTCGAAGACTTTGACCCACTCTTTCCCACGCTTCAGGTAGGTATGCCCTCGCCGGAGTATCGAAGCCTTTGACCCACTCTTTCCCATGAGTCAGATAGCTATGTCCTTGCAGGAATGTTGAAGACCTTGACCTTTGACCCTCTCTTTCCCACGCGTCAGGTAGGTATGTCCTAGCCAGAGGGTTGAAGACCTTGACCTTTGACCCACACTTTCTCACGTGTCAGGTAGGTATATCCTCACCCAAGTGTCGAAGACTTTGACCTTTGACCCACTCTTTCCCACGCGTCAGGTAGGTATGTCCTTGTCGGAGTGTCGAAGACCTTGACCTTTGACCCCTTCTTTCCCACGCGTCAGGTAGGTTTGTACTCGCCGGATTGTTGAACACCCTGAACTTTGAACTTCTCATTCCCATGCTACCGGTAGGTATGTCTTCGCCGGAGTGTTACAGATCTTGACCTTTGACCCCCCTCTTTCCCATGCGTCAGGTAGGGGTGTCCATGACAGAGCGTTGATTCTAATTCTAATTCTAATTTCTAATTTAAAATACTTATAGAGCGCAGCATACACCTTGCGGTTTCTTGGCGCTGAAGGTTCAGTGGCTGAGGGGAAGGAAGACCGGGGAGGAAATTTAGGCGGGGAAAGCCTGGCTAAATAGGAAGGTTTTCAAGTCTCCACGGAAGGAGAGGTACTGAGTTGCGGAGCGGAGGTTATCAGGGAGAGAGTTCCAGAAGGAGGGGGCCAGAGTAGAGAAATTGGATCCACCCCACTTTTTGCGCGAGAAACGGGGGATCAGGAGAAGGGACTTGGAAGAGGACCGGAGAATTCTTGCGGGGACGTAGGGTTTGATAAGTGAAGTGATGAAAGCAGGGGCAGTGCCCTGACGGGCCTGGAAGACCATGCACCCGATTTTAAAGAGGGAACGTTGTTTCACAGGGAGCCAGTGGAGTTTCTTTAGGAGGGGGGTGGAGTGGTGATAACGTGGGAGGCCATATATCAGTCTGGCCGCCTGGTTCTGGATGGTTTGGAGTCTACGCAAACTGTAGGCAGGGATGCCATGGAAAAGAGCGTTGGCGTAGTCCAAACGCGAGATTACCAGAGCGGCCATAATGGTCTTGAGAGCCTGAGGAGTGAAGAAGCGGGAGACAGAGCGGATGGTTCGAAGAGTGAGGAAACAGGAAGAGACCACGGAGCTGATGTGTGAGTGAAGAGTGAGCTGATTGTTCATTTTGACACCCAGTGTTTTGACAGTGGTGGAGGGGGAGGGTGCAGGGCCAAGGGAGGGGGGCCAGAAAGAAGAGTTCCAGGGGCTGGACGAACCACCAGTGAGAACCAGCTCAGTTTTATCAGGGTTCAGTTTAAGATGGTTGTGATTCATCCAGTCCCTGATGAATGTCATAGTAGACTGGAAATTGGAGACCGAGAGAGAAGAGGGGGACAGATCAAAGATGAGCTGGAGGTCATCCGCGTAGTTGAAGACGGTGACCTCCAGCTGCTGGAGAGCAAAAATGAGAGGAAAGATATAGAGGTTGAAGAGAAGGGGGGAGAGAGAGGAACCCTGGGGGACACCGCAGGTGACAGGGAGGGGAGTGGAGGTGAAGTCGCCTAGACGGACCGCCTGAGTGCGGTCCCTCAGAAAGGAGGAGAGCCAGACAAGGGCTGATCCCCCGATGCCGGCCGCCTTGACACGGGTGAGTAGGATGGTATGGTCCACCGTGTCAAAGGCGGCGGAGAGATCGAGGAGGACCAGTGCCTGGTGGTTGTTGTCATCCATGCCCTTTCTGAGGTTGTCTAGGACGGCGACTACGACCGATTCTGTTGAGTGCCTGGGGCGGAATCCTGCCTGACGAGAAGCCAGCCCCCCATTAGCCTCGATGTGAGTGCTCAGAGCCGCGGTAACATGGCGTTCCATCACCTTGCCCAGAAAGGGCAGCAGGGAGATGGGGCGAAAGTTGGACGAGATAGAAGGGTCCGAGCCGGGTTTCTTCAGCAGGGGTACTATGGTGGCTGCTTTTAGTACCGGGGTCACCACACCCTGTGCCAAGGCGCTGTTGAGGAAGGCAATCGGGGGATCAGGGCAGCTAGAATAGATTTGCTGTAGGATGCGTGCGGGGCAGACATCCGCCGGGGACCCTGATTTAACTTTGGGGAGGATCGACAGAAAGGATTCCTGAGTGAGGGGAGGGATAACAGTGAAATGATTTTGTACTGGGGGGGGGGAAGGATCGACGAAGGTAGGCGAGGGTAAAGGGATATTGGCCTTGATATTAGTGATCTTGTCCACGAAGTAGTTGTTTAGTTGGTCGCAGAGAAGCTGGGAGGGAGGGATTTGGGGCGAGGCTCGATCTGAGAACGCCAGGTCGTTTACGATGTCAAAGATAGCCCTGGGTTTGTTGGCGGCCGACGTTATTTTCGTGGAGAAATAGTCGGTCTTTGCAGCTAGAATTGCTGATTTGTAATCAGCCAACAGTGTCAGAAAGTGGGTTTTTAATGACGGGCTGTAGTCCTTCCTCCACTGCCTCTCCGCCCTCCGGACGCACAGTTTAAGTTCTTTTAAGTGGTCGTTGAACCATCGGTTAGAGTCCTTAAGCCGGCGGATGGAGATGCGTCGTAAGGGGGCCTCTGAGTCGCAAGCTCCAGCCAGCCAGGTGTTAATGGCCTTGGCCTGTGAGGCCGATGGTAAGCCGGAGAGGGGGGGGATGGAATTGTGAAGCCGGGAGGTCAGGGAGGGGAGATCCAGCCTGTTCCAGTTCCGCGCCCAGGTGTTTTTGGCAAGCGGGGTTTTGGGGGATGAGTTGTGGGGGATGGATGACCTTGAAATTTTACTGCCTCTTTCCCATGCGTCAGGTAGATATGTCCTCTCCAGAGTGTTGATGGCCTTGACCTTTGACCCCCTCTTTCCCACGTATCAGGTAGATAGTCCTCGCCGGAGTGTTGTAGACCTTGACCTATGACCCCCTCTTTCCCACGTGTCAGGTAGGTATGTCCTCGCCGGAGTGTCAAACCCTTTGACCCCCTCTTTCCCACGCCTCAGGTAGGTATGTCCTCGCCGGAGTTTCGAAGACCTTAACCTTTGCCCCCTCTTTCTCACGTATCAGGTAGGTATGTCCTCGCCAGAGTGTCGAAACCTTCGACCCACTCTTTCCTATGCGTCAGGTAGGTATGTCCATGCAGGAGTGTGAAAGACCTTGTCCTTTGACCCTCTCTTTTCCACTCGTCATGTAGGTATGTCCTCGCCGGAGGGTTGAAGACCTTGACCCACACTTTCCCATGCTTCAGGTAGATATATCCTCACCTGAGTGTCGAAGACTTTGACCTTTGACCCACTCTTTCCCATCCGTCAGGTAGGGATATCCTTGTCGGAATGTCGAAGACCTTGACCTTTGACCCCCCTCTTTCCCATGCATCAGGTTGGTATGTCCTCGCTGGAGTTTCGAAGACCTTGACCTTTGACCCCCTCTTTCCCACGCGTTAGCTAGATATGTCCTCGCCGGAGTGTTGAAGACCTTGGCCTTTGACCCATTTTTACCCACATGTCAGGTAGGTATGTCCTTGGTGGAGTGTCAAAGACCTTGACCTTTAAACCCCCTCTTTCCCACACATCAGGTAGGTATGTCTTCTTCCGAGTGTTGAAGACCTTGATCTTTGACCCCCTCATTCCCACGTGTCAGGTAGGTATGTCCTTGCTGGAGTGTTGAAGAACTTGACCTTTGACCCCCTCTTTCTCACGCGTCAGGTAGTTATGTATTCGTCGGAGTGTTGAAGACCTTGACTTATGACCCACTCTTTCCCATGCTTCCGGTAGGTATGTCCTCGCAGGAGTGTCAAAGACCTTAACCTTTTGACCCACTCTTTCCCACACGTCAGGTAGGTATGTCCTCGCCGGAGAGTCGAAGACCTTAACCTTTGACCCACTCTTTCCCACGTGTCAGGTAGGTATGTCCTCGCTGGAGAGTCTAAGACCTTGACCTTTGACCCACTCTTTCCCAGGCGTCAGGTAGATATGTCCTCCGCGAAGTCTCAAAGACCTTGACCTTTGACCCACTCTTTCGGACGTGTCAGGTAGGTATGTCCTCGCCAGAGTTTCGAAAACCTTGACCTCTGACCCACTCTTTGCAACGTTTCCGGTAGGTATGTCATCGCCGTAGTGTTGAAGACTATGACCTCTCACCCACTCTTTCCAACGCTTCCGGTAGGTATGTCCTCGCCAGAGTGTTGAAAACCATGACCTCTGACCCACTCTTTCCAACACTTTCCGGTAGGTATGTCCTCTCCGGAGTGTAGAAGACCTTGACCTCAGACCCACCCTTTCGAACACTTCATGTAGATATGTTCTTTACAGAGTGTTGAAGACTTTCGCGGTATAAAGGTATAGCATGGCTAAATCTTCTCGGTGATCTCTGAATCTAGTAAGGTTGCCATGTAGGTGTTTGAGGTTTAGCCTAGTAAGGCATGAAGCCCAACTGGTCCAGGTGCACCAGTTTCAAGATGAACTGCCTTAGTCTAGTGCCCAGTACTTTCGCTAGTATTAAACAGTGATATAGTCCTATAGAAAGGCACAACTATCTACTTGTTTCCTGTCTTTCAGGACTGCTGCTACCATAGTCAACTGCTGGTCATAGGGTATCTGGCTTATTTCATTGGCTTCAAGGAACATCTGACTCTTGTGCGGCGCTAAGCCATACTTTTATATAGTTCTATCCGAAATGTGTTCACCCTGGAGCTTTCCCAAATGAATGTCTTTGATGGTCCTAACTGTCTCACTTTATACTATGTCTCCATCTAGTTAATTTGTTTCCTCTGGCATCGGGACCAGGAGGCGGATATGTTTGAGGAAGCCTCCTGTGTCACTTTGTAACTTGCTCATGATAGACCGATATAGGTCTTGATAGTATCTTGCGATTTCAGCCATTATTTCTGTTTGCCTCTTGACGAGCGGCTCCTTCTTCCGCCGTATTTCCTATACCAAATTTCTATCCCTTTCTTGCTCAGCCATACAGGAACCTCCCATGTTTATTGCCTACCTTGTTTATTCAGTACTGCGAGGTTAAGGTGGTGGTTCTCACTTTATTATCAGCCGGGTCCCCTTACTCTTGCTCTTGTACCCTCAGTAATGGCTTACTCTCTTATTTACATACTTTTGAAGCCCCTCAGGACCACCATGTAGGCTTTCCATGATATGAGCTCTGAGGTTCCAGTACCCACGTTTTCTTCAAAGTAGTGAACAGTGTCTTTTCTCAACTCCTGAGTGATACTTCTATCTTTGAGTTACCATAGTTCTTGAGTCCAGGCCCTGTCTCTATCCACATATGGGTCCTGCAGCTTGGCCCAGATCTGTGAGTTATTTGAGATCCCTTTTGCAATCAGTCTAGTGTAGTGATGTTCCCAATATAATGATCGATATTTGATAAACTGTTGCATGCTCTGGTGTGGAAAGTCTTTTGTCATGACTTGGCGTGCTGGTTATCTAGATGTTAGATAGACCTTTGGCCTAAGGAATCCCACCAAAGGAATCTCCCTTGCCCGTCCCTGTCATTGTGGGTATATATCCTCCCCATCACTCACCACCAGATTGAAGTTGCCTAAATTTAGTATCCAGTCAGGTAGGCGCAATGGGAGTGTTCCCTGCGTCTTCAATGTCTATGCAAGGAGTTTAGGTGGGAAGTATCGGGATCAAAGGTTGATTTGCATGCTGTCCTAGCAGCACGACTCTTCAACTTATCACCCTTGCACGTCGACACACGTATGATGAGTGTTGACTTCTTAATTAGCAGTCCTACTCCCTTTGAGTCAGATGTGTGTGCCAAATGTGCCAGCACTTTATATCCCCCTTTTTAGTCCCTCTCAGTTGTTTCCCTTCTGGTGTGTTTCTTGTAACATTGTCCCTTCATGTCACTTGTGAACCTCTATGCATCTCTTTGTTTTGTTTCCAAGTCCATTTATATTCCAGGTCACAGCTGTTAATTCCCCCCTCCGCTGTATGCTTTGTGTAGATACATATGAGACTCTTTGCTTTCCTCCTGATCTGCCCAGTTGTCTGGCTTCCCATGTCCCCGGGAGTCTCTGAGACTCTGGAGTGGACGATGTCCACTGAGACCAATGACAGCAGCTGTGTGAATAACTCCCCTCTGAACCCCTCCAGCTCCTTGTCCCTCCCTGCTTCCTTGCTGTCTGGGTTTAAAACTGCTTGGCCTCCCCAATTCAACTGTTGTGTCCTCTCTGACCATGGAAGCTCTACTGGAACCTTCTCAGCTTTGTCCTCGCTCCCCCCATCCCCTGCAGCCATCATCTACCCCTTCATCATTTCCCCCAGCGGAGCAGATGCAGATATCTAACTGATAGCCCACATCGTGTTCAGGGTCATTTAACATAATGATAAAACCTCAACAAACTATGCCAGCCCCGTCCTCAGTCCTCACCAGTCCAAAATGTAACGCTAGCTAAATCTGGGGAGAGCCCTCTCTCCATCCCCCGCACATGGATGTGCCTGACTTGTACATGTCTCCGAGCTCTTTGAGATAGGGAGTATCCCACACCACCAGCAAGATGATCACACTGACAGCACATGACACAGAAGGTATCTGTACCAGCACTCAGGCCAAGGAACACCCAGTAGGTGAAACAGGGGAAAAGTCAACACCCTTTCAGCAAGTCCACCAGCTGTAACCCAGAGCTTGAGTCTTTTTTTATTCCATTAGAACCGCAATACAACTTTAGAGGGAACATGATTACTTTTTCAACATTTTCAAACTCCTGACGTATCTCCAGAATGTCCCTCTTTTTTTCTGAAGAATCAATAAAAAAATTGCTTTTCTTTCTGCATTGAAGGGAGAAAGAAGAAAAACCATAACAATGGTAAAAAAATACAAGAATGTGTTTGACTGCATTACGACATAAAAAACCAACATTTGCCAAGTGGGGCATTCTAATTTCACACATGGAGCCTGGTCACTCTCTAACTCTCTAACAATACGCCTCCAGTGTGTCGCAAAAAAAAAAAAATTATTGAAACTCAGGCTTTTAGTGGAAGATTCATCACCCACCTCAACAATGGACTTATTGCCTTTCGCAAATGAATCTGCAAACACAACGACAAAAATGCAAATATACACAGACAAAAGAATATGAGGATATAGCTACAGCACAAAATCAAGGAAACCTGCCGCACAATGATGTATTAAAAGAAGAACTTAAGCCTTGTATTTAAAAAAGGAACAGCAAAAGAGACAAATGAAATACAAAGTTTGATATGAAATGAAACTGCCCCCAACTTTAACCGAAAAACGAAATGTTTCCTCCCTTTCATAGGAATGAAAACATTAGTATCTGAGCCACAACCTCCTTCATATACTAATCACATTGAAAGCTGTGATCTAACAACTTCAGAAGAGCATGATATTGAATGGACACATTCCTCATCCAAACTCCAACAGCAACTACAGGATGATTTCAAAAAAGTAAAAACGTATTGGCATTTTAACAAAACTTTCCACATGAAAACAAGCAACAAAACCCCAAATAGGAAGGAAAAGAGAGCTGAACTTAAAAAAAAGAGCCAAGTGGGCCTCGTGTAACTATGTCCATCGCAAACTATGAGGATCTGCAGGGAATCCCTATTATGAAGCACAAAAAACTAAAGAAATTAGAGTGAGAAACCTTCATCAAACTATGCCAGCACTGTCCTCAATCTTCACAAGGACATCAAATAATGGTAGCTATATCTGGAGAAGAGCCCTCTCTTCATCCCCCACACATCGATAGCCCTACCTTGTGCAAGTCTCCAAGCTCTTTGAGGGAAGGAGTATCCCAAACCACCGGCAAGATTAGCCCACCGACAGCACAAGTCAGGGAAATAATCTGGGTGAACATTCATGCCCAGCAGCACCCAAAAGGTAAAATGGAAGAAAAATCAACAACCTTTCAGCAAGTCCACCAGTTGTAACCCAGAGCTTGGGAGAGTTGTTATTCTTCACAATATAGTGACTCAGAAAGAATTGGAAGTTTGGATGTCTGAGTCAGAGTCTGATGAAGATGGCAAAGAGCCATCAACACGTCAACAAGATGATGACTCAAGGACAGCCCAAGGCCGCAGACTCCTCACTAAGGGTAAGTTATAAATTAACCAAATCATTTTTGCATAATAATACAAATGCTTCGTAGTTGGTAAACCATAGTCTCGCTTTACTTTCAGATATGGCAAAGTATGTAAGCAAAGTAATGTAACATTACTCTATGACACAAAATGTAAATGATAAGGTACAAAAGGTATATGGGTGCCTTATAATAATATCAAATAAAAGGTATACCATGTGTGTTGTTACCCTAAACACACCAAAAATAACAAATGACAAATAAAATGTCTACCTTTTTCTTCATGGAAATCTGGGTTCAAGCATGAGGATGTTGAATTTTTTGAAAACCAAATGTAATGATTTTCTCCTTGTTTGTCTTTTCATTCCAGGTGCCGAACCTTAAGCATCGACACCTTCAAACCTCCAAAGAGAAGTTCCCAGAATTTTTTAGGATTGTGTGTTGGCAATCTGGCGAGTGCGAGCTCCACATCGACCGGACTTGTCTTAGCCTGCCTACAGATTCCTGGGTGACACGCTGTGTGTCTCTTCCACACACTTCTTGCACTAAATGTGTATGCTCTGTGACTCTGTCATTTATATATTCCGCTTAGTGTGTGGTGCCCTGGCTATGAAGATTAATTGGTCTGTGAGATTTCACAAGTCCCTCGGCTTCTGACACATCACTTCCATGAGCTTGGATATATGTTAGAAAATGTAATTATGATTAATAAATTTGTTGTACTCAAGCTAATGGGTTATTGTGTTTTCACTACATCTACCATGATACACTATGAACAATCATTGCTTTTTTAATGTGCACTATTATGTGGATTCCATTCCTTATTTATATATACACAAGAATTAAAAAGGTTATATATTGTATAAGTGTTTTGATGCTGCCTAACCACACATATGTTTGTACGCAGCAAAGCTATCTTATACTTCCCTGGAGAGGCTCCTGGAATGTCAGGTGCATCAATTTTACTGAATCCATTGACTGATTCTGATCTCAGAGTAGTTTTTACCAGTTCGTCTATCTCAGTTGGTTTTGGGCAGTGGCGGACCTCCTCCAGTAGCTCTAGCCTCGATTAGACAGTTTGCAACCTTCTCGTTCGTCCATGATCTGAGATCTTGCCATCGTTTTCTGATTTCCTTCAATGGATCTTCACATCACACCAAGAGAGTTGATTTTTTCTGTATTGCTATCCATATTTAATTCTTTTGTGATAAAGGCACTGTGAGGGATGATTTCCCAAAAGGTTTGTCATGGTGCCCAGCACACTGCTCTGTCAATATTTCCAGTTCTTGTCTTGAATATTTTATTTTGTGTTTCCAGGCCCCAGCCTCCTTCTCTGTGTTCTTTCTTGACATTTGATGTCTTTATGGGTGGATGCCACACACACAGGTCGATGTTGTTTGGATACTGTCCACAATCTCCAGCATGCACACTCCGCTGTTTCCAATTGATCAGCACTTTTTCGTTGTGAGGTCATAAGGGTATGACAAAATATGATGGCCGCTAATTCTGACAGAATGCACAATTTATGAAGTTGCAGAATACGATGACCTAAGTAGCCCACCAAACAAATACTGATTCTCAAATTGTTGAAACAACTACTACTGTGCATTCTGAATATCTATTTCCTAATTGCGAGGTGCTATTTGTCGCAATTAGGAAATCACACTCCAGTGCAGGAAATCGACTGGGCCTCTAAACTCCCTGCTCCATTATATACTAGTGACTAGGGACTTATAGGTAGTTTGAGCCCCCCTTACAGTATTATATCCTAGGGATTTACAGGGGTCTCTCATTGCCAATTCCAATTATACGGAATTACAATATACTTTTATTCAGAGCTGAGGCCCTGGGTCTGGTTAGCAGAGCCCATGGAGCAGCCAGAGTCACAAAACCAGCACCTAGTTGGCCAAATGGGGTCGAAAAGTGGGGGAAACTGCAAACAGGTCCTGATTTCTCACAGTGCACAATTACTATGTATTTGCCTCTTTTACTGCATCTGTAATACAACGTGGATGCAATGCCAAAAGGTTGCCTCATTTCCCTGGTCCTTTACTTGAACCGGACGCCACACTGGCAAACAGCTGGAGCAATTGCATTCTAAACTTTGATATAAATTACCAACCTCAATACGCATCAAACTAAGTAGTATAAATGATGACAACATGTGTACTGAGCCCTGATGAAGTTCTTGGTGGACGAAACGCATTGGCTACTGTTTGATTGAGGTGATTTTAAGAAAAAAAGTTTTAAGGAAGAAATATGGCAGCCGCTAGTCACCTACCTTTGTAGAATAAAGATTTACTGAAAAAAGAAATTATCTTCACATCTGTTTATTGAGACTTGATGACATTGCTTGAAGTTAAACATTGTGTATAATAGACTCAAGTTTCACTATATACATTTAACAACTTTGGAATTGAGTGCCGAACCACTATCTTGTAGGTAAGCATGAGCGGATTTTGCGGATTGGCAATCCGCGAATTTTGCGGATTTGCGGATTCGCAATCCGCAAAATCCGCGAATTCCCGCGAATTTGCGGATTTTTTTTTTTTTGTGTTCGCCCGTGTTTCTGCCAGTTCGCGAGGGTTTTTACAATTTCGCAATTTGCGAACTTACCTGTCGGGTCGCAAGTTTTGCGAACTTGTTGTTTCTACGTGTCCAGCCTGTTTGGGACACTCTTCTTCATCACTGCCACTCTCTGTCACCACTGCCACTCTCTGACTACTCATGCCACCCTCTGGCCCACCCATGCCACCCTCTGTTTCATCACCACACCCTCTGGTTGTCCAGTGTACATTATTTTCGGCAAAGCAAAGCACACCTTCCCTGCCTCAAGTGACCTGAATTAATTTGGGGCTGATTAATGTGTCACAGAATATTTTTTTAGCTGGCACCTGCTTCCTTAGTGCGCCCTGATTAGTGATCTTTTGCACTTGCTAAGTGCTTTCATTGTTGCAAAATTAGTTACAACACCTGCCCTGCCCCAACTGACAATAATGAATTAGGGGCTGATTAATGGATTTTAACTTCCAGCCTGGCTCCTGCTTGTCTCCCTTAGCTGTAATTCAGGACCTTTGTGGCATATGTGTAACTATTCTGAGGTTCAGAGCAGGGTCACATAATAGTTTCAACTGGCAACTGAACTCTGGAGGGGCCCCTCAGGAAGCACTACAGGAAATGGCTACTAATGATGTGCCTGAACTTTTGAACCTGGTAAGTAGTTACTTTCAGTTTTGCTAAGATCGTATTTCGCCAATTTTGCACTTATTCGCGGGGCGCGAACTCACGCGAACAGTGCGAGCAGTGCGAGCAAAATCCGCTGCTCGCGGATTTGCGGATTTTGCGGGAAATTCGCAAATCTCGCGGATTGCGGATTTCCCGAAAATCCGCAAAATCCGCGAGCGGAACGGATTTTCCGCCCATGCTTACTTGTAGGGCGGTGCAGAGATGTTGTGACAACTGCTGAAGACCTTAATGTCTGCAAATACAGAATACTTGCTGGTAGACTGGGTAAATATCAGAATTAGAAGCTGGCGCCCTAGCTTATTGTTAGGAATCAATAGCCTTGACATGCGAGGTTGCTGGGATGTGTACTATTACCCAGGTCCCTACAAACACACAGCTTGTTGTTTTTAGACGCTCCCTAACCAGTGAAAAGAGGCACAGCAGAACGTAGCCTTTGCTTGGCTTACTGTTCCGGTACCACGCCCCCTCTTCACTTCCTGGTTCCTGGCTCGAGGTTCGGTGGCGTTCTGTGGAATCCTGCGAGTCTCCTTGGACCTTTTTTCCGCTTATTGCCTTCTTTCCCCTGACCCTGCAGCCGCTGGCTGGTTGTTACAGAATGAGAGTCTCTTTGCCGAACTTTGGCATTTCTTGAAATTCTAGGCGAGTGTTTACTCGCGACTACCCTTGCTTTTCTCACGCATTTCGCGGGCGTTATTTTGCTCGGCTCCTTTTTCTCGCTTTCTGTTGTATGTATGAAAAACATGGCGAGTTCTTAGTTGTTTAACCCTTCCTGTGAGAGTGAGCGCTCCGCCCTTGCTTCCTTTAGGGCCGGGTGTCTCTCCTCGTGTGTGTGTGTACTGCTCTGCTGTTTTAGCCCACAACAGCCGGCCGGTGCTCCTCACATTCCCATTTTTGTTTTTGTGTTTGTCTGGTGTGAATGTCCCTCGAGAGTTCTATTCCTGATATCCAGCTACCCATTATCCAGCTCCCATTACTTGAACTCTTCGATAAAGCCTGCCTAATTTATAATTGGGGTAAGCACAACTGAATAATCCCGCATGTCAATGACTCCTGCATGAAGGTTAGTGAACAAAGGATATATTATGTGTATTGCCTATTTTGTTTTCTAGCTTGGACATCCACCTACGACTACTCCTGCTATACCCTGCATACCCCCTCGTATGAGTAGAGTGGTGGACACTCCTAGGGTACTTCCCTCATACTTTTAGGGGACAGTTATCAGGAGTGCGTAACCATTCGCATTCTTGCTCCTGTGTCCTGGAGGTGTAGGGATCCTTCTTCGCTCCCGTGGAAACTTGGTCACTACCTGACACTTATCTTCCAGAGAGGGGGTAAAACCTTGGAAATTCTGCGTGGGAAACCTCTCCACTTCACCAGTGGTGCAGGAGCATGGGCTTGCCAGTAGCTGTCTGGGAGCTGCAGATAGTGTTCATCATTATCCTCTCAGGAGAATAAATAATTTCTCTTAAACACCTTCCTTCCCACATGACTGCATGGGTCTGAAGTGTAACACGCTATGTATGCAGGCTGGTAGGTTGAGGACGAGGCCGATGGCTGAGTTTTGTAAGGTCTGTGAAGTGTATCGTGCTATGCAAGCAGGCTGGTAGGTTGAGGAAGCGCTGGTGGGTGAGTTTTGTATGGTCTGTGAGGTGTAACGTGCTATGCATGCAGGCTGGTGGGTTGAGGATGAGGCTGGTGGCTGAGTTTTGTAAGGTCTGTGAGGTGTAACATGCTAGGCATGCAGGCTGGTAGGTTGAGGATGAGGCTGGTGGCTGAGTTTTGTAAGGTCTGTGAGGTGTAACGTGCTCTGTATGCAGGCTGGTAGGTTGAGGAAGAGGCTGGTGGCCTAGTTTTGTAAGGTCTGTGAGGTGTAACGTGCTAGGCATGCACGATGGTAGGTTGGGGATGAGACTAGTGGCTGAGTTTTGTAAGGTCTGTGAGGTGTAACGTGCTCTGCATGCAGGCTGGTGTGTTGAGGATGAGGCTGGTGGCTGAGGTTTGTACGGTCTGGGAGGTGTGACGTGCTATGCATGCAGGCTGGAACGTTGAGGATGAGACTGGTGGATGAGTTTTGTAAGGTCTATGAGGTGTAACGTGCTATGCATAAAGGCTGCTAGGTTGAGGATGAGGCTGGTGGATGAGTTTTGTAAGGTCTGTGAGGTGTAAGGTGCTATGCACGCAGGCTGGTGGGTTGAGGATGAGACTGGTGTAAGGTCTGTGAGGTGTAACGTGCTATGCATGCAGGCTGGTGGGTTGAGGATGAGGCTGGTGGCTGAGTTTTGAAAGGTCTGTGAGGTGTAACGTGCTATGCATGCAGGCTGGTAGCTTGAGGATGAGGCTGGTGGCTGAGTTTTGAAATGTCTGTGAGGTGTAACGTGCTATGCATGCAGGCTGTTGGTTTGTCGATGAGGCTGGTGGCTGAGTTTTGAAATGTCTGTGAGCTGTAACGTGCTATGCACGCGGGCTGGTAGGTTGAGGAGGATTCTGTCCGCTGAGATTTGGAAGGTCTGTGAGGTTAATGTGCTATGCATGCAGGCTAGTAGGTTTAGGAAGAGGTGGGTGGGTGAGCTTTGTAAGGTCTGGGGGGTGTAACGTGCTCTGCATGCAGGCTGGTAGGTTGAAGATGAGGCTTGCCGCTGAGATTTGTAAGGTCTGTGAGGTTAATGTGCTATGCATGCAGGCTGGTGGTTTGTAGATGAGGCTGGTGGCTGAGTTTTGAAATGTCTGTGAGTTGTAACGTGCTATGCATGCAGGCTGGTAGGTTGAAGATGAGGCTTGCCGCTGAGATTTGTAAGGTCTGTGAGGTGTAACATGCTATGCATGCACGCTGGTAGGTTGAGGATGAGGCTGGAGGCTGAGTTTTGTAAGGTCTGAGGTGTAACGTGCTATGCATGCAGGCTGCTGGGTTGAGGATGAGGCTGGTGGCTGAGTTTTGGAAGGTCTGTGAGGTGTAACGTGCTATGCATGCAGGCTGGTAGGTTGAGTATTCGGCTGGTGGCTGAGTTTTGAAAGGTCTGTGAGGTGTAATGTGCTATGCATGCAGGCTGGTAGCTTGAGGATGAGGCTGGTGGCTGAGTTTTGAAAGGTCTGTGAGGTGTAACGTTCTATGTATGCAGGCTGGTGGTTTGCGGATGAGGCTGGTGGCTGAGTTTTGAAATGTCTGTGAGCTGTAACGTGCTATGCATGCGACTGGTAGGTTGAGGAGGAGGCTCGCCACTGAGATGTGTAAGGTCAGTAAGGTTAATGTGATATGCATGCAGGGCTGGTAGGTTTAGGAAGAGGTGGGTGGGTGAGTTTTGTAAGGTCTGTGAGGTGTAACGTACTCTGCATGCAGGCTGGTAGTGTAGTATCGGGTTCCCAAGGCCTACATGCTCCGAAGATAACCCACTTACATCGAAAGAACTGTTGGCACGGAAACTGAAAAATTCAAAGAACAAGTTTATTAAGACCCCATGGGGTGGTGGTACAATTCCTACAGCACCCTTCGGTAATGCAAGAAGTATCACACCGAACATCGGTGTGACTCGCTCTTTTATACAATTTACAGGTAATAAAACAATAGGCGGTACAAAGCTACAAAGTGTTATGTACATATATGGTCATCTTTGGAACACAGCCAGCTCATTGGAGGGGTTACAATTCCGCTGGTCAGTTTGGCGGCACATTCCTGAGGGGTGACTGGTCAGTGGGGACTGCGCATGTACGGGCTTGACCAGTACTAAAAATAGCCTGTTGCTGGGCAAACTCGAGTGGTCAGTGGCACGGACAACGGACTAAAGGCCACGAGGCCGCTTATGATCTAAGATGGCCGCCGTGACACACAAAATGGCGTTTCCGAGTATAGTCAAGTTAAACGGGAAACGTGTAGCACAGCTAAGCGCTAACTTGGCCATCGCCAAATTACGACAGAGGACCCTTTTAGCGTTTAGCTGAAGCTACCTCATAGTGAACATAATCAGGGTGTTCATCTTCAATATCGATCAACATTATTTGGGTTACTTCTTTATGAAGCATCATTTTATCATGAGCAAGAGCTCGTCTTGATGGTATACAAGCCGATAGGCACATAGAACATAAAGCAGGGCCACATTGAATACATAAGCATACACCAAACAGTATCCCCACAATGATACATAAAATCGTTAGCAATTTCCAACCCCAAGTGGTAAGCATTGACCAGAACCACCCTGAAAGAGTCCAAGTTCCATTATCCGGGTGTATTTCAGCAGCTATCTTATGCAACTTTGAAATGGCATCATAAACAGATGGTGAATTGTCAGGTACATATACACAACAGCTGCTTCCGATGATTCTACATGCCCCCCCACGGTCAGCCAGAACTACATCTAGAACCATTCGGTTCTGGAGCGTAACAATCCTAGAAATCTGAAGTTCTTCAGTAATATTCCCTAATGCGATGGCAGTATCATTTGCTACAGCCTCAACTACACGGGTCAGTCGTCGTATCTTTCGACTATTCAAAGCAGCCCCAACAAAGGAAAACAGACCCAAATTGAAATCCACATACTGTTGCAAAACAGTGTCCGTCTGGTCAATGTCGTCCAGAACAACAGCACGTTTAACACGATTCAGCACGAAATCATGATACAAAATATAATCATTGTGATACATTGGTGAGGCAATGAATACAGGAGGCAGTACAAAAGATACATAGCAAGTACCTAACCATCCCAACGGGAGCTGATGATAACCCTTCGTTCCACAAATAAAATACGTATTTCGAGATGCTACAAACGATATGCCATTCGGGCTGTCAAACGTGATTGTAGTATTGCATTCGCTTTTCCCAACCAATATTGTACCTTTATTGCGTATACACAAATCAGCTTTAGTGGCAATAACATTAATAACATGTGAACTGGAAACAATTAATGTTACGTTGGTTGCTGTAAACACGTGGGGCAGACACATTGTCGGGGCGATACTCCTCCCATTCAAATCGAGTACCCTCAGCTCGTGGATACCCATCCCGGTCATGGTAACATACTTTATTCAAACGGAAAAGCACCCCCCCTTTTGTTGGCCATCTCAAAGTGAAGAGAAGAGTGTACCAGGCATTGCAGGATCCATTATGTGAGAACGGGAGTGGAATGAGTGGAGTGCCCCCTTTCTTCTGGTGCCCGGGCAACATCCCACACACCCAGCAATTAGACGTGTTCGTCATGTTATGTGTATGATGCAGGATTTGAATAAAGCTATTGTTCAAATAAGTCTGTCGGTACCGTTCTTCATGGTAAGGCAAAGTGAAATGAAAATGTTCAGATGGAGCCGGGGTAGTCGGCAGCAAATGTTCACGTGCAGGCACCACAAGTTCAACTACCCAAGCTATCACTGCTATTACCACAATTGTCAAGACAAAAAGGATGGCACCAAGTATTCTTTTGTCCCGTGATGCAGAAGACGCCATAGTTCAATTATTTTTCAAAGTCTTAAAAAGTTCAGAAAGTTCACAAATTCTCAAATGTACATATGTGTGTGTTACACCTAAAAAAGAAAAATACGGTGCTGAGCTCCGAGGTAGCCGTTGTTTTCTTCGCCGGGGTCAAGACGGGTGTCGCTACTCTTGGCAGAACTGATCCCCCCCCCTTGAGATTCCCGGCTTCCGTTTCACAAACCCCAGAGCGGTAACCAACCAGTCTCGAAAACCAAAAATCTTCCTATCGTGGCCGCAGGTTATAGCGCTCTCGTCCAGAAGCAGTGTGGTCCGGGAAGGCTCCCTCAACTTCGGCCGATGTCACAGCTGGGCTCTTTTCTTTCTCCAAAATCTCTTGGAAGTCGGTCAACACAGCAGGATTCACCAAATCAGGAGAGACACGACGACAGTGTGTTGAATGTATCCACCGCTTCCTATTGGTCACTCGTACAGCTGTTCGAGTCGCCAGGAGGACCTGCTCGGGGCCTCTCCACCTCGGTTCCAAGCTGTTCGCCCTCTCAAACAATCTGATCATGACGTGGTCACCAGGGCGAAGATCATGGCCTTCTCCAGTAGAGTGGTCAGGGAGCGCTTCTCGAACCTGTTGATGAATAGAAAGCAAATCATTTGTTAATCGTGCCAAGTAATCGTTCATCATTATACAAGGCACATCATGTATAAATCGCGGCTTAGGCACCCCCCAAATATTCATAGGCCTTCCAAACACCACTTCATATGGTGTGAGGCCTGTTCGAGAGTGGGGCACTGATCTGAGAGAGAGCAATGCTAGCGGTAAGGCATCCGGCCATTTCAATGACGTGGACGCCACAATCTTAGCCAGTTTTAGTTTCAACGTGGCATTATACCGCTCAACAAGACCTGCCGACTGAGGGTGGAACACAGCATGAAACTTCTGCTGGATCCCTAACCCCTTCAGCACATACTCCACGATTTTCCCGACAAAATGAGGCCCATTATCGCTCCATAAAAATTTGCAAACTCCGAAGCGAGGAAAATACTCCTTGAGCAACACCTTAGCTGTTGTTAAAGCTGTATTATCTTTCGTGGGGAAGGCCTCAACCCATTTGCTAAAAGCACACACCACCACTAAGACATACTTAAGGTTATTGCAGCGCTCAAGCTGGATGTAATCCATTTGAAGTACCTCGAATGTTGCAGAAGGTGGAACGAACCCTCCTTTCGGAGTATGGGTCCCCTTAGCAGGATTGTGCTGCAAACATATCAGGCAGGTCTGCACTACTCTCTTAGCAGTATTAGCAATCTCGGGATGCTCCCAAACTCGTGTTAACAGTCGAGTGATTGCAAGAGCCCCCACGTGTGCCAACCCATGTGTCATCTGGACCATCGCTTGCAAGTAAGCTGCAGGCAATTTCCATTTCTCCATGTCCTTACTTCTCCAACACCCTTCATCGTCTAGCACCCCATCAGTTGCCCATGCCGCAAGTTCTGATTCAGTAGCTGATTTCTGAATATCTAATATTTCCGCTCTAGCATCATTCCATCGCTCTGCTTGGGATTTTGTCACGTACATGGGGGAGTCAGTTCGAGACATAGCCGTTTGTCTCGCTATACTGTCCGCAAAGGCATTTCCCTGACCCACTTCATCGGTGATCTTTTTATGGGCGCTACATTTTATTATCGCTACTTTCTTTGGACAAAGCAACGCATTTAGGAGATCACGCACCAATTCTCCGTGCATAATGTGTACTCCATGAGAAGTCAAAAACCCACGCTCTCTCCAGAGTAGACCGAAGTCATGTGCTACTCCGAAGGCGTACCGACTGTCTGTGTATATGTTCACACATAGGCCAGCACTCAGTTCGCAGGCTCTTGTCAAAGCTATCAGCTCCGCTGCTTGAGCCGATTTCTGTGGTATTCTAGCTGTTTCCACCACTGTCTTAAGTGTCGTGATTGCATAGGCTGCGGAAGTCGTGCCATCTGGCAGCCTCAAACATGATCCATCAACCCACAGTTCCCCATCCACATCTGGAAGTGGCATATCCTGTAAGTCAACACAACCCTTTGTCTGTTCCTCGGTCAGGAAAACACAGTCATGATGTTTTTCTTCCTGACCCTCCTCGACCGGATAGAGCAATAAAGTGGCAGGATTCAGAGTAGCGCATCTTTTCAGTGTGATATGTGGTGCCAACAGTGTAAGCTCATATCCTGTTAACCGTACACTCGTGAGATATTGGGTCTTTGTTTGATTTAGCAGGGCATCTACTGCGTGGGGAACTAACACCAATAATTTGTGCGATAACACTATTCCCTCACTCTGCCGTATCGCTACTGCTGTTGCTGCAACTGCTCGAAAACACTCAGGTAACCCTCGTGCTACAGGATCAAGGATGGCAGAAAAATACGCACATGGCCTCTGCTTGTCCCCGTGTGTCTGCACTAACACTGATAACGCGCACCCATTTTTCTCATGTACGTACAATGTGAAAATCTTCGTGTAATCTGGTGTACCTAATGCGGGGGCAGAGCAAAGGGCCTGTCTCAATTGTTCAAAAGCATTTTGACATTCATCTGTCCATTCAAGAGGCATTGGCGTAGCTTTGGACAGTAACGCTAGCAAGGGTTTTATAATGTGCGAAAACCCCATGATCCACTGCCTACAAAAGGACGTTAACCCTATGAAGGCGCGTACATCTCTCTGTGTGCGGGGGACTGGTGTATCTAAAATCGCCTGAATTCGATCTGATGTTAATGCACGCCCCTCCTTAGACAAAAGATGACCGAGGTAGGTCACCTTGGGTCTACAGTATTGTAACTTTTTCTTAGAAACCTTGTGATTATTCCGTGCCAGAAAAGAAAGCAGCGCAATCGTACTCTCCTCACATTGCGTGTAAGAATCTGCAGCAAGCAGAAGGTCATCCACATATTGGATAAGGACAACCCCCGATTGTAACTCAAAGGAATCAAGCTGTCTTTTCAAAGCCTGGCTGTAGATACTCGGGCTCTCAGTATAACCTTGAGGAACACGACAAAATCTATACGATTTATTATTTAACGTGAAGCCAAACAGATATCTGCTATCGGGATGGACAGGGATGGAAAAGAAAGCGTTTTTCAAGTCAATTACACTAAAGGTCGTTGCTGTTGGTGGTACCAGTGTGAGCAAGGTCATAATGTCGGACACCACCGGGTATTGGGGAATGACAATTTTGTTAATTTCCCTCAATTCAATAATAAACCGATAGACTTTGTCATCAGTGTCTCTCTTAAGGATCGGAAGAATCGGGCTGTTACAGACATTATAAGGAACTTCTTCCACCACTCCTGCAGTTATCAAATCTTGAACAATATGAGTCAGGGCAATTTCACCTTCCCTCGAAATCTTATACTGTGGCACCCGTGGCAGAGAGACTCCCTCCTTAACAGTAATATGGATAGGTGGAATACGCATCTCCCCCACATTCGTGTCTGAGGTCCCCCATAACGTGTGTGGGAGAGAGGCCAAAGCTGGAACATCTAGTATAGTATAGAACCTATTTGGGTTAGGATAATTGTCATTCAGGATGACCCGCACTCCTTCAGGAGCGCACCGTATCGTTGCTCGAAAATATTTAAGCAAATCAATGCCCAAGATATTATCTGGTGTATAGGGCGATAGCAAAAATTGACCAAAACTAAAAAATTTGTCAAGACAGAGTGCAAGGGGTTTTGACAATGGGCTGGGGGAGGGTGTGCCATCGAACCCTACACATGTTATCATTTCGCCAGACAGGGGAGCCCTCGGAACCAATTTCTTTGACAAAGCGCTACGAGTAGCTCCGGTGTCGACTAGGAATTGATCAGTAAAACCCAAAATGCCCGCTGTTACATATGGACCCTCCTGATCTACCGGCACTTCAATTGGTTCCGTACCCCATCCTACGCAGTCCTATGCATGCACATAATCCTGGTGCTCCACATTCTCACCCTCTGATATCTGATATTGGTTTCGTCTATCAAAAGTATTTCGTTCATCCTGGCCACGGCCCCTCTCCTCAGCCCTTCCACGATCACCTCCACCACCTCTCGCCCCCGTATAACCGCCCCGCGACCTACCACCTCCTCGACCACGCTGGCTACGTTGTTCACGAAGTACCGGACAATCCTCAGCCCAATGCCCAAACTCTTTACAATAAGCACATTGATCCTCCGCTATATCCGTACGACCATACGACGTATTTCCTCCACCTCGTCTACCTCTTTCATTCCCTCTACCTTGTGTTCCACGAACCTGTGTCAACATCACCTTCGTTTTCAATTCTTTCGCTTTTTTATCAACACTTTCTTTAGCCTCCAACTCCTGCCGCTCATAATACTGAGCCATAGTCAACAAAGACGCAGGGGTCGCCGTGGCCCAGGAACTTTCACTCGATTTCAATCGCTTTGCAATCTCCGGTAGGAGATTAGCCACGTACTTATCTACAAACAAATGCCGACCCGTATCATCTGTTAAAGATTGACCACTGTAATCATGAAACGCCTCTTCGAAGCGTGTAAAGAAATCTGAAACCGTTTCATCTGGCTTTTGTTTGCACGAAGCTAACATGGTCCAATCGATCTTTTTAGAAGGTACGAGCGTTTTTAATTTATTCAAAATAGCCGCCGGGAGGTCTAAAATCAACTGGCAAGGCTTACATGCCGGTTCCCTATCTAAATCAGCTGCATTTATTTCTTTCCATGTTCCCCCAAGTATTGTTTCATCATTATTTTTACGAATTTGTCTCCACATGTCAGGCGGAAGGATTAACCCAAAAAACAGATCTATGTTGACAAGAGTCATCACCAAGACGAAATAGCCCCTTCCACCCCTTCATAGAACGCTGCTGGATTTTTACGAAGGTCAGGTAAAGAATTTTTCAACGCCATAACATCGGCTCTATTCCAAGGCGTATACACCCAGTTATATATAAAATACCCCTTCGCATCCTTTGACATTTTATCATCATCTGTACCTTCCCCTTTTGGTGGAACATACAAAGGTGCGGCTTCACGCATAGGAATAACATGCATTGCAGAACTCTTATCTGAACCCCGGAGAGAACACTCCTTAGATTGCCCATTAGACTCCGGCCCGGACTCCTTATTCTTTTTCCGCTCGTCCCGCAATCTGGTAGTCTCATCTCGCAGCTGGATCAGTTGCTTGTAAAGGGCATCGACATCTGCAAGATCAAATATACCTTTATCCAGATTCTCACGATGAACTCACACAACCTTAGGTTCTAGCGTATCTGAAAGTTGACGATATGCAGTAACAACTTCATCTGCCAAAGTAACCAAAAAATACAGTAATTCTTGGTCTGTCCAATTACCCCTTTCAGTGACAACTTCAGACCGAGAAACAAAATTCGTATTTACTTTACGAGCCCAACTACGTAAATGTGCGGATCTCTCCGCAGAAAACCTGAGACCAGATACACCCTTCTTTCCCGGCTTATCCTGTCCTTCGTCATCCGATTCTGCAGTTGGAGCCGTAGGCGAAACATACGGAGGCGGTGATCGATCTAGCAATGAAAAATCATCAATTTCATTATTAAGGACAGGATAAAGCGGTCGACGAATAGGGAATTGACCAGTCGTTTGCAATTTACGTTCCCGTTCCTCCCTCTCTTTCTTTTCCTGAGCCTCCTTTTCCTCAAGCTGTAAAGCCTTATCACGAGCAGCCTTACGCTGCTCTTTGTCCACCAAGGCAACTTCACGTTTCATTCGCTCATGCACCGCTTTCTCCCACATTCGTACACAATCAAACATGTTCTGTCTAGACCTTCGTTGAAACAAACATTGCTCCACAAACTGTACTTTACGTAAATCGAACGACCCATGTAGAGGCCATTGCAATTCAGGATCCGATTTGGTGAACTTATTCCATAATTTACTGTACATTATAGGTGGAAGGCCAAATTTTATATACATTTCCCTATTTGGTGTTCCTTCTGGGGGAGCCGGCTGTGCTTCCGCTAACCTAATTGTGGTACCATTTCCAAAACAGCACATCCCTCGGAGTGTGCTCAAAACAGGCATGTTCAAAAAAGTATCACGTAAGCGCGATACCGTAAAAAAAAAATGGCACTTACAGTACTTCACACAAACGTGCCGCTCAAAGGAAAAAAACAAAATTAGAGAAACATCTCTACATGCCTGCCTATGTGGAGTGCACTACACATATATATATTCAAAGTTCACAAATTCACAAGTGTTAGCTAACCCAAATCAAAGTCATAGGTCATAGGACTTCGGCAAGCGTCCGAGGACTACCTTACCGATCACAAATCATAGAACTTCAGTAAGCGTTCGCAGACTACCTTACCGATCACAAATCTTACCCAAAGCCTCAAAGGTCCAGATTCCAACTGCCAAGGTCTTTTAATCGAATCAGCCAAACGGCACTTTATCCAGCAACACAGACGATCGAAAACTCAGTCGGAGACCGGCGCCACCTGGAAGGTCAGATCGGAAGGAAAGGAAAAAACACCGTGGGTGCCAAGACTCGGGTCACTCAGTGGCAGCGCGCGTCCATGGCGAGTGTCCAAACCTTCGTCACGACCTCTCCTTCGGGCATCCGAGTCGCCGATGAGTCCCTTCGTGGTCGCCAATTTGTAGTATCGGGTTCCCAAGGCCTACATGCTCCGAAGATAACCCACTTACATCGAAAGAACTGTTGGCACGGAAACTGAAAAATTCAAAGAACAAGTTTATTAAGACCCCATGGGGTGGTGGTACAATTCCTACAGCACCCTTCGGTAATGCAAGAAGTATCACACCGAACATCGGTGTGACTCGCTCTTTTATACAATTTACAGGTAATAAAACAATAGGCGGTACAAAGCTACAAAGCGTTATGTACATATATGGTCATCTTTGGAACACAGCCAGCTCATTGGAGGGGTTACAATTCGGCTGGTCAGTTTGGCGGCACATTCCTGAGGGGTGACTGGTCAGTGGGGACTGCGCATGTACGGGCTTGACCAGTACTAAAAATAGCCTGTTGCTGGGCAAACTCGAGTGGTCAGTGGCACGGACAACGGACTAAAGGCCATGCTGGCCACGAGGCCGCTTATGATCTAAGATGGCCGCCGTGACACACAAAATGGCGTTTCCGAGTATAGTCAAGTTAAACGGGAAACGTGTAGCACAGCTAAGCGCTAACTTGGCCATCGCCAAATTACGACAGTAGGTTGAGTATGAGGCTGGTGGCTGAGTTTTGAAAGGTCTGTGAGGTGTAACGTGCTTTGCATGCAGGCTGGTAGCTTGAGGATGAGGCTGGTGATTGAGTTTTAAAAGGTCTGTGAGGTGTAACGTGCTATGCATGCAGGCTGGTGGTTTGTGGATGAGGCTGGTGGCTGAGTTTTGAAATGTCTGTGAGCTGTAACGTGCTATGCATGCAGGCTGGTGGTTTGTGGATGAGGCTGCTGGCTGCGTTTTGAAATGTCTGTGAGCTGTAACGTGCTATGCATGCAGGCTGGTAGGTTGAGGATGAGGCTTGCCGCTGAGATTTGTAAGGTCTGTGAGGTTAATGTGCTATGCATGCAGGCTGGTGGTTTGTAGATGAGGCTGGTGGCTGAGTTTTGAAATGTCTGTGAATTGTAACGTGCTATGCATGCAGGCTGGTAGGTTGAAGATGAGGCTTGCCGCTGAGATTTGTAAGGTCTGTGAGGTGTAACATGCTATGCATGCATGCTGGTAGGTTGAGGATGAGGCTGGAGGCTGAGTTTTGTAAGGTCTGAGGTGTAACGTGCTATGCATGCAGGCTGCTGGGTTGAGGATGAGGCTGGTGGCTGAGTTTTGAAAGGTCTGTGAGGTGTAACATGCTATGCATGCAGGCTGGTAGGTTGAGTATTCGGCTGGTGGCTGAGTTTTGAAAGGTCTGTGAGGTGTAATGTGCTATGCATGCAGGCTGGTAGCTTGAGGATGAGGCTGGTGGCTGAGTTTTGAAAGGTCTGTGAGGTGTAACGTTCTATGTATGCAGGCTGGTGGTTTGTGGATGAGGCTGGTGGCTGAGTTTTGAAATGTCTGTGAGCTGTAACGTGCTATGCATGCGACTGGTAGGTTGAGGAGGAGGCTGGCCACTGAGATGTGTAAGGTCAGTAAGGTTAATGTGATATGCATGCAGGCTGGTAGGTTTAGGAAGAGGTGGGTGGGTGAGTTTTGTAAGGTCTGTGAGGTGTAACGTGCTCTGCCTGCAGGCTGGTAGGTTGAGTATGAGGCTGGTGGCTGAGTTTCGAAAGGTCTGTGAGGTGTAACGTGCTTTGCATGCAGGCTGGTAGCTTGAGGATGAGGCTGGCGATTGAGTTTTAAAAGGTCTGTGAGGTGTAACGTGCTATGCATGCAGGCTGGTGGTTTGTGGATGAGGCTGGTGGCTGAGTTTTGAAATGTCTGTGAGCTGTAACGTGCTATGCATGCAGGCTGGTGGTTTGTGGATGAGGCTGCTGGCTGCGTTTTGAAATGTCTGTGAGCTGTAACGTGCTATGCATGCAGGCTGGTAGGTTGAGGATGAGGCTTGCCGCTGAGATTTGTAAGGCCTGTGAGGTTAATATGCTATGCATGCACATTGGTAGGTTGAGGATGAGACTGGTGGCTGAGTTTTGTACGGTCTGTTAGGTGTAACGTGCTAGGCATGCAGGTTGGTAGGTTGAGGAAGAGGCTGGCGGTTGAGTTTTGTAAGGTCTTTGAGGTGTAACGTGCTAGGCATGTGGGCTGCTGGGTTGAGAATGAGGCTGGTGGTTGAGTTTTATAAGGTCTTTGAGGTGTAACGTGCTAGGCATGTGGGCTGATCGGTTTAGGATGAGACGGGTGGCTGAGTTTTGTAAGGTCTGTGAGGTGTAACGTGCTATGCATGCAGACTGGTGGGTTCAGGATGAGGCTGGTGGCTGAGTTTTGTAAAGTCTGAAGTCTTCTGGTCAGTTGCATGTTGAGTCCACCGAGTGCTTTGCTGTAGGACAGCTTGCTGGTGATGAGGGCTTGAGTGACAGTTTTATGATTGCTGGTAGGGAGCCATTTGAAGATTTTTTTTCCGTTTTTGAATGTGGAAATCAGGAGATGGAATGGCAGGCTGGTGGGTTGAGGATGAGACTGGTGTAAGGTCTGTGAGGTGTAATGTGCTATGCATGCAGGCTGGTGGGTTGAGGATGAGGCTGGTGGCTGAGTTTTAAAAGGTCTGTGAGGTGTAACGTGCTATGCATGCAGGCTGGTGGTTTGTGGATGAGGCTGGTGGCTGAGTTTTGAAATGTCTGTGAGCTGTAACGTGCTATGCATGCAGGCTGGTGGTTTGTGGATGAGGCTGCTGGCTGCGTTTTGAAATGTCTGTGAGCTGTAACGTGCTATGCATGCAGTCTGGTAGGTTGTGGATGAGGCTTGCCGCTGAGATTTGTAAGGTCTGTGAGGTTAATATGCTAGGCATGCACGTTGGTAGGTTGAGGATGAGACTGGTGGTTGAGTTTTGTACGGTCTGTTAGGTGTAACGTGCTAGGCATGCAGGTTGGTAGGTTGAGGATGAGGCTGGTGGTTGAGTTTTGTAAGGTCTTTGAGGTGTAACGTGCTAGGCATGTGGGCTGCTGGGTTGAGAATGAGGCTGGTGGTTGAGTTTTGTAAGGTCTTTGAGGTGTAACGTGCTAGGCATGTGGGCTGGTCGGTTTAGGATGAGACGGGTGGCTGAGTTTTGTAAGGTCTGTGAGGTGTAACGTGCTATGCATGCAGACTGGTAGGTTCAGGATGAGGCTGGTGGCTGAGTTTTGTAAAGTCTGAAGTCTTCTGGTCAGTTGCATGTTGAGTCCACCGAGTGCTTTGCTGTAGGACAGCTTGCTGGTGATGAGGGCTTGAGTGACAGTTCTATGATTGCTGGTAGGGAGCCATTTGAAGATTTTTTTTCCATTTTTGAATGTGGAAATCAGGAGATGGAATGGCATTCACTTGGCCGGTCATGGTGAGTCAGCTGTTGATGATTATTCTGAGGTGCTTTGCATGGATTGCCGGGAGGGGTGTGGGTCTGAGTTCTCAGGGCACCAGGTGGAGTCCCTGAAGTTGCTGAAGATTACAATTTGCTGCCAACTTGCCATTATTATTCCTGCACATGCAGAGTCCCAATGTCACATATTCAATAATACCGCAGTGGTAGAACCCAGCTGAATCCGGTCACTCATTATTCCAGCAAAAGTGAATCGTGCTATCACTGCTCTTACATATCCAGGCATATTCCTGCTTGGGAGAGCGCTGAGCTTACATATCAGTGCATATTCCTGCATGTAAGAGCCCTGCTCTTACATATCCGTGCATATTCCTGCATGTGAGAGCCCTGCTCTTACATATCCTTGCATATTCCTACATGTGAGAGCCCTGCGATTACATAGCCGTACATATTCCTGCATGTGAAAGTCCTGCTCTTACATATCCGTGCATATTCCTGCATGTGAGAGCCCTGCTCTTACATATCCGTGCATATTCCTGCATGTGAGAGCCCTGCTCTTACATATCCGTGCATATTCCTGCATGTGAGAGTCCTGCTCTTACATATCCGTGCATATTCCTGCATGTGAGAGTCCTGCTCCTACATATCTGTGCATATTCCTGCATGTGATAGTCCTGCTCTTACATATCCGTGCATATTCCTGCATGTGAGAGTCCTGCTCTTACATATCCGTGCATATTCCTGCATGTGAAAGTCCTGCTCGTACATATCCGTGCATATTCCTGCATGTGAGAGTCCTGCTCTTACATATCCGTGCACATTCCTGCATGTGAGAATCCTGCTCTTACATATTTGTGCATATTCCTGCATGTGAGTGCCTGATAGCTAGCTGAAGTGTCCAATATAAACAATTTATTGTATAGGACTGTAGGAACTGGGACCGCCAGTTCCCCAGGGGGTAGCCAGGGGCTTATGTGTAAAGCAGCCACATAACACCCTCATCCACTGAGACAGTAAGTGGGCGCAATAATGGAGTCCACACCAGTACTTGTGATTGAAAATCAATGTCTTTTATATAGACTTTAGATTAAGGCATTCAATTCATGAGCATTGCATTAAAGCATTTCCTTTAAGTATTTCATTAAGGATTCTCAACAAAGCAATGGAACATCAAATAACACAGCCTGTCGCATTTTACTCCTCAGCAGGCTAAGGGGGTACTTTCATAAACCATGGACTAACATTTCGAGAAGCAGTCATAACATTTCCTCCTGTAAATATCAACAGTTCAAGACCAAAAATTATGGCATCAAAGATACTGGAGTAAATCATTAAGTATCAGAATTTAACCCCATCAGGATTCATTGAAGCCCGCCCCTGCAAGGAAATTCAGGACACAGTGTAAATCCACAACTCAATTAGCAGGCATCACCAGTGAATTCAGAATGAGCCCGTCTTCACAGAGGCACAGTCTATAGGCCCGGACACTCTAGAGGTTTGGTTCGTGCCTCCCAGTCACTCGAGGCTCATGGGGGGCCAACAGGCACAGTCACAGTGTTCCCCAGGGGAGGGGCGAACTCGGGGCCCAAACCGGCCTCCCGCCCTCCTCCCCTGGGGTTACCTGTTGGCTTCGGCCCTCCGGGGCCCTTGCGGTGTTCTGGGAGTCGAGGGGAGGGGTTCCGACCCTCCCGTGGGCCTCACTTGGCCAGGGACGGTACTGGTGGCAGTTGCAGCTCTCCGGCGCCCGCAGAGGACCAGGTGCGGCGTGTGGGGCAAGGCGGAGGGAGCTCTTTGGGGCTCCTCCGCCCTCTCCGCGATGAAGACTGGCTCTTCCCCGGGTGCCGGCTCCGATGAGGGGCTCATTCTCAGCCGCCAATGGCTGCGCGGCTCTGGCGGGGCCGTGGCCGATGACGCGGCCGCGCTCCCCGTCACGTGACACAGGCCCGGGAAGGCTTCAGTCCCGGTGCGGCCTGGTGGATTCGATGCGGCGGACCACTCCTAGCATACGGGGGCTGCCGAGGGGGGTTGAATGGAATGGAAAGGAGTTTTGTAAAGCGCGTACAGTTACCCTGAGGCATCCAGGCGCTGGTGGGTAGAGGAACTTCTGCTTGGGTGGATAGCTGGTGGATGATTTTATTTAGATATTTTTTGGTTGAAGAGAATAATTTTCAGTTGTTTACGAAAGGTGAGCAGGTGTGGGTTGGATCTTAGGTGGAGGGGGAGAGAGGTCCACATCTTGGATGCATTGTAGGAAAAGCTGCGACCGCCTGCTCTGGCTCTTTGTATCTGTGGAACAGCAGTTAAAAAGGATTTCGATGAGCGGAGTTCTTTTTTGGGATGGTAGGGGGTGATCAAGGGATGATTGATCAGCGGCCTGATCTCCAGAAGGATTGGTGGGTAATGCACATGGCCTTAAATTTGATCCTCTCTCTGACAGGGAGCCAGTGCAGGGATTTCAGGCCAGACCCTATAGAGTTCCTACGCGAAATTCCAAGGAGGGTGCGTGCAGCGCAGTACTGGACCCGCTGAAGTTTGTTTAAGCAGTATTCTGGGGATCCCAGATCTAGAGCGTTGCTGTAGTCTATACGAGAATGGATTAGGCCCTGGATGACTACCTGTTTTGCCTCAAATAGAGGAGTGGTAGGATTTTTTTCAGTTGCCTAATTAGGCCGAAGCAAGTTGCTGACACTTTGGTGACTTCTGTGTTAAAAGTCAAAGCTTTGTCTAGCCATACTCCAAGACTCTTTATGTTGTCTTTGGGTGTGGGGGGATCGCCTAGGCTAGGAGGCCACAGAAGCTCTAGAGTGGAAGGGGCCTGAGAGCCGAGGAGCATTAGCTCCGTCTTGTCCCCGTTGAGCTTTAGGCATGAGCTTGTCATCCAGCTCTTTACCTGCTCCAGACAGGGAATCAGGTTGGTTTGTGATTGCTGGCTATCCTTGTGTGCAAGCGAGACCACTAGCTGGGTGTCTTCCGCATAGGTGACGATGGTAATGCCGTGCGGAAAAACAATCTCTGCCAGTGGTCTCATGTATGCATTGAAAAGCATGGGGCTAAGTGAGGAGCCCTGTGGCACCCCACACCCCAGAGGCTCCTTCATAGACACTGAAGGTACGGTCTTTTAGAAAGGATTTAAGCCAGGCCAGGGCTTCTCCCGATATTCCCAGACTTAGTAGACGGTGGAGGAGGATTTGATGGTTCACCATGTCAAATGCGGCGCTCAGATCAAGGAGGATCACTGCCACTGCTCCTCCCTGATCTAATATCCACCTTGCCTCCTCTGTACCCGCTGTAACATCTATAACCGCTGACTCCACTGGGGGCCGCAGCACACGGCGCGAGGGCCGGCAATAGCGCCGGCGGCCGGAAATGTCTCGGGGGTGTCAAACGTGCGGCGCGAGAGCCGCGTCCATGAAGGGATCTCCTCAGGTGCCTCAGGAGCGCAGTACGGCGCTTGTCACCGAACCAGGTGAGCGCTTGAAGGGGCGATGTGGGGCTCCTCGGAGGGGCCTAATGCCGGGGGAATTTCATAGCGCTACAGGGCCATGTCAGACAGCACTTCACCGGGGCACTCCAGCGCTTGGGAGGCGCTTCACAGCGCTAGTTGCAGGCAAGGCAGGGAAGGCAATTTTCAGTAGTTTCTGACAGGACAGGCAGTCTCTGACACAGCGCTGGGCAGGGTAACAGAGTACCGCGCTCTTCAAGTTAGTCAGCAAATAATGCAGGCAGGATGGCAAGTCATTCAGGGATCGACAGGCAGGGCAAGATGGGCCCAAATGTAGGCAGGGAGTGCGCAGGGCAGCACAGTCCAGTACCTGGTTGATCCCCCAGCAGTCTCTGGTTAAAGCAAATAGTCTTCTTGGTGCTTTGGATGGTTCTGCGCCCTTGGGTGTTGGTTTCCTGAAGAGGGGGGGGGGGGGGTTGAGTTGGAGGCTGGATGAGTTTTCCTCTGTCACTGCAGATGGACCCTGGGGTTCCCTACCGCTGGGCCAGATCAGGGGGCTAGTCTAGGACACCTCACTCAGCTTAAGAGGCAGCACCTAAATCCTGTCACTCCCAGTGGCATAAGTTCCTAACGAGGCCCTCCTGCCTAAATCTCCTGCGTGGGATCCCCAGGTCAGTGATGCCCTCCCTTACTTATATATGCCCTGGTCAGGTGACCACTCTTTAAGGCGGCAAAAATAGGCTCCGCCTTTCTTCTGGAAGGTTCCAGGAGCTTCCCCACTCTACCTAGGGACAGGGGATGGCAGGCTGGTATTGCAACAATGTATGGGGTCCCAGCCAGCTCCTGGCAACTAGGGTGCTACACTAAAAGACCACGCTGCAGTAGCAGGGGCCAGTGGCAGCCATGTTTGGAGTAGAGAGCACCTGCACCCTAACATGGATTAGCCATGAAAAGGTGCCCGAAGACCTAAGGGCCAACAAAAGAAGGTGGGAAAAATGAGGCAAGGGTGAAAAAAAATAGGGAAAGACCACCCTAGGGCTGACAGGTCTAACATGCGTCCCCCCAGCCCAAAGAGGGGAGAGCTACCCAACCCCTAGGGAGTTCTCGTCACTAAGGCGGAAAAACCGGGAGAGACCATCAGCATTGGCGTGGTCAACTCCGGGCCGATGTTCCACCCGAAAGTCCATCCCCTGTAGGGAAATGGACCACCTTAGCAACTTGGGATTTTCGCCTCTCATCTGCATGAGCCAGCGAAGGGGACGGTGGTCGGTTTGAATTAGGAAGTGAGAACCAAAAAGGTATGGCCTCAGCTTCTTCAAGGCCCAGATCACAGCGAAGGCTTCTCACTCGATGGTACTCCATCGCCGTTCCCGAGGGGGGAGTCTTCTGGAGATGAAGGCCACAGGTTGGTCTTGGCCGTCATTGTTGAGTTGCGATAGCACGGCGCCTACGCCATGCTCTGAGGCATCTGTCTGCACGATGAATTCTTTTTGGAAGTCCGGAGTGGCCAGCACCGGAGCGGTGCACATCGCGCGCTTCAGTGTTTCAAATGCCTCCTGGCAAGCAGCCGTCCAGATCACCTTACGTGGCTGCTTTTTGGATGTCAACTCAGTCAAGGGGGCCACGATGGTGCCGTATCCCTTGACAAACCTGCGGTAGTAGCCAGTGAGGCAGAGAAAAGCTCGGACCTCAGTCTGCGTCTTGGGGGGCTCCCAGGCCATGATGGTCTCAATTTTGACCTGGAGGGGTTGCACTTTACCCCCGCCCACCAGGTGTCCCAGGTACACGACAGATCCCTGTCCAATCTGGCACTTGCTAGCCTTGATGGTGAGGCCAGCACGTTGCAAAGCCCGCAGCACCTCCTGGAGATGCTGCAGATGGTCCTCCCAGGTGCTACTGAAGACAGCTATGTCATCCAGGTATGCCGCTGAGAAGGACTCCAGGCCAGATAGCACCTGGTTCACCAACCGCTGGAAAGTGGCCGGAGTATTTTTAAGCCCGAAGGGCATCACTCGGAATTGGAAGTGGCCCTCGGGGGTCGAGAACGCTGTCTTCTCCTTGGCTCCATCGGCCATGGCAATCTGCCAGTACCCTGATGTCAAGTCGATGGTGCTGAGGCACTTGGCTGCTCTCAGCCGGTCAATCAGCTCGTCTTCCCGTGGGATCGGGTGAGCATCTGTCTTAGTGACAGAGTTCAATCCCCTATAGTCCACACAGAACCGAAGTTCCGGTGTGGTGCCCGGTGGAGATGCTTTTGGTACTAACACCACCGGACTGGCCCACGGGCTGCTGGTAAGACTTGGTTTTTACTGGCGGACTGTCCCCTGTGTCCACATCATGGGTACACAGATGTGTAATTCCAGGCGTGAGGGAGAACGAGGCGTGCTGCGCCAATACCTGGCGGCAGTCCCTCTGTTGCTCTGGGGTCAAGGATGGGGAGAGGACAACTCCCTCCACTGAACTATCCTTTTCCTGAGCCGCTAGAAGGTCAGGAAGAGGCTCACTCTCCTCCTCCTCGCTCCCATCTGTCACCATGAGGAGAGCAAGCTCTGATCGCTCATGGTCAGGCTTCAGGCGGTTGACGTGGAGCACCCGATGGGGCTGACGGGGGGTCCTCAAGTCTACAACGTAGGTGGTCTGGCCTCGATGCTTCACAATCTCGTACGGACCAGTCCACCGGTCCTGGAGGGCACTAAGCTCCCCAGGCTCCATAACCCACACCTGTCCAGCGTCCAACTCCACTGTCCGAGCGTTGCGGTCATACCACTCCTTCATGACGGCTTGGCTAGCCTCTAAGTTGTCTGAGGCTTCTTTCCACAGCTTGGCCATCTTGCTGCGGAACGCCAGCATATAGCTGACAACATCACGGGGAAGCTTCTTCGAAGTCTTCTCCCATCCCTCTTTGACAAGGCTGAGGGGTCACCTAACGGGATGGCCATAGAGCAATTCGAAGGGGCTGAACCCGACTCCCTTTTGTGGTACCTCGCGGTATGAAAACAGCTGGCAAGGGAGGAGGATATCCCATTTCCGCCTCAAGTCCTTGGGCAGGCTCTGGATCATCCCCTTCTAGGTCTTATTGAAGCGCTCTACAAGCCCGTTAGTCTGGGGGTGGTAAGGAGTGGAGAACCGATAGGTCACTCCGCACTCCTTCCACATGGCCTGCATGTAGGCCGCCATGAAATTTGTGCCCCTGTCTGACACCGCGACCTTGGGGAATCCCACTCTGGTGTATATACCCATCAGGGCCCGCGCCACCACAGGTGCAGTAACGGTCCTCAGAGGAATAGCCTCTGGGTACCGAGTGGCGTGGTCCACTAACACCAAGATGAACCGGTGTCCCGCAGAGGTCGGAGGGTCCTGTCGTGTTCTAATCTAGGACCCCGATCAATACTGTGACCTTATGCCCCTATACGGCTATAATCCATTCATACCCCTATAATGGCATAAACAATCAGAGCCATATTTCAGCCATATTTCAGAAACTCGCCTCTGCAGCTCATTACAGTAGATGACACAGCAGAAGCCACTATCTTAGATTCCTAGATTACACTCCGAGTTCTTCAACAAGATAAAACTCAGCAACCTGGGAAAGCCTCGCTTGCTATGTTTTGAATAGTAATAGAACTCTAATGAGCACTGAAAGGATGATCACTTCCTAGTGACATCTTAACTTAAACTGCTACTTACTTACTCCCTCCCAAGTATTAGGCTTAGGTCAGGTACACTGGGGTAGGCGTAGTTAGAAGCACCAGTTGAGTACGTTAGCTAAATGTATATATGAATGTATATATTTTATTCCTTTTAACCATTGTATGGCTAAGAAACCATATCAATGCTTTTACAGTATTATTTCGCAATCCTCATTTTACTGTACGCACTTTTTATAATAACAAGTCTTGCAATTGTGGCAATTCATTTCTCTTGCATGAGAAGAACATGCCGAGAATACTGAGGACACCGTTGAAAAACGGGGAGTGGGCACAGACAATGCTAGACAGTGCAGCAGAAGTCACCATAGCTCCCAAGATCCTGATGAGTCATCTGGAGACAGTGGACACGAATGAATACATTCAAGTGGAAACTGCCGACACCAAAGTTAGCGAACCTCATAAGATATACGAAATAACACTGCGTATAGAGGGATATAAGACCAGGAAAATAAGGGGTCTGTTTTGGGATAAACTCTCAAAAGGCTATGACATCCTGTTAGCTGAAAAAGATTGGCCCCCAGAGTTTGTCAGGGAGTGCCCTCATGGCGAAGAAATGATTATGCCTGCCTTCTCGAATCACATTTGGATTCATACTAAATATATATATGCCAGGAAATGGGCAGTAGCCCAGGCACCAGCACTATATAAAAATCATGTAGGATGGGATGAGGACTCTACTCCTCACAAAATCAAGTGAAAAAGTCAACCGACTGCACAAAGGCAGTATCCAATTAAGCAAGAAGCTAAAAAACAAGTCAGGGAGATTTTAGATCAACTTGAATACCAGGGGGTGATTGAAACATGCACCTCTCAAATGAACAATCCTTTGTTTCCTGTCTCCAAACCGGACGATTCATATTGTCTAGTCATGGACTACAGACACCTAAACTCATGTTGCAAAACATTTGCAGTAAAAAATTCGCATAGTGCTGCACCAATGAATAACATAGTTCGTAAAAAATATAAAACAACATTAGACATATCTAATGGTTTCTTTTGTCAAAACATTGCAACAGAAAGCAGATACTTGACCGCTTTCTCAGTAATGGGGTCTCAGAAAAAATTCTGTAGGCTCCCACAGGGATTCAAGAACAGCCCAGGACTATTCTCAGCCAGAGTAACAGAGTTACTACAAATGTATGATGATGAGGCATTATCTCATGTAAATGATATCTATCTCACAGACGACGACTTGGAGACTCACTTGAAAAGAATGAACACCATAATACTTGGGTTCGCAGCAGAGGGTTACAAAGTCAACTTTAAAAAGTCTCGAATTGCCCATCTGACAGTATTATTTTAAGGATACGAATTATCAAGTGAAGGAAAAAGCCTAGCGGACAACTTCTTAGAGAAGTGCGCTGTACTCCAAGCACCTAAAGCGCTGAAGAACTTACAATCGATTCTAGGTTTCCTGAATTTCGGAAGAACCTACATTCTAAATTATGCGGAGAGGGTTAAACCTCTCTACAAACTAATTAAACCTGATTTTAAACCAATCAACTGGACTCAAAAACACACAGAAATTTTGAGATCACTGCAAACAGACATGTTAGCAAATACAAAATTAGATACACGTAACAATACACGCAACCTTGTAATCCGAGTCATTCCAGAAAGATGCGGATTCACGTACCTGACCTCTAATGAGGGAGAAACGGTACCAATTGCTTACAAATCACATGTGTACACAAAAGCTGAAATAAAATTCAGTTCAACTGAAATAATTCTGACTGCGGTTCAGACTGCGGTAGCAAAAGAAAGGGCCCTAGCACAAGGTAAACGAATAATAATCGTTACACCCATACCGGCTTTAGAAGCGGTAACTAAAGCGAGCATTCATAATGCAAAAGCTTTGCATCCGAGATGGATCCAGTGGGTTAATTCTCTTGCTGCAACAGACGTAGCTTACGAATTTGATCCTAACTTAAAGACACAGGAATTTTTACAATATGAATATGAATGTCCTCTGCCAATTGAAATCCTGCCTCTAGAAGAATACGGAAGTATCATATATACTGACGGATCAGCACAACCCGCAGTTGGGGGCAAACAAGCTTACAGTGCAGCGTGCGCGATTGTTAAAGGTCATTGGCATAAAGGAAAATTTAGACAAATGGTCACTAAAACACAATCTCTAGGAGATTGTTCAGCTTAACAAGCTGAATTGGTAGCATTTAAGATGGTGCTCGAAAATACCGATCGCGAATTCCCCACACTCATAGTGTGCGATTCATATTATTGCGTACAATCTTATAATGAATACTTGCAGAATTGGTTGGAAAATGGTTTCAAAGATGCAAACGGTGGCACAATATGGCATAAAATGCTTTGGGAACAAATAGTTCTTTTACAGAAGGAACTACAAAAGACTCACGTGATACACGCTCTGAGTCATCAACGTGATGGCGTTCATGTTGCAGGGAATTCATTGGCTGATGAAGCCGCGAAGGCAGCTGTGCAAACAGCTTCCGTAGCTGCGATTACTCGGTCACGAACAAAAATAGACAGCGACATTCTACAAGCTGTCAGTGAGTCAGTAAAAGATGATAGTAAAACACTCCCAAAAGGCTTTCCAGAAAAGTACTTATATTTAACAGATACGAATAATGTTCCTTTTGCTCGAATCCCTGGAGTGGGGGAATAGAGTAATTCCAAACATGGAACACAGGTTAGGACTAATTACATAGGGCACAAGGAGGCTCTTGCTTCTACACACACTGGCGTTTCCGCAACAATATCACTTTTAAAACAGAGATATTGGTGGCCTCGCATTAGAATACAAATTAAGAAATACGTATTAGAATGCAAAATATGCCAAAGAATGAAAGTATCAACAGTAAAACGACCAGCGCAGACACCCCTTCTCATCTCAGATAAACCATTAGCATGTGTTTACCTGGACCACTGTGGTCCCCTACAAAGGGACGGTAACTATAAATATATCATGGTCGCAGTGGATTCCTGTACGAGATTCATATGGATGTGGCCCCAGCGCTCGGCTAACGCTAAAACTGTTATAAAAGATCTGCGAGTCTTTATCGCCACATACGCAATTGCCATGTTCCATTCTGACCAGGGTCCTGCTTTCAGCTCTCGAGCTTATAAGGAGGCCAGGGCCAGTTTGGGCGTTGGGTTGCGATACTCTTGTCCATCACACCCCGAAGGGAACAGTGTAGTGGAAAGAAAAAAACGGGATATAGGTTCGGGTGATGGGTGGGTCAAACATTTAATAAGTGTCCAACTTAGTCTAAATAATTTGCCAAGAAATTCTCTAAAAGGTTTCAGTCAATACGAACTATTGTTCGGAACTAGAATGCACATTCAGGACTTAGATAGTCAGGTATCAGTGGTAGAAGATAAGAATAAAGACTTTGACATCAAAGATCGTTTGGCTGTTTTACAGGACTTGAATGAAACAAGAAAATCCTTAAGCAACATAAAGTTAAAGCAACAGCCAACTACCACCGAAGAGGCACCACCAGCCCCAGCAAGACCTGTCTGGAGTCCAAAGATTGGGGATCTAGTCAGAGAAAAAATAGCGGTGAAGAAGGAATTTGGGCCTTCTTACAGAAAAGCAGTACCTGTCTTGGCAATCAACGGAACAAGATCAATAGTCCTACCGCCCCTTGCTGGTAAAAAGGAGAACCGAGTTGTATCAATCGACCTGGTAAAACCACAATCATGTGGCCTATAATCAACAGTAGGCCCAGTGACTCCCGAGAAACAACAGAATACCCAAATTTGCAACAATCCAAGAGGTTCAAACTGAAAGACTAATCACATTTGATAAACCTGCAGTGCACAGAGAGGGACTATGCAATAATGCCTTGGAACTCGTGCCACTTGAAACACAGATTGAATCAGTTCGTCAAGAAACACCAGTCTACAATGATGTGACATCAGAAAGTGCTACCGAAAGACAAGTTGAAAAAACAATTCCAACAATTGACAGAACTGCCTCTGGCTACTTCATCAACTTCGATACCTTTTCTGAAGATCAAAATGACCCTGAAGTGACGCCAGAAACAAAGACTTTTAAAGAAAAAGCAACTGAACTCTTTCATCAACTCAAGGAAATGTACCTAATTTCTCCATGGTTAGAGTTCTGGTTTGGACTAGGTGTATTTTTCCTCCTGCTTTGGCTCATCATGGTACTTTGCTTGGGAAAATTAATTGAGGGAAAATACAGTTCAATGGACACAGCAAGTCAGAACATCAACTTAGTCCTCAAACCACACAGATCATCCCACGTGAAGAAAAAAGAACTATCAACAGTAAATGTCACAGCCATTCCAATACCCGGGGGGGGGTAGTATGGGACAAAAATGACTATGAAATATATGGTCCGGTCGAAATCCTGAAATATCCTCACCAGTTCAAGGTTTCCTTAAGTGACTTTATAAAACCAAGTACATTTTCTGATGATTGGGATTTTGAATGTATTAATAATATGATGTCTGATTTAGTTTTTCAGTAAGATTTACAGAACATGATTATTTACAAGGTTCGTCTAATTATGAACAAATGTATTGCTTCTCACATTACGGTGACCATTACTTGCATAAATCTGCACAACCTAGTAATGTTTTTAAATATAACCAATGGGAACATTGTGCTACTCCACCTAAAAGTAGTTTGAAAACATTCTATGAGAAATTCCAGTACTTCTCAGGGTTTAACACAAGTGATGCAGAAACGTTTTATTATAAACTGTTGGATAAAACAGGATTGAAAACAATGCTGACAAATACTAAATTGATATATTCAGAAGCATTTTATGAAAAAATGATGACATTTGTTTTTGATTTTTGGAAAAATAACATTGAAACAAAAACCATCTGGGGTACAAAAGATTGGCAGGTACAAGGCCTAGAAACGTTATTTTGAGCCTGCATGATCCCAGAACAAATAATGTTCTTAAATGACACAATTCACCAAACAACCTGTCTTGGCCTAGCTAAGATTAAAGACCTTAACCAACCGTCTATACCAAAGCCAATACCTGATAATGCAACTACAGAGATTGAGATAGACGTATCAAAAAGTTTACATCTAAACAGAACACATCCTGATTGGAAAAAGTGGTTAATCTGGCCTACTGACACGAATAACTGTCAAGATAGATTCCTGAACAAAACACAGGGGTTAACAATGACCAGACAAGACCCTAGATACTCCCAGAGAGAACATCCAGGGATAGTAACAACATACAGTGTAGGGAAGCTGTGCCTTGAATGGCTAGAATCATCCACACTGGCAGAAATTAAGCAACACTTATCTTTACTTAAAGATGGTGCTGATTTGCGCGATTTCATTCTGGGACCACGCAAGCAGCGTCAAAAACGTTTCATAGCGACCAGTATATATGCGGCTTACAACGAGGCTTGGAAAGTAACACAAATTGAAACAGCTGAAAAAATACAAGAAATTGATCGTATTAATTTGGAAAATTCACTTTCTGTTGTGGATAATGGGTTAATGACTCTGTCCTCCAGAATATATTCACTGGACAGTATTGTATCATTTGCCATAGATATACTAGACAAAGACTTGCTAATGTTACAGCATGGCCAGTCGCAATTGCGTTCTATTGTACAGCTAGGCTGAACGCTGCAAAATATTCGTTCAGGCTATGTGCCATGTCGTTTAATCAACACAACGTCATTGTTTTCCATCTTTAACCTGAGCATCGAAAAACTTGAGAGATTACCATTGACAATGTCAGAAAGTCCTGTCATTGAATGGATAATACACGGGATTATCACAATTCCGATAACAACTTTCCGATTTAAAAATTGCCTTGAATACATACCGACTGGCCAGTATGAACGTTTGGGTAAAGGGTACATTAAGTCAGCATGGAAATTACCATATACACACACATGCTATAGTGACAGCAACAAAAATGTATTTCTTAGTGGTGAAAACTGTAAACATTCACTAAGCGGTATACTTTTGTGCCAAGGTATTAATTTACACGGGGCCTGTGAAGGAAATTCGAACAACCTTTCATGCCACCAACATGTCACACCTGCAACGCAGATAGAGCCTTTCTTTAAGCAGCTCTCGAACGGGAGTTACATTCTAGTAACGGATCACAGCTGTTGTGGCCTTTTGCCAGGGAAAGCATATCTCGTACAAGTAACTTCCATGGTCAAATGCTGTATGCAAGCATTGTTTCCAAACGGCCCTGGAGACTCCGAGACTCCCATATGGACTCGTTTGAATGTGTCTTCTATACGAATTGATACTTTAAGCAGAATGAAGACTGTGCTTTTGCAGACAACAGTGCCCATCACGTCATCAAAAGAGACGTATGATCTCCAAGTTGCAAGGACAGCATCGGAGATTCATGACCTTTTATCAACAAATTGCCCCGTGCATTTCACAGAAATGCTTAGCCAAATTCTAAATATGTCAAATGCCATAGGCATTCCTAGGCGTATTTAAGACCATTTTTTCGGGACTGTTAACACCATTCAAAGCAATTCTGGGAATCATTCCCAATTTTGTCCATTCAGTCTTTGGCAGCATACCCCTGATTTTGGGACTTGTAGCAGGCATTTTATTTTTGACCCTCCTGCTCCGATATGGCAAGCCAAAATACAGACGTGACTCCAGCAAGGATGGAAGAAACAATCCTAGCAATACGCTACCGGGACCGAATAACTAGAGTCCTTCGATTGGCCAGGCTGAGAGATCTGAACATGACCTCGTTTCTTTCATTCAGACCTATATGGCAGACCTGCATCTTACCTGTGCTTCGATGTATGCTATGCGGAGATGAATGCGTGTTGGACCCCTGTCTTGCACTTCCATCAGCAGTACCAATGGATATTGATACTTTGCTAAGTCCTGTAATGGCTCACCCATTGTGTTGTCCCCAGCGGCTACCAATCCTGATGACGGCATTCGTTGAGACTCCTGTGCTACGACTAGGTGGTGACAGTGGAGCGAGAAATAAAAGCAGGATCACCCAGGTACGACCTTCTGTGAGCATTGCTGATCCAGACACCGATGATAGCAATCAGTCTCACACCTGCCAAGCTACAGCATTATCGAACTTGGTCGACCGGCACCTGATTTTGTAGACCGATTCTTTGAGAGCCTGTCTGATATGATGTTCTCCCCTGAACAGAAACAATAACTTTTGAAAGGCATTCCGACACACAGCGTTCCCATGAACTCTGAATTCGCCCTTCAGTTTTGATCAACAAAAACTATTGAAAAGCGTTGGAATTCTATTCCCCCGTTCACCATGAAACATTTTTTTTTTAATTGAACATTTTTTCAAAATATTTACCTTTTTCTGGCACGAAACCCTTTGCTTAAAGTAGAACTATTCATAAAGAACAGAACTTCTATTTTTAGGTAGATCTAGAGACATAATAACTTTACATCAGCCTCTAGCACATGTTACAGCAATTGCATTTATATGTGATGAAATAATCTCGCCCTTCTTTTCTGTATAAAGAGATATTTCATGTGTAATTTTTTCGCAAAATCATTCACTGATTACATATGCTATCATTTTTGAATAATTTCTATGCTTAAAGACGTACATTACCTATATTTTCGTGTATTTTCAAATACGCCATTTCAAATGCAAATATGTATTTTGGGGTGGGTGGTGTTACACATGCATCTTATTGCTTTAGTTTTAGTAATTTGATGGGCATAAATTCGTGGAGTGGGTGTCGTGTTCTAATCTAGGACCCCAATCAATACTGTGACCTTATGCCCCAATACGGCTATAATCCATTCATACCCCTATAATGGCATAAACGATCAGAGCCATATTTCAGAAACTCGCCTCTGCAACTCATTACAGTAGATGACACAACAGAAGCCACTATCTTAGATTCCTAGATTACACTCCGAGTTCTTCAACAAGATAAAACTCAGCAACCTGGGAAAGCCCCCCTTGCTATGTTTTGATTAGTAATAGAACTCTAATGAGCACTGAAAGGACAATCACTTCCTAGTGACATCTTTATTGACGTCTTATGTCCAAAAACTTACGTCAAACAAGGCACCTTTCAGGTATAAATATTACCATCGTTGCCTTAAGTATGTGCGATGCCGATAATGATGGTGTGGTGAATACAGGAGCAGAACAGCTGTCCCTTGCAGAGCCCAGCAGATGCAAGCAGGCCACGGACGCTGCCCCTCCTCCTCCTTGACGCGCTGAGAGAGACGCTGTCTTTTCTCCTGCCGAGAAAATCCAGCTCCGTCGTTTCCAGCCTACTCTTGCGAGTGACTGGGATATCGAGCCCTGAAAGGAGATACAAGACCTCCAACATTCTATTCCAGAGGTATGGTATTGACTAAACTCTTAGAGATAATTCTTGAAGCAGACCTTGGCAAAACCAACTTAACTTAAACTGCTACTTACTTACTCCCTCCTAAGTATTAGGCTTAGGTCAGGTACACTGGGGTAGGCGTAGTTAGAAGCACCAGTTGAGTACGTTAGCTAAATGTATATATGAATGTATATATTTTATTCCTTTTAACCATTGTATGGCTAAGAAACCATATCAATGCTTTTACAGTATTATTTCGCAATCCTCATTTTACTGTACGCACTTTTTATAATAACAAGTCTTGCAATTGTGGCAATTCATTTCTCTTGCATGAGAAGAACGACTATTCAATAAATAATACCTTTTATTGAAAACGCCCGTCTCTCTCTTCTCTGCATCTTGGTGAAAGTAATCTGCACAACTGACTGAGTAAAATAACTGTCTATTGTTTCACACGACTCTAGAGATTGACTCTTATTCTAAGGAGCAAAGTTGTCATGTTTATGCGGTTGTTGGAAAACTGAATCCCTTCTTGTCTGAGCCAGGGGAGCTGATCACTCCCTATTCAGTCAAGAAAGTTTCCAGTGACCTCTGAGCTAGTTGGTAACAAACCCAATTAAGTTTAGCATAGTCAGTAGAGACCTGGAAGACCGCACTTCTACGTCTACACTGCTGTTTATGTTATTTCAATGCGCAGGGCATATTGGGAAAATAGGAACTACACTACAGTCCAACGGCCCAACAATGTCGATTCCGACCCGCTCAAAAGGGGCCCGACCACTGGGAGTGGTTCCAATGGGGCCTTCACTTTGGTCCCAGTCTTGCCACTGGCCTGGCAAGTCTTGCAGGTCTTGCAGTAGGTGTCAGAGGCAACCCTTATCCTAGGCCAATAAAAATGGGGGACGAGCCTTGCAAAGCACTTGTCCTGGCACAGGTGTCCAGCCAAGGGGATCTCATGCGCCAGAACCAATAAAAAGGCCCGGTAGCACTGGGGGACCACTAAGGCCCTCGAGGATCCATGCACCGGAACCTTCGGCTCACTTACAGGAGGCCATCCTCCCAATACACTTGGTAACTGCCGGTCTCTCGGTTAGCCGCTTGGGCTTCGGCCTGTCGCCGCATTCCTTCAAGCGTGGGGCACTCCTTCTGCGCCCAACAGAATTCCTCCCGGGTAGGCCCTCCTTCCACACGCCACAAACTTTAACTGTTTCTTGTATGTGCCTAACCTTTTTTGTTGTGCAGGTTGCCAGCAATGCGCGCCGAGCGTAACTATTCCCTGCTCCTGCATCCCGCCGACACATCTTCGACAGCCGCCCTCGCAGGAGATCAATTCCCGCCGGGTCGCGCTGTTTGGCCGCCATCTTGGGTGAGGAGGGTGAGCAGGCGAGCGGTGCAGCGCTCGGCCCCTCACGACCTCAGCCCATAAAATGACGCCCCCTTACAGGGAGCGCAGCGGGCACGCCGTCAGCGCGCCGAAGTCGCGCCTAAGTCCAGCCCGTCTGCGCCCGTCTGCGGCCGGACGGGCCCGGGGCCAGGGATGCTGCTACTTCTATATCCTACTCTCCTTCCGCTCTTATGTGCCTACAAGCCTCTGCCAGCCCTCTCTCTCCCGACACCTGGACTCTGATCACGTCACTTGGCATTGCAGGCACCTCCCTCCCCCATCTTGAGCCGGGGCCATCACTCATCGGCCCTGCTCCTACCGGGTCGCAGATCCGGGTACTATATCTAAACACTCGCTCTTTGGTCAGGCACCAAGCCGATATTTTCCATTTACTTATGACTGAAAGCCCGGACGTCCTACTACTATCTGAGACCTGGCTTACTAATGATTCACTTCCCGACATCTTGGCTGCGCTACCCCCAGACTATTTTCTGTTGAATACTAACCGATCGGGGGCGCTCCGGGGGAGGGGTGGCGGCGGTAATACGCAAGGATCTTAAGATTATTGCCTCCGCGGCCATGACTCTCCCTGAAGTGGACAACCTGGTCCTTAGTCTTGGGACCGAGGTGGGTGCAGTCACCCTTATGGTACTTTATCGCCCCCCCCCACCCAATGCCGTCCTTCCCCTCCTCTTTTATTGACCAGTTGACCAACATCGCCACCTCCTCCCCCCGTATAGTCATCATCGGTGACTTTAACTACTGGTTCCAGCATGAGGACGCCGGCCCGCATGCTTCCGAACTGTTCGAGGGTCTTTCGAGCCTGAACTTCATTCAACTAGTCAGGTCCGCCACCCATAGTGGCGGCTATATCCTCGATCACATTTGGACCCATTGGGTCAAGTCCTCTTGCCCACTAATAACACCCTGTGTGTGGTCTGATCATTTTTTGATCGACACCACAATCTCAGCGGTTGGCCAGATTAGGATCCCCCCGCGGGAGGGTGGCATTGCCCGTAAGTGGAGGGATGTCGATTCCCCTAAATTGCTGTCTCATCTGTCCCAAACACGCCCCTTGCTTCCCAATGACATCGGTACCAATGAGCTTTATGGGCATGTGGCTGACTGGCTCACGACAGCCAGAGACATCTTTGCTCCCCTAACCAAGTTCCCCCGATCCCGACACAGCAACTCTCATAAATGGTTCACCCCCCATCTTAAAACCCTCCATTTGGAACTCCGCCAACTCGAGCGCAAGTGGAGGAGAGACTACTGCTCATTAAGTAGAGATGCTTATGTGGCCGCTCGCAACAGGTATAAACTTGCCATCTCCGCAGCCAAAAAAGCCTATGCTTCAGGAAAAATTTTATCAGCCCCTTGTAAGTCCAAAGAAATTTTTAAAGTCCTCAACGAATTTACCTCCGATCCCAGGACGCTCCCGACTCAGGCCCCCACACAGGAAGCGTGTAACACTCTTAGCACTTTTTTTATTCAGAAAATTGTATTGATCAAGGACACCATTCCAGTCACTCCCCCTGGCGCTGGATCTGTCTCCCCCCCCCACAATACCTCTTCGCTCACACAATTCCCTCTTCTAGATCCTACATCTCTGGCCACTCTGGCCTCCCGCACTAAGTCTGGATCCCCAGACGATTGCTGTCCCCCTTCCATACTCCGGGACATCTGCCATTCTCTACCCGACTGCATCCTCCACCTGCTAAACTCTTCTCTTTCTTCCGGTACGGTGCCTAGCTCCTTCAAGGAGGCCGTGCTGGTGCCTCTTTTGAAGAAACCCGGGGCTGACCCCGCCGTCCCGGCAAACTACCGCCCCATTTCTCTCTTGCCCTTCTTTTCTAAAATCCTGGAAGCCCACGTCACCGCCTGTCTCTCACAGTTTATCGAGAGCTCCAACTTTCTCTAGGCTAACCAGGCCGGCTTTAGACCCGGCCACTCTACGGAGACAGTGATCTTGGCCGTGCTGTACGCCCTGAGAGACGGCGTCGACAAGGGTACCCCCCAGGCCTTGGTACTATTAGACCTGTCAGCCGCTTTCGACACGGTGGATCATAACATCCTTCTCCACCGTGTCGAGCAGGCTGGCATCCAAGGCCTGGTGCTGGCTTGGGTCAAATCCTTAGCCTGGGCACTTTCAGGGCTCCTAGGGAGCACTCGCCCTGTGGGGTCCCCCAGGGCTCCTCCTTATCCCCTCTTCTCTTTAACCTCTATCTTCGACCCCTTCTTTTTTCTCTGAGGCAGTGGGACGTCACTGTTTTCAACTATGCGGACGACCTGCAACTCATCTTTTCTCTCAACTCCCCTTCCGCTATTCCCAACTTCCAGGTAGCCATGTCCCACATTCTCCAGTGGATGGGCCAGAACCAGCTAAAACTGAACCCCGGTAAGACGGAGCTCCTCCTTCCCGGTAGGAGTGCCACCTTCTGGGGGCCGCACTTCTGGCCGGCGGAACTTGGCCCCTCTCCCATCCCCGTGGCCTCGGTGAAGAGTCTGGGGGTCACCATTGACTCCGGTCTATCCCTTGGCCCTCAGGTGGGGACGGTGGTCTTTTCCTGCATTTACCAGCTACGCAGGATCAGGAAAGTGGCTTACCTCCTTACACCAGACGCCCTCCTGCAAGTCATCATGGCCCTCGTCCTCTCCCGCTTAGATTTTTCGAACGCTATCTATCACGGTCTGCCTAAAACATCTTTGGCCAGACTGCAAGCTGTTCAAAATCAAGCGGCGAGACTGGCCCTTGGGATCTCGAAGTGGCAATCCGCCAGGCCTCTCCTTTCCAAACTGCACTGGCTCCCTGCCACTTCGAGGGCGGCCTTTAAGATCGACTGCCTCACCTTTAAGTCGCTAGCTGGGCCCTGTCCTGCCTTCCTGAAATCTCTCATCAGGCCCTACTGCCCATCCCGGAACCTGAGATCCTCCCATCTTCACTTCTTGATCATCCCCTCTTTTAAACTCTGCAGATCTGGAGGCCGGAGATTTGCTTATCTGGCCCCCAAACTTTGGAACTCTTTTCCTCTCTCTCTTAAAACCTCCAATTCTCTGATTCTTTTTCGTAAATCCTTAAAAACCTGGCTCTTCCCCCAATCTAACTAGGTTCCCCTGTCCTCTCTGCATCCAACCAGCGCCAGGAAACCCACGGTGTCAGTGCGCTCTAGAAGCACCCCTTACAATACAATACAATACAATACTCGGCAAGGGTCGGCAAGTCCCCCACGGGAAAGACATCCACCTCCACGGATTCCGTGAGTACCTCTACGGGCTCCCCATCCATCACACGGGGTGTGTCCTCCACTCCATTTTCCTCTGGACCGGCATTGGGTTGGCCATTGTCTCATGCTCCAACCCTGGTTGAGCTCCTTGCCGGGCAGCCATGGACCGCGTGACCACGCAAGTCCACCCTGGTAACCCAGCATCTCGGTGTGGGCCTTAAACTCCACTTCCTTCCAGGCGGTATGTTCCAGGTCATTACCTAGCAGACAGTACACAGGCAAAGCAGGGCTGATCGTAACTCTCAACGGTCCTCGAACTCCTCCCCACTGAAAGGGAACTTGAGCCACGGGATAGTAGCTCATACTGCCGTCAGCCAACACGGCCGGATGGAACACATCAGGTACTACCTGCTCAGGGGACACCAGCCGCCTCACAACGGTGGTCATGCTGGCACCTGTGTCCCTCAGAGCGTCCACCTCCTCCCCATTGACCTTCACCCTCTGCTGGTACCTAGAGGTATTCAATGGTAAGGGCGTCACTGGGACCATCTCTCTATCCCCGAGTGAAACCAGGGTCAGGCCTGTCCACTCCCCTTCCCTATCTAGGGGCAGCTCCACCCCAAGCGCTACACTAGCCACCCCGGGACTCTTGCCACCAGTGAGGGCTGGGGGTCGTTTGCGACACTGGACATCTCCCTTGTAGTGTCCGACCTCTCCGCATTCATAGCACTGGATCACTTTTGGCTGCTGACTCTTGTCAGGGTAAGTGGGTTTTGGGGAACGGGACTGAGGTGGGGTACCTACTCCTCTCCCAAACTGTCTAGTTTGTGGGGCTCATGAGAACTCTGTCTTTTTATCTCCCCCCTCTCTCTTCTGGGGTGCTCCCTGTCTGCCTTTCGGGCCATTTCCCCTGGGGCCCTTGTTTGACACCCGGGTGCTGACCAGATATCCGCCTCCTCCGCAAGCTCACAGGGATCAGTAAGCTTGCGGTCCACCAGATGTTGGTGCAGCTCCGGAGGTGCTCTCTCAAAAAAAGGTTGTACAGGCCCTCATAATCACGCACCTCGCTGCCACGCACCCAACCATTCAGAGCCTTACAGGCATAGTCAAAAAAATCCACCCAATTCTGTGTGGACAGCTTATGGCTGCCACAAAACTTCTGGCGATACCTTTCAGGGTTGAGGCCAAACTTTTTAATCAGCACCTCCTTCATGGAGGGATACCTAAACTGGTCTGCCTTCTCCAAGTACAGAAGGGTGTCCCTGACGTCAGGGGGTATATAACGGTACATGTCACCTCCCCAATGTTTCTCAGGCACCCCATGGGCAGTCAAGGCCACTTCATACGCCTCCAACCACCTCACAATGTCATCCCCCTTGGTGTAGCTTGCTATCACCTCCTTAGGTAGCCAGAATCTGGGCTCCTGCTGAGCCCCTGGTACGCTGCCACCATTAGGACTACCTGGCGCACCCAACTGTAATGCTCTCAGCTCCATTTCCTTGAGCTGAAGCTTGTGCGCCAACTTCCTTTCCTCCATAGCTAGTCGCTCTCTCTCTAAAGCAAACTTCTTATCTTCCCTTTCTCTCTTCCTCTCGTGCTCTAGCTTGACCAGCTCCCACTTCAATCGCCTCTCCTCCTTCCTGTCCTCATACTCCTGCGACGATGCACTCCCCCTAGATACACTACTCCCTGCCCCGGAACGTCTTCCTGGCAACACAGTGTCAGTCATATCAATGCTGAGCAGGCCTGGGGGTTCTGGAGTGCTCGCCTCCCTTGGTGTGACCTGTCCCTCTTGTTCCCCATCCTCTTCCTCCTCTGGGTGGGCCCTTACCCATGCCCTCAAGGCGGTGCAGAGCTCTTCTTTTACAGCTCTCCGCCCCACCGGCACCCTCATCCCCTGACAAAACTCCTTTAACTGCGTTACCGAATACTCATCTAGGTCAGCCAGCTGGAATTCCATTTTCTCAGGTGGGCACCCAGATAACCTGGAAGAAAGATACTAGGACGCAGGCAACAATGCTGGGTCAACACAGGTCCCTACACACTTTGCAGGCTAGACAGTGGGGGGGGAATTGGGTAAGCTGGTAGGCACAATAGGTGTCCAATTAATTGCAGCGCACTCTGTCCCACTGGAGGGTGTTAAGTAGCTACAGGTCCTGAATCCCACCGCTCGCCACCAATGTAGGAACTGGGACCGCCAGTTCCCCAGGGGGTAGCTTGGCTCGAGCAGGAAGGCAGCCAGGGGCTTATGTGTAAAGCAGCCACATAACACACTCATCCACTGAGACAGTAAGTGGGTGCAATATTAGAGTCTTTTATATAGACTTTAGATTAAGGCATTCAATTCATGTGCATTGCATTTAAGCATTTCATTAAAGCATTTCATTAAAGCATTTCCATTAAGTATTTCATTAAGGATTCTCAACAAAGCAATGGAACATCAAATAACACAGCCTGTCACATTTTACTCCTCCTCAGGCTAAGGGGGTACTTTCATAAACCATGGACTAACATTTCAAGAAGCAGTCATAACATTTCCTCTTGTAAATATCAACAGTTCAAGACCAAAAATTATGGCATCAAAGATACTGGAGTAAATCATTAAGTATCAGAATTTAACCCCATCAGGATTCATTGAAGCCCGTCCCTGCAAGGAAATTCAGGACACAGTGTAAATCCACAACTCAATTAGCAGGCATCACCAGTGAATTCAGAATGAGCCCGTCTTCACAGAGGCACAGTCTATAGGCCCGGACACTCTAGAGGTTTGGATCGGGCCTCCCAGTCACTCGAGGCTCATGGGGGGCCAACAGGGCCCAGTCACAGTGTTCCCTGGGGGAGGGGCGAACTCGGGGCCTTCCGCCCTCCTCCCCTGGGGTTACCTGTTGGCTTCGGCCCTCCGGGGCCCTTACGTTGTTCTGGGAGTCGAGGGGAGGGGTTCTGACCCTCCCGTGGGCCTCACTCGGCCAGCGACAGTACTTGGGGCAGTTGCAACGCTCAGGCGCCCGCAGAGGACCAGGTGCGGCGTGTGGGGCAAGGCGGAGGGGGCTCTTCGGGGCTCCTCCACCCTCCCCGCGATGAAGACTGGCTCTTCCCCGGGTGCCGGCTCCGATGAGGGGTTCGTTCTCAGCCGCCAATGGCTGCGCGGTTCTGTCGGGGGCGTGGCCGATGCCGCGGCCGCGCTCCCCGTCACGTGACGCAGGCTTCAGGCCTGGTGCAGCGTGGTGGATTCGATGCGGCGGCCCTCTCCTAGCATACCGGGGCCGCCGAGGGAGGTTGAATGACGGCGCTGACTCCGCTGGGGGCCGCAGCACACGGCGCGAGGGCCGGCAGCATCGCCGGCGGCCAGAGATGCCTCGGGGGTGTCAAACATGCGGTGCGAGAGCCGCGTCCATGAAGGGATCTCCTCAGGCGCCTCAGGGGCACAGTACGGCGCTTGTCACCGAACCAGGTGAGTGCTTGAAGGGGCGATGCGGCGCTCCTCGGAGGGGTCTAACGCCGGGGCAATTTAATTGCGCTACAGGGCCATGTCAGACAGCGCTTCACCGGGGCACTCCAGCGCTTGGGAGGCGCTTCACAGCGCTAGTTGCAAGCAGGGAAGGCAATTTTCAGTAGTTTCTGACCGGACAGGCAGTCTCTGACACAGCGCTGGGCAGGGGAACAGAGTACCGCGCTCTTCAAGTTAGTCAGCAAATAATGCAGGCAGGATGGAAGCAGAACAAGTCATTCAGGGGTCGACGGGCAAGATGGGTCCAAATGGAGGCAGGGAGTGCACAGGGCAGCACAGTCCAGTACCTGGTCGATCCCCCAGCAGTCTCTGGTTAAAGCAAATAGTCTTTTTGGCGCTTTGGTTGGTTCTGCGCCCTTGGGTGTTAGTTTCCTGAAGAGGGGGGGGGGTTGAGTTGGAGGCTGGATGAGTTTTCCTCAGTCACTGCAGATGGACCCTGGGGTTCCCTACCGGTGGGCCAGATCAGAGGGCTAGCTTAGGATACCTCACCCAGCTTAAGAGGCAGCACCTAACTCCTGTCACTCCCAGTGGCATAAGTTCCTAACTTGGCCCTCCCGCCTAAATCTCCTGTGTGGGTTCCCCAGGTCAGTGATGCCCCAACTGACTAGAAAAAGTTCCCTCCCTTACTTATATATGCACAGGTCAGGTGACCCCTCTCTAAGGCAGCAAAAATAGGCTCCGCCTTTCTTCTGGAAGGTTCCAGGAGCTTCCCCACTCTACCTAGGGACAGGGGATGGCAGGCTGGTATTGCAACAATGTATGGGGTCCCAGCCAGCTCCTGGCAACTAGGGTGCTACACTAAAAGACCACGCTGCAGTAGCAGGGGCCAGTGGCAGCCATGTTTGGAGTAGAGAGCACCTGCACCCTAACATGGATTAGCCATGAAAAGGTGCCCGAAGACCTAAGGGCCAACAAAAAGAAGGTGGGAAAAATGAGGCTAGGGAAAAAAACACAGGGAAAGACCACCATAGGGCTGACAGATCTAACAGGGACCTTAAATGTTCCTAGCAATAATCAAACATGGACGACGGGGAATCCTTGCAGTGTGTTGGAAAAGTTTTCCTGGAGAGCACACGCATTCACACATAGAGTTCATGTGTGAATGCTACAACTGGAACAGGTTAGTTTGAGACTTAACCAGTTGCCTAGATTTACACAATGATCGTGCTGTATTGTGGACCAGTGCTGGGTCTCACAGGGCCCGACACTTAAGATACTGGCACACAGTTCAAGAACATATTCACTGTTGGAGTTACAAATCATAAAATCAATGTTCTGATGGATTAAAAAGGCAGGTTAGCTGAGACATAATTCATGACAGGTTGCTTAGCTGAACGTTCTAACCAGAGATTCTACAACTATTGCCGCACTCCTCCCAGGTGATGGAGCAGTGTTTAACATGTCCCGGCCGGGAAAACTGCATCCATGTTCCATTATAAGGAATTGTGACCCCCTCTGTGTCCTGGAGTAAAGCTAAAATATGCACTCACTGAACTTATTGTTCAAATATTGGAGCACGAAAATGAATGGCTGAAACATGGATTACTTGTGGAATAAACTTGACTACGAATGGAAGACATTGCTCGAATGTTCTTGGATTAATAATACTTATTATTAATACCTATTTATTCATTGTTGTTCCTGAGTTGGGGCACCCTGGAAATGCCCAGTTTTCTGGAGCTACCACTCCCAAACAGAAGGTCCATCCGCCCAGATGGAAGGGCAGGGGTAGGAAAGGCTCATCACTGACTCTTGTTCAGCTTCAGGGAACAGACCCTGGGCTGAGTGGCAAGTTTCAGGCTACCACCTCTGGGCTGGTGGGAAGGAAAGTCGAAGAAAGGTGCCTAACATGTGGGGATGTTGCCTCCCACTCTGAGAAACCTCAGAAGTCAGAGAACCCTGGCTAGCCCGGGCCCAGGATTTTGACACTGTGGTTGTTAGGGGCCTCTGTTGGTTGTTAGTGGCCTCTGTTGGTTGTTAGTGGCCTCTGTTGGTTGTTAGTTGCCTCTGTTAAGTAAGTAAAACACTTTATTGTATAGTTAGTAATAACCATTACAAAGTATTATACAACAATATACAAAATACAGAGGATTTACATTACTGTTTGTGTAATTAAAAGTTATAAAATGAATGGGTCTTTTTTTATTTATTTTTTTTAAAAATGCACGTGTTCCAGATTCAAGATTTTGCCAGAGTTCTTTGTTTTTTCTCGAAATTGTCAATGAATTTGGCTGCTCTGCAAATGAGTTGCGGATCTATTGAGCATAGGATTAGTATGATCGCGGACCGGCAGGTGCGTATTCCATATTCCTTGAATTTGGTTTTTAACCAACTCCGACGTTCCTGGGTCAGAGCCGGGCAGATACAGATCAAATAGATGAAGTCTTGTCTTCCTGCGCCACATAATCCGCATCCATCACGTTCTTGGGGCTTCCACTTTGGTGACTCAGCATTTGTTGGGAAGCTACCCAGCCTTAGATGGAGGTGTTTCCGTTTGATGAATGGCGAGAAAGCAAGGTCTAGGAAGGCTGCCGGTGCTAAACCTTTGTCGGTTGCTGTCCTTATGGGCAGAATTCTCCAAGGGTTGGGGACAGAAGTCTAACTCAAGGAATGGAATGGACCACATCACTTTTTGGCCACAGTGGTACTTTCTGCCTCGTGGGATGGATCTGTGAGCAAGATAAGGTTATGTGCTTCACAGATGGCATCCACAGATGAGGAGAAGGGTTCCCCATGGGTCAGTCCACTGGCTCAGGAGAGTGTAAACAGAGGGGTCCAACTGAGTTCAGAAGGGCATAACATAGGGCTTCTGCAGTTGTGGGTCATCATTGTCCATGTTCTAGCACCTAAGCACGGAATCCCATGAAGGTCTCCCCTGTCTTTAGAGTGAAGCGTGGTAATGTTAGACACCCCTAAGGTACTTAGAGGTTCTCTAGGTCCTCTCTGCAGTGTCACTCACAAACATTTTGCTTCACCCTCTTATTTTCTAAATGTGTTTTTGTTGACCTTAGGACTCTGTGCGCTTTACCTATGTCAACCAGTGTTAACGTGCTTGTGCTAACTCCTTAAAAAAAATTCCAATTGACCTACACCTAATTGGGATATTTAATTTACCTCGAAGTCCCTAGTAAAGTGGGACAATATCGGGGCTTGACCAAGATGGAGGCTTGGTAGGACATGTTTCTCTGTCCCTCCGACTTCCCTAATCATTAGCTTTGTTATTGCCTCATCCCAAGGTCTCCTCCCGATGAGAACGACTGCTTCACGGATTGCGAAACCTCCGATGAAGCCTGGGAGGTGTTTTCCTGCCACCTCTGAGCGATACACGGGGTGATGGATCGAGTACATTGTGTGGGCCTTCCTAGGGGAGGGAAGGCACCCCCGTCAGATATCCTGGTGTGTGTGCATGACTTCCAGCTAAAAGAGCAGATCTTACGCAGAGCTCGGCCGATGCAGCCGATACAGTTCCAAGGACATTCTCCAACCCTCTTCCAGGATTTAGCCGCCTCCACCTTGGCCAAGCGACGGGAGTTCCGAGCGGTCACTTCCTTTCTGCGTGACAAAGGCATCCCATACTCCTGGGGATACCCCTTCCGAATAATCTTTAAGTACCAGGGGAGGCTTCGACAAATCCGCTCGTTGTGGAAAGCTATGGAGTTGCTGAGACTAGATCAGGATGGCGATGCAACTAAGCGAGACAGCCCCAGAATACGCTCTCCGCAGCAGCTGCCCTGTTGGCAGACGGTCAGGTAGGCCTCGGCCTCCCAGAAACCTGATCCGGATGAAGCAGCAAAAGTTCGCGAGGCAGTGCTCTCTTCCCTCTCTCAGGCTCAAGGTCGCTCAGCTTCATTTTAGCACGAGACCACCGGGGATGGATGTCATAGAGCGTGGCCGGAGGGGCACTTGGGATGACCACCTCTCCTGATCCACGTGGGTGCCTCTCTGCGGCTCTTGGTTATTCAGGACTCCTACACTACAGTCCTCCTATGGACCATGTTCCCTTTATACTATGCCTACGAGATGAACTGTTTCTACGGTTTCTTGTTGGGATTGAGTATATATGGAACGTTTGCATTCAGGTTTTTTATTGCCTTTTCTTTGGGGGCCCGTACCTGCCTCCTAGATCACTCCATGCACCCATGCTGTGCCACCTCCTCATAGTCTTTACCCGCCATGGTTAGACTTCTAAAGATAGTCAGCCTCAATGTAAGGGGCCTTAACCACTCTACAAAACAAACAGCGATTCTCTCTTTATGAGAATAGTCCGATGGAGACATTTATCTGTTACAAAAGACCCACCTACTTTTCAAAGACAACCCACGTATGCGCTCGCGGCGATTTCCCCATCAATACTGGTCTTCTGATTCCTCTAAGAAGAATGGGGTAGCTATTCTTGAGGCTAAGTTTGAGGGTAAGGTGCTGTCTACTCTGTACGAGCTCAAAGGTAGGGTCCTAGCGCTTCGAATTCAATGGGGATCCACTATTTTCACACTACTCAACATTTATGCCCTTAATGTTCACCAGGAAGCTTTCCTTCGCCTTCACATTTCCGAGGGTCTTTCCTCCCCAGACGCTGCTTTAGAGATAGGCGGGGATTTAAATTTAGTCATGGATGGTAAATGGGATCACTCGGGCCAGCACTGCTCTCAGGTGGGGGTTCTCTCCCCAGTAGGGAAACAGTGGATGGCCGATAATGGCCTTCATGATGTATGGCGCATCCACCATACAGATCTCCGGGTCTACACATTCTACTCTGCAGCACATAAATCCTCTGCGCGCTTAGATATGTTTTGGGTCTCTCCGACAATCCTCCCTAGGGTCAGACACTCCATAATAGCCCCTGGCTCTCTTTCAGATCATGCACACTTCTCCATATCCCTAACTCCGGAACGGTTTGAACGTATTCCTTCCTGCTGGCGCTTGCGAGTAGGCCTCTTGCACTCCACCCCTGTTGAAAGTGAGCCCATAATTCTATCGATGCCCAGGCTGCTGGCGCAAACCGCCTCTTAGTTTCCATTCTGAATAGTTACCAAAATAAAGAGACGGGCGCTGGGAGCAGGAATCAAGAACAGAGTTTATTTCTCATGAGGAGAGCCAGTCATTTCGGACACGAAACACAGTGTCTTTCGGGAGGTGCTCTGACAAGTGAGCCTGAGACTCTTGCTTATATACTTTGCAAAACATTTGATGGTACAATCAGGTCAGTGTGTCGCAAAAGGAGGACATCCCTATAATCCTCGCGATGATCCTATTCCACATACATTCACAATGGGGACCCTTGACCTGCTGATAAGAGGGGAGGGCAATCATGTAGCTGAGTGTGTCGTAGGATGTGTGCCCCTGATCATGGCCCAGGGGGTGGGGTGGCTAGGCATACAATAAGGGCAGTAAATGGTATCTCCTGGCTTAGGCGATGGCCTCGGACATGTGTGGTCAGCCGAACTCGGGGGAAGGGGTCATCAAAGGAGTGGTATTCATGCCTGCGTGGACAATCGAGCGTGGAGGGAGGGCTTGTCAATAGAGGGGCATTCAGGGAAGGGAAGGAGGTGCTGGTCAGGCGCGGCCGTGACTTCTCAAGGACAGGGCTTTGCGGAAGAAAAGGGTTTATGACTTGCTCATATGAGGAGAAGGAGGGGGTCAGGGTGCGTGCAGGGCCAGAGTCGCGCAGAGAGAGAGAGAGAGAGAGAGAGAAATCTTATGACCTGTACATGAGAGAACAGGGGCAGTCAGATACAACTGGGGGGCTATGTCAGCTGAGGCGAGGGATGCTTCTTCGAGAGGGAAATGGGGAAGGCCTGGGTCAAGCAGGAGGGTTACCTTTTCACATCAGGATCGCGCAAAGGGAAAGGGTTTCGTGGTCTATACATGGGAGAGGGGGTGCAAGATACGCGCGGGAGGGAAGCTGGGGATTCCAATGGGTAAAAAGGCCATGGTGCCTAGAATGGCTGCACATATGCATAGGGGTACGGGTTCTTACTGGCAGGGTGATACGGCCAATAATTTACAGTATCCATGGTGCCCACAGGGAGAGGAGTGGGAAAGGAAGGGAAATGAGTGCTGTCTATGTACATCAGTTTCGTCAGATTTTACAGTCGCCCCTTTTTACATAGCAGCAATCATTTCTGCAGCTGATGGCATTACAAGTAGACAAGTATCGTTGACGAATTAGCACTTTGTCGATACTAACATGTGGCGTACAATCATAGACAGTCAAGGTGATGGGAAAAACGCAGTACATAGGAAATTACTTTTTTGTTGTGTTCCGGGCAATTAAACGCACTACATAGCATAGATCTTTCTGACTTAAAAAATGTGACCAATGAACAGTTTCGACCAGATAGTTGAGAGCGGAATTCAGTTCAATACACAAGATCTCTTCGTCACAGTGTCTTTTATCAGGGAGCCATCACTGGTAGGCTCTAATCCGGGTACTTTCGTTGGCACTGTTGAGCACCGGCGGTGGAGCTATAGGTCCAGCTCAGTTCGATCCTTACGCGTTGCAGGGTGCGGTCAGTCCTCTGCTGTTAGACCACAGTCCTGTTCCCTATACAGTCCGTTTGGCGGCGCCTTATGCTCGGCACCTAGAGTTCTGTGGCAACACCCTCTTCCCATATAATTGAAGTTCTTTCCTTTGGCAAAAAGTCACGTGGGAAGGTGGGTGAATGTTGTTCAAATAGTCGATAGGAGAAAGAGTGATCGGAGTTGGGTCAGAGTTCCTGGGACACACAAAAGAGGGACCAAGGGAGCAAAGGATAACAAGCAGGCAGGCCCATCAATCGGGCCCTAAGAAGGCAGACGGAGACTCCAGGCACACGTGGGTTAGCAGTCGGGGGGCTTCGAGGCGGCCCATCATTTTTTTTTTTTCTCATTTTCCACGTTGAAATTGCGGTCTCGTCCCGTGCCTTGTTGCTCTGCCGCTCCACCTCTGGTCGATGTCATACGTGTCCCAAGGTCTGCAGTCAGGCTGAACGTCACATCTGACCCGTCTCCTCCGGTGATCGTGAATCTTTGAATAGGTACAAGACAACGTTTTAGAGAAATGGCAGAAGAAGACATCTACGCATATGAATTCCTCCCTCAATTCTTCGCATTTGAGATTTTATGCTCATCGGTCACAGTCAGAGGTCTATTACCAAGCAGTGCATGTGTCAGCATTCCTACTGAATCTATGGCAGGTTTATTCATTGTTCTATTTATAACTCACACGAGGATAAATGACATTTTCCATCAACTGTGCGTTACATCATATTCAATATTACACAGCGTTTCCCTTCAGGAGCAATCATATTTTCAGACAGGGTGGGGGTGCTATCGTCGAGAGTCGGGCAAAACAGGATTTCCTCAAGGGTCAACAGCTACCCATGGTTATTACGTTTATACCCGGGACAGCAGAAGTGGTTCTATCAAAAAGGGGGCGGGGATGCTTCGGGCGCTTGCGCTTGGGTGCAAAAAAGGGGGTGGGACAATCTGGGTATTGGGTGTCAATCTAGACGTTGGCGTTCGTCTCTGAAGAACAGACATAAGGTGCCATTGACATACAGTTCCCCTATAAATGGCCTGATTTGGGGGACTTTAGTCGTCTTACCTGTCCTTTCCTTCTCAGCCAATTCAAGTTCATTCATTTTGCAGAAAGGAGAGGCAGTAACATGGCGAAAATACAGTCATTTTAGTTTTGGTCAATTTCGTTGAACACCTTCGCGTTCAAAATGTGTATCAAATCAGACTGGTGCCGGTGGGGCACAATTTTACCAAAAAAAAGAGGGGGGGAATAGGGAGACTCTCATAGAGAGTGAGAGTCGTCCGCAATCTAAACGAGCCATTCGGTACACGTATGACATGTAAGGAGAGGGAGAGAGAGAGAGAGAGAGAGAGAGAGAGAGAGAGAGATAAAAAGGAGTGAAGAGAGAGAGAGAGAGACGTGTACGAAAATAGGTCATTTAGTGCGCTCACAACACAGAACGGCAAAGGTCAGGCGACCCGCAGATACAGACAGAGGGGAGACATAAATTCGTACGTTACACACTCACACACAAACTCAGACAGGGGAGACGGCACATATATTACGCATGTACAAGACATTCACGACAAGACAGGAAACAATTGTTAGTCTACAAGATCTGTTTTTTTTTTATATTTTCTACATATCGTTACTATCCTATTTATCTACGTGCTTAGCTCTTTCTGCCCTTCCCCCCTTTCCCTTCTCGCTTGTCATGCCTGCGAGCGTTCCCAATCACCAATACTCACACCTCGGTTGGTCGGTCAGAAATTAACCTGGTTGCGCTAGTTACCCATGGTTGGATCTTAAACCATTTTTCTGTTCCCTCCCGTGGTGGGAAGTTCTCCAGGCTGAGGCAACAGCAAATATTGATTGGGAAAACAGTCGGACAGCTTGGCTATATCTGCAAGAGTGCGAAAAAGGGGGCAGTGCATTTTGAACATCGGCAACATTTCTAACTCCCTAGGCGGGTGGTGCCGTGGCAACCCTTACCCGTATATTTTTCTTTGTCCTCTCCCTACCTAGTAAAAACGTCCAGTTATATTATTTAACGCGTTGTCTCTAGTCAATTTTTTCTTTATTCCGTCACTCAGTACCTGTCCAGTCTCTATGTCAGTCCATCCTCCCAATTGCTATGTTCTAAGGAGGAACAGTCATGTTTAAGTCTACGTCTTTAAAAAACTTTTATTTGTCATAAGGACCATGTTCATATTCCTTTCTTCCCCTTCCCATCGGCGGTTCGGTCGTCGTCCGTCTATACATCAGCCAGTGTCCCGACGTGACCTGCAGAAGGGAGGAGAAAGAAGGGGTGGGGGAGGCAATATTCAAACCTCATCAGCATGCAGTAATCCGGAAATGCTTTTACCTACCACATACTCGACCTATTTCCACGTAGTGCATTTCCCTACCATTACGGCGTTTAAGCCCTAATGGACCAGGAAGGTCAGGCAGATAATCATTGATGATCTGTGTATCTACATGAGTTACTTGGTCGTAACCCCTTTCGATCGGGTACAAGGGTGGCGGTCAGGTGGCATTTCTGTGGTGTCGTTTTAGGACTTCTTAAAGCACTGTTCCGGCTGCCTGTGACACATAGTGTGGCTGCTGAATATCGGGTCCATTTTCAACCTTTAACCTTCATCATACTTTCTCGTTGTTCACAGTAGTAATATATTCAAAACTCATTAATGCAACCGTTACAACTATGCCTTCGTTTCCAAAATACTTTTAATAAAAAGTGTTGACACATAAATACAGGCCTACAACCCGGTGGACTAGCCACAGAGCAGATTGGATCTGTACATAAGGAGAACAAAGCTGGTGGCAGTTCATTGCACAAAGTGCAGCAGTGCAATAAAATCGTATTAAACTCCCCTACAGAGCAGGCATGATGTATGTCAGTAATTCATCTTCAACAAATTCATAAATACATTATCCAATGTTCATTCATTACCTTAAATTACACCAATTCATTTTTTCAACTCATAATCGGTACCCACCCTTAAGTCAATTCATTGTCCAAGCACATACTCAATATCCTTCATATCTACTTTCATTATCCAAACGTTATAAATATATATATATCGGGGTAAAAAGCTTGCGCAATCAGGGTACAACAAAGTTCATTAAAAACGTCTCATTTCGTGTCGGCGCCATTTTGGGTGGGGTCAGGCAAGTTCCAGCACAGTCAGAGTATCTCTAGTCTCGCATGGTTGGCCCAGAACTTTCCATTGGCGGTTCAGAAAGTCTCGTGCAATGTGGTTAACAGTCTAACAAATATGGACCACGAGTCAAAGAGTGGGAAGGGCGGCAACAATTTTCCTACCGGGTCATTCTGGTGTTCCTCCGGAACTGAACAAGCCTGTGCCGTGGCGGCATCTTAGCCATTTCCGATCCGAGTCTGGTGCCAGCAGGAGTAGCACCGATGTCGTGGTTCCCAGCGAAGGGGGCGGGGGCACCCATGCAGAGGGTCGGGGGCCCCCCGGCTTTTATAGAATCTTCAAGGTCGAGGAGAGGCGATATGGAGCGAGTGCCCGTCCTGGGCAGAAGACCTCTTTTTGATGTTGACCCTCTTTAAGCAAAGAGTGTTGGGGTGTCGCTGGAAGCCTCCACCTGGAGGGAGGTGGGGGAGGGTCGTTCGCGCCACCTCCCCCTTCCAGCGACCCCGCGCCGTTCTCCGGCTCCATCGTTTTCGACATTGGCCGTGCCAGCCATTGATGATGGGGGGGGGGGGTGGTCGGCGGCTGAGGCAAGACAGCCCCCCCCCTCCCTTGGCGACATGTGGCGGGACTACCTTCAACTCTCCAGGGAGCGTGGAATGTGGCGGGACTGCCTGTACCTATGCAGGCGGCGGCAGGCGGCGAATTTGGCATGTGGCGGGACTACTTGATTCGCCGCCGTCCTCGCCTTGGCTTCGGCCTTCGACAAAAAGCCGGATCGGGTGAGAGAGAGAGGGGTGGTCGGTGGCCGAGGCAAGACAGCCCCCTCTCTCCCCGCGGCCTGCAGGGCGGCAGAAGAGAGAAGATGGAGAGGTCCTTGTCATCCTTTGGACCGCCTGCCCAACATCATCTCCTCCTGACCGTGGCCAGGCGAGTCCCTCGTGCCTCCAGGCCTCGCCTTCCGGATGGGCGTAACCGCGGACCTGTTGCACTTCGGGAGCTTCCGGAATGGGGGTAGGTACCTATTGAGTTGTTTCTATTTCATGTGACCGTTATTTGGGCGGGGCGGGCAATGAGGCAGACATGTTGGGCAGGAACAGGCAGTGAAGCCTAGCTACCTCGTGGCTATGTTCTGCTATCGAATCTTTTCGCCATTTTACATTTCTTATTACGAATTATTTCTAATGTTTCTTATTTTTGGTGAAGTCAAAAGCTCATCAGGGGGTTACTGACTTAGCCTGATTTCTTTTTATTTTTCTTTCTCTTCCTTAGCGTGTTTCGAGCTAAAGCTTTCTGTTAGTAGGGAACGGTGATCACTTCATATTTTTATGTGTCCTTTTCACTAGGGGGGTACATCTGGACGGACCAGACGAGTCCCCTCCAATAAATGGTCCGGGGTGGAACGAGATTTATCGATCAAAAGGGGAACATATATTCCTTCATTAGGGTATCATCCTGGACAGACCGAGCGATGTACTTCCACTTACTAGGGTAGCCTCCTGGACGGACCAGTCGGTCTATTTTCTACTAAATGGCCCATGAGTAGAGAGCATATGTCCTCCATAAGGGTAGTCTCCTGGGCGGACCATGTGAGCTACCCCACAATTACCAACCAGTGGGGAGTGGGTAGGACTGACGAATTCACAAAGGGGCATAACCTACCCTTTTCTACTTGCAAAGACTAGACAGAGTGTTTCTATTTCACGTTGTTTGCAAATAGAAAATACCTCAAACGAAACAATTCCTGAGACAACAATGTCCAGGCAACCAACCAACCAATGGGGAGAAAAACAGGCATGACGGATTACAACGGGGACAAATGTCTGCATTACCTGCCCTTCGCTATCCATAAAGGGAACAGAATATTCCTATTCGTCTCTGTTTGTGGACAGGGAAGATCTCAAAGAGCAACAATCGATTATTAATCGACTTCAAACAATTCAGTGGGGAGAAAAGTAGGCATGACGGATTACAACGGGGACAAAAGTCTGCATTACCTACCCTTCTCTATCTGCAAAGAGGGACGACGTTCCTATTCGCCGCTGTTTGCAAACAGAGAATGTCTCGTTCTCAAAAGAGAACCAATATGTCAAGTAGCCTTCAAAGCTAAATGAACCAATACCAACCAATACAATATCAGTATACAAATACCGATTTCAATACAATCAATTCAATCAATCAGGTGGATAGAACCACCCTACCAATCAGGCGTAAAAACACCCTACTTAATCTTACCCGGACCGGACCATACGGACAGTTCTTCGACTCCCTCCTCCAGCGCCCGATCGTTCTCTTACTCCATGTAGCATTCCTGTGGGATTCCAGTCAGGACAATAGGTCACTCAAGAGAGGTCTGTTCAGAATTGGTGAAGTTCTGTCGATCGGCAGCCGGGCTAGGGCCCTCTCAAGGCAGGTATACTCCGATCATTTTAGACGTTCACTTCTTCGTCTGGATCTCTCTTACCGAACCCTATGTCACTGATGGACCCCGCGTTGGGACGCCAATTGTTGAAAGTGAGCCCATAATTCTATCGATGCCCAGGCTGCTGGCGCAAACCGCCTCTTAGTTTCCATTCTGAATAGTTACCAAAATAAAGAGACGGGCGCTGGGAGCAGGAATCAAGAACAGAGTTTATTTCTCATGAGGAGAGCCAGTCATTTCGGACACGAAACACAGTGTCTTTCGGGAGGTGCTCTGACAAGTGAGCCTGAGACTCTTGCTTATATACTTTGCAAAACATTTGATGGTACAATCAGGTCAGTGTGTCGCAAAAGGAGGACATCCCTATAATCCTCGCGATGATCCTATTCCACATACATTCACAATGGGGACCCTTGACCTGCTGATAAGAGGGGAGGGCAATCATGCAGCTGAGTGTGTCGTAGGATGTGTGCGCCTGATCATGGCCCAGGGGGTGGGGTGGCTAGGCATACAATAAGGGCAGTAAATGGTATCTCCTGGCTTAGGCGATGGCCTCGGACATGTGTGGTCAGCCGAACTCGGGGGAAGGGGTCATCAAAGGAGTGGTATTCATGCCTGCGTGGACAATCGAGCGTGGAGGGAGGGCTTGTCAATAGAGGGGCATTCAGGGAAGGGAAGGAGGTGCTGGTCAGGCGCGGCCGTGACTTCTCAAGGACAGGGCTTTGCGGAAGAAAAGGGTTTATGACTTGCTCATATGAGGAGAAGGAGGGGGTCAGGGTGCGTGCAGGGCCAGAGTCGCGCAGAGAGAGAGAGAGAGAGAGAGAGAAATCTTATGACCTGTACATGAGAGAACAGGGGCAGTCAGATACAACTGGGGGGCTATGTCAGCTGAGGCGAGGGATGCTTCTTCGAGAGGGAAATGGGGAAGGCCTGGGTCAAGCAGGAGGGTTACCTTTTCACATCAGGATCGCGCAAAGGGAAAGGGTTTCGTGGTCTATACATGGGAGAGGGGGTGCAAGATACGCGCGGGAGGGAAGCTGGGGATTCCAATGGGTAAAAAGGCCATGGTGCCTAGAATGGCTGCACATATGCATAGGGGTACGGGTTCTTACTGGCAGGGTGATACGGCCAATAATTTACAGTATCCATGGTGCCCACAGGGAGAGGAGTGGGAAAGGAAGGGAAATGAGTGCTGTCTATGTACATCAGTTTCGTCAGATTTTACACCCCCACATAGTTTAAGGCGTGCGCATCAAGCTTTTAGACTATCTCCAACACAATGATAATGGGGAGGCGTCCCTGCATTCCGTTTGGGAAGCTCTCAAAGCGGTCATCCGCGGGGAATTGCTTGCTATCTCCTCAGCAGACAACCGGAAACGTCGGGAGGCCCAGTCAGACCTTGAGTGGGAAGTTGGGGAAATAGAAGCAAAACATAAGTGCACAGGGGCTCAGAAGGTCTGGAGCTCCTTAGAAAAAAAGTGCCTGCTTCTTAAGCGCTTGGATTTGGATAAAGCGGAGTTTGCGCTGCTGCGCCTCTGCCACAGATTCTATCTTGGCAGTGACAAGTGTGGGAAAATGTTAGCTCGAAACTGCGCGCGATGAATATTGCAGGGAATATCTCCCATCTTATTCGGCCCACTGGTGAGGAGGTCCGGTTGGACTCCCATATTGTTGAAGAATTCCATCACTTTTATCAGTCTCTCTACAGTGCTGAGCCTTGCGATTCCCTTGAGGCACAAGCTTACCTTGAGTCCAGCAATTTCACTCCCCTTCCGTCCTCGCAGACGGACCAGCTAGAGGATCCCATTAGGCTGGATGAAGTAATCTCTGCCATTTTCCTGCTGAAACCTGATAAATCACCTGGCCCAGACGGCATCCCTGCCTTGTTTTATAAAACTTTTTGTCATGAACTTGCCCCCCTTGCAACCCGCCTTTTCAACTCCTTCTTAGACTATGGGGACGTGACGGCTTCTATATCGGAGGCAGCGATCTCCGTGATCCATAAGTCCATGTTGCTCAATGTTGAGGTAAAGCTTTTTACAGGGATTCTCGCAGCTTGACTGAACCCCCTGATGGTGGGTCTGATAGACCCGGACCAGGCGGGTTTCATTCCACACGCCAAGGTAGCAATAACACCAAGCGCCTGCTTCACCTAATTGATGTCGTCCATCGTTCCCAAAAGTCTGCAATATTCTTCGCTGTAGATGCAGAAAAGGCGTTCGATAGAGTATGCTGGACATATCTCTCCGACGTCCTACGATGCTTTGGTTTTGGCCCCATTTTGTCCAATGGGTGCAGTGCATCTACCGTGCTCGCTGGGCTTTTGTACGTGTTAACGTACAAAAGCCCCATAGCTCGGGGTACGAGGCAAGGGTGCCCACTCTCGCCTCTTTTATTCTCTCTTTATATGGAGCCCCTCGCGCAGAAAATTCGGGATCATCCTGCCATACATGTCATCAAATTTGGGTGTGAGACCCATTCAAGATACCTCTATCGGGACGACATTCTCTCCCTTGCGCAGCCCTCTTCCTCGCTCCCTGAACTCGTAGATAAACTTGACTCCTTTGGGCGGATATCGGGTTTTAAGTTTAACCTTGGTAAATCCCAGGTTTTTAATCTCTCTCTATCACAAGACCAGGCAAAGCCCTTAAACAGTACCTCCCTTTGCATTGGTCCGATGATCCTGTGCCTTACCTGGGCATTTTTTTGACTCCTTCGATTCCACCCCTGCTAGAGCTTAACTACTCTCACTTGGTGTCACAGCTGAAGAAAGAATTGGTAGGGTGGGCTAAGCATTATTTATCTTGAATGACAAAATGACAATCCTACTGCGCATACTCTACCTCTTCCAGACCCTCCCGCTGACACCGCCACCTAAATCTCTGCGCACTATCCAGCTCTCTTTAAACCAATTCATCTGGGGTCACAAGAAGGCACATTTATCTATAGCACAACTATCACGCCCCAAAACTAAAGTTGGTCTCTAGATACCTTCAGGCTGCACATCTTCGCTATGCGCTGGAGTGGAATCAACCCCTTTCGGAGAAACACTGGACCTTCATGGATCAGGCCGTGGCAGGAGTGAACGTCTGGAGCGAACTATGGCACTCCCGCCGTGCCCGTTCATGGGGACTTTAGTCTTCCCCAGTCACAGCAGCAACAATGAAATTATGGGATGCGGTGGCTCTGGCGAGGGTTCTGACAACTTTTCCCTCTCCCATGATTCCACTGGCAGATAACCCAGATTTCCCTCCGGGATGTAGGAGTGCCATAGCCCAATGGTGAAGAGAGGCAGGTTTCAAGCGCTTGGTCCACCTGTTTGACCCAAGGGGCATTATCCCCTTTGATCGGGTCCATCGGGATCTTTCCCTTCCCCAGACGGATGAGTTATTTTACCTCCAGCTCCACCATTGGGCTACTTCACCGGATCTCCTTTCCCACCACTCACGTAAACTCACCCCATTCGAACAATGGATAGCACACAAGTCTGACGATAAACACCTTATCTCAGAACTCTATACCTTGCTGGCTCCACGCGCGGCAGGGAAGCACTCACGCGGTCTGGCTAGATGGGAAGCAGAACTGGGACGGGTCTCCACAGATAAGGAGTGGGACAATATTTACTGTAGGGCGCACTACACAGCTTACAATACTGCGGGTACTAAGTCTGCGTTCAAGGTAGCAACCTTCTGGTACATTCGCCAGCGAGGATACACCATTGGGACAAAAACCGAACCAAAGAATGTTAGCAGGGCTGTGGCCTGACTAGCTCCCTCTTGCACCTCTTATGGCACTACCCGTGGTTGGAAAGGTATTGGAACCAGGTGCTTAATGACATCGATGCTTCATCCAATACTTGGCATTTAGTATCACTGCCTACTAATTGTTGGACTGCAAGCAACACTGTGATACATATCTATGTGGCAGGTCTTTTTAGCCGCTGGCCCCTGTGGTTGTAGGCGAATGGCTGTGTTCAGGTGTGACAGCACCGTTTGACTAAAATCAATAAAAGATTTGTTCTATAAAGTGGGACAATATACCCAGGGACTATAAAAGAAATGCTCTAGTGGGCCTGCAGCGCTTATTGTGCCACCCACACAAGGAGCCCTGTAAAATATGTCTCAGGCAAGCCATTGCAGCCTGCGAGCAGTCTGGAACTGACAATTAGACTTGGCAAAATGCCTCCTCTGCCAAGCTTAAAACTCCTGTTTTAATACAGAAGGAACCCCTAAGGACGGCCATCAACAGCCCATAGGGCAGGCTGCATGACATTTATTAAATGGTAACTTTTGATTGGGGGCAGGTAGGAAAGTCATGTTTGGCGTCTGAGGCAGGGTAATTTAAAATCCTCATTAAAGAGAAAGTAGGATTGTAGGTAACATTTCTAAAAATGCCACTTTTTGAAAGTTGCAAAAAGAACAATTGATAGACGCAATACTGAACAACGTCAAACATTCACTCTCAGTACAGATATATGGGTCTAAATCCATTGTTTTTATGCTCATCTTACCATTCCAGTTTGGACCCAGCTATATGCAAATCAGTCTTGACCATGCTTCCCAGCGGAACAGTCCAGCCTGAATGCCAGTCCAGGTCCCCTCTGGACCTGAAACAAGCATTCTGGGAACGGTTTGTAGTATCACCCCATATCAGCCAGGCTAGGTTGACTCCAGTGGCATGGTGAGCACAGGATCCACATCTGGGCATACCCGTCCCACTCGGGGTGAAGAATGGAAAAAGAACAATTGATGGGCAGAATGCAGAACAATGCCATACATTCACCTCAGTACAGAGATCTGGGCCTAAATATATAGTTTTTTTGCTCACCATGCCATTCCAGTTTGGACCCAGCTATTTGCAAATCAGTCTTGACCTGATCTCCATGGGAACAGTCTAACCCAAACTGCCAGGCCAGGTCCTCTCCGGACTGGAAACATGTATCTTGGGACTGGTTTTGGGGTGTCACCCTCATCATATTTTTGCTCACTCTTAGAAAGTTGAAATGTATGTGCCATATTCACTTGGTACCTGCAGCCTGTTCCCGGGTCATATGACAAACAGTAGTAGGCAGTTGTCCTTTGTGTATTCCTCCCAGACAGTTTGATAAAAGCAGGTCTGGGTGTTGGCAGGATGGGCTAACTTTGACTTGATGTGAGCGGAGCTGTCCCCTACCATTCTTATACTTCAAAGGCATAGGCACAGCTCACACACAAAGGGTTTCACACTAGTCTATTGTGCCCAAAGTCCGACTGGGGCCAGGGTAAGGAGGCAGGATATTCCGAAACCCCTATAGGGGGAAACTCCAGAAGCTTCTCCCACTTAAAAGTCGGCACCAAGTATAAAAAGTGGACCCTCAAATCCACTCTTCGGATCACTTCTGGACCTATGGAAGACTCAGAAGAAGACCTGCCCTGCTGTAAAAGGACTGCTCTGGTGACCTGCTGCCTGAGTAAGAAGAACTTGATCAGCACCGAGAACCCAGGGCCACCAAAGTGACTCCAACTGCTACTTGGGTGGCCTGCTGATCAGGGATAGAAAAGGCTCCACCCATCTTGAACCCTACACCTGGACTCTGCCTACTGTCAGCCCTAACTCCCCCAAGTAGAGCATCCCCAGTCCGGGACCCTTGAAAGGGGGGTAAAGGTGTTCTGGCAGCCAAGCTGGGGTCTCCATCAAAACAATGTAAAGTGATGCGAAGCTCCGCAAGGCATCATCACACAACTTGGAACCAATGCAGAGAGACGTAAAGCCCCACCACGTCCTCACCAACACCGAAAGACGAGAAGCATTGTAAATCAGGGCTGTGGCAACCTTACCCGAAAGACATAAGGAACAATCATTAGTGAGCCAAACTTAGTATTGTGCCCGACCTGCACCCCATCGCACTCAGCCTGAACTTGTGACTTTGTTCCAATCTAGCATTACCTGTAGTTGATGTATTGTGCTTTCTGGTGCTACTTTTATCTAAACCTTTACAATTGCATAGTTCCATTTCTACTAATTGGATTTTTATCATTTTGGTCTCAAATAATGTATTACATTTTCTCTTTTCTTTTAATTGTTGTGGTATTTTTCTTGTGTTGTGTTTCACTTTTTTACTGTTTGGATGCTGCAAAAATACTTTAAGTTCAAGAAAAGGTTTATTGAAAAGATTAAAATGATCATCAAAACAATACTTCATATAGACAATCATTTACCAATTCAAAAGTACAAGAAAGAGTAATAAAGGATGATAATGATATACAATAACCGCTGAAGTACTAAAAAGATAACATAGAAAATGATATGAATACAGATTGAAGGTTCACAAGAATCGCAAATAACTGCACATGTCAAAAATACACCGTTCAAAAGATATTATGGGGAATGATAAGTTAAGTAGGTTTGTACACAAACAATAGGAAGTCAAGGAGGCTTGGTAACTTCTTGTAATGAAGGAGCAAGTGAAGAAGGGTTATTCACTGTGTGAGAAGTTGGTCTGACATATGATGTCCACTAGTTCTAGTGAGCACCTTGCACCAGTCTAATAGACCCTAATTGATGGTGGCTGTGAGAAGTTGGCCTGATATATGATGCTCACCAGTTCTAGTGACCACCTTGTATCAGTCCAAACAACCCTTATGGTGATTGGTTGTAAGTCAACCTTATAGACTAGTATTCTTAATGGTAGCATGGACAAAGCAGTCTTAGGCTAAACTCTTTTGGCATGTGAAGCCAGCTGTTTTACCACATGTAACCCCTTGAACACCAAGTGAAAGGACACCACACAGGATATTTATTCAAAATATATATGTATTTATTACTACCAATAGTCCCCTGAACTCTTTATGAGCACAGAAGCAAACACGTTAAAACAATGCAATTGATAAGTATACAAAAGTGGCACAAATATGGATAGGCCGGGTGGCCCCTAAAACCATATACTAAAGAAGTGGTATAAGTACCACGAGTCGAAAGGAAGTAAGGCCTAGGGCCTCGGTAATCGCTGGGGCTACGCGGGACTAACGCAAGTTAGGAACTAGGGGGCCCACAGGATCTGGTTTGCAGTGCGCAAAGTTAGAAGCAGTTTACATTGAAGTCAATGGATGCGTAAAAGTTAAAAAGGTGAAGGTAGGAAGTCTTCCGGTCAGTCTAGAACTTAACCCTTTGTAATCTGGACACTAAAAGTGTTAAACTACTCGGGGGCACCGGAGTGCCAGCGTTACCTCACCCACAGGAAGCGGGTGCAGTGGAGCCAAAGTGTGTCGGGATTCTGCAGGAGTTCAGATGGAGCCTTGGAGTGTTGATGCTGTAGGCGACCTGATGTGAAGAGTTCTGGTGGATCCAAGGGTAGATCTGAAGTGGTGAAGACCTGAAAGCAGAGGGAACAATGTTCACAGTCACCAGCCAGTGACCAGCTTGGAACCAGAAAGGAACTAGGCGTTGTCGGGTGCCAACAGGTGATGTCGTGAAGCTTGTCTCTTGCAGTATGGACTAGGCGACGATGACGACGACCAGGAGTCACTCACGAGCTGTCCCACGTAGGCTCTAGTTGTTGGCGGAGTCGGCTTCTTGATTGGAGCAGACAGGCCTTTGCTAATGCAAGCCACGCAGGAAACAGAGAAGGCTTCTCACTCTAACCAGCAAGGTCAGAGGGGTTGCTTCTTTTGGGAGCAGCAACGGCCTGTCTAGAGCAACCAAACTAGTGCTGGAAAGATGTTGTGTGGTCGCCAAAATGGCCACTAGCCAACGGACTAGCAACCGGATAGGCGCGTCGAGTGAAACAAAGCAGAAGGGCCCCACGCAGATTTCGTGAGAGTTGGAGGGCTGGTCCTTAGTGCAAATGTAGCTCGGTGGTGGGGCTTTTCAAGACCCCAAGCACAGCGATGAGGGTGCCTCAGGTGCTGCACAGTCAGCTTCTAGTGGACTTTTCAAGAGGTCTGGTCCCACGTCTCAGGTCGCCTCCACTCGTCTCAGCTTTGCACGGTCTGTGGATTAGGCTGTTAGATGTCTGGGAGTCTGGTTCTTGTCAGGCTCTGGGCTCGGGCTCCGGTGGGAGGCGGCGGCAAAGCAGTTCACAGGGTGGCCACTCCTTGGCCACAAGGGAGATTCTTCAGTCTTCGGAGCAGCAGAACGTCGAAGGTCCAGAGTTTCTACTTCTTGTAGTCGAATTTCAGGGTAATCTGCCGTCTTGGGACTCAGCTCCTACTTTTAAACTAATTCTACGGGCTGGACTACCTACTAGGTCCCTCCTATGGGTGGGACCAGGAAGGGGGAGGTTACACCCCTTTTCCTTTGTCCAGTATCACGCCAGAGCTGGGGCTGGGTACCCCAGCACCGGTTTGAACTGGCCTATCAATCAATCAATCAATCAATCATCGCATTTATATAGCGCACTACTCACCCAGAGGGTCTCAAGGCGCTGGGGGAAGGGGGGTCCGCTACTGCTCGAACAGCCAGGTCTTGAGTTGCTTCCTGAAGGCGAGGTGGTCCTGGGTCAGGCGGAGGTGAGTCGGGAGGGAGTTCCATGTCTTGGCGGCGAGGTAGGAGAAGGACCGTCCCCCTGTGGTGGCTCTTCGGATGCGGGGGACGGCGGCGAGGGCGTGGCTGGTCAATCGAAGCTGGCGTTTGGGAGCGTAGAAGTTGAGGCGGCTGTTGAGGTATCCTGGGCCTTGGTTGTGTAGGGCTTTGTGTGTGTGGGTGGGAAGAGGGAAGGTGATTCTCTTGTTGACCGGGAGCCAGTGCAGGTCTCTCAGATGTCCGGAGATGTGGCTGCGACGGGGGATGTCCAGGATGAGTCGTGCTGAGGCGTTCTGGATCCGCTGGAGTCTCTTCTGGAGTTTGGCGGTGGTTCCGGCGTAGAGGGAGTTGCCGTAGTCCAGACGGCTGGTGACGAGGGCCTGGGTGACCGTCTTCCTGGTCTCGGTGGGGATCCACCGGAAGATCTTACGTAGCATGCGCAGGATGTTGAAGCACGACGAGGAGACGGCGTTGACTTGTCTGGTCATGGAGAGGGAGGAGTCCAGGATGAAGCCCAAGTTGCGTGCGTGGTCTGTTGGTTTGGGTGCGCTGCCTAGGGCGGGGTCCACCAGGAGTCGTCCCAAGCGGAGGGTGAGGATCCCAGGATGAGGACTTCCGTCTTGTCCGAGTTCAGTTTCAGGCGGCTGTTCTTCATCCATTCGGCTACCTCTTTCATCCCTTCGTGGAGGTTGGCTCTGGCGGTGGCGGGGTCGTTGGTGAGGGAGAGGATCAGCAAGGTGTCCCCGCCTATGCACGGTTACACCTTGCGTGCCCCGGGCATGTCAGATTCTATTCAGCCCTACCTAACCAGATACACAAAACCCTGTCTAGCACTTCCCAAGACAGGAAACCCGTTGTCCAAGCCTCCCTCGCTGGAAGGACTCCCAGCAGCAGGAGTTCAGACTTGTGTCTGTGGTGGCAGCATCCATTTTGTGATGCTGAGGCTCTGTTTAACTTTAACCGGGGTTCAGGTTCTGTACATGTCGTGTCCCTCTAGGAGGGTGGATTGCTACTCCCGTCACCAGAATTGGCGAGGGGTAGTATTCCAATTCGTATGACACCTTACTCGACATGTTTTGATAATGTCAAACCAGAGTTAGCATTTAACCGCGAGGTTCATAATGCACTCAAGAGTATATGGTATGACGCTATCAGGAAACAGCTAAAGGACATGGTTCCGAAAGCTGCAGACAGGCTCAGCTCATGCTAGAGCACCATCTCACCCATAACCAAGCACTCTGCCTCCAGGATTGATAAGGCCTGCCATAGGAGTGACAAGGTTACTGTGTGTCCTTGTATATGTTAGAGATAGAGATACTATACCTAAAGCAAAGGGTGATTACACCACCTTGCCCCAGCTGAGTGATCAGCCAGTTGTGTCAAATAGTAAGGCCAGGCCAGGGGTGGCACAATACGTGCTGCAGCCCCTGGTAGGCCTTGGATGCACCTATGCCCTGGGTACTTAGAGTACACTGTACAGGGGCCCACAAGGTGATCCATGTTCAAATTGGTAAGGCACCTAAAGTGCCTTGGCATAAATTTAGAGAGAGAACAGCAGGCTGTGGGTCTGATTGACAGGCCCACAGCCACATTAAGTCGAAAACCAGTGAAGCAAAAAGCAAAAATCTGGGGTGACCATAGGATAGCAGACCCTACTCTCCTACAGTGGTTGTAAAGTCAACCTTATAGAAAGCAATCCTAGTAGTAGCATGGGCCAGCAGTCACCAGGCTAAGACTTCAGAGAGCGTATTAAGCAAGTTGTTTTACCAATTATAATCCCTTGAGTAACAAACCCGCTGCACTCTTTGGGCCAGATGTAGGAGCCCTAATACCGGTCGGGAACAGACGATTTCATCCGTTTCCGACCGGTATTAGGGTTTTCAGATGTAGGGGGCTGAAAAATACAGAATCTGTATATTTACCGATTCGGTAAAATTACCGATTTGGTAAATTACCGAATCGGTAAATATACCGATTCTGTAATTACAAATGTAGGCGACACAGTTTACAGTGCCTCAAGCCCTTAAGAGTCAGTATTTTACCACACAATCCCATTGTGTGGTAAAATACCGAATTCAGGTGTGCATACACATCTGCGCATGCACACCTGTGCAATGTGACACACAGACATGCCCTTATGGCATGTATGTGTGCCACACAGCACACAAGCCTGTACTTGGCGTGCTAGAGGGTGTCAAAGTGACACCCTCTGCACCCTTGGAGGATTCGGTATTTACCGATTCTGTAAATACAGAGTCAGTATTTCCCATTGATTCCCATGGGCTTCAAAGCCCATAGGAATCAATGGGAAATACCGATTCTGAATTTCCAGATTCTGTAAATACCGAATTTTACAGATTCGGTAATTCAGATTTTAAAATTACCTAAATTTGCCCCCTTCCCATTTACAGACTCTTAAATACCGAATCGCTAAAATTCGGTATTTAAGAGTCTGTAAATGGGAACTACCTACATCTAGCCCTTTATGAGGTCAGAGGTAAAAATACAGTACAAGTCACTGAGTTAATATACGATAAGCTGCACAGTATACGTTATGCCCTAGGGGCATCACAAACCATATACTAAAATAGTGGTATAAGAACCACAAGAGAATTCGAAAGCAGGTTTGGGGCCTGTGGAATCGATGGTGCTACTCTAAACAACCAAAGGTTAGGAAGTAGGGGGCGCACAGGAGACGCGTGCAGTGTCTAAACACAGCCGCGGGTTACAATTAACTTTCTATGGGAAACGTAAAAGTTACAAATATACAATTTAAGGACACTTCTGGATGGACTATGCTGGAACCCTTTTAAACTAGGACACTTCGAGAGTCAAGACCCACGGGAGCACTGGAGTACTCGCGTTACCTCAACCAGAGAAGCCGTGTGCATAGGTGTCCTTTCGTGTCGGGTTTCGTCGTCGTTTTCAATGGAGAGCTGCAAAGAAGTGCTGCAGGCGACCAGAGGAAACGTGTCCGGTTGAATCCAAGGGTGAATCAAAGATCTGTAGAACCTGAAAGCAGAAGGGACAGAGTCTGGGTCACTTGCCAATGACCAGGGCGGCGATAGAAAGATGCGACCAGATGTCGGGTGATTTCAGGTGAAGATGTGAAGTTTGTCTCTTCAGACACGAGAACCAGGAGGCGTCGACGACAACCAAGAGCTGGATTCGAGCTGTCCCATGAAGGATCTAGTTGGCTGCCGTGTCGGTATCCGGACTGGATCCAACAAGCCTTGGCAAACGCACCCCACACAGGATGACAAGATTGGCTTCGGTGCAGACCAATTTTGGAAAAGGGGGTGGTGATGGACAGAGTTTCTGAATGATGCAGAATACTCTTACCCAGTAAAGAGATCAGGGTTTGATCCATCACCGTTTTTTAGCTCACTGCACCATCCCAGCTCAGAACCTGGCTATATGCAAATTAGTCTGTTCCTGTCCCAGTGCATGATGGGAACAGGGCAAACCAAACTACCAAGCCAATTCTTATACTGGGAAGGAAACAAGCTTCCGGGACCTGTTTCTGGCATTTCAGCCATCGTCAGCCCGGCTTGCTTGAATCCTGATGGTGCAATGAGCAAGGGACTCACGTCTGAGTATACCCATCCACACATAGTGTGGACAAACCGATTTTGGAAAAGGGGGTGGGGATAGACAGAGTTTCTGAATGATGCAGAATACTCTTACCCAGTCAAGAGATCAGGGCTTGATCCATCACCGTTTTTTAGCTCACTGCACCATCCCAGCTCAGAACCTGGCTATATGCAAATTAGTCTGATCCTGTCCCAGTGCATGATGGGAACAGGGCAAACCAAACTACCAAGCCAATTCTTATACTGGGAAGGAAACAAGCTTCCGGGGACCGGTTTCTGGCATTTCAGCCGTCGTCGGCCCGGCTTGCTTAAATCCTGATGGTGCAATGAGCAGGGGACTCACGTCTGAGTATACCCTCTGACACATAGTGTGGACAAACCGATTTTGGAAAAGGGGGTGGTGATGGACAGAGTTTCTGAATGATGCAGAATACTCTTACCCAGTAAAGAGATCAGGGCTTGATCCATCACCGTTTTTTAGCTCACTGCACCATCCCAGCTCAGAACCTGGCTACATGCAAATTAGTCTGTTTCTGTCCCAGTGCATGATGGGAACAGTGCAAACCAAACTACCAAGCCAATTCCTATACTGGGAAGGAAACAAGCTTCCGGGGACCGGTTTCTGGCATTTCAGAAACTCTGTCCATCACCACCCCCTTTTCCAAATTCGGTGCAGACCAGCAAGGTCTGGGGAACTTCTCCTTTGTAGGGAAGTTGAAGTAACCCTGGAGCAACCTGGAAAGAAAGTTAGATTTAAAAGGAAGTCTTCAGGGGGCTCACTAGCCAATGGACTAGGAACTGGGAAGATGCGTCAAGCAAGAGCGGGCCCCATGGGACACTTGTGAAGTGGGGAGGCCTGAGCTTCGATGCAATTGTTGCTCGGGGCTGGGGCTTCAAGCACCCCAATGGACAACTTCAAGATACCTCGAGAAAGGAGTGCAGCTTGCAAAATGCAGGATTTCCAGGAGTTCCGGTCCCATGTCTCTTGTGTCTGCCACGTGTCTCAGCTTTGCTGTGAACGAAGGTTGGCATCAGAGTTGTCTGAAAGTCCATGTCCTGTGTCACAGATTCTTCGGGATCCAGCAGGAGCCTCAAAAATGCAGACTGGGAAAGTTGCTGTTGGTGCCTGTTTGAACAGGGCGGTCACTCCTTGACCACATGGGAGATGTCTTCCGTTTTCTAGTCGAAATGGAATGTCGAAGGTCCAGGATTTCTGTTCCAAAGTTTCGTCCAGGGTAATCTAAAGTCCTAGGGGCACAGCTCCTATACTTATACTGAGTTTAGGGGCTGGACTACCCTTAAGGACCCTCCTTTGGGTGGACCTGGGAAGGGGGAGAATCCACCCCTTTCACTTTGTCCAGTTTCGCGCCAGAGCTGGGGATGTGTACCCAGCAACTGGTTTGAACTGGGCTATGCATGGAGCACCTTGTGTGCCCCAGGCAGTGTCTAGAAGCATTCACAGAATAACTTTAACCGGGTAAACCAGTAACTACATGTCTTCTCCCTGTAGAAAAGTGAAATGCTAACCCCGCCACCAGGACTGGCGGAGGGTAGGATTCCAAAGTGTTTGCCACCTTACATATCATGTTTTGATAAAGTCAAGCCAAAAATAGCATTAACCGTGAGAATTATAATGCACTTAAGAGTGTATGGTTGGTGTTTGTGGTTGCAGTGTGGGTCCTGCTGCAGCAGAATTTGCAGGATTGGCAGGTGAATGGTCCATGGGAGTGACCTGGGGCGGCTTGGTGGCAGTCAGGGAGTCGGCCGGTGTTGAGTGCAGTGAGGGATGCGTCGTCGTACGTTAGGATGGTGGAGTGGTTTTTGCGAAGGCTAGGGGGTCTGGCTCTGGGCGCGGTCCAAGAGCGGACGGGCGTAGACGGGCTTGCCTTTGGCACGCCTTCGGCGCGCATAGGGCGCACCCGCTGCGCGTGAACGCTGCGCGTTTGCCACTCTGCCATGAGTGGAGAGTGGAAGGGGGCGGAGCGAGGGAGGAGCATCTGGGAGGCGGGAGCGGGGTGGGTAGGAGCGGTGATGCAGGAGGGGACCGGGGTTGGGCTGAGCAGTGGTAGGGAGCGGGGTGGAGGGGCACAACGAATGGTCTCTGAGAATGAAATCGAAACTAACCAGAGAGTCACAGCGGGCAGCGGTGGCGGCAGCAAACAGGGGGCACGACTAAATTCAAGCACCTGGCACTTACAATATTAGGAAAATGGACCCCAGTATTGTAGTGACATATCTCTTGATGCAGATATGCCCTAACCTGTGGTATAGTGCAGCCTTCCTTGGGGCTGTTAGGCCTCCCAGAGGGGTGAATTACTGCCTACAGGCAGTACTGGTTGGCATGTCTACCAGTCAGGGTTCCATGTCTAATTTGTTGTTTTCTCCCTCACAGAAACATGCAAGCTACAATGCAGTGGCTTGGACCCAGTGAGGGGACCCATTTCAGCTCCCAGGCCCTAGGTACCCATGGTAACATTTATTAGGGACTGGGGGCGCTAGGTGACGCCAGACCAAGATGGCCGCACTGGTGTGAGGCTCCTGAACGACCTAGCGCGTTTGCCTATCCTGCAGTGATCCTGACCGCGAGAATCTGCTTGAAACCTGCTCCTACATCTGCACCTTTCTGTGCTGATCACGGCGATACCCTATTTGTCCCAGATATCCTTGAATTGGCGAGAACGGCGGCCAGAGAAAACCTGAGCGACCCGAGGAGCGGTTAGCTGTGCACTCCTGGGCGGCCTTGCCTAGTTGGGAAAGTCTGGTGCTTTGCGGCCTTCCCGGCGCGGCCGAGTGAGCCTGGCCTGCAGTGGTTCGCCCTCCCGCCGAACTTAGTATTACACCTGCACGCCCGAGGGGAGCTTCAGCCGCTGTGTCAGGTGAGAGCTGCCTGCTATCTGCGAGCCTCCGCAGCCGCCTCTCCACCCTTGGTCGGCGCTGACCTCGACTCTTGCTGGGCCCGCCATGTCACCGGCGCGCTGTCCATCTTGTGCCTACCTTCTGGACGTCAGCGGGCCGTATATACCGGCCTACCTACAGTGTGCCACCACTGCCTTGTGGAATCCACCCACCGGACCATGCATTGCTCCTGCGCGCCCGGGGGGGGCCTTCAGCCGCTGCAGCGGGTGAGCGCTGCTTACTATCTACGAGCCTCCGCAGCCCTCCCACCCCCGCCACCCCCCCAGCCGGCACTGTCCCCGATTCTTACTGGGCACATCTCCTCACCGGCGAGCTATCCTGCAGACCGCCTGGGCCGACCTCCTGGACATCTGCGGGTCGTGTGTGCCGGCCTCCCTTCAGGGCGCCTTTTCCCCGGCTGCTAGGCCGGACTTGATATTTGCCGCTTCTGCTGCTGCCCACCACCCACTGCTCTGCGGCCAACGCCTTGCCTCCTCTCCCATTCGGGCGGCTAGCGCTACTCTACCTGCGATGACTGGGCCGATTCTACTGTCTTCACGGCGCAGGGGGTAGCCTCCAAATAGACTTGACCACCTGCCCGCCCTCACTCTCGGGAAGCCTTTCCGGGGTCGGGGGGGACTGCCCTACACCCTGCTGTCTGCTCCTGCTGTGATTTTGGCGCTGCGAGGGCCGACCATCATCAATATGCATTGACCCATTCATACCAAGGCGGCCCTACTGTGACGGACGGATTACTCCCCCCCCTCACCCTCCCTCCCCATCTGGGGAGTGCTGCACGCAATACTGGTGGCTTCCTGAGCACCCCCTCCCTGAGCAGGGGTACGGACGCGGCCTGATACGAGACCAGAGCTGACCGAGGCCTTTGCGTGGGACGTCAGTCCGCAGGGCTACCGTTTCCCCCCCGTGCTAGCTCTTCACGCTGCCATTCCCACCAGGGTCCCCTTTTTCAGTCGGAACCTTTTGCCACGACTCCTTCATTTACCAGTCTCCACTGCGTTGGATCAGTCAGTGCTCATCTTCTCCTCCTTTGCTGGTCCCCTTCTGCACTCTGGCGTCCATTTCCCCCACTACATCGCGGACGCCCAGAAGAGACATGGGCTAAAATGAGGCGCGCCAGTCCAAAATACCCTTTGAATCCAAAAAACAGTCCAAAACGATGCCGGAGCCTGACGGCGGTCCTCCTGCCCTGGCTGCTCCAGAGGAGGACTGGAAGACATTACTGTTGGGGATGAAGCAAAGCCTATCCACAATTGACGCCAAAAAAGACACCATCAATGTACGCATGGACAGCGTGGTTTCTAAACTGGAGCAACATGACACCCGCATCAAGGAAACAGAGGACAGAATTTCTGTTCTTGAAGATGGTGCCACCTCCACAGGTAAACAAGTCACTCAAATGGACAGGTTGCTTAAACTTATCGCGGACAAGAATGAGGACTTGGAAGCGAGGTCTCGTCGCAACAACGTCAGAATTTTAGGCCTTGCGAAGTCCACCAACACGGGTAAAATGGAGTCCTTCGTAGAAAACCTGCTTATGGAACTGTTTGGGAAAGGATCCTTCTCCGCACACTTCATCATCGAGCGTGCCCATAGATCTCTGGCAGCACGCCCACCTCCAGGAGCCCAACCTCGCCCTATTATAGTTCGGTTCCTGAACTATAGAGACCGTGATGCGGTGCTCCAATGAGCAAGGGCAATGGGGACTGTGAACTATTGTAATACTACCCTGCTAAGTTGAAAGTGACATTTCAGGGTACAACTCACTTCTTTCTAAACCCGCAACAGGTTGAGGATTTCCTTAAACACTGCAGAAGAGAACGTAACTTTGACGAAGCAACTCAGCGCAGATCTGGGTCGCAATCACCGATGTCGCAACAGGACTGAGAGACTACTTTGTGGTATCGTTCCCTTTTCATAAGGCGCGCACTGTTCATTTCCTAACAGATGTCTGTGCATTACTATTCTATTTTAGGTACCTGATCAGCACGGGGCTTATCGGTCCATGATTTTCCTTTGTGCTCGGTCATCCACCTCCGTCCCACGTTCGACGACTAGGGTTTCTTCCTGTTGTCTGTGGGTGTAAGTAGGGAGGTGGATCGGCAGGTCTGGTGCCCCTAGTTCTGGTCCCCAAATAAGCGTACCCCCTAACACCCCTTCCCCCCTGTGGGTTGGGTTCTGTATTATGCCTTATCTGGGTTATACTCTGTTTCATTTTTGGGATGTTGGGTCGGGCTGTATTCCCGGCCAGTTGGGGTTGCCGGTGTGGGTGGGAAGGAAGTCTGCTACTCTAACTCTGACATAGTAATGTTCTTTATGTTGTCCCTGGGGGGGGGGTCGGTAGGGGGTTTTTATGGGGGGATTGTACTATGTTAGGCGTCAAATGTGCTTTATTGGTCAAATGTGTAATTACAAGCTACAAGATTAATCCTGTGTATGAATGGGTGACGTAGGTGATACACTACCGTCGCACCAATTTCAGCTGGTGTCGTGGAACATTCGGGGGCTGAATAACCCTAGGAAAAAGAGTCACATTTTAGGTTACCTCGATAGGCAGGGCATTTCAATTGCTATGCTGCAGGAAACACATTTAATGCCGGATAGCTAGTCTCTCTTTGCGACCAGGTGGGCCTCCTGTAAGGTTTTCTCCTCCTACTCCAACTATGCAAGGGGGGTTACAATTCTGGTTAGACGTGGTATGAACTTCGCGCCTGCCGGGACGGAAGTGGACTCAGGCGGCAGATACTGTATGGTGTGGGGTAAACTACATTCACACACGGTCCTTTTTGCATGCTATTATGGCCCCAACGTAGACGACACTTCCTCACTTCTCACGCTGTGGGGTAAAATTCAAACTCTGGGCATTGGCCATGTGATACTGGGAGGGGACTTCAACCCTGCTGTGGTACCGAGTATTGACAGATCCCACCCCCAGCCTGCACACTACTCCCATACCCAACGTACCCTATCCTCCATTGTTGCTGAACACCACTACATTGATTCATGGCGACACCTCCACCCGTCCCTTAAACAGGGCACTCATTACTCTGCCGTGCATTCCACTTGGGCGCGTCTTGACTAAGTGTTCCTATCGGCAGGCCTCACTCCATGGTTAATCACAGCCCGACACCTTGCCAGAACTTTCTCTGACCATTCCCCGGTCGTAATCTCACTACGCATTCCCATTGAGACCTCCCCTTATTTGAGCTGGCGCCTCAACCCTTCCCATCTCACAGATTCCGACTTCAAGGCGGACCTTGAACAGGACATCCAAGACTTTTTCGACAGAAACGTGGGGTCGGTGTCGGACCTCTCTGTAGTGTGGGAAGCCTTTAAGGTCACCGTTCGGGGATGGTGCATCTCTAAGGGAGGCGGTGTCCTTAAATCCTTGCGAGGAGATCTTTGTAAACTTGAATCCGAACTTCGAGATTTAGAACGGATTAGTACTCGCGAGGCCCGAGACATTTCTGCGAATGCCCTCCTTCGGGAGAAGCTGAACGAATACGTGGAGGCGGCGGATAAGGAGTGCAAATTCCTCGGCAAACAGCACTCTGCATGAGTTTTCGGTGAGGGGGATAGGCCTGGCAGGGCTCTGTCCTCCGCGGTTCGGTCCCCTAGATACAATAATTTCGTCACTGTCTTGCTTGATGAACATCAAATGTATGTATGTATGTATAAATGATTTTGTAACGCGCACTGTTACTGGGGAGTATCCTGGCGCGGTGGGAGAAGCAAAGAAGGGTGAACAGGGATCAGCTTATGTACTGCTACTGAATAGGTAGGTTTTTAGATTTTTTTTAATTGGGCTACAGATTGACTGGAGCGCAGATGAAAGGGGAGAGCATTCCAGGCGCGGGCCGCGACCACAGCTATGGACTGTCCCCCTAGTCTAGTTCGCTTGAATCGGGGAAGGGTCATTTTAAATAGCGAAGATGATTGAAGTACTCTTGTAGGGGCATAGAGTGTAAATCCCACAACGAAGCCTTTCTGAGCAGCTCCCCATCCTTACAAATCACTACTCCACCCTCTACACCTCTCAAAGATCGGCACCTATTAACCTACATCCTTACCTGGAGGACACGGCCATTGCGTGGCTTGGTCCATCCCAACAAAAATTCCTCCACCACATCCTCGAGGTTGATGAAATAAAGGATGCCATCATGTCCATGAAATCTGTCAAATCCCCTGGGTCTGATGGGCTGCCAATTGATTTTTATAAGGCATATATCCACATCCTTGCCCCAATACTACAACAAGTTGATTATTCTGCCCTCGAAGTGGGAACCCTCCCGCCCTCGATGCGCGAGGCCCTTATTATGTCTCTCTTGAAACCGGGCAAACAACTGCAGCACTGCGACTCATATAGACCCCTCTCTTTGCTCAATACTGATGTCGAAATCCTAGCGAAGGTACTGACGTCTCGCCTTAACCTGTTGATGGAGCGCCTGGTCCTACCCGACCAGGCGGGTTTCGTCCCCAATAGAGCGACTTCACATAACTTACGCACCCTTCAGGCTGTACTGCAAGACATAAACCCCAAATCTGAGGCTGCAGCAGTGTTCCTCGATGTCACCAAAGCATTCGATTCCCTTGAATGGGATTACCTGTTGGCCCTCGTTGAACGCATGGGGATCCCCTTCAGCTTCCTTGATTGGATAAAGTTGTTATACAGCAACACAAGTGTCTCAGTCTTACTCAATGGGGCCAGGTCGGCTCCTTTTAACATACATAGGGGCACCAGGCAAGGCTGCCCCCTCTCCCCGGCCCTCTTTGTGATTGACATCGAGCTGCTGGCAGCCGAACTTCGTCAGCATCATAACCATCGTTCCCTTATTTATCCGGAGCGTCAGCTCCTAATAGCTCTATATGCTGACGACATGACCCTATATGTAAATAAACCGCAGCAAAACCTTAACCCCCTTCTATGCGAAATCATCAAATTCTGCGCTATTTCAGGAATACAAATTAATTGGTCAAAGTCGGCTCTATTCCCCTTAACGGATAAGACCACGCAGTTTCCCCTGGACTATCCCTTGATTTGGGCAACGGATGACCTAAAATATCTCGGAGTGGTGGTTTCCCGGAATTGCGAGACCCTCATCAGGGCTAACTATGGTATCGCGCTTGACAAACTAACCAATACCATCACCAAGTGGATCCTTCTCCCACTATCAATGGCAGGACGCGTCTCTCTTATAAAGATGGTGGTCCTCCCCAAATTGCTATACCTCTTTACTAACATACCATACAATCCTGGTTCCCATTTCTTCAGCGCCCTCAATCCACAATTGTCTTGGCTTATTTGGGGTGGTAAACAGGCCAGGATCAGTCTAAAGACACTCATGTTACCTTATCACCAGGGAGGGTTCGATGTTCCTAACTTCCAACGTTACTACGACTGTGCCCAGGGCCACTTCGTCGCCTACTGGCTACATCCCCCTCCCTTCATGGCCCATTTAGCGGTGGAGGATGGATACATGCACCCTGTGCAACTGTCGGGATATCTCTATACTACGCCGAGTGTCTCGGACTGAGACCCTACCACAGTCGACTGCACGGTGCAGGCGTGGAGGCGAATTGCGGATCACATGGAGGTTGGGTTTTTGTACTCACCATGTATGCCTCTAGCACATGACCCTAGATTACGAGTCGCCTGTGAGGAGATTGGTCGTAAACTACTCCTGAAACTGGCGATTCACACGTGGGGTGATCTATACCTCCAGGGGCAGTTCCGAACATCAGCGCAATTCTTCGGAGAGAGCACCGCCTCTGTCATGGACACGTTCCTCTATGTCCGGCTGCGACAGAACGTTAAGGCAGTTACTCCAAACTTTCCTGACGAGACGGACACACTGGCCCCCCCCTGCACTTGCTCTCACAAACGGACAACCCCAAACATGTGGTGTCCGTGCTGTACAAGCATGCCCAGCCGGCCCCAAAGCCGCCTCCGCTCAAAGTCTGCAGTGCATGGGACAATGACCTTGGCTCCCCGCTGGCTGATGATAAATGGGAGGAGAGCTGCTCGCACACTAATGCAGTAACCGGTAATACCCGGCTCCGGTTGATACATTTCAAATTCTTGCACCACATTTACTTTACTCCTTCCAAACTATTCCGGCTTGGCCTCCGTGACACTGACCATTGCCTTAGATGTGGGGTGGAGGGTGCCGATTTCTTCCACCTGGCGTGGACATGCCCCTCCGTCGCGGCATATTGGCAGGCCATTTTTCGTGCCCTTTCGGATATGGATGGAGTTGCTATTGATCCCTGTCCTAAGACGGCCCTGTTAGGTCAATCGGTCCCGGCACTGAAATCACATAGAAAGTTTTTTGCACTGGGCCTCTTATTAGCCAAATGCCATGTAGCCTGTCGACGGGGTAGAGGCCGTGCTCCTAAATTCAAAGTCTGGCTCAACACTATGTCAACTTGGCAAGATCACCTCCACAATTATGATGAACTCTTACCACATAAGTCACGTCCCAAAGATATCTGGGGTCTCCTAACTGCCTATCTCCTCCGTCAACGGAGTGAGGAGCATTCTGACACTTGAGTCCTTGCCCTTACTCTCTGTCCTCCCCTTCTGCTCTCTTATCGCCCCCTGAACCAATAGGTAGTCTCCTATAAATCCTGGCAGTTCTTGATACCCGGCTTTAGGCTGGTCCGCGACGCATACTTTGCACCTGACTGCACACTCACGTTAGTAACATGTTACATGTAGCACTACATACACGAACTTTGCACATTATTGACCTCAAGGGTTCGGTTATGAATCTCCCCCCTCTCCCCTCTCTGCCCTTCCCATGCCAGCCAGAAGTATTTAGTTGGTGCGGTACCCACTGCCCTTGATGGAGGTTGCTCCTCCCACTACTTAATACTGCATTAAGGCTCCTCACCCTCAGATCCTCTGATCCACATACACTGTATGATGGTATATCATGGGAAGGACTGTTCCCAGTTGAGTTCGGTTTCTGTTTTTTTCTTTCACCAAAAAATTGAAAAAGAAGCCTCAATTGCTTTTTGCTTGTATACAATATGCTTCCACCCTGTAGATATGCCATTCGTACTACCTGACTAGGCCACTTTTCTATCGCGGCTGGCCCAGTGGGTTGTAGGCGGCATGCTGTGTTTAAGTACTATTGTCGTGCCCTTTTTTTTACTTATGAGCCTACCCTGGGCTCTATTCTATATAGCTGCCGGCTTGCAATTGCAGGTTGTAGGCGTGAAGCTGTGTATTGCCTATCACTTTTGTCATCAATAGAGGTTAAAAAAAAAGCAAAACATTAGGGACTTAAAGGAGGTGGCAGTTCCAATTGGGGGTTTATTTTCAGGGATTGGCAGGGACCCTGTGCACTACATATGAAACCAAATCAAAACCAGGCAAAAAGTGGGGGACTAACCATGCAAAAAAGGCCATTTCTCACACCTGCCTCATAACTCTGGTAGACTTTTTTTTCTCCAGTCTCCATGCCAGTCCCTGATACACAGACTCCAACAATACCAGAAGAGGACCCAGTGCTGACACCAATGTGTGAGCCCAGCGGATGTCCTGATATTACATTACAAAAGTGCAACTGGTTATCTCTCACTGATTCCAGCCCAGTGCCTCTGCCATTTCGCACCAACCATTAGAGGCTCCATTGTCTTTTAGGGTTTGATCCGGGGCCAGAGTACGATGCACCCCAAGATGTTCATGTTGATTGAGGGGGTGGTGGCGGGGGCTAGGATGGCAATATTGATGATGGCTTATACATTGATTTACAGATTGCCAGTGAACTCCATACCTCACCTGAGACAGACCTTGGTTCAAAACATTGGCCATCATTGGAAGAGAGTTTACAGGGGCAGTCCAGAGGGCGGCTGGGGCCTCTGTTGACACCAAAACAAATGTCCTAACCGATCTAACAGCCAGGGCAAGCTACTTCTAAGCCTTTACCTCCATTTAATGATGCCCTCAACTTTGACGGCTGCTTAGTTGAAGCCTTGTTTTTGCCCGCCTGTTCATAGGCAGGTGGCCAGATGTCACAGATTGGCACATGGCGACCTGGATTTTTCACTAAGCACCCCACTTCAGAGAGCCTCATTTTGCAGGCCTCAGCCAGTAAGGTGAATCCTAACTGCAGGATCCAAATTTTACTCCCAGGTCAGCTTTTCATCATTGTCAAACAGATGGGTCTTACAAATTATTCAAAATGGCTATGCATCACTTTTTCTTTCTGTCTCTCTCGCAATTCCCTGCACATGAGTGAATTTACGAAGAGCATCTGTCTGTTCTGTTACAGAAGGTGTAGCTGCTGTTCTCCAAAGATGTCACTGAGTGGGTTCCGGACTGAGATAGAGGAGGGGTGTAGGAAAGTGCTCCTTTTTGGAATGGTCCCCCCCCACCTTTTGCCTGGTTCATAAGGTGATTTCAACTGGAAGTGTACTGGGTCCCAGTGGCAGATCTCTTTCCCAAAACTGTACAATTGTTCCGCCAATCAACGTTGCGACCACTTGACACACATCCCTGTGTTAGGCCCCTTAACACTGCATGCAACACTTGTAAGTCACCCCTACAGCAGCCCTTACATCCCCATGGCACGGTGCTTGGTATTACATGTGAGGGTATACCTGCATTCGCAGATATGCCCCTGTGCTGGTCAGTTCTATTACTGTCAGTACAAGTGACCAGGGAAGCCATTTTGGAACATGTGTTCCTATTGGTAAACCCACACTGATGCCAGTGACGGATTTACCAATACATGCATACACAGGGCACCTCTGAAAACCTGAAACCTGTTTTGCTGAAACCTTACCAGTCTCTTATGTGCTCGCTGACTGTTTTCGGCTAGCCTGCCACATAAGACACTGTTTTGACCTCCTAGGGTGAGTGCATCTGCTCTCGGGAGACCCTGAACAAAAGCCTGTCTGGAAGAGGGTGTAACACCCCCTCCCACAGGATGACCTGCTGATTAGCCTTCTTGGACCGGCAAGCTTTAAAGAGTTACCAACTTTGAAATATGAATCTGGCTCCCCTCACAGGAGAGGGAGCCAAATCCCCTGGCACCTGGAGAGGTGGGGAAAGTAGTTACATATTGGGGGCATAGTTACCCCACTGGCTACTTCTCTACACTCCTGTAACACTCCTAAATGCAATGTTCGAGGCATATGAGATACAGATTGTACACTTAGCATTAGATCGCAACCTGATGTTGGGCTCGGATGATTGCATGTTGTTGTCGTCTTGGAAGAAGTCTTTGTAGTCACGAGATAGGTGACTCCTCCCTTGGACGATAGTGAGCATGGGCATCGGCTCCATCCTTAAATTGTTTTTTTCCGCCACTGGGTTCGGATGAAAGTTTTCCACTCCAGCTAGAAATAGACTTTTCAAGCACTTCGAAGCGCAAAAAAATCCCAAAACTCTCCAAACTAATTTCGATACATTTAGACTGTATCAGCTCGATTCCGGTCGTCGACGTGGGCCATTGGGCCTATTCACGCCGTGAGGCCTACACCTCATGGAAAGGACCCCATTCAAGAGATGCCCTGGGTGTGGGGCAAAGTTTCCACGCAGTGACCACCACGAACTCTGCAACCTGTGCTTATCGCCAGAACACGACGAATTCAGCTGTACAGCCTGCGCGTCCTTTCGATCCAAGAAAACCATCAGAGATCAGAGGGCCCGTCGACACGACATGCAGAGATCAGCTCCGGAACTAGTGTATATCGTTCCCGAAGAAGATTCCAATGATCTCCAAATTGTATCTGAGGCAGACGACTCAGATGACTGCATACCATCGGGTCAGTGCGTGAGTACTGCTGCCCCTGCACTACACGCAGCACCCAGATCGAAGCCAAAGGTCGACACTCCACCTCCGGGGCCCAGTCGCAACTGAAAAACCACTTTGACAGCCCCACTATGAAGCCCGGCTCCGAAGAAAGTAACCAAGCCTTCCGGTAGCTTGGTACCGAGCAAGCCGCACATGCCGATCCCACCAGCTCCCTCTGCACCGAAACCGAAAGAAGTCTCGGCTCCAAACCCGTCGACTTCTAAAGACAAGGGTATGAAGCCAGTGTCCGACGCCTCGAAGCCGACGAGACTAGCTTCCACTGTGAAGACATCGGGTACCGACAAGGCCTGATTCCGATGCGTCCATGCCTCGAAACAGCCTACGACGCTGAAAACAACACCTTCAGTGTCGAAAACTACGCCAAAAGACACTGTAACAACTCCTAATGCTAAAGACCAGCAGCAACCTCGTCCGGTACCGAAAAAATCGGCGCTGGCGAAGGTTCCACAAGGAGAAGAACTTTTCCAGCCAGATCCTCTGCAAAAGAAGATCTACTTTGACCCAAAGACAGGTCAGGTGTCCACTACACCACACAAGAAGAGGAAAGCAGATGAAACATCCACACCTGTGGTTCCTGCCAAGAAGGACTCTGCCACATCCCCTATGCACCCTTCTTCACCTATACTTCCTTCTCCTTCATCTCCTGCTCCTCTTAAAAGGTCACCACAGATGTTTCCTTCACAATCTCCTCTTTTATTTTGACACTCCCCTCAAAATGATACAGACTGGGAGTACCCAAACCCACAAGATATACCAGATATTCCTGACCCACAGTCATACGCATCAAAACCTTCTCCCCCAGAAGATAACATTGTCTTTGGGCACCTATTGAACAGAGCTGCCATTTACCATGGGGTCACTATGCATTCTTATGAGGCAGAGGAAGATTTTCTATTAGACACATTGGAACAATCGCAAAGATCTGTTCAAATTCTTCCTATGATTAAAGGGGTCATCAAACATGCTCCAGAATTTTTAAAAGACCCTGTACGTTCTAGGATTTTAAACTCTAATATTGAGAAAAAATATAGGCCTGCATCTGCAGATCCAACCTACATTAAAGGGCAACTACCATTAGATTCACTAGTTGTATCAAATACTAGGAAAAGGGCAAATTTACAAACTTCAGGTAAGGCACCCCCACCTGACGAAGAATCCAAGGTCATAGATGCCTCAGGCAAAAGAATAGCTGTGCAAGCTACCAACATATGGCGTATAGCTAATACACAAGCCCTCCTTTCCCATATGATAGGGCTCATTATGACCAGTTATAGAAACTGCTAGAACATCTACCTGACCAATATAAGGCACAGGCAAACGACCTTATAGAAGAAGGCAAGCTTATTTCTAATGCCTCAATCAAGTTCGCACTAGATGTAGCAGATACTGCATCTAGAGCTGTAAATACTAGTGTCGTACTAAGGAGACATGCGTGGCTACGAATTTCAGGGTTTAAACAGGAAGTGCAAACTCCCATTTTAAATCAACCATTTAATCAAAACCAATTGTTTGGACCAGAAGTAGACACCACACTGGAAAAAATGGATACAGACACTGCCAAATCTATGGGAGCTTTACAGTCCACACAAACTAGAGGTTCCTTTCATCGCTCCTTCTATAGAGGGGGCTCCAAACAAACTGGTGCAGACAATACAACATCCTTCAAATCTCACACACAAACATCCTCTAACAAGGGTTATTTTAGAGTAGGATATAGAGGGAATAATAACAAAGGAAGAGGTCGGGGAAGAACAATAATCAAACCTCTACCACCACAAAACAGTGACTTCCCTCTGCTCTGCCAACAGCATTCCACTCCTGTGGGGGGCAGATTAACGCAATTCCTGCCTGTCTGGAACTCCATCACAACAGACAGACAGGTGGGTAACACAGATTATCCAGTATGGCTACTGCCTAGAACTTACAGCAACCCCTCCACACATACCACCCAGGCAGCATCCAATGTCTACAGAACACCTTACTCTGCTCAAACAAGAAGTTCTGTCACTTCTACAAAAGGACGCAATACAAATAGTTCATTCACAAGAACAAGGAACAGGGGTTTACTCTATGTATTTCCTAATTCCCAAGAAGGACGGGACACTAAGACCAATTCTCGACCTCAGGCCCCTCAATCATTACATATAATCAGATCATTTTCATATGATCACTTTACAGCAAGTGCTCCCACTGCTGCAACAAGGCGATTTCCTTACAACACTAGACCTAAAGGATGCCTACTTCCACATTCCAATACACCCTGCTCACAGAAAGTATCTAAGGTTTGTACTGGAAGGACAACATTATCAGTTCAAAGTCCTTCCATTCGGAGTGACAACGGCACCACGAGTATTCACAAAATGCCTAGCAGTAGTAGCAGCACATCTCAAGAGACAACAAATACATGTCTTCCCTTATCTAGATGATTGGCTCATGAAAGCCAAGTCATTCAATCAGTGTGTTCAACACACACATCAGACAATTCAAACATTGCACGACTTAGGGTTCACAATCAACTACAACAAGTCGCACCTGCAACCCTTTCACATACATCAGTATCTAGGGGCTACAATAAACACATCTACGGCTCTAGCTTATCCCAGTCCAGCAAGGATACAGAGCATTCAAGCCTTAGTCACAGCCTTTCAACTGCAACAATCTATGCAAGCCAGAGTGTTCATTAGACTAATAGGCATGATGGCATCTTGCATCTTCATAGTACCATATGCAAGACTGCAAACGCGTCCGTTACGGGAATGTCTAGCACAACAGTGGAACCAGGCTCAAGGTCAACTAACAGACCTAGTGTTGGTAGACAGCCGCACACATCGCTCTCTGCAGTGATGGAACACCAACAATTTGACAAGAGGGCGGCCGTTCCTGGAACCTGTTCCACAACTAGTGCTCATAGCAGACGCATCTCTCACAGGATGGGAAGCCCATCTCCTACATCATACAACTTAAGGACAATGGACCAGTCAACAAAAATTGTTCCATATCAACCATCTAGAGCTGCTAGGAATATTCTTATCACTCAAAACATTCTAAGTACCCAGTACAGAACAAAGCTGTCTTGATCCAGTTGGACAATATGACAGCCATATATTATATACAAAAACGGGGGGACACACTCTCTACAACTGTCCCAGCTCACACAGAACATTTGGAGGATGGCCATTCCACAGAACATATATCTGTTGGCAGAGCACCTTACAGGAGTTCACAATCAGATAGCATATCTGTTGAGTCGGCAGACACAACAGATTCACGAATGGGAACTACATCCGCAGGTTCTTCAATCATTTTTTCACAAGTGGGGCCATCCGAACATAGATCTGTTCGCCAAACACGAAAACGCAAAATGACCAACCTTCGCCGCCAGGTTTCCACACCCGCTGTCCAAGGGCAATGTGATATGGATGAACTGGTCAGGCACATTTGTGTACGCTTTTCTGCCACTACCACTAATACCATTAGTAGTACGCAAGCTCAGACACCACTCTCACGATCAGTGGCAAACCCCCCGGCCCACTGATGGCCGGAGGTCTATCCCGCAAATGGAACGCTTATGACGCTGAAGGATTTCTCGCGAACCTGTCAGACACCCGCCCTGCCCCTGTACTAATGTGGATAAATTAGAAAATGACATCTCCCTCTGGCTGCAGTCAGCCAGTGACAAATTTGCCCCCCTTATTAAATTTCCCCCGACCAGACATCAAAACTCCCATAGATGGTTCTCGGATGACCTAAAAAAACTGAAATTGAAGGTACGTCAATCAGAAAGGGCATGGAGACATAACTACTCCGAACTAGCTAGATCACAATAAATCTCAGCTCGCAGAGACTATAAAATTGCCATAGTTTCTGCCAAATCTACTCACTTCTTGGACAGAATCGCCTCCTCGGACAACAAATCCCCAAAATTTTTCAAAATTATGAATGAATTGACATCTGATGATAGAACCCTCCCAGGCCAGACTCCCACCCAAGAAACCTGTGACGCCCTCAACCTTTTTTTCGTCGAAAAAATCAATAAAATTAAGGCATCGATCTCCACCGTCCCTCAGATCACCACCCCGAAATCTTCTTCAATAACCCTTCTGTTTTCACTGAATTCCCCCCATCAACCCTATCTCTTTAGTACAGCTCGCATCCCGGTTAAAATCAGGTTCCCCGAATGACGGCTGCCCACCCTCAGTCCTGCGTAGAGTATGTCACTCCTTACCTGAATGCATACTACCTCTCTTGAACACCTCACTCAGCACAGGCACTGTCCCGAGATCCTTCAAAGAAGCCATCCTTGTCCCGCTACTAAAAAAAACAGGCGCGGACCCAGCGGAACTCTCCAATTATCGCCCCATATCGCTTCTGCCTTACTTTTCAAAACTCCTCGAAGCACATGTTACCAGATGCCTCTCCAATTTCATTGAGTCCTCTGGCTATCTGGAACCTAATCAGGCCGGCTTCAGGCCTTCATTCTCTACTGAAGCAGACATCCTAGCTGTCCTCGACACGCTGAGGAGAAATGCCGACTTAGGAACCCCCCAGGCTCTCGTCCCCCTGGACCTCTCGGCCGCGTTCGACACGGTTAACCAAAACATCTTGCTCAACCGTGTCGAACAGGCTGGTATCCAGGATTCCGCCCTCAGCTGGATCCGGTCTTTCCTGTCTGACAGATCCCAAGCCGTCCGCCTGGGCCCCTACACAGCACCCAAGACCCCCACAACCTGCGGAGTACCCTAGGGCTCCTCCCTGTCACCTTTCCTGTTCAACCTGTACCTCCGGCCCCTACTTCATTCACTCCGTAACTGGGACATTATAGTTTTTAACTACGCCGACGATTTGCAGATTATTTTTCCACTCAATTCTCCCAATGCAATAGACAATTTTGCCATGCTTCATATCCAAGACTGGATGAATTCCAACCAATTGAAGCTAAACCCCGGGAAAACCGAGCTCCTCCTCCCGGGCTCCAGCCTCTCTTCCTGGGGAACCCAGTTCTGGCCTTCCGAACTGGGCCCCCCGCCGACCCCTTCCACCTCTGTAAAAAGCCTTGGCATAATTATTGACGCCGAACTCTCCCTCCGACCTCATATTGGCTCCGTGATCTCATCCTGTTCCTGCCAGCTCAGAAAGATCCGGAAGGTCAGCCACCTGCTTCCCACACCTGCCCTGACCCAGGTAATCATCTCTCTTGTGCTCTCCCGTTTGGACTTTTCCAACTGCATTTTTCACGGACTTCCAAAAATCCTCCTCCACCGCCTTCAGGTGGTCCAAAACCAGGCAGCCCGGATCATCTTTAAATCTCCAAAATGGCAATCTGCCAAACCCATGATGTACAAACTTCACTGGTTACCAATTGAACAAAGGGCGGCCTTCAAGTTGTGCTGTCTCACGTACAAAGCCCTCAACTGCCCCAGTCTTGCCTTCCTGAGTTCCCTTATCACTCCCTACTGTCCAAACCGCAACCTTCGTTCTACCTATCATAAATCACTTACCACACCCAGAACCAGAACTAACAAATTTGGTGGACGAAGATTTGCCTATTTGGCTCCGAAATTCTGGAACCCCCTTCCCTTGAACATCAAATCAAGCAGCTCCCTCTTTCATTTTAGGAAGTTGCTTAAAACTTTTCTTTTTCCCCCACCCTGCTAACCCTGCACTAACCTCAGTTCCGGATTTCGATGTCCCATAGCGCCAGGAAACTCATGGTGTCAGCGCGCTTTACAAATGTCATTTAATAATAATAATAATAATAATAATAATAATAATTCATTTAATAATAAGTCTCTCAGACTAATCCTAGCTTCTCCCACATGGGAACGCCAACCGTGGTTCACCCCACTGCTAGAACTATCTCTAGATCCACACCAAAAGCTCCGACTGACTCCATCCCTGCTAACGCAGAACCATGGAGACATCAGACATCCAGACCCAAATCAACGGAATCTGGCGATCTGGCTCCTGAGGTCTTAGAGTTTGGTTATCTTAACCTACCATCAGACTGGGTGAACATTATTAAAGAGGCCAAGAGACCCACTACCAGAGCTTGCTATGCTGTTAAATGGAAGATATTTGCCATTTATTGCAACAACAACCAAATGGATCCCCTGGATGCTTCCATCCAGAATATCATTTGTTACCTTTTACATTTACAAAGGTCTAACTTGGTATATTCATCCATACGCCTGCACCTTGCAGCAATTGCAGCATATTTACGAAATAGACAACATCTGTCTCTTTTAGGGGGCCTGCAATTAAAGCATTTATGGAAGGATTAAAAGGAATCATTCCCCCAGGTTACCACCTTCTCCAGTATGGAACCTAAACTTTGTTCAGTTGGCCAAGCAGTCCTTAAAACTCTTTTTCAAACAACTGCAACAGATACAGGTGACCACCGCTAGGGGAGACAATGCTGCACAATCGATGCAAAGTGTACAATCTGCAGCTCATTTGCCTCGAACGGAAAATGCTACTTACCAGTATGCATCTGTTCTTGGCATGTAGAGCTGCAGAGTTGTACACGCCCTTCCGCCTCCCCGGGACCTGTATCTGTTCCAGTTTTATCTTACTTAGATGCACTCGCATGGACATCCTTTTTCTTTACTTCTAACTCCATGATTTCCCATCATGGCGAAAAACAATCTAAGGATGGAGCCGATGCCCATGCGCACTATCGTCCAAGGGAGGAGTCACCTATCTCGTGACTACAAAGACTTTTTAAGACGACAACAACATGCAATCATCCGAGCCCAACACCAGGTGGCGATCTAATGCTAAGTGTACAACTCTGCAGCTCTACATGCCAAGAACAGATGCATACTGGTAAGTGGCATTTTCCATTTAGGGGAGTGGCACCAGAACAGATGCAGCCGACCTGAGAGATGGACGAGGACAGTCAAATCCTGCAAGAACAGAACATCCAGCAACTGACTTGTCCCCAAGCCCACGGCCTGCCTGCTGCCTTTGCAGATTGCACCACATGTTGACTGTTATGCAGCTGCTGAGTCCCCAATGCCTGGGAGACCTGCCAACACTTCACCTAGGAATCAAAGCCTCCTGAGAAGTAGCGGGCCTGCTTCCCTGATTCCTGCAGGCAACCAAAGACCCCTGTAAGGTTTCCGGGCCACAGAAACCATACTCCGGAAGACACCATTTCACCAGTTGCTCCAAGCCGGAAGTTGAAGTGGGCCAGCGATGTCATCGTATTCACACAGATCTCCCGAGACAGAATACCGTGTGGTGACACCACTTGTGGACTCCCAGACGTAACCTGCAGCCTCTGCACGCAGGCCCCTTCTGCTGCGACTACTCCCGGCTAAGGACATCTCGTACCCGTTGCCCCTTGGCCGGAGATAAGAGGACCAACTGTGTCCCTATGTCCCCAGGCCTCGTCAGCCTTAGGCCCCCTATTGGTTCAGCCAGACAGGCCGCCCAGTCAAAGCCTGCAGCCTCTTTTTACCGCAAATGCATAGAATAACATTGGTCACCTCTGCACCCGGCCGCCCTAGTGCCGCTGGTGGTTTTCTGTTGGTGCTGCCTTGGACCTTGCCCACCACTCATCTTAACTCCTTTAGAAGGGTCCCATAAGTTGCTGTACTGTTCCTGAATACCGCATTGACTTGTCCTCCCTTAGGATAACATTGCAGTTGCCAAAAATTACACTGTATTGACTTTAACTTGAAAGAATTTATGTATAAAAATGTACCCACCAGAACGATTTTCTAATGATGCCTAAACATATATATAGGTATTTGCTAATTTTATAAATTGGTGTGGATCTCCTTCTTGAGTTGTGTTATTTATTGGCTGTTGTCTGTATTTGCAGATGTCGACCACACTACTGCCTAGCAGAGCATCTTGGGATTGCCATAGCAAGCCCCTGCCCACTCATAAGGGAACCCCTGAATGCTTTACACCCTATACCTCATTTGATACATTCGTACGAGGGGTTTGACTCACTGCTTCCTTATTCTGAAACAGGTTGGGGACCTCAGGCCTTGTCTAGATCTCGGCATCTGAATGCCTTCCTGTGGAAGGACACATTGATAATGCTCACACAGGCCCAGATCCTGCCTTCTCTGGACCTGGTTGACTGAATGCTGTCCTTGAACCGGGAGGACATATTTTTTTATACCTCTCCTCCAGTCTCATGGACATTGTGATTTAAGGTTGATGGGGAGAATTTTGTTTGCTGTTCTGCATTTTGGCCTCACCGGCGGTTTTTCACAAAAGTGATGGCAGTGGTTGTGGCACATCTTCAGAGGTAGGGTGTCCCTCTAACTCTAGGACTGGCTGATGAAGAGCTTACCCATCTTCAGAGGTAGGGTGTCCCTCTAACTCTAGGACTGGCTGATGAAGAGCTTACCCATCTTCAGAGGTAGGGTGACCCTCTAACTCTAGGCCTGGCTGATGAAGATGAGCTTACCCATCTTCAGAGGTAGGGTGTCCCTCTAACTCTAGGACTGGCTGATGAAGATGAGCTTACCCATCTTCAGAGGTAGGGTAACCCTCTAACTCTAGGACTGGCTGATGAAGAAGAGCTCACCCATCTTCAGAGGTAGGGTGTCCCTCTAACTCTAGGACTGGCTGATGAAGATGAGCTTACCCATCTTCAGAGGTAGGGTAACCCTCTAACTCTAGGACTGGCTGATGAAGAAGAGCTCACCCATCTTCAGAGGTAGGGTGACCCTCTAACTCTAGGACTGGCTGATGAAGAAGAGCTCACCCATCTTCAGAGGTAGGGTGTCCCTCTAACTCTAGGACTGGCTGATGAAGAAGAGCTTACCCATCTTCAGAGGTAGGGTGTCCCTCTAACTCTAGGACTGGCTGATGAAGAAGAGCTTACCGCAGTCAGGCGTGGGCCACCTGCGGATACTGTGAACTTCTTAACATCGTTGGGGTTCACCATCAGCAAGCCTTCTGTCTCGCTCTGAAGGCCTTCCTGCTGTCCCTCAAGGGGATGCTGTTGCAGGTACTCCCTGCTAACCACACTGTCACGTGGTACTCTACCCAGCAGGGCCATGTGGGGTCCTGGGTCCGGTTTCGGAAGGATTTGCGCCCCTGAAGGTGACTGGAATATCAGGGCATTTTTCTGATATTTAACCTCCTGACAGGGTCCATGCATGCCAGAGCAGATGAACCAAGCAGTTCATGTCTGGCAGATCACAAGTGGCGTCTACATCCCTAGGTGGAGCAGGGCGTCCTCCAGCAGTGAGAACCCTGGCTAGATGTTTTTACCACTGTTAAGAATGTGCAGTGTCAAAAGTTTCTGTAAGAACGCTCCTTAGAAGATGCATTCTGACTGAAAGGGAGCACAGGGCTCTGTACGTATTACCGCTCCGGCCTCAACCATAGTTCTGAAGATTAGGAATGACTCGGTCCAAGTTATCGAGTGGCTTCAGATTAAAGGCAGGAGAGTGTGATACTTGGACTCTTGTTACCGGTCCAGGGAGGGCCTGGCAGTGCGGGCTGGACTGTCCCTTGAGGAGCAGCATCAAGGCTGATTTGCATATGGCTGGGTCCAAACTGGGGTGGCGTAGTGAACATGAAAACGATGGATTAAACCCAGATCTGTGACTGGGGTGAGTGTCATTTGTTCAGCATTCTATCCATCCTTTGTTGTCTTTGCCTGGGTCCCTTAAAGTGGCCCAAGATCTGCTGCAGCTCCTAGGGGTCCTCTTCAGTTCATACCCCCTCGGTACCAGAAGTGCCACTTCCTAGCGCCGGATAGAGGCGCTAAAGGCCGGGTCACTTGGGGATCAAGTGACCATTTGTCTGGTTTTGGGGGAAGACCACTGACACTGGGGACCTGGTTAGCAGGAACCTGGTGCAGTTACATCAAAAACCAGTCAAAAAGGGGAGGGGACTACAACAAAAACCCAGCTTCCTACACAGTGTGTTTTTTGAAGTCCGTTTTTAAAGCACATATTTAATTTAAAGCATGCGCAATATATAGTGTTCCATAGACTTGCTACTGTTTTAAGCATGGAAACTGCGTGTAGCGGCTCCTTCAGCACAAGGACTATAAACAAAGAGTCTGCGTGATTGTCAAGGTCACAGGGGAAAGACATAGGGCTGCTCAGAAAGAAAGTACTTCAACAGGACGGCACAGCTTTTCTATGCCATGGTCAGGATTTTTCTTCTAACATCCTTGTGTTACGTTAGCATGATAGGACACCAGTCTACCGTTTGAGATCAAATTCTGCATGCATTGTTGCTTTTTCACTCCTATATTGTTTAATTCCAATAATGAGTTTGTGGGAGTTTTAACCCCTTCTAGTTTCCGTCTGACACCTGAGCTGTTCTCTTGTTTAGTATGAAGCAAAGTCCCGCCTTCGGCAGCTGTCTGGCAGTAACTCGATCAGCTCTGCAGATCTGTCCGGAGAAGATGATGCGACCGATGGAGGTTTGTCAGCCTCATTTCCCTTCTGCTGCAGAATTCGAATCAGTAAGCACACTGTTGGTGTCCTTTGCAAGGCTGAAGTGTGACTTCATTGAGGGAAGGGCTATAGAGGTTATTTTATCAAAACTAACTTACATTCTCTTCATGGTTTCTCAGTCCCTCCGTGTCTTGAGTCCAGTTCTGGTTATGGGCTCTCTTCTTGCTTGCAGCCTTTCTTTTCCATCCCTTCCCTTGTGCTCAGTCCTTCATGAATATGAGCGGTGGTCTGCCTCCTGCCACCTGAGTCCAGCTTTCACACTTCACGCTCTGTCGGGTTCTTTTCTACTCTGTGCTTTGGCCAGTTTGTGATTATTTGCACTACGAATACTGTCATGTGGCTGTGGCTGTGGCTGATGCTTCGTGTTCTTATTTTGAATCATGTTTGTCTGCAGTTGGATCCCTTGGTAACACGCTGCCCTCTCCCGACATTGCTCAGTTCAAGGAAGGAGTGAAATCTGGAGCCGGGAAAATGGCTGTCCTTGCAAATGGAGTCACGAGTTCCCTCCAAGTGAGTTATGTTTTTCTTAGCATGGGGTTGAGTGACAATGATTAAAGGGAATTTGATGTGAGTTATGTGAATGCATGTGAAAGATTGGCGATTTGTTTCATGATTTTTCGAAGCAATAAACCTCCTCCACCCCCCAAATATTTTAAGTCGTTTTAAGTTTCCGCTCTCTCAATCCAAGCTCGTCTCTTGTACGGTTAGTAGATTACCTGCACTGCCACCAACACGGTCATTATCACATATCGAAAACGTATACAAAGGATAGAGGAGTTTGACACAGACATTCCTAAGTCTTGTTGATTCACCTGTCCTCACCCTATAAGCAGAACAGAAAAATGTGTAGTGATGGGTTGAGTTAGTCCCAACCTCACCTAACAGAAACCCCTCCGGACGTCTCTGAGGGCAGATACCAGGAAAGGTTTGTGTTTTATGCCAGTAGTGATAAGCATTAAGAATACCAGTGGCTTTAGCTTTTGCTTAGCGCACACACTCTGTGGCACAACATTCAGGCATTCTTACGCCTGCAGCGCATTCACACGCCTAGAGACATGCAGTCCTACAAACATGCATGTGTTGAATGACCAGCACACGCACACACACACACTGGGCCAGGTGGCGAACTTTGACATCAGAGGGCTGTAACTACCTCCTTTAAGTTGAACTGAGTGAAGTAAACCGGCTTGACCTCATCTAGAGAGGCTTTCTGGGAAAACAACCAGGGCCAGATGGTGCTCTTTGATACTTAATTGTGATATAAATCGGATAATATCCAGAGGTATTGATGGTTCAGTAATGAAATATTCCAGTACTTTGTAGTGGGCCTGGCAAACCTGCTTTTCCTTCTGGTGTTGTTTCAGTGAGATCTGGCTCCTCCCCGAGTTTTTTGCATGCTACCTGCATTTCAAGAAGTAGATTTGATTCTTTTCCCAAATAGTATCATCCTGTTTCTTCCTTTTTTCGATCCTTATTTCACTCGTCCGTTTATTGTTTCAAGTTCAGTTTTATTTCAAGTAAATGTAAAAGAGTATTCATTTAAGAGGCTTGCAGAGGGTGGTACTATGGTCAAAAAGTATGGAGCTATTGCCAACCTGTCAAGACATCTCAACAGAAAATCTGGACCAATCACCCGAGCCAAGAGTAAGATAATTGTGTAAGGATGAAAGAGAGTTCACATGGCTGTAGGAAAGGACCCCTTTTTGACATGTTCACCCCAACTTTTTGCCTGGTAAATTATGTGATTTCGACTGAAAATGTACTTGGTTCCTGCTAACCGGGTCCCCAGTGCCAGATCTCTCCCCCTAAACTGTACAGTTGGTCCGCCAAGTGGCAAAACCTTTAGCACCCTCTGTAAGTCTTTACTAAATGGTACCGCTGGTACCTAGGGCCTGAGGTACTGAAGAGAGTCCTTAAGGGCTGCAGCACGAATTGTGCCACCCTGAGGTACCCCTCACCAAGCACATGCAAAGCTTCCATTGCATGCTGCGTCGCTTGGTGCAGACAAAAGTGAAAAAATGACATGTCACACAACCCTGTGTGCCATGTCCCCTACCACTGCATGTAATATTTGTAAGTCACCCCTACAGCAGGCCTAACAGCCCTAAAGCAGGGTGCTGAATATTACATGTGCGGGCATACCTGCATTAGCAGATAGGCCCCTGTGCTGGTCAGTCCTAATAATGCCAGTACAAGTGACCAGGGAAGCCATTTTACAACATGTGCTGGACACTGGTGAAAACGAGTTCCCAGCTGTATGATTGCTTCCCTGAAGATGGGTATGCTTTGTATCAAATATCTTGAATTGATAAGGCCAAACTGATGCCAGTGTTAGTTTTATCAATGCATGCACCCAGAGGGCACCTTAGAGGTGCCCCCTAAAAACCTGCCAGCGTCTGGTGTGCTTGCCGACTGGTTTCTGCCAGCCAGCCACCGGAGGCATTGTTCTGACCTCATAGGGTGAGAGCCTTTGTACTCAGGAAAATATTTAAATGGGGTGGGAACCCAATATACCCTTGCAGGTATGGGCAATGAAATTTACACAAAAAGGGGGGGTTTACCTACAAGGGATTTTGTTTATCTGAAGATTTAGCTATTTTTTGTCACAAAAAGTAGCTAAATCTTCAGATAAACAAAATCCCTTGTAGGTAAACCCCCCCTTTTTTGTACTCAGGAGACGCAGAAAAAATAGCCTGTCCAGGAAGAGGGTGTGACACCTCCTCCCACACAATGACCTGCTGATTAGCCTCCTAGGGCCCACGAGAGTCAAAGATGCTGCCACCTAAGAAATTAGGTTCTAGGCATGTGGGCTGCTGAATTCATATCTGTGCATAGATCGCCGCCTAGTGTTGGGTCCGGATAATTGCACATTGTTGTCCTGGAAGAGTCTTCGAAGTATCACGAGCTAGGTGGCTCCTCCCTCGGAGTACAGTGCGCATGGGCATCCTCTCCATCCTCAGATTGTTTTTTTCCGCCATTGGGTTCAGATGTACTTTCCTTTACTCGAAGTTCAGAATCGAAAAAAGTTATTCTAAAAGGCCAAAAGGCCTTAGAGTTCGTTGGTATTGTTTCTATCGGTCTAGAGAAACTTTGTTTAGAGTTATCCAGCTCCGGACGTCGAATCGGGCCGCAGGGCCTTCTCAACGCCATGTGGACCGGTCGTCGATGGAACGGACTCCTTTTAAAAGATGCCCTCAATGTAACGCTAAATTCCCACATACAGACAAACACCCTGTATGTAACAGATGTCTATCCCCAGATCATAACGAAGACGACTGACTAGCCTGTGCCCAGTTTCGATCCAAAAATACGATCCGGAATCGAAGGGCTGCGAGGTTAATAATGCAGCAATCCGCGCCGGAGCCAGAAAATATCTTCGACGACGAAGAACTTGGCGAAGCCGAGGAATTGGAGGAACAGTCCGATCAAGACTCCGAGCATGAAGCAAATTACTACGTCGAGGACGAAGAAGACATCGTCGAGGTAGGAGACTACTATCAAGGGATTGGAGCTGTCGAGGACGACTCCAGTGACGAAGCTGGGCGAATCGGGAGTACACCGCCCCACAAAAACATTACGTCTGTTCCAAAGGCTCAGGTCGCGGCATCACCGGAAGGCCTTAGCCAAGATCTCCATACCGATTCTATAGCCCCGCACTCCAGCTAGGCTAAGAATATTCAAAAAGAGCCATCTCATAAACATCATCAAAAATTGGTATCGAAACCAAAAACAGTGGAACCGAAAACAAAACCGAAACTGATAGACCATAGAGTCTTCGGAACGAACTACGTAGACCCATCAGAGTCGAACAAAAAGGTCGCCGAGCCGAAGGCTAACATGCCTATACAAACTCCGAAACTGAAGGCCGTCGACCCGATAAAATCGGCTCCGACTGCAAATAAACCAAAAGGGGTTCCTCGAGAAGGCCTCGATCCCAAAAGGGTCGTCAAACCGAAAAAGAAAGTCGACAAGCCAAAAGTAGTTCCATCGAAAACTATCGAGCCAAAGCCAATCAATCCACAGAGGGGCATCAAGCTGAAAACTCAAGGCATCGTTCCGAAACAACAGCTTCGAAGACGCCTCAAGTTCAAAAGGGGTCGATTGAGCCAACTAGAAACGCCGAACCGATCAAAACATCAGCTCCAAAAAAAACAGCACAGCCAAAAAGCACGGTTGGACTGCCGAAGCCTTTAGGACCAATTAAATTTGGACTTCCAACTCCCCTTGACAAAAAGCAAAAAACTCTTGTAATCTCAAGACTAGTCGACCCAAAGAGCAGTGTCGGACCGAAGCAATTAAAGTCAAAAACTGCTGAAGAGGAGATCTTATACTCACACCCCTCAGCAGAAGAACAGTCAAAACTCTATATTGACCCTAATACTGGCAAAGTTACTCTCTACAAAAGGAAAGTCAGACCAGTATCCAGTAAAGGCTCCTATACTATCCCACTAAAGAAGAAAAGGGGCTGTGCTACCTCCCCTATTCTATTTGAGCCTATCCATCCAGCTATGCCTAACTCATACACAGATTCACCCACATACTCAGAGGAAGAGGTGATTGATGAAGATAATGAGGATTAAATTTACCCAGTAGACCCTGACCCAGACACCCAGCCACAACCATGGGTGGACTCAGTGGACCCTTATAGCTCTACACCCATTCCAGATAGTCAAGTCAAGTCAAGTCAAATGATTTATATAGCGCACTACATACCCAGAGGGTCTCAAGGCGCTTGAAGAAGGGTGGGGGAATTACTTGTCGAATATCCAAGTTTTAAGTTGCTTTCTGAATGCTAGGTGGTTCTGAGTGAGGTGAATGTGAGTGGGAAGTGAGTTCCAGGTTTTAGCTGCCAGGTAGGAGAAGGATCTACCTCCCATGGTGGTTTTGTTGATGCGAGGTACAGTAGCAAGGGCTTGGTTGGAGGATCGTAGCTGGCGGGAGGGGGTGTAGAAGGAGAGTCGTGCATACCCTGCTAAGCCTTTCCCTACAGAGGATATGGCTGCATTTAATGCACTAATAGATAGAGCAGCCCTCCATCACAATGTAGAGATGCATGCAGACCCCGTTGAGGAGGATTTCCTTTTTGACACTTTTGCTACATCAGAAAGGTCTGTAAAAACATTACCTATATTGAAAGGGGTACTTCAACATACAGGAGAGATATTTAAGGAAACCACTAGGGCAAGGGTAATTAACCCTAGTATAGAGAGGAAATGCAGACCAGCATCATTAGACCCCACATATATTAAGGGGCAACTGCCTCTAGATTCATTGGTTGTGTCCAATGCACGTAAACGTGCAAACTCTCGAACAGGAGAAGCTCCTCCTCCGGACAAAGAGTCGAAAATTCTTGAGGCTTCAGGCAAAAGGATAGCTGCCCAAGCATCAAACACAAGGCGTATTGCAAATAAGCAAGCCCTGCTAGCTAGGTACGACAGGGCACACTATGACACCTTAGAGCAGAGGTCTTCAAACTTTTTTACTCTGAGCCCCCCTAAGCAAAATGTTTTGAGGTTGGGCCCCCTCCAAAACTTTATGGAAAGGATTGGGGGAGCGGGATGGACATGGCTGCGTGCAGGGAGCGGGGCTTATGAGATGATTTCAAGAATACTTTTTCCATAGCTTATGAACCACACCAAATATGAAACTTATAAAACAGCAAATGCATCAAACAAAAACAGGTATCCCAAACAAACTGCTCCCCATAATTGGGGTGTTGTGAGCCCCTCACGCTCTTTGACCCCAATGCAACTATACTTGCTGCACTAATAATAACTGTAGTCCTGAGTAGCAGGCTACCTCCTCTGCCTCTTTTATCTCTTCCACACCATGATGGATCATCACCTCTGTTCTATGGTTGAAAGGACAATACGCTCGGATGCCCCTTTTTTTAAAGGTAGACAGTCATTATTGTGATGCAGTGGGCCCCCCAAATTCCTGGGCCAAAGTCCTTCTGCATCTGCATCTACTCCTTTATGATAACCAGCTGTGGCCACTTACACACTTGGCAGCAGTGCCAGCTTCACTAATATCCCTTTAAAAAAAAAACTTAATTGTCCCCTTCTTTGGGGTATCTCTCTAAAGGAGCGGTCTCTGGTAATTTGTAAACATTTGCATTGAGTGCTCACTATTCTGGGCCTTCTCTTTGACAATATCTATGAGTCTCAATCCTTTCCTCTGTCTCCTAGACCATTTCTGTGAGGCCCCAAGGATCGAGAGGATTAGGGGTCTGCATCTGAATGCAACCCTACTGGCCTTCTACCAGCCACCCCATGGACTCAGCTTTCACACAAAAAACTTCCCCTGAATGGTAATACTGACTTTGACATGCCTGTGCCTGAAATTGAAGTGGGTGGTGGTAGTGCAGAAAGTTAAAAAAGAAACTGGCCTTCTTACAAGCCATTAATTGATTGAGTCACTTAAAGCCAGGGCCACTGGAGTTATGAGTTTCTGCAGCAGCAGCGCTTTCCACATAATTATCAGTTTACCGCATTTGCTACATAATCTCCAGATTTCAATGACAAAAAACTTTATTCTAGCTCAAACGGAACAAAACATATTCACAGTGCTTTCTGCCACAGGCTGGGACTTCTTAGCATTATAAACAGGGCCATCAGAATTATGCGGAAGGAGACGGCCAAATTTATGCAGCATGGTTGACTAAATTCTGTAGCAAGCAAAGGCGAATTATGCTGCATATTTTGTGATAGCATTACTGCACTATTTTGCTATTTTTACACTTGTTAACATTGCCCTGGCCTGTATTACCACTCGTAAGTACGACATTAACTCCCACATATAGCAATAAGCAACAGAAAGGTGACCAGTCAACCTTTAGAAAGGGCCTTCCACTGTGAGGTAACATGTGTTGCTGCATTTTTTAATCTGCAAATTATGCAGCAGACGATGGATTATGTGGCAAATGCGGGAAAACCATAACTATGCGCTGTAAGTTCAGGGTGAGCGTGAAAGTGAAGGGTGAGAATGAGGACTGAGTTGTCTGAATGCAGGGTGAATTCCCAGACACTTGAAGTTAATTAGCGTGTTAGTGGCGGGGCGCAGGGTTTCAGATAGAAATTAAACTATTGCTATTATGGAAATAATCAAGGAATCGAGGGTGAAGGAAATAAATAATGTGCTGATCCTGCAACAAACTTCCAGTCTTATGATTAGAGTTGCCAGCTCATTATTTTGATGTTGCAGACGGCACAAAAATAAACAATCACCTAAAGCCCAATTTTCAGCACTTATCTGTGCGTACTTCGAAAAGCAAATATAAAGTAATTTTAAATATGTTCTAGGGCTGCCTGAATGATTCATGACTGAAAATAAAAGGAACAGACAGAAAGTCTCATTACAAATGAATACATACTTTTTTTTAATTAAGACCCTATTTAGAGTCAAAGCAAGATCTTTGCAGGCTCTTTAAACATACATGGCTGGCATTTTTTCTATTGGCAACCCTTTTTTGTATTCCTTTTCATGAAATGCATCTTCAAACTACAGCAGTAAGTTTAAAATGCAAATGTAGGAATAGGCAGAGTCGGGGCCCAGGGGGTACTGGAAAAAGAAAAAAAAAACTAAGCTAAGGTAACCAATTTCCAAATGTATGCAAATGGTCTTTAAAGACCTGTGAAAAACTCGTGCTGGAGTCTTAATAAGACTCCAGACACTGCCCAGCCGAGCCCCCAGCAGCACACCCTCTGACCTCTGGCCCCAGGGCACTCTGAGGCCTTCAGAGTAAATGAAGACAGCCTGGAAATGCAGCAAATAAAAATCGCACTTCCAGGCGTCTTCATTTACATGTGCTGGCAGAGGCCTTTGCGCCCCCCTGGAAACCCATCCACGCCCCCCCATGGGGGCGCGCCCCACAGTTTGAAGTACTGTGCCTTAGAGACACCCCTCCAGCATTTACCGGAACCCTACAGGGAACAGGCTGAGGAACTAGTACAGGAAGGAAAGTTAATAACTAATGCCTCCATTAAATGTGCCTTAGACGTTGCAGACACAGCTGCCAGGTCAATTAACACCAGTGTTATGCTCAGAAGACATGCGTGGCTTCGCACCTCAGGTTTCAAAAATGAAGTTCAGTCCACTATATTAAATCAGCCAGTAAATCCAAATTTCTTGTTTGGTCCAGCTGTAGACAACAGTCTGGACAAAATGAAGGACACTGAGACTGCTAAATCGATGGGAGCTTTGCAGTCCCAACAACCTAGGGGCTCCTTTCGTCGCTCCAATTACAGAGGAGCTGCAAGAGGTACCTTGTCACAGCACATCTCAAACTACAAGGGGAACACGCAAACCACCTACAACAAAAACAATAATAGAGGTGGTTACCGAGGCAATAGCAACAAGGGCAGAGGGAGAGGAGGTAATACAACCAGATCCTCTACCAACACCAAGCAGTGACTTCTTGTCGCTACCCCCAGACCATACAACACTGGTCAGGGGACGACTACAGCAGTGCCTACCTGCCTGGCAAACATCACCATGGACAGGTGGGTAATACAAATTATCCAAAATAGCTATTGCCTAGAGCTCATCTCCACACCGCCCAACATACCACCCGTGCACCGTTCTATGTCCACAGAACATCTCAACCTATTGCAGCAAGAGGTTATCAGTATGCTGCAAAAAGGAGCCATAGAATCAGTACCAATACATCATCAGGGTACAGGGGTATACTCTCTATACTTCCTAATCCCCAAAAAAGACAGGTCTCTCAGACTAATATTGGACCTCGGGCCCCTAAATCAATACATTCTATCTGAGAATTTCCATATGCTCACTCTACAACAGGTCTTGCCACTGCTGCAGCAAGAAGACTTCCTCACAACTTTAGACCTCAAAGACGCATACTTCCATATACCTATACACCCAGCTCAAGGGAAGTATCTCAGATTCACAATACAAGGTCAACACTACCAATTCAAAGTCCTTCCTTTTGGTGTGACAACAGCCCCACGGGTGTTCACAAAATGCCTAGCGACAGTAGCTGCAGATTTAAGAAGACAGCATATTCATGTCTACTCGTACCTGGACGACTGGCTGATACAAGCAAAGTCGGCCGAGCAATGTGCCAGCCACATGTCTCGCACCATTCCTCTCCTACACAGTCTGAACTACCCAAAATCTCACCTACAGCCGTCCCATGTACAACAGTACCTGGGAGCAACAGTAGATACTCTAGCAGCAAACACATACCCAAGCACAGCAAGGATCACCAGTATGCAGCTGCTCATCCAAAAGTTCAAGCCACAACATTCGCTCTCTGCACAAGTGTTTATGCAACTCATAGGCATGATGGCTTCGTGCATATACATAGTCCCTCACGCACGACTACACATGCGTACGCTACAACAGTGCTTAGCACGGCAGTGGAACCAGGCTCAAGGACAATTAAAAGACCTAGTGTTGGGGACCAGTCGTGCATACAACTCTCTGCATTGGTGGAAACCACAAAACATTTGCAAAGGTCGACTGTTCCAAGAGCCTGTACCACAGATAGTCATGATGGCGGACGCATCCCTGTTAGGATGGGGAGCCCATGTCCTTCAGTACACAGTGCAAGGCCTATGGACAACACAACAAAAGAAAATGCACATCAACTTACTAGAACTGATGGCAGTTTTTCTGGCACTGAAAGCATTCAAAATACATTTGTGCAACAAGACTGTGTTGATCCTGACGGACAACATGACGGCAATGTATTACATACAGAAGCAGGGAGGAACACACTCTCCACAACTATCACACCTAGCTCAAAGCATGTGGAAGTGGTGTCATATGGTTACTACGTTGCTATATATTGTGTTAAGTTAGCATGTGCTTATTAAATGTTTAAACGCCATATTTTCTTTCTGCTTCAGTTTGCACACGACACTTAATTGTTATTGTAGCTTTCAACCTAGACGAAAGATGTGATTTATTTGAGAATAATATGTTATTGCCCTGGTATCAGTCGTGCTTGGTACACTTGGTACAACTGTCTGCACACTGAGAACTGCACACTCTAAGCTTCAGTCGCGGCTATCCTTGAACAATTGGAATATCAAGGTGTAATTGAAACGTGTGTGTCACCGATGAATAACCCACTTTTTACTGTAAACAAGCCGGACAGCTCATATCGTTTGGTTTTGGATTATAGGCATTTGAACTCGCATTGCCGTAACTGCGCAGTACAGAATACTCATGGCTCTGCGTTAGTGAATAGTCTTGAGCGTAAACGGTTCAAAACCACGTTTGACATTTCCAATGGTTTTTATGCCCATAGATTAGACGGTCTAAGTTCCCAATGGACCAGTTTTACATGCGGCGGTGTGCAAAAAATGTTTCGGCGTCTTCCAGGGCTATAAGAACAGTCCTGGAGTATTCTCCGCCCGCATAGTCTCTCTTTTGGAGAGCTTCGACCCAGTTGCTTGTTCGTATGTGGATGACATTTATCTCACAGACGAAGATCTTTAGGAGCATCTGTGTCGAGTAAATAGCATAATTTGTAACTTTGCAGACATTGGTTACAAATTTAACTTTGCAAAATCGCACATTGCAGAGTACACAGTGTTGTTTCTAGGTTACGAGCTTAACAACGAAGGGAAGGGTTTAGCACCTCACTTCCTGGAGAAATGCGCACAATTGCGCTCTCCGACAACACTGAAAAAATTACAGTCTTTGCTGGGATTTTTGAATTTTGGGAGAACATACATTCCGGAATATGCCCAGCGTATCAAGCCTTTGTATGCTTTGATACAACCATCTTTTTCCAAATCATGCTGGCTGCCTGAGCATTCGGCCATTCTGCATTCTTTGCAGGCTGATTTGCTCGCTTCTGAATACTTACAGACTTGTGATAACCAGACCAACCTGGTGATAAGGATTATCCCTGGGGCGGTGGGTTTCACGTACCTGACTTTTAATGAAAGAGATACAGTACCTATTGCTTACAAGACACACTTGTACACTTCGGCTGAACTGCGATTTTCCACTGTAGAAAAAGTTTTAACCGCTGTACAGATGGCGATTCTTAAAGAACGTGTCCTGTCACAAGGAAAACGCATGTTGGTTGTTACCCCGTGTCCTGCCTTAGAGGCGGTTACGAAAGCCAGTGTACCTAATTCCAAAGCTTTGCACCCTCGGTGGATTCAATGGGCGGCATCCTTGACGTCCCTGGATGTCACATTCATTTTTGACGCCACGTTACGGTCGCAGGAGTATTTACAGTATGAATTTGTTCATCCTGCTCCTTTAGCAATGCGGCCGTTGGAGGATTTCCATTGCATCATTTACACTGATGGTTCGGCGCAGGTTGCGCATGGCTCTAAACATGCCTACGTTTCCGCTTGCACCATTGTGGTCGGTGCCATGGTGAACGATGAGTTCAAGTCCAGTGTCGTGCACACGCAGACGCTTGGGGACTGCACCGCACAATTAGCAGAGCTTCGTGCTCTGATGCTTGCATTGGAGTACGCAGATCCTAGTGTGACGACTTTGATCGTAAGTGACTCTTACTACTGTGTCCAGTCTTACAATGAAAACTTGTTCTTTTGGATTCAGAATGAATTTCGTGACTCCAAAGGTAGCACAATACAACATAAAACGATCTGGGTCCGAGTGGCGGAACTTAAAGAGAAGTTGCCACTCGTGTTTGTGATTCATACTCTCGGTCATCAGCGCGTGGGGGTCCACGCTGTTGGCAATTCGCTTGCTGATGAAGCAGCGAAGTCAGCAGTATCGAAATACTTAGTTGCAGCAGTCACGAGATCCAAAAGCAAAATAGATGATGACATCTTGGCAGCAGGTGCTGCAACAGAGAAGGGAAGAAAATATCCTGCGGGGTTCCCTTCTAAATACACATACCACTTAAGTCCCGATAAGGTTCCTTATGTGAAAATCCCTGATGTTGGCGAACGCCTAGTTCCCAACTCGGATCGCAAGGCTGCTTTGATTACAGCGGCTCATGAAGGTGTGGCGTCTGCGCATGTGGGCATCTCAGCCACTGTAACTCAGCTACAACAGAGGTTCTGGTGGCGGGGACTGTATAAACAGACGCGCGATTATGTCCTTCAATGTGACATTTGCCAGCAGATTAAGCCTTCAACTGCTGCGCGTCCGCCTCAGACACAGTTGTACATCTCGAATAAACCACTTGGATGCGTTTATTTGGATCACTGCGGTCCATTTTCTTCTGATAGTGCGTATAAGTACATCTTAGTAGCAGTTGATTCATGCACACGCTTTGTGTGGGTTTGGCCGCATCGGAGCGCTGATTCACGTACTGTCATTAAGGATTTGCGTGTCTTTGTGGGAATTTTTGCCTGTGGTACTTTCCATTCGGATCAGGGTCCGGCTTTCGCCTCTAAGGCTTATAAGGATGCTATGGTTTCGATGGGGGTCCAAGTCCAGTTTTCGAGTCCCTACAGACCTGAGGGTAACAGTGTAGTTGAACGAATGAACCGCGACTTAAAGCAATCTTTGACAGCTCGAGTTATAGGCACTGGCAGAAACTGGTTAGCCCACCTCATAGGCGTGCAGCGTGCGCTTAATAATCTCCCTAGAAGGTCTCTGGGTGGGCGGACCCCATACGAAATGCTCTTTGGTATCAAGATGTATGTACCTGACCTCGATGGGCTAGACTCCAAGGCCCAGGCCACGGCCTTTGACGTAGATGAACATTGCAATGTTTTACAGAATCTACAAAAGACCAGAGACAGTCTTGCAAAGGAACATTTGCCCTCCACATCGGATGATGCGCTGCAGATCCCGGTAGTTGGCTGGCTACCCCGAGTTGGAGAACTGGTTCGAGAGAAGATCGATAGCAAGAAAGAGTTTGGTCCCTCATATCGAGCACCGGTTCGAGTTCTTGGAGTGAAGGGCACAAGAACAGTCATTTTACCACCACTTCCTGGTCGTAAGGAAGACAGATTTATTTCTATTGACAATGTCAAGACACACAGGGTGGCCGATTCTTCATAGCATGACACCGGCTGTATCCTGTCCTTCCATGGTGAGGCACTCTGTATTAGCAATAACATCTGGCGCAGAACAGGAGGTGTCCCTCGAGATGCCTACCATATCCAGTCCTTTATTAAATACTATTCCTGTTACTAACATTGATGAGCTGACCTACACCTATCCTGCTGATTTATCAATGCCTGATTTGCAGACACGTTTGGCCAACCAGTCCAGATTCTCTTTTGACTCTGTTTCGGAACTTTCAAAGAAACCCTCAAACATTGCAAGATATTCCACGTTGTTTAAAAAACATTTTTTAATTCCCCCTTGGACATACATTTGGTTGATCCTATTTTCATTTTATCTTTTTATGTCAATTGGTTTTGTGTTTTATTTTTTCCGTCTGATTGATGGACACTACGTTAAAGAAAGAACAGGAATTCGGTACCTTAATGGAACATTGGCCCCTCTTTCCTCTTCACATTCAGCGCACAGACTGAAACGAATCTTAAATACAGTTAACATTACTGCTTGGCCTGTCCTTGATGGGATTGTGTGGGATGCGGTTAGGTTTCAGATACATGGGCCCACTGAAGTGATTAATGTTCCAAATGTGCTTAGAGTAAACATGGGAGATGTGATTAAACAAAATATACGTTCTGATGATTGGGATATTCAGGCCGTAGAAGCATTATTCTCTGATTTGAAGTATTATGCTGCTTTCGATGCTGAGGATCTGTATACAGATTCTATTAATTATGGCGATTTGTTTTCTTTTCAACACTATGGTAATCATTTTTTACATAAAACAAATTCCAGGAGGGTTGCTGTAAATTATACACAATGGGAACACTGCCCTGCTCCATTCAGTGGCAGCTCCAATACGTTTCTGAAAAAATACACCTATTTTACAGACTTTAATCAATCTAATCCCGAGTCATTCTATTTTAAAATGACACAAAAGCCCATATCCAAAGTTAAACTTACAGATACAAAAATGCTGTATTCGGCGTCCTTTCTAGACAAGTTGGCTGTAGATGGCTACGAGTTTTGGAAAGGAACAATTGACCTTAAATCGGTTTGGGGTACCAAAGATTGGCAGGTACAAGGCACTGAGGCTTTGCACCGTGCATGTCTCATCCCGCATCACATGTTGTTTTTAAATTCAACCATTTTCCAAACAACATGCTTTGGATTGGCTACTTCTAAAAAATTAAATACACCGACCATCCCAGATTTAGAGGAATATACAGGTTGGGGTAATTTTACTGATTTGTCCATTCATGAGTTGCAAACTCTTTTGCACAATTCGTCCTTTAACATTTCCAGTTTGGATTCCAAGGGTTGGCTGGTGTGGCATAGGAGTGCTGATTCTTGCCAACGCCGTTTTCTGGGTTTGGCTGAGGGGTTCACAGAAGTCAGACTCGATCCCCGTTTTGAAGAAGACTACACTGTCACGACTTATTCTGTGGGGAAACTGTGTCAGAATTGGTTACAACATTCCACATTAGCTGCAGTTAAACTACATCTGTCTCTATTGAATGATAATGTGGATTTGAACGATTTTATAAAAGGCCCAGCTAAAGGTAGATCTAAACGATGGCTGTATGCGATTTACAATGAAATTTGGAAAGTTACCCAGGTTGAGGCTGCTAAACCCCTGAGAGCTATTGATCAAGCAAATTTAGAAAAGGTGCTTGCAGTTGTTGATAACAGTATTAACATGCTTTCTTCCCGGATTTACACGTTAAACAATATTGTGTCTTCTGTTGTTGACATTATACATGATGAAGTGTCCGTGTTATATCATGGTCAAAATCAATTACGTGCTGTGATGCAATTTGCTTGGACACTACAAACTCTTAAGAATGGCCGAGTGCCTTGGAATTTTATGAACGTCTCATCACTATTTGTCCCATTTAATCTGACTGAAAAACAGCGCATGCTATCAATGAGAGATGCGACATTTTCTATGTTACACATTGAAAAATTAGAATCCCTGCCTTTTTCTGTGGCTGAAGTGACCGCTGCTACATGGCTTATCCATGGTGTTATTACCTTACCTTTTGCTTTGTATAAATTTACAAATTGTATGAAATATATAGCCATTGGGCGATATGAACCATTAGGTAGTGCTTTTCTCCATGAGACATGGTCTTTACCATACACTTATAGATGCCTAAAAGAGGGAAATGAAGTGAATCTGAATGGTAAAGAATGTACACAGTCACCTGACCGCTCACTAATATGCAGACACATCCAGTTGCATGGTTCTTGTAATCAGGACAAACCTAATTTGGCCTGTGTTTTGAAAGGGACACCAGTTCCTGCAATAGTTCCCACGTTCACTTTGTTGTCCAACGGTAGTTATTTACTTTTGAATAACGAATTTTGTTGTGGGTTAGAGGCCGGTATCGCATATGTGGTTACCGTGTCAGAAAGGGTGGTTTGCTGCAAGAATGTGTTATATCCACCCACGCATGGGAATTCAGATGTTTTAATTTGGCCAAGAATACCAACCTTGAAAGCTGAGTTCAATGGTTTAGGCCGTATAAGAGCCCTATTATCTCAAAAGCAGGTGGCCCTGAGCTCTGCCCGCGAAACTTATGTCCTTCACATAGCAAATACACGCACAGAAGTACAGGCACTTTTAAGTACTGATTTGCCGTTTCATTTCTGCGAGCTGGTTCATCAAATCTTCAATGCCTCCTCCACAACGAGCCTGGCTCATTTTTTTAAAATGGTTAGCAGTGGTCTCGTGACTACATTTGAAAAAGTATTTGGTATTATCCCTGCGTTCTTTCATTCTATATTCGCTAGCCTGTTTGGCGGATTTCCTGTTTTGCTGGCTTTGGCTGCAGGCGTTTTGGTGATATTTTACTTTATAAAACATGGATGCCCATCCTGCGCAAGGAAACGCTCAGCACCTACTGATGCCGTTTCGCAACCGGATGCTTGATTACTATGGCTCCCTGCCGCTTGCGACTTTAAGCACGGCTTTTGGATTATCCTTCAGATTTTCCTATTTCACATGTGTCCAGCCCGTGTTTCATTACCTGAGCTGTGATTTCGACTGGGCCATTGATTTGTGTCTCTGTTTACCGACTTCTCCTGACGTCAACTTTGATCAGCTGATGAACCCCGTAGTGGCTCACGAGCTGGTCTGTTCTGGCGAAAGGGTTATGGCTGTGGCAGCGATGCATGGACTAATGGGTCAGTGGGACATATTCGCAGCGGCGCATGACTTTCTGGCACAGAGCGTTCTCGAGAACCCACTTAGTTGTCCTCTGATGTTGCTAGAGGAATCGGTGTTGGAGGAGCACGTATGTTCTTTCCCATTGCTTAATTGGATGGCTGAACTGTTTTCGGATGATGACAGTGATTTCATGTTGGAAGCTGTGGCTACCTATTTTGCATATTCATTCAACCCATGAGTGACTTTGAAGACTTCCATCATTGTGGCAGGTGACTTTTTAGTAATTCTGAATGGTGCCTCTTTCAATACGAACATTCGATTTTTTCAGATGTTCCGGGCCTACTAACTGAGAGTAGGCCTCTAGTTCGAATTTTTATATTTTTGTGTGGCCACTATAGGCATTCATACATAATTTTTATTTTTAAATTTTACATACATTTACATACATTTAGCTTGGCTCAATATCATTGAACTCTGCTTTCATGTCCTGCCTCTCATAGAGTATTGGCTTATAATTTCTCTTTTTTAACTGTCCTCGGATCATTGGGGGGGTGTCATATGGTTACTACGTTGCTATATATTGTGTTAAGTTAGCATGTGCTTATTAAATGTTTAAACGCCATATTTTCTTTCTGCTTCGGTTTGCACACGACACCTAATTGGTATCAGTCGTGCTTGGTACACTTGGTACAACTGTCTGCACACTGAGAACTGCACACTCTAAGTATAACCTAACACAAGGTTGTTGAAGGCCTGATCCTCGCACCACGTTAGTCATAACACAAATAATGTTGCTGCCAACACTGAGCGCTACGTGGGTTTAAGATAGAGTTACAGAGAATGAAAAACACACTTGATGCTTCGCATGCTGAGAGCTGGTAGCGGTTAATGTGATCTCCTCCTATTGAGAATTAGAGGTATGGGTCCGCCCTGCTAAGAACCCAGATGAGACCTTCTTAGATATAATATCATATGCTAATTAGGGTGCGCAAAATATAGGTGATACAGAATTCTATAGATCTTTGCATCATAACATGCTATCACCTTTTGCTTATTATGGATTAGTAAATATGCTGCTAACTCTGATTTTTATAATATGTATGTTGATATTATATAAGATACTGCGTTTGAGAATGTTGCATTGAAAAATAAACATTTCAAACTTGTGTTCTCTGCCTCCCAGTTTCGGTTTGTAATGATTATATAACGAAAGAGTGTTCATGTGTTCCACGAAACCTGAGGTATTCTAAGTTCATGTTCTGGATTGTCTAAGTCATTGGGAAGTATTTACTACCGATGAGACACTGTAGCTAGCTAGGTAAGGGGATTTCTGAAACAAAGGTGAGTTCTGGGTCACCCTGACTCACCCAGGTTCTAGATCTCTGTGCACAGTTCTGTGGGAGAACGGAAACCCTGCTACAGTGGGCCATTCAAAGAAACATTTTTCTCATGGCGGAACACCTCCCAGGCAAGGACAATCACATAGCGGATCTGCTCAGCAGACACAGCCAACAGATGCACAAGTGGGAGATTCGTCCCAAAGTGCTACAACCATACTTCCAACAGTGGGGACAACCTGACATAGACCTGTTTACCACAAAGGAAAACGCAAAATGCCAGTACTTTGCCGCCAGGTTCCCACATCCGCAGTCGCAGAGGAATGCAATATGGATAAACTGGTCAGGAAAATTTGCGTACGCTTTTCCCCAAGCACCACTAATACCGCTGGTTGCACGCAAACTACGCCAGCATCCAATGACCCTAATCCTAGTTGCTCCAACATGGGCGAGGCAACCGTGGTACACAACATTTCTAGAACTCTCCGTGGTGCCTCATCAAAGACTGCATCTAACACCCGCTCTTCTAACGCAGAGCCATGGAGACATACAGCACCCAGATCTGCAACAGCTGAACCTTGCAATCTTGCTCCTGAAGTCCTAGAGTTTGGGTACCAAAACTTACCTCCAGACTGCATGAATATTATCAAAGAGACAAGAAAACCCGCTACCAAGTTCAAGTTCAAGTTCTGAGATTTGTATAGCGCACTGCTCACCCAGAAGGTCTCAAGGCGCTTGAGGGAGGGGTGTGCTTTACTTATCGAATTTCCAAGTTTTTGGTTGCTTTCTGAAGGCGAGGTGGGTTTGTGTAAGGCGGAGGTGGGTGGGGAGAGAATTCCAGGTTTTGGCCGCTAGGTAGGAGAAGGATCTTCCCCCCATGGTGGATTTGCGGCTGCGCGGAATGGCGGCGAGGGCTTGATTGGACGATGGTAGTTGGCGGGAGGGGGTGCAGAAGGACAGTCGCGTGTTGAGGCATTCGGGTCCTAGGTTGTAGAGGGCTTTCTGTGCGTGGGTGAGGAGGCGGAACGTTATTCTCTTGTTGACGGGGAGCCAATGAAGGTCTTTCAGGTGGCCGGAAATGTGAGCTTGCCGAGGGATGTCCAATATGAGTCTGGCTGAGGCGTTTTGTATGCTTTGGAGCTTCTTCTGTAGTTTGGCTGTTCTGGCGTAAAGGGTGTTTCCGTAGTCCAGTCGGCTGGTGACCAGTGCATGGGTGACCGTCTTTCTTGTTTCGGTGGGGATCCAACGGAAGATTTTTTTGAGCATGCAGAGGATGTTGAAGCAAGATGATGAGATGGCGTTGGCTTGTCTGGTCATCGAGAGGGAGGAGTCCAGGATGAAGCCCAGGTTACGTGCGCGATCTGTAGGTATGGGTGCGGTTCCCAGGGCCGGTGGCACCAAGAGTCGTCCCAGGCAGAGGGGGATGAGCCTAAGATGAGGACTTCCGTTTTGTCGGAGTTTAGTTTTAGACGGCTGTTTTTCATCCACTCGGCTACTTCTTTCATTCCTTCGTGTAAGTTGGTTTTGGCGGTGTATGGGTCTTTGGTGAGGGAGAGGATCAGCTGGGTGTCGTCAGCGTAGGAGATGATGTTGAGGTTGTGTTGGCGAGCGATGGATGCGAGGGGACTCATGTATACGTTGAAGAGGGTGGGACTGAGTGATGATCCTTGTGGTACGCCGCAGATGACTTCAGTGGCCTCTGATATAAAAGGGGGGAGGCGGACTCTTTGGGGTCTTCCAGCGAGGAACAAGATGATCCAGTCCAATGCTTTCCCTTGTATTCTGATGTTGCTGAGGCGTTGAATGAGGGTATTATGACAGACTGTGTCAAAGGCTGCGGAGAGGTCGAGTAGGATGAGGGCGGCTGTTTCTCCGTTGTCCAGTAGAGTTCGAATGTCGTCTATTGCTGCGATGAGGGCGGTTTCGGTGCTGTGTTTGGCTCGGAAGCCGGACTTTAACAACTTGCTACCTTACCCTTTTCCCTCCTGAGGCAGAAGCCGGGAGGTCTTCTCTCTATTCTTGGGCATTTTTAAACGAGTGTGTTTAACTTCGTGTTTGTAAACTTTATTTTTATTACTGTACAGCCTAAGATCGCGCTTGTGTTATAAGCGCCCAGCTGCCTTGCCTTTGACTTCCCAGCGCTTGTAAGCGCTTCGCCTGCTCCCTCACCCTTGTTTGGGGTTTTAGACCGCCCTCGGCTGAGTGTTGACGCCGAGGGCAGGGATCGCATTTTGACCGCCATCTTGGGGGTAGGACTCTCCGCCCTCGCGCTCTAGTAGCGCTATATAAAGCTCCCCTTTCACTCTGCGCAGCGGACGCGGTCAGCGGACGCGCCGGACCTGTGCCGGAGTCGCGCCAGAGTCCTGCCCGTCTGCGCCCGTCCGCGTCCCGGAGGCGTCTGGCGTGGCAGGGACCTCTGGCCATTATGCTTTCCTATTCCGCGCAGGAGCTCTACTCGCTGCGAGCCGCGGATGCTGCCTGTCACTCAGTATTCCCTGGCCGATATAGGGGTAAACATAAGTGCCCTGTCTGTAAATGGCATCCTACCAGCAACCTCCGTTCCATCTGTCCTATTAAGGACTGTAGCATCAAACATCTCTGCCTACTCCTTAATACGAGGTCGCTGCATAGACACACGCAGAAGATCTTCGATCTCCTTTCTACGACCAGTCCAACTTGTCTGATGCTCACTGAGACATGGCTCAATGAGTCCTCCCATCCGGACATAATGGCAGCCATTCCCTCTGACTATATCATCCATCGACAAGATAGAGACAAGGGAAGAGGGGGAGGAGTCGCCCTAGTTGTGAAAAAATCTTTTTCGAGCATGGTCACGCACACAAACACCATCGCAGGGGCCGACTCCCTCGCCTTTACCCTCTCCTTATCGCCCCAGCAAGCGGTGAAGGGTCTTGTTGTTTATAGACCTCCGGGCCCTGTGGGATCGTTTTTTGAGGATCTCCAGCAAGCTCTGTCTGCTCTTGCTCTAAGATCTGAGCAGTGTCTATTGGCTGGAGATTTTAATTTCCACATGGATGATCCTCAAGACCAAGATGCTATCAAGCTGTTGGACATTACATCTTGGCTGGGCCTGTCCCCCTATCTCTTCGGCCCGACCCATGACAAAGGTCATACGCTTGACCAGGTCTTCTCCACTTCACCTATTATGGCTGTTACACTTCTGCCGGTATTATGGTCTGACCATTGTCTCGTTCATTTCGAAATATCTGCCACTGTGAAACCAACGGTCAGTGCTACGAGACTACAGGGCAGCAGCCATAGGGCGTTTCATCGGGTGACACCAGACCTGCTAGCTCAGGCTCTGGTGGATCCTCCTCTGCCCTACATGGGTGATCTGGATAATGACCTTGAGAGTCTGCAATCCTGGCTCCTAGCTAGATTAAATGAACTTGCCCCATTACAGCCACCTAGATCTGCCACCCAACGGATCTCGGCCCCTTGGTTTACGGAGGAATTGGCCCACTCCCGTAGACAATGTAAAATCGCTGAACGGGCATGGAGAGCCCATTATGACATTGAGGCTAAACAGATTTATAAATCTATGATGAAATCCTATCATGATTTAATTCTTCAGGGCAAGAAAAGCTACCTGGCCAAAAGAATTGAGGAAGCAGCAAACTCCTGCAAGGAGATTTTCTCAATTGTTCGAGAATTTACCACTCCGCGCTCATCCTCAGCTCAGGACGCCCCGGCGGAGACCTGGGCCAACACCATTGCTAATTTTTTTACCACCAAAATTAGGCAAATACAGGACTCCTTTCCTCCTCGACCAACAGATGACCCTCTGATTTCGCCGATCAAGACAGTTCCTCTGTCGACTTCGGGCCCAGTCCTGCTAGACTTCCCGCCCCTTACGGTGTCCGCATCCTTAGCTTTGATGAGGAACCTTGATTCGGGCTCACCGCTTGATCCTTGCCCAGCAAAATTTCTAGTGAGAATGGCAGATGTTGTCAACCCCTTAGCCAATCCCATTCTTAACCTCTCCCTGAGTCAGGGAGCCTTGCCTCATCCGTGGAAACAGGCTATGGTTATTCCTCTCATTAAGAAGCCCAACTTGGACCCAGAAGTGCCATCCAACTACAGGCCGATCTCGCTCCTTCCAGCACTTACCAAAATCTTAGAGAAACACGTTCATAGCGTGCTCTCCAACTTCCTGGAGTCGAACGAGCTACTCCATGGGTCCCAATCGGGCTTTCGATCGAACCTAAGCACCGAGACGGCGCTTTTGGAAGTCTCTGAGATTGTGAAGGAGGTGCTGGATACCGGAGGCAGGGTGATGTTAGTCATGTTAGACCTGTCGGCGGCGTTCGACACCGTCCCCCATGAGGATCTCCTCACTAGGCTACATGACATCGGTCTAGGGGGGACGGTGCTCAACTGGTTTTGCTCCTTCTTAGCCAACCGCCGACAGATGGTCTGGGTCCCGCCTGGATCTGCCGAAATGCCGCCATTGGGAGTTGGAGTTCCTCAGGGCTCAGTACTGAGCCCTACCTTATTCAACATCCTCATGACCCCTCTGGCGACATTTGCGGAATCCTACGGGGCCCGGATCGTCTCTTATGCTGACGACACCCAGCTTCTGTTCACCTGCCGCAAGAGCGAAGATTTCGATGGAGAAAGTATCCGTGAGTGCCTTGGGGCTGTTTTTAATTGGTTCCAACTTAACAGCCTCAAGTGCAACTCGGATAAATCCGAGATACTTTTCTTCGGATGCCCATCGGAACCGGATTGGCATGGTTAGTGGCCCGCAGACATGTTCCCCCAGCTCAGTCATCTAAATGGGCTAAGAACCTGGGAGTTAAAATTGATAATGAGCTCTCGCTCAAATCCCAGGTAGCTACTCTTACAGGAACGTGTTTCGGGATCCTCAGGATGCTTCGAAAGTTCTTTCCCCTACTTTCCGAGGAACATCGGAGGATAACTGTTCAGGCACTTATAGGATCCAGATTGGATTATGCAAATGTTCTATATCTGGGTCTGCCAGAATTTCTTTTACAGTTTATGCAAGTGACCCAGAACGCTGCAGCACGAGCCATTTTCGGCCTGCATCGTCGTACTAGTGCCTCGAACCTACTTCTAGCCCTCCATTGGCTTCCTATACGGAAGAGGATAATGTTTAAGGCTATGACCTTAGCCCATAAAGCCCTGCATGCCAACGGTGCAAAATACCTCCAGAAGAGGCTGGACTTTTACCGGCCTGCACGATCCCTAAGGTCGGAATCATTGGCCCTGGCGGTGGTGCCACGCATAAAGAGGGCCCGACTGGGCGGTCGGTCCTTCAGTTTCCTTGCCCCCCAGCTATGGAACTCCCTACCACTGTCCTTGCGGGCGACATCTAATCTGCTCGCCTTTAGGAAGGGTCTAAAGACTTGGTTGTTCTCTGGTTAGTCTGCCTCTCCTTTTTTGGTTTCTGTTTTTTACTGTTATGTTTTCCAGTCTCTTTCATGGTCTGGAGCACAAAGCGCCGGGACACTCCTTTGGAGTAGCCGTTGCGCTATAAAAGTCCCATATAACATAACATAACATAACATAACATAACTGTGAGGGGTCAAGGGTTTTGTTGGATTCGAGGAAGGCGGCGAGTTGACTGTTGACGGCTTTCTCAATGACTTTGGCAGGGAATGGGAGGAGCGAGATGGGGCGGTAGTTCTTAAGTTCAGTGGGGTCTGCTGTGGGTTTCTGCAGAAGGGCGCTGAGTTCTACATGTTTCCAGCTTTGCGGGAAGGTAGCGGAGTTGAAGGATCAGTTGATGACATCGCGGAGATGGGGTGCGATGATGGAGTCTGCTTTGTTGAAAAAGTGGTGAAGACATGGGTCGGTTAGTGATCCTGAGTGGATGGAGTTCATCAGGTCGATGGTGTCTTCAGTGGTGATTGGGTTCCAGGCGAAAAGGATGACAGATTGCAGTATTGGTTCGGAGGTGGGTGGAACGGGCTGGTCTTCGGACTGGTTTTCAAAGCTGTTATGTATGTCGGCGATTTTGTGGTGGAAGAATGAGGATAGAGAGTCACAGAGGTCTTGGGAGGGAGTGATGTCGTTGGTGCCGGCGGTGGGGTTGGTAAATTCTTTGACGATGTTGAATAGTTCCTTGCTTTTTTGGGCATTGTTGTCGAGTCGATCCTTGAATGCTGATTTCTTGGTGGATCGGATCAGTTGGTGGTGTTTGCGGGTGGCGTTCTTGAAGATGGCCAGGTTTCAGTGGTTGGGTTTTTTCTCCAGGCTTTCTCGAGAGTGCGGCGGAGCTTCTTGGATTTCTTAAGGTCATCGTTGAACCAGGGGGCTTTTTTGTTATTTTGCTTGAATAGATGGTTCTTCAAGGGTGCTAGTTCGTTGGCGCTGTGGGTGATCCATTGTGTGAGGTTGGTGGCTGCTTGGTTTGGGTCCGATGATATGGCAGGGGGGTTCGGTGGAGCGAAGTGAGGAGCTGGTCGGTGGTGATTTTGTTCCAATTTCTTCGAGGAATGGGATGTGGGGGGTTGTGAGTCGTAGTCTTTTTGTAGCTGAAGTGAACGCAGCTGTGGTCCGTCCAATGGAGTGTTGTGGTGTGATCGAAGGAGATGTGCTTGCTGGAGGTGAAGATAGGGTCGAGCGTGTGCCCAGCAAGGTGGGTGGGGGTGTCAACAAGTTGTTTGAGACCAAGATTGTACAGCTTGTCCAGAAGGGAGGTGGTGTTGCTGTCGTTTTTCTTTTCCAAATGGAATTTGAGGTCTCCCAGTAGAATGTAGTTTTCGGAGGTGAGGGCATGTGGCTGATGAAGTCAGTGATGTCTTCACTGAATTGTGTGTGGGGTCCTGGTGGTCTGTAGATGAGGGTGCCTCTGAGTGTGGTCTTGGGGTTGGTGTGGATCTGAAAGTGAAGGTGTTCGGCGGTAGCGAGGTTATCGTCGGAGCTGGTTGTGATGTGGATGGTGTTCTGATGGACGATGGCAATGCCTCCTCCTGTTTGGTTGATTCGGTCCTTTCGGATGATCTTATAACCGTCCGGGATGGCTATTGCGATGTCGGGTGCTGAAGAGGCATTCATCCAGGTTTCTGTAAGGAAGGCAACGTCCGGTAAAGTGGTGCGAGTAGGTTCCAGAGTTCAATGGAGTGTCTGTGGACCGAGCGGGTGTTCAAGAAGATGCACTTGAGGTGGTTAGAGTCAGAATTATGTCTGGAGTTAGTGGATTTGGTGTGGGTCCTGATGCAGTCGAATTTGCAGGAGTGGCAGGTCAAGGGTCCATGGGTGTGTCCTGGGGCAGCTTGGTAGCATTGTGGTATGCGGCCGGGGGTTAAGTGCTGAGAGGGTTGCGGCGTCGTATGTAAAGCGGGTGGATTGGATTTTGCGGGGACCAGGTGGTCTGGGGCTGGGCGCGGTCCAGGCGCGGATGGGTGTAGACAGGCTTACCTTTTGCGCACCTTCGGCGCTCATGGGGCGTGACCGCTGCGCGTGAACGCTGCGCGTAAAAGCATCTGTCATAAGAGGGTAGTGGAGGGGGGAGGGGCGAGTGACGAGCAGCTGGGAGGCGGGAGCGGGGTGGAGACCCGGGCAGGGAGGCACAACAACAACAACAAAATGGCAGGCAGCCTAAAGCGAAACAGGATGCAAATGCGATGCAAATAATGAAACTATAGTAACAGTGCACTATGGCAAACTAGCGTTACGATCTTAAAATGAATACAATGAATAGACAATCAAGGCAATCTAGCGCTACGATCTACAAATGAATACAATGAATAGACAATCAAGGCAATCTAGCGCTACTATGAAAGTGTGCAAATAAATCCGGCAATAACAGCTGTCTGGCGGTGATGCGCTACGATACCAGGCTGCAGGCAGGGCGGGGAGCGACAGCTTCTGTTGGGAACAGGACGGTCACAGCGCTACCGCGGGAAGCGGGGCTAACAGTATCAGTGGGAGGGAGGAGCAGCTGGGAGGCGGGAACGGGGTGGAGACCCTGGCAGGGAGGCACAACAACAACAAAATGGCAGGCAGCCTAAAGCGAAACAGGATGTAAATGCGATGCAAATAATGAAACTATAGTAGCAGCGCACTCTGGCAATCTAGCGCTACGATCTTAAAATGAATACAATGAATAGGCAATCAAGGCAATCTAGTGCTACTATCTACAAATGAATACAATGAATAAACAATCAAGGCAATCTAGCGCTACTATGAAAGTGTGCAAATAAATCCGGCAATAACAGCTGTCTGGCGGTGATGCGCTACGATAGGATACGAGCATGTTATGCTTCAAAGTGGAAGCGTTTTGTCATTTATTGTAATAATAATGACATAAACCCATTAGATGCTTCAACACAAAACTTCATTTGCTATCTTTTGCACTTACATCGTTGCAATTTAGCTTATCCACCTATACGTATACACTTAGCTGCCATAGCAGCTTATCTTCAAAACAGACAGCATCTTTCGCTGTTTCGAGTGCCAGCAATTAAAGCATTCATGGAGGGCTTCAAACAAATCATTCCTCCAAAACACCCACCTTCACCAGTCTGGAACCTGAACATTGTTTTAATCAGACTGATGGGACCACCATTTGAGCCGTTACATTCATGTGAATTTCAATTTCTAACATGGAAGGTGGCTTTTCTGGTAGCGATTACTTCGCTTAGAAGAGTTAGCGAGCTTCAAGCCCTAACTATTCAAGAGCCATTTATCCAAATACATGCAAATAGGGTGGTGCTTAGAACAAACCCTAAATTCATGCCAAAGGTGGTATCTTACTTTCATATCAATCAGACAATAGAACTGCCAGTTTTCTTTCTAAATCCAGTCAGTACCTGAAAGAGCACTACATACACTAGATGTCAAAAGAGCTCTTCTTTACTACATTGACAGAACTAAGGATTTTAGGAAAACTAAACAATTGTTTGTTGCCTTTTCACCACAACACAAAGGCAACCCAATTTCAAAATCCGGGATAGCCAGATGGATCGTTAAGTGCATTTAAATATGTTATCAAAAAGCAAAAAAGCACCTTAACAGTTCCCCCAAGAGCGCATTCTACACGCAAACTAGGGGCATCTATGGCTTTCCTGGGAAACATTCCTCTAGAGGAAATATGTAGAACAGCCACATGGTCTACCATACATACCTTCACAAAACACTACTGTGTAGATGTACATTCCAAACAGCAAGCTGCTGTAGGACAGGCTGTTCTAAAAACTCTTTTTCAAACTGCTGCAGCTGGCACAGGTAACCACCGCTAAGGGAGAGACTGCTATACATTCTATGCACAGATATGAATTCAGCAGCCCACATGCCTCGAACGGAATATGCTACTTACCAGTATGCATCCGTTCTTGGCATGTAGGGCTGCTGACATTCATATCGCCCACCCTCCTCCCTGGTGCCTGTCGCAGCTGTAGCATTCATTCTTTCCTGCATGGACATCTCCTACTTTACTATACTCCATCTCTGCGACAATGGCGAAAAACAATCTGAGGATGGAGAGGATGCCCATGCGCTCTGTAGTCCGAGGGAGGAGCCACCTATCTTGTGATGCTTTGAAGACTCTTCCAGGACAACAATATGCAATCATCCGGATCCAACACTAGGCGGCGATCTATGCACAGATATGAATGTCAGCAGCCCTACATGCCAAGAACAGATGCATACTGGTAAGTAGCATATTCCCTAGTCAGGTAGTAGTGCTACCTCCATACTAGTACCACCCCAAGGTGGGCTACCGTAAGATGAACATGATTTTTCAGAAGTAGCCATCTTTGTGATGGCATTCTTAGGTATTCTGGGACAGGGTTGTGCCCACTTCCCTGAAGAAATGGTCATATAAGGGGCGTAGGACCCCCAGGGTCAGTAGCCTATTGGCTACTAACCTACACTCCCCTAACACCCCTAAATTTTGAACTTAGGAGGAGCCCCTGGCACCAGAGGACCAGGTCCTGCTGATCAGAGAAGAGAGGCCACAAAGATTTGCAAAAGCAGAGAGGAGAGAAGAAAAAGCTGACCTGGCACGAACCCTGCCTGCCTGTCTGCATCCCTCATTGAAAACTGCACCAAAGTAGACTTGTCCTGCAGCTATTGACTCCAGAAACATGGGAGGACTGCTGCCTCCGAAAAAGACTCGAGACCTCACGTGAACAGCTGACCTGTTCTGAAGAAATTTCAAAAGAGAAGACACTGAGGCCTCCGGAATTGCCAAAATCCAACACTCTGTCACCAGTGCACCCGTCGCCACTGGCCCGAGTTGGAGTGGGCCACCGGTGTCAACAAGGTACTCCAGAGCTCGAGTCTGTCATGGTTTCACCCCTCCTTGGACTCCCGACATCCCCTGCAGCCTCTGCATGCAGGTCCTTTCAACCGCGACTGCCGCGGTAAGGAATAACCCGACAACTAAGGGCAACCCTGCACCCATCGCCCGTGGGCCTTGAAGAAGTGGACCAAAGGTGCCCCCATTCTCCCTCTGTCACCTAGCATTGTAAAGCCTGAGCCCACTTGCTGGTTCAGCCCGACCGGGCACCCTGGCCAGAGCCTGCAGCTTCTTTCCATAGCGACCGATCTCCATTGCATCTCATTGGGCTCCCGACACTGGTTTGCAACCTGCACCCCGCCTCCCTCGCACTGTTGGGGCTGCCTTGGATTTTGCCCACCACTCACCTTAACTCCTGGATATTGGTCCTATAAGTTTATGTACTGTACCCGTTTGCAGAAGTTGTTCTTCCTTCCGTAGGATAACATTGCAGAACTCCGAAATTACACTGTGTCCACTTTTTAAAGTGAGAAGAATTTAGGTTTAAAAACGTACTTATCTGAACGATTTTTCTCTGATGCCAAATCATATATAAAGGTACTTGGTATTTTTATAAGTTGGTGTGGATCTCCTTCTTGAGTCGTGTTGTCGTTTATTAATCACTGTGTGTGTTTCGTAAATGTCTTACACTCCTATGTTTTAAGCCTAAGGCTGTTCGAAAACAGTACCCCATATAGAGCACCTTGGGATTGCATCGCAAACCCCTCCCCACTCAATAGGGAACCCCTAGACTCTTTACATAGTATATCAACTTAGACTGTATCTTACTACCATTTCGTTCATTTGTCAATCAATATAGGATAAAAAGATAACTCGGCATATGGAAATAAAATAAAAAAGTTTATTAAAAAACACATTAAAAAAGGTAAATATGGCCACTAGAATGGAACAGAATTAGTCTGGATTAAACAAGTAGAAAAATAAAAATATTTGACAGCTACCAAGCGAGAGCGACTAAAAAGAGCTAAGCAACGTAAGGCGCAAAACAAAGGGTGATGAAAGCCACATGAAGACGAGTATCAAATGGTATGTCAGTGATTTTTCTGCAAGTTAAGCAAGCTTGATGCAGTAGACATCACTGCTCATGCAGAAGGTGACTCGCTCCACATGGAGAGGGTGCAACCTGTAGAAAGAGGATGAAGCTAAGAGCTTATCCTAAACTCCTTTTCCTGGCTCACTCCAAGCAGAGCAGAGTGTTGTGCCGTGAGTGCAAGTAGTACAGAACGCAGGAGGGGCCATGGATCATCATTCACCGAGGGGGGGCATGGCTGTGAGGTACAGCGAGCAGCCACACATTCTGATTTAGACTGATGGAAAGCTGCTGTGATCTCTTGGTGAGCTACACACACAGACCTCCAGACAGAAGTCTTCAAAAAGCACCCACTCATCCCTTGGCCTAATGCTCCATTCTTTTTCCTTTTTTCTCCCCGTAGGGTCGTTACAGCGCCTACTGAGGGATGAAGGAGCTCCAGTGATGTCTTGGTGAAGAGCAAGACCTGCAGGCCATTCTGCACCATGCGCACTTTTTGTAGATTTGTTTTTGATGATTTTTTAACAACTTTTTCAGAAGCCAGAGAAAGCAGATGCTGAGTTGATGTTGCACTGCTGGATTGGCAGACGCCTGGTTGCTCAGAGTTCCCGGCGAGGACCATATTAAGTTTCAGGCTGCACTGGTCTTATCGCGGTATGTTCAGCATGGTTGCAGCGCTGCTGCAGGGCACATCGTTTGGCTGCTACACTTCTCCCTAACCACAGTACCTTGCATTCATATGATTAGTGGATCTAAGAAGGTGGGCTTCAACCTGCTGTACCATGCTGTACTGCCTACCTTTTATATTTAATTTTTAAGATTGGAGTTTGAGACTTGGATTCCTGACGTCTCCCTCAGCTGCTGCTACTCTGGATGTTGGGCGGAGAGCCAATGCTTGGAGCTCGCTGCAGTGAAGTTGAGGTGTGCAGCTTGGAGTTTAATGCAGGAGTATGGGGATGATTTAGGCCAATGTCAGTTGAAATGGGCTAACAGTCTGGGTATACCAGATGTTGATATCTTATTGTCGATTAAAATGGCTGCAGAGTGTCTTATAACCGGGATGATGAAATCCCAACATTTCATGTGCATCTATAATCTTTACTACACTCCAAGTAAAGTTGTTAAATGGAGCACAACGGCAGGCACGAATTGCAGTCGGTGTGGATTGTACGAAGCCGATGAACTACACATGTTTTTTCTTTGTTCTAAATTGTCATTGCTGTATCAACAAATCGAAACTTTCTTATCTATTATTTTAAATTGTGACATTAAGATAACTCCCGAATTAGTATTACTTGGTATAGACCACACTGCTACTAGGCCCAGACCAATCTCTTACTTTCTATTTCTTTGCATGGCCGCAGTCAGATCCTGTATTACTAAAGAATGGATTAGCCAGGATCCCCCCATGTTTTTTATGTGGCGGGAAAAATTATTATTTATGTACAACATGGAATCTGCTATTTATAAGCTGAAGGGGGTTAAAAAAAGAATCATGGGGGAAAAAATTTGGGCTCCAATTGCTGAGTGGATTTAATTTCCTTTATTTTCTGCTCTATTCTTCTTCCATTATGTATTCTGCTAAAAACTGTTACATATTTTGTCTTTTGAATATATTGTGTTATTTTGCTTATTATGCTTTGCTGTATTTCCTTGCAATAAAACAATAAAACTTTTAAAAAAAAACTAAAAAAAACCAAGTAATTCTTGGAGAAGCCAGATGCAGGATTGTTGCTGGTAATTATAAAGAGCCAAAATATTCTCCATGGACTGCTAATGGCCGTAGGATCCTTTTTCATTATTTTTGTGTGTGGTTCCTAAATCTCTCCTCCCTCTGACAGCTATTTTTCTGATGAATGAGGGTGTTTAAATGCCCTCAATGTGCTCCAGGAGCACCTAAAGTATTTATTCAGGATGTTTTTGTGTTTTAGAATCTGCTCCATATAATACACTTTTGACCTGCTCATGTCTTTCCCACTTCCAACAGCAGGTTGAGATAAAATGATGAACATGCGCAGTTCAGAATGTAACCTCCTGAGAGCTGCAGGTTAAGTCTTAATTGAGCACATGCTTCACATGCCGTCCCTGTGAGGCTCATGGCCTGTTGCTGTGGCACAGGTGGTCTATTCACTGCTGTCTGTGCTCTTAGGGGAGCCCCATTCTCAGTTCCGGATGAGGGTCAGGTCTGTTTAGCAGTGGGTCCTGATTCTCTGCAGGCTGCATGTCCCATTTCTATGTTTTCGGGTTTCCTTGTATTTGTGGTTGGTATGCACCTTGTCACTTTATGGATGTAGTCCCCCTTTTCTGGTAGGTGTGGCTTTTGCTTCTATCGCTGTGCAGGAATTTCCTTTCTTTGCTGGATCAGGGGTTCATACTCTGTGCTTTGTAGGAGCTTGGTCTTTCAACCAGGCGAGCACTTTGGGGGTTATAAGTCACTATGCAGATGGGTGTTCCCCAGGAAAGTTAAGACACAAGCAACGTCCCTAACCATTGCCACGCCAAAAACAGAAGTGCCAGGCCAGAGAGAAGTGATAAGAACGTTTCTGCAAAGTTCTTTACTGTGTTTGGGTCTGCAGAAGGTGCTTTTTTGTTTTTTCGCTTACATTTCCTGAAAATGTCAGAGGACAGGCCATTAGCAGGTGCCCCAGCCACCTACCGCCTTGGTGGCAGGTACAGCGTAGCACTTATTTCCTATGCCTTTTAACCTTAAATCATTTAGACATGGTGGGCTTAGGATGGCTACTGAAGCTTCTAGAGGGGTGCACGATTCATGTGACAAGTGTGTAGTCTGTTACTTCTAGTACTGAAGAGTTCAGATGGTTGGCTCCAGAGATTAGGCTACAGCTCCCTAGATCTGATGAGGTCAGGAGATTGGCTCAAAGATAGCAATATATCACCTTCACGACTGAATGGGTATTGGAGATTGACACAGGTATGCCAAGACTGTACCTCTATGACCTTATAAGTGCAAGAGTTTGCCACATGATTACACAGCTTACCATCACTTGGTGGAAGGGTCGAAATTAGCAAAGGGATCAAGACTTGTTCACCTCCTGGGCAGGGTGGGCTCAGGTTAGCCCAGGGTTTCAGAGGTGTGCTAGATGGCCTCCACTGTGGTAAAAAGATGTAGAGTGTAATGTTTTTTCCTCAAATAGCATCTGAAACATTGATCATCCTGACACATTGAAAGCCACTGAAATATCATTTAATGTGTAAATACACCAAAATACAAACCTAGAACTAGTTTACCATCATCTCTGCATCTGGCTGCACTTCCTCTGCGATCCAAGGTGCCATCCAGTTGCTAACTTTGAATGTAGGTCATGACAAACTTTTTTTTTTATTTAACCCTTCTACACATTAATTTTGAAGAGGATTTCTCTTACGGGTTTCCTACTGTGCTGTTCATTTTTTCACTTCAATTTGCCATTTCTTTGGTCACTCCATATGACACATTTTTTGGTTTGCCTGAAAAAGAAACCAATCCTGTTGAAAGGGGTTCATACTACACAATACTGGTAAATTAAATTAAACTAAATGGAAAGGGAAGTGCAGTCTAGCAGCAGTACCTAATTCGGCAACATTGCATGCAGCGGCATACAGGGCAAGCAATGTGGTGAGGAGCTACAGCGTAAGAAGGTAGCAGTATGTGAAAGCAGTTTTTTCGGTTTCCACACAGTTCTGAAAAAATGGATGGACTTAAATTACCAAGATGAGGACTTCAATGTTATGTGGCTTTTTATAGCACATAACCACCCAAGAGGTGTCCTGATGCTTTGCAGATATGTGATGCAGGCCTCGAGGGGCCTTAGTCGAAGAGCCAGGGCTTCAGCTGTTTGCGGAATTCAGATGCAATGAAGAAGCTCTAATGTGGTGTGGGAAGGTGTTCCAAGCCTTAGGGGCAATGCATGAGAAGGCGCCAACTCCTGATCTGCTTTTGCATGTATGTGGCACCTTTGCTAGTGAGTCTGGCTAATTGGAGGTGCCTGCTGGGTGTTGACCTGGCATGACCCGTCCAGCTTGCTGTTTATAATTATCCTGAGGTTTCTTGCTTATTTGCGGATGGGGGTCATGGTGGGTCTGTGGTCCATAGCCACAAGGCAGAGCCCAACGGTGAGGCCCTAGTTCCGAAGATCACATCTTCCGTCTGGTCCTGATTAAGTTTGAGGTATTTGTGTCATCAGCGTAGGTGAGTATGTTGATGTGTGCACGGATGACTTCTGCTAGTGGCGTCATTAGATGTTAAATACTCTTGGGCTGAGCAGAGAACCCTGCGAGACGTTGCAAAAGAGTTTCTGGGCTTCTGAGGAGTATGGTGGCATGTTGCTTGATCAATTGGAGGGCTTAGCCGCTGGTCTTGTGAAGTCGTCTGATCATGATGGGATTGGAGAGTATCGAGGGCTGCGGTTTCGTGGATCATCTGGATTTTGTCTGTTACTGTGATTACGTATTACTCCTTACTGAGGTTTGGTCTGAACCCTGATCACCTGATGTTGAGTAGCTGGTGGTTTGTGAGGTGTCTGTTGATGTTTTTTTCTGTGACGTTGGCCGTGTATGGTAGGGAGATCATTCAGTAATTGGGAAATTTGATTGAGTCTCCTGAGGGCTTCTTCAGTAGGATGGTTGCAGTGTTTTTGTCTGTGGTAATAGGGTTTTGCAGCATGAAACTTTTTATGTATTCACATGCTGTGCATTATTCTAACATCTAGTTGTTGGGCCAAAATTTGTCTGTTTTTGTTTCCCTTTCTTTGGGGCGTTGTCTACCACCATTTGGTGCTAGGTCCTTCACTTGTGACACGTCAGAAGGCGCCCCAGAAGTTCCTGTGCGTTGTAGCCATCTTCCGATTCTTTTTTCAGCCGTTGGGTCTGGAAGCAAAGGGGGACACTATGAAGTTTTGGAAGAAATCCCCCCAAAAATTAAGGAATTAGAGCGAAAGAAACGTTGATCGATCGAGCAGACACCAGAGAGGGGGGGAAAGACCTCCAGACACCTTCCACATTGGGGAATCCCCAAGGAGCAACGACGCAGATGAGTCAAAATAACTCAAACTAGAGGCCATGGAAAATACCTCTTTCAAATTTCACCCAGATTGCCACTACAAATTTGCACAACGCTATCCACACAACGCTTGTAGCATCTGCCTGCAGAGGAATCACAAGGATAAGGACTGCGAGGCCTGCTCGTTTTTCATGTCGAAGACTCTCAAGGTCGGTCGAAAGTAGAGGGAGGAGCGTTATGCAGACATGCGCCAAAGTCAGAAACAACAAACATCGCTGAAGGACTTGGGCCTCTCAAGTGACACGGACGCCTACGGGGTTGCCGCAGAATCGACACACATGGGGTCTGACGCCGAGATCCTTTAAGGCTTACCATGAAAAAGACGACTGACTTGGAGAAGAAAACAGACAAGGTAAAAACCCTCACCTGTCAGATACCTAGGACCCCGAAAATAAGGTATCACAGGAATCTAAGAAAACGACCAAGGTTTAGCTGTGACCAAAAGAAACCCACGGAAAACTATACCTTCGGAGGCAGAATCCACCACACCCAATAAGAGGATCTCCCTGGCTTTAGATGCTGAAAGAGCCCTCAAAGTGGAGAAAAAGAAAAGACGCCTGGAGGCAGAAATGGCGACACTCCTGCAATGAAAGAAGAGGTTTGAGGCCCTGAAGGAATTTAGATTCCCGGCGAATCCCTCTGCTACCGCAGATGCTGAAGAAGAGGAGGATACCCTCATGGCTCCGGCAACCCATGAACCTCCCAAAGAGAGCGTCTAAGAAGAACTCTGCACTCCAGACGAGGAGGAAACCATGGGAACTTTCGAGGCAGAATGGAACGACCTTGACACAGCCCAGAAGAGGTCTGTAGCCACCAGACGACAGAGCCTTCTACAACATCCTCATCAAATGAGTAACTGATACCCAAGGGGTGCCCTCGGGGGAGGAGAATGGAGACTCTTGCTTTCTCTATTAGCACCATCCACCAAGGGGACACAATACCTTCCAATGCTGCCAAGCATTCTGGGCCAAGGCAAGGGTTGAGAAAAAATTCAAACCCTCCACAAAGGCATCCAAGGGAACAGTGACAGACTTCATCATTGTCACCACGGGAAGAAGGATCAACGCTTACTCCTCCACTGTCCCACCTCTAGAGATAGAAAGTAAAAGAATGGACATGGTGGGGAGAAAGTGGCAGCAACACAATGGCGCCTTGCAAACTCTAATGCCCTCCTCAATATGTATGGCCACCAACAATGGGACAACATCGAAGAACTGATGAACAAGCTCCCAGGCGAGGATAAGAAAAGAGCAAAACCCATCATACCAGAAGGAAGAAACCTAGCAAACAACTGTCTGAAATCCGCTCTAGACGCAGCCGATACAATCAGCAGAGGAATGTGCACAGACACAGCGTTGAGAAGGCACACCTCGCTTTGAATTTCAGGCTTCAAGCAAGAAGTCTAATCCTCCATAACTAACAGACCTGTCACAGGAGTCGTCCTGTTTGGAAGTGAGGTAGATGAATCCCTAGAACAAATAAAGGACAATGAGACGGCCTGGTCCATGGGAGCCCTGCAACAGAGGAGCACCTTCAAAGGAGGAGGCTTAAACTCCGAAGACCCACAGGAAGGGAGGTCTTCTCAACAAGTCAACAACAACATCAAAGACAGGGCAGCGGACAGCAATCAAACCAGCAGGCAGAATACCAAGCCTGGCAGCAGCAACCAAGGCAGTTCTTTTGTGTCAGAGGAAGAGTAAGGGGACATCTCTCTAGGGGGGGGGAGCAGACTCATGACTTTGCTACAATGTAAGACTTCCACACAACACTAGTGTGAGGCAGAATAGCACATCCCCTACTTCAACGGGACAACATCACCATGGACAGAGATTTTAAATGTGGTACGCCACAGCTATTGTACAGAACTAACAAACCCTCACCAAATCCCCCACGGTAGAAGAGGTTCCAAAGATCAGAACTTTTACAATTAAGATCGGAAATAAAGGAATTCCTACAAAAACAATAGAGACGCTACCAAAGAGAGAACACAATAAAGGAAACTACTCACCTTACTTCTTGGTACCAAAGCAAGATCTCCCGCTAAGACCTAGCTTAGATCTCAGATTCATAAACAGATTCATTTGCACGCAGCATTTCAAGTTGTCAGCACTACAGGAAGTAATTCTAGAGCTACAAAAAGGGGATTTCATGGCAACATTAGAGATAAAGGACGGCTATCTGCACATCTCCATGAAACAAGCACACCAGAGATGCCTCAGGTTCACCCATGAGGACACTCGCTACCAATTCTAGGTCTTGCCCTTTGTAAGAAAAACAGCACCAAGAGTCTTCACAAAGTGCCTAGCAGCTGTAGCAGCGTCCTTAAGAAGGAAGTCTATCCCTACCAAGACGACTTGTGAAGGCACATTCAAAGCAAAGATGTTAGACACTAGTTCATCAGGTGATCACAACTCTGTAAAAATTGGGGTTTTCAGTAAACTACAGTCGCCAACAAATCCGGAGCAAGAAAAAACCTTCCTAGGAGCAACATTAAACTCCAAGGTTGCACGGGCAAACCCGACTCAAAGGCGAATGGAAGCTATCAAAAAGCAAACTCGCCTCTACCAGAAGGGTCAGTCTCTGACAGGGAGGGCAGTCATGAAACTCATGGGCATGATAGCATCATGCATTCCCCTCATCACCCATGCACGTCTCCACATGGCCTCAACAGAAGTGCTTGTGCAACAGTTGGTCGCAAACCACAAGGAGTTGTGAGGATCTAGTGGTTGTAACCGGAAAGGTTCAGACAGAGGAACCATGGTGGGCATCCAAGAACATAACACATGGCAGACCTTTCAAATCACCAGCTCCCTTACTGACCATTTCAACAGATGCGTCCCACAAGGGTCGGGGAGAACATTTGGGGAAACCTGAGGGTAAGTGTTCAGAGGAACGATACAGACTCTATAAAGCTCATCAACCTCCTAGAGATGAAGACAGTGTTCCTGGCACTAAAGGTATTTCAAGCCCACTTAGAAGGGAAGTCAATATAGATCCAGACGTTCAATAGCACAACAATATTTTACCTCAACAAACTGGGAGGAACAAAATAATTTTCTCTAAGCAAACTAGCTCAGGAAATATGGAAATGGGCCAATTCAAGGAGAATCAGCCTACAGACAATTCACCTGCCAGGAAAGGACAACACCAAAGAGGATCAACTCAGCAGACAGAACAGTTGCTCACACAAATGGGAGATAAAGCAAAGGAGCCTTGCACAGGTCTTCAGCCTCTTGGGAACTCCAGAAATAGACCTATTCACAAGAATGGAGAACAAACAAATGTCAATTCTTGTCTCCAGGTGTCGACACCACCTTCCAAAAAGGAATGCCCTGTCGCTAAACTGATTTGCCTTTGCATAAGCGTTTCCTCTGAATCCTCTGCTACAAGAGGTACTGGAAAAAGCCAGACAACCAGAAACAAATCTAATTCTCATAGCCCCTCAATGTGTAAGGCAAACATGGTACTCAAGACTACTTGAACTGTCCAGGGGATAGATGATCAAATTCAAGGCAGAGAAGAATCTTCTCACAATGCAAAGGGGTCAAATGTTTCATCTGGAACCAGCGACCTTCAGCCTAGCAGCCTGGCGCCCGAATACATTGAGTTCAGACATTTAAACGTATCGCAAAGAACAATGGAGGTACTAAAGAAGGCAAGAAAAAAAAATTCATGAAAATGCTACGCAGCTAAATGGAAACGTTACCTCATATGGTGTACGGAGAACAATACCCTAAATTCAATTCCCACAGGAAACAGTGCTCATATATCTTACACGCTTACTTGACAGCAACATCAACTACCCAAGCCTCAAGGTGCACCTGGCAGCAATTGTAGCCAACAGCAGGGAAGATTCATTTAAAGTTTCTTCACAGCACTAGTCATCAAAAGCATCCTGGATGGGTCCAAAAGGATTGCATCCCCACGAAATGCTCCAGCCCCAATGTGGAGCTGGAACACAGTTCTAACACAACTAATGACTGGACCATTCGAGCCCATGCACAAAGCAGATTTCAGATGCATTGTTAGAAAGACTGCTTTCTTAATAGCTACAACATGTTTACGAAGAGTAAGAGAACTACAAGTATTAACGATTCAGGAACCATACATGCAAATCCACAAGGATAAAGTTATACGAAGGACAAACCCTCAATTTGTGGTAAATATTTTACCGTATACTATTTTTCCATATAATTTCAGACAGGTTACAAAAGAATAGCTCAATCAAATGAGAGGCAGAGTCCGTGGTGTCTGAGTCGTAAGGGCTTTAATCATAAAATGACTAAATGACTCGAGTCAATGGAGATCTAGTCCATCAATACAAGGGTTCGGGTATGCAATGATGGCAGGAAAAGATGTCAACGATTTATTCACAGTACATGACATATATAGTAAAATGACACAATAGTATTGAATACAGTAGGCGTGACAAGTGAAATGTATATGATAAGAACACATGTGCGTAGCAAAAAGGCGTGAACATGGATGTGCACAGAGGCGTGAACTAGAAACGTCACAGAAAAGTGTCATAAGTGGGTGGATGCTTAGAGAATTCTTGCAGAGTCAGCAGAAACCTATGGCCTGGATGCGCGCGCAGCTAATATGACATGTGATTGACGTACATCTGGAGGAAGCTAAGAGTCTGACTTTTAACACTTGTAGAAGAGACAGAAGTCTGGCATGTCAGATCGACCTGTCCCTAAACATATCTGATATCATGTGTTTGGAGGATGTTTAATCTAGAGCAGCGGTCTTCAATCTGTGGGGCGCGACCCCCAGGGGGGTCGTGGAGTCCTGGGAAGGGGGTCGCAGATTCTGCAGAGTGCAGTTCCTGGCATTGGGCTGAGGGTGCCCACGGCGGAGGCCTGATTCACACCGAGGTGTGAAAAACATCAACGCCTCATTAAGAAGTAAAAGGTCGTTTAAAGACCTGTCAAGTACTTGGGTGTGACTGTGTGTGTGTCCCTGAAGCTGTTACAGCCGGGCTCACATACACGAGCTGGGGAAGGGGGCTGGGGGGTGAGGTCTGGGGGAGCAGGCTGTAGTGTAGCCCTTTGAGTTAAATGGATGTTGCGCACCTGGAGCTGTGGGTCCCGTGACACATTGCCCGCCCCCAGCAGGGAGGCACAGAGATGCCCTCCCATGAGTGGGAAAAAAGAATGAAGACGACACAGAGAGATACTGATTTCCCCCTCACCCCCCCCATGAGAGAGGCACAGAAAAGGTGGGTTGATGAATGATGGGTGAATGGATGGATGAAAGGCTGAAGGATGGATGGATGTGTGAAAAGGTGGGTGGATGAATAATGAGTAGATGGATGAATGAAAGGGTGGATGGATGAAGAATAGATTGGTGAATGATGGATGTATGGATGGAAGGATGAAAGGGTAGATGGATGAAGGATAGATTGGTGAAGGATAGATGTATGGATGGAAGAATTAAAGGGTGGACGGAAGAATGGATGGATGAAAGGGTGGATGGATGAATGATGGATGGATGGATGTGTAAAAAGATGGGTGGATGAATGAAGGGTGAATGGATGGATGAAAGGGTGGATGGATGAATGATGGATTTATGGATGGAAGGATGAAAGGGTGAATGGATGAAGGATAGATTGGTGAAGGATAGATGTATGGATGGAAGAATGAAAGGGTGGACGGATGATGGATTGATGAAAGGGTGGATGGATAAATGATGGATGGATGGATGGATGGGAGGATGAAAGGGTGGATGGATGAAGGATGGATGTATGTATGTATGGATGGGAGGATGAAAGGGTGGATGGATGAAGGATGTATGTATGGATGGGAGGATGAAAGGGTGGATGGATGTATCGATGGATAAAAGGCTGCATGGATGAATGATGCATGGATGGATGTGTGAAAAGGTGGGGGATGAATGATGGGTGGATGATGAAAGGGCGGGTGGATGGGTAAAGGATGGGTGAATGGATGGATGATGGATGTATGGATCGATGTGTGAAAAGGTGGGTGGATGAATGATGAGTGGATGGATGAATGAATGGGTGGATGGATGAATGATAGATGTATGGATGTAAGGATGAAAGGGTGGATGGATGAAGGATAGATTGGTGAAGGATAGATGTATGGATGGAAGAATGAAAGGGTGGACAGATAAGGATGGATGAACGGGTGGATGGATAAATGATGGATGGATGGATGTGTGAAAAGGTGGGGGGATGAATGATGGGTAGATGGATGGATGAAAGGGTGGATGGATGGATGAAAGGGTGGATAGGTGAAGGATGGATGGATGGATGTATGGGTGGGAGGATGAAAGGGTGGGTGGAAGAAGGATGGGAAGATGAAAGGGTGGATGGATGTATGAACGGATAAAAGGTTGCATGGCTGAATGATAGATAGATGGTGAAAAGGTGGGTGGATGAATGATGGGTGGATGGAAGGAAGGGTGGATGGGTAAAGGATGGGTGAATGTATGGATGTATGGATGGATGTGTGAAAAGGTGGGTGGATGAATGATGAGTGGGAGGATGAAAGGGTGGGTGGATGAAGGATGGGAAGATGAAAGGGTGGATGGATGTATGAATGGATAAAAGGTTGCATGGATGAATAATAGATGGATGTGTGAAAAGGTGGGTGGATGAATGATGGGTGGATGGAAGGAAGGGTGGATGGGTAAAGGATGGGTGAATGGATGGATGATGGATGTATGGATGGATGTGTGAAAAGGTGGGTGGATGAATGATGAGTGGATGGATGGATGAATGAAAGGGTGGATGAATGAATGATAGATGTATGAATGGAAGGATGAAAGGGTGGATGGATGAAGGATAGATTGGTGAAGGATAGATGTATGGATGGAAGAATGAAAGGGTGGACAGATAAGGATGGATGAGCGGGTGGATGGATGAATGATGGATGGATGGATGTGTGAAAAGGTGGGGGGATGAATGATGGGTAGATGGATGAATGAAAGGGTGGATAGGTGAAGGATAGATGGATGTATGGGTGGGAGGATGAAAGGGTGGGTGGGGGAAGGATGGGAAGATGAAAGGGTGGATGGATGTATGAATGGATAAAAGGTTGCATGGATGAATGATAGATGGATGTGTGAAGATGTGGGTGAATGAATGATGGGTGGATGGAAGGAAGGGTGGATGGGTAAAGGATGGGTGAATGGATGGATGATGGATGTATGGATGGATGTGTGAAAAGGTGGTTGGATGAATGATGAGTGGATGAATGAATGAAAGGGTGGATGGATGAATGATAGATGTATGGATGGAAGGATGAAAGGGTGGATGGATGAAGGATAGATTGGTGAAGGATAGATGTATGGATGGAAGAATGAAAGGGTGGACAGATAAGGATGGATGGATGAAAGGGTGGATGGATGAATGATGGATGGATGGATGTGTGAAAAGGTGGGGGGTTGAATGATGGGTAGATGGATGGATGAAACGGTGGGTGGATGGATGGATGAAAGGGTGGATAGGTGAAGGATGGGAAGATGAAAAGGTGGATGGATGTATGAATGGATAAAAGGTTGCATGGATGAATGATGGATGGATGTGTGAAAAGGTGGGTGGATGAATGATGGGTGGATGGAAGGAAGGGTGGATGGGTAAAGGATGGATGTATGGAAGGATGAAAGGGTGGATGGATGAAGGATGGATGTATGTATGGATGGAAGGATGAAAGGGTGGATGGATGGATGGATGGATGTGTGAAAGTGTGGGTGGATGAATGATGGAGGGATGTGATGAGGTCTAACAGGCGCATTTATGGTTGTCAAAAGTTGATGATGAGGAGTACCAGTTTCTCAAAACTTTTGTCAGAAGGGGGTCCTTACGCCTAAAAAGGTTTTACAAGGGGGTCTCGGCATCAAAAAGTTTGAAGACCTCTGATGTAGAGGAAAAGGTCTCTCGGGCAGAGGCTATTCTATACTGAATGTATGCGTGTCTAGGTGCAAATGCTCGGAGCCAGGGGCCTACCATGGTAACGGGAGCAATGAATTTCATGAGGGAGGACAGAAAGGCTTGGCCCTTGCTCTGCAGTCGGGGATATGTTTTCGTATTTCACTAGACAGGAATGTGTTTTCGAGGAGCTGGGCTGGCTACGCTGATAATTTGAAGGCAAAATACTGTTTTTGGCAGGCAGACCAGGCCGAGCCGGGTACCGCTCGGTTGGCAGGAAGTAAGGCAGAGGTCAGGGATGCGTCTCCATGCTGCAGCTTTCAGAGGCAGCTTTCAGAGGCAGAGGCAGAAGTGGCTTGAAGACAGAAATCAGGGCCTAGCTCGGCAGAGCCAGGAAAACGTGAAAGCGCACCACATAAAGACGGTGGCACGGCCTACTTAGGAACGGAATTACCGATCCATTCATGGTGGATCTGATAGAGAACATGTTAACGTTGGACGCAAATGTATTTGGGTCTTCAGATTCAGTTGTGGAGGGAAATTACATGTACTTGAAGTGCGTACATGGAGCCGTTGGGGTCTACGTTAGGGGACACACTTGACCATAAAAATTCCAATTACCTCATTCCCTCCTTGTCCCCTACGGACCCTTCATGATATGTCGATTCTCATGAGACCATCAATCTGTTCATATAACATCATTTGCTCTTCTTTCTTTCTTCTGGAATGGGAACGTGCACTTGAATGGGGAACACAAGCTGTGGCGCACAAGCCGCAAATCGCTGGCCCACATTGTAAACAGAGACAACAACTGAATACTATGGCCAATATGATTCCTAGGAATGACAGTAGTTTCCATCCCCAGGCTGTTATTACACTCAAGAGCCAACCGGACCAAGTCCATGAGCCTGGATTTTGATGTATCAGATGGGCAGTTTCGTGAAGTCGGGTAATGGCCTTATAGACTGATGGCGCATTATTTGGAATAAATACGCAGCAACTGGATCCGATGACTCTACAAGCCCCGCCCCTATCGGCCAGGATGACGTCAAGGACAAGGCGGTTCTGAAGAACAACAAGTCTCATAGCAGACTGCTCCTCTGTTAAGTTGCCCAAAGCTGAAGTAGTCTCATTCACTACTGCTTCGAGTATTCTGGTTAATTTGCGTATCAGTTTACTATTGGAGACAGTTCCTAGATAGGGAAAGAATCCTTTATTGAAATCTGTATATTGTTCCCATGTAGTTTCAGTCTGATCAACTATTGGGAGGTCTCTTTTGTGTCTAACAATATTAAGGCGGGAATTCCTGTGATAGTCAGATGGGGCTAGAAATACTGGTGGCAATAAGAATGCAATGAAACAGGTACCATCCCAGTCTGGAGGTAAACGGACATAGGCCGTCTGACCACATATAAAATAGGAATGTCGGGAAGCTTTGAAAGTAGACTTGCCTTGATCACTAAATTCGACCACAGTAGTACAGTCACTGTGACCTAGATGTACTGAACCATTCTTTCTGACACATAATACACCTTTCGCTGGTAGAACTGATATGGATGGCAAGTCTGGACTGGTTTCTGACTGAACATTTAGAATCATGAGGTTAAGTGTAAAATTGCCTAATCCATACACTTCGTTTTCTAGATCTGTCCCTGTCATTTGTGGAAGACCTTCTTCGTTCGGGAAACATGCTTTGTTCATGACTGTGTTCAGATTTCCCCATATCCAATTGCCTTGGGAAACCTTAGAGTCAGTATCTATAGAAGATATTAAACTAAACCAGGCACCACAGGAACCATTATGTGTAAACGGGTAAGGAAAGAGAGGCAGAGCTCCCTTGTAGTTCTGGTAGGGAGGGAGTCGGCCACATATCCAACAATTAGTGGCATTGTTGATCTGGTGAGAATGGTGTAACATACGAATGAATGTATTGTTGCGCAGCGCAAGTCGATAAGACAATTCGTGTGGGGGTAGATCACTAAACGTGTGTTCTGCAGTGTTATTAGAAAAATGTGCAAGAGGAAAATACATATAAAGCATCCAACTTAAAGCAATAATCGTAAGACTCAGAAAAAACATAATAAGTAATGTGCAGCCGCATCTGCTCCGGAGACTTTTACAATATTTTCGTTTCTTGGTCTCCTGTCTATCTCTCTCTCTATTTGGGTCTAACTTATACATTGTCAGAACTGCCTAACCGCTTCACCCAGGGGGGGACTTAAACAATTAAACTGTCTGACTTACTAGACCTCAGTTTCTGGCGATACTCCTCTTGGGGAGTTTTCTCTAGAAGGGGGAGTTTGGTATCAGTCACTGATACGTGGGAGTTCTGGGATTCGGATTTTGGCGGAAGTCCATGAAAGCGTTTGACGTTACTGGAGTGCACCCACCCCTTACGTCCCTCAATTTTTACTGCAGTCCTTGTTGTTAACAAAACAATCTTCGGCTCCTTCCAGCGGGGCTCCAACGGGCTTGATCTGTCAAAGTTGCGTACGACAACTACATCGCCTGGAACCAGTTCATGTGGCTTCACCTCGGTGTTGTCTGGGAAGGCTGCTTCGACCTGTGAACGACATGATTGTAGTGCAGACATCAAGGAAGCAAGGTAATCTGTCAACATTGTACTATCAACATCAGTAATCTTTCCCGGCAGAGGCGTCCCCCACATATTAGGAGGTCTACCGAAGACCACCTCATACGGGGATAGCCCTGTCCTAGAGTGAGCTACCATTCGCATATAGAAAAGTGCAACTGGCAATGCTACTATCCAATCCACTCCCTTCTCTTTACACACTTTTGCAAGGCGAGTTTTCAGAGTCTGATTGTGCCGCTCCACGAGACCTGCTGCCTCAGGATGCCGGACACAGTGAAACTTCCACTGGTACCCCAATAGAAGAGAGACCTGCTTCATGAGTTCGGATGAGAATGGCTGACCGTTATCTGAATACACGACACAGGGCAAACCGTATCGAGGGAAAAACTCACGAACCAACTGCCTGGCAGTGGTCGGAGCAGTGTAATCTGGGACTGGATATGCTTCTGTCCATTGGGATAGGGCACATACGACTACGAGGACATACTTAAATCCTCGGCATCTGTCCATCTGGATATAATCCATCTGGAGGACTTCAAAAGGATAGTCGGGAGGATGGAATCCACCTTGCTCTACGGGAATCCCTTTTCCTGGATTGAACTGACAACAAATCATGCAGGTACGCACTTTCTGTTTCGCTGCTGCTCGTAAATGCTTGTTGAACCAAAGATTCTGTACACTGTTTAACATGGCCTTTTCTCCTAAATGTGCTGGACTATGTGCTGTGTTAATGATAACTTGAACCATAGAGTCGGGGAGAAACCATGTGGCTTTTCCCCTCGTCATCCATCCTTTATCTGTCTGGACCCCTCCTTGTTCAGCCCATTTCTTTATTTCATCTGGAGTGGCATGTGTTTGTATGTCGATAACATCTAGTGTGGGGTCCCTGACTGTCATGCAATGTGTCAGTGATGTCGCATCTGTCTTGGTCATGTCCGTCGTTTGAGTATGAGTCAGTGCTGAATGTTTCGCTATTCGATCTGCAAAGTCGTTGCCCTGAGAAATCTTGTCTGTGACCTTTGTATGTGCCTTGCACTTCATGATAGCTATAGCTGTAGGCAAATGTATTGCTTCCAATAGGGCTTGAATGAGGGGGCCATGCTGGATCTTGGCTCCGTGAGAGGTCAAGAAACCTCTTTCTTTCCAGAGGACACCGAAGTCGTGAACAACTCCGAATGCATAACGTGAATCTGTGTATATGTTTACTTTCTGGTTCTTGGCTCGTATGCAGGCTTGGGTCAGAGCAATAAGCTCTGCTGCTTGAGCAGACAGGGTGTCAATGCGATGTGTTTCTATGACTTCAGTTTCAGTGGTCACGGCATATGCGGCCACTAATTCTCCTGTACTTGTTCTTAAACATGAACCATCCACATAAAGTGTCAGGTCTGGATTGGGTAATGCGACATCTGTCAGGTCTTGTCTGGGTTTCGTAACTGTGTCAACTACTTCTACGCAGTCATGTGGAGTGGGATCTATGGTGCTCGATGGTAAAAGTGTAGCAGGATTCAGTGTATTGCAACGTCTGATTTCTATGTGTGGCTGGAATAATGTCAATTCATAACCTGTCAGTCGTGCTACAGTCAAGTGTTGAGTCTGTGTTCTGTTTAAAAGAACCTCTACAGAATGTGGAACTTGTACTGTCAATTGATGTCCTAATACAATGGAGTCGCTTTGTCTGATTGCTAGAGCTGTTGCTGCTACTGACTTTAAGCACGCAGGCAGGGCCTGGGCTACTGGATCCAATGTACTCGAAAAATAAGCACACGGTCTGTGCTTGTCTGCTTGTAACTGAGTTAGAACCGACAAGGCTGTGCCATCGCGTTCTGTGACAAAAAGCGTAAAAGGTTTGCTGTAACATGGTGTCGCTAAAACTGGTGCCTGACATAAGGCTTTCTTTAATTCGTCAAAAGCCTGTGTATGTTCCTGAGTCCAAGGGAGAACAGTCGAAGACGCTGCCTCCTGTGTTGTCAACTGTATGAGTGGTTTAGCTAGAAATGCATATTGTGGAATCCATTGTCTGCAATAGGAAGTGAGTCCAATAAAAGCTCGTACTTCTTTCTGTGTCTTGGGTTGTGGAAGATGTGTAATTAACTGAATTAGTTCAGGTGTCAGCTGCCTACCCCACTTGGTCAGCAAGTGCCCAAGGTACACCACTTGCTGAGCACAGAATTGTAGCTTCGAAGGAGACACCTTGTGTCCCTTGTCCGCCAAGAAATGCAAGACTGTCAGTGATGCTTGTTCACATTCTGGTTCACTACGGGCGGTGATCAATAGATCATCGACGTATTGGAGTAGGGCAGTATTGGCAGGCATGTGAATACTGTCAAGTTGTCGTTTTAATGCTTGGCTGTAGATACTGGGGCTTTCTGTGAATCCTTGAGGTGCGCGTGCAAATTTGAAGCTTCGGCCATTTAAACAGAAACCGAAAAGATATTGGCTTTCCGGATCAATGGGGACACTAAAGAATGCGTTCTTGAGGTCAATTACAGTAAAGAACGTCGCTTCGGAATCAATAGCTGTCAATTAAGGACGAAATGTATGGGACCACGGGATATTGTGGTATAATGCATTTATTCAATTCTCGTAAATCGATAACTAATCGATAAACTGGAGGTGCATTTGGATCAGTACGTTTAAGAATTGGAATGATAGGAGAATTACAAACATTTGAGTCGGTTTCTACAACCACTCCTTGTGCAATGAGCTCGTCAACGATTTTCAGTAAAGCCACTACAGCATCTGGTGGTAACTTGTATTGTCGGATGCGTGGTAGTACTACTCCTGGCTTGAGTGTGACACGATATGGAGTAATGTGCATACAACCTACATCAGTGGGGCCTTTCGCCCATAAATGTGCAGGAACATTCTGTAACCTGGGGTCAAAATCTCTCAATACATAATGGCCTTTGAAATCACGAAGGAACAACCTTACTCCTTCCGGAGAACAACAAATTACAGCTCCTAGAGCCTTCAGGGTCTTTATACCAAGCAAGTTTTCTGGGCATGACTTCGTGAGCAGTAAATCTGTAGTGCGGGACAATGGACCAACTGCAAGGGGAACTGGTTTTGATACTTCATTAACAAAAGGCTTTCCTGAAAATCCAAGGGAAACATTCTGTGAGCCTGAGAGGGGTGCCCCTGGAACCTCGTTGTGACTAATGGTTGTCCTGCTTGCCCCTGTGTCAATCAAAAATTTTCTATCTTTCCCTAATACCTGACTGTGTACATAAGGGCCTTCTTGATCTACAGGAACCTCGATAAGGGGCAAGCCAACCTCCCTCTCTAGGCTGTTTCATGTGTATTGCTGGTAATCGGGGTAGTCGGATTGTGCATACTGATACATCTGCTGTGTGACATGTTGTGTCGCGGCAATGGGCTGTGGCTGTGGTACCGCTACAGGCTGTTGTGGAACCTGCATAGGCTGGACATTCTGTGGAACGTGTTGTTGGACCTGGTCCTGTCTAGGAGGACGCGGTCTCTCTTTAGTTTTACCTGTGGCTATGTTGTGTTTCAAAACTGCACAATCGTTTACATAGTGACCTGGCTGCTTGCAATAGTTGCATATCCCTTTAACAGGAGCTGCTGAATTTGAATTATTTGATTGTGTTGTACCCCTTCTATGACCGTCAGCTGGAACTGACTGAGCAACTAGTACTTCATTTTCGTGTCTTTCATACGTCTCTGTTCGTGATCATGTTCTTCTCTAATTCTGTTCTGGTGATACTGTAACATTTGTAACATTTGGGAAGGCGAATTAGCTTGCCATGTGCTCTCGACTTTCAGAACACGGTTCTTAACCTGGGGCAATGAATTCTCGACTAATTTGGATACAAAAAGGTGTGGGTATGACTCGCTACTTGTTTTCAGGCCACTATTAATAATAAAACATTTCTCAAATCGAGAATAAAAATCACTAGTGTCTTCATCAGGTTTCTGTTTGCAGGCTGAGATTGCATTCCAGTCCTCCTTTTTAGTTGCCAACAATCTTGGCAAAACCTGTACTAACAATCCTGGTAATGCTTTAGTTTTATCCCCAAGACCTAAACCTGGGGTTCGAGTCGTTTCTTCGGCTTCTAATGCAGCCCAATCAATCTTTTTCTCTCCCACCTCCCATTCTTTTTCTTTGAGTTTCTCATAAATACCGGCAGGCAATAACACTTTCAATATTTTCATAATGTCGGGATAGGTATAATCTCCCATGAGTAACATGTCTTTTATTTCACGGTGGAAACCTGCAGGGTCTTTGTCATGACTGGGAACTATTTTCTTCATTTCCAATAGTTCCATTTTAGTTATGGGTGTGTATACATACACACGTGCAAAAGTATCATCAGGGTTCAGGATTGGATGTACTTCTCGTAAAGGATTCTGTTTGTCAAAGTGATATGGTTGCCTGACTGGGGGTGGAACGGAAACAAGATGTGGAGTCAAGAAAGTTCTATATTTGTGACGTTGTTCTAAAATCGTTTCAATTAAATCGGTACCTAGACCTCTCCATCTTCTCAGGAGTAAGTCTTGCAATAAACTATATAACGGACCTGGATCAGATGCTTGGTTTTCATACTGTATAATGAGGTGTTGGGTCATGTATGTACCAGCTAGTCGCTGTTCTTCTGGAGTAAGACTTAAAAACGTTTGCACTACTGAATCGTCTTTATATATGCTGTCATCCCCGGCCCACTGTACTGCGGACCGGGCTAGTTCCTGATCACGTAAGGTATTGAGTTTGTGATAACCTACCCTTTCTTTCAGTACTTTGACAGTAATTTGGAATACATGTTCAAGGGTATATCGCTCTGGTATCGGACAAAGGTAACCTTTCTTGTTTTCTAAACGAATGGGTCTATCGAAGGGCCTATCAAGAGGATACGGTCTAGGGAATTTCTCTCTACCTACATATGCCACCATGTCTCTATTAGCCTGTTCCGATGTTTCTGCTGGATTCTCTGCTTCTTCCTCCTCTGAGGAGTCCTTATCCTCTGACCCAGAATGTCTTTCAGATTCTCGACGGACATGTATGGCTATTATTTCTTTACGGATCTTTCTAACCATGGCATGTACACTTCTCTCTCTATCATGTTTACCCTCCGATATATTCTGACTCCATCTGGTCAATCTATCCATCTCTCCTTGTGGAAAGCTGGGCTGATCTTGTTCCCTTATCAAACAATTAACCAAAAATCGCATTATCAAACCTTGAGTCTCAACTTTCTGACGTGACATGGCCTCACCAACACACTCGGGTCTTTCTCCTGTTCTAATAAAATGATACATGTTGTCTAGATGGTCTGGCATTTCTGGTAGCAATAACAAATAATCTGTAACACGTCTTAAACGTAGGGAAGCTAACAACATGGGTCCTGTTTTTCCAGGCACTGTGTCATATCTGCAATCTGTAAGCTGTTCTTTAAGCTTTTCGGCTGGGGCCCCTTTAGGTGTACGCTGCATTGCGAATTCTCTCATTGTCATTCGTTGTACTTGTGGCGGGGTGCGATAACCTCCTGTAGCACCTCCTGAGGCGGAGGCTTGAGCATAACCTGGCTGTAGGGTCGGTAGTTGTAACGGGGTTGGAGCCTGGCCAGCGCCAGACCCAAAGGGATTAAGCGGATGAATAGGGGGAACAACAGGTACGGGTGCAGGAAGCGGTGCGGGAGGGGTCTGCTGTTGCGGACCCGGGGGCAGATGATCATGGGGTAGGTTATTATCAGCAGGTGGTACAGGTATATGGGCAGGTACATTGGTATAGGCGGGAGCTACGTCGTCTAAATAGGAAGAAAGGAAAATGTCTGCTGCGGTCTTGTGACGTAATTTAGTCGGAACCAATGGAGGGGGCAGATTTTTCGGTGTTTCCGGGGTCGCCTTGGGCAGGCCCTCGGCCAGGACTGGATACAGTCCTGTCATAATGGCGTTACTCTGTCTGTCATGTTGTTCCATTCTAACTCGTTCTCCTTCTTCTAGTAGTTCTTTTTCTTTGGCTTTTTCAGAATCCTCTCTACTTTTCTCTGCCTTTCTGAGTGCTTTCTCTGTCCGTCTATGTGATTCTTTACGCCATAATTCAATGGCATCTTTCTGTGACTGTCTGGCTTTCTTTTTCCACAGCGCTTCCTCTACTCTCATGATGCACTCGGCATCCCATGTCCCTGTAACAGGCGCTATCTCTGATTCTCTGCTAAGTCTTTCGTGTATTCCACCCACAAGTCGAGAAATAGTATGGCATCTAAGCCGTGCTTGTGGTACATAAAATATCCGGGAGTGTCCCTGGGTGGGATGGGAACAGCTTCTTCAAGTATCCCTTTCCTAGTTCCTATCTGTCGTAATTTCGAGAATAAAGGCATCGCTACCTCGATCTAAACACTATACACAATAAACACAGTAAAAATGCGAACAATCACTCATACCACGACATTTAAAACACATTTAAACATTTCGAAACGAACAATAATAACTATATAATTCAATACTAGATGCACTGCTAAACAGTACAGATACACTGCTAAAACAGTGCAGACCGGGTCTGCGTACCCAAACCCGTCTTGACCGGACACAAATTAATGCACCCGTCTAGATGCGTCCCCAGCAACGGTACTCACCAGAAAGCACGGAACGGAAGGCCTCGGAAACTCGACTGGACTGGACTGACGTCACTGTTTCTGCCGCGCACTACGCATGCGCCTCGACACTACAGGTGGGCCTCTCGATACCTCGGACACTGCTCTCTCGGCTGGGCTCTGGTCGGGATCCTCCGCACTCCTCACCGCCTCGTCTGGATGTCGGCCGCAGTCTCCGTCACCTCCGTAGGCCTGAGGGAGATACAGGAAATCCTGCAGATGCGCATGGGGTCCGTCACAGCTATAGTCGGGGGCAAAGCCTGCGACGCATCGCCGGCGCGTGGGGTGGGGGAGGGGTCCCTGTTCGGGCGCCAAATTATGTGGTAAATATTTTACCGTATACTATTTTTCCATATAATTTCAGACAGGTTACAAAAGAATAGCTCAATCAAGTGAGAGGCAGAGTCCGTGGTGTCTGAGTCGTAAGGGCTTTAATCATAAAATGACTAAATGACTCGAGTCAATGGAGATCTAGTCCATCAATACAAGGGTTCGGGTGTGCAATGATGGCAGGAAAAGATGTCAACGATTTATTCACAGTACATGACATATATAGTAAAATGACACAATAGTATTGAATACAGTAGGCGTGACAAGTGAAATGTATATGATAAGAACACATGTGCGTAGCAAAAAGGCGTGAACATGGGTGTGCACAGAGGCGTGAACTAGAAACGTCACAGAAAAGTGTCATAAGTGGGTGGATGCTTAGAGAATTCTTGCAGAGTCAGCTGAAACCTATGGCCTGGATGCGCGCGCAGCTAATATGACGTGTGATTGACGTACATCTGGAGGAAGCTAAGAGTCTGACTTTTAACACTAGTAGAAGAGACAGAAGTCTGGCATGTCAGATCGACCTGTCCCTAAACATATCTGATATCATGTGTTTGGAGGATGTTTAATCTAGAGGAAAAGGTCTCTCGGGCAGAGGCTATTCTATACTGAATGTATGCGTGTCTAGGTGCAAATGCTCGGAGCCAGGGGCCTACCATGGTAACGGGAGCAATGAATTTCATGAGGGAGGACAGAAAGGCTTGGCCCTTGCTTTGCAGTCGGGGATATGTTTTAGTATTTCACTAGACAGGAATGTGTTTTCGAGGAGCTGGGCTGGCTACGCTGATAATTTGAAGGCAAAATACTGTTTTTGGCAGGCAGACCAGGCCGAGCCGGGTACCGCTCGGTTGGCAGGAAGTAAGGCAGAGGTCAGGGATGCGTCTCCATGCTGCAGCTTTCAGAGGCAGCTTTCAGAGGCAGAGGCAGAAGTGGCTTGAAGACAGAAATCAGGGCCTAGCTCGGCAGAGCCAGGAAAACGTGAAAGCGCACCACATAAAGACGGTGGCACGGCCTACTTAGGAACGGAATTATCGATCCATTCATGGTGGATCTGATAGAGAACATGTTAACGTTGTGACGTAAATAATTAATTTACTCTCTTAATTTCTATGCAGGTAAGTACTTAATCAATGATAACTCAATCAGAAGGAAAGAAAACAGAGTCCGTGGTGTTAGAGTTTCTAAGGGTTTTATTCCTCATAAAGGAATCAGGATATCATGTTCTGACCACCACAGGGGTGTCAGAAGGGATAGATGAGCGCGCTCTCGTTTATTGACAATACATAGCTTATATACTTGATTTACATCATAATGTTCAATGTAAGAGGCGTAACAGCTGAGAGAAGACAAGATAACAGTATACACGTGATACCAATACATCATCAAGAGGCGTAAACTAGGCGTGAACTAGAGGTGTGTGCTAGAAACGTCACTGATAGGTGACGCAAGTGGGTGGCACCAAGGGGTGGTGCTAACAGAATGTTACAATGTCAGCAGAAATCGGAAGCTTGGATGCGCGCGCAGCTGCATGACGTGTGATTGACGGGGTGCAGGGGTCTTGACATTTACACTGACGGAAAGAGACAGAAGTCTGGCATGTCAGATCAACTTGTACTTCTATCATATCTGATATCTGATGTTTAGGGACTATACTATCTGGGCGGAAAGGTCTCTAGGGTAGAGGCTATTTTATGCTAACTGTGAATGCGTGTATGAGCGCCTGAGTGTCTACATGTGAAGCGTGGGGGCACGGGGCCTTCCATGGAAGCATGGCAACGGAGGCTATGAATTACTTGCATTAAGACAGGTCGGCCCTTTTGGCTCTGCAGCTGGAGAGGATGTTTACAGGATCTAGTAGGCAGGAATGTATTCTCGGGGAGCGGAACAGATAACTCGAAGGTTATAGTCAGTCTTGGCAGAAAGCAGGCTTGAGCTGAGCGCGAGGGGCCGCGCTGAAAGTAGGACAGAGTTCACGAGTACAGAGGTAGCCCGGGCAGAGCCAGGAGCCACAAAAGAGGTTCAGATGGCAGGAATTCAGGGCCTATTCTGGCTAGAGCAGGAAAAGTGAAAAGTGTACTACAAAAAGACGGTGGCATAGCATACTTAGGAACGGGCTATATAATCCATTCATGGTGGATCTGAAAGAGGACAAGTTGACGGTGGACGCAAATGTATTTGCGTCTTCATAGCTGGCACAGGAGGGAAGTTACATGCACTTTAAGCTGGTACATGGAGTCGGTGGGGTACGCGCTAGGGAACACATCATGGCCAAAATTTAATTTTCCTCATTCCCTCCTTGTTCCCTACGGACCCTTCATGAAATATCGATCCTCATGAATCGATCAGTCTGTTCTTGTAACATCATTTGTTCTTCTTTCTTTCGGTTACGTTTTGAGTGGAAACTGGAATGTTCGATACAAGAGGTGGCACATAGTCCGCAAATCGCTGGCCCACACTGTAGGCACAGGCAGCAACTGAATACTAGGACTAGGCCAATGCCTAGGAAGGATAGGATCTTCCATCCCCAAGCTGTTAACGTTGTCCAGAACCAACCGGACCAAGTCCAGGTGCCAGGATTCTGATGTATCTGATTTGCAATTTTATGAAGACGGGTGATAGCTTGATATACAGATGGTGCATTCTGTGGAATGAAAACACAGCAGCTTGACCCGATGACCTTACAGGCTCCACCTCTATCTGCCAAGATGACGTCAATTACAAGACGATTCTGAAGGACAACAACCCGCATAGCGGACTGTTCTTCTGTTAAGTTACCTAAGGCGGAAGTAGTTTCATTTACTACGGCTTCAAGTGTTCTAGTTAATCTGCGTATTAGTTTACTATTCTGGACAGGGCCTAAAAAGAAAAAGAATCCTTTATTAAAATCAGTGTACTGTTCCCATGCCGTTTCTGTGTAGTCGACAAGGGGGGCATCTCTTCTGGTTCTATCCTTTACTAGATTGCTATTTCTATGGTAATCAGAAGGAGCTAGAAAAACAGGTGGCAGAAGGAATGCAATGTAACAGGTACCATCCCAATCTGGAGGTAGACGAATGTATGCGGTATGACCACACACGAAGTAAGAATGACTGATAACTTTGAAAGATGACTTTCCATCATCACTGAATTCGACCACAGTAGTGCATTTACTATGACCTAAGTGTACTGAACCTTTCTTCTTGATACATAATTCACCAGTGACTGGCAGTACTGACATAATAGGTAGAACTGGTGCGGCTTCGGATTCGACAGTAAGAATCATAAGGCTAATTGTATAATTACCTAATCCATATACTTCATTTTCTAGATCAGTTCCTATTCTAATGGGCAGTCCCTCCTTATCCGGGTAACAGACGTCTAGTAGGACCAAGTTCAGGTTTCCCCAAACCCAACCCCCATCGAAAACAGCAATATCGGGATCTAAAGAATTAATTATCTTAAACCATGCTCCGCAGGAGCCATTGTGAGTGAACGGATACGGAAAGAGAGGCAGGGCTCCCTTGTAATTCTGGTAGGGAGGGAGTCGGCCACATATCCAGCAATTTGTAGCATTGTTAGTTTGATGAGAATGATGTAACATACTAATGAATGTATTGTTGCGCAGCGCGAGTCTGTAGGAAAGCTCATGAGGAGGTAACTCACTAAAAGTGTGTTCAGCAGAGACATTGTAAACAGATTGTTCACGCTTGAAAATAGGATAGTATATAGGTAACAAGATGCTAGCAACAATTATTAATATACTTAGAATAAACATAATTATTAGTGTCACTATGCAGTGACTACGAAGTGATTTGCAATATGTTCTTTTCTTTTCTTCTCTCTCTCTAACTCGATCTAGGGGATACATGTCAGAAACTATTTAACCGATTCACCTAGGGGAGGACTTAAACAATTAAACTGTCTGACTTGCTAGATCGTAACTTCATACGGTATTGTTCTTGAGGAGTTTTTTCTCGTTTGGATTCGGAAAAGTCTTTGTTATCATTGGTGGGGGTGGGTGTGTCTTGTTCCGGTTTCAGTCCTGGGAATGTTTTGATATGGCTTAGATGGACCCACCCCTTTCTTCCTTCCAACTTGACTGCGGTCCTTGTCGTAAGTAGAACGGTCTTCGGAGACTTCCAGCGGGGCTCCAACGGACTTTTCCTGTCGAAGTTGCGGACTAGCACAACATCTCCGGGGCGGACGTCATGCTCCTTCACATCGGTGTTGTCAGGGAAGGCTGCGGCAACCTGTGAACGACATGATTGGAGTGCAGACATCAAGGAGGCAAGGTAATCTGTCAACATATTAGAATCAACATCGGTTATCTTTTTAGGAATGGGCGTCCCCCACATATTCGGTGGTCTGCCAAAGACCACTTCGTACGGAGATAGCCCTGATCTCGAATGGGCGACCATTCTCATATAGAATAGTGCCACTGGCAGGGCGACTATCCAGTCGACCCCTTTTTCCTGACATATTTTGGCAAGGCGGATCTTTAATGTCTGATTATGCCTTTCTACAAGGCCTGCAGCTTCTGGGTGTCGGACACAATGGAACTTCCACTGGTATCCCAATAACAAGGAAACTTCTTTCATTAGGGCAGACGAGAATGGCTGACCGTTATCTGAGTACACGACACGAGGCAAGCCGTACCGTGGGAAAAATTCACGAACCAACTGTTTGGCAGTGGTCGGAGCAGTGTAATCTGGGACTGGGTATGCTTCGGTCCAGCGGGACAGAGCACAGACAATTACGAGAACATATTTAAATCCTCGACAACGGTCCATCTGGATATAATCCATCTGGAGGACTTCAAAAGGGTGGTCGGGAGGATGAAATCCACCTTGCTCTACAGGGACGCTTTTACCTGGATTGGACTGACAACAGATCATGCAAGTACGCACTTTCTGTTTTGCTGCTGCTCGTAAGTGTTTATTGTACCAGAGATTTTGCAAACTGTCTAGCATTGCTTTCTCTCCTAGGTGGGCAGGACTATGTGCTGTATTTATCATGACTTGAACCATAGAGTCAGGGAGAAACCATGTAGATTTTCCCTTCGTCATCCAACCTTGATCTGTCTGGATCCCTCCTAGTTCGGTCCATTTCTTTATTTCGTCTGCAGTAGCATGTGTCTGAATGTCAATAACATCTAGTGTGGGATCTCTGACTGTCATGCAGTTTGTCGGATCTATTGTCTTTATCGTATCAGTTGTCTGAGTGTGAGTCAGTGCTGTATGTTTTGCTGTCTGATCTGCCAGGTCATTACCCTGAGAAACAGAATCTGTAGCTTTAGTATGTGCTTTACACTTCATGACTGAAATGGCTGAAGGCAGATGTATTGCTTCTAGTAGTGCTTGAATGAGAGGACCATGCTGTATCTTTGTACCATGAGAGGTCAGAAACCCTCTTTCTTGCCAGAGCATACCGAAGTCGTGTACGACTCCGAACGCATAACGGGAATCTGTGTATATGTTAACATTTCTGTTCTTCGCTAGAATACAGGCTCGGGTCAGAGCGATGAGCTCTGCTGCTTGGGCAGACAGTGTATCAATACGATGTGTTTCTTTAACTTCAGTTTCAGTGGTCACTGCATACGCGGCCACTAACTCTCCTGTACTTGTTCTCATGCATGAACCATCCACATAAAGTGTCAGGTCTGGATTTGTCAATGGAACATCTGTTAAATCTCGTCTGGGTTTTGTTACTGCATTAATAATCTCTATACAATCATGTGGAGCTGGATCTGTCATAACTGTAGGTAACAATGTTGCTGGGTTCAAGATACTGCAGCGTCTGATGTCTATGTGTGGCTGGAATAATGTCAATTCGTAACCTGTCAGTCGTGCTATAGTCAAGTGTTGAGTCTGGGTTCTGTTTAACAGAACCTCTACAGAATGTGGAACTTGTACTGTTAACTGATGACCTAGAACAATTGAATCGCTTTGTCTGATTGCTAACGCTGTTGCTGCTACTGACTTTAAGCATGCAGGGAGTGCCTGTGCTACTGAATCCAATGTGCTTGAAAAATAAGCGCAAGGCTTATGTGAACCTGCTTGATCTTGAGTGAGGACAGACAATGCTGTACCATCACGTTCTGTAACAAAAAGTGTAAACGGTTTGCTGTAACATGGTGTCGCTAAAACTGGTGCTTGGCATAAAACTTTCTTTAATTCCTCAAAGGCTTGTGTGTGTTCCTGAGTCCAAGGGAGGACAGTCGAAGTCGCTGCCTCCTGTGTCGTTAACTGGATGAGTGGTTTAGCTAGAAATGCATATTGAGGAATCCATTGTCTGCAGTACGAGGTGAGGCCTATGAAGGCCCGCACTTCCTTTTGCGTCTGGGGTCGTGGCATGTTTACAATTAACTGAATGCGATCGGGAGTGAGCTGTCTCCCCACTTTGGACAGCAAGTGACCCAAGTACACAACTTGCTGAACACAGAATTGTAGCTTCGAAGGAGACACCTTGTGTCCCTTGTCGGCTAGGAAATGCAAAACTATCAGAGATGCTTGTTCACATTCGTGTTCACTTCGTGCGGTGATCAGCAGATCATCGACGTACTGTAGTAAAGCTGTATTAACTGGCATTTGGATACAATCTAGTTGTCTTTTCAGTGCTTGACTATAGATGCTGGGGCTTTCTGTAAATCCTTGAGGTGCGCGGGAAAATTTGAAACTTCGTCCATTTAAACTGAATCCGAAGAGATATTGGCTCTCCGGGTCAATAGGTACACTGAAGAAAGCGTTCTTGAGATCGATTACAGTAAAGAACGCTGCTTCTGAATCAATAGCAGTTAACAGGGAGGAGATATCGGGGACCACAGGATACTGTGGTACAATGCATTTGTTCAGTTCTCGAAGATCAATCACCAGCCGGTATACTGGCGGTGCATTGCGGTCTGTACGTTTAAGAATTGGAATGATAGGTGAATTACAGATATTGGAGTCGGTCTCTACGACCACTCCTTGGGCAATAAGCTCTTCAATTATTTTCAGTAAAGCCACTACAGCATCGGGTGGTAACTTGTATTGTCTGATTCTGGGTAGAACAACTCCTGTCTTGAGTGTAACACGGTATGGTGTGATATGCATACAACCTACATCAGCTGGGCCTTTTGCCCATAAGTGATCTGGTACATTTTTCAGTCTGACATCAAAGTCACGTAGAACATAATGACCCTTGAAATCCCGTAGAAACAGTCTGACTCCCTCCGGGGAACAGCAAATTATAGCTCCTAGAGCCTTCAGTGTTTTAATTCCTAACAGATTTTCGGGACATGATTTCGTAAGTAACAAATCTGTAACTCGAGATAATGGACCCACAGCTAGTGGTACTGGTTCTGATACTTCATTTACAATAGGCTGTCCTGAAAAACCAAGGGAAACATTCTGTGAGCCTGAGAGGGGTGCCCCTGGAACTTCATTGTGACTTATAGTAGTGCGACTTGCCCCTGTGTCAATTAAAAACTTTCTGTCTTTTCCTAATACGTGACTATGTACATAAGGACCTTCTTGATCCACAGGAATTTCAATAAGAGGCAAATCATTTTCCCTCCCTAGGCTGTTTCATGTATAACGCTGATAATCTGGATATGCCGACTGGGCATACTGGTACATCTGTTGTGATACTTGTCGGGTTGCGGCAGCGGGCTGTGTCTGAGCATGCTGTGGCTGCGGTACTGCTACTGTCTGTACTGTATGGGACTGATCATGCATAGGCTGTGTATTCTGCATTGGCTGTTCGTTCTGTGAGGTCTGTTGTTGACCCTGTTCATGTCTAGGCGGACGCGGTCTTTCTTTAGTTTTACCTGTCTCGATGTTATGTTTCAGGACTGGACATTCATGTACGTAGTGACCTGGCTGCTTGCAATAATTACATGTCCCTTTATCATGCCTTGCGTCTGCTATATTTTGGCCCCACTTGTTCAATGCGTCTAATTCACTTTGATCTGTCCCAGGCCTGTCTCGTTCTCTTATCACACAATTTATGAAAAATCGTAATATCTGTGCTTGAACGTCAACTTTCTGTTTATGCAGGGCAGCTTTAACACTTTCGGGGTCCTTCCCTGTCCGTACGAACTTATATAGTCTGTCGAGAATTTCCTGCATTCCTCCATAGCATAGCAAGTTATCGGTAGCAGATCTCAATCGGAGTGATGCTAATACCATTAGATCGTCTTTTCCGGGTACTGGATCATATCTACAAACTGACATCCTATCTTTGAATGCGTCAAGCCGGGCTGAGTAGGGAGACTGGAAAGGATTCTGCGTGTCCCTTAAATGCAATCTGTGTGTCGGTGGCGGGGTCTGTAGACCCGCTGTCGCACCTCCTGAGGCGGATGCTTGGGCTTGGGCTTGGGCATTGTCTCTTCGCGGAGTCTGGATTTGGACTTGAATTTGTCGTTTAGTAAGATCAGGTAGTACTGGTTTCGGTAGATCCGTTTTGAGGGGGGGAAGTGGCGGAGCTGGCGGAACAGGGGAGGTCTGTCGCGGTACCGGCGGAACTGGATCTGGGGGCGCAGTGCCACCCCCATCCCTGTCAGTAGGCAGGGCACGAACAGGCAGATTGGTGTAAGCTGGTGCTACATCCTCTAGATATGAATTCAGGAATATGTCTTTAGTAGTTTTATGCATTACTTTAGTTGGAACTAATGGTGTCGGTAAGTTTTTCGGTATTTCTGATTCAGTTTCAGATGTGCCATCTGCTACGAGATACATACCGTTTACAAGATTATTTCGGGCACGGTCTATTTGTTCTGTTTTTACTCGGATCCCTTCAGTAACTAATTCGTTTTCTCGTTCTTTGTCTGATTCTTTAAGTCTGTCTTCTCTACGGAGTGCTTTGTCAGCACGCTTACGTGATTCCTTACGCCAAAATTCTATGGCGTCCTTCTGGGATTGCCTAGCTTTCTTTTTCCATAATGCTTCTTCTACCCTCATGATGCACTCGGCATCCCACGTTCCGGTAACAGGCCATCTGTGTCTTTCGTCTAGGTGCTTGGTGTAATCGGCCCATAAATCTAGATATAATATGGCATCTATGCCGTGTTTTTGATACATAAAATTGCCTGGAGTGTCCCTAGGGGGGATAGGAATTTCTTCCTCTAGTAACCCTTTCCTAGTTCCGATCTGTTTTAACTTGCTGAGGAACGGCATCCTGCTTACTTATTACTGAACGCTAGATCTTTATTCCTTGATACGAGTTGCTAGTTGATACAAGAAATACAATAATACACAACAAAACAGTCACATTCATACCACAACATTAATCACATAAAAACATTGAAGACATAGCTAACTACCCCCTACACTGAATGTACCGCTCAACGGTACGGATACACTGGTGTAACAGTGCAGAAATTCGGAATACTCGATATACTGCTAAACAGTACAGATACACTGCCTAAAAACAGTGCAGACCGGACTTGCGTACCCAAACCCGTCTAGATACGACCCAGCAATGGTACTCACCGGGAAGCACGGAAACAGAAGGCCTCGGAAAACTCGACTGGACTCGACTCGGAACTTCGGAAAACTTCGGAGAACTTTGGAAAACTTCGGAAAACTGGTGGGCCTCTTCACACCTCGGACCTTGCTTCTTTCGGCTGGGCTCTGGTCGGGATCCTCCGCACTCCTCACCGCCTCGTCTGGGCACTGATCGCAGTCTTCGTCACCTCCGTGGGTCAGAGGGGGGTGCAGGAAATCCTGCCAGTACACGTGTAGTCCGTCTAACTGATGGCAGGGGACACGGATTGCAACGCACCTACCGGCGCGTGAGGTGGGGGAGGGGTCCCTATTCGGGCGCCAAAATGACGTAAATAATTAATTTACTCTCTTAATTTCTATGCAGGTAAGTACTTAATCAATGATAACTCAATCAGAAGGAAAGAAAACAGAGTCCGTGGTGTTAGAGTTTCTAAGGGTTTTATTCCTCATAAAGGAATCAGGATATCATGTTCTGACCACCACAGGGGTGTCAGAAGGGATAGATGAGCGCGCTCTCGTTTATTGACAATACATAGCTTATATACTTGATTTACATCATAATGTTCAATGTAAGAGGCGTAACAGCTGAGAGAAGACAAGATAACAGTATACACGTGATACCAATACATCATCAAGAGGCGTAAACTAGGCGTGAACTAGAGGTGTGTGCTAGAAACGTCACTGATAGGTGACGCAAGTGGGTGGCACCAAGGGGTGGTGCTAACAGAATGTTACAATGTCAGCAGAAATCGGAAGCTTGGATGCGCGCGCAGCTGCATGACGTGTGATTGACGGGGTGCAGGGGTCTTGACATTTACACTGACGGAAAGAGACAGAAGTCTGGCATGTCAGATCAACTTGTACTTCTATCATATCTGATATCTGATGTTTAGGGACTATACTATCTGGGCGGAAAGGTCTCTAGGGTAGAGGCTATTTTATGCTAACTGTGGATGCGTGTATGAGCGCCTGAGTGTCTACATGTGAAGCGTGGGGGCACGGGGCCTTCCATGGAAGCATGGCAACGGAGGCTATGAATTACTTGCATTAAGACAGGTCGGCCCTTTTGGCTCTGCAGCTGGAGAGGATGTTTACAGGATCTAGTAGGCAGGAATGTATTCTCGGGGAGCGGAACAGATAACTCGAAGGTTATAGTCAGTCTTGGCAGAAAGCAGGCTTGAGCTGAGCGCGAGGGGCCGCGCTGAAAGTAGGACAGAGTTCACGAGTACAGAGGTAGCCCGGGCAGAGCCAGGAGCCACAAAAGAGGTTCAGATGGCAGGAATTCAGGGCCTATTCTGGCTAGAGCAGGAAAAGTGAAAAGTGTACTACAAAAAGACGGTGGCATAGCATACTTAGGAACGGGCTATATAATCCATTCATGGTGGATCTGAAAGAGGACAAGTTGACGGTGGACGCAAATGTATTTGCGTCTTCATAGCTGGCACAGGAGGGAAGTTACATGCACTTTAAGCTGGTACATGGAGTCGGTGGGGTACACGCTAGGGAACACATCATGGCCAAAATTTAATTTTCCTCAGTTGGACGCAAATATATTTGCGTCTTCAGATTCAGTTGTGGAGGGAAATTACATGTACTTGAAGTGCGTACATGGAGCCGTTGGGGTCTACGTTAGGGGACACACTTGACCATAAAAATTCCAATTACCTCAAATTCCTATGTAAGGGAGTAAACAAATTCCACATGAACCAAAGCATATAGCTAGCAGTCTTCTTAGAAAGCCAACAAACTTACCTTGAAAGAAGCCTTCATGCCCTGGATGTAAAAAGGGCTTTTCTATACTATATGCAGGAGACAAAACAATTCCATAAAGACAACCAGCTGTTAGTCTCCAACTCATAATAATAATCCACATTTGTGTAGCGCGAACAATCACTTGTAAGGGTCTCCGGGCGCTGGGGGCCGGCAGAAAGATTAAGCAAGCTATTGCCCATAGTCACATGGTGCTGGGCTAATTTGCCGCCAGTGCCGGGGATCAAACCGTGATCCCCAGATTCCAGTGTCAGTCGCCCTGGCCGCGGCGGCACACCTCTCCCACTCAGTCCAATAAGGGAGCACCCGTAACAACGGCCACAATTGCATGTTCAATTGTAGAGGCAATTCAAGTATGCTATGCCTCAGTATGAAAAGCTTTAAACCCGTGGCCCAAAGCCCACTCAACAAGGAAACAAGCATTTACATAGCCAATAGGTCTCGCCTTTGGGACCATATAAGTGGACTACTGTTAACAAGTAGGCAGTAGCGCTTGTGAAAAGAACATCGCTATAAAAAAAATAACATATGCAAAAGCTTGAAATTAGAGAGCATTTCTGCTCGGACGGTGCGGGTGCTCTAAGGAGAACGTTTCTGTCCGTAGTAACGGAGCGCCAGAGCTCAGACAGAGTGCGCTTGTGCAGGGTGAAAGAAGTGCAGGGAAATATTTTCTGTTTGTGCTTGTTCAGAAGCTGCATATAGTGTGTTTCCATGTACAGTGCAGGCATTGCGAGGTAGAGGTGGGCGAGCCAATACATTATAAGGGAGAGCCGAACCAAAAATCTGTGCAAGAGCCGAGCAGTAAAAATGTTTGGCATGTTAAATAATCATTAAAATCAATAAAACAATCAATAACAATGATTACACCAATACTGGGAGTTCCAATGAAGCAACAAATGAAGTAATAGTTCTGGAAACACGTGTTAACTTGAGTTACTTTTTTGTCAAATTTAATATAAATAAAAAACTATGAAACAGTAAAATATCAAGTACTGTGAGAATCACGTTCTTTCAATGTAACTTTGGAAACCGGTCTTGTCCATTGTTGATCATCGCAAGAGAAATTATAGGAACTAACTTAGTGAATAGAAACTGCCCCCAATATCCTGCAGCCTTTGACATTTCTCCAAAAATCTGCCACCCGATACTAAGCAATGTTTAGAGAAAACTCTTTTTGGGTGGTTATCAGGGTCTGTTTCTTGTGTCAATCTGACCCTCCCTCTGGGTCTTCTCTAGACAATGGAGTGACTCAGTTACTGTGCCGTCCAAGAGGAGGCATCCAGCAACACAGCATAAGAGGCTAAGGAGCTGTAGCCCCACTTACTGTACTTTGCAATGTCCTAAGGAACGCAAGCAAGAGGTTCACTACTAGTCATAACAAAATAGGCTGCCATGGAACAAGGCATTAAGTGCGTCGCTTATGCCGGCTGTAGGTCACGCACTGTGACAGGAGGATGCCTAGGCACTCCGGCGAGCAGAACTGACATGGTGAAAATTGCCATGACATGGTCTCAAGATGTCGGGCAAGGGAGAGGATCTCGCGTTCCGACCACAGCTACCAGGTTATTCTTGCCAAATCGCTGCATCTCTCCGTACCTTAAGGAAAATATGAGTGACCGTGTGTGATGTAACTAACTAATGCTTATTATGTAAAGCACTCCTATACCTTTTGGTGAAGTTCAAGTTATATAAAATGCTACAAAAAATCTTGAAAAATAAAAGTGCGAGGGAGGCTGCACTGCAGACTAAGCGCTATGGCTGCAAAGAGACGCAGAGTCTCCATAAGTACGGCAGAGCAATCTATTTGGCTGCAGTGTGCCCCAGTGAAAAAAAATAATTTGTGCATGATCCTCTGCACTATTAAGCTCACCCACCTTACTGCCAGTACACCACTGCGCCGGCCTCCATTCTGTATAGTGATTGCCCTGGTGAAATCACGACAAGTGAAACCTTCTTTGAAAAAAAGACCGAAACACTCATGTGCTGGCAGAAACGTCCAAAACAAGTTACCACCTACATAACAACCATGAATGATGAGAGATGGAAGGACTGGCGGATGCCGCGTGTGTGGATGGAGAATCCAGTGCCAAAGAGGAGTGAAGTGACTAGGAAAGGGAGATCGCAATAACTGCAAGCGAACGAAAGTGAAAGCGCCAGGATGTGTAGCCACGAGCTGAACGCTCGCGCTGAAAGTAAAAAAAAAAAAGGTGTGCAGGCTGCAGCAGTAGGCATGTGTGCTTGGAAGAGAAGTCTTCACTTTTTCAAGCACTGCGCTTGTGGTGTGCCTCTGTGTGCTCCCGCTAGGTGGGTGCTGCCACAAGTGCAGTGCTTGAAAAACTGAAGAGCGACGTCTAAAGGCCCTCCTATGCACGCTGCGTAGGCGGACCTAAAAAGGGGCAACCCTGGCCTTTATGGCCAATGTGCCAATAGACACCATTTGTGCTGCAGCAACATGGGCATCCCCACACCATTCACCAAACATTACTGCGTCGATATACAGATGACTAAGGAAGCTCAAGAGGGGCAAAAGGTACTTCAACATCTGTTCACAAAATCTTGCTCATCTTACCACAACCACCACAAAGAGGGGGAAACTGCTACATAATCTAATGCACAGCATGGGAATCCAGAAAAGGATTTATGCTGCAAAACGAAATGGTTACTTACCAGTAGGAGTAGTTTTGCTGCTTGCCTCAGAGGAGGAATGCAAACAGTTGGGGAAAGAATATCATATAAATAAGGAACCAACAACTGAAGACAAGATTGAAGACATACCCTGTATTACAAAGTAAGGAAAATGGGGGGGGGGGGGAAATCTGAAGATGGCTACCACGCACAGGAACAACCGATGCACTGTTGGACGTCCCATCAGGGATGGACCTAGAACTGAGACGTGTTCGGCGAGTCCGAGGTTTCTAGGGCTTTCAAGGATTGCGATTGCGTTGGGATTGGTCAGGTCTTCTAGGTGAAAGTTGAGGTGTCCTAGGAGGATGTAGGTGCTGGAATAATTGATTAGTGGAGCAACTAATTCCGGGAAGTTACTGGTGGAATTGGCTCTGATCCTGGGTGTCAGTAGACTATTGTACCACTCAAGGTGAAGTTGGCTGGAATTTGTAGTTTGAAGTTGGGGTGTTCCATGTAGTCTGTTCCAGTTTCTGTGTTACTTTGCTGACAACATTTAACTTGGACAAGATTTCTGTGATGAAAACATGCCACATGCAAGTTCCCAGTCCATTTGTGCTCTTCAGTATAAATGTACTCACTGAGGAGGTGCCATCTTGTTACGTTGCTGGCCCAGTGGATAACAAAACCTCTGCTACACATCATTGCATGGTAGTCCTGTGACCAGTCCCAAATCTGGTCTACTCTCATCCTATCACTGTGACACTCATTTAGTCCAGTGGAATGCGATGTTCTAAGCAATAGCTGTTTCTGTGGCATTGTATGTTTCTGCTGGTTGGCGACGAATGGGTCCTCACCCATCTCAGTCTTTATTTTGCCCTCTTTCCTCTTCACTTCCAACCTTTATTTTGCTGGGGTCCCCCTGCTAGTGGGCGGCACTGGTTCCGTGGTTGTGAGACATGGGAGTCTTGGTTGCTTCATGATTGCCTAGGTAGACTAATTAACCATCAAAGACCTTAACATTTAAATTCTTGTCAGAGTTTGTAAATGTAAGACTGAAAGAGCATTTCACACTTTTAAAGTTGATAAAATGAGCACCATTTAGTTGGTTAATTACTGTCGCAAAGAGTCTGTTGGAAATGTTATGATGTGATTTTCAGTATTTATTTCTATGACTAATTTTATTTTTTCTGCAGTGGGGATGCTTTGCATCCCTGCCTTTTTCTTTGCATTGTAAGCAAGAGATTTTGCATGTCTTACAGCTAAACTGCATTCCAGTCAAACATAGTTCTTAAAACCAGACTGTGCGAATACCTATGGTTCCACAAGCTGAGCTGTCAGATTGACTAAAAAAGATCTCTGGATTAGTTACTTAAGGTGTCAATTATTTAAGTGGTCCTGGAAATATTGAACAGATGTGTTCATGTTGTTGACACTCGAGTCAGAGAGCGTAAGTGTTTGTTATTCTTACCTTCATTTAGAGCGTATGTGATTCAGGAGGGCGACTTTGTGAGTTTGCAAGTAAACCGGACATTCTGGTTACTCCTGTCCCAAAGGGAAATGTGCATTTTCACTTCTACCCCAAATGGAACTTTGTTGGGGCAGTTATATGACAAAACACCTGCTGAAGCCTGCACCTTTACCCTTTGGCACACATACATGCCCCCAGATCACGCTCCACCCTTACACCTTGTGTTCATTTGACCCCAGAAACTACACCTAAAAGGGTGTTCGATGAGGACCGCATGCAGCCAGGACTCTTTGATGCAGCACTATCTCCAGCATCATGCAGTCTTGCTAGTCATGACGACTCGCAGTATGTGGAAGCTTCAACTGAACCAGCAAGGAACCTTTTCCTGGCCTTTGCACCAGGCCGGAGGAGAGCAGGATCCAAGTCGGCCATCTCTTCTGGTGTTCCTCTCATAATAAAGCACAGGAATCACAGGCCGCTTTGAAGGAGAATGTGTGTGGTCTTGGCAACCTTGTTGCAGGTGGTTCAGATTAAAATGTAGACACTGGTATAGGATGAAGCAAAACCAAAGGGGATGATGGACGGAGTGCTGAACATTGCAGGCACTTACCCCCAGTCAACTGATCTGCGTTGAAACCTCGTTCTTTAGCTCACTCCACCACCCCAGTTCAGACCCAGCTATATGCAAATCAGTCTTGACCCTGTGCCTCCTGGGAACAGTCCAGCCCGAACTGCCAAGCCATGTCTTCCCTGGACCAGAAACAAGCATCCTGGGACCGGTTTCACCCCCCGGTTGACTGGGGGTGAGTTCTTGCAATGTTCAACACTCCGTCCATTTGTTTTGACAGGCATAGGATGCAAATATTCTGTTACGGTCGAAACGGATGTGAGCGCCCCAGCAGGTCATCTCCTTCCAAGGGTACCAACAAACTAATGCCAACTACCCCTTTTTCTGCAACTTCCCACTTGATTGCTGCTGCAAAGACTTGGAGAAGTTAAGCCATCTGCTGAAGAGGAGTAGGCTTGTGAAAGCTATAAACTCCCCAGGTAAATCAGTCGGCCCAGGGTTAAGCTGTACTAGACCTTACAAAAGCATGGTTAGTGTGTGCAGTCACCCAGAAGTTGTGCTTTCCTCTTTAATTGGAGGGAGGACTCAACATTTTACCCATGTGGTAGGAAAGGACAGTCACCAAGGGAATGCTGAAAGCCAGAGTACACTGCACAGCCTTTAGTTTTCAACAGCCTCTCTACATTTTTCCACGAAGTCCTCATTTTTGCAGGAGACTTCACTTCAGCAAGACTAGATCTCTTGCCTTCTGAAAGTGGACTGTAAAACAAGTGTCATTGTATTAACGTTTGCAGTGGACGTTTGCCAGGTGCTTGCAGTAATCAAAATGTGCAGTTGCCTTAGGCCAGTCCTCGAGTAGCGGTTAATAATAAAATTCACCATAAGAACTGAGGGTGCCAACACTTTATAAGTTCAGGTTCTATATTCAGAAGGACTTTCTGTTTACAATTGATACTTATCTTGACCGCACCGAAAAGGGAAAGGGGGAGGACGCTAGGAGATTTGAGAGCATGTTAAAAGCTGACCTGCACAAAGACATTGAGTTCTCAACTTGGTGTGGCCGCCCAATCTGCCTTACTTGGCTCATCTTCAGAGGCAAATGATTTTGGTTGTATCAACATCTGTGTGGCTGGCTAGTTGGCACCTCTGAGATGAGCTGAAAATTATGTTCATAGTCCCATTCATTTACTTGTCTTTTTGGTGTAATAATTCAGCAAATGTCTTTTGTTGCAGTGGATTGGGTTGCACAGAACAACCTTTGGCAGTCTGACATTCTGCCGATAATCAAAGATGGTCAGGGCTCATCTTTGGATTGAAGTCCCAGTTGTCTGGTGCTGTTCAGATGGACTAGTTTTACATAATGTATTCTTTGAAGAGAGGTGGAAGTACAGGGATCTTTTTATCTGTGTTCACATGTGTATAATGTCCCTCATCTAATGAGTGTCATTAGTGCTGCTGAAAGACTTACAAGTCCACGAGTTCTAGATCCCAATAGGGTTGTTTTAAGTGTGAGATTCTGAAGGAGACATCCAAGCCGTTGAGTATTGCAATTAAAGTTTTATTACTGCCCTAACTTATTCACCCTTTTGATTGTTCAGAAAGAACAGGATAAAGGGAAAGATATTAACTTCATACTTGGGTGTTACAGCTCATTTTTTTTCTGTGAATAAACCATGACTTATACCATGCATCTATCGCCTTGTGTTTCTATTTTTCCTTGTCTTTGAATGCTGGGCTTATTTTACCACCCTTGTGCTGATTCAATAAACTTCATTGTTCTTTGTTTTTTTAAATAACACTTTACGTGGATGGTTTTACAGCTGTTCTGCTGATTTAACAAGTTTAGTAGTCTGAGCCCATGTTTTCATCCGTCATAAGAACGAGCCGGAGGAGCCTGTGCCAAAGAAGAGGGATCACGCCTTAGGGAAGAGCCACGTTTTTAGGCTCTTTCTAAACTCGATTAGGGATTGATTTGTCTAATACTCTGAGCTAGCTCATTCCACAGATGGGCAGCAGCCACACTAAAGGCCCTCTACCCCATCCTAGACCACTTGAATCTAGGAATTGCCAGAAAACTTGCACTAGAAGAGCGAAGCTGCCTCTTGGGGAGGTACCGGGTACATTTTTCCTGTAGTGGGACTGGGGCCAGACCGTGTACCGCTCTGTACACCATACAGAGTGGTTTAAAGTGGACCCTTTCCTTGATAGGCAGCCAATGGAGATCTCTCAGAGCAAGAGTAGTGGAGGATCTGCGTTGCCTATTTAACACCAATTTTGCTGCTCAATCAATCAATCAAGGCATTTATTTAGCGCACTACTCACCCAGAGGGTCTCAAGGCTTGCTCCCGACTGGACTCTCTGCTGCCCCTGAAAGATGTACTAGTGCAGTCTGCTTAACACTGTGCTTCTCACTACAAGGGTTCCAGTGGAACAAATAGAAGTATATTCGATGAATACAGAACACTCTCTAATAATAGTTTGAAGGTTACCGAGGATGTAGGAAGGAAAAACAAAATCAATGTCTATGAATTCAATAGTCATTGTATATATTATTGAATATTGTTTATATGGTCGTTTTCCCATTCCCTTGTAAATATACCCTTGCTGAAACCGTGTACATAACTGTCACTTGCTGTTACCTTTATGTGTGCTTAAACCACTCTTTCGGTTCACACTTTACACTTGGGACTCCTTCCTTTTTACGAAAGTCTTCACATTTATATATGTAAATTATAATATGTAGATAACTGTATACCTTTTGAATTTTGGTAAAAATAACAACTGATGGTATTTCAATTGGTGTTATGAGTTTTGTTTTTCCTTCCTACATCCTAGGTAACCTTCAAACTATTATTAGACATTGTTCTGTCTTCATCGAATATACTTCTATTTGTTCCACTGGAACCAATGTTTTTTGATATAAAATATGTACCCTGGTTCCTTAGTGGGTAGGGTTCCCTTGTTTTGTGTGTGACGTCTCACTACAAGGGAGCGCAAGTCCTTGGGTAGTATTGGGAGTATCTGATGCAGCATGCGCATCAAAGAGAAGCCCACACTGGCTGTCTTGTTTGCCTGCGACTCCATTTGGAGATTAGCATCCATCAGAACCCCCAATTTACGCACAGTGCTGACAGGGACCAAAGGTTCCTCCTCAGGGGTAAGCCTAAACTCCAATGGTATGTGTTTAGGCATCTTAGAAGAAGAACAGTACATCACTTGAGTCGCCCCCCCCCCCCCCCTCTGTTAGAAGGTGGTTCTGACACTAGGGACCGCCTGGATTTTTTGATTTTTGAGCACCTAATTGTTTTTTTTTTTTTTTTTTTGTATTCCTCATATACCAATTTTTTGGGTGCTCTCCCCCCCTGACATCTCGATGTTACGACCACAGAATTTGATGCCAGTGGAGGCAGGAAAAGATACCCCCTCTAGTGTTTACTGTTTGCTTTATCCACCTCAACCTCTGAGACTTGGCGGCCCCCGGATTGGTTGAGGACTAAGCACCGACAGTAGCCAGGTGAAATCATCGGAATACTCTCATCTGTTCCGCCATGCCACAAGGAACTCCCAGATCTTGTACTCTGAGGGATTATCACATGCTATATCAGACTCACTAATATATATAATATACCTTAAGCATTCAGAAAAAGTGGGAGCATCTTCAGATTTCCATACTTTACATATTTCTCGTCTTGCCAATAACATCACAAGGAAAATAAATTTAGTCTGCAGATTATCAAGGTGGTAATCCGCCTCTAGACCGAACAGGATCATTACCGGTGACACCACAATCCGTGTTCCTAATACATCCACCAAAAAACCCTCGATTTTTTCCAAAACAGGTTGAGACTAGGACATTTAACAAACATATGTAAGTCATCTGCCTCTAAAGATTTGCACCATGGGCAGCTATATTGCAGGTTTGGGATCCTTGTCAATCTTTTTGGGGAAAAATACACCCTGTACAGTGTGAACAGATGGTTTCGTTTAAGAGGAGCTGACTTTACTATTCCGTTCACCAGACTAAAAGAATCCCTCCACAGGTCTACCAGTTTGTTACTATCCAATCCCTCAACATTTCCCCAGAGATTCTGAAGTTCCAAATCAGTAACTCCCTCTTTTTCCATCAATGCCTCATACCAGAAAGAGAGCTCTTTATCCCAACGCCCCTTTCTATTTACAAAATCAAATTTCGGGTTAGATGCACAATCCAATATTTCAGTAGACCACCAGCTTGACAGCTGGTAATATTTAAATCTTGTAAGGGTTCCTCCAGTCAACATGAAAAGGGAATCCCACCCCAATAGCTGTTGGTCATTTTGTAGATCTCTCCACTGCATTAGCCCTGCTAATTTGAGAGGGGTTGACAGTTGGTCTCTAAGACATTCTGGGGTCCCTTGAGAGTCCCATATTGGGGCCTGAGGAGCATAGTATGGAATTTGTAGTTTTTTCCTGAAGAAAACCCAATTCTTCAGAGCCGTAACTAAAACCTTTAGTCTGACCTTTTTATAAAATCTGGGGTCTCCAAACTTAAATAAGAAATATTCATAGCCTTGGGGGATATCATGCAATATTGCCTGAAACAAACGTCCCAAAAAAGATGCATCTGCCTTGCCTGCCATAACTCGGAAATTTTTTAAATGGAAGGAATGGCCATAATGCAAGATGTCAGGTAGCGCCAGTCCTCCCATTTTTAATTGTCTCCTTAACTTCTTAGCAAAAATTCTGGGCATTTTGGAGTTCCAAATAAATGAACCTATTTTTCCTTGTAGTTTACCCACCTCCTTTGTATCAAAAGATAAGGGTATTGAGTTAAATAGGAAAGTTACCTTTGGCAGTATAATCATCTTTATAAGATTGACCCTCCCGAAGATGTTTAATGGGAGCCCGGACCAACGCTGTAATTGTCCACAAATGTCCTTATACACCTTGTCCAAATTAACTTTCGATATCTGAGTAATGTCCTGGACTAACTGTATCCCAAGGTACCTCATCCTTAATTTTGCTTCGGGCAACACTACCTCCTGATTCCATTGCATGATTTCTGTTTTTTCCCTATTTATTCTATATCCAGAGGTCTCTCCAAAAGCTTCTGCATGTTCGAAAAGTCTAGGTATTGCTACCTCAGGATTGGAAGTGAACATTAAAAGGTCATCTGCATATAAGGCGAACTTTAGATCCAAATCTGTTATGGAAAAGGGTTTTATTAAATGATCTGCCCTTAATTTAATCACTAATGGCTCAATATATAAGTTGAACAATAAGGGGGAAAGGGGGCACCCCTGCCTAGTACCCCTTGATATTTGAACCCAGTCTGTGAGCGTCCCATTTACAAAAATCTTTGCCTTTGGGTTCAGGTACAGCGCTTTTACAGAGGTGATAAAGTTAGTTGGTAAGCCGAAACCGGACAGTACATCCCAGATATTCCCAATTGACTTGATCAAATGCCTTTGCGGCGTCTATTGCTACAATGGTCAACTGAAGTTTCTTATCAGTAGCATAGTCTATTGATGTAATGGCCTGAAAAGTCAACTCGTTAATCTGCCTACCTGGCATGAAACCCCTCTGATCCTCATGCACAATAGTTTTAATTACTTTGGCCAGCCTCGCCGCCAAGACTCCTGCAAAAATTTTGTAGTCAGTGTTCAGCAGCGAGATTGGCCTATATGATTCAATAGTCAGGGGGTCCTTTTTCGGCTTCAGGATCAAAGCAACTGAGGCCTCCAACCAGGTCTTTGGAATAGGTTCACCAGCCAGATATATTTTGTCAAACAGAGAAGTGAGAACTGGGACAATTATCTCCACACCAGTTTGATATACCTCCACAGGGAGTCCATCCGGGCCCGCAGCTTTTCCTTTTGCCATGGTCTTCAGCTGATTATGTACTTCCCCCTCTTTTATCTCAGATCTTACAAAGTCAAAGTCGTCCTCCTAACACTGCGGAAGTCTGACCCCCTCCAACCATCCATCTACATCCAGATTAGATTTATCCTTGGTTTCGGAATATAGGGTCTGCATGTATCTTCTTGCCTCTTCCGATATTAACTCATTAGCATAGGAGACATCTCCAGAACTTTGCACTCTGAGGCCGTTGATTTGATTTTTTGCTCTATCAGACCTAGCCTTCCATGCAAGAAGGCGGGCACATTTTTCCCCATATGAGAAGTTGCGAAGTTTACTTGAATCCCATTTTTCTTTGATAAACTTATCAAGATTTGCCTGATATTTCGCTTTCAAATTTTCTAACTCTTGTTGTAAGATGTGTTTGTTAGCATGTTGTTCGAGTGAAGCCTTCTGCAGCTGTTGCTCTTTTTGCTTGATCTCCTGTAATGAATTCATCTCTGTTTCCTTTCTAATCTTACTTCTCCTTATCATTATAGTGGTAAATAGACCCCTTAAGTAAGTCTTGAAAGCTTCCCACACTATTTGTTCTGGAGCGGTGGCCTTGTTAAACATAAAATATTCCTCCATCTGTCTCCTCAGATCTCCCTTGATTTCCTCCTGTTGTAGTATCGATCTATCTAATGTCCACCTTCTGACCTGCCCTCCCTGCGGAATCTTTATAGACAGGGTTACTACTGAGTGGTCCGATAATATTGCTGGAACATAGGAAGTGGTCGTGACTTTAGATAAGAGCCCTTGATCGATTAAGAAAAAATCTATACGCGAGTGATGTTTATGCCTGTGGCTGTAAAATGAGTAATCCCTATTTTTCTGGTTTTTGACTCTCCATACGTCTAAGAGACTAAATTCTTTCATGATAGTTTTAAATTCTCTCTTCGATTTAGGTAGAGAGAGAGAGACAGCCCTAGAAGTACGATCGAGGCTCGAATCAAAAACTAAATTAAAATCACCTCCTAAAATAATAGGTGTATCTTGCTCCAATAGACTAGATTTTAAGCTAATTAATGCGTCTGGACAATCCTGGTTTGGCCCATAGTACGCTCCACATGTCAACCTCATGTTATTAATAGTTAGAAAAGCAGTCAGCCATCTTCCCGTGTCATCCGTATCATACTTTTCCACCCTTATCCCACTATTTACTCTAACAATGATAGCCACTCCCCCAATTTTGCTGCTTTGATTGGAGCAGAGGAGATCTTGTATCCATTTTTGATTTTTGAAGGCTATTTTACATTCTTTCTGGTCAAGATGTGTTTCTTCTAACATAATAATATGGGCTTCTGATTTTCTCAAAAACTCGCAGATTCTATTAAGCTTTTTATCCTCCCTAAGCCCGTTCACATTCCAGTTTATAAACTTTAAATTATCCCCGCCATTAATCATAGAGAAGAAACAAGAAAGAGATGACCATCACTGCATTTATTCCAACCCTTCTGTCGTCATTATTTGCTATTACTATTATTCTCATAGCCATTTCAAATAACATTGATATATGAGCACCTAATTGTTGAGCTTTTACTGTGGGGGAGCCTCATAATCTGGGACTCATCCACAGTGAACTCATAAGGAAGGAGACTGCATGGAGATTTTGCTGGTGTCGCCCTGGCTTGACTAGGCCGCTGCACAGCAGCTGGAGTATGGAGCACAGCGCTGGTTCCATGCAGACATGTGTACATGCGTGTGCACATGTGTAGGAGCTGCGCAGGAGAGATTCCTAGTGTGCGCAGTCCAGGAGCAGCTACAGAGTGAATGGTGTGGCAGGACTTATGCAGAATTGGGTGGTGACATGGAATAGGCGTAATACCCTGGGAAAGAACATGCCAGGGAAAGTCTGTGTGTTTTACTGTCTTTTCACTTCATTATTCCCCTATAGGGATGTGGGGCCCATAGCTAAAATGACTTCCACAAGGCCTACAGATTCCAGACACGCACTAAAGTCCATTGTAGAGTAGGTGAAAATAAGTATTCTGCAGAGTCCAAAGTCATATGTACTGCTTTTGGGTCATACAGAACTGTCATATTTCTCTGAGCCAGCCATGGCCAGACCCAGGCTGAGGGTTGACCTCAGTTGGATGGATTGATAACCTTTCTTCCACAAGCTAGGGCCTCCTCTCCAAAAAGAAAAAGACGGGTGGGGCTACAGGCTTATCTATTAGGAGCTGTCACTGGGTGCCAGGCATCAGGCTGCACCAAGAAGGAAAGAGTTGGGTTTCAGAGGCCATGTGGCCAGAGACACTGGACGACTCCATTTTGAACAAACCCAGAGGCTGGACAAGAAGGAGGGAGCAGGAGCAGGGAAGTGATGTGTCGCTGTTTGATAGGACCCACAGAGACTTTCTGGCAGCCCCCTACTCAACTTTTAAAAAGTACTTGCACAGGAAGAGAAGCTCTCTCTGGGATGTGGTCTGCGGAGGCGAAAGGTGCTGGAGCCTGGTGCAATGGGCAGTTGGAAGGAGGACACCCCTGACTGCCTCCCAGGCCCCTAACAGCGCCAGAAGAAGAGCCCAGGACCGGTGCACAGAAGAAGAGGCCTCTCCACAGGGACAGAGAGGCGCAGGAGGAGAGCCAGGCGAAAGGCTGTTCAGGGAGCCAGTGCAGACAGCTCCCTGCAGAGTGCACCCTCTTTGAGACCCGGAGGGGGTAGGAGAGTGCTCCTAGTGGCTGGGGGCGCCGCCAGGAGCAAGAAGACGCGGAAATGGGGCAGAACGGACCTCCAGGGGCTGATATATGGCCCCCAGAAGGTGAGCTACCTTTGACTTTTGGCCCCCTGATGGTGAAGCACGTGAGGCTCTGCTGCCGGTCCAGAAAAGGTCCCCGGGGTTGGTCAGGTCCCGGGGACTGCCCTCCAACTGGAGAGCCTGCAGGGGTCCCAGGTGGGACCGGGGCCCCGGACAAGGAAGGAGGAGCCAGGGGCCTGGGTGGGACCGGGCAACTGACCAAAGCACGGAGCGGCTGGGTGTGGGCTCCCCGCGTCGCATACCCTTACCCGGGGGTTCGGGTGGGACCGGGCCCCCCACTGAGGCCCTAGAAAGCGGCAGGAGCTTGAAGCGCCCCATGATGCCTTGCAAGGCATGAGGAATGGATAGTTTTTGGCGTTGGCCCCCAGAGGAGAGGGGTCACCCTTGAGTGTGAGAAGGTGCTGGGGGGAGCTGCTGGAGCAGCGCAGTCTCGCCCCCAGCACAAAGCTAAGTCCCACCCTAAGTTTCTGGAGGATTTAAAAAGAATAACCCATTAACTCTCAGTGAAGATTGCATCACGTCCTAGGCTGGAACTTTGGTTCTAAAGCTGGGGGGTTCACTGAGAAGTGCATCAAAGATTGAAGGGCTGAGTTGGAGATATCTCGAGAAGGGCATCCCCTGGAGGTGAAATGGCGTAATTGCACTGCAATGCATTTATTAATGGTTATTTCTTTTAGAGGGACTGATGTTCAATGTGAAGTACTGGTGTAAGGTGATGTCACAGGCAAAGTTGATTTAAGTGGCTAGATACTCCTGCTAGGGTGTCTGACGGTATTTACAACCTAATCCTGTGATCATCTGTGATGTCTTTAGGGGCAGCAATTGCAATGCATTTTTAATGATATCCAAATGTGCTGAGTACTGTCATTCTAAAGTGTGCGTAAACATGTATTCTTGCTGCTGCGCTTAGGTGAAGACCCAAGACTGTTAGCCCTTAAGATGTAGAGGTGTATACTTTAGGGTCAGTAGGAGATGCTTGGTCAGGGTCATGTGTCACCAAGGCAGGTGTATCCCTGTTTAATGCTTGTTGAGGTAATGGGAGGGGGACGCCAGTGGGATGGTGCCAGTGCGCCCGGACCTCGCTCCAGGATAGCTACAACTAATTACATTGGGGGCAAGATGATGTGCATACTTGGGAGTGGTGGTACTAGACCCCAGCCCCCTGCGAAGGGGTGGAGATGTTATGCAATGTCACAAAGTAATTCCAACAGCTTATGTATATTTGTAAATTGGTGTATAGTATTGAGTGGTGTGTGTGTTTAATAAATGTACTCTTACTTTTATAAATCAAAGTACAGACTGGACAATCAATTATTGAGTGTTATTTTTGCGCACCTGCAAATGGCGATTACTAGCCCACACCACCTCCCTTGAGTAAGCCTCAGACTGCTCTGCATCGCTAACCTCAGAGTCAGGTGCTGCCCTAGGGTGTTTGGTTCCCAGTGAAGGACAAATGTGTCATGTTATTTGTGCAGGCTTCACAGATGCTGCCTCGTTTTCCAACACCCCCCTATTAAACAGCAAGGAGTTTCTCCGAAGCCAACCTGCAGTATGACGCATACACTCCTGAAACGTATCCATGGAACCTGCATGTTTTCCATCCAGGGAAAACGCCAGTTGCGTATCGTCCGCATAGTTGACCATTTCAATTCCGAACGATTTAATGATGAGAAACAGAGGCTGCAAATAGATATTGAAAAGAATAGGGGCTAATCGCACAGCCCTCTGGTACCCCATAAAGTACCAGGGATTTACAGGAGGAAAACGGTACCAAAGTTACCACCTGCTGTCTCCCTGCCAGATAAAACTGCAACCACTGCAGAGCCCGTCCCTTCACCCCAATCTTTTCCAGTCTTTCCACTAAGATTGAGTGGCGCACCGTGTCGAATGCGGCCGACATATCAAAGTACTAAAATAGTAACATTTCCGTTGTCGGCCCGCATACGTTGGTTGTCCAAATTGGCGGCCAAAGCTGGCTCAGTCCCGTGACCCGACCAGAACCCAAATTGGTCCTTGTCCAGCAGTTGATCATCCTCCAGGAAACCAGATAAAATCTTGCTTACAGCTGTTTCCAAGATTTTGATCGGAAATGGTAGGAGAGAGATCGGTTTAAAACTTGCTGGAGTTGTCTTCTCTCGCTTGACGCGGATTGTCTTCTCTCGCTTGACGCGGAGAAGGCCTTTGATCGGGTCGACTGGGCCTTCTTGAGGGGGGTCCTCCAGAAATTCGGTATTGGTCCCAAAATGATCGCTAGAATCATGGCCCCTTATCTCGGACTACAGGCCAGAATCAGGGTCAACGGCCAGCTGACACTCTCGATTCACAGGGGCACGAGACAGGGGTGCCCGCTCTCGCCACTCTTGTTCGCCCTCGCGGTGGAACCGCTAGCGGCGCTGATAAGGCGTACCCCTAACATCCATGGAATACCCCACGGGGGACGTGACAACAAGGTGGCGCTATTTGCGGACAACCTGATCCTTACTCTTCCGCGCCCTCGCGACTCCCTCCCAGCGGTACACAAGGCATTGCACAAATTTAGTCACTCCAGCTGTATCCCCTCCAATCCCACAGATTTGGACTGACCATTGTTTTATACCTTTCTTCATCAAGGCTAAACCCTCATCTCAACCATACACTAAGAACGCCCCTCCAACCTTTGCGACAAACTGGAAGAAAGTAGCTGAGTCCATTAAGACACACCCCCAGCCCTCCACCCCCCCCCCCCCCCCACTATCATTGGAGATGTATCACAGGATTCCAAAAACTTCCACACCTGGATCAACAAACTGGTTCAGGACAATTCCAATTCAACCATCCAAAAATCAATCCCCCACAAAAGAAAGCCCAATGCCCCTTGGTATACCCAGGCCCTCACTGATAGCCATCATATGTGCAGAGTTCTTGAAAGAGAATGGAGGAAAACATACGACCCTACCTCCAGAACCCTATACATCCGGCAGAGGAAACAATACCTGTCCCATATAAAGAAAGCCAAAAAAGAGTACTTCACCACAGCCATAGAAGTAGCCAACCAGAAACAACAAACCATCTTCAATATTGTCAAGTCTTTCACCCACCCCAAGGCCCTGGCATTGGAAATCCCTCCATCCCAAACCCTTTGCGATCAAATCGCCGACTTTTTTGTTGAGAAAATTAATAACATCCACAAGGATTTCCCTTCCCCCGTTACTCCTCCGTTACCCGCCAACACTAATCTACCCTCTTTTGATAATTTTTCAGCAGTGTCCCTGTCTCAGACCCAGAAGGCCATCTTGACTTGCCGTTCGGGAGCCCCTACGGACTCCTGCCCCCCGGCTATCCTCCACCTTCTCATTGAGGCCGTTAATCCTCTTATCAATTCCATCGTTAATCAATCCCTCCGCTCAGGCACTGTCCCTGCTGAATGGAAGAATGCCATTGTAAAGCCGCTAATGAAAAAACAAAACAAACCCCGACAGACCTTTCCAACATGCGCCCAATTTCCCTACTCCCGGCACTAGGCAAAATTACTGAGCAAATAGTACAAGAAGAGCTCAAATCCTTTGTGGAAAACAACCATATTCTCCACCCACAGCAATCTGGCTTCCGCCCAGGCCACTCCACTGAAACTGCTTTGATCGAGCTATCCGACACCATTAAGTTCTTGCAGGATGAGGGGGAACACGCTGTACTCATCCTGCTCGACTTAACCGCAGCATTTGATACCATCTCACATTTCATCCTCATTCAAAGAATGCGCGAGATTGGTGTTACGGGTACCGCACTAAATTGGATAACATCATTCCTTTCCAACAGATCACAAACAGTCTCACTTGGCCCCTTTCTCTCTGGCGAAAGAACCACTATATCAGGTGTGCCCCAGGGGTCCATTCTTAGTCCTCTTTTTTTTAATATCTACATGGCCCCCTTGCTTACCCTGATTGAATCCCATGGCATCCTCGTAACATCTTACGCGGACGACACCCAACTTGTCGTCGCCCTAGACAAAAAACTACCCGATGCCTCCCTCAGATTCCAGAATTGCCTCTCCCAAGTTTTTGCCTGGCTCAACAATAACTATCTGAAGTGCAACAGCGCCAAAACTGAAATTATACCCATAGGCAAAGACACCCTTTTTTCTCCAAAAGATTGGTGGCCTCAACACTCTGAAGCACCCCCTAGTGCAGTGCCCTCGGCCCGCAATCTGGGTGTCCAATTTGACTCATCCCTCAGTTTTGACGACCATGTGCGCATTACTGCAGGGTGTTGTTTTAATCTCATCAGACAGCTAAAGAAATTCTTCGACTTTCTCCCTATCTCTGCCAGGAAATCAGTTGCCGTGGCTCTGATCTTGTCCAGGCTAGATTATTGTAATGGTCTCCTGGCAGGCATAAAGAAGTCCACCCTCAAGAAGCTACAGAGCGTCCAGCACGCAGCGGCCAGGCTCGTTCTTGGTCTCCCAAGAAGGTCCTCTGCCTCCGCAGCCCTCAACACCCTCCACTGGCTGCCCCTCCACAAAAGAATCCTCTTTAAACTCCTGGTCACTGTCTTCAAAGCAACCAAGAACACAGGCCCCTCCTACCTGATTAAACGCTTCCCTCAGTACATTCCATCGCGTTGCCTGAGGTCATCACGAGCCAACCTAGTTACTATACCCAGGTTCAGGCTCAAAACGAAAGGTGGGAAAACCTTTTCATTCTTGGCGGCTAAGGCATGGAACGGCCTCCCCCCTAACCTCAGGTTCGCCCCTTCAGAAAGCCTTTTCAGGAAACTCCTGAAGACATGGATTTTTCCTCAGCCCGACTCTTTGGTCCTCGCAGCCATCTGATTCCTGTTCCCACCAAGTTGGCCTCTTCTGTTTGCTCAGCGCCAAGATGCTCCTTCCGGAGCGATAGTCGCGCTATACAAGAATCAATAAATATCAAATGGTCTCGTGGCTGGGGCGGCTCAACGCGGTTAAAATGTCGATTCTCCCCAGAATTCTTTATGTCTTCCAGTGTTTGCCCACTCCGATCCCGCTCCACTGCATTAGGAGTCTCCAGCGCGACCTCACGTCGTTCATTTGGGGTGGAAAATGCCCCCGGTTCTCCCAGAAGGTCCTTATGGAACCGAGGGATAGGGGCGGCCTCGCCTGTCCGAACCTCCTACACTACTACTGGGCAGCGCACCTCCGGTTCGTAATAGAATGGGGTGCGCGTGAAAGCGACAAGCACTGGTTCCACATGGACCGGGCAGTCACGGGGCGCACTATCTGGGATCTACCCTGGCTGCCGCGAGTGGCGTGTTCCAGGATTGCATACATGGCGGTCCTGACGAAAACGGTCCTGGATATCTGGGACAGGATAGCGGTGTCCAAAGGTCTCACCACGTTCCCGTCCCCGCACACCCCCATCTCTGGTAACCCGCACTTTCCTCCCCCAGCCCGGACTAGAGCATTTGAGAGCTGGACGCACGGAGACTGCAGGGTCATAGGGGACCTCTTCATTGGAGGATCGCCTAAATCGTGGAAGGACTGCAAGGAAGAATTCAGACTCCCTCGACTGCTGGCCTGCAATACGCCCAGCTGCGCCATTGGACTATGGGAGACGACATGTACCGAGCGGCCACCAGGGCCTACACGCCCTTTGAGAAACTGGCACGTTCCCTAGGGGGACTGAAGAGGCTAATCTCCCAAATATATAACATACTACAGCATCCCACCTCACCACCCACTCACCCCTACCAGAGGCAATGGCAGTCGGCAGCAGGCGTCGACATAGAGCCCTCCCAATGGGCCAGGCTGTGGACCGATATCCCCAAAATCTACCGCAGCATCCCCCAGAGGGAAAATGCCTACAAGATGCTCACGCAATGGTACTATACCCCCTTGAGACTTAGCAAAATGTTCCCTACCACCTCGCCGCTGTGCTGGAGGTGTGGAACTGCGACTGGTGACTTTGTGCATATCTGGTGGACGTGCCCTACTCTAGCTGTCTTCTGAAAGGAGGAACTCAGTCACATCAAAAGGGTGCTGGGCTTCCCCCTGCCTGAGGAGGTGTGCACGCTATTGCTAGGCATCCGACCCCCCGCGCTTAGGGCCCTCATGCGCAGCGACTGGATCCTCACGCTCCAAATGCTAGGCGCAGCCAAGCAACTCATCGCTTTGTACTGGAAGCGGGCTGAAGCGCCGCCGATAGCCTCCTGGTTTGTGCGCCTTTGGCAGGTCCTTGCTATGGAAATGCTTACGGCGCGGATACAAGCGAGAGACGCACGTTTCAAAGCAGTGTGGGAACCCTTGTGCGCCACCTATGCTCCATCAGTTATGCGCGCCACATGCCTCCTAGGCTTCGTGCATTACACCTATTTGACGACGCCCTTATCCCAGCCGACCCAAGCAGATTATGCCCTTAACTTCCTTCCCCAGTGCAGGCGCTGTTGCACCCCGCATGCCCGCTCGTGTTCTGCCCTCCTGGCCGCAACTGCGATGCTTCCGCTGTCTCTCCCTGCCCCCCCTATCATCTCTACCTAGCTCCCCTCTGATTTTTTCTCCTTTCCTACTTGCCACTCTGGCCTTCGCCTCTCTATGGGGCAGTTGAGCCCTGTTGGGCCTTTAAAATCTGTGACACTACAGTTAGCTGTTCTATGTGCGCCTCCGTCGCGCAGCAGCATGACACCCGCGCGTAGCCAATTTTTACAATCATCACCCCTAAGCCACGCGGCCGGCCCCCTCAGCGGGGTTGTAGGCAGGGCGCTGTGTTAACTCTTCTTCCCCGCCCCAGTTGGTATACTCCTATGAGTTCTTTTATGCGCGGCCGGCCTCAGCACGAGGTTGTAGGCTTATCGCTGTTCACAATAAAAACAGATTTGAACAAAAAAACTTGCTGGAGTTGTCTGGTCCAGTGAGGGCTTCTTAATCAGGGGTGCCACCACAGCCTGCTCCCATCCCTCGGGAACTATACCTTCTTCTAAGGACTGATTACATATCTGCTGCAGCCAGGCAAAGGTAGTTTGGCCGACAATCTTCCAGACTTTATGGGGAAGAGGGTCAAAGGGAGAGCCCGAGGACACGCTGTGCGCCAGGATGTTAAAAGAGAGATCAGTAAAAATCAGAAAGTTATCCAGAGTAGTTATCTGCCGCAAGTCCTCATCCGCCGTCTGTACAGAATTGTCCTGGTCACCGTTATCGTTGGCATGGAAAGCACCAACAATTTTAGAACCTTTGGGTGTAAAATAGAAGGCAATCTCATCGCACAGTTTCTGCGATGCCACCACTTTATTACTCCAGCAAGTTGGGGTAGAGACGTCCATAACGATCTTAAAAAGTGTTTTTGTACCATTAGATGCTTGTGAAATAGAGTTAGCGTAAAAGTCAGCCTTGGACAATAAGATAAGCTCCTTATATTTAGTCTGTGCTAGTCTCAGTTCTTGCTTATCTAGCTCTAGGTACTTCCTTCTCCATTTCCTCTCTGCCTTCTTGCATATCAGACGTAGTTGTTTCAGTTCATCGTTATACCAGGGTGCTGTAATTTTAATTCTAGTTTTTACCTTCTTTACCGGGATTGACTGATCCAAAGGGTCAGTTATGTAATTATAGTAGGTTTTATAATTCTCCTGTACTGTAGCGGTAGGGGCAAAGAAATTAACATTTCAGAGGGTTAGATGGGCACTATTCTTTCCTAATTTCGCCCACTCCTTCCTCTCTGGTAAGTCGCTAAACGTTTGGAATTATCCACTGGACAAGGTAGCATAATATTAAAATGAATTAGATAATGATCCGTCCAATTTTGTGGTATTATATTTAGCACTTCAGTTTCAGGTTGACTGGCAAACAAAAGGTCAAGAATATGTCCCCCCTAATGGGTTGGGTGTTTTACCAGTTGTTGAAGGCTGAGATTCGCGCAGGTATGCCTCAGATCTCTCAAATGGCTGCTTAATGCCCATTCTCCCTCAAATTAAAATCTCCGAGTATGATTGTTCCAAAATGTGCTAATGTTAGGTTAGTGATGGTGTCTAAAAATGTTTGATATTGAGTAGCACACCCCGGGGGGGGGGTGGTGGGATCTATAGCATACATTTCCTGTGAGTAGGCTACCTCTGGGTTCCTGCAGCGCGAAGCCCAGAAGTTCTATCCCCACAACCTCATCTATCTTCAGGGGTACAAAGTTCAATTCTTCCTTAAAAATCACTCCCACCCCTCCTTTACCCGCTATTCTTGGGTTGTGCAAGATTTTATAACCAGAAGGACAGGCAAGTCACACATCTACCACGGACTCTGTGTTAGAAACAGTGCACCCAAGTTCAAATCTTCAATCATAACTGACACCTCCACATGGGGTTTGACTAGCAAACGACTGTTAATCGGACATCAATATGGGGCCAAAAAAATGGCGTGAGTCCTCAACCAAAATGGGCGCAGACTGGCTTGCCTCCGGCGTGCCCACTGCACGCGCTGTGTGCTTGCATTGCCCGATTTAAATAGGCAAGCAAGTAGAGCCTGCCCCACCACTAGAGCGCACACTAATATGGTGTCCGAAAAATGGCACGAGTCCTCAATCAAAATGTCGCTGATGGAGGAATTAAGGGCTTTGAGCCTCGCTCGGGCAGCGAGTGAAAGAGAAGGTTTTTCAGTGTGGGTAAGCGGGCCTTTATTTCTACATTAGTTCCATTAAAAAGCAGATTAAAAACATCAACATTTCTCAGAGTTTTATTGTTCTAAAAAACAATTCACGAGGGAAATTCACGGCGTAAACCACCTCAAGGGGGGCTTGGGGGAGGGCAGCCGACCCCTGGGAGGTCTCCTCCCCCGGGCTGTTTGGGAGGGTTCGGCGGGGGCCATTTTCGAGCAGTTTCCAATTTTGGTCTTCTTTGGGCTTCTTTTGGTTGTTTTTGGAACCCAGCCTATAAAAGTGTTGGGCTCCTCCCCCCGACCACCATTTTAGGCTTAGGTGACCTGGTGGCCGGTTGGTTTTGCAGCTAGTTTTTGTCAGTTAGATTTCGTAGGATTTTTCAGTCGCTAATTTGTAGGTGATTGTTTATTCGGATTTCGTGATGGCTGGCGAAGATTATCGTGTGCTTGAAGCGATACGCCTGCTTAGCGAGGCGGGCCGCTTAGATTTGGTCATTGGTGACCGAGAACAGGTCGGGCCCCAGCGTCCTCAGCGTTTGGCATCAGCAGGGGTGTCGGCGGTTGTGGCGGCATGTTTTTCTCCTAAACGACGACGCCAGGAGGCGGTAAGTGAAAGGGCACACTCCAGAACTAGGAGAGCGGTCCCGGGTGTGAGGGCTCGCCGGGGGAGTGGTTCGGGGCCCTCTGAGCCAGTGGGTGCGGTGGGACTTGCTGTTGGCGGGCATGGGATGGTTGGTGAGATTCAGGCTACGGCGGTTGATGTATCAGTGTCAACATTACGTGATAGAGCTGCTTCGGCTCCAGTATTACGAGGTTGTCGTGCCTCTAGACAGCGCGGTTGCACGCCCCGCTCTGCCTCGGCCTCCGCGGTGACGGTTGGTGACGTCATTAGCGGGGGAGGGTCGGAGGCCATCTTGGAGCGCGAGGCAGTGGCTTTTCGGCCGGTGCAAGTCGGTCAGGTTTATCCTGTGCCCGAAGGGTTTTCCCATCAAAGTGGTCTCAGGCAGGCTGATTTTTCAGCGCCTTTGGACGTACAAGATGAAAGTTTACTTACTCCTAGTCGCATACAGAGAGTTTCTTTTCCTACGGGTCATGAGACTGCGGATGTGTCTGAGGATTTTGGGGGTACTGGTGCAGATGTGGGTCATTTTAGCCCCTTATTGTTTTCTCCTCCGGTATCAGTTAGGGGTGAGGTGATTTCTGTGTGCAGTGGTTCTGTGGGTGAGGGTGAGTGAGCGCAGATGGGGGGCCTTGAGGGTTCTTCTCTTTTGCATTCAGGTATTGGGTATAAGGGTTTGGTATTTCCTCAGGTTCCCTCTTTGGCTGAGTCGGGAGACAGGCGTGTGGAGGGGTCTTTTCCTGTGGCGGAACCTTTGGGTGAGCCTCAATCGGGGGTCGGGTTTCGGTCCTGGGGCGGTCTGGATGTTTTTCCATCTTGGGAGAAGGGGCTCAGGGACGCCTCGGTCCTGCAGAAGGGTGGGGATATTGGAGGTATGTCTGCTATGTCTGGGGCGTTGAATTTTCCTGGTTTGAAGGTGGGTGGGAGGGATAGGGTTTTGGGTGCTTTGGGGGGGACGGTGGTTCAGGGTCCTCAGGTACAGGGTCCGGCGTCTGAGTTTATTCAAGCTTTGTTGGATTGTAGTACTGATGAAGAGGTATGTGCCCCTTCTCCCTCTCCCCCTCGGTTGAGCGCTGTTCTTAAAAGGAAAGGCACTGTTGGTCCAGTCGTCTTTCAAGAGAGTGGTCAGGGTTTTAGTAGTGCGGCAGGTGAAGTGTCTTTAGCTTCTGGTGTTTCATGTAGTAAGGGACCCGGCACATCAGTCCGGCCTTTTTCTTTGCAGGTTAGAGAGCGGTCTGGAGGAGCGGACTTGGTAGGGCGGCATGCAGCCCAGTCGCGCCAAGGTGAAGGGAGTGTGGTATCGGGTTCCCAAGGCCTACATGCTCCGTAGATAACCCACTTACACTGAAAGAACTGTTGGCACGGAAACTGAAAAGTACAAAGAACAAGTTTATTAAGACCTCATGGGGTGGTGGTACATTCCTACAGCACCCTTCGGCAATGCAAGAAGTATCACACCGAACAGTGGTGTGATTTGATCTTTTATACAGTTTACAGGTAATAAAAAGATAGGCGGTACGTGGTTACAGAGGTTTATGTACATATATGGTCATTTTTGGAACACAGCCAACTCATGGGAGGGGTTACAACCCCACTGGTCAGTTTGGCGGCACATTCCTGAGGGGTGACTGGTCAGTTGGAACTGCGCATTTGTGTGGGCTTGACCGTAGCTATAAATAGCCTGTTGCTGGGCAGAGTCGAGTGGTCAGTGGTACGGACAACGGACTAGAGGGCATGCTGACCACGAGGCCGCTCATTACCTAAAATGGCCGCCGCAATACACAAAATGGCGTTAATCAAGTATAGTCAAGTTAAGGGGAAAACGTGTAGCACAGCTAAGCGCTAACTCGGCCATTGTCAAATTACGACAGACGACCCTTTTAGCGTTTAGCTGAAGCTACCTCATAATGGACATAGTCAGGATGTTCATCTTCAATATCAATCAGCATGATCTGAGCTACTTCTTTATGAAGCATCATTTTGTTTTGAGCGAGAGCTCGCCTTGATGGTATGTAAGCCGATAAACACATGGAACATAAGGCTGGGCCACATTGTATACATAAACATACAGAGAACAGTATCCCAACAATGATACATAAAATCGTCAGCAGTTTCCAACCCCAGGTGGTAAGCATAGACCAGAACCACCCGGAAAGAGTCCAAGTTCCATTGTCCGGGTGTATTTCAGCTGCTATTTTGTGCAATTTCGAAATGGCATCATAAACAGAGGGCGAATTATCTGGTACGTACACACAGCAGCTACTTCCGATGATTCTACATGCCCCCCCCCGATCAGCTAGAACCACATCTAGAACCATACGGTTCTGGAGCGTAACAATCCTAGAAATTTGGAGTTCTTCTGTTATGTTCCCCAATGCAACAGCAGTATCATTGGCTACAGCCTCAACAACACGGGTCAACCGTCGAATTTTCCGGCTATTCAATGCAGCCCCCACAAAGGAAAACAGTCCCAAATTAAAGTCCACATATTGCTGCAAGGCAGTATCAGTCTGATCGATGTCATCTAAGATCACGGCACGCTTAACACGATTTAGTACAAAATCATGGTAAAGGATGTAGTCATTATGGTACATTGGTGGGGCGATGAATACAGGGGGCAACACAAACGATACATAACATGTGCCTAACCATCCTAAAGGGAGCTGCTGGTAACCCTTATTGCCACAAATAAAATACGTATTTCGGGATGCCACAAATGATATACCGTTTGGACTGTCAAATGTAAGTGTAGTGTTACATTCACTTTTCCCCACCGGGATCGTGCCTTTATTACGAAGGCAAAGGTCTGCCTTAGTAGTGATGACATTAATAACACGTGTACTGGACATATTAATGTTCCTTTGATTGCTGTAGACACGAGGTGCAGATACATTGTCGGGCGGTATTCTTCCCACTCGAATCGAGTACCCTCAGCTCGTGGATACCCATCCCGGTCATGGTAGCAAACTTTATTCAAACGGAAGAGCACCCCCCCTTTCGTTGGCCATCGCAAGGTGTTGGCGTTACAGGAATCGTTATGTGAAAATGGGAGCGGGATAAGTGGAGTACCCCCTTTCTTCTGATGACCAGGCAACATCCCGCACACCCAACAGTTGGAGGTATTTGTCATGTTATGGGTGTGATGCAGAATCTGAATAAAACTATTGTTCAAGTAAGTCTGTTGGTGCCGTTCTTCATGGTAAGGCAGAGTGAAGTGAAAATGTTCAGAAGGAGCAGGGGTAGTCGGCAGCAAATGTTCACGTACAGGCACCACAAGTTCCACTACCCAAGCTATTACTGCTATCACCACAATTGTCAAGACAAACAGGATATATTTACAACAAGGGTTGGTGAGGGACAGAGTCTCTGAATTAAACAGAATACTCTCACCCAGTCAAAAGATCAGGGCTAGATCCAACACCGTTTTTTAGCTCACTGCACCATCCCAGTTTCAGAACCTGGCTGTATGCAAATTAGTCTGTTCCTGTCCCAGTGCATGATGGGAACAGGGCAAACCAAACTACAAAAGCCAATTCTTACACTGGGAAGGAAACAAGCTACCGGGGACCGGTTTCTGGCATTTCAGCCTCTTCGGCCCGGCTTGCTTGAATCCTGATGGTGCAATGAGCAAGGGACTCACATCTGAGTATACCCTTCCACGCTTAGGGTGGACAAAAATATTTACAACAAGGGTTGGTGAGGGACAGAGTCTCTGAATTAAACAGAATACTCTCACCCAGTCAAAAGATCAGGGCTAGATCCAACACCGTTTTTTAGCTCACTGCACCATCCCAGTTTCAGAACCTGGCTGTATGCAAATTAGTCTGTTCCTGTCCCAGTGCATGATGGGAACAGGGCAAACCAAACTACAAAAGCCAATTCTTACACTGGGAAGGAAACAAGCTACCGGGGACCGGTTTCTGGCATTTCAGCCTCTTCGGCCCGGCTTGCTTGAATCCTGATGGTGCAATGAGCAAGGGACTCACATCTGAGTATACCCTTCCACGCTTAGGGTGGACAAAAATATTTACAACAAGGGTTGGTGAGGGACAGAGTCTCTGAATTAAACAGAATACTCTCACCCAGTCAAAAGATCAGGGCTAGATCCAACACCGTTTTTTAGCTCACTGCACCATCCCAGTTTCAGAACCTGGCTGTATGCAAATTAGTCTGTTCCTGTCCCAGTGCATGATGGGAACAGGGCAAACCAAACTACAAAAGCCAATTCTTACACTGGGAAGGAAACAAGCTACCGGGGACCGGTTTCTGGCATTTCAGCCTCTTCGGCCCGGCTTGCTTGAATCCTGATGGTGCAATGAGCAAGGGACTCACATCTGAGTATACCCTTCCACGCTTAGGGTGGACAAAAATATTTACAACAAGGGTTGGTGAGGGACAGAGTCTCTGAATTAAACAGAATACTCTCACCCAGTCAAAAGATCAGGGCTAGATCCAACACCGTTTTTTAGCTCACTGCACCATCCCAGTTTCAGAACCTGGCTGTATGCAAATTAGTCTGTTCCTGTCCCAGTGCATGATGGGAACAGGGCAAACCAAACTACAAAAGCCAATTCTTACACTGGGAAGGAAACAAGCTACCGGGGACCGGTTTCTGGCATTTCAGCCTCTTCGGCCCGGCTTGCTTGAATCCTGATGGTGCAATGAGCAAGGGACTCACATCTGAGTATACCCTTCCACGCTTAGGGTGGACAAAAATATTTACAACAAGGGTTGGTGAGGGACAGAGTCTCTGAATTAAACAGAATACTCTCACCCAGTCAAAAGATCAGGGCTAGATCCAACACCGTTTTTTAGCTCACTGCACCATCCCAGTTTCAGAACCTGGCTGTATGCAAATTAGTCTGTTCCTGTCCCAGTGCATGATGGGAACAGGGCAAACCAAACTACAAAAGCCAATTCTTACACTGGGAAGGAAACAAGCTACCGGGGACCGGTTTCTGGCATTTCAGCCTCTTCGGCCCGGCTTGCTTGAATCCTGATGGTGCAATGAGCAAGGGACTCACATCTGAGTATACCCTTCCACGCTTAGGGTGGACAAAAATATTTACAACAAGGGTTGGTGAGGGACAGAGTCTCTGAATTAAACAGAATACTCTCACCCAGTCAAAAGATCAGGGCTAGATCCAACACCGTTTTTTAGCTCACTGCACCATCCCAGTTTCAGAACCTGGCTGTATGCAAATTAGTCTGTTCCTGTCCCAGTGCATGATGGGAACAGGGCAAACCAAACTACAAAAGCCAATTCTTACACTGGGAAGGAAACAAGCTACCGGGGACCGGTTTCTGGCATTTCAGCCTCTTCGGCCCGGCTTGCTTGAATCCTGATGGTGCAATGAGCAAGGGACTCACATCTGAGTATACCCTTCCACGCTTAGGGTGGACAAAAATATTTACAACAAGGGTTGGTGAGGGACAGAGTCTCTGAATTAAACAGAATACTCTCACCCAGTCAAAAGATCAGGGCTAGATCCAACACCGTTTTTTAGCTCACTGCACCATCCCAGTTTCAGAACCTGGCTGTATGCAAATTAGTCTGTTCCTGTCCCAGTGCATGATGGGAACAGGGCAAACCAAACTACAAAAGCCAATTCTTACACTGGGAAGGAAACAAGCTACCGGGGACCGGTTTCTGGCATTTCAGCCTCTTCGGCCCGGCTTGCTTGAATCCTGATGGTGCAATGAGCAAGGGACTCACATCTGAGTATACCCTTCCACGCTTAGGGTGGACAAAAATATTTACAACAAGGGTTGGTGAGGGACAGAGTCTCTGAATTAAACAGAATACTCTCACCCAGTCAAAAGATCAGGGCTAGATCCAACACCGTTTTTTAGCTCACTGCACCATCCCAGTTTCAGAACCTGGCTGTATGCAAATTAGTCTGTTCCTGTCCCAGTGCATGATGGGAACAGGGCAAACCAAACTACAAAAGCCAATTCTTACACTGGGAAGGAAACAAGCTACCGGGGGCCGCATATAGTCAGGTTCTGAGCTGGGATGGGGCAGTGAGATAAATAACGGTGATGGATCAAGCCCTGATCTTTGGACTGGGTAAGAGTGGTCTGCTCAATTCAGACACTCTGTTCATCACCACCCCCTTTTGTAAATCGATTTTGGCCACTATAGGTGTGGCAGGGTATACTCAGACATGAGTCCCTTTCTCACTGCTCCATCAGGATTCAAGCAAGCCGGGCCGAAGAGGCTGAAATGCCAGAAACCGGTCCCCGGTAGCTTGTCTCCTTTCTGGTAAAGAATTGGCTTGGTAGTTTAGTCTGCCCTGTTCCCATGATGCACTGGGCCAGGGACAGACTGATTTGCATATAGTCAGGTTCTGAGCTGGGATGGGGCAGTGAGATAAATAACGGTGATGGATCAAGCCCTGATCTTTGGACTGGGTAAGAGTGGTCTGCTCAATTCAGACACTCTGTTCATCACCACCCCCTTTTGTAAATCGATTTTGGCCACTATAGGTGTGGCAGGGTATACTCAGACATGAGTCCCTTTCTCACTGCTCCATCAGGATTCAAGCAAGCCGGGCCGAAGAGGCTGAAATGCCAGAAACCGGTCCCCGGTAGCTTGTCTCCTTTCTGGTAAAGAATTGGCTTGGTAGTTTAGTCTGCCCTGTTCCCATGATGCACTGGGCCAGGGACAGACTGATTTGCATATAGTCAGGTTCTGAGCTGGGATGGGGCAGTGAGATAAATAACGGTGATGGATCAAGCCCTGATCTTTGGACTGGGTAAGAGTGGTCTGCTCAATTCAGACACTCTGTTCATCACCACCCCCTTTTGTAAATCGATTTTGGCCACTATAGGTGTGGCAGGGTATACTCAGACATGAGTCCCTTTCTCACTGCTCCATCAGGATTCAAGCAAGCCGGGCCGAAGAGGCTGAAATGCCAGAAACCGGTCCCCGGTAGCTTGTCTCCTTTCTGGTAAAGAATTGGCTTGGTAGTTTAGTCTGCCCTGTTCCCATGATGCACTGGGCCAGGGACAGACTGATTTGCATATAGTCAGGTTCTGAGCTGGGATGGGGCAGTGAGATAAATAACGGTGATGGATCAAGCCCTGATCTTTGGACTGGGTAAGAGTGGTCTGCTCAATTCAGACACTCTGTTCATCACCACCCCCTTTTGTAAATCGATTTTGGCCACTATAGGTGTGGCAGGGTATACTCAGACATGAGTCCCTTTCTCACTGCTCCATCAGGATTCAAGCAAGCCGGGCCGAAGAGGCTGAAATGCCAGAAACCGGTCCCCGGTAGCTTGTCTCCTTTCTGGTAAAGAATTGGCTTGGTAGTTTAGTCTGCCCTGTTCCCATGATGCACTGGGCCAGGGACAGACTGATTTGCATATAGTCAGGTTCTGAGCTGGGATGGGGCAGTGAGATAAATAACGGTGATGGATCAAGCCCTGATCTTTGGACTGGGTAAGAGTGGTCTGCTCAATTCAGACTCTCTGTTCATCACCACCCCCTTTTGTAAATCGATTTTGGCCACTATAGGTGTGGCAGGGTATACTCAGACATGAGTCCCTTTCTCACTGCTCCATCAGGATTCAAGCAAGCCGGGCCGAAGAGGCTGAAATGCCAGAAACCGGTCCCCGGTAGCTTGTCTCCTTTCTGGTAAAGAATTGGCTTGGTAGTTTAGTCTGCCCTGTTCCCATGATGCACTGGGCCAGGGACAGACTGATTTGCATATAGTCAGGTTCTGAGCTGGGATGGGGCAGTGAGATAAATAACGGTGATGGATCAAGCCCTGATCTTTGGACTGGGTAAGAGTGGTCTGCTCAATTCAGACACTCTGTTCATCACCACCCCCTTTTGTAAATCGATTTTGGCCACTATAGGTGTGGCAGGGTATACTCAGACATGAGTCCCTTTCTCACTGCTCCATCAGGATTCAAGCAAGCCGGGCCGAAGAGGCTGAAATGCCAGAAACCGGCCCCCGGTAGCTTGTCTCCTTTCTGGTAAAGAATTGGCTTGGTAGTTTAGTCTGCCCTGTTCCCATGATGCACTGGGCCAGGGACAGACTGATTTGCATATAGTCAGGTTCTGAGCTGGGATGGGGCAGTGAGATAAATAACGGTGATGGATCAAGCCCTGATCTTTGGACTGGGTAAGAGTGGTCTGCTCAATTCAGACACTCTGTTCATCACCACCCCCTTTTGTAAATCGATTTTGGCCACTATAGGTGTGGCAGGGTATACTCAGACATGAGTCCCTTTCTCACTGCTCCATCAGGATTCAAGCAAGCCGGGCCGAAGAGGCTGAAATGCCAGAAACCGGTCCCCGGTAGCTTGTCTCCTTTCTGGTAAAGAATTGGCTTGGTAGTTTAGTCTGCCCTGTTCCCATGATGCACTGGGCCAGGGACAGACTGATTTGCATATAGTCAGGTTCTGAGCTGGGATGGGGCAGTGAGATAAATAACGGTGATGGATCAAGCCCTGATCTTTGGACTGGGTAAGAGTGGTCTGCTCAATTCAGACACTCTGTTCATCACCACCCCCTTTTGTAAATCGATTTTGGCCACTATAGTAAGCATGAGCGGATTTTGCGGATTGGCAATCCGCGAATTTTGCGGATTTGCGGATTCGCAATCCGCAAAATCCGCGAATTCCCGCGAATTTGCGGATTTTTTTTTTTTTTGTGTTCGCCCGTGTTTCTGCCAGTTCGCGAGGGTTTTTACAATTTCGCAATTTGCGAACTTACCTGTCGGGTCGCAAGTTTTGCGAACTTGTTGTTTCTACGTGTCCAGCCTGTTTGGGACACTCTTCTTCATCACTGCCACTCTCTGTCACCACTGCCACTCTCTGACTACTCATGCCACCCTCTGGCCCACCCATGCCACCCTCTGTTTCATCACCACACCCTCTGGTTGTCCAGTGTACATTATTTTCGGCAAAGCAAAGCACACCTTCCCTGCCTCAAGTGACCTGAATTAATTTGGGGCTGATTAATGTGTCACAGAATATTTTTTTAGCTGGCACCTGCTTCCTTAGTGCGCCCTGATTAGTGATCTTTTGCACTTGCTAAGTGCTTTCATTGTTGCAAAATTAGTTACAACACCTGCCCTGCCCCAACTGACAATAATGAATTAGGGGCTGATTAATGGATTTTAACTTCCAGCCTGGCTCCTGCTTGTCTCCCTTAGCTGTAATTCAGGACCTTTGTGGCATATGTGTAACTATTCTGAGGTTCAGAGCAGGGTCACATAATAGTTTCAACTGGCAACTGAACTCTGGAGGGGCCCCTCAGGAAGCACTACAGGAAATGGCTACTAATGATGTGCCTGAACTTTTGAACCTGGTAAGTAGTTACTTTCAGTTTTGCTAAGATCGTATTTCTGCAATTTTGCACTTATTCGCGGGGCGCGAACTCACGCGAACAGTGCGAACAGCGCGAGCAAAATCCGCTGCTCGCGGATTTGCGGATTTTGCGGGAAATTCGCAAATCTCGCGGATTGCGGATTTCCCGAAAATCCGCAAAATCCGCGAGCGTAACGGATTTTCCGCCCATGCTTACACTATAGGTGTGGCAGGGTATACTCAGACATGAGTCCCTTTCTCACTGCTCCATCAGGATTCAAGCAAGCCGGGCCGAAGAGGCTGAAATGCCAGAAACCGGTCCCCGGTAGCTTGTCTCCTTTCTGGTAAAGAATTGGCTTGGTAGTTTAGTCTGCCCTGTTCCCATGATGCACTGGGCCAGGGACAGACTGATTTGCATATAGTCAGGTTCTGAGCTGGGATGGGGCAGTGAGATAAATAACGGTGATGGATCAAGCCCTGATCTTTGGACTGGGTAAGAGTGGTCTGCTCAATTCAGACACTCTGTTCATCACCACCCCTTTTGTAAATCGAAGACAAACAGGATGGCACCAAGTATTCTTTTGTCTCGTAATGCAGAAAACGCCATAGTTAAAAAAAGTTCACAATGTCTCAAATGTATACCTAAAAAAGAAAAATACGGTGCTGAGCTCCGAGGTAGCAGTTGTTTTCTTCTCCGGGGTCAAGACGGGTGTCGCTACTCTTGGCAGAACTGATCCCCCCCCCTTGAGATTCCCGGCTTCCGTTTCACAAACGCCAGAGCGGTAACCAACCAGTCTCGAAAAAACAAAAATCTTCTTCCTATCTCGGCCGCAGATCGTAGCGCTGTCGTCCAGAAACAGTGTGGTCCGGGAAGGCTCCCTCGACTTCGGCCGATGTCACAGCTGGGCTCTTTTCTTTATCCAGAATCTCCTTGTAGTCGGTCAGCACGGCAGGATTCACCAAATCCGGAGAAACACGACGGCAGTGAGTTGAATGCACCCACCGCTTTCTGTTGGTCACTCGTACAGCTGTTCGAGTAGCCAGGAGGACCTGCTCCGGGCCACGCCACCTCGGTTCCAAGCTGTTCGCCCTCTCAAACGATCTGACCATCACAAAATCCCCAGGACGGAGATTATGAGCCTCTCCAGTAGAATTGTCAGGGAGCGCTTCTCGAACCTGTTGATGAATAGAAAGTAAATCATATGTTAATCGTGCCAAATAGTCATTCATCATTATACACGGCACATCATGTATCAATCGCGGCTTAGGCACTCCCCATATATTCATAGGCCTTCCAAACACCACTTCATACGGTGTGAGGCCTGTTCGAGAGTGGGGCACTGATCTAAGAGAGAGCAATGCTAGCGGCAAGGCATCCGGCCACTTCAATGACGTGGACGTCAAAATCTTAGCCAGTTTCAGCTACAACGTAGCATTGTACCGCTCGACAAGACCTGCTGACTGAGGGTGGAACACAGCATGGAACTTCTGCTGGATCCCTAACCCCTTCAGCACATACTCCACAATTTTCCCAACAAAATGAGGCCCATTATCGCTCCACAAAAATTTGCAAACTCCAAAGCGAGGAAAATACTCCTTGAGCAACACCTTAGCTGTTGTTAAAGCTGTATTGTCTTTCGTGGGGAAGGCCTCAACCCATTTGCTAAAAGCGCATACCACCACTAGAATATACTTAAGGTTATTGCAGCGCTCAAGCTGGATGTAATCCACTTGGAGTACCTCAAATGGTGCAGAAGGTGGAACGAACCCTCCTTTCGGAGTATGGGTCCCTTTCACAGGATTGTGTTGTAAACATATCAGACAGGTCTGCACTACTCTCTTGGTTGTATTGGCAATCTCGGGATGCTCCCAAACTCGTGATAACAATCGAGTGATCGCAAGAGCTCCCACATGTGCTAATCCGTGAGTCATCTGAACCATCGCTTGCAAGTAAGCTGCAGGCAATTTCCATTTCTCCATGTCTTTGCTTCTCCAACAGCCCTCATCATCTAGCACCCCATCTGCTGCCCATGCCGCAAGTTCTGCTTCAGTCGCTGACTTTTGGATATCTAGTATCTCCGCTCTAGCATCGTACCATCGCTCAGCTTGTGATTTTGTTACGTACATGGGGGAGTCAGTTCGGGACATAGCTGTTTGTCTCGCTATACTGTCTGCAAAAGTATTTCCTTGACCCACTTTATCAGTGATCTTTTTATGGGCACTGCATTTAATGATCGCTACTTTCTTTGGACAAAGCAACGCGTTTAGGAGATCACGCACCAGTTCTCCGTGCATAATGTGTACTCCATGAGAAGTCAAAAACCCACGTTCTCTCCAGAGTAGCCCGAAGTCATGTGCTACTCCGAAGGCGTACCGGCTGTCTGTGTATATGTTCACACATAGGCCAGCACTCAATTCGCAGGCTCTCGTCAAAGCTATCAGCTCTGCTGCCTGAGCTGATTTTTGTGGTATTCGTGCTGTTTCTACCACTGTCTTAAGTGTCGTGATCGCATATGCTGCGGAAGTCGTGCCATCTGGCAGCCTCAAACACGATCCATCAACCCACAGCTCCCCATCCACATCTGGAAGTGGCATATCCTGCAAGTCAACACGACCCTTTGTCTGTTCCTCGGTCAGAAAAACACAATCGTGATGTTTTTCTTCCTGACCCTCCTCAACCGGATAGGGCAATAAAGTGGCAGGGTTCAGGGTAGCACATCTTTTCAGTGTGATGTGTGGCGCCAAAAGTGTAAGCTCATATCCTGTTAAACGTGCACTGGTAAGATATTGAGTCTTTGTTTGATTTAACAGGGCATCTACTGCATGGGGAACTAGCACCAACAGTTTGTGCGATAATACTATCCCCTCACTCTGCCGTATAGCTAATGCTGTTGCTGCAACTGCTCGAAAACACCCAGGTAATCCTCGTGCTACAGGGTCAAGAATGGCTGAAAAATATGCGCATGGCCTCTGCTTATCCCCTTGTGCTTGCACTAACACCGATAACGCGCACCCATCTTTCTCGTGTACGTACAATTTAAAAATCTTTGAATAGTCTGGTGTACCTAACACGGGTGCAGAGCAAAGGGCCTGTCTCAATTGTTCAAAAGCATTTTGACATTCATCTGTCCATTCAAGGGGCATTGGTGTAGTTTTGGACAGCAACGCTAACAAAGGTTTAATAATATGCGAAAACCCCATGATCCACTGTCTACAGAAGGACGTTAAACCTATAAAAGCACGTACATCTCTCTGTGTACGGGGGACTGGTGTATCTAAAATCGCCTGAATTCGATCTGATGTTAATGCACGCCCCTCCTTAGACAAAAGATGACCGAGCTAGGTCACCTTGGGTCTACAGTATATATTTTTTTTTTTTGGAAAACCTTTATTTACCAAAATAAGTACACCGCTATTCAGCCATACATCCCGGAGGCCAGGCAGCATCGTTTTGCATCTCGGAACCATGTACAAAAAACAAGGCACAGGAGTGGTCAGGTTTAATTTTGCGATAGAAACTTTAAATTATCAATAACGACAACCAGAGTCGAAAAGAGAAACAGAATGAAAGGGGGAGAGGAAAGAGCAGAGGAAGGGAAAAAGAAAAAGAAACAAGGCTGAGGACAAACGAAATGTTGTAGGCACATATCACGGGGAGGGGGCGGGGTTAGCACCTCTATCTCAACAACATGATGTGTAACAAACGTATAGACGGGGAGCGGAGATTCAGGATACCAAGCTTGGAACATTGGAAAGGGGGAGCTACGGAGACAGACGGACCTCAGGTGGTGTCATCTCAGGGGTTACACAAATATCTCCTCTGTACGAGTTCCACGCTCCCCACACCGATCCCCACATCCTGGGCCTGCCCGAGCTACATAAACAGTCTTCTCACGGAGCATGCACCAGTCCATATTGGACTTCCACAGGCCGATCGTGGGGGGCGCGGGGGCGCCCCATTTCTGGGCTATGTCTCTTTTGGCTATCATATTGCCCGGGGTGACCCATCGGGTCTGGGCCACATTGTAATCATTCGGGCCCCAGACGTTCAGAAGGCAACGTCGGGCCTCCGCAGGCAGGGTCACACCGGTCACAGCTCTCATCACCTCATGCACCCGCCCCCAGAACTGGGAAACCTCCGGGCACTCCCAGATAATGTGCATAAAGGTAGCCACTGCACCACATCCCCTCCTGCACAACCCATCCTGGGAGAGACCCATGTGTATCAACCTGGGGCCCGTGATGTAAATCCTGTGTAGGACCTTCAACTGAACAAGTCTCAGCCTAGCCGAGATCGCCACCTCCTTAGGCGAAGAAACCGCTGACTGCCACTCCTCATCATCCATTTCAATCCCATCGTTCACCCAGAGGTCCCTCAGTTTCACCAGTAGGTCAGTCCTAACATTGATAAGCTTTTTATAAGCCAAGGAGATGGCGCTATCCGGCATATGGCCGTCCAGTATTCTGTCCTCTAGCGGAGATGACTCAGGCACTTTCTCCCCCACAGGTATAGAAGATGTGAGAGCGTGCCGAAGCTGTGCGTAACGGAAATATTCTGTTTTACCCAGTTGGAACTCGGCCTGTAGTGCTTCGAAAGATTTTACCTCCCCTCTGGTCATCATATCGGCAACCTTCGAGATACCAATAAGGTCCCATCTGTCGAACCCTTTGGAGTGCCACAGTTTCCCAAGCAGGTCAGAGTCGAATAGGGGAGTAACCTTAGTGAGTTTGCCCTGCCAGCCCAAAGTCTTGGTCACCGCCCTCCATAGGTGCACCACTGTTTTAGTGGGTCCCGTTAGCTTCCGATCCAGAGACCTAGAGTACAACGCCCTGTAGTAGTTCCCACCATAAAAACCGTGGTTAACTGCCGCCAACTGAGACGCCCAGTAGTAGCGACGGATGTCGGGTAAGGCGATACCGCCGTCGAACCACGGTATAGTGAGCTTGGTTATAGATATCCGTGGCCTGCCATCCCACAGCAGGCTACGCTGTAGGCTCTCAACCTCTCCAAAGTATTTGGCCGGTACCGGGTCTTGCGTGTTCTGGAGCGCGTAGAGGAACCGCGGCAAAGACATCATTTTGAACAGCGCCGCCCGGCCCAGCAGCGATATCGGTAGCTTTTTCCAACCCTCCACGTCTCGCCGCAGCCTCACCAGGGGAGGGAGCAGGTTATGAGCGTAACGGGCACGGGCATCCTTTGAAACATAGATGCCCAGGTACTTGAAGCCCTGTTGTGCAATCTGGATAGTGCAGCCGCGAGGGAGGCGCGGGGTAGCACCACACAACGCGTAAAGAGAGGACTTGGACCAATTAATGACCAGGCCCGAGTAAGCACCAAAAGTGCCCAATAAGTCAAACACCACAATCAGGGACCGGCATGGAGAGGTAAGATACAAAAGGATGTCGTCGGCATAGAGCGATATTCGATCCTCAAAGCCCGGCGACCATGTGATACCCGCAACATCGGGATGCACCCGGATCCACGCGGCCAACGGCTCGAGCGCTAGAGCAAACAGGAGCTGCGACAGCGGGCATCCCTGTCTGGTACCCCTGCGCAAGGCAAAGGAGGCAGACAGTCGACCATTCACCGTCACATTGGCAAGCGGGGAAGAGTAAAGGAGCCGGACCCAGCCAATGTATTCGGGCCCAAACCCAAATTTAGCAAGCACGGCCCACAGGTAATTCCACTCAAGTGAGTCGAACGCCATAGTTGCATCCAGCGAGGCAAGAACCGTCGGTGCCGTGAGCAACTGTGCCCGCGCCATAACTGCATGAAGCCTCCTGAGGTTTAGAGCCGTGTTACGGTGTGGTATGAATCCGGACTGGTCCAGGTGAACCAGATCCGAGATCACTCCCACCAGCCGATTAGCCAATAGCTTTGCCAAAATTTTAGGCTCGGCGTTCAGCAGGGAAATAGGACGATAGGAACGGCAGAGATCACGAGGCTTCCCCTCCTTGTATATGACCACAATAGTGGCCAGTCGTTGATCAAACGGGAGCTCTCCAGTCTCACGAGCCGCCAGGAACATATTTCTCAGAGGCGCAGCAACGGTGTCAGCCCTGAGCTTATACAGTTCCACCGGAATACCATTGGGCCCGGTGCTTTGCCGGAGCGCAGCGACCTGATCGCCAGCGCTACCTCATCCACCGTCATGCCCCGGTCCATATCCTCCCGCTCAGTATCAGACAAACAGGGAAGCTCGATCTCCTCCAAAAAGGAGGCCGAGTCGGATTCGGACCGGGCAGAAGCGGACGTGTAGACCGCCTCGAAGTAGTCCGCAAACGTTTCGGCGACAGCGGCAGGGTCAGTCACGACCAGGCCGTCTTCGCCCAGGATCTCTGGTACCACTCGGGACGCAAGTTCCCTCTTATCCAGCCATGCAAGAAGCTTGCCCGCTTTATCCCCAGCGTCATATATCCTGCCCTGCTGTTCCCTGCTCATCGCCTTGGCCGCGTCAGTAGCAGTGGCCCTAAGTTCCGACTGTTTCAGGGCAAGAGCATGGAGCAATTCCGGAGTCGGTCCCAGGGCCAACTGAGAATTAAGATCAGCAATATCCAACTCCAGCCGAACCAAGTCTACATCCCGTGTCCTGCGCGCCTCAGCTATCAAGGAGAAGGCCTCTCCTCTAAGAACAGTTTTGAAGGCCTACCAAAGGGAAACGGCCGAGTCAACAGAGCCAGAGTTCTCGGCAAAATAGAGATCAATAGATTTCGCCAGGAGATCGCGGGTCTTAGGGTTGCGAAAATACCAGGGGTTAATAGGCGCAACTCTCGACGTCGCCACGATGTGAAAGTCGAAAGACACCCAGACCGGGGAGTGGTCAGAAATACCCCTAGCCATGAGACGGGCGGTAGAGACCGACTGTGCCTGGGCAGCAGGTGTCAGGACATAATCGATACGGGAAAGACTACCGTGAGCCCCGGAGTGGAAGGTGTATTGTCTCTGGGTAGGGTGCAGGAGCCGCTAACAATCAACCAGGCCAATGGCGGTAATGAAGTCCTGAAGCCAGGATTGTGCACTACGTAGGTCTCTGGATGGGAAGCGGTCCAGGTCACCTGAAACTACAGAGTTGAAATCCCCCCCCAGAATCAACAGGCCCTGCGGGAGTCCCAAAATGGCGCCGGCAAGATCTTGAAAAGTGGATGTTTGCAGCCCCGGGGGGACGTAAACCGAAACCAAAACCAAAGTGCGCCCCTCCCACCTGCACGCCACTGCGACATAATCATCAATCAAGGTAGACTCCACCTCCAGGGGAAGGGACATGCGCACCATGATGCCCACCCCACGGGACCCCGTAGAGAACCCCGAATGGGCCACCATTTTAAACCCTCTCCTGTTCAGAGCCCTACAGGTGTTGCCGACAAGATGGGTTTCCTGCAAAAGAACAACATCTGGGGCACAACGTTTAAGCATTTGCAAAACAACACCACGTTTGATTCGATCCCCCAGCCCATTAACGTTCCAACTCAACAGATTCAATGATTTACCCCCCATCATCAAGGACGCCTCACCCCATCACCCCCCCCCCCCCCCCGGAACTCAGCCCACGAGACAGGAACATCAGAACAATAGAACCTCAGCCATGACAAGTTCAGAAAGAATAGTACAAACAGTAAAGACAAACCCCAACGACCCCCCACCCTGCACTCCTGCATTAGACTAAAAGCCACCCCAACTAGCAGTGTGCCTGTCGCCCCTTAAACTAACCTACAAGAAGCCCCTAGAGGAGAAAGAGACATCCTATCCCCCCTGTCACCCCCCATATCGAAGGTGCAGAAGAGATGATAACAAGAAAAACAATAGTCAAGGTCGGTGCCAGATGCAGCAACCCTCCCAGCAAAAGTCACAGGCAAATTGTTCATTCCCGGGAACCTGAGCCTCCTGCAGCATCCTCCGTCTGGTCCTCCGGCTCCGCCCGCCGCTGAGGCAAAGTGTCCAACCAGTCCCCCGCCGCATCTGGAAGGTCAAAAAACATTGCCCGGTTGCCATGCTCGATGCGGAGTTTCGCAGGATAAAGCATGGAGTAGCGCATCCCCAACTCCCTAAGCCGCCGCTTCACACCAGTAAAACTTTGCCGGCGTTTCTGGACAGCCTGAGTAAAGTCAGGGAAAAAATTGATATCAGCGTTCTGGAATCGCAGCGGGCCAGCGCTCCTCGATGCCTGCAAAATGGCGTCCCGGTCCCTATAGTTAAAGAGTCTCGCAATGATGGGGCGAGGGGCAGCGCCCGACTTCGGTGGGCCACCCGGGATCCTGTGAGCCCTCTCAACCGAGAAAAACTTGCTCAGTCCTCCCGGCGCCAAGTTCTTGACCACCAAGTCCTCCACAAAGAGTTCAACCGAATCTTCCTCGGCCTTCTCCGGCACTCCCGTGATGCGTACATTCTGGCGCCGCGCCCGTCCCTCGAAATCGTCGAGCCGGCGTGCAAGCATCCCATTAGCCAGTTTCAAGTCGCGGACCTCAGTCTGTACGTCCGACATGTCGTTGGTCAGGCTCGATGTCTTGAGGTCCAGCGACTTCACCTTGTCGTTTGTCATGCCAAGATCGGCCCTAATGAGATTAAGTTCGATCTTCAGAGTATCCACTTTGGTGGACAGCGCTTCATGTAGGCTATGCATCTCAGCCTTCAGGCCAGCAATAGCACCCATCACGTCCCAAAGTGTGATCTCAGGATCCTCAGGGGACACGTCCCGCAACGAGTCTTTAGTTCGACCCGTCATAACCGGTGACCCCTTCGATTGAGAGAATCGTTCTGGAATAGTAGATTGGGACTGGGTCGGCTTCCTGCTGACCCTTGGAGGCTTCCCTTTGTCCGAGTCCCCTCTACCCGCCATATTGAAACGCTATGGCAGGATAGCCCAGGGGGAGGGGCAGGTCACCAAGCGCGCCTACTGCCGGCACAATAGTTGCGACAATAAGGTCCCAAAGAGCCACCAAAGGGAGAGTGCAGCGAGGATTTCCCGGGCCAGCAGGTCCAGACAGTCAAATAGGCCCGATCAGGGCGTCCCGTGGCAGGCCAACACCTAGACCCAACGGTGCCAGCCAGTGACGCAGCCGGGGACCGCCAACTTCACGACGGCATAACTCGGTCCCGGAGGCTCGGATTTTCGATCCGGGAACGGGCGCCGCTTCAGCACCAGCTCAGCTAGTAATTCCCACCGTCGTGGGACAGGATAGGTGGCAGGATCATTGCGGAGGATCGGGAGGTCTTCGGAGCTCCGGGCTCACGCGGCCATCTTGGTCGACCGCGAAGCTCCTCCCCCCGGGTCTACAGTATTGGAGCTTTTTCTTCGAGACTTTGTGATTGTGCTGAGCCAGAAAGGAAAGTAAAGCAAGCGTACTCTCCTCACATTGCGCATAAGTGTCAACAGCTAACAAAAGGTCGTCGACATACTGGATAAGGGCAACTCCAGATTGCAATTGAAAGGAATCAAGCTGTCTCTTTAAAGCCTGGCTGTAGATACTCGGACTCTCAGTGTAACCTTGAGGAACACGACAAAATCTATACGATTTATTATTTAACGTAAAACCAAATAAGTATCTGCTATCAGGATGGATGGGAATGGAAAAGAACGCATTTTTCAGGTCGATGACACTAAAGGTCGTCGCCGTTGGGGGGACCAATGTAAGCAATGTCGTAATATCAGATACCACCGGGTATTGGGGAATGACAATTTTATTAATTTCTCTCAAATCAATAATAAAGCGATAGACCTTGTCGTCAGTATCTTTCTTAAGGATTGGAAGAATAGGGCTATTGCAAACATTATAGGGGACTTCCTCCACTACCCCTGCAATGATCAGATCTTGGACAATGTGTGTCAAAGCAATTTCACCTTCCCTGGAGATCTTATACTGCGGTACACGTGGCAAAAGCACTCCCTCCTTTACAGTAATGCGAATAGGTGGAATGAGCATCTGTCCCACATCCGTATCTGAGGACGCCCACAACGTATGAGGGAGAGAGGCTAATGCTTCACATTCTTGTATAGTAAAAAATCTGTCTGAATCTGGATAGTTATCATTCAAAATAACTCGCACTCCCTCCGGAGCGCAACGTATCGTCGCTCGAAAATATTTGAGCAAATCAATACCCAGAATATTATCTGGGGTATAAGGTGACAACAAAAAGTGGCCAAAACTGAAAAATTTATCAAGACAAAGTGCAAGAGGCTTCGATAATGGGCTGGGAGTGGGTGTGCCGTCAAACCCAATACATGTAATCATATCGCCAGACAGGGGAGCCCTCGGAACCAAGTTTTTAGACAAAGCGCTACGAGTAGCTCCTGTGTCGACTAGAAACTGATCAGTAGAACCCAGGATGCCCGCTGATACATACGGACCACTCTGATCTACTGGCACTTCAACTGATTCCGTACCCCATCCTACGCAATCCTATGCATGTACATAATCCTGATGCTCCACATTCTCGCCCTCCGATATCTGGTACTGGTTCCATCTATCAAAGGTATTACGCTCATCCTGGCCACGGCCCCTCTCCTCAAACCAGCTACGATCACCTCCGCTACCTCTCGCCCCGAATAACTTCCCCTCGACCGTCCACCTCCACGACCACGCTGACTACGCTGCTCACGAAGTACCGGGCAATCATCAGCCCAATGCCCAAACTCCTTACAATAGGCACATTGATCCTCCGCTATATCCGTACGCCCGTACGACGCATTACCCCCTCCTCGTCTGCCTCTATCATTCTCTCTAGATTGTGTTCCCCGAACCTGTGCCAACATCACCTTCGTTTTCAATTCCTTCGCTTTCTTATCAATGCTTTCCTTAGCCTCCAATTCCTGCCGCTCATAATACTGAGCCATAGTTAACAAAGATGCAGGGGTCGCCGTGGCCCAAGAACTTTCACTCGATTTTAATCTTTTGGCAATCTCCGGTAGGAGATTGGTCACGTACTTATCTACAAACAAATGTCTACCCGTATCGTCTGTTAACAATTGACCACTGTAATCATGAAATGCCTCTTCAAAGCGTGTAAAGAAATCTGACACCGTTTCATCTGACTTTTGTTTGCACGAAGCTAACATGGTCCAATCAATCTTTTTAGAAGGAACAAGCGTTTTCAGTTTAGTTAAGATGGCCGCTGGGAGATCTAAGATCAAATCGCACGGCTTACATGCAGGTTCCCTGTTTAAATCAGCCTCGTTTATTTCTTTCCACGTTCCCCCGAGCAGTGTTTCATCATTATTTTTACGAATCAATCTCCACATATCAGGCGGAAGAATTAACCCAAAAAATAGATCTATATCAACAAGAGTCATAACACAGGACGAAATAGCCCCTTCCACCCCTTCATAAAATGCTGCTGGATTTTTCTGAAGATCAGGCAAAGAATTTTTAAGCGCCATACCATCTGCTCTATTCCAAGGCGTATACACCCAATTATATATAAAATACCCCTTCGCATCCTTCGACATTTTATCCTCATCTGTACCCTCCCCCTTAGGGGGAACATACAGAGGTGCGGCTTCACGCATAGGCATAACATGCACGTTAGAATTCTTCTCTGAACCCCGGAGAGAACACTCCTTAGACTGCTCAGTGGACTCCGGCCCGGACTCCTTATTCTTTTTCGGCTCGTCCCGCAATCTGGACGTCTCATCCCGCAGCTGGATCAGTTGCTTGTAAAAGGCATTGACATCTGCAAGATCAAATAAACCTTTATCCAAATTCTCACGATGAACTAACACAGCCTTAGGTTCTAACGTGTCCGAAAATTTACGAAATGTAGTAACAACTTCATCAGCCAAAGTAGCCAAAAAATACAGCAATTCTCGCTCTGTCCATTTACCCCTTTCGGCAACAACCTCAGTCAGAGTAACAAAATTTGTATTCACTTTACGGGCCCAACTACGCAAGTTCGCGGATTTCTCCGCAGAGAACCTGACACTGGACTTATCCCCTTTTCCTGGCATATCCTGTCCTTCGTCGTCAGATTCTGCAGTCGGAGCCGTAGGCGAAACGTACGGAGGCGGTGATCGATCTAGTAATGAAAAATCATCAATTTCATTAGTAAGGACAGGATAAAGTGGTCGCCGAATAGGAAATTGACCGGTCGTTTGCAAATTTCGTTCCCGTTCCTCCCTTTCTTTCTTTTCCTGCGCCTCCTTTTCCTCAAGCTGTAAAGCCTTATCTCGAGCAGCCTTGCGCTGCTCCTTATCCGCCAAGGCAACTTCACGCTTCATACGTTCACGCACCGCTTTCTCCCACATTCGTAGACAATCAAACATATTCTGTCTAGACCCACGTTGAAACAAACATTGCTCCACAAACTGAACCTTTCGCAAATCAAACGACCCATGTAGTGGCCATTGCAATTCAGGATCTGTTTTGGTGTATTTATGCCATAATTTGCTGTACATTATAGGGGGAAGGCCAAATTTTATGTACATCTCACGATTTGGAGTTCCTTCTGGGGGAGCCGGCTGTGATTCCGCTAACCTAATTGAGGTACCATTTCCAAGACAGCACATCCCTCGGAGTGTGCTTAAAACAGGCATGTTCAAAAAATATCACGAAAGCGTGATACCGTATAAACTGGCAGTTACAGTACTTCACACAAATGTGCCACTCAGAGGAAAAAAACAAAATTAGAGAAACATCTCTACATGCCTGCCTATGTGAAGTGCACTACACATATGATTCAAAGGTCACAAAGTCACAAATGTTAGCTAACTCAAATCATAGACACAAATCATAGAACTTCGGCAAGCGTCCGAAGACTACCTTACCGATCGCAAATCATAGAACTTCAGTAAGCGTCCGTGGACTACCTTACCGATCACAAATCTTACCCAATTTCAAATATCCAGATTCCAACTGCCAAGGTCTTTAATCGAATCAGCCAAACAGGCACTGCACAGCAACGCAGACGATCAGATCTCAGTCGGGGACCGGCGCCACCTGGAAGGTCAGATCAGAAGGAAAGGAAAAAACACAGTGGGTGCCAAGACTCGGGTCACTCGGTGGCAGCGTACGCGTCCATGGCGAGTTTCCAAACCTTCGTCACGACCTCTCCTTCGGGCATCCGAGTCGCCGATGAGTCCCTTCGTGGTCGCCAATTTGTGGTATCGGGTTCCCAAGGCCTACATGCTCCGTAGATAACCCACTTACACTGAAAGAACTGTTGGCACGGAAACTGAAAAGTACAAAGAACAAGTTTATTAAGACCCCATGGGGTGGTGGTACATTCCTACAGCACCCTTCGGCAATGCAAGAAGTATCACACCGAACAGTGGTGTGATTCTATCTTTTATACAGTTTACAGGTAATGAAAAGATAGGCGGTACGTGGTTACAGAGGTTTATGTACATATATGGTCATTTTTGGAACACAGCCTACTCATGGGAGGGGTTACAACCCCACTGGTCAGTTTGGCGGCACATTCCTGAGGGGTGACTGGTCAGTTGGAACTGCGCATGTGTGGGCTTGACCGTAGCTAAAAATAGCCTGTTGCTGGGCAGAGTCGAGTGGTCAGTGGTACGGACAACGGACTAGAGGGCATGCAGACCACGAGGCCGCTCATTACCTAAAATGGCCGCCGCAATACACAAAATGGCGTTAATCAAGTGTAGTCAAGTTAAGTGGAAAACGTGTAGCACAGCTAAGCGCTAACTCGGCCATTGTCAAATTACGACAGGAGGGTGGAGCCTTGCGCGGCACGTTCCGTACCATCGAGGGATCCCGTCGTGGCCACCACAAGCAGGTTCAGCGCGACCTCGATGGCCCCAACGAGGGAAGTCACCACAGGCAGTGTAAGTAGGTCAAGCGCGACCTTACTGGCCTCATCGAGGGATTACAGAGCTGTTCATAGGAGCAGGTCCGGCACGACTTCTCTTGTGCCTCAGGTTCTTTAAGGTCACAATTTGGTTTTGCCGGTTGAAAAAGCTTTTGTGAGTGGTAATAGTGGAGGAGGGTACCGGCGAGTGCAGTCAGCCTCCCCGCCACGGTCACAGTTAAGGGTTGGTAAGGCCCTTGGACGTTCACATACATTGGAAAATGTTCAGAAGAATGTGGTGTTACCTGCTCCTCCCCAGTTAGAGGAGTCGTTAATTCTGGATTATGATGAGGATAGCCCTGAGGAGGGCGAAGTGCTGGACGTTGTGTCTGGGGGGGGGCATTCTCATGTCTCTCGTAGTTCGTTACAGGCACCGGTGGTGCAGAGTCATGCGGAGTTGTCCAGACCACGAGTGCTCGGCCCCTCGGTGAGGGCTCCTCGGAGGGCGGATGACGGTTCGCGTGTGGCATGGAAAACGGAGCCAAGTCAGCCTCCTTTGTTGCGTCCAGGTGAGAATGTGGAACATCATGTGCAACCTAAAATGGTGTCTGTTGGGATTGGGGTGGATTTGGTTTCTGGTGGGGCTGATGGTAAGTTGTATAAGGGTCGCATTGTGAAGGACCAAAGTGTGGGTACGGCTGATGAGGATAAAGGTGTAGGTGCCAAAGTGGACAGTGGCACTTCCACAGTTGGTTTGGACACGCCCAAAAATGTCTTACATAGTAAGGAGTTGAAGATCAAAAAATTGCCCTATATGGGTGTTAGTAAGCCCTTGGGGGCTCATTTAATGCTCAGTACCAAGGAAAGGATATGGAATGGTGAGTACGTGGAGCTGCTGAAATTGTTACACAAGGAAGTCCGGGCCAAAGAAGGTTCTAAAGAAGAGGAATACGAATTGGCTAATCGCCCCAAGGTCCCTTTGAATATTGAGACCTGGACGGCGGTCTTTTTAATCTATGCCAGCGTCTATTGCGAAAAGTTCCCTGAGCGCTGTGTTTCATTGTTTAAATATATGGATGTTATTAGGAAAGCACAAATAACAAGGAATGATTTTGCATGGGCACAGTATGATGAGGAGTTCAGGGCGCGCATGGCCTGGGACCCGGTGGCAAAATGGGGGGAACTAGACACAGATCTTTGGCAGCATACTATGGGTTCCTCTGCTAGTGGTAAGACTATTTTTACAGCTAGTGGTTTTCCCTTGGTTTATTGCCCCTTTCAGGCGCGACCCACCCGGGGAGGGGTGGGGGCCAGTTCGCCAGCGCAGTCCAGTTCAGGCACATGTTGGGATTTCAATAAAGGGACGTGTAATAGAGAATTTTGCAAGTTCCGTCATGAATGTTCCCAATGCGGAAGGAAAAATCACCCCTTGTCGAGATGCTGGGGACCTAGGCCTTCCGGTGGTCACCGGGGGCCACAGCAGGGGTCAGGATCTTATGTTGCACCACAGCCACCTCCAGCTCCCAGGGGAGGGAAATCGTCATCTGGCGTTGGGCCCAAAGGCTCATACACCGGTTAATGTCCTTCATTTGGCTGCCGCTTTGCAGGATTATGAGCCTGCTGAGCTGCGGACGTTTTTATTATCAGGTTTTCAGGACGGTTTTCATCTGGGTTACGAAGGTCCTCGTTTGAGGCGTTGGTCTAAGAACTTGAAGTCAGCAAGTGAACATACTGCTGTGGTCCAAGAGAAGTTAAATAAAGAAGTGTGTGAGGGCAGAATGGCAGGTCCTTTTGATGATTGGCCTTTAGAGAATCTAATTGTTTCCCCCATTGGAGTGGTCCCCAAAAAGGAACCTGGGCAGTTTCGGCTCATCCAACATTTGTCTTGGCCAGAGGGTGGGTCGGTGAATGATTTTATCGACAATGAAGCTGCTTCTGTGTCCTATTCTTCTGTTTACGTGGCTATGGCATTGGTAGTAACAGCAGGCCCTTCTGCTTTAATGGCAAAATGCGATATTAAATCGGCATTTAGATTGCTTCCACTCCATCCTGAGGACTGGAGTCTTCTGGGTATCCAATTCTTTGGAAAATGGTACGTGGACAAGGCATTGCCAATGGGTTGCTCCATGTCATGTGCATTGTTTGAAACATTCAGTACGTTTTTACAATGGTTTTTCACTCAACAAAGTGGACATACTTTGGTCACACATTACTTGGATGATTTATTTTTTGTGGGTGCGGCAGATTCTTTGGACTGCCAGAATGCTCTGTTTACGTTTCAAACACTTATGGCTCATTTGGGTGTGCCACTGGCTCCTGAAAAGACCACTGAGGCTTTTAACAGGGGTTGGTCGAGGGAAGACATTATGGGCTGGACTTCAAACTGCTTTCAGCGCTATGTCAGACGGGAAACTGGGGGAGCGCTTGCGTGTGCTTCTGTTTTGCCTCTCTGATACTTCTTTCTCTTTCAGGTTCCGTGGCTGGTCCTCGCGCTGAGTTCTTGACTGTTTGGATCGTGGGGCATTCATTCATAAAGAGAGCACAACTTCAAGCTCGTCTGAGTTATTTTGGCTCGATGTTGGGGTTTAATGATCGTTTATTTAATGTTGTTTGGAAGGGGAAGGGGGGTATGTTGTGGAAAGACTTGATTCCAGCCCTTAATTCTTGGTTGGTAGGTGGGGTTTGTCCACATGTTTTGGTTATTCATCTTGGGGAAAATGATTTGGGCTTGGTTAAGGGTGTTGTTCTTCTTCGTGCTATGAAAAAAGATCTTTCTTTGTTGCATCAGCATTGGTCTGGGTGTCACATCCTGTGGACTGAATTGATTCCTAGGAGGGTTTGGAGGAATGCTTTGAAACCCAAGGCCATTGATAAATCTCGTAGGAAAATCAATCTTGAAGTTTCTCGGTTTTGTTGGGATTTAGGCTTCGGTCGCATTGTACAGAGTGACATTCGTTACGATGCTGTTGAATTTTTTAGAAGGGATGGAGTCCATTTGTCTAGAATGGGGCTGGATTTATATCTCTTGGAACTGCAAGAGGTACTGTCTCGCTGTTTGACGATTCAAAGTTTCTTGGGTGAGTAGTGTTTCTTGTTTGATGTTTTTCTGCTTCGTTTCAACCCCCCCCCCCTCTCCCAGTTATTTGGCTTCTTTGCGGAGGGCAGAAAGGTGGGGGTTCCTTCGGCCTCTTCCCCCACTGCTTTCTGGGTTGCGGATTATTTTGGTTTGCTAGTTTTGGGCCATGATGGGAGCTGATAGTTTTTGAAGTTGGATTTGTTGGGGGAGGTTGTACAGGTTGAGTTTGTGTTCGGAGACATGGGTTGGGGGATCTGGTTTGGCTTGGGATGTAATTGGAAAGGGGCGACCACTCGGTCCCCCCGAACGTATGGATGAGTGCCTCGATCCCCCCGGGAAGCCATTTTTGGGCGGGAGGCGCGTCTCGGCTGGTATGCCCGAAGCGGCGTAGCCGGGGCGCGCCTTTTCCCGCCCTAGAGTGGGCTGGCCTAGACACCGACGCAGCCAGCCACGCCCCCGGGGCAGGCAGGGGCGGGTTTTCGCCCGCCCTGAAGACGGATAAAAGAAGGCGCAAGACCAGAAGACGTCCTCTTGTTCTTGTGCTCCGAAGCTGCACCTCCTCGCTACACGTGAGCTCGGGACGGAACGAAGAGCCAATTTTGAGCGTTTTGATCTTTTTCTTTGTCTTTCAGAGACTTCGTCGGAGAGATGCCCAAGAAAGGCCCAAAGAGAATGACGACCGAGCAGATGGTTCGGGCCCTTTTTAAGGATATGTCCGACATAAAGAAGCGGCTGGCGGAGCGAGATGGGGAGGAGGGATCGGGCCAACCACCGGCTGGAGGGAGACCTAAGAGATCGAAAAGGGTTCCAGCTGGGGGGGACGCCCCGGCTCCCTCTGCCCCGCTCGAGGCGCCGACCCCAGTACCGATCGAGGGGAATCCAATCCCCGTTGTCGTCACCCCGACACCTAAGGAAGACATGCCCCCCGAGCTGGCAGCACAGCTAGCGGCATGGTTGGGGGATAGCAGTGATGGCGCCACGGCTGCTGAGGCACAGGCGCTGATCAAAAAACTTCGCGAGAAGAAGGAGGCAGCTAGAGTGGCCGCACCGTTGGCAGGGATAGACAAGCCGCAAGCGGCAGAAGCTGCGTCCGGTTCAGGTAAGCGGCCATTGCCGATTGCACGGGACGAGTCAGCACCCTCTCGTAGAGAGAGATTGGGACAGCATGTGCCTTTAGCCATAAAGGAAAAGATATGGGCAGGGGAATACGTGAATATTTTTTCCTTGCTTGTTGATCATTACGATGTGGAGCATGTAAAAAGTCAGAAGGACCTAATGCATCCAAGTGTTTGGCGCGCAAAAATGGCCGCCTTTAAGGTAAATGAGAACATTGGGAACTGGGGCAATGCCTGGGGTATTTTTACGTCGATTTTGGGGGAACGTAGGCCTGAGTTGCTTCCTGAGTTTCCCGTTTACCAATCACGAATTATGGGTTACTCGACGGCGTATCAAGGTAACCATTGGTTTTGTTATGATAATCTGTTCAGGAAGGAAAAAGAACATAACAAGGGTTTGACCTGGGATTGTTACGATTCTTTAACGTGGGATAAAATGAAAGAATCGGGAATATTACGAATGCCATTGGTCGGGAGCAATGTTGTTGACTACTCCCGCCAAAATGTGGGGTCGCCCTTTCGACCAAGTACGAGCACCGACGACCAGTCGAGGCCCGCAGGTAATAACGGGAGAAAGGGTTTCTGTTATAACTTCAACAAAGGGAAATGTACCAGGCCTCCGGGGTCCTGTAAATTTAAACACGAATGTAGTACGTGTGGGTCATCCCATCCTGAGTCAGCGTGCAGAGCCAGAACGGGTGAGAATGGGGGCAAGGGAGGCGCCAAACAGGTCTAATTTAGTCCGAGGGGCGCCTCTACCGACCCCGATTGATACCTTGGCAATGATCCCCTGGCTCAGTGATTACCCGGATCGTGCGTCTGCCGGGGTGCTGCGGAACGGTTTTACACATGGTTTCCGCATCCCGGTAGGGGACTTTCAGGGTGTAGGGATTTGCAAGAATCAGCTTTCTGTTTTACAACATTCATCTGTGGTGCAGGAAAAAATTCAGAAAGAGGTTAGCCGGGGACGGGTCGCTGGCCCGTTTAGTGTACCCCCGGTACCGGATTTTGTTTGTTCTCCGTTAGGGGTGGTCCCCAAGAAGGACCCAGGTGAGTTTCGTCTGATCCATAATCTGTCTGCGCCACACGGCCTTTCGGTAAACGACGCAATTGATCCTGAAGTTTGTGCGGTGCGATACGCATCGTTTGATGAGGCAGTAGCCATCTTGAATCGCCTGGGGCCCGGGACGTTGATGGCGAAATCCGATATCGAGTCAGCGTTCCGGTTGCTCCCGGTACACCCAGACGACCAGCGTCTTTTGGGATTCGGGTTCCAGGGATCATTTTACATGGATAAGTGTATGCCAATGGGATGCTCTATATCATGTGCCTATTTTGAGCAATTCAGTACTTTCCTGCAATGGGTGTTTACTAAAAAGACGGGTTTTCGAAATGTGATGCACTACCTTGACGATTTTTTGTTCCTTGGCCCCGCCGGAAATCCCGAATGTACCCAGGCCTTAAACGAATTCTGCGGGTTGATGGGTCATTTTGGTGTGCCGTTGGCACCGGGTAAAACTATGGGTCCCACGACTTGCCTCGAGTTTTTGGGGATCGAGTTGGACTCAAGGGAGGGGTGTTTCCGTTTACCGGCTAGCAAAGTGTTACAATTCGGGTCAGCCCTCCGAGTATGTTTGAACACACCCAAGGTTACACTGCATCAGTTGCAACAATTAGTGGGGAAGTTGAATTTTGCCTTAAGAGTAATCCCAATGGCTCGCCCTTTTTCCCGCTCCATTGCCCAAGCGATGATCGGCCTGAAGGAGGGTCATCATCGCACGAGGTTATCGGCTGAGGTCCGCCAGGACATGCGGATATGGTTAGCATTCCTGGCGGACTTCAATGGCCGAGTCGTCTGGAACAAGCCAGCCGTGTCCTCGGAAGAGCTTGGGCTATGGACGGATTCAGCAGGAAGCATAGGGTTTGGCGCCATCTTCGGCACGAGCTGGTCTGCTCAAAGATGGCCCCTATGGTGGCACGAGAGGGGGCTAACGAGTAATATCGCTTTCCTTGAATTATTTCCCATTCTCGTTGCCCTGAGAACCTGGCCAGAAGGTTTCAGGGATCATTCTGTAGTCTTTTGGTCCGACAATATGACCGTGGTAGAGTGCATCAACAGTCAGTCAGCCCATTGTAAATTGATTTTGAGGCTGCTCAAAGAAATTGTCTTACTATGTATGCAACTGAACGTGGTTTTCAGAGCAAAACATGTCCCAGGGGTGATGAATCAGGCTGCTGATGCACTGTCTCGTTTTCACATGCAGGCTTTCTCGGGTTTCCTTCCTTCAGCGGACCCGGAGCCGGCACCCTTCCCCGAAGCTCTCTGGTCTCTCGGTGCCCCGAACTTCGTCACCTCGTGGGAGAGAGTCTAGCACCCAGGACAAGGAAGGCATATGAAGGGGCGTTCCAGGCCTATTTAGCCTTTTTGGGGGCAGAGAGAGGGGGTCTTTGGGGTCAGGAAGAGTGGGTAGTACTCTTTCTTATGTCTTTACACAGGGCTGGGAAATCGGTGGCTACGGCCCAAAGGCATCGTGCCGCCATTTCCTTTGTTGCCAGGGCCCATGGCATCCTGGACCCAACAGCGTCTTTCACAGTACAGAAAGCGCTGCGTGGGTGGCAACGCCTAGAGGGTCGCAGAGTAGACGTGAGACGACCGATAGGTATAGACAGGTTGTCCCTGTTACTGGCCACACTCCCGAATACATGCTCGTCCCCTTTTGAGACCGGTTTGTTCCGGACTGCATTTACGCTGGCGTTTCACGGGGCTATGAGAGTTAGTGAGCTGGTTGCAAGGAACAAACAGGATGTGACGGGGGGCTTGTGCAGGGAGCATGTTCAGATCAGGGGGGACGCGATGATTGTCTCCTTTCCCCGGTCTAAGACTGACCAAGATGGGAGAGGGGACTGTACGATCATTCGCAGGAACCCCGAGTCATCCATGTGTCCGGTACAGTGCTTAGAAGATTACCTAGCACAGAGAGTGGCATCATGGGGGGGGACGTTGTTGAGGCATGCAGACGCCACCCCGCTGACGAGGTTTCAGTTTCAACGGGTGCTTGCAATGGCCATTGCCGCAGCGGGCTTGGACCCGGGCGAATTTGGGACCCACTCCTTTCGTATAGGGGCTGCCACTGAAGCTACAGCCAGGGGTCTTAATGTAGAACAAGTGAAACGTGTGGGGCGTTGGTCCTCCAATTGTTATAAGAGGTACGTGCGATTGCACATGTTGTGAAGCTGTATTCATGTACTCACGCCTCTTGTCTTTTGTTTATTTTCAGTTGTGCAAGCTTACGCGGCAGGGCAAACTGAGCAGTCGACCCAACACCAGGCCAGCGGTCGCACGTCACCGGCTGTGAAGAAGGAGGTGTGGGTCGTGGGCCACTCATACGTGAGACGGGCCGCAGACGTATTCAAAGCAGGTGACATGATTCACATAGCTGGGGAATACGGGTACAGAGTGTCCTTCTACGGAAGGGGCGGTCTCTGTATTGACCAGTTTCAGGAATTTTTTGAGGGCCTGTTAGGGCGGATGAGGTCACCGCCGTCCATAGTCATAGTACATTTGGGGGGCAATGATTTGGTCACCACCGGTAGACGACTGCTCCTGGAGGCTATGCTTTCCACGGTAAGTTGGTTAGCGAGGAGAGTTCCGGGGTGCCTAATTGCGTGGTCTCATATGATCCCACGAAAAGTGTGGCGGGGGGCTATCTCGATCCCTGCTTTGAATCATTCGGTTAAAAAGTTGAATAACAAAGTAAGTAGGTTGTTCCGGTCCAAGACATTGCATTCAATCTCGCATAATTGTATTAATGATGATAGTATGTATCTGGGGGATGGTGTGCATCTGTCGAGGGCGGGGAACGAGTTACTCATAGGAGACTTCCTAGCCTGGTTAAAATCTTTAAAGCATGACCTATAGGTAGGAGTTTTGTGGGGGGTCCGGATAGCCGGTCAACTATCCGGACCTGTGGCGGTAAGGTCATGATCGGTGAGCACTAATTGGTAGATCCCTATGAGTGGGCGTCACCCAACACGGATGGGAGCGCTCGGGAGAGGTGGCCATTGGCCCCTCAGTGGGGAGGCGGTCCCGTCTAAGGGCGGGTCGCCGGAAGTAAAGGAAAGGCGGTCAAGGCCCCTTCCTTTGTAGGAGGGGTTACAGCCCCCTCCTGGGGAATTTCCCGGGGCTAGTGTCATCTGCGACGGCAGATGCGGTAAGTTGTGTGGGGTGGGGAGAGGTCAACGATACCTTCTAGATACCACACACAAGTGTTCGAACGACCTTTAAATGGCGTCGAGTCTTAAGTGCCCCCGTCAAGTCAAGGGAAATTGTTAGTAGTTGCACTTGTGGTAAGCCCCTGTGCCATCGCCCCTCCTAAGTGGGAGGGGTAAGTCTGGTTAGGGATCTTGACACCGGTTATGACCTTGCCGTTGGCCCTTAAACGTTAGGATGTACAATTTCAGTGTTCTTAGAGAATGTTTTGTAGGATGCTAGTTCGGCTAGGAGAACCTCTGTATTAGAGATTATGTTAAGGTTAGCCAAACATCGTAATGTGATAATGAAATTGTACATAACATGAAAACGTTTAATGTTTTAATTTTTTGTTGTTTTAATAAATACGGCCGGGATGGTCACTCCATCCCACATCCAAAAAACTTTAAGAACAGTTTCCGGTTTCCCTTCCTTTTGGGGATTGTGTTGAGAGGGGGTGGCGGGTATCTCAGCCATATGGAAAGGGGCGACCACTCGGTCCCCCCGAACGTATGGATGAGTGCCTCGATCCCCCCGGGAAGCCATTTTTGGGCGGGAGGCGCGTCTCGGCTGGTATGCCCGAAGCGGCGTAGCCGGGGCGCGCCTTTTCCCGCCCTAGAGTGGGCTGGCCTAGACACCGACGCAGCCAGCCACGCCCCCGGGGCAGGCAGGGGCGGGTTTTCGCCCGCCCTGAAGACGGATAAAAGAAGGCGCAAGACCAGAAGACGTCCTCTTGTTCTTGTGCTCCGAAGCTGCACCTCCTCGCTACACGTGAGCTCGGGACGGAACGAAGAGCCAATTTTGACCCACCCACCAGCCCCTGAGGACAGCAAAGTTGTTGTGCAATAAAGTGAATTGATAAGTTTGTTTTTCCGTTTCGTTTACAGGCTATAACAGTATCAGTTTGTGGTTAATAAAGATGGTGAATATCGTTTAGGTTGTTACGATTAAAGTGATTTGATGTGATGTTGCATTTTTAGCATGTTCCTTCGGTCGTAGCGACCAATGTTTTCATAGGTTGAAGAACTGTCGTATTTATTTTTGGTAGGCGGTAAGGTCATGATCGGTGAGCACTAATTGGTAGATCCCTATGAGTGGGCGTCACCCAACACGGATGGGAGCGCTCGGGAGAGGTGGCCATTGGCCCCTCAGTGGGGAGGCGGTCCCGTCTAAGGGCGGGTCGCCGGAAGTAAAGGAAAGGCGGTCAAGGCCCCTTCCTTTGTAGGAGGGGTTACAGCCCCCTCCTGGGGAATTTCCCGGGGCTAGTGTCATCTGCGACGGCAGATGCGGTAAGTTGTGTGGGGTGGGGAGAGGTCAACGATACCTTCTAGATACCACACACAAGTGTTCGAACGACCTTTAAATGGCGTCGAGTCTTAAGTGCCCCCGTCAAGTCAAGGGAAATTGTTAGTAGTTGCACTTGTGGTAAGCCCCTGTGCCATCGCCCCTCCTAAGTGGGAGGGGTAAGTCTGGTTAGGGATCTTGACACCGGTTATGACCTTGCCGTTGGCCCTTAAACGTTAGGATGTACAATTTCAGTGTTCTTAGAGAATGTTTTGTAGGATGCTAGTTCGGCTAGGAGAACCTCTGTATTAGAGATTATGTTAAGGTTAGCCAAACATCGTAATGTGATAATGAAATTGTACATAACATGAAAACGTTTAATGTTTTAATTTTTTGTTGTTTTAATAAATACGGCCGGGATGGTCACTCCATCCCACATCCAAAAAACTTTAAGAACAGTTTCCGGTTTCCCTTCCTTTTGGGGATTGTGTTGAGAGGGGGTGGCGGGTATCTCAGCCATATGGGGTTTTGAGTTATAGCTTTGGGAAATGTTGAAGTTATAATGTTGTTGTGGGATTGTTGTATGGTTTATTATGTGATTGGGTATGTACGGGTAGGGGCGGGTTCGATGAAGGGTGAGGGGCGGGGGCGGGTTTTGGGGGTTTGAAAAATATACAATCAAATTGGTAAGGTTTAGATTGTTAGGCATTTGCCGAGGTTATTGTTATGTAAATGTGCACCTGTTTCATTAAAGCAGCCTTTTTCACACTCTACTGGTTTCTTGGTCTGCTCACTCTCCCCCACCCCTCCCTCCCAAGGGGGGCTTGGGGGAGGGCAGCCGACCCCTGGGAGGTCTCCTCCCCCGGGCTGTTTGGGAGGTTTGGGTGGGGGCCATTTTCGAGCAGTTTCCAATTTTGGGCTTCTTTGGGCTTCTTTTGGTTGTTTTTGGAGCCCAGCCTATAAAAGTGTTGGGCTCCTCCCCCTGGCCACCATTTTAGGCTTAGGTGACCTGGTGGCCGGTTGGTTTTGCAGCTAGTTTTTGTCCCTCCCTCCCTCCCTTTATGCGATTCTTTTCTGTTTCCTCTTCTTTTCTTTTGCATTTCTTAATTATTTTGGCGGCTGGTTGCAACAGGTGGACATGGTTTTTTTTTATATTGTTATGCTTTGTCGCTTGGAACAGGTGCGGTGCGGATTATTTTGGTTTGCTAGTTTTGGGCCATGATGGGAGCTGATATTTTTTGAAGTTGGATTTGTTCGGGGTAGTTGTACAGGTTGAGTTTGTGTTCGGAGACATGGGTTGGGGGATCTGGATTGGCTTGGGATGTAATTGGGGTTTTGAGTTATAGCTTTGGGAAATGTTGAAGTTATAATGTTGTTGTGGGATTGTTGTATGGTTTATTATGTGATTGGGTATGTACGGGTGGGGCGGGTTCGATGAAGGGTGAGGGGCGGGGGCGGGTTTTGGGGGTTTGAAAAATATACAATCAAATTGGTAAGGTTTAGATTGTTAGGCATTTGCCGAGGTTATTGTTATGTAAATGTGCACCTGTTTCTTTAAAGCGGCCTTTTTCACACTCTACTGGTTTCTTGTGCTGCTCACTCTCCCCCACCCCTCCCTCCCAATGTTCCTTTTCTCAAGACACAGGAACAGCATCTAATGCTCATAGGAGAGGATGTGGTACAAGCCATCTGTTACGGATTGCACCTTTCACCTATAATTTGTGAACAACCCCTACTTCTTGGTAGTGTAACGTAACAGGTTTTTTTCATTGTCTCCATCTGAAATTGTCTGGTTTTGATGGATGTTATTTATATGCCTAGAACATTTGTAGCATGTGTGGTTGTAGATACAATCTCTGCACACTCCTATCATGTACTGTTGTGCCCGGATGTTTGAACGGTCGTTTTCAGGCCCTTGACTTGTGAGGAGCCCAGTCTTGTTCCTCAATGCACCAGGACACGGGCTCCACCTCCTGTTGTTTCTTCTGCCATCAGGCTCCAAACGTCACGAACGCAGCTGCAGCGTTGATGAGTCCCATGCTGCAAGGCTGGTTTCAGGGTTTGAAAACGGAAAGGCTGACAGAAAGCACCACCAGTGAAACGCCACCCAGGAGGAAGTCAGTGTCCTTTTATATGGCTCAAAACAGCCATGAAAGTCAAACAGTAAGATACAAAAGTGCATTCAGTGTAAAATAACTGTTAAAAGTACAAATCTTCTATTTACAAGGATTGAAAAGGGCTTTCAGCATAGCAGTATGGACAGTAAGGCTTCATCTCTATTATTAATCAGTTTTTTTCCGCCTTCGGACGTGTGTGCTCCCTCGCTCCGTGATTTGATTCTGTTAGATCATTCAGTTTCTTCCTGCCTGCTGCTGTATTGTTTATCATTCGTGCTTTCACCATCTATGTTCTTTTGACAACTCTGTTCGAATTCATTCCTCCAATTGCCCTTTGGAACACCACCTATTGGGTCTACAGTCCCCATCATAACAGCTCTATCCGAAAATGCAATGCTGGTGATGAAACGCACACCTTTTAGATTCTGTCCGCATTGCCAAGAGAAATTCCAGCACACCGACCAACACCTCGGTGCAACCTGTGCCTTTCGCCGACCACAAGGAAGCCCACTTCAGTGTGTGCAAGTCCTTTAGGTCCAAGAAAACCCTTCAGGCTCGAAGGGTGTGTTGGCTGGAAACGTCGAGCAAGAACACCGACTACACTTGTGACATATTCGAAAGAACATGCCCAAGAGGAGTCAATATCGAGCGCGTCAGAACTGTGACCCCAGCCCTTGCTTCTCCATCCAAGCCAATTCAAACATTTGTGGTATTAGCGGTCGCCGGACCACCTCTGCCATCTGCCATGATTGGATCTGAAAAGCAGCTTCAGACACCCCGCCCTCTAGCCCTCTGCTGAAGTTAATATCAAGGCAAAGCCTTCGGCATCGACCTCTTCAGACCGAGAACATGCTTCGTATCGACCCGACCTTCAAGTCTGATTCGGCAGCTGACCCCCTTTCTCTCCGCACTGACCAAGCCGAACGCCTCAGTACCGAAACCATCACCAGCTTCCACGTCTCCTATCGAACCTATCCTAGAAAAGATGGACATTCGCCACAGGAAAATCCAAATCCAAGCCGGTACTGGTTGCATTATTGCTTCACCTTCCTCTGCACCACCTTAAAAAGGAAATGTACTTTTAAGGATGTATCAGATGTTCACCTTCCTCTCAAAAAGAAAACAAAAGACTAGTCTACTAGCCCTTCTTGTCAACCACTTCCTACACCACCCCCCCTCCAACATCTTCACCACCATAACCATCCCCTCCTCAGTCTCCTTATCTGCCATAACCACAGCAGATTACAAGACATGCCCCTCAAGGATCACCAAACTCCGACACTGGTGGCTGAAGGGGAACCGTTAGGAGAGCCCCATTCCTGGGATAAATATATGTGAGAAGGATCTCACTACACCAAATGACCCTGTCCTGTATCCACCTCGTCCTTTCCCCCTTCCTGAGGATGCAACCTTCTATCAGGAAGTCATTGCAAGAGCAGCAGCTTTCCACAACGTACAGCTCCATAGAGAACCCTTGGAGGATTTCCTCTTCTACATTTTAACTTCTAGTCAAAGGGATACACTATCGCCAATGTTACCTGGCATGATGAGACCCCTAAATGAGATCTTTAAGTACCCTATCAGGGCCAGAATTATCACCCCTAGGGTAGGCAACACCATTATCTCCTGTATTTATTCAATCGAGTAACACCAGACTATATTGTCACCCCTACTGCACGTAAAAAGGCCAAATCATAAGCTACTGTGGATACCCTTCCCCTAGAAAAGGAAAGTAAGTACAGAGACATAGCAGGAAAGAGGGTTGCAGCGCAGGCTGCTAATTATTAATGCATCGCCAAGTCTCAAGCTCCTTTGGCCAGATATGACAGAGTACATTGGGACAAGATGGAGGAACTGCTCCAGCAGCTCCCCGAGGAGTAGAGGAAAAATAGTCAGCAAATTGTGACAACAGTAACTAAAACTTTAATTTGCTTTGCCCTCAATGCTGCAGATGCTGCAGCTACAGGAATTCAGGTGTTCTGGGTTTAAACAAGAGGTCCAAAAGGAGGTTTTAAAACTTTTAATCATGTCCTTCAACAAAGAACACCTTTTTGGTCCAGAGGTAGTTTCTACCTTGGATTTGTGTTGTCTCTTCCCCAAAACAAAAGTTTTTAAAAAAACGATTTTCCCTTTCTGTGATTACTGTCTTTGCCTGTGATTGTTACAGTTTAAAGTTGTAGTTTTAACCTGCCTGTGATTGCATATTTTATCACCTGTTTTGTGTTTTAAACTTGTGTTTTTTCTTGCCCATGATTGCTTTCATTTAACATGTTGAATTGAAGGATTTGCAGTCCAAACTCTGTAGTTTTTCCCTCTCATTCCTGGTGACTATTCAGTTTTCCCTCCAAATGTCTCCTAATGTCCAAATGTCTCCTATTCTCTGTGCTAAGGTCTGTACGTTAAAACAGTGCAACCCCAGACACCATTTTGTGTTCACAAGCCAGTGGAACCAGCCTCCCTGCCTCCCCCTCCCCCCCCAGCAACAGGGATATTCTACATCAGAGGGTGCTTCTGTGAGCTGTTTAAACTGTGTTTACTAGGGACTGTGCACTTCGTTTTTTGGCCAGTAGAGGGAGTAAAGTTTTATTCAAACAGTATTGTTAGGTTTCAAGTTAGTGAGGCCTTACCCTGCAGAAGTCCAAAGTGTGGATTGAGCCAGTCTGTCATCTAGGAGTTTCTGAACAGGAGAAGCAGCTTCCAACTCCCTGGTCAGCAAACCTTGCCTGAGGTTGATGGGACCTTTATATGGTCTGCTAGTGGTTGGTACATGTATACACTGATTGGTGGTTGTATCTGATGTTTCTATCGGATTAGAGTTAGTGTCCTCATTGGTTGGGTATTTGAGTGTTCTGATTGGTTTCTGGGTCTGTGATTCAATCAATGTAGGGTTGGGACTAGGGCTAGGGTTAGGATTTCAAATGGAAGTAGGGACTAGGATTTACTATGTTATTGGTTGTTGGGACGAGGGCTAGGGTTAGACCTTTAATTGGAAGTAGTGATTAGGGCTTCTTGTGTGATTGATTGCTGGACTAGTTGTGGAACTAAGAGTAGGGTTAGGCTTTCTATTGGAAGGAGGGACTAGGGCTTCCTGTGCCATTGGTTGCTTGGACTTGGGTTGGGGCTACCCTAATGGCTAGTGCCTCTATTTGATGTAGAGATCAGGGTTTTTGAACTGATTGGGTGCTTGGACTAGGGCTAAAATTGGCTGTAAAGTTATGGTCTCCTATTGGTTCTAGATTCTTAGGGCTAGTGTTGTGATTGGATAGTGTTTGGGCTAGGGTTCCCATTGGCTGATGGGGTCACCTGATTACTAGGGCTATAAAAGGCCAGGTTTAGGGCGTCTCAGCCTGGGCGTCGAGGCTAAGGGCGGAGAGGACAAGGGCAGTTGGCTGTTTGAGCCTGTTAAGGGAAGAGAGGACAAGGGCAATTGCCTGTTTGAGGCTGTTAAGGGCAGAGAGGACAAGGGCAGTTGCCTGTTTGAGCTTGTTTGAGACTGGTCGGGACTAGGTCCAGAAAGGCTGCCCAATATACATACCTCTTTTATGCATCTATATACTTTCAATGTACTTATGGATCTATATATTTATCACTTTCTTCTAATTTAGCATTTCCAATGCACTACCCTATTTGTCAGCCTAAACTTCGCTCACTATATCTTCTAGCCCAACCTTCTGACTCATCTCAAACTTCTTTCTACTACTCTTTCCAATGCACTACCCTATCTCTCACCCTATACATCTATCAATATATCCTCCACTCTCCCATTTATCCCAAACCCCATACCACTACTATGATACCCAAAATAACCCTTTCTAGACTCTCTCCTATTCTACCCCTCCTTGCATCATCTGACATCTTTTTCTATACCGATCCCCAAAACAAAACTTTCTAAACTCTTTCCTCTTTGCTACCCCTCCCAACCCTTCTTAATCCAAATAACTGGCTAACCTATCCACCACTAAAATTACTTTCATGTTTCACCATACTAATTCAAGACTAATCCTGATGGGTTCCAGAGTAGTGTGCTACTTGTGCTTCAAAACCCCATCTGGGGTAGCAAGCGCTATATAAATACAAGCCTCTTTCCCTTCACTATCCCGCCACCTACCCTTCTCTACCCAAATAACTGAATAACCTATCCACAAATTACTTCATATTTTACTATACTAATTTTCAACACTAATCCTATGGGTTCCGGAATGGCATGCTACTCGCAAGAAAAGCGCTTCAACATCCATCAGGGGTAACAAGTGCTATATGAATGCAAACCTTTCTTCCTCTTTTAGCCCTCTGCTATCCTTCTCACTCCAAATAACTGACTAATATCCACCACTGTAATTACTTTCATATTTCACCATATTAATTCACCACTAATCCTTTATGGGCTTCCTGAATAGCGTGCTTCAACACCCCATCAGGTGTAACAAGCACTATATAAATACAAACCTTTTTCCTCCTCTGTCCTTCTGCTATCATTCCAAATCCAAATAACTGACTAACCTATCCACTACTTAAAATATACTTGCATGTTTCTCTATTCTAATTCAACACTAATCATCTATGGGTCCCGGAGTAGCGTGCTACTCACCGAAAAAGCTCTTTATCGCCTCGTTAGGGATAGTAAGCGCTATATAAATGCATTTACAACACAATACAATACTCCCAGGGGATCCTTTCGTTGCCCGGGCTACAGGAGTTCATATAAGTCCACTTCCACAGAGGCATCCACCTCCCAACAGAAGCAACCCCAGACCTCATACATCAAGTATTTCTCTAGAGGTTGCTTGAAAGGAAATAACAAAGGTAGGGGTAGGGGTGCCCCCGCTCGCCGGGCAACTCCACTGCAAACAGTGACTACCCCATCTTTCTCCCCTGACTACACAACACCTATGAGGGGCAGACTGCAGTTGTTTTCACCTAATCTGGAAAATCATCACCACAGCCAAATCGGTACTAGCCATTATCCAACAGGACTATTGCCTGGAACTCATTACCACTCTGCCCAACATAACTCCTCCTACTCGCAGGTTTCCTCAGGAACATCAGATGCTTATAAAACAGGAAGTCAAAGCCCTTCTCAAAGGGGCTACAGAAGCTATTTCCTGTCACCATCAAGGCTCCGGAGTATACTCTATACTTACTAATACCCAAAAAAGACAGATCCCTGAGACCAATCTTTGATCTCAGGCATTTAAACAAATACTTCCTATCAGAACACTTCCATATGGTCACCTTACAGGATGTCATTCCTCTTCTTCAACATGGCAACTTTATGGCAAATTTAGACCTAAAGGACGCCTACTTCCACATACTAATACACACTGCTCCCTGCAAAAACTTGATTTGTGGTAGCAGGAAAACACTATCAATTCAGAGTTCTTCCACAGGGTGTAACTACTGCACCTTGAGTGTTCACAAGATGCTTAGCGGTAGTCGCTGCACAACTATGAAGAAAAAATGTCTACATATATCTGATATAGACTACTAGCCACAGATTCCTTCACGTAGAATTATCCCCAGGCGTGAGACTGGTTCCAGAAAACATTTTGCCACGGCATCCCTGTGCGCCGGGGGAGGGGCAGCATCACGCAACTCCGCCCCGGCATCATCCGCGTACGTGACATCAGCGAGATCACATGAGCCCAACCCATTGCTCCTACGCCAGTTTTTTCTTTTCCGCATGCAATGCGGATCCGGTCTTTGTTTGGGCCCCCCTTTTTTCTATCCACATTGTCATATTTTTGTGGAACAGTGTTCAGATGCCTTCGTGCTCCAAGACTTGCACGTCGTGTGGACGTCTTATGCCGGCAACGGACCCTCGCCTCAGATCACGGCAACACTGATTGTGAGGCATGCCAACAGTTGAAGCCGAAGTCGCAGCGGGATCGCAGGATTAAACTACTCTTGGCGCGTCTCTCAAGGTCGGCTTCATCCCCTCGATCAGCCTCGGCAGACTATTTCAGATACGGCCGTCGTCTGCGTCCTCATTCCTCTGAGATGTCGCGAGAGCACTGCTCCCCAGTGGGTAAGTGTCGCAGTTTGTCCCCAGGGGCTGGTGTTCGGCCTGCCGGGTGAGTGGGCTCCCCGTCGGTAAAGCGACCCCGCGTGTCGTCCTCCTAGCCACCGTTTCCCAGTGAAGGGGCGTCGAGAGTCCAGATGGAGACATATGCGGCGGCTTTGCAGGCCTCGCTGGCGTCTCCTCCTCCTTCCCCTCCTGGGGTGTCAGCGGAGGCCTTGCATTGCGCAGGGCCCTCCACGAAGTCGCCGGCGGCTCCGGCCCCGGCGCCACCTGGTTCGGCTCCAGGTTTGGAGGATGTGGTGCTGTTGTGGTGCGGCCCTTCAGGGGTCCCTCCTTTGGACCACGGCACCTCTGCCTCACTGCAAACTCCAGTGGGAGTCCTTGTGGTGTCGCAGGAGGACACCGGGGCTCGGGTAGCATCCCCGAGCCCCGCTCAGCCCTCTGAGGTTGCAGCCTTGTCCACGGCTGAGCTGATGCCACCACGGAGCCTGCTGGACTGGGCTGCTTCACAGGGGTTGGTGGACCCTCCTCGTCCTGCTCTAGATCGAGGCTGGATGGAGACCCCTCGTCCTCCTCCTGGCCCCTCTCACCCCTCCACGCAGGTGGCTGCCTCATCATAGGTTGAATCGACCCTGGCAGCGCCGCATGGGTCGCAGGGCCAGCTCTGTCACATTCTGGGCCGAGGCTGGCGGAGGGCTTGGTGTCACTCCCCTGGTCCCTCTCATCCCCCACGCAGGCGGCTACCTCGGCGAAGGTCGAGTCTGCACCATTCTGGCGCCGCCCCTTGGCTACTTCGGATCCAGCCCCACTCCGGTCCCCAGTGTGGTGTGGCTTGGAGGAGCCTTATCCGGCGTCTCCTTCGGCGCCGGATTGCGTTGATGTCCTGCCTCAGGCTGTGGACTCTACGGCTCCAGACAGGCCTCGAGTCGCGGATTTGTCTTCGGACGCTTTCTCTTCTCCGGAGGTTGGGTGCCTACTGGTGTCATCCTCCCCAGAGAGAGGCCGCCGGATCGTGGCATTTTCACGGGTGCCATGGAAGGGCGGCTCCCCGCCATTCCCAAGGCCAAGGTGTTCCCTGGAGGAGCAACAGGTCCCCCACTCTTTGGTTCCTTCTGACTTCCAGGTGTGGCATTTGCCTGCCCCGCTTGGCTTCGGGGACGGCTGCCTTAGTTTACAATACAGGAACACAGCGACCCGGGAGTACGCGACTTCACTGCACTCACGTTCATCAGATAATTCAGAGACAATCGGCAATTTATATGGAGTTCGCACATGACTGCTGGGCACTACACGTCTTTACACTATCTGTAGAATCGCACGATTTTCATGGTTCTTCAGCGCGTCGCTAACGCAGATTACTGGGATTCTTTATAGGGAATAAGTATGGGCGTAAAATCCGCTCCGCTCGCGGATTTTGCGGATTTTCGGGAAATTCGCAATCCGCGAGATTCGCGGATTTCCCGCAAAATCCGCTAAATTCGCACGCAGCGGATTTTTTTTCTGGGTGATACAATTTTTGCGGCGCGCGGCGTTCATCAGCGTTTGCCGAGTTGTTTTTCTCGATATTTTGCGAGTGCTGCGCCATTTTGGATCTTGCTGCGGGATCCCGCGAGAATTTGGCGAGCACGATTACATAATCGCGGCTTGCCAACTTGCACAGCGAGAGTTTGTCAACGCGAGTACGCCGTGATCACGTATCGCGGGACTTCGCAATTGCAAGCTTGGAGATGCGGCGAGCAGCAACAATCTCGCATTCGCAAAAATATAAAATTTGCAATTCTGCACAAGAAATCCACCAGCAAGCAGCATAAACCTTCTGGAAATGATGATTTTTATCTGAATAACTCCTCAGGTTGACATTTGCCTGCACTTTTTTGCGAGGAGTCCATTTTGGGGAGGGGGGTGTGGGAGGAAGGAAGTACCCCACAGTCTTTAACTTCCTGTTCCTGTCCAGCAGGCTTCTCCCAGTGCTTTTTCCATCTCCTGGTCACTTTTCATATGGATCTGGAGCTGGAAGGATTACTTTTTGTGGATGCTGCTGGATATTTGGATTTAAGGCCTTTTTGACTTTCTTTGGATCACTTTTGGAAGTTTGTTTGGGGCATTACAGTTGCTGCAACTACAATTTTGGAATTTTCGATTTTTGGACTGTTTTGGGGCCTTTTGCCCAGGGGTACTCAGTGGTGGGTGGACTGAGTCTTTCTGTGGGGTGACTTGAATTTAAACATCATGGAGGGCATGGATGGAATGGGATTGTGCTGATTTTTCAGTGTTTTTCGATGTTTTGGGGTGTTCATGGGGAGGGACAGGCCATGTGGCTGGGGGCCATTTTGAGTGCTGCTACAGGCCCTGGCCATGTGCTGGGAGGCAAGTGGCCATTTTGAATGCAGGCATTGTTGTTAGGCCTGCAACCATTTTGCCTACTTTTCAACCTTTATGCCCAGGGGTAGTGAGTCTTGCATGGGCCTAGTCTTTCTGTGGGGTGTCTTGAATTTAAACATCATGGAGGTCATGGATGGAATGGGATTGTGCTGATTTTTCAGTGATTTTCGTTTTTTGGGGCTGTACTTGTGGCCTTTTCACAAGGGGTATTGAGTCTTGCATGGGCCTAGTCTTTCTGTGAGGTGTCTTGAACTTAAACATCATGGAGGGCATGGATGGAATGGGTTTGTGCTGATTTTTCAGTGATTTTCGTTTTTTGGGGCTGTACTTGTGGCCTTTTCACAAGGGGTATGGAGTCTTGCATGGGCCTAGTCTTTCTGTGGGGTGTCTTGAACTTAAACATCATGGAGGGCATGGATGGAATGGGATTGTGCTGATTTTTCAGTGTTTTTCGATTTTTGGGGGTGTTCATGGGGAGGGACAGGCCATGTGGCTGGGGGCCATTTTGAGTGCTGCTACAGGCCCTGGCCATGTGCTGGGAGGCAAGTGGCCATTTTGAATGCAAGCATTGTTGTTAGGCCTGCAACCATTTTGCCTACTTTTCAACCTTTATGCCCAGGGGTAGTGAGTCTTGCATGGGCCTAGTCTTTCTGTGGGGTGTCTTGAATTTAAACATCATGGAGGGCATGGATGGAATGGGATTGTGCTGATTTTTCAGTGATTTTCGTTTTTTGGGGCTGTACTTGTGGCCTTTTCACCAGGGGTATTGAGTCTAGCATGGGCCTAGTCTTTCTGTGGGGTGTCTTGAACTTAAACATCATGGAGGGCATGGATGGAATGGGATTGTGCTGATTTTTCAGTGTTTTTCGATTTTTGGGGGTGTTCATGGGGAGGGACAGGCCATGTGGCTGGGGGCCATTTTGAGTGCTGCTACAGGCCCTGGCCATGTGCTGGGAGGCAAGTGGCCATTTTGAATGCAGGCATTGTTGTTAGGCCTGCAACCATTTTGCCTACTTTTCAACCTTTATGCCCAGGGGTAGTGAGTCTTGCATGGGCCTAGTCTTTCTGTGGGGTGTCTTGAATTTAAACATCATGGAGGGCATGGATGGAATGGGATTGTGCTGATTTTTCAGTGATTTTCGTTTTTTGGGGCTGTACTTGTGGCCTTTTCACCAGGGGTATTGAGTCTAGCATGGGCCTAGTCTTTCTGTGGGGTGTCTTGAACTCAAACATAATGGAGCGCATGGATGGAATGGGATTGTGCTGATTTTTCAGTGATTTCGGTTTTTGGGGCTGTACTTGTGGCCTTTTCACAAGGGGTATTGAGTCTTGCATGGGCCTAGTCTTTCTGTGGGGTGTCTTGAACTTAAACATCATGGAGGGCATGGATGGAATGGGATTGTGCTGACTTTTCAGTGTTTTTCGATTTTTGGGGGTGTTCATGGGGAGGGACAGACCATGTGGCTGGGGGCCATTTTGAGTGCTGATACAGGCCCTGGCCATGTGCTGGGAGGCAAGTGGCCATTTTGAATGCAGGCATTGTTGTTAGGCCTGCAACCATGTTGCCTACTTTTCAACCTTTATGCCCAGGGGTAGTGAGTCTTGCATGGGCCTAATCTTTCTGTGGGGTGTCTTGAATTTAAACATCATGGAGGGCATGGATGGAATGGGATTGTGCTGATTTTTCAGTGATTTTCGTTTGTTGGGGCTGTACTTGAGGCATTTTCACCAGGGGTATTGAGTCTAGCATGGGCCTAGTCTTTCTGTGGGGTGTCTTGAACTTAAACATCATGGAGGGCATGGATGGAATGGGATTGTGCTGATTTTTCAGTGTTTTTCGATTTTTGGGGGTGTTCATGGGGAGGGACAGGCCATGTGGCTGGGGGCCATTTTGAGTGCTGCTACAGGCCCTGGCCATGTGCTGGGAGGCAAGTGGCCATTTTGAATGCAGGCATTGTTGTTAGGCCTGCAACCATTTTGCCTACTTTTCAACCTTTATGCCCAGGGGTAGTGAGTCTTGCATGGGCCTAGTCTTTCTGTGGGGTGTCTTGAATTTAAACATTATGGAGGGAATGGATGGAATGGGATTGTGCTGATTTTTCAGTGATTTTCGTTTTTTGGGGCTGTACTTGTGGCCTTTTCACCAGGGGTATTGAGTCTAGCATGGGCCTAGTCTTTCTGTGGGGTGTCTTGAACTGAAACATCATGGGGGGCATGGATGGAATGGGATTGTGCTGATTTTTCTGTTTTTTTTCCGATTTTTTTGGGGTGTATAACTGAACTGATGTTCCTCTGTCTTCCATTGCTTTTAGGTGCACAAGACTCAAGAGAACCACAAGTGCCAGGAAGAAGTCCTGCAGCGGTGTGTGTGTGCAGCATAATGTCAAGCGACGTCACGTCTGGCCTCAGACAACTCTACAATTGGTGCAACTGCGGCCTGCTGTCGGACCTGCTCTGAAGAAGATGGCCCCAAAAAAAGGTCTCCCTAGCTCCTCTAGCAAGAAAGTTGCTAGTAAGGAGCAGAAGAAGCAAGTTACCAAGGAGGCTGGTGTGCCGGCCGCCGCGTTTTTTGGGAGCAAAAAAAAAAGTACGCCTGCAGCAGCAGCAGGATCTGCTGGGGACCAAGCTGGGAGCAGCACCCCCGCTCCATTGGGTTCAGTGCCTCCACCACCACGCCAACTTAAGTCAAAGCCCTTGAGTGCTTCAGAGGCAGTCAGTGTACTTCTCCAATCACCATCGACCAGTGATGTTTGCTCATCGCAAGAAAGTAGCAGCAATGTCCCTGAATCAACACAGGTTGTTGTAACTCATCTGACAAGTGTTGAACAACCACAGCCGCAACAACAACACCATGTGCAAGTACAAGCCCAAGTACATGTGGAAGGAGAGGCAGCGCAAGGAGATGCGCAAGCAGAGGTGCATGGAGGGTCACAAGTGCCCACAATAGTTGTTCCTCCCGAAGTAGGGGCACATCAGTAAATCGACAATCAAGCCGAGGTATCATTGGAAGCCACTCCTCCTGGTGATCATTCATTGTCTTCCACATCCCTAGCAAGGAAAATATCAAGGTTGGTGTCTACATCTTCTTCAAGCCCACCTCCTTCTGATGATCCCATTCTGGATGAAGATTGGGAACCATCATCACGGCAGTCTGAGAGTGAGGCACACCATGATCTGACAAAGGTACCTAAGCGTAAAAGGAAGGTCGTCGAAAAACTCATAGCTATGGAGTGTGATGAGGCTCAACAAGAAGTGACGGATACTGCTGCTGGTGAAGCCTCTCACGATGACGACGAGCCAGTCATCATAAAGGTCACTGCAGCCCCAGTGGGCATGCAGCAAAGAGACATTTTGACCCTATCCCGAGAAGCTGCTGAGCGTGATGATGATGTCGACGAGGAGGCAATGGAAATGGAAACACAACAATCATTAGATTTGGAGTTAACTAGTACGCCAACACCTACCGCTTCCATATTTCTTTCTCGCAAGAAGGGACCTCCATCCACCTCGACCTCAATTCGTGGTGGTGAAAGTGCAAAACGTACTGAAGTTCGGCAATCCACATCCTCCACTTCATCTGGCATTAGCAGCAGAACCACCACCACCAGTATCGCCGCCTCCTCCGGCCCCCAAGGACATTTCAAGTCTCCAGTTTGGGACTTCTTTAGTGTTTGCCGAAAAAAGGAAAACGTAGCCATTTGTAGCATTTGTAAGCTTCGAGTTAGTCGTGGTAAGTTTGGTACCAACTATGGTACCGGAGGCCAGAGAGGTCATCTTAGGAGAACGCACGCTGTCCAATGGTTTGCGCACCTAGAGGCGGTCAAGGAAGCCCGAATTGCACGTAATGAAAACTTTGATTTTTCATCTGATGATGACGAGGAGAAAGAAGACGATTCAAACACTTCACTTACACCCAGTACCCCTGTCAGCAGCACACCCCATGTAAGCCACACTAAGAGTGTGGGAGAGAGTGAGACATCAATGCGAAAAAGTTCATCAGCGAGCGTAACTGGGTCGAAGATATCATCATCATCCCGTAAATCCTTGGTCCAGGGCAACATTAAAAAGATGTTGTTTACAGAAGCGCAATATGAACGCAACCACCCACTGACGCGTCTGTATAACACTAAGCTGGCTAAAATGCTAGCTCTGGACCTTCTCCCGTTTTCTTTTGTAGAAGGGGTTGGTTTTCTAGAATTAGTGGCAGCGCTCTGCTCTAAATGGAAGGTTCCTAGCCGGTTCTATTTTTCCCGAGTTGCGGTTCCAGCACTACATGAAGATGTTCTGGCGGTGATAGGGGCAGCTTTGCAGAAGAGTGCTGTTCACACTATACATCTGACAACAGACATGTGGACCAGTGGTGCAGGCGCTGATTACATGTGCATCACTGCACACTGGGTCTCTTTTTCAGGGGCTAAAGCAAAGCTAAACGCAGGTGTTGACTCAGACATTGTTTTTAAAGCTGCTCGGAAACATGCAACACTAGCCATGTTTGGTTTGGAGAAACGTCACACAGCAGAAAACATTTTGGATGTCTTCAACACAAAGGTCCTTGACTGGCTGTCCCCAAAAAAACGCCAGGTTGGTTATGTTTCCACGGACAATGGCTCCAATATATTTAAGGCCATGCAGCAGGGTGACTATTTCAGAGTGCCGTGTTTGGCGCACTGTGTAAACCTGGTTGTCAAAAAATTCTTGGGTGATAAAGACAGTGCAGCGAACAGAGTAGTGGAGACCTGCCGAAAAATGTGCAACCATTTCAGCCATTCTTTTAAGGCCGGAAGCATCTGAGGAGCCTGCTATATGAACCTCAAATGCCAGTGAAAGCACTCATCCAGGAGGTGGTAACACGTTTGAACTCAACCTTCTACATGCTTGAGCGTCTGTATGAGCAATATACGGTACTCAATCACTATTTCTTAACACAGGGTACAGCTCAGAAGGAGGACCTGAGGATGGGTGCGGCACAATGGAACATAGTTAAAAGCCTGATACACATGCTTCGTCTTTTTGAGTTCTTCACACGTGCAGTCAGCAAGGAGGACTGTAATTTGGGGAAAGCTATCCCATTGTTGTACATGCTGGAGCACCAACTGAAGGAGGTGTGTTCTGTGTTTGAAAAAGATAAAAAAAACAAGACCCTTTTGTTCTGGCTGAGAAATTATTGGAGCACCTACAAGCTGATGAACGTCTTAAAATGATCCACTCAAACCAGCATTACATTTGTGCTACTATTCTGGATCCACGCTACAAAAAGGCACTGGCAGGCCAAGCATTCTTTCCTTTTGCTGATGAAGATGTTACAAAGTACAAACAGTGGATAGCCTCCTGAGCCAAGAGGTTTGAAAGAGAACGGCAGCAAATTGAAGGAAAAGGCAGTACATTAGCATCAGCAGGCCATCCCCAGTCAAAACAATCCACTTCTGCACCTGTGGCTGCGGCACAAGTGACCTCTCAGCCGTTAAAGAGACCGGCAACCGGATCATCTGCACCACCAGACACAACAGTAACATTGGAGGCTGAAGAGGATTGGCTAGCTCGGCTTGGGTTTGCTTCTCAAAAGGTCACAGCAACAGCTAAGCAAAGTGGAGGAACCTTGGAGGAGAACCTTGATTTGATGGTCAAGGACTATCTGAATGACTCAACAGAGGTCTATGTTAATGCTGACCCATTGGCGCATTGGCATGGGAAAAAAGAATTGTGGCCACAGCTCACAAACCTGGCTTTAAACTACTTGTCTTGCCCACTCGCAAGCGTGTCTTCTGAACGTGTTTTCAGTGCTGCTGGTGGCATTGTAACTTCCAAACGGAGCCGCCTCTCGCCCAAAAATGTGGAGAGGTTAGCAATGATCAAGATGAATCAGCACCTCATACCACCAGATTTCAGAGTACGAGAAAGCGCGCCGGATGAAGACGAGGTGGCCAGCAACATAGATGAGGGAATTTCTTCTCTGTCAGGCGACACTGAGCTCACCCTGCCTGAATTCGCAGAGTATGATGACGAAGCCTTATTCTCATTCATGGACCGTGATACAGAGCCCTGAAAATGAGACAACGAATCAATAACTTTCTTTTTCGTCCTTATTCACTTTTATTCCTGTGTGTCGGTCTTTCTTTGTTGTGCACAGTTAATATAATTCAAACTTTAATCATATAATCACAAAAACAAGCCCATCAGCAGAACTGTCTCCACTTGTTTGCCAATTGATTTGAAGGTGCCGCAGTCTGCATTCCTCAGGTTCACAAGTTCAGAAGAACATGCTCCTCTATCCTCCTCCTCCAGACTCCTATTTCCATCAAAGCAGAGGGCTGGTTTACGCCCAATGAAGAAAGACTCAGCACTTGTGGGGGTGTTGTTCTACCTCTTTGCAGGTGAGTTGACGGCTCTGGGGCCATCTGAGGCCATTGCTGGGAAGCTCTAATACCGGATAAAAGTGGTTTGGACCAAATCCACTGCTGGGACACTCTAATCTTGATTGCATTTGCTTTTCAGGAAATCCGTGGTGGCAAACCGGACTTATGGCCTAGCTACGCCGCGCGTTTGGACCGGAGGCCGAGAAATATTGTAAGTAGATGTTGCTTTTGGCCTGTTTGGGGGTGTTATGCTTTTTGGCGGGTCTTGGGCCATTCCTAGGAAGGTCTAATACCCGGTAGAAGTGGTTGGGACAAAATCCAGGCCGATTTTTTTGTTGTTGCTATTTCTGACATTTTGCTCAATGTAGCGTTTTCGGGGGCCTGTTTGGGGGGGCTTCCTGGTGTTTGTGGGTGGGTTTTGGGGTATGGGAGCACTGCTGGCTATGGATACTTTACTTTGCAAGAGGTTTGAAGCAAATCCATGGTGGCAGAGGGGAGTTAGGGCCTAGCTGCAGAGCGCGCGCGGAGTGATTTGGGAAATTTGGGAAAAAATGACTAAGTCCCCATTTTTGTACTTTTGCTCTTTGGCTGTCTGGGGGTCTTCTACTCGTTTTCTCCTGGGTTGACGGCTCTGGGGCCATTGCTGGGAAGCTCTAATACCGGATAAAAGTGGTTTTGACCAAATCCAAGGCGGAAATTTTTTGGTGTTTTTGCTGACTTGCTTGCCTTTGAGGTGCTCTTAGGGGGGTTCCGTCTGTTTGTGGGTGAGTTTCAGGGTCTGTGAGCACTGCTGGGACACTCTAATCTTGATTGCATTTGCTTTTCAGGAAATCCGTGGTGGCAAACTGGACTTATGGCCTAGCTACGCAGCGCGTTTGGACCGAAGGCCGAGAAATATTGTAAGTAGGAGATGTTGCTTTTGGCCTGTTTGGGGGTGTTATGCTTTTTGGCGGGTGGGTTGGCGGGTCTTGGGCCATTCCTGGGAAGGTCTAATACCGGGTAGAAGTGGTTGGGACAAAATCCAGGACGATTTTTCTTTTGCTATTTCTGAAATTTTGCTCAATGTAGCGTTTTCGGGGGCCTGTTTGGGGGGCTTCCTGGTGTTTGTGGGTGAGTTTCGGGGTCTGTGAGCACTGCTGGGACACTCTAATTTTGATTGCATTTGCTTTTCAGGAAATCCGTGATGGCAAACTGGACTTATGGCCTAGCTACGCAGCGCGTTTGGACCGAAGGCCGAGAAATATTGTAAGTAGGAGATGTTGCTTTTGGCCTGTTTGGGGGTGTTATGCTTTTTGGCGGGTGGGTTGGCGGGTCTTGGGCCATTCCTGGGAAGGTCTAATACCGAGTAGAAGTGGTTGGGACAAAATCCACGCCGAAAAGCCTTTTGGCACTTTTTGTAACTTAGGGTTCGTTAGGGTTAGCTCTAGCAGCAGGATTGCATGTGTTTCGGGCTGTTCTAGATTCGGGGGCCTGTTTGGGGGGGCTTCCTGGTGTTTGTGGGTGGGTTTTGGGGTATGGGAGCACTGCTGGCTATGGATACTTTACTTTGCAAGAGGTTTGAAGCAAATCCATCTTGGCAGAGGGGAGTTAGGGCCTAGCTGCAGAGCGCGCGCGGAGTGATTTGGGAAATTTGGGAAAAAATGACTAAGTCCCCATTTTTGTACTTTTGCTCTTTGGCTGTCTGGGGGTCTTCTACTCGTTTTCTCCTGGGTTGACGGCTCTGGGGCCATTGCTGGGAAGCTCTAATACCGGATAAAAGTGGTTTTGACCAAATCCAAGGCGGAAATTTTTTGGTGTTTTTGCTGACTTGCTTGCCTTTGAGGTGCTCTTAGGGGGGTTCCGTCTGTTTGTGGGTGAGTTTCAGGGTCTGTGAGCACTGCTGGGACACTCTAATCTTGATTGCATTTGCTTTTCAGGAAATCCGTGGTGGCAAACTGGACTTATGGCCTAGCTACGCAGCGCGTTTGGACCGAAGGCCGAGAAATATTGTAAGTAGGAGATGTTGCTTTTGGCCTGTTTGGGGGTGTTATGCTTTTTGGCGGTTCTTGGGCCATTCCTAGGAAGGTCTAATACCCGGTAGAAGTGGTTGGGACAAAATCCAGGCCGATTTTTTTTTGTTGCTATTTCTGACATTTTGCTCAATGTAGCGTTTTCGGGGGCCTGTTTGGGGGGGCTTCCTGGTGTTTGTGGGTGGGTTTTGGGGTATGGGAGCACTGCTGGCTATGGATACTTTACTTTGCAAGAGGTTTGAAGCAAATCCATGGTGGCAGAGGGGAGTTAGGGCCTAGCTGCAGAGCGCGCGCGGAGTGATTTGGGAAATTTGGGAAAAAATGACTAAGTCCCCATTTTTGTACTTTTGCTCTTTGGCTGTCTGGGGGTCTTCTACTCGTTTTCTCCTGGGTTGACGGCTCTGGGGCCATTGCTGGGAAGCTCTAATACCGGATAAAAGTGGTTTTGACCAAATCCAAGGCGGAAATTTTTTGGTGTTTTTGCTGACTTGCTTGCCTTTGAGGTGCTCTTAGGGGGGTTCCGTCTGTTTGTGGGTGAGTTTCGGGGTCTGTGAGCACTGCTGGGACACTCTAATCTTGATTGCATTTGCTTTTCAGGAAATCCGTGGTGGCAAACTGGACTTATGGCCTAGCTACACAGCGCGTTTGGACCGAAGGCCGAGAAATATTGTAAGTAGGAGATGTTGCTTTTGGCCTGTTTGGGGGTGTTATGCTTTTTGGCGGGTGGGTTGGCGGGTCTTGGGCCATTCCTGGGAAGGTCTAATACCGGGTAGAAGTGGTTGGGACAAAATCCAGGACGATTTTTCTTTTGCTATTTCTGAAATTTTGCTCAATGTAGCGTTTTCGGGGGCCTGTTTGGGGGGCTTCCTGGTGTTTGTGGGTGAGTTTCGGGGTCTGTGAGCACTGCTGGGACACTCTAATCTTGATTGCATTTGCTTTTCAGGAAATCTGTGGTGGCAAACCGGACTTATGGCCTAGCTACGCAGCGCGTTTGGACCGAAGGCCGAGAAATATTGTAAGTAGGAGATGTTGCTTTTGGCCTGTTTGGGGGTGTTATGCTTTTTGGCGGGTGGGTTGGCGGGTCTTGGGCCATTCCTGGGAAGGTCTAATACCGAGTAGAAGTGGTTGAGACAAAATCCACGCCGAAAAGCCTTTTGGCACTTTTTGTAACTTAGGGTTCGTTAGGGTTAGCTCTAGCAGCAGGATTGCATGTGTTTCGGGGTGTTCTAGATTTTTGCAAGTGAGTTCTGGGGTCTTAGAGCACTTGTGCGAAAGTGTAATTTTGGTTGCAAGTCATTTGAAGAAAATCCATGGTGGGAAAGGGGGGATTTGGCATAGTTAAAGAAAGCCTTTGCCACTATTCTTAACTTAGGGTTCGTTAGGGTTAGCAGTATTTCTATTGCATGCGTTTGTGTGGGGGGGTTTTCGAGTCTTGGAGCGATGCTGGCTATGGATACTTTTGCTTGGTTGCTTGCAAGTGGTTTGAATGCAATCCACGGTGGGTAAGGGGGTATTTGGGCCTACTTTTACTTTCAAAGTACGTTTTGTCACCAGTTTTCTGCTAGGCCTCGTTTTTTGCAATTTGATTGGGGGTCTTCTACATTTTTGCGACTGGCTTTAGTAAGGGTCTGGGTGGGAGCACTGCTGGGAAGATCTAATTTTGTTCTAAAACACAGTTTACAGTACACCTAGCTTGAGGGGAAAGATCCGCTACATTAACTTGCCCATACTTATTTATCCTTCAAAAGGTGACTCAGACAGAGTACGCACTGTCAAAAATATTGTACTGTCTACTAGGAAAATCAAAGTGTGAGTTTTTGCACTCCACAGCCTACATACCTTATATTTATTTATCAGTGGTGTTGTAATATTATATCACTTCCTGTTTTTCGTTGAATAATTACAGGCCGGGTTTCAGTCTGTGCAATGGGGAAAAAAGGATGGAGTCAGGCTTCACATTAGCGAGCCGCAATTCAGCATCCGCCAGGCAGGCAGTGGACAGGATGTCTTCTGGCCACCAACATTGATGGACGAAGCGTCAGATGGAATGGAGGAGTTCCGCTAATAAGAGGATTTTTTTTCTGCATGCAACTTCAAATTCAACAGGACAACTACAACAACATACAGATACAGTATCCATTGTGTTTTTCTAGGACTGTGACTGCATTTCTTGGATCTCTCTCTGCTTCTAAATTGATCCTTTAACACATCACTTAGTCCACTCCACTATCACATCTGCACCACACATAGTCATTTGTAAGTGCTCCTACGTAATTCGCAAGTCGCAGCACGCCCCAGCCCGTAGAGGACTGGGATGGCCCTAATGATGAAGCATGTTACCAAGGGGCAACCCTGGTGAGTGAGGGGACACCTAGAAAAAGAGCAATTTCTCCTTTTCTATCTACTACACCTTCCAGACCAACCCCATTGAGTGTTGTGAATGGATTTATAGTGACCAGCAAGGCTCTCAGGTATCTGGCAACAGAGACCTTATCTTGAATATAGTTATCAATATTTCCACACACGCCCTGTACTGTCGCATTCTTTCTTCCACAGTTGTCGAAAGTACTACTCACTTTTCACTGACATGCATGCACTAGTGCATGCACTTTTAAAGATTGATGGATAGGTTTGTACCCAACGATTTGTTTATGTTCACAATTGTTTGCCCATGCTGTGCTATTTTTTCCTGTCTCACAAAACCTTTCCCAAAAACCCCCGTACCCATCCATTTTTCAAACCCTAACCCTCTTCCCCCGGGCTGTGTGGTTTTGATTGATGTGTGACTAAATTACAGCAATAAATCCACACACTTGCTGGGGAGGATAAGGTGATACCAACAGGCTGGTGAAGAAATCCGAGGATATATTCTTACTCTGCTTGACAAAGACCCATGGCTAATGTCAAAGAACTTCAACCGAATTAGTAGTTATACTTTACCATTTGTTAGGCTACAATGTGGCACTGTTCTAGTGTACTGTCACCTGCTATATTCTCTATTGTACCGTTGTATTGCTCAGGAGGACAAACCAGATTTCATTTTCTTTTTTTTCATTGGCATGCAACTGCCACTGTGTCACACCACTAGTACCACTGCTATGAGGAAATTTTATCCGCCCAGGATTGCCAACCTTATTCGCTGTTTCCCGTGGAGCCAGCCCTGGGCCTAGCCCTACTTGAAACAGAAATTACAGGTAAGATAGGCGTTTGGTTGGAGGTAGTATAATGGAGTATTAGGAGAGACGAGAGATTGACGGTTGTACTACTAAAGTCCTAGGACTATTCAGGAAAACAAACTTACTGTTAAACCCCCACCCACCAGACTCAAAAGCAGTAAAAAACAGGTATGGTCAGATAAAGTTTCAAAAAGTATATTTTTATAGCCCTAACAAAATAATCTCCCGCAAGACCCTCCCTAACCCCAACGATTGTCCTTCAAAAGTCCCCAAAAAACCCAACTCCCAATTCCCACCCCCCAAAAGTCTCTAACAAAGGGGCAAGGGACACTATGGCAGGGTGCTGTTGGCTTTAGCAGCCAGGGCATCATGCTCCTTGCGGAGGGTGGCAAGTTCGAAGCGGAGGCCCTCCACCAAGTTCTTATAGTTCAGGACCTCCTGCTCCAGGTAGGACAGTCTGAGGGATAAGCGGCGCCGGTGTGCCTTGCAAATCCTGTGGGGGGCAGCTGCTGTCTTTGCTGCTCGGCGTTGGCGTTGGGCTTTGGTAATTTGTAATTTGTAATTTGTAACTGTGTTTTGTATCGCGCCAACTCACCGACAGGTCTCAAAGCGCTACTGACCAAGTACAGCAACAAAGATGGAATAAGAGTATAGAGGTGTCTGATCTGGTAGCCGACTATTGAGATGGGAATGCGTCTTTGAAGAGTAAGGTTTTCAGGGACTTCCTAAAATGGAGAAGATTAGGTTCTCTGCGAAGCGCCTCCGGTAACTTATTCCAGATGGTAGGAGCCTGAACTGAAAAAGATCTGCCTCCTTTTGTTGTTAACTTGAAACGTGGACAGGATAGCAGAAAAGATCCGGACGATCGCAGGGCGCGCTTAGGTTCGTATATATCGAGCCTTTCTTTTATGTAGGCTGGCGCCTGTCCGTGGATTGCTTTGTGGCAGATACACATACTCTTAAATTCGACTCTCTGCGCTATAGGCAGCCAATGTAGCCTATAGAGCAGAGGGGAGGCATGAGTCCTCCTCGGCAGTCCAAAGATCAAGCGTGCTGCGTCGTTCAGGATAACCTGAAGACGGTTGATGGAGTTTTTTGGAAGGCCGAGGTACAACGCGTTGCCATAGTCTATTCTAGACACTATAGTGGCTGAAACAATGGTTCGCAGCATGTTTCTCGAGAGCAGGGGGGCGAGTTTACGTAGTTGCCTGATCAGGTTGGTGCAGGAACCAACTACAGCGGATACTTGGTTGACCATCGAGAGTTCCTGGTCGATTTTCATCCCAAGACTCTTGACACTAGGGCACGGTTTTGGGGTAGGTCCTAGTTCTTGTGGCCAAAACAAATCATTCCAGGGGGAAGTAGAGGTTGAGACTATGAGCACTTCCGTTTTATCTGGATTGATTTTCAGCAAATTGGACGACATCCAATTCACTGTAAATCGTAGTATGTCTTGGGCCAAGGACTGAGCCAATGGTGTATTATCGATCCTCAGCAACAGCTGCGTATCGTCGGCATAGTTAAAAACTTTACAATTCATGTTTGCCAGGGACTCTATCAATGGTTGTAGGTACAGGTTAAATAAGAGCGGAGAGAGTGCTGATCCCTGCGGGACTCCACAGGCTAACATGCCCACGTCTGAGACCTGGTCTGCCAACTGGATCTTCTGCGTCCGTCCTGTCAAGAAAGCTGTTAACCATTTGAGGGCTTGCTCTCCTATCCCAAACCTAGCCAGTCTGTCCAGGAGCAGTGCATGGCTGACGGTATCAAACGCCGCTGAAAGATCTAGTAAAATCAGGGCGCTTGGCTTTTTACCGTCAGCCATGCATCTTAGTTCATCCAGTACCGACAGCATTACTAGTTCTGTGCTATGGTGGGCACGAAAACCAGCTTGCCGCTCCTGGAGGAGGTGGTGAGATTCCAGGAGGGATGACAGAGATTTTAGTACATGCTGTTCTAGTACCTTTGATAGAAATGGCAGCTGGGAGATTGGCCTGTAGTTCTTCAGGCTAGTTGGGTCTGCTCCAGGCTTTTTTATCAGGGGTCTGACGCGTGCCTCTTTGAAGGTAGATGGTAATGTTCCAGTGGCTAATGAGGTGTTTAAAAGATCTAAGATTTGGTCTTCTAGAATCGGTATTGCTAGCCGAAGGATGTCGGGCGGGCAGGGATCAGCGGGAGAGCCTGATTTGGTGGATACTACAAGTTGTCTCAGAGTGGTGGAATCAATTTCGGGGAAGCTGGTGAAGACAGGGATTGAAGAGCATGGAAAAGGCGGTTGTTCGGTATAGGAGACTGGATTGTCCTTCTTGATGTCGGACAAGATGGTCGCTACTTTTTCAAGGAAATAACCTTGAAAGGTATCGCAGTTGATCAAGATATCTGCCTTTTCCTCCTTCTTACTCAGCTCTTTCAGGATTTGGAAGGTCTCTCTCTGGATGTTGGTAGCATTATTAATGCGTGTCTCATAATAATCCTTCTTGGCTGATATAATAAGCTTTTTGTATGATTGAAAGAATGATCTATATGATTCCCTGTCGGTATCCATTTTGGATTTCCTCCAGCATCTTTCGAGGTAGCGAAGTTTTCTTTTTTGTTCACGTAAACCTTCGGTGAACCAAGGGGCTCCTTTCTCTGCACCCTTTACTTTTTGTGTTTTTTCGGGAGCTAGCTCATCGATTGATTGCCTAAGGGTGGTTATTATCGCATCATACTTTGAGTCTAGGTCTGTGCTATCAGAAGGGGTAGTAAAAATCTGTTTGTATTTGGGCAGGACTTTGGATAGGGTCTCAGGATTCACTTTCTTCCATTGGCGCACTTTTTTTGTTTTTAACGGTAATTTGGCCTGGTAGATATTTTGCGGTAAGTCGTATGAGATAAGGTGGTGATCCAACCAAATACAAGGTGAAATACTTGTGATGACCGCTTTTGGTGTCGAGGACCAAATGAGATCTAAGATATTGCCTTTTATGTGAGTAGGAGCTTCCACGAGTTGTGTCAGTCCAAGGGTGGTCATGGTGGTCTGTAATGTCTGGACGGATGAATTTTGATCACTTTTATCCCAATGGACATTAAAGTCACCCGTTACCAGGATGTTTTTATAACGTGTGCATAGATCTGATATGATGGGACTAAAGAGATCATTAAACATGGGGGTACTTTGGGGTGGACAATATACTGTTAAGATAATAAGACACAAGTTGTTCGAGGTAATTTTTGTCCCAAGTAGGTCAACGGTGTTTATGGTCTCTGCTAAGATTTTGTTTACCATAAATTGCCTTTTAAAGATCATTGCTACACCTCCACCTCGGGCCCCCTCTGGTCGATTATGCCAGATCATATCATACCCGCTGGGAAGGGCGGCGATGATATCCGGGGAGGAGGCATCACTCAACCATGTTTCGGTGAGTGTCAGGATATCGATAGTCTCGTCCTGTAAAAGGGTGAAGATTTCCAAGTGGTGTTTCTGCAATGACCTGGTGTTGAGGGTGGCTAGCTTTAAGGGGGTTGAACGGCTTAAGTTCTTACAGCTAGGAGTGTGCAAGATATGATTTTCCTTGAGAGTGGCACATATAGTAGGAGATAAGGTATACCTATCAGATTTCAGTGCTAGAAGATCCGCTGAGGAATAGCAGGTGCGAGTGCCAGAGTCCCTCCGCCCTGAGCCCGGTCGCGCACGGACGGGCGCAGACGGGCAGGACTCTGGCACGACTCCGGCGCAGGTCCGGCACGTCCGCTGATCACGTCCGCTGCGCGGAGCCATGACCGTCTGTTTTTATAGCGCTGTCGATGGCCTCACTAACCTAGCCCGACCCAAGATGGCCGCCAAAACCGGCGCCCAGCGCTCTCGGCGTCAATACTCAGCCGAGAGCGGGACCGGAGCTGCAGGGAAGGGGCAGATATAAATTCTAGGTGCTGCTGAGAGCTAGGGGGGTCCCAACACACCTATCAAGATCAGGTGTGAGATTGCAAGTAGCGAGCAACAAAATGTTTAAAAACACAATTAAAAATCAGGGAAAAACAAGAGACCTCCCGGCTTCCGCCTCAGGAGGGGAAAGGTGCGTGCAAAGTCAGGAATTACCAGCTACCTATTCCCGGCGCCTTTTATAGCGCTGTCGATGGCCTCACTAACCTAGCCCGGCTCCATACCGCTGGAGCAATGCGCTGGCTGGCAGCCCGCACAGAGGAGGATGCAGCTGTCCCCGTGGACGTTGTTGTTGTACCAGACTGCATCTCCTCCTCCTCCAGGGCCACCAGCCGCCGATATTCAGCGACAGTGGCATCCAGCCTCCGTTGCCGGGCCATTCGAGCCAGCTCCTTCCTCCTTGATGGTGTCTTGGATTTGGAAGGAGCAACTACATGAAGAAAGAAAGACATAGTCTGTAACCAATGCTCCTTAAAATTAACACAAAATGATTGAGCAGAAAGTTGTCACAGTACAAGTAGCACATTGAAAGCACAGTACATAACTATTGAGGACAGTATCTATGTAACCTCCGACTTCTTCATCCTTGCTCTAACATTAGTGGGAGTTTAAGGAACAAATTCTACAAGCACTATGGACTTCCATTACAGTCGACTATGACAGTACACCAGTCTTATTCTTCTTCTTCTCTCTTGTTTAGGAAAATTGGTACGTTATCTTATGCAAGCCGGCATAATGCCAGCGCAGTGAACTTGCACCCGAGAAAAACAGACGCACACCATGGTGAGTGAGACAGACTTGCGTTACTGTATCGGTCCAGTACATGCAGGTGGTGAAGCTCTTACTTTTCTATTACGGGTGGCACTGAGAATACTCTGTTAAAAGGGCTACTGCTTAAATAATTTTGCTTTGACCCTACAGTGCAAATGAGTATTATTATTATTATTTAATTTTATTATTTAATTTTATAGAGCGCGTAGTCACCCGTAAGTATCCCAGCGCTAAAATCAGTACAACTAGGAGTCAGCAAGGGAAGGGGAGAGACAGTTTAGGGGAAGAGGTGGGTTTTCAATTGCTTCCTGGACCGTAGGTAGTTGGATTCGGTTCTCAGGTAGTGCGGTAAGGCTTTCCAGAGACGTGCTGTGTGAACCGAGAAACGTCTTCCTCCTGTTCGGGCCTTCTTAATTCTGGGGGTGACAATGAGGTGTTCCTGGTCGGAGCGGAGGGATCTAGGGGCTTTGTATGGTTTGATAAATTTTTTTAGGCTTGGGGGACCATTGTTTTGGAGCAATCTGTGTGCTAGGCAGAGGGCCTTGAACATCACACGTTCTCTAACCGGAAGCCAATGGAGACACTTCAGCGCTGGTTTGACTGAGGCTCTGGCCGGGGTGTTAGTAAGGATCCGGGCAGCTGCATTTTGGACCCTTTGTAGTTTATTCAGGGTTGCCTCTGGGGCCCCTAAATAGATGGAATTACTAAATTCGAGCCTAGAAAGAATCAGTCCTTGGATCAGCAGTTTTTGAGAGTTGTGGGGGAGTAGGGGCACGATCTTTCGAATTGACCTGAGCAGTCCAAAACACGTACCCGCTACCTTTTTTGCCTGTGTTGCAAAAGATAATTCCTTATCGAGCCAGACACCCAGGCTTTTTACCTCTGGTTTCGGATCTGGGATCGGGCCTAAACAGGGTGGCCAGATGTTATGAAGTGAAGTGGGTCCCTTCTGGCCAAGGAGGAGAATGTCAGTCTTTGAGACGTTGAGTTTCAGAGACGATCTATTCATCCATCCTTGTATCTGCGTCAGACAGTTGTAAAGGTCCGCAGGTTGTTGTTTCGGATGAGAAAGGGACACCACTAACTGAGTGTCGTCGGCATAGCTGACGATGCTCACTCCGAACGGGATAACAACCTCCTCCAATGGGGACATGTAGATGTTAAATAATGTGGGGCTCAGGGAGGAGCCCTGAGGCACGCCACATTGGAGGGGAGTGTCGAAGGAGCAGGTGTTGTTCTCCCAGATTTGAAAGGAGCGTTGACTCAAAAAGGACGATATCCAGGACAGAGCAGTACCTTCCACACCGATGCTCATGAGTCGTTGGATGAGGAGCTGATGGTTGACGGTGTCGAAGGCCGCACTGAGGTCGAGGAGGATCACTGCCACTGATCCTCCTTCGTCTAAGAGTGCTCTGGCCTCCTCCACCGCCATGAGAAGGGCAATGTCGGTGCCCTGCCCAGGGCGGAAACCCGTCTGCGAATTTTTTAGACGGTTGTTGTTCTCCAAAAATTGTGACAGCTTTCTGTTCACCATTTGTTCCGCGATCTTGTTGGTTCCCGGGAGGAGGGAGATTGGTCTATAGTTTGCCAGGTCGACAGGGTCAAGGGAGGGTTTTTTTTAGAAGTGCCTTGACGACTGCCGCCTTCCAGCTAGGGGGGACGACTCCTTGTTGAAGGGAGGCGTTGATGAGGTGAGTGAGAGAAGGGGCGATCGAGGGTGCTACCTTTTTGAGAATACGTAAAGGGGCAGGGTCCCTGGGAGATCCGCTTTTAATAACTTGCAGCGTATCTTCGACTTCTTCTACTGTCACTTGTCCCCAGGAAGTGATGCATGGGAGGGTAGGAGAGTTGCTGGCTTCTCTCTCCTTGCTCGAACTAGTTGGTGGAATAGAGTCGAGGATTTTTGGGATTTTCTCCTTGAAGAAATTAGCCAGCTTGTGGCACTTTTCCTCATCAGCTTTGGGGTCTGGTAGGTCTCTCGGTCCCGAGTCAGGGACTTTGAGGAGTTCTTTTAAAATGGTAAAAGATTCTTTACTGGAGCTAGCGGAGTGTTCTATTCTCTCTTGGAAGAATAGACTTTTGGTTTTGCGGAGGGCGGATTTGTAAATTTGTGAGGCGGTGTGATAGGCTTCCTTATTTTTGTTAGATTTGTCCTTCCTCCAAAAGCGTTCTGATCTCTTGCATTCCTGTCTCAGAGATTTGAGCGCCGGAGTATACCAGGGAGCGGGAGCCACTCTTTTTATGTGTTTAAGAGTGGTGGTTTTCGGGAGGAGTTGGTCTAGTGAAGATGTGAGCCAGGAATTGAATTGTTCGTCGGCCGTGACCGGATCCATGGAGAGGGCAGGTGTCGAATCTGAGAGTAAGCTGGCCCACTCTGCCGTTTCAAGCTTGTGCCAACGTCGGTCCGTCACTCGGATTTTGGGGGTTTGGGGGAGTGCTGTGGCGAGGTCCCAGGAGAAGGGAACAAGAAAGTGGTCTGACCACGGAAGGGGGATGGGGGATCTGAGGTGATATTCCCAATATTGGTCAGGACGGGATCCAGAAGGTGTCCTTTGTCGTGGGTGGCTTTGTTGTTGACAAGTCGGATGTTAAATGACCTAAGGTCCTGCAGGAGATCCACAGCTAAGGGATCGGTGGGGTCGTTAAGGTGAAGGTTGAGATCGCCCACGAGGAGGAAGTTCGAGGCAGAGGAGGCTGATTGTGATACCATGTCAATGAGGGCGTTGAGGAAATTCCCTGTTGTCCCCGGAGGGCGATAAATCAACAGTCCTGAGATGGAGTGTGTCGGGGAGATTTGAAGGGCGAAATGGCAGCTTTCGCAGTCTGCAATGTTGGCGTTGCTAGTCCTACAGGCGAGATGTTCTCTGTGGATAATTGCCAGCCCCCCTCCTCTCCCTTTAGGTCTATGTAAAGTTTGAATGAGGTAGCCTGGGGGAAGGGCAATGACAATATCCGAGTCCGTGCTAGCAGAGAGCCAAGTTTCTGTGAGAAACAGCGCGTCCAGGCCATGATCCTGTATCAACAAGTTGATTTCGTGCGCATGCTTAGGGAGGGAGCGGCAGTTAAGGAGGCCAATCTGTAGCCCCGGCTTTCCCAAGCCTTGTTCGGCTGGGTTACATCGTACACAGTTGGCGAAGGGTTTACCTTCAGCGTGCACGTAGTGACAGTCCTGCTTTTTTTCCTTGCGAAGGGCTCGAAGCATGTCACTTGTATACACCACACGTTTCTGCAGCGGATCCGGCAGAGTTCCTGGGCCTGGGGCCAGCTGGGCCCGGACGGGCCCAGACGGGCTTGCCTTTGGCGCGCCTTCGGCGCGCTGACGGCGCGCCCGCTGCGCCCGTCCGCTGCGCCCGTCTGCGTGTTACACATAGTTTTATCCAGAGAAAAGGACGTAGGGAGGTGTGGCCTGGAGAAGTGGGCGTGGCCTGTGAGCAGGCTCGCTCGCTGATGGCGGTGCTTGCAATTTCCTACCCCGTGGCAGCGTTCAGATCGGCTGCACGGGTAATTAGTAACAGGATGAGTGCCCCAACCAGCCTGGCAGGTGAGGGAAAGAAGCGTAAATTTTTAAAATCAATTCACACACAATATTTTTAAAAATAACACAATTTCAAACAGAGCTCCCGGCTGTGCCTCAGGAGTACAGATTCTGGGAAGGGCTGGGCGTCGGCGCTTTATATAATCAAAGGGGGCGTGGCCTGGAGAAGTGGGAGTGGCCTGTGGCAGGCTCTCTTTATATAATCAAAGGGGGCATGGCCTGGAGAAGTGGGCGTGGCCTGTGAGCAGGCTCGCTCGCTGATGGCGGTGCTTGCAATTTCCTACCCCATGGCAGCGTTCAGATCGGCTGCACGGGTAATTAGTAACAGGATGAGTGCCCCAACCAGCCTGGCAGGTGAGGGAAAGAAGCGTACATTTTTAAAATCAATTCACACACAATATTTTTAAAAATAACACAATTTCAAATAGAGCTCCCGGCTGTGCCTCAGGAGTACAGATTCTGGGAAGGGCTGGGCGTCGGCGCTTTATATAATCAAAGGGGGCGTGGCCTGGAGAAGTGGGCGTGGCCTGTGGGCAGGCTCGCTTTATATAATCAAAGGGGGTGTGGCCTGGAGAAGTGGGCGTGGCCTGTGAGCAGACTCGCTCGCTGATGGCGGTGCTTGCAATTTCCTACCCCGTGGCAGCGTTCAGATCGGCTGCACGGGTAATTAGTAACAGGATGAGTGCCCCAACCAGCCTGGCAGGTGAGGGAAAGAAGCGTAAATTTTTAAAATCAATTCACACACAATATTTTTAAAAATAACACAATTTCAAACAGAGCTCCCGGCTGTGCCTCAGGAGTACAGATTAGAGAAGGAAAATAAAGAAGCTAAATAATCTGATTATCTATCACTTCATATGGGATGTATTTGATGACATATGGGATGACTTTAGGTGCTTTGCATATTAAGGAGTACCAGGTAGGAGTCTGGTGGCAGCTCACTCCCCGCTGGGCGCCGAGCCTGTTACATTGAAAGCGTGTAAAATCTCTGTGGCACTCTTGACAATCTCGTGAATTTTACCCTGTGTTCTCGAGTTGTAACTCGATTTTTTAAATATACTTTTAATCATTGTAGTGACTTTACTGTGTTTTAGTATTCACCCTGTCAAATTTGAGCACTCACTCGCACTCACCAGGGACTTGTATCCTCTTCTGGGGGCTGCTCTCGCTCCGTTTGAAACAGCCGGCACCCCAGCCAATCGCGGCTGTGAAGGGCGGGACAGGGGCGGCACCTAACGGAGTCTCGAGCGGTTAGCGCTCTAGACGTCCGCTTTCCTGAAGGGTATTTAGGTTGCGAGGAGGCTGGCGCTTTCGCGGTAGGAGTCTGGTGGCAGCTCACTCCCCGCTGGGCGCCGAGCCTGTTACATTGAAAGCGTGTAAAATCTCTGTGGCACTCTTGACAATCTCGTGAATTTTACCCTGTGTTCTCGAGTTGTAACTCGATTTTTTAAATATACTTTTAATCATTGTAGTGACTTTACTGTGTTTTAGTATTCACCCTGTCAAATTTGAGCACTCACCAGGGACTTGTATCCTCTTCTGGGGGCTGCTCTCGCTCCGTTTGAAACAGCCGGCACCCCAGCCAATCGCGGCTGTGAAGGACGGGACAGGGGCGGCACCTAACGGAGTCTCGAGCGGTTAGCGCTCTAGACGTCCGCTTTCCTGAAGGGTATTTAGCTACTCGTCGGCCCCAGCGCGCAGCGATGGCGCGCAGGGTAGGCGCCTCGGACTGCGCCAAAGACGAGCCTAACACCAGCCCGTCTGTGCCCGTCCGTGTCCGGCCGGGACACGGGGCACAAAATTCCGAGGCAGGTAGGATCACAGTGGACCAGATATGGGCATTGCGCCCTACTACTATCAATAATTGTTCCATTTTAAAGCCTTCCCTGAAAGGTACTCATGTGTGCCCTCACTGTGCTTTTGCACTTACAAATATTCAACCTTATCCAGATGTCTTACATAAGCCTAGGCCACCTACTCCAGCCTCTGTTGTAAATTCTCGTACGTTTACTTTTTACACTGTGAATTGTAGATCACTGCCCCAACACAAAGCTGATATTCACCATCTCCTCATGGAAGAAAAACCCTGCGCGATATTTCTAACAGAGACCTGGTTGCACGATGGCTCAGGCCCCGATGTAGCTGCTGCTCTGCCCTCTAACTATGCTATTGTTAGAGCAGACAGGGAAAGACAGGTTGGCGGGGGTATTGCTGTGATCTTCGATAGGGATTTTAACTGTGACTTTGAACCGGTCAATATCCCTGGATGCGAAGCTGCATTTTTTAAATTATCCTTGAACCCTAATTTTATGTTCTCCGGCTTCTTAATTTACCGCCCCCCGGGTAATGGTAATGTATGGGCTGCAAATTTGGCTAACCTTATTTCCCCGTACTTCCTAAATGCCCAAAATCTGACCATATTGGGGGACTTAAACCTCCATTTTGAGGATAAATCTAATTGCATCGCTTCCAATCTTCTGGAAGATTTCAACACTTTGAATATGTCCCTGAGAAATGAGGTCCCCACGCATAAAGCTGGCCACTTGCTGGACCCCATTATCTCCAATATACAGGAGCTGAAATGGTTAAAAACCGACCCTATTTGTTGGTCGGACCATTTCCTAACGCTTTTTAGCATTACGCTTACACAACCTGAGAAGCTAGGTTCTGCCCGGCCCCCAATTTCCATGAGAAACTGGAAAAAGATAGATATGATCAAATTGCAGAATGCTCTACAGGTATCCCCCCCAGTTTTAGGTGATGATATGGAGATCAATGCGCTGGAAGCTCACACCTGGCTACAAAGTGCAGTGGATATTTGCCTACCCGTTACAAGGTGCAGAGGGAATGTCCATCGGCCCCCGGCTCCTTGGTATACGGAAGAACTGAAGCTGGAAAAAACTAAGTGTAAGGGACTTGAGAGGAAGTGGCGCAAGCACTATGATCCTCAATCTAAGGAACTGTACCGTAGGGCTAGAAACCTCTACCACACGGCCTGTTCCAGAGCTAAGGCATTTTATGTAACGGAGACCATTAATATGGCTGCCAATAAAGCACGTACCCTTTTCAGTACTGTAAAAGACTTAGCCGGAGCAAATTCGGCGGCGGTCGCGCGCCCCCTGACCCCTCAAAAATGCCAAGATCTTGCTACGTATTTTGTGGGAAAGGTCGAAACTATTCTTGCAAACATTAACCCCCCGGTGAGGGAGGACAGGGAAGCCCTTCCTTTAGAAAGCCCACTAGGAAATCGGCTGGATGCCTGGCCTTATATTTCCGTGGGCACCTTAAAACTTTTGGCGACCTCCATCAAATCAGGTTCTCCATGCGATCCCCTCCCTATTAACATTCTGTGCCAACTGGATGACGGTGCCTTGGGAACTATTGCCGAGACACTTAATGCTTCCATCCGTCTGGCAACTGTTCCGTCATCGTGGAAGCACGCTATGGTCAGCCCTTTGCTGAAGAAGCCATCTGCCGACCCAGAGGTTCTTGCAAATTATCGCCCGATATCTCTGCTGCCTGCTTTCTCAAAAATTTTAGAGAAACATATCCATGGCGTGCTCTCATTGTACACGGAGAATAACAACTTGCTCCACTATTCCCAGTCGGGCTTCAGGGCAGGCCATTCCACCGAATCTGCCCTCTTGGGAGTCACGGAGAAGATCAGGGGACTTTTGGACGACGGGCAAACGGTTGCTCTCGTCCTGCTCGATTTGAGCGCGGCTTTCGACACTATCTCGCACAACAGACTGCTTGCCAGGCTGAGTGGGGATGGTGTCGGAGGGGCCGCATTGGACTGGATTAGATCTTATCTGAGCAACCGGACGTTTCAGATCTCGTCCTCACATGCCCAGTCGGACATTTTTCCGTCATCCCATGGTGTGCCTCAGGGCTCAATTTTAAGCCCACTATTTTTCAATCTTTACCTCCGCCCCCTCGCTGATTTAGCAGAGCGAGTAGGTCTTGAACTGATGACCTATGCGGATGACTCACAGATTATTTTTTCCCTCACCAACGCAGAATCTTCATCCCCTTCAGCTCTGAAACTTGGTCTTCAGGAGGTCTTCAGCTGGATGTCAACTAACCAGCTGAAGCTTAACGGGGAGAAGACGGAGATTCTTCTTCTGGGAAAAAATCGTGATCTGTGGCAGGAGAGGCACTGGCCGCCATCCCTGGGAGCTTTTCCCAGCCCATCTACCCAGGTTAGAAACTTAGGGGTGTGCATCGATGATTCTCTATCGATAAAACAACAGGCTAATAAAGTGGCTGGCATTTGTTTCACGATAATTAAATGGCTGCGGAAGATTATCTGGATGCTGCCTGTGGATACCCAGAAGACCGTAGTCAATGCGCTAATAACATCTAGACTTGACTACGGTAACATTCTATATCTGGGCTCCAACTTAGCTGTAACCAGACGGTTGCAGCTTGTCCAGAACTCCGCAGCCAGGCTGTTGTGTAAGATCCCTAGGACAGCAAGGATCTCGAGCCACCTTAGAGACCTACACTGGTTGAAAGTTGAAAACCGGGTCCGGTTTAAGGCCTTGACCTACATGTTCAAGATTAGAGCGGGAACCGCACCACGGTATTTGCAGAAACTGGTTAAGCCTCATGTACCTGTACGCAATCTTCGCTCTTTAAATGGAGCAACTTTCACAGTACCCAGATTCAAACTGGCCCGAATGGGAGGTAAATCTTTTTCCCGCCTGGGACCAGTTCTTTGGAATTCCCTTCCTTTAGCCCTGCGGAAAGAGGAGAACTATGCCAGTTTTAAGAAACAAGTTAAAACCTGGCTGTTTAATAAATAACTGTTTAAATAAATAGCGGTCAATGTGTTGTCAACAGTTGCTTTCTGTGCTTTGTCCCTTTTAGCCATGGCGCCGGGAAACCCTTTGTGGGTATCTGTGCGCATTATAAATGCAAAAAATAAATAAATAAATAAATAAAATAAATAAATAAAACAGTGATACCCCCACACATGAATGACGTACTACTACTAAACTAAAGTTATTAAGAGAGGTAGGGAGTGTCCACCGTAATAACCGGATATATGCTGTGCTTGCAGTTGCAATACAAACTACTGCTACTATTCATGGTAGTATTTGGACAAAATTACAACTTCTTTTCCTTGCCTTTCCTACACTGGGACGGACGTGCGGGTGCGGTGTTACATGCTCTTCAAAGTAACACTTAGTTCATCCAGTGACCGTCTACTCTCTCTAGATACACATATGCTATCTAAGAGTCAGATAGTACCATGAATGATCCAGGCATCCATCCATTCAAAGTATATGCACACATACAGTTTCTGTTTCACCCACCCAGGCTGTTCTCCTTACACCCATCCTTGCTTCATCATTCACCCAGCCATGCACCATACCATATTCTTTCCTTCCCAGCCACCTCGGGTACCAAGCAAACACATATCATTCTTTTTTGCCAGTCATCATTACATTTCTCGTCCTTCCACACTTACTTACACCCTCCTTTCGCTTTTCGTTCATCCCTTCCAACAAGTTCACCTCAGATCTGATTGGGATTCTTCTCACCAAAAACTTCACAGCTAAGTCGAAGTACATTTAGAGGAGGCTACTACCTGGTTTATTTATAATACACCCGTGCAGAAAGCACACTCTGCAGTCTTCAATCTCAAATGAGTAAGGAATGTATAGCTTACCTCTGCCCGCCACCACCGTGTCATCCCCCACAGATTTGTCCGGCACTTCCACCGCCTCCTCCCCAGAGTTGTCCTCGTCCAATGCCACCACCACCTCGACGCTGGCCCCGCCTCCACATGTTCCACCTACAAAGTACATTTAATAATGTTAGAATACACCACTCACTACTATATAATATTTGGTCTAGGAGGGAAGAAAGAAATGTGAAAAAAACAGTATACAATTTAATAATTTGTGACTGTCTACTGTAAAGTAAAAATGTCCCTTTTTCCAGGGAAGGCTGTTGTCTTGCTGCACTTTTTATCACAACTGATGAATGCTTGCTTTTTATTTTTAACACGCACCACTTTTTCTCCTAACAGACAGAAGCTTGACTTCTAAGAACACGAGCAGGATCGTCAGCACTAAGCACTTTTCCATTTCCAGTTAAACGTTTACTTTTATGACAAACTTGATTTCAATAAATGTGTTTACTTTTATTAAAGCTTTTAAACTCAAATAGACTCTGTGGTTTTTGGTCCTCCAGACTAGAGTGGATGAGCTAAAGGTTTTGGAATTTTTGCAAGCATAAGTCCGTGCCTCTGCCATCGGTGACTTTGGGAGCTAAATGACTCTGCCACACTATCTAGTCAGTAAGGAGATTGGGGGTTCAACTACAAAGTCTGTTATCACTGAGGTATGTGGAAAGTCTAACAGCACCTATTATAATTGATAAGCTAAGCAATGCATTATTTAGTGTCCATAGTTCTGTTTGTGCAGATTTGTCCCTGCAACAGTAGTAGAATGGATTGTCCTCCTATCCAAACCAAAAGTAAAGTAGTATCTTATTCTTTCTTGGTGGTCATTCACCTTTTTATTGTTGGCAATTGTCAAAGCATAAACATTTAGAATACTTGAAAAGACATTATGGATAATCCCAGAGGACTGCACTCAGTGCATAGAGCTATTGCTGACTAGAATGGGAGTCCAATGGAAATGCCAAATGTGCAATCTTAGTTAGCTACACAGACAGACTAATAAGAATAATCTAGTAATTCCACATGGAGTCATAGTCGAGGCAGGATAAGAATTTAGATCCTGTCTACAAGAAGATCAAAGACGATTTAGAAAAAATGGAATGAGGAATGCTAGGAAAAAATAAGTACTCTATATTAAAATTAAAACTTACTGGGGCCAGCAAAGGAGCCCTCGCCTGCCCGGTCCTGGGCTGCATCGTCAACAGCTCCCTCCTCCTCCTCCTGTGTCCTCCTCTTGCCCCTGGGGGAAGCTGATGTACAACATGAAAGAAAGAAAAACAGAAAACATGGATGATATTTGTCAACCAAATCAAATATTTCAAAAGAACTAACAAAATATTTTTGCGAAATAGCAAATAGACAACTACTCCACGGGATATATTATTGACCAATCTCATGTGGTCGACTACGTTATTACTTTAGTATTGCTTGATTTGCGGACCGTCGAATTGGAAATTACCTTATGTAACTCACTAAACAAAGTACTAAAAAGGTTTGCCTAGGATTGGCAGGCAGCAGTCCGCAGCACGCGAAGTGACAGCCAAAGTCCATCGTGATTGAAGATCAGCGACAACACTAAAGTTTCCTACTACATTAACCAGTCATTAAAATACTCAAACAATCAATCCACCACCACTATTTCTTCTTATCGCCATGTGTACAAAGAAAGGACTGGACTTGAGTCTGTAGGGGCAGATTTAGAAGCCCCTTGCGGCTCTTTTGCTCCATTGTTGCGTGACTTTTGTGACGCAGCGGCAGCACAAAAGAGGCGCAATGGTGCGGCGTATATTAACAACGTGACGCATATGGGAGATGCATCACGTTGTAAAGCCCTGCGCCAATAGGGGGGCGTTCCGGCGCAAGGGAGGGCGTTCCTGCGCAGGAACGCATCCTAAAAGTGGCTGAGGGAAATCTACAAGATTTCAATCAGTCACTTTGAGGACAATGATGCGTGACTCAAACCCTGCGCCTGCTTGAAGCAGACGTACGGCTTGACGCAGCATTGGGGAGATAGGGCACCCCAGAGCATTGATGGAGCTGCACCATCGTTGCGACGCAACTCCAGCAATGCGCCGCCTTTACGGCACAGATGCGTAACGCTTTGGTGACGTTTTGGGCCCATGGTGCGCCGCATTGTAAATACGGCGCACCATGGGTGATGGTGGCGTGACGCAAAATTACTGGCGCATCCCTGCTACTTTGCAGGGATGCGCCGGTAATTAAAAATCTGAACCTTAGTGTGTAGCATTACGCAGTTCTTTAAACTACATACATAATTTCACAGGCCAATGAAATGAACACAAAATCTAAAACAAATAAGCATATAGTAGCAACACTACTGAGAAGAAGGAGAGCAGTGTACCTGAAATGCACAGAAGATTTTGAAATATAATTTACCTACAATGTAATGAGCAGCATTATTGCTCTTGGTAAAAAACAAAAATTTGCAATATAATAACACAGCAGGAGAAAACATAGTAGTAAAGAAAAAGCTACTACTACTCACCAAGCCCGGTGATCTCAAGGCCAAGTAGGTCGAGCAGATCTCGCTCACGGGTCAGGACATCCGTTCAGCAGTGGGTGGCCTGGTTGTAGGTGCGCCAGACCCGAGAGTGGTGGTAAATGGCCTGGCACACCTTCTCCCACCGCTTCCGGCGCTCCCGGACCCCGTACCCGGCACTGATCTTGCTGCCTCCCATGATGGTCCTGGGGAGGCGGCGCTGAACATAAAAAATGAGTTGGCCCACCTCCACCGGGGTAAAGATCTCCCTGGGTACGACCTCCTCCCCCCTCAAACGCCCGCACGGGAGCCTGACACGGGGTGCGGGACCCTTCCCCTTCTCGGGATGCTTCCCGGCTCCCTTCACCATGGTCTGGGCGGAAAGGAATAAAGAAAATAGAATAGGGAAGAGAAGAAAAGAAAAGAGTTTAAAAAAGTAGTTTAAAATTAACCAAAAGTAGCAGTAAACACAAAAGCATAGGGCTAGAAAAATAGAGGGATAGATAATAAGTAAAATAGATTAAAAAAAACTTCAAACAAGCAAAGGATGGCAGAGATTGACAGAGGATACAAAGACCATGCCCAGAACCATAGCAATGAATGAGAAACAAGATGGCCGCGCCCGTTCACGACCGCGCGGGTAAGTTCGCGCAAGATTTTCCTTGCGAACACTCGCGAAACTGTACTAGCAAGCCGCACACTTTGCGAGATTACTTCGCGCCCGGAAACGGAAATACGTCAGGCAAACAAGATGGCCGCGCCCTTGAACGACCGCCAGGGTAACTTCGCAACTTGCGCTACGAGCGGCTCGCAAAAACGCACAAAACCTTGCGAACTAACACGCCGCAAAAAAACAAATTGCATATTCGCACGAATTCGTGGCTTCCGAATCCGATCTCGCGAGTGTTCGCGCCCCGCAAATCCCGCGAAATTGCAGTAAAACGTGTTTTGCTAAACTGAAAGCACTCGGCAGGTGCAAGAGTTCAAACTCATCATTAGTAACAATTCCCTGTAGTGCTTCCTGACTGGGGCCCCTCCAGAATTCAGTTGCTAGTTGCAACAATTGTATGACCCTGCTCTGACCCTCACAGCAGGCTCATAGAATAGCTACAAGTAGGCCACAAAGGTCCTGGAAAAAAAAAGCACTGCAACAGAAAGCAAATTACAGATAAGGAAGCAGGTGCCAGACTGGAATTTTAAAACAGTGACACATTAATAAACTAACCCCAAATTAATTCATGTCAGTTGAAGCAGGGCTGGTGTGCTTGCTTTTCCCCCCCATAATCTACAGTGATGATGAACCAGAGGGTGGCATTGATGTAACAGAGGGTTGCAGTGGTGAAACAGAGGGTGCTGGGAACCTGTGATGATGAACCAGACGTAGAAACAACATAATCGCGACCGTTGCGAGCCGAAATGTAAGTTCGCAATCGCGAACTGGTACAAAACCCTCGCGAACTAGCAGAAATCCTTGCGAACACACAAAAAAAAAATCCGCAAATTCGCGTCCAGGAGTGGGTATTCCCTATTAAGTATGGGCGAATTTTGCGAATCTCGCGTTCGCGAATTTTGCGGATTTGCGAACTTGCATCCGCAAAATCTGTGAACGCGAGATTCGCAAAATTCGCCCATACTTAATAGGGAATACCCACTCCTGGACACAGGGTGTGGACTTCATTTCCCTGAGACACACAACCAAGGTCAAGGGCCCTGCTGGGTCGGAAGTATCACTGGCAGAGCGACCTCCCGGTTTTACACAGCCACGTTTTGCCCTGAGGATTCACATAAGCGATGAAACACGTGTCGGCTGGCTGTCTTACACAATAAAGGATTTCATTGGACAACTCTCCCACAGGAGATCCCCAAATATTCTGTTGCTTTGTTTCTTTTTACACTGTATACTGATTGTTACATAACTCTTTATTCATTTCTTATGTGTGCATAGGGTACTTCCTGTATCCCTTTGAGGGTTTGCTCCCTTCTTCCCTGATGGGGGCTTGGAGACCCCCTGCCTCAGGGGATCCTGTGCCTCAACAGCTTCTGCACCGGCATCTTCTGGTGTCGCGTGACCCGGCGTGTCTTTCCCTCCAGCCCTAGTCCACTTTTGCTGACTGCTTTTCCCTCCCTGCCGCCACTGTTGACTCCGCTGTCCCGGGAGGCTCGCTGGCTGGACTCTTGGTGGTGCAACATGTTCGCCTGGACCAGCGCATGCCCTGCGGGCCCTGAACACCTTGTGTGTATTGGCTAGGGCCACCTCTTGTTTGTGGGATTCGGCTGAGTCCTTAGGATCCGCAGCTTCACAAGAGACTGTTCAGGTGGACTTACGACATCATGCTTTGGATGGCCGGGAACTTGCGGCGTTTATTCTCCGCTCCGCTCTGGACATCTCGGAGGTCCTGGGACGGGCCATGGCTTCCTCAGTCGCCCTCCGTCGCCATACTTGGCTTCGGGACGGCGTGTTCCCTGAAAATGTTCGGGAGCGGCTGATTGATCTTCCATTCGGTGGCACCCTGTTATTTCATGCCCCTGCAGACTCCGCCATCCCAAGGTTCTTGGCATGGCTCCATCCTCCTGCTCACCCTCCTCCGCCTTATCCTCCTCCTCCTTCCCTTCCTCAGAGACTGCTGAGTTAAGATGGTTCTGGACCTTCTTATGGGCCTGTTGCCCTTGCTGCGGGGTGTGTTTTATGGCCACTCGAGTCCTCCCTGCTGGGACTGTGGCGTTGTTGGCTGCTGGACGGCCCCTTTGTTGACCTTGTGTTTTTTGCTGGAGTTGTCTGTGCGGACTTGGCCCTCAGATTAGGCCTTCTGTTTTCTTTTGGGCTGCTTGCCAAGCTTTCCACTGGTTTTTTTTTTCCCTGTGGCTCTTTTGTTTTTTCCTCTGCTGTGGAAGTTTCTTCCAAAGGGGGTTCCCATGACTTGGGACTTAACTTACCCTATGTGGGGTAGTGGTAGCTGTTATATAGCTTGCACTCTGCTAGGGAGTTCTGGTCACCTTCGGGCCCCTGTTATCCATGGCGTTTATTTATGTTACTATTGCTTCTTTAGGCTGTGTGCGCGGACCGCTCGCAGTGGTGTGTCCGGGCATATCCTCACCTTCCTGCTCCTGTCCTGAGGGCTGGGATGATTCTGTGTTTTTCCCTGGTCAGGCATCGCCTTCCCGGTCTTCCTGGGGCCCGGGTTGTTCTTCTTGCTTCTGGTGGCTTATTAATGTCGGCGCTGCTCTGTCTGGTCTGTTGCCTTCTGTCTAGGGTGGGCTCACCTTCTTTTCCCTCGTTTCCTTGGGCCCTCTAGGCTTTTCTTCTTTTGCTACCTTGTCCTGGCATTGGATGGAAGCTCTGTTGCCTTGTAGGGGAGTGGGGTTCTTCTGCCTCTCTGTCCTTGCCCTTGGTCCCTCTGTTGTAAGTGTATGGGCTTCTTCAGTCTTCTTTCTTCTTCTTCCTACATCCTTCTTGGGGTCGGTGGTGTTCTGCTTGTAGGGGTACCTCTTGCCTGGGAGGGACTGGGTTCCTCGCCTCTTCCATTGCTGTGGTCCCTGTGGGACCCTCTGTGATGTCCAGGCTGGTGGGGTCCTTTCGCAGACCCTCCTTCCCCATGGCTATTGCTAGGTTATCTATTCTACGTGAAGGAATCTGCGGCTAGTAGTCTCTATCAGATGTATGAGTTACTTACCTTTGGTAACTATGTATCTAGTAGAGACGATTCTAGCCGCAGAGTCCTTCACGCCCACTCTTCCTCCCCGTTCTGCGAGGACCCTTGGGTTAGTCTTCAGCACTCTCCTCCCGGTGGTTGGGTATGTCTTCTATGAGTGCATTCTTTCGCTCTTTGGCGGGCTGCTCCGTCTTGTGGCTTGTTCCTTCCTCCTCTTTGGGTTGGAGGATGGGTTTACGGGTACTCCTGTGCCCCTCTGCTCTGGTTGCCCCAGGATTTGGGGGCTTGCCTTCACTCTTTTCCCTTCCCCTTGTTACTAAGGGTCCTGGCCCCCTCTGCTGACCTCTGGGTTGGGTTCATAGGGCCATGACTTTGCCCTTGTTCCTTGGGGGGTGGTTGCCCTCTGTGCTGGGGTTGCTGGAGGGTTGTTGTTTGTTTGTCTTGGTACTGGCTCCCCTTCCTTCTTTCTTGATGGGGGTTGTAGTCCTGCTACATGTTGTCATGACATTTTGCATATGTTCTTTGTCTCCGCGGGTGGGGTGTACTGTCTACATACTGGCAGGGTGGCTGCTCAGGGCTCTACTCTGTTCTATCTTCTTTCCCTGCCTTTGGGTATTGGAGTGTTGACACTGTTCCTTATGGTGTTGTTCGTCCCCATTCCTTTTTTTCTCCATTTTTTTTGCTCTTTTGCACACTATTTCCATACTTCCACTGTTTTGTCTAATAGTTCTCAGACGAAAACTGAAGTAGGCGCGCCAGGGTGGGGCTTTTGTGACCTCGCTGACGACGCCTGGGTGGAGTCGTGTGATGCCGCCCCTACCACGGTGCGCAGGAATGCTGTGGTAAAATGTTTTCCGGATCCAGTCTCACGCCTGGGGATAATTCTACGTGAAGGAATCTGCGGCTAGAAACTGCTCTACCAGATACATTGTTACCAAAGGTAAGTAACTCGTACAATTAGACGATTGGCTTATCAAAGCCAGTACAATATCAGCAGTACCAACAACCCAGGTATGTGACAATAAATCTGCGTAGCAACTGTGCATTTACTATCAAAGGTCCTAAGTCTCACCTCAGAACCCTACAAAGTCAACCTTACTTGAGAGCAATCCTGAACACACTATTAGGATTAGCTTACTCCAACCCCGCTTGAACTCAGAACTTTCAGGTAATATTGCCCCAGTTCCAATCAAACGACACAATCGCCGTAAACCTATTGATGCATCTACTAGGAGTGATAGTATCCTGCATTGCCATAGTCCCCTATGCAAGGCTGCATAAGCATCCCCTTCAGCAATGTCTAGCTCACCAGTGGTCTCAGTCACAGGGTCAGTTGGAGGATCTGGTGTTGATGGACCGTCCTCTGCAAGGGTGAAACGCCAACAACTAGTTGAAAGGGTGGCCTTTTCTGGACCCTGTTCCCCACATCACTCACCACAGAAGCATCACAGATGGGATTGAGTGCTCACCTACAAGGCCTCACTGTACAAGGTCTTTGGAATGCTAGACATCACTCTTTACACATCAACTACCAAGAACTTCAAGCGATTTACTAAACAATGAAAGCTTTCCTTCCTCACCTGTCTCACATGGTTGTCCTAGTCCGCGCGGACAATATGACCGCCTTGTCTTATCCTCAAAAACAGGGGTGGTAACTTTTACACCTGTTCCAGACCTTATGGAGTGGGGCCCTACATCTCAATACTCTCCTTTTAGAGGAACATCTTCCTGGAACAGACAACAACTTTGCAGTTGTGCTCAGTAGTATGTAGCCAAAAATCCACGAATGGGAACTCGATCTACAAGACCTCTTGCCATACTTCCAAAAGTGGGGTGTAGGAAAGTAGCCCTTTCTGACATGGTCACCCCTGCTTTTTTGCTTGGTAACTGATGTGATTTTGACTGGAAGTGCTCTGCAAACCAGATTCCCGGTGCCAGAGCTCGTTCACAAATCTGTACAATTATTTCCCCAATTGGCAAAACCTTTAGCACTCTCTGTACGCCCGTAGTAAATTGTATCCCTGGTGCCTAGGGCCTGAGGTAATAAAGAGGGTCCCTAAGGGCAGAACCACAGATTGTACCAACTCCACTGAGCACATGCAGGGCTGCCATTGTAATTGCAAAAGAGTGGTCGGCTACATAACATTTCGTAAAACAAATTTAGCAATAAATGCTTAAAGTGGTACACAAGACTAAGGAACTTATGAGACTGAATTTTAATTCAGCTGTATGCAATAATATCAATTACATTCACATATGCAAAATTTCTCATTTCATCACATACAAAGTAATTACCACCATAGTTCATATAGTAATCACTTAAAATAGTGCTCCGTGGGTGTCAAAGAAAGGGGTTAAGCAGGTAGGGTAGGGTGTGGTTGGAATAGGTAAAGGGACAAAGAAAAGGAATTGTGTCCTGTGAACAATTCTACATCAATCTAAGAACATTTCCAGTCTTAAATAGATCACAAGGTTCCCTACATAAACATTACACGAGAGCCATCTATGGCTAATTGTATTTTGACTTGTATGTTGAAGAAGAGACTGTCGACGTTTCGACCCCTGTGGTAAGGGCAAGTTATTCCTCAGTATGGGGTCTTCATCAGGACTAAAGGGGTTATGAGCACCTAGGGAAATAAATACGGATATCACTCAGTTGCTTAATTATAGAAAGGCGTCTATAAATGGCCCGCAAACATGTGTACCTACATTAATTATGGCGTTTTTGATGTACCACTTGGGTTGGAGACTCGCGCCGTTATGTTGATTCTGTGGGAAAAATGTCCCATTAGGAAGGATATTGAAGGACAACCAAATGGGGGTGAATGTTTAAAGGGACCAACAACACTTACTTGTGTTCTTCTACAAAAAAGAACTGTAGGTGTATGTGGAGTCCCAGTTGAGTTGGAGACTAGCGCCGTTGTTGTGATTCTGTGGGTAAAAATACCCCATTAGGAAGGATAATGAACATGAAAAACAGTCTGTGGGACTGAGTGTTTAATGTGGCAAAAGCACTTACTTGATGTTCTCCTCCGAGGAGGATGTGCAGGTTGTGCCTGGTAACGATGTGAATTCATGAAAACGGAAGGGTGTAGATCAGTCACACCATCTGAAAAAATTAATTAGAGAAATGGTTGGGACCTTGTTGGTATGGCCCATGTGAGCTACCCTAATGCCGATTAATTCTACTGGTGTAAGGGAGTTAATTTAATTGCAGTAAATCGAACTTAAGCTCGGAGTAGCCACCCATTTAATAAAACTCCGGGGGCCAATCTTTTTCAGCTAACAGAATATCATAGCCTTTTGAGAGCTTATCCCAAAATAGACCCTTAATTTTCCTAGTCTTATCACCCTCCATACGCAATGTTATTTCGTATATTTTATGGGGCTCGCTAAGTCTGGCGTCGGCAGTTTCAACCTGAATGTATTCATTCGTGTCCACTGTCTCCAGATGACTCATCAAGTTCTTGCGCGCTATACTGATCTCTGCTGCACTGTCCAACATTGTCAATGCCCACTCCCCGTTTTTCAACTGTGTCCTCAGTATTCTCGGCATGGTTGATTACTCTAATACTGGCTACCTTCTTTTTCTGAAATTGAGATTTCTTATTTTGAGCAGGTTCCTTGTCTTTGGACTTGGTGTGCTCTCCTGGGTCTGACCGTCCTCTTCTTTCCGAATTCTGTGGAGAAGATCGAGAGGGACGTGTATCAATACTTTGATATCTATCAGGTTTTTTTATATTATCCCTATTTCTAAGGTTATATCTTTTCTCAGAGGGCTCCCGTTGGGGAGACTGGCGTTCTCGAGTCGGAGTTCTTTCCCTCCGTCGAGGAGACCTTCCTCTGGACTGGAAAACTTTTTCCTTGGGAGTGGATTGTTTATTTCCATCCCAGCTCTTTTTAGGAGTGTTTAAATTATTTTTAATAAATAATTTTTCAGGATTTTCGAGCAGTTGGGGCTTAACTGGTTTTCCACCCAAGCTGTCTCTACCTAATTCTTCATAGCATTTTTCTATGATTTTTGCAAGCTCAACAGGATCTTTTATATCTGTTTCCTTCAACTTCTGGCGGATCGCCACAGATGCTGCTTCTCCCTTTACGTTGGCTAATAATATAGCCGTGACCTGCTTGAAGTCTTTCAGTAATTTCATACCTAGATTTAAAGCGGGCTCTGGACCGAATTCATTTTGAATCTGTTTTAGCACGTCTGGTATTACCGCCATAGACGGAACACCGTGTGTTTTTGTGTAAATGGAAGCAAAGACTGTACCCCAAGTGTCGCAGTCCTCCACGTGTGGTGCGATTCCCATAGGAAGGCAGATGGTCAAGATTCTGTGTTTCTCAATAGGGGTAGTATCAGGAAATACTGCCTCTATTTGAGTGATTTTCTGGGCTAACCAGAAAGGAATTTGTTCCCGTTTTACGGGTGTTTTACCAAGACATGACTGTATGTTCTGTGGTGTAATTTTATTTGTGTTCCCCTGATGAGGGGTCAGCTGTGGTGAATTAACAGCTGGCTGGACTGTTGCAGTCCGTATTACATATTGGACTAATTGCCTATGTATTTTTATTAATGTGTTTAGCTGTGCTAACAGCTCTTCCTTAGACATTTTTGCAATGTCAGGATGTGGTGTGTAGCTGGCTAGAACCGGCCACGTGGCTCCTGGTCTACCTAGTGGACCGAGCCTGGTAATGTGATCATTGTGTTTTAGGGCGCCATTAAACCAGAGCAGGTGCTCTTGAAATTTAAGTGGAATTTCAACCTCCTCGAAAGGGGCGTACTCATCCGGAGGTTCCTCTATTTTGTAATAGTGAAACTCTTTTGTTATAGCGTTTACCGCTGGAAAGTTTATCCATGAATAGAATACCTCTGTCTGCCGATACTCGTGAGCCTCTATCACGAAAATTACTGTACCACCTTGAGGTGGCAGTCCGTTATCTATAAGTTTTAAAGTTATAGATCTTCTTAACTGGACCGGGATGATTATTGCATCCGGGTCTGTGTATTCGGGACCTTGCTGAGTCGCATCTGTTACGGCCCCAGTGGTTCCGTTATTTTCTGGCATTCTAAAAATGCAGTTTTTGCAGAGTAGGTCTCCAAGGAGACAAAGATTAGGTGCACAATATTTTGGAACACTGTATCCTTCAACGTTGAATAACCCAGAGCTTTACATAGGAATCTCTTCCTACTAAGGTCGGGCGGATTTTAACCTTTCACCCACTCCAGACGTCTATTGGAGTATTTACGGGAGAAAGGGGTGTGAAATATGCACGACTGAGTTACTCTACAAGTCTTACGTTAGTTTATCGCCTTACCAAACGTTGGGCGCCATGTAGTGTAGTTCCTAGTTTCCCACTAGGCCCTGCGCATTGGAATAACATAAACAGTAGTATCGACGTGGAACTGCGGATATTCCAGGCCTCCACTGACTATGCTAAACTTAATTGGGTTGTGTTACCAACTAGCTCAGAGGTCACTGGAAACTTTCTTCTCTGCATAGGAAGTGATCAGCTTCCTTGGCACAGACAAGAAGGGATTCAGTTTTCCAACAACCGTGCAACATGACAACTTTGCTCCTCAGATCAAGAGTCGATCTCTAGGGTCGTGTGAAACAATAGACATAGATTTCACTCAGTCAGTCTAGTGCAGTTTACTTTCACAATATGTAGAGAATAGAGAGACGGGCGTTTATCAATAAAGGTTAACATTTATTGAACAGTCTTTCTTCTCGTACAAGAGAAATGTATTGCCACAATTGCAATAACTGTTATTATAAAAAGTACGTACAGTAAGATAAGTATTGCGAAATAGAACTGTAAAAGCATTGATATGGTTTCTTAGCCATACAATGGTTTAAAAGTAATAAAACATATCTACAGTCATATATACATTAGGCTAACATACTCAACTGGTGCTTCTAACTAAGCCTACCCCAGTGTGCCTGACCTAAGCCTAACACGTGAGAAGGGGAGTAAGGAAGTAGCTTAAGTTAAGTTGGTTTTGCCAAGGTTTGTTTCAAGAATTCTCGTCTAAGGGTTTAGTCAACACCATACCTCTGAATAGAATGATGGAGGATTGGTATCTCCTTCAGGGGTCTCTCTCGATATCCCAGTCACCTGCGAGGGTAAACCGGAAGCGCCGGGACTGGATTTCTCTGCACGAGAAAGGCAGCGGCTTCTCTCAGCGCGTCGAGGAAGGAGGGGTGACAGCGTCCGCGGGCAGCTGGGCTGGATGTCTTCGCAGAGGACGGCTGCACGGCTCCTCAAGCGTACTGAACCACAGTTCGCGCTGTAGCGGCGATAATGGTAATCAGTAGCTTCACCACCACAGGATAGCAGGCTGCAGCGACAGAGTGCTAGTTGTTACCAACACGGGGTCATGCAGGCAGCTGGCATCAGCAACAGGTTCGCTCCTTGCTTAAGGCAACGTTGGTAATATTTATACCTGACAGGTGCCGGGTTTGACGCAAGTTTGCTGGACATAAGACGTCAATTAAAGATGTCACTAGGAAGTGACAGTTATCAGTTGCTCATTAGAGTTCCATTACTAATCAAAACATAGCAAGCGGGGATTTCCAGGTTTGCTAAGTTTTTATCTTGTTGAAGAACTCGGAGTGTTATCTAGGAATATCAGATAGTGACTGCTGCTCTGTCATTGCACTAATTGGTCGCAAAGGAAGTAGCAGAGAGTCATGCTGGAATGTGGCTCTGTTCGTGTGAGGCCAGAGATGACTTTACAGAAAATCGCACTTGAACGGTTATGCCAATATAGGGAATAAAGGGCTTTATAGCCGAATAGGGGCATAAGGTCACAGTATCGATCAGAAACCTAGATAAGCACATAACAGTCATCATACTACCGGCGGTGCCTATCTCGAGTGTACTCATCGAGGCACAAAGTGACTGTGGAGTAGTGATTGTACCCTGCGTTTAAGCTTACGTGATCCAGGCCAAGCACACCCGGTCCCCTGTCCACCCCAGTACTGTGGCCTAATGGGTGTGTAGACTTCGATCGAGGGGCTCGCATACCTGCGCATCAGCCGGAATGAATCCTAGGCGGAATACATCGGAACAGTGGTGTTCCGTGTAGATAAGCTCCATAAGGGGGTGTGCCTGTGGAGGGCGGGACCACATTACCACGCGGTGCTGCAGCTAGCTGCTTACTGTGTCCCGACTGCGCATGCGTGGAAACAGAAACACTCCAGGACCCTGCCATTCTAGGGTCTGAGGCCGATCGGGAGTATAAAAAGAACAGCATATTATGTAGTGTTACAAAAGATGACACTGACATTGATGAATACCAGACCCGTGGCATGGTATAATCTATAAATATGGTGTTATATATTACATTGACATTTGCGAAGATAGAACAAAACATTATCACAAGGATTTACTCACATATATCTCACAGCATAAAACATAATTAAATATATTCAAAATATTGTGTAAACATTCACCTTCAATACACTTTGAAACATGTGGGGCTGTGATATTTTACCTATACAGGCTACGTGGACAAGATTGTATGATTGCTAGTCTATCAGGGGTCAGATGTTAGAGCCGCCAGCTGTGAACAGGTAGTATCAAGTTCATTAAGACCATTGTCCACAGTGTCTAATAGATGCATCCATTTACATTCTCTCAGATTGAGTAACGCATTCAGATCCCCACCCCGTGGTCCAATCACAATTTTCTAACCACTAGCCATTTGAGTGATTCTGGAGTATGGGCTTTAGATACAAAATGCTCAACCAAAGGGGAGCCGGGTGTCTGACATCTTATACGGCTACAGTGCTGTAGGATCCGTTTCTTTACATGTTGTTTAGTTTGTCCAATGTATACCAAGTCACAAGGACATACTATGGCATAAATTACGTCATTAGTGTTACAGTTCGTCAAGGATTTGAGAGTCACCTTATGATTACGATATGTCCACGTCTTGGTCTCTAAGGTTAATGGACAGGCTTTGCACTTAGTACATTTGTAATGACCCACGGCTTGGGGAAGGTTCCAGATGCTTTGTAAGGTCGGTGGTGCAGGAGTTTCTAAAAGCGAACACACTACTCTGTCCCTGATATTCTTCGCTTTTTTAAAAGCATGCATCGGAGATTCTTTGCAGTCAATGACATCTGACACCAGATTCCAGTGTTTATTCACTGCCTTCTTGATCAGGTTGCTCTTTGTACAAAACGTGGTTACACGTACAATCCGATCTGGGTTGACAGAGCCTTCTCTAGGTTTAAGAAGATCTTCTCGTACATTGAACCATGCCCTCTTTCTGGCCCTTGTCACCAGTCTCCTCGGGTACCCCCTCTCCATGAGTCGGCTGATCAATAGATCAGATTCCTTGAAGTAGTCCTCTTTGAGTGTACAATTTCTCCTGACCCGGAAAAATTGGCCAAACGGTAGGTTGTCACGTAGGCTCCTCGTGTGATGACTTGAGTACCGTAACAAGCTATTCCTTTCCGTGGGTTTCCGGAATAGGGTGGTGTACAGATGGCCACTTTGGGCTTTGATGCTGATGTCTAGAAAGTCAATACAAGTATTGCTCATGCTCATGGTAAATTTAATGTCCTGTGATTGGTTGTTCAGCCATGCAAGGAATGAGTTCAGTTTCACTTCGTCCCCAGTCCATAGCATAAGGACATCGTCGATATATCGTCTCCACATCCAAATATTGTTTTCATACAGATTTTTTGATGTTAAAATGCATTCCTGTTCATATTCCGCCATGTATAGTATAGCCAAGTCGGGAGCGAAGGCTGCCCCCATCGCTACTCCCTTGCTTTGGATAAAGAACTCATCTTGAAATATGAAGAAATGTTTCTTCATTGCCACCTCCAGAAGCTCAATAATGAAGTCCGTTGGTACCTGGGTGGGTTGGATTCTTCTGTCTAGTGTCTTTCTCATCGTGGCCAAGGCAGGATCTTGTGGAATGCTTGTGTATAGTGAGACTATATCAAGAGTTACCAGTAGTTGTTTATCATGATCAAATGTGATGCCATCTACTTGATTTATGATTTGCATGGTGTCACGGACATAGGTGGGAGTGTTGACAGCTAACGGTTTTAGAAAAGTGTCAATATATTTACATAGTGGCTCCAGCAAGGACCCACATCCTGATACAATTGGACGCCCAGGAGGTTTTGATAAGTTCTTATGGATCTTAGGTAAAGTGTATATCTCGTTGGAGTTCTTGGCTGTGTGACATTCAAATATTCATATTCCTTAGCGCTCAGAAAACCAGCATCTTTACCTCTTAGTGTGATTTCTTGGATTTTCGTTCTGATATCGCTTGTGGGATTGGTGTTGATCGAGGTGTAACTAACCCCATCTTGGAGTTGGGAATAGATCTCCTCTTTATACTGTTGAACATCTTGTATCCGCAGGCTTGATTACAAGTCTTTTGTTGCTCCTCAAATTTTCCAGGGCTAGGCGTTCACCTTGGGTGACGTTATGTTGTACATATGAGCGTGTGGTACAAATGTTCATAACATCTCTCATCACCACACTTTCGTATGTAAGGATCCTGTGTGATATCTGGTGAGCCTTAGGTGTAAACGTTGACGGAGGTCTTAATCCGGTCACTGACGTTGTACTCGGGGGTGGCGAATGCATGAAAAAATGTCTTAGTCGGATCTTGCGGAAGAAACGGGTTAATTCCGACCTTACGTTGAATTGGTTCGGATGGGAGGTAGGTACAAATGATAGTCCCTTGTTTAATACGCTAGTTTCTTCCGGTGTCAGAACATGTTGCGAAAGGTTGACTATCGGGCTGGATTCTCTCACCATCTGTACGTCTTGCGTCTCGTGTTGATTTCCGGCTGAAAGCGGACCTGTTTCTGCGGGTGGTCTTGGGGGCGTCCACCTTCCCATTGTCGTTGAGTGTTCCCACCTCTCGCTTGAGTTGACCAGGTCGGTCCGCGGCCCCGGTTCGGGTAATTCCCTCTCCCTCGGGGCGTCGCCATGAGTTGCACCCCCAAAAAAGGCTGCCAATTTTGTTGGGGTTGGTACCACTGATCTTGGTAGCTATTGAAGGATGTGGATCCCGGTGTACCTGGGTCACTGCCTGAGCTATAGGAGGAATCCGAAAAGTTGGTGTATTGCCTCCTTCCACGATAACCACGCCTTCCTCTATTGGTAAACCTTTCTTGGGTGTCTTGGTTGTAATAATCTTCTGCCAGATATGGATATGTTCTCTTCTTGTCGTAGTTCGTTATATCCTTACTTAGTTTGTCAAGTTTTTTAGATTGGGCATCTACATCAAAGTCGTTGAGGGTCTTCTCCAGTTTCTCTAGGGTGTCCCGTGCGTTGACAAATGCATTGTGGCTCTTTATTTCCTCCTTGAGTAGGTCAATCTCTTTCGTAAGAATTTCCACCTGTATTTTTGCTGTATCTATCCCCAACACCATCCAATGGCGTGAGCAATTGTTCGCCACAAAACTAAATCCCTCCTTAAATTTGGGGTTGTCCACAAATATCGCTGGTTCATTCCTGACTTGGAGTCCTGTAGGTATTACATTAGCTTGCAAGTACTGGGTCAGGGCATAACCATGAAGTCTAGTGCGGACTAGCTTTTTCTCAAGTCTTTCCAACTTAATAATCTTCTCATTAAGTGTATGATCTAGATGTGTGGTCTTTGTGGATAAAAAGGATGTCCCTGTGTCTCCTTCCAAGAGATTCTTAATGTATTCTTCGGTGTATGATAGGGTTTCATGGTCACTCATGATACACCCTAGTTAGTAATTGAAAAGCAAAACCCTCGCAAGTGTGCACCTGCTAATGAGAGTGGTAGGTAATAACGGGGTAAACCCTTAAAAGGTTTTTTTTTTAATGGTTTACCCCGTTATTACCTACCACGGGCTGCCATTGTAAGCTGCATGTCTCGGTGCAGACAAAAGTGAAAACATGTCACACCTCCCTGTGTGCCATGTGAGGGCATACTCACATGAGCAGATATGCCCCTGTGCTGATCAGTCCCATTACTGCCAGTGCAAGTGGACAGGGAAGCCATTTTAAAACGTGCTGGACACTCGTGAAAACAAGTCCCCCAGCTACAAAATGGCATCACTAAAAATAGAGAAGTTTGGTATTAAACATCTCATATTGATAAACCTACACTAATTCCAGTGATGGGTCTACCAATACATGCACCAGAGTGCATCTCTGCTCGCAGGAGAACCAGGACAAAGGCCTTTTTAGAAGAGGGTGTAACACCCCCTCCCTCAGCATGACCTGCTGATTGGCCTCCCAAAGCCAGCAAGCTCCTAAGAGCTGGCCCTTTGGAATACAAGACTGGCTCCCGTCTCACAAGAGGAAGCTGTCCCCTTTTGTCAAGAATACCCGTAGCACCTGGACAGGTGTGAACATTCTTGAAGGTGATCTACTGTGAGGTGGACACGATTTTTCAGAAGTAACCGTCTTTGTGATGGCATGCTTAAGAATTCTGGGACAGGGTTATGCCCACTTTCCGAGGATCAGTAACCCATTGGCTACTACCCTACACTTCACTGAATTCAGTATTTATGGAAGTCCTTGGCACCAGAGAAACCGATCTTGGTGATCTAAAAAGAGAGAGGACACTAAAGAGCCACAAAAGCAGAGAGGAGAGAAGCAGCAGCTGTGCTGGTACCAACCCTGCCAGCCTGTCTGCATCCCTCGTGGAAAACTGCGCCAAAGTCAACTTGTCATGTAGCAATTAACTCCAGAAACTTTGAAGGACTGCCTGTCTTCGATAAAGAACCAAGACCTCCCGTGAGACAGTGAAACTGATCCCTGCATCTCGCAGCAACTGCAAAAGAAAGGACTGTGAGACCTCTGGAACCGCCAAAACCCACCACTTGAAGCCACCACTGCACCCGTCGCTCCATACAAAAGTTGAAGTGGCCCAACAGTGTCCAGATCCCCCATCCCTCCATTACCCAAGTCCATTGTGGTTTCACACCTCATGGACCTGCCAACGTAGTCTGTAGCCTCAGCGGTCAGGCCCCCCCTCTACCACTACTGCTCCTGTAAGGAAAAACCTGCTGCTTATGGACACCTCTGCACCCGCTCCTGGAGAAGGACCAAAGGTGTCACCATGTCGCCGAGTATTGTGACGACTGAGCTCCCCTGTTCTTCCCTCAATAGGATAACATTGTAGAGCTCAATAATTGCACTGTCTACTTTTTGAACTGAAGATAATTCATATTTGAGAACATACTTACCTGAACAGTTTTTCTGTGATGCCTAAATATATCTGAAGATACTTGCTATTTATATAAATTGAGGTGGATCTCCTGCAGTCGTGTTGTCATGTATTGATCATTCTGTGTATTTGCAAATGTCTTGCACTCCTCTCGGTCAAACCTATGGCTACTCGACCACGATGCCCTTAATAGACCTTGGGATTGCTAGAGCAAGCCCTTGTCCACTTATAAAGGAACCCCTATACTATTTTCCCTATAAATCAGATTATTGATATAGCACATAAAGAGCCAGCTTCCTACATTGGTTAGGCAGCGGCGGGATACAAGCCTTGGCCTTTGCTGTACCACTTGGTTAATAATTGATTCCACTAAGGAATCCTAAATTGGCTTTAGTTAAAAATATTTTAGATTTTAAAAAAAAATTCTAAATGATTTTAAAATAGCTCTTAGGGCCTTGCTTAAGTTCCTCTGCAAAACTGTTTAGAATTTTAAAAAGTAGTAAAGCAGTTGGGATGTTTAGTAAGTGCTTAGTATTATTTTTGTAAGTTTTTAAAAAGTTCCCAACTACTTTAAAGCCATGTCTGAACCAGGCCGTCCCAGCAGCTCAACCTGGCACCTTATAAGAGCCGTAGGTTTTCCCAACTTAAGGAGCTCTGTAAGGCATGCACACATGCTATGGGAACTAGACCCACAAAAGCCCATCTGCAGCAGTTGCTGGCAGAGAACGACAAGGCTTGGCAAGTAAAGGTTCCCCCTATAGGGAAGATGAAGAGGAGCAAGAGGTGGATGACGGTGAGACTGACTCCATCACTAACCCATCAGACAGCAACTCCACTGGGAGTGATCTTAGTAGTGTCCTGATAGACACACGGAAGATGCAGATCTTAAGAAACTAGCGAGGAGGATAGTGTTCGAGGCTAATCTCCTGGCTATAGAAAAAAAGAATTGAGACCTATCTCTGGTGGCAGCAAAATTATAAATATGGATGAAGCTTTCGACCCTAAAAACCCCAAAGGGGTTGTCCCAAAATACTCAGAGGGAGGTGATATCGCCAAATGGTTTACAGCCTTTGAGAGGGCCTGTACAATGAAAATGCTGAACAAGAACTATTGGGGTACTCTTCTTTGGGAACTGTTCTCATGAAAGTGTATTGATACGTTCCTGACACTGAATGAGATAGATGCTGAGTCCTATGACATCATGAAGGATACCCTAATTGAGGACTTTGGACTCACCACTGAGGAACACAGGATCAGGTTCAGGGAGACTCTCAAAACCCAGAGTCAGCCATGGGTAGATATTGTAGACTTTTCAGTGAAAACACTAGGTGTCTGGTAGAAAGGTAGCAATGTGCTTTAATATGATGAACTTTATAATTTAATTATGAAAGAGCATCTGTTAAGTAATTGTGTTCAGGAGAAGTTACATCGGTACCTGGTAGACCTAGGTCAACTTTCTCTTCAAGAGTTTGGGAAGAAGGCAGACAACTGAGTCAAAACCAGCATGACCAAAACTACCACTGGTGGGGTGACCAAAAGAAAGGGGTTGCTAAGCCCCCCAAAAAAGACAATGGTGAGCAAAACCTAGACAAAAGCAAAGAGTCTTTAAAAGGCCCCTAAAATCTGTTCTGGGGGTGTGCCCTGAAACTCTACACAGTTCAAGGGTGAGTACAAGGGTAAGAACTAGGACCCCAAGAAGGCTTGATGCCATGATTGTAAAGCTCTTGAACACCGAACTGGAGACCTAAGCTGCCCAATCAAAAAGAATGCCTCTAGTGCACCTTGCAGTAAATGCAGTGGCAAGTCTCCAGATGAGTTCACAGGTGAGCCCTGATCCTGTCAGAGAGCCCCTTGAGGCAGCTCTAGTCTCAGAGGGTGGAGCGGATGTAGCTGCCCTGGCTCTCTGGTCCAGTATCCCGGAGAAGTACAGACAAAAGCTACATACCAATGGGGTTAGAGTTGAAGCACTGAGAGACACTGGTGCCATTGTCACCATGGTGACTGAGTAACTGGAGTCCTCAGAACAATACTTGACTGGTGAGACCTACATGGTCAATGCTGATAATGAGGCTAAGGTACATTCCATGGCAATGTTATCCTTAGCATCTGGAGGGGTTACAGGACAAAATAAGGTGGTGGTATCCTCTGCTATTCCTTTACAATGATCTGGAGTCTTAAGCATGGGCTGAGGTCGAAAGAAAGACCCATGCAGCTAATCTGGGTATTACTAAATGAGTGTGTAAAAACGAGCACAGTGTAGAGTATATGTTGAAAAAGAAGAGTTTGAGCCTGAGTTAAGGGCCCAACCTTGCAAGAAGATTTGGAAACCAGTGTCTACACAGAAACCAGACAAATTCCTCTCTCCTCGGGGAGAAGACCTGTCTTCCCCGGAGATAATGAGTGTTACAGCAAACAAATGATGGACAGAATACTGGCAATGCAAACATTCTCCCCCAGTCAAATGATCTGGGTTAAATCCATCATTCTTTTGCCCACTACGCCACCCCAGTTTGGACCCAGCTATATGCAAATCATTCTTGACCCTGTGCCTCATGGGAACAGTCCAGACCAAACTGCCAGGCCAGGTCCTTCCTGGACTGGAAACAAGCATCCTGGGACCGGTTTCAGGGTATGTCACCCTTCTTCAGCCAGGCTAGCTTGAATCCAGTGGCATAGTGAGCAAGAGACCCACGTCTGGCCAGACCCATCCCACTTATGGCGAAAAGTGTTACAGCAAACAAATGATGGACGAAATGCTGACAATGTAAACGTTCTCCCCCAGTCAAAAGATCTGAGTTAAATGCATCGTTCTTTTGCCCACTACGCCCCCCTCTGGGCATTCCTTGACTTGACTGGGTATTACTTGAGGTTTGTAAGGGGGTATGGTACTATTGTGCCACCCCTCAAAGCAATTACCTCTAAAAGGAAGATGCCAAAGAATGTTAACTGAACAGTGAGCTGTCAAAACGCTTTTGACACGCTTAAGGAACAATGTGCTGAGCATCCATTTTAAAAGCTCCAGGTTATACAAAGCAGTTCCTTGTGCAGACTGATGCCTCTGCACATGGGATAGGAGTGGTCCTATCCCAAACCAATGAAGATGGCCTTGACCAACACGTTGCTCGCATTAGCAGGAGGTTTCTTCCCAGAGAGCAGTGTTGGAGTGCTATTGAGAGGGAAGCGTTTGCTGTTCAAGTTCAAGTTCAGGCATTTGTATAGCGCACTACTCACCCAGAGGGTCTCAAGGCGCTAGGGGAAGGGGTTAACTTATTTGTCGAATAGCCAGGTTTCCAGTTCTTTTCTGAATGAGATGTGGTTCTGATTAAGGCGGAGGTGGGTGGGGAGTGAGTTCCAGGTCTTGGCAGCCAGGAAGGAAAAGGATCTGCCACCCATGGTGGATTTCCGGATGCGCGGGACTGCAGCGAGGGCTTGGTTGGACGATCTTAGTTGGCGGGTGGGTTTGTAGAAGGACAATCGAGTGTTGAGGCATTCGGGTCCTAGATTGTAGAGGGCCTTGTGTGCGTGGGTGAGTAGGCGGAGGGTAATTCTTTTGTTGACGGGAAGCCAGTGGAGGTCTTTTAGATGTCCGGTGATGTGATTTTGGCGCGGGATGTCTAATATGAGTCTCGCTGACGCTTTTTGGATGCGCTGGAGTTTTTTCTGTAATTTTGTTGTGATTCCGGCGTAAAGTGTGTTACCATAATCCAGTTGACTCGTGACCAGTGCGTGGGTGACAGTCTTTCTTGTCTCGAGGGGGATCCAGCGGCAGATCTTTTTGAGGATGCGCAGTAAGTTGAAGCAGGATGACGAGACGGCGTTGACTTGTCTGGACATCGAGAGAGAGGAGTCTAGGATGAAGCCAAGGGTGCGTGCATGGTCTGTGGGAGTGGGTGCTGTGCCCAGAGCTGAAGGCCACCAGGATTCATCCCAAGTTGAGGGTGAAGATCCTAGGATGAGCACCTCCGTTTTGTCTGAGTTGAGTTTTAGGCGGCTCTGTTTCATCCATTCGGCTACTTCTTTCATGCCTTCGTGAAGATTGGTTTTGGCGGTGTTGGGGTCTTTGGTGAGGGAAAGGATTAGCTGGGTGTCGTCGGAGTAAGAGATGATGTTGAGGTTGTGTTGACGCGCGATATAGGCGAGAGGACTCATGTAGACGTTGAAGAGGGTGGGACTGAGTGAGGATCCTTGAGGTACGCCGCCGATGACTTCGGTGGCCTCTGAGTAGAATGGGGGAAGTCGGACTCTTTGAGTTCTCCCAGCGAGGAATGAGATGATCCAGTCCAAGGCTTTTCCTTGTATGCCGATGTTGCTGAGTCGATGTATAAGGGTGCTGTGGCAGACAGTGTCGAAAGCGGCAGAAAGGTCGAGTATGATGAGGGCCACTGTTTCTCCGTTGTCCAGGAGTGCTCGGATGTCGTCGGTCGCTGCAATGAAGGCAGTTTCGGTGCTGTGTTTGGCTCGAAACCCGGATTGAGATGGATCGAGGGAGTTGTTGGATTCAAGGAAGGTGGCGAGCTGGTAGTTGACGGCTTTCTCGATGACTTTGGCCGGGAAAGGTAGGAGGGATATGGGTCGGTAGTTTTTCAGTTCGGAGGGGTCAGCTGTGGGTTTCTTCAGAAGGGCGCTGACTTCTGCGTGTTTCCAGCTTTCTGGAAAGGTGGCAGAGTTGAAAGAGCAGTTGATGACATCGCGGAGTTGGAGTGCGATGATGGAATCAGCTTTGTTGAAGATGTGGTGGGGACAGGGGTCAGAAGGCGAGCCAGAGTGGATTGAGTTCATGAGGTGAGTGGTGTCTTCAGTGGTGATTGGGTTCCAGGCGCTGAGGATGTTAGTTGGAGGAGTAGGATCTGAAGGGGGTGGGGCGGGTTGATCGCTGGGAGAATTCTTGAAGCTGTTGTGGATGTCGGCAATTTTGTTGTAGAAGAAGGAGAATAGCGCATTGCCGAGGTCTTGGGAGGGGGTGATTTCGTTAGTTGCTGCAGTGGGGTTGGTGAATTCTTTGACGATATTGAAGAGTTCCTTGCTGTTATGAGTGTTGTTGTCAAGACGATCCTTGAGAGCTGATTTCTTGGCGGATCAAATCAGTTGATGGTGTTTGCGGGTGGCTGTCTTGAGGGAGGCCATGTTGTCTGTGGTTGGGTTTTTTCTCCAATTCTTCTCTATGGTGAGGCATAGCTTCTTGGATGTTTTAAGTTCGTCATTGAACCAGGGAGCCTTTTTGCTGGCTGATTTCATCTGGTGCTTTTTCAGGGGTGCTAATTCGTCCGCTCTGAGGGTAATCCAATGCCTGAGGTTTGTGGCCGCTTGGTCTGGGTCCAAAGAGAGGGTGGGAGGGTTTTGGCTGAGTGATGTGAGGAGTTGGTCGGTGGTGATTTTGTTCCAGTTTCTCAGAGGAATCGGTTGTGGACGGTTGTGGGTCAGGGTGGTTTTGTAGCTGAAGTGACCACAACTGTGATCCGTCCAGTGGAGAGCTGTAGTGTGATCGAAGGAGATGTGTTTGCTGGAGGTGAAGATAGGGTCGAGCGTGTGTCCGGCTGTGTGAGTGGGGGTGTCAACAAGTTGTTTGAGTCCAAGATTGGCCAGGTTGTCCAGAAGGGTGGTGGTGGTGTTGTAGTGTTTGTTTTCAAGGTGGTAGTTAAGGTCTCCTAGGAGAATGTAGTTTTCAGAGGCGAGGGCGTGTGGGCTGACGAAGTCTGTGATGTCATCGCTGAATTGAGTACGGGTGCCTGGAGGCCTGTAAATGAGGGTGCCTCTAAGTGTGGTCCTAGGGTCGGTGTGGATCTGGAAGTGGAGGTGTTAGGCGGTTGCAAGATTGTCGTCGGAGCTGGTTGTGATTTTGATGGTGTTTCTGTGGACGATGGCGATGCCTCCTCCTGTTTGATAGATGCGGTCTTTTCGGATAATTTTGTAAGCGGCCGGTATGGCTATGGCGATGTCGGGAGCAGATGATGTGTTCATCCATGTTTCAGTAAGGAAGGCGATGTCAGGTGACGCTGTGTTGATTAGGTCCCAGAGTTCTGTTGCGTGTCTGTGGACCGAGCGGGTGTTGAGCAGGATGCAATTAAGGCGGTTGGAGTTGGAGTTGTGTTTGGAGGACGTGGATTTGGTGAGGGTCCTGAAGCAGTTGAACTTGCAGGAGAGGCAGGCGAATGGGCCGTGGGTACGTCCTGGAGTGGTTTCGCAGCATAGTGGAGTACGTCTGGGGTTGAGGACAAGGAGAGTAGCGGCATCATATGTGATTCTAGAGGGTTGGGAGCGGCGGGGACCAGGGGGACTGGCGCTGGGCGCGGTCAAGACGCGGACGGGCGTAGACGGGCTTACCTTTGGCGCACCTTCGGCGCGACCGCTGCGCTGAGGTTCATCTGTCTAAAATGGAGAGTGGAGGGGGGCGGAGCATGGGAGGGGTAGCTGGGAGGGTAGGCGGGCCAAGGGAATACACAACAAACCAGATGACAAAATGGAGAATGGAAAGTGAAACGGGGGCAGAGTTCGGTTACTACAAGGCTTAATTCCTCAAAGTAATGCACACAGTGAAAGCAGCACAAAAATACAGTATGTAAATGGCGGCAGCAGCTACAATTCAAACAGACAAAGTTGCGCTTAAATGCAAATTATCTTGCGAGGTTCGGCGATATATTTCAATCAATGCGCTATGATTAAATGTCTATTTCAATCACAATCAGAGCGCTATGTTTAAATGCCAGTTTCAATCACAATCATAGCGCTATGTTTAAATGCCAGTTTCAATCCCAATCAGAGCGCTATGTTAAATGCCTACGATACCACAGTGAATTCGGCAGTGAGGTTCCGTGACGATTTGAACCCGTGTTTTCAATATTGTCGGAAATACATAATTTGGGTATCAATGAACCGCAAATGATCCATTTAGCATATCCTGGTGTTTTCGCTATGCTACGAGCAAGAGTACTCCTGTTACAAACACATTTGCGATCTACCCATGGCATCCATCTTAGATCATGGCAGCCATTTTGCGTTTCTTGCCCTCACATACGCAATAACCTCTGATTACTTCATTTCGATTAAGGACACGTAGGCTTAGCCGGCGATTCACCTTTCCAGTGACACGTGCACCTTAGAACAGAACACGCTGTAGCTGCATGACTCGACAAAGGCTACCTCCTCTGCCCGAGGCCAGTCCTGCTATACTGGTTCTTGTGTTCGTTGGCCTGATCATGATTAGGCGGCCGAAGCCGGTAGCCTTGCCCATTTACAACCCACAAACATCCCTTATCCAGCTTTTCTATCTTCTGCACCTGGCTCTGCTCCTTTCCTTCTGGGCCTTTATTAGGGGGAGGTAACGAAATTTACGATGAGGCGGTCCGGGTCTTGAATGAAAAGTTGACATGAGATTATGATGGAAAAGTGGGAACCCCTCGTTCGTAATGTTTTGACATCAGATATTGTCGACGATTCCTGTGCAACGCCAAATATTTATTGTTTAGGACACAAAGGTTTGGGAATGTATTACATGTAAAGAATTTGCCTCAAGCTCAAATTTTAGTATATAACGTGCAAACCTTTTTGTACAAATCGAACAGGCTCCTAGATTCTGCCCGTGTGTAGTTTCTGTGACTTCTGTGTCCCTGCAGTAATAAACCTTTGGTCTTTGACGCCACCATCGAGAAGCCCGTGTTTCTGTTTATTTGTGCACCGAGACAGGTGGAACTCCGGGGTCTTCGGGTGTTATCCCTGACACCTCTGGACGGAACCAAAAAAGTCCAGAACTCCTATTGGCGCCCAACGTTGGGCGACGTCATTCGGTACCGGTCCAAAAGCCTGAAGAGTTCGAGAAGCTTCGTGTGAAGATTCCTGAGGGAGGCGCCCACTTCATCGATCCCGGCATATCGCAAAAGTGGCCCGACGTTCTCTTCCACGAGGGTTCCCGTTCAGGACGGCTGCAGTGGTCCGTTGCCTTGACCGTCGCCCTGTCTTGGACCCGAGGTGCAGTCCTTAGTACGGCGAAACGTGACGGGTTTCTCCTTGGTGACGTCTTCAGTGCCTCAGTTACGTATTTAGTGGTTGACTTCGTAAGGGTTGTTAAAATCCTTTTTAGTTCTTGGTTTGGTTTGGTTTCGTAAGATTATCACTGGTTGTTCTGGTTACAATAATCTATTGGTTTAGTTTGGGTATCGATACATTTGTTCGCTTTTGGTAGGCCTAAGTTCTTGGTTCGAGTGCACATTCCTGTTTGTGTTTGTTTGTTCTGTGTTCCGGATTATAAAATGGTAAGTCGGAAAAATTGTATGTTGTCGTGTTTTGGTTGCAACAGTGATTCCCGGTTGGAGGACTCATGTCTGGTTCCTCCGATCGGAACTCCCCTATATGATCTTTATTGTAAGTTTGGAGTGGGTCCTATATCTTAAAATGAGGTGTGGGTCCGATACACTGAAAAAGATGGTGTCCTTAGTTGGCCACTACATGGTAGTTTTGAACCTGAAGTTCTTGACAATTTAGAAGTAAAATTGTTTAAGAAGAAAGCCCGGCCGGCAATGTTTGATTCTTTCCGTTACTGGCGAAAAGAATCTAAACAGAGAGAAATTAAAAGGTTGAAAAAAGAACAGAAAGAGCAAGGGTTAACTTTAGAACAAACGGCTAAGCAGCTGCAAGACAACGAGTCAGAGAAAGCAATGGAGATAGCTACTAGAGAGCGTAACTTAGCGATAGATAAGTGCTATCCTGCCTTGCCATCGAGTACAACTAAGATAGTAGAGGACCCCGAAAATGATCCTCTGTTGTCTTACTTGTTACGGTCACCCCCACCGTATGCACAGGGTGCTACGGCTCCACCTGTACCTAATGTTCAATTGCCGGTTGCTGGACAACCTGGTATTCCTGCTCCTGCCCCTCAGAATCAAGCTCCTGTACCTCCTGTGGTTAATGTAAATGTTCCTACGGCACCTCCTCTTCCTGGGTTGCCGACTTCTTTGCCTATACCTATATTGCTTACACCTACTGCTTCACAAGCTACCTTACTTGATACCCCTACTGTCCCTGTACTATCTGTTCCAACTGCTACTGTGTTTTCTACATCTCATAGTATTATGACTCCACTTTCTGTTCGTCGAAGAATCACTGATTCTGTCTCTAACATTCTGTCTCCTTTCTATAAATCTTTAATTAAGACTCCTACTTCTGAGTCTGTGCAGAGACGTAGTCAGCTCCCAAGTACTGAGGAACGGGGAATATTAGATTCCACGGCTCTCCGATGGATTTCGAAGAGTAGGAGATATAGTACGAGAGATGTACTAGATACATTTATGCAGTGGAACGAACCAACACAACGATATGTATTCGATGAGATGTGCTCTCTTTTGCGTGAGGAACTAGAAGAAGATGACTTTGAATCAAATTTAGAAGACTTAATTAAGGTTCAGAAAGAGTTTGCTGCAGGTATGATAGTAGGTCAAAATATAAAAGAAGCGATGGAACTGATTTTAAGTTATAGGAATGATCCATCACTTCGTTCACCGAGGGACTTAGAGAAAAGTAGTACGAAGCAGAATCGCCAATATCCAATGAGAGAGGTTCCTCCAATTTGGCGTGAAGCTGTGCAAGCTAATGTAAACCTTGGTATTGCAGCTGCTCCGGCACAATTCCAGAGAGTGTGGATACACATTCCGTGGAAGCGAGCTGAGGTATTGGCAGTGAAACAGGCCTTGCCAGATCCGCGTAAAAATCCTGCCGGATATTATAAGGAGTTAGCACAAACAGTTGAGGCTTGTGTAATGAATCTAGCGGACATTGACATGTTATTTGGGAATGTAGTTCCGCAACCAATTTGGGCCAAAATTCGTAAAGAGAATCACCCAGTTGCTCTAGGTGGTGATTGGGCGGCTATCATTGCAGCAGATGGTCAGCAAATAGGTGGTTCCAAACCCGAACCTCTAATTGCTAATCTTCCAGGTAGGATAATCGACTTAATGAAGACTCTGATGCCAGCATTGCGTGTTAACTGGGACAAGTTGTCCGCATGAAGGCAAAAGAAAGACGAAAGTGTCTCCGACTTTTTCACGAGGTTCGAAGAGACTTTTGTAGATCACAGTGGTCAGGATATGAGCACAGAAGGAGGACAGAGATTGTTTGTCGATAAATTTGTACACAATTTGCTACCCGAGCTATGCAATAAATTAAAAGATTCCGAGAGTGCGTGGGCTGTCTCTACAACTGCGCAAATACTTGCAACTGCACAGTATTATGAAAATAGGGATAAAGAGGAGAAAGAGAAATCAGATAAGAAAACGAAAGACTTAAAAACTAAAGTTCTTCTACAACAAGCATATCCGCCTCGCATGAATCAGACCAATACACAGCAAGGGTCGTATCAAAGGACAGATCATGGTTCTCAGAGACCACAAAACCAGTGGAATCAGTGTGCGTATTGTAAGAAAGAGGGTCATTATAAGAATGAGTGTCCAGTCTTAGCGCAAAATAACGCAGCAGCAGCTCAGAGAGGTCGTGGTGGTTTTGTGCAAAATTCTAGAGGTCGAGGACGAGGTGCTATGCCTCCACAAACAAATGATCGCCCTTCCAATCACTTTGATCAGCGAAATGGACAGTTTGCTCAACAGAATAGGTCGCAACAGTATCATGTCGAAGACTATTGTGAAAATGATGAGGGATTCCAACAAAATGAGTACTAGGACAGCCATGGACAGAGAGAGGGAGTAGTATCAGTTCCAGTGGATCAGAGTGGGCCTTATGTCGCAGTAGCAACATCAGGTGTAGTCGAACCGTTTCTGTTGGATACTGGTGCCGCAAAAAGTTCTATCATTCATGCGAAACTCCCTGGCGCACCTTTGTCCGGCTTAACAAATGTTTCTGTAGGTTTTTCAGGCGCCCCTGTTTACAACCCTGTATCTGGTCCTTTGTCTATTTCTGTTGGACCGTGTCAATTGAAAGCACCCCTGATTTTGACGACAGGTTGTAATGAAAATCTGCTTGGTTTAGACTTGTTAAAACGCCTACATGCGACATTGTACTGTTCTCCGGAAGGAGTACAGCTAACGTTGGGTAAAGAAATCACCTCTCCGATGTACTTGTCAATGGATGCACTCCCACCAGAGCTGCGTTCTCTCCCTGATACTCTTTGGGCGACTGGTCCTAACGATGTAGGCCTTTTGGAAATACCACCATATGTAGTCACTTTGAAAGCAAATGTCAAATTTCCACGAATTCCTCAATACAAGATTTCTAGTGAAGGTGAACGTGCACTTTTACTAATTGTACAAGATTTGATTAAGAAAGGTGTGGTAGAAGAGACTAGAGGAAATGTCTGTAACAGTCCTGTATTACCGATTTTGAAACATACTGATCCTTCAAAACCTCCAGTATATAGATTTGTTATCGATCTCAGAGAGGTTAATAAGATTGTGGTTCCGCAGTTTCCTGTGGTTCCCGACATTACTGCCTTGTTAACATTGATTCCTGCTACAGCTACATGGTTTTCAGTCATCGACTTGAAGAATGCCTTTTTCAGCATTCCGATAGCCGAGGAAAGCAGAGATATTTTCGGCTTCTGTCTAGGAGGTCGAAGCTTCAGGTTTAAACGCGCTCCACAAGGCTATTGTGAGAGCCCATCCATTTACAGTCAGGCATTAAAAAGTCAGTTAGATTCCTTTGTACTTCCTCCAGGTTCTGCTCTAGTGCAGTATGTAGATGACCTTCTAGTGGCTGCCGATGACAAGGAAACTTGCAAAGCAGCTACGATTTTGTTATTGCATCATTTGTCTAATTTGAATCACAAGGTGTCACCTTCGAAAATGCAATACTGCTGCCAAGAAGTGACCTACCTAGGTCATCTCTTGTCAAAGGAGGGAAGGAAGTTGACCCCAGAGAGAATAAAAGCAATTACGCAGATGAGTGTTCCTCGCACACAGAGAGAAGTACGTGCCTTTCTAGGTATTACCTCGTACTGTAGGCAGTGGATCCCAAATGTTTCTCTTTTAGCAAAACCGTTGGTAGCTTTGACTGGGAAAAATGTTCCGAGTCCGGTGCCATGGTCTGCTGAATGTCAGGAGAGTTTTTCTGAGTTACGAAATGCACTATGTTCAGCTCCTGTATTGGGTACACCCGATTACAACAAGCCATTCACGCTCTATGTTCACGAGAGAGAAGGTTGCGCGTTGAGTGTTCTGACACAGAGATTCGGTGATAAACAACGCCCTTGTGCGTACTTTTCATCAACATTAGATCCGGTAGCTAGAGCGTTGCCTAGTTGTTTGAGAGCTACAGCAGCAGCTGCGGCTTCCATTCGACAATCTGCTGGTTTAGTGATGAATAACATGCTAGTGGTCATGGTTCCTCATGCTGTGGACACACTCATGAACCGAACCAAGACACAGCATCTTACCAGTGCTAGATTATCTGGCTACGAGCTGACACTGCTAGCGAGTCATATTCAGATCAAAAGATGCAATGTATTGAATCCAGCAACACTGTTGCCGGCTAATCAAGAGTCGAGTGATTCCGAGCCCCATGATTGCTGTTTCAGAACCGAAGAGGAGACAAAAGGACGAATTGATTTAAAAGACACCCCATTGTCAGATCCAGATGGCACGTTGTATGTTGATGGGTCATGCTTTAAATTGGAGAATGGTGATGTGACTGCTGCCTATGCAGTAACGACTTTGAGTACGATTGTGGAGACTGCAAGAGTGAGTCAGAATTCTGCCCAAGCTGCAGAATTAATCGCTCTAACGAGAGCGTGTGTTTTAGCTAAGGGAAAGAGAGTGAATGTGTTCACAGATAGTCAGTACGCGTTCGGCGTGGCCCATAATTTTGGCCGTTTGTGGAAAGAAAGAGGTTTCATTACGTCCCATGAGACTAAGATTCAACATGGTCAGCTAGTTAACGACTTGTTGGAATCTCTAACCTTGATGATGTTGGTCGTGGGAATGCTTTTGCTGATGAGACCGCTAAACAGACAGCTAGAGATATGATGAGTAGAATGTATGTTGCAACGTCTGCAAGATGGATTTCTGAGTCTGGAATGTGTGAGGATACAGTGGAAAGTGTGAAAGAGATTCAGAAAGAGGCGACTGAGGAGGAAAAGTGTGCATGGAAAGAAAGTACGGGCAAGTTGGATTCGAGTGGGTGTTGGATTGACTTGTCGGAACAACAGCGTTGGATGTTGCCTGATGCGTATGTGCTTGCAGTGGTGACAATGGCACATGGAGTAGCGCATATAAGTTCTAAGGGGATCTGTAAGATGTTGGCTCCAGTCTGGAAGAATGATGGGATTAGTAAATGTGCAGAGAGAGTGGTGAAAAATTGTATGGTATGCCTGATGCATAATCCTGGCAAGGGAATCCCTACTCCTGCTGGTCACTTCGCTCCTCCCTCTTGCCCCTTTGAAGTGATTCAGTTAGACTTCATTCACATGGATCGGTGCAATAACTTAAAGTACGTCCTGGTGGTAGTTTGTGCTTTCTCCAGATGGATCGAAGCATATCCACTAAAGGACAACACTGCCTTATCAACTGCCAAAATTCCTCTCAAAGAATATTTCCCTAGGTACGGAATGCCACGGATTGTATGGTCAGATAACGGAAGTGAGTTTGTAGGGAAAGTTATGCAGAGTGTGTGTGCCGGTTTAGGAATAAAGCAAAAGTTTCACAGTGCACACCATCCCCAGTCTGCTGGTTTAGTTGAGGGTTACAATGGCACCCTCAAACTAAAACTCGCTAAAATACAGGCATCCACGGGTTTATCCTGGCCAGATGCACTACCCTTGGCTTTATTATCAACGAGAGCGACTGTACATTCTAGAGTAGGGCTTAGTCCCTACGAGATAGTTTTCGGTCGTCCCGCTAACATTTGGGGAGTGCCTAGGCCAAAGGAATTTTGTTCTCTGGAATATCCAATGTTGATTGATTACCTTTACGACTTGACTGCTAAATTGAGTCTTATTCATCAACAGGTTTTCGATGCATTGCCAAAGCCACCGGAGAGTCCAGGTCATCAGCTGAAACCAGGTGACCACGTTGTGGTGCGGAACTTCGCCAGGACAAAGAACCTTCAGCCCAGATTCACCGGCCCCTATCAAGTACTGCTAGCAACGAGAACTGCTGTTCGTGTGGCCGGTCGCAAACACTGGATACATACAACGCACGTCAAACGTGTGCCCCTGCCACTACCTTATGACGACTGGGTTAAGAAGGGAATTGGTGCCTCTGAGTCCGAGCGAACACCCAAGTTTGTCCCTTTCAGCGATGCCGAATTGATAACTGACACATCGAACTCTGACTCTCCTCCTGAAACTACTCCTTTGAACTCTGAACATTTGTCCTCCGCATCTGAAGAAACTCTGCCATCTGCGAACCTGAACATTGCAACATCCACTAATGATACACTGTTTCCGGATCAAACAGTTCCTGCAAAACTAAGATACAATTTACGGTCTCGTAATATGGACAAATAAAGCAGGAAACTGCCTATTATGATATTTGAATTTTAACATTTTGCCTTCAGCCAGGAAGTTTGGTATTGTTTTATTGTTTTTAAAATTGCCTTGCCGTCTGGGTAGCCGTAGGGTCGTGGCTGTGTGCCTAGTTGAATCTGCGGGGATCAGACACAAGGTCGATCTTTCTGTTGGTTCTGGGAACTCCCAGGGCTGATAGAGGCATTTTCATCTACGTACACATCATCAGTGGTCGCGAGCGGATTGTAGAAGATGGAGCTTCCTGCGCTGCAACGAGAAAATGTGATTTATGTTCGCAGAAACAGACTTTACAGAATTCTCCACAGCAAATGTTTTCTGATGCAATGTGCTATTACATTTTTAATTGTTTTGATAACGTTGGTGGGTGGAATTGTCTTCGGTGTGAATTTGATTTTTATGCCAGTAACTACAGTACCTCCCCTTGATCCTGCTACTTCTACTGTTTCTTCTATACACTCTTTTCACCCATTTCCTGAACATGAGCAAGCTCGACGCTCAGAATTCATCAATAACACTTTCGTACAACTCTTGCACCAACACCAACTGGTAGTTAACACTACAGACTGCTGGGTGTGTGGCTTGATACCCCACACTATGGATAAAGGCATTCCCTATCTGGTGTTGCCTTTTAGCTATAATGGATCATTTCAGGCCCTTCAGACCATTTTTGCTTATGCCCTTGAAACCTATCCTCCGCGTCCACCACGTTCCTTCATGGAGTGGTTTTGGACTCTGATATAAGCGTGGGGATGGAAGGTTCTGATGGTCATTGGTGTCATCTTAGTATTCCTGTTCTCGTGTTGCCTGATTATCCAGTGTGGTCCAGCTCTGTGTGGTCTTTGTGCTGCAACCTGTTTTAGAAAACCACCTGCGTTTGGAGAAAAGGCACGAGAAAGGATGATGATACAACAGCATGTCACTGACCTGATGAGCATAGAGTTAGACTCTGACATAGACTGAGTAATTGCCTATGTAAGGGCAAAAGGAGGGTCTGAGGGTCCGTGACGATTTGAACCCGTGTTTTCAATATTGTCAGAAATACATAATTTGGGTATCAATGAACCGCAAATGATCCATTTAGCATATCCTGGTGTTTTCGCTATGCTACGAGCAAGAGTACTCCTGTTACAAACACATTTGCGATCTACCCATGGCATCCATCTTAGATCATGGCAGCCATTTTGTGTTTCTTGCCCTCACATACGCAATAACCTCTGATTACTTCATTTCGATTAAGGACACGTAGGCTTAGCCGGCGATTCACCTTTCCAGTGACACGTGCACCTTAGAACAGAACACGCTGTAGCTGCATGACTCGACAAAGGTTACCTCCTCTGCCCGAGGCCAGTCCTGCTATACTGGTTCTTGTGTTCGTTGGCCTGATCATGATTAGGCGGCCGAAGCCGGTAGCCTTGCCCATTTACAACCCACAAACATCCCTTATCCTGCTTTTCTATCTTCTGCACCTGGCTCTGCTCCTTTCCTTCTGGGCCTTTATTAGGGGGAGGTAACGAAATTTACGATGAGGCGGTCCGGGTCTTGAATGAAAAGTTGACATGAGATTATGATGGAAAAGTGGGAACCCCTCGTTCGTAATGTTTTGACATCAGATATTGTCGACGATTCCTGTGCAACGCCAAATATTTATTGTTTAGGACACAAAGGTTTGGGAATGTATTACATGTAAAGAATTTGCCTCAAGCTCAAATTTTAGTATATAAGGAGCAAACCTTTTTGTACAAATCGAACAGGCTCCTAGATTCTGCCCGTGTGTAGTTTCTGTGACTTCTGTGTCCCTGCAGTAATAAACCTTTGGTCTTTGACGCCACCATCGAGAAGCCCGTGTTTCTGTTTATTTGTGCACCGAGACAGGTGGAACTCCGGGGTCTTCGGGTGTTATCCCTGACACCTCTGGACGGAACCAAAAAAGTCCAGAACTCCAGCAGAGGCGCTTCAAAACGAGGATTGCAAGCAGATTCTGTGGCCAGGGAGAGTGGGGGGAGCGACCGCTTAGGATGAGATCCAGACGTTTGGTTTGGTTCCTGAAGAAGCTGGGGCTAATCTTGTTTGGCTCTCACTTCCTTCCGACTGATCACAGGCCTCTCAAATGCCCAATGTAAATGAAAGGTGAAAACTTCAAACTGTTAAGGTGGTCTATCTCCCTACAGGGAATACAGTTTACAGTGGAACACAGACCAGCGACTGACCATGCCAATGCAGATGGCCTTTCCAGGTTCTTCCACTTGGAAGAAGACGACTCTCCAGGGAAAGGTTGTTTTCATCCTCTTTTGTTTGGGGGAGGTTATGTAGGAAAGTAGCCATTTTATACATGGTAACCCTCACTTTTTGCCTGTTGACTCATGTGATTTCGATTAGAAGTGCACTGGCTTCCTGCTGACCAGGTCCCCAGTGCCAGAGCTCTTTCCCAAAACTGTTGAAATGTTTCCCCAATTGGCAAAACCATTAGCACCCACCAAGTCCCTAGTAAATGGTACCCCTGGTACCTAGGGCCTTAGACACTAAAGAAGGTCCCTAAGGGAAGCAGCACAAATTGTGCCACCCCTAATTAAGCACATGAAGGCTGCCATTGCAGGCTGCGTGTCTTGGTGCAGAGAAAGGTGAAAATGCAACTTGTCACACATCCCTTATGCCCACTTACTGCATGGCCTTTTTAGGAAATCTCTCCATAGCTGACATTTGTAAAGAAGCTACATGGTCCACAATCACACACTTTCACTAAATACTACTGGGGTTATTCTAGCAGGCCAATAAGCCAAAGTAGGACAGGCAGTTCTATGTACTCTTTTCCAAACCACTGCAACACCCACAAGAAAGCCACCGCTTCTAAGGAAGGACTGCTTTACAGTCTGGCTGTAGATACACATGCTCTTCATATAAATCCCATCGAACGGAATGTTACTTTCCCTGTAAGCACCTGTTTGTGGCATGTAGCACGTGGTGTTTCAGATTCATATCCACCCTCCCTCTTCCCAGCACGCCTGCGACCTTCATGGTTACATTATATGTTTACTTATAGCATAGTAATTGCATTATTTTAATGTTGTTATTTAAGAAAGACTTTAAAGAATCCCCTTTCTCTTTTCTCCCCGCCACTTCCCCCTTTGTACTAGGAACATACTACTAAACTCTCTAGTTTGAGTCAAGGGTAACCTTTGTTGAGGTCACCCACATTCTCTCTTTTTTAGTTTTTGCTCACCGTTGGTGTGCTGACATATTAGATACACACACTTTTCCAACATGGACACCCAAGTGCTCAGCTACTATGATGCCATTATAGGTGAAATTCTATGAGCGCCCTCATTAGGGGCGATGGCAGCAGCACAGCTAGCAGTTGCAGTGAGGGTTGGAAATCAGTGGCAGCTTTGAAAAAACAGCAGGTGAAGTTTTCCCTGCATAGGACAATCGTGACAGAATACTTCAGAGCCAACATTGCACTCAATGTCTCACTTGTCACCATAGCTCCCGGCATCTTCCTGGAAGACATAGGTTTTTGATGCGAATAGTCCCATAATGCCTGGAATGCACACGCTACTGTTAACACGGCCAAGTGCCTCTCAGGTGCCCTAATTATTAGGGTCACCATAGCAGAAAACACTCTAAAGGCAAAGATCAACATCTCTAGCTTTAAAGCACGCCTAGCGGAGATTCATTCTGAAATGGGGAAACACAAAGGTTACTTAATGCAACAAAAAATAAGAAATCTCCAAAAGGACATCAAAAACTTTGAAAAGGAAAAGGTATACTCTTACATTGTGGAGGACTATCAACCCCAGGATGGAATGGTTCCACAGACGATGGGTCCATACTCCACCATTGCAAACAGGGACCCTTTATTAACTGATCTGGTGGGGACAATTGGGGGTGCCACAATAGCATAGGAGGCATACCACCAACAATGTATGGTTACCCCATTGGCCATTATCCAGGGCCACAACCGCTATGGTATCCCCACTTCTAGGTATCCCATCAACCACCACATCCATTTTACCAACAAAACGTCACCCACCCCCTTTTTAAGGCAGAGGTTTGGGCGGGGGCAGAGGAAAAAGAAGAGGGGGAAACGAATGAGTAAAGTGGCAAGAACCACTTGAACCCAAATGCAACCACAAATGCTGTTTTGAAGCAAGACAACCCACAAAGTTAGTGGTAAATCTCTAGTATAGAGCGGTTAATCCTCTGGAAATAATGTACTTACTAAAGAATTTGGCTCGGTACCCACACCACGTGAGGACAATGTTTTTCAGCTTGACTTAAGAATTACATGTTTTTTTCAGAAAACTCAGACTTAGAACTTACTTTCAGGACATAACTCCACCTGAAACTGATGATTCGGGTCTACGTGTTCCCTCAAGATTCACCCCCACCAATGTGAGGACACCCTGTGAAATCCTCACCTTTGAACAAGCGGTTATCAAAGAGGTGGGCTGATTTGATGACTGCAGGCTCTTCCACAATATGATGTCCCAGGAAAAGACGTCAGTAAGGACTTTGTCCAATGATGATTCCTTCAGAATAAAGCCAGCGGACCAGGGTGGAGCCATCGTGATCCTCGACACTACAGGCTACAATCGTGAGTGTCTCCGTCAATTTGCCAACAAGAGATTCTGTCGCCAGATCGCCATGGACCTTACAGCGACTCTCCTGTCTAGAATAAAAACCCTTGTAAATTCCGCTGGATCTCAAGGTTGGATGTCTCGGAACGAGGTAAAATTCCTTGTGAACACCACCCCGAAGATACCATCCATTTACGTTATGCCCAAGATACACAAAGGGGTGTCGCCAATTCCGGGTACACCCATAGTTTTGGGTTTTGGATCCCTTCTACAACCCCCCTGCAAATGTGATCTTTTTTTTCTTTCTAAACCAGTGTTGAGGAAAATTCTGTCTTTCCAGAAATACACTAGAGATGTCCTGAGCTTCATTGCAGAAAGGAACAACATAGACAATATCAACCTCCTGATGACCCTTGACGCGGAAGCGTTATACACACATTTTCCACAGACTGCATCCATTACAGTAGTCTAGGCCTGCCTTTTGACTGAAACATGGACATCCCCAACACCAGTGAGCTTTACAATCGAATGCGCGACTTTAGCTTTGAGAGAGAATTTCTTCCAATTTCAGGACCAGCTATTCCATCCAAAACCGGGGACATCGTTGGGTAGTACCTTCACCCTAAGTCTGGCTTGCCTTTACATGGCAGATTTTGAACGCCTCCATATCTCTACTGAATAATCTTTTTCGTGCCAACATCATCTTCTGCAGCGGTGATCTCACCACATGTAAAATCTTCTACACGTGAATTAATTCCCTCAATCCGTTTCTAAGATTTACCAGGAAGATTTCGGACAGCAAAATACATTCCTAATCTCCTCATCACAGCTAGCAATGGACATCTCGCTACCACTTCTTTCAAAAAGAAGCCGGACTGTAATATTTTACTACTCTGACAGTCACCTCTCCAAAGCTCTTCGTGATAGCCTTCCCTTTGGGCAGTTCGTATGCCTGCGTTGCAATTGTAGTGACATCAGAGATTACGAAAATCAAACCATAGGATTGAGCGAGAATTTAAAAGATTGTAACTACCCGCCGTTGGTAGTAAAGAGGGCCCGTAAGAGAGAAAAAAAACACAGAGAAGCCTTATTGGAACCCAGGACCAGACAGGAGGAACATGTGATTACATGCGTCACTACATTCGCTCCCAACTCAAATCGGATCAAGAAAATCATACGCAAGACTGGCGCAACCTTCAATCAGGACAGGGTGGGGATATCCCCACACTGTGCTTCGCCTTCAAGTGCACTCCCAACTTGCGTGACCTTTTGGTAGATACAAGAGCTTGGACAAAGCCCAAACAGGGACAGAGAACTCTTTGGGACTTGTCTCTAGTATCTAGCGACTTTCCGTGTGGCTCTTGTGACGTCTGTCAACTGACTGGATCCTCAAAAGAAATCCATTTGATGATACTCATACTTGGATTCAGAAAAACTCCACGAACTGCAATTCAAAAAATTGCATTTAGGGGGGCGTGGCTTGGCGGGCGAAGATGGCGGTCGCAGCCTTGTAGAGCTCCCGCCGGCCCGGACTTAATCCGATCAATTATCCTGACCCCCGAGCCCGCTACTGGTACCCAGTGCTTGCTTTTGATCTGGTGGGGTCCCCTGCCTTCTTTGGTGTGCCGATCCTGCATTTCTACCCTTCCCATGATCGGAGGGAGGCGGCGACGACATGCGGCCTGGTGGCCGGCCGGAGGCCGGGGTCCTCGAGTTTCGCGACGCCTGGCGGTGGTAGCGATCTAGCGTGTGCGGGTGGCATCCGCCGCGCCGGCCTTGGCTCGTCTCACTGACTGCACTCGCCTGAAGGATTGAGACGGTGCCATCGGATCCTACCCATCGGTTCTTTCCCTGTGTGGCCGACGAGCGGAGGTGGCGAGGCGTGGCCCCGCGACAGTCTGGAGGCGGAGGTCCCTGAGCCCCGAGGCGGCCGGTGACGACCTGGCAGACGGCAGTGGCATCGGATCTGCCCATCGTGGCCTGGCCCATTGCTGCGGCGGTCCACAGACCACGGACCCACAGCTTCTTCAATTGATACTTTGGGCAGCTGCCCGTGGGGACGAGCGCGGGTGAGGCCTGTCCCGCCTGGGTGACGCCGGGACCTCGATTTTCGTGACGCCCGATTACTGTGGCCGGCCCGCATTTCCCTCTGGGGCCTCATCTGGCCGCCCCGCTAGAGACTTGTGACAGTGTCCGAAGACTCGGAGGTGGTGTCCGCCCTGCCCGGCGTGCGCCATGACCAGGGACAGGGGAGGTGGTCCGCCTAAACATGGCCCTATCGACAAATTCACTGGGCCGAGTGGTGGCGCCGGGGCGGCCGGTGGCAGCGGTGGCCCCGGGCCGGACAATGCAGCTCTACTGGCGGCCATCACCCAGTCCCGAGACACACTCGATGCCAAGATTGGGGCGGTTGGGGCGGATGTCACGCTCCTGCGCCAAGACCTCCGCAATGCAGTGGAGCGGATTGCTGGGGCTGAGACCCGTATAACGGAGACCGAAGCGGACATTAGTGGCCTAAAGAAGCGACTGGCGGAGGTGGAGAGCGTTCAAAAGACGCTGGCGGCCCGCGTGGAAGATGCAGAAGGGCGCGCGCGGCGCAACAACCTCCGCTTCATCGGTTTTCCTGAACGATGTGAGAAGGACAACATGGAGCGGTTCCTGACCGGGTGGTTGGAGAGCTGGCTCCCCGAAGGGGCGCTGTCTACGTGCTTCGTGGTTGAGAGGGCACACAGGGCTCTGACCCAGCGACCACCGGAAGGCGAGCGCCCGCGGCCTGTTATCGCTCGGCTGCTGAACTACCATGATCGAGATGTTATCCTCCGGGAGGCAAGGAACAAGGGCTCCCTCGCCTTTGAGAATCATAATATCATGATCTTCCCGGACTACACGAAGATGGTTCAGCAACAGCGGCAATCTTTCATGGACGCTAAGGCTAAGCTTAGGGGCCTCAAGATTCAATACTCGCTTCTGTATCCAGCTCGCCTGCGAGTCATATATCAGTCTCGGACCCATTTCTTCGATTCGCCGGAGGAGGTGTTTCGCTGGACAGATGAATCGGTGCGGCTCAGGCCCCATGCCCAGCCGGGGCTGGATCCGGGCAGGTCCCAGGGTTCGTCGCCAGAGCGAACAGATCGCCCGAACAGGAAGGGCCGCCATCGGAGGTCCCGCTCCAAGAAGAGGTCGGCCTCTGCCAGCGCGACGCGGCCGGGTGATGCCCGAGACTCGGAGCACTCCGACGCGGGCAGCTGAACATTGCTGGATCTACACGCACTTTGTATGCTACATCCTGAACTGCCCTGCTTTGGCCGGTGAGACTGTTTCATACTGTCCTTGATGTGCCGGTCAATTCCCTTGTGAAGACTTCAGTTGTTGTCGTGGGGATGCAGTGGGGCTTGGGGGGTACCATTTGTGGGCCTCAGACCCTCACAGCTGTGAGTGTTGTTGGGGGGGGGGTGTGTGTGTCATTGTGGGGTTGTTGGGATCCATTGGTATGGTGGGTCCTGGGTCCTCTGTTTGGGGCCCGGGTCTCTCCATGCCGCGACAGATGCTTCAATGTTTTCTGAGGTATTGGGGTGGTGGGTGTGGGGCGTGGGGGGGAGTTTTGGAGTTGTACTTGTTGGGGGGGTTCAGGGTCGGGAAGGGAGCGCTGTGTTTGTGGGTTGGGGGGGGGGGTCCACACATGTCTGAGACTTTCATTTTTGTCGGTTTGCGGGTTGCAACAGGGTGGGAGGGAGGGCCAGATTTTGGTCTGTGTATTGATAATGGCTGATACTGCGCTTATGTCTCCTTCGAAAACCCTGCGGGTGGTGACATGGAATGTGCGGGGTATCCTGGACAAGATCAAGCGTGGGGCTGTGCTGCGATGGGGGAAGAGGGAGATGGTGGATGTACTCATGCTCCAGGAGACTCATATGCTGGGCTCCAAGGCCCTCAGCCTCCAAAGGTTCGGTTATCAACAGGTTTACCATGCTGGCTTTGCGAGGGGTTCACGGGGGGTGGCCATATTGGTGCATCGTAGGGTGGCCTATGTTCATGAGAAACAGTGGATTGATCCTCAGGGTAGATTTGTCTTTATTCAAGGCCTGCTGGGTTCTGAGCCGGTGGTTTTTGGAAGTGTGTACGCCCCTCCCCCCCTGCAGTGGGCATTGTCTGAGCGGTTGTTTGCACTGTGGGAAGACATTCCCGAGGTCCTGACCATGGTGGGGGGGGACTGGAATGAAGTCATGGATGTGAGTCTGGACCGCCAGCGGCGAGTGCATGTGGTGCCTGACCTCCCCCCCGCGGCTGCTCCCACCCGGTTGTGCGCGACAGTGCGTGGCCTGGGCTGGCTTGATGTGTGGCGGCATTTCCACCCCGCGGAGCGGGCCTACACGTATGTATCGGCGGTGCATGGGTCCTTCTCTAGGCTCGACTATTTGTTTGTGCCGGGTGCCTGTCTGAGCCGCGTCAGGGACGCAGCGATACTCCCCAGGGGCCTCTCGGATCATTCCCCTGTCCTGGCCACCGTGACCCTCCCCTCTAAACGGCAGCCATTTCGATGGCGCATGTCCGCCTGGCAGCTGCAGCGGCCGGAATACGTGACGCATATACGCCAAGCGATCGATCATTTTTGGCGCGAGAACCTAGTGGGGGGTGTCGACGCCATTGTTGTGTGGGAGGCGCTAAAGCCTACGATACGGGGCGTCGATATAGCTTGGTGTGCGGCCGCTCGGCGGGAGCGTCGGGAGGCCATTGTGACCGCCGCGGCCCGAGTGGAGGACCTGGAGCAGCGTAGCCGACTCGGGGGCGACGAGGGCGTCGTGCGCCGGCTCTTGCAGGCCCAGCAGACTTATGCCTCGGTTCTATACGAAGAGGCTCGGCAGGCGTGGCTCGCCACGCGTAGCAGGGTGTACCAGTGGGGCGACAAGTCCTGCACAATGTTACATAGGCTTTGCCAGGCGACCTTCCAACCCCTAGAACTGCCCGGCCTGGCGGCGGATGACGGGTCGGTCATGTCCGACCCGGGGTTACTGGCGGCGAGCTTTGCCCGCTACTACGCAGCACAATATGCTCCCCGGGACCCAGTGGTGGAGAGCGACATAGCCTCATACTTGGATGACCTACTCCCACGGGCAGTCCCAGATGAAACTAGAACGGCCCTGGAGGCCCCACTCACTTCCGAGGAACTTGGGGAGGCCCTTGGCCAGCTGAACACCGGGAAGGTGCCCGGCCCGAGCGGTTATCCTGCCGAATTCTATAAGAAGTTCCACGTTCAACTGGGACCCCATTTCCGCAACGCTCTGGAGGCGGCGAGGTCTCGGGGCGAGCTGCCACCTGACTGGCGCCACGCCGAGATTGTGGTCTTTCTGAAGCCGGGCAGGGCGCCGGATCGGCACGACTCTTACAGGCCGATCTCCCTCCTCAACATTGAGGCCAAGGTTCTGGCGAAAGCCCTTGCGAACCGCTTGCTGCCCCACATTGCCGACCTGGTCCACCCTGATCAGGCCGGGTTCATGCCGCGCAGGGCTACCCGGCATAATATCCGGCGGGCACAGGCAGCGATCGACGCTATGGGAGCCAGGGATGAACAGGCTGCACTCCTTCTTGCGGACATGGACCGGGCTTTCGACTCGGTGAGTTGGACATATTTGTTCACCTTGCTGGCCCGCCTCAATCTAGGGCCGGTTTTCCTGTCCTATATTCGCCTCCTGTACACCAATGTCACAGCCTCGGTCCGCGTTGCCGGTGCAGTCTCTGGGCGCTTCCGGATCGGCCGTGGTACCCGACAGGGTTGTCCACTTTCCCCCTACTTGTTTGCCCTGGCCATGGAGCCCCTGGCGGCGCGGGTCCGCATGGATGCCCATCTACGTGGCTTTGTCTGGAACGACCACCTAACTGATAGGATTGCACTCTATGCAGACGACGTCCTTCTGTTCCTTACTGATTTGCGGCGCTCGGGTCCCCGAGTCTTGGAGATCATGCGTGGGTTTGGCGAGGTCTCGGGGCTTCACCTTAACTTGTCTAAATCGACCCTGTGGGTTCTGCGTGGCGGAATGGTTGCCGATCCTTGGGCCGCCGACTTGTGCGTGGCGACAGACGGTCTGAAATATCTGGGCGTCTTCCTCTCGACCTCGCGGGCCGTGGCCTGGACACGCAGTGTCCTACCGGTGTGGGACCGAGTCCAGACCGATGTCAAAACATGGTCCAGGATGCCCCTTACAATCTTCGGGAGGTCGGCCATCTTTAAGATGGTGGCGCTGCCGAGGCTGCTGTACCAACTCCAGAATTTCCCACACCCTATTGGCTTGGAGTGGTTCCGTCAGGTGAACTCTGTGCTGAGCCGCTTCCTTTGGGATGGCGGAGCGGCCAGGGTGGCCCTGAGAACGTGCTTCCTGTCCACATACTGTGGGGGCTTGGCCACGTCCGACCTCCTCTCCTACTATCAGGCGTCGCACCTCCTTGTCCTCAATGACTGGTGGTATGGAGATAGGAGCGATCCGGCCTATGCCCTAGAGAGACACCTTATGGGAGATCGTACGCTTCACACCATTCTTTATTCAGCTCGTATACGCCGTGGGTTGCCATCGGTAACTAAAGTGGTCTTTTCCGTGTGGCGGCAGTCTCTGCGCCGTATGGGTTGGTGGGGCAAACTGACAGCCGAAACGCCGTTGTGGCACAATGGCATGCTCCCGGAATTGGCGGCTTTGGCCGGGTTTGAGGGCTGGGAGGCTATTGGAATTACACAACTGGGCCAGGTCGTATCGGGCACCACCCTCAAGTCCTTTGAGGACCTCCGTGTGGAGTTCCAGATGGCTCATTCCCAGTTCTTCCGCTACCTCCAGCTGAGGCATGCCCTAGCCCCGAGTATCGCCGGCCTCGACTCCCTGCCCGAGTTCAGCCCCATTGAGGCGAAAGTATTTATGGGTGACTTGGGAGTCAAGAAGGTTTCTAAGATCTATCAGTCCCTTGTTACGCACTGCTCCTCCACTCTCAGCTCCCTTCGGGAGGCGTGGGAGGTGGATGTGGGCGCCCTGGACGAGGATGATTGGAGGGAGGCACTGGAGTCCCCACGTGGCACCGCTGTTGCGGTTCGGCTCCGCCTGATACAATTCAAATACCTGCATCGTGCCTATTACACGCGTGAACGCCTGTGGAAGGCTGGTTTGATTGCGTCCTCGGAGTGCCTGCGTTGTGGGGAGGTGCCTGGCTCCCTGCTGCATACAGTGTGGTCGTGTGGTCGCCTGGCTGGATTCTGGAGGGGAGTATGGAGTTGCCTGGCTGAGGTCCTGGGATGGGATCTTCCTCGTACCCACCGATTAGGCCTGCTGCACGTTATGGAAGGGGTTGGGGGTAATGTTTATAAGCGCCACCTGTTGCTCCTGGGCCTGGTTGTGGCCAAGCGTGACCTGGCTCGTGCTTGGAAATCTGTAAGGGCTCCCCCCCTGTCTGCATGGAAGGCTGGGCTGGACTACTTCATGGGCCTTGAGAAACCAGTCTTTGAGGCGCGAGGTTGCCCGCGCAAACATTTCAAAATCTGGAAGCGGTGGGCCGACTACCGCGGCCTGTCCTTGGAACCCCCGGCGGAACAGGAGGAGGACATTTGATCGCAGTGACATTTCTGGCCCGAATGGCAAAGCCCTGGTTGCAACATACCTGCTCCTTCTATGTATACCGTCTCTATGTTGCCTCTGTACATGTGTGGTGGGGGGGGGGGGTGTTGGGTAGGGGTGGGGGAGTAGTTGGGGTTGGGGTGGGCAGTTAGGACGTCTTTAAAGCTGAGCTTCATCATTTAATTCATGGATTGACGAGTATATCACTGTTGCATTGATGCTGTTGTGGGGATCTTGGTATGTGAAGATACCACATTCTTGATAATCTTCTGCTCAATAAAATTGGTTTTGAAAAAAAAAAAATTGCATTTATCTGATGTTCTGCCTATGCCAACTTTGTTATATTATGCATGACTACCAAGCCTCCGAAGAAGGCCCGTGTTCGGAATCTTTTATTGAAAGGTCCCTGGGTGCCCTGTTAATCTAATTAATAATGACGGACATTTAGGGATAGGTTGTCAACCTCGTTAAAAACCACTGTGATCATTATGGTCCACAGTCTTTCACCCACCCCTGGGTTAGGATGCATTTTTCCCTTATTAATAACTCACCCTTAAAAATGTGTTTTTTGCCATTGTTGTATGAATGACACAAATGGTGGGGACTGTCCGGCCGGGGTGTGTAGGGGTCAGGGCCAGCTTTAGCGCTGGTGGCGCCCGGTGCAGCAATCATTTTTGCACCCCCAAGCTCCATAACTGCCTCCTCAGATTCTCTCCCTACCACCAGGCAAAAGTGCCCCATATCTTTCAAATCATAAGTTATTGCTAAGCACAGTGACCCCTGAGGTCAGCGCACCCTCCACAGGTCAACGCCTTGTGCTGCTACACCAGTAGCACTGCCCTAAAGCCCGAAACTGTAGGGATTCACCTTCATTCTAATATGGCTGGTTTAATGTTGGGCAAGAGCCAGGATAGTGGGTTGGTTAATGGGCCACGAGCAGGTGCGCTCGGCTTCCTTTATTGACCGGGTCACCTGACTCGTGACGCCGGTGGTGGGTGGGTGGGTGTACAGTGTGAGCTGCGCTTACACAAAGACTAGAACGTGTCCAGCAGGCAGCCAGCCGCCAGCTTACCGGCTTGAACACACACTGACCAGCCCCTGGGTTAGGTTGAATTTCCCATATTAACAAATCTGGGACAGAGGCCCACCATTAAAATGTGTTTTCTGCCTTATAGTGGGGACTGTCTGGCCGGGGTGTGAAGGTATTCACCTCCACTCCAATACGCCCGCTAGTGTACCGGTATGACAGCACTTTGACCATCTTCGACGGACATGATGCTCTAATGTAAGGTCAGTCGATGCCTCCCAACTCACAGGTTCCTCGCTCTTACCAGGGAGCCAATGCACTAACATACGTCTTGTACCAGCTATTTTGATGAAACTTTCTTTTAATTTTTTTTTTAAAGACCTTTATTATACCATTCTGCAAGAACACAGCGACTGGCCTACAACCCTAAGGGGCCAACCGTGAAGACCACAAATACATGGCAATCCAGTCTCAATGACACAGCCCTTCAGCCGACAACCAAAGGTCCAGCGGCGTAGTAGTTCAAAATTGGTATACTCAGTTCCTGCAGTTCTGTCAGGTCTCACGGCGGAGGCTAGTCTCGAACCCTGCCTGGAAACGCGATCTGAATCTAAAAACTACATTTCCCATGTTTCCAGGGTCTGCGCGCGCAACGCCCGTGTGATGACGTCACACGCGCAGAGAACATTACCGGCGAAGAGACAGAAGCGCCCGCCGTTGATTCTGGTTCTGATTCTGATTGCGGTAAGACCACGAGAGTTTCCAGCGTATCCTTTTTGAGATTGTACCCTGAGCCGGCTGGTGAGTACATTAGAAGCGTTCTGCTTCTGTCTGGGGGTGGCGTCGGCTGGCGCTTCCCATACCTGTGGAGTCCTCGGCTGAGGCTCTTGCTTTTCACCTTCGAGTGAGTCGCCGGTTTACTGGCAGCTTTACAGTATTTGCTGTTGTTTGGATTTTCGAGTGAACACTGACTCTGTGAACTGCCATTCCTTGCTCTGGGGGTTACCTGGCTTCCAGACGCCCCGTGTGATTGTTCTTTCTTTTATCCTCCTTGCCTACACCTTGTTCAAAGGGGGAATATCGGACTTACCTGCTTAGAGACCTTGTATTCCAAAGGTGCTATTTAACTTTGGGGAATATTGACTAACTGAAGACAATATTAGTCTGGTTTGGCTTCTGTGTATCTATCGCTTCAGGATCCAGGACTTTTATTGTGCTCCTTGTGTGCAGTATTGTGTGTTGTCAGGTGAAGTAACCGGGCAACGCAAATACGGGATTTAAGACAATAACAATTGTCTCCTTTTTCTTTACTTCTGACAACAGGGGCTTATGAGCTTCGCCTGGCAGGCTAACTTCCATACTGACCCCTGTTGAAGCCCAATTTAACATTCATGTTGGTATGTACTTATACTGTTGTGTTTAATGTTCTAGAAACCTTGCTGAGTGAAGAAACTGACCATAGGGTTCTTGTGTTCTAGAATTATCATCAAGTTCAACCTTTTTGATTGCCAGGCAAAGCCTTCCACTTATTCCTTTCCAGGTATACATCATTCACTTAATACGAGGGTGGGGCTACAGGTCTCTACTAAGTGCATTGTATATAAGTCTGTGCTTGTCTCATGGTGCCTTGTTCTCGTTTCAGCTTCCCTTCCCCGCTGCTCCCTCCCTTACCTTCCTGATTATCCCTCGCTCGATCATTCCTGTGTGTCTGTTCACATTCAGACCCAGGGGCTGTCGAGAGGTGGACCCCATAGAGCATCGTGAGATTCTGAGGACCATTGGACCTGACAAGTTCTGATTCAGGATATACTTATCAGCCTTTCATTTTACATACGCTATAAACACCCCCCCGAAACCCCCAGGATCCTAGCATGACAGCATCCAATAACAAACAGAGCAAAGTACAAAAAGAGCGTGAAACACATTGTCCTCAGTCCCACGTGCGGCCAGGGCGCTGACCTCGTTCTGTACTCATATGAAATGCCTTCTGAAAGAAAAGTAAAATAATACAAATGCAGGAAGGCGGTATTAATAGACAACAGGAGAAGGAGGCCCATGTGTCGTGAAGTGCAGGTTACCGGTGCTGCGTCACATACTAGCGGGTACATGAGCAGGACTATGACAACAACAAGGCAGATGGCAGCGCTCGGGACAACAGTAGCGAGAGAGCAACGGTTGGGCAATGTAGAAATAAGTAGTGTAAATTGTCATTCATCAGTGAATATCTCTTGGACGTGAGGCAGTGGGGAGTTCCTCATAATAGCATGTCAGCTGATCACGGCAATACGCCAACTCTTGCAACCAGGTTTTGACATCAGGCGCTCGCCTCCCTCCCCAAAAAACTGCCACTCTGCGCTTGGCTAGTTGTAATGCCAATACCACCAAACGTCTCACATCCGCCGGCACGCTAGAGACAATGCCAAGCAAACATACGCGCTGGTCACTAGCAATCGTCACCGACGTCATTTCAGACAACGCCGCTGTCACATCCGTCCAAAACTCAAATACACGGGTGCACACCCAAGCAAAGTGCATAAAGTCAGCCCCATCCATCCCACAACGCAAGCAGACAGCCGAGTCGCGGAGACCATATTTAGTAAGTTGCACTGGTGTGTAGTACCACTGCTGTAAAAATTTGTAGTGTATGAGTCTAAAATTACCGTTAGCTGTGAAATTGCCAGTCGTAGTACAGCAGTCACACCATTCATCATCCGTCAGTGGTTCCATCAAACAGGCATCCCATTGAGCTCTTGCGGTCACATTCATACCCCCCTCGTCCACCTGTGACGCTCGGTACAACCGCGAAACCAACTTCACACAAGTAGTCGTAGTATACATCAGCTGTAATGCGCCCAGCACAGGTGGTTCTGTGGGAAAAGATGGATACAGATCGCGCCCCGCAGCATGCAGCACGCAGCCTGACATAAGTAAACGTAGCCATGGTTCAGTTATTCTCATGTTCCAATAAGCTTTGTAGTGGGAGAAATTGGCCTGCTGGAAAAGCATCTCCCATAGTCTGTGCACCGGCACCCCGCAACAGCTGAAGGGCCCCCACCTCACTCGACACTGAGATGCCAGCATGATGCAGCAAAGGCATGGCTGGAGCATACAGCGGCAGTCTATTCGAACGTTTCCCCAGTTCCCTCCAAGCTTTAGCAGTACATTGCACTGTGTCCACTTCACCCTTCTCATATACCGAATGCGGGTTCACTACCATCGCCTTTAAGGGTAGTGGATATATTGCTCCTACCTCAATTGCTACGTGAGGAGTATATGGCGGTACCGAAATCTAGTAGGAGGTGAAATGTGCCTGGGCACATAGATAGTACAAACGCATATCTGGCACAGCAAACCCGCCCAGCTCATAGGGCTTGGTCAGAGTGTCCCACTTCACAAGTGGCTTCCTACCCCCCCCAGGCCAAAGTGACTAACAAAGACGGAAGCGTAGCAAAAAAATGAGACGTCAGGGCGAGGGGAATATTAACAAAATAATACAGAAACTTAGGTAGCACCACCATTTTGATCAGGGCAACCCCATAATTAGCTCGTATTATTTCTTGGGAATCTCTGTGCACCCAGATCCCCAAGTACCAAACAGGCTCTGTGGCGCATGCCAATGGGAACTCCAACTGAAAGGGTTGTGTAATGTATGTCAGAGGCAACAATATGGATTTATCCCAATTAATAGACCAGAAAAGCGTTCGAACCGGATATACTCCCGAATCACCCCTTCCAGATACCTATCGGGCTCCCACACATACAAAACCATGTCATCGGCATACATGGAAACCGCGAGTGACCTGAGATGAAAACATAACGCTGAGGCTGCGTGTCGTTGCCTCAAAATACAGCCCAGCGGTTCTAAAACGATGGCAAATAATAAGGGCGAGAGTGGGCATCCCTACCTCGTGCCTCTCTGTATAGAAAAGGGCGCCAACCCTCGACCATTAACCCGCACCCGTGCAATCGGATTGCTGTAAAGTGAGGTGCCCCAGGACGTGGAGACAAAAGGCACCCCCATTCGATGTAACACCGCTATCATATATCGCTAAGCTATGGAATCAAACACTTTGGCAGCGTCCAGCAGGACCGCCACCGCAGCAAGGTCCGGCTTAAGTAGATGGAGAACCGCAAATAAAGCTCGCAAGTTATGTGTCGTGGAGCATAGGGGGACAAAGCCGGATTGGTCCGGCAGTATCATATCGGGTAATAACAGGCGTAGGCGTGTCGCCAACATTTTGGCGAGTATCTTTACATCTGTATTCATCAGGGACAGTGGGCGATAGGACTCACACTGGTCCTGTGGCTTACCTGGCTTCGGATGGGCCACAAGAAGGGCCTCTCACATTGTCGCTGGAAGCTGCCCCTGATCTAGAGCCTCCTCCAATACTGTCGCCAGATGAGGCAAAAGTAAGTCCACATATTCTTTTAAAATTCAGACGGTAAGCCGTCAGTTCCTGCTGCCTTACCATTCGACAAAGCCGCAATCGCATCCCTGAGTTCCCCCTCCGTGATGTGATGCATTAAAAAATCCTGGTGCCCCTTTGACAGCCAGACCAATGCTATATCTTCCAAAAATTGCGCTATTTCGTCTTCACCAGCCGTCTCCCTATGCTCATACATTTGCGTGTAATATTGCGCAAAACAATTCAGTATACCGTCCGCGTCCGTCACAGTTTTGTCCCCATCCTTAATTGCTTGTACTCCGCACTGCTTGGCCCATGGTTCTTTGATTCTATCTGCCAGTCGATGCCCTGGGCGACCTCCTTCCCCATGATACCGTGCCCTAGTACGCTTGGATAAATATTTGACCTCCTGTTCCGCTAGTTCATTATACTCGGTAACTTTCGAACGTATATCAGCCAAAATAGATTCCGCCGGTTGTAGCTCATATTGCCGCTCCAGGCCTAACAGCTCACGCTCCAATTTGTCCATGGAGTCCCTTAGTGATTTGAGCACACCAGCCTGCAAACCAATACACGCCCCACGCACCGTCACCTTGAAGACCTCCCAAACAATACACATGTCATCTACAGAGCCAACCTTCCTGACAAAATAGTCCTCAATTACTTCCCTCAAGCTCTCATGCAACACCAGATCCAACAAAGCCCGAGGTGGCAGTCGGCAAGAATATGGCGCAGGCGCATGTGATGGCAACCACACCTCCATAAGTACAGGCGCATGATCCGACTGCGTGCAAGGTAGATGCTTCGCCTTCCTCACCCATCCACTAACATCTCTCGTCACAAGCCAATAATCCAAACGTGACCAGGTATCATGCGCAGACGTGTAGCAGGTACCCTTTTTTGCACCCGGATTGCCAAGACGCCACACATCCACTAGGCCAAGCTCATTGCGAATGTTGTTGCGCCGGACCGCCCCTCCAACTCCTCATTCTTAGCTTGGATAATTGCCAGCACCCGCTCCGTGTTGAATACTTTATCAGCAACTGTTGAAAGGCCATCCTCCGTAGCTGACACCCTCTGCTCCACTTCACCCATTCTCTCATTCTGCCTTTCAAATTGCGTGGACATGTGGTCAAGCCTGTGGTTCACCGCCTCCATAGTTCCTTCTATTGACTGTAATGTCATAGCTATGAGTGTGGCCTCAAAGTTCGGCGCTCCCGCTGTCTCAGCATCAGATGTGGCCTGAGAGGAGGACATTGCAGACTTGCGTGTGTCAAAGTTAAGCTTTGGTAGGTTCCGCTCAGGCCTGCCCACCGTCCCACACCGCTCTTTTAGCCGTGCATTGTCGGTCATCCTTTCTATCTAATTCACGATCCAACGTCACATTCAAATCTCCACCACAGACAATTGCAGAGGGAGGCAGGGCATACACCTTGTTCCATAAAGTGACATAAAACTCAGGTCATCAATATTCGGTCCATAAACATTGACCATTGTTATTAGTGTACCACACAGTTTTCCATGCAAAATAATATAGCGACCCTCTTTATCAATGTCCTCATGGAGAATCACAAATGGAATGTTCTTCTTAATCAGTATCATGACTCCACGAGTATATGAGAAATACGTTGTTGCCAGTCTAGTCCCCGCCCATTTTTTAGGTACCCTCTCCGCTGCCTGCCCCCTGAGATGCGTCTCTTGCAGGAAGACTACCTGCACACCATGTCTATTTAAATACGGTAGCACCTGTCTGGTCTTTTGTGGTCTATTTAGTCCCCGCACATTCCAGGTGATCCAAGAGACCTTGCCTCCCTTATCCATATGGCCCACCAGTATGTAGAACCTGATAAATAGCTAACATACTCCCTCTCGTCCAATGACAAATAAGTAAGTCACTCGCCTCCCAACACCAAAAGTTGAGCTCGCATATATATATACCAAGTAGTTGCATCCTGGGAACCCCCTGAGGACCAAAAAGCATGTCAACCAGTAGGTCCTGATCCCGCAGTCTACCCACCCCGACCCCCCACCGACTTCAGCACCCTCAACTTGCCAAAGCCATCCCCTGGCCCCCCTTACCCCCCTCCCACACCAGTTGTAGACTCAAAACAAACCTGAAAACCCCTGTCCCCCCCCCCCCTTCACCCCCCATCCACTTCAGCTTCCCCAACCTGCCAAAGCCGTCTCCAACCCCCCAAACTCCCCCCCCCATCCCAACCGCAAATAGATTGTGGGGTACTCCCATATGTGGGGGCATAGAGGCGTAGAACTCCCGTATGTTGAAAAAAGGGAGGTGACCAAGCCACAAGAATGAACATCCTACGCCTACTACCAGGAACCTGCAGCCTGCTACTTCTATAACTCCCAAATATCACAATTGAAGTGGCTAGATGCCATTCACATAACAATACATTACCATCATAATATCACAGTCTCAAACTTTGTTTTTCACAAGGCATTAACCCCAACAGTGCATATACTTTGCATTGGCCTAGATAAAGCAAGGCCAACAGTACAATCAAGGAAAGCAATCCCAACTTGAAAGGGCTCCCGTGATCATCATTTCAAGTACCAAACAACACGTTATGCTCAGTGTTTCGTTCAGCTATCTTCGTTCATTTCATCACCTCCCTCCTGCGCCGTAGCAGAGTCACGCTTACGCTTCTTCTGTTTCTTGGCATACTCCATGGCAGCTTTCGGCGAGGTGAAGATTTTATTATCCAAAGGTGCACCTATCCGCAGCCGAGCAGGATACAACATGGCATACGGTATTTCCTCTGTCCGGAGAAGTTGTTTCACGCCATTGAACTCTTTCCACGCCGCCTGTACAGCCACAGTAAAATCAGGAAAAAACTCCAACTTGCTGCCTTGATATTCAATAGGGCCTTTTTCCCGTGCCAAGCGTAGCAGTACATCCCTGTCTCTATAGTTTAAAATGCGAGCGATGATGGGGCACGGTGGCGCACCCGGCAGTAGTCTTTTCGCTAGAGAGCGGTGCTCACGTTCCACAATGAACATTCGGGAAAGCTGGTCGGCCCCGAATACTTCCACAAACAAGCGCTCCATAAAGTCTTCCATCCTGCCCACATTCGTGGATTCCGGTAGCCCCGTGACGCTGATGTTGTTGCGCCGGGACCGCCCCTCCAACTCCTCATTCTTAGCTTGGATAATTGCCAGCACCCGCTCCATGTTGAATACTTTATCAGCAACTGTTGTAAGGCCATCCTCCGTAGCTGACACCCTCTGCTCTACTTCACCCATTCTCTCATTCTGCCTTTCAAATTGTGTGGACATGTGGTCAAGCCTGTGGTTCACCACCTCCATAGTTCCTTCTATTGACTGTAATGTCATAGCTATGAGTGTGGCCTCCAAATTCGGCGCTCCCGCTGTCTCAGCGTCAGATGTGGCCTGAGAGGAGGACATTGCAGACATGCGCGTGTCAAAGTTAAGCTTTGGTTGGTTCCGCTCAGGCCTGCCCATGTCGCCAATAGTCAAAGAAAACGGAAACCAGTTGCAATAAGGCCCCTGCAATGGAGACAGAGAGGGCAGCTGGATGTCTACGCCAGATAATCAGGTCCACAGCAACACGTGCAATAACTCAACTCCGCAAGAATATACAAAGATGTTCCACCAAAGCCAGTTTCAGAGATCCAGATTTAGCAGCAGGTTATATCAACCACTAGGGCCAAAGTCCACTCACCAATCGATCGCTCTCTCAGGCTATGCGATATCGATAGGAAACAGGCCTCCAGTCCCATTGCTGTCCCCAGCAGTCCGGCAGCCTGCAGCAGCCAATGTCAATAATTTACAGCTTGCATGTCCCGGAGGCAAATGAGCCCCCCAGCCCAGCGGCCCGCGAGCACCTGAAGCTTCCTGGGAGCCTCAGTTTCCTAGCTGCCTCAAACCAACTGCTCCGGCCTGCCCTCTGCCCTCTGCCCTCGCCAAACGCAGATCGCACAGCCAGGCCCAGGTCAGCCACACGCCGCCTTTGCAGCCCCGGCCTCCCCTAGGCCTCAGCCCCACTCACCGCTATCAGTTCAGGCAGTCGCGTAGGCCCACTGCAGCTAGTCGTCACAGTCCCGGAGCCAAGAACAGCCGCTCTCCTTCAACACTTCCTCCGTCTCCGCTCCGGCAGGCACGTCAGTCTTCCCTCACCTCCGGGGCACAGCAACACTGGTCGATGGGCCGCGCTCACTGCGCCAGGCACCAGGCGGGCCCCGGCAGACGTTGGCCAGTTCCAAGCCGCCATGCGAGAGAACTCACGGGGGAGAAACGGTGCACCAGTACACACCGCCAGAGAGCTCTGCCGCCCGGGAACAGATCAAATCAACACCGCAAGCTGTCGGGCATAAATCAACACCGTGATATTAGGTAGTAGACGCTGGATGTGGCGGATATTGGACGTATTTGGGCTCAATCTGGCGGACCCTCACATAAATGCGGCAATCTTGCTGTGTGCCCTCTAGCGCCCCCCTATTTTGATGAAACTTTAATTATACCTCACCATCTCCATCGCCCGCTCGACCATCCTGAATACCTTCAGCTGCCCTGGGCACTAATTAGCCACACCGGATGCGCATCAGAGGCGTCCTTTCAAACATGCTGATCCATTCATTCCTTACCTACAGGTCGGCAGAGGAGGGTAGGTCTCGGGCCAATGCACCGCAAGGACCACCTGAGTTAATCAATGTGTTGTGATGTACTTTTATATATATACTCCAATACCTAAGCTGTTTTAACGATTTCCATTAGGCACAATTTTCTTTATACTTACTGGTACTTCTTTGTTTGTACCAGATTTTCTTTATCTGCAGCTAGTCGCGGACCTCTGCCCCACCTAAGGGGTGTTTCTTCCTTGATTACTGGGAATGTTTACACATCCTTTAGCTGGATTTCCATCATTGTTCCCTAAAATTGAGGTACAGGACAATTTCTTTGCATTTGATTGTGCAGGGGAATATTACTCCTTAAATAACTCACACTGCACCAACTGGGCAGCACCACATTTCTTCTGGACCTCAAACGATACATAGTCAGCTTGTAAATTTGATTAATAGCTACTCCCCCATGATCCCTTCTTTCTTTTTTAGGTAGAATCAGCCTCTCTGCATCGCAGCAGGTGCAGTATGTACTGTTTTAGTGGGTATCCGATACTCAGTTGTGGACCCCACTTTCATACTATATAGGGTAGGCACCATTCCATTCCTGATGAAATGCCAATTGACCCTCCTGGCAGTCACAGCATGAAACATGTTGACCCGACCTCACTCATACCATAGCGGTTAAGGTACATTACCACCTCACATACCTTCCTTGTTTTTAACGTGTCATGGGAGCACTACTTCAAGAATGTTCTCCTGGTTCACTTAGGACTCTTTTATATCACCTCATCACCACCCTATATCACCCCCTCACATGGACTCCTCAAACTGCCTTTTTTAATCAAGATATCCACCAAAGTACCCCCAGGCTGTAGGCATTGAAGTCCAATGATGAAACATGACACCCTACTGGGTGTGTGAGGGTACTTTGATCTGATCACTCAGGTTCTCTCGGGACCCATCTTGTCAGACCTTTTATACCATCAGTTTAGGGTCTTTCTAGCCCCTTACCTAAAGAACTGCTCCCTCTGTGTTACCGTACATAGCATTACATAGACATACTTTACACTCCTTTCTCACCCGCCTGCAGGAAAACAATCTAACAATGGAGTCGATATCCATATGCAATATCACAGAGCGGAGTCACTCACCTAATGACTTGAAAGACATCTTTAAAGAAACACAACTTGCACAACTCCAGACCCAAAACTCGATAGCAGGAGTATGCAGAGCATTTGTATCTATAGGACTACATGTCATGAACAGATGCTATCTGATAGAGACATCTAGCCACAGATTTCTTAACTTTGAACTTCCAGCGGTCAGGCTGGATCTGGAAGATTTTTCTCAGCAGTACCCCTGAGCACAGGTAGGTGGCATCAGCAGATCGTCTGTATCGTGTTTGTCATTGTGACGTCTGCGTCGCCAACATAACTGCCACTCCGACGTGCTAATATCCGATCTTTCTGCGCCAGCCAGCACAGATCCGTCGAAGAGAGCTTATCCCCTGTAATTATTTGACAGACTTTTTGGGACTTTTTTTGGACTCCTTTGATGTGTTAGGATGCCCAGTAAGAAGACTTCTGGGTTCAAGCTGTGCGGCGCCTGTCACTTTGAGGGAGCAGTCCCTAAAGCTTATCACGGCCTAGTGTATGACACCACAGAGATCGCCTTGCCAGTCAAGAGGAAAGTCCTAGCATCACGCCGTTGAATCTATGTCTCTTTCATCAAAGTAAGGTAAGAGGCACCACAAAATCACAAGAAGTCAAAGCATGCTTCAACCTTGCCCCACCGGTCCAGCAACGAGGCAGAGGACCGTCGGTATTTGAGGCCTCGCTCCACGGAGCGGGTGCCTGGGTCGGCTCTGCGCTTCCCTGCCTTTCCGGGACCGGGAGCAGCCTACGCCCAGCTCAAGCAGTTTTATGATGCCATGTGCTCCATATTTAGGCGGCCTGACCCTGATGGAGGAGTGCCCATAGGTTCTGCACCTTTGGCTCCAGTCATGGCTTTCAACTGGACCTGTTTCCAGGTCCAGAACGGCGCCAATCGCACCTCCACAGCGAACTTCACCGGTGCCGAGGTCCTCTGCGTCTCATCTCAGTGCCTCCCCAATCCTCATTCCCAACGACACGAAGCCGGTCAGGCGTCCTCAGAAGCCAAGGCCGACCGCGCGTACGCCTCCATGCCATTCACCCTGCCCAATTCTAAAGGGTTAGGAATGGATTAGGAGGATTGGGAGTGGAGCAGGATCCCTTAGAAATCCCGCAACCACAAGACATTGACTGGTACAAGGAACTGGGTGATGCCAGTAGTCTGGACACCTCCCCATATTCTGGCATGCTGTCTCCACCTAATCTGGCTACGGAGTAGGGGAATCATTTGCTATGGTCTTGAGTAGGGCTTCAGAGGTCTTGAACCTTTAGCTTCCTACGTTGGCAGTCCAGGCTAACGTCTTGACAGAGGTCCTGCAGCCTGGTTTCTCTAGTTCAGAACCTTGTGAATAGGACGATTTCCCACCACCACCATCCCGTGAATTGGGTGACCCAATTTTCCTCACACCCACCCCACCCAACCAAGCTTGGCGGTTAAAACTTCTACTTCCCATGGTGTGTTTCCTTCCGCACTGCTGGACTGGGAATCAAAGAAACCAAAAAGCTTTGGAAAGAAAATGTTTTCGATAATTCTCGCCTCAGTGCCTACTCTAACCAGGGATCACACTCGGCAACTCTGGGCATTATCTTACCTCATCTCTACAACGGCCCCCATATTCGCCGGGGATGCCTGGTTTCACCTTGGAGATACCCAGTAGGGACAATCTCACAGGGATAGCCAGGACGGGTTCCCCAGCAGTCTACAGCGCCACGACGCCTCAGGGCAGCAGTGCGCGTTACAAGACACATTACATTACATTACATTACATTCATGACCAGTTGGTGGCAGAATCCGCCATCATCTCCACCACTGGTTAAACATCACCTTGGGCAGGTGAGTTTTGCAAATAGTCCAACATGGCTACTCCCTCCCCTTTGAGATTACCCCTCCATCTATGCCTCCAGTGTCAGATCGGCTGATGGAGAAGCAGCTTGCTTTACTCCGCGAGGAAGTCAAAATACTCTTGGCCAAGGGAGCTATGGAGAGGGTTCCCAGGCCATAAATTGGCTGTGGTTGTTATTACTGCCATTTTCTGGTTCCAAAGAAGGACACAGTCCTTCATCCTATCCTCTAACTCAGAGCCCACAACTACTTCCTCAAAAATGGGAAACTCAAGATGCTCTCCTTAGCTCAGTCCTGTCTGCCTTGGACCTGGGAGACTGGATGGTAGCGCTGGCCTTACAGGGTGCCTATTTTCATATCCCCGCCCACCCATCATCACTTCCTGAAGTTTACGGTGGCCCATGAGCACTTTCAGTGTGTGGTGCTCCGCCTTGGCCGCTCCAGTGCCGCTTGAGTATTCACATAGGTGATGGTGGTGGTTGCAGCCCATCTGTGAAGATTGGGGGTTCCAGTCTTCCCCTATTTTGACGACTGGTTGTTGAAGGTGGGCTCATCCTAAGCAGTCGTCTCCCACCTCCAGACTACGGCAAACCTCCTGCATTCGGTGGGGTTCACTATTACCGCGCCGAAGTCACACCTGACTCCTTCTCAGACACTCCGTTTTATTGGGACGGTTCTGGACACAGTGCAGTTGTGGGCCTATCCTGAACGGCGAGTCCAGGATATTCAGGCTATGATACCGATGTTCCAGCCTCTATCCTGGATTTCGGTGAGAATGACTCTGAGGCTGTTGGGTCTCATGGCCTCCTGCATCCTGCTGGTAGACCATGCACTATGGCACATGTGGGCTCTGCAGTAGGACCTGAAGTTCCAATGGGCACAGCATCAAGGAAATCTCACCGACCTGGTACAGACATCGGAGGGCACTGCGAAAGACCTGCAGTGGTGGCTGACAAACCACGATTGGGTCAGAGGCAGACCCCTCTCCCTTCCCCACACAAATCTCACAGTAGTGATGGATCTTCTGGGATGGGGTGGCCATCTGGGGGGGGGGGAGATCAGAGGTCTATGGTCTTCGGCAGAAGCCATGCTCCATACCAACCTATTGGAGCTTCGTGCGATCTGACTGGCACTGAAAGCCTTCTTTAACATTCATCAACGGAAGGCTAGTTCAGGTGTTCAGACACTACAAGACATACACTACGCCCACTAACGCCAAACAGAGCCCCGACAATAACCACCTGAATTGCATCCTGCTCAACACCCGCTCGGTCCACACACACGCCATTAAACTATGGAACCTACTGGACACCACAACGCCGGACGTCGCCTTTCTTACAGAAACCTGGATGAACACCGCATCAGCGCCCGACATCGCCATAGCCATCCCGGACGGCTGCAAGATCATCCGAAAGGACAGCATCAACCAAACAGGAGGAGGCATCGCCATCGTCCACAAGAACACCATCCGTATCACAACCAGCTCCGATGACACCTTCACCGCCGCCGAACACCTCCACTTCCAGATACACACCGACCCCAAGATCACACTAAGAGGCACCCTCATCTACAGACCACTCGGACCCTGCACACAATTCAGCGAAGTGATCACTGACTTTATCAGCCCACACGCCCTCCCCTCTGAGGACTACATTCTCCTAGGGGACCTCAACTTCCACCTGGAAAAGAATAACAACAGCAACACCACCACCCTGCTGGACAACCTCTCCAATCTGGGACTCAAACAACTGGTAAACACCCCCAACCACCACGCCGGACACACGCTCGACCCAATCTTCTCCTCCAGCAAGCACATCTCCTTCATTCATGCCACAGAACTCCACTGGACGGACCACAGCTGCATCCAATTCAACTTCAGAAAGACCACAACCCACCACCACCCACAACAAGTCCCACGCAGAAACTGGAACAAAATTACCATCGACCAGCTCACCACATCGCTACACCAAAACCCTCCCGCCAAACCATTGGACCCAAACCAAGCAGCCATCAATCTCGAACAATGGATCACCCACTGCGCCAATGAATTAGCACCCTTGAAAAACCATCACAACAAACCAGGTAGCAAAAAAGCCTCCTGGTTCAATGACGACCTCAAGAACTCCAAAAAGAACTGCCGCTCCCTCGAGAAAGCCTGGCAAAAACAACCAACCACAGACAACATGACCGCCCTCAAGGACGCCACCCGCAAACACCACCAGCTGATCCGATCCACCAAGAAATTAGCATTCAAGGATCGACTCGACAACAACGTCCACAACAGCAAGGAACTCTTCAGCATTGTCAAAGAGCTAACCAATCCCAGCGCCGGCTCTAACTACATCACTCCCTCTCAAGACCTCTGCAACTCTCTAGCCTCATTCTTCCACAGCAAAATCACTGACAAACATAACAGCTTTGGCGACCAGTCCACCGCCCTCACCACCACCGAACTGAAGCCCCCCACCACCACCCTTGACGCCTGGGACCCAATCAGCACCGAAGACACCATCCGCTTGATCAACTCCATTCACTCCGGATCATCAACCGACCCATGCCCCCACCACATCTTCAACAAGGCTGATTCCATCATCGCACCCCATCTCCGGGATATCATCAACTGCTCCCTCAACACCGCTATCTTCCCAGAAAGCTGGAAACATGCCGAACTCAGTGCCCTACTGAAGAAACCCACAGCAGACCCGACTGAACTTAAGAACTACCGCCCCATCTCGCTCCTCCCTTTCCCTGCCAAGGTCATAGAGAAGACCGTCAACAATCAGCTCGCAGCCTTCCTCGAATCTAACGGCTCCCTCGACCCCTCACAGTCCGGCTTCCGAGCTAAACACAGCACCGAGACCGCCCTCATCGCAGCCACAGACGACACCCGAACACTTCTCGACAACGGGAAACAGCTGCCCTCATACTCCTGGACCTCTCCGCAGCGTTTGACACGGTCTTTTATAGCACCCTTGTACAACGCCTCAAAAACGTCAAGATACAAGGAAAAGCACTGGACTGGATCATCTCGTTTCTCGCCGGAAGAACCCAGAGAGTACGCCTCCCCCTTTGAGGTCAGAGGCCACCGTGGTCATCTGCGGCGTACCACAAGGATCATCGCTCAGTCCCACCCTCTTCAACGTCTACATGAGCCCCCTCACATCCATCGCACGCCAACACAACCTCAACATCATCACCTACGCCGACGACACCCAGCTGATCCTCTCCCTCACCAAAGACCCAAACACCGCTAAAACTAACCTACACGAAGGGATGAAAGACGTTGCATGTGGTACTGAAAATTCTGGACCCTGCTATCCTGTGGTACCGAAGCTCTGCACTCGTGTCATAAATACCATCGTATCATGACGATTTTGGTACTAACAGACCGGAAATTACTTAAATACTATACCTAAGCATTTTCGTCATATTCGAGTGACGAAAACACCTTGAAATCTGAGTTTTCGTCTTGAACCCTCGGGTTCCATTTTGTGAGCGGCAGCCATTTTGTGATTGCCCTCACATAATCAAATAACTAAGGCCGAAGTCGATCAGAAGGACACGTACACCTTTGCTGACTCCTCTGTGACCTGGGCGAGCTGACTCCACTGCCTCAAGCCAAACCTGTTTGGGCAGTTCTTTTTCCCAGTGGCCGAACGAGATTAGTATCAAGGCACATCATGTCATAAACCTTTCATCGCACACAAGCTATGCCTAATCTCACACACACCTGTCCCTGTTTCTTCTTTATGACCTGTTTTACGAGGAGGAGGTGCACGTTTTTATTAGGGGTCCGTCGATATCTGATGAAAGTTCTGGGCCTTGCCGGGTAATCTATCATGGACTGGACAAACTGAAATGTGGACGTGTTATCATGACTCAGCTTTTTCTTTGAAGTAAAAATATGTGTATAGTCAACTGTAAAATCAGGAATGTTTGCCTGAAGCGTATTATTCTGTATAAAAAGAGAAGACTGGCTTTGTAAATTCGAGCAGTCTCCTGAGAACATACATGCTGTTGTACTTCTAGGATGCCTGTTACTGGTTGCAACCAATAAATACGATCTTTGACTTTACCTGGAAGACTCTGTGTTTCTGTAGTCTGAAACAGGAAGGACTCGAGGTCTTTGGGTGTTCTCCCTGGCACCGCCGGGTCCAAAAAAACCCGGTACCTCAGTTGGCGCCCAACGTTGGGCGGTATCAGCGGTCCCGGTCCAAGGCAGAGGTTCATGAGGAGCTTTGTGTGAAAATTCCGGAGGACGGCCAACCACTTCAGCGACCCCTGCATGTTGACGTGGTCCGAAGGTCTTTGTTGCGAGGTTCCCCGCGTCCCGACGGCTACGAAGGACTGCTGCCCTGACTATCGCCCTGTTTTGGACCCTTGAGGATTGGTAGAGCGAAACGATAGACGAGTCTTCTGGTGACGTCATCGATACCTCAGTTAAGTATAAGTGGAGCGTCTCCCAGTCCTTAGTTTGGTTCTTAGTTTGGTATCCCTTTGGGATCACTTTGATTTGGAACTTGCAAGTACCAAAGCCGAGGGACCAGTGTATTTACGAGACTATCGTATTCGATAATCCTTCAAAGTTTGAAGCTAGACTAGAGAGTGAAGATGCCTGGTCTCAGCAGACTTGGGAATTTGTTTTGTCTTCGTTGTAGTAGGGATTCCCGGTTGGAGGACTCGTGTCCGGTTCCTCCGATTGGAACTCCAACATATGAGCTCTATGTGAAGCATGGCGTAGGCCCTATCACATATAACGAAGTATGGATCTGATACACCAGAAAGGATGGTGTTTTAAAATGGCCCCAATATGGCAGCTTTGACACTGAAATTTTGGATAATCTAGAGATTAAACTTTTTAAAAATAAAGCCCGGCCGGCGATGTTTGATTCTTTTCGCCTATGGCGCAAAGAAGCCAAACAGAGAGAAATGAAATTAGCGAAGAAAAATAAACGAGAACGAGGTATGTCAATGGTACAAGCTGCTGTTTCATTTAGGGATAATGAAGAAGAACAAGAGAGTGAACAGATGAAACGAGTAAAGAAGTTAGCGGTAGATAGATGCTACCCAGCCTTGCCAATTAAAGAACAGGAAGCAAGGGATAATCTTGAGAAAGATCCGTTAATGTCGCATCTCCTGAGTTCACCACCCCCTTATGCACAGAATGCTACGGCACCACCGCCACCAGTTGTGGCTGTGCAACCTCCGATTATTATACCTCCTGTGATTCCCCCACAACCAGCTCCCTTTCCGTTGGTTGCCGTTCCTCTGGCGCAGCCTCCTCAGGGGCCGCCAACTTTGCCTTTGCCTGCTACTTCTACATCTGTTCCTAATGATCCTCCTGCTCCGACTCTGGATTCCTCCCTTATTCTTTCTTCTTCTCCTTCTACCAGACAGCGAATGACTGCTGCCTTTTCTGGTTTCTTTTCTCCTTGGTTGGGACAATTGGGTATGTCCTCTGCTACAGAGCGTAGACAGTCACGCAGTCAGTTGCCTGACTCTAGAGAGAAAGCGATATTGGATCGTATGGCACATAAATGGGTTACAGACCTCATACGATATGATTTAGAATCTATTATGGATGTCTTCCATCAGTGGGAAGCATCGAAGCAGAGATACGTTTTTGAGAAAATGTGTGTTTTCCTTTGCGAGGAATTAGAGTAAGATAATTCGGAACGCAATACGTCTGAGTTGTATCGTGTGCGGTTCGAGTTTGCAAAAGGCACAATTGTAGGCTCCGATGTTGAGAAAGCAGTTACGACCTTGTTGTCGTTTAGGAGTGAGGGTGTTTCTCAGTCATTGTTCTACTCTGAGGTTAAGAAGAAGGCAAGACACTATCCCATGAGAGAGGTTCCCCCAGTTTGGAGGGAAGGGGACGCAAATGCTGTTCCTGCCATTCTGACACACTTTCAGCGTGTGTGGGTACATGTCCCATGGAAGCGAGCTGAAGTTTTGGCCCTTAAACAAACATTGCCTGATCCCCGTAAGAATCCTGCAGGATATTACAAAGAATTATCACAGACTGCCAGGCTCCTGTATCATGAATTTGGCCGATGTAGACATGTTGTTTGGAAATGTTGTTCCACAGCCTTTATGGGGAAAGATTTGTCATGCGGATCATGATCAAGAGTTAGGCGACACATGGGTAAATATTGCCGCTGCTGGTGCTAGACAAGTTGGAGGTGCTAAACCAGAGCCCTTAGTAGCAGAACTTCATGGTAGGATTATTACGTATATGAAGACTTTAATGCCCGAATTGCGTGTTAATTGGGACAAGTTGTCTGCATGCAAGCAGAAGAAAGATGAGACTGTGTCTGACTTCTTCACGAGGTTCGAGGAGACTTTTGTAGATCATAGTGGTCAGGATATGTCTACGGAGGGTGGCCAAAGATTATTTGGTGACAAATTTGTACATAATTTGCTTCCTGAATTATGTAATAAGTTGAAGGATTCTGAGAGTGCTTGGGCTGTTTCCACGTCAGCACAAATTTTAGCCACGGCCCAGTACTATGAGAATAGGCATAAAGATGAGTTAGAGAAAGCGGATAAAAAGACTAAGGAATTGAAAACTAAAGTCCTCCTGCAGCAAGCTTATCCACCTCATAATAATACCCAGCGCGACTATCAGCAACCTCAGCAATATGCGAGGAACTCGCAAAGAAACAAGTTTTCTCAGCAACGTTTACCGTATGGCCCCAATCAGTGTGCGTACTGTAAAGAAGAGGGTCATTTCAAGAGTAGTTGTCCGGTTTTGTTACAGCGTACAAATGGTACTTCTGGTGCAAGAGGTCGAGGTGTTCAACAAGCTCCTAGAGGTAGGGGACGGGGAAACTTCCCCCAGAATGCTCGTTCCTTCCCGCCTCAGAACTCTATGAATAGTTTCGACCATCAGAATAACGCATTCGGTAGGACGGCTCAGTACTACGCTGATGACTACTATGCAGAAGATGAGAATATGGAAGGTAATGATTGTTAGGACAGCCATGGACAAAGAGAGGGAGTTGTTTCAGTTCCAGTAGATCAGAGTGGGCCTTATGTTGAGGTAATTACATCAGGTGTGTCAGAGCCTTTTCTGTTGGATACTGGTGCTACAAAGAGTTCTATTATGCACTCAAAACTCCCTGACGCACTTTGTCTGGCGAAATGAATGTTTCAGTAGGTTTTTCTGGCGCCCCGGTTAGGAACCCGATTTCTATCCTATGTCTCTTTCTGTTGGACCTTGTGAATTTGAAGCACCCCTCATTCTTACAACAGGTTGTGGTGAAAACTTGTTGGGATTAGATCTGTTGAAAAGACTATATGCGACTTTGTACTGTTCTCCTTCGGGAGTACAACTTACACTGGGTAAGAAAGTGGTTTCTCCAATGTATTTGTCGAAAGATAAACTCCCGACAGAATTGTCCTCTCTTCCAGATGTTCTCTGGGCTGCTGGACCCAATGATGTGGGTCTCTTGGAAATAGCGCCATATGTTGTAACACTAAAAGCCAATGTTAGAATGCCGCACATTCCCCAATACAAGATCTCTAGTGAAGGAGAAAAGGCGTTGTTAGCGAATATTTATGATTTGATTGAGAAAGATGTAATTGAAGAGACAAGAGGCAACGTTTGTAATAGTCCTGTTCTGCCTGTTTTGAAGCGTACTGATCCTTCCCAGCCACCTGTTTACAGGTTTGTGATTGATCTTAGGGAGGTCAATAAAATAGTTGTGCCACAGTTTCCCGTCGTCCCTGACATCACTGCCCTATTGACTATGATTCCAGCTTCAGCCACTTGGTTCTCAGTAATTGACTTGAAGAATGCATTCTTCAGCATTGCCGAGGAGAGCAGGGATATTTTTGGCTTCAGTTTAGGAGGCCGAAGTTTCCACTTCACACGCGCTCCTCAGGGCTACTGTGAAAGTCCATCAATATACAGTCAGGCTTTAAAAACACAGCTTGGCACGATTGTTTTACCTGATGGCGCTACCCTTATTCAATACGTCGATGATTTGCTAATAGCTGCAGATACTGAGGATATTTGTAAACAAGCCACATTGTCGTTGTTGCGTCATTTGTGTGATCTGCGCCACAAAGTCTCTCTATCAAAATTGCAATATTGTCGACAAGAAGTAACCTATTTAGGTCACCTCTTATCGAAGGAGGGAAGGAAACTGACCCCAGAGAGAATTCAGGCAATTGCAAAATTGAGTGTCCCAAGGACACAGAGAGAAGTGCGTGCTTTCTTGGGCATTACATCATATTGCAGACAATGGATACCGAATTTTTCCTTACTGGCCAAACCTTTGGTGGCATTAACTTGTAAAGATACACCGAATCCCATTCCGTGGTCTGAAGAGTGTCAGAAAAGTTTTTCCGAATTGCGTGATGCATTGTGTTCGGCTCCTGTGTTGGGTACCCCCGACTACAGTAAGCCCTTTACATTATATGTCCTTGAGAAAGAAGGTTGCACATTGTCAGTTCTGACACAGTCTTTTGGGGACAAACAGCGTCCATGCGCGTATTTTTCAGCGACTTTAGATCCGTTAGCTAAGATGTTGCCAAGTTGCTTGAGAGCCACTGCGGCAGCAGCTGTTTCTATTCAACAGTCTGCTGGGCTAGTAATGAATAACATGTTAATTGTAATGGTCCCGCATGCAGTGGACATTCTGTTAAACAGGACAAAGACACAGCACTTAACTAGTGCTCGATTATCAGGGTATGAGCTAACACTGTTGGCAAGTCATGTGCACATAAAGAGGTGCAATACACTAAACCCAGCCACATTGTTGCCGATTTTAGCTGAGACAGATGATGATAGTGAAGATCAACATGACTGTTTTCTGAGAACAGAGGAAGAGACGAAAGGGAGAGTAGATCTTAGAGACACTCCTCTTCCAGAATGTGATGGTACCTTGTGGGTTGATGGTTCGTGTTTCAAGTTGCCGAATGGTGATACGACTGCAGCATATGCTGTGACGACTTTGCATACTATTGTTGAAGCTGCACGTATCCCCCACAATTCAGCGCAAGCAGCAGAGTTGATTGCACTTACAAGAGCGTGTGTGTTGGCGAAAGGAAAATGAGTGAACGTCTACACGGACAGCCAGTATTCATTTGGTGTGGCTCACAGTTTTGGACGATTGTGGAAAGAACGTGGGTTCCTGACTTCGCATGGTGCTAAGATCCAACATGGTCAGCTGGTGAATGAGCTTCTCGAGTCACTGACCTTGCCGTTACAGGTTGCAATTGTGAAATGCAGTGCGCACAAAAAGGTAACGGATGAGGTTGGTCGTGGAAATGCGTTTGCAGATGAAGTTGCGAAAGAAACTACTAGGAATGTAATGAGTCGAATGTATGTTGCAGGCCCTGCGAGATGGATTGGTGATGTTGGTATGTGTGAAGATACGATTGAGAGTGTGAAGTCCATTCAAGCTGAAGCTACGGAGAAAGAGTTGAATGAATGGAGAGAAAGTAAGGGTAAAATGGATGCAAATGGTTGTTGGATCGAATTGTCAGAACATCAGCGATGGTTGTTGCCCAATGCGTATGTGCTTGCAGTGGGTATACACCTGTTACAACGCATTTGTTACAATGCACTACCGTTACAACGCGACTTTTACAACGCATACCATTACAACGCATTGCGCTGGGGGGCGCTCTAGGATAGGGAATAAGTATAATTTACTATCCAACACCTTCCCTAGGGTCCACGGGGACTGGAGCTAGAATAGTAAATTATACTTACCACTATCCAGCACCTCAAAGCGCTATGCGTTGTAATGATATGCGTTGTAATGGTCGCGTTGTAACGGTAGGTAGTTGTAACAGTATGCGGAGTAACATGGTACATCCTTGCAGTGGTGACAATGGCTCATGGAATGGCTCATACCAGCGTGAAAGGGATTTGTAAGTTGTTATCCCCAGTATGGCAAAATACTGGAATCCCTAAGTGTGCAGAGAATGTGGTCAAGAATTGTATTGTGTGCCTGAAATACAATCCTGGTAGGGGAACCCCAACTCCAGCTGGTCATTTTGCGCCTCCAACGTATCCATTTGAGGTTTTGCAGCTAGATTTCATCCATATAGAAAGATGCAACAATTTGAAATATGTACTCGTTGTTGTATGTGCCTTTTCAAGATGGGTCGAAGCCTACACCCTGAAGGACAATACTGCTTTGTCCACTGCCAAAGCCCTTGTCAAATAATTTTCCCCAAGATTCGGAATGCCTAGAATGGTTTTGAGTGATAATGGGAGTGAATTAGTGGGTCGAGTGATGAAGAAAGTGTGTGAGGGGCTAGGCAATCATCAAAAGTTCCACGCTGCAAATCACCCCCAATCACCTGGACTAGTAGAGTGCTATAATGGCACGTTAAAACTGAAACTGGCCAAGATCCAAGCAAGCGCAGGCCTTAAATGGCCTGACGCTCTGCCCTTGGAACTCCTATCAACGAGAATGACTGTTCACTCTAGAATGGGACTTAGTCCCTATGAAATTGTGTTTGGCCGCCCGCCCAACATATGGGGAGTGCCAAGGCCCACCAGGTTTAGCGAAATAGAACACCCTGTACTGCTTGACTATCTGTATGAATTGACGGCTAAATTGTGTGTTTTACATCAACAGGTCCACGACACTCTACCTCATGCCTCTGAAGCTCCAGGCCATCCTATCGATCCTGGATCCTACGTACTGGTTAAGAATTTTCAGCGAACAGAGAATGACCAGCCCCGGTGGACCGGCCCTCATCTAGTTCTTCTCTCGACAAGATCAGTCGTTCGAGTAGAAGGAAAGAAACATTGGATACACGGCCATCATTGTAAGAGGGTCCCACTGTCTCTTTTGTACGACCGGTGGGTCCAGGAGGGGATCGCTGACTCTGAAGCTGAAACCGTGCCTCGTTTCCTACCATTTAGCGAAGCACGGATAAAAGGAACAACTTCTGAAAAGGAGAGCGACAACATTTTACAAGAAGTAGTGCCTCTGTCAATTCGGTTGAACACTACAGAACCTGAACTCTTATTCCAGGACCAGACAGCACCTGTCAGAAACCGTTACAATTTAAGGCCAAAAACTATGACTATGGACAAATAAACAAATATTCTTTTGATTCCCTTTTTATTGTGCAGCTCTCTCTTCCAAGAAACGTGCTCATTTTTTTTTTGAACCGCCATCCGGTTCTGCTGCTAGGATCGCGGTTGCCAAAGTCTTTGGAGTGCAGCTGGAGACGGTTAGGTCGACAGTTCTGGTTGGTCTAAGGGAGTTGCCCTGGACTAACAGAAGCACTCTTCAGCAGAAACACCCTAACACCGCGGGCAGCAAATTAGAGAGGATGGACTTTTCTGAGATGGAGAGACCTGCCAAACGAATGAACTTTAAAGATAAAATGTGTATATTAATGTCAAAGAAGAGATCGTTAATATGTTGTATCTTTATGCTGCTTGGTGTCATGATATTTTTAATAGGATATGTTTTATACACCTTTCAAGATTCATTTGCACCCACTACCTCCTCCTACTGTTTCCTCGCACTCTTTTCACCCCCTACCTGAACATGAGTCCTCAAGAAGATTAGAATTTATTAATAACTCTTTCATTCAGCTTTTACACCAACACCAATTAGTAGTAAACACAACTAAATGTTGGGTTGAGGTTCCGTGACAATTGAAAGTGGTGTTTTCGACTCACCCGAATATGGTCGAGTCTGGTATCTATGAACCGCAAATGACGAGTTTAGTGGGTGTACGCGTTTTCACTGTGCTAGCCTAAACCGTTCGTTTGTTTTGTGGGTTTCTTCATCTGAACCCACGGGTTCCATTTTAGATATGGCATCCATTTTGTTTCTTGCCCTCAAGTAGCCAGCGAACGGACGCTGTCCGCTTCGTGACCCTGGGATTCCCAAACTCTTGCGGAAGACACGTGTTCCTTTGAGGGTGTCTTTATGATGAGGGGGATGACACTGTAAGGCAGATGGCCCCGCTAGAGGCTCGTCTTGCCGTGCCGGTCTATTGTCTCAGTTGTGCATTCATTAGGCACGTCACCTTTTGATCCCTGCAATCGTGTTTCCTGATACCACCCCTTTTACACTCTCTTCGATCTGTTCGCTATCCTCGTCTTCCTCTGCACCTGTTTCTGTTTCTTCCTTGATTTGTTTACAGCCGAACGGAATGCACTGATGGTGGGAAGATGTACTTTTTCAGTTGGGAACTGCCAAATGCTACTGTAATTATGTTCCGGGCCCTGAATACATGAAAGCGACCCCCTATGATATTTACTGTAGGAACCGGGTTGTAAACTTTTGTCTGTCATGTTATCCTATGACGAAAAACTGCATAAAAAGAGCGATCCACAGATACAATTTGAATCAGACTCCGCGAACCTACATGCTATGTACTTCTCGTGACTTCTGTGTTCCCTGCAGTAATAAACCTCGAATCTTTGACGCCGAAGGAAGTGTCCCGTGTCTCTGTCATTTGTACGCCGGAACAGGTTACCCACGAAGGTTTCAGGTGTTATCCCTGGCATCGCTGGGTCTTAGAAAAACCCAGTCCTTCAGTTGGCGCCCAATATGGGGCTCGATCAGCGGTACCGGTCCAAAGCCCGACGATCGTGAGGAACTTCGTGTGAAATCTCCGGGGGAAGGTGCACCCCGCTTCATCGATCCTGTTGTCGAAACAAGTGGCCCGACAATTTTTCCCGCGAAGATCCACGCCTCCTGACGGCTGCGACGGACTGCTGCCCTGACTGTAGACCTGTTTTGGCGCCTGGCGTAGACCTTGGTACAGCGAGACGATTGACGGGCCTTCCTGGTGACGCCATTGATCTTTGAGTTAAGTATTTGTGGGTCGCTCCCGAAGTCCTTTGTTGTTGTGGGCGCTTAGTTGTTGCATGGTTCCATTGCATTTGTGGTTCTTGGTATTTTGTTCTTTGTTGTGCTATTTGACGTCTGCAGTCGCCAAAAACCGAGGGTTTTTGCACTTTTGCAGGGACATTGTAATCCTATAACCCTTGACGTTTGTGAAACTCGGTTAGTGTGCACGATGCCTGGCCGTAGTACTTTGTTCAGTTGCTTTAGAGGTTGTGGTGCGGATTCCCGGTTGGAGGACTCGTGTCCGATACCTCCGGTCGGAACTCCAACTTACGAATTATATAGTCGACATGGTTTGGGTCCAATCACATTCAATGAGTGTTGGGTTCGCTACACCAAAGATGACGGTGTCCTTAGTTGGCCGCCTCATGGTAGCTTTGAGGCCCCGATTTTAGATAATCTTGAAGCTAAATTGTTCCAAAGAAAAGCAAGGCCGGCCATGTTTGATTCCTTTCGGTTATGGCGTAAAGAAGCCAAGCAGAAAGAAATCAAGCAGCTTAAACGTAATAAGAGAGAAGGTATTGTTACTACGATGAAAAATGCAGAGCAGTTTCAGCGAGACAAAGAGGAGAAGGAAAAGGAAATTTTTGATAGATTACAACGTATGGCAGTGGATAAATGCTATCCTGCTTTACCGACGGGTACGGAAAAGACGGGAGAGGAAGCAGTAGAGGACCCTTTGTTATCCTACCTATTGAAGTCACCACCTCCATATGCACAGGATACCACAGCTCCTGCGGTTCCTCCTGTTCCTCAACCTGCTGTTCCGGCAGCTGTTCCTCTTGTACCTGTTCCTCTACCTGCTCCTGTTCCTACTGCTCCTCCGTCTATACCTTCTCATACTACTGTTCCCGCTACTTCCACTCTTGTGGCTACTCCTGCTGTTCCTTCTGTTTCTGACTCTTCTATTGTTACCCCCTTGCTTCTCTCTTCTTCCTCGTCCGTTGGGCGGCGTATTCCTAATATTGCTGCCAACTTTTTCTCTTCCCTTGGACCAGTTCTTGGGTCCACGGGTTCTGATGCTCCCCAAAGACGGAGTCAGCTTCCCGGAGGTAGAGAACGCGACACGCTATATAATATGGCGATAAATTGGATTAGATACCCCCTTAGGAATCCTCCACGTATAGTTGTTGACACATTCTCTCAATTCAATGAGCCAACTCAGAGGTTCGTGTTTGAAGAAATGTGCAAGTTCTTACGCGATGTGATATCAGTTGATGCGGCTGATGATGTATTGGCTGCCCTGACTGACCTTCAGCTTCAGTTTGCGAGCGGAATACTTGTGGGTAGCAATGTTCGACGTGCAGTCGAGCAGCTACTGTCTTTTCGTCCCACTATGATGCCTCGTGCACTGTTTAAGGACGAAACTGAGGAATGGGTAGCAGCGCCTGGTCAGTATCCCATGCGCGAAGTTCCACCAGTGTGGATGCCAGGTGATGCACCGTCTAATCCTGCTATTTTACCACATTTCCAGAGAGTGTGGATACATCTTCAGTGGAAACGATCAGAAGTCTTGCAGGTTAAGCAGACTTTGCCCGACCCTCGCAAAAATCCTGCAGGGTATTATAAAGAATTGTCTCAGCTAGTGGATGCTACGATAATGAACCTTGCCGACATCGATATGCTGTTAGGCAATGTCGTACCACAACCGGTATGGGCAAAGATTCGTCAGGAAGATCATGCAGCTGAATTAGGTGGTGATTGGGCTGCTCTTACGGCCGCGGACGGTTTGCAAGTCGGTGGGGCTAAGCCTGAACAGTTAATTACGGCTTTACCTCAGAGAATAATTACCCTTATGAAAACGCTTATGCCAGCTATGAAAGTTTACTGGGACAAATTGTCCGCTTGTAAGCAAAAGAAGGACAAGAGTGTCTCCGATTTCTTTACGAGATTTGAGGAGGCATTCATCGATCACAGTGGTCAAGATATGGGCACTGAGGGAGGTCAGAGACTGTTTGTAGACAAATTTGTGTCGCATTTGTTGCCGGACCTAAGCAACAAATTAAAGAATTCAGAAAGTGCGTGGGCTGTTTCCACTTCTGCTCAGATATTGGCTACGGCCCAATATTATGAGAATAGAGAGAAAGAGGAAAATGATCGTGCAGATAAAAAGACGAAAGAGCTCAAAACGAAAGTATTGTTGCAACAAGCATATCCTCCGCGCTCGAATCAGAATGATTCTCAGCAGCGGAATAGATCGCAATCGCAGTCATCTAGGTCACAATCGCGAAATGACTCTTCTTCGCAAAGATCTATGCTTGGGTACAATCAGTGTGCCTACTGTAGAAACGAGGGTCATTTGAAATTTGATTGTCCGGTTTTGCGTGATCGGAATAGTGGTAATTCATCTAGAGGAGGTCGTAGTGGTCCTCAGCAGGCTTCACGAGGTCGAGGTTGTGGTGTTACGCAAAATCAAAATGATCTTTCCAATAATTCTTCTGATTCAAATAATTGTTTCGATCAGCGTGGATCATCATTCGGTAGATCCGCGCAGTACAATGTGGATGATTATTATGTCGATCAGGGTGCTGACGACGGTAATTATTAGGACAGCCATAGACAAGGAGAGGGAGTAGTATCAGTTCCGGTTGATCAGAGAGGGCCTTACGTCGCAGTTGCCACCTCGGGCATAGTTGAGCCTTTTCTGTTGGGTACTGGTGCAGCGAAAAGGTCCATCATGCATTCGAAACTCCCTGGCGCACCTTTGTCTGGCTTAACAAATGTTTCAGTTGGATTCTCTGGTGCCCCTGTTAGCAATCCGGTTTCACGCCCTTTACCCCTTACAATTGGGCCTCGTGAGTTGCAAGCTCCTTTGATTTTGAGTACTGGTTGTGGTGAAAATCTTTTGGGCCTGGATTTGCTGAAACGTCTGTATGCGACTTTGTATTGTTCTCCTGCGGGAGTAAAGCTTACATTGGGTGAGAGAGTTATCTCTCCTATGTACTTGTCCATCGATAAGCTCCCACCGGAATTGAGTTCTCTTCCTGCATCTTTGTGGGCAACAGGTCCCAATGACGTGGGCCTGCTTGACATCTCCCCTTATGTTGTTCAATTGAAATCAAATGTGCGATTACCACGTATTCCCCAGTATCGTATCTCTCTTGATGGTGAGCGAGCTTTGTTAGAGATCATCTATGATTTGATCGAGAAGGATGTTATCGAGGAGACTCGGGGAAACGTCTGTAATAGCCCTGTGTTGCCCATTTTGAAACGCACTGATCCATCGAAGCCTCCTGTGTATCGTTTTGTCATCGATTTACGGGAGGTGAATAAAATTGTGATTCCTCAGTTCCCTGTGGTGCCTGACATTACGGCTTTACTGACTCTGATTCCAGCATCTGCTTCCTGGTTCTCAGTGATCGATCTGAAGAATGCTTTCTTTAGCATTCCGATTGCTGAGGAGAGCAGGGACATTTTCGGTTTCTCTCTAGGTGGCCGCAGCTTCAGGTTTAAACGCGCTCCTCAGGGCTACTGTGAGAGTCCATCGATATATAGCCAAGCCTTGAAGAGCCAACTTGATGCGTTTGTGTTGCCGGCTGGTGCGGCCTTGATCCAATATGTTGACGACTTATTGGTGGCTGCGGACACACAGGACATTTGCAAACTTGCTACGGTGTCGTTGTTACAGCATCTCTGTGATTTACATCACAAGGTGTCACCTTCTAAACTGCAATATTATTGCCAAGAAGTAACCTATTTAGGTCACTTATTGTCAAAAGAGGGAAGAAGGTTGACCCCAGAGAGAATTGCGGCGATTGCTCGAATGACTGTGCCAACAACTCAGAGAGATGTGCGTGCCTTCTTAGGTATCACGTCATACTGCAGGCAATGGATTCCAAATTTTTCATTGTTAGCAAAACCATTGGTGGCTCTTACGTGCAAGGATGTTCCAACTCCTTTGCCATGGACGGAAGAATGTCAGAAAAGTTTTTCTGAATTGCGTGATGCGTTGTGTTCGGCCCCTGTGTTAGGTACTCCTGACTACAGTAAGCCGCTTACACTATACGTTCACAAGAGGGAAGGTTGTGCGTTGAGTGTTTTGACGCAACAACTCGGTGGTAAGCAGCGTCCATGTGCATATTTTTCCTCGACCTTGGACCCAGTAGCTAGAGCATTGCCGAGTTGTCTAAGAGCGACAGGGCAGCTGCGGTGTCCATCCGACAATCTGCAGGATTGGTCATGGATAATATGCTTACGGTGATGGTTCCGCATGCAGTTGACACTCTCTTGAATCGTACGAAAACCCAACACTTGACGAGTGCAAGGTTGTCTTGTTATGAGTTGACGCTTCTGGCAAGCCACATTCAAATAAAGCGCTGCAATGTCCTAAACCCGGCGACTTTGTTGACAACCAATATGGAATCAGATGAGGTAGCACCACACGACTGTTACTTACGAACTGAGGAGGAAACAAAAGGTCGTGTTGACCTGAAAAACACTCCATTGGAAGACCCCGATGGTACTCTGGATGTGGACGGTTCGTGTTTTAAGTTGCCGAATGGTGATGTAACGACTGCGTATGCTGTAGTGACGTTGAGTACGGTTGTGGAGACTGCGAGATTGAATCAGAACTCTGCACAGGCGGCGGAGCTAATTGCCTTAACCAGAGCGTGTGTGTTGTCGAAAGGAAAGAGGGTGAATGTGTTTACGGATAGTCAGTATGCGTTTGGTGTTGCGCATAGTTTTGGACGATTGTGGCGAGAGAGAGGTTTTATGACATCGCATGGTACGAAGATTCAGCATGGACAGCTTGTGAATGATCTTTTGGATGCACTTACATTGCCCAAGCAGGTGGCGATTATTAAATGTAGTGCACACCGTAAGGTGACGGATGATGTTGGCCATGGCAATGCGTTCGCTGATGAGATTGCTAAGGAGACTGCACGAAACCTTACAACTAGAATGTATGTGACGAGTTCGGTAAGGTGGCCTGTAGAAGCTGGTATGTGTGAGGACACTATTGAGAGTGTGAAAGCGATTCAGAATGAGGCCACCGAGACTGAAAAGACCAAGTGGAAAGAGAGTACGGGAAAGCTGGATGCAAATGGCTGTTGGATTGATTTGTTGGAGAATAAAAGGTGGATGTTGCCGGATGCGTATGTGCTGGCTGTTGTGACTATGCCACACGGCTTGTCACATATTAGTGCGAAAGGCATTTGTAAGTTGTTGTCCCCTGTATGGAAGAATGATGGTATCGCTAAGTGTGCTGAGAGATTGGTCAAGAATTGCATGATATGTATGATGTACACAATCACAGGGGATTGATTCAATTAAGGTAGACAGAGGCTGGAATCGAGTTAAATGATAGCAAGTGAGAAATGCCTCTGACACCATAGATTAGATACTTAGTTTAGTTCAATGTCATAGTTTATTGACATTGTCATCAGTTTTACTTCTGTATTTTACTTTAAGGTTATTCAGTAATACACAATAGGGTGTTAGCACTTAGCTTGTTGTCATCTCCTTTGACAAAAAACATTCAACATATATCAAAACAGTGAATTCAAAGCACAGACATTTTAGACATTATTCTACACAACATTTAACAATACTAAACATATATTTAAACAATTTTTTACAAAAATCTATTATCAGGTCCTACTTGTAATCAATAGAAAGACTGTCTTTGGGATATAATTACTATTCCACAAAGAAATACTCGTTAAAACCACAACCAAAACATATTTCCGGGAAATAGCGAGTCCGACGGGAGGAACGCCGCGCAGCGAGCAGACGCCGTTAAGCAAGAAAGCCAAGCAATCAAGGAGCTGCGGGAGGAAACCCCCCCCCCCCGAAAAAGAACGACAGCAGTGTATACACGACCAATGCAGTAAAGACCCCACACTGCTGGTATACTTGGAAAAACGTCACGACGCTGGGCTCAGCGATCGACATTACATCTTGACGATGACAATTGAAGAAGAATCCTCTTTCTTCACACACAGGGTGTAACCCAAAGTCCTACATCAACAAGATTGAGCCCTGATGAAGACCTTTTTCAACTTACTTCCTGTTTTTTACACATAAGGTCGAAACGCGTAGGCTTACTACCATCTAGGCCAGGAGAAACGCAAGCCTAATGACCTGATAAATTAGCAGGACATCCAGTGAGAGACGTATCTCACACACAGGCCACAAAAAACTTTTCTTAAAAAGGACTCTCCGACCTAATACAGGACTATAACGAGTATTTCTTTGTGGAATAGTAATTATATCCCAAAGACAGTCTTTCTATTGATTACAAGTAGGACCTGATAATAGATTTTTGTAAAAAATTGTTTAAATATATGTTTAGTATTGTTAAATGTTGTGTAGAATAATGTCTAAAATGTCTGTGCTTTGAATTCACTGTTTTGATATATGTTGAATGTTTTTTGTCAAAGGAGATGACAACAAGCTAAGTGCTAACACCCTATTGTGTATTACTGAATAACCTTAAAGTAAAATACAGAAGTAAAACTGATGACAATGTCAATAAACTATGACATTGAACTAAACTAAGTATCTAATCTATGGTGTCAGAGGCATTTCTCACTTGCTATCATGTATGATGTACAATCCTGGTAAGGGAACTCCTACGCCCCCTGGCCATTTTGCTCCTCCTTCATGTCCTTTTGAGGTGATTCAGTTGGATTTCATCCATATGGAGCGATGCAATAACCTAAAATATGTTTTGGTTGTGGTTTGCGCATTCTCCCGATGGATTGAAGCCTACCCTCTTAAAAACAATACTGCCCTGTCCACCTCAAAAGTCCTACTGAAGGAATACTTTCCTCGGTATGGAATGCCACGGATTGTATGGTCTGATAACGGAAGTGAGTTTGTGGGGAGTGTGATGAAGAGTGTGTGTAAGGGCCTTGGAATTACACAAAAATTCCACAGTGCCAACCATCCCCAGTCAGCAGGTTTGGTTGAGGGGTACAATGGTACCCTAAAGCTGAAACTTGCAAAGATTCAGGCTACGACTGGTCTCTCGTGGCCTGACGCCTTGCCCCTGGCTCTTCTGTCAACTAGGGCGACTGTACACTCTCGAGTAGGGCTCAGCCCATATGAGATTGTGTTCGGCCGTCCTGCTAATGTTTGGGGGGTCCCTAGACCCAGTGTGTTTGCTGATCTTGAATATCCAATGTTGATCGAATATCTTCATGGTCTGACTGCTAAACTGAGGTTAATTCACCAACAGGTTTTTGAAGCACTACCGACGCAGACGGAGGGTCCAGGCCACCAGATCCAGCCCGGAGACTGGGTGGTTACGAGGAATTTTGGCCGAAAACGAAATCTTGAGCCAAGATTCATTGGACCCTATCAGGTGCTCCTTGCCACGAGAACTGCTGTTCGTTTGGAGGGCCGCAAGCACTGGGTGCACGCCACCCACACCAAGAAGGTACCTATACCTTTGCCAGCGGACTCGTGGGTGAGGAAGGGCATCGCTTCGTCTGAAGCTGAGGTTTTGCCGAACTTTGTTCCTTTCAGCGACTCTCAGCCTGTGGGAGATACCTCAGTGCAGCCGGACGATACTGTTGAACATTTGTCATCGGATAACTCAAGATCTGAACCATTGTCTGGTCGACAGGATTCTGTTCCATCATCTGACCAACTGTTCGAAGATCAGACTCGTCCTGGGAGAAGCAGATATTTTCTCCGCTCCAACACCAGAGACTAATAAAATATTTTTGCTTCCTCCCCTGACATTCACGTTACCCCATTATCACTCTGAACATTTTTGAATAACTGTAATTTACGTAAATTCTGAGTCCTTTTTCTGCATATGTGTATTTGTATCCACAGCTAGGAGATTTTGTACATATTGTTTAATTAAAAAGTACCTTACATCCGGGTGGACCGTAAGGCAGTGCGGGTACTTCCTTCTGTTTAGTAGGTCCTGACACTAGGTTGAAGACCGTCGATTCCTAGGAACTCCTGGGGATTGACTATTGCTACACAGAACGAAGTGCGTGAAGAACGTTGCGGACGGTTTTAGAGGATGGCTTTCTCGAAGCTGTCGGAATTGGAAAAGGCTCAATCTCAAAGATTCGAACTGCATAGAATTGCACGTACTAAATTCTTCATGTTTCAGGTGTTCCTTCTGTTCCTAACTGTTTCTTCGTTATTGGTGGGTGGGGTGTATTACATGATACAGTCATTGTTGCCTTCTGCCTCACATACCCCTTCTTCTGAACCTAAACCTACCTCCACTGCTTCTCCCCATTCTTTTCACATTCTACCCCAACACGAGCAGGTTAGACGTGCGGAATTTATGAACAATTCCTTCGTTCAGCTCCTTCATCAGCATCAGTTGGTGATGAACACTACCAATTGTTGGGTGTGTGGGTTAATGCCACATACCACCGATAAGGAAATTCCGTACTTGGTCCTTCCTTACAGTTCCCAGGGTTCAGCTCGAGCATTTCAAACTATGTTTCACAGCGCACTATATTCTTACCCCAATCGAGAGCCACGTTCTCCACACTTTGGTCCCGGCCCGTACCATAAGTCTTTGGCAATAGCGATTGCCGATCTAGATAGAGATATCTTTGACCCATCGCTTATCCCAGAGGAAGAGGTGCGAGCCTATAGGGATCTGAGTGAGGCTGAATATAGTGTGCTAGTGGGTGATAGACAGCTCAAAAGTTCATCTCCAATATGGATCGTACCCCACCTCGGTAATTTCTGTTTGAAAGGCCGTGGCCGAAGCCCGAGAGCTCATCTTGGGGAGAGTGCTTGCACTGAAACTTATGTTTTACCAATGCTCTCTTCCCCTGTTCTTTTGACTGCCAAGGGTACGTACTTTGTCTGTTATGACCGTGCATATACATGGTTGCCCCTTGACTTCTCGTGCACCTGTTATATTGCAAATTTGCTGCCACCGACTTTTACAGTTGCCTCAGATTATCACAAGACCAGAGTTGTGAGAGGTGTGATTAGCAAGGAGGACACTGCCGGTCAAGAAGCAGGAGACTTCTTTAAGGGTTTCTTGCCGTTTTGGGGACCTATGATCAATAGTAGGAACCTGAGACAGTTGACTCGAGTGGTGGAATCGACTGCTAATATCACTGCGAGTGCCCTTGGCAACATCACAGCAGAGCTTCAGGCTGACAGGCTTATGACGTTACAAAATCGTATGGTTTTAGACGTCGTCTTAGCAGATAGAGGTGGAGTATGTAAGGTGATCCATTCGAGTTGTTGTATTTTTATTCCTGACAATGCTCCAACTGTCTAACAAGCCATCTCGAAGTTGAATAAGATCTCTGAGTCCATACACGTGGACGTGGGGGATTGGACGCTACTAGGGTGGTTTTGGGGCCTGATGTCGACGCGGGGTTGGAAGATTCTGATGATCATTGGGGTTGTTGTAGCATTTCTGTTCACGTGTTGTCTTTGTGTGCAGTGTGGTCCTGCCTTATGTGGCCTCTGTGCTACGACGTGTATAAGGCTATAAGGCCTGTTACCAAGGAAGCGCTGATGGATAGAATAATGTTGCAGCAACATCTGGGTGGTCTGATGAATATCGAAATTGATTCTGATTCCGACTAGTGCTTGCCTACATGAGGGCAAAAGGAGCGTCTGAGGTTCCGTGACAATTGAAAGTGGTGTTTTCGACTCACCCGAATATGGTCGAGTCTGGTATCTATGAACCGCAAATGACGAGTTTAGTGGGTGTACGCGTTTTCACTGTGCTAGCCTAAACCGTTCGTTTGTTTCGTGGGTTTCTTCATCTGAACCCACGGGTTCCATTTTAGATATGGCATCCATTTTGTTTCTTGCCCTCAAGTAGCCAGCGAACGGACGCAGTCCACTTCGTGACCCTGGGATTCCCAAACTCTTGCGGAAGACACGTGTTCCTTTGAGGGTGTCTTTATGATGAGGGGGATGACACTGTAAGGCAGATGGCCCCGCTCGAGGCTCGTCTTGCCGTGCCGGTCTATTGTCTCAGTTGTGCATTCATTAGGCATGTCTCCTTTTGATCCCTGCAATCGTGTTTCCTGATACCACCCCTTTTACACTCTCTTCGATCTGTTCGCTATCCTCGTCTTCCTCTGCACCTGTTTCTGTTTCTTCCTTGATTTGTTTACAGCCGAACGGAATGCACTGATGGTGGGAAGATGTACTTTTTCAGTTGGGAACTGCCAAATGCTACTGTAATTATGTTCCGGGCCCTGAATACATGAAAGCGACCCCCTATGATATTTACTGTAGGAACCGGGTTGTAAACTTTTGTCTGTCATGTTATCCTATGACGAAAAACTGCATAAAAAGAGCGATCCACAGATACAATTTGAATCAGACTCCGCGAACCTACATGCTATGTACTTCTCGTGACTTCTGTGTTCCCTGCAGTAATAAACCTCAAATCTTTGACGCCGAAGGAAGTGTCCCGTGTCTCTGTCATTTGTACGCCGGAACAGGTTACCCACGAAGGTTTCAGGTGTTATCCCTGGCACCGCTGGGTCTTAGAAAAACCCAGTCCTTCAGGGTGTGTGGTCTTATGCCACATACGACAGGCAAGGGTATCCCATACCTGGTCTCACCATTCAGCTACAATGGTTCATTATGGGCGTTCCAAACAATGTTCTTATTCGCTATCGAACCATATTCCCCACATTCTACAAAAAATAACTCAAGCAACAAAGCGTTAGTAGTAGGAATTGAAAATATGAGCAGAACAATTGACTCGTACAGAACGATTCCTAAAGATGAGTTGCAAGCTTATGTTAGATGGAATATGACGAAGTATGGAGTTGCTTTGAGTGAGAACCAGCGAGCGAAGAGATCCTCCTCTATTTGGGTTGTACCCCATCAGGGTCACCTATGTCTGCAAGGTAATGGCAAAAATCCCAGAGCTCAGTTGGGGAAGAGCGTCTGCACGGAAACATATGTGTTTGCATCTCGAAATCCCCCTTAGTTCTTAGCAGCTAAGGGTACTTATTTCATCTGCCATGATAGAGCCTATACATGGTTGCCCCCTGACTTCTCGGGCACATGTTTTGTCTCGTTCCTGTTGCCTCCCACCTACACAGCTGCGGCAGATTACCATAGGACAAGGACAGTTAGAGGTGTTGTGAGTAAAGACGACACTGCGGGGCAAGAATTTGGAGACTTCGCAAAAGGTTTTCTGCCATTTTGGGGGCCCATGGTGAACAGCAGGATCATTCGCCAATTGACAAGGGTGGTTGAATCCACTGTAGTTGAAACTGCCGGTGCCCTTAGTAATTTGACTGCTGAGCTCCAGTCGGATCGCCTTATGACTCTTCAAAACAGGGTCGCATTAGATGTCATACTTGCAGACCGTGGTGGGGTATGTAAAGTGATCAAATCGAGTTGCTGTATTTTCATCCCTGATAACGCTCCAACAGTATACCAGGCCATCTCCAAACTGCATAGGATCTCTGAGTCCATTCACGTGGATGAAGGAGATTGGTATTTAATGGGGTGGTTCTGGAAATTGATATCTGCCTGGGTATGGAAGATTCTGATAGTCATTGGGATGGTCTTAGCCATCCTTTTCCTGTTCTGTCTGTGTGTACAGTGGGCTCCTGCAATATGTGGCCTCTGTGCTGCATTATGTGTAAGGAAACCTGTATCAAGAGACAAACTAAGTAATAGGATGATGTTACAGCAACATCTCAATGACTTCATGAATACAGACCTAGACTCAGATTAGCATGAGTATAGGTTATTGCCTATGCAAGGGCAAAAGGAGGGACTGTGGTACTGAAAATTCTGGACCCTGCTATCCTGTGGTACCGAAGCTCTGCACTCGTGTCATAAATACCATCATATCATGACGATTTTGGTACTAACAGATCGGAAATGACTTAAATACTATACCTAAGCATTTTCGTCATATTCGAGTGACGAAATCACCTTGAAATTGGAGTTTTCGTCTTGAACCCTCGGGTTCTATTTTATGAGCAGCAGCTATTTTGTGATTGCCCTCACATAGTCAAATAACCAAGGCCGAATTCGATCAGAAGGACACATACATCTTTGCTGACTCCTCTGTGACCTGGGCGAGCTGACTCCACTGCCTCAAGCCAAACCTGTTCGGGCAGTTATTTTTCCCAGTGTCCGAACGAGATTAGTATCAAGGCACATCATGTCATAAACCTTTCATCGCACACAAGCAATGCCTAATCTCACACACACCTGTCCCTGTTTCTTCTTTATGGCCTGTTTTACGAGGAGGAGGTACCCGTTTTTATTAGGGGTCCGTCGATATCTGATGAAAGTTCTGGGCCTTGCCGGGTAATCTATCATGGACTGGACAAACTGAAATGTGGACGTGTCATCATGACTCTGCTTTTTCTTTGAAGTAAAAATATGTGTATAGTCAACTGTAAAATCAGGAATGTTTGCCTGAAGCTTATTATTCTGTATAAAAAGAGAAGACTGGCTTTGTAAATTCGAGCAGTCTCCTGAGAACATACATGCTGTTGTACTTCTAGGATGCCTGTTACTGGTTGCAGCCAATAAATACGATCTTTGACTCACCTGGAAGACTCTGTGTTTCTGTAGTCTGAAACAGGAAGGACTCGAGGTCTTTGGGTGTTCTCCCTGGCACCGCCGGGCCCATAAAAACCCGGTACCTCAGGCCGAGTGGATGAAGAACAGCCGCTTAAAACTGAATTCTAATAAGACGGAAGTCCTCATCCTAGGATCATCACCCTCCACATGGGATGACTCATTGTGGCCACTGACCCTGGGCAGTGCACCCAAACCAACAGACCATGCTCGCAACCTGGGATTCATTCTAGACTCCTCCCTCTCGATGACCAGACAAGTCAACGCCGTCTCATCATCATGCTTTAACATCTTACGTATGCTCAGAAAGATCTTCCGCTGGATCCCCACCGAAACAAGAAAGAAGGTCACCCAAACACTTGTCACAAGCCGACTGGACTACGGAAACACCCTCTACGCCGGAACCACAACCAAATTACAGAATAAACTCCAACGCATTCAGAACGCCTCCGCCCGACTTATTCTAGACATACCCCGACACAACCACATATCCGGTCACCTAAGAGACCTTCACTGGCTCCCAGTCAACAAGAGAATAACGTTCCGTCTCCTCACCCACGCACACAAAGCCCTATACTACCTGGGACCCAAATACCTCAACACACGCCTGACGTTTTACACCCCGACCCGCCAACTTCGATCCTCAAATCAAGCCCTCGCCACGATGCCACGCATCCGAAGAGCCACCATGGGAGGAAGATCCTTCTCCTACTTAGCGGCCACCCAACTCCGCCTTACACAGAACCACCTCTCCTTCAGAAAACAACTCAAAACTTGGCTATTTGATAAGTAACGAACACCCCTCCCCTCCCTCAAGCGCCTTGAGACCCTCTGGGTGAGCAGTGCGCTATACAATTTTTTTTGACTTGACTTGACTTGACTTGACACTACCTTCATGTGGTACCGCAATAAACAAGGCAGAGTGGGGTCATTGATTCTCTTTCAAGAGGCATTTCCCTGGTGGCGCAATATCTGGCTGGTTCCCTGAACGCCAGAGCAGACTAACTCATTTGAAGGTGCCTTGTTGGTCAGGAGTGCCGTCTCCATCCGGAGTTGGCAAAAGGTCTCTTTCAGCGGTAGCGAGAGCCTTGGTTAGAACTGTTCGCCTACAAAGAGAACTCGCAATGTCAGCAGTTTTGCGTGTTGGAGTTTCCAAGGCAGCTTACGCTCGGCAACGCTTTTAATCGCGAGTGGAACTCAGGCCTCCAGTACGCCTTTCCGCCCATACCACTCCTGCCCAAAGTGCTCAAGAGCAACTGGCCACAAATCATTCTTGTGGCTCCGGATTGGGCTCGGAGAGTTTGGTATCCCGAGCCTCTGGAGATGAGTATCGAACCGCCGATCAGGCTGCCTCTTCAGGAGGACACTCTGTTGCAGAAGCAGAGGAGGGTCCTCCATCCGCCTCCTAGCATGAAAATTGAGCTGCGACAGTTGACAGATTTTAACCTTTCTCCTGAAGTCTGCAAGGTTATTCTGGCAGCCAGGCGTCTCCACAAAGTTGGTACACGGCTGCTGCTGGAAGAAGTTTTGTAAATGTTGTACAGAACAGTCTATTGACCCCTTATTTTCTTCTCTGGTGGATATTCTCCTGTTAATACTTTCCATGGCCCAGCAGGGCTCTGCTTTGGGTACTTTAAAGGGCTATCTTTCAGCCCTTTCGGCTTTTCTTCGACTGCCAGATCAGCTTTCACTATTTAAGTCCCCTCTGGTGCAAGAATTTTTGAAGGGTTAACCCACTTGTTTCCCCCTTCTTCTTTTCCTATGCCACAGTGGGACTCTAATTTGGTCCTTACTTTTTTTATGTGCTCACAGTTTGAGCTGCTTCACAACTGTCCTCCACGGTTGCTCACTTTCAAAAGAGCCTTTTTGGTCACAATTACCTCTGCCAGGAGCCCAGTTTGCCCTCTCTCTGGCGCAGCAAGGACTTGCTGTTGCCACAGTTAAGGGTTATCTTTCTGCGCTGTTGGCATTTCTCTGCTTGCCTGACCAGCCATCTCTTTTTAAATCTCCTGTAGTTTTAAGGTTTTTCAAAGGCCTCACAAATAAGTTCCCTCCTACTCCTTTTATTGTGCCTCAGTGGGACTTAAATCTTGTCTTGACCTTTTTAATGGGAGCTCCCTTTGAGCCTCTTCACAAATGTCCTATGAGGTTTTTGACTCTTAAGACGGTCTTCCTATTTGCAATAACCTCAGCAAGGAGGGTAAGTGAGCCTCAAGCTCTTAGTTCCAAGCCCCCTTTCTTGACCATTCATGCTGATCGAATGGTTCTTAGGACCAGGGCTGCTTTTCTCCCAAAGGTGGTGACTCCTTTCCACCTTAGTCAATCCATTACCCTCCCTACCTTTTATCCTCCCCCTCACCCTTCAAAGAGATGACACCGTCTGGACCGCAAGAGGGCGGTGTCCTTTTACATGGACAGATCTAAAGACTGTCGACTGGATGACCAGCTCTTCATTGGGTTTGCTGGCTGCAGGAAAGGAAAGGAAGAGCGGTCCATAAAAGAACTTTGTCAAGATGGATCGTCCTCTGTATAAAGATCTGCTACTCTTGGCCGGTAAGGAACCACCAGAGAGTATAAGGGTTCATTCTACAAGAGCTAAATCTTCGACCTCGGCATTGGCTAGAGGTGTTCCTGTAGAGGATATTTGTAGGGCGGCAACTTGGTCTTCCCTCCACACTTTCGCAAAGCATTACTGCTTGGATTCCGAAGTGAGGAGGGACGGCCGCTTTGCACGCTCTGTCCTTCAGGATTTCCTGGTTTAGAAGAGTGGACTCCCTCCTCCAGGAGTAGGGACTGCTGTGGGACTCTATTCACAAGCTGAGGAGTCCACACGGCAGATGTATCTATCAGAAGAACAAGTTACTTACCTCCGGTAACACTTTTTCTGGTAGATACAATATCTGCCTATGGATTCCTCATTGACCCACCCGCCTCCCAGTTGTCCACTCTTCTATACCAGAGTTTTCTGTAATGTATTTATTTTATTCTCAAGGGGTTGTTTATTTCAAATGTTTTATTGCATTTGCTTCACACTGTGCGTGTTTTCCTTGGTATTTGTGCTGCGTACACTGTGTATATGTCTACTGTCATTGGTCCGTCCGTGTGCCTCGAAGGCACGGAAAAGAGGGCAGAACTGATGTCACCACGCCGGCGGAGTCGCGTGCGATGCCGTGCCTCTATGACGTCCAAGTCCTCGTCGGTGCGAAACTACAAAAAGAATTTCCGAATGTTGCTGACGCAAGGGGGTATTCACAAGGTGAGGAATCCACAGGCAGATATTGTATCTACCAGAAAAAGCATTACCGAAGGTAAGTAGCTTGTTCTGTAGCAGTTCACTTTACTTGCTTGAGAAAGAAGACTATTCAATAAACCCTTTTATTGAAAACTTCCGTCTCTCTATTTCTCTGCACCTCTGATGAAACGAAGCATGCACGATTGACTGAGTAAAATATCTATCTATTGTTTCCACGACTCAGAAGATCAGTTTTATTCTTGGGGAAACAAAGTTGTCATGTTTATGCGGTTGTCAGAAACCAATCCCTTCTTGTGTATTCGAGAAAGTTTGTAGTGACCTCTGAGCTAGCTGGAACTCACAATTAAGTCTAATATATTCGATAGAGACGTAGTCGACCTAAGTCCTACGTCAAATCTATAGGATATATTATTCCAATGCACAAAGCCTATTGAGAATATAGGAACTAAACTACACTAGATCTACATACACAGCTAATCACTTACCTATAGATTCACTCATACATGCTGTCAATGATCAATAGAACACTATCAAATATACTTATACACCTATATCGACATTATACACGAGCACACATCCTATTCACTTATGCAGGCGGGAGACAATGTGAATACTGGCTCTACCCTCAAGCTGCTCCTCTGCACAACAACTCTCCCCCCCTCCTGTTGAGCAAAAGATAAAAATTGGAGACCGGCTGAATGTTAATACAAAGGTCAGAACTCCTTGCCTGACCCCAAGATGGCTGCCACAGTGGTACCTGTCCACGTTGTGCTCCTACTATGGGATATTTAACTTGACATTGACCTTTCCCTCATCCGGACATTGAATCTGTGGACTTACCCCCGACCGTGGAGACCTAGTTTTCTGGCCGACACACAGTGGAGCTACCTAGTAGCTAAAGAGGAGATGGGCTGTGGACCTCTCCCCTCGGCCGTCACCTACCCAGCTGGACGTCGGACAGATTTTTTTCCTGCGTTTCTTTGTCATATGCTCCTTCCTACTCCTTTACCCTACCCCATTACCCCTCTCCACTCTAATTATTTTGCCCGCTATGTTCCTTAAATGTTTTTCCATTGAGACGTAGCTATGGCCAATGCCCAGTGGAGCTAGCTGATAGCTATAGAGGAGATGGGATTTTGGGATTTCCCCCTCAACCGTCACCTACCTAGCCGGACTTTGGGCAGACCTCCCTCCTACCCCTTTACCCTTACCTCCTTCCCCTCTACACTTCACTTATTTCGTCTGCTATGCTCTTGTAATGTTTGTCTAGCAACTGATGTAAAATGGAACTGATGCAATCTTGTAATTTTTGTGGAACCTCGTGTAAAGCGCTCTGATAACTCCGGGTCTAGCCAGCGCTATATAAAACTTTTAACATAGAAATAAAAAAAATAAACAAAATCGTACTCACTTATACAAACAATATATCATACTAACATTTACTCAGCTACACACTTATACAAACACCACTTAATGTATTCATATAGATAGTAACTCATACTTAGTGTGTTATAAAATCACTATTAGAAGCATACAGTTATCCATACAGTCACTCATACAATCAGTCTTATGTATACTTATTTATATACAACAACTGTCACATACACTGCCTTTTATTTTTCTAGTTTGTTGGACATGTACCATTGACAGATATATTTGGTCATCACCACACCCAAAAGATATTCACACACCCAAACAACTGTTATAACATGTAGTCTTAACCTCATATACCTACTGAATCAACTATTCACACATCTTTGGGCTGTTACACATACCCCACCGAACCACACACATATTCCCTCTCCCATACAAATACTCAGTTAACTAATTAATAACTAATATAGACTTTCACATAGCTAGTAACCAACTGGTGCAGCAGTTTACCTAACAACTGACAAAGTGATACAGATATCCCCACAGTTTATTCACTATCCAATATATGTAGTGAGACACTATAAATTAGTGAAGTAAACAGTCCATCACACTGCTACTAAATCCTCCATCTAGATATTTATATTTATATATCCACTCATTCTTCAGTGCTCATTGCTATATATATAATGGATATTCAAATAACGAAAAAAAAACACATTCACTGGATGATTTCCTCAGTGATGTCATTTGAGATGTAATCAGTGATATCAATGACCATGTCATGAATGATATAATCTGTGACATTATTAGCAGTGAATTGAATGAATGAATGAATGAATGTATGAATGAATGAATGAATGAATAAATCTTTCTTTGTGGTTACACAAAACCATTAAATAAGACTTCAAGCTATAATAAAACATTATTGTCAAGCAAATGGAATGGGGAAAGCCTAAAATTGATAAAACATAGTTAAAAACTGCGTTCATTAGTCCATTTCTACGTGGACTGGTGAGTCTTGATGATGTGAGAGTCATTGTTCCAGGCCAATGGCCTAGCTCTGAGGGGCCGTCAGTTTCTGGCGTGACTGTTGGGTGAATTCGCTAAACACAGCCATATCTTTCACTGTTTCCATTGTGAATAGATGGTAGACGGCCTCCTTTATAGATCTAATACCATGTCTAAGTAGGATTGGCTTTAGGTAAAGATTGCGCTTAGAGGACAGCCCCGGGCAACAAAATAGGATGTGTGCAAAGCTCTTGCATTTGTATTTGTATAGCTGACAGTCCCAGTGCCTTATCTCAGATGACCTCGTAGGGTAAATGTCTTTAAGGGGGAGAGGATGTAATCTGAGCGCTAAAATCCTGTTTACTGCTTGTTTACCCACAGCAAGGTAAGGTAAGGTAGAGTTTTGAATTCTGTACTATCTGCGGAAGTTTTAGGGACTCATGGAAGCCTCTTGATTCCAATGCTTCCAGGTCGTTTGTTCGCGAACAGAGTCAAACCTGTCTTTTTGTCGCGCTTTTAATGGCAGCATAGTTGATTAACTCCGGATCCCAGTTATCCACTGCGAGATTCAAAGCTTCTTTGGCGGAGGACAGGCTGTTTGACCACGGGTTTCCGGCTTCCAGAAAAATATTCTTTATACTAGATTTCAGAGAATTCCCTGGTGCCGCGGTGGTGAGGTAAAAGTATTTGCTCATTGAGGTGTTTCTGGTGCAGGTGGGTAAATGAAATAGCTTTTTATAAGCCGAGCAGTGGATTTTTTCCAGGGCGCTAGATAGTTTTCCTGAGAAAGCCTGTTGTGCATAGTTCAATGATGGTATTAGCTTCGCCCTCAGTACTCTTTAAATTGGTGTTGTTGTGGGGCTGTGTAAGGTTGCATGCAGCTTCCCGAGGGCGTACGAGATGCATTTCCCTTTTGCCCGTATTTTGTCCAGGTGTACTCCTGGGCGCCCTGTCTCGCTAATCCAAACTCCTAGATAGTTGTATTGTTGTATACAGTCCAAAGTCAGCTTTCCTATCATCCATTTTGTCAGGCTTTCTTTTCGGAAAAGGCCCAAATATTATTATTTTTGATTTGGCCGCATTCACAATCAGTTTGTTCTTTGATTTGTAATTGCCCAGAGACGTTAGAGCGTTTTGAAGCCCGATTTTGGTATGATCTAATAGTACCAGATCGTCAGCATACTGCAGTAATTGAATCTTAGTGTGACCGAGCCGGGGTGTTGCTAGTGATGCTCCGGTCAGAGCTTTGCCCATATCTTCAGTGTATAAGTTGAATAGCATCGGAGCTAAAACGCATCCTTTCTTCAGTCCGCGATTGGTGTTAATTTTCTCTGTGGCTGCTGTGTTTGAGAGTTTGATTCTAACCCACGTTCTTGAGTATAATGATGTGATGGCTTTTAATAGAAGGGGGTCGATGTTCCAGCTTTCCAATTTCTGCCAAAGAATAGAGCGGTCAACGCCATCAAAGGCTGCCGTTTACTCGATGAAACAGGCAAAGATGGGGAGAGATTTTCGTGCCACAGCCTTGTATGTTAGATAATAGAGTGCTATGATGTAGTCCACTGTTGAGGCTCCTGGACTGAACCCTGTTTGGTAAAAGGGCAGAAAGCCCTCCTTGCTGACCCAGTTTGAAAGGTCCGCTAGTAAAGTACTTGCGTAGGCCTTTCCCTCAATGTCAAGCAGGGTGATCATGCGGTAGTTTTGAGGGTTGGATTTCGGCCCTTTCTTATGAATGGGGTGCAGTAACGACCCTCGCAAAGAGTCCGGGACGTTCCCTGTCATTCGACATTCGCGTATAGCACGGTCAGGTTTTCAGTCCAAAAGTCTGTATCTTGCCTGAATAAGGAACCTGGCAGGCATTAAGTCTGGGTCTGATTTTTTTTAGAATTATGTTTACTAAGTTTTTTTACGAAAGGGTCGGCTGCTTCATGATTTTTGTTGGGTTGGTGGAGTTGATCAGTTGAATTGCGTTATCCAGGTCTATATTTGGGAGAGTTGATCTGCCTTCTTCTTTGTACAAGGTTCTCACGTGGGCTGTCCAAATATCAGAATCAATTGAATTCTCCCTCTGTGTGCTTCCTTGGTTTAAGGTGTTGAGGTATTGCCAGAACTCTTGCGATTTGCTTGGGCTCAATATTCCAAAAATCTTTAGCCATTTTGCCTCAATTTGATCCTGTTTTGCGGCCCAAACTTGTTTCGAGTGTAATTTTGCTGTTTCTTAAATGTGTTTTTTGTCCTGAGTTGAGCCAGTTTTCAGGTATACCCTTCGTTTGGTTCGTACTTGTTTCACACTTTCTCTGATAGCAGCGATGTGGCCAAGATTGTGCTTAGAATATGAATTCGTTTTATTTGTTTTTCCTCCTTGTAGGTATAGTACTAGGTTATGAGCGAGCTGATCCAATTCTTCAATTGTTCCCCTATTTGTTGCTTTTAGTGTCCCATCTGCCCTTGCTTTTTTCCTTTCCTCGAACTTGTTAGTAGGAGCCGTGCCCCATTTAATCCTACTCACCAAAGTATACAGTTCGATGCTGTTTGTTGATCCAATTTGTTTTAACATGTAGTGGTTGTCTGCTGTGGAGTTTAAAGTGGTTATTAAAGCCTCATGGTCGCTTTCCTTACGTTGTGCAACTTTGTACCCTGTCATTAGCTTCTGTAGCCGACGGCCTAATAGGATGTAATCAATTGCGGAGTGATTGTTGTACATTGGCGGGCAGAGGGCTCCTGGAGTATTCTTTAGGAGTAAGGAGTGGGCTGATGATAGCTGATAGGCAAGCAAGAGGGCATTACATGCTTACTTGGCTGGAGAATTATTGCATTTGGCTGACTTTACCCCAATCTTATGAGTATTGAAGTCCCCGAGAATTATTAATTCCATATGGGGAAATTGTAGGAGGAGGTTTTCAATGTCAGCTATTAACTGGGAGAGCTTGTCCTTGGCTCCCGATCCGTGAGGGTTGTAGTAAATGTTGCTTAACAGGATGGTCAATGGGTCAATTGTATCTTCCGAGAGAGCCTGATGTATATTGAAATTCCTCCTGACGGTCTGCCAAAAATGTTCTCCTTAACAGCTGATTTGTGATAGTGTGCGAATCCCCTTATTGAAACTGGTTTAATAGCCCACGTTTCTTAAATGCAGATTATGTTCATTCCTTCGTGGAACGGGTGTATCGCCGGATGTTGTAATAATCTTGCTATCCCTGCTACGTTCGGGGACATAATAGTCGAGCTCTGTCTACCAATTATCTCCATTTTTTTTGTACCTGGTAGCTCTGCCTGCCGGTAGAGTGATCTATTCTTAATTTCGAGGGTACAAGGGTTAGGAGCTGTGATTTAAGGCCCTGGGCACCCAAGACCAGTCTTAAATAGAATTGTTTTGTATTGAGCAGCACCGGGTGCCTTTGCCCGGGTTTGTGGTGACCTTGATTAACCCATCACTTGTTAATGTTGTGTTTGTTCCACTGTAGCTCCCGTGAAGTATGGAGAGTGTTTTTAGGGGTGGATTTGATGGCTTCACTGACGGAGTATTCCTTAGTGTATCAGGGGTCTGAGAGGCATTTGGTTGCTTCAAGTGGCAATGTTTCAGCGGCATAGGGTATTTTGTCCCCGACCAATTTGTGATCGTTATGCCACAGTCTTCCAATACTTCCTTGTTTCTTTTTATTGTGTGAGCCGTATCTGGGTTGAAGAAGAGCAGTTCTGTGGGTTTATTGGTGTCGCCTGGTCCTTGAGTGAGAAAGGAAAAGGAAATACTTTCTATGTCTGTTGACTTTATATATTCCAGGCCTGGGATGTTGGTGAAAAGTTTTAGTATGTTACTACGATTAAGTATTTCCCATTTGCCCTGCGAGACGTATCCTGGGTGGAGGCATAGTTTCCGATCATCCTGTGAGTAGGGGGTCTGGTTCTTATGTGTTCAGTTTGCAGATGAGTCTTGACAAATTAAGTCATGTGAAATTTTCTGTGCCAAAGCATTAGCGTCATCCTCTGCATGATTTGTGGTGGCAGCGACCAGTGGTCTGTATTGTCCGTTTTTAATGTTGTGGGTAATGCTTCCCTTACTCCGTGTGCTGCAGTCTTAATGGAGTCTTGGTAGTCCCTTCGGCCGACGCCCTGGTTTACTTCCTTTATTGAGATTCTGGTTTAGCTCTGCAAGGCTTTGTCCATTGCTTTGGTCAGCGGGACGCTCTCTGGATATGGTGCCTGGGATCCTGGCAAGGCGTGGCTGCATCCCGAGTTATCTGTTCATCATGTTGATTAGAGCGCTCGCTGATCTTTGCATCGCTTCTATCCCAAGCTTTGGGCCGTTGGCATATGCCATCATTTATGTTGTCACCAAGGTTTGTTTCGAAATTGGTTTTGCCTGGGTTAATTGGCCTAATGACTTTTCCGTCTGGAGTTGGTGTCTTTTGGGGGGTGTTGGACTCGGAGGTGTTCTTGCTGTAAGTAGGAGTCTCTTTGGTTTCCGGCAATAACCACAGCCTAATTGAGCCATTTTGATTAGAGTTGCTTTTTCTTTGTTTATTCAGCTTTTTTAGTTTTTTCTTGTTTTTCCAAGATAAATGGCCGGTGTCTAGAATTGTCACGTGCAAGGTATTTAAGTTTGCTTGTTCTTAAACAATGGTGCTGCACGTGTCTGTAGTTGTTTCTGCACCCTAATTGGTTGCTCTACCTCCGTCCTTAGGGTGTCCTGCTGTAGTTCATTGCCGTTTGGATAGGAAGTCGGCTGTATTCCAGGCGAAGTGTGGTACCTGTTGATCAGCTTCGGTGGGTCGTTGCTCCTATGCCTGCTGGTTTCTGTCTTTAGGTCTTCAATGAGAGTATTCATTATCCCTGGAAGTTTTTCCAAGCTGAGCAGCACAGGGCTGCATCCGAAGTCCTGCATTTAGATGTAACTGTGGTGTTTGCCTGAGCGCGGTGGATCAAGGAATTCAGGTCTTCTAGTTTGTAGTCTATGCCTGATATCAGTCCAGTGACTGTGTGAAGGAGGCTTATCTGGATGTCCAGTTTGTCAGCATGCATTATGTGTCAGAAGGCTCACACCAGGTCCATCAAAGCCGACGATGCTCCCAATGCCCATCCACCTCAGGAGCCGCCCAAAGGTACAGTTAGGCCACTACTGAAGTGGGGGCGAAAGGGGAAGTGGATAAAGAGAGAGAGACAGCCGGTAATAACACTGGTCTCTGATCTTCGGTGTCTGCTGGTTGTGTGGTTATTCAGCACCTGTATAAATGACAGAACTTAATATCCACACTATAACATTCTATTAACAAATCCTATATTTACTTTGGGCACTGTAATTACCTGTGAGACCTGGCTATAAGCTTCTCTCCCATTAGTAAGTTACACGCCTGCTAAACTCAGTCATTTAGGTGACTCTGCTCCTGAAAAGGCATTTTAACAGTTACCCTCTCAATTAGTTGAAATTCACCCAGACCCTGCCCTAGTATTAGACTCACCTATAATGACTTAGCAGTTGTAGGAATGATAATCTTAAGAAATAAAATATTCCAGTTGAATATGTCCTCAACTACCCTTGGAAATAACAACCCAAACAAGTTCTGTGAAGTTCTAGCATTGAGACACTACTGTACAAAATGTGCTTTGTGAAAGTCTTGGTATATATACATTGTCAGAAAACGAACTGCTTCTGCCATAGAAAAACTGTTCCAATGAATACCTGCGGGTGGCGCACAGACCTCAAAATTGCAGACTATGAATTTGTTTGTTCTTTCTATTTCAAAAATTACGAAGTACAAGGATCACTGCAGCTCCCACGTAGCGCATGCAAAGTTGCTTGCAAAGGAATGACTGAAGTGCTGTGAAAAAAACCCAAAGCGAGACGAATTCAGCTACTCAATTTCAGGAACACCACGGACTTTACAGAAAACGCACACGTCCTGGTGCGCGGTCAGTTGAAGTGCGTAGGTAGCCAGTTCTCCTCAGCTTTTGTTCATTAGCTGCCACGCGACTCCAGCCGCTAGACTGCTGCCGGGGAACGAAGTTCGGGAGGAATTTGACAGCCATCCTGCTGGTAATTTCGGAATGCACGCATACACTGCCTGAACATTAGCCTTGAAACAATGAAGGGTTTTTTCCAACGTGAATAGGTTTTTACCCTTGGACATTTGTGTCGCCTCTCTGACACCCTGGGGATTGGAACCGTAACTGAACCCATTATCATGACATTATGGCAGCATTTACCATTGAAGACAAGACATCATTAATTAGTACAAGGTGATGATCCAATGTGGCCGACTGCCGCTCTGTTGTATGATACACCCCCTGACCTTGTTGGCTGTGTCTAGCGCCTTTAGGATCCAGTACGGGCTACCTACGTTTGGGTAGTAAGTTGCTGATATTTGGAATGGTTCTGCGTGTACACATAGGGGCAGATTTTTGTTAACTGGCGCATCCCGAGGGATGCGCCAGTTAATGTGCGCCACAGTGCGCCACAGCTACGCCACCCATGGTGCGCCGCATTTATGATGCGGCGCACCATGCGGCAAAAACGGCACAGATGCGTCACGCATCTGTGCCGTAAAAGTGACGCATTGCTGGAGTTGCGTTGCAAGCGCGACGCAGCTCCAGCAATGCTCTGGGGGGGCCTATTCTTTCAATGCTGCCTCAAGCCTTACGCCTGCTTCAAGCAGGCGCAGGGTTTTGACGCAGCATTGCCCTGAAAGTGACTGAGTGAAATCTCATAGATTTCACTCAGACACTTTCAGGAGGCGTTCCTGCGCAGGAACGCCCCCCCCCTGCGCAGGAACGCCTCCTCATGGCGCAGTGCTGTACAACGTGACACTTCTCCTAGATGCGTCACGTTGAAAATAGGGCGCAGGGATGCGCCACGTTTCCGCGCCGTTGCGTCACGCAACGGCGGCGTAAACGTGGCGCAAGCCCTTCATAAATCTGCCCCTAAGAGCAGAAGCGCTGATTGCGCTAACTCCCTTGGTGTTGGTCGGCCCTATTGCCCGAGAATCTTCCGTCTCTCCGTCAGCCAGAATGACTCTTAGCGTGTCCCGGGTCTGTTGGATTGTTAAAGAGGGTGTGCTGTCTTGACGGACGTTCTTGCTAAGCAAAGTCGGTGCTGTTGTTGTTTGAGGTATTGGGCCACCCGGTGCTATGATTATTTTTGGTGATAACGGGATTGCCGAGCTCCTAGGAAGGTTAGTTCCTAATGGATTAAAAGAGGCAACTGCGGCCGAAGTAGTTGTGGAATTCTCTTGGTCTGCGTCCTGGTATGCGCAATTGGGCGTTGTATGGGGAAAAAAGTCTCTTATGTCTCTATTACTGACAATATTGATAGGTGTTTTTCTATTGCTACTGGAAAGTTAGCCCTTGTCTGGCTTTAGCACGTGTGAAGGTGCGATCTGTCCTTGTTGGAGCTTGTTTTCCCGGAATGGTGCTGGTGGCAGATCTCCCTTATGATCCACCTCTACCTCTACCTCTACCTCCGCCTCCACCTCCACTGGTCCCTCCGCCAGAGAGGTAAAGCATTTTTTCCTTAAGGCGTTTTGCTGTCTTATGAGGGTGAGGTTTCTCTTGGCTTTGTAGAAGATCCGAGTTTCTTGTTCTCTTCTTTATATTTCAACCAAGAGGGGGTCCCGGGTTGAGACCTGGGCTAGGTCCTAGTTGCACCTGGTCGCTCCTATTCCAGGCAGACCTTCGGTGTTCCAAGGTCCAAGCCTCTACCTGTACCTGCGAGTTTTGCCCTCTAGTCCAGATTCTGGTGCACTGGCTCACTGCTTGCTGCTCGCTGCTCGCTGCGCTTTTCGGTCCAAGTCATTTCTGGGCTCTTCTTGACTCTTCCCAAACTAAGCCTTCTCAGTACTGCTTACTTGGTGAGTGGCTTCCCGAATGTTTTGCTGACTGAGTTTTTTCTCACTCCCTCAATTTTGCATCCGTCTCTGCTCCCCCCGCCTGGGCGATTCAGCGCAAATGCCGACCCCCGTCTGGAGAGAGGGTCGGGAGCGAGAGAAGGTCAGGCAGGTGAGTTTGGTTGGGTGATGAAAGCTGCTCGCGAGCTGCTCACTCTCCTGAAGAACTCCTCCACTCCTCCTCCTCCACTCCTCCACTCCCGGAAAACTCATCCACTCCCCACACCCCCGGTGCTCCTAACAGTCGCTGAGCCTCCCGCCTTCAGGGCTTGTTGGGCTCTCTCTGGCTCTCTCTGGGCTCTCTCTGGTCTGGTTCGGTCCTCCCCTCCTGTTCCACCCCACAGGTCACAGCTCCTGTTGCATTGCAGGGGCTAAACGTGTGTGCAGTTCGCTGCTACTCCTATGGCATGCTGTTTTCGCTGTGTTCGCTGTGCTGCTCTACCGGCTCCTTCAAGGAGACTTACAAGGATTCCCTCCAGCGATTGAAAGCCTGGAGGGTGGTTGGTGAGCAAGGATCGAGGGAGCACTCTGTCACGGTGGTTTCTAACGAACAAGCTGGGCTGGGTGCAACGACCCGGCCTGTAAGCCGCCGCAGCTCCACAGCTCCAACCCCCAGCCCAAGCGCCGTGCTCCACCCGCTCACCGCTTAGTGCCGTCGAAGGTCCACCACGGCTCGGCTCTCCCTCACCCTCCCTCACTCGTGGGTGGGGGGCCGTGTACTGTATGCTGTTGCCATTTGACTTGTGCCGTATGCGGGGGGGCTGTCCGAAGGCAAGGTACAGAGTGCTTTCAGAGCAGTTCAATGCACCTCACAGCGCCTCGCCTCGCAGCGCCTCTCCTCACCTTGCCGATTTGCCTTGCCTCGCCACTGCAGTCCCGGCTCAGTCCCGGCTCCGTTTTAAGAGAGTAAGTATGTGTAAGTTTCCTTAAAAGTAAGGTGGTAGTGTGTGTATAGCTGTATATGCAAAAAACATGGATGTTCAATAGTTTATTTGCATGCGTGAGTATGTGTGTGAGCAACTTTTGGAAGACTGTCGGTGTGTTAACGGATGTATAGGTGTCTCACTACATATGATGAGTGAGTATATGTATGAATTACTCTATAGAACTGTTGGTGAATGAGTGGATGTGTATATAAATGGTGGAATTACTGAATTGGTTGTTGTAACTGGTATAGGCATCTCCACTTTTTTGAAAATGTTAGTTTCTATTTTTGAATATGTGTTTCAAGGGTTACTTTACAGTGAAAGGAGGTCAGTCACTCTGTCACAAGGATGGTGTCATCAGTGATGTCATGAGTGATGTCACTGACCATGTCCTGAGTGATTTAATATGTGATGTCATCAGCAGTGCATTACATGCGCAAGTTATAGTGAGTCCAACTAACTATAACGTGGGAATTTCAAAGGTTTTATGTCAGTAAAATTTCCAGGTAACTATAACTGGTGTGAAACCTATGGTTTTTTCAGTGAATTTAATAGGATTTTTTATATGCTAATTCCTAACTATAACTGGTGCGAAACCTATGGTTTTTTCAGTGAATTTCATAGGTTTTTAAATGCTAATTCCTAACTATAACTGGTGTGAAACCTATGGTTTTTTCTGTGAATGTCATAGGTTTTTTAACTGCTAATTCCTAACTTTTTATAGGGCCTCATACCTATGTGTTTTTTAGTGAATTTCTAAGGTTATTTTTTCGCAAATATCTATAGCTTAGAAAGGTATGTTTTTCTAAAAAAGAATCCTATATTGTATATTAATATAATATATATTTTTTTAAAGTATATTCATTTTTTTTTTATATATCACTCTGGAGCGCTCCCGGTGCGCGTACCGGTGAGCGCCCCGGTGCGCGTACCGGGGCGCGTCCCGTCAGCGCACCAAAAAAAAAAATAAAAAAAAATAATGAAGGAGTGAGCATGAGGAATGGGGACAAAGAGAGTGGTGTAAAGAGAAAGAGAGTTAGAGGGAGAAACACAGAGGGACTGTGTAATAGATAGTAAAACAGAGAAAAGGTATAAGAGGAAGTAACTGAGAAAAGGAAAATGAATAAGGGAGCAAAAGAAGAGAAGAAAGAGGAAGAAGACTAAAGCAGAGGTTCTGGGAGAATGTGAATAGGTGATGAAAGTAAAAGGAAGGAGAGTAAAAGATGGGGAATGGCAGGTAGTGACGGAATTAGAGAAAAGGAACAGTGGTGACGGAGGGAAAGAAAATAGCAGTGAGTGTAAGTAAAGAGGAGTGAAAGAGGGTGGATAAAAGTGAATAAGGGTAAGACATGGGCAGTGACAGAGAGAAAGAACAGAGAGAGTAAAGGAAGGAGTGTCAGAAAGGGACTAAGTGAACCAGAAAAAAAGGTAAGTGAGGAAGTGTGGATGAGCAGGGGCACCGAAAGAAGTTGAATGTGGTAGGAAAGTAAGGAAAAGAGAAGTAAATATGGAGGATAAGAATAAGTGAGGGAAGCAGAGTAAGGAAACAGGGGTGAGGTAGGGTGAGAGAAAAGTAGTGAGGTTAAAGCAAAGGGTGATGACAAACTACATTTTGTAGTTACACTTACCATATAATTAATGAAAACTTACTTGCATGTTTAAACTATACTTTGTATCTGTGAAAGACAAAAGAAAAAACAAGTTATAATTAGTAAAATATATATTTTAAAATAGAAGAAACAGGTCAAGAGGTAAAAAATCAAAAAAAGTGTACTAAGAAATAAAACAATAGTGAAGGATACAAAAACAGAAATAAAGTAATGTAGAAAGACAAAAAAGAGGGAAAAAGAAATAGAAGGAGAGCAAATTACTGAAGATAAGTAAGATACTAAAAGAATGTGAGATACCAAAACGAAATCAGGAAAGAGAAGAAAGTAAAAGGAAAATGAGTGAAAAGGAAAGGAGTCTAAATGAGGATCCATTAATAAGAAAGAGGAATGGAAGATGACTGAGAGTGAGTGAAGGGGAGTCACAGAGTGAAGGGATGAAAGGAATGAGGTTAATATAGAATGATAGAGGAAAAAGGAGTGAGAAAGTAAGTACACAGAAAGACAAAGGGATGGACTGAGTGAACTGCAGTACAATGAGTGAAGAAAGGAAACAGAGTAAAGGAGCAAAAGAAGGAAAGGGAGGGGAAGAGAACTAAAGCAGTGGTACTGAGAGAATGTGAGAAACCTGAAAAGTGGTGCAAGGGAGAGAGGAAATGCAGACAGTTGAAATTGGATTGAGGAGTTGTGAAAGAAGTGGAGTAAAGGAACAGCGATGAAACAAAGTGAAAGAAAGGCAGTGTAAGTGAGTAAAGAGAGCTAAATAAGGGTGGAAAAAGGAAAATGAGTGTGAGACAATGGGAATACAATATAAATCACACAATGCAAACTATAGAATGACTTATACAATATGTTACATTGTTTATTTTTGCTGTTCTCAGAATATATTGAATTTCACTAAAATTAGTGAGTTCAAACTCTTCATCATATAACAGCGGGGAAAAAAACACAATCTAAAAGATTGTGTTTAAAAAAAACCATAACAAAAACCATTCACTTACTTTTCCGTGAGGCCAAATAGTAGACAGTGAAGGTCCTTTTGGTGGAAAAAAGTCTGCTGTTCTCTATAACTTCCATTTCATCGACTTCCTATGAAAAAAGATCTAAGAACATCATACCCACACTTTCCTTACGGCCAAATAGTGTCAGATATATGAGTATTTTTTACTATGAAATCCACTTACAGTACCTATATGAGATAAATAATGTTAAACATTAGACTAACTAACTAACTAACTTTTATTAACTACTCCTGTCTTCAAAGGCCAATTACCTTTACTAAAACTTTGGTTTTAAAAACACTAGGTAAGAATTTTTAAAGTCATTAGGCAAACGTTGTTTATAAGTCAAATGAGAATCATTGCAGTAACTCCAACCTTTTTGACATTTTAAGTAGCATGTATAATGTCCTGATGTTGTCGAAGGACCGTCATGATAAACAATAGCTACAGTTGTAAAAGTTCTTCCTGAAATTGATAACTGAGAAGCCACAACATTTTTGATACAAGTTGTCAATTTAGTTCCATCAGGTCTACATCGTTGGAAAACTAAAATGATATACTGACCATAACTTTTTATAAATAATGTGGATAGCATTGGACACTTACATTGGGTACACACCATATTATGATCTGCTGCTTGAACTAGATTTTTAAATGACACTGATTTACAGTCTGGTAAAGTCAAATATATAAATCTTTCAGTGTTTATTCTAGTAGTACTTGATGAACTACAGTTGTGGCAGTCATGCTGCCATTGATAAGAAAGGCTAAAAAGATTATCTACATCTTCACCTTCATCTTCCAAAACACCAAACATATATGTTAAAAATTCCTGACAATCCTGCTGAATGTTCTGTGAAAATTTATCTTGACCAGAACACATATCTAAAATATTTCGAATTTCTTTTACACTTTCTATTTTTGCTCTATCACTGCTACATTTCTCAAACACAGAATTCAATAAACCACACAATCTTTGATCCCGATTTTCAACAATCTGTTCTTGTAAAGTTTGAAGAAAAAAAACAACATTAACCACTACATTAGCATAGCAGTTGACACCAGAACTGTTTTCAAACTGAAATCCAACATTTTCATCAGAATCCTTTTTTTCTGTTTTGAATTACAGTTCCATCTACTTTTTGTCTTTTTGCTACTACCTCACTGCAATTATTCTCATTTCTTCTTTTTCGGCCTACCACACGTTTTTCGAACAGAGGATATTGAGGCAAATGTGGAGCATACTCTCTTCTTAACCTATTGCATTCTTGAACACAATCTAGATCTGCACAAATCTTTGTCTCATCACACTCAATCAAGTACAATCCTGATAAAGTTCTGACTTGTGATAATGCCACATATGCCATACCCTCTTTAAATAGAGTTCTTCCAATGTTCACCAAAGCACTATCTACACTTAAACCTTGAGATTTATGAATTGTCACCGCATATGCCAAACAAACAGGAAACTGTTTTCGGCGAACATATACATCTTTTACAAGCAAAAATCTAGCAGAACAACGACTGATTTGTTGTACTTGCTCAATGCCAACAAATTTAATTTTGAAAAATTCAATTCCATGTCTATTTCTATAATTCACAAAATCAACAACATAACCCATTGCTCCATTTACCAGACCTCGTTCAACATTTAAATTCCTTCTCAAAATGATACGACAATTTAAACACACATTCAGAGTCTTTTCAAAACCAGCTGTTTTAGAAATACTTTTCTCTAATGAATCCAATTTTGTTTTAAAATTTTCTGACAAAACAATTGTTGCACCCATATGCTCTATTTTATCTATTGCTTCCAGTTTCACAATTTCTTCATTTTCTAACTTTAACATTTTGTTGTTGAAGATGGAACGTTCTTGCAGAGTTGGCATCAAACATATCCCAGATTTCTTCGCAGTCATTTAAAAAAAAATATTCTCTGGAAGAATGTTTTCCTTTGGATACAAATTTGAAATTAATCGAGCATGTAAAGCTTCTTTCCCAAGCTCACTTACTTTTCCGATTCTTACATCTTGTAGAATATTTTTATAATCTTCATCCTTTGCCTGTCGCATATTTTGAAGCAGTTCAGCATATTTAAAATGTAACCATATATTAACGTTTCCAATGCTTCCAAGCGACTGCCTGGTATCTTCATGTGTAAGCATTTTAAACACTGGTTGTCCTTTTACTGGAGTCAACTGCAGTAGATCTCCAAAAACAATAATGTGTTTTCCTCCAAATAACACATCATACTCTGTTCTAAGAATTTCTTGCATTTTCAAATGCACAAAAGCAAGCATTAGATTTGAGACCATGCTTACTTCATCAATGATAAGAAGTTTCATTTTCTTCAAGACTCTGGAAACTTCAGAACACGCATCTCCAGATAGCTTGATGTAGAGTAATCCCTTTAATGTTATGTGCTGCCAGTCCAGTTGGAGCAGTTACAACACAAGACAGCGGTGATTTAGTCCTTTTCTGCAAATAAGTTGCAATGGCTTTAATCAGAAAACTTTTTCCTGTTCCTGCTACTCCACTTACGTACAGTCGAACAGGCTTAAATGATGTACATGAGCACACTTTTTTCTCATGTCTGAATCCATGTTCAATCTGTTCTGTAACTTCGTCATATATCTTTTTCTGCTCAACGTTTAGTTGCTTTACCAAATCTTTTAAGTTAACTACATCCTCTTGAGCTTGTTCCATAGCTCTTTCCATCTCATCCATGGCAGTTGCAGCTTCATTTTGGATAATTGATCCTCCTAGTGGATCCTGACTCAATGAAGTGGAACTCTGACTGTCTTGAGAACTGTCTCTAGCAATCACTTCAGCAATTGTGGTTTCTTGCTCTATTTCTTCGTTCAACATTTGCAGATAATTTGGAAAAACAGGACATTCTATGGTATCCTTAGTTGCATTAAAAGAGTCTTCATAACAGAGAACATCTCCTAGTAGTTCCTCCTCTGTACGCCATGGCTTAAAGAGTTGCAAAAGAGCTAAATAGTAAAATTCTCTTTTGTCTGGAGCTTCGCAACTCAATTTTCGATGATTAATCAAATGGCCTTTTCTCTGCTTCACTAGACATCCTTCATTCCCAATGACAGCATATTTTCCATTATTGATATCTTCTGTGACGTTCCTCTTATAACTGTAGTTTTGCAGAACTTCATACAAACAAGTGTTCTCAAGGTGAGTACTTCTATTTGGATAGTATGTATCCAACATGTTTGTCTTCAAAATATCTGTACTGTTTGGTTCTTTCTCCGCCAAATATTCAATTTCTTGTACAGATTTCAAAACTCGGTTTCGTGTTGCAGCAAGACCTAGACTCACCCAAATGATTGTTCTTGATTTGGCATAGAGACTTGCTGATGATAACCGATCAGAACATTCATATGCTCCAATTTCTCGATGCGACAACATCTTCAGACTGAAACTGTATAATTTCTTGCTTAGACTCTTTTCATGTGAAATGTCCTCCCACATTTCCTTCACTTCTGTCTTTTCTTTTTTTGTGATGTAAGATTTCACATATCGAGCCACAGCAATAGAGTTGTCAGCAACGAACTGAATATTCATGTTAGCATTCCACATGGACAAAATCACTGGGTTGTTGTCGTTGATGTACTTGGACTCTTTGTTTCTTTTTAAATGATATGTATTTTTGGGTTATTTCCTCGTCACAGTATGTCGTAGAGATGACATCAAATTATTTACTCTTCCCTTAGAAATCACTGGTGGTGGTAACGCAAAACGACATTTCGTGTAGTACTTTTCCTTGTTTTTGAATTTTCGACTACAGTACTTTCCACAACGATGAGATTCAAAACGTAAAACTTGTTGCCCTAAACTGTTTTCTTCAGTAGTTTTCGGAACAGCACATGTTGAATACTCTTCAATGAAACTCATCACTGTTTCATCTGAATCTGATCCAAATTTGGGTGCATCTTAAATCCATAACAACATATGTATATGAGGAGCACCTCTCGCTTGATATTCCTTCCTCCAAAAGAAATCCAAAACATCTCCAAGGAGAGGATTTTTTTTGTTGGTAATAAAAGACATCATAGCTTCAAATCTATGATTGAAATATCTGCAAACATTCACTGGATCCAAAGAACACTGTTCTCCAGGTGTTTTCAATTCTATATTTTGTATGTTTCCATTTGCCTCTCGTAGAAATTGAAGTAAGTCGTCCCATGCATACTCAGCACAGCTAAGAGTGAGGAAGCATGTAGGAGTTCCTAAGTTACTTAGCATACATATCAATTCCCCATGACGACGGAACCAATACTCGTTTGTTCCACGCTGACATGCCATGAGATTGATTAGCTGAGATTCCAAAATACTGTCTTTCAGATTGACTTTCTCCATAAAGTCCCTCGCCGAACCATTTTACAGATGAACTCCACTTTTCAGTATATGATCAACTGCATAAGAAAGCCCAGACATATCACTTTCATACAGTAGATGAAACAAATACGGAATGCATTGACGAAATCTTGGATCTTCAGCATATAATCTTAAAGTCCGGTATTCAGCTTCAGGAATTTGAACTGGTCGATCGTCGTATCGTCCACCTCGACCTGTTGGAAATAACTGTGGAAAACAACGAGCTTCCAAACTTTCTTCCCATACACTAATAGGACTTCCTTTTACTGCTTTTATTTGAAACAAGTCAATTGCATTCCCCATTACTTCTTTGGAATGCAAAGGATGAACAGTATAATGTTAATATATTTCTTCACTTCTAGACACTTACATCTTTATAGTACTCATTGTTTTTGACCAAATACAACAATGCCTTTTTGACTTTCCTAACATCCACTAAATCTTGCCAGATTTTCTTACTCTTTGTCGGAACCCGATTAACTAGAATAACCAGAGGATCCTCTTCTACTCTTTCTACACCAATTGTATCAATATTTTTCTTGACATCTAGAGGCAAATAAACAACTCTTCCCTTTAATCCTCTTTGTAAATCTGTAGGAGGTAATTTCCCTATCTTAGGCTCCATGCGAACAATAGCTTGAAAAGGATGGACACATTGAATCAAAATTGATTCTTAAGTATTTAAATCCATCAATTCAGAAGGAATATATATCAACTGAAGATTATTATGAGCAGCTCTAGCAGGCATTCTATTTTCATTTAATTTTTTCAAACAATAATTACAAATAAGCTGATCAAAACTCAAATCAAAAGAATTGTCCACCAACAAATAAGTTACAAAATCCTTCCATTCACTATTATTTTCCAATTCACATTTTGCATATAAATCAACTAACCTAGTCTGAATCTTATAATGAGTCCGTCGACAACACACTTAAGGTAAATTAGGCCTTTCACTTGATTTCACCTTAAACTTGGTAATTTCCTTGTCAAACTTTTCTGTACTTTAAATCTGTACATTGTCTTCCACATTACCATCCATTACTATATCCATTTCTACACTGTCCTCTTTGTTCCCAAAATTACAAAACTCAATTTCTTCACAAATAGTCTTCACATCTACTTCAGATCCATGCAAAAGAGCACTGTTTAACTGTTTAAGCTTAAGTGCTGGACTTTTTGCATAATACAACCTTCTCACTAATTTCCTCACCTTATTATGATGCGCTGCTAACATCCTAAAATGATGAAAAACACTCTGACATACTTTTCTAGAAAGACAAGCCAGTGAATGAGCATGCAAACCTGTGTTTTCTATCACTATGCAAGGATCTAACTTTTGCAAGATCTTCATTTTTTGTTTTAGACTTTTCTTACTATATGTACGTAAGAAATTTCGAAGCAAATCAATTGAATCCTGTCGCACACTACAAATACTACTGCACTTCCATGTGTACACAGGACCCTTAGTACGTCCCCTTAAAACTTCATCAGCTAACACCTCTTCTGCATCTCTAGACACAAGTTTCTCTTTTTCCATCAAACAACCATCTTTCACCTCATATGCTCGACCACTGGTGTCAACTGCATGGACCAAATCATTTTCCTGAAAGTAACTCTCCTCATTAAAAAATGTCTCAGAACTTGAACTATGCATCCATTCTCCAGAAAATACTTCACAAAAATTAGTCCGATTAATTATTCTTTTCCATCTACTATTCGATTTGAAAACATCAATTGCCTTATTAAGTATCCTAGATCTATTGATTACTAAAATAAATAATTTTTTCTTAACTTCAAAAGCCTGATCAACAATCTTCTCTACACTTTTATTTTTCTTGTAAAAAGCAGCTCTCTGTTTACCTTTCTTTTCATTTTTTAGCTAATTTAAAACTACCCTATTGCGAAACATTCATCTACGAATGTCCCTAAATTGATTTAACCTTCTATTGCTATCCATATTCTTCGCTCCTGCTCCAATAGAGACATTTTTTGAGGGCCTCTCCTTCCTTTTCAAATTTGCTCTCTCCTTCTGGATCTTCACATTACCGTTAACATTTGTTTTTGTTTTACATATGTTGCGAAAAAAAGACTTAGTTGTCTTACCAGGACCTTTTTGGGTGTTTTTTCAAGTACTTGTTGTAGAGGATTCCTTTACTTCCGTTGCTAATTTTGAAATTTTCCGTATGGTATTTTTTCTTCTCCTTTGCCTTGACGGCATTTTTGCTTACTTTTTAAATGTTGATTTCAATCTGTGGTAAAGAAAAAAATAACACATTATAGACCACTATTAGGAAACAACAAAGCAATAACAATAAGCAAACGATATAAACACTAATTTGCAACATATCTAAGTTTATACCACAGCAACTATATAACTAGGAGTAAGACACAAACCAACAGCTAAGAAACTCAGGGCCTTATTTATGAAGGCCTTCCGCCACCGGTGCGTCACTTTTTTCACATGTTAAAAGTGACACACCGGCGCCACAAGGCAATCATAAATAAGGTCCAAATGTAAATACAATTAATTGGCCACCAAAATCGTTTTTGGAATAACATTTAAAAAACACAGCGCAGGACCTATGTACAAGCATTCAATTTCACTACTGAAACCTCACTGTTTCACAAAATACAAATCCCCTATCTTACAAATGTTCATAGCAAGCATTATCAAAAAGCAAGACACAAACCAACAGCACAGAAACTCAGGGCCTTATTTATGGAGGCCTTGTGCCACCGGTGCGTCACTTTTGTCCCATGTTAAAAGTGACGCACCGGCGCCACAAGGAAATTATAAATAACACCCAAATAAAAATACCATTGATTTGCCCCCAAAATCGTTTTTTGAATAATATTTTAGAAACACAGCGCAGGACCTATGTACAAGCATTCAATTTCACTACTGATACCTCACTGTTTCACAAAATACAAATCCCCTATCTTGCAAATATACATAGCAAGCATTATCAAAAAGCAAGACACAAACCAACAGCAAAGAAACTCAGGGCCTTATTTATGGAGGCCTTGCGCCAACGGTACGTCACTTTTGTCCCATGTAAAAAGTGACGCACCAGCACCACAAGGCAATCATAAATAACACCCAAATGTAAATACCATTGATTTGCCCCAAGATCGTTTTTTGAATAACATTTTAGAAACACAGCGCAGGACCTATGTACAAGGACCTATGCACACGCCCTCCCCTCTGAGGATTACATTCTACAGGGAGACCTCAATTTCCACCTGGAAAAGAGCAACAACAGTAACACTACCACCCTTCTGGACAATCTCGCCAATCTCGGACTCAAACAACTTGTAAACACCCCCACCCACTACGCAGGACACACACTCGACCCTATCTTCACCTCCAGCAAGCACATCTCCTTCAATCACACCACAGCTCTCCATTGGACGGACCACAGTTGCCTCCACTTCAAATCCAAAAAGACAATGATCCACAACCACCCTCAACCAACTCTGCGAAGAAACTGGAGCAAAATCACCATCGACCAGATCTCCACATCGCTTCTTGAAAACCCTCGTGCCTATTCGTCGAACCCTCACCAAGCCGCCATCAACCTCACGCAATGGTTAACCCACAGCGCCGACAAACTAGCTCCCTTGAAAAAACATCCAATCAAGCAAGGCAGCAAAAACGCCCCCTTGTTCAACAATGACCTTAAGAAATCCAAGAAGCTCTGTCGTTCCCTTGAGAAAACTTGGAAAAAAGACCCAAACACTTCCACCCATGCCGCCTTCAAAAATGCCACCCGCAAACACCACCAACTAATCCAGACAATCAAGAAATCAGCACTCAAAGACCGACTAGACAACAACGCCCACAACAGCAAGGAACTATTCAACATCGTCAAAGAATTCACCAACGCCACCGCCAGCTCCAACGACATCTCCCCCTCTCAAGTCCTCTGCGACTCCCTCGCCTCATTCTTCCATAACAAAATCACCGACATTCATAACAGCTTTGACAACCAACCCGTAGACCAGTCCATCCCACTCACCTCCGAACCTATACCCCCTCCGAATAACCTTTACGACTGGGACCCAATCACCACTGAAGACACCATTCGCCTGATGAACTCCATCCACTCAGGATCCCCAACAGACCCATGCCCCCACCACATCTTCAACAAAGCAAACTCCATTATCGCACCCCATCTCCGAGACGTCATCAACTTCTCCCTCAACTCCGCCACATTCCCAGAAAGCTGGAAACACGCTGAACTAAGCGCCCTTCTGAAGAAACCCACAGCAGACCCCACCGAACTCAAAAACTACCACCCCATCTCGCTCCTCCCATTCCCTGCCAAAGTCATTGAGAAAGCCGTCAACAATCAGCTCGCCGCCTTCCTCGAAACCAACAAATCCCTTGACTCCTCACAGTCTGGATTCCGAGCCAAACACAGCACCGAGACCGCCCTCATCGCAGCAACAGAGGACATTCGAACACTTCTGGACAACGGAGACACAGTCGCCCTCATCCTCCTTGACCTCTCCGCAGCCTTCGACACTGTCTGTCATAGCACCCTTATACAACGCCTCAGCAACATCGGAATTTAAGGAAAAGCATTGGACTGGATCATCTCGTTCCTAGCTGGAAGAACACAGAGAGTCCGCCTCCCACCTTTTAAGTCAGAGGTCACCGAAGTCATCTGCGGCGTCCCACAAGGATCTTCTCTCAGCCCTACCCTCTTCAACGTATACATGAGCCCCCTCGCAACCATCGCACGTCAACACAACCTCAACATCATCTCCTACGCTGATGACACTCAACTGATCCTCTCCCTCACCAAAGACCCAAACACCGCCAAAACCAACCTACACGAAGGGATGAAAGAAGTAGTCAAGTGGATGAAGCACAGCCGTCTTAAACTGAACTCGGACAAAACGGAAGTCCTCATCTTAGGTACATCCCCTTCCGCCTGGGACGACTCTTGGTGGCCAACGGCCCTAGGAAAAGCTCCCATACTGACGGACCACGCACGGAACCTGGGCATCATCCTGGACTCCTCACTCTCGATGACCAGACAAGTCAACGCCGTCTCATCATCATGCTTCAACATCCTACGCATGCTCAAAAAAACATTTCGCTGGATCCCCACCGAAACAAGAAAAACGGTCACCCACGCACTGGTCACAAGCCGACTGGACTATGGAAACACCCTGTACGCCGGTACCACCACAAAACTTCAGAAAAAACTCCAACGCATCCAAAACGCTTCAGCCAAACTCATACTAGACATCCCCCGCTCAGACCACATTTCCGATCACCTGAAAGACCTTCACTGGCTCCCCGTCAACAAGAGGATAACGTTCTATCTCCTCACCACCGCACACAAAGCCCTCTACGAACTTGGTCCCGAATGCCTCAACACGCCCCTTTCCTTTTACACCCCCACCCACCAGCTACGTTCGTCCAACCAAGCCCTCGCCGCTGTTCTGCGCATCCACAAAGCCACCATGGGGGGAAGATCCTTCTCCTACTTAGCGGCCAAAACCTGGAATTCCCTTCCCATCCACCTCCACCTTACTCAAAACCACCTAACCTTCAGAAAACAGCTTAAAACCTGGATATTCGATAAATAAATCTCCCCCCCTTCCTCAAGCGCCTTGAGACCCTATGGGTATGTAGTGCGCTATGTACGTTTTTTGACTTGACTTGACTTGACAAGCATTCAATTTCACTACTGAAACCTCACTGTTTCACAAAATACAAATCCCCTATCTTGCAAATATACGTAGCAAGCATTATCAAAAAGGAAGACACAAACCAACAGCAAAGAAACTCAGGGCCCTATTTATGGAGGCCTTGCGCAACTGGTGCGTCACTTTTGTCCCATGTTAAAAGTGACGCACTGGCGCCACAAGGCAATCATAAATTAGACCCAAATGTAAATACCATTGATTTGCCCCCCAAATCGTTTTTTGAATAACATTTTAGAAACACAGTGCAGGACCTATTTACAAGCATTCAATTTCACGACTGAAACCTCACTGTTTCACAAAATACAAATCCTCTATCTTGCAAATGTTCATAGCAAGCGTTATCAAAAAGCAAGACAGAAATCAACAGTAAAGAAACTCAGGACCTTATTTATGAAGGCCTTCCACCACCGGTGCATCACTTTTTTCCCATGTTAAAAGTGACGCTCCAGCGCCACAACGCAATCATAAATAAGGTCCAAATGTAAATACCATTGATTTGCCACCAAAATTGTTTTTGCAATAACATTTAAAAAACACAGCGCAGGACCTATGTACAAGCATTTAATTTCACTACTGAAACCTCACTGTTTCACAAAATACAAATCCCCTGTCGTACAAATGTTCATAGAAAGCATTATCAAAAAGCAAGACACAAACCAACAGCAAAGAAACTCAGGGCCTTATTTATGAAGGCCTTCCGCCACCGGTGCGTCACTTTTTTCCCATGTTAAAAGTGACGCACCGGCGCCACAAGGCAATCGTAAATAAGGCCCAAATGTAAATACCATTAATTGGCCACCAAAATCGTTTTTGGAATAACATTTAAAAAACACAGCGCAGGACCTATGTACAAGCATTCAATTTCACTACTGAAACCTCACGGTTTCACAAAATACAAATCCCCTATCTTACAAATGTTCATAGCAAGCATTATCAAAAAGCAAGACACAAACCAACAGCAAAGAAACTCAGGGCCTTATTTATGGAGGCCTTGCGCCACCGGTGCGTCACTTTTGACCCATGTTGAAAGTGACGCACCGGCGCCACAAGGCAATCATAAATAACACCCAAATGTAACTACCATTGATTTCCCCCCAAAATCGTTTTTTGAATAACATTTTAGAAACACAGCGCAGTACCTATGTACAAGCATTCAATTTCACTATTGAAACCTCACTGTTTCACAAAATACAAATCCCCTATCTTGCAAATATACATAGCAAGCATTATCAAAAAGCAAGACACAAACTAACAGCAAAGAAACTCAGGGCCTTACCTATGGAGGCCTTGCGCCACCGGTACGTGACATTTGTCCCATGTTAAAAGTGACGCACGGCTCCACAAGGCAATCATAAATAACACCCAAATGTAAATACCATTGATTTGCCCCCAAAATAGTTTTTTAATAACATTTTAGAAACACAGCGCAAGACCTATGTACAAGCATTCAATTTTACTACTGAAACCTCACTGTTTCACAAAATACAAATCCCCTATCTTGCAAATATACATAGCAAGCATTACCAAAAAGCAAGACAGAAACCAATAGCAAAGAAACTCAGGGCCTTATTTATGAAGGCCTTGCGCTACCGGTGCGTCACTTTTTTCCCATGTTAAAAGTGACGCACTGGCGCCACAAGGCAATCATAAATAAGGCCCAAATGTAAATACCATTGATTTGCCCCCAAAATCGTTTTTTGAATAACATTTTAGAAACACAGCGCAGGACCTATGTACAAGCATTTCAATTTCACTACTGAAACCTCACAGTTTCACAAAATACAAATCCTCTATCTTGCAAATGTTCATAGCAAGCATTAACAAAAAGCAAGACAGAAATCAACAGCAAAGAGACTCAGGACCTTATTTATGAAGGCCTTCCACCTCCGGTGCATCACTTTTTTCCATGTTAAAAGTGACGCTCCAGCGCCACAACACAATCAAAAATAAGGCCCAAATGTAAATACAATTGATTTGCCACCAAAATCGTTTTTGGAATAACATTTAAAAAACACAGCGCAGGACCTATGTACAAGCATTCAATTTCACTACTGAAACCTCACTGTTTCACAAAAGACAATTCCTCTATCTTGCATATTTTAATATCATTTGGAAAAGGGGGTGGTGATGAACAGAGTGTCTGAATTAAGTAGACCACTCTTACCCAGTCCAAAGATCAGGGCTTGTTCCATCACCCTTATTTAGCTCACTGCACCATCCCAGCTCAGAACCTGGCTATATGCAAATTAGTCTGTCCCTGGCCCAGTGCATCATGGGAACAGGGCAAACCAAACTACCAAGCCAATTCTTCACCGGAAAGGAGACAAGCTTCCGGGGACCGGTTTCTGGCATTTCAGCTGTCGTCGGCCCGGCTTGCTTGAATCCTGATGGTGCAGTGAGCAAGGGACTCACATCTGAGCATACCCTTCCACGCTTATGGTGGACAAAACGATTCAGAAAAGGGGGTGGTGATGGACAGAGTATCTGAATTAAGCAGAACACTCCTACCCAGTCAACAGATCAGGGCTTGATCCATCACCGTTTTTGAGCTCACTGCACCATCCCAGCTCAGAACCTGGCTACATGCAAATTAGTCTGTCCCTGGCCCAGTGCATCATGGGAACAGGGCAGACCAAACTACCAAGCCAATTCTTTTACTAGAAAGGAAACAAGCTTCCGGGGACCGGTTTCTGGCATTACAGCCGTCTTCGGCCCGGCTTGCTTGAATCCTGATGGTGCAGTGAGCAAGGGACTCACATCTGAGCATACCCTTCCACGCTTATGGTGGACAAAACGATTCAGAAAAGGGGGTGGTGATGGACTAAGTATCTGAATTAAGCAGAACACTCCTACCCAGTCAACAGATCAGGGCTTGATCCATCACCATGTTTTAGCTCACTGCACCATCCCAGCTCAGAACCTGGCTACATGCAAATTAGTCTGTCCCTGGCCCAGTGCATCATGGGAACAGGGCAGACCAAACTACCAAGCCAATTCTTTTACTGGAAAGGAAACAAGCTTCCGGGGACCGGTTTCTGGCATTACAGCCGTCTTCGGCCCGGCTTGCTTGAATCCTGATGGTGCAGTGAGCAAGGGACTCACATCTGAGCATACCCTTCCACGCTTATAGTGGACAAAACGATTCAGAAAAGGGGGTGGTGATGGACAGAGTATCTGAATTAAGCAGAACACTCCTACCCTGTCAACAGATCAGGCCTTCATCCATCACCGTTTTGTAGCTCACTGCACCATCCCAGCTCCGAACCTGGCTACATGCAAATTAGTCTGTCCCTGGCCCAGTGCAACATGGGAACAGGGCAGACAAAACTATCAAGCCAATTCTTTTACTGGAAAGGAAACAAGCTTCCGGGGACCGGTTTCTGGCATTACAGCCGTCTTTGGCCCGGCTTGCTTGAATCCTGATGGTGCAGTGAGCAAGGGACTGACATCTGAGCATACCCTTCCACGCTTATGGTGGACAAAACGATTCAGAAAAGGGGATGGTGATGGACGGAGTATCTGAATTAAGCAGAACACTCCTACACAGTCAACAGAGCAGGGCTTGATCCATCACCGTTTTATAGCTTACTGCACCATCCCAGCTCAGAACCTGGCTACATGCAAATTAGTCTATCCCTGGCCCAGTGCATCATGGGAACAGGGCAGACCAAACTACCAAGCCAATTCTTTTACTGGAAAGGAAACAAACTTCCGGGGACCGGTTTCTGGCATACAGCCGTCTTCGGCCCGGCTTGCTTGAATCCTGATGGTGCAGTGAGCAAGGGACTCACATCTGAGCATACCCTTCCACGCTTATGGTGGACAAAACAATTCAGAAAACGGGGTGGTGATGGACAGAGTATCTGAAATTACCAGAACACTCTGTATAATGTGGCACAGGGGCTTACAAAGTGACGCATCTACCTAGATGCTTCACTTTGTAAATATGACCGAATAAGGTGTATTTTTTACAGCACTGGTGCGTCACAAAAAGTGACGCTCCTGTGGCGTTAAAGTGACGCATGGCCTCATAAATGAGGCCTTCAGTCTTCTAGTCATGCGTCATATTAAATTTATGACGTATTATGTCGGAAGTTCTTACAGATACGTCAGTATTTCAGACGTATCTGTAAGCGCAAAAGTGATGCATTGCTGGAGAGTGTCTCAAAAATGATGCAACTCCAGCAATGCATCCTTTCACATGGAGCCAGGCCCCATGTGAAAGGGCCTGCACGCCTGCTGTGAAACAAGTGTAAGATTTGGACGCAACAGCGTCATAAAAGTGACGCAGTGATATCTCATAGATTTCACTGTGTCACCTCTACGACCCTTTCTTGCATCAATACATCCCTTTTGCGTACATTATACCTGACATAGGAATAATGTGGCGCAGGGGCTAACAAAGTGACACATCTACCTAGATGCGTCACTTTGTAAGTATGACTGAATAAGGTGCATTATTTACAGCACTGGTGCGTCACAAAAAGTGACGCACCGGTGGCGTTAAAGTGACGCATGGCCTCATAAATGAGGCCTTCAGTCTTCTAGTCATGCGTCATATTAAATATATGACATATTATGTTGGAAGTACTTACAGATACGTCAGTATTTCAGACGTATCTGTAAGCGCAAAAGTGATGCATTGATGGAGTGTGTCACACAAATGATGCAACTCCAGCAATGCATCCTTTCACATGGGGCCAGGCCCCATGTGAAAGGGCTTGCATCAGTCTTACGCCTGCTGTGATACAGGCGTAAGATTTGGACACAACAGCGTCATAAAAGTGACGCAGTGATATCTCATAGATTTCACTGCATCACCTCTACGACCCTTTCTTGCGTCAATACGTCCCTTTTACATACATTACACCTGACGTAGGTATAATGTGGCGCAGGGGCTAACAAAGTGACACATCTACCTAGATGCGTCACTTTGTAAATATGACTGAATAAGGTGCATTATTTACTGCACTGGTGCGTCACAAAAAGTGACGCACCGGTGGCGTTAAAGTGACGCATGGCCTCATAAATGAGGCCTTCAGTCTTCTACTCATGCGTCATATTAAATTTATGACGTATTATGTCGGAAGTTCTTACAGATACGTCAGTATTTCAGACGTATCTGTAAGCGCAAAAGTGACGCATTGCTGGAGTGTGTCTCAAAAATGATGCAACTCCAGCAATGCATCCTTTCACATGGGGCCAGGCCCCATTTGAAAGGGCCTGCACGCCTGCTGTGAAACAAGTGTAAGATTTGGACGCAACAGCGTCATAAAAGTGACGCAGTGATATCTCATAGATTTCACTGTGTCACCTCTACGACCCTTTCTTGCATCAATACATCCCTTTTGCATACATTATACCTGACGTAGGTATAATGTGGCGCAGGGGCTAACAAAGTGACACATCTACCTAGATGCGTCACTTTGTAAGTATGACTGAATAAGGTGCATTATTTACAGCACTGGTGCGTCACAAAAAGTGACGCACCGGTGGCGTTAAAGTGACGCATGGCCTCATAAATGAGACCTTCAGTCTTCTACTCATGCGTCATATTAAATATATGACATATTATGTCGGAAGTACTTACAGATACGTCAGTATTTCAGACGTATCTGTAAGCGCAGAATTGATGCATTGCTGGAGTGTGTCACAAAAATGATGCAACTCCAGCAATGCATCTTTTCTTACCCTTCCACACCCCCGTTCCTTTTCAACATTTTCTTTGAATATCCACATTCCCCATATTCACTCTCCTTCTCCTTACTTTCCTTCCCAACACTCACCTTCTTTCAGTCCCCCTACTTCACTTCCTTACTCCTCTCATACCTTTCTGTTCTTTCTTACTCATTTTTCTTTCCATTATCAATGCACTCCACTTCACTTACTCTTTTTCATTTTTTTAAGAATATAGCTCTTCGATGAGAATTGGAGGTAGTTCTGAAAATAACTTTTTTTTCATCTTTTTTCTTTTTTTAAGAATAGAAACAAAAACAGGGAATGGAAACTGCTCAACAGGAGCAAAAAAAAACAAAAAAATTAGGGCTGGGAACGGCAGCGATGGTTCTCCAATGCTCGAACCATGAGCAGGACACTTTGCTCCCCAAAGGTAAGGAGTTGATCGCAGTATCTGCATTTCAGGACACCTTTGTTGAATGCAGGTTGTATATTTGGAACCAGCTCCTGTGATTGCCCCCACACAGAAGTAGTTGCTCCTCCGGTGGATGTAGAGTTCCCATCACTGGGGACCTCTTGTGCCAGAGCCCTGACACTTTCCCGGGCTCAATTCTGGGGGTGCCTCCTCTCCACATGGCGTATCATTGTGAAGTTCCCAACACAGAAGTAGTTGCTCCTCCGGTGGATGTAGAGTTCCCATCACTGGGAACCTCTTGTGCCAGAGCCCTGACACTTTCCCGGGCGAAATTCTGGGGGTGCCTCCTCTCCACATGGCGTATCATTGTGAAGTTCCCAAAAGAATATTTCTTTTTGGGGTCACCCCGTGACAGGACTTTTTTGATTGATCCTGCACTCCACTTTTGGAGCTTTCACCTTTTTCTGTCCATCTGGTATGGAAAAAAATTTCCAGATGAAATGCTCTTTCACCTTTGGCTGAGGAGGCTCTTCATCGATGAATTCAGGCTCATCTTCACTGCTGGATGGTCTGGCAGCCATGATTAACCAAGCAAGATGGAAGAGAAAAAAAGGCAGGTCATTCAGTCACAAAAGTGAAAGAAGAAGTGAAGGAAATGGGTGGGGATATCAACTTTGTAAAAAAAACTGTTAGCAACCAATGAAAAGTATTATTTTAAGGTCACATGACTTGACGCGCTGACGCTGCGCGCACCGGAGCGCTTTCGGGTGCGCATACGCGGCACGAACGTAGGCGCTTCCCGGGCGCACACGCAGGGCGAACGTAGGCGCATACGCGGCGCGAACATAGGTGCTTCTGGGGCGCATACACGGCACGAACGTAAGCGCTTCTGAGGCGCATATGCGGCGCGAACGTAGGCGCTTACGGGGGCACTTACACGGCGCGCCGAAGTGACGTTTTGATAGTTTCACGGAAATGCAAAATTATTTTAATTTCCTTATTCAAAAAAACTGCTTTTATATGTATGGTACTAAATGTCTGGCGTTATTATTTACTCTTCATTCATATTTTTTTACACGAACGCAAGTAGCGCTCTGGGTGCGCTTTCCGTAGAGCTTACCGATGCGCGGACCCAGATCGCCCCAAAAAAAAATGATAAAAAAAAATAAAATATATTATTATAAAAATAAATAATACTAATTAATACTCACACAAATCAGCAAATTAAAAAAAAATCGTAGGTTACAAACTCGATATAGAAAGGAATTAGCATTTAAAAAACCTATGAAATTCAGTGAAAAAACAATAGGTTTCACACCAGTTATAGTTAGGAATTAGCATTTAAAAAACCTGTTAAATTCACTGAAAAAACCATAGGTTTCACACCAGTTATAGTTACCTGGAAATTTTACTGACATAAACCATTGAAATTCCCACATTATAGTTAGTTGGACTCACTATAATTTGCGCGCCTGCAATGCACTGCTGATGATGTCACATATTACATCACTCATGACATGGTCAGTGACATCACTCATGACATCACTGATGACACCATCCAGTGAATGTGTGTCTTACTGAAAAATAAAACGTGACGAGCCGCTAATATTTCTGCCCAAAATCCTTCATTGAGTCGTTTTTTCAAAGGATTTATTGCTTCCAGTCCACCATAGCTAACAAACGCGTTTCCGCCGTCCGGCCTTTGTCAATGTCAGCGTGCTCCCCTTCTTTAACCTATTATATACGTTATGTGCATTTAATTTCTATTGAATGCTGACTTATTCACTGAAAAAAACATAGGTTTCAGGGGCGTTATAGTTATTTGGACATTTCACTCGTACAGAACCATAGAAGTTCCCCCGTTATAGTTAGTTCAGCTAACTATAACTTGCGCGCCCGCAATGTACTGCTGATGACGTCACATATTACATCACGTATGACATGGTCAGTGACATCACACATGACATCACTGATGACATCTCAAATGACATCATCTATTGAATGTGTGTTTTCTGAAGATTAAACATGTTTTATATATGTATATCTCAAGGTCGATGAAAGAATAAATGGGTATATACATGTCTAAATGGATGATTTTGTTTTGTAAAATTGATTGTATAACTGACTGATTAACTGTATCTTAGTGAATACATGGGTTAGTGAGTAATGTATAAATAAGTAAATATGTGTATCAGTCTCTCACTCTGTGTATAAGTGATTGCATGGGTTTGTGAGTACCTACATGAGTGTCTTTATGGGTTATTAGTTGGTTTTTTGTGTCTGAGTGTCTGTATGGTCCGGTGGAGGGTATTACTTAGTGCATAGATGCATGAATGAGTGACTCACTGTTTGTATGTGTTGAAGTCAGCATGTGTGCAGTACTATATGGGTGAATGAGTGTGTGTATGGGTGTGTTAGTAAATGAATGACTGTCTCAATAGTGTCTTTATGAGTAACTACATATGTTTTAAACTAATATATGTGAGTACTTGTGTATGTGAGAGTAAGAGACTGGAAGAGTTCCTGTGTAAGTGAGTATGTGTTTCTATAAATGATTGTTTAAGAGAGTAAGTATGTGTAAGTTTCTATAGAAGTGAGTGTGGTGGTGTGTGTACAACTGTATATGCAAGTAAACCAGTGAATGGAGGGCAAAAATGGCAGAATTCAGGGTGGAGGAGTCTATGATGAATTGGATCAGGGTTTTTTCTGTGTTTGTTGCAATTATGGGTGAGCAAACACCAGAATTGTTGGGAGACCTGGCTTATTACCAGAGCAGGATCACAGGCTTCCATGAGAAATATGGGGGGGACGCATGGAAGGGGTACGATGTGTCGTTTAGAAAAGCAAAAGAGTTTAATGAATCGTTGACTTTGGATTGTTTGGACACTGTATCATGGCATGCGCAGTTCACGCCAGGCCCGGCGGGAGGAGCAGGGTCGAGTGCGAATGGTTTCAGGTCTTTCCAGCAGAGACACCCACAGCCCTTTCGACCAGCCCACGGGGGAGAAACTCAGACTAGATCAGGCGGGAATGGGAACAAACGAAGGGTATGTTGGGGTTTTAACAAGGGAACGTGTAGTAGGCTGCAGGGAACATGTAGGTTCAGGCATGCCTGCGCAGGTTGTGGTAACACCTCCCACTCCGAAACTAGCTGCCGATCCAGAGGCAGTGTTACCGGGGGAAAAGGGGGTACCAAGCAGGATTGACACGGTGGCCCGAATGGCTAAGCAATCGCCCGTGGATATTTTGGCTATGACCCCCTGGCTGAGCAAATACCCTGATCATGTGTCCGCCGGGATCCTGCGGGACGGCTTCTCGTATGGCTTCAGGATCCCAGTGGGTGATTTTCGGGGGGACCCCATAAGCAGGAACCAACTGTCCGTTATGCACAACCTGACTGTGGTCGCCACAGAAATTGCAAAGGAGGTTCACTTGGGGCGGGTTGCAGGACCGTTTGGCGAAATACCAGCTGCCAATTTTGTGTGTTCCCCATTAGGGGTAGTCCCCAAGATGGAGCCGGGCGAATTCAGGCTCATACATAATCTGTCTGCACCAAGGGGGGCTTCCGTGAATGAGGCAATCAATGCAGGCATTTGCAGTGTGAGGTATGCATCGTTCGATGACGCAGTGGTCAAGTTGAATCGCCTAGGCCCCGGGGCTCTGTTAGCAAAATCGGATATTGAATCTGCATTTAGATTACTGCCGGTGCATCCCAAGGATCAGCACTTGTTGGGTTTCGCATTCCAGGGGAAGTACTAAATGGATATGTGCATGCCGATGGGTTGTTCAATTTCTTGTGCTTACTTTGAAATGTTTAGCTCATTCCTGGAGTGGGCATTCTCAAGGGCCTAAGGGCACCAACATGTGATGCATTATCTCGATGATTTCCTGTTTCTTGGCCCGGCGGGCGCTCGGGACTGTGCACGGGCATTGCAGGAATTTTGCGTGCTCATGCGGGGTTTCGGGGTTCCGTTGGCGCCAGGCAAGACAGTGGGGCCAACTACCTCCCTGGAGTTTCTGGGTATTGAACTAGACTCCGTGGAGGGTTCCTTCCGTCTGCTGGCGGAGAAGATCCCCAAATTCAGGGCCTCCTTGCTACAATGTCTTAGGAACGACAAGGTAACACTGCATCAACTGCAGCAAACAGTGGGACAGCTGAATTTTGCGCTGAGGGTTATACCGATGGCTCGCCCTTTCTCACGATCCATTGCCCAGGCCATGGTTGGCCTCAAGGAAGGGCACCATCGCACGAGACTGTCGGCAGAGGTTCGCAAGGACATGCTCATTTGGCTGGCATTCCTGGCGGATTTCAATGGCCGGGTAGTCTGGAGCAAAGCCCCGGCCTCTTCAGTAGAGTTAGGTTTATGGACCGACTCTGCGGGCAGTGTGGGGTTTGGCGCGATCCTTGGTAACAGATGGTCGGCCCAGAAGTGGCCAGCATGGTGGGAGGCGAGTGGCTTGACGAGCAACATTGGTTTCCCAGAGTTATTCCCGATCTGTGTAGCGTTGTCGGCCTGGCCAGAAGAGTTCCGTAACCACTCGGTGATATTCTGGTCTGATAACATTGCTGTGGTGGAGTGCATTAACCAGCAACCAGCACGCTGCAAGTGGATATTGCGATTGTTGAAAGAAATTGTGTTGAAATGCTTGAGGCAAAATGTACAATTCAGGGCAAAACATGTGCCGGGAGTACTGAATAACGCAGCTGATGCGCTCTCTCGTTTCAAAATGCAGGCTTTCAGGGATTGTTTACCCTCAGCGGAGCTAGTGGCAGCGCCCTTTCCCGAAGCGCTATGGCAATTCGGCGCCCCGGACTACAAAACCTCGTGGCAGCCAGTTTAGTGCCCAGGACAAGGAAAGCTTATGAAGGGGTGTTCCACTCTTACTGTGCCTTTTTGGGCCCTGATTGGGAGCATATATGGGGTCAGGAGGGGTCCTTTACCCAATTTTTAGTGGCACTTCATGAGGAGGGCCGGTCGGCGGCAACCGCCAGTCGGTATAAGGCCGCCATATCGTTTATGGCTCAGCTCCAAGGGATCAGGGACCCGACAGACTCTTTTATAGTCAGAAAGGCGCTGCGCGGCTGGCGGCGCTTAGAGGGGCGTAAAAGGGATAACAGGCATCCAATAGGATTTGACAGGTTGACCGCCTTGCTGGCTAAACTGGGGGAGACGTGCTCCTCACCTAGTGAGGTTGTCCTATTCCGGGCAGCATTTGCACTGGCGTTCTATGGGGCCCTGCGGGTATGTGAACTGGTAGCTGCCAATAAAAGGGATAACGTGGGGGGTCTGTGCAGGGACCACACGCGAGTGAGGGGGGATTCCCTGCTGATCACGATTGCCAGGTCAAAGACAGACCAGGAGGCCCAGGGGAGTAGCACAGTGTTGCAGCGCACTCCGGGTAGTCCCTGTTGTCCAGTGATGCACGTTGAGGCCTACCTAAAGCAAAGGGTGACGACTTGGGGGGGGGGCCTTGCTGCGGCATGCTGACGGCACCCCGTTAACAAAATTTCAGTTCCAAAGGGTGCTGGCGATCACGATCACAGCTGAGGGCTTGAACCCGAGTGATTTTGGAACTCATTTGTTCAGGATAGGGGCCGCTACAGAAGCGACGGCCGGGGGTCTGCATGCAGACAATGTTAAACAGATGGGGAGATGGTCATCAGACTGTTTCAAACGTTGTGTGCGGTTGCACATGTTGTAACCTATTTGAGAAGTGCACTTACGCTTGTTGTCTTTTGTTTGGATTACAGTTTCGCGAGCCTGTGATGCAGGGCGGAAATTGGGACCGGCCCAGTATCAGCTAACCACCACTTCAAGAGCAAGGAATGGAAGACGAGTGGTCTGGGTCGTGGGCCACTCATACGTGAGACGGGCCGAGGACATATTCAGGGCAGGTGATGCGATCCACACATCTGAGGAATATGGTTTCAGGGTGTCCTTTCATGGGAAGGACAGTTTGTGTATTGACCAACTGCGAAATGTTGTGGAAGAATTGTTAGGGCGGCACAGGTCACCGCCATCAGTAGTCATAGTGCACATAGGGGGCAATGACTTGGTGAGGTTGGGCAGACGTGCATTAGTCAAGCACATACTTTCAGCAGTTAGTTGGTTAGCAAAGACAATCCCGGGGTGCACAATAGCTTGGTCCCACATGATTCCGAGGAGGGTGTGGAGGGGAGGGTTGTCCACGACAGCGTTGAACCATTCGGTAAAGAGGGTCAACAATAAAATGGAGAAGTTGTTTCGATCTAACCACCTTCAAAGTATACCTCACGGGTGCATCTAGGGGGACCACTGTTATTCACATGATGGGGTACACCTATCCAGGGAGGGGAATGACATATTGATAGGAGACATGATAGCTTGGCTAGTGGGATTGAGGAGACATGACCTATAGGAGTTGTGGGTGGGCCAGATAGTCGGTCAACTATCTGGCCTGTGGCGGTAAGGTCATGATCGGTGAGCAGTGATTTCAAAGTCCCTAGTGGGGGCGCCACCGATTATGGATAGGAGCGCCCAGGGGGAGGCAGCCATTGGCCCCTCCAATGGGGGGGCGGCACCCATTACAGATGGGATCGTCCAGGGGGAGACGGCCATAGGCCCCTCCCAGGGGGAGATGGCCATAGGCCCCTCCCACGAATTTCCCGGGGGCCAGATATCCGCTGCGGCGGAAGGTAGTGCAGGGAAAGGGGGGGGGAGTTCACACTGTCCTTCTTATGGTTACCCCGCACGGGAACTCGGACGTCCTTAAGATGGCGCCGAGTGGAAGGGGGCCCCCATGACAAGGGAAATTACGGATGGCTACGAGGGCGGAAATTGGTTGATAGGGATCTGACACCGGTTAAGACCTTGCCGTTGGCCCCTAACGATAGGATGTACAAAATTCGTGGATTGGTGGTGAAAGGGGTGGCGGGCATCCTGGACCATATGGAAAGGGGAGACCTCCCGGTCACCCTGAACATATGGCTGGGTGACCCGACCGCCCGGGAAACCTTTGCCGACACGGGGCGTGCCCCTGGCCGGTATGTCCAAGTGGCGTGGTTGGAGCACGCCCCTGCCGCCTAAGATGGAGGTCCTCACACCCGTCCGGAAGTCTGTGCACTTCCGAGCGAGAGGGGGATGGCGCCCCGCCTCCCGCTGCAAGTTTAAAAGGCGCGGGGGTCCAGGCAGGCGTCCTCTTGTTCCCGCACTCTGAAGGCTGCACCACTCGTCGCTCGTGAGCCCTCAAGGGAACAAGCAGCAGTTTTTTGACCCACCCACCAGCCCCTGTTGCAGAAGTTTGGGAGTAAATAAAGTTGTGATTTTCAATTGATTGTGATGCATAAACGTCTTGGCTAGGCCTTTTTTCCCATTGTAGATTGATACTAAAATTGTGTATGCAATAGAATACTTGTCTCTAGGCCTTTTTCCTTTGTAAATGGTGATAAACTGTATGAAATAAAATGGTTTCTCTGTTATAGGACCTTTTTCTCCTTTGAAGCAATGTTGATAGTATGTTGGGTACTATTCTGGGACATCCGCTCTACAAGGGTGGCAGTAGCAGTGAGGGATATCTCTAGCAATGGGGGTCCAGGCAGGCGTCCTCTTGTTCCCGCACTCTGAAGGCTGCACCACTCGTCGCTCGTGAGCCCTCAAGGGAACAAGCAGCAGTTTTTTGACCCACCCACCAGCCCCTGTTGCAGAAGTTTGGGAGTAAATAAAGTTGTGATTTTCAATTGATTGTGATGCATAAACGTCTTAGCTAGGCCTTTTTTCCCATTGTAGATTGATACTAAAATTGTGTATGCAATAGAATACTTGTCTCTAGGCCTTTTTCCTTTGTAAATGGTGATAAACTGTATGCAATAAAATGGTTTCTCTGTTATAGGACCTTTTTCTCCTTTGAAGCAATGTTGATAGTATGTTGGGTACTATTCTGGGACATCCGCTCTACAAGGGCGGGAGTAGCAGTGAGGGATATCTCTAGCAATGGTATGAATTATGCGTAGGTTTTTTCCCACTAGTAGGTCATTAACTGTCGTATTTATTTAGTCTTTGGTTGGGCGGTAAGGTCATTATCGGTGAGCAGTGATTTCAAGGTCCCTAGTGGGGGCACCACCCATTATGGATGGGATCGCCCAGGGGGGAGGCGGCCATTGGCCCCTCCCACTGGGCAGCGGCACCCATTATGGATGGGATCGCCCAGGGGGAGACAGCCATAGGCCCCTCCCAGGGAGAGATGGCCATAGGCCCCTCCCATGAATTTCCTGAAGGCCAGATATCCGTTGCGGCGGAAGGTAGTGCGGGAAAAGGGGGGAGTTCACGCTGTCCTTCTTACGGTTACCCCACACGGGAACTTGGACGTCCTTAAGATGGCGCCGAGTGGAAGGGGGCCCCCATGACAAGGGAAGTTACAGATGGCTACGAGGGTAAAGTCCTCTGCGCATGCGCCACTCATACGTGAGGGTGGAAATTAGTTGATAGGGATCTGACACCGGTTAAGACCTTGCCGTTGGACCCTAACGATAGGATGTACAAAATTCGTATGCAATGCATGATGTTAGACTCGGTTAGGAAAATCTTTGTATTAGAGATTTGTTAAGGTTAGCCTGGATACCTGTCTACATCAAGTGTAATGGAAAGTTGAATTTTGTACATGATAAATGAAACGTTTTTAATTTAAAGTTTTAAATTTTGTTTCATGTTTGTCTCCTACCATTGGGATTGGTGGTGGAAGGGGTGGTGGGCATCCCGCACCATATGATCCTACATGGTTAGAGTTGGATCCAGTTTCAGTCCAAGGTTTTTCGCAACCTGGGCCGGCATGGGAGCAGTTCCCAAATGTTCGGGCCACCACTCTTGTGACCAGATGGAAACGCTTTGCCCATGAGCATGATATCAGTCTTACTAGGATTCAATTGGAGGCAACTGCATGTCATCCAATTAGAGATTTCAAGCATGACTGCTGCAAATTGGATTTTCTTGTCCTTCAAATCAGAGCCGATTGGAAATATCAGCTGAGTGTCGTCAGCATAAGAGATAATTTTGAATCCAAATGCTTTGACAATTTTAGCTAAAGGGTCCATATAAATAGTAAATAATGTAGGACTTAGGCAGGAACCCTGAGGGACGCCCTTGTCCAAACGAGATTTCTGTGAAAGGTAAGGACCTAGCATGATCCTTGCCATCTATCGGACAGAAACCTTCGAAGCTATTTCAGGGCTAAGGCTCGGATGCCACATAGATGTAATCTCTCTGCAAGCAAGGTATGAGAGATGGTATCACATGCCACAGAAAGATCTAAAAGTAACAGAACAACTGAACCTCCGCCGTCTATTTCCTGACTGCCAGAATGGCCGTCTCAGTGCTGAAGCCTGGCCGAAATCCCGACTGAGAAGGTTCTAAGACTTTTTAGAATAGAGAAATGAGCTCAGCTGCCTATTTATAATGGTTTCCAGGTGTTTAGCTAACAAAGGAAGAACAGATATAGGTCGATAGTTGTCAAGCACCTGAGGGTCGGCTGCAGGTTTCTTCAGTATGGGACGAACATACGCTTTTTTCCAGGCAATAGGAATAGTACCGGAATGATTAGAGCTATTAAAAATGTTATGAATTTCTGGGGCACAGGTAGGAAACAAGAGCGCCATGGTTTTTGGAGGACATAGGTCACCTGGCGTGCCCGATTTTGATGCAGATAACAGTTTAGACACTTCACCTAGTGTTGTTATTTCAAAATGATCCAGCGTGTTCACTAACAAAGTATCAAGTTAATTTTCTCTGGTTACAATAGCCAATTCTTGGGGTGCACTTGTAGGAAAGTTCATGTAGATAGAAATATTTTTTTCTTGAAAGTAACTGGCTAACGCATCACAAAGTTCTTGTGATTCTTCTGGAATTTGTCTGCAAGCTACAGGTGAAATGAACTCTTTAACTATATTGAAGAGGGCTTCAGCAGAATTGTTAGTCTTTTCGATTTGACCTGTGATATAGGTGCGCCTAGCAGGTTTTATATTCTAATGGTAGCTGGCCATGGCTATTTTATAAGCTTGTCTATCCTGTGGGTCTTTACTGACAATGTTATGAGTGATGTAATATGTGACGTCAACAGCAGTGCATTGCGGGCGCGCATTTTATAATTAGATGAACTAACTATAAGAGGGGAATTTCTATGGTTTTGTACGAGTGAAATGTCCAACTAACTATAACGCCCCAGAAACCTATGTTTTTTTAAGTGAATTTCTAAGGTTTTTTAAATGCTAATTTCTAACTATAACGTGCCTGAAACCTATGGTTTTTTCAGTGAATTGAAAAGGTTTTTTAAATCCAAATTCCAACTATAACGTTCCTGAAACCTATGGTTTTTTAATGAATTTCTTAGGTTTGTTAAGTGCTTCTTTCAAACTATGCTTACAGAGGTAGGACATGTGAAGAAAGAAGAAAAAACACACAAAAAAAATGCAGAAAGAAGGAATAGAAGTCCTCAAAGACTAAGAAAAGTGCAGGAAGAACCAAGATGTGCAGAAAGATCAAACAGAGGAGCAGAAGAGGCCGTGTTGCAAAATCATCCTGTGCTCTCAACTTTTTCAGATCGGTACTGGTGGTAACTAACTCTGACTAATCAGTCCTGGAGCCAGTGCTATGCTAAAAGACACTTAGAATAGAGTGAAAACACCTACATACACTAGGGAACACTATGCGTTGGGGTACCCCTGTGTTTAGCATGACCTCCTCTATAAGGTCCTAGTACATAATAGGGCAGGGGAATTAAAACTACCTCTAAGTCAGAGGTGCACAAAGGCCCTGCCTCCTCCCTTCACCAATGTGCAAACGTGCCTGTGGCGCCTTTTAAGTTGGGGGATTAAGTCCTCTTGAATCCTGAGGGTCCCTAGGGTCCAACTAGCCCACCAGGTACCTCCAGTAAGCGCTACAGAGATGCGTTGCAGAGAGGTGTAAAAAGGGGCATTGCCTGGGCCACCTCTCTTCAACGCAGGCCTCTGGCGCTTTTTGGAGGTATCTGATGGGCTAATTGGCCACTAGGGTCCCTCAGGATTGAAGAGGAATTAATTCCCCAACTTAGACTGTGCCACAGGGCGTGTTTGCACACGTCACCTCAGTCCCCAGCCCCTCCCCCTCCCTTCAGCACTGTGCAAACGAACCCTGTGGCGTATTTTAAGTTGGGGGATTAGGTCCCCTTAAATCCTGAGGGTCCCTGTAGTCCAACTAGCCCACCAAGTACCTCCAGTAAGCGCTACAGAGATGCGTTGCAGAGAGGTGTAAAAAGGGGCGTTGCCTGGACCACCTCTCTGTAACGCAGGGCTCTGGTGCTTTTTGGAGGTACCTGATGAGCTAGTTGGCCCCTAGGGTCCCTTAGGATTGAAGAGGAATTAATTCCCCCACTTAAACCGTGCCGCAGGGCGTGTTTGCACACATGTCACCTCAGGCCCCGGCCCCGCCCCCTCCTTTCACCACTGTGCAAACGCACCCTGTGGCGCGTTTAAAGTTGGAGGATTAAGTCCCCTTGAATCCTGAGGGTCCCCGGGGTCCAACTAGCCCACCAGGTACCTCCAGTAAGCGCCACAGAGCTGCATTGCAGTGTGTAAAAAAGGGGCGTGGCCTGGACCACCTCTCTGCAACGCAGGCCTCCGGCACTTTTTTGAGGTACCTGATGGGCTAGTTGGCCCCCAGGGGCCCTGATGATTGAAGGGGAATTAATTCCCCAACTTAAAATGCGCCACAGGGCGTGTTTGCACACATGTCACCTTAGGCCCCACCCCCTCCCTTCACCACTGTGCAAACGCGCCCTGTGGTGCGTTTTAAGCTGGGGTATTAAGTCCGCTTGAATCCTGAGGGCACCTGGGGCCCAACTAGCCCATTAGGTACCTCCAGTAGGCGCCACAGAGCTGCATTGCAGAGAGGTGTAAAAAGGGGCGTGGCCTCTGAACACCTCTCTGAAACGCAGCTCCCTGGTGCATACTGGAGGTACCTGGTGGGCTAGTTTGCCCCCAGTATTCAAGGGGAATTACTTCCCCATCTTACAATTCGCCAGGGGGCGTGTTTGCAGGCTGCTGCTGGGTGGGGGTGGGGCATCCGGCATGATCCCGAGATTTTTTTGGAAGGGGGCTGTGTGCCCCCCCTTCTTTTTACATTTTTGGGCCCTGGGGACCTCATCCCCAAGACCTGACCACCATTTAAAAAATATATATATATTAACGGGAAGGGGCCTGCATGGGCCCCCCTCTTTTGGCCAATTTGGGGCCCCGGGGAACCCATCCCCCGGGGCATAGTGAAATTTGTTTTATTATTATTGAGGGGGCTGCGTGGCCCTCATCCTCAGGCCATTTATGGCCCTGGGGAGCCATTCCCTGGGCCGTGCTTTGCGTGAATTTTATTTTTTTAACAAATTGAGGACCGTGGGGGGTGCCCCAATTCCCCAACATTCCCTGCCGGCTCCCCGGGTCCTGCGGGAGCCGGCATTGCTTTTCCACATGGGGAGCTGCTGACATGCAGCTCCCATTGTGAAAAATCAATCTTGTTTAGTTTTGGAAGAGAGAGCATGTTTCCTGCTCTCTCTTCCAAAACCCAAATCACCCTGCTATAGCAAATGGCAGTGTCCCGGGGGTGGGCACCCCGGCACATTGCTGGAGCTGGCCTTGGGGGGGTGGTGGTCCAGAGGGCCATCATTGGCTCCAGGAGGGGGGCCGCGTGGCCCACTCCCATTAAATGCAGAGACCCAAGGAAGTGGTGGTCCCCGGGGTTGGTGTTCTGCCATGGACACCCCATTAAAATATTCATGCCCCGGGGACGTGGCGGTCCCTGGGTTGTTGGGGGGCTTGAGCCGCCCACACAGGATTTTTTTTTTAAAAAGCCCCGGGGGTGGCTGTCCCCGGGGCAGTGGGGGCTATGTGTCCTGCGCAAATTAAACAATCAAAGCCCCGGGGGTGGCGGTCCCTGGGGCTGGGGGGGCAGCATGCTCCCCCAACTATGTAATCAAGCCCCAGGAAGTTGGCGGTCCCCAGGGCAGTGTGGGGGGGATTGGGACCACCCCACACTTATTTTTTTCAATGCCCCCGGGATGTGGCCCACCTGGGGGCTAAATATTAACGATGTGCAGGAGCCCATTTTTTTTTTCTCGGCCAAATCTGCAGATCCTTTGCAGATTTTACCGATTTTTTTGGGCCCAGGGGGTCCTTGTGGGATCTCCTGAGCAGGCCTAGGGGGTCAGGGTGTTTCTACCTTGCCCCCTTTGCTTGTTTTGTGCCTTTCTTTATCTCTATGAAATATATTGTTGGCGTCACTAGAAAGTCTTTAGACAGGAATTTCAGCTCGTCTTCACTCAACATCACAAACAATTGTTGTAGAACAGATAATAATCCCATCAATGAAATGACAATGCAACTAGATGGGTTTCGATAAGAATGGTACAAGATAGGTCTACTGAGTGAAGACGAGCTGAAATTCCTCTCCAAAGACTTTCAAGGGACGCCAACAATATATTTCTTACACCAGATTCATAGAAATGTTGTAAATCCACCCGGTAGACCAATAGTTTTGTCGTGTGACTCACTCTACGAGAATGTTTCACAGTATTTGGACAAATTCTTGGCGCCTAAAGCTAAAAATATGAGCTCATACATTTATTTATTTATTTTTATTTTAGGTTTTTATAGAGCGCGTATTCACCCAAGAGTATCCCAGCGCTAAACCTCAAGTTCCTGATGGCTGAAAGTAGGGGATGTCGAAGATTTAAGGGAAGAGAAGGGTTTTGAGAGACTTCCTGAATCGCAGGAGGTTAGGTTCTGATCTAAAACTCAAGGGGAGCGCGTTCCATTTTTTCGCTGTATTGACTGAGAAGCGGCGGCCACCTGCGCGGGCCTTCTTCACCCTGGGAACCGCGATAAGGTTTCCATGGTCTGACTGAAGCGCTCTCGTAGGTCTGTAGGGTGTGATCCAGTTGTTGAGGATTGGAGGGCCTGCGTTGTGCAGTACCTTGTGGGCCAGGCAAAGGGCCTTGAATATCACTCTTTCCCTGATCGGGAGCCAGTGTAGTTTTTTCAGTGCAGGTTTGGCTGATGTTCTGGCTGGGGTCAAGGACACAGGGGATTTTCTCCGGATCCTAAACGGAATCACTTGGAGTCAGCAATATCTGCTGGTCACTATGGACGTAGTATCTTTGTACACTTCAATCAGACATGAAATTAGATTGGAATCATGTGGTTATTTTTTAAAACAAAGGAATATCAATGTCTCACTAATAATGTCATTCTTTTTAACCATCAACTTTTTAAACAACAACGCGGTACTGCCATGGGCATTTCTTTTTCGCCGAACTATGCGAACATAACCATGGGATGGTGGGAAAAAAAAATGCTTGAAACCCAGTGAATCAAGAGAACCTAGACAAGATAATATTATGGGTAAGTTACATAGACAATCTTTTTCTAATATGGAATGGAACATCACAGGCTTTTAATCAGTATTATTGCAAATTATGCACTAATGAATTCACTTGTACCTCAAGTAAGAAAGAAATAGATTTTTTGGACATCAAAGTTTATATTGAGAACAATCAAATCTACTCTCTGTTTCGAAAAAAGACAACAAATAGTATACTACATGGGACAAGCTTCCATTCATAATCTTTGTTAGCAAGTATCCCATATGGGGAGTTTACTCGCATGAAGCGAAACTGCTCAAAAGAGATCGACGCAGAAGAGAAGATTCAAGAAATAATCAATAGATTAAGAGCAAGAGGGAATAATAAAAGAACTTTTCGCAAAAGCAAGAAAAGAATTGATAGCAAATCAAGAGCGGGAACATTGATACTAAAAAATGCTAAACAACAACAAGAAGAAGGCCCGACACGTTTTGTAACAACATATAACAAAAAACGTGGCCTAATAGCAACTAAAATCAAGAAATACTGGCTTCTAGTATCTGGGGATCCAGATCCAGACATTAGAAAAATGTTGGGAGAAAGACCAATAATAAGTTACTGAAAAACAAAGTCTCTTAAAGATAACCTATACCACTTTGAAGAAGTTGAACAGGAAAATGGACTCAGTAGTCAACAGAAAGTATTCAAGAGATGCAATGTTTGCAAAGCGTGCAAAATTAGAAAAAAACAAGAGCTTCATCAATGAACCCAATGGAAAAACTATTAGATTTGAACAATAAATTCTATGTACTTCAAATCATGTGGTATAAATCATTGAATGTAAATGTGGGATGCAACATGTCGAAAGTACAGTCTGTATGCTGAAAAAACGAATACTCAAGCACATCAGAGCTGTAAAAAACAAAGATATGTCTTATTCAACAGCTAAACATATGGCATCCTGCCAGAAAAGTGACTGCAAAGCCATGACCTACTATGGGATTCACATGATACAACAAGAAGAACGTGGTGTTAATAGGATGAAAAAACTGGGAAAAATAGAATCACATTTCATTTTCAGACTTAAAACAAAGACACCATGAGGAAAGAATAAAGATGAGGAACTCTATGTACATCTGGAGTAAAACATGAACTCTTAACAAATACAAGTAATATAATAATGTCAAATTATCATAGACTCAAGCATGTGATGACTGGCCCAGGGGTGTATTGACATTATAATCAATACTAGAATAGTGTGATCTTTTACATAGGGGTGCTATACCTGTTGCAAACGTATATGTGCATATATATATATATGCATAATGATATATATATGAAATACTGTGCTGACTTAAAAAAACTAATTTGTAGAGGAGTGGTCTCAATGGTCAATATGGTACTATACCATTGACCAAGATGAAGTGGATATAACAACTGCGTTTACATAAGACATTATTAAGAATGTGAAATAATACTGTACCTTTGAATTTATGACACTACAAATGCTGCGTTAAACAACCATGTGGTCTATATGTAAATACAATATGAAATAGCCTGAAAAATGCAAATGTTTTCTTTTTACTTGTAAATATGTATATTAAGTGTAAAAACTACCAATCCCATAAAGCCATATTAGGGCAAATATGGGAAAAACCCCATAGAAATAAAAGATGACTCACTTACCGTGAACAAAGCCGTGGTTAGGCTGCAACCGCGTTGGTCTGAGTGCTTAATCTTCATTAAATTAAGCTACACTTCAAGTCTTGAGTGCTGCATCATTTGTGATTAAAATATATATATCATGACCGGAGTCGTTGCTGCTTATATGTATATTCACTGAAAAAATCATAGGTTTTAAACCCGTTATAGTTAGGAAGTAGCATTCAAAAAACCTATGAAATTCACTGAAAAAACCATAGGTTTTAAACACGTTATAGTTAGGAAGTTGCATTTAAAAAACCTATGAAATTCACTGAAAAAACCATAGGTTTTACACACGTTATAGTTAGGAAGTAGCATTTACAAAACCTATGAAATTCACTGAAAAAACCATAGGTTTGACACAAGTTATAGTAAGCTGGACATTTCACTCATATAAAACCATTGAAATTCCCCCGTTATAGTTACTTCAGCTAACTATAACTCGCGCGCCTGCAATGCAATGCTGATGACGTCACATATTACATCACTCATGCTTTGAACATTTTAGTTTCTATTTTTGAATGTGTGTATCAAAGGTTATATTAGGGTGAGAGGAGGTCTGCCAATCTTTCACAAGGATGATGTCATCAGTGATGTCATTTGAGATATCATCAGTGATGTCATGAGTGATGTCACTGACCATGTCATGAGTGATGTAATATGTGACGTCATCAGCAGTGCATTGCGGGCGTGCAAGTTATAGTTAGCTGAAGTAACCATAATGGGGGAATTTCAATGGTTTTATATGAGTGAAATGTCCAGCTAACTATAACTTGTGTCAAACCTATGGTTTTTTCAGTGAATTTCATAGGTTTTGTAAATGCTACTTGGTTGGATAAGTGAAAGAATGGGTCCCAATTACTTTAAGGAAGATAACAAGAGGTACATACCACCCACCCACCGGAAAAAAAAGGTAGGGAGTCACGGGCAACTGCTGATTAGGTTAAGGGAGCTACAGGTCAAAAAAGTTTTGGAACCATTGTGTTAAGCGATAAAAATCGGTCGAAATGCATGAATATTGCTGTGTAGTCAGCGACATTCATGCATTATCGAGCTACTGCTCTTAGTCATGTTATCCACCTACCATTGAGTAACATAGGTAAGAACTGCTCAGGGGCAGGTGTTAGCTTTAGGAGATATTCACGCTTAGCGCAAATATCTCCAAACGTGGGTAATTAGAGATAGCAATGTCACTGAGTGTTTCCAGTCGCTAACATCTTGGCATGCCCACTTTGCATGTCATTACTGATAAATATCACTGACAAGCAAAGTGGGGCCCAAGATGGTCGCTGTCTCCTACTAGATATCGCTAACTAATGTTTGCAACAGCTAGGTAATAGCGACATAATTTTATCTCTGCTTTTTTGTTTTTTAAAACCAAAAAAGCGGAGATAAACCCCCTTGATACTATGCCCCAAAATTCTTTAACACACATCATTTACCTCCAATGTTTTCATATATCAGCGTTGGTGAACTGACTCAGTGAAATGTCGCTGATTTGATAAAATCACTTTTAAGGCGCTCCTTATGACAGTGCACCCAATCCTGCGTGGAAGTGCTCACATAAAACATGACACTGGTATGACCAGAATAGACAAAGAAATAACACAGTGATGGAAAAGTTTCTTTATTTTTTATACTTACCTAAGAAATAGTAACAAAGTAAAACTAAATTTCTTTAAAAAACATAGTATCTGTGGAAGAAAAGTAAAAATAAGGTTATAATGTACATTTCATAAAACAAAACAAAGTAGGAGTGAATGAAACAGAAAGTGAAAGAAAAAAAGACTGAGGGATAGTAAGAGACAGAGGCAGAATGTGTAGTATATAAATCAATGAGTAAGATAATTAATTGAAAGAGATAATAGTACTGAAGGAATGACTGTCTAAACGAAAGTAAACTGAGAGACAAAATGAGAGTATGATCAGTGATAGTACACGAAATAACAGTCTCTTAAAGAAACGGACTAAGAGTACGGGAATGTCTTAAGGAGATAGATAAAATAAAGGAAAAACAGTAAGAGAAACAGAGTGAAAAAGGGTAGGTAAAAGAAGATGAACGGAGTAGAAATAGACAAGGACTGTAACAGACAGATAAATACAAATGAAGTAGGGTAAGGGAAGTAAACTATAGATATAAGTTTAGGAATTGAGCATAATTAATGAAAGCAGAGTAAGGGAACAAATATTAAGGTACGGTAAGACAAAGGAATTAAGATTCAAGAAACAAACGTGATACAGGGTCAATAAAGGTGAGTCACCATGAGACAACGGAAGAAACAAACTGAAGAGATGGATAGACTGAATAAAATAGTGACAGAAAAGATGTTAGAGAACAAGAGAGAAAATTAAACAACGCAAAATGTGGATGAGTTAAAGGGAATAAGCGTGACTGAACAGTACTGACAAAGAAAGGGGATGAAAGGAATAAGGATAAGAGAGAAGCAGAGGAAACTCTCGGATGTTATTACTTGTACTTACCCAATAAATGTAATATCTGTGGAAGACAATAAAAAAATCTGTTATAATACATATTTCTAAATCCAATGTAACAAAATAACTTAGACAACATATTACATGGTTTATTTTTGCTATCCTCAGAATATATTGATTTTCACTATAAACAGTGATTTCAATTGTAATCATCATGTAACAGCGGGGAAAAAAACCACAATCTAAATGAGTGTGCTTAAAAAACCCATACAAGATCTCTATACATAATTTAAATACCAGAAAAAAAAATGTCTTAAATGTTTTTCTCTAATTCGCAATTTCTTGAGTAAGCAAAGTACATCTTCCACAGTTACAAACTAATTAAACCATACCACTTATTTTTAAATACGTCTCAACAAAGCTCCGTGCAAGTATGTTCTTAAAACATTTATCTTAAGTACACATTTTCTTCTCTCATACCTTTCGCGTGGCCAAATAGTATGAGTTAACTCGTTATTTTTTAAACACCTCTCAACAAACTTCCGTCCAAATATGTTCTAAAACATTTATCTCAACTACACATTTTGTTGTCTCATATTTTTACACGTGGCCAAATAGTATAAGTTAAGTAGTTATTTTCTCAAATTACTTAAATCGTAGTCTTATCCATTCTTTTCTCAACCTTTCGAGTAAAAATTCTAACGTGTTCTGTACCATCAAACATTAAGTAAACTTGTACCTGATGCTATCACTATGCCAAATACAAGTTTCATTTCTAGATTTGCACACCCTCAGTCACATGATATTTCTAAACAACAGAGTTTCATATCTTTACAGTATTAATCTTCCTACACCAAGTAACTTTACTGAAAATTGGGTTGCAGAAATAGCAGATAAGAATTAGTTAAGTCAAAAGGCAAACGTTTCTTTAAAGTCAATTGACTATCATTGCAGAGCGTCCAGCCTGTTAAGACTTCAAATAAGCTGTGTAATGTCCTGATGATGTTGAAGGCCCTTCATGAAAAATAATGGCTACAGTTACAAATGTTCTTCTAGAAATAGATACTTGAGAAGCCACAACATTTTTAATTAAAGTTGACAATTTACTCCCATCAGCTCTGCATCGTTGAAACATTCAAATTACATATTGTCCATTTCTGTGGATAAATAATGTTGATAACATTTCAGAGTTACATTGAGAGCAGACCATGTTCTGATGCGCATCTTTAACTAGTTTATTGAAGGACACTTCTTTACAGTCTGGTAATGTTAAATATATAAATCTTTCAGTGTGTATATCAGTACTACTTAAAAATGAACAATTATCACAAATATGTTCCCATTTATAAGAAAGGCCAAAAAGACTATCAATATCTACACCTTCATCTTCCAAAACTGTAAGCATACACATAATAAATTCCTGACAATCTTGCTGAATATTTTGAGAAAATTGATTTAGTCCTGCACATATGTCTAAAACATTCCTTAGTTCTGAAACACTTGCTACTTCACTATTACCACTGCTACATTTTTCAAATACAGATTTTTAACGAACAACAAAATGTTTGCTCCCGATTTTGTACAATCTGTTGCTGAAATTTTTTTAGAAAAAAAACAACATTAACTACTACATTTGCATAGCAGTTGACACCAGACCTGTTTTCAAACTTAATCCAACAATCTCTTCAATACTAACCTTTTTCTTACTGCTACCAATGACAGCTACATCTTTTTTTCTTCGTTTCTCTACTACTTCGGTACATTTTTCCTCATTTCTCCTTTTCTGACCAACCATACACTTTTCAATTAAAGGATATTGAGGTAAACTTGGAGCATATTCTCTTCTTAACCTATTATACTCCTTCACACAATTTAAATCTGCACTAATCTTTGTCTCATCAAAATCAATTAGATAAAGTCCACAAAAAGTTCTAACTCGAGATAAAGCAACGTACGCCATACCCTCTTTGAATACAGTGCTTCCAATATTTACCAAAGCACAATCTACACTTAAACCTTGAGATTTGTGAATAGTCACTGCATATGCCAAACAAATTGGAAATTGCTTCCGACGGACATATAAGTCTTTCACAAGCAAAAAACGAGTTGAACAGCGACTGAATTGTTGAACTTCCTCAATTCCATCAAATTTGATTCTTAAAAATTCAATCTCATCTCTATTTGGGTAATTGACAAAACCAACAACATTACCTATTGCTCCATTCACCAAACCTCTTTCTACATGTAAATTTCTCCATAAAATAATCCGACAATTTAAACATACATACAGATTTTTTTCTAAGCCAGCAGTTTTAGATATAGATTTCTGAAGAGAATCCAATTTTAACTTCAACTTTTCAGACAAAACAATAGTACTACCTTCATGCTCTATTCTATCTTTAGCTTCCAGTTTCTTAATTTCTTGATTTTCTAACTTCAACATTTTTTCATTACTGCCTAAACCATGTGTAGCTGCATTAATAAATGTACGCTCCTTGCCCAAACATAAATATGAGATCTCCAATTTCATTGAGGTTTGCAATCTCGATCTCCTCTTCAGCACTGAAACATGGGGTGATCTCTCCTGTGGACCCGACTTCGTTACGGCCACCCCCGAAGGATACTCGAATATTAGACTGGACAGACCACCCCCCAAAAAAGGAGGCGGATTAGCCATTATATACCGTAGAAATCTAACAGTACGCACAGAAACCATTCCCACCCCATGTTGTGAAGCTTTGTCTTTCACAATCTCTACTCCAAACGCCCCCCCATTCAAAGGCATACTTATTTATCGCCCCCCTGGACCTCGCAGTCCTTTTCTCGCTAACTTACCCATTCTTTTAGAATCATTGGCAGGTGAAAGCCAGTACACCATTCTGGGTGATTTTAATTTCCACCTTGAGCTGCTGGATAATCCCGACACCGCTGCCCTGCTATCGGAATTAGATGCAATAGGACTTCCACAACTAGTAACCGGTTCCACGCATACCGCGGGCCATCTTCTGGATGGTCTCTTCTCTAGCGAGAAATCACTTATGATAAAGGACCTCCTTCCCTTCACCTGGACGGACCACTCTGCCGTTCTTTTCGACTTTTTCTTACAACCTACTCCCCCCCAGTCAATACTCCCCCACCAAAGAATCAATTCAGAGCATGGAAAAGCATTGACATTCCCGCTTCTCAGTCCTCACTATTAACTTCCTTGCCACCCACTGTGACTGATCCTGAACTAGGTGCTAATAACTATACTAACTGGATACTAAACACTGTCAATTTGACAGTTCCACTAAAGAAACAATCCACCAACAGGACTCTTAAATCCTCACCCTGGTTCAGTGATGCTCTTAGACAAGAAAAACAAAAGTGCAGGCGACAGGAACGCAGATGGAGACGCGACTACGACCCAGATCAAAAATCCCTTCACAAAACAATGATGTCTAATTACAATCAACTAATTATCATGGAAAAAAGTAAATTCTACAGCAACCAAATCAATCTCGCACAAGACTCGACTAAACAACTTTTCCAAGTAGTGACGCGCCTCTCTGGACAAGCAGCGACCACTCCGATCACAGCCACCCAAGAGTTATGTAACTCCTTGGCGAATCACTTCCAAAAAAAAGTTACAGATATTTTTACCCAATTCAAAGCCCATGCTACCAGCATTGGACACCCACCCTCCACTCCCAATGCCCACAGGCCCCTGGCCCGGGCATGTTCTAGCCCCCCCCACTCAAGCCCCTCAGGCTCCTTCCAAGAATTCACCCAGATTTCTTCAGAACTGATATCCCATTTCATATGTACCATGAACTCTGGATCTCCGGAAGATCCATGCCCCCCTTCCATTCTCAAAAACTTTCCAGAAATTATAGGCCCAAAACTCACTGAAATTTTTAATGCCATGTTCCTGTCCACTACCTTTCCAGAAAGAGACATACTGCATGAAACCCAGTCAGGTTTCAGGGCGGGCTTTAGCACCGAGACCGCTCTGATAGAAGTGGCTGAGTTGATCAGGTGGTCTTTAGATTCAGGAGCATCGGCTATGTTGGTGCTCCTGGATCTATCTGCCACTTTTGATACTGTGGATCATGGGAGGCTACTGTTAAGGCTAAAAAACACAGGCCTGGAAGATAAGGCTCTGGGCTGGCCACAGTCTTATCTCACTGATCGTACCCAGAAAGTAGCCTTGGGCCCCCTTTCTTCAAAACCCAAACCCCTCTGGTGTGGTGTCCCTCAGGGCTCGGCCCTCAGTCCATTACTTTTTAATATTTATCTGGCTCCACTCTTTTCTCTTATTGCTAAATGGGGCATCAAGGCGATTTCATACGCCGATGACACACAACTAATTTTCCCCTTCTCGGATGTTTCAGAGGCAGCCTTCAGCAATATGAAGGGATGCTTGCGAGATGTTGCCAATTGGATGAATGCAAACAAACTCAAACTGAATGCGAGTAAGACGGAGGTCATCTTCTTTGGCAAACATACTCGCCCCCCCCCAAGCCTGTGGTAGCCCTCCGAAATGGGTTTCCCTCCTCTACCCAGCACCAATGCGAAAAATCTGGGAGTAAGATGGGATGAGAGTCTTTCCTTCTCTCCACATATACAGCAGGTCTCTGCGTGCTGTCTCCATAAACTAAGAAACCTACGCAAATTTCTGTCCCTTCTGCCTGAAGACTGTCGCAAGACGGTGGTCCATGCTACAGTCACTTCCAGACTGGACTACGCAAACGGCCTCTACCTTGGCCTACCCAAATATCTGGTGCAACGATTGCAGATCGTGCAGAACGCGGCTGCGAGACTGCTAAAAAACATCCCTTTTAAACAGCATGTCTCTCCGCACTTGCGCGATCTGCATTGGCTCCCTGTAGCCTGCAGAATCAAGTTTAAAGCTCTAACTCTGGCGTTTAGAGCCCAAAAGGGGACCTGTCCCAACTATTTAAAGCTTAGACTCCCCAGATACTATCAGGAGAGATGCTTGCGCTCTAATTCACGACACCAGCTTTCTATCCCCCGCGCCAGGAGAGCCAGACTCGGAGGCAGATCCTTCTCTGCCTGCACGGCGACACTCTGGAACGCCCTACCGGCCAACATCCAATTGGCTCCAACGGAAGCCAGTTTTAAGAGGCAGCTAAAGACTTGGCTCTTTTCCCAGAATAACTAAACACTCCCTCCCCTTTCTCCGCCCATTCTGCCTGGAAAAATGATCACTCAGCGCCGGGACACCTCCTTGCGGGGTAGCTGTTCGCGCTATATAAATATCGGTATTATTATTATCTGGAAGAAAGCGACCATCAAACCACTCATCAAGAAAAGCTCATTAGATCCTTCCATAGTCGCTAATTACCGACCAATAGCCTGCCTCCCGCTTCCTGCCAAAATTGTGGAAAAAATCATGAACACCCAAATCTCAGAATTTATAGACCAAAACAACTGTCTGGATGACACACAATTTGGCTTCCGGAAGGGACACGGGACGGAGACTGCGCTTATTAAAGCTACAGAGGAAATCAGGAAGACTCTTGATGATGGAGGATCAGCAGTGCTTATTCTACTGGACCTGTCCGCAGCTTTTGACACGGTCGATCACTCCATCTTGATCGACCGTGTCACAGCGGCAGGCATTACAGGTGCTGCTAAAGACCTCATCGCCTCGTTTCTTGCTGATCGAGTACAGTCAGTAGCCTTCGGCAATTTCAACTCACCTCCTTTTACTCTCCCCTGCGGTGTTCCCCAGGGATCCTCGCTAAGTCCTACACTATTCAACATTTATGTGTCAGACTTAGCGAGGATCGTAAAAATCCATCACCTGGCGGTAACATCCTACGCTGACGACACCCAGATTGTCCTAGCCATAAACAAAAATGGAGATGAAGTGGCCTCCAATTTTAATCTGGGAATGTTGGCAATAAGTAATTGGATGTCCACAAATTGTTTGAAGCTGAACTTCGATAAAACGGAGGTGATGATGTTTGGTAACCTCTCCCCTACCTGGTCTCCCACATGGTGGCCTGATGCACTAGGACCACCCCCTCCCCCAGTGACCAAGGCAAGAAATCTTGGAGTTATACTGGATACCAAACTCACTTTCATGCACCACGTTAATGCGGTAGTATCCTCCTCATTCTACACCATGAGAATGATTAAAAAACTCCTACCCTATCTCCCCATGAGTATGACAAAAACCCTGATCAGCGCACTTGTCATGGCCAGCATTGATTACTGCAATGCCCTTCTAGTTAATGCTCAAGAAGGTGTCCTAAAAAGCTGCAATTGGTGCAGAATGCTGCGGCCAGATTGATTACAGCAAGTCCCAAGTATACCTCCATATCTGGCACAATTGAAAAGCTTCACTGGTTACCAGTAAAGAAGAGAACTAAATTCAAAGCTCTATGCATTGCGTATAAGGCAATTCACGCTCAAGGCCCAGCATTTCTGAAAGATTCACTCTGCCCTTATAAACCTGCTAGATCCCTTCGATCTTCAACTGCTGGTCTTATGCAGGTCCCCAGGACTAAGAAAGTCTCCTGGGGAGACAGATCCTTCATAGTGACCACCATCAAACTATGGAACAGTCTTCCACATCATATCAAAACCTCTACTTCCCTTCTTTCTTTCCGCAAACAGATAAAGACCTGGCTGTTCAAACAATAACTACTCATGGACTAGTTCAGTAAACACTCAGCGCCGAGACACCCTCGGGTATTTGAGCGCTTAATAAATTTCCCAAATAAATAAAATTGAAAACCGAACATTCTTTGAGAGTTGGCATCAAGCATATGACTGACTTATCTACTACCTCTTTACTATATATTTTCTCAGGTACATTATCTTCATTAGGATCAGCTTGGAAAGTAATCGTGTTCGTAGAGTTTCTTTTGCATCTTCAGTTAGTTTTCCAATCCTTATATCTTGAAGAATATTTCCATATTTAGTATCATATGCCTGTCGCATATTTTGAATCAGTTCAGTATATTTGAAATGTGACCATATATTAACATTTCCAATACTGCCCAGGCACTTTCTGGTCTCTTCATGCATAACAGTTTCAAATACAGGTTGTCCTTTCACAGGAGTTAGCTGCAGTAGGTCTCCAAAAACTATGACATGTTTACCTCCAAATAAGACATCATACTCTGTCTTAAGTATCTGTTGCATTCTTAAAGGCACAAAAGCAAGCATAAAATTGGATACCATGCTTACCTCATCAATAATGAGAAGTTTCATTTTTTAAGGACTCTAGAAACTTCAAAACAAGCTTCTCCAGATAGCTTGTGATATTGTAATTTATTTTCATGTTCAACTGGCAGCATCAGTAAATGATGTAAAGTAATACCTATAATATTATGTGCTGCCAATCCAGTTGGAAAAAACACCGTTGATGGACAGAATGTCGAACAATGTCATACATTCAACCCAGTACAGGGATCTGGGCCTAAATCCATTGTTTTTTTGCACTCCACACCACCCTGGGTTAGACACTGGCTATATGCAAATCAGCTCTGACCCTGTGCCTTATGGGAACATTCCAGTCCGAACTACCAAGCCATGTCTTTCCCAGACCGGAATAAAGCATCCAAGGACCGGTTTCTGGCTATCAGCCTTAATCAGCCTGGATAGCTTGACTCCAATGGTGTGGAGAGCCTGGGACTCACGTCTGAGTTTACCCAGCACACTCGGGGTGAAAATTGCAAAAAACACAGTTGATGGACAGAATGTAGAACAATGTCATACATTGAATGAATGAATGAATGAAAATACACTTGGTATAGCGCATGGCTACCCTAGGGCATCCCAACGCTTTGACCCAGGTAACATCATCATCACTCATCGGAAAAGAAAGGTTTTTAGTTGTTTCCGGAACATGAGATGGTTCGGTAGGAGTCGAATGCTCTCAGGAAGGTTATTCCAGAATTTGGCCGCTTGCAAGGAAAACCGCTGACCCCCCGTACGGGATCTCTTGATCCTAGGGACTCTCAGAAGATTGAGTTCACTGGACATTCACCCCAGTACAGGGATCTGGGCCTAAATCCATTGTTTTTTTGCACTCCACACCACCCTGGGTTAGACACTGGCTATATGCAAATCAGCTCTGACCCTGTGCCTCATAGGAACAGTCCAGTCCGAACTACCAAGCCATGTCTTTTCCAGACCGGAATCAAGCATCCAAGGACCGGTTTCTGGCTATCAGCCTTCATCAGCCTGGATAGATTGACTCCAGTGGTGTGGAGAACCTGGGACTCACGTCTGAGTATACCCAGCACACTCGGGGTGAAAATTGCAAAAAACACAGTTGATGGACAGAATGTAGAACAATGTCATACATTCACCCCAGTACAGGGATCGGGCCTAAATCCACTGTTTTTTTGCACTCCACACCACCCTGGGTTAGACACTTGCTATATGCAAATCAGCTCTGACCCTGTGCCTCATGGGAACAGTCCAGTCTGAACTACCAAGCCATGTCTTTCCCAGACCGGAATCAAGCATCCAATGACCGGTTTCTGGCTATCAGCCTTCATCAGCCTGGATAGCTTGACTCCAGTGGTGTGGAGAGCCTGGGACTCACGTCTGAATATACCCAGCACACTCGGGGTGAAAATTTTAAAAAACACAGTTGATGGACAGAATGTAGAACAATAGAATAGAATAGAATAGAGTAGAATAGAATACAATAGAATACAATAGAAGCCATTTGTAAAGCGCCTGGTTACTCAAAAACAGAGTGTCCCCGCGCTGAAAACTGCAATAAGAGCTCAGAGGAAAGAACACAGGTAGATCCAAACAGGGCAAGGGAGGAAATTACAATTAAGTGCGAGGGAATAGGAAAGTTTTGAGTTTCCCCCGAAACCTGATTTCGGAGGGTTCCATACGGATCTCGAGTGGAAGCTCATTCCAGCCCTTGGCAGCCAAGTATCTGAACGAGCAGCCGCCCATCCTGGCTCTGGTAATTTTAGGGATTTTGAACATCATCATTCCAGAAGATCTCAAATTCCTGGTAGGTCGTTGTATTGTGAGTAAGCGATGGAGATATCCTGGGCCAGTGCCGTGGGCAATACGGTGGGCAAAGCATAAGGATTTAAATGTAATTTGCTCCTTGATGGGGAGCCAGTGGAGTTTGGACAAGGCAGATCTGCCTGAGGCTCTTCGAGGAAGTTTGAGCACAAGACGCGCAGCAGCATTCTGGGCACACTGGAGTTGGTGGAGTCCCTATTTGCTCAAACCCAGTGGCAGGGCGTTCTTATAGTCCAGATGGGGGGTTACAAGGGCAAGGTACAATGGTCTTCCTGGAATCCATGGGAAGGAGATCCAGTACTTTCCGAAGAACTTTCAGTACGCTGAAACATCTGGCTGTGGTTTTACTGATATGGGGCTTGTATGAAACGTTAGAGTCCAGTATGATGCCCAAGTTAAGCACCGAGGCCACAGGACTAGGAGGACTGCCTAATTCCGCGGGCCACCACATGTGAGACCATGCGGAAGAAGATTTACCTACCACCAGCAGCTCGGTTTTGTCGCCATTAAGGCGAAGACAGTTGCTATTCATCCAAGCTGCCACGGAAGAGAGACAGTTGGAGAAATTGGTGGCCTCTTCACTGTGGTCGGGCGTAAGTTTAAACATCAATTGGGTGTCAGCAGCGTAGCTGACAATGCCCACCCCATAAGTCTCAACTATGCGAACCAGGGGTTCTATGTAAATATTAAACAGGGTGGGGCTCAGACTCGAGCCCTGAGGAACCCCATGGCTCACCTTTCTGAGAGAGGACCTAAATGGGGAGCAGTGCAGCTGAAAGCTCCTGTTCACCAGGAAGGACTCCATCCACGCAAGGGCTGGCCCCTTTACCCCCATACCAGAAAGCCGAGACAGCAGCGTTGAGTGCAGCACGGTATCAAAGGCTGACCTTAGGTCTAAAAGTACCAACGCTGCTGTCTCTCCCTCATCAACTATGTGTCTAAGACTCTCGGTGGAAAAAAGTAGGGCTGACTCAGTAGAGTATCCACCTCTAAAGCCTGAATCAGTGGAATGCAGGAGAGAGTGTTCTTTCAGATAACTCATGAGCTGCCTATTCACTACTTTCTCCACAATCTTAGCACAAAAAGGGAGGAGTGAGATGGGGCGGAGATTCTGGAATTGGGAGATGTGGATTTTGGCCTTCTTTTTAAGGGGGATTACTTGGGCGGTTTTCCAAGCATCTAATACCTTGCATTCTTTAAAGGAGAGCGATACAATAAGACTAATGTGGTCAATTATTGTAGTCTCCATGACTCCTCTACAGCGGGTAGGCGGGCAGACATCGCTGGGAGAGCCAGATTTTATGCTGTTTGCAATGCTAAGTAACTCTTGTTTGTCAGGAGTAGTAAAGCATGTGAGGTAAGAGGTCCCCGTGTTTCTGTTGTTGTTGTCTTCTGCGAGTTTACTAGAACTGGCCTCATCCTTAGTGAAGGTAGCATGAATTTTATCGATTTTATGTACAAAAAAATCTGCAATGGAGTCACATAATTCTTTCAAAGGAGTATCTTGAGCCTCCAATCTGGTTGGAATCGTGAGTTCTTCATCAATAGAAAACAATTCTTTAGTGGGGTTGTCCGCTAAATCAATTCAATTTTTAAGATGGCAGCTTTTTTCCTATCTCATTAGTTATGGTATTTATTTAGTTCGCTCTTGTATAGTAGTTTATCCTCTAGATTGTAGTGTTTTCTCCAGTTACGCTCTAGGGTTTTACACCTGGCTTTGGCAGATTTTAATTTTTCCGAAAACCAGGGAGCGGTTTTGGATTGCCTGGCCGGGTGCTTGGAGGTCCAGGGAGCTATCTTATCCAGAGCATTGGACAGCCAATTTTCATAATTTTTCCAAGCCTCTTGAAGAGACTTGCTTTGCGGAGGGGGATTTTTTTGAAGGGCATGTCTAAAGGCTTCTTGGTTAAACTTCTTCCAATTTCTACGTTTTAGGGAAGTGGGTTTCAGAACTCTGTATTCTGTTGGTGAGTTATCAACCAAGAACGGGATGACGAAATGGTCTGACCAAATTATTCTAACCGGGGGGAAGGCAGTAATGCCCTCCCAGTTGGCAAAGATGGGGTCTAGGAGATGGCCTAGTTGGTGTGATGGGGCAGTAGAGAGTAAATTCAACCCCAATGACACAGAGCTGTTGCCACCTCCTGTGCCTCCTTACATTCCCTATCATCAAAATGAAGGTTTAAGTCACCTAAAATGATGAACTTTTTGTAACGGAGAGCTGGTTCTGTTATAAAGTCTAAGAGCTGATTCTCAAATTGTCCAGCTGCTCCAGGCAGGCGATAAACCAACATGCCATTGATGATGTTTCTTGGTCCTAATTTGATGGTAAATAAGCCGCTTTCACTGTACAATAGAGTGGCTTTAACTAAGGTGCATGCTAACTCAGCCTTATGAATGAGGGCTATCCCTCCACCTCTTTGTTTTTGTCTCTCTAAACGTAGTAGACAGTAGCCAGGGGGGGTAGCTTCAAGGACTTCCAGAGAAGATTCCTTATTCAGCCACGTCTCGGGTAAAAAAAGCACGTCGGGCTTATTTGTAGTTATTAGATCATATATTTCCAATTTATGTTTTTTTAATGACCTGCAATTAAGTAGTATCATATTGGGTTTAGATGTTGCCTGTATGTTAATCCTAGGTAAATGAAAAGTGCGGTCGCATGAGTCACAAGCAGTTGGTAATTTATCGACTTGGTAGCTGTGATCACAGTAATTAGCCACAATAGGACGTAAGAGGAGCAACTCTTGTTTCGTATATTGCAAGTGGTACCTGGCCGGATCCATGGTGTCAGGTGGTGTCAGGGGACTAAGGGGGGTCGCCCTACGTCCCGGTCTGTCACGGACGGGCGCAGACGGGCTGGACTCTGGCTTGACTCCGGCGGGAATGCGGCGCGCCCACTAAACGCTTCCGCTGCGCGGAGCCATGAACGTTTATTTTTATATTCTTGACTCACCTAAGATGGCCGCCGTAATTGCTCCACCCAAGACCCAGGAAGCCCAGCCCTAGAATCGGCCGGACCCTCTGGGGGAGGCAGCGCTGACTAAAGTGAGTAAAATTAAAATAATAACAGCAAATTTAAAATGGTATCTGCACCCTCAAATCGCTGAGATGCCAAGCATCGCGTTTAAAATCGGCGCGCTGGTGCTGGGGGGGAGCGGACAAACAGGGCAAGTGCAATCAGTAGAAAAGAGTTGTCAGGGTAAAGAAAGACCGCCCGGCTCAAGCCTCAGGCGAGTAATGCAGAGTCATACATTCACCCCAGTACAAGGATCTGGGCCTAAATCCATCGTTTTTTTGCACTCCACACCACCCTGGGTTAGACACTGGCTATATGCAAATCAGCTCTGACCCTGTGCCTCATGGGAACAGGCCAGTCCGAACTACCAAGCCATGTCTTTCCCAGACCGGAATCAAGAATCCAAGGACCGGTTTCTGGCTATCAGCCTTCATCAGCCTGGATAGCTTGACTCCAGTGGTGTGGAGAGCCTGGGACTCACGTCTTAGTATACCCAGCACACTCGGGGTGAAAATTGCAAAAAACACAGTTGATGGACAGAATGTAGAACAATGTCATACATTCACCCCAGTACAAGGATCTGGGCCTAAATCCATCGTTTTTTTGCACTCTACACCACCCTGGGTTAGACACTGGCTATATGCAAATCAGCTCTGACCCTGTGCCTCATGGGAACAGTCCAGTCCGAACTACCAAGCCATGTCTTTCCCAGACCGGAATCAAGCATCCAAGGACCGGTTTCTGGCTATCAGCCTTCATCAGCCTGGATGGCTTGACTCCAGTAGTGTGGAGAGCCTTGGACTCACGTCTGAGTATACCGAGCACACTCGGGGTGAAAATTGCAAAAAACACAGTTGATGGACAGAATGTAGAACAATGTCATACATTCACCCCAGTACAAGGATCTGGGCCTAAATCCATCGTTTTTTTGCACTCCACACCACCCTGGGTTAGACACTGGCTATATGCAAATCAGCTCTGACCCTGTGCCTCATGAGAACAGTCCAGTCCGAACTACCAAGCCATGTCTTTCCCAGACCGGAATCAAGCATCCAAGGACCGGTTTCTGGCTATCAGCCTTCATCAGCCTGGATAGCTTGACTCCAGCGGTGTGGAGAGCCTGGGACTCACGTCTGAGTGTACCCAGCACACTCGGGGTGAAAATTGCAAAAAACACAGTTGATGGACAGAATGTAGAACAATGTCATACATTCACCCCAGTACAGGGATCTGGGCCTAAATCCATTGTTTTTTTGCACTCCACACCACCCTGAGTTAGACACTGGCTATATGCAAATCAGCTCTGACCCTGTGCCTCATGGAAACAGTCCAGTCCGAACTACCAAGCCATGTCTTTCCCAGACCGGAATCAAGCATCCAAGGACCGGTTTCTGGCTATCAGCCTTCATCAGCCTGGATAGCTTGACTCCAGTTGTGTGGAGAGCCTGGGACTCATGTCTGAGTATACCCAGCACACTCGCGGTGAAAATTGCAAAAAACACAGTTGATGGACAGAATGTAGAACAATGTCATACATTCACCCCAGTACAGGGATCTGGGTCTAAATCCATTGTTTTTTTGCACTCCACACCACCCTCGGTTAGACACTTGCTATATGCAAATCAGCTCTGACCCTGTGCCTCATGGGAACAGTCCAGTCCGAACTACCAAGCCATGTCTTTCCCAGACCGGAATCAAGCATCCAATGACCGGTTTCTGGCTATCAGCCTTCAACAGCCTGGATAGCTTGACTCCAGTGGTGTGGAGAGCCTGGGACTCACGTCTGAGTATACCCAACACACTCGGGGTGAAAATTACGAAAAACACAGTTGATGGACAGAATGTAGAACAATGTCATACATTCACCCCAGTACAGGGATCTGGGCCTAAATCCATCGTTTTTTTGCACTCCACACCACCCTGGGTTAGACACTGTCTATATGCAAATCAGCTCTGACCCTGTGCCTCATGGGAACAGTCCAGTCCGAACTTCCAAGCCTTGTCTTTCCCAGACCGGAATCAAGCATCCAAGGACCGGTTTCTGGCAATCAGCCTTCATCAGCCTGGATAGCTTGACTCCAGTGGTGTGGAGAGGCTGGGACTCACGTCTGAGTATACCCAGCACACTCTGGGTGAAAATTGCAAAATACACAGTTGATGGACAGAATGTAGAACAATGTCATACATTCACCCCAGTACAGGGATCTGGGCCTAAATCCATTGTTTTTTTGCACTCCACACCACCCTGAGTTAGACACTGGCTATATGCAAATCAGCTCTGACCCTGTGCCTCATGGGAACAGTCCAGTCCGAACTACCAAGCCATGTCTTTCCCAGACCGGAAACAAGCATCCAAGGACCGGTTTCTGGCTATCAGCCTTCATCAGCCTGGATAGCTTGACTCCAGTTGTGTGGAGAGCCTGGGACTCACGTCTGAGTATACCCAGCACACTCGGGGTGAAAATTGCAAAAAACACAGTTGATGGACAGAATGTAGAACAATGTCATACATTCACCCCAGTACAGGGATATGGGCCTAAATCCATTGTTGTTTTGCTCTCCCCACCACCCTGGGTTAGACACTGGCTATATGCAAATCAGCTCTGACCCTGTGCCTCATGGGAACAGTCCAGTCCAAACTACCAAGCCATGTCTTTCCCAGACCGGAATTAAGCATCCAAGGACCGGTTTCTGGCTATCAGCCTTCATCAGCCTGGATAGCTTGACTCCAGTGGTGTGGAGAGCCTGGGACTCACGTCTGAGTATACCCAGCACACTCTGGGTGAAAATTGCAAAAAACACAGTTGATAGACAAAATGTAGAGCAATGTCATACATTCACCCCAGTACGAGGATCTGGGCCTAAATCTATCGTTTATTTGCACTCTACACCACCCTGGGATAGACACTGGCTATATGCAAATCAGCTCTGACCCTGTGCCTCATGGGAACAGTCCAGTCCGAACTACCAAGCCATGTCTTTCCCAGACCGGAATCAAGCATCCAAGGACCGGTTTCTGGCTATCAGCCTTCATCAGCCTGGATGGCTTGACTCCAGTAGTGTGGAGAGCCTTGGACTCACGTCTGAGTATACCTAGCACACTCGGGGTGAAAATTGCAAAAAACACAGTTGATGGACAGAATGTAGAACAATGTCATACATTCACCCCAGTACAAGGATCTGGGCCTAAATCCATCGTTTTTTTGCACTCCACACCACCCTGGGTTAGACACTGGCTATATGCAAATCAGCTCTGACCCTGTGCCTCATGAGAACAGTCCAGTCCGAACTACCAAGCCGTGTCTTTCCCAGACCGGAATCAAGCATCCAAGGACCGGTTTCTGGCTATCAGCCTTCATCAGCCTGGATAGCTTGACTCCAGTGGTGTGGAGAGCCTGGGACTCACGTCTGAGTATACCCAGCACACTCGGGGTGAAAATTGCAAAAAACACAGTTGATGGACAGAATGTAGAACAATGTCATACATTCACCCCAGTACAGGGATCTGGGCCTAAATCCATTGTTTTTTTGCACTCCACACCACCCTGAGTTAGACACTGGCTATATGCAAATCAGCTCTGACCCTGTGCCTCATGGAAACAGTCCAGTCCGAACTACCAAGCCATGTCTTTCCCAGACCGGAATCAAGCATCCAAGGACCGGTTTCTGGCTATCAGCCTTCATCAGCCTGGATAGCTTGACTCCAGTTGTGTGGAGAGCCTGGGACTCATGTCTGAGTATACCCAGCACACTCGCGGTGAAAATTGCAAAAAACACAGTTGATGGACAGAATGTAGAACAATGTCATACATTCACCCCAGTACAGGGATCTGGGTCTAAATCCATTGTTTTTTTGCACTCCACACCACCCTGGGTTAGACACTTGCTATATGCAAATCAGCTCTGACCCTGTGCCTCATGGGAACAGTCCAGTCCGAACTACCAAGCCATGTCTTTCCCAGACCGGAATCAAGCATCCAATGACCGGTTTCTGGCTATCAGCCTTCAACAGCCTGGATAGCTTGACTCCAGTGGTGTGGAGAGCCTGGGACTCAAGTCTGAATATACCCAACACACTCGGGGTGAAAATTACAAAAAACACAGTTGATGGACAGAATGTAGAACAATGTCATACATTCACCCCAGTGCAGGCATCTGGGCCTAAATCCATCGTGTTTCTGCACTCCACACCACCCTGGGTTAGACACTGGCTATATGCAAATCAGTTCTGACCCTGTGCCTCATGGGAACAGTCCAGTCCGAACTACCAAGTCTTGTCTTTCCCAGACCGGAATCAAGCATCCAAGGACCGGTTTCTGGCTATCAGCCTTCTTCAGCCTGGATAGCTTGACTCCAGTGGTGTGGAGAGCCTGGGACTCAAGTCTGAATATACCCAACACACTCGGGGTGAAAATTACAAAAAACACAGTTGATGGACAGAATGTAGAACAATGTCATACATTCACCCCAGTGCAGGGATCTGGGCCTAAATCCATCGTGTTTCTGCACTCCACACCACCCTGGGTTAGACACTGGCTATATGCAAATCAGTTCTGACCCTGTGCCTCATGGGAACAGTCCAGTCCGAACTACCAAGTCTTGTCTTTCCCAGACCGGAATCAAGCATCCAAGGACCGGTTTCTGGCTATCAGCCTTCATCAGCCTGGATAGCTTGACTCCAGTGGTGTGGAGAGCATGGGACTCACGTCTGAGTATACCCAATACACTCGGGGTGAAAATTTTAAAAAACACAGTTGATGGACAGAATGTAGAACAATAGAATAGAATAGAATAGAATAGAATAGAATAGAATACAATAGAATACAATAGAAGCCATTTGTAAAGCGCCTGGTTACTCAAAAACAGAGTGTCCCCGCGCTGAAAACTGCAATAAGAGCTCAGAGGAAAGAACACAGGTAGATCCAAACAGGGCAAGGGAGGAAATTACAATTAAGTGCGAGGGAATAGGAACGTTTTGAGTTTCCCCCGAAACCTGATTTCGGAGGGTTCCATACGGATCTCGAGTGGAAGCTCATTCCAGCCCTTGGCAGCCAAGTATCTGAACGAGCAGCCGCCCATCCTGGCTCTGGTAATTTTAGGGATTTTGAACATCATCATTCCAGAAGATCTCAAATTCCTGGTAGGTCGTTGTATTGTGAGTAAGCGATGGAGATATCCTGGGCCAGTGCCGTGGGCAATACGGTGGGCAAAGCATAAGGATTTAAATGTAATTTGCTCCTTGATGGGGAGCCAGTGGAGTTTGGACAAGGCAGATCTGCCTGAGGCTCTTCGAGGAAGTTTGAGCACAAGACGCGCAGCAGCATTCTGGGCACACTGGAGTTGGTGGAGTCCCTATTTGCTCAAACCCAGTGGCAGGGCGTTCCTATAGTCCAGATGGGGGGTTACAAGGGCAAGGTACAATGGTCTTCCTGGAATCCATGGGAAGGAGATCCAGTACTTTCCGAAGAACTTTCAGTACGCTGAAACATCTGGCTGTGGTTTTACTGATATGGGGCTTGTATGAAACGTTAGAGTCCAGTATGATGCCCAAGTTAAGCACCGAGGCCACAGGACTAGGAGGACTGCCTAATTCCGCGGGCCACCACATGTGAGACCATGCGGAAGAAGATTTACCTACCACCAGCAGCTCGGTTTTGTCGCCATTAAGGCGAAGACAGTTGCTATTCATCCAAGCTGCCACGGAAGAGAGACAGTTGGAGAAATTGGTGGCCTCTTCACTGTGGTCGGGCGTAAGTTTAAACATCAATTGGGTGTCATCAGCGTAGCTGACAATGCCCACCCCATAAGTCTCAACTATGCGAACCAGGGGTTCTATGTAAATATTAAACAGGGTGGGGCTCAGACTCGAGCCCTGAGGAACCCCATGGCTCGCCTTTCTGAGAGAGGACCTAAATGGGGAGCAGTGCAGCTGAAAGCTCCTGTTCACCAGGAAGGACTCCATCCACGCAAGGGCTGGCCCCTTTACTCCCATACCAGAAAGCCGAGACAGCAGCGTTGAGTGCAGCACGGTATCAAAGGCTGACCTTAGGTCTAGAAGTACCAACGCTGCTGTTGATAGAGGGCGCAGTTCCCCCAGGTCACCGAGTTCACCAATTACTTACACGCACTGGGCCCTGGCGTGCACAAATTTAATACACCATTGACATTTGGGGTGAACTGGGTGATGGTTTCTGTTGCACGCTTCTATGAGCAATTAAGGTTTGGTTTTACACCTCTGCTTACCATGTACCTGACTTACCCCAGGCACAAATACATATGACAGATCTGGAGCTATTAGGGAAAATAGTAGACAGTGATCCTAGGAAAAATACTTTTTTATGTTTCAAAACATACGTATCCACAATTTTCCTGTAAAATGACCACAGACACCTGATGAAGTTAAAAGTTTTATGTATGAATTCAAAGAGAATATGCCAAGGTAAAAAGCGATAAGCAGAATAATACGTCACACATCAAAATCAAAAATACCAGATAACTGTGCATTAAGACTAGGACCATTTAAGTATAATGGGAAGTCTAAAGGTAGGAATTTTAGAACAAAACTAGTCACTGCAATTTAATACTAGGACATAGAGTATGAATGGGACCTAAAACATATACTTAACCTAAAATCTTTAAACTATTCTTGCTAGGTTTCACCGTAATCGTACTAAAGGAAAGGGAAAAATAGGAACATACTAATAATTTGACAGTTCAGCAAGTTCTAAAGGAAGGGAGAGATGTGGAACAAGTCTAATAAGCAAAACATATATGATTTGGCATGTCAAGAATGAATATCAAAAATCAAAGAATATTCCCTTTAAGAAGAAGGAATTGAGTTTAAGTGAGGAAAGACTATGAGAAAACGCAAACCCACCCCTTATATTTACCTAGATAGGAGCGAAGACTAACCCTGGCCACGGGTCAGTTCGGAAAGACGGGGACAGGACCCTCAAGGAATTGGAAATACCAGGATGTGAGCAGGTACAGCCCACGGACAGATCAGGACAGGATACCCCTCAGGTTCTGGGTCAAGACTGGGCCACTCAGGGTACGACCAACACCCACAGCTTCGGACAGCAACGCCTGCGTTACCCCCTCTCCTGCAAGTAATCCGCCAGTAACCCCGATTGGGTTTTCGAATTTCCCAGCAAAGTGCTTCGCCAGCACTTAGGACTATTTCCACCCCTTAGGAGTTTGTGGAAAGTATGGACAGAGTGCTCCGCAGCACTCTCAGATTGAGCACCTATAGAGTTCGTAGGGTCATTGACAGGTCTGCTACTCGACAAGTCGGACAATTTTCCTAAGCTAAACTAGGGCAGTTATACTGTTTTGGGGTACCTTAGACCACCCACTAATGTTGCAAGTGACAGTTTCCCACATTATGATTGGTCAGGAGAGGTGGTGCGGTCATTACCACCTCCTAGAATTCCGTGTTCCCCTCATTATCATTCAATTTTGCACACCCACCCCTTGGGTTCACGTTCCCATCCATAGAACACAATAGAAAATAGAGTGTCCAAGGCATAGTAACAAAGTTTCGGGGTTTCAAGGTGAGTTTCATCATCTTGTGCTGGGTTCTCAGGCGCATTGGGCTTCAGGAGCCAGCTGGCTGATTTCAGCTTCTGCGCAGTAGAGTTTCTCCCAGGTCACATGGAAATACTCAGAGGAGCCTCATCATGGCGCCGGTTATGAATTTTCCAGCCCCCAGAGACGTGATACATGCAAAGTAAGCGAGAACAAATTAAAATCACACATAAAATGGTCACACTGTATACCGTGATGAAATTCTAAACAACCCTTATTCTATAATGACTATAGCATTACTGTTTAGTGCGGAAAGACAGATAGGCTGAAGCGGCGATAGCAAGCAGAGAGCGTGGTGAGAGACAAGCGGCCATTTCTGCATCAGTGCGCATGTGCAATACAATCCCTCCAGAATGCGAGTGCGTCACATCACATGGGTATGACCGACGCATGCGCAGACTGAATTTTCAGCGAAACAGCCGATTCTTTAGTGCAAGCTTCGTTAATATGGAAAAGACATACGAGCAAGCATCCTGGGGACACCCGCGTGTTTGGGAAAACGTATAATAAATGACGAACAACTGGTTTAATAGGATTATACATTAGGCGAGGTTCTTGTATTAGAGCAAGGCGCTTTACGTGCGAATCCTTGCTCCATCAATCCCCTCTTTGATGATATTTACTATCATCACCACATAAAGGAAACAGATGCCAACTTTTTCATTCATCCACATCACTCATTTGGATTTCAACAAACTTATTGTTGAGTTTTCTTTCAGCTTCCCTATGAGAGTGGTGATTTTTCGCCTTTTTGCAGACTTCATTTCTTAATTCTTCTAATTCTAGTTCATCAATATTTCTCTTCACCCCCCTCTTATGCTCTAGAGACTTCTTTTTGAATTTCCGGCATTTGCAGCAGATGAAGATAATCAATACAACCACACCTATCACAACTATTGGCATCAGTATTTTCCACAAAATATTTCTACCTAGGTTAGAAAACCAACTACCTATAGAGGAGAGACCTCCAGTCAGTCTCGTCCAGGCACTGTCAACCTCCAATGGTTTGAGTTCTTTTTCCAAATTAGTTATGTTCTTCACATATTGTTTTAATTCGATACTTTTATCAGGAATGTAAGTGCAACAATGTTGCGCTTTCAGCATTCTACAGACTCCGCCCTCTTTTGCTAATAGGGTGTCAAGAGCAAGGCGATTTTGCAAAACCATTGATCTGATCGCAACCATTTCAGTATTGACCATCAGGAATCCAGCAGCAGTGTCCGTTGATAGCCGGTCCACTACTGTAGACAATTTGCAGATTCTATGAGTTCAGAACTACCCCCATTCCAGGTATCAGTGCACTAAAAATATCACCTATAATTTCACCTACACTTTCACGTTTACTACGCACTAAGCCATTAGTTTCTTCATCGCTTCCAGCAGCATTATTCACATGGTATATTTTCGGGAAAACAATGCCAAAGTAGCAGCTTCCATACCAGTGATCCGGCAAATTGAAATAAGCCTTGTTCCCACATATATAATATATTCCGGGAAACACAGGTTCTGACCCATTTTTGAAACCCCAACCTCCAATTACCTTGTAATTATGTTCACACTCGCTGGAACCGATGAATACATTGTTATAGTACTCTGTCTTTTCCCTATGGATACAAAGTTTCCCTTTTCGTTCAAAATCCAGCAACAAGGCAGGATTAGCTTCGCCTTGCGAGGTGTTATCCATGTGCTCAGCCCACTTAGGGACTCAATCCTTTTCGTCATTTGCCTTCTTTTGAAACTTTTCTCTCCTTCTGTCTGCCATCTTAATGAACATCTTTTCCTGCTCTTGCAGAGAACAGGTCAGATTATCTTGTCTTGCTTCATCTAAATCTATGTTGCCTATAGTCAGAAAATATTCTCCCATATAACGGGTCACGTCACTTTTGGTATGTACAAGGTTCAGGTGTCCTCTAATAGGAAGTTCAGAAAATACTACGTCAGCATTTGAATAATAGTACTGTAAAGTGCTCCTATAAAACAAGCTAGCTAAAATACTACAGGAAATTCCATAGATTAAAGGTAGATGGTGATATGTCACGCCTTCAGCCACTGAGGTAGGTAGCTTCATGCAGACATAACAGTCCTCTATTTCCATAGCTTCTACGTAATGCACCAACAAGTTAGCAAAAACATTTAAATGTGTCCTGTTTCTCATTTTGTGAAAGTGTAGTCCATCCTCATCTGATGCTTCTAAATTAGGTCGTGTGTGTGTCAGTCTTACTTGTTTGTCGCGTCTTTCTAAGCTTCGTGGTGTTTCTGCAGTCTGTACAGCCCCTACGTCTACTGCTTCTGGTTCAGTAGGGGATAAGTTAGGATTTTTACTTATCATAAAAGGTAGAAAAACTGTTAGTCCTATCCACATTACTATAAGCATTGCTATACTACACAAGCATATTTTACAGCAAGTTTTAAGACACCCACATCGGGACCTTCCAGAGACATTTGGATCAGACATGTTTATCTTACAGGTGGCTTTTGCTACCCCTCTTCGTTTCTTTGTACCAGTGGCTCACTTCTGGGCTTTCTCAAGGAGGGTCTTCGTCAGAACTCCGACCAGCGATGGACTCTTCGTCACTGTTGCCACTATGGTGGGGGTCGTCAATTTCCTCCAACACAAAGTAAGTCCATTCAGGGCTCCGATACAGTCGGTTCTGTTTCTTTACTCTGTCGCTCTTTCTTAGCGACTTGCCTTGGGCTGCCTTTCTTTCACTTTCAGCCCTTTTTCGGTCTTTCAGTTTTTCTTCGACTGTCTTTAGTCTGAGCCTCAGTCTTTTGACGTATCGGGGTGCACTTCTGCCTCCGTGCCTCCCAGTGGTTGAGGAAACTTGGCCTTCTTCGTGCACTCTCTTTACTTTTTGTTGTGGCACTTCTGTTTCCCTACCTGCCTGGTCCCTAATCTGACCCTGCTCAGATTCAAATCGTACTTGCTTTTTCTTTCTCGTTGTTTTTACTTCGGTTGTCTGAGCACGTTGATCTATTTCTATCTGTTCCTGTTCATGCTCTTCAATCTCTTCGTTTTCTTCTGCATGAACGTCAGCTCTAATTACTATCTGTCCCTCTCCAGTCTCCGGAGTTTCAGGAGGAGTTTCGGTGTCTTTATCTGACCCTACTTGGCCTACTTCCTGATCAGGTGTGATGTGATTCTCGTTGACCTGATCTCCCTCTTCTATTTCTAACTCACCTGGACTATCCCACTCACTGTCTAAGTAGGAATATTTCCTGGTTCGTATTGGATCATGAACCTGGTCGTCGGCAGGGAACCATTCAACGTCTCGACTTGTGCTCGGCAGTTCAATGTCAGCTAGCTCCGGACTCTCCTCCTCTGGAGCTTCTTCAGCTGCGCTGCCTTCAGCTCCAGTCGCGTTTTCTCCAGTTACCCGCTTTGTGTGGCTGGCGTGGATCCACTTCGGTACACCAGCACACTTTACAGCAGTTGTAGTGACGAGGATCACTTGTCGTGGCTTTCCCCACCTTGGTTTCAGGCAACTGCTCCGGGTGTGTTTCTTTAACGCCACCCAATCTCCTGGTTGCAGTTTATGTGCTGGAGTCTTTGGCCACTCGTCAGCTGTCTCTCCAATCTGCTGAGAGAGAGAACGCACTTGGTCACCCAGCTGCTTGCAGTATTCTAGCACCATATCATCAGAAATGCTTAGCAGTTTGTGTCCGGGTACCCATGCCTGTCGCATCACTCTTCCCATTAACACTTCATGGGGACTTAGGCCAGTTTTTCTGTTCTGGATACTTCTCAAACTCATCAGCACAAGGGGTAAAGCCTCTATCCAGTTCATTTTTGTGGAATCACACATCTTTGCCAATCTGGATTTCAGGGTGCCATTTATTTGCTCCACTACCCCAGAAGCCTCTGGACGGTAGGCACAATGCAGTCTTTGCTTCATTTTAAATGCTTTACAGAGTTCTTCTAGGACATCGTTGGCAAAATGCCCACCTTGGTCCGTTTCGATTGTCTCGGGAATTCCGTACCTAGGTATCAACTCCCTGAGCAACAATTTGGCAGTAGTTAGGGCATCATTTTTCTTAGCGGGATAGGCTTCCACCCACCGGGAGAATAGGCAAACTATGACTAAGATGTATCTATACCCTTTGCACCTAGGCATTGTTATAAAGTCTGCCTGCATTCTGACAAAGGGACCTACTGCCTTTCCAACAGTACTCTGTTCTACCACAGTCTTTTTTCCTGCATTGAACTGCTGACACACTAGGCACCTCTGGCAAAGCCTTTCCGCCTGGTTCCTGAATTTTGAATTACGGAACACCTTGTCAAACACTCGACACATTGCATCTCTTCCCATATGTGTTGGTTCATGTATCATTCTGATCATGGGGTCGATCAAGCTATCAGGCAGTACAGGCACCCCAGTCGAGTTTACCACCACACCATCATCTCTCAATTTGCATCCATCTGCTGCCCACCTGCCTTTTCCTTGCCTGTCTGTTGCCTGTTGCAAATCCTTTAATTCTTCCCACGTTGACACATTCTCAAACAACATAAGTTGGCAGCTGGTTCCACCCCACAACGCAATTTGGAGGGACATTTGGTATCGGGCACAAAACTGTGCAATTTGGTCAGCGTACCTATTACCGGCGGTCACATCATCATTCCCAGATTTGTGAGCCGCACACTTGACCACAGCCAATTCTTTGGGCAATTGGATAGCTTCCAGTAAGTTATGCACCACCTTTCCATTTCTGATAGGGGTGCCTGAGGAAGTCATGAATTCTCTTTGCAGCCATAATTGGCCGAAGTCATGACCAACCCCGAAACAATACTGGCTGTCGGTGTAAACAGTTATTCTCTTGTTCTTACCCCTCTTACATGCTCTGGTTAACGCGATGAGCTCTGCCACTTGTGCAGATTTCACCTCGCTCAGGTAAGATGCCTCTATGGTTTCCGTCAATGTGACCACAGCATAGGCAGCACACAGACTCCCACTCTCATGTCTCAAACATGAGCCGTCCACGAACATTGTCTTATCCCCATCAAGTAATGCTATTTCACGGATGTCCGGACGGGGCTTTGTACTGAACTCAGTTAAATCGATACAATTATGTTCCCCTTCCTCTTCCAGTTCTACATCCAGAGGAACAGGTAACAACGTCGCAGGGTTTAGGACATTGCACCGGGAAATGGTTACATTTTCAGCACCAATCAAGATTCTCTCATACTTAGTCAGCCGACTAGGTGTGAGGTACTGGGTCTTAGTTCTAGTCATTAGGATTACAACAGAATGAGGAACATACACAGTGACGTGATGTCCCATGACAATGTTCTCACTCTGTTCCAGACTGACGCAGGTAGCAGCCACTGCCTTCAGGCACCCAGGTAATCCAGCAGCCACCGGGTCTAGGGTGGCCGAAAAATAGGCCACTGGTCGTCTAACTAATCCGTGCTCCTGGGTCAGGACTGAAAGAGCACAATTCTCTCTCGTGTCACAGAATAGCTCAAAAGACTTAGAGTAATCAGGCATACCTAATGCAGGAGCGGTACATAGACAGTTTCTCAATGTTACCCAAGCGTTCATGCTTTCACTGTCCCAACTGACGGGGTCTTCTACTCCTTTCTTGGTCATTTTTATCAGGGGTCTTGCTAGCGCTGAAAATCCTACAATCCATTGTCTACAGTAACCCACAACTCCTAGGAACATTCTCACCTCTTTCTGAGTTCTGGGCAGTTCCATTGCTTTAATTATTTTGATTCTTTCTGTAGTAACTTTCCTGATTCCTTTTTCTATCTGGTGCCCCAGATACTTCACTGAGTTTTTACAAAATTGTAACTTGTCAGGTGACACTTTATGTCCTCCTTTTCCTAAGTGATTCAACAAGGCAATTGTGTCGGTGACACAGTCCGTTTGGGTTTTAGATGCCACCAATAGGTCATCTATGTACTGCACCAAAACAGACTCTCTCGGCAGCACTAGAGTTTCAAGGCACTTCTTTAGTATCTGGTTGAAAATCGATGGACTTTCAGTGTACCCCTGGGGGACACGATTCCAGACATAGATATGACTGTCAAATTCAAAACTGAAAAGGAACTTGCTTTCTGGATGCAATGGGATGGAAAAGAATGCATGGCACAGGTCGATGACAGTGAACCATTCTGCATTCCAGGGAATCTGATATAGTATCACTGCAGGGTTAGGCACAACCGGACAGCAAGGCACAACAATTTGGTTTACCTTGCGCAGATCTTGCACCACCTGGTACTTTCCACTGGGCTTTTTGATCCCAATGATGGGCGAATTACAGGGACTGCTCATCACTTCCTCTATTATTTCTGCTTCGAGCAACCTGGTAATCTCAGTCGCTACTCCTGCTTTCACTTCTGCACTCATTTTGTACTGTCTGGTTTTGGGATATACAGCATTCGTTTTTATTGTTATTTTAACTGGGTCCACATTTGCCATTAAGCCTACATCCTTTCCCGTGAAATCCCACACTTCTGGTACCACTCTTAACTGGAGCTCTTCAGGTAAATCCTCAACTGTTAAAGCTTTGATATCAGAATCTTGTCTGACCAACATCAGTTTGTACAGACCATCTTCATCAGGGGTCTGTATTTCGACGCCCTTTGGTGTGCAGTAGATGGTACAATGCATCTTGCACAACAAATCACGTCCTAACAGGTTCACGGGACTGGAATCACAGACTACAAATCTGTGCATTTCCTTGAAATTTCCTATAGAAATTTCCATTGGTTCAGTTACTGGGGTACTTATTATTTGATTGGAGACGCCCACTACTTGGATCGCTTCTCCCGAGAGGGGTAGGTTAGGAACATCCACTGTTCTTACAGTAGATCTGGTAGCACCAGTGTCCAACAGAAAGGTGACGTCTTTTCCCTCAACCTTTCCTTCAATGTATGGTCCAGTCTGGTCTACCGGTAAGGAGGCGCCAAGCACGCACTCCTCGTCCTCCCCTCTCAGGCCCCGTCAATCTTGATTTTCATAGAGGAAGGTGTCATTTAACAAGTACTGTGGTATGACTGCATCTCTTTCATTCTCGACTTCCCATACTTCCGCCCTCTCATTCTGCTGACCCTGATTCTTAAAATTTTGTCTAGGAGCGCGAGGTACTGGAGGTAATTTTACCTGTTGCTGGTTCTTTCTTGTCCCCTCTTTCTGCACCTGTGGAGTTAAACCATTTACAGGGGCATTACCGGCCTGCAGGTGTGGACACTCGTCTCTCCAATGCCCTATCTGGCCGCACCGTGGCACGGAAACTTCTTCATAGCTTCTTCTCTACTCATTTTAATTCGGGGCTTCCCTCCTTCCCCAACAGTGGCATTCTGAGCATTATTATTAGTATTTAATTTGCTTAACTGTTTCTCCTGCTGTTCAGCTAATTTCACCTGCGCCCACATTACCTTTTCTTTGAGAGCCTTCTTTTTATTTTCAATTTCATCTTCGCAGTATTTTGCGTACTTTAGAACATCATCTATGGGTTTTCCCTGCCAACTGATTTTATTATCTCGAATCCATTGTGATATTTCAGGTCTTAATCCTAACACAAATCTGTAACTGAAATGGGTCATGTCTTTCATGTCCACATTATCGATACCACTGTAAGTTTTGAATACTTGCAGTAACCTTTCATAAAAAGAATGTACAGTTTCATCACGTTCTTGGGTTGTTCTATCTATTCGGGTCCAATCTGTCTCTTTTGCGGGTACCTTTTTCTTGAGATACTGTATGACCTGGTCATATTTCCTCATTACATCAGGTGAGGGAGCTCCGGTTTTCTCATCTCTAGGGTATTCATCATTAGGCCAATCAATTTCTATTTTACATTCGGTCCATAGATCTACAGGGACTACAATGTCGAAAAATCCATCCAGGTCTTTCAGAAGACATTTCTGAACTTTTATAAAGCGTTCAACCTGCCTGTACCAATCAACAGGTTTTTCCCGTAATTTCGGAAAGTCATTTGTAAATGACACAATATCCTGTCGAGACCAAGGGACATGGACATATTTTCCTCCCGGGACCTCTCTCATGGGACACAATTTTACTGCGGGAGTTACTTCTTTCAGCATATATTCTGACGCTTGGGATCTTGCTCTACTGTCTTCCTTTTTCTTTGCCCACGGGTTCTCCATTTTCCCACATCCCCCCATTTCTGCAAGAGCTTTAATAATTCTTTTATCTGGATCTGTTTTCCCATCACATTCAAGCTTTCTAAGTCTTTGTCTGCAAAATCTACTCGGTAGGGTTTCTGAAGAATTTTGGAGCGACTGACATCTATTCCCATTTCTGTGGCAGTGTCCATTAACCTTTCGTGGAGCAATCTAGCGTTTCGGGTAAGATTTTTACTGATGAACAGCAACTCTTCTTCACTGAAGGAGTTTAGGCGTTCCATTCCCACATTTCCAGCCATCATCTCTTCTATTTCTATTCTTAATTTATATATTTCTAACGCTTTTGGTTGGGGAGTGGTCTCTTTCTCCAGCTCTTTGGTCCATCTGTCTAACTCTTCTGGGGATACTACTGTGGCACTCCTAACCCCAGATGCACCTTCGATCAACACCTCTTTTGGCCTACTCTGACTTCTTGCCCCCGACATGCTAGTCCTAGGTTCCCTAATGGGCAAATCCATCAGAACCACTGATTCACATTCACTCTCTTGATCGTCATCTATGACTACTTCCTTTCTCGAGGGTGGGAAGCTAGGAGTAGGTACTATTGGGGAGATAACAGGAGGACGAGGACTGGCCAGGTTATCCCTATACAGAGGAATAGCTGGACCAATAGTTACTGGAATAGTCAGGGAATCAGGATGGGGATGTATCTGGGCAATGGTTCGAACTAAATCCTCTCGCTGTCTAGCCAGGGTCTCTTTTTCCTTTTCTCGTAAAGCCTTTTCTGCAGAATTGTCATGCAATACCTGAGGTACCAAGGGAGGATAAATACTTGGAGCAGTCGGAGTGACCAATCGGGGTGGACCTTCTCCGAACGGCTGATAATTTGGGCCCGTAGATTTAGGTCTACAAAACCCATCCCCGTCACTGACTTTACTGTCCGTACCCGTACCATCTGTATCACTATCCCTCCTACATCTGGGATATTTTGAAAATGGGTTTGGAGATTGCACAGGTTCTGATTCTGCAACATAGGGAGGTGGGTTTTTCATTAACAAATCTTCTAGGTGTTCATCCTCTGAGTCCCCCACGGGCATTAAGTGATGGGTCTTTTCTTTACTCTTTCCTTTCCTCTCTTCTAGCACCCCCATCATTGGAAACAATCCTTCTGTCATCATGTTTTGCCTCCACTGTTTCATTTTCTGCTCTTTGGTTTGCGCTTGAACCCTCGGATACCATTTACTTATTCCCTTGTCCATCCGGGGTCTATCTCTCTCCAGAGCCTCAATCTCCCATTCCTCCAGGGCTTCATACTGGGTCAACCTAGGTCTAGGGTGTAATTCATTCATGCGGGTCCTTAGGTTAAACAGGATCCAACCATTAAATGTACCTTCAACAGGGAATGCCAGGACTCCGTCATCTGCAGTATACTTTGCCCAGTTTTCTAGCCAGACACAGGTATAATACCCTTTATCAAACATCATGAAAGAGGCAGGAGTATTTGGCGGGGGAATGAGCACACCTTCCCTCGTTCTAATGGGTTTATCAGTTTTAAAAAAATTCTTTATTTTATCAGTAAATGACATTTTCCTTTTTATTCCATACATCATGTGTGGTCTACCTCGCAAAATCTGATCCTTATGAAATCCTAGATACTTTGGATTTGGTATAAAATCTGGATACCACATATAATTTTCCAGACTCTCTTCTAACTCGGCCTGATTAATTTTGTTTACCTTTGTGCTTCCAATGCTAGCGCGACTTCTATTTCGTAGTAACCAATCAACTTAGAGAATACAAAATCCTTAACCAATGGGTGCGCGGCCTTTTCGCAAGACAGAGTCTCACGCTTCAGCACTCACCCCTCCTTCACAAATTCGGCTTCACTACACACCCGCTGTTTCGACCAATACCAGCGCGGCACGGAGTGACGTCAGAGCAGTCTTCCGACCGACTCCCTCCTTCACAAGGTAACGGAAACTTTTTACTCTCTCTAAAGTGCGAATGCAAATTTTAGTTAACAACACGCAGCGTCTGCCACTATGTCTGAGTGTTCTAAAGAGATAAAAGAACTTTCTTTCGCTGATAGTAAACCACTTCTGTCTACTTTTCATTCACTCTAGGTAGACTTCTTTGCCTACCCTCACACACGAGTAATATAGAACCCGTTATTCTTCCGACTCATCCACTTTTGTCAGGGATATGTACTGAGCCGGGATTTCACCAGCGAACTATTTTACTTACCAGTCAAGCCTCGAAGACCCTACTACTCCTTCCGTATGCGACCCTTACTAGGTGATATCGCAATGAAAGTTTTATAACGGACTCGTAGCTATCATTTACTCAGATGCAAACAAAGGTCCTAATTAGTGCTTCCAGTTATCCCTAACCCTGCACTAATGCCTCAAACCAGTGACTTCAACAGCTAACCGGATTCTGCTCACCGTTAGCTAAATACTTCCCCGGGGATTCGGACTACACTGAACACTTACAAACAATTTTTCGGTTAATATAGCATACACACTAATAGCAGCAATGCAATATTCATATACATAGACATATATATCCTTAAAACATTTCAAAAAAATCTTTAAATCGATGTAATAAAAATCAGCAGCATAGAAATTTCATCAGCACATTTTATATTCACGGTTTATTTATCAGCTATCCTGTCTACCTAATCTAACTAGTCCAAACCATCCTCTGCTTACCAGAAAATTACTGATAGAGCGCGCAGTTCCCCCAGGTCACCGAGTTCACCAATTACTTACACGCACTGGGCCCTGGCGTGCACAAATTTAATACACCATTGACATTTGGGGTGAACTGGGTGATGGTTTCTGTTGCACGCTTCTATGAGCAATTAAGGTTTGGTTTTACACCTCTGCTTACCATGTACCTGACTTACCCCAGGCACAAATACATATGACAGATCTGGAGCTATTAGGGAAAATAGTAGACAGTGATCCTAGGAAAAATACTTTTTTATGTTTCAAAACATACTTATCCACAATTTTCCTGTAAAATGACCACAGACACCTGATGAAGTTAAAAGTTTTATGTATGAATTCAAAGAGAATATGCCAAGGTAAAAAGCGATAAGCAGAATAATACGTCACACATCAAAATCAAAAATACCAGATAACTGTGCATTAAGACTAGGACCATTTAAGTATAATGGGAAGACTAAAGGTAGGAATTTTAGAACAAAACTAGTCACTGCAATTTAATACTAGGACATAGAGTATGAATGGGACCTAAAACATATACTTAACCTAAAATCTTTAAACTATTCTTGCTAGGTTTCACCGCAATCGTACTAAAGGAAAGGGAAAAATAGGAACATACTAATAATTTGACAGTTCAGCAAGTTCTAAAGGAAGGGAGAGATGTGGAACAAGTCTAATAAGCAAAACATATATGATTTGGCATTTCAAGAATGAATATCAAAAATCAAAGAATATTCCCTTTAAGAAGAAGGAATTGAGTTTAAGTGAGGAAAGACTATGAGAAAACGCAAACCCACCCCTTATATTTACCTAGATAGGAGCGAAGACTAACCCTGGCCACGGGTCAGTTCGGAAAGACGGGGACAGGACCCTCAAGGAATTGGAAATACCAGGATGTGAGCAGGTACAGCCCACGGACAGATCAGGACAGGATACCCCTCAGGTTCTGGGTCAAGACTGGGCCACCCAGGGTACGACCAACACCCACAGCTTCGGACAGCAACGCCTGCGTTACCCCCTCTCCTGCAAGTAATCCGCCAGTAACCCCGATTGGGTTTTCGAATTTCCCAGCAAAGTGCTTCGCCAGCACTTAGGACTATTTCCACCCCTTAGGAGTTTGTGGAAAGTATGGACAGAGTGCTCCGCAGCACTCTCAGATTGAGCACCTATAGAGTTCGTAGGGTCAGTGACAGGTCTGCTACTCGGACAAGTCAGACAATTTTCCTAAGCTAAACTAGGGCAGTTATACTGTTTTGGGGTACCTTAGACCACCCACTAATGTTGCAAGTGACAGTTTCCCACATTATGATTGGTCAGGAGAGGTGGTGCGGTCATTACCACCTCCTAGAATTCCGTGTTCCCCTCATTATCATTCAATTTTGCACACCCACCCCTTGGGTTCACGTTCCCATCCATAGAACACAATAGAAAATAGAGTGTCTAAGGCATAGTAACAAAGTTTCGGGGTTTCAAGGTGAGTTTCATCATCTTGTGCTGGGTTCTCAGGCGCATTGGGCTTCAGGAGCCAGCTGGCTGATTTCAGCTTCTGCGCAGTAGAGTTTCTCCCAGGTCACATGGAAATACTCAGAGGAGCCTCATCATGGCGCCGGTTATGAATTTTCCAGCCCCCAGAGACGTGATACATGCAAAGTAAGCGAGAACAAATTAAAATCACACATAAAATGGTCACACTGTATACCGTGATGAAATTCTAAACAACCCTTATTCTATAATGACTATAGCATTACTGTTTAGTGCGGAAAGACAGATAGGCTGAAGCGGCGATAGCAAGCAGAGAGCGTGGTGAGAGACAAGCGGCCATTTCTGCATCAGTGCGCATGTGCAATACAATCCCTCCAGAATGCGAGTGCGTCACATCACATGGGTATGACCGACGCATGCGCAGACTGAATTTCAGCGAAGCAGCCGATTCTTTAGTGCAAGCTTCGTTAATATGGAAAAGACATACGAGCAAGCATCCTGGGGACACCCGCGTGTTTGGGAAAACGTATAATAAATGACGAACAACTGGTTTAATAGGATTATACATTAGGCGAGGTTCTTGTATTAGAGCAAGGCGCTTTACGTGCGAATCCTTGCTCCATCACTGTCTCTCCCTCATCAACTATGTGTCTAAGTCTCTCGGTGGAAAAAAGTAGGGCTGACTCAGTAGAGTATCCACCTCTAAAGCCTGAATCAGTGGAATGCAGGAGAGAGTGTTCTTTCAGATAACTCATGAGCTGCCTATTCACTACTTTCTCCACAATCTTAGCACAAAAAGGGAGGAGTGAGATGGGGCGGAGATTCTGGAATTGGGAGATGTGGATTTTGGCCTTCTTTTTAAGGGGGATTACTTGGGCGGTTTTCCAAGCATCTAATACCTTGCATTCTTTAAAGGAGAGCGATACAATAAGACTAATGTGGTCAATTATTGTAGTCTCCATGACTCCTCTACAGCGGGTAGGCGGGCAGACATCGCTGGGAGAGCCAGATTTTATGCTGTTTGCGATGCTAAGTAACTATTGTTTGTCAGGAGTAGTAAAGCACGTGAGGTAAGAGGTCCCCGTGTTTCTGTTGTTGTTGTCTTCTGCGAGTTTACTAGAACTGGCCTCATCCTTATTGAAGGTAGCATGAATTTTATCGATTTTATGTACAAAAAAATCTGCAATGGAATCACATAATTCTTTCAAAGGAGTATCTTGAGCCTCCAATCTGGTTGGAATCGTGAGTTCTTCATCAATAGAAAACAATTCTTTAGTGGGGTTGTCCGCTAAATCAATTCAATTTTTGAGATGGCAGCTTTTTTCCTATCTCATTAGTAATGGTATTTATTTAGTTCGCTCTTGTATAGTAGTTTATCCTCTAGTTTGTAGTGTTTTCTCCAGTTACGCTCTAGGGTTTTACACCTGGCTTTGGCAGATTTAAATTTTTCCGAAAACCAGGGGGCGGTTTTGGATTGCCTGGCCGGGGGCTTGGAGGTCCAGGGAGCTATCTTATCCAGAGCATTGGACAGCCAATTTTCATTATTTTTCCAAGCCTCTTGAAGAGAGTTGCTTTGCGGAGGGGGATTTTTTTGAAGGGCATGTCTAAAGGCTTCTTGGTTAAACTTCTTCCAATTTCTACGTTTTAGGGAAGTGGGTTTCAGAACTCTGTATTCTGTTGTTGAGTTATCAACCAAGAACGGGATGACGAAATGGTCTGACCAAATTATTCTAACCGGGGGGAAGGCAGTAATGCCCTCCCAGTTGGCAAAGATGGGGTCTAGGAGATGGCCTAGTTGGTGTGATGGGGCAGTAGAGAGTAAATTCAACCCCAATGACACAGAGCTGTTGCCACCTCCTGTGCCTCCTTACATTCCCTATCATCAAAATGAAGGTTTAAGTCACCTAAAATGATGAACTTTTTGTAACGGAGAGCTGGTTCTGTTATAAAGTCTAAGAGCTGATTCTCAAATTGTCCAGCTGCTCCAGGCAGGCGATAAACCAACATGCCATTGATGATGTTTCTTGGTCCTAATTTGATGGTAAATAAGCCGCTTTCACTGTACAATAGAGTGGCTTTAACTAAGGTGCATGCTAACTCAGCCTTATGAATGAGGGCTATCCCTCCACCTCCTTGTTTTTGTCTCTCTAAACGTAGTAGACAGTAGCCAGGGGGGGTAGCTTCAAGCACTTCCAGAGAAGATTCCTTATTCAGCCACGTCTCGGGTAAAAAAAGCACGTCGGGCTTATTTGTAGTTATTAGATCATATATTTCCAATTTATGTTTTTTTAATGACCTGCAATTAAGTAGTATCATATTGGGTTTAGATGTTGCCTGTATGTTAATCCTAGGTAAATGAAAAGTGCGGTCGCATGAGTCACAAGCAGTTGGTAATTTATCGACTTGGTAGCTGTGATCACAGTAATTAGCCACAATAGGACGTAAGAGGAGCAACTCTTGTTTCGTATATTGCAAGTGGTACCTGGCCGGATCCATGGTGTCAGGTGGTGTCAGGGGACTAAGGGGGGTCGCCCTACGTCCCGGTCTGTCACGGACGGGCGCAGACGGGCTGGACTCTGGCTTGACTCCGGCGGGAATGCGGCGCGCCCACTGAACGCTTCCGCTGCGCGGAGCCATGAACGTTTATTTTTATAGTCTTGACTCACCTAAGATGGCCGCCGTATTTGCTCCACCCAAGACCCAGGAAGCCCAGCCCTAGAATCGGCCGGACCCTCTGGGGGAGGCAGCGCTGACTAAAGTGAGTAAAATTATTATAATAACAGCAAATTTAAAATGCTATCTGCACCCTCAAATCGCTGAGATGCCAAGCATCGCGTTTAAAATCGGCGCACTGGTGCTGGGGGGGAGCGGACAAACAGGGCAAGTGCAATCAGTAGAAAAGAGTTGTCAGGGTAAAGAAAGACTGCCCGGCTCAAGCCTCAGGCGAGTAATGCAGAGTCATACATTCACCCCAGTACAAGGATCTGGGCCTAAATCCATCGTTTTTTTGCACTCCACACCACCCTGGGTTAGACACTGGCTATATGCAAATCAGCTCTGACCCTGTGCCTCATGGGAACAGTCCAGTCCGAACTACCAAGCCATGTCTTTCCCAGACCGGAATCAAGCATCCAAGGACCGGTTTCTGGCTATCAGCCTTCATCAGCCTGGATAGCTTGACTCCAGTTGTGTGGAGAGCCTGGGACTCACGTCTGAGTATACCCAGCACACTCGGGGTGAAATTTGCAAAAAACACAGTTGATGGACAGAATGTAGAACAATGTCATACATTCACCCCAGTACAGGGATCTGGGCCTAAATCATTCGTTTTTTTGCACACCACACCACCCTGGGTTAGACACTGGCTATATGCAAATCAGCTCTGACCCTGTGCCTCATGGGAACAGTCCAGTCCGAACTATCAAGCCATGTCTTTCCCAAACCGGAATCAAGCATCCAAAGACCGGTTTCTGGCTATCAGCCTTCATCAGCCTGGATAGCTTGACTCCAGTGGTGTGGAGAGCCTGGGACTCACGTCTGAGTATACCCAGCACACTCGGGTGAAATTTGCAAAAAACACAGTTGATGGACAGAATGTAGAACAATGTCATACATTCACCCCAGTACAGGGATCTGGGCCTAAATCAATCGTTTTTTTGCACTCCACACCACCCTGAGTTAGACACTGGCTATATGCAAATCAGCTCTGACCCTGTGCCTCATGGGAACAGTCCAGTCCGAAATACCAAGCCATGTCTTTCCCAGACCGGAATCAAGAATCCAAGGACCGGTTTCTGGCTATCAGCCTTCATCAGCCTGGATAGCTTGACTCCAGTGGTGTGGAGGGCCTGGGACTCACGTCTTAGTATACCCAGCACACTCGGGGTGAAAATTGCAAAAAACACAGTTGATGGACAGAATGTAGAACAATGTCATACATTCACCCCAGTACAAGGATCTGGGCCTAAATCCATCGTTTTTTTGCACTCCACACCACCCTGGGTTAGACACTGGCTATATGGAAATCAGCTCTGAACCTGTGCCTCATGGGAACAGTCCAGTCCGAACTACCAAGCCATGTCTTTCCCAGACCGGAATCAAGCATCCAAGGACCGGTTTCTGGCTATCAGCCTTCATCAGCCTGGATAGCTTGACTCCAGTGGTGTGGAGAGCCTGGGACTCACGTCTGAGTATACCCAGCACACTCGGGGTGAAAATTGCAAAAAACACAGTTGATGGGCAGAATGTAGAACAATGTCATACATTCACCCCAGTACAAGGATCTGGGCCTAAATCCATCGTTTTTTTGCACTCCACACTACCCTGGGTTAGACACTGGCTATATGCAAATCAGCTCTGACCCTGTGCCTCATGGGAACAGTCCAGTCCGAACTACCAAGCCAAGTCTTTCCCTGACCGGAATCAAGCATCCAAGGACCGGTTTCTGGCTATCAGCCTTCATCAGAGGTGGATTTGTCTTATTTGTAATAAAAGACATCAAGACATCATAGCTTCAAATCTATGATTAAAATATCTGCAAACATTAACCGGATCCAACAAACACAGTTATCCAGGTGTTTTGTAGTTTATATTTTCCATGTTTGCATTCGCCTCCCGATGAAATTCAAGCAAATCTTCCCAAGCATACTCTGCACAGCTTAGAGTTAAAAACCATGTAGGTGCTCCTAAGTTTCTAAGCATGCATTTCAAATCTCCATGACGACGGTACCCATACTCATTAGTACCACGGTGACAAGCCATTAAATTAATTAGGTGTGAATCCAAAACACTATCTTTCTGTTGCACTTTATCCATAAATTCCTTTGCTGAAACATTTTGCAGATGCACTCCACTTTTTAAGATATGGTTTACTGCATAAGAAAGACCAGATAATTCACTCTCAAACAGAAGATGAAACAAATATGGAATACATTGACAACATCTCGGATCTTCTGCATATAATCTTGTTGTCCGGTACTCAGATGCAGGAATCTGCAAAGGTCGATCATCATATCATGTACCTTCACCTTTAGGGAATAACTGTGGGAAACAACGACCTTCCAAACTTTCTTCCCATACACTAATAGGACTTCCTTTTGTTTTTTCATCTGAAATAATTCAATAGCATTCCCTATTGCTTCTTTGGAATGCGGTGGATGAACACTGTAATGCTCATAAATTTCTTCACTTCTGGATAAGTCAACTTTTTCAATTTGTCCAATAGACAAATCATTGTCCTCTTCTTCATTTACTTCTTCTTCTTCTACGCATACATTTTTATAGTATTTATTGTTTTTGACTAAATACAACGTTGCCTTTTTGACTTTTCTAACATCCACTAAATCTTGCCAGATTTTCTTACTCTTTGTAGGTACATCATTAACTAGAATAACTAGAGGTTCCTCTTCTACATTTTCAACACCAATTGTCTTCTTATTGTTTTTTAAATCTAGTGGCAAACATACAACTCTACCCTTTAAAATCTTTGTAAATCTGAAGGATTTAATTTGCCAGTCTTAGGCTCCATACGAACAATAGCCTGAAAAGGATGTACACATTGAATCAGAATAGTCTCATAAGTATGTAAATCCATCAGTTCCGATGGAATATTTATCAACTCAAGATTATTATGTACAGCTCTAGCAGGCATTCTATTTTCATTTAATTTATTATGACAATACTTACAAATACTTTGCTCAAAACCCAAATCAAAATAGTTTTCTACCAACAAATAAGTTGCAAAATCTTTCAACTGACTATTATTTTCATCTTCACTTTTTAAATATAAATCAACTAACCTAGTTTGACTTTTGTAATTAAGCATGGGCGAATTTTGCGAATCTGGCGTTCGCGAATTTTGCGAATTTGCGAACTCGCAATCCGCAAAATCCGCGAATTCTGGCGAATTTTTTTTTGTGTTCGCAAGGGTTTCTGCCAGTTCGCGAGGGTTTGGTACTAGTTCGCAATTGCGAACTTACTTGTCGGCTCGCAACAGTCGCGACTATGTTGTTTCTACGTCTGGTTCATCATTACAGGTTCCCAGCACCCTCTGTTTCACCACTGCCACCCTCTGTTTCACCCATGCCACCCTCTGTTACATCAATGCCACCCTCTGGTTCATCATTACTGTAGATTATGGGGGGGGAAAGCAAGCACACCTGCCCTGCTTCAACTGACATGAATTAATTTGGGGTTAGTTTATTAATGTGTCACTGTTTTAAAATTCCAGGTTTGGCACCTGCTTCCTTATCAGTAATTTGCTTTCTGTTGCAGTGCAATTTTTTTTCCAGGACCTTTGTGGCCTACTTGTAGCTATTCTATGAGCCTGCTGTGAGGGTCAGAGCAGGGTCATACAATTGTTGCAACTAGCAACTGAACTCTGGAGGGGCCCCAGTCAGGAAGCACTACAATGGTTACTAATGATGAGTTTGAACTCTTGCACCTGCCGAGTGCTTTCAGTTTTGCAAAATTCATTTTTCTGCAATTTCGCGGGTTTCGCGGGGTGCGAACACGCGCGAGATCGGATTCGGAAGCCGCGAATTTGTGCGAATATGCGATTTGTTTTTTTGCGGCGTGTTAGTTCGCAAGGTTTTGTGCGTTTTCGCGAGCCGCTTGTAGCGCAAGGCGCAAAGTTACCCTTGTGGTCGTTCAAGGGCGCGGCCATCTTGTTTGCATGACGTATTTCCGTTTCCGGGCGCGAAGTGTAATCTCGCAAAGTGTGCGGCTCGCCAGTACAATTATGCAAGTGTTTGCGAGGAACATCTCGCGCGAACTTACCCGCGCGGTCGTGAACGGGCGCGGCCATCTTGTTTCTCATTCATTGCTATGGTTCTGGGCATGCTTTTTGTATCCTCTCTAAATCTCTGCCATCCTTTGCTTGTTTGAAGTTTTTTTGATCTATTTTACTTATTATCTATCCCTCTATTTTTCTAGCCCTATATTTTTGTGTTTACTGCTACTTTTGGTTAATTTTAAACTACTTTTTTAAACTCTTTTCTTTTCTTCTCTCTCCTATTCTATTTTCTTTATTCCTTTCCGCCCAGACCATGGTGAAGGGAGTCGGGAAGCATCCCGAGAAGGGGAAGGGTCCCGCACCCCGTGCCCGGCTCCCGTGCGGGCGTTTGAGGGGGGAGCTAGTGATGCCACGGGAGATCTTTGGCGTGGAGGAGGTGGCCGCACTAGTGTTCTATGTACAGCGCCACCTCCCCAGGACCATCATGGCAGGCGGCAAGATGGGAGGCGGGTACGGGATGCGGGAGCGCCGGAAGCGGTGGGAGGAGGTTAGCCGGGCCATGTACCACCACTCTCGGGTCCGGCGCACCTACAACCAGGCCACCCACCGCTGGACGGATGTCCTGACCCGTGAACGAGATCTGCTCGACAATGCTTGGCCTCGAGATCCCCGGGCTTAGTGAGTAGTAGTAGCTATTTCTTTACTACTCTGTTTTCTCCTGCTGTGTTATTATATTGCAAATTTTTATTTTTTACCAAGAGCAATAATGCTGCTCATTACATTGTAGGTAAATTATATTTCAAAATCTTCTGTGCATTTCAGGTGCACTGCTCTCCTTCTCAGTAGTGTTGCTACTATGTTTATTTGTTTTCGATTTTGTGTTCATTTCATTGGCCTGTGAAATTATGTATGAGTGTAGTTTAAAGAACTGCGTAATGCTACACACTAAGGTTCAGATTTTTAATTACCGGCGCATCCCTGCAAAGTAGCAGGGATGCGCCAGTAATTGTGCGCCACGCCACTATCACCCATGGTGTGCCGTATTTACAATGCGGCGCACCATGGGCCCAAAACGTCACCAAAGCGTTACGCATCTGTGCCGTAAGGGCGGCACATTGCTGGAGTTGCGTCCCAACGATGGCGCAGCTCCATCAATGCTCTGGGGTGCCCTATCTCCCCAATGCTGCGTCAAGCCGTACGTCTGCTTCAAGCAGGCGCAGGGTTTGAGTCACGCATCATTGTCGTTAAAGTGAGTGATTGAAATCTTGTAGATTTCCCTCAGCCACTTTTAGGATGCGTTCCTGCGCAGGAACGCCCTCCCTTGCGCCGGAACACCCCTGATGGCGCAGGGCTTTACAAAGTGATGCATCTCCCATATGCGTCACGTTGTTAATATACTCCGCACCATTGTGCCTCTTTTGTGCTGCCGCTGTGTCACAAAAGTCACGCAACAATGGAGCAAAAGAGCCGCAAGGGGCTTCTAAATCAGCCCCTACATACTCAAGTCCAGTCCTTCCTTTGTACACATGGAGATAAGAAGAAATAGTGGTGGTGGATTGATAGGTTGAGTATTTCAATGACTGGTTAATGTAGTAGGAAACTTTAGTGTTGTCGCTGATCTGCGATCACGATGGACTTTGGCTGTCAAAGTCAAAGTCAAAGTCAAAAGAAACTTTATTTCGATTGATTTCAACAATCATAAAAGTACATTGTAGAAAAATATTTGCAACAAATTTATAAAAATTTTCATGTGTGCAATATTGACTAAAACATTAAATTAATCTTTAAAAAAGAATCGTCTATACAATGATACCCTGATTGACAATTGATAAAAGTTATGCACATAAAAATTTACAATGCAGAAACAGTTAATTGAGATCGGATTTTCAGACATGCCTTTAAGAAGCAAGCTATACATTTGGCAACAAATTGAGTGTCTAGAAACTGTAGTGCCAAAAGAGCAGGTCTGCATCTTCTCAGTCCTGTTTGTCGGAGAAGTGGGACCAACCAGCGTTTACGCGGGGTCTCGTAGAAACGACAGAATAAAATTACGTGCAAAGTAGACAGGGGAGAACAGTCATCACAGGGACATCTAGTTAATTCACGCGTCCAGTCTGAGGGCTCAGGGAACGTGACAAGGCGATAAAAAGAGTCAAAACGAAATCTTGTTAAAACATATCTATCATAGTTTGACAGGTAAAAAGACAGATAAGGTTGTATGCCAGGGAAGGATTGAATCGCCATTAATTGAGTATTTGATTGTTTGCCAATTTCAGAGCACATGCGAAGGTCTCTTAAATGGGTGGCACATAGATTCTTCAAGGTCTTTCTGGGTATATCCATTAGTAAGACAGGGTTAGTGAAAAAAGCTGGACAATTCAAATCATTCAGAAAATTGAAGACATAGAGTAACCAAGGAATCTTTTTCCAGTGGGTCAGTGTCAGACAATCGGTTATTAGCAACCGGGTAAGAAGGCATTGCTCCTTGGTCCATATACGGTGCCAGAGGAGGATCGGTTGGTATCTAATGGTGTCAGATAGATAATCCAAACCAAGCTCAATATGGCTGCCGTAATTAGGAGCACTTCGGGGGAGGGCCAATACATATTTCAAGAAGTCATTTTCGATTACTTGGAGCTCACCGGCAGGAGCATAGCCCCATACACCCGCTCCGTAAGTAGCCACACTCAAACATTTGGCTTGATAGATTTTAAGTATCTCAGCGGGAGCGGGCTTGCCCAACTTCCTTGAAAAAGAGGTCAGCGCAGCTGTTGTGCGCTGGAACTGCATTTTCTTGCTGGTGATGGCAGGTTTCCAGGAGATCTGATCGTCGATGAGGATCCCCAAGTAAGGGTATTTTCTAGCGTTTTCTAATCTAGTATTGTCAATATAGAGAGGTTTGCATTTCTGAGCTTTCTTGCCAATATGCATAACAAAAGTCTTGGATTTGTTTACTTTTAAGCCAAGAGAAAGCATATATTGATAGTACTTGTCCAGTTGGAGCTGGAGCTGATATGGTGTTCTCGCTAGAATGACGGAATCATCAGCATATAGTAGTGCATATAGTAGTGCAGGGATTGGCCGGGTGTTTATGAAGGGGAGATCCTTATTGCCTACCAGCATCGCTTGCTCCAGTCCGTTTGTATAGATATTAAATAAAAAAGGAGCAAGGACGCACCCCTGTCTGACGCCTTTTGTAATGCTGAATGAATCCGATAGCTCTCCATTAATGCCATACCTCACACATGCTTTAGCATCCGTGTAGAGCTCTCGAAGGAATTTCAGAAGTGGAGGATCTACTCCCAGGTTGCTCAGAATCTCCCACAGCTTAGAGTGGATTACGCAGTCAAATGCGGAACTTAGGTCCACATAGACCAGATAAAGGTTACCGCCTTTGGCCCTAGCATATTTACCCATAAGTAGTGTCAAATGAAGGGCCTGTTCTACAGTGCCCAATCCCTCTTGAAACCCTAACTGGAGGTCGGTTATGATCTTCTTCTCTTTGGCCCAATCCTGGAGACGCTCCAGGATTAGCCTCCCGGCGACCTTACCCAGCGAGTCCAAGAGGGAGATGGGTCTGTAGCAGGCCGGGTTATCGCGTTCTCCCTTTTTAAAAATGGGTAGAAGCACAGATGTAGACCAAGAGTCAATTAGGCCGGCCTGTGAAGCTGCGGACATAACTTGCGTGACAATTGGGGACCATAAGTCTAGGTTACTCACAAAGGTTACTCACTAGGTTACTCCGCTTCAGGAAGCGGCTCAAAACTCACCTTTTTCCTCAGTGAATCTTGCATGTCCTTAACCCTGATCTTCTTTGCCCCCCCTCCCCTTCCTCTTCTTCTCCCTCGTTTTCTCCCTTGTTCCTCCTAACTTAGGAGCTAGGATCTTTTAGCGCTGGGATACCTCCGGGTGACTACGCGCTCTACAAAAAATAAATATTAATAATAATAAGATGTCAAGTGGAACTCCGTCAGGGCCAGGAGCTTTCCCGGTCTTCGAGGAAGTCAGCGCAGCAGTCACCTCCGCAAGGACGAAGTGGAGGTCAATAGGATAGATATTATCCATAGTAAGGACCGCCTCCCCGATTCTGGAGGCCACGGTTGTTGAGGGGGAATCCCCAAAGATCTGTGAGTAGTGAGTTACCCATTTTTCAGCAGGTACGGCCACGTCTAGGTGTCGAACAGCTGTGGCGTCCGCTAAAAAGGGGGACTTGACTGTTCGCCAAAACAGCGAGCTATCCATGCTCCTTGTGCTCTCATGCAGTTGGGCCCAAAGGATGTTTTTTATTTCCCGTTTACGGGTTTTTTGGGCCAGCTTATAATTCCTTCTTAATGAGGCTATTAAGGCCATGTCCCTATCTTGCTCGTTTTAGCGCACTAAGGGCTTTGCGGCAATGGGAATCGAACCACCCCCGGGAGTCCTTATCGTGTGTCTTATGTTGGCGAGTGAGCTCCTGCCGAATAGCTTCTAAGATATTAACGAAACTAGAGAGGATCATCTGATGAGATGAGGTCTCCTCTAAACAGGTGTATATTAGGGGGAGGGTTTTTTGAATAATCTTATTGGTGACCTCATTGGGGTTGATCTTTGACCATTTTACTGTATAGCCATTGGTTTTATCCATCACCAGAGATTGCTGAGTTAAAAGACTGGACTTACTGTGGGTTGAGGAAGCTGAATTAAATATAATGGTGATACTGTTGGAGTAGTGATCGCTTGAGGGATCAGTACCGGTTATGAAGTATATTAAACGATTATTTAGGGTTTGCGAACAGAGGATGTAGTCAATGGTGGTAGAGAGACCTCTACCATGAAAGGTCGGCTTGAACTCGACAACGGGACACACTGATTCGTTCGCAAATTCAAGTTCTAATGAAAAAAGACAGTTGTTTAAAGTAGTCCCAATACTAGAGTGGGTAAAGTGGGTGATAGGGGAATCATGTTCATCTTGGAGCCCGCAGATACCTTTTTTATAGTTGCTACACAGATAAACATTAAAATCCCCTCCCCACACAACATAACATTGTAACTGCGGTTTCTTAGCTTTCTGTTCATGCAGATATAAAGTGATTTCTATCAGAGACTTTACACAATCAGCAGGTGGGGAGTTATTATACATGTTGATAAAATAATAAATGGACCTTTTGTCGGAGGCTAGCTTTAGGATTTGAACTGTTGGGGACACTAAGGGTACCTCTATAGTCGTAAACGAAATTTGATTGGAGAGATAGATAGCTAAGCCACCCTTGGGTCTTCCATGGATGGACGGAATGGCAGGGATATGGAAAGTTTTATAGCCCTGAATGTGAATAGGGTCAATAGCCCAGGTTTCCTGGAGGCAAACTATTTTATGCTTGTTAATCACATCAATCCATGACTGAAGATGTATCTTGGATCTGAGGCCCGCTACATTCCAGTAAATGACTGGAAGATCCCAGGTTGATGGTAAAGTGGAATTTGAGATCTGTGGATGAGCAAGGGATGGTGGATCGCAGGTCTGGGTGATTGGGATAAGGGTGGAAGAAGAGAGTTTTGAATCACAAGAGGTTAAGGTGTTGTGTTGTTGCCTCATATGTGGCTCATCAGGGAGGGATGGTGAACGTGGCTGGGATCTTGGTCCCGAGGGGTTGTCAGGTAAGGGGGTAAATTTAGCAGGGGGGTACAAGGCTCAATATGAGAGCCAGGCGGGGATGGTGGGATAGCTCCTGCCAGCAGAGTTCTTCTGGGGATATGGTTAGATTGCATTTGAGTGTTATTACTGGCTTTGGTGTTGGTGAAGGGGACTGATGGTCAGTCAACCATATCCAGGCATTCATATCTGTTGGATAGCGGTGGGCCTCTCCAATTAGTAAAGTGACCAGGGGCTGGATTGCTGAATCCATAGCCTGCCCAGTGGCCTTGGTCTCTGTTCCCATCCCAATTCCCCACTCTCGTCCAGCTCCAAGGGGGACCGGCATTATGTCGTGGGGCCGGAGGGTAGAAATATGACAGATTATGGGTGGCTATTCCTTCAGTAGAAGTGTGGTCTCCCCAGGAGCAGATATGCTCAACTGTGTTAGGGTCGGCGAAGTTCACTATGACACAATCACCCTGAATGCTTTTAGGCTAGGTACCTAGCCAGGGCACTCTACGCACAGTGGTGACTCTGTTGTCCAAAAAAGTTGGTAAAGGTCTATTGTTGGACAGCCAGTATATTACTTTGTTTTTTAATGACCAGACCGGTTCGTCCTGATTGGGAGAGAGTTCCGGGACACCTGTCATAATTACTACGTAGGGGGATGCCTCAGGCGGAAGATGGATAGGATGGCCCCTCCTCCTTCTATTTCTCGGGATGGTGTTAAATCCAACAGAGTGTTTGGGGAGGATGGGGGCCGGAATAGGAGGGACGGGAGGAGGTTTTGGTTGGATGGACGACTGTGTCTTGGAGTTGGTTGAGGGTTGGATCGGTAAGGGGTTAGGTGGTTTGGGGGGTGCGTGGGCCTTGGTTGTAGTTGGTGGTGGCTGTTTTTGTATGGGTTTCTGTGGAGCCTTTTGGTTAGTGTTAGAGGGATTCAGTATGGTCGAGCCTGACTTAGATGTTTTTGCATTCTGATTAAGGGGCCTCCCTTGAGCTGAATTGGAATCTTTGATGGTAACTTTACTTGAATTCAGGGCTAAAGACAGTTGAGTTAGTTGGGATTCAACCTGATGCAGTGACTTTTCTATAGGCTTTAGGTAGGACCTAATTAGATCTCCAATTTTGCTAAGCAGTAAGCTGTCGTTGCTACAGGTGTTAGTAGTTAAATTACCATCGTTAACCATACCACCTTCGCTGTCGTAGCTACTAGAGCTGCTAGAGCTAATGTTTAGGTTATCTGTGGTAAAGTTCGTTGCGTGTGCAAGTGAAGAGGAGGGTAGCTGGTGGGGAGTTAGAACAAGGTTAATGGTCTGTATGGGAGGATGGGAGGTGGGAGGGGTTGTGAGGATAGTTGTGGGGGGGGGAATTAGCAGAATGGTGAGACTTACTAGTTTTCCTCTTCTTTTTTGGAGGGATTGCACCTTCGCGTGAACCCCTGTCTGCGGTTGGAGAAGGGGCAACACCAGTTTGGCTTGCGAAAATGGCTGGAGATTTTTCTAGTGACAGATGTGATTCAGAAAGATCTAGGGATGCGGACAGATCCACTGTACAGGGGACAGTATGAATCTCTGCATGCTCTGTCAATGGAGGGGGTAACTCTGCAGGACGCTGGGGGTTTTTTGCAGTAGCCAATAAGCCCATGGAAGAGCATCTGGCAATAGCCAGGTCCTGTGAAACTCTCCATTCCAACAGGGTAAAACCCTGTTCAATGGCCTCGTTGGCTTTAGTTATGAATTGGTCTATCGGCCCGATAACCTCAGCAGCAGCCTGGGCCTGTTTTTTGACAGTATTCCTAGTGGTTCTGGGGGACATGATACAATGTATTTTGTTGTGAAAAAGAGATACTGGGGGTACTGACTGCAAACTAGAATCCGGTTGTTTAGTAATACATACAGTGATAGAAGTGATGAAGGGGGAAGAAGCAGAAGTAAATAGGGTGGCCCAGTCCAGTCTTGCCCGGTCTTGAATGGGCTTAAACGGGCCCGCCCTTGGCCCGGGCTTCGCCCCGCGCTTTGTCCCGCGCGCGTCCCTAGTTGCGGGAAGGACTATTCAAATTTATAGTGTTTCGTGCAGGGGGGCGTGGCCGCCGGGGGAAGAGGCACCAGCTGAGAGGTGTGGAGGCTGCTGGTCCTCGCAGTCCCCCGGTGAAGGCAGCAGGTAGTTTGTGGTCAAGCGCACGCTGGGAGCGTGCAGGCAGTCCGCCGATTGAGGAGAAGCTCCCACCAGCGGCGCGACCTCCAAAGTGAGCCTTTGCTGATAATTAACCCTCCGTAGGCAGCGGGAATCCTTCCACGAAAATGGCAAGAGTCAAAGCAAGTGAGCGGCACCCGCGGAGCGGGTGTCGCGAAAGGTAAATAGCGGCCGGTGGGGGGCGTGGCCGCCGGGGGAAGAGGCACCAGCTGAGAGGTGTGGAGGCTGCTGGTCCTCGCAGTCCCCCGGTGAAGGCAGCAGGTAGTTTGTGGTCAAGCGCACGCTGGGAGCCTGCAGGCAGTCCGCCGATTGCGGAGAAGCTCCCACCAGCGGCGCGACCTCCAAAGTGAGCCTTTGCTGATAATTAACCCTCCGTAGGCAGCGGGAATCCTTCCACGAAAATGGCAAGAGTCAAAGCAAGTGGCTGTCACTTCGCGTGCTGCGGACTGCTGCCTGCCAATCCTAGGCAAACCTTTTTAGTACTTTGTGTAGTGAGTTACATAAGAAGTTTCCAATTCGACGGTCCGCAAATCAAGCAATACTAATAACGTAGTAGACCACATGAGATTGGTCAATAATATATCCCGTGGAATAGTTGTCTATTTGCTATTTCGCCAAATTTTTTGTTAGTTCTTTTGAAATGTTTGATTTGGTTGACAAATATCATCCATGTTTTCTGTTTTTCTCTCTTTCATGTTGTGCATCAGCTGCCCCCATGGGCAAGAGGAGGACACAGGAGGAGGGTGCTGTTCAGGATGCAGGCCAGGATCGGGCAAGCAAGGGCTCCTTTGCTGGCCCCAGTAAGTTTTAATTTTAATATAGAGTACTTATTTTTTCCCAGCGTTCCTCATTCGATTTTTTCTAAATCGTCTTTGATATTCTTGTAGACTGGATCTAAATTCTTATTCTGCCTCGACTATGACTCTGTGTGGTATTACTAGATTATTCTTATTAGTCTGTCTGTGTAGCTAACTAAGATTGCACATTTGGCAATTCCATCGGACTCCCATTCTAGTCAGCAATACCTCTATGCACTGAGTGCAGTCCTCTGGGATTGTCCATAATCTCTTTTCAAGTCTTCTAAATGTTTATGCTTTGACAATTTCCAACAATAAAAAGGTGAATGACCACCAAGAAAGAATAAGATACTACTTTACTTTTGGTTTGGATAGGAGGACAATCCATTCTACTACTGTTGCAGGGACAAATCTGCGCAAACAGAACTATGGACACTAAATAATGCATTGCTTAGCTTATCAATTATAATAGGTGCTGTTAGACTTTCCACATACCTCAGTGATAACAAACTTTGTAGTTGAACCCCCCAATCTCCTTACTGACTAGATAGTGTGGCAGAGTAATTTAGCTCCCAAAGTCACCGATGATTATTCCCCAATGATGTCAGAGGCACGGACTCATGCTTGCAAAAATTGCAAAACCTTTAGCTCATCCACTCTAGTCTGGAGGACCAAAAACCACAGAGTCTATTTAATTTTAAAAGCTTTATTAAAAGTAAACACATTTATTAAATCAAGTTTGTCATAAAAGTAAACGTTTAACTGAAAATGGAAAAGTGCTTAGTGCTGACGATTAATTGGACACATTTCTTGTGGTCGAGCCGAGCTCTCACCTGGTTTGAACTTGATCCTGCTTGTGTTCTTAGAAGACAAGCTTCTGTCTGTTAGGAGAAAAAGTGGTGCGTGTTAAAAATAAAAAGCAAGCATTCATCAGTTGTGCCAAAAAGTGCAGCAAGACAACAGCCTTCCCTGGAAAAAGGGACAATTTTACTTTAGAGCAGACAGTCACAATTTATTAAATTGTATACTGTTTTTTTCACATTTCTTTCTTCCTCCTAGACCAAATATTATATAGTAGTGAGAGGTGTATTCTAACATTATTAAATGTACTTTGTAGGTGGAACATCTGGAGGCGGGGCCAGCGCGGAGGTGGTGGTGGCATTGGACGAGGACAACTCTGGGGAGGAGGCGGTGGAAGTGCCGGACAATTCTGTGGGGGATGACACGGTGGTGGTGGGCAGAGGTAAGCTATATATTCCTTACTTATTGAGATTGAAGACTGCAGAGTGTGGTTTTTGCACGAGTGTATTATAAATAAACCAGGTAGTAGCCTCCTCTAAATGTACTTTGACTTAGCTGTGAAGTTTTTGGCGAGAAGAATCCAAATCAGATCTGAGATGAACTTGATGGATGGGATGAACGAAAACCAAAAGAAGGGTGTTAATAAGTGTGGAAGGACGAGAAATGTAATGATGACTGGCAAAGAAGAATGATATGTGTTTGCTTGGTCCCCGAGGTGGCTGGGAAGGTGCCTTTTGGGATTTCACCTTTGTTCCGTGGAGAGAGATAGACTTGCGCTGCTTCTAGCCCAGCTAATCCTGCTACTTTTCGTGACACCCGCTCCGCGGGTGCCGCTCATCTGCCCCCTGACCCCGTGCTCCCTGGTGTGAGCGGCTCCACAGTCGGTGGAGAGCTAACGCGCTCCCAGGTCGAGCCCTTTGGCAAGTGCACAGTGCGTGGAGCCTACCGGGGGACTGCGAGGACCAGCAGCCTCAGCTTCACACAGCTGGTGCCTCTTCCCCCGGTGGCCACGCCCCCAGCCTCCAGCAATATCAACGCCTGGGTCTGCTTGCTGAAAGGGTGCCTTTTGGGATTTCACCTTTGTTCCGTGGAGAGAGATAGACTTGCGCTGCTTCTAGCCCAGCTAATCCTGCTACTTTTCGCCACACCCGCTCCGCGGGTGCCGCTCATCTGCCCCCTGACCCCGTGCTCCCTGGTGTGAGTGGCTCCACAGTCGGTGGAGAGCTAACGCGCTCTCAGGTCGAGCCCTTTGGCAAGTGCACAGTGCGTGGAGCCTACCGGGGGACTGCGAGGACCAGCAGCCTCAGCTTCACACAGCTGGTGCCTCTTCCCCTGGCGGCCACGCCCCCAGCCTCCAGCAATATCAACGCCTGGGTCTGCTTGCTGAGTGGGTGCCTTTTGGGATTTCACCTTTGTTCCGTGGAGAGAGATAGACTTGCGCTGCTTCTAGCCCAGCTAATCCTGCTACTTTTCGCGACACCCGCTCCGCGGGTGCCGCTCATCTGCCCCCTGACCCCGTGCTCCCTGGTGTGAGCGGCTCCACAGTCGGTGGAGAGCTAACGCGCTCCCAGGTCAAGCCCTTTGGCAAGTGCACAGTGCGTGGAGCCTACCGGGGGGCTGCGAGGACCAGCAGCCTCAGCTTCACACAGCTGGTGCCTCTTCCCCCGGCGGCCACGCCCCCAGCCTCCAGCAATATCAACGCCTGGGTCTGCTTGCTGAGTGGGTGCCTTTTGGGATTTCACCTTTGTTCCGTGGAGAGAGATAGACTTGCGCTGCTTCTAGCCCAGCTAATCCTGCTACTTTTCGCGACACCCGCTCCGCGGGTGCCGCTCATCTGCCCCCTGACCCCGTGCTCCCTGGTGTGAGCGGCTCCACAGTCGATGGAGAGCTAACGCGCTCCCAGGTCGAGCCCTTTGGCAAGTGCACAGTGCGTGGAGCCTACCGGGGGACTGCGAGGACCAGCAGCCTCAGCTTCACACAGCTGGTGCCTCTTCCCCCGTCGGCCACGCCCCCAGCCTCCAGCAATATCAACGCCTGGGTCTGCTTGCTGAGTGGGTACCTTTTGGGATTTCACCTTTGTTCCGTGGAGAGAGATAGACTTGCGCTGCTTCTAGCCCAGCTAATCCTGCTACTTTTCGCGAAACCCGCTCCGCGGGTGCCGCTCATCTGCCCCCTGACCCCGTGCTCCCTGGTGTGAGCGGCTCCAGTCGGTGGAGAGCTAACGCGCTCCCAGGTCGAGCCCTTTGGCAAGTGCACAGTGCGTGGAGCCTACCGGGGGACTGCGAGGACCAGCAGCCTCAGCTTCACACAGCTGGTGCCTCTTCCCCCGGCGGCCACGCCCCCAGCCTCCAGCAATATCAACGCCTGGGTCTGCATGCTGAGTGGGTGCCTTTTGGGATTTCACCTTTGTTCCGTGGAGAGAGATAGACTTGCGCTGCTTCTAGTCCAGCTAATCCTGCTACTTTTCGTGACACCCGCTCCGGGGGTGCCGCTCATCTGCCCCCTGACCCCGTGCTCCCTGGTGTGAGCGGCTCCACAGTCGGTGGAGAGCTAACGCGCTCCCAGGTCGAGCCCTTTGGCAAGTGCACAGTGCGTGGAGCCTACCGGGGGACTGCGAGGACCAGCAGCCTCAGCTTCACACAGCTGGTGCCTCTTCCCCCGGCGGCCACGCCCCCAGCCTCCAGCAATATCAACGCCTGGGTCTGCTTGCTGAGTGGGTGCCTTTTGGGATTTCACCTTTGTTCCGTGGAGAGAGATAGACTTGCGCTGCTTCTAGCCCAGCTAATCCTGCTACTTTTCGCGACACCCGCTCCGCGGGTGCCGCTCATCTGCCCCCTGACCCCGTGCTCCCTGGTGTGAGCGGCTCCACAGTCGGTGGAGAGCTAACGCGCTCCCAGGTCGAGCCCTTTGGCAAGTGCACAGTGCGTGGAGCCTACCGGGGGACTGCGAGGACCAGCAGCCTCAGCTTCACACAGCTGGTGCCTCTTCCCCCGGCGGCCACGCCCCTAGCCTCCTCGTACTTTACCGGCCTGAGCTCTACCGCGACGCGGGACGCACGCGGGACAGAGCACGGGGCGAAGACCGGGCAAAGACCGGGCCGTTTCAGGCCGTTCCAGACCGAGTAAGACCGGACCGGGCCATCTCCCTTGGCTGCATCTGTAACGGTATTCTGTTCAATTGTGTCTTAACTTCCTCAACTTTCCCACCAAAAAATGTCGGTGCGCGAAACCCGGAGTAAGGCCACAAAGCCCGTGAAAAAGGCTACAGGGACCCTGGATGACTTTATTACAAGGACTAGCTTATCCATTGATAATGAGATCACAAAACTTCAGCATAGAGTGTCCCTGGAGTTGGAGGCTGCCAGAAGGCTGTCTACAGATATAGCATCAAGAAAAAAATCTTCATTAGGTAGCATTGCCTCTTCGAAAACTCCTGAGCGCACTACCGGCCCCATACCTATTATCACCTTGGCCGAAGTACATCCTATACCCGAAGAAACTGCTCCCGTTGACAACCATGACTTAGACCCCTCGCAGTTGTCCGTCAGTGGTGTATCAGAAAGCATTTTGTTTCCTGATCCTCAGGCAGAGAATGTTGAGGGGGAGAAGTCGGCAGGGAAAGCAGCTTCTAAAAACAACCAGGGAGTCGCTAAGGCAATACCCAAACAAAAGAGAAAACGGAAAACTTTGTCTGTATACGCCAGGAAAAAGGCTAAGGTAGCCTCAAGACAGTGTATCATAGGGGGGGTATCCCAACTAACTTTTGCTACAAATGGGCCCGACCAGACGCTTCTAACCGTACAAACTAGTAATGATAACATAGAGGCGTCAAACTCGGACTCAAGGGTTCCCCTTCCCATTGATGAGGGCGAGAAAACTTCCACACCTATGATTGAGCCAGAAGGGGATAGGGAAGAGTTTTTGAAACTCGTATGGGAAACGCTTAAAAAACTCCTCAGGCCGTTAGAAGTTAGATTAACCGGCATTGAGAATCAGCTACTTGAGGTAGAAAAAAGTGTTATAACCTTATCTAGTTTAAGTGTTAATGGCAGTGATGTACCAGTAAATCCAGGCAGGCTCCAACTATGGCCCCTGTGGTATCCTCAAACACCAATCCATCTAGTACACAGCAGCAAAAAGAGGGAGTAGTAAATAATATAAGCACTATTCCGACAACGAATACTCAAATAAAATCTAATGCCACACCCTCGAACCTGCCATCTGTTAATACTACTAGCAAACCCTCTTCGAAGGGTCTTGCACAAAGCAAGAAGTCACAAATGGCAAATGTTGCTGTCTCTCATTCTTCTGCCCCTAAGACTCCCGTTCCACAGAAGTCCTCATCTCAAATACCTCCCCCTATACACACTACTCTGGGTCTAAATAAATCCCTGGCTGATAGATCTTCTGCCAACAGAATAAACACACTTAACTACCAAACAACCAATGCTTATAACAACTTTAAGGAAGGATTTATAGACCTGCCTCCCAATGCCAGCCCCTTTGTAGTTGTCCTTACTGGGGTGCCCGATTTGGAAAACCAACTTGAAGAGAATTTCTTTTCCCTAAAAAATAAGGTGATTTATTGGTTAAATTCAAACAAACCTGTTCCAAACCATATGAAAAGTAAAATTCTTATGGTCCGTAGAGTACCATGGGTTGGTCCAGTAGCCAAATCAATTCCGGGTGACTGTATAGTTATCTCATTTGAGGAACCCCACAGTGCCCATCAGATATGCACATGGAAATCATATGGAGACGCTTCATCTATTGAAGCCAGGCCCTTATCGTTTTTCTATCCTCCACCTAGGCCCCCAAACTATGGATCCAATTGGAATACTGTTAAACATCACTATGGTTATGCACCCAATATGGTCAGACAGGCTGACCAAAATATGTGGAATGGAATTCCCACCTTCAACAGGTTCACTTGCTTAGATGCAGTGGACTGACTTGAGACCCTGCCAAACTGCATCTCAGAATACACCTATTGTACACATGGGGATGGGAACAGCTACCCTAGAACTAGAAATAGTGAGATACCACAGAGTGAGGGAGTGGGAACTAACAACTTTGGTAAAATGTGGGATTCCCAGAATAAGGAAAGTGCATCAGCTGTGAACCCAAAATGTTACGATGTGGATGAGGGTTGTCCTGGTGAAGGAAGTAGCATTTTAGTAGGGGTTTCGATAACCGAAGTAGAGAACCAAATAGCTTACTCACAGCTAGACAGTGTAAATCTCCCATTGGTACCAGTGCCGTCTATCGATGACTCCACCTGTTCTGGTAATGGGCCAACCCCAAAGTTACTCATTCTGTCATGGAACATTGCTGGAGTCGGTAAAAACTTGAAAGACCCAGAATGGGCTGATTATGTTCATTCCAGTGATTTCTGTTTACTGCAAGAAACATGGGCAATGGATATTCCGCATAGGATAGGATATAAAACCTTTGGTAATGAGGCGGTTCAGTCCGATAGGGGGAGGCCGTCTGGGGGTCTGATCATTTGGCTCAAAATTACATTGAAAATAAGGGTCGAACCAGTAGATACAGGAACCCCTGACATCTTGGCAATAAAACTTGTAAATCTTAATGGGGATGAATATTACATTGTCAATGTTTATAATAGACCCCTTGGTCACTCCAAGGTTTCACTTACTCTGGAAACTTTGGATGCCTTTCTGAAAAGGGTGGTTGGTGATGTCCCTGTGATTCTGGGAGGTGATTTAAATTGCAACTTTGAACCGGTCCTTGGTATCATGGACATTTTTGAGGATGAAGATCAAGCATATAATATCCCCCAGCTAGAGACTTCAAACTGCGTTAAATGCTCTACTCTGGCCGTCCAACTAATGAGGCTAACTGTAGATCATGGTCTCAGAGCATGTAACGGACGCCTTCCATCGGATTTAACAAAACAGCCAACCTTCGCGAAGTCCAAAAGGAATCTAGACTTTATACTTGTTTCACTAAGCGTTTGGCATTTCATGGTTGACTTCAAGGTGGCAAATAGGGATGAGAGTGATCATTATCCCCTTGAACTGTATATCGACGCACACATGTTCAGTGATATCTCTGCCTCTTCATCGACTGAGTCTGCCAATCGTAAAATATGTGAGCAGGTACATGTTAACAATAACAGACGTGCACTAAAATGGCCGTACATTTTAGCCGAAGGTAAGGCCTTAGCTTCGGTTTATACACTTTTTGGGACTATGTTCGGCCCTATAGTTGGACAACCTTTCCTACCCGACCAGTATGATCATTTTCTTGAACTGCACAAGACTTTCTTCAATGAGCTAAAAACTTGCTTGTCCAAAATGCCAAAGAAAAAGCAACAAAATGTACGAGTGGGATGCCATGGCAAACTATGGTATGACCATTCATGCAGGTTGGCCAAGAGGGAGCTTCTGCTTGCTATTAAAAATAAATCAAAGGAAGATGTTAGACTTGCAAGGAAAGAGTACAAGCATGTCCAAAAAATTTCCAAAAAAAACATGGGAAGAGTCGATCTGGGCTGACATGCTGGTTGCTGCCAAATCTAATGACAATGTTGGCTTTTGGAGGCTGGTTGCAAATAAGGGTCACGCAGGCAGAGTTGTGAAGGACACATTTTTAGATGAATTGACTTGGGTGACACAATTCACATCTCTTTATAAACAATATGATAGTGGTGTTGATGAGAGCCCATGGCTGCCTCCATCTATTGAATGCCTTGACTTTACACTGGATGAAACAAAAAGGGCAATCAACGAACTAAAAAACTGTAAAGCTCCTGGCCCTGATAAAATACCGGGCGACCTGTATAAACACAAAATCGAAGTTTGGGCTCCATATATAAATCGATTGTTTAATGCTCTGTCTAAAAATTGCCAATTTCCGGATAGTTGGCGTGCAGCAGAAGTTGTTTTAATTTTCAAAAAGGGAAATAGATCTGTACCTTCAAATTATAGACCAATTAGCTTAATGGACACCCTGCAAAAACTCTATGCTAAACACCTATTATTTCCGATAAATGACTGGCTGGAGGAAAAAACAATACTTTCCAAATTTCAAGCAGGCTTTAGGAGCACTATAGACCAGGTCTTCAGATTTTGTTGTATATATTGGAAGTATGTGCACATTAGGAAAGGCCATTTGTATGTAGCTTTCGTAGATCTAAGAGCGGCATTTGATCTTGTCCCTCGCAACTTGCTCTGGAGATCCTTAAGTGAAGCCGGTCTGCCAGGGTGTCTCTTGGTCCAAATAATTGAGCTACATGCTAGAAATCATGCCAACATTAGGTGGGGTCCAAATGGTGAATTGACGCGTAACATCCCAATTGAGCGTGGTATCCGGCAAGGATGCGTCTTGGCCCCCACTTTATTTTCCATATTTGTCAACGATGTTCCTGATCACCTGAATGGCTGTATTAATGACTCTCCTCAGCTCAACGGAGAAAGGGTGCCTGCGTTGCTCTTCGCGGATGATACCATCTTAATATCCCAAACTAAGAAGGGCCTCCAGGCACTCCTAAACTCATTTAGTAGCTACTATGTGATGAAAGGATTAGAAATAAATGTTGACAAAACTAAGTGTATGGCATTGAACCCTAGCAAACCGGATAGAGGGGCATTAATTTTAAATGGTCAAACCTTAGGAACTGTGGACAGCTTTTCCTACCTGGGGGTAGTACTCGATTCAAATTTAACTTGGAAGGCCCAAATCGAGAAAAGCAAGGTGTCATATGCTCATAATGTTAAACTGATTTTGAGCAAACTGAATGCCTGCACAAGTAAGAGTGTGACACCTGTGCTTGAACTCTTTAAATTTAAAATCCAATCGGTCGCCCTGTATGGGGCTGAGATATGGGGACCCTGGGCCAGGGACAGTTTCCAAGGTCTGGATAATAAATTTATGAGAGCAATCGTAAGGGTTCCCACTAGTACACCGTTAATCCCTCTCCAATTTGATTAGAATTTTAAAAGAACTGATTATTTTACTACCATTAGACCACTAATGTTTTGGATAAGGTTGTGGTACACCCCAGAACTATTTGAATATAGGAACGGCCTTCGAGAGTTATTGGACCTAGACTCCTTCCATTCTATTCTATGGCTTAGACATATTAAAAAATGGTTCTCGATAATGGGCTTGCCCCAGCTGTGGGAGAATCCAGACAACTTACCACCCTTCGCTAAGTCTTTAGTTAAGCGAGCCTTCTGGTCCTATATGACTAATAGGCTAGTATATGAAAATAGAACTGGGTCCTTAATCCAAGAATTTTTTACTTTTAAAGATGAACCCTGCTTTGAACTCTTCTTGGACGAAATAGAGCCGCCCATTGCGAAGTCTTTATTTCTGAAATTTAGGTATGGTAACCTCATGCTGAATTTCAATATAGAACGCTGGTCCAAGAGAAAAAAGGAATGTCCGAATGCTATAAGTGGGAAATGTTCCATGTGCTTAGATTCTTGTACGGAGAATGAGGTTCACATGTTGTTTATATGCAAAGCATATTCGAAAGCTCGAAAGAGATGGTTGAAACCCATGTGCACTCTCCTAGGAACAAGATCTTGTATGACGGCATACAGGATTATCAAAACCAATACTGCCCAGTTTATTGTATTCAGCATTAGTAGGTTCCTTTACTCTGTGTATATTGTTCGCAGGAAATTGGGCCAGATGCTTTGAGTAGGAATTTTATATATGTTTTTATTTTAACTGACAAACGAAATGTGCTAATAAGAGGGTGCTGGTAACTAAGTTTGTACTGTATTTTAAAAATCGACTGTTTCTAACGTATCTGCGTATGTACATTGTATGAGCCTCTGGTTAATGTATGTATATATGTGTATCTTTTATGGCCAACTGGCCGAAATAAATAAATAAATAAATAAATATGGTATGGTGCATGGCTGGTTGAATGATGAAGCAAGGATGGGTGGAAGGAGAACAGCCTGGGTGGGTGAAATAGAAACTGTATGTGTGCATATACTTTGAATGGATGGATGCCTGGATCATTCATGGTACTATCTGACTCTTAGATAGCATATGTGTATCTAGAGAGAGTAGACGGTCACTGGATGAACTAAGTGTTACTTTGAAGAGCATGTAACACCGCACCCGCACGTCCGTTCCAGTGTAGGAAAGGCAAGGAAAAGAAGTTGTAATTTTGTACAAATACTACCATGAATAGTAGCAGTAGTTTGTATTGTAACTGCAAGCACAGCATATATCCGATTATTACGGTGGACACTCCCTACCACTCTTAATAACTTTAGTTTAGTAGTAGTACGTCATTCATGTGTGGGTGTATCACTGTTCACTCAATAATAAGCACTGCCGGCTGGCATAAGATAACGTACCAATTTTCCTAAACAAGAGATAAGAAGAAGAATAAGACTGGTGTACTGTCATAGTCGACTGTAATGGAAGTCCATAGTGCTCGTAGAATTTGTTCCTTAAACTCCCACTAATGTTAGAGCAAGGATGAAGAAGTAGGAGGTTACATAGATACTGTCCTCAATAGTTATGTACTGTGCTTTCAATTTGCTACTTGTACTGTGACACAACTTTCTGCTCAATCATTTTGTGTTAATCTTAAGGAGCATTGGTTACAGACTATGTCTTTCTTTCTTCATATAGTTGCTCCTTCCAAATCCAAGAGATCATCAAGGAGGAGGTAGCTGGCTCGAATGGCCCGGCAACGGAGGCTGGATGCCACTGTCGCTGAATATCGGCAGCTGGTGGCCCTGGAGGAGGAGGAGACGCAGTCTGGTACTACAACAACGTCCACTGGGACAGCTGCATCCTCATCCGTGCGGGCTGCCAGCCAGCGCAGTGCTCCAGCGGTACGGAGCCGGGCTACCAAAGCCAAACGCCACCGCCGAGCAGCAAAGACAGCAGCTGCCCCCCACAGGATTTGCAAGGCACGCCGGCGCCGCTTATCCCTCAGACTGTCCTACCTGGAGCAGGAGGTCCTGAACTATAAGAACTTGGTGGAGGGCCTCCGCTTTGAACATGCCACCCTCCGCAAGGAGCATGATGCCCTGGCTGCTAAAGTCAACAGCACCCTGCCGTAGTGTCCCTTGCCCCTTTTTTAGAGACTTTTGGGGGGTGGGAATTGGGAGTTGGGTTTTTTGGGGACTTTTGAAGGACAATCGTTGGGGTTAGGGAGGGTCTTGCGGGAGATTATTTTGTTAGGGCTATAAAAATATACTTTTTGAAACTTTATCTGACCATATCTGTTTTTTACTGCTTTTGAGTCTGATGGGTGGGGGTTTAACAGTAAGTTTGTTTTCCTGAATAGTCCTAGGACTTTAGAAGTACTACCGTCAATCTCTCGTCTCTCCTAATACTCCATTATACTACCTCCAACCCAACGCTTATCTTACCTGTAATTTCTGTTTGAAAGTAGGGCTAGGCCCAGGGATGGCTCCACGGGAAATGGCGATTAAGGTTGCAATCCAGGGCGGCTGAAATTTCCTCCTCATTGCGGTGGTACTAGTGGTGTGACACAGTGGCAGTTGCATGGCTATGGAAAAAAGAAAATGAAACCTTGTTTGTCCTTACTGTAGCATTACAATGGTACAATAGAGAATATAGCAGGTGACAGTACACTAGACTTCAACAGTGCCACAATGTAGCCTAACAAATGGTAAAGTATTGATAGTATAACTTGTACTTGTGTAGGATTTCTTTGACATTGGCTACTACTACAAGAAATAGTACTGAAGCTGAGTAAGTCTAGAATATATCCTCGGATTCCTTCACCAGCCTGTTGCTATGACCTTATCCCCCCCAGCAAGTGTGTGGAATTATTGATGTCATTTAGTCACACATCGAGCAAAACCACACAACCCGGGGGAAGAGGGTTAGGGTTTGTAAAATGGATGGGAATGGGGGTTTCTTTTTGGGTAGGTTTTGTTGAGAGAAAAAAAAAGCACAGCATGGACAAACAATAATTGAACATAAATAAATGTTTGGGTACAAAGCTAACCATAAATCTTTTATGTGACATAAAGGAAGTGCATGCACTACTGAATGCATTGTTACAGAAAAGTAAGTAGTACTTTCGACAACCGTGAATGACAGAATGCGACAGTACGGGGCTACATTAAATTAGGTTTAAAAAATAGCTGAAGTAAAACCTATAGAATGGCTGAAGGGATCAATTTAGAAGCAGAGAGAGATCCAAGAAATGCAGTCACACACACTCATTGAAGAAAAGAATGGATACTGTATCTGTATTGTAGTAGTTGTCCTGTTGAATTTGGTAAGTAAGTTGCATGCAGCAAACAATTCCTCTTATTAGCGGCACTCCTCCATTCCAGCTGACGCTTCGTCCTTCAATGTTGGTGACCAGAAGACACCCTGTCCACTGCCTGCCTGGTGGATGCTGAATTGCGGCTCGCTAATGTGAAGCCTGACTCCATCCTTTTTTCCACATTGCACAGACTGAAACCCGGCCTGTAATTATTGAACGAAAAACAGCACTGATAAATAAATATAAGGTATGTACGCTGTGTAGTGCAAAAAGTAACACTTTGATTTTCCTAATAGACAGTACAACATTTTTGAAAGTGCGTACTCTGTCTGAGTCACCTTTTGAAGGATAAATAAGTATGGGCAAATTAATTTAGCGGATCTTTCCCCTCAAGCTAGGCTTACTGTAAACTGTGTTTTAGAACAAAATTAGACCTTCCCAGCAGTGCTTCCACCCACACCCTTACTAAAGCCAGTTGCAAAAATGTAGAAGACCCCCAATCAGATCTCAAAAAACGAGGCCTAGCAGAAAACTGGTGACAAAACGTACTTTGAAAGTAAAAGTAGGCCCAAATACCCCCTTACCCACTGTGGATTGTATTCAAACCACTTGCAAGCAAGCAAAAGTATCCATAGCCAGCATAGCTCCAAAACTCAAAAACCCCCCCACCCAAACACATGCAATAGAAATACTGCTAACCCTAACAAGCCCTAAGTTAAGAATAGTGGCAGAGGCTTTCTTTAACTATGCCAAATCCCCCCTTTCCCACCATGGATTTTCTTCAAATGACTTGCAACCAAAATTACACATTCTCACGACTGCTCTAAGATCCCAGAACTCAGTTGCAAAAATCTAGAACACCCCAAAACACATGCAATCCTGATACTAGGGCTAACCCTAACAAACTCTAAGTTACAAAAAGTGCCAAAAGGTTTTTCCTTTTGAATTTTGTCCCAACCACTTCTATCCGGTATTAGACCTTCCCAGGAATGCCCCAAGACCCGCCAACCCACCCCCCAAAAAGCACAACACCCCCAAACAGCCCAAAAGCAAAATCTCATACTTACAATATTGCTCGGCCTTCGGTCCAAACGCGCTGTGCAGCTAGGCCATAACTCCAGTTTTCCACCACGGATTTCCTGAAAAGCAAATGCAATCAAGATTAGAGTGTCCCATCAGTGCTCTCAGACCCCGAAACCAACCCACAAACAGCCGGAAACCCCCCAAAGAGCTCCTCAAAGGCAAGCAAGTCAGCCAAAACACAAAAAAATTCCGCCTCCGATTTGGTCCAAACCACTTTTATCCGGTATTAGAGCTTCCCAGCAATGGCCCCAGAGCCGTCAACTCACCCACAAAGAAGTAGAACACCCCCACAAGTGCTGAGTCTTTCTTCATTGGGCGTAATCCAGCCCACTGCTTTGATGGAAATAGGAGTCTGGAGGAGGAGGATAAAGGAGCATGTTCTTCTGAACTTGTGAACCTGAGGAATGCAGACTGCGGCACCTTCAAATCAATAAGCAAACAAGTGAAGACAGTTCTGCTGATGGGCTTGTTTTTGTGATTAGGTGATTAAAGTTTGAATTATATTAACTGTGCACAACAAAGAAAGACAGACTCACAGGATTAAAAGTGAATAAGGACGAAAAAGAAAGTTATTGATTCATTGTCTCATTTTCAGGGCTCGGTGTCAGGGTCCAGGAATAAGAATAAGGCTTCGTCATCATACTCTGCAAATCCAGGCAGGGTGAGCTCACTGACACCTGACAGAGAAGAAATTCCCTCATCTACGTTGCTGTCCACCTCGTCTTCATCAGGCGTGCTTTCTCGTACTCTGTAATCCGGTGGTATGAGGTGCTGATTCATCTTGATCATTGTTAACCTCTCCATATTTTTGGGCGAGAGGCGGCTCCGTTTGGGAGTTACGATGCCACCAGCAGCACTGAAAACACGTTCAGAAGACACGCTTGCGAGTGGGCAAGACAAGTAGTTTAAAGACAGGTTAGAGAGCTGTGGCCACAATTCTTTTTTCCCATGCCAATACGCCAATGGTTCAGCATTAACATAGACCTCTGTTGAGTCATTCAGATAGTCCTGCACCATCGACTCAAGGTCCTCCAAGGTTCCTCCACTTTGCTTAGCTTTTGCTGTGACCTTTTGAGAACCAAACCCAAGCCGATTTAGCCAATCCTCTACAGCAGCCAATGTTTCTGTTGTGTCTGGTACAGATGATCCGGTTGCCGGTGTCTTTAACGGCTGAGAGGTCACTTGTGCCACAGCCACAGGTGCAGAAGTGGATTGTTTTGACTGGGGATGGCCTGCTGATGCTGATGCTGATGCTGATGTACTGCCTTTTCCATCAATTTTCTGCCATTCTCTTTCAAACCTCTTGGCTGACAAGGCTAGCCAACGTGTGTACTCTGTAACATCTTCATCAGTAAAAGGAAAGAATGCTCGGCCTGCCAGCGCCTTTTTGTAGCGTGGATCCAAAATAGTAGCGCAAATGTAATGCTGGTCTGAGTGGATCAATTGAAGACGTTCATCACCTTGTAGGCGCTCTAATAATGTCTCCGCCAAAACAAAAGGGTCTTTGTTTTTTTCATCTTTTTGAAACACAGAAGACACCTCCTTCAGTTGGTCCTCCAGCATGTACAACAATGGGATAGCTTTTGCCAAATTACAGTCCTCCTTCCTGACTGCACGTGTGAAGACCTCAAAAGGACGAAGCATGCGTGTCAAGCTTTTAACTATGTCCCATTGCGCCGCACCCATCCTCAGGTCCTTCTGAGCTGTACCCTGTTTTAAGAAATAGTGATCGAGTACCGTATACTGCTCATACAGACGCTCAAGCATGTAGAAGGTTGAGTTCCAATGTGTTGCCACCTCCTGGATGAGTGCTTTCACTGGCATTCGACGTTCATGTAGAAGGCTCCTCAGTTGCTTCCGGGCCTTAAAAGAATGGCTGAAATGGTTGCACATTTTTCGGCAGGTGTCCACTACCTCGTACGCTGGGCTGTCTTTATCACTCAAGAATTTTTTGACAACCAGGTTTATACAGTGCGCCAAACACGGCACTCTGAAATAGCGACCCAGATCCATGGCCTTAACTACTTTGGCGCCATTATCCGTGGAAACATAACCAATCTGGCGTTTTTTTGGGGACAGCCAGTCAAGGACCTTTGTGTTAAACTCATCCAAAATGTTTTGTGCTGTGTGACGTTTCTCCAAACCAAACATGGCTAGTGTTGCATGTTTCCGAGCAGCTTTAAAAACATGGTCCGGGTCAACACCTGCGCTTAGCTTTGCTTTAACCCTTGAAAAATAGACCCAGTGTGCAGTGATGCACATGTAATCAGAGCCTGCGCCACTGGTCCACATGTCTGTTGTCAGATTTATAGTGTGAACAGCACTCTTCTGCAAAGCTGCCCCAATCACCTCCAGCACATCTTCATGTAGTGCTGGAACCGCAACTCTGGCAAAATAGACCCGGCTAGGAACCTTTCATTTAGGGCAGAGCGCTGCCACTAATTCTAGAAAACCAACACCTTCTACAAAAGAAAAAGGGAGAAGGTCCAGAGCTAGCATTTTAGCCAGCTTAGTGTTATACAGACGCGTCAGTGGGTGGTTGCGTTCATATTGCGCTTCTGTAAACAGCATCTTTTTAATGTTGCCCTGAACCAAGCATTTACGGGATGATGATGATGATGATATCTTCGACCAAGTTACGCTCGGTGATGAACTTTTTCGCATTGGTGTCTCACTCTCTCCCACACTCTTAGTGTGTGCTGCTGACAGGGGTTCTGGGTGTAAGTGAAGTGTTTGACACGTCTTCTTCCTCCTCGTCATCATCAGATGAAACAGCATTACGTGCAATTCGGGCTTCCTTGATCGCCTGTAGGTGCGCAAACCATTTGACAGCGTGCTTTCTTTCAAGATGACCTCTCTGGCCTCCGGTACCATAGTTGGAACCAAACTTACCACGACTAACTGCCAACTTACAAATGCTACAAATGGCAAAGTTTTCCTTTTTTGGGCAAACACTAAAGAAGTCCCAAACTGCGGACTTGAAATGTCTTTGGGGGCCGGAGGAGGTGGCGATACTGGTGGTGGTGGTCCTACTGCTAATGCCAGATGAAGTGGAGGATGTGGATTACCGATCTTCAGTACGTTTTGCACTTTCACCACCACTAATTGAGGTCGAGGTGGATGGAGGTCCCTTCTGGCGAGCAAGAAATATGGAAGCGGTAGGTGTTGGTGTACTAGTTAACTCCAATGATTGTGGTCTTTCTTCCATTGCCTCCTCGTCGACATCATCACGCTCAGCAGCTTCTCGGGCTAGGGTCAAAATGTCTTTTTGCTGCATGCCCGCTGGGGCTGCAGTGATCTTTATGATGACTACGTCGTCGTCGTGAGAGTCTTCATCAGCAGGAGTATCCGCCACTTCTGGTTGAGCCTCATCATACTCCATAACTATGAGTCTTTCGACGACCTTCCTTTTACGCTTAAGTACCTTTGTCAGATCATGGTGTGCCTCACTCTCAGACGGCTGTGGTGGTTCCCAATTTTCATCCAGTTCATCAGAAGGAGGTGGGCTTGAAGAAGATGTAGACACCCCCCTTGATCTTTTCCTTGCTAGGGATGTGGAAGACAATGAATGATCATCAGGAGGAGTGGTTTCCTCAAATGATACCTCGGCTTGATTGTCGATTTCCTGATTTGCCCCTACTTCGGGAGGAACAACTATTGTGGGCACTTGTGACCCTCCATGCACCTCTGCTTGCGCATCTCCTTGCACTGCCTCTCCTTCCACATGTACTTGGGCTTCTACTTGCACATGTGGTTGTTGTTGCGGCTGTGGTTGTTCAACACTCGTCAGATGAGTTACAACAACCTGTGTTGATTCAGAGACATTGCTGCTACTTTCTTGTGATGAGCCAACATCACTGGTCGATGGTGATTGAAGAAGTACACTGACTGCCTCTGCAGCACTCAAGGGCTTGGACTTAAGTTGGCGTGGTGGTGGTGGTGGCGGCGGCACTGAGCCCAATGGAGCGGGGGTGCTGGTCCCAGCTTGGTCCCCAGCAGATCCTGCTGCTGCTGCAGGCGTACTTTTTTTTTACTCCCAAAAAACGCGGCGGCCGGCACACCAGCCTCCTTGGTAACTTGCTTCTTCTGCTCCTTACTGGCAACTTTCTTGCTAGAGGAGCTACGGGGAACTCTTTTTGGGGCCATCTTCTTCAGAGCAGGTCAGAACAGCAGGCCGTAGTTGCACGAGTTGCAGAGTTGTCTGTAGCCAGACGTGACGTCGCGTGACGTTATGCTGCACACACACACCGCTGCAGGACTTCTTCCTGGCACTGGTGGTTCTCTTGAGTCTTGTGCACCTAAAAGCAATGGAAGACAGAGGAACATCAGTTCAGTTATACACCCCCAAAAAATCGAAAAATCACAGAAGAATCAGCACAATCCCAAACCATCCAGGCACTCCATGATGTTTAAATTCAAGACACCCCACAGAAAGACTAGGCCCATGCAACACTCACTACCCCTGGGCATAAAGGTTGAAAACTAGGCAAAATGGTTGCAGGCCTAACAACACTGACTGCATTCAAAATGGCCACTTGCCTCCCAGCACATGGCCTGCCTGTACCAGCACTCAAAATGGCCCACACCCACATGGCCTGTCCCCATAAACACCCCAAAAAATCGAAAAATCAGCACAAAACCAAACCATCCAGGCCCTTCATGATGTTTAAATTCAAGACACCCCACAGAAAGACTAGGCCCATGCAACACTCACTACCCCTGGTGAAAAGGCCACATCAACAGGCCAAAAAAACGAAAATCACAGAAAAAATCAGCACAATCACAAACCATCCAGGCCCTCCATGATGTTTAAATTCAAGACACCCCACAGAAAGACTAGGCCCATGCAACACTCACTACCCCTGGTGAAAAGGCCACAACAACAGGCCAAAAAAACGAAAATCACAGAAAAATCAGCACAATCCCAAGCCATCCAGCCCCTCCATGATGTTTAAATTCAAGACACCCCACAGAAAGACTATGCCCATGCAACACTCACTATCCCTGGGCATAAAGGTTGAAAACTAGGCAAAATGGTTGCAGGCCTAACAACACTGACTGCATTCAAAATGGCCACTTGCCTCCCAGCACATGGCCTGCCTGTACCAGCACTCAAAATGGCCCCCACCCACATGGCCTGTCCCCATGAACACCCCAAAAAATCAAAAAACACAGAAAAATCAGCACAATCCCAAACCATCCAGGCCCTCCATGATGTTTAAATTCAAGACACCCCACAGAAAGACTAGGCCCATGCAACACTCACTACCCCTGGTGAAAAGGCCACAACAACAGGCCAAAAAAACAAAAATCACAGAAAAATCAGCACAATCACAAACCATCCTGGCCCGGAATGATGTTTAAATTCAAGACACCCCACAGAAAGACTAGGCCCATGCAACACTCACTACCCCTGGTGAACAGGCCCAAACAACAGTCCAAAAAAACGAAAATCACAGAAAAATCAGCACAATCCCAAGCCATCCAGCCCCTCCATGATGTTTAAATTCAAGACACCCCACAGAAAGACTAGGCCCATGCAACACTCACTACCCCTGGGCATAAAGGTTGAAAACTAGGCAAAATGGTTGCAGGCCTAACAACACTGACTGCATTCAAAATGGCCACTTGCCTCCCAGCACATGGCCTGCCTGTACCAGCACACAAAATGGTCCAGACCCACATGGCCTGTCCCCATGAACACCCCAAAAAATCGAAAAACACAGAAAAATCTGCACAATCCCAAACCATCCAGGCCCTCCATGATGTTTAAATGCAAGACACCCCACAGAAAGACTAGGCCCATGCAACACTAACTACCCCTGGTGAAAAGGCCACAACAACAGGCCAAAAAAACGAAAATCACAGAAAAATCAGCATAATCACAAACCATCCAGGCCCTCCATGATGTTTAAATTCAAGACACCCCACAGAAAGACTTGGCCCATGCAACACTCACTACCCCTGGTGAAAAGGCCACAACAACAGGCCAAAAAAACGAAAATCACAGAAAAATCAGCACAATCCCAAGCCATCCAGCCCCTCCATGATGTTTAAATTCAAGACACCCCCACAGAAAGACTAGGCCCATGCAACAGTCACTACCCCTGGGCATAAAGGTTGAAAACTAGGCAAAATGGTTGCAGGCCTAACAACACTGACTGCATTCAAAATGGCCACTTGCCTCCCAGCACAGGGCCTGCATGTACCAGCACTCAAAATGGCCCCCACCCACATGCCCTGTCCCCATGAACACCCCAAAAAATCGAAAAACACAGAAAAATCAGCACAATCACAAACCATCCAGGCCCTCCATGATGTTTAAATTCAAGACACCCCACAGAAAGACTAGGCCCATGCAACACTCACTACACCTGGTGAAAAGGCCACAACAACAGACCAAAGAAACGAAAATCACTTAAAAATCAGCACAATCCCAAGCCATTCAGCCCCTCCATGATTTTTAAATTCAAAACACCCCACATAAAGACTCAGTGCACCCACCACTGAGTACCCCTGGGCAAAAGGCCCCAAAACAGCCCAAAAATCGAAAATTCCAAAATTGTAGTTGCAGCAACTGTAATGCCCAAACAAACTTACTTGTGAAATTTCTAATCCAAAAGTGATCCAAAGAAAGTCAAAAAGGCCTCAAATCCAAATATCCAGCAGCATCCACAAAAAGTAATCCTTTCAGCTCCAGATCCAAATGAAAAGTGACCAGGAGATGGACAAAGCACTGGGAGGACAGGAACAGGAAGTTGAAGACTGTGGGGCACTTCCTTCCTCCCACTCCCCCTCCCCAAAATGGACTCCTCGCAAAAAAAGTGCAGGCAAATGTCAACCTGAGGAGTTATTCAGATAAAAATCATCATTTCCAGAAGGTTTATGCTGCTTGCTGGTGGATTTCTGTGCAGAATTGCAAATTTTCTATTTTCGCGAGTGTGAGATTGTTGCTGCTCGCCGCATCTACAAGCTTGCAATTGCGAAGTCCCGCGATACGTGATCACGGCGTACTCGCGTTGACAAACTCTCGCTGTGCAAGTTGGCAAGCTGCGATTACGTAATCGCGCTCGCCAAATTCCCGCGGGATCCCGCAGCAAGATCTAAAATGGCGCAGCACTCGCAAAATATCGAGAAAAACAACTCGGCAAACGCTGAATGACGGTAAGTAAACGCCGCGCGTTGCAAAATTGTATCACCAAGAAAAAAAAAAACGCTGCGTGCAAATTTGCGGATTTCCGGTAAAGTCGCGAGCGTTCGCGGATAGCGAATTTACCGAAAATCCGCAAAATCCTCGAGCGTAACGGATTTTCCGCCCATGCTTATTTGTAATGAATGCGTCGACAACATACACAAGGAAAATTTGGTTTTTTACCTGCAATGACCCTAAACTTTGTTAATTCCTTTTCAAAATTTTCAGTATTAAAATTTCCAACATTTTCTAACACATTTCCTTCTATACCTATATCAGTTTCTGCATTGTCTTCATCTGGACCAAAATAACTTACCTCAATTTCTGCACAAATCTTCTTAACATCTAATTCACATCCATGCAAAAGAGCACTATTTAACTGTTTAAGTTTAAGTGCTGGACGTTTTGCATAATACAACTTTCTCACTAATTTTCTCATTTCGTATGATGCACTGCTAACATCCTGAAGTGATGAAACACACTCTGGCATATTTTTTTAGAAAGACAAGCCAGATAATGGCCTTGGAGACCTATTTTTTCTCGCACTCTGCAATGGTCTAATTCTTGCAACATTACAATTTTTTTTAAGACTTTCCTTAGTGTACTTACGTAAGAAATTGCGAAAGAAATCAATTGAATCCTGTCGTACACTGCAAATGCTACTACAATTCCAACTGTAAACAGGAACATTAGGACGCCCCTCTAAAACCTCTCCAGCTATCACCTCTTCTGCATTTCTAACCACAATTTTCTCTTTCTCAATAGCAGAACCATCCTTCACGTCATATGCTCGACCACTGGTGTCAACTGCATGCAACAAATCGTTACTTTTTAAGTAACTCTCTTCATTAAAAAATGGCTCAGAAGTTGAAGTATGCATCCATTTCCCAGAAAACACTTTACAAAAATTTCTTCTATTTATGTGTCTCTTCCATTTACTCTTAGCTTTTAAAACTCTGATTGCCTTATTTAGTGTATTTATTCTATTAAATACTAAAATAAATAATTTTCTTTTTGTCTCAAACGCGCGCTCTACAACATCCTCTATATATTTTTTCTTCTTATAAAAAGCAGATTTTCTTTTAGAAACTTTTTCCTTTTTTAATAAATTCGAAACTACTCTGTTATAAAACATACGCTTCCTGATTTCCGTAAACTGATTCGTACGTCTTTTCCTGTACATATTTTCCTCTCTGCTGATTTGAGAAACATTTTGCTTTTTTCTAGCATTTCTCCTTGTAGATACTGATAACTGTTTTTCCTTTTGAAGATTATCCTTTGCATTTTTCCTTTGACATAATCTTTTTAAGAAATCCTTGCTTTTCTTACCAGGAGCACTCTTCTTTTTATCCGTCCTTTGTTGTTTTGATAATTCTTCTAATTCTTTCCTCTTCAAATGGTATGTCGTTTTTCATTTCTGGTTGGCATACTAATTTATGTTTCTGATAAAAATGTCAATCTGTAAAGAACAAAGATAACAAATATTATAGACCGTTACTAGCATATAACATACAAATTATAACCACAGGTTCATTTTATAAGTAGAATAAAGACAAAGAAACAGTCTCTGAACAGAGTAGGAAATCCTGTAGTGAATGTTGGTTCTAAATTTATGACAGTCCATAGCTGTGTCCACATTATAGACGTATTTTCTGATTCTAATTTTTAAGGCATGCAAACAGTACACTGTTTTTCAAGAACTGTCGGTGATCCTAGTGCTTTTAATTTATTTTTTTTACTATAATCTCTTATACACTTCATGAGAACATGTATTGTCACTCTCATAAAGCAGATCAACGACGAATAGTACAAAAAAACTGCCTTCAAGAATGCTTTAGTATCAAAAATAATTTTATTTATTTAAAAGTTCATATTCTAAAAGGACTTGCAGCATTATTTCATCGGGTACTTCTTCAGGATCAACATTCTCATCCTCCAAACTCTGCTCTTCCCCTTCCACCATCTCTAAATAGGCACTGTCCAATGTATTATCCATAAAGTCCTCATTTTCAGTATCATTTTCCTCCTCAAAAACTCCATCTAGTAATTCCTCCACTAGTTCATTAGCAATTTCAACATTTTATTTACTTTTCTCAGAATAATTCTCCATTTTTGTAATCTTTTTTGTGTCTTCTGTATCCCTTTAAAAAAATATAAAGACTAAATTATATTTGTTTCATCAATAGATAACTTAAAACTACCTTTACTAATTTTTAAACTACATACATTTTTATACTTTGTAACTCATTAAGTACATATATTAACCCCTTCCATGCTGGTGACGAACCCCAGCCGTCATGCACTACAGTGCTCGTGTGCTGATGACGGCTGGGGTTCGTCATGGCCCGCCCGTGTTCTGCCGGCGGCCGCACACGGGGAAAATCGCGGCCGCACGGAAGGGGTTAAGATAGCACCTACCTCTTGTTTGAAAATAAATTGACACTATGAGCCTAGACATTAACACTGTTCCTTTTTTTTCATTAAATAATTACTGCTGTAAAAAGACATCTTACTGTAAAAAAAAATTTCAGATTTTCTGGATATCACAACTATTGATATACTTTATAATTGATTTTTAGGGATCCATTTTCTGAGTTCACCACTACAAACTGCTATTCAAACTATATACAGTCTGAAGGGGGGGCTCACATTGTACAAACCATAACATTCACTTAACAGATTACTACTTCCCACAGAGACAGTTGCTTTTATGTTTCAACAGCATACTCAGCATGTGAATTTCATAGCATGTACAAAATTTCATGCTAACCATGAGGAAGCACATCATAATAAAGCTCTGCAAATGTATGTAAAACGGTGCACACAGATAGTACAGTCACAGATATGCAGAAAATATGCCCATCACACCAAGAGCCATATCATAATACACCTCTGTAAATGAAGAAAAAAGATTGCCAAAGATAATACAGCATGAGTTAGAGAAATAATGAAGACTTAGCAAGAATTATTCCATGGAAACAGCAAAGAATTATAGTCAAAGGATAGATAAACCAGAACTGCATCGAAAAGAACACATGGACCAGGATCATAAAAAGATAGTGTCAACAGACAGTGGATAAGTATCTCAAAATACATATCTAGTGCAAGCAGATACAGCAAGGCAAAAATAGAAGATAAAATCATGTACCAAACCGAAACTTTGCAAATATTCTAAAAGATCTTGCTTATTATTTTAATCTGCACCCAAAAAAATTGCCTTTCAAAAATACCAGCTCACCTGAAAAAAAGAATGTGATTGCTGAAAATTCGATAACGTGGAATACAGGTTGTTGCTGTTCAGCACCAAACACTATAAAAAATAGAAATACTTAAATGTAATTAACATATTACAGACATATTTATTACACAACATACACCCATTGTAGCAAACAACAAGCCTAACAGATAAATTCCCTAAGATTCTCTACCATTAGATATCCTAATGCCTAACTAAGTTCAATAATTGTTTTTTCACCACATCAAATAACTAAATAATAAATAAAATATTAAATATAGAGTAGAAAAGAGACACAGGACAGGAGAGATACAGACTACAAGAGACAGAGAGACAGTAGCAGGGAGAGGAACATGCAGAGACAGACCAGCATTCTAAGCACAAATTGAGAGATAGAAAAATAACAGGAGCAGAGAAAAGTCAAGAAAGAGAAGGATGGTACATTAAAGTAAAAGATGAACACAGAAAGGGAGTCACAGAGTATAAATAACAGACAGAGCACAAAGGAGACAAAAGGCAGGAGGCACAGGGACAGAGAAGACAGCAGGCAAACAGTACAATAGGAAGAGATAGAGCAGAAGGAACACAGAGATGGACAAGCAGAGCAGAAGAGAGAGAAAGATGGAGAGAAGAAGAGTGAATAGGAGGGAGAGAGATATACACCACCATACAGACAATGTAGGAGGAAGACAGAGAACAGGAGACAGAGAAAGATACAAAACGAGCACGAGAAGGAGAGAGATATCACAAGGGAGAGTGAAGGTAAGAGTGGTTTCAGGCCAGAAAAGAAAAGAATGACAGAAATGAAAAAAATATAGTAAAAAGCACAACAAAGACAGAGAGAGCAAGAGAAAAAGAAAGAATAGGACACAGAGTGAGGGAGAACAAGTACTGCATAGAGAGAAAATGTATGAGAGACATTTTAGAAACAGAGGATAGCCAACATGGAGAAAAACTGCACAGTAGACAGAGATACAGAGGGCAAGCCAGACACACTAAAATATATGAAGAAAGCAGCACAAAAACTATGTTGAGAAAAGGAAAACAGCAACACAGATATATGTATACGGACTCCACTAACTTAGTGCAAGAACGTATCTGTTGCAGGAACTTCTGCATAACCTCATACTCACAACTCTTTGTTTCCCTTTAGCCCCAACCCTTTCCCCTCTGACCTCTCACCCACCAGTGAAGCTCTTGGCCACAAACCACACTGTAAATTTTGCCCTCCATATTTTTGCATGTAGGTATGGTACAACACGTAACATCATACCTACAGCAACTGAGTACTAATACCTTTGACACAGATTCATAGCTGCACAAGTTAAGTAAACAGTCTGCCTACGCCAGGGCTCAAAAGTGGAGCCCGATAGACAGCAAGCCTACCTTTAAGAAACTGCCTGTGCTGAGACCCGAAGAGACCCGGCCAACTTAAATCCCTGAAACTATCTTAATGTCTCCTCTCTCTTTAAACCTTCACATTTCACTTTCAAACCACGTTTGCTTTCCATGACACATGCTTTTTTTTCAGTGTTCCACATTCAACGCCTAGACACTTTTCCCTTTTTAGTATCCGAAGCCACAACTGCAACATGGCTAATGCACAAATTAATTAGTTTTTTCAGTGTTCAAATTCTATACATTTCTTCACATGAATAGATACGAGCGGCTCAGTACCTCCTACAGTCATAAAACCAAGTCGTTCCCTTTCACTTACAAATGCCTTGGAGACGGCAAAAAAATGTCGGGCAGATTTACAAGCCCCTTACGCCACTTTAGCGTCACTTTTAACATGGGACAAGTGAAGCAAAAGTGCCGCACGGAGCATGTTATTCTGCCCCTATATCTGTATACAGATGAGTGTACTGAAACATGTAATTAGTCGTTCACATCCAGGCACTTTCAATTACATTACTTATTTAACTAGAAGCGCTGTAATGTTGCATGTCTTTTCAAAGATACACCAGTGCCTGCTATAATGCAGACTTTTTCCTTATTCTTCAACAGTGGTTATTTTTTTTTCTTGTAATGAGAATTATTATGAGTTTTTAAACGACAAAGCTTACGCGGTAATAGTCACTCTGCATATGCTTCCCTGTAAGAATGTAGTTTATCCACCCCTGCATGGGAACCTTGATGTTTCCATCTGGCCGCGAATTCCGGCCTTGAATTCAAAGTTGAATCACAAGACATGAACAAGAGCCTTATTGTCACAAAAACAAGTTGCCCTACCATCTGTTCACAAACATATCTCTTTCACTTATCTAATATTCACAGAGAAGTGCATTCCTTATAAAATAGTGACCTTCCTATACAATTTGCTGAGGTGACTCCCATAATCTTTAACGCATCCTCCACTTCAGGGCAGGCCTATTTTTTTTATAACTACTAAGCAATGGTTTAGTGACTTCTTTGCCAGAAATTATTTGAAGTCATTCTGCTACTCTTCACTCCATAGTCGCCGACCTATTTTTCTGGACTTCCTGTTCTACTACCAGTGCCTGCTGCTTTTGTGTTCCTATTTTGCTTATTAGAAAGTGGATGTCCGTCCTGTCTTCGCAAACGAGCCGGAGCACTTAGAACTATTTTGCCAGAGGATGCTGGAATACTATGGCATCCTGCTCCTTGCGACTTTGAGTGCATCATATGCATTATCATTTCGATTTTCCTATTTCACCTGTGTGCAGCCTGTATTTCATTGCCTGAACTGTGATTTCATGTGGGCCCTGGACTTTTGTCTCTGCAATTTGGTATCTCCTGAAGTGAATTACAATCATCTCATGAATCCGTTAATTGATCATGAACAGCTTTGTTCCGACGGAGGGATTATGGCCTTTGCAGCGATACATGGAGTTCTGGGTCATTGGAATATATTCGCAGCGGCGCAAGATTTTTTGGCACACAGCGATATTGAAAACCCACCGAGTTGTCCTCTGATGGTACTAGAGGCTCCGGTAATTCAAGAGCATGTATGTTCTTTTCCTCTTTTCAATTGGATGGCTGACATGTTTTCGGATGATAACAGTGACTTCATTTTAGAAGCGGTTGCTGCTTATTTCGCCTACTCAGTTGTTGGATGACTCTTATGCAGGCCATTGACGTCTACATTTTTTTCCCTCCCTATCTTTTTCATGTTTTCTTGGACTTCTTTTTTATATGAACAGACCTATTGGCTTTACTAACAGTGGACATTACAATTTCGTACTGGTCAGATTTTCGTGCTTTATGTGGACTAAATCTTTTTTCCTCACCTACTCGATTTCAAACTAAACTTTTTATTGAACTCTAATTTCAACAATTCAGTTGCATATCATATCTTATCTTCTTTGAAACGTACTCGGAGCAAAGCAGGGTAATATATGCTACATGTGCCCTGATTAATGTGTAAAGTTAGCATGAGTTTTTTATAAGTTTAAACACCATTTTCCCTTTCAGCTGCTTATTTGCGCCTCACACACCTCTGCTGCTTTAGTTTTCCATGTACTGAAATATTTTCAATTCATACGAGAAAAATATGTTCTTACACTAATATTAGCCTTACTTTTCGAGCTGTATCTCAGATGGAGTACTGAAACCTTCAAAAGATATGTCAATACAGTAGTTCTTCTCAAGACTGATTTTCGAACGTTCCAACAGATAGCATACATGCAGCTCCAGCCAACTTGTCACTTTTGGTGCCTTTTTTTTACTTACACAATAGCATAACACAAAGTTGATAGTGCTTCGCATGCAGAGAGCTGATTGTTAATGAGCTGATGTCTAACCACTAGCATTTTCATGTATTGTTGCTAAACTTAAAGTCAAGACACCTTCTTAGATTTATTAAAATGTAATATACTTCCTCAGAACGGTGTAGAATAAATTTTGCTAAACCGTATTCATTTTACATCATACTATGCTTGCACCATTTGTATTCTATGGACTAGTGACTATGCTGACTATGCTGATTACTTTGTTTCTTACAATATCTGTACTCGTATTAGATAAGAAACTTCCCTTGAAATCAGTGCATTACTGAATAAACATTTCAAATATACACATTTTCTCTTTTAATCCATATTCTGAACTGAAATGATTGTATACTGAAAGAGTATTCATGTGTTCCACGTAACCTCAGCTGTACTAAGTTCATGTTTTCTTTTGTCAACCTGAGTTACTCATACTAGAACCCGCAGGCCTATGACGGCCCGTCAAGCCTTTCTTAGCGGGTCGCGGACCATGCAAACAATCGTACCTCTGGTAAGAAAATAATTTATTACTGTTACCAAGCACCGCCACAGTTCTGCTTCACTCACAGTGTTAATCACTGCTCCCCCGCTTCTACAGACCAGACGATATGTCGTATTTCACTACTTACCACGCTTTCATCTCCACTATAACAAACACTTCTCCGCCAGCCACCAGAGAACAGAGTGGAAAAGCGAAGGCACTAAGAAGTCAAATACGACATACCCTCTGCTCTGTGGAGCCAACCGAGCGGTAATTGTGAAAGTAGACATTCACTAGCGCTTCAGAAAATCATCTCAGTTATATAAATAGTTTTTTGAAAACCTGCCAAGTACTTTGATGCGACTATCTGTGTGTGCCTGCAGAGCAAACTTCCTCAGCCCGAACTGAAAGCAGACACAGACAGACACACACACACTAAGATAACACAGGGCAACGGAGACGGAAAGCAGGAGGGAGATAAAGATGGAGTCAGACGGCAGGAGGGAGAGAGGTCTATGTATACTCAGTCTGCTACCTCAATGTATGAAGACATGTACTGCACAAACCTGTGTACAACCTCATGGTCACAACTTTTCTTTTTTTTTTACTCCGCCCCCTCCCCCTCTCACCCCACCCCCACCAGTGCAGCCGGCGGCCACAAATCACACTGTAATTCTGTCGCCTGACAGAAAGTTTATGAATACCTTTAGCATTAGCACTTTTTGACGACGGTATCACATGTAATGTACCATTTCTCTCTCTATCTGCATTATCTGTGTCTCTGCTAATACCATTTTTCCATCTCGAAACCAACTTCTCTGATTATATGGAAACGCTTCAAAATCACACAAATAATTACTGTCTATTTTAAACATATTTTATATTCCATTTTTTGCTGTACACCAAAATTATATACAAAACTATAATTTACACTTGAAAGAATGTGAAGAAAAGGCGCGCAACCCCCATTAAATTCACAGGACTTCAGGCCCGACCTCCCTCCCGTCTGGTGTGGCAGCCCAAGGTAACATATATATTCCAGATACACACACAGCCGCTACTGAACGTTTCACATCTCTGTAAACATCCATTTGAATGTTAATTAGGCCTTGCAGTTGTTTTACCCCTTCTAAAAGCCCCTGAAGCTTTACTCTGCCTACTAATTAAACATTCATGTACGCCTAACAAAGATTTTTTAATTTGCCCCCTCCAAAATTTTGTTCCAATTTCGTCTCTGACTGACAGTGAATTAAAAACACTAACAGTAAAAGATTACATAAGAACATGACTGAAGACCATTCAGCTTATTGAAATTTATTATTCAAAATTTTAAACTAATAATTGCAAACAAATAATGTCGTTAAAGAGTGATGAAACGAAATGGAAAAATAGTTTTAAAAATACAAGACATTGTCACAGTCTCTGACGTTATTCAGAGACTGTGAGGGAAATGAACCAATTATAGTGACTGAACCACATTTTACGGTACATGACAAAAGAAACAGTTACAGACTTACCTTTACCAATGCTTTGTAAGATGTAGAACAGTGACAGTCACAAAACAGATATTCGTTTGACGGAACTCTCAATAATGCTTCTATTCAATGGCACAGATATCCTGACAGACTCATATATGTCTCTTCAACCAATCATATTTGTTCCAGCACAATTTTAAAATCAAATTAACATTTCAGTTGGTTGTCCCTTTCAATATTTTCAAAGTCACATAAAGGTCACCCATCACCCTCTGCCTTCTCTGGCTGTTTCCATGGTAATTCCTCATTCTGCACCTGGCTGAAGGCACAGGTCAAAAGTTCATATCTCAACGTTCTACATCAAACCAAGAATGCTGATTTCCCTCCAAAAACACCTCTCTATCCACTCCTTTGTTACATGTCATTTTTTTTTACACCCAATAGTACTTTTCGTTTTACATAAACATTAACATGCAACGTAGTCTTCAATCTTGAGGTATTAGAATCAACCAATCATTTTTAGTTTTTCAACCACACCAAGCCTCGTCCACTTTTTTATCCTGACTTTCAGCTTCTAACTGCCATTCCACTTCCAGAACCAATCGGAGTACTACTGCATCTGCCTTGAAAATGAAGGTTTGGCTTTTAGGACACAGCTATATTCACTGGAGTGGAAAATATGCAGCAAACAGACGAATTTCCAACCTTGATTTACCAAATGTGCAGACAACGTGGATTGGCCAGAGAGGAGAAAACTTTTATGAATCTCCCAGAACCTGACCTTATAATTGTGCACTGTGGTGGGAACGATCTAGGCACATTGACTGGGGTAGGTCTGGAAATGCTTCTAAAGGACACCTTTCGGCAATTGATGACACTTTTTCCTCGAACTGCCTTGGTTTATTCCAATATATGCCAAAGACAAAAATGGAATTGGTCCAATCAACATTGTCCACAGATTGAGAAAGCAAGGAAACATGTAAATAAATCTGTTTCTGCTTTCCTCAGAGATGATAGCATGGGTTCTATATACCACAACAACTTGCGTTACAACATGCAAGGCATCTATAGGAGAGATGGTGTGCATTTCATGGATGAGGGAAACAGAATCTTCCTCTGTAACATGAGACTCTGCATCGGTACTTACTTATAAGTGCAGAAAAAACTCAATTAACACAGGGGCTCTTTTAAGAGCCACCTTATATCTAAACACTCAAACTTCTGATTTATCTCCAACTTTCCTTTTATTTTTGTTCTTCGTGCGCGACCGGGTGCGCGCACCCTGCTACATTTTTGCAAAAAATAAAGCTACTTTTAGACTTTCTGCAACCTTAATAAACCCCTGAAGAAACCTACCAGATCAAACACTCTCCACCCTGCTCCTTTTCCATGCTCTACACTATAGTTTTTTACAGTCTTGTAAATAGGTGTGCGCGACTGAGTGCGCGCACCCCGCAACTTTCTTTAAAAAAATATATATATTTTCGCGTTCAAGGGCCTTACTGCGAAAACCTACGCGGCCAGACAATCTCTACCTTGTCCCCTTTCCATGTTCCAACGCTTTGAAATGTACAATATATTCACTCGCACTAACAAAATGGCGGTCAACACTTACTGATTTCCTCCGATTCGAACATTCACAGCCGTCAAACAGCAAAACAAAATTCCGCTCGCGCACAGCCGCATTAGTGCGCGCACCCTTGCGTGCTTACAGATATATAATTGAGTTCAACTTTAATTTTCTCAGCAACTACTGAACGGATTTACACCATTCAAACAAAAGCGTAATCTGCGAGCCGGACTCTACCTTTTTGCCAAATTTCTTATAAATCCATTCAGCCGTTCGAGCTGTAGCCGTGCCTAAACGTCCTATGGAAAAAACCATGGGGAAAACACGTTTAGGGACCCTCCTTTTATCTCAGCCCCCACTTGACGAATCCCCCCAAAACTTTCAGGGAAGGAGCGCAGCGGACTGAGCCATCTTCTTTGAGAAATTCGCAAAGATTCATCCACCGGGGCCAATGTTAATCCAAATAGAATGTTGCGGATTTCCTATGGAAACTAGGTCCTAACTATAACTACCTACTCGCGACCGCCAGTAGGTAATATATATATATATAAATATAAATCCAATGAATTTAAAAATCAACATTTTTAAAAATCAAGACATATAAATTAAAGAGCTTCCCAACTAAATTACCATTCCATATAGGCAGCTCTCAAAATATATTGAATTCTTCAGTGTTGAAAATTATAAGCCTCACAGGCACTCCCCGGATATTTATTTTTTTTATACATTTTTTTATTGCAGAAACACAGAAAATACCAGCCTACAAGGAGCACTTCAGCTGAACCATATTAGGGAGTGTTGTAATGATTAGTATAGTGTCACACGGCCATTCAGCCCACACCCCAAAGGTCGGGCGGCAAGTGTAGACTGCACGCTGAAGGCATACCTACAAGAACCAGTTTAGGCATTCAAAATCCTGTCAATCTTCTGCTTTTTTTTTCTTTTAACCCCATCCCCCCCCCAACTTTTCATTTTAACTGAAACCAGTGCTACAGTCATGTAATTAGCCACATCCTACAATTCCGGCTGCATTCGTGGTAATTTCTCCAAATACACATGCATACTCGTGTGCAGCCCATCTTCCCCCGCCCCAACACCCCCCAACACGAAACCGTACTCTTCATATCCTTGTCTTCTCGGATTGCACTCCAGCCCTCCAATGATCTCACATGAGGCTTTATAGTCCGTTCAGTTCCATTCTAGATTACATTTGCGGTCTCGCACCCCCCTCTCCCCTGGTGTCCTCCCTCACTGCCCCCCCTCCAATCCATGATACTGCCTCCATTTGGCCCATACTCTGTGGAACTTTTTGGGGCAGCCTCTCGCTTTATAGGTCACCCTTTCTGCTGCCATATAAAGGTCTAGACCCCGTCTCCATTCCTCAATGTCTGGTGTCTCTGTGGCCCCCCAGTATTTTGCTATGTCTCTTATAGCTACTACCAGTGCTAGTACCAGGAAAATGAGTAGTGGGCGTGGCAGGTCCACCACGTTCATTATGCCCAGTAGGGCCAGCTTAGGCTCCTGCGATAGTTCCACCCCTAGGACTTCCCCCAGTTCAGTGAAGATGTGTGACCAGTAGGTTTGTATTTTTGCGGGCCATATGGTGTGGTAGAAGTCCCCTTGTTGTTGGCGGCACCGAAGGCATGCCGGGCCATTTATTTTCCCCATTTTAAGGAGTCGTATTCTATTGAAATACGTTCTGTGGAGCACATTTAACTGAATGAGGCGTAGCCTTGATTTGATCGCTACTTCCCGGGGATGCATGAGAATGATCTCCCAGTCCAGATCTTCCATTACCCCCACATCTGCCTCCCATATGCCCCTAAGTTTTGTCAAGTCACCTAGCATGTTATTAGTCAGAGTTTTGTATGTGAGGGAGACCGCCTGGCCCATTATCTGTTCCTGGAGGAGTCTGCCCTCCAGTGGCGAGTATTCCGGCATCTCTGTGAGCGTGATATTTTGTGCCCGCCAAGCGTGTCTCAGCTGTGTGTATTTGAACATTTGTGAGTGGTGCAGCCCAAACTCAGTCTGAAGTGCCTGGAATGACTTCAGTTCTCCCCTGGAGATCACGTCCCCTATGCTCGATATGCCGATGTCGTCCCACCTTTGGAAGCCCCTCAGCTTACAGAGTTCTTTTAACCATTGGCAGTGCCATAACGGCGTCTGTCTGGTGGGTTTCCCTTCCCATCCCATACGTTTTGTAGCCTTGAGCCAAGCTCTCAGTGTGATTACCGTCGCCGGTAGGAGCGACTTCCTTGCCTTACCACCATATAGATAGTACAGTATGTTTTTGGGTGACAGTTTGTACCTTTCGAGCGCATACGTCGGGTGGTCCGCCAGAGTGTGGATCCAATCGTTTATCGGAGTCAAGTGTTCCGCCCAATAGTAGGCCTCTAGGTTGGGTAGTGAGATCCCCCCACTGTATTGGTGTCATTGGAGAGTCTTCAGGGCTATCCGCGGTTGCTTTCCTAACCACAGAAAGGTACGAAGATCCGCATGGATCTTCGGTATCGTCATGGTCGGGAGTGGGTAGTATTCATTTTGAAGCGCGTATAGGAACTTAGGTAGGGTAATCATTTTGTACATTGCCGCCCGACCCAGAAGGGTAAGCGGCAATTGCTTCCACCTATTCATGTCCACCACTGCGTCCCCCATAATCCGTTCTATGTTTTTGCTGAATGAGAGTTTCCTGTCTAGGGTAATATAAATGCCCAGGTACTGAAAGCCTGCCGCGGTGGTGACCAGTCGCTCAGGCAAGTTCCCCCACTTCTCCATTCCCTGAGGATCATATATAACTGACTTATGCCAATTTATGGTATGGCCCGCTCTCGCTCCAAAACAGTCCAATTCCCTAAACAACTCCGGCACCGTAATTTCGGGTTTAGTAATGTACAGTAGTATGTCATCGGCATAGAGTGATATTTTTTCTTGCACGGTAACTGAGGCCTCTCGCGAGAAGCCATGAATATCTGGGTTCCGTCTTATCTTCAGTGCCAGGATTTCGATGGTTAGCGTGAATAGAAGGGGGGATAACGGGCACCCCTGGCGTGTACCCCTTTCAACTCGGAATTCACGGGATAGTCTCCCATTCACCCTCACTCGCGCACTCGGTGTAGTGTATAGGAGCTGTACCCACCCCCGAAATTTTGGGCCAATGCCAAACCTTTGGAGCGCCGCCATGAGAAAGGGCCAGTGCACCGCGTCGAACGCTTTTTCTGCGTCGAGGGAAAGAAACCAGTGGGGTTCACTCCTTCCCTTGACTTCTTGCAGCCAATTGTGCGTGCGCCTGAGGTTTAACTTGGTTGCTCTATCCGGCAGAAACCCCGACTGGTCCATATGTACGAGGTCTGGGATTACCGATCTCAGGCGATTAGCTAAGATAGTTGCTATAATCTTCACCTCCATATTAAGGAGAGAAATGGGGCGGTAGGAAGGCACATTCATCCTTTGGTTTGCCCTCCTTATATATCAGACCAATGGTGGCCAGTGCGAGGTCTGGTGGCAGGGTACCTTCCTGGTATGATTCGGTGAAGAGGGTTTTAAGGTGTCGCGTCAAGAGATCGGTTGCCCGTTTAAAGAATTCCGCCGGGAACCCGTTTGGTCCCGGTGTCTTACCCGTTTTCAGTTTGGTTATCGCTTCTGACATCTCGTCTAACGTGATATCCGCTTCCAGAGCCGTGCAAGTTTCGGAGGACAGTGTTGGTACCTCCGTCCGTTCCATATATTGCAATGCCACGTCGGTATCCCCCAGGTCTTTGGCTTCATAGAAGCTTTCGTAGTGTGACAAGAATGCCTCCGCTATCTCCTCATCCTTGCATACCAGTCCCCCTTCCGCCGACTTAATTTGTTCCACCCACCTTGCCGCCCTTTTCTTCCTACTCAGCCCTGCCAGGAGCCTACCAGATTTATCCCCCACATCATACAGATGATGGAGGGTTGCCAGGGATTGTGTCGGCGCCTCATTTGAGACCACCTCTCTATATTTCTGTTGAGTATTAAGCAGATGTCGCAGAGTCTCCGCGCCCTTGTGTGCTTGATATTCCTCTTACAAGTTCAAAATAGTGGCTTCCAGGTCTGCTACCTCTGCTTGTTGTTTCCGTCGCTCCGCCCCCAACCTCCTCTGTCTTCTATCCCGTAGTACCGGCTTCATCGCCTCCCAGACGGTTGTCCCTGAAGTAACTGATCCTTCATTCTCAGCTACATACACCTTAATGTCTGTCCTAATGCCACGTGTAATCTCCAGCGTCTGGAGATTCCAAGCCGCCAGACGCCATTCAGCACCTCTCCTCCCCCTCACCCCTCCCACCTTTGCATATAGGGGCGAGTGGTCCGAGATTCCCCTCGCTTTGTATTCTACCACATCATCTGCTGTTAGGTATTGCCTCGCTACGAATATATAATCGAGTCTCGAAAAGACCTTATGTGTCCCGGAGTAGAATGAGTAAGCGGTCTGTGGAGGATGTCGCCACCGCCATATGTCAGTGAGTCCTATATTAGTCATCTGTTGTGACAGTGCTGTCTGTGTTCCCCCTCTACGTGCTTGCCCCGTACTATCTTGCTCTTCAGACATTACATCGTTGAAGTCGCTCCCCACTATTTGTATGGTGTCTGCTGTATCTAAGAGAATGGACGTGATTGCCTTGAGCGTGCGGGCTTGGAGTTTCGGTGGTGCATAGACCGAGATTATAGTGTACCTATGTCTCCTCCACGTCCTTTGCACTCCCACATATGTTCCTTGAGGGTCACTCCATGCGCGTGTGGTACAGAATAGGGATGACTTTTTAATTAGGATTGCTACCCCTCTGGAGTCCGATGTGTACCCTGCATGTGCCAAGACCTTGTGTCGACCTCTCGCTATGAACGCACACTTATCCCCTCGAAGGTGTGTTTCTTGCAATAGAATGATATCCGGTGCTGTTCTCTTAAGGTATGCATTCACCAGTCCCGTTGAATTTTTGATCCCAGGCCGTTCACGTTCCACGTTAAGATAGTGACTCCCCTGTCCTCCTGTTGCGGTGCAGCTAATGTGCCTGTCATTGTGAAGATCGATTCTCATCTACCGTTGGTACTGGTGGTGGATGTATGGAACGGTGTGTCGAAGTGTATGTCTGTAGCTCTCCCCCCACTGTTCCCCCCCCAACTTTGCTCCCCCCATCCCCAACTTGTTGTAACACTGTACCCCCTTGCTCCACCCTCCCCTTCCAGACTCATCCCAGTATAGGATAGAGCTTTCAGCGGGAGCCGGTCTGTCGTCCACCCTTTACCCCCCATTGTTCAACTGCACCTCACCCTTCCCCCAAAGTAGAATGCTGTGAGGTTACTAGTCCAGACTCTGCGCCCAGTCGGAAACTAAACCAACTCAAAAACACAAACTGTTAGAAGATAAAAAACAAGGGGCAGTGTCAACTTGCGTGCCTCCGGTCACCCCGGCCGTTGTCTCTGGTAACCCACTCCATCATCGTTCATGAATGTGAATCTTGTGTAGCTGTATCAGTCCCGCTATTCTTGTCGGAGGAGTCCTGTTCTAGGTTGCGTATCACCTTCACCAGTGGATGCATCGAGTTCTGTCCCTCTCCTTGCTCATCCTCCTCGGCTTCCGAAGCTCCACCGTCTACATCGTCCTCTTCCTCTCCTTCTGAGCATATCTGCTGACGAATACCCTGCTGTCTAGAGCCCGCTGTGGATGATTCCCCCGGCGACTCCGATCACCCTCTCCTCACTCCCGTGGAGGTGCGTGCCTGGTACGGTGTCCCGGGCATGTGGGAATGTATCCGTCTAGATCCTCGTCTTTGCGGTTTAGGAAGTCCCCACTGTGCCTTCTCCTTTAGGGACCTGTCCACTTCCTCACGTCCGGCCGCTTCTCAGCTATTTAGGATCGGTCTCTCCTCGAGCCACTGCCAGGCATCTTCAGGGTGGTTAAAGAATATTGATTTTTCTTTGTATATGACCTTAAGTGGGTTTGCTGGAAAAAGCAGCATGTAGGTGATGTTCATTGTCCTGAGTTTCACCTTCACCCTGTCGAAGGAGCGTCTCTGTTTCTGCACCTCCTGGCTGTAATCCAAGAAGATCATTATGTTAGTGTTCTCCAATCGAATCTCTCCCAATTTCCTTGCTTCCCGCAGTATCAAATCCCTGTCAGCAAAATTGAGAAAGCGCGCGATAACCGGTCTAGGTCTCGCACCCTCCGGAGGTTTTGCTAGTAGTGCTCTATGCGCTCTTTCAATGACAAAGCACGCAGAGAATTGTGCCGCTGGGAAGGTTATAGACAGCCATGTGTGAAGGAGCGCCACCATGTTATTTCCACTCCCCGGATATTTATCAAGAATGTGGGGTGTTGGGCGTAGTGGATAGATACACGGCAAAGCGTTACTTTAAATAACGTTTCATAGTAGGCTCTATGCGTAGCTGTAGTACCCCACCCTTCTATCACTCTCTCTCTGTCACCCAACATTCTTCCCCTTTCATCTCACCCACCCCCCTCCTCACCCTCAGCGTTATCTTCAACTCCCCCCTCACCGCCTCTACTCTGATTTACCGACCACTTTCTCTAACTTACCACTTTATACATTTTTTTTGCTTTTTTTCTCAATTTCTCTTGCCCATTTTTAATTGTATATTTTACTTAATATGTACTTGCTCTGTTCATGTGTCATCACTATGTAAAGCGATCTGATACTCTCGGGTCCAGCAGCGCTATATAAAACCTTTAAAATAAATAAATAAATAAATAAATAAATACCTAGGCAGTGTCTGTACTCTGACGTGGTACTTGTAACACCCCAAGAATGACTACCCCAAACATCCCTCCTCTAACACTCAGAGGCTCCTGGGGCTTGATATCTGTCCCAGAGTCATCGCTTTGCTCTCTCTGTGAAGATGAGTTACAGTCCCTTCTTGACTCTTGTAGGAAGCCAAGATACCCTACAATGCTCATCCCTAGACTTGGCGGGTGTGTATGTATAATAGATTCATAATGCCTTATCCCTGACATTATTAATTAACATGAGCAGCATCACCCTTCCTGTTCCCTCACCAGGTAAGTAACCCCTAGCAAATGCAAACCCCCAGTCTAAAGGACGGTATAAAAGGGCACACTTCGTTTCCATCAACAACATGGCTTTCTGAATTCTTCCGTGTATTCCCATGGACAGCACAAGGATAAAATAATGAGCAGACAGATGGACAGAGAGAAGCACTGCAAGACAGACAGACAAGGGCAGAAAGAGAAGTAGATTGATGGGGAGCCGAAGACAGGAACCAGTTCAGCAGATAAAGCGAACCCCCTCTTTGTTCATTCTTCTACCTGCTCGGATGCCCATATCTGGCTCTCTTTGATCTCTCAGTCTGTCTGTCTGCTTGTCTATGAATCCATTCATCCATTCACACACCCTACTCATCCACCCTTCCAACTCCATGTGTCCGCCCTTCAGTCTATCCATCCGTCCGTCCATCCATCCAGACACCCTATTCATCTACTCAATCACCGACCCATTCAACTCCATTTGTCCGTCCTTCCATCCATCCGCGTAGCTAGCTATTCATCCACCCACACACCCTATTCATACACCCTTCCCAATCCATGTGCTCGTCCTACAATCCATACGTCTGTCCATCCATCTACACACCCTCCTCCTCCACCCTTCCAACTTCATGTGTCCGTCCTTCAGTCCATCCATCCAACCATCCATCCATCCAGACACCCTATTCATCTACTCAATCACCGACCCATTCAGCTCCGTTTGTCCGTCCTTCCATCCATCCGTGTAGCTAGCTATTCATCCACCCATCTATCCACAAAAACCCGGCCAACCGTCTGTATAACTCATGCCTATCTGCAGAAATTGGAAATGTGAATTACATTTTGTTTAGATGAATTCAATATCGTCCTCAGATGCAGGACCTGTCAATCAGTTGCACTTCTTGCTTCACGGGCGATTTTCTCCGCTCCTCGTCGTTTGATGTCTCGAGGACTTTGGGTGGTGTTTGAGGAGCCGAACCCTGGGATGGGCGTCTGTGTCCAATCACAGACTCGCCCTCTATACAGAAGGAATAAACAGTGTGTGTGTGTGTGTTTAATAAAAAATGTTATTACGGGGCATGGTCTGTAACATCCAACATTTTACGCACTGCAAACCTGCCTATTATTTTATTGGCGTTCACAACATCAGACGAGGTCCCGGGGCAGCTCTTCCAGCACAGACACACCTTGTGATCTGCAGAAGCTCGTGTCATCCTTAGTCCTGAGACTGGATTGGAGGATGCTCACCCTCTTCAGGGTATATAATGGTTCAGTCTGAGGTCAATACAGCATCGACCTGAAGGACGAAACATTGTTTGCTGGTGACTTGAGCACTGCCCAGAACTGAGGATGGACGGAAGAGCATGGGCCCTGGTCGCAGTGTGTCTGCTGGGCACCTGCTGGAGCTCACCTGTACAGGTGAGACCTTTTCACTAGTGTTGTGTGCATGTTAGACGGGGGTCTAATTAACAGTGTCATATTGACCTGTGTGTAAGTGCAGGCTTACACATGTGTATCTCTGTGAGTGCACCTGTACAGGTGAGAGGGAAAGTAATAGTGTTATATTCACCTGTGTGTGAGTGCAGGCTCCCAGGTGTGTATCTCTGTGAGTGCACCTGTACAGGGGAGAAGAGAAGTAACAGTGGTATTTTCACCTGTGGGTAAGTGCAGACTCTTAAGTGTGTTTCTCCGTGAGAGCACGTTAACAGGTGAGAAGGAAATTGACAGTGTTATAATTAACTGTGTGTAAGTGAGGGCTCCCAGGTTTGTATCATTGTGAATGCATCTGCACAGGTGAGAAGGAAAAAAACAGAGTTATATTCACCTGTGTGTGAGTGCAGGCTTCCACCTGTGTATCTCTGTGAATGCACCTGTACAGGTGAGAAGGAAAGAAACAGAGTTATTTTCACCTGTGTGTGAGTGCAGGCTTCCACCTGTGTATCTCTGCGAATGCACCTGTACAGGTGAGAAGGGAAGAAACAGAGTATTTATGTACACACTCCCCTATGTCTATTTTTTGGGAGTGTACCTGTACAGGGGAGAAGGGAAGTAACAGTGTTATATTCACCTGTGTTTATGTACCCACTCTTCTATGTCTATTTTTTGGGAATGTACCTGTACAGGTGAGAAAGGAGGAAATAGTGTTACATTCACCTGTATTCAAACGCAGACTCTCAGGTGTCTAATGCTGTGAATGTACTTGGACAGGTGAGAGGTGAACTATCAGTGTTATATTAGCCTGTGCACAGGCACAGGGTACAGGTGTAGTAATGCTGTTATATAGAGCTCTGTGCATATGTTAAACAGAGTTATGTAGACCTGTGTGATGTTAAAGAATCCAAGGTGTGTATCACTACGTGTGCACCTGTAGAGGTGACCACTGTAGTACAGTGTGTTATAGACCTGGACACAGCTACAGCATCTCATTAGTGCGTCACTGTGTGTTTACCTATATAGGTGAGCTGAGGGACTCAATAAAAGAGTAAGACCTGGGTGCATGTAAAGAATCACAGCTGTCTCTCATTGTGGGTGCACTTGTAGAAGGGAACACTACAATAAGAGGGAGTTATAGATGTGCGCAGGTAAAGCCTCTGTCGTGCCTCACCCTGAGTGCCCCTGCACAGGTGAGAGACTCATTATTATTGTTATATAGGTCTATGTGCAGGTGAAGCCACTCAGGAGAGCTGCACTGTGAGTGCACCTGTACCAGTGAGGGACAGTAACTATTTATGGAGACCTGCAACATATAAATACTCTCATGTGTGTTTAACCATGTGTATAGGTGAGAGGTGCAACAACTGAATTATATAGACCTGTAACTCATCTTGGCTGCAGAGCGTGGCAGTGATGAAGTTCTGGGCAGAAGGGCGTCACACCTATGTTCACCTGGTGTGTCCTGTAATGGCCAAAATGGCAGAAACTCTACAGTATTAAAATGATCTCCTCTACACCTGTCCTTGTAACTTCTACGTGGCACAAGCGCAGTTACATCTTCTGCAAAGTGTGTATGAATGTCAACACCTTTCTGTTAGTGTGCAGATGGTGCTGGTGCACTTACTATCTGTAAATAATGTGGGGCTACTTCTCGTGCATTTACACCTTGCATGACCTATGTAAACTGAGCATATGTAAATACATATTCTAAAAGGTGCATTAATGTTTTTATGCTTTGTTAGGCCTGGCAACATTGGCGTGGTTTCCCCACAAATATTTTTGTCTACAGATCTGTTTTTGTTTGCTTCGTTTTGGTGGCCTTAGGACTCTGCATACTTTACTATTGAAACCAGTGGGAAAGCATTTGTGCTCTTTCCCTAAAACATGGGACCATTGGCTTATAACCAAGCAGCATATTGAATGTACCTGTACGTCCCTAGAAAGTGTCCCTACATGTGCCCCGGGCTTGTAAATGAAATACCATTAGTGGCCTGCAGCACTTATTGTGCCACCCACTTAAGTAGCACTTAAATACTGATTTGATTTTTTTTCCATTTTGGTCTTGATTTATTTATTAAATTAAGTTCTGTTTTTCAAACCTGGTCTAGGATATTTTTGTGTAGTGTTTTAACTATTTTACTGTTTGAAGTGTGGTAGCAATACTTTACGCATTGCCTCTAAGGTAAACCTGACTGGATAAGCCTGACTACTCTTTGCCAAGTGACCAGGGGGATAAGCACAGATTAATTTGGGGTTTGCTTGTGCCTTAGCTTAACTAGGACTGTCAATTTCTAACATGCTTTGAAAACTTTGCAGACACACCTAAGCCTATCATCTGATCATTAATATAAGTTATTTTATGAATGCAAGATTTGTTTCTAATACATCCAAGACATTTTTTAAACATAGCCTAATAATTAAACATTTAAAACCTTTTGTTCTTCAGGTATTCTTTGAAAAACCGGAGTCACATCATGGTAAGTAACAATATATTACTCATGACTGGGTATGAAATGTTTACGTGACCAACAGATTCAGTATTGATGGGGTATGGAAATGTGCCTTTTCTTCCAGATGCAGAACACCCTCCTGCAGCTGAGAGCTTGGACATCTTTGAGATCATCAGCAAAGAGAATGAGGGTAAGATAAAAACAGGGCATTCTGGGAGCCAGGGAAGGAGGTACATGCACATGGTGCCAGTTCCAAATGAGCCTTAGGATACACACATTTACCATAGCTTGCCACACACATACACACAAATGTACAGTGCTGCGAACACACTCAGTCAAAGGTACAGCAGAATAGTAGAGAAGCATCTAGGTTTGAAAGCCATGTATCGCAACACGTCATCATTGCTCTGCTGCTGAGTAAGCTCATGTGCTTTTTAAACCTATCATCTTTCTCGTGGTGCACTTTCTGGCCTACCATGAGGTCTACAGCCTGCCCAGTCCAAACCCATTTAACCTCCTGGGAGCCATTGTTCCCTCTTGGTGCTGGCACCACAATGGCTGCCTCACTGATGCTCAGAATGTCCTTTCTAGGTGAACATCAGGGCTATCTGTGTCTGTGCCTCTACACCTAAGCTACACAACCACACATTCATGCTCATATCAACGACACTTCATACTCTGTCCACCCACAAGTGCTGCTGTAACTTCCTTCTTTGATTCTTCTCACTTCTGGAACCCTCCAACCTTAAATCAGATGGACCTTTAGTCAAACGCTTTGCAGAAGCTGATAGGGAACCATCCCATTGCTGTCTTCCTTTGAAATCTATTGTCTACCCCTGCCACTCAGTGGTATCCTGGTCAGGAAGACAACTTGCTGCTGCCTCCTACTGACCGAGTCAAAGCCTACGGGTCCACCCATCCTGCATAGTGACATAGCACAAGATGATGGGGGCCCCTGCAGAACGTGATGAGGGGCCAATGAGTCTTCAGTATCTCACAGATATTCTTATCCTTTGGGGTGAATGGTGGCTTCCTAAAAGCCCCATACAGTGTTGGGGCCACCCTGCACTGCAAGGGCTGAAGTTGCATGCGTTCCGCCCCAAATCCTGCAACTGATGCTCAAACAGACCCCTTTGTTGTCTTCTGCGGGCACTGACACTACTGGGACTGGATGATCTTCTCAATAGCGGACAGGCTCTGTGCACCTATGGATGGGGTTTAGATTCAAAACCCTTTATGAAACAGATGATTGTCTATAGAACCAGGCAACAAAACCATAGCAAAAAAAACAAGCATTGGAGTAGATAGCTAAGGTGCTCAAGGAGCTATGCTGGTTGCCGATCAAGAGCAGGGTGGCTTTTAAAGCACTCTGTACGGCGCACAAATCCCTGCATGGAACGGGCCCGGTCTGTCTGAGGGAAAAAATGTCATGGCACAGCCCCAGCAGCAACCTGCATTCTATCTACTCTGAAACCATGGCATCTCCTAAGATCCGTAGAGCCTCCTGGGAAGGCGGATGTTTTGGTCACACTGCTCCCATTCTTTGGAACAAAATGCCCACATGCAAATCTGATGATCTTCAGAAAGCATTTGAAAACTTGCCTTTTGTGTCACTGGATTAAACAATTCCTGTACTTCTATTGTGGTCTTTTCCAATTTGTAAGAAGTGCAGACATAGCGCCAAGACACCTTAGGGTATACGCAACGCTTTCCAAATATAAATCAAATCAAAATCAAACAGGACGCAGGTGCTACATTCTCATGTTTGTTCAAGCGAGTGACTAACATAGTAGGTAGGAGGTTTATGCTAAAACATGATTGGCTTTTACTGTAGGCAATCCTTTTTTTGTTTCAAATCTGTTTTTATTTTTCAGCAAGGGAAAAGGGTTACACTCCACAAGGGAATCATGTACACAGCGATAAGCCTACAACCCCATTCAGGGCCGGGCCGCGTGATAGAAGAGCATATCAGATGGCATTGAAGTCGGGGGGGGGGGAGGGGTGTTATACACAACGTTGCGCCTACATCCCAGAGGGGTCGGCCGTGATCAAATGACAGAGCACAACATTAGGTAGGCCTGTGGAGTGGAATAACCATTTCAACAGGGCATTGGGCCCGAAAAACAGACAGTAAGAACAAGAAGAAGGACAAGTGGAGAAAGACAAGCAGGAAAAGGAGTTGGGATACGAGAGCAAGAATAGAAATGGCACGCGGGGGACGGGGTGGGAGGGGGCTCGATATTCCAGTCCATTGAAAATAGCGGTGCAGCGCATCTTAGGGGGGCAGTCATGGTAGCAATCTGCTCGGGTCAGGGGGGGCAAGAGCATCCTCAAACAATCTCAGTGCCCTGAGTTTGGTAGGTACATAGCGCGCCCATTCAACTGCACAAAGGTATTTGACTAGGGGCTGCCATACAAATTAGAAGCGGGTATTACGTGCCTGCAGGCGGGCTGTGAAGAGCTCCATCATAAGGACATTCCAGAGGCATACGAGCCAAGCCGCAATTGGGGGAGCTTCGGGCTTCTTCCAGTATAAGGCTATGAGCTGTTTGGCAGCACCCAGCATTTGGAGCGCCAGGATCCAATCACTCCTGGTAAGGGCCTTTAGAGCAGCAGGTTTAACACCCAGCAGGATGGTGGTAGCGAGTTCAGGCAGGGGAAATCTCAACACCTCCCTGATGTGGCTAAGGACCTCCTTCCAGTAGAGAGTTAGTGCCGGGTACGCCCACCAGATATGAATGAGATCCTCAGTAGCAGATCGGCACCGCCAACACAGGGGCGAGGAGGCAGGAAACATGTGGTACAGGCGCTGAGGAGTGTAATATCATTGAGTCATTAATTTATAGGCATTTTCCCGCTGTGGGATGCTACGGTATATTTTGGGGATGTCCCGCCAAAGCCTATGCCATTGCGCAGGGGTAATGTCCGTGTCTGACAATGCCTGCCACCTGCCCTGATAGGGTTGGGAAGGTGGTGTCCACGGGTGTTGCAGGATCTGGTAGATAGGAGATACCAGTTCTTTGGATTCGATGGGTTGGCGGACTAGCCGCTCAAACGGGGTAAAGGCACGCGTGGCCGCCTGGTAGATTGCGTCTGCAGTCACCCAATGTTGCAGCTAGGTATACTGCAGTTGTGCCGTCACCGGGACACGGAACTCTTCTCTACATTGGTTGAAGGATTTTAGTATGCCCACCTCGAATAAGTCCGTAACCACCCTGCAGTCCTGTTGTGTCCACTTTGCAAAGGCCTGCGTTTGGTGGGCCGGCAGAAAAGACGGATTCCCTTAGATCGGGGTATGCGGTGAAGGAAAAGTTGTAAGGCCTCTGCGCACAGCTATCGCATCCCAGATGTCAAGCACCGTCTTTGTCGGGACCGCCAGATAGGCGCTCTTAGGGCATGCCGCTCGCTGATGCCAGACTAGGTCCAAGATGGTACGCCCCGTCACAGCCCGATCATGTGAAGCCATCCTTTTTCACTCTCCTTCACTCCCCACTTCAACACAAAGCGGAGGTGCGAGGCCCAGTAGTAATCCAGTAAATCAGGACAATCCAGCCCCCCCATCCCGCGGTGTCATTAACAATTTCTGGGAGAATCAAGGCCCCTTACCGCCCCAGATTAAGGCTGTGAGGGCGCGCTGAAGAGCACCGATGCTGCAGAGCGGGATGGGCGTAGGGAAGCACTGAAATAGGTACAGGATTTTAGGAAGGATTGACATCTTGACAGCGTTGAGCCTGCCCAGCCATGTCAGCATCAGGGGCTTCCACTGCCGTAGTTCCTCCAGGACCGATCGCCGACACTCCCGCCAGTTTACTTGTGGCCACATGTCTAGGGAAGGGGTTATCTGCGGTCCGAGGTAACGGATGCTCTGGGCGGCCCGCTGGTATGGCACCGACTGCTTCAGACGAGGGATGTCTGTCTCCGGAACTGTGATGTTGAGGGCCCAGGACTTGCTGTGATTAATCTTAAGGCCAGTGGCCCGCTCAAAAAGGGTGAGTGTAGAGTGGAGTGCCGGCAGAGACTTGTCAGGGCGGGTAAGGGTGAGGAGAAGATCGTCAGCAAACAGCGCCACCTTGTTCTCACAGCCCCCCATGCGGATGCCATAGATGTCGGGTGCCCGACGGATCATCACCGCCAGCGTCTCTACCACTAGGGCGAAGAGCAAGGGTAATAGGGGGCACCCCTGTCGGGTGCCCCTGCAGATGGGGAACGGTGCCGAGACCTGTCCATTGACCCGAATCCGGGCCTGCGGAGCGAGGTATGGTGCCATGATACTAGTGATTATGGCCAGTCCAAGTCCAAGCTAGCCAAGGACCACCCGCAAGAAAATCCAGCCCACCCGGTTAAAGGCCTTCTCCGCATCCAGCGAGAGGAGGCAGGCCGGAATATTCCAGTGACGCGCCTTCCCTACCGGCTAGCCGGGCTGATGAGAGGTGTTACCTCGAAACCGGTCCGGTCCTCGGATGCTTGATTCCGTTCTGGGAAGGACATGGCTTTTGTAGTTTGGACTGGACTGTTCCCATGGGGCACAGGGTCAGAGCTGATTTGCATATCGCCATTGTCTAACCCAGGGTGGTGTGGAGTGCAAAAAAACGATGGATTTGGGCCCAGATCTTTGGACTGGGTTGAGTGTGTGACATTGATCCACATTCGGTCCATCACCTGTTGTGTTTGCATATTCCGCCCTAAGTGCGCTGGGGATGCCCAGACGTGGGTCCCAGGCACTCCACACCACTGGAGTCAAGCTAGCCGGGCTGATGAGAGGTGTTACCTCGAAACCGGTCCGGTCCTCGGATGCTTGATTCCGTTCTGGGAAGCACATGGCTTTTGTAGTTCGGACTGGACTTTTCCCATGGGGCACAGAGTCAGAGCTGATTTGCATATCGCCATTGTCTAACCCAGGGTGGTGTGGAGTGCAAAAAAACGATGGATTTGGGCCCAGATCTTTGGACTGGGTTGAGTGTGTGACATTGATCCACATTCGGTCCATCACCTGTTGTGTTTGCATATTCCGCCCTAAGTGCGCTGGGGATGCCCAGAAGTGGGTCCCAGGCACTCCACACCACTGGAGTCAAGCTAGCCGGGCTGATGAGAGGTGTTACCTCGAAACCGGTCCGGTCCTCGGATGCTTGATTCCGTTCTGGGAAGGACATGGCTTTTGTAGTTCGGACTGGACTGTTCCCATGGTGCACAGGGTCAGAGCTGATTTGCATATCGCCATTGTCTAACCCAGGGTGGTGTGGAGTGCAAAAAAACGATGGATTTGGGCCCAGATCTTTGGACTGGGTTGAGTGTGTGACATTGATCCACATTCGGTCCATCACCTGTTGTGTTTGCATATTCCGCCCTAAGTGCGCTGGGGATGCCCAGACGTGGGTCCCAGGCACTCCACACCACTGGAGTCAAGCTAGCCGGGCTGATGAGAGGTGTTACCTCGAAACCGGTCCGGTCCTCGGATGCTTGATTCCGTTCTGGGAAGGACATGGCTTTTGTAGTTCGGACTGGACTGTTCCCATGGGGCACAGGGTCAGAGCTGATTTGCATATCGCCATTGTCTAACCCAGGGTGGTGTGGAGTGCAAAAAAACGATGGATTTGGGCCCAGATCTTTGGACTGGGTTGAGTGTGTGACATTGATCCACATTCGGTCCATCACCTGTTGTGTTTGCATATTCCCTACCAGGTGAGCTACTTTGTGAACGTTGTCTGCCCCCTGCCGATTACGGATGAAGCCAACCTGATCCGGGTCTACCAGACCCGGCATGTGGGGGGTCCAAACGCTTTGCCAGGAGTTTGGTGTAGATCTTAAAGTCAGTGTTCAGCAAGGTTATGGGGCGGTACGAGGAGCACTGCATCAGATCCTTGCCGGGCTTTAGAATCAGTGCTATCTCCGCCATTCCCCTGTCTCGAGACGGGCCCTTCGCATCGGTAAAGGAGTTGAATAGTCTCAAGAGGTGAGGTCCGAGCTGCGCCTGGAACATACGATAAAAGGATAGAGGCAGACCATCCGGTCCTGGAGTTTTCCCAAGGGGATGATCCCGCATGGAGGCTGCTATTTCTTCCTGGACGATCGGGTTTACCAAGGCCGTTTCATGGCACGGGTGGAGCGGCGTCCCTGTATAGGCTTGTAGGACCTCCGCCGCGGCTCCTGGGTCTCGCGGTTTCTCCTGATAGAGTGCAGTTTAGTAAGCTTGGAACGCTTCATATTTACCCCTCTCTGAGACGGCTTTCGTCCCGTCAGGAAGCTGAACACTGGCGATGTGGGCCCTGGCCACCCGCGCCCTCAATCACCTTGCCAGCAAGCTGCCCACCTTGTTGCCACCATCAAAGTATTTCTGCTTCAAGGCCACCAGGGAATATTCCGCCTTGTTGGTGTGCAAGAGTGGGAGCTGTCCCCTGAGATTGGCCAACCGCCATCTAGACACAGTGGAGGTGCTATTATGATCCCGCTGTTCCTCTCGTTTTATATCTCTCTCCAGATTATCCTCGACGGTCCTGGCCGCACAAGTCCGTGCAATCGAGAGGGTGGTGATGTGCCCCCGTGTGGTCGTCTTGGAGGCGTCCCACACGACAGGGAAGGGTGTCTCCGGCAGGTTGTTGCTAGCGAAGTAGGGGTCTATGGCCACCCTCTTGCTATCCACATCGGCCGCATCCCTCAGGACGCTCGGCGGTAGACGCCATGGCGCCTCTCGAGCGAGGTGAACGACCGGATCTTGTAGCAGCAATTCAACGTACGCATGGTCCGATAGCGAGATGGCAGAAATGGAAGAGCCCAGGACATCCCTCAGCAGGGCGTGAAAGATAAATAAATAGTCGATACAGGAGTACGAGTGGTGGGCATGGAACTAGAACGAATAATCTTTCAATCCTGGGGATCGGTAGCGCCATACATCATAGAGTCCCAGGTTGATCTGGGTACGCAGCGCGTAGGACGTGGCCCCAGAGCCGAAGGCCGAGGTATCGCTACGATCATCATCTGGGTCGCAGACTAGGTTAAAATCACCCCCTAAGATCAAGGAGGGGTCCCCCCGCAGGACGTGTGTGCTAAAAAGCGTGCGTAGGTACCGATCCTGCAGTAGGTTGGGTGCATAAACATTACATAAAGTAAAGGTGCATCGGCCAACGCCCACACTCACCCTGAGGAAGCGCCCGTTGTCACTCCTGAAGGGCTTGGGTTCCCCCGTGTGATGCCCTGTCTGCATAGAATCGCCGAGCCTGATGTATTAGTGCTTGCTGCAGCCCAAAATTGTAGGGGATATCTGGGGTGCGCCATGCGTCCAACGTCTGCCTGCAGAAGATGGGTCTCTTGTAGAAATATGATGTCAGGGTTCTGCTGCAGGAGGTAAGGCCAGGTCTGGCACCTCTTATTAGGGGAGTTCAGGCCCTTGACATTAAGCATCAGGACCTTTAGGGGACTAGGCAAGGGGACAGTCATATTGAAGTTCTATGGGGAGTCGCCTGCACCCCTCCAACCCTACCCCGCAGCCGCCCAGCAGCACAAAACACCCCACGCCAGGGCAACTGGAGCCAAGTGCCATCGTCACACCACCCCCCACCCCGCACAAGTAAGGAAGAAGGGAAGGAGAGGGAAGGAAAGTAAGGAGGGCCAGAAAGAAGAGAAAGACAAGAAGAAAAGATATGGTCCAACAAAGGCCAACAGGGCCAAGTCAAGTTAATCCCGCCTATGGGGATCCTACACCCTGGGGTTCGGATATGCCCAGGGATGTCACTCCCTCAGGGATCACCAGGGATAAGGGCGTAGCCGGTCTCGGGATCATCGTGGGTAGGAGCCCCAGCGCCACCCCCCCTAGAAATAGGAGCCGGGGTGCAGAACCAGATAGGGCAGTCGTCCTCAGTGGCGTCCCGAGGGAAGGGGGTAGAGCACTCACCCCCCAAAGAAGTAGAGCATAAGCCGTCTGGATCAGTCTCCTGTAAGGTCACGGGGTTGGCGGTGGAGATGTAGCCTTCTCTCGGTCTCCCTCCAGGGAATTGATGTGGGCAATAATGTACTGCTTGGTCTGGGAGGCAGACTGCTCATCCACTCGTGGCGAGCGGCGGTGGCGTTGGACTGTGGTCCAGGACGGTCTAGCCGGGATGCGCTCCTGCCTCCGCTGATGCATCGGACTCGCCGACGGTGATGTCGGAAGCTGCAGAAGCTGCGCCTCCTCAGCGAATTTCTTCACAACTCTCCGTTTGGTCTCCCACTGGAAGATAAGGGCAAAGGGAAGGCCCCATTGGTAAGCGATACCCAGGTCCCCCAGCTTTTCAGTCACCGGTCTGAAGGCTCACCGCCCCTGGGGGTGTTGGGCGCTAGATCTTGGAAAATTTGATTTTTGTGACCCCTAAAAGTAAGGTCCGGCTTGCTTCACGCCGCCCGCAGGATGGCCTCCTTGTCTCTGAAGAAGTGGACCCTCGTCAGGATATCCGGGAGAAGTCCTGGGTGCCCCGGCGGTCCGGTGACCCGATGAGCGCGATATAGGGTCGGTGGCGAGGCATCACTGTCACTCCAAACCTCATGGAGGAGCTGCGCAAGAAAGTCAGGACATCCTTCCCTTCCTCTCTGAGTGGCACGTCATGAATGCGGAGGTTATTCCGGCGGCTCCTATTTTCCAGGTCTTCTTGCTTGACCTGCAGCTCGATGTGCTGTTCCTCCAGCGTTGCCAAGCATTGCCACAGGAGCTCCTGGTCCTCAGTGCGGGCATCAACTGTCTTCTCAAGGCCGTCCACGCGATCTCCCCAGTCCGTGACCTCCCGGCGCATCTCCTGCTCACAAGTGTGGACCTCAGAGGGGGGGGAGACGATCTCCATTTTCAGTTCCCACATAAAGGATGTCATACATGCCTGCGTCACCGGGGCCGTGTCCCCCGAGGCCCTCGACGCCTCCGCCACCGGCCCCCGTCTTGCCCCACATTGCCGCCACTGAGTTGTCCCTGGGGGACACAGTTGTTTCAGTCTTGCCCCCTTTGGAGTGCGTCATAGCCAGCGTTGATGTGACCCAGCCGGCCTACTAGTACCTCAAGGGCCGGAGTCGGGGCTGTTGAAGGTGACAAACAGATCATGGGGGAGAGTCCTCTTGGCATTCCCCCCAGAGCACCACAAATCAGGACCCCAGGCAACTCAAACACTAGTCGCCAGGAGGCCCCGCAGCAAAGACACAATGGCAGGATCCCCCCACTGAGGCATGTAGGATGGCGATCCGATCACAGGCAAAGCCCGTCCTTCACCTTCCCCCACGCAGATGCCCCCAGCAGCCACCCCTCCACAGTGATACAGAGGAAGCTTCAAGCACTGTCCAAAGTCTCTCTCACCCCCAAGGCAGCCTGGCCGACATACGCGCCAGCTAGAGGACCAAATGGGGGGTGCAAAACAGCTATAGCGCTCAGGTAGGGATTACCGGCCTCCCCGCACACAGACACAAAATGGTGGCTCCCTCACGCAGGCCTCACCACTCCTCCCCAATGGGCCCGTCAGCTTTTCTCCACCGGAGGCCGCCTCTAATACCCCCAGGCAGCTGCACAGGACAGGATGAGGGCTCCAAACCAGGTATGCGTAGTGGGGCCCCCAAAGCACTAAAGGGCCGCCACCCCGCAATTGTCCAGCACCAGAGATCAATAATGGCGGGGAGGTGAACCCGCAGGGTCAGCACGCACCCCAGCACCCGGACACCGCCGCCCACAGTCTCTAGAGGCACCACCTCCCCATGCACACTGTTGTCTCCTCAGCCGGTCACAATGCCGTCCCAAGACTCACCGCCATCACCCCTTGCTGTCCACAGTGTAAGCAGCGCCCGCAGAAGGGAGGCCGCTACTGTCCCTCTGCCCCGCACCTGCAGTGTGCCTCTCACCGCTCAGGCCCCCTCCAGACAACCTCCGGAATGCCGCCGCGCCCAGTCCCCAGGCCATATAGGAAACAATGTCCCACTAGGTATCAGTAACAGAGACAGTTTGAAAATTGCATGCAATACGTATTATGTTTGATTGCTCTTTATCACTTTGCGCCGACCACGCTGTTCACCACGTTCACTTGCGTCGTCACTTTCACTTTGTTATCACCTTGTCACCAAGTGCCATTTGGGTTGCTCCATGAATGACCTTCATGTGTTGTGCTGCCTTTTAACTGTGCTTTCCATTTCCATGAAAATTGGTGATTAATAACCTTTTCACAAATGTACTGAGACTCCTTGTGTTCCTTTTCTGTAATACGTATTGTATGCAATTTTCAAACTGTCTCTGTTACTTATACCTAGTGGGACATTGTTTCCTATATATCCTTTATACCCAGTCCCAGTCTGGTCTATGGGTTTCACTCCTGTTCCTTTTCACTCAGTCCCCAGGCCAAGCGCTGCAGTCCTCCACTTCCCGCCCAGGCACCGTCAGACACCGCCGGGTAGGGCCTCTCCTCCCCTCCCAGGTCCCGACTAGACAGTCGCTGACATGCCGCCTCTGAATATCTCCAGGCGAAGCGCCGCAATCGCCCACTGGATGCTGAGCTCCGCCGGGCAGGGTCTTTCAGTCACACCACCACTGGGCAGCCCTCTCGTACCAGCCGGCACACACGTCATTCACCGCCCTCTCAGGACGCCACAGGGGACCCGCTTTCAGCCACCACCGCTTTGCGGAGTCCTGCAGGCCCAAGTTGTGAGCAGTCCTGCAGGCCCAAGTTGTGTGTACCAGTGTGCCCCCAAGCCCAGTGGGAAACAGTGGGGCCAGAGGGAGTAGAGCCCGCTGCCGCAGAAGCCCCACACTTGCCCTCCCCTGGTCAAAAAGGAAGATCATCCTGGAGTGATTCCGAAGTCATTGGATGACTTCTCCTGCAATTATCTAGGGACGTCATCCCAAACCATCCTGAAGTCTGCCCACAGGGAAAAAAATGTAAATGGGATGACTCTTACTGTAATCACAAAAACTATTCTAGGATGGTGTTGGGATGACTCTTACTGTAATCACAAAAACTATTCTAGGATGGTGTTGGGATGACTCTTACTGTAATCACAACAACTATTCTAGGATGGTGTTGGGATGACTCTTACTGTAATCACAAAAACTATTCTAGGATGGTGTTCTGATGACTTCCACTGGCAGGGAGTGATTACCTTTTACAACTCCACGAATACTAATTGACAACTTTAGGATGAGTGTGAATTACTCCAGGATGGGCTCCAGACAATTTAAGGATGATTGTGGAATATTCCTGGATGATCCTATTACCGCTTTAGGATGGAAGTGGATTACTCTGGAATGACCCCATGATAATTTCAGGATGAGTGTGGACTACTCCAGGATAATTTAATGATAACTCAAAAATGAGCATAGATTCTTTAGGATTATATTAGGACAACTACAGAATGAGCGTGGATTACTAGACAATGACTACATAAGGGCTTTAAGATGGCTATGAAAAACTCTTGCAGGTTTCTATACCAACGGCAGGCCAAGTGTAGATAGCTCCCAGGTGATTTAATGAATAACTTAGAGTGGTTGTGGATCAATAATAAATCATTACGGGCTGGATTACACCTTAAAAATACCATGTTACAAGCACATTAGCCGACTGCCAGTATTCCCTTGCAGGGACCCACTATTAGTTTAGGAATATGGATTTGGTGGTAGGGAAATATTTAGAGGATCACCTCCTCAATGAACCTTCCTGTCAAAAACAGGCCTCTGCGATGCAATATGCCCTCTTTATACAATACCATGAATTATTCGCAATGCCATGAGTTCTAAAGTAAGGCCTAGATTTACAAAAGTGTCACTTAACACAGCACAACACCCAAATTGACTGCGTTGCATCACAGGGAGAGAGCAGGAAAGTGCCATGTCTACCCCTCTCCCTTGCACCACTGCACCATTAGGCAGTCGAGAACCATGCACATGCGTTTGCACTATGGTGCAAAGGTGTCTAGCTTAGGTTTTTTACTGGAAGGGCCCCCTCGCAGTACAAAAAATACTATGCCTAGAAAAACCTGAAAACTTTTCCCATGTGGATGAGTGTTGTAACAAATACCAATTTGCTCTGGTTTATAAATCCTGAAAAGATTGTGTGTCAAGTCCGCATTATAAAGCTTAAGCAAACCAAAAACAATACTTCCATAAATCTGGTCCCAATTATAACATTAATATTCTCCTACTCTGGAAAGATTATTTTTTAAACTCTACTGTGAGATGAATGCACTGTACAAAATAAATCTTAGAAAGATTCCTTCTGGCTAGCTTTGTGCTGTAGCAAGACCAGATGGATACAAAAGTTGTGGCTTCAACAATGTTATATTTTGCATTCAGATAAGATTAACAACTTGTGCAGCTACTCCCATACTCCTGACTCACTGGGACTTGCCTTACTTTGAGGTACAGAGCATTAGCTGAAGCTGTTTAATGTGGTGACCAGTGGCAAAAGACTGAAAAAAGTAATGGTTAAATTAAAAAGCATCAAAGGGGATGTGTTAAGATGTAATTTTATTGTTCTAAAACACACCTTTGGCCTCATACGAGCCAGGATACTGAACAAGAGAACATAGAGAAAGTCCTGGACACTGTTCAAGAGGGGAAAATGCCAGAATAATACAAAAAGAACAAAAAGGCTTAATGAAAGCCAGCAACTTCAATTTTTGTTTTTAGATTCAGTTTTCTCTTTAGTCCTCTTCCAGTATTGCAAATCTTTATAGCCAGCTTCCTTCTCATAGTTCTGTTTTCCAGTGATGGCCAGCCTTTATCCGTGCACATAGACTTCAAAGATTCTGGAGGAAAAAAAAATTAACATACATCAGTATCATGTTAACGTCACTATTTTAGGTTTTTAATAGGACGGGCTGCCTTTAAAATATTCCAATCCATTTATTTCATATAGTGTGCCCGATGAGATATGCTTACAAGGGTTCATAAGTTTAACATTAAGGTTACTTGGTCAAAGAGGTATGGTGAGAGCAAGGCATCGATGAAGAGGTAGGCAGGAGGTAAAGAAGACTCACCTGTCCAAGTGAAGAAACTGCTGCTGTTCACCGGGCGCTGTCACACTTCCTCTGCAAACAGAAAGCAATCAATACCAGATTTCATTTACAAAACCATCATGGAGGCAGCCATGTTGAGCCTGAACTCTGTTAGTTAAGTGTGAAGGAGTCCATGTACAATGATATGATCCAGGACCACATATGCAAACATATATTTTAACGCTGTATGCATATTCATGTATTTTCATAGTCCTAAATCAATCAGAGTGCAAAATGTGCCAGTAGTGGCTGGGTGTGGTTCAGCTTGGGCAACAGAATCCCCCAATACCAGTTCACAAATGCAAACAGAGCCATGAGGCCATGCCTAGTAAGAGCAAGGCAAGTTTGCTCCATGGCACTTTTCACCGCCAATCGGAATGGGGCACTGACCACATAACTTAATGGACTCATGATTATAAGGAACAGGGCACAACTCTGTGATCCAGACTATGGACAATGGATATATAATGTCAGGTCACCTGTTGCTATTTCTTTTTTCAGGTGGAAAGTTGCTTAGTCTTACTGACTGAGAAAAACTTGGAAAATCTAGGGGTTCACTATATATTAGCACATGGACATACGTTAATATTTTTGTCAAGGTAGCATCAGAAAGGTAAGGTTATTGCTGCAAGGGGTCAAACATTTTTGTAAGACTAAATCTCAATGCACAGCCACGGTTGCAGTGGATTTCACATGGCCAACTAATGGTGCAGGTCAGAAATAGACGTCTAAGACATCCAGAGACACAAGAGAGATATCCTGTGTGTTCTTTTCCAGCTTGGGGAAGTGACAAGTTCGGCATTTAACAGTTGACTGATTCAATGTTGTCCCTTTACAGTTTCATGGCTGTGGCACCAAGCCCCTTCACCACTAATTCAAACAAATATGCCTCTGGAAATACTATCAGGGCAGAGTGATAGCTTTCCAGGATACCAGTGATCTAGCTGTTCCATAACTATCAAAGCATTTCAAATTCATTGAACAAGGATCCATTCTACATCCTCCTTTCAACATCTAGAACAGGTAATATTGAAGATGGTCATAATCTATGACACAAAAACTGGTTCTCAAAAAACAAGGCCCTACAAACCCAGCATTAGACAGAACAAGGCTCAAGAAGAGCAGGGTGCGGGCATCGTCAGTCAAGTCCGCTGCTGTTGCAGACAGGGTGCTGGGTGGAGTCAAGTGTGGATAAATTGGTCAGTCTGTAACAAGAACGTGATTCGCGTTCAGTCACGGATCTGCCTCGCATTTCCCCCACTCCCTTTGTGTTGTCCACTTACCTGCTCGGTTCCTGTTGTCCCGCAACATGGTACCTTGATTGGACATCTCTGACATGTTACGGCTCATTCACGCGGGTCTTCCTCTTACAGGTAGTTGATCTCTTCTTCCGGGTTCCTGTCCGCATCCATGTTCACTCGCTGGAGGTACCTGCTTGTGTAGCTCTGTTTCTTCGCACCAGATTTCTTCAGCCTCTCATCCTGTACAGAATACATTGAGAGAAGAAAGATAGATTTCACCAAAGAATCCTCGTCTATCAAGTATATGGTAGGATGATGAGGTTATATATGGTTAGAAGGACATAGTTACTTATCTGATTTATCTGATCGACGGAGAGTGGAAAAACTATTATTCTTTTGTTTCCCTTATTAAACACGGGCTGGATATAAAGAGGAAAGGAAGTGAGGCATTAGCTGTGAACACAAGACAGGAGGCGGCAAAAAAGTTAAACCCTGGAATAAACCAATTGTAGGCAGGAATAAAGCAGTTGTATCGATTACAGAAGGTCTTGCTTGCAGCAACGCTTGCGCGCTGCCAAAGCTCAACCAAAAATACATATTTATTAGCCATACGAAATAAAAACAAACACCTTATAAAAACATATACAAATGATTTACATTACGTAGAAATATATTGCAGGATTTCCCAAAACCAACGAAGAGAACCATTGTGTCGATTTTGCTGGGGTTTGTCACAGCAGTTAAGTAGATGAAGTAAGCAAAATGGGGAGATGAATGTTAAGGGTATGTGAAGCACAGAAAGGGAGAAGAGGTGAGGCTGAAGAAGACTGGATGTATTAACAAGCATTTGTAATGCAATAGGTCTCATATCTTCCAGAGTTTGAGCTATTGGCACAGGTTTGTGCGCGAGGCTAGTGAGGGTTCACGGTAGTGACATGTCACTGGGTGGGGAGACGTGTTTATTGGCGTTGCTGATTCAGGAATGGAGTCTTGTGGGCCTGTATAATGGGATGCTGTAAGATGCTGGGAGACACATCTAGCAGACAGTGGCCAGAGGAGGAGAGGGTTAGTGATGGAAGTGGGGTGTCTGTGTGACTGGTAGGATCAGGTCTGGGTCATTAGAGCGGCTGGGACACGGATGGGTATTCTAGAGAGTAGTGGCAGACATGCTCATTGTAAAGTGAGTCTAGAAGGTTTTTCTTTAGGTCTAGGTTGAAACCCCAGACAGAGTCCAAGAAGTGTAGTGTCAGTGCAGATGTTGTAGTGTGCTGTGGTGCTGCAGGTGAGCACCGTTTGTCCAAAGATCACACAATGACAGTTCACCAGTGTGTCGAGATCACTGGATGGTAGCAGGAGATGCCGTGCTCTCGGTGATGTCACACAAGTAGTGCAAGGTGCTAACACCTCCAGCATTTCTGTAGGTTCAAAGGGGGGGCGGTATTCTCTGGGTTTCAGGAGGCACACAGGGCATGTTAAGGGTTCACAACAGCAATTTTAACTTGAAGATTTTGGCATGGTGGCATTGCGGGCTGGGCCTGATGTAGTCACCGCTACAACCTTTTTTGGTATGGCCACAATATTATGGGGGTTTCTTTTAAGGGTAGATTTCGAATGTTTCCCAGCTGCAGGATGGGTGTTTTGTTGGGTGCAGCTTGCATCACAGGAGTTTTCGGGGTGCTGGCTGCAGTCCAGATGTGCTTGAAAAAAACAGCTTGGAGGTCTTTTAGTGTTCCAGAATTGCTAGGCGCACTACCTGGGTGGCCGTAAAGTGATATATTTGGAAAGGTAGTCAGTGTAGGCAATGAGGCGAGCGGTAATACCTCGCAACCGCTCCAATAAGGACCAGCGAGCTGATCCACACAATTGAGAAGAATCAACAGTGCCCCTGCGCTATACACATGCAGTCATAGATTAATATTGATATAAGTATTGGTAGGACAACAATAGAGGTAATGAGAACAAATCTAAACAATTCGTGGTTCTCCAAGAATAGGTATTGAGAAGTGAAAACACATGGATGGATAAACAGTCTGTTCTTGGTGTAGTCACTTCTGTTTATTGTTCCAAATCAACTGCCAACACGTGTTTCATCGCAGGGAACATACTGCGAATCTTCAGGGCTGGATAAAAACATAAAATACATTTTTGGCAACATGTTTGTTTTTGATGATATAATGTAGTGACTTATTTGTGTCAACCAAAGTGACAAAGGCATGCTATTTGGGTGACTGTGTTTTTGTGAAGAGAAAAAGCACTAGTCAGGTGACATATGTGAGTAAGCAATGGGTAGTATATACCCAAACAAGACGGAAAAACAAACACTGGCCGGATCGTAGGGTGAAGTGGCGAAGTGAAGAAGTGTTCTGTTATTAATGTCAAGGCATCCCAGGTGACTTATGATGATATTATTCTAAACACAACGAATAAACGCGGCATGAGCTTCAATCAGAAATGCGATATATAATGTGCACATTGTTTCATTTATCATTGGATCTACTTAAAGATATATTCTAGAATTTTGTGTATTTCTTTTTCTGAATTTTTAAAACACACCCTCATGTGTAAGAAGATCATTCCGTTGGTTAGTCATCATACCTTGATTCAAAACTTTTTAGGATTAAAGACATTCCATCGGGACGTCTAATCCTATGATCCTTTAATGCTAGTGATTTAGGGGGAAAGAGCCGGTCAGTGTGTAGATTCTGTTGCGTATCTACATGAGGAAAAATATAAGAGAAAGGCAAGATAGATGAGGCACGGGAGACGGAGATATAAGGAAATGCTGGGTGTGAAAACCCACAAGTACTCTTAAGAGTGCAACAAAGCAACACGGGATTGAATCCAATTTAGTAACCGCATATTGTCGGGATATGCAGGGTGTTACTCTTTTGGGAGTTGGATAAAATTAAATTAAAGTAAATTAAATTGAATTGAAAACCAGTGTTTTCTCCGATTTATCCGTTGTCAACTGTAACGCATTGCCAAGGTTTTGGTCAGAAATATGTGGTTGGAGAGAGGAGAGACACTCACCCTTGTTAGAAAACGAGACAGGGGTGAAGATTCAGTATCGATGGTAAGCCCAGTCCGGGCGTTGTAAGGAATCCTACGTTCGGTTTACCAAATTTCTATGTTTAGGCTGTGCCGGATCTGTAATTATGCAACGTGTACAGGAGACTTACAACAGATTCTTATTCTTCGATAAGGTACATAAAGACTATGACATTTATGGGAGACAGAGAGTATAAAAAATATATATAATATATAAGGGGACCTACCTCGATTAATTACGAGTAGTGTGACAACCGGGAGGGGAAAAGAAGCCAGTTCGCTGTTGGCTTGTACGCCGTGTGGAACGAAGAGGCAGTTCACCTAAATATGTACAATGGCAGTAATTAGTTATACCCCGCAAAAAGGAGGAAAAACGTCTTATCAACCAGACGTGCAGAGTTTTGCACGACTTAAAATTACTCAGATAAGGGGGCTCGCTTACCTAATCTGTAGAGTTCCCCCTCTTTAGATTCCCCGGCGCCGCGTATCTGTGGCGGACACGTGACCGGAAGTCAGGCCGGTTTAAGTACCTGAATTCCGAATATAAACGCTAGAGCGCTAACTCTCCCTTATGTTAGCTGATAATTGGCAAAAAAAGGGAAGAAATACTCATCTTACTGGAGTGTGGAGTACAGATGGCATTTAGTTTTGGATGTCTTTATATAAATATCGATAGCAGATAAATCCGATATTAAATAAAGAAAGTGAATAGAATATATGCGTGTTAAATAACACCCAGCATAGAGATGTATTGTAAGAATTTGAAAAAGGGGGAGGGGATCAGAGGTTAAAAGGGGACATAATGACACTGATTAACATCGAGGGGATATTTTCTAGAGATTGTCGAAAACGGTGTAAATCTACACTATCATGAGTATTACGTGTGTGTGAATAGCGTAGGTGACCCTCGTCTCCAAGTATTTTGGAGCATAAAACATAAGTGCAAACATCGTGGTGAGTGACATATTTATATAGTAACAAAAATCATAGTATTTATCTGGTTATGAACACATGACAGCAATCGTGATAGAGCGAAGAAAGATTACTTTACAGTACGCTGCATGATTATATTATCATATCTGTAGTTTACAGCAATCTAACATGTCATGTTGGCTTTTAGGAAACCGTCATTCAATCCTGACACCCCCCTCTCAAAAACTCCACAACTTTGTAACATACCCCGAAACGACTCCCCTTAACTCCTAACATCATCCTTTCATCTTCCCTTCACAGCTCTTTCTTTACATTGCCCAATCTCTCTCTCACACCCAAACACTCATCTCGAAACAAACTCCTCTTTGTCTTGGTCACCATCCTCAGACCTACTCTTCCCTGCACCTGATTCTCCATCGGAAGCGGTTTTCCTGCCACACCAGTGTCACCTCTTTAACTTCTCTTATATGGCAGCTTTTCGTTGCACACCATTGCCAATAATCCTTGTCAACTTCGATAAATTGACACTATCGGACCTAAACAAATATTCATTCACCTCTTTAATTTTGAAAAGTGTTACTTTTGCAATAACTTGCACGGCCCTCTTTCATTTTTGCCTGGCTTTGTCTACAGAAGCATGCCTCAAAGCGCCTGTCCTAGGCACAAACTACAGCTATACAATACAGCTGCCTGCCCACGTATCTAACACTAGTTGCGAACCATCCTTCCTTTGTTTAATCAGCGTCAAACCAGACAGCTTAACAAGGTCATTCTCCCTTAAATTAATAATACGCATATCCTGGCCACCTCTAGTTGTAAACAATTCCGCCAATAATGGTAATAATATAGTCCACCCTCAGCAACGAACTTCTGCTGCTGGGAATAACGAGGCATCGGCCTTAAATGAATTGATCCACAGATTACAGTGAAATAGCCAATTGCTTGCTCTTTCCTCCACGTTGCCCAAAATGGACTCCGCAAGAGGCAGACAACCTCCCCCTCCCGCCCGCTTCTATGCTCCTGAACTATAACCTTGTCCCCCTGGCAGTGTGGCTTAAGGCCGCCTATGGAAAGCAACGCGGGGTGGGGGTGCTCCCTGGGTTCGGGATCTCATAAGTGGCAAAACGGTGTCACAGAAGGGCTGGGGAAATCCGAAGGGAGTAAGATGCCTGCCCTCAGCGGCGTAGCAAGAGTGCTATTAGCCCCAATACAAGGAAAATGGGCCCCTTATCATAGGTCGGAAGCAAACACAGCCATAACTGGTTCATTAGAGGGCGGTCTAAACAAAGCGAAACCTTCCTGAATCATCAAAAACACATGTCCCTCAATTACCTGAGAAGCAGTAATTCGATCTCTTGCTCCCTTCCCGATGAAGGTTTCTCTCACACCAACATGCAAGCGTTCGAGAAGCGCTAAAAAATCTGCAATGCTCTAGAAGAAGAGGTTGAACAGGCGCCCACTTTTGTAAACATCTTGCTGACCCGCGCATGTTGACCTAACGACTGCCCGACGCTCAAACATGACGTCACTTCCGGCGCCAACGGAAATGTATAGCAAAGCACTTCAACACTGCATTCTGGGACTTGTAGTTATGTTTATCTTATTAAACAATTGGGACTATAACTCTTAGAATGCACACTTAAAACGTGGACACGACTCATTTGCATACTTTTATTATATTTTAAAGTTTATATCCTATTCTTTCTTCCCAATTTACATCTCTTGATGGTTCGGCTCATGCTTTTTCCTTTAGATACAAATCGGAATCCGACAGCCCCCTTCCAAAAAATGTGACATCTCCTTCGACGACCCTGGTGACTTAATAAACAAATATATATTTTATTACACAAAAAGGTGCAACTCTATACAAAGCAAGTAAGCAATAATGTACCTATGCATTTAATGTGCCAGATTCTAAAAATAACCTCGAACACGATGGAAAAGACCGGAGCAGTGGTAGCACGGCATAACTGCACATATCCGCACAATTGTTCAATATTACACTTCACCATGAACATTCAAATATGTAATAATTAACTGAAGCTGAAAGTGACTCGTGAGAAAACCCCATGCTACGGAAAGAAAAAGTTAAAACCATCAACAGACCAATAACTTTCACTCTCCTACACATCGAATACATCCAATTATAACTTAAGTGCATTCTTAAATCGATGCGGTCATCCTTAAAAGTAGGCAACATCCACTACAAAACGAAAGCATTTTCGTCCGTCCTAACCATCCACACCTGTGCAACTCTAGTAGCGCTGTGATTTTTTTTTTTTTTACGACATACTCGTGCCTTGTGGACGTGTCTTCATCGTCACATGGGTGCAGTGCCACGTAGCACGTGAGCTATGTAGATATAAATGCAATGCTACCAATCCCGTGTTAGTTACACACATACACAGTGATAGCAGTGGCACACAAATACGTTGCGTCATCGGGTTTGTAATCTTTACAGATGCGTATGTGCAGAGCCACCAACCTTGCAAAGTTTACAGACACACATGCTTCAGCGCCACAAGGCTTCAAACTTATAGACTTTACAAATGCATACAATCGCTGGGACTCCAAACACTTCCAGTTTTACAGATCCACGTGCAGTGACATCAACCCCGCAAATTCTACAGATTCACACGCGCCGTGTCACCAGCCTTCTAAGCTCGGGTTAGGGTATAGGAACACAAACCACCTTATGAACTTTACTGGCAAGTATGTGCAGGCTCAACAACCCCGAAAATGTCACAAAGGCACAGGTGTAGTGTAACCACCTCCACGGGCTTTAAAACACACGTGCTGTCCGACCAAATCTGATAATTTTACACCAACCCTGCACATTTTAGACACACACACTTTACACGCATACAGTCTACAGTGCCTCCAAACTTGCAAGATTCGCACAGGCTCACACGTACACATGCACCATCCTAGTTAGGTTCACCGACACAACATCCCGTGCCCCAACGCTTACATCTGCAAGGGTTACAGACACACGTGCATCTTCCAACACATTTACAGACACACATGCAGAGCGTTCAACTGCAAGTGTCACACCCACGTGCAGTGCCATGAACACTGAGTTTTACAACACAGCTGTGCAGTGTCTACAACCCCCCCCCACACACTTTACAGACACGCGAGCTGTGCTAAGCAAAGCGTTTTACTTCACACTTGCTGTGCCAAACACACCGCATAATATACACCTCACACAACCCCATACGGTGCCACCAAGGTTTTCAGATGTTCGAGCAGTGACACGGGCCTTTCAAGTTTACAGTATACGTTCAATGCCACAGGCCCTGTTGCTTCGCTCACACGTGCAGTGCCGCCAGCGTTACACACATTAGTGACTGAACTTCTTTTACCCACAAAATATCCTGCATTACTGCCTAACCCGATTGCTGGCAGTGGTTACAGACGCGTCTTAGATAATAGGCCCATGCAGTGGCCGACAAACTTCCAGTAAAATGTGCACTGTTGTAAACTGGAAAATCCGCAATAGGACAGTAATATTTTTGTTATATAACATGGAGCTTGAGTGTGAGAAACTTGTCTAATTTTCTTTCGTGTAAATCCACGAAATTACGCAAATGTTACACGAAATTACCAAAAACTACTTAAATGCAGCAAAACTCCTCTAGCGTTCTATTTGAGTGTGAAATATGATCTTGCCTCAATTTGGGATGTGGGGGTGCATTTTAAGCCACCCCCCCCCCCCAAAAAAAATATGGTGCAAAAAACACAACTGCCAAGAACCAGCGTTGCTCTGGTTCCGGTCGTTCAGGTGATTGTCATGCTTCCGACTTAAAATTGAGGTGAAATTTGAGTATTTGGCCTAATGTGAAATGCGCAAGATTAAGCCAGTGTGATAGGAATTTGATGGACCTAGGTGTTCATAGTGGTGTAAATGAAAGGTGTTACGATTATAACAGCCCATCATTCATATTTTATACACGCATCTGTTTCTTTACCTGCTATGACTTGCAGCATTTAAACGCAGGAAATCAAACAGGGCACTGAAACTATTAATTTATTTTGAGACCTTTGCTCCCTTATAGTGTTGACTTTGAGAATATGGTGGTGTTAGAAAGTATAAATATGCTTTAAACTTGATGCAAGAGGAACCTTTTCTATAACTGCACCTGGACACCTCCGACTCCAAAAAAAATCTGAAATGAGTTCGTGGGTGGTCGGTCACATACGGGCCACACGCGTTTCCTGCATAATTGATTCACAGAAGGCGGCTGCATTTATTAGGGCAAGTTGATGTTGCTACTCGGCTGGGCATTGTAGCTGCTGTTGCGATCGCTGCGTAACACACATTTCACAGATTCACATTATGACGCACTTTCGCAGCTTTTCATCCTTCTAAGGTCGATTAAATGAATGCCATTGGGTGGGGCCGAGAGCAGCGTCGGTTTTAACAATCACGATCATCTGTCTATCAGGGGCGTAGCTTTCAGTGGTGCAGCAGGGGCCGTGGCTCCGGGTCCCTGAGGCTTGAGGGGCCCATTGACCTCTGACTAATGCTGTAATTTATGATCTAATTAACAGTAGAAGGGCGTTGTCATTGCTTGCTCTGAGGTCGGTGGCGCACTTGCTACGTCACTGCTGTCCATACAGAGACCTCTACCCTGAATGACCGGTGCGGCCATTTCCAGATTCAAATGAACTTAGAAAGGTCAGGGTTTAGTAAGTCCTGCTGGCATTACTCGGGCAGGAACCCTGCACAGGTTCCACAGAGTTCTTAGCTGGCATCCCTGGGAGGGACAGTGCAAGGTGCCCGCTGGCATCCCTCGGGCAGGGACTCTGCACAAGTCCCAGATGGCATCCCCCGGGCAGGGACTCTGCACATGTCCCAGCTGGCATCCTCCGGGCAGGGACCCTGCACAGGTCCCAGCTGGCATCCCCTGGGAAGAGCCTCTGCACAGGTCCCAGCTGGCATCCTCCGGGCAGGGACTCTGCACAGGTCCCAGCTGGCATCCTCCGGGCAGGGAGCCTGCACAGGTCCCAGCTGGCATCCCCTGGGAAGAGACTCTGCACAGGTCCCAGCTGGCATCCCCCGGGCAGGGACCCTGCACAGGTCTCAGCTGGCATGCGCCGGGCAGCGACTCTGCACAGGTCCCAGCTGGCATCCCCTGGGCAAGGACCCTGCACAAGTCCCAGCTGGCATCCCCCGGGCAGGGACCCTGCACAGGTCTCAGCTGGCATCCCCCGGGCAGGGACCCTGCACAGGTCTCAGCTGGCATGCGCCGGGCAGGGACCCTGCACAGGTCTCAGCTGGCATGCGCCGGGCAGGGACTCTGGGCCACTGAACCATCCAATGGCTGCTGTACTCTCTCAGAGACTTTGTATGTTAGTGCTATTCAAAAGACCAGCAAATATTTTTCATTTATCCCAACACATTGCCCCAGAATACGTTGGGAGCAGTTCTTTACTGCTGCGCATGGCTGAGGTGCCTCAACCCGGGGGAACATGCCAGCTGCACCTCATGTGAAGCAGACAACGCCCACGTTAGTCTCCTGACAGTTCTTATTGGAGGGCTGGACTGGGGAGCAAAAGCAGCCTTGACAAACAAAGTCAAACTAGACCTGCCCCCGTCCTCTTCTCCGCAATCTCTCTCTTTCAATCCATTAATTCTCTCCCACTCCTTTCTTCTCCCATCTCTCTCTGTACTCAGTTGGTAGTAGCGAGAGCATTAAGGGTTCTCTATATAATCCAATTAAATTCCTGTGAATAAATCTACATCTCACACTACAAGCTGCGTAGTGTCTTCACTACAATTTTTTTTTAAATTCATTTTAGAACTTTACTTTAACTGTATTTTCGCCAATCTTTCACAAACTTAAAAAACGCACTTTGTGTAACTAACAATTTTGATGCCAAGTTCTGCTAGAATTGGGCGAACAGCGTCAGAAAAGGGAACGTAATGGCCGTCAAAAAAAATATCTCTTTAATTTTACCTCTGGATGAAATCAATATACAGTTTATCACTGGATTGGATGTTTAGTCAGAAATGTCTTCAACCTGAGAATTTTTTTTATTCCTGGCCTTTAGGCTGTTTTGGCTGTCTCGCCAGCCTTGAGTTAAACAAGAATTGGCATAGCCAATAGGTCTCGCCTTTGGGACCTTATAAGTATTTAGTTATGCAGCACAATATCCTTGGTGCAACAACATTAACTGTTGCATGGCTAAACACTTATAAGGTCCCAAAGGCGAGACCTTTTGGCTATGCCAATGCTTGTTTGCTTGTGCTATGTAGACGTGGATTACATGCCAAGAAACCGAAATAATGTTCGGTTCCATACAACGGCGAGAACAGATTCTGCCGAACATTAAGATCCAAGTTTTTCTCTTTGAAACACATCCATTTTCAAAGTATTTCCTTTTTCTATTTTATTAACCTTTATTTAGCAGAAGGGAGTTTTTATGACTCTATTCTGGCTTGTATTGGAGATTGAGAAATTTTAGTATGTAATCGTTCACTTTGGATGTTTTTTTATACTTTGAGACCATTTTGACATGCAAGTGTGTATTAATATATTTTAATAAATGCAGATGTCCACGCGCACAAAACAAAAAACATACCAATGCCTGTTTTCTCAAAACGTAACATAGCCTCACCCCTCTCCTGCCAGAGCACAATTCCCCCTCTCCCCTAAAAAAAAAAAAACACACACACATACAAAGTTTCTTGGTTATTTATGTTGTGGTAAACCCACGGAATGAGGAATAACTATGCGAACCCGTTACTCTCAGTTGAAATGACACACATAATTCCCTAATACGTGCAGATTATTACGGCCATTAACCACCTGCTGCAGGTGATAAATGGGTGTGACTGGTGGTGCGGGGCTGGTGGCCCGGGAGGAGGGGAGGTCACCAGAAGGGGAGTGGAGAGGGCATCGGTGAGCACTGAAGGTTAGTCTCACAGGGGAAGCACCGTCGTGCTTTAGAGGGCATTGAATGTTAAGTGCAACATTTTATTTGATTTAGACGCATTGTTTTCTCTGGATGTTAGAAGCGTAATACCAATACGACCTATCCTGTTCTTCAAGGCAACAAAAAATAATAATTACATATTGGGGAACACTTCGAACAGTATGTACTGAAAGAGTATATTTTTCAAGAGCACTGGAGTGCACTTTGTATTCATACCTCTCTGTGTTATAAATGAGATAGGTTTACCCTTTGCCACAAAGTAATATCATCAGATACTCATTTCCGAACCATCCTCAAGTCATCAAGAGCAATCACACCCTGTAAAGTAATCAGACTGTCATTTTCAAGTCATCCTGAAATCATCAAGCTGAGTTTCTAAACTTTGCTGATGACTTCAAGAGCTTGATGATGTCTGATTATGACAAAATGACGTCTAGAGTATTTGGATGATCATTCGATGATTCTGGGATGGCTTCTAAAGTCATTCAGTTTGACCTGGGTCTGTAACTTGAGCCAGAAAAATGGCGGGACTCACAGGCAAGGGGCAACATCCACCAGTTCTCAGCCACGGGGTCACCACCGCCACCTTCCCGGGGATGTCCGTTCATCTCCTTGGTGGGTCCGCGACCTCCGCTCCAGCTCTGCTGGGTGTGCACACAAGGGTCAGCTCCCCCCAGGAGTGGGTCTCGTCTGAGCTCCGCCAGCCGGGTCCGTCGCTATAAAATGGCGGCCGCACTTTGACCGCAGCCCCCAGCCTCCAGCCTCAAGTCCAGGCTCGGTGTCCGCAGATGTGCGCCCTGAATCCGGGCTCGACCCCCCCACCGCACATCCACGGGGACAGCAAGCAGTTTCTCCCAGCGGGTCTCGTCGGAAGGGCGCTGGGCGCAGACACAGCCCCCCCCCCCCTCCTCCCCCCCACCAGGGGGCGCGCAAGATGGCGGAACGTCTCTCCGAGTCCGATAGCCGTGACCTATGTTATCTCCAAAGTGCCGTCCCCGAAATTGGCCACAGCTTGCTGCCAGATGCCTTGCAACAAAAGCACCTCAGATGCGCCCTGAGTGCCGCTTTTGAGCACCCCGGCTCCGCTTTACACGCTATCGATAGGCGGCTGTAAGCGGGAGCTCCCCCGGAACACGTAAGTTCACATCGCTGGCGAAGTCACGCCCGCCATCCTTTTTTGACAAACTACTTTCTATGCAAGAATAACAACTCTTCAAAATTCCCTCTATCCTAGTGTTACTTTACTGTGTTGGACGGGTTCTTAAATGAACTGTACACCACACGAGTGAAGCTTCTCCTTTTTCAGAATTAATATTTGAACATAACAATGCCAATTACATTTGCTCGGAGGGGTCCAAGTAATAAATAACATCGAAAAAACCTTACATCACAGCAGCAGTTACCTCTGATATTGAGCCTGTATTACATATAGAGCACACTGTCCTTGTTTGTACCATAGTGCACCTTTAAGCAGGCATGCCAGATGCAAGCAGGGACACTGTGTCCTAGGACAATGAATATGCTGCCCCCAGGGCAGCCGCAAACTGTTGCCCTGATTGCAGCACATTCAGTAAGAGACCGACCAGCTGGTACAAAACTGCTCTAAGTTTCTCTGTGTAGACGCAATCACCTGCATTTCGAAGAGGGGTTAGAGATCCCCCTGGAGGTGGGTGCAGTGAGTCACCCTCCTGCAGGAGTGGTGTGGGGGTGCATCTGGCCCCCTTTCCCCACTCCCACAGGGCTGCCTACAGGGGACACACTGACAGTGCACCACCTTAAGGGCATGTTTACCTCTGGGCCCGCATCCGTAATACTGCACGTGCGCAGAGGCAAATTGATTCCCTCAATGCCTCTAAGCAAATGAGGGAATATCCTCTGAAGACAGCACTTTAGCAACTGAGCCAGTGGTTTCAGTATTACAAATATCTGCAACCCTTTCTGTAATACCATAGTGCCCTGGAGGTGCAAAAAGTGGGTGCACATTCCGTTGCATTCCAGGTTAATTATGGGCAATGCAGCCCCAGATCTCCCAAGGGGAAGAGAGGATAAAAGGCGCTCAAACAGAAATTCGCAGAACATCTCAGGAGTGTCCTAAGCCTATGTTAACCCTCCCATACAACCTTTTCTGCCTGTAAGTGTATATTCTGCTGGAGGAGTAGCTCTGACTATTAGCCAGATCCTTTCTCCCCTCCATTATTAGAGCTTGTGGTATGGGGCAGGTGCTCGCATAAGTGTACAAATGTCAGGTGGGTTAGATTTCTACTTATATTCCAGGGATACCACCTGTATCTGTTTGATTCTGCTCCCTGGATGAGCAGAGTGTATGCCTCACCCTCAACTAGATGTACCCTGAGTGTGCCACATTAATCTCTAGGTCTAAATGTAGAGGGTGCAGTGAAGCATATGTTTCCATTCTGTCACTGCCTTTGGCTACATCTTTCATCCAATTGTCTACTTTGGAAATGATGCCCCCTAGAAATTCACGACAATTCTGCATTCAGAAAGTGATGGAGCAATAACGGTAAAACATTTAACCCAGCGTAGAATGAGTTTAACATAGGCTAATAGAGCAGATAATGGCTAAATATAGTGTAAGATGCTGCACATGATCCTACACCATTACACTAAGATATCGGTATGTGACCTGGCCATGTGAATAAACCCTGCATGAACTGCCTGACACCGCAGGCAGGTATGGGGCCCTGATGTGTCAGGTGTACATTATTCATGATGTAAACCGAAAGCTGTTTTTGTCTATCATTCTGGAAGACCTTCTTGGTTTTCATCCAACAATATTTCCATTTGCATTGCTCAGCACCATTTAGATGTCTGCTTCCCAGGCCTGTCTGATGTGAATGGAGCCATATTCTCTAGGTGCTGTGAACATTGTGTATAAATCAGAAACCCATGTTGTGGAATCTGGGGATCTGATTACCCGGGTGAATGGTCTTAATTGCAGCGGTTCCTACAAGAACCCTTGGAATACTTTCCCAGATAGTGTATTAGTCTAATGTGAGAAATTTCCGCTCAACATACAAGTAGCTCAGAGTTGTCAATCGGGCCATGTACAAAGCCCTCACCACCATGTGTTCTCTGGTGAATGGGAGAAAGGGGTTTGTGCCAGGGTATTGTGGGCAGTAAGTACCTGAGGCCAAAGATTTGCTCAGTGCCCACCGCCTGTGTCTTCAATTTTCAATGTTCAGAAAACCGAGGCATAGTCTTGATTCCACCTCATGACTTTCTTCCACCCTCCATATGCGCTCGACCTCTTTACCTCCTTCTTTAAGTGACATACCTCACTGCTTTACTACTTGTCACTGTTTTTTCTGTCTTTATCTTTGTGCTTTTTTCCCCTTTTTGTGTTTCTCTCTCTCTTGCTCGGAATCAAAGTTTTTTGAGGAAAATAGGTGCCAGCCCGTACAAAGGCACTAGTGACATAGTGAAAGATAGCAGTACTTACAGAATAGTGGGCTGATCAGGTCCCAGGCTCTGATGACAAGGTACCTGCTGCACTAATGCTTCACTCATGGAAGGCAGTGTGTGTTCTTTCACTGTAGATTGTTTGCTATTGCATGATGACTTGATCCCCAGAATGCTGCAGATTTCTTCATCCCACTTGCCCTGTACCTCTTTTCTTCTGCTAGATATAACTAGAGGAGCTTTAATTCATTCACTCAGTGCATCTACTCTCATTCCAGAAAGCAAACAGCTCCTGCATGCCGGAGACATTGCTGTGAAACCTGGCCGCAGTGCCATGATATGTAAGGACAACAGCTGCTTTTGGCCCAAATCCAGCGATGGGACGGTTAAGGTTCCTTACACTCTCAGCGGTTACAGTGAGTATCTGCTGTGGTGGTGGAGGTTGTATCTGGATGAAGTAGTTCCACTGCTTGGTCTATCTGTCTTTCTTACAAACTCTCCATTCTACTACAGGTGATGCCGAATCCACTATCATCACTGATGCTATCTCAGAATTTACAGCATTGACCTGCATCCGCTTTGTGGACCGCACCACGGAAACGGACTACCTCCAGATTTCACCGGGAGATGGGTAAAGACAGGACCTGCTTCTGGGTCACCCCCATGAATACATCATCAGTTTGTATCCTCTATCTCACCTGGGTGATCCAGCGCTCTCAGTGCTTTAATCTAACATGGTTGCCATAGGGTCGTTAAAATAAAGGTCCAATATTAGAGTATCATCAATGGTGGGGGGGTCCTTGGTCCAGTAGGCACCAGTGTGTGATTCTGGACATACACAATCACCACTCTTCACAACAAACCTTTGTTATAGCGCATTTCTTTTACACACCACTAGTACCAAATCGTTGCCATTCCACTATTACATGGATGCCCAAGGTCTGCATCTTATCACAGTCCATGGAAGAATTGATACATTGATTAATCATAGATATAGATCTGGAAAGCAGTGCAGATAGAAACAAGCCCTGGTACTTAGGATAGATTTGCAGTGTCTGCCTGTCCATAACTAGGTTGGTGAGCTGTTTAAGAGTGATAGGTAAGGTGGTAGATATTGACACCACAGCTTATACTGTAGACACAAAAGTAAGTAAGTAATTTTATTTAGCATAGTTACTTAGAACATTGCAATATAAAACAGATTAAAAAAAAAAAAATTTTAAAACTACATGTTCTGTAAAACTGGTATAATGCAGTCACAGTTCCTCGGTTTAATTAGGCACAGTATGTCTAATAGTTTTTTAAAATTTTGATTCAGTTTTGTGTTAAAAATATTTTTGATTTCCCGGTGTCTTTGTCAAATCAGCCATGACAGTGGGTGGTGTAATATCTAGTCAGCTATATCGAAACCCTTAGAAATTAGTTTGTTGGCATCTTCTTTTCCACTGCCTTCATAAATTTTACAAAACTGCAGTTCAACTGAGGATCCTGGGATGAAAAACAGGCAAGGACTGCATTCCTTCGTGTGCGTACCTCTCGTCGATTGAAGTGGTGTTTCAACAGGTATTTCCGTTCGTCCAGCAGGTTCTCGCAGTAGCATATCAAGTGCAGCATGTCCTCTTGCGCTAAGCCGCATAACCGACAAAGGGAGCCAGCTTTGGTTTTGAGCCAGTGTGGAAATTTTTGAATAAAAGGTAGCAAGCCCAACCTATACTTTAAGAAGCACATTTTAGCGGATTTGGTGTAACCCACACCAAAGTAACTCTGTGGTGCTTTCATTTAAGTAAGGCAGCCAACGTGCAGAAAGAGACCTTTAAGATCCTGTCGGAGTTGACTAAAAAACCAGACAGTGTTCAGTCCCCCATAAACTGCAATTCCTTTCAGGGATATTTCCTGGAGAAAGTAAGAACCATCATCCAGGACATAAAAAGTGGGATGCCTAACGGGATGGCCATACCTATAGGCCCTCGTAAACAAACTGACTGTTCTATCACACTGTTTCCAGAGATTGACACCCTGAGTCTGCAGCAGTTGATGGATAGAATCAAGTCTGGATCCCCAGCGGACCCTTGTCCACCTAAAGTCTTTCAGGCAGCCCGTCCCCTATTGGAGGAGCATGTCATCTCCCTCCTAAATAGGTCTTTGAAAACAGGACAACTACCAGCAGAACTCAAGGAAGCGCGTGTAAGACCGCTATTAAAAAAACCAGGTGCAGACCCCGCAATACTAAAAAATTACAGGCTGATCTCTCAGTTACCATTCCTCTCTAAAGTACTGGAACAACATGTACTAAAATCCCTGTCCGTGTACTTGGAGTCCCATTCCCTGCTTCACGAACGACAAGTAGGGTTCCGAGCACATCACAGCACCGAGTTGGTGATGCTCTCGGTGCTGGATGAACTGAGAGGCCTGGCTGACGGTAAAAAACCGAGCGCCCTGATTCTGTTAGGCCTTTCAGCGGCGTTCGATACCGTCAGCCATGCGTTGTTGCTGGAAAGACTGAGTGATTTTGGCATCAAAGGCCTGGCCTTTAGTTGGTTGCAGTCATTTCTGTCAGGAAGGACACAAAGAATACAACTTGGAGAAGAAGCTTCCGCAGTGGGAAAGCTAGAATGTGGGGTGCCTCAGGGCTCGGCCCTATCCCCACTGCTGTTTAACTTATACCTGCAGCCTCTGATTGCCTCCCTGGCGAGTCTGGGCTGCACAGTATACAATTATGCGGATGACACGCAGCTGTTGCTGAGTGTTGACAATACAAGTGCCGCTCAACTCCACACTCAGAATATCTTGAGATACACGGTCCAGTGGATGACAGGAAACCTCCTAAAAATCAACCCAGATAAGACTGAGGTCCTGGTGATTCCATCCGCCACCTCACCATGGTGTGATCTCTACTGGCCCGCAGAGCTAGGCCCGGCCCCAAAACCCAGCCTGAACGTGAAAAGCCTGGGGATCAAATTGGACTGTGACCTCTCTATGGTCAACCAAAACTCCTCAGTAGTGGGCAGTTGCACTAATATCATCCGACAGCTACGGAAATTAGTACCTATCATTTCCCAATCTATGCTACGTTCCATTGTCGCAGCCACCGTGATCTCAAGAATAGATTACGGAAACACCCTCTATCTTGGCCTACCAAAAACTCTGACAAATAGGCTACAGGTGGTGATGAATGACGCTGCCCGTCTTATTTTCAGACTGCCAAGACGTACTAAAGCATCCCCCCTGTTACAGAGTCTCCATTGGCTCCCCATCAAGGAACGAGTAGAATTTAAAAGCTTGTGTATAGCCCACAAAGCCATCTATGGTATGGCGCCCGCATACATTAAAGATCGTCTGGCAGTGTATAGCCCAAAGAGAGTTCTCAGATCTTCAGACTCTCAACTATTGGTCTGCCCTCGGTACAAACTTGCCACCAAGGGCGGAAGAGCCTTTTCGGTGCTGGTTCCTCAGCTATGGAACAAACTACCTGAGCCACTGCGCAGGGAAGAGAACCTCCTACGCTTTAGAAGAGGATTGAAAAAGCTGCTGTTTAGGAGGTCCGTGTGAGCCACTTAGGCTAGTGGAAGCCTTTCTGTATTGTCAAAGTTGTTGTTTTACCATCGATTCCCGAGCGCTTAGAGGCCTGTAGGTGATTGAGCGCGCTATAAATCAAAAATAACAATAACAATAACAATAAGAGTTCAGGGTCATCCAGCCGTGTGATCTTTTTGAGAGGGCTGCCTTATCTTGAACCAACGATAATTGTTTGATCGATTTCTTGACCAGATTATTAAGTGTTGTATGGCTTACTGGGGTGTCCCAAAGCTGCTTTAATCCTGTGTTTGCCAGACTGCCCGTGAGGAACTTGGCTGCTGGCGAGGATGGATGTTGCTCTAGCTCCGTCCATAGATGCTTGTTTAATGTTCCTTGTTTGAATTTCCTCACTTTGTTCCAGGCTGAAATATAGGCCCCCTTTCTTGCCATGAGCTGTTGTTGGATGCCAAATTCTAGCCTGATTTGTGCTGGTGAGGTTCGCTTAGGCAGGCTGAAAATAATTCTGTAAGCAGCTGTAATTGTATTATCGAGGATCTTGGTGTCCCTACCTCTAAGTACCTCACTCGCATAGGTGATTGTTGGGAGGAGTTTAGCACAGATTACTTGTTCCTGACCTAGTCAGAAACAGTCGCTCCACCCGCTCCTTGGCCTTCCTTGTGCCTCCATGGCTTTTCCTTGTGCCGATCTCGCCTGCAATCGCCAGCCTGGTATCGTATTGCCTTACTGTATTCCTGATTGTGCCCCAATAGAGCCTGGTATTGTATTGCCTTACTTGTATTGGTATCGTATTGCCTTACTGTATTGCCTTACTTGTGGCCCCGATCTCGCCTGCATTGTTTTTGTGTTCTTAACCCTCCCCGGTCCCTGCCGCTGCTCCCCGTGGCCCCACCCCATTCCCTCGAGCATCCCCAGGCCTCGCTACCCCGCTCCCGCCTCCCAGCTGCTCCTCCCTCCCACTGATAAACAAAAAGGAAGTCCCGCGACGTGAAGAGCTGTGACCGTCCTGACCTAGTCAGAAACGGTCACGCCACCCGCTCCTTGGCCTTCCTTGTGCCTCCTTGCCATTTCCTTGTGCCGATCTCGCCTGCAATCGCCAGCCTGGTATCGTATTGCCTTACTGTATTCCTGATTGTGCCCCAATAGAGCCTGGTATCGTATTGCCTTACTTGTATTGGTATCGTATTGCCTTACTGTATTGACTTATTTGTGGCTCAGATCTCGCTTGCATTGTTTTTGTGCTCTTAGCCCTCCCTGCTCCCTGCCGCTGCTCCCTCGCGGCCCCACCCCCGTTCCCTCAAGCATCCCCGGACCTCGCCACCCCGCTCCTGCCTCCCAGCTGCTCCTCCCTCGCTCCGCCCCCTCCACTCTCCACTTATGGCAGAGTCACATACGCGCAGCGGGCGCTCCTTAAGCGCGCCGAAGGCGCGCCAAAGGTAAGCCCGTCTACGCCCATCCGCGCCTGGACCGCACCCAGCGCTAGACCCCCTGGACCCCGCAAAGGCCATCCCGCCCGCCGAACTTACGACGCCGCAACCCTTACCGCACTCAACACCGGCCGCCTCCACTACTGCCACCGAGCCGCCCCAGGAAGCACCCATGGACCCTTGACCTGCCAATCCTGCAAGTTCTGCTGCATCAGGACCCACACTACACCCACAAACGTCAAACAGAGCTCCAACAACAACCACCTGAAGTGCATCCTGCTCAACACCCGCTCGGTCCACAGACACGCCATTGAACTATGGAACCTACTCGACACCACATCGTCGGACGTCGCCTTTCTCACGGAAACCTGGATGAACGCCTCTAGCAGCACCCGACATCGCCATAGCCATCCCGGACGGATACAAGATCATCCGAAGGGACCGCATCAACCAAACAGGAGGAGGTATCGCCATCGTCCACAAGAACAAAACCGCATCTCGACCAACTTCGACGACACCCCCATACCCACCGAACACCTCCACTTCCAGATACACACCCACCCCAAGACCACACTCAGAGGCACCCTCATTTACAGACCCCAAGGACCCCGCACACAATTCAGAGAAGACATCGCTGACTTTGTCAGCCCACACGCCCTCCCCTCCGATGACTACATTCTCCTAGGGGACCTCAACTTCCACCTGGAAAACAACAACGACAACAACACCACCACCCTGCTGGATAACCTCGCCAATCTCAGACTCAAACAACTGGTAAACACCCCCACCCACTACGCCGGACACACGCTCGACCCAATCTTCTCCTCCAGCAAGCACATCTCCTTCAATCACATCATGGGACTCCACTGGACAGACCACAGCTGCGTCCACTTTAGCTTCACGACCCACCACCACCACCCGCAACAAATTCCCCGCAAAACTGGAACAAAATCACCACCGACCAGCTCACCACATCTCTGAACCAAAACCCTCCCGCCATATCAACGGACCCAAATCAAGCAGCCATCAATCTCGCACAGTGGATCACCCACTGCGCTAACGAACTAGCACCCTTGAAAAACCATCCCAACAAGCCAGGAAGCAAAAAAGCCCCCTGGTTCAACGATGACCGCAAGAACTCCAAAAAGAACTGCCGCACCCTCGAGAAAGCCTGGCGAAGAAACCCAACCACAGACAATATGACCGCCCTCAAGAACGCCACCCGCAAACACCACCAGCTGATCCGCATCACCAAGAAATCAGCATTCAAGGATCGACTAGACAACAACGCCCACAACAGCAAGGAACTCTTCAGCATTGTTAAAGAGCTCACCAATCCCAGTGCCGGCAACAACGATATCACTCACTCTCAAGACCTCTGCGACTCTCTAGCCTCGTTCTTCCACAGCAAGATCGCAGACATTCATAACAGCTTCGGCGACCAGTCCACTCCCCTCACCACTGAACCGAAACCCCTCACCACCAATCTTTACGCCTGGACCCCGATCAGCACTGAAGACACCATCCGCTTGATGAGCTCCATCCACTCCGGATCGCCAACCGACCCATGCCCCCATCACATCTTCAACAAGGCCGACTCCGTCATCGCACCCCATCTCCGGAACATCATCAACTGCTCCTTCAACACCGCTACCTTCCCGGAAAGCTGGAAACATGCCGAACTCAGCGCCCTCCTGAAGAAACCTACAGCAGACTCCACCGAACTTAAGAACTACCGCCCCAGCTCGCTCCTTCCGTTCCCCGCCAAAGTCATAGAGAAGACCTTTAACAATCAGCTTGCCGCCATCCTCGAGTCTAACGATTCCCTCGACCCCTCACTGTCCGGCTTCCGAGCCAACCACAGCACCGAGACCGCCCTCATCGCAGCCACAGACGACATCCGGACTCTGCTCGACAACGGGGAACCAGCGGCCCTCATCCTCCTGGACCTCTCCGCAGCGTTCGACACGGTCTGCCACCGCACCCTTGTACAACGCCTCAAGGACGTCGGGATACAAGATAAGGCATTGGATTGGATCATCTCGTTCCTCGCTGGAAGAACCCAGAGAGTCCGCCTTCCCCCCTTTCAGATCAGAGGCCACCGAAGTCATATGCGGCATTCCACAAGGATCATCGCTCGCCCCACCCTCTTCAACATCTACATGAGCACCCTCGCATCCATCGCATGCCAACACAACCTCAACATCATCTCCTACACAGACGACACCCAGCTGATCCTCTTTCTCACCAAAGACCCAACCACCGCCAAAACCAACCTACACGAAGGGATGAAAGACGTAGCCGAGTGGATGAAAAACAGCTGCCTTAAACTGAACTCAGACAAGACGGAAGTCCTCATCCTAGGATCATCCCCCTCTGCCTGGGATGACTCGTGGTGGCCCCCGGCCCTAGGCAGCGCACCCAAACCAACGGACCATGCTCGCAACTTGGGGTTCATCCTAGACTCCTCCCTCTCGATGACCAGACAAGTCAACGCCGTCTCATCATCATGTTTTAACATCCTACGCATGCTCTGAAAGATCTTCCGATGGATCCCCACCGAAACAAGGAAGACGGTCACCCAAGCACTTGTCACCAGCCAACCGGACTACGGAAACACCCTCTACGCTGGAACCACAGCCAAATTGCAGAAAAGACTTCAACGCATTCAGAATGCCTCCGCTCGACTCATCCTAGACTTACCTCGCCACAACCACATATCCGGTCACCTGAGAGACATGCACTGGCTCCCCGTCAACAAGAGAACCACGTTCCGTCTCCTCACCCATGCATACAAGGCACTCCACAACCTAGGACCCAGATACCTCAACACTCGCCTGACCTTTTACACCCCCACTCGCCAACTATGATTGTCCAACCAAGCCCTCGCCGCGATTCCACTCATCCGAAGAGCCACCATGGGAGGAAGATATTTCTCCTACTTGGCGGCCAAGACCTGGAACTCCCTCCCCACCCATCTCCATCTTACACAGAACCACCACTCCTTCAGAAAGCAACTCAAAACCTGGCTGTTCGATCAGTAGCGAACTCCTCTCCCTTAAGCGCCTTGAGACCCTCTGGGTGAGTAGCGCGCTATACAAATTTTGACTTGACTTGACTTGACAGTGGCAAAAGAGAGGGACCAGAAAGTTTGCTGTTTAGTGTTTTCAGTGAAATTGCCAAAGATAGCCCTTTTCCTCGTATGCTCATTCTCTGAGTGGAGAACTGCCCGTTGTTATCAAACTTTACTCCTAAATATTTGTATATTGACGTGTCTCCGATTCTTGTCTTGTTCCAGAACCATGATGTTGGTTTTCTTTTGTTCTTGCTGATGGTCATCGTCTGGGTTTTCTCCAGATTTATTGTCAGCTCATTTTCATTCGAGTAGCTATGTGTTGCGTTCAGGAGATGTTGAAGCCCTACCTTTGTGTGACTTATTAAGACTATATCGTCTGCATATAGTAGACATGGTAATTGGAGCCGTCCTAGCTTAGGAGCGTGGGAGTTGCAGCTGTTTAGGATCGGTACTAGGTCGCCTAAGAACAGGTTGAATAGGGTGGGGGCCAAGACAAAGCCTTGTTTCAGGCCCTTGTTGGTCTGTATACGCCTAGACAGCACTGATCCATCCCCCACCTTTATCTGTACCCAGGTCTCTGTGTGAAGGTTGATCAGCAGGTCCAACAGAGGTCTCGATATTCCCCAGCCGTTCAGTTTCAACCATAGAATATTCTGATTTATGTGATCAAATGCAGCCTTGTAGTCTATAAAGCAGGAATGGATGGGCATTTTATCCGATTCTGCCTTGTCTATGAGCATGCCCATGGTAAAAATGTTGGTCATGGTACCTACTGATTTGGCAAAGCCTGTCTGTTTGACCGGGATTAGGGATCTTGCTGTGGCCCATGCCAACAGCTCATCTAGGAGAATGCCCACGAAATACTTTGCCTCATTATCAATTAAGGCCACCAATCGATAGTTTTGAGGGGAAGCCTTGTCTCCTGCCTTATGAATTGAAGAAATGATAGAACCCTCCCAGGAGCTTGGCAGGATGTTGTAATGTCTTATCTCCAGAAAGCTGCTGCCCAACCCTTTCCATTTTGTTTGTAAAGGATTGGCGGGATTCCATTAGGTCCTGGAGCTCCCTCACTTCTTCCTTTCTTAATTTGGAGCTGGATAGAATTTTGTGAATTCGGCAGAACATCATTTAGAGTCGAGTACTTGCCATCTTGGAGTCTGATGTCGCTGTTGGGTAAAAGTTTTTTACAAGTGATCGTCTCGCGATCCGATATTGACACCTGGTTATTTACCGTTGCCTGGTTAAAGTGGGTTCTGAGGTAATTTTCCCATGTCTCTTCTGTAATATTGGATGAAACCCCGTTGTGCGTTGGTCTTATGAGCGAGTTTATGGATTTCCAGAACCTTGCCCCATCGTTTCGTTTGATATCAGAGTGAAGTCTTGCCCATAGATTATCCTCCATGGATTTATTAGCTTCCCATTTTAGTTTTTTCAATTTTGATTTTAATTTCCGTTGATGGTCATGCTTCACTATATCCATGAGTTTCTGTTGAAGCTCTCTCATTGTACGGTAAATTGATGTTTTTGTGCCTCTGATTTTTTTCTTTATGCTCTTAAGTAAATTTGCTCGATCTGTCGTAGCTTGATTTTGCGTGTGGCTTAGATCTTGTGACGTAAATAGACATAGTGTTTGTGAATTGTTCCCATTTAGCAGTTTTGTTACTGTAGACACATAGTTTGTCATCATTACTCTGCTTGCTTTGAGGAACCCATAAGTAACTTAGTTTGATGCTTAGTGGTATACATATCAAAGAGCATTGGTAGTCACAGTTAATTCTAAAAAGAGAAAAACACAGGCTTCTGCAAAATTGTGTCTGTATTCTTGAAAAAAGAATAAGGGGCTTATTTATGGGCCCCTTTGCGCTGCTCTTGCACTACGCAGAGTGGTGCAAGAGTGACGCAATAGAAAAATTAAATTTATCATGCTAAGCAAGGCTATGTTGAGTGGCCATGAGTAGATTAATAAATCTTGTCTAATGCAACGCAGAACAAATTGTTGTGCTGCATTGCTGTGAGCAGGGAGGAGTTTCAATGGGCCTTACGTGGGTGTTCCCACACAATGTCCATGGATTTTGAAGCATTCACAAATGTACCAGAAGTTGTCAACCTGGTAATGTACCAAAAACCTATTCCTCCCCAGTTTAGTTGTAACAAGGATAAATATGTTTATGAACATTCTGCATCACACATAGAAAGAGGAAAAAACCTCAGGGGATTCTTTTTGTGCAAAAAGGGGCTGCTTATTTCCAAAAACAATCCTCCGTACAGTACAGGTACCCTTGCACTATGGTGCATAGGTGCCTGTGTTGCCACTAGGCAGCCAAATGGGTGCCAGTGAACATGTGGGAATGTGCTGTATTAACTTAAATACTGTGTATTCCTGCCCTTTCCCCATCACTCAGTGCTGCATAGCAAGGTAATTTACTGCACTGCGTGTCTTGGCCCTACATCCATAGGTTTTCATGCAGAGGAAACCAATATTACATACATATGTATGTATACATAGTATTTAATAAATGCAAGGTCAGTAGCCACATGGCAGGTAAAAGCTTCAGCAGGGCCTTCTGACTTGTACACATACAAGAGGAATGTGGCCACACTCAGCTCCACCCACATCTGCAGGGACCATTCAGGTCCACTGGGATCCATGTCCACAAAGTGTCCAGGGGGCTGCAAGACAGCTCCAGCTTCTACTCGCAAAGTCGGGCAGTAGACAGGCTGTTCACTGACAGTCTGTGTCACTACAAAGGCCATTCTCTCACACTGCATTGTATAGGTCGCTGTTTAGGTGCAGATGTGTATGGGGAGGGCTGCTACACTTTTCATGTGGCTGCTCTAGTGGGAACCTTTGTGATTTCCCTTCAATCTCTGAAACAAAAAGCAGCAGAGGAAGAAGTAGTGGGAGTTGGGGGTGGAGTCCTCTGTGTATGGATGTCAGGTTCAATCTTAAAACTGACATTCTTAAATGAAGAAATATTTGCGGTCGTCTATGTGTCACCCTACCAATAGGTGCCCAAGTAGTGTTTATGAAGCATTTACTAAGGTCAAATATTCCAATGATCAGTCATCATTATAACATGTTATGTCCATAATGTTCACAAACTTTAAAAACAAGCCTCAAGGCTCGGCCCCTTAATTTACTTTACACAGTGTGACCAATAGATTGCTACCCTGGGAAGAACTGTGTACCCCAAAACGAAGAGACAGCACCCAAACAAGCCAGAACATGCACAGATAAGGCAAAGATACAGGATGCTGAGACTAATGGAGAGGTGGTCTCCTCTTCTTAGAACGGGTAAAGGGTGATAATAAGGAACATGGAGAAGGGACCCTACAATGTGCCACATAAACAAAAAGGCAGGGAACCTTTGTGGACAAAAGTAAAAAGTATCAGAAATTGCACAACTGTTGTGGTGGGTCGGACTTTCATCCTTCTTCTGATACTGTTGTCTCGGCACATCTAGTATTCTGTGTTGCTGAGACTACTCTCTCAATGAGGTCACTGTTCTCAGGTTTCATGAGTTCTTAGAACTGTCTCTCTTTTACTTCATGTCTGTCCCAGCTGCTGGTCTTTCATGGGAAGAACTCGCGGACCCCAATCTGTATCACTGGGAGTTGGTTGCCTATTGAGAGGAAGCATCCAGCATGAGCTCAACCATGCATTGGGCTTTCACCATGAGCAGAGCCGCAGCGACCGTGATGACTACGTGAAGATCATGACAGAGTTTATTTCAAATGGTAAAGTAACTCTCCACTCTGACCAATCACTGCTACTGAACAGAGAGAGCTGTTTCTGTTGTTGATTGGATCATGTTATTAACTAGCATTTTCAGTTAGAGAGTGATGCAAGGATCACAAACAGCCAACAAAGCGAAATTCTCCTTTGTGAAGTAATTATGACATTATTGGCCTAGGTCAGGTAAAGGCCAATGACTGTAAACAAGACTGCTTAATGCATGGCATAATAGAGGTGAGTTACAAGTTGCACTCTTTTATCTCAGAACCCACCCTAGAGTCATTGTCCTTTGCACCGGTGTGGTTCTTGTCCATTTACTGATCTCTAAAATCAGATCCACTCCTGTGTATCTGTACGAACAGAAAGGCATAAGAGGCAACAGTGTGAACTCTGTGCATCTGTAATGTTTGAATACAACATCAGGCACCAACCTGACCAATGTGTATTTGGATTTGCTGGCAGACAACAAGGAGATAGAAGTACATCTATATATGCTAATGACCAAGATTTGACTCCTGTGTGAGTGTCGTCTAATGCTATGAATACGTCTCCCACAAACCAGAGTGATCTCTGAGCATTTCTGTTTACTGCATGGTGTGTCAGATGCTATTGTGACTTCTATGCATCTCTGTTTGCTGAATGACATGTTGGGAGACAGTGTGACAAATGCAGCAGCAAATACCACTTTTTCTGTGAAAACATAAGAAACTCTGGTCCCATCCATAGTTTGGCACACACTTGTTTGCGTTCCCTTAGTTCAAGAAAACAACTTCCATTCTCTGTTCATTATAATTCACTTCATTTATTTCATATTCTTAGTGATGATATTTTATCGTTTCAATTCAAATGTCTTCATGCTTATAATCAACATACAGACTCAGGCAATGTCTTTAACGTGTCCAATGCATTTCGGGCATTAGTGGCATGCCCTTCATCAGGGAATTGACACTAGAAACAATGATATGAATAAACGTTAGTGTAGAAAAAATGCTTGTAAAATGTCAGTTCAAAACCACTTAGTGAACATGTACTTATAAAATCATGTCGTACTATCCATTCAGAGTGCTAGGTGAAAAATGATTTCAACGAAAAATGTAGAGAAAAATAACATTGTACTGGTACTTGTGAGAATAAGGGTTCAGTTGTTCACTTACATGCCTGTAGTTGAATCGTAGTTGGGAATCTAAGTGGAAATAAGTAAACAAAAAAGGTCCGTCAGTGCCAGTGAGCAAAAATGTGTGGCGAGGCTCTCCAGTGTCAGGTTGGTAAGCGGTAGGAACTAACCTGAATAGCTTCGGGTGAAAGATTCTATCCGGTACTCGTCTCCGAAAAACGCCGGTGAAGGCAATGGCTTTCCGCGTTTGTTTAGTTCAAAACATCGAGGTCACGTGTTATGTCACGTGCGATAAAAATGAAAGAAAGACTTTGGTTGTGATCGTTGCGGTGCTATAGGACTCAGGGTTCGATGCTTGGTGGACTATAAACGGAATTGTCAATTCAAGAACCCGTTTTAAAAAAACATAATGTACGGTCAAAAATGTGGAAAATGTCTATAAGAAATTATGGAAGTGGGAAAAATAAATGAAAATCCGAAGGTCGAACTGAAGTGTGGAGTGGTCTGCAGTGCGAGGTGAACTACTCATGTGGTACATAATGTGCAAAATTTTGAGATGTGTAGTGTCAAGGGTGTAGGGAACGTACACAATAACAGCAATGTCTGTCTACAGAGCAAATACTTCAAAGATAACATGAAAATTCAATTCTCTCATTTAAACCCATGGGTTTCTGGGTTGACAGTTTATAAATCCAATAGTTCTCTCGTCTCAAAAGGAATTTGTTATTGTCTCTCCCTTCTTGCTTAGGTACCGTCTCAAGAATGATAAACTTTACTTGGGAAACATTATGTTGCTGTTCTACAAAGTGTGCAGAAAGAGCTGGCTTCAAGTTTTTTAGTCTGATGTTAGATTTGTGTTCAGTGAGACGCACCTTGATGCGTCTCTCGGTTTTCCCGACGTACATCTTCCCACAGGGGCATTTTATCCCATATATCAAGTTGCTGGTGTCACAGGTAGCATTCACTCGAAGTTTGATGGGATTGCTTCGGCTTGGATGATTTATGGTGTGTCCCCTGATGATGTTATTACAGTTACCACAGTTTAGGCAAGGTTTTGTTCCAGTATATGTGGTGATTTCATTGGGTTTGTTTTGTAGAGTTTCTCCCAGATTTTTCGCCCTGGTGTATGCAAATATCGGAGGTTGACTGAATGCATTTATGAAGTCGGGTTCAAGATTCAGGATTGTCCAATGTTTCATGATAATTTGCTTGAATTTTTTACTACTAGTAGAATATTTTGAGATCACTACCGTCCGTGTTTGCTTAGACTTTATGGTGGGTGTTAGAAGTTTAGATCTGTCCAACTTGTCAATCCTCATTTTGGTTTCATCCACTAGAGTTTTTGGATAACCCCTTTTCAGAAATTTATTTGACATTTCATTCAATCTTTGGTTGAGAATAATTCTGTCTGAAGTGATTCTCTTAACCCTTGCCATTTGGGAATACGGTAAGTTTCTTATCAAGTTGGGTTCATGGAAGCTGGAGTGTAATAACATGTTGTTCCTGTCGGTGGGTTTGACATAGAGGTCAGTGGTGAATCCGTTAGGGGTTACTGTGATTTTAACATCTAAAAAGTTGACTGATGTGTCAGAAATATCCCAGGTTAGTTGGATCCTTTGATCAATGGAATTAAATCTGTTGAGTTGTGCTCTCAATGTTTCCTCTGTGTCCGTCCATATGATGAAAAAGTCATCAATGTATCTCAATATCATTTTCAAATGGTTAGTCCAGTTGGTGTTCTTTAGTATGTGTTGGGTTTCATACCAGTGCATGAAGGTGTTAGCGTACACCGGTGCGGCCGAATTGCCCATTGCCATCCCTGTAAGTTGTTGGTACCATTGATCATGAACTCTGAAGTAGCTATGGTATAGGATAAACTGCATGAGCTCCATAAGGAACAGTTGGAAGTCTTGGTCTAAATCCATATTTAAAAGAGCTGATTCTATTGCTTCAATTCCCATGTCGTGAGGTATACTTGTATATAGACTGCAGACATCTGCGGTGCATAGTAGTATTTTCTCTGTTGGGTTGAGTTGGATTTCTTGTAGCTTCAATAAAAATTGTGAAGTGTCCTTTATGTATGTTTGTGTGGATTGTACCGATGATTGGAGATACCTGTCAATTAATTCTCCTATCGGTTTGTGGATTTTAGGTACCATTCTTAATGTTGGACTCTTGGGATTAATGGTTATGAGAAAGAACAAATACCAACAGTGGAAGCGACCACCAGTCAAGCACATGACAGCAGCCCTTTTTTAGACCAGGGCCAAGCGCAAAAAGGAGACCCAGGAGAGGGAAAAGAAAAAGAGAAAGAACGGGACCCGCCGAACACCCGGAGTACCGCAGCAACAACCAAGGAGAAGGAGAAAAAACCCAAGAAGAACTAACCACAGAGCACTTAGTCATTAACATCAGTGACCAGCATTTCAATTCACATGAACTAAGACTATTGGAAAAAGGAACATCGTTTGTACCTACCACTTCCACAGACCACCTGGAACAAGAAGTCAGTTTTTTCAAGTTAATGCGCAAACTTAAACTCAGACACTTTTTTGACAACACCCTACCACAACAAGAGAAAGATCAACTGTTGGGACTACGTCCACAGAGCTCATTCCAAGCACCCACAAGTCACAAGACACTAGATCTTTTCGAGAATTTAGTCAAACAGGATCTCAGCAAACTCAAACATACCAAACCCAAAACTAGAAACATCACACAAAAGGATTTGGATACATTGAACAGAATAGCAGCTAACGATCAAATAATTTGTACCAAAGCCGATAAAGGGGGAGCGATCGTCATCATGAATACCCCTATGTACAACGACAAAGTAACAGAACACGTCACGGACAGGACAACATACAACAAATTGGACTCTAACCCTACTTTGGAATACTCTAAGATCCTAAGGAGCATTATTGACCAGGCGCAAAAACAGGGAACCATCACAGAAAGGACAAAGAACTTTCTCATAACCATTAATCCCAAGAGTCCAACATTAAGAATGGTACCTAAAATCCACAAAAATCTCAGAAACCCTCCCATGAGACCAATAGTTTCTACCAGAGGAAGTATACACCAACCGATAGGAGAATTAATTGACAGGTATCTCCAATCATCGGTACAATCCACACAAACATACATAAAGGACACTTCACAATTTTTATTGAAGCTACAAGAAATCCAACTCAACCCAACAGAGAAAATACTGCTATGCACCGCAGATGTCTGCAGTCTATATACAAGTATACCTCACGACATGGGAATTGAAGCAATAGAATCAGCTCTTTTAAATATGTAAATGTAAATGTAATGTAAATGTATAGGCATTTATATAGCGCACTACTTACCCGTAGGGTCCCAAGGCGCTTCGACCGCTGCGAAACACTTCCTGGCTTCCCTGAGAGATGGTCCCTTAATGGGTATCTCCAGGGTGAGACCAGGCATCCCCGGCGGTCTGGTGGGGCCGTTAGTGAAGATGAGGCAAGCTAATGCCCAGAGTTGCCGAGTGTGATCGCTGATCAGAGTGGGCACCGAGGCGAGAGAATTATCGAGTCCGCTGACCCTGGTCCAGAAACCTGCCGCGCCGGGAATCGAACCCTGGTCCCGGGCCGTCCTCTGCTCTCGGGTCTGCCGCCTCTAACCAGTGAGCCACACTACCTCACTGGTTAGACCAAGACTTCCAACTGTTCCTTATGGAGCTCATGCAGTTTATCCTATACCATAGCTACTTCAGAGTTCATGATCAATGGTACCAACAACTTACAGGGATGGCAATGGGCAATTCGGCCGCACCTGTGTACGCTAACACCTTCATGCACTGGTATGAAACCCAACACATACTAAAGAACACCAACTGGACTAACCATTTGAAAATGATATTGAGATACATTGATGACTTTTTCATCATATGGACGGACACAGAGGAAACATTGAGAGCAAAACTCAACAGATTTAATTCCATTGATCAAAGGATCCAACTAACCTGGGATATTTCTGACACATCAGTCAACTTTTTAGATGTTAAAATCACAGTAACCCCTAACGGATTCACCACTGACCTCTATGTCAAACCCACCGACAGGAACAACATGTTATTACACTCCAGCTTCCATGAACCCAACTTGATAAGAAACTTACCGTATTCCCAAATGGCAAGGGTTAAGAGAATCACTTCAGACAGAATTATTCTCAACCAAAGATTGAATGAAATGTCAAATAAATTTCTGAAAAGGGGTTATCCAAAAACTCTAGTGGATGAAACCAAAATGAGGATTGACAAGTTGGACAGATCTAAACTTCTAACACCCACCATAAAGTCTGAGCAAACACGGACGGTAGTGATCTCAAAATATTCTACTAGTAGTAAAAAATTCAAGCAAATTATCATGAAACATTGGACAATCCTGAATCTTGAACCCGACTTCAGAAATGCATTCAGTCAACCTCCGATATTTGCATACACCAGGGCGAAAAATCTGGGAGAAACTCTACAAAACAAACCCAATGAAATCACCACATATACTGGAACAAAACCTTGCCTAAACTGTGGTAACTGTAATAACATCATCAGGGGACACACCATAAATCATCCAAGCCAAGGCAATCCCATCAAACTTCGAGTGAATGCTACCTGTGACACCAGCAACTTGATATATGGGATAAAATGCCCCTGTGGGAAGATGTACGTCGGGAAAACCGAGAGACGCATCAAGGTGCGTCTCACTGAACACAAATCTAACATCAGACTAAAAAACTTGAAGTCAGCTCTTTCTGCACACTTTGTAGAACAGCAACATAATGTTTCCCAAGTAAAGTTCATCATTCTTGAGACGGTACGTAAGCAAGAAGGGAGAGACAATAACAAATTCCTTTTGAGACGAGAGAACTATTGGATTTATAAACTGTCAACCCAGAAACCCATGGGTTTAAATGAGAGAATTGAATTTTCATGTTATCTTTGAAGTATTTGCTCTGTAGACAGACATTGCTGTTATTGTGTACGTTCCCTACACCCTTGACACTACACATCTCAAAATGTTGCACGTTATGTACCACATGAGTAGTTCACCTCGCACTGCAGACCACTCCACACTTCAGTTCGACCTTCGGATTTTCATTTATTTTTCCCACTTCCATAATTTCTTATAGACATTTTCCACATTTTTGACCGTACATTATGTTTTTTTAAAACGGGTTCTTGAATTGACAATTCCGTTTATAGTCCACCAAGCATCGAACCCTGAGTCCTATAGCACCGCAACGATCACAACCAAAGTCTTTCTTTCATTTTTATCGCACGTGACATAACACGTGACCTCGATGTTTTGAACTAAACAAACGCGGGAAGCCATTGCCTTCACCGGCGTTTTTCGGAGACGAGTACCGGATAGAATCTTTCACCCGAAGCTATTCAGGTTAGTTCCTACCGCTTACCAACCTGACACTGGAGAGCCTCGCCACACATTTTTGCTCACTGGCACTGATGGACCTTTTTTGTTTACTTATTTCCACTTAGATTCCCAACTACGATTCAACTACAGGCATGTAAGTGAACAACTGAACCCTTATTCTCACAAGTACCAGTACAATGTTATTTTTCTCTACATTTTTCGTTCAAATCATTTTTCACCTAGCACTCTGAATGGATAGTACGACATGATTTTATAAGTACATGTTCACTAAGTGGTTTTGAACTGACATTTTACGAGCATTATTTTCTACACTAACGTTTATTCATATCATTGTTTCTAGTGTCAATTCCCTGATGAAGGGCATGCCACTAATGCCCGAAATGCATTGTACACGTTAAAGACATTGCCTGAGTCTGTATGTTGATTATAAGCATGAAGACATTTGAATTGAAACGATATAATATCATCACTAAGATTATGAAATAAATGAAATGAATTATAATGAACAGAGAATGGAAGTTGTTTTCTTGAACTAAGGGAACGCAAACAAGTGTGTGCCAAACTAGGGATGGGACCAGAGTTCCTCTGGCCTCACATAGCAAACATTTAATTTGACGTCGTTGGACCCTCGACGCCTCCTTACTGAGCACCACCAAACCAAAATAAACATTAGCAAACCAAAGAAGAACATAAGTTACTTACCTGTAAACTGTGGTTCTCCAGTATTGGTGTCTTTCATAGATTCACATGCTTGAATATTCCCCGTCGTCGAAGTGGGAGTCCCATGGTACATAAAATAGCAGTAATATATGCATGTATATATGAGAAGTATTATAAATAAAATATACATACATATAATGCAATAAAAATGTAAACTTAAAAAAGTACCATAGAACAGAATAGGCCCATTGAAAAGCCCAAGGGAGAATTCACTTTAGTAACTTATAGGAGTCATTATGTGTTGGTCCACATTCCAGCCAATCAGGCTGTAGCCTACTCTAGAACCTTCTCCTCAGAAGCCCAAGTCCTCAGATTTTCGTAGCACAAGTAAGTATAAATGCTTGAGGAGAAGAGAGCCTCTGAGGGGAGGATGGGAGGGTCGCATGTGAATCTATGAAAGACACCAATACTGGAGAACCACAGTTTACAGGTAAGTAACTTATGTTCTTCTCCAGTATTAGGGGTGTCTTTCATAGATTCACATGCTTGAATAAGAATAGAAAGCAGTAAAACATACATTAGTCATAAAGGAAGATACAAATTAAGTTTAGGCATAACTTATCACTTAATAAGCAATAAAAAACCAAAACATGACAATACCTTTATGACTGGAGGCGGGTAGCAACAGAGGCTCACCTTTATCGGAAAAGATTCTGCAGCACCGCTTGACCCACTGCCGCATCCGCGGCATCTGTTGATTGCAGGCAGTAGTGCTTCGTGAAAGTATGGCTGCTGGACCAAGTAGCAGCTCTGCAGATTTGTCTTAGAGGTACCCCCGCAAAGAGGGCAGCAGAAGTTGACACAGCTCTCGTGGAATGAGCTCGAGCAGGAGCAGGAAGGGGCTTGCCAGCCCGTTGATGACAATAGGATATGGCAGACGATTTCCATCTGGTGATAGTCTGTTTAGTTACGGGTTGTCCTTTGCATACTGGGCCATATGCAACAAACAATTGATCAGACTTTCTGAAGGCAGCTGTGCGTTGAATGTAAAATTTAAGACAGCGCTTCACATCCAGAGTGTGTAAGGAGCGCTCCGCTGCAGATTGAGGTGCAGGGAAGAAAGTCTTAAGAACAATAGGTTCATTGAGATGAAAGTCACTGGGAACCTTAGGAATAAAACTGGGATTTGTTCTCAAGGTAACAGCCTCGTTGGAAAATTGCAAAAACGGTGGCTGTATAGTAAAGGCTTGAATGTCGCTGACGCGTCTAGAAGAGGTCAGAGCAAGTAACAGAGCCACTTTCCACGTGAGGAACTTCAGATTGGAAGAATGGATGGGCTCGAATGGAGGCAAAAGCAGCTGAGACAGAACTAGGTTGAGTCGCCATGAAGGTGGAGGCCGACGGATTGGAGGAAACATCCTAAAAAGGCCTTTGAAGAACTGTCTTATGATCATGGAAGAGTACAAAGATGTTACGCCATCATGACGGAAACGAGAGATAGCAGCCAGAAAAACCTTAAGGGTGGAGTGAGATAGTCCTGATTTTGCTAGCGACAAAAAGAATGGCAAAATTTGTTCTGGCTGAGCACGCATGGGATCTAGTGATCTAGTGGAACACCAAGCGCAGAAACGCTTCCATTTCAGCTGGTAAGTTTTGACAGTAGATTGTGCTCGAGCATTTGATAGCACTGCTCTACAATCCTTGTCGATATTCATGTGTGCAAATTCATAGTACTCAGGTTCCAAGCATGAAGTTGAAGGTATGCTGGATCCGGATGGCATATTTGACCTTGATGCATTGTGAGAAGATGTGGCAGAGGATGCAACCGTATCGGTTGTGTCAGAGAGAACAGGAGGAGATCTGAGAACCAAGGACGTCTCGCCATTTGGGTGCGATCAGGATCATCCGACATGGTTGGAATCTCATTCTGTGTAACAGACGTGGAATGAGCGGCAGAGGAGGGAATGCATAACTGAAGGCGTTCGACCAATTTATTGAAAAGGCATTCCCACTCGACTCCTTGTGTGGATGCCGGCTCGCAAACCTTAGACATATCCTGTTGAGAACAGTTGCAAAGAGATCCAACTGCGGTCGGCCCCACTGTCGGAAGATGTAATCCAACGTTGGTTGGTGGAGTTCCCATTCGTGGTTGTCCGAGAGGGCTCTGCTGAGCGCGTCCGCCAGCACATTGGCCACACCTGGTACATGGATAGCTTGGAGATGTATTTGACGTTGTAGAGCCCAGTCCCAAATTTCCTGTGCCAGCTGTGATAGCACGAGAGATCTTGTGCCGCCCTGTTTGTTGATGTAGTGCATGCTGGTGGTATTGTCTGTCTTCACCAACAATGTCTGTCCCTGCACTACTCTTTGAAAAGACTTCAAGGCCAAGAAAATCGCCAGTAGTTCTAAGCGATTTATGTGCCAAGTGCGCTGAGACGCCGTCCACTTGCCTCTCACGGACATTCCGTCGAGATGAGCACCCCAACCTTCTAGGGAGGCGTCTGTCGTCAGTGTCAGTGTTGGTTGTTCGTCCTTGAATGAACGACCTGTTGCTATATTTGGAGGATGAGCCCACCACTCCAAAGCTCTTTGTATGCGGGACGTTAGATGTATCTTGTCCTCGAACGACCCTGATACCTGCTTCCACTGGCTGTCGAGTTCTTCCTGAAGGACTCTCATGTGCAGTCTGCAGTTGGGAATCAGTTGAATGCACGAGGAAGCCATGCCGAGGAATGACTTGTACATTCGGACAGAAACGTACTGTCTTGACTGCAGGAACTGAACTTTCTGCAACATTCTGCTCTGACGTTCCTGTGAAACGAACACTTGCCCTAGCCGAGAATCGAGCGAGGCTCCTAGAAAATCTCGTTGTTGAGAAGGGCGAAAGTGTGACATCAGTTTCGAACAGGGATATGCAGACTTGTGTGTGTTCTTGTGTCAGTTGGAAAGTCCTGGCTTTTATGAGGCAATCGTCCAGATACGGATAAAACTGGATGCTCTGTAAGCGCAGGTAAGCGGCCACCGGGGCTAGGATCTTGGTAAATACCCTCGGTGCCGATCGAAGGCCGAATGGAAGGACCTTGAATTGGTAATGAAATTGGCCGACTGTAAAACAAAGGTATTTCCTGTGCCTGGTGTGAATAGGCACATGGAAATATGCATCTTGAAGGTCTATTGTCGAAAAGAACTCTCCTGGAATGAGGAAATTCAAGATTTGAAGCAGGGTTAGCATCTGAAAAGTCTTGGACGCGATGAACTTGTTTAGAGCCCTCAGATCCAAGATGGGGCGCCACTCTCCTGATTTTTTCTTCACTAGAAAGAAACGGGAGTAGAATCCCTTGCCGCGTTGACATTGCGGTACCAATTCTATGGCTCCTTTCCTGATCAGAAGCTGCACCTGGGCCAACAGTTCCTTGAAATGGGGAGAAGGTGGGCCCGAAGGCGGGCGAGCGGGGGGAAATTTCGTAAATTCCAGGGTGTGTCCTTTTGAAACTACATCCAAGACCCATCGGTCGTTGGTGATGTTCGACCAATTGCAGAAGAATTTCGAGATTCGACCTCCAAGATGCACAATCCTCTCACTGTTTTTTGCTGGTGTTCGCACCACCTCTGTAGTTGGACTTCCGCTGGTAAGGTCTGGAGGTGGATGAACGATTTTGGGACTGATAGGATCCTCTTTGTCTGTTGTCGTAAGTGTATCCTCTATATTGGCCCGTGCCTCGAAAAGTAGAGGTTCCTCCTCCTCTACCACGTGCCCCACGAAATGGCCTCTTTCTGTACTGAAGAGTCGTTAAGGACTTCGCTGTGTCCGTGTCCTTTTTGATGAGTTCCAAGGCATCATCAACGTGCTTACCAAACAGAGATTCGCCATCGTAGGGCAAATCAAGCACTCTGGATTGAACTTCCGGTCGGAAGGTTGTTGACTTTAGCCAGCCTTGGCGACGCAAAACTGCAGCACCCGCCAATTGTCGGAATCCAGTAGAGGCTATATCGACGGCACAGTCGATAATTTCCGTTGAAATCTTTTCTCCCTCGAGAATGATGGCCTGTGCTTCCTCCCGGATGGAGTCGGGCATTTGGGGAAGTAGACCAGCGATCTCGGACCACATTTGACGGTCGTATCGACCCAGAATGGCTAAGGCGTTGGAAGCTCTTACCGTTGTCGCCGCCATTGTGGTAAATTTCTTACCAATTGAGTCCAATTTGCGGCCATCCTGATCCAGGGGGGAAGTTAGGGGTATGGCTGGATTTCGAGACCTTTTTTGTGCCGCCTGAGTGATCACTGAGTCTGCTTTAGGCTGTGAAACTAAGCAGGCCGGGGAAGTAGGCGGCGCTTTATATTTTTTGTCCAGTCTAGGTAGAACGGCTGGAATGGAGTTAGGACGTTCCATCAACTTCAGACCCTCTTCCCATATGTGGTCAATAATAGGAATGGTATGAGTTTGGCGTTGAGGCAAGTCTTTAAAGTCATACAGAAAACATTCTGCTTGCTGCGTTTCTAACGTTAGGTGGAACCTCTTTGCTGCACGAACCATAAGGCTGTGGAAACTTGCGATATCCACTGGTGGCGAAGTTCTTGGTGATGTTGGTGGAGTAGAGGGTGTCTGCGCCCTATAATTGTCCCAATCCTGCATTTCCTCGTCATCAGTGTCATTATCTCCAGTGTTTTGTGGAGTTTGACCCTCATTATCTGTATCAGGAGCAGCACCTAAAGGGGACGTAGGTGCAACAGTCGCTTGAGCTCGAGGCCTAGGTGCTGGTGACTGTGGTTGAGGCACTGGAGACGGAGGGCGTGGAGCTGGAGCCTGGGACCGCTGCACTTGGGGTGCTGGGGAAGGCGGCAGCGATGGTGGAAATCTACGATTGTAGTCATCCAGCATATGTTGTAGGTTTTTCACCATAGACATAGGAATTTGTTTAAAGCGTTCGTAATTTGGTTGTTGTGTGGTATCCAATGGAAAAAGGACATTCCCATCTTCAACGGTATTATCCGCATACTCATTCTCATCGCTGTAGTCCTGACACTTTATGTGTAAATCCGATGGACTGGTTGCTGGTTGATAAAGTTGATCCACTTCTGAATCATTTCCAGATTCCTCTGCTCCAGATTGAAATAACTTCTCCGGAGGTTACGATCCACTTCTAATAGGGCTTAACTGTATAAGTGGGACAGACTTGAGGGACGAAGTAGAAACCACTTTGAAGGTGGTAGCAGATTGTAGTGGTTGCTGTGTCCTGGACGAGCCCGTCGACGAGAGTTGTATAGCTTTAACACCATCTAGTAATTTTTTCGTTGGCGCCGCTGCATCCGGCGTAGGAATCTTAATTTTGGTAGACGATGATTTTTTGGTCGTCGACGAGGCCGTCGACGAGGCCGTCGACGAGGCCGTCGGTGGAATCGCAGTCTTTGCTGTCGACGAGGAAGTCGTCGGCGGAGCAGCCGTCGACGGGGGGTTCATCGTCTGAGTCGATGGTATCGTCGACGGGGCTGTCGTCGACGAGGATCCGGTCGTCGACGATGAAGCCTTGGTCTTCGTCGACGGGAGAGCCGTCGACCATGGATGCGTCGACGGTGGTTTCTTCGCCGACGGTTTGATTGACGAGATCATAATAATGGATGAGATGGGTCTCACCTCCTGGCTGCTCGTCGACGAGATGATCATCGTCGTGGCAGAACTAGTCGACATGGAAGAAGTAGTCGTCGACGTGGAAAATGCCAAAACAGACTTCGTAGACGCTGAAGACGTCGACGGACGCGTCGACGAGCCCGTCGACGAGCCAATGCCCGTTTTAGAAACGGAGGGCATGGTCTTGGGGCGAGACGCCAGAGAACCAGGTCCCGTAGGCGCGCCCTGTAGCAATTCTTGTGAGGAGACATCCTTGGAAGATCCCAACTTTTTACTCTTCTTAAGAAAAGGAGAGGGGACTTCAGTCTCAGACCCACGCTTCTGAGAGGTTTTCGAAAAACCAGATGACATACTCTCAGCATCGGACACGATGTTATCAGATGATTTTAACTTCTGTAGCCACAGAAGGAGACGAGCCTCTCTGTCCCTCAAAGTCTTAGGAGGAAATTTGCGACAGAGTCTGCAGGTAGAGACAACATGGTCCGGATAAAGGCAGTAAATACACTTACTGTGTGGATCCTCATGAAAAAGGCGAAGTTTCCCACAGGATGGACAAGCCTTGAACAGAGTTTTCTTTGAAGAAGACATTTTGAAGAAAAAATATGAAGAAACTTGAAGAAACTGAGCAGAGCTCAGGGAGACTCCCTTCACACGACGTGCGGTAGAAAATCTGAGGACTTGGGCTTCTGAGGAGAAGGTTCTAGAGGAGGCTACAGCCTGATTGGCTGGAATGTGGACCAACACATAATGACTCCTATAAGGTACTAAAGTGAATTCTCCCTTGGGCTTTTCAATGGGCCTATTCTGTTCTATGGTACTTTTTTAAGTTTACATTTTTATTGCATTATATGTATGTATATTTTATTTATAATACTTCTCATATATACATGCATATATTACTGCTATTTTATGTACCGTGGGACTCCCACTTCGACGACGGGGAATATTCAAGCATGTGAATCTATGAAAGACACCCCTAATACTGGAGAATAACGGATTTTGAATCAAAACAAGCTGTGCATCAATCCAATTATAATCAAAACATAAGAAACGCCAGATCAACGACACAAAAAAGACATAAAAGACTCCAGGTATCCCATACGCCTCTATTCTCAATGACACAGGTTTCAATCTCTTCTTGATCACCAGTCTGACTGACATCCTCAGTGCATTCAAGGCTACTTCGATTAAGGCAGCACTCCTTCAGAGAGAATTCCTCATACCTCTTATCAACACAGTCAATGCCTCCCTCAGCTAATAAACATTTCCGGAGAGCCTCATACTAGGACACATCCTCTCTCTGCTAAACAAACCTATCCTAGGCCCACACAACCTTACCAACTACTATCCTATGACTCACTTCCATTTTATTGGAAAGACCATCCTAAATGTTGTCACCCTACAACTTCAAGAGCAGATAACCAATAACAGCCTCTTACAGTGTTTCTAATCCAAATTCAGATCTCATTGCAGCACAGAAACAGCTACTATGCAAAGTTAATACCAATATTCACACCTCTCAAGACACACATGGTCTTTGCTGATACAATCTTGCTATGGTTCATCCCCTACCTCACCAACCTCAAGGAACCATCTGAATGACACAACCTCTCCTTTATAATCTCATCACAGGATAACATTCAAAGACTCAGATCTTGATTCAAGCTCATTCAGAAATAGATGTTCCTCAACTAACCCGAAGTCACCCCAACTATGACAGCAACCAAAGACTGAAGCCTGGTTCAATTCTGGCTAAAAGATGAAGCTTCACAGCTCCTCCCCATCCGATAACTAATGTGAACTCAAGCTTGACAGTAACCTTTCTTCAAATTAATGTATTGCCAAGAAAACAAAGAAAGTGTTGAAATAGCATTCACTCTTGAAAAAAGGGAACTCTACTTACCCTTACTGAAAATCAGGTCAACACTTTAAGAACTATTTGTATGCCACTTTGATGGAGGCAAAGCCCTATTCAGAGGTGACTCCAGACTGGCTGGCTCACCTGAAAGGCATCCCTCCTGCTGCAGCTCACCTGATCAAAGTCCTGAGGAAATGTGATCAAATCACCTATCAGTAAGGAAATATGCTAGCTCTTTCTACAGTTCTATTTTCTGTTTAAAACCATGGAATGCCAAAACGTGTTAACCCCCTCTAGGCAAGTGTTTCAAGGCTAACACGGTTTGCATCATGACCCATCTGCAGGGCTTCAAATTCTGAAAATGTTCATTAACAATTGATAGCTCCATGGCTTAATCTTGCTAACAAATTTAATTAAAAATTAAAAAGGCATTTGTATTATAAACATATACTCCAAGTAGTGTCTCAGCACTGGCGGTGTAAAGGAAATCTGACATCTGCAAAAACAAATGTGGTTGTATTATTTCTTTTTCTGAAACAGCCACATTTGAAATTTTTTCCTAAAAACAGGGAGCTCTTAAATGGGCTGGAGTTCTTTCAGGACGTTATTCCAGGTCTGTGGGCCAAGGAAGGAAAACAATCTTCCGCCTGTTTCTGCAAGGCAAATCACCACTTTCCCATAGACAGCTTTAAGTGTCAGGACCATATTTGAAATAAATCCTCTTTTTGACAGGCAACCAGTGTAGTGTCTTCCTCTGAGGAGTCGGGCAAGTTCTAGGAGCCAAAATAGGAATTACTCTAGCTGCCTCATTTTGTACTACTTGTAAGTAACTGAGCAAGTAGTCTGGAAGGCCCCAGTAAAGAGCATTTCCATCATTAAGCCACAAAGTTATCTGAGCTAGAGTCACTGTTTTCCTAGTCTCAAATGACAGCAAAAGGAATAATTTCTTTAGGGGGCGTGGGATCCCAAAACAAGAGTCCACCAATGACTAGATGTTTGGTTGGAAAGAAAGGGCACTATCCATATTGATTTACCAATTTTGTACTTACTTTTGTTGTACGGCCCCAGAGAGGAGTATCGTATGGTTACCAGATTCTCCATATTGCAGCGGAGATGTCCCAGAGGAACAGCATCTCAGTTTTATCAGGGTTACATTTAAGTTGGTGAAGTCATAACTAGTTGAACCCATTGTAAAAATAATATTTAATTGCCTTTCCTCACATTATGTTCCCTTTTCACAGGAAAAAAGCAGATGAGTGTCGTCTTCGTATGATATTACTTTCACCTCCAGAGCTTCTGCCAGAACAGCTAGGGGAGTTAGATATGCGTTAAATAATGTGGGACTCAGTGCTGATCCCTGAGGCACTCCTACAGATGGATTGGTGTCACTACAACGCATGCTTTTACATCGCATGCCTTTACAACGCAGTTTTTACCACGCAGTCCATTACAACGCATAATGCTTTTAGGCGCTGGATAGTGAATTATTTAATTTACTATTCCAACTCCAGTCCCCGTGGATAGCAGGGAAGGTGTTGGATAGTAAATTAAATATATTCCTTATCCTAGAGCGCCCCCCAGTGCAATGCGTTGTAATGGTTTGCGTTGTAATGGTTGCGATGTAATGGTAGTGCGTTGTAAAAAATGCGTTGTAAGTGATGTTCCCCCTACAGATAGTTCTTCTCGAATAGGGGCAGCATATGGAGGGATTCATACCTCTTCACTCCTGTTGTTTAAGAATGAGGGAAGCCACTTCAAGACTAGACCATCGAATCCAATATCCTGAATGTGGGTCAGTACTCTTTCCTTTGGCACAATATTGAAGGCTGCGTATGAATACAGCAGTCTCGGGGCATCCTTGCCCCCCTTGTCTAGCGTGTCTTTAATGTGTTCAGTTATTTCTAGGAAGGCTGTTTCTGTGCTACAGTTAGCTCTAAAACAAAACTAACTTGGGTGGAGGAGATTACAATTCTCCAGGTAACTTGAAATGTGCTAGCTAACATGCTTCTCTAAGCTTTTAGAGAATACTGAAACAAGTGAGATTGGCCTGTATTTAGTATGAACTTTAGGGTAGGCCGTGGGCTTTTTCAGTAGAGAAAGAATATTTGCATGTTTCCATTTACGAGCATTGTGCCAATCATTGATGATTCGTTTAACCCCTTCCCTGCTCATGACGAGCTCAGCTCGTCATGCAGTACACTGGTTGTGTGCTTATGACGAGCTGAGCTCGTCATGAACAATGGGATTCAAGGGAGTTCAGCATCCGGGATGAATTGCCTTAGGATTCAAGGTTTTAAAACTTTGTTCAATACCTTGTTAATGGTCAGAACTACTTCGGCCAGAAGGCTGTGGGGTCACTGATCCACAGGAGCCCTGACTTAAGTTCCTCTCAAAGTTCCTAAATCGAAATCCGAGGGAGAAAGACAAGCGTGGTCATCATCTGAGTTTTCCTGAGTCTGTGTAAATCTGCCACTACAATGGTGCTATCTGCTAGCTGATTGGTGTTTACTCAAATCAGCTTTGACTGTAGTTATTTTCTTGGGGAAATACTCTTCCAGCTGGTTACACCATTCGCCTAAAGCATGTAGATGATTGATTATCGCCTGTCAATTAAGAAATGATTTTACGATTTTCAAAATTTCGTTTCCTTTTACAGAAATTATTTTTCTCTATTCCTTCCTGGAGATAGCATTCATTTAATGCTTGTCTCTAGGTGTCCTTATCCAACACCTTATCATTTTTTTGCCACTTTCTTTCAAGGCATTTACAGTGTTTTTTGCAGGACCTCAGGTTCTCATTGAACCAGGGGGGATGATTTTTTGGCTAGAGAGGATTGTGTGTTGATGATAGGTACTAAGGGCCATAATAATCTAATCTAATTTTACTGATGCCTAAATACCAAATTTTACCGATTCGGTATTTAGGAATCGGTAAATTTAATGTAGGTAATAATTCTGTAAATTTTACTGATTCGGTAATATTCGTTATTACCGATTTGGTAAATACTGAATCAGTAATAGGGGGAGCATATTGAAGGGTGGCAGGGTTGCACCCCTGAATCGTGAATGAGTGCACATGTGGCGTACATACATGCTCTAAGGGCATGTATGTCTGCCACATGGCACCTTGAAAAAAGCAAATTATTGCTTTTTCAAAGTTATTCGGTATTTATCACCAACTTGTAGTTGGTGGTAAATAACGAATCCTGAATGCAAAAATGCGCTCACTTGAGTGCCTCCTACATAGCATTTATGGATTCGGTAATTTACTGATTCCTTAAAATAAGGAATCAGTAGTTTACCGATTCCATAAAATAAGAAATCAGTAAATTACCGAATCCTTAAAACCTGCCTCCTACATCAGAAAATGCGAAATATCAGCCGGTAACAGGATAATTACTGATTTTCGTCCGTTACCGACCAGTATTTAGCTACCTACATATGGCCCTTGGTCATTAATATTTTTGCAGATTCAGTCCTCAGTGCGCTCTGCATCTGATTCAGGATTTTCAGACAAAGCAGGGGGGCTCGCTTCTAGAGCACTGCAAAATCTACCGGTGAAATTTTGTGAAAAGTTCTAGTCGTGGTTTTTGTTGCTTTCAAGCACAGCTGGTTATTCATGAGTTCCTCCCAACTGAATTTGATCAAGTAGTATTCCGTCCAGGCCATTAGTAATGGGTCAGCTGTTACAGTTATCATATTCGAAAAAATGTGATCTAGTCAATCAATCAATCAGATGTTTTTTAAGCGTGACTTCTCACCCATAAGGGTCTCAAGCCGCTGGGGGTGGGGGGTGTAGGTACCAGTCCATCAAGGAGGGGCTCTGTCGAATAGCCATGTTTTGAGGCTTCTCGTTAAGATGGGGAGTGATGTTGTCTGTCTGAGGCGGAGCGGTAGCTCGTTCCAGGCACTGGCTGCGAGGAAGGAGAAGGAGAGGCCTCCCGATCTGGTCTTTCTGGTGCGGGGGAAAATAGCATAGGAGAGCTGGGCTGATCGTAGGGTTTTTTGGGATGCGTGGAATTTGAGTCGGCTATTCAGGTATGCTGGTCCAGTGTCATGGAGGGCCTTGTGTGCATGGGTGAGAATCTTGAAGGGGATTCTAGTCTCGATGGGGAGCCAGTGGAGTGTGTGTAGGTGCTGGGAGATATGGCAGTGTCTTAATAGGTTGAGGACCTGTCTTGCAGTGGCATTTTGGATGCATTGTAGCTTGTGGGTGAGGATGTTATTTATTCCGGCGTAGAGTGCATTGTCGTAGTCAAGTCTGCTGCTGATGACATGAAGTGAGCATATTTCAGGGACTGCAAGGCTAATGCCTTATTCAAGCATCCCATAAACTGTTCGGTTTGTCCTGGGGGTCTCTATTTAAGGGCCCCTGCTACTGATTGCTGTGGAGATGGCAAACAGCAGAAGCCTAGACATTCCGCATCTTCAACTCCATCTATAGGAATTGACGCACACTCATATTTACTCATATGAAACGGCTACTCCTTCTTCTCCCCACTTGTCACAATCTTTCCTGAAAATTTTACAGCCCCTAGGGATGGCATTAGCTATTGTTGGGCTCGAGAACTCAGTAGGCCAAGTTTCTGTAAGAAACATAAGGTCTGGCTTTTCATCCTCAAGTAACAGAGCAACATACAATTTGTGTTTCTGCACTGAACATACATTTAGAAGAACCGCTGAATTCTCATCAGTTCTTAACCCCCTCTAGGCATGTTGGTAGTGGACTTACTCGTGTTTGGAGCTTCCGTGGTCCAACTGCAGATAGTGCAGAGGAGATCATTCCTCAAAATGGAGGGCAGACAGTGTGGCCTGCTGGGTTAATTAGGGGCTCGGCTGTGCATAAGAGAGTTGGTAATAGTGATTTCAGGCAGGTGTTCTGCTTAAAAACTGGCACAGTAGCTGGCGCTGGTCGCTTCCGTGATTCAGACAGGTGCAGATGGACTTGCCATAGGTGCGCCTTTGGCGCCCAGCTGTGTGTGTCTACTCCGTGTCCGCGCAGTGCTTCTACTTAAGTACCAGTGTCAAGGGACCACAGAGCGCACTGCTCAAAATGGCACCTGTTGATGTTCCAAAAGAGAAGAAAAATGGCTGCTACCATTCGAAAGATGCCCCAGAGTTTGTAGCTGCTCCCACCTGAACCCTTCCAATTCAATTCAAGACCGTTCAATGTGCAAATGATTAGCAGAATTGCCCCGCATTCTGTTTTTTCACAATTTTAAAACAAGTTGAATCACGATGTGCAAATGAATAATAGAAGGGCCCAGGGTTCTATTACTTCACAGTTTTTAAAAACAGGTTAAAAAATCATGAAACGAAAAAAGAATTTGGCAGAGGAAAGGCGGTGAGCCTTTACTGCGTCCACGCAGCGCCTCTCTTTAAGTACAAGAGTCGAGAGAATAGAGAGCGCCCTGCTCAAAATGGTAACTCTTGATATCCCAAAAGAGGAAAATGGCTGCTACCTAACAAAAGATTCTCCAGAATTTATAGCTGCTCCTATGTTTCTGAATCTCTTCAAATTCAATTCAAGACCGTTCTATGTGCAAATGATTAGCAGAATTGCCCAGCATTCTGGTTTTCACAATTTTAGAAAAAGGTAAACCACGATGTGCAAATGAATAATAGAAGCGCCATGATATGGATGCAATGGCTATGATAATAGTAAGACAGTTGTTCCATCAAGAGTTTTCCGAAATGTACATATCCATAATAACGAATCAATTAGGGGATGCCGGAGCTCGTAACAGTATCTTTCTGCATTCAGCGCTTTAATCGATTCTCCCCAATAATTTCTGGTGGTGGTGGATTTTTATGATATTTAGGCGCTGAACCCGAGCCAATGGGTGTTGGGGGTAGTAAAATACTCCAGTGACATAGTGGTGAAGTGAGAAGGTGTAAATGTGTCTAGAGGCATAGAAGACAGGGGGGAGAGTGTCAGAGGAGCTGATAAGCCAGGATTTGACCTTTAGGGAGTAGAGACCATCCAGGGTATGACAGTTGTGCTACAGTTTGTGGAGGAACAAAGGGTTAACAAAGGGTTATAAAAATGTGTACATCACGAGCATATCAGTGGTATGAGAAGCTGAATGAGAAGATGATCCCAAATGGAGGGAATAAAGATGTCCCAAGATTGTACCTTTGGGTATGCAGAAAGACTGACTGATCAGGGCAGTGATGCAAAAAAAAACAGGAGACTGAGAACAATCAGAGATATGTAGATCACATTTCAGTGTAATTACCCAGGGTGCCTAGGTGGGATAGGAACACAAGCAAGATTTCTGGCTGATCATGTAAAACACTGCCGAGAAGACTAGGAGAATGAGGATGGTGGAAAAGTGTTTATGATGGTGAGAAGTAAGGAAGTAAGAGACATGTGTAAGGGCTGTTTCCAGGGAGCAAAGTTGAGGAAAGCAGGGGGCAATGTATTATGTAGTGTTAAAAACAAGAGTTAATGGTTGAGACAAGGCAGTCCCTCAGGGTTTTATAGAACAAAGGGAATGCTGTTGGGATCAAGTTTTAGCAATTTTAGAGGCAATAGAATAGCCAAATATTTAAATTATTCTGCACATGGCCCATAGAGGTTTGGGTGGTAAACGGTATGGAAAGACCGATTAAGACACTAATTGCCTTTGGGCTCTGGTTCTTTTGGTTAGAATGAGAACAAGTTAGCCATAACACCCATTAGGTTTGCCAAATGGAGTTTGCAGATTGGTTCTGTAGCAGATGTTGGGGTAAAAGAGTCAAGTTAGATCACATGAGTGGTGAAGAGTGCTGTATGGGCAGAGTGCAGAAGCGAGAAGGAAACCACCTGGTTCTTATAGTAGAAAGTTTGCAAGAAAGTTAGGGTTCTGTTTCCCCTAGCAGTGAGACTGAACTGATGTGCATTACTCAATGAGGAGAGATGATTGTTGGCCCTCTTTATTTTGTCACCAAAAAAGCTTTATTCCACTATACAAGTCATAAAGCACATACAGATAAAAGTTTAAAAAAAGGTTTAAAAAGATCAACAGTGCAAAAATTAGAATCTGTAATAAAACATTTGGGTAAAGAAGCAATCAGAGCTTTCATTATCAGACATTACATAGTGCAAACAGTCTCGTGCACCCTAGCAGACGCGGTGGGCCGCACAAGTCCTGATGTGCCCACATGCACCTCTTCAGTCTTAAAGGATTTCATCATGAGCATTTACCAGCCCTGATTATAACGAATGTACCACATCCATCTCAAAAATGTTGCCACCGGGATTGCATAGCTAGGTGATGGATCAAAGCAAAGGAATCGCAGGGCTATGTTGTGTGATCTTGTGCCCAGATTATTACAAAAGTGGGCCTGCCAAGCTTTGCACGGGCTAGCGTTTGCAGGGCAGGCAAAAAGCACATGTGAATATGAGTCTATATATTTGGCGCACACATGACATTTGATGTCCCCGGTGGGTAACCATTTGGATGAAAAACACTTCAGGGGCAAAGTTCCTGATCTAAATTGGAAGTCGAGTTTTCGATCCAAAGGCTTTTTAATAATATCCCATTATTGCTCTAGACTCGGACATGGTTTTGTCTTGGAGAAAGAGCCCAGAGAATGAAGTGGGGTCATAGTGCTTAAATTCTTCATGTGCAATCATTTCCCAGTAGGTTTCTTCAAGGCTTTTTTTTACGGGAATGTTGAGGTAGAAGGGGAATACCACAAGTGTGATAAGCCCATTTTATAGATCAAACTTCTCAGATCTTGCAACCACCTAATTTTGTGAAAGCGATCAAGATTAATGATATCCCCATAAGCCCTCTGTATATACTGCCAGTTCCTGAGTGCACCATAATCTTTGCCAGAATAGAATTGGCCATAACCTGGCTAAATCCTTCAGGGCTTCCTTACCTAGGTAATTCATTAGGGGGAAGTTGGGTGTCCTCTGTGGCAAACTAGTAATCGCATGAAAAAATACCCCACAGCTCAGCCTCATAGAGGACTGTACTCACGACACGTTGTAAATTTCAAGTGACAAGCTAACGAGCTTTGTCAGGGAAGTTTTAACTTCCTTTCCAAGGGTGCCAGCTAACTGCTGGTGCTTTATTGCCATAACTTCAATATGTGACTTCCATCTCATATCCTTTTGGAGTTTGATGCCCAGATAAACCAAAAGCATCAACCTTCTCCAGGGGGAGCCCATCTATCATCATTTTCCCTTTGAACGATCTCTGCTGGTTGAATGCCATAAACTTTGTCTTAGCGGCATTCATTTTAAGACCTCTCAGAAGACAAAACTCTTCATAGCGATGGAGGGCATGCTGCAATCCTCTCTTTAAATGTGATCCAGTGGTCTTGCAAGAGTACTGTGTTTGTCAGCGCTGTCTCTTTTTATCTCTTCCTCACTGCAGGAAATCTGGCCAACTTTAATAAAGAGAACACCAATAACCTGGGCCTGGAATATGACTTGTCCTCTATCATGCACTACGGAAGGTGAGTCTGAGATATCACTGCTGATAGCCACAAGGGACCCTGAGATGTTGCTTCCAGCAGTTGAAGGAAGGGTCTACTGGCTGTTTCCTCGCGCTTTTCAACCTGACAAATTTAGTACATGTTCTCTGTCTCACAATTTGGACTGCCAGCTAGTGGTTCGAGACACACTGTGAGCTGTCCCAAGGAGTCCTAAATGCTCACTTACAAAATACAATCACACATTGAAAAACAGAGTGATCTGATTGGTTAAGAAACATTTTTTCTTGTTGCTCTTTTTGGTCTCTCAGGATGGGTAAAAGTGCCTCAGAACAGAGCAATCTGTCAGAAAGGGAAGATGAAGAATAACATTGTAGGACAGGACACAGGGATTCAGTTTGCATGTCCTGAACTGTGTACTAAAGGAGGAGCAAGGAAGGGGGGGGCAGGGAAGGGACACCCTCAACCCCTGGCATTTCTGAGGGGACTCAGAGAAAATTCCCCCCACCCCCAAGTGCCATTTTGTTTTCGTGCCACATTTCCCCTGCTACTCTTGTGGGACTTATGCGCAGCCCAGTGAAGTCATCAATGATGTAATTTGCGATGTCGTTAGTGATTTCATTAATTATTTTAGTTAACACGCCATGATTGATGTAATATATGAGGTCATAAGCAGTAAATGGTGGGTGCAAGTTATAGTTGGCTCAATAAACTATAACTGGTAAATTTCAGTGATGTAAAAAAATTTTTTTAGGGTTTATAGTTTAACAATACCTATTTATAATTCCACTTTAACTGTAAAAATACTTTTATTTGATCTGTTAAAAATCATAAAAAAGAGTGGAACATACCGCCATGATGTAAACGTCATAATTCAGATATAGAATTAAAATTACACTAAAACATTTTTAGTTGTCGTAACCCTTGTGTGGGATGGAACCAAAGAGCAGCGGATTATTATAACAGAAATGTAAACATGTCCATGCTTTCTGTTGAAATTAAAGTGCTAATGCCAAAGGAATGGGGAGGGAGCAAAGTTTAAAACTGCCATGAATAATTTTCTATCAAGTTTCTTAAGTCACTATAGTTTCATATCCTGGAACATTTACTGGTAAGATCATATTTATGCCTAGGGCTTGTCATAGAAAGGGGCTTTGGAAGAAAGGGAGTACAGAAACTGGTCTGAAAAAGACTTAGGCCGGCTACTTTATACCCTACTGCCAAGTTCCTATTTTTAAGGTTTTGTGCTGTTTCTTTCTTTTCTAGTTCTTGTGCTGCTAGGGACAAACTAAAAATTTGACGGTGTTACAAGACAGTTGAACTGAAGAACCGCTGGGGCATTTCATGACAGCCGCTCTGCAAGTCCCAATTTGAGTTTCTCCTAGGATTGGACTTAAAAGTGACGTCCTTAGGTTATGAAGAGCCGGACAGATGCACAATAGATGTAGTAGTGACGCCGCTCCGTTGCCACAGAGGCGGCAGTCTAGGGATAGCCAGGTCTGTAGCCATTTTAGGGTGAGATCTTTATTTGAAAACTAACCCAATCTCAGTAAGGTCAATTTCCGCTTGCAGTGGTCTCTGAAGCATTCTTGCAGATTGGGCTATAGTTTCATATGCTTATAGGATAGGATCACCAACCATGCATGACTATTACCGGCAAATATGGTTTTATCAGTTTGAAACAATAATTCTTTTATTGATTTGTTTGTGATTTTTTTAAATACAGGGTATGACATGGGTGTTTGCCAGGCTTTCTCCAGATTTAGCACTAGAAGCGCTCGTTTTAAAATTTGGCATATAGAATTTTTGTTCCTTTATTGTGTTTCTACCTCCTCCCAACAGTGATGGGCAAGCGTGGTGTCTTCCGCAGCCCTCATACGCTATTAATATTTGGCCAGGACATCTTGTCTAGCCTGCGTCTGGTTCGTTAATCCATATTCCAGGCGTATCTGCAACTGAGAGATGTGTTGTGGGATTAGAAACAGTTTTTTATAAAATCTGGACTGGGCTAGATTTAGAATTTGGGAGTCCTTAGTATTCAGCATTTCCGAGCCATATGTTATCGCTGGTAAAGATTTTACAGCCACTACCTTTAGGAGATGGTTTGTTGAGCTGCCATTAGGCTTCTCTGTAAAGTTTTGAAAGCAGAGCATAATTGTTTGGTTTTTGTGTTGGCATGTTCTAGGTGTTGTTTAAAACTTAAATGGCGATCTAAAAGAACCCCCAGATATTTATATACTTCTACCTGCGATAAAATACTTGAGTTTATCCTCCAGATTAATTTGGGGCGTTTTTTATGAGTGCTGGAAAAACATAAAACATTCGATTTTTTTAGATTGATTATCAGTTGTTCTTTTGAAATGTATATTGCTAGTTGAGAGATCAGGTGCTGTAGACCAAGCGAAGTTTGAGAGAGTAACACAATGTCGTCCACATTTGGGAGTCCTTAGTATTCAGCATTTCCGAGCCATATCTTATCGGTGGCAAACATTTTGCAGCCACTACCTTTAGGAGATGGTTTGTTGAGCTGCTATTAGGCTTCTCTGTAAAGTTTTGAAAGCAAAGCATAATTCTTTAGTTTTTGTGTTGGCATGGTCTAGGTGTTGTTTGAAACTTAAATGGCGATCTAAAAGAACCCCCATATATTTATATACTTCTACCTGGGATAAAATACGTTTATCCTCCAGATGAATTTGGGGCGTTTTTTATGAGTGCTGGAAAAACATAAAACATTCGATTTTTTTGGATTGATTATCAGTTGTTCTTTTGAAATGTATATTGCTAGTTGAGAGATCAGGTGCTGTAGACCAAGCGGAGTTTGAGATAGTAACACGATGTTGTCCGCATATTTCTGACTTGCTATTGGTGTCTTTCCCAATTTGGGGTGGTCTCCATGAATGAGACTAAGGTTGTTTTCTAAATTAGCCGTGTAGAGGTTGAAAAGACACGGCGCCAGAACGCATCCTTGCTTTAGCCCATTTTTTGTTGGAAATTTCTTGGTTAAACTCAGGCCAGCCCCTTTTTTTATCTGAAACTATCCACTTTAACTGTGTTTTTTTCAGTGAATTTCTACAAATTTTTAAATGTCATCTGAAATCTTATTACCTACCCTAACTATAACCTTTGTTATAAGTGAATATGCACACATCTATATATATGAATGGGAAATCTATGTATGGGATATAGGGTTTTCGTAAATGGTTCTGGTAACATTTTCAAACCACAAGAACGTAGGGTGGAGTGGTAATGTCAAATGAACCTTGAATTTGAGTATTCCACTATCGAAATAATTACAAAAATGTAAGTTTATTTGCACAGTTGCCTTAAATATTGTATGCTATTGAGCAGATTTATTTTCCCTGACAATATGTATATACTTTGAAAAAACAGTATTATTTAACACCATATGACAGATGGTAATGGTGTAATGTTCCAGTCCATTTATTTTTTAATATTGCATTGCTGTTTTTCAGTATAAAAATCAATGTTTACTCTATCTATCTATCTATCTATCTATCTATCTATCTATCTATCTATCTATCTATCTATCTATCTATCTATCTATCTATCTATCTATCTATCTATCTATCTATCTATCTATCTATCAGGGGAGAGCCCGGAGTGGCAAAGTAAGAATGGCTCAGGAGAGCAGCTGCCTAGTCAACATGGCGGCTGGGCACCCGCTACAGATAGTTCCGCTCCGCTCCCAAAAGACATCTTTTACCTGGCAGCTGGCGGGGACGACAATGCGGCGATGGCTCCTCTGGTAATTTGGAGACCGGCAGTTTGCTGGCACACAGCGAAGAGGAGGTGGCGGTGGCTTGAGGACATCGCGGGGCTGCGCCTCTGCCAATGCAAAATGGCAGTCTCCTTTGAGACGCGGCCCGGAGATGAGGGAGCCCCCAGGAGGAGCATAGAGCACCGGTTGCCAGCGGATGATCGTGGTGCGAGAGACGGAGCCCCAGTGACTGCGATCATTGCGGGAGTGAACCCGTAAGCATCTGTGACCTCCTTGAGCCCTGGTGATAGCAACCGCCCCCACCCCAGCAATGCGATGGCACCTACGCACTGCACCACAGAGGATTCCCCTGCTCAGTAGGCGCAATAGGGATATAGACTGCCTGGGGGGGACATTGTGGGATCCTGGGGTGCACCAGATGAAGTGGAATCCCCAGAGGGACCTGCCTGATCCCATGCCTGACCTAAAGATTGTGCCCTGGGTCCTAGTCACCAGCACACTCTGAGAGATCTGTTTACCTCAGTGCTCTTTACCAACGGGGCAACCCGCTGCCGAAGAGTTCCTGAGAATCAGGGGGCCTACTCACGGAATAGGGGGGAGTCTGAGTTCGGTGGCCCTCAAAGCTATCCATATGACAATATGGCCCATCCTCTCCAAAGCAGGAGACACGTGCGTGAAAGGAGAAGTGTGGGGCTGGGAGCTGACCATATGCCCCCCAGAAGGTGCAAACTAACAAGGTATCCAGCTACTTTGGGGCCTCCAACACAGGGGACAGTCAGAAGCCAGAGCGCAATCAGGAGGCGGGAGCCTCGGTGAGGCTACCATTTCGTTCGATGTAAGGACAACGCCAGGCAAGATGGCCAGACAGCCGCAGCTCGAGGGTGCTCTTCAGCCTCCAACTAGTGCCTCATCAGGCACGAACCAAAGCTCCGAGTGGCGAGATTAATGCCTTGCAGTACTAGTTATGCTCGACCTGCCTCTCTGGAGACTCTGTCACCCTTGAGGCCTCACGCCCTGCGGAGCCCCATCGGCTCCCCCAGGATTGCAACAGAACCGGCGACTGCACAGAGTACGGCTCATCCGGTGAGTTCAGCTGCGCTTTCTCCTGTGCTCCCCCTTTACAACTGGAGGCCTTGCTGCTCCCTACCCTAACATGTCACCCCCAGTAGGACTTCTTTTACATCAACCCTCGTCTGATCTGTTTTTACTGAACGTTGAGACCTGAGAAAAATGGCTGATGCCCGGTGGAGTTGCTAGACAACTAATGAGGAGATTGTCCCAGGTTTTCCCCCTCGACCACCACCTAACCAGCCGGACATTGGACACAGTTCTTCCTCGTCTCACTGTTAAGGCTCCTTCTTCCCCTCCTTTCCCACAAATTCTCTCAACCTCGTTGTTTATTTATTGTACCTTACTAGGCTATTGTAACTGTTGTAATTGGTAGCGCAATGTTCCTCTGTTATAGCGTTATGATATCTCCGGGTCTAGCCAGCACTACATAATCCTTTTTGATGTACCCTGTAATGCAACAATTCTCTGGTTAAGTACTCTGATACCTCCAGGTCTAGACAGCGTTATATAACTTCCACAAATCAAATTAACTGAAAATTGGTTTTCCTGAACGCTGAGACCTGAGCAACATGGCTGATGACCGGTGGATCTGCTACACAGCTAATGAGGAGATTGGCCTTGTTTTCCACCTTGACTGTCACCAACCCAGCCAGACTTTGGGCACAGTTCCTCTTTGTTTCCCCGCTATTACTCCTTCCTCCCCTCCCTCCTACGAAGTCTTGAAACATTGTTTATGTGTACTGTATATTACTATGCTCTGGTATCTGATGTATATTTTAACGCAACGATCCTGAATGTAAAGCGCTCTGATACCCTCTTGGGTAAAGTTTGCGCTATATAAAACTTTATAAATAAATAAATAAAATCTATCTATCATCATATATATATATACATATATGAATATATACATTTATATATATTATGCACACACACATACTAGATGTACAGTGGAACATTACTCCCTTGCCTTATGTCACATGGTGTTAAATAACACTGTTGTTCCATTTGCCCTCACTGGGGCTGTACTTCAGAATGCCCTTTTCCTAAATTAGCAGGTTAAAATTATGGAGAGCTAATCCAGAATGTGTACCATTTCAACTGGGCAGCAATATGTCCATAGAGAATGGGAATCAAGAAGGGGAGGGAAGAGAGAGATCGGTCTTAGAGCAGGACAAATAAGGATGTGTGTCAAGGAAGAAACAGGCATAGCAGCAAAGATGTATTTTATTAATTTGCAGAACTGTGTGATAGATTGGCACTACCGAAAATTAGAATCCAATACATTTTACAACAAGCAGTAAAACTCGTTTCTATTTGCTATGCCAGGCAGAAACAGCTTCACAATTTGATATCTATATATCACTTTTGGATATGGAACTATGCAGAAATTCAATAAGAACTTTTCTGTGAGTCACATTCAAATATTAGTAGAAGAGTATTTAGTCTGTGGAGCATCTTACTGATATTAAAGTGAACCCATGTTTGTGAACTCAACTGTCTATGAGGCCAGCGGCCTGAGTGCTACCCAAAACTGCCCAAAATCGATGTATTTGTGAAAAAGGCAATGTTCAGGTAAAAAACATCCCACCAGTCAAGATGTCGAAACATGGATTAACTATATATGTTATGTATTTTAACAAGGCTCAAAATAAATGGTGTTATAACCGCATTTGAAAACTTAGGATATTTGGAGCCAAAGATTCTGCAGAAATGTTTGAAATGTAGAAAGTTCAGATCTGTTTTTCTTTGAACCAGGATTTCTTAAAGACTGATCTATTAGGGTGCATTAGGTCAGACTCCAGGCCTGTTCAGGAAGAGGACAACAAGTCTGCTTGGTGCTTGGTGCTAGTAGGATTACGTTTTTATCTTAGTTAGACAGTAGACGAACGTCATGTTGGATGTGTTCAAGTCAGTAAAGAATAGAAGCTTGCAAAAAGCTTGATTTTTCTACATAAATCACAATAAACTACACTCAAGCCTATCGCAGAGCACCAGCATGCATACTGAATCTACAAAATGTGATGCTGAGGGTATAGTGATTGTGCCTTTATTTCCCCCAGGTATGCATTCACTAAGACCAGCGGACAGGCAACAATCGTTTCCTTAAAAAACCCTAATGCAGACATGGGGCAAACAGTTGGATTCAGCAACTTGGATCTTGCTAAAATCAACCGGCTATATAACTGTGGTAAGTAGCAGTTTTCTGTGATTAAATTGGATATTTGTGATTTGCTCAATATTCTTCTTCACCTATGGCATCCCAGGGTCATTCCTACTGCTCCTAGGCGGTATCCACCCATCCCGGAGATTAAATAAATACCAGCATTCTCATTTACTATGCCTCACTACCATCATAGATCACCATCATTCCCTTTATGTGATTTCTGTATCCTCTTCTCTTTGTAGTCACACCTTAACTAAACATTCTCCATGCCTTCTAATCTCATCTAAACATCCTCTGCTGCATGTAATTTAATATCACTTCCTTTCATGTGATCACAGAATCTTCCTTTATGTGAACCCAACTTCCACTGTTTCATGTGCTCCCAATATCATCTTGGCCAGTCTGTCTACATTATTCTCTCCAAAGTGAACCCAGTATCACCATCTCCACTTTATATCAGAATCTTTCGCGTGCATTTACTCCTTCACAAGATTCTAACATCGACTGATTCATGTGATCGTAGCATCATCTCCCTTCATGTGATCCTACCATTTTCTCCTTCATGTGATCATAGCATCCTCTCTCTTCATATGATCCCATATTCCCTTGTTCATGTGATCATAGCATCTTGTCCCTTCATATGATCCCAGAAATCTCTCTTTCATGTGATAATAGCATCTCCTACCTTCATGTGATGAAAGCAGTCTCTCATTTATGGGAGGTCATCATCCCCGTCTCTTGTGGATCCTTTCATCTGATCTCATCATATGCTCCTCCAGGCAATCCTGTATCACTTTCTTTCATGTGGTCGCAGAACCCTCCTTAATATGATCCCACTTCTGCTGTGAATTACCTCTGTATTCTCTCCTCTGTTCATTCCCAGCATTACATTGTTGAAGCGATGCCAACACATTCTGCTCGCTGTGCTGTATGTGATCCCAGCGTCCAGTCCTGAGAACTGAGACCAGTATCTTCTCCATGTGATCTCGCTATCCCATTCTCGGTATTTGTCCCAGAATCCTCTACTTCATATGATCTCTCTTTATCATAGAATTCTCTTCACTTATCCTCTCTTTTGTGGGACCACGTCATGGTGTTCTCCATGTGTGTCAAGAGCCCATCCTTTACTCAAAGTGATCCCATAATCTAATTTCAGTATCCCGCACTCCAGTTGACCCTGACATTCTCTCATCCTCGTGAACTAAGCTTCCTCTCTTCTTGTGTTATCCTTGCAGCCTCTCTTCCCAGCAGTGTCCGTAATCTCTTTTCTAGTGATCCTACACCTTCTCCACTCTCCTTTACATGTTACTTGAGGAACCTTTTCCCCACGTGATTACAGTGTCCTCTTCTCCTTGTGCACCGTGTGAGGTGAGCATCATCTCCTCCATGTGATTGCACCATCCTGTCCTCCATGTGATCCCAGCAGATTGTTCTTTAAGTAGCCTCAGAATATTCTCCTCCATGGGCTCTCAGCAGCATGTTCTCCATATGATCCCAGCATCCTTTCCACCATGCTACTTGAGTTCCCGTTCTGCACGTGATCCCAACATCCTCTCTTCCATGTGATTCCAGCTTTGTGGTCTGCATTTGATCTAACCATCCTGTCCGTTGTTTCTGTTCTCTGTGTTATCCCAGCAACATCTCCTGCTTGTGATCTCAGGATCCTTCTCACCAGGTGATCCCAACATCCCAAACTGCACATTACCCCATCATATAGCCCTCAGATTGTTTCCAATAATTTTCTCTGCTCATGTGATCTGAATATTTTCTCCTTCCATTTTATCGCAGTATTTTCTTTTATCATAAGACGTGATCGTTTTGCCCTTCTAGTGGTCTCAACATTCTCTCCTACCACTTGTTCGCAGCACCGTCCACTCCTTGTGACATCAACACTCTCTTCTGTCAGTACTGCTAGTGCTGTGTCCCCCAACTTAGGCCTTTTATCAGAGTTTCCTCTGCGTTGCTACAGAGTGTAGGTGCTGCTGCTGCCCTGATATTGATGATAGTGTTATCATGGTCTCTATCTGAAATACCTACATCAGGAAAATGTAAGTGTTAATTGTCCCATGTGTTTTACTGCTTTTTCCAGTAATTGAGGCCTGCTCTCTAAAGGCCCCTTTTTTCTTGATTTGCCTTTTCAGATATGTGCAGCACAATCTCGAGGGTGGGCTTTGGATTTCTGAACTCTACCAATTACCCTTCACAGTACCCAAGCAATACTGACTGTTCTTATCTGATTCGAGTTAATGCTGCAAAGGTAAGTCTGCAGTAAGTTCTTTCTTGGTTAATTGTGTTTGACCATTAAACTCGCAGACGGTGGAGGTTTGCACCTTTAATATGAAAGACTCCCTTGATATAGAAGACTCAAGGACAGTGTCCTGATGCCAAGCCCCTTCTCTACCTTGTCTTCCAGATTTTGCTCACATTTAATGCCTTCGATATTGAATCCTCTCCAAACTGTGAGTCTGATTATGTCAGGGTTTATGATGGGATGACCAAAGACTCCCCTGTCTTACTCAACAAAGCCTGTGGGAGGGGAAGTGTGCCCCCAGTGGTGTCTTCAACAAATGTCATGCTGCTGCAGTTTGTTACCAATGGAGCCATCTCCGCCAGCGGGTTTAATGCCTACTACCAGAACGGTAGGAGACTTTCTGTTTTTTATCTCATAGTCACTAGGTGATCGAGTGCTTGAATGGAAAACTAGCTCATGCCACCTTCATAGACTAATATTTGAATCACTTTAAAACACATTGTGATAGCATTGGCCCTATCTAATTCTTCATACAATGTTTTTATTGAAAGAACAGATACATGTAATAAAAAAGGAGTGAAACGATCATCGAGGCAAAGTGCCCATCCAGGATAAGCTATCACTATGAGACTATGAGACATGATGGAATTTACATGTATGGAATTTATATGTGTATGCTATTATCATGGGTCTGAAAGAAAACACCAGACCAGTGGTTTTACGTATAGGTTCCTAAGGCGCCAATCAGATTATCTCACTAGTAATATGGTGCAGTTAGTATTCAAAGAACGGTGCTACGGGGTAAAGGGAACCCCAACTCCCTCTCAATTAGGCAAGGGCCTATACATAAGCACATACACTCACTAGGACACGTCAAAATTCAAATTCTTTTCAAATTCTTGTATTCAAAAATTAATTGCGTCAATATCATCGGGTTGTTTCTTGTGAAGGTTTATTCTCGAACTCTCACAGCCAACACGTGTTTCGTCGTATTGGGAATGTAACCCACGACTTTCTCAAGGCTCTTTGGAGTAAAGTGGTCGTTTATATTTTGCGGTGATACTTCCAACCCGCAGTGGGTATCTGTAAGGGACGATTACGGCGTCAAAGTAAAATTTCAGCGAGTGAAGTTACGGAGTACGACTTCTTATTGTTCGTATTCATGTGCAGGGCTTTCGCCATTCATACGTATAAAGAAGTGTCCCCAGTCCTTCCGTACGATACCAGATCACCTTGGAATTACATAAATATTGCCACTTTGGAGTTCATAATAGAAAATCTCACTCAATCTGAAATGTTTGTAAACAATATTCAAGACACAACATATATGTCAGACAGTAGATTTGTCAATGGTATTCTGACATGCTACCCTTATAGTGAGTATACCATGCCTGCCACTGCTGTCACCAAGCAGCACGATGCAGCCTGTACTCCTGTTAAAAAATTGGTTAGGTGGGAATGAATGGATAAATAAATAATGTCACTTCTTACAAGCACTTGTGAATCATACTGCTTATTGGGAGAGTGTTTGGAACAAACCGGTGGAGCTGGAACATAGCTGGTGGTTGCACATAGAGGTATCTGGATGTTTGATGGTGTGTCTCTCTTTGTTTTCCAGTCGTTTGTGCCCATGCGTACAGCACTTCACCAGGTACCGTCACATCAGAAAACTATCCTCAGAACTACCCAGCCAGTTTAGACTGTGCCTACTACATCTCTGCCCCATCAGGGAACAAGGTCAGTAGCGCAACACACTCTTTACTTTTGCACTGGAAGAGTCAATTGGTAGAAGATTGGGATGACACAACATTACTCCTGAATAAGACTCCTCTTCTCTTTTGTGTCTCATATTGTAGATTTCATTGACGTTCACTTCCTTTGACTTGGAGCCCAGCGTGACCACCTGCCGCGCAGACTACCTGGTCATCTTCAACGGCCCTACAAACAAGGACCCACTGATTGGACGATATTGTGGATCAGGTCCAGTCCCATCAGTAGTGTCCAGTGGGAACTCATTGCTTCTCCAGTTCCACAGTGACAGTTCAGACCAGAAGAAAGGCTTCCAGGCTACCTACACCTTCGGTAAGTGCTAAATGCTTTGGTGTGCTAAGTTGTGTTGAGTTCTGGTATGTTGTATTGTATTGTGTGGTACTTTATTACACGTTTCATGTAAGAATGTTTTCCGGAACATTTGGAACTTAAAGAAAAACAGGCCAAGCTAACCACAAATGGCCACAGAAGCTGCTCAGGTACTAACCATGAATTCAATTTACTAGTTGGGTGACTCTACCGAACAATTTTCATTCTTTGGTAACCCACAAAATAAAATACAACGATTGATGTTTGATAAATAATGTGACAAGAATCACTGGTGCAAAATCACACAGCTAAACTTGCCTTTACAATAGAAGGTTTGAGCAAAAGAAACTCACCTTAAAGTCCCTATACCATGTTTCAAGTAGGGTTTAAAATCAAATCGAAAGAACTCCACCACTCACAAAAAATATTTTAGCACAAAGGACAATGATACTTGCAAACGATGGACTACCACTGCGTAGCAACTCCTTTTAGGCATCTCACAAAAAAACCTTTGAACTAGATCTCTGATGACAAAAGGACAGGACAGGGTCTTCAAGGAGCATGCCTCAAGGCAATGGGACATGTTCAACCATCCATGAGAACCATAAACCATGATCGAGGATCCATCATATCCTTCCTGGCCTTAGTTGCTCACCTCTGGCTACTGTCCATTACTTCTAGGTGAAGGCTTGAAGCACCATAATGTGATTGTGAAACAGTGTGAGAGCCATGCATAACCATCACTGAAGTGACTGTGGCACTTCTTTGCATTCCTTCTCTCATACCCTCAACTCATACTCACTATCATGTTCCAATCTTTATCACGACTCCGCTACAATTAAAAGACCACTTTATAGTCACAAAGATAGCCATCTTGCAGATGAAAAGTTTACCTACAACTGAAATGCTCTTATCTAAACTTGGCCACAGATACTTGGAACTACAAATCACTATGACGACTCTGGAAGGGTTTCAGTTTACTGAGGTGGGAAAAAAAGGAAAGAAAAAACACCTCCCACTAGGGAATGTTGTCTAGACACAACACTGTAGCAACTTAATATTTATTCCCAAACCAATAAAATGTCAACATGAATTTTACTATTATGATGCAATGCAAATGTTAAGACACTACGATGCAATACTTCAGTTGCACCTCTAGCACCGGCTGGTGCTTCGGACACACTCTTGTCCTATTCCAAAGCAAGATGTCTTGCATTTATTTACAGAAGAGCTCCCACTGCCCTCACATATCTCATTAGGTCCAGAGAGAACCTCATTGGATGTTAGTCAGAAGTAGCCACCTGGATGCAAGTGCACTGTTTAAAGCTTAATACAGGAAAGACGAAGGGGCATATTATCAAGCATATATCGCCGCTTTAGCAGCCGTTTTCGGCCGAAAAGGGGCGATAGAGCCATACCAGTATGAGTAAGGACATGCTAGCACATGTTTCCTTGTCTAAGCTCCGGTTTCCTTACGCCTTGCATCGCATCTGTAATAAGATGCAAAGTAGGCGTTCCCTAGCAAACAACATTAAATATATCGCTATGTGGCCTTCGGGTATTTACAAGCTCGCCCAGGACAAATATAGCGATATTGAAAGCCACGCTAACTGCGTTTATCACCGGTATTTTACATCTGTGAAAATCCTGACTTGACTATCTTTTGCATGGGAGGTGGATTGTACTGCAAAATCCACATTTCCCATCACTAAGGATTCCTCTATTGATGCAGGTTTATCACTGGATTCACAGCGATAAACCTGCATTTCGCCACTATCGCCGGATTTTTCATCGCTGTGGAGATAAGCATTGTAAATAACTCAATATCTCGGCGATCAAATCTGGCAATAGCCGGCGTTAAACAAAATCTTGCTACGCGCGCTCTGCAATATTTATCACTGAACGTTGATGATATGCCCCGGAGATCTTACTGTTTGGCGCAGCTTGTAGTATATGGGACGATTTGTGACAGCCTTTAACCACGGCGACTGTACCAGAACCAAGGAAAGCCGCAAAGAATCTGTGATTCTTGATTTTCCTTTCTCTTGGTTTTGGAGTTTCCCTTTCCATGCAGGACCAGGTAAATGCTAACTGTGGCAAATGTTTTGGTCTCCATACACATTTTTGTAATATATTTCGCTGGATTCCAGTGGAATGATGAAGGACAGACATCCAGGCACTGATTATAAATAAGCTGGATTATGACAATGCTCTATCTTTTGGAATGGCTGATTTTATATTTCAGTGTCTGCAGTCCATTCAAAATGCAGCAGCCAGACTAATCTGTAACTTTGGAGACACATGCAGCAGGCTCCTGAACCCCTGTCGGCTCTCCCTCTCCTTGCCCCAATATTAGCATGTCTCATTCACAAAGTGCAAGCACCTGTTATGGTCAGGTTCTACTTTGTGAGTGGATACCTCTCCTTTGTAGTGCACATTGTGATTACACAGCACTGATACATGTCCTTCCATCAGTGGTGGCTCCTCCGCTATGACGGAGGAGCATCGCCTCACTGCTTTCTCGCAGTGCGAGAAGCAAAAACATAAAATGGTAACAACTTTTAGTTATTACCATTTTATGTTTTTTTATGGTGGGCGGGTGGGTGGGGCTGCTCTGCTCTCAGAGCAGGACAGGGGAGGAGTGGTTTGCCAACTCCTGAGTGAGCAATGACTGTTTGGGCGGGCCTCTCGGGCCACTCAAAACAGTCATGCGCACTTCCCAGTTCTCCATGCAGGCTGTATTGCAGCCTGCAAGAGAAAATGCCCACCCCTCCAGCCCCTTGGTGAGCGCCGTGTCGCCGCACTCAGACCAATCACAATGCTCCATAGAGCATTGTGATTGGCTTAGGGGTGGGAGCCTGGCTGCCTGCTTCCTGTTCCGACCTCTAGTGGGACACAATTGAGCAGAAAAGAAGACGGTGGACCAGGCGGTGGTAAGGTAAGTTTTATTCATTCTTTTTTTTATGCAGCCCGCATCTACCCCGCCCTCCAGTGCATGCCCTTCCCCACACACAAGCCGTTCCAGCCGGCCCAGCCTTCCATCATGTCCCCGTCATGTTTCTTTCATGCCACTTCCTTCTTGCGAATCACATGGATTCACACTATGGGCATTGTAATTCACAAACCAATTTGCTAAATCATGTAGTCCCAGTATCTTGAGGTATTTAATTTCCGATGTTGAGCTCTATCAATATCAGGAAGCGTCTGAATACCCTCTCAGGTGATTAGATAGCTATACAAATCAATATTATATAACATAACATGAAATATACGGAAGAAGTTCCACTGTAGATAAAGTGCACAAAGCTCCCAGGGTCCAGTTAGCAGGGTTCTTGAGTGAGTATGTTGGGTACTAGTCCCTTACACGTTTTTGGAGCATAGGTAGCTTTTCATGTAATGTTCCACGAAGCCAGCTCTTACAGTGCACCGACAGGAGCAACCCTTCACCACTTAGTTTTGCTTTAATTCTGCCTACATTGGATCATTGATCGTTAACTTGGACTGAACAATGTTATCTATTTACTTTACCTCTCCATCGCTGGATAAACTCAGCATTCTTTCTAGTCAGTCTACATCAGCCATTTCCTTCTCCACCAAATTACTTCACCTGTCATGAGACACCGGAAAGTGAGGACTAAAAAGCATAGATCGAGGCTAGGAGGGTTATAATACTGACTATAGGCGCTAGAAGAGTATCACTGAAATTAGTAGTAGAAGAGCATAAATCACTGAGTGTAGAGTTGAGGGTCATATAATAGAATATAGAAGAGGGTTTTAACACTGAGTCTAGAATTAAGACATTTGTTGCCCTGAGACTAGAACTCAGAGGAACATAGTACTGGGTCGAGAAATGAAAAAGTTATAGCACAAATTCTAGAATTGAGGATGTAGCACAAAGTCTAAAAATAAAAGGATTATAGTAGCACATCTAGAAATAAGAGGGCAGTCGCTCTCTCTAAATCTAAAGATCAAGAGTTTTAGCTCCAAGTCTACCATTAAGATGGCTGTTACATGGAGTCTATAGTCTAAAAACTCACTACCAGTCACATGACACATTGCAGTGCTTTATATCCCACCCTGCACCTCACATATTCAGCTGCCTGACCTAAAAGCCTCTAAGGGTCACCTTAGTAGTTTTAACTGCACACTTGTGTTTACCGGTTCCAGGAGGGTCTTTGCTGCACCTGGTATTTAGGAGCTACGTATAACTTCAGTCTGTGCCTGACTGGGCAAGGAATCAGCCCCTTACAACTCCAGTGCTTGTTGACATACCCTGGCCCAACTGCAAACAGCCTAGATCAGCTAGTGAATCTATTTTTCTTAAAATGTGGTCGAACGGCAAACATCATGGCTGCAAAGAAGCAGTTTCCCCATCAGTGAAGTTCTGGCAAGGGGAAGAACCTGGGGGTCTGTAGACACCAGCTTTACTGAAGTGGAGGAAAGGAGTCCTTCTTCAGGCTGGAATGGGTCAAGACAACCTTCTTACACATGCAACACTCTCATATGTGAGCTGTGGTGTTCAGATACATCCACTCAGCAGAAATCAGTCAAATAACTGTGGACAGCCTTTAATCATCATAAGCCTAATGACTTGAATGTTGCATAAATCTGAACTGATCGGGAGGAAACAATGTTTTATGTCAAATAGATCTAAACCTGTACGTACGTGACTAGCTCTCTGACCACAATTATGAACCCTCTCCGGTAAGGTGTACCCCTGACCAACTCCACAACTGACATTTCTCTCCCTCTCTATTATTGCAGTGTAAGCCTAAGAAGAGATGCTGCACACATTGACTCAGAGAAGAATCTACCAGAGCCTCCATCTCAAAAGAAGAAGCCCCTACATTATTTTATGTTACATCGTCTGACACGTCACATAGTTTTGACTTTTCATCCTGGTGTTGTGAATAGAGGCCCTCATTTAGAGTTTGTTAGAAGGGACACTTGATCAAAAGAATTGGTGGATATTCCATCCGTCAAAACCTGAGTTTCCAGGCTCTATATAGAGTCCTAGAACTGCCATGTTTCCATTGGTGGACCGCCCACTGGCTCCCCAAGCAGAAACCTTGACCAGATGGAAAATAGGCCATTTCTTAAAGTGTCTCAAACTGTCCACTCTTCATTTAGGGTGATCATTCTAGTCTCAGAGATGAAACCAAGGACATGACCTCAACATCCCAGAGTGCTTTGTTTTTCAAAAAGAAGAGCTTGCTTTCGGAGTTTGTTTTTGAAGAGCAAATATATTTTCCTAGCAGTTGCATTGGATGGGACACACTCAGCAGAGCATCTCAGCAGAGTGTCAGTGCCTTCAATAGAGCAACAGCAAGGGGAAACAAGCCTCTAGTGGTTTGATAATGTGTGCTGTTGTGCTATTCCTCTTTTGTAGAGCTCTGATCACCCAGCTTGAGTTATGGAGCCCTGGCCTGAAATGTATACTCTGCTTCACTGTAATACATGAGTTTGAGAAAGGAATATCCAAATAAAGTTACATTGACATGTGAAATAAGACTAGTTGAACTATGTTTTCAGAATACACAATACAAATTACGTATCATGTCCTATAAAGGGGAGGGTAGCAGGGAGGAGGGTTTAAGAGTCTGGCAGCTTCCCAGGGTGCCAGCAGAAAGGGCTCCAGATTACTCACATAAGGATCTACATTTGAGTCTCTTGTCCTATGATTGTTGGCCTTGTGTTATAGCTGCCGTGGAGTGGTGAGTGAGGCTGAGGGAATGCATGTTGTCTGATGTGTTTGTTTGGGTTACTCAACTCACACCAGGGTGTAGGAAGGGGAGAGCTGTACCGATGGGCTAATCTACAGTAGTGTTAGACCTAGTAGTGTGGCAGGCTGATTCAACCCCTCATGGCCTGGAGGGGTTCAGACAGACTATGAACACTAATAGGTTCCCCAGCTATGTTCTTTTCATGCCATTTTTTCTGTAGCGTTCTGCCTATGGAAGCATAGATACATGGGGACGTGAAGTAAAGCTACTCTCTTCTCAGTAGAGCTCGGGTGTCATTTGGTAAAACACACAAGAAAAAGCACAGCCCAATTTGTTACTGCCGTACAGTAGTATAACAACACAAATGCAGTTTGAAGCTACTTCACACAGTTATTCCTAAGCCAATCCACAACTCAGCATTAGCACAAAGTGCATGCATGCAGCACACATGCAGAAAATAATAGCATAATGTGCATTTGTAAAGAGCACACTCACCCAAGGGTATCTTGGTGCTGAATGGCAGATGTTTATTGTTACCCAACTAATGATACTCATTTATAGACCTCAGAAGAGATAGGAAGGGCTGAGTGGACCTGCTAGGAACTTGTGCCCAAGATGTTGAACAAAGGCTCGCATTGGTCCACCAAGCCACCAGACACGGCTCTGCCTCCCTATTACCAGGCAACTTGTAAAGAAGAATATTTTAAAGATACAAAAAGCAGGATATATTTAATCTTATCTCCCCTTAATCAAAATGTTTCAATTAAACAGTCTTTTAACCTGGAAGGAATACCCACATTGTGAGATTCGTTACTCATACCTACAACAATCAACCTACATACATCCCGTTTCTCTGATTTTGGGTACCGAAGTGTAACCACATTACCATGAATATTTTGCCCAGATACATTATTCCTGGATATGCTGTCACTAGCACAGCTCAATACTCTTGTGCTGGTATGATAACAGCTTACACAACTGCGTATGTGAGCAGTGTTTAGGGCGCTACATGATCAGGGTCCTGTCCCACTACAAGAGCTTTTCTCCTGGTACTCTACCTCCAGAACGTTGTGCTCCTCATCCGCACATTTGGTTACAATCCCTAAGATTCAGAGGATACGGAGGGGAGGCCGCTCCTTTGGATATACTGCGGCCAAACTCTGGAACTCTCTGCCAATGACCCAAAGGAGCACGGGGGAATTCTCTTCATTTAAAAAAGGGCTGAAGTCCCACCTATTCCCCAGGGCAGTGTAGTCATGTGTTCTGTATTGGTCTGTATAAGTCAAAGCGCCAGGATACCCTTTGGGTGACAGTCTGCGCAACACAAGTACGCAATACATACAATACATACAAGACATGGACTCATTTTGCTCGCAATGCATTACAGTACTGTTCAATTTCCAGATGTGTAGCAGACCCACGCACTCCTACCTCAGTATGAAACAGCTGTTTTCTGTCACAGCCCTTGCCCAGAAATGATAAGCAGTACCGGGCCAAAGCCCATTTCTCTTTGCTTGACTGACTGACCCTTCTCTTTGCCATTACTGAACCGACTGAACTGATTTGCAGCAAGCCTGGGGGACCTCTGGCCCGATAAGTCAGTTGCAAAGCCTATCCAAGGCATGGTCAGCACCTGGGCTTGTCCTTGTCCTACCATCTGCCTCCCTATTTCATCTCATATTGATAAAGTTTGATACTATTAAATGAGACACAATAAGTATGGCGATAAGTGGCTCATTTCAATTCAGATGCAGACCTTTTAGCTTACATTGTAAACATTCCTATAAACATGGCAGCTACCATAACATATGTCAGCCTGACTAGGAGAGGGCATGATGCTCACACTTCTGCAGGTGTCTAGACTTCACACGCACTAATAGAAAGAGCTATGAGTGTCTGCAGGGAAACCCATGATGAAAAGACAAGAGATTTCATGGGTACTGTCACAGTGTTCATGACAAGCAGCAGTCAGTGCTTCATCACACTGATGGGACACCTTGATCATATCAGGGCGTGAATAAATAAACAGATCTCATCCTTTCTACACAGATGTTTTGAATAGCTTCAGTACTGACTGCTTGAGAAGCACTCTTCTGCTAGTCTTTACAATGACGTAAATCCTCCTGACATGGCACATATCAGTGTTCCTCGATTGACCACCCCTTGGCTGTCACTATATTCAAGGTATTTATCAGCGGTCTGACAGCCTAAACGAGGGGTGATATTTCTGTGGGTGGTGGGCTTCTACCCAAGGTGGAATATAGCTTGCTGTGGTTGGTCATGGTGGGATATGTGGCACATATGGGGAGTAGGTAAAAAAAGGGAAAGCCAACTAGCCACATGTCAGCAAAGCAAAGGATGTTATTGGCAGCATTTCAAAGAACTCTTGTTCTCTGTAATAGCTGAGTTAAAGGGCCTAACCTAGATAAAGTATTAAGGGGTTAAACTAAGCTAGAAGAGACATTTAGGTACATATATACAAGCACCTATCACCACCACAATGTCTCTTTTAGTGACGTTGTGATGGTGCTAGGAGTTTCTCCTCATTCACAAGGCAGTGTTAAGCCATTTAATGTGGCTTAACACTGCCTTGTAAAAGGCCTCCTTTCATGCTACACTTAGCGTGAAACTGTCAGACAATGGGTGGTGTGGTGGGCGTTCCACCGCACCACCCATTGATTTTGAGGCTGTTCCCTATTTACAATAGTAGCGTATATAGGAGGGTGCACCAAAAAAAAGACCAGGAAAAACCTGGTATTAACCAGTTTACCGTGGCGGACATTCCATCTTAGTGCAGGAGTTCTATGCAGTGGGCAGTGCTGCATCAGCCGTTGGTTGTGCGCAACACGCCGACGCGAGCACGGAACGGGTTAACAGGCACAACGAGGAGTAATGCTTTATTTCTGCTTGTTTTTGCTGTTTCTATGTGTGCTGCCTTTGGCCAATGATTGTTTATGTGCAGGAAGGTTCTCCTTCCTGCACATAAACAATAAAAATCACTTTAAAAAATGCTGTTTTGCAACTTCTATGTGTGCTGCATTAAGCAGAACACATAGAAGTTACAAAACTGCATTTCAAGATTGTTTATGTGCAGGGAGTGGGACCATCCTGCAGATTAAAAATATTCCCTTCAACACAGGCACCCTTGCACTATGGTGCAAGGGAGCCTGCATTGGCGCTAGGCAGCTAAACTTAGCACCAGCGCTGGGGGAATCGCAGGGCTGTACCATATTCTAGTAAATATGGTTCAGCCCTGCGTTTCTGAAATGATGAAGCATGTGGTTAGCCTTCTTGGCTTCATAACTCACTTAATCACTTTCTTGTAAATATGCCAGTTGTTTTTTGAGGAAATTAAGGACTTTTAGGCTGATATATTTTGTCTCCTAGAGATGCATCTATGCTATAAAGAACAAGGTTTTGTAAAGCAAGTATGATATCATGTATTTACCAGTGACGTAACAATAGCCCCCACAGTTTTAGGGCCCCTCACCCCAGCAGTATGCATGGTGGGCCTGAGAGCTCCTGACTGGATACAGTGAGTTGGGGGGTTGGCGAGGGGCTCAATTTTCGCTACACCACGGGTGTTGACCTCTACTGGTCAGCTGGTTTATATAGAAGGGGGGGCACTATACTTGCACAGCTTGGCTCCAGGCAAGTTTTACGTGCCTCATTTAAGACTAGAGGAAGATGGTCTATAGTTCATTTGCAACAAGGGTTCATTTGTTTACTGTTTGCTTTGTTTATGATGCAAATTCTGATGACCCCTCCCTGTTTGGTACATGATCATTCGTTTTCGCCAGCTGGGTTCGATTACGCATTATCTGTGAGTATTTTAATTACTCCCTAGATAGTTGGAAGGGCATGGTCTACCTTCCCTCTTTGTCTCAGATAAGAGAAGTGAGAGCACCATTTTAAGACTAGCTGAGGATTTCATATAGCTTAACTTACCACTGTGTAGGTGTTATATCCCTTCTTTCAGTCTTCTTTAGTTTATATATGTCCTAATGTTAATCTTATACATATATTGTGTTTTCCTTTAAGTTGTACTGCTTTAGGCTATTCCTATCTATGTCATCGTTGCTTAGCAATATTGGAATGCTGGGGCTCTTGCTGCTCAATTGAGACTGGAGCTTGACTGAGTGCCACTCTGGCAGTTTGAGAGCTGTTCTTGTTCTTATGAATAAATCTTATTTAACCTATTGGACTGGATCTATCTTCATTGGATGCAACATAAATTTGGCGACAAGGTGGTCAAGTCAGCCCTCTTTGGCCCCACATCCAACTAAAGACTTTCAAATTTTTCAAGATTTACCTACAACTGCCAGACTACAGTGCCCTTTCTGAATTGCTTCATTTGATCCGGCTTGAAGAGTCTTCCAAGATAAATGAATCCAAGACTAAGATAAGTCATCAAGATATGTTACTTTTCTACTTTCTTTTGCGAGCTATACTGCATTGGTCTGTCTATCCTTCTCTTTTCAATAGACAACTATTTTAATCTCCATGCAAGCTCATAGATCTTGAACCCTTATTCAAATTTTGATTTATTTTACACCTTAGTCTTATACTCATACGATTTCATCTTCATTTTTAACTCTGCTGGACTCTCGTTGTGTTTGCTGCAAGGAATGGATTGATCGAATGATTTTTTGAAGAAATACAACTTTCTGTGAAAAAAAACTAAGCGACTGATTCCCATTGAGAGTACTGTTATGAGGATATCTGAGTCAGTTTTTTCACATTTTTCGATTTTGCCCAACTGATATTCTGACTTTGTTCTCATTGCTCGCTTTCATTCCTCGCAGCGACATTTGAAACCTTCATTCAACCCTTACCGGCTTTCCTCAGAACTCCCTGTCGTCCTTGCCGGTGCTCTCAGAACTTCTACACGCAGCCATTCTCTCCATCTCCCTTTCGTCTTCACGACTCTTCGTCATCACGCAACGCTGCTACGCTGCGTAACGTCACCGCCATTTTGTCTGTTACCTGGCAACCTCTATCAACACAATATCGCACAACTTTGATTACCTGATTCTTCTTTTCCGCACTCTCGCTGACGTGCACAGCTACGATTTTCAATCTCTATTACAGTTGCACGTTGTCTGGTTCACTTACTTCATAGTGCACTCGCTGATGTGCACAGCTACAGTTTCCTTGAACTTTACTTCGTTGCCTTCATGCTGATAGGCACAGCAACTACAATTGAACTTTACTTCGTTGCCTTCACGCTGATAGGCACAGCAACTACAATTGAACTTTACTTCGTTGCCTTCACGCTGATAGGCACAGCAACTACAATTGAAATTTACTTCATTGCCTTCACGCTGATAGGCACAGCAACTCTTATTACACATTCTTGGATATTTCTTCTCTGCCTTCACGCTGACAGGCACAGCTAAGTCAAACTTCACTTTATTATTTTTTATATTGTCTTTTGAATTTTCATTCTTTCTTGTTCTTTTTACTCTTTATTTCTCCATACTTACCTTTATTTTTGCCTTTCATTTCCTCATTATGGCAATGCAAACGGCTATTCTTCCTTCTTCTTTTCTTCCTGAACCAGGTTGTCCCAAAAAAAAATGGACTCAATGGTACAAGTCTTTCAACAGTTATATCATAGCGATTGATGCACTAAGTTTCCTCCTGTACGTAAAAATGCTATGTTGTATAATGCTTTAGGTGCAGAGGGTCAAAGGATTTTTGATCATCAACCCAAAATAGTACGCCCACCCTCTGATGATTGGAATGAATACACTGAAGCAGTTCTCAGATTGGAAAAACATTTTATTGATGAACCAAGCATTATTGTTGAAAGACACACATTTTATACTCGGAAACAAAGGGAATATGACAATGTTGATACCTTTTTGGCTGAATTGATAGTTTTAGCGGCTTCTTGTGAATTTGAAGGTCCTATTGATCAATATTTGAGAGATCAACTAGTTGTTAATTGTCATTCTAATGAAGTCCAAAAGTGAATTCTCTGTTGTAGAAATCCTTCACTTACTGAGACTTTGGAGATTGCAAGAGGTATTGAAAGATCAGTTTCAGCTTCGAAAGAACTTGGCAATAATAAACCTTCTATTTCAGAAACAGTTAACAAAATTTCTCAACAAACTTCACAATCTAATTCACAACGAGAAAAAGATAAAACTTCTAACAAATCTGAATGGAAAAAGTCTGACAAATCTCTTCAATGTTTTAGATGTGGTTCAAAATCTCATCTTGCTAATTCTCCAACTTGTCAGGCCTTAAAAATCAATGCACTAATTGTAAAAAAATTGGTCATTTTAATTCTGTTTGTAAATTTAAAGCTAAGACTATGTGTGTTGTAACTGAGAATCCTACTGAAGTAAATTTAGTAACTAGGGATAAATCTATAAACAAAATATTACTATCTGTGGACATGATTAATTCAAAACAAGATTCAGATAGTGGTGATCCTAAATGTGATGTCTTAATAGGAAAAGTTCCTCTCAATGTTACAGTTGATTCAAGCTCTCCAGTTACCATTATTCCAGATTCATTTTTCTTTAAAGAATGGGCTGGGATTGATTTATTACCACCTGACATACACACGGTGGCTTTCAACGATATTGAAATTGAAATGATGGGATATTTTATTGATAATATCACATTTGAAGATAGAACCATTGATGCTAAGATTTATGTTTCAAAAAAAGGTTACAAAATCCTAGGTTGGAAGGATCAAGGAAAATTTTAAATGATATTGAGACCAGGTACTGATAATCCCATTTCCTTGGATCGTTTTGAAAATGTTAATTCTGTTACTATTGATCCTTCTACATTAGACACTATTATGAACAAACATCAAGGGGTCTTTTATGATAAGTTAGGTTCAGTTATAGGTTTTGAACACAAAATAATACTTAAACCAGATGCCATTCCTGTAATCCATAAAGTTAGACATGTTCCCCTAAGCATCAAGGACAGACTTAAAACCCACCTTGACCAATTATGCACTGAGGGTGTGATTGAACAGATTGATTCATCACTATGGATTTCTCCAATTGTCGTTGTCCTTAAAAAGAATTGTGACGAAATTCGGCTCTGCATTGACCTTAGGTCTTTAAATAAGAACATACAGATTGCCTGTTTTCCTTTGCCTCGTATTCAGGATATGCTTGCTCAACTCAAGGGGACGAAAGTCTTTTCTACGATAGATTTAAGAGCGGCATACCATCAAATTGAGCTAAATGATGAGTCCAAGGATCTCACTGCTTTTAACACTCCATTTGGTCCTTTTAGATTCTTAAAATTACCCTTTGGCCTTGCGTCAGCGGCGCCGGTTTTTCAGAAATTAATGTCCCAACTCTTTGGCAATGTCAAGGATGTTTTGGCTTACCAAGACGACATATTAATTTCCACCAATACTGTTCAAGAACATCTTGTTAAATTAGATCAGGTTTTAGGTATTTTGAACAAACATGGCATGACTGTAAAAAAACAAAAGTGCTAATTTTTACTTGACAAAGTGGAATATTTAGGTCATGTTATTTCTCAAGAAGGCATTAGCCCTAAACAAGACCTGCTTAAGGCTATTCGAGAGTGTGCTCAACCGTCTAATAAGGATCAATTAAGGTCATTTTTAGGGTTGAGCGAATTTTATTCAAGATTTGTACAAAACTTTGCTCTAATCAGTGAACCTTTAAGACTATTAACCAGAAACAAAGTTAAATTTGTGTGGGGTAATGATCAAAATTCAGCTTTTGAAAAATTAAAAGACTTGATTATTTATGCTCCCGCACTTAAACCTTTTAAGGAAAATTTTACCACTTATATTACTGTTGATGCCAGCAACACTGGTATGGGTGCCATACTTAGTCAGTTGGACAATGGGAATGAGAACATTGTTGCGTTTGCTTCTAGGCAGCTTTCGTCTTCAGAAAAAAACTACAGTACTATAGAAAAGGAAGCCCTAGCTTGTGTATGGGGTGTCAAACACTTTTCTACTTATGTATGGGGCAAAGAATTTGTTCTTGTCTCTGATCACAAACCTCTCATTTTAATTTGGAATGACAAAGGTTTGTCATTCAATCAAGTTCGATAGTTCAAGTTCGTCTATTTTCTAAATTATATGATTTTAATTTTGTAATGAGACATATCCCTGGTGGGAAAAACTTTAAGGCAGATTTTTTATCAAGATGTCCTGTAAATACCTCAGAGGGTGATTCCATTCTTGATCAACCAAATTAGTTTGGTTGATGGCCTAAAGTTAACTGAAGGGGTCATCTCCAAATCTGACTGGTTACGAGCTTCAGAATGTGATATTTCTCAAATTCTTTTGAAGAAATTGATTTCTGATGGTTGGCCGAGAGAAAGTCAAATTGACAAGAACATGATTCCTTTCTCTAAATTTAAGGATGAATTGAGTCTTGAAGAAAAATCTTGTCATGAGAGGGTCTTTACTTATTCCTCCTATGTCTATTAGAGACAAAGTGATTGCTTTAGCTCACAAGGGACATGGAGGAATCACCAGTACAAAGACATGATTAAGACTACATTTCTGGTGGCCAGGCATGGATGTTTCCGTTGAAACTTTGTTGAACAACTGTGTTGAATGTTCTCATGCCGAAAAATCTTTACGCACGGTCAATTCTCCTTTGTCTCCAGTAAAGTTTCCGGAACATCCCTGGATGAAACTAGGCATAGATTTCTTGGGACCAATTGGTGGTCTAAACCAAGGTTTTAGGTTTATTTTAACTGTTGTGGACTATCATTCTAAATGGGTGTCTTTCAAATTCATGAAGGATCCCAATACTGAAAATGTGATCAGTTTTTTGACCAAATTATTTAGATCAGAGGGAATCCCTAGTTTTCTTATTTCGGATAAAGGTGTGCACTTTGTTTCACACAGCATGAGGGATTTTTTAAACAATCTTGGTATAAAACATCTAACTACTGCTTTATACAGTCCACAAGGCAATGGTTTAGTGGAAAGGGTGAACCGCATTTTAAAATATTCTGTCCAACTCACCATTTCTTTTGGCCAAATTGTACAAGATGTTGTGAGTGATAGAGTCTGGTCAACATAGCAGTGGCGGCTAGCTCCTTTCCATTAACAGTGGAACCAGTATCCCACTTGGTAGCTTGTTCAATTCCAATAACAGTGGAATCAGCTTCCCACTTGGTGTCCCACAGTCGAGGTTGAAATATTGGCACTAAGGGTACTGCCAAAAATAAGTTTTGATGCCAATGCATTCACAAACTCTGTAACCAAAATTCAGACACAAGTGAGCCCCTCTCAGGACATTCCAAACTCTCATACATTGGGAGAGCCTTTTCTCTCTAGAAGAGCAAAAAAAAACCAGAAAAACCTTTCCAAAAAACAGTGCCTTCAAAAATGACATCTGGGGATACTGGGTCTAAGTTCCTGTATTGGCCCAATCAAACAAAACGAAAAGCCAGTTAAACTATTTCTAATTTTTCATCATTGTTGTAAAATAAGCAAAAATGTGAGTATAACTAAATTTCCAGTTAACGGGCTGGGGCCATGACCAGGAAAAACAATTGTCTCCCAAATTAGAAACAACACAGAAGATCCAAAAAAAGCAATTACTAATAGCACAAACAAAGGCAACTCAGGTGACTCCACACTGATTTCCCTTCATACCACAGAAACGATAATGTCCTTGGGAGGAATGACACAAGAACAACAGTCTAGGCCAGGAAAACCGATTTCCAATCTAGGAAGCCTTCCCCCTTTACATGGAGTCCACCCTAGAATTGTCTTTCCTTTAGGTGGCTCACCTATGACGGTCAACCAAATTAAACACCTACAGGGTGCTCCCAAGGGAACCAAGAATAACCAAGCATGACATGAGAAACAGGTATAGAATAACTCGAAAAGGGGATTAAGATATTTAGGGATCCCACAAGAATCATTTCACACAACATAGTCTCTAAACAATAAGGCACATCAAAGTTGTCTCTAGTCAGTAAATCTTCTAAGGCGAATAAGCTCACATGGGAGATTAGCCGCAACACAAAGAAGGGACGGCCAACAATAATCAAGCACCAATGGCTGCTGCGCCCAAAGACATTCATTATACAGGCCCAACAGAAAGAGAAACTACAGGACTAGTCACCCAGCAACTAGGAGAACTAATACATTACAGCACCAAAAGAGTGGGGTGAATGGGGGGAGATAAGTCCATGGACGGCCTAGTATTTACCCCCACTACACGTCTAAAGGGCCAGCGCATGTCCTGGATAGAGGTAATCTTTTAAGATTATTTAAACATATACGATCCCTGAACCATCTTACTAATACGGAACGTCAAACAGTGAAATTTGCCCATATCCCCAGCTCAAGAGCACCTGAATCCACTATAACCAACTGGGACTCAGTAACAACTTGAAGCGCAATCCTCAATGATTTACATTATACTTACATGTAAAACACATATGCCTTTACCATTCATGCCTTTACAACGACATTTGTTGTAAAGGCATGCATGGAAAAAGCATACGAATTGTAATGCCAATGCCTTGCAATGGTTGAGTTATAACAACTACATTGTAATGTCAATGCGTTGTAACATCCACTTTGTAATGGATGTTTCCCGGTTTGCAGGAATCAGCCGTAGTACTGTATGCTGCCCTGGGTTAGCAGAAATCATCCACGGTAATGGTTGCTGACCTGGGGGCAGCAACAGCAGCGGCGGGCACAGGTAAACAAGGTGTGGAGAGGGGCGGTGGGAGGTCGACAGACGACGGAATAGATATAATTAAATAAATAAATGAAACCTATTCCACAACACCACCGCACCGCGCTTACCTGTGCCGGCCACTGCAGGCCAGCACTCACCAGCCATTGCATTGAATACTGACCTGGGGGCTGCCGCCATCAGCCATAGTATTGAATACTGCCCTGGGGACAGCAGCCACCAGTCATAGTACTGAATGCTGCCCTGGGGGGAGCATTCACCAGCTATAGTACTAAATGCTGCCATGTTATGTTATGTTATAGGAATGTGTTGAGTGTGAACAATTACCTAGAGGTGTCAAGGCATTAACTTGGTGTGAGAAAAAGATGGAAGCCCTGGTGATTCAACTTGTCAGAGGCATACTCTTATCAAAAGAGGTAGTACCTTGCACTTTAACTTACAAGCAGCTTGGGGGCATATTATCATGGCACCGAGATAAAATGATCGCCGCTTTAGCATCCGTTTTTGGGCAAAAAGCGGCGATAATTTTATTGCATTATCATCAAGGACACACTAGCGCGTGATTCCATGCCTCAGCGCCCATTTTCTAAACGCCAAGCATCGCAACGCTAATGATATGCAAAGGAGGCGTGCCTGACAAAACTACACATGAGAATATCGCTAACCGGGCTTCGCGATATTTACAACAATGTCCCGGCCACCGTAGCAATACACAAAATTCCACTGACTGCCCATTAACGCTGGATTTTAACGTCTGCTAAAATCCAGACTTGAAAAGCTAAGGAGTTAGCCTCTGGGGCATGGAGTAGGCTGGGCCTTGTTGTAACAGAAAACACAAAAATTGCCTAAACCATTCTCAATTTCAAAATATCAACTTGTAGATCAAACTCAAATTCCTTTAGTTTGACCCAGTACTTTTATTTGTACCCTTCAGATTTATAATTCTTTTTGTCCTCTCACATTTTTGGATGAAAAGGAAAAACTGTACATTCTATACATTTACACTAATATACAATACAAATTACAAACACTTATTTACATTCCACATAATTACTAAAGAAAAAGAAAAATCATACATCCTAAAAACAATACTTTATAGAAACAAACAATGTTTATTCATGCATTTGCATTCTAATGAGTGAATCTATATACAAAAATGAAAGACATAGTCAAAAAAGGAGCTAAGTCACCAAAAGGGGAGCCAATTTTAGAACTAGCAGATGATAGTTTACACTATCAATGACGTTACTCGCTCCTTCAGATGTGCCAACGCGTTTTAAATCCAGGGAAAACCAGTTCCCGGATTCTCATCAGGGCTTTGTCACTTTTGTGTATAAGATGTAAAAGTTTTATTTACATACTTGGTGCTTCTTCTCTCTCTAGAATTACACTGCTGTAGTTTAAAAGTGTGTTTATGTACCTGTGTGAATTAGGCAAAATGGGCCTTCTTGATTTGAAAGTAGGCTCAGATTACAATGTCTCAGTCCATATTTTGGCGGTGATGGTTAATTATATTCGTTAGGGATATTGGTTCCCTACAAAGGAAGAATATTTAATGTAAATGTAAAAACTAATTGTTTAACATGAAGTACTGAAAAAGAACTGAAAAAATTCTAAATCGTACCTCTGTTTGACAAGTTGAGGTCTCTTTTTGGGAAAAATGTTGTGCAAATCTTTATTTCAGATTGGACTCTACCAAAAAATGAAACCTTTTAGGACCACACTAATTACCAACTTAAAATATACTCATTTGCTAGACGCTGCGCGTGTCACATACCTTTTCAATGATGTGCAAGGCTGACACTAATCCTTTTCGTGAGCTTCTCAATAGAATGTTACTTTGTTATCCCGGCAGCTTCTGTGAATAAAGCTGGCAAGGGAAACAAAGAGGGGATACATTTGTAGCCATATGTAAACAGGGGCCTAAACGGTTAGACGCATTGTCCCGCACATATTCTTAAATGCGTACCTGATCGTGATTCTTGACTGGTAACAAATGCGGTGGCCGGCTCGGTGTCAATCTCAAACGATTCCTACTGCGCAACAATATTTGTTTAGCTCATTAATGAGGATAAGCGTGACCTTCACTATTATTCGCCACCTCAAAAAAAAAGGGGGGGTAAAGTGGATGAAATGACACATTACCTTCGCTCCAGCTACAGGGCAGCACGAATTTCGCTCGACCGCAGCCTCGGCCATCTTGGAAACAGTGAATAAACTTTCTCTTACTACATTAGAGGAGTGTGGGACAGGTAGTGTCCGAGTGTAGCGATGTTAACAGGAAAACATGGCATGTAATGTAATGGTTTAATTATGTGTACATCGACCCACAAAATGTATTTTGAATAACATTTAAGAAGACGAAGGTGCAGAGCTCTATTTTACAATCTAGATATTTCTGACAAACTATTAAGTCCTGTCTGCGTACTGTTAAATTTCAAAATTAAGTATACTTCCTTTTGCAACCGCACTCTGTCTGCATCAGCGGGGCGCTTTGTTTGATTCACAGTGAATAAAATTGACCATTTGTAGTCATTTTCACCATGTGCTTTTCCAACCAAATGTTCATTAGGAAAAATGAAGGCCAATGCACTCATTTTTGTAAACAGCTGGGGTATTTAAATTAAGAGCTTCGCCAGCACAGCAGGACTCCAGAGATGAGGGCATTTCCACTAGCATCTGATTGCGCTTTTGTGTATAATGAGATCTTTGACTTACTGGGTCTTTTCCTGATGTAGACCAGATTAAAAAGGTAGCTAATCGCATAAATCACATAGTAGAAAATGCAGTTAGTCAATTGTTTCAAGTTGCATTTAATGGGTGCCTATTGTAAATGTTTTGGTATTGATTGTTTGTGTGCACACCATGCAGTTTTGGCACGTGTAGTGGTCAATGGTTAGTGGTAAACTCCATGAGGCGGTGATAGATTGGCTGGTTTTGGGTTTGGGTATCCATGTGATGGCATGGGTGAAGTGGTCACCCAAGTTGTTACCTCTCTTTTTTAGGAAAATAGAGGTGGGTCCACAAAGCTGGATTGGGTACGTAAACCATTTAAATTTTTTCTTTTGATTATTTTACAGATTTTTTGCTTGCCCAGCAAAACATAGATACAAATGGTATTCGTTTGTTTCTGGGGCATCTGGCATGATCCATGGTGATGGTTGCTGCCCGGGGGCAGCACACACCAGACATAATACTGAATGCTGCCCTGTGGGCAGCTGTCGCTAGCCATAGTATTGAATACTACCTTGTGGGCAATTGTCGCTAGCCATAGTATTAAATACTGCCAATAGTATTTAATAGGGCAGCTATTAAAACAAGCATTGGCATTGCTAATAGGTCTCGCTTTTGGGACCTTATGTGTTCATCCTGAAGTTTTGGCTATGTTGTAGAGCATTGTGGCTGATGTGCATTGTGTTTAAAAGTTATAATAAAAAGTGTTAAGCATTTTTGTTACCTTTATAATAACTAAGACAACATTATATACAACTGAAGAACCTGATTAAAAAAATATTTTAATGTAAAAATGTCTTTTATTTTTTTGTACTTATGTGGCACAGCTGTATTATGTAGAGTGTAGTGGTTGCATTGAATAGAATGTTATTATGACGTATATTTCTGTTGTATTAAGTGGTATTACATTGCGTGTATTTATGTTGCATTGATTAGAGTGTAATTATGTGGTGTGTAATTATGTGGCCCTGAGTGGTATTATGTGGAGTGTATTTATGTTGCATTGAATAAAGTGTAATTGTGACGTGTGATTATGTGGTACTGAGTGGTATTTTGTGGCGTGTACTTATGTTGCATTGAGTAGAGTGTAATTATGTGATATGTAATTATGTGGTACTGAGTGGTGTTATGTAGAGTGTATTAATATTGTATTGAGGAGAGTGTAATTATGTGTTTTTTTTTATGTGGCACTGAGTAATATTATGTGGATTGTATTTATGTTACATTGAGTGGAGTGTAATTGTGTTGCATGTTATTATGAGGCACTGAGTGGTATTATGTGGAGTGTATGGTGTATTTAGTAGAGTGTAAGTACGTGGTGTAATTATGTGGTACTGTGTTGTGTTATGTGGAGTGTATTTATATGGTATTCAGTAGAGTGTAATTATATGGCGAGAGTTGGAATAAAAGAAGTAACATGGACACGGACAGTTGGAGGTGGGACGGTTGAAGCAACACAAGCAATGATAGAAGGGAATAAGCAACACAGACAACCGGCGCTATGATGGTAAACAGCCTGTAACACGGAAGAAGCAACATGGACAACAACGAAGGACAAGTGAAGAAGAAATGCAGCCAACGAATCGTAAGAAATGGGAGGGCTCCTAGCACCTTGTAGTTAACAAAATCTCTGGCAGGCAACAGCGATTGGGTGCCGTCTTCGGCAACACCTAAAAATGAACAATGGAAAGTCTGCACTATTCTTCTGATATTCAGATAGTAGCAGCCCTGTGGCAGATAGGGTGCCAGCTAGTGGGTTCACATGGCAGGTTTTGATTTTATAATATTTATGTGTTTTTTAACTGCAAATAAACTATATATGTCAATTTCAATTTGACTTTATTGTTTGATTACTTAACATCATGACAATTAAAATGAGTACTTCTTACATACAAAATAATTAAAAAGCATGTCACTAATACAGATGATTTAAAAAGCGGCGGTGATGTTACCAAGAGTTAAACAAGAATGATAGAAATATAAAGTTTGTGTATGAAGAGTTTTAAGGAAAGAAGTAAATGCAGGGACTTTGTGAGACAAAAGAAGAAATTAGTGAACAAGAAAGAGGGAGCATTAGAAGAGAGTGGGGCTGAGGTGAAGTAAGTTATGAAGTAAGCATAGGCATAAAATCCATTCTGTTCATGGAATTTGCGGATATTCTGCAATTTCGCGGTCCGCGAATCTCGCGAAATTGCAAAAAAATCAGCGAAACAGAGAGCGGGACGGATATTCAAATACTGACGTACATGAAGCACCAATAGGGTTAGAGCAGGTGCCCAAGTTGAAGCTAATTTCTTTGTAACCATTTACAAAATGGTTACAAAGAAATTAACTTGCTGTAACCCTGTAAGTGCTTCCTGAGCGGCGCCTCCAGAGTTCATTGCCTACTTGCAACTATTCTCTGACCCTGCTCTGACCCTCGAAGCAAGGTCAGAGAATAGTTGCAAGTATGTCACAATGCTCCAGGCTGTCACAAAAATTAAACCACAACTGGAAGCACTTACAGATAAGGAAGCAGGTGCTGGGCTTGAAGCTCAAATTCAGTAACACATTAACCAGCCCCCAGTTGAGGCTGGGCAGGTGTGCTTTCTCCCCATAATCTACAGTGGTGAACCAGAGGGTGGCAGTGGTGAAACAGAGCATGGCAGTGATGAACCAGAGAGTGGCAGGGAAGAACCAGAGAGTGGCAGTGGTGAACCAGAGGGTTGCAGTGATGAACCAGAGGGTCGCAGTGATGAACCAGAGGGTAGCAGTGGTGAACCAGAGGGTGGCAGTGATGAACCAGAGGGTGGCAGTGGTGAACCAAGGGTTGCAGTGGTGAACAAGAGGGTGGCAGTGATGAACCAAAGGGTGGCAGTGGTGAACCAGAGGGTGGCAGGGGTGAACCAGAGGGTGGCAGGTGTGAACCAGAGTGTGGCAGTGGTGAACCAGAGGGTGCTGTGATGAACCAGTGGGTGCCAGTGATGCACCAGAGGGTGGCAGTGATGAACCAGAGGGTGACAGTGATGAACCAGAGGGTGCTGTGAGGAACCAGAGGGTGCTGTGAATAATCAGCACTGCGTGTTTGTTACAGGTACACTGTTCCGTTGCCAACCAGCCAAATACAGCAGAAGTGAAGAACGCCCCAATCCCCTACCCTCGCCATGACCCCCAGCACCCACAGATATATTCTGGGTGGTGGAGAACACGACACCGGGAGAAGGTGGGCAAACAAAACAAGGGAACCCAACGTCTTGGGGAACACAGCTCGTCTCCTCTAGTTTCCTGGTAGCTGACTGCTTGACCCAGTCGAGACCGCTAAAAAAGAAATGGGGGACAAGATTAGACACACCCCACTAACAAAACCAGTGCCAAGTACACACACGAACCACCTACCTCCCCGCTTACCCCAGTCAACACACAGGAGTAGCTTGATAAGAGACAGGAAATAATCCACTGCTTTCGTATTGGTTCTTTCTTTTGGAACCCCAGACCAACCTCGCCTCCTCTGGAAACACCGAGAATGTCAAAGGGGGTGGAATAAACAAAAAAAAATAACAAAAGAAAGGACAAAGAAGGGATAGGGGAAAGAAGGCGTCTAAGGATATAAAAGACACCCAAAAAAACCTTATTGTTAAAAGAACACGAAGGTAGCACAAAAAACGGCCGTTATTCAGCTCCTTCGTGAAACCACCCAAAAGATACACAACAAGATGGTTTGCGTACAAAAAAGAGAAATAAACGGGACGCCAAAACTCAAAGGCAACGCAGCCGCGAATCCCGAAGCGTCACCAAATACCAAAACAGGTCCCCACTAAGGGTTCAGAATTGCCCAAAGGTTTTAGAAACAGGGTATATGGGAAAAGGGAAGCAAAAATCCAGCCCTCCAAATGTCCGCTGAAATAGAGCTCAATGGAGAGGGAACAAGGTAGAAAAATAGGAACTGGAAACACACGGCAAGGGACCATCAACGAAACCAAGCACCGGTTTCCTGCGGGCAAGCCCTTTTAAAGCGAGCCCGAGGGAGCGTCCATAAATTTGCATATGCACTTGGCACTACACGCTAAAACCAGTGACCGGGGAAGTAGACAGAAGGCACCTGCCCCCCTGAACCCCAACAGTACCCCCCCAGAAGCCTTCCCACCGGCCTAGGCTTCCCAGGGTGCAGGCGATGAAACAGACGTACCAACCGGGCAGCATGCACCCGACGAACTGGAACCCAAGAACGATCCTCTGGGGCATACCCCTTCCAGTCTATAAGGTAGTACAACCAACCCCTCTTGCACTTGGAATCCAAAACAGCATTCACCTCATACTCCACATTATCATCAATCAAAACAGGAGGAGGAGGGGGCAACTCTTGAGTGGTGGTGACATAAGGCTTCAACAAAGAAGTATGAAACACAGGATGGATACTATACTCAACCGGTAAGGTCAACCTAATCGCTACTGGATTCACCACCTTCTGGACAGGAAAGGGACCCACAAACCGAGGCTGTAATTTCCTCGGTCCCGGCACCCTCTGGTTTTTCATTGCAAGCCAAACCCTATCCTCAACTGCATACGAGGAGCTGGCCGTCTGTGCCTATCTGCCTGTACCTTCATAACCCTCTTAGACTCAAACAGCTGCTGTTGGGCTTTCTTCCAGATATCAATCAAATCCCTACTAAGGGAGTCCACTGCAGGCACCCTCTCAGATGGTTGAATGGGAATAGTCTTGGGAGAGAACCCCATCGAACAGTAAAACGGCGACATACCTAATGCTGAGTGCATACTGTTATTATAGGCAAACTCAGCCACAGGAAGGGCTTGTACCCAACTGCCCGTCAGCGACGTTAGCAAACAACGCAAATACTGCTCCATAGTTTGGTTGGTGCGTTCCGTTTGCCAGTCGCTTTGTGGATGGTAAGCAGATGACAACCGTAAGTCCATTTTTAGAGGCCGGCATAGGGCAGTCCAAAAATGTGATACAAACTGTGCCCCTCTATCAGAAACGATGGCAGTAGGCACCCCATGTAATCGGATCACTTGTGCCATAAATACATCAGCCAATTCCCTAGACGTGGGTAACCCTATCAAGGGAAGAAAGTGTGCCGCTTTAGTGAATAAATCCACTATGACCAATATGGTCGTAAACCCTGAATCAGGCGGCAAATCGGTCACAAAATCCATACTGATCGGATGCCAGGGGGAGGGAAGCACTGGCAAAGGGTACAACAACCCAGATGGTGACATGTGCGAGGACTTGCTAACAGCACACACCGGACATGAGGCCACAAATACCTGCACATCGTGGGCCAAAGACTTCCACCAGAACCAACGCATACACAACTCCTTGGTCTTATTGACCCCGGGATGCCCAACCAAAGACAATCAATGACAATAAGTAAGAACCAGTGTACGCAACTCAGGGGGCACAAACAGCTTATTAGCCTGATACAACAACCCATCCCTTAACGTAAACCCAGGTTCCAACAGCCACAGAGCCAGGTCCAACTGTTTCATCTCTTCTTGCACTTTAACCAAGAAGTCATCCATGGAGGCACAACCAACGATCTTTTCACTCGGGATCATAAATCCAGTCTCCTCTACCCGCCCTCCTTGTGACGGTTCCGCATAAATCCGAGATAACGCATCAGACTTCCCCTGTTGAACTGCTGGCCTATACGTGATGGTAAAATCGTATTCATTGAAACACAGCACCCATCTCATCTGCCGGGGAGTCAAAGCCCTGGTAGAACAGAAAAACTCCAAGTTCTTATGATCCATATAGAACGTGATGGGGTGACGAGCCCCCCATAGATAGTGTCGCCATTCCTCAAAAGACAGCGTTATGGCCAATAGCTCCCTCTCGGCCACGGGGTAATTCTGCTCAGCAGGTAGTAGCGTTTTCGAGAAAAACGCAATTGGATGCATCAACCCAGTCTCACTGTCACGCTGAGACAACACACCCCCAACTGCTAGCTGGGACGCATCCGCCTCTACATTAAACGGAAGGGCAGGATCAGGATGCATTAACACAGGAGCAGATGTAAATTGCCCAATCAAACATTCCAATGCCAACTGTGCTGCAGGCATCCAATCAAAAACCACTCCCGTCTTCAGCAAAGAAGTCATAGGCGAAACAATTTCTGAGAAATGGCTGATAAAACGCCTATAGAAGTTGGCGAATCCAAGTAGTGCCTGTATGTCCTTGACACATGTGGGTATGGGCCAGTTGATAATGGCTTCAATTTTTCCGGGGATCCATCTTAATACCATCTGCCGATATCAAGAAACCCAAGAACTCAACATGTGTTGCACCAAACGTGCACTTATCCAGCTTGACAAATAAACGGTGTACCAACAACTTAGACAAAACCTGCGAAACATGAGCATCATGACCCTCAAAGGACTGGGAAAAAAACAAAATATCATCAATGTAAACAATCACACTGATATCCAAAAACTCACGCAAAACCTCAATAATAAAAAACTGATAAGCAGCAGGGTGTTCCGATGCCAACTGGCCCAACACCGCAGGAGTGAAGAACGTCCCAATCCTCTGCCCTCACCGTGACCCCCAACACCCGCAATCAAAACGGATGGTGGAGAACACGACACAGGGAGAAGGTGGGTAACAAAACAAGGGAACCCAAGGTCTTGGGGAACACAACTTGTCTCCTCTGGCTTCTTGATAGCTGACAGATTGACACAGACGAGACCGATGTTAAGAAAAAAGGGGACAAGATTAAGCACACCCCTACTACTATTACCAGTGCCAAGTGCACACACGAACCACCGACCTCCCTGCTTACCCCAGATAACAAACGGGAGTGGCTTGATACGAAACAGGAATTCTTCCACTGCAATCGTATTGGTTGTTTCTTGTGTAACCCCAGACCAACAACACCCCCTCGGGAAACACCGAGAATGACAAAGGGGGTGGAATTCACAATTCTTAGGACAAAAAGGGACAGGGGAAAAATTGTATCAAGGGAATACGAAAGACACCCAAAAAACCCCTGGAATCTAAAAAGAATACGAAGGTAGTGCAAAAACGGCCGTTATTCAGCTGCTTCGTGAAACCACCCAAACACAGCGTACACCAAGATGGTTTGGATACAAAAAGGGATAATAACGGGACATTACGACTCAAAGGAAATGCAGCCGCGAATCCCAGAACGTCACCGAAGGTCAAAAACAGGTCCCCAAAAAAGGGTTCAGTATTGCTCAAGGGAATAGGAAAACAGGAGAAAAAGGGGATGAAAAACCCAGCACTAGAAAAGACCGCTGGAACGGAGCTCGAAGGAAGGGAAATTAGGTAAACCCACAGGAACAGGAATCACACGGCAAGGGACCAATAAAGAAACCAAGCACCTGTTTCCTGTTGGCAGCCCCCTTTTAAAGCGAGCCCTAGGGAGCGTCCATAAATTTGCATATGTACTTGGCACTTTTAATGAAAAAAACGCTGTACGGGGAACTATACAGAAGGAACCAGGCCCCCTTGAACCCCAACAGTACCCCCTCCTGAAAGCCTCCCTACAGGCCTTGGCTTCCCAGGGTGCAGGCGATGAAACAGATGACCTAACCGGGCAGCATGAACCCTACTCGCCGGAACCCAAGAACGGTCCTCTGGGGGGTAACCCTTCCAGTCAATTAGGTAATACAGCCGTCCCTTCATCCGCATGGAATTCAAAACAGTTTTAACCTCATACTCCACGTTATCATCTATTAAAACCGGAGGAGGAGGTGGCAACTCTTGAGAAGTAGTGACGTATGGCTTCAACAAAGAGGTGTGAAATACAGGATGAATACCATACTCAGCCGGTAAAGCCAACCTGATCGCAACTGGATTCACCACCTTCTGGACAGGAAAGGTACCTACAAACCGAGGCTGTAATTTCCTTGGTCCTGGCAACTTCAGATTCTTCGTTGATAGCCAAACCCTATCCCCAACTGCATACAGAGGAGCTGGCCATCTATGCCTGTCTGCCTGTACTTTCATGGCTTTCTTGGACTCAAATAATTGCTGTTGGGCTTTCTTCCAGATTTCAATCAAACCCCTACTCAGGGAATCCACTGCTGTTACCCTCTCAGATGGCTGAATAGGAATTGTCTTGGGATGGAACCCCATCGAACAATAAAACGGTGACATGCCTAAAGCTGAGTGCATGCTGTTATTATATGCGAACTCAGCCACAGGAAGGGCTTGTACCCAACTGCCCGCAGGGACGTTAGCAAACAGCGCAAATACTGCTCCATGGTTTGATTGGTACGTTCCGTTTGCCCGTCGCTTTGTGGATGGTAAGCTGTTGAGAAACGTACTTCCATCTTTAATGACCGACACAGGGCAGTCCAAAAATGTGAAACAAACTGTGCCCCTCTATCTGAAACAATGGCAGTAGGAATCCCATGCAGTTGGATCACTTGTGCCATAAACACATCAGCCAATTCTCTAGATGTGGGTAACCCTGGCAAGGGAACAAAGTGAGCCATTTTAGTGAATAAATCCACAACAAGTAAAATGGCCGTAAACCCTGAATCAAGCGGCAAATCGGTCACAAAGTCCATACTGACCGTATGCCAGGGGGAAGGAGGCACTGGCAATGGGTGCAACAACCCAAACGGAGACATGTGCGAGGACTTACTAACAGCACACACCGGGCATGTGGCCACAAATACCTGTATATCATGGGCCAGAGACTTCCACCAAAACCAACGCATACACAGCTCTTTGGTCTTATTTACCCCCGGTTGCCCAACCAAGGACGACGAATGACAATATGTAAGAACCAGTGTACGCAACTCGGGGGGGCACAAACAACTTCTTTGCCTGATACAATAACACATCCTTTAACGTGATTCCAGGTTCCGACAGCCACGGAGCCAGATCTAACTGCTTCATTTCATCCTGCACTTTAACCATGAATTCATCTATGGAAGCACAACCAACTATCTTATCACCAGGAATCATAAAACAGGACTCCTCCGTCTTGTTTCCCTGTGACGGATCCGCATAAATCCGAGATAATGCATCAGATTTCCCCTGTTGAGCAGCTGGCCTATACGTGATGGTAAAATCATACTCATTAAAGAATAGCACCCATCTCATCTGCCTGGGAGTCAAAGCCCTAGCGGACCGGAAAAACTCCAAGTTCTTGTGATCCATATAGATGGTAATGGGGTGACAAGCCCCCCAACGGTAATGGTGCCATTCCTCGAAAGACAGCTTTATAGCCAATAGTTCCCTCTCGGCTATTGTATAATTCTGCTCAGCAGGTAGTAGTTTCTTTGAAAAATACGCAATTGGATGCCTCAACCCAGATTCATTGTCACGCTGAGACAACACGCCCCCAACGGCTAGCTGGAACGCATCCGCCTCTACATAAAACGGAAGAGCAGGATCAGGATGCATAAACACAGGAACAGATGTAAAAAGCCCGATCATTCTTTCCAAAGCCAACTGTGCCGCAGGCGTCCACTCAAACACCACTCCCTTCTTCAACAATGAAGTCATAGGCGAAACAATGTCAGAGAAATGACTGATAAAACGCCTGTAGAAGTTGGCAAAACCAAGTAGCACCTGTATATCTTTAACATATGTGGGTATGGGCCAGTTAACAATAGTTTTGATCTTCCGGGGATCCATCTTTATACCATCTGTAGATATCAGGAATCCCAAAAACTCAACATGTGTCGCACCGAAAGTACATTTATCCAGCTTGACAAATAAACGGTGTTCCAACAACTTAGACAAAACCTGCGAAACATGAGCATCATGTTCCTTAAAGGACGGGGAAAAAACCAAAATATCATCAATGTAAACAATCACACTGACATCCAAAAACCCACGCAAAACCTCATTTATAAAAAACTGAAAAGCGGCAGGGGCGTTACACAAACCAAAAGGCATAACACAATAATCAAACAAACCAAACTTAGTACGGAACGCCGTTTTCCATCCGTCGCCCTCGCGGACGCGAACGAGATGGTAAGCACCTCTTAAATCAAGCTTTGTGAACACCTTGGCATGTCGCAGCTGGTCTAACAACACCGGTATGAGAGGTAATGGGTACTTGTTCTTTATTGTGACCTTATTCAAGGCTCTGTAGTCCACGCAAGCGTGAAGATCACCCTCCTTCTTTGGTATAAAAAATATGGAGGAAGACACAGGCCAAGAAGAAGGCCGAATAAACCCATTCTGCAACATCTCATCCAAATACTGCCGTAGATGTTTCTCTTCCGGCTCTGACAATGCATAAACCCTACTACAGGGCAAAACGGCCCCCGGCACCAAATCAATACGGCAATCAAAAGCCCTGTGTGGTAGCAAGACACACGCCTGATCCTTATTAAACACCTCCTTATATGCCACAAACGAAGGAGGCAAACTGTTCTGATCGCAACCACTCGCTGCACAAGACAACAGAGACACCCAATCAGTCGCCTCACAATAACAGTGAAGAAGACAATACTCCGAATCAAGCGTGACCAGCCTCCGTGCCCAATCGATTCTGGGATTATGGGCCTGTAACGAGGGCACCCCGAGTACCACACCAAATGCTGGTGTGGCAATCAGATCGAAACAGACCGTCTCAGAATGCCCATTATCGAATGTCATCAACAAAGGTTCGTTTTGTCGTACAATCGACCCAGAGGTTAGCTCCGTGCCGTCAATAGCCCTCACGGGTTCAGGTTGTTTCTTCTTCACACAGGGAACCATCAACTTCTCGGCCAACCTGATGTCCAGAAAGTTCCCTGTGGCCCCACAATCCAATAATATCGACAAGGAAGCTCTACCACAAGATGAGTAAGCGAAGCAAGCCGATACCATGAAATGATGCGGGACTCTTTGAACCGCCCCTTGTACGTCATATGGATTACAAAAACCTCTTTCATGGACTAAAGGACTCTCATTATCCCTTCCCACGAAAGCCACAGCCTTATTCTCCGAGATCCGGGATGGTTTCACTGGACACTCTTGAGCAAAGTGTCCACCCCTCCCACAATACAAACACAACTGCATCAAGCGCCTTTGCTCCTTCTCCTCCCTGGACAAGGGACCCCGCACCCCACCCAAAGGCATAGGTTCAGGATCTGTTTTGACGCCCCCATTCTCAGATGTTTCTCTCTTGGCTACAGTTGTCCTTGGGGGTTGAAACCTTATCCTTTCCCCTTTTCTTTCACTCATTCAATGGTTGAGTTTGACAACCAAATCGACGAACTCAACACAATCTTCAGAGGGGTCTACAACCTGAGAGACCATATCTTTTAAGTCCTCGCACAAGCCCTGATAAAACAAAGAGGTTATTTTTGCCATGGGCCATTGTGTCTCTGCTACTAGGCAATTGAAAGTAGCCACATAACCCAAAAGTTCCTGTTTACCCTGCCGTAGCTTTAACAATTCAACATTGCTTGCCTGCATGAAAGCATGCTTAGCAAGCAGACTATGCATCTGGTTCTTAAAGGCCGGGAAACTATTCAACACAGGGTCATTATTTTCCACTAAGGGGACCGCCCAACTAGCTGCAATACCCGAAAGATATGAGATCACAAATGCTACTTTAGTGAAAAGCGGTTGGTCGACACATGAAGTGCAAATGACACTGGTTCATAAATATAGCATATCTGCTACTATCCCTGGAATACCTCTCTGGTGCTGCTAGAGGCACTGGCACGGGAGAGTTCACTGTAATGGACAAAGGAGAAGGAGACCCACTCTGCCCCCACTACTCTCATATTTAAATGTGGCTGGTTGAATCAATGGGGGCCTAGCCTTAACTGAGGGATCCCTCCCTTTTCTCTTAGTGCTATCCTTCACCTCACTCAGTGTCCCCCGTAACTCCTGATTCTCCTGACTCAGGGATTGGACTTCACCCTCCATGTGCGCTAAAGCCTGCATGATTTCCTGCATTGAAGAAGCCCCCCCTGCTGCCTCCTCAACCATTCTTCACTCAGGCGGTGTATTAATTTGTGGGCTTGGTTTTCTGTTCCAATGCTGACCGGCCCAACACAGCAGGAGTGAAGAACGTCCCAATCCTCTGCCCTCACCGTGACCCCCAACACCCGCAATCAAAACGGATGGTGGAGAACAGGACACCGGGAGAAGGTGGGTAACAAAACAAGGGAACCCAAGGTCTTGGGGAACACAACTCGTCTCCTCTGGCTTCTTGATAGCTGACAGCTTGACACAGACGAGACCGCTGTTAAGAAAATAGGGGACAAGATTAAACACACCCCTACTACTATTACCAGTGCCAAGTACACACACGAACCACCGACCTCCCTGCTTACCCCAGATAACAAACGGGAGTGGCTTGATACGAAACAGGAATTCTTCCATTGCAATCGTATTGGTTGTTTCTTGCGTAACACCAGACCAACCACACCCCCTCGGGAAACACCGAGAATGACAAAGGGGGTGGAATTCACAATTCTTAGGACAAAAAGGGACATGGGAAAAATGGTATCAAGGGAATACGAAAGACACCCAAAAAACCCCTGGAATCTAAAAAGAACACGAAGGTAGCGCAGCTCCTTCGTGAAACCACCCAAACACAGCGTACAACAAGATGGTTTGGATACAAAAAGGGATAATAACGGACGTTACAACTCAAAGTAAACGCAGCCGCGCATCCCAGAACGTCACCGAAGATCAAAAGCAGGTCCCCAAAAAAGGGTTCAGTAATGCCCAAGGGAATAGGAAAACAGGGGAACAGGGGAAAAAGGGGATCAAAAACCCAGCACTAGAAAAGACCGCTGGAACGGAGCTCGAAGGAAGGGAAATTAGGTAAACCCACAGGAACAGGAATCACACGGCAAGGGACCAATAAAGAAACCAAGCACCTGTTTCCTGTTGGCAGCCCCCTTTTAAAGCGAGCCCTAGGGAGCGTCCATAAATTCGCATATGCACTTGGCACTTTTAATGAAAAAACCGCTGTACGGGAAACTATACAGAAGGAACCAGGCCCCCTTGAACCCCGACACAGGGGCATTACACAAACCAAAAGGCATCTCACAATACTCAAATGTACCAAACTTAGTGCGGAACGCCGTTTTCCATTCGTCGCCCTTTCGGACACGAACGAGATGGTAAGCACCTCTTAAATCAAGCTTTGCAAACACCCTGGCATGTCGCAGCTGATCTAGCTACAGCGGTATGAGTGGTAATGGGTACTTGTTCTTTATTGTTACTTTATTCAACGCTCTGTAATCCACGCAAGCGCGGGGATCACCCTCCTTCTTAGGTATAAAAAATATGGAAGAGGATACCGGTGAAGAAGAAGGTCGAATGAACCCATACTTCAACATTTCGTCCAAGTACTGCCGTAGATGTTTCTCCTCCGGCTCCGACAACGCATAAACCCTACTACAGGGCAAAATGGCCCCCGGAACCAAATCGATACGGCAATCTAAAGCCCTGTGTGGAGGCAAAACACACGCCTGATCCTTATCAAACACTTCCTTGTATGCCACAAACGAAGGAGGCAAACTGTTCTGAACACAGCCACTCGCTGCACAAGACAACGGAGACACCCAGTCAGTCGCCTCACAATAACAGTGCAGAAGGCAATACTCCAAATCAAGCTTGACCAATCTCCGCGCCCAATTGATCCTAGGATTATGGGCCTGTAACCAGGGCACCCCGAGTACCACCCCAAATGCTGGAGCGGCTATCAGATCGAAACAAACAGTCTAAGAATGCCCATTATCGAACGTCATCAGCAAAGGTTCAGTCTGCCGGACGATTAACCCAGAGGACAGTTCCGTGCCATCAATGGCCCTCACAGGTTCAGGTTGTCTCTTCAGCACACACAGAACCATCAACTTCTCAGCCAAACCGATGTCCATAAAGTTCCCTGTGGCCCCATAATCCAACAACACCGACAGGGATGCTCTACCACTAGATGAATATGCAAAGCAAGCTGTCACCGTGAAATGGTGCCGGACTCTTTGAACTGCCCCTTGTACATCATAAGGATTACAACTGCTGCTCTCAAGGACAGAAGGCCTCTCACACCCCCCTCCCACGAAAGCCACAGCCTTATTCACTATTAACGGGACGGTTTCACAGGACACTTTCGAGCGAAGTGCCCACCCCTCCCACAATACAAACATAACTGCAACAATCGCCTCCGCTCCTTTTCCTCCTTGGTTAAGAGACCCCGCACCCCACCTAACGGCATTGGTTCGGGATCTGTCTTTACCTCCCCACTTTCCGGTGTCTCTCTCTTCGTTATAGTGGTCCTCAAGGGTTGAAACCTTATCCTCTCCCCCTTCCTCTCACTCAATCTATGATTGACTTTCACCACCAAATCAATGAATTCAACACAATCCTCGGGGGGTCTACTACCAGTGAGACTATATCATTTAAGTCTTCGAACAAGCCCTGATAAAACAAAGATGTTCTTTTTGGAATGGGCCATTGAGTTTCTGCTACTAAGCAGCTAAAGGTAGACACATAAGCCAGAAGATCCTGCTTACCCTGCCGTAGCTTTAGCAATTCTGCATCGCTTGCTTGCATAAACACATGCTTAGCAAACAGACTATGCATTTGGAGCTTGAATGCCGGAAAACTACTTAACACAGCGTCGTTGTTTTCGACTAAGGGGACCGCCCAACCAGCAGCAGTACCCGAAAGATATGAAATTACAAACGCTACCTTAGTAGTGTCATCGGGAAAAGCAGCTGGTCGACACATAAAGTGCAGATGGCACTGATTCATAAAGATAGCATATCTACTACTGTCCCCGGAAAACCTCTCAGGAGCAGCCAGAGGCACCGGCACAGGAGTGTTAACAGTAACAGACAAAGGAGACCCACTCTGCCCCCCACTCCTCTCATACTTAAATATGGCTGGCTGAATCACTGGGGTCTTAGTCTTCACTGAGGGATCCCTCCCTCTCCTCTTGGTGTTTTCCTTGATCTCACTCAGTGTCACCCGTAACTAATGATTCTCATGTCTAAGGGATTGGACCTCACCCTGCATAAGTGCTAAGGCCTGCATAAGTTCCTGCATCGAAGACACCCCTCTCGTTGCCTCCTCAACCATTCTTCACTCGGGGGGTGTATCAATTAGTGGGCTTGGTTTTCTGTTCCATTGCCAACCAGCCGAACACCGCAGAAGTGAAGAATGCCCCAATCCCCTACCCTCGCCGTGACCCCCAGCACCCACAGATATATTCCGGGTGGTGGAGAACACGACACCGGGAGAAGGTGGGTAAACAAAACAAGGGAACCCAAGGTATTGGGGAACATAGCTCGTCTCCTCTAGTTTCCTGGTAGCTGACTGCTTGACCCAGTCGAGACCGATAAAAAAGAAAAGGGGGACAAGATCAGACACACCCCACTAACAAAACCAGTGCTAAGTACACACACGAACCACCAACCTCCCCTCTTACCCCAGTCAACACACAGGAGTAGCTTAATACGAAACAGGAAATAATCCACTGCTTTCGTATTGGTTCTTTCTTTTGGAACCCCAGACCACCACGCCCCCTCGGGAAACACCGAGAAAGTCAAAGGGGCTGGAATAAACATAAAAAATAACAAAATAAAGGACAAAGAAGGGATAGGGGATAAAAGGCGTCTAAGGATATAAAAGACACCCAAAAAACCCCTGTCTTTAAAAGAACACGAAGGTAGCACAAAAAACGGCCGTTATTCAACTCCTTCGTGAAACCATCCAAAAGATACACAATAAGATGGTTTGCGTACAAAAAAGAGAAATAAACTGGACGCCAAAACTCAAAGAAAACGCAGCCGCAAATCCCGAAGCATCACCGAATACCAAAACAGGTCCCCACTAAGCGTTCAGAATTGCCCAAAGGTTTTAGAAACAGGGTATATGGGAAAAGGGAAGCCAAAATCCAGCCCTCCAAATGTCCGCTGAAATAGAGCTCAATGGAGAGGGAACAAGGTAGAAAAATAGGAACTGGAAACACACGGCAAGGGACCATCAAAGAAACCAAGCACCGGTTTCCTGCGGGCAAGCCCTTTTAAAGCGAGCCTGAGGGAGCGTCCATAAATTTGCATATGCACTTGGCACTACACGCTAAAACCAGTGACAGGGGAACTAGAAAGAAGGCACTTGCCCCCCCTGAACCCCAACACACACATGGTCATAGAGACACATCTTCTGGCTTTTTTTGCAGCTGCAGTGTAGTAAAAGCACTATACATTTACCCAACGAGGGAGCACTTACTGGATTAGCCAGTAGAAAGTACTCCACTGCAAATCGCAAAAGAATCTGCGATTTCATGAGAAAATACATGAATTCGTAGATTTTTTGTGAATTTGCGGAACACGAATTCGCAAATTTCGCCCATACTTATTATGAAGAGAAGGGAAGGAGGTAATTAAAATTGAAAGTAGTGAAGGAAGAGAAGGCGAGAGGTATGAAGCATCTTGTTAGGAAGGAATACCTGATGAAGTCAAGTCAAGTCAAGTCAAAGGATTTATATAGCGCACTACATACCCAGAAAGGAAGGACAGTTGAGGGCAGTCTACGAGGAATACTCTGTTGCCCAGCCACAGACAGGGCAGAGGACTGGGCAGTGCAGACAGATAGGGAGTTGGTGGAGTGCAGCCGGTGCACTGTGGTATGTATCAGCACCGCATAACGGGCTCGAACCCACAGCCACAGGTACACGTAGCACAACGGGATGAACATGTCAAAAGCCCAGGCTTCAGGGCCATGCTTATTCTCTTCAACTCCGGATTAGACAAGTGTGTCTACATGTCAACTCTAGACGTTACTACACTGCTACGAGATTCTTGTTTTCGCCACCTGCCCTCGTTTGACAGCAGAGGCGTTTATCAATACAAATATTTTTTTAAATTGCACCCTCAAAAACCGTGAACAACCAGAGTGGGTTGAAAGTTTTGTGCTCGGAGTGATCCACATGTACAAACACCTATGTTTTTCCTGTATTTCTATCTGCAGCCAACTGCCAGCCAGCTGACACCCTTCATCATATTAAGCATCTTCTGATTGGTCTAGCTCCAAGTATGTTCTCGTGTTTGATTGGACGTTGTCTACACCCGACCAGTCACCTTCGGCTCTATAGCTGTGTAGGTGGTGCCATTTCTGATTGGGTGTTGCGTCCCTGCCCACATTAGCCGATCCTGAGGAAGACGAAAGTGAAAGTGCACTGCTTCGAAATCAGATACGACCAGCCTTCATGTTATTGTCGCACAATTTTGGTGGCGCTATGGCATTAGAACTTATTGGTACAATGCAGTCTTTGACTATATATGCACGAACTGAAGGAAGAGCTGTCACTCATCATGCTAATCAGCACTGGACAGCGTCCAAGCACGCGGGCCTGTGTGCAAGTTGCTGCGCCTGTGTTTAACAGCTTGGGCAAAATCTTCCTGGCAAGTACTATTTTTTCGTCATAACTTTCCACACAAAACGCTCGCACCTCACATCGTTTTTTGCTCACGGGCGGCATTTTTTTGGGGCATATTTAAAAAGTGTGAACTCAACCCGAAAGTATTGGCGCGCTTTACATACATCCTCTCCCCTGCATTGTTATGCTGCTCCAATATCACGTTTTTGCATTTAAAGAAGAAGCTGCCCCAACACATGCAATATTAGTGCGAAGCCGACGCAAACTCAGAACAACCGCGCGGCAGCAAGGGTAGGGGGCCTGCGCGATACCCTTGTGGGAGCATGCGACCAGCATGCTCCCACAAGTGAATCGCCAGACGTGCACGGGCTTGCATTGAAGGCAATGGAACACGTGCACGCGCACGGCTGAAAAGCCGTACCGATAACAAAAGGTATTTTTTGCCTATGCAGCGCATGCGCACTGCGTAGGCGAGACCTAAAAACACAGGAGAAACCGTAGGAAGAGCTGCGACTCATCATACTAAGCAGCACGGGACAGCGTCGAAGCACGCAGGCCTGTGTGCAAGTTGCTGCGCCTGTGTTTAACAGCTTGGGCAAAATCTTCCTAGCAAGTACTATTTTTTCGTCATAACTTTCCACACAAAACGCTTGCACCTCACATCGTTTTTGGCTCATGGGCGGCCTTTTTTTTGGGGCATATTTAAAAAGTGTGAACTCAACCCGAAAGTATTGGAGCGCTTTACATACATCCTCTCCCCTGCATTGTTATGCTGCTCCAATATCATGTTTTTGCATTTAAAGAAGAAGCTGCCCCAACACATGCAATATTAGTGCGAAGCCGATGCAAACTCAGAACAAACGCGCGGCAGCAAGGGTAGGGGGCCTGCGCGATACCCTTGTGGGAGCGTGCGACCAGCATGCTCCCGCAAGTGAATCACCAGACGTGCACGCGCTTCCATTGAAGGCAATGGAACACGTGCATGTGCATGGCTGAAAAGCCGTACTGATAACAAAAGGTATTTTTTGCCTATGCAGCGCATGCGCACTGCGTAGGCGAGACCTAAAAACACAGGAGAAACCCACAGCCCCAGTGGACACCTGTGTAGAGACAATATCATTCAACAATGTCTCAACAGGAGTCAATGAGGAAGTACAATTTAGCAAGTAAATTAATTACACAATACGCATAGTCCTAAATTTTTGATTGAACATAATTATATTAACAAAAACATATAAGTATAGATTTATACTTTACATGGGGTAAGAAGCAGCATCAACCATGCTTAAGGTGAACACACTGTGCTCATGAGAAAGTGGTTAAACGGTGCAAGTGAAACATGTGAAGCGTATAAATCAGCGTTTTCTTTGGGAGATGTTTAAACAATTATTTTGCATGAATAGGTATTTTATAAGACAAACAATGAAAAGGAAACCATGGCATAATTGACAATCCCAAATAGGCTGATACAAGTCAACGGCGTTTTGACCTTCATTATTTGAGGTCTTCATCAGGACAAGGGCACAAAAGAAAGGCGATTGCTAGGAAACAAAGAAAGCGTTACCCCTTGTGCTGAATAGATTAACACCATCAATGCTGATGGTTTTTCCCTCCTGTGCTGGCCACGATTTATTCCCATTGTTCATGACGAGCTCAGCTCGTCATGAGTGTACCAGAGGTGTACCTCATGACGAGCTGAGCTCGTCATGAGCATCGAAGGGGTTAAAAACAATGTAGCTGTGTATGGGATACATGTCTGTAGTTACCTGAAGGAAATACAAGACACCTGTGAGAGATAAAAAAGAGAAAATACTATTTTAGCCACCACTAGCACGTCTCAGAAAAAGCGCCTTCCTAAAAGGCAAGAACAAGCATTTGCAATGCAAATTGGTCTCGCATTTGTGAGAGTTAGACGTATTGGCGATGCAAATGACAATGTCTTTTACCCATGTGTTTTGGTTTGGAGTGGATGTTTGTGCTTTGGAGTGGAATTATGTGGGTTGAATTGGAATTGTCAGTTGTGGAACTGTGTGTGATGGAATGTGTGGAGTGGATTTGTGTAGTGGAATTATATGGCATGGTGTGTATTGGAATAATCTAGATAGTAAATTTGTGGTACTGAGTGCACTGGAATTATGGGGAGTGGGAATATGTGCCAGAGTAATTATGTGGACTGGCATTTTCTGTTGTGGAGTTTAATTAAGTGGTGTGGTGTTGAATTTTGTGGCATAATGTGGAATGTTTAATAGAGTGGTACTTTGTATTTATGATTTCTTATATTTTTGTGTAGTTTTATATTGTTCTATGTTGACTCTAGAACACTAGAATTCTGTACATGAGTATTAGATGACATTAAAAATATCAGTTTCATATATCTTCGAATTTTTGGGGTCATTGAGATTAAGGGCCTTATTACGACTTGTGCATCCTCCAGCGGCGCCACCACAGCACCATCCGCTTGAGGGCAGCCGAGGCTGTAGTGCGACTTCCTGCCAGATTACAATTGTAATCCTTGGTGGGTGATATAACGGCGGTCTGAAGACTTTGGTCTGTTAGGCTCATGGGAGAGCCTAACATGCAGACTGCTGAAATAAGTGCTCTGACTGCATGTTCCTGCACGGTGTAGCATGCATGCAACACCGTGCAGAAAATGGAGGGGGGGCAAGTTCAGGGGCACAACTGGTGCCCCCTTGCAGGCACCCCCATGTGTGGGTGGGGGCCCTAGTAGGGACTCCTTAGGTGTCTCTCCACCCCCCTTTTAATAGTGGGCTCACCGCCATAAAAGGGGGAGTCGAACGCCAACTCATAATATGCTCTGTAGTGCTGCTGCAACACTGCCAGCATATTGCAGCTCCCTGGCCCGCTGTGTGACTGCTGCATGATCATGGCAGACACAGCTGTTCTGTGGCAGTCTGATTGTCCCACTCGTAATACTGCGGGCGGGTCCTCAGTGTGGCGGTGGTCAGACCGCCACCACAAGTATAATGAGCCGCTTAGTAATTTCTTTCCAAAATACAAAGTACACTACTCTGGTCCTTTAAATACAACTCCTCGTATCTTTACATAGTGCTTCATACTACAATTATAAAGTGCTTCTGAGAAGATTTTCTATTGCCCAAATAATGGTACTCATTTACCAACCTTTGAAAAATGGAATGCTGATTTCTTCTTCAAAGGCTCCTGACAGAAGGTACATGCTTTAATGGTGCTAAAATTAGACCCGTCAGGAGCCTTTGAAACAGAAATTATTCAAAATTCTTCGGCGACACAGCAGGCTGTTTCATTTACCAGCGGTTTGAACTTTGTCCATACTTTGAAATAAAAGGCTGGTAACTTTTTCTTCGTTGTCCGAGTACTTTTCAAATGGGATGCCAGTGTTTTGGCATAGGTAGGTGGCTGCCCAGTCGCAAGAAAGCACCACCCCAATATATAGAGGAGGCCGCATGGAGAGGATACACCTACCGCAATGTGGGACAGTAATGAAGGATTCAGGACTTATTCACCCGTTGGGGCCCTTGTCAGGTCTTATTTTAGCAGGAATTGTGCACAAGATTGCTCATCATAAATCAAGGGACTTCAACTCCCAGAATGCAGATGACTGCGAAGGCAGCCCCATACAGGGGGAATATGTAATATCAGAGGAGGAGCTCCATTAAAGCACGTACCTTCTGGAGCCTTTGAAGAAGAAATTATTCAAAATGCGTTGGCGAGATGGCAGGCTGTTTCATTTACCAGCGGTTTACACTTTGTCCATACTTTGAAATAAAAGGCTGATAACCTTTTCTCACTTGTCCGAGTGCTTTTCAAACGGAACATCAGTGTTTTGGCATATATATCATTATATTTTATTATTCTGACAAAAAACACAAAGCTGCCAGAAGCCCAAATTTAAATAATGCTTTAAACACAAAGAATTCGTGAAAACAAATATTTTCCTTTCACATTTGCATATGTTATGTTGCAAAAATACATTTAAACCTATTGTTTCATGCAGTTTAAGCTTCCATCTCCCTTGTTCTGTCCAACCTCGATTGCAACAATAGCCTCTACCACGGATCACCTTTAACGACCATGAAAAGACTACAACGGATTCAGAACTTGGCTGACAGACTACTCTTGCATATCAAACCGCGAAACTAAATCTCCCCTGCCTTGAAAGCACTGCGTTGGTTACCGGTTGCCAGAAGATCCACGTTCAAGCTGCTTTGTTTTACCCAAAAAACCAATACATGGAATGGGACTGCTCTTCATCAGGAATAAAATCACCAAACACATTCAGCAAAGGAACCTCCGCTCTAAAGGAGCTTCTTGCCTCAAAATCCCACCATACAAGAAAAATCTTTACTCCCCAACATAAGGTCCACCGACAACCACATTATCTTCAGAAAACTACTCAAGATTTGGCTCTTCCCCACATAAGCACCATACGCAAACAGAAATTTACAGCATATCCCTCTGTATACAAGCATTTTCTTTTCACTATAGATATGTACCTATCTTTGTGTATTACTTTGTATAAACATGTAAAATAATTATTGTTTTGAGAGAAAAAATAATAATAATAAATACATAAAAATCATCTTTGGTCTACATGTACATACTTCCATTGTGCATCTATGTACCTTCCATGTACTTGGATCTGTGGGTCTGTTACTTTTCTCCCGAAAAAGCATTCCCAATGCACTACCCTATTTCTCATCCAGTGCCTCTATCAATATATTTGATCTACATATACTTACCTCCTTTATGCATCTATATACTTTCAATGTAATTATGGATGTATATATTTATCACTTTCTTCTAATTTAGCATTTCCAATGCACTACCCTATTTCTCAGCCTATACTTCTCTCAATCTATCTTCTAGCCCAACCTTCTGACTCATCTTAAATTTCTTCTACTACTCCTACCAATGCCCTACCCAATCTCCCATCCTATACATCTATCAATATATCCTTTACATCCACTCTCTCATTAATCCCAAACCCCATACCTCTACTATGATTGCCAAAATAATCCTTTCTAGACTCTCTCCTACTCTACCCCTCCTTGCATCATCTGACACCTCTTTTACTATACCGATCCGCTACAACAGTGGTTCCCAAACTGTGCGCCGTTAGGAGTAGCTAGGGGCGCCGCGCAAGATGTGTGAAAGACAGCCTGTGGCTGTGCTGAGGAAGCTTCTAATGTACTTGTGAAAATATGCACAATTAACAAATGAATCGGTCAGCTTGAAGGCAGCAAGAAAATCTTATTTAACACCCAGCCGCCCGCGGCGGTAAGGGAGGGGGTGTAAACAGTTCCCAGTGAGACTGAATTGAGCCAGCAGCCCACCGCCCCTCTCAAGAGATCAAAGTAACCACAAGTGAATTACTGAAAATATCTTAGAACACTAAAACTGCCACATAAACGGACCTCTTCACAAACGCAGGCTACAGCGATTGATTTCTTGTAAAATGAGCCTTTTATGACTTTCCCTGTTCTACATCTTTTTGGACAAGCCTGTAAAACTAGCAAGCGGCTTCCACAATGTGCCTCACCTCCACAACGGTCATTGAATGCATTCAGTTCTCATCTGTAGTTTACAAAGACATATATACATATTTTTCGCAATCACCTTTCCTCATTGGCAGGAAGTTTGTCATTTATTCTCAAAGGGCAGTTTTGGACCCTGGCAGTTGCAGCTGGTTGAAAATGTGATATTTCCACTGTGTGATTTTTTATGGGGTTATTATGGCTTTGTGAATGGGAGTTTATTGCTGTGTGTGGTATATGAAAAGGAGGGCTTGGGTGGGACATCGAAGGCATAAGAAAAGCGCCACCAGTCTCCCATTTGTGCTGCGTCCATTGAGTCTTTGAGGTGCATGACAAAATGACCAAAGCTCCACTGAGCCACTCACTTCAAGTCGATGGGATGGGGGTGCACTTCTCCTTAGAATGTGTAAAGTTTGTCTGAATCAGCGATAGTAAAATAAATCACGGGGATGGCTAACATAGCGAAGGTTCAGAGAGAGCAGCAGGAGCACAGTGATTTAAACCACCTTTTGCACCGTTGCCAAGCAAGGTGCTGATTCTGACTGGTTTGGGCCCACTGAAACATCTTCATGTTTTTTTTAGCCTAAACGACCATATTAATCCTTACTAATATTATAAAGAGAGAGCACAAACCTTTGAGGCGGGTAGTCTCAGTAACCACAGCACCAATCACAACACCCAATACATCGTTGGAAAGGGCAGTTGCAGCAGAAGGTTATACAGAGGCCACCATATACATTTAAAAGGTAAAAGAACAGTGCCAGCAAAGTAGTCCCCAGTGGGCGTGTCTGCGTTCTGTTGTGGGCGTGTGCTGGGGGCGTGACAGACTCTGGGGGCGTGTGGTACGTTCCGCCCTTTATGCCATGTGAGTTGTAATTGCCCCGCATCAAGGGGCACGCTGGGGGCGTGACACGCTGGGGCCATGACAAACGCTGTGGGCGTGTGTCCGAGCTGCGGGCGTGTGTCTGAAGCGCTAATTACGCAATTGCACCACATCAAGGTGCACGCTTGGGGCATGAAAAACACTGGGGGCGTGTGCTACGTTCCGCACTTCATGCCATCTGGGCCGTAAATTAATCAGATCGTCTGCTGTGGCCGTGTGCTGGGGCGTCACAAAGGCGTTCACCTCGAAGCGTGGTAAGTAACCATTCGCAAGACTCCCTTGGGGGACTGCCGGTTGTCTCACTCATACTGGGGATGCCGAATGCAGTGTGTGGTTTGGCCAGGGTGCGTCTAAAAAGCAGTCGGGCCGAAGAGCGTTGGTGTGGGTCATAAATAAATAAGAACAGCGGGAAACAATCATTCAAGACTCACACAATTCTAATTGTTAGACGGTCGTCGCTGGCCCTCAAGCCGGGGCACACGCGACTGAGCGTGTCTGTGGGGACAATTACTGCAGCCTCCCATATGCGCTGTTACTGAACTATCACATTAAACCAAATTACACGCGCCTGCTAACATCAGCCAGGGCTGTTGCCGGGCTCAGACGGCGGATCACTACACTAATTACATGCGTCTGCTAACATGAACCAGGGCTGCAGCTGGGCCTCAAGCCGTGGGACACGCGCCTGCTAACATCAACCAGGGCTGCAGCTAGGCCTCAAGCGGGGGTACACGCGAATGACCATATCTGAATACACACATTACGCACATTCTATTTCATACCCGGACAACGTCGGGACGGGCTGATAGTAAGTAATAAAAATAGAGTTCTGGCTGTCTGTCTCGATTCCTACTGTATCTGTCCCCTCTTGCTCATTTGCAAGAGTTACTATTCTGTTTCTAAATACTTTAGTTGGTGAAATCTAATGTGTAAGATCGTGCTTCGCCTCATTGTGATAAACGATATGCTTATATCAAGACGCACACAATGGGGAGCCATGGCCAACTGCCAATTAGGTCAAGGGCGCCACCGGTCGAAAAAGTTTGGGAACCACTGCCCTACAACAAACCTTTCTAAACTCTTTCCTCTGAGTCCTCCCCTCCAAAACTCCTTTTTACTCATCCAAAAGCCTCCTCCTATTGCTAAGACTTTAAAAAAAACACTCTTTTCTCCCTCCACTATCCTTTTCAATCGAAATTAATAGACTAACATGTTCACTTCTCAAATTCAATATTAAACTATACTAATATACAACCCAAATAACGGAATAACATATCCACTACTCGAATTACTTCATATTATTTACTATACTAATTTTCCAACAGTAATCCTTTATGGGTTCCGGAGTGGCGTGCTACTCGCCACTAAAACGATTCAACACCCATCAGGGGTAACAAGTGCTATATGAATGCAAATATTTAATTCCCCTTTTATCCCTCCGCTATCCTTCTCACTCCAAGTAACTGATTAATATCCACCACTGAAATTACTTCATATTTCACCATATTAATTCGGCTTCCTGAATGGCGTGTATCAACTAGCGCTATATTAATACAAAACTTTTTCTTCCTCTATCCTTCTGCTATCATTCGAAATCCAAAAAACTGAATAACCTATCCACCACTTGAATGTACTTGCATGTTTCACTATACTAATTCAACACTAATCCTCTATGGGTCCGGGAGAAGGGTGCTACTTGCGGAAAAAGCGCTTCGACGCCTCGTCAGGGGTAGTAAGCGCTATATAAATGCAATTACAAATTGTATTGTAATTTACAATACAATACAATAACATTTCTGTGCCTCTTCGCGCATACCATCCCATCGCCTTCAGTGAGGTCTGGACAGACGTGCAGACACTGACGTAGCTTCTCGAAGTTCATTTTCTTTTTGCGTCAGCACACGCACGCACATTCCTGTGCGGTGCACCTGGCAGTGATTAAATACTCATTGAAACCGCCCTGGTTTCCAGGCCAGAGGGGGGTCGTGTACTCTCTCACGTGCCTCTCCCTGTTTCTGTAACTCAGCCTCTCCCCATGTCCAAGTTTCCACTGCCCTGGCCGGTGGGTGTATGAGGCTCAAGGTCAGCTGATGACGCTCCGCTTTAGTGCACACCTTTCGGGTTGACGCCTGTTTAGGGCATGACCCCTGACCCTTTGTCCCTGCAGGGCCTGGGGGCTATCGATGGAGTTCTGTAAGACGTGCAGCTGCACACGCTTCTGGGCAGCAGAAGTATTTCTTGCTCTGGGGCTGGGAGGTGACTGACGTCTGACCCCCCTCAGACCCTCCACCCCGCTCCTCCGACTGCTGTTATAAGGCACCCCAAGGCCCAGGAGAGGCAGGAGAAGGAGTGTGAAGGGCGAAGAGAAGAGATAATCCGAAGAGGACATTATCCTGAGACTGTCGGCCATGGACGTCACCACAGCCGTCGCCATTGTGCTGTCTGTGCTGCACCTCACGCTGGGCAGACCCGTGGAGGTAAGGAGAGCCCCCCCCCCCCACCCTCCCCCACCTTTGTACCGGACAGCTCACGCTCCCGAGAGAAGCAGCCGCACTTTATGAAGTGGAGAGAGGGCTGAAGCGTCGTCGGTGGTCTGTTAGAGACACCTGCCTCTGCAGCACAACTATCTGATGAGTGCCCCCCCTCACCCCCCACACCCTCCCCAGGGCCTGGGACCAGCACTTGGTGAACTGATAAATGAACGATAAATCAAGGCGCTACGAAATGGTGCTGCCTGGAATTGCACCCCCTGGTCCAGGCAGTGGGTCTTATAGTGGTTTTTTTCATAATAGGCAGAAATAAAGCTCCTGAACGTGAAGATGGGCGGTGGAGGTGAAGAGGGGGTGCTCCAAGGAAAGGAGCTGGAGGGGAGGGCAGAGACGTAGCACTGTCAGGTGGTACCCGGGGCCTCATTTATGAGCCCTCGCGTCACTTTTACGCTGCCGGTGCGTCACTTTTTGTGACGCACCAGTGGCGTAAAAAATGCGCCTTATTGCGCCATATTTACAAAGTGACGCATCTAGGTAGTTGCGTCACTTTGTAAACCCCTGCACCACATTATACCTGCGCCAGGTATAATGTATGCAAGGGGGGCGTTCTGACGCAAGGAAGGGTCGTAGAAGTGGCGCAGTGAAATCTATGAGATTTCACTGCGTCACTTTTAGGACGCCGTTGCGTCAAAATCTTGCGCCTGCCTCACAGCAGGCGTAAGACTGATGCAGACCCTTTCACATGGGGCTTGTCCCATGTGAAAGGACACATTGCTGGAGTAGCGTCACTTTTGTGACACACTCCAGCAATGCGTCACTTTTGCGCTTACAGATACGTCAGAAATACTGACGGATCTGTAACTCCTTGCAACATGATACGTCATATATTAAATATGACGCATCATTGGTGTCGCAAGGAGTGCGCACTGAGAAGTGACGCATCGCTGCTTTCACGCAGCGATGCGTCATTTCTCATAAATGAGGCCCCCGGTGCGGAGAAGTTCTTGTCACCCCCGCTTGACAAAATGGCAAAAATAGATGTTTAAAATGCATATTTTTGCCGTTTTGTCACCCCCCTCAGTGATGACACCCGGGGCGGCCGGCATCCGGCACCCCCACTCCTACGCCCATGGGGGAGGGACAGTGTTGAGGCTCCAGCCTGCGGATGAATCGTTGAATGCTGGCGAGAGGGGGGTGCCGGGGGATGAGCATAGGAGATGGCTGCGCGGAGGGCACCTGGGAGGGTTACCAGGAGGGAGTGGGTTCTATACAAGTCCATTTACCAAGTAAGATAGTGTTAGTTCCGCGTCACACGGTGGGCTCACGCACACACGGTCACAATTACTTCAAGGGGCACACACGGTCATCATTGGAGCCAGGCAATGCGCCGCGCTCCGCATCCTCGTGAAACACTCGAGGGAAGTGCACCGAGGCAACTGTCCACTGGGAAAGCGCACACATTAATGCGTTGTAGTCATGAGCAAGATGTGTTTTTAGCATGTGTGTACATTAGGAGTCATGGGCAGGTTGTGCATAGAGGTTTAACGTGCATGTGTTCACCGTCCTCAGAGGAGGTATGCAGGTTGTGCATAGAGCCTACATTACTTTCATATTTCTCTATATAATTCTCCACTAATCCTGTTTGGGTTCCGGAGCAGGGTTCCGGAGTAGTGTGCTACCGCTGAGCGATTTGACACCTCATCAGGGGTAGCAAGCGCTATATAAATGCAAACCCTTCCCTCGTCTATCCCTCCACTATCCTTTTCATTCCAAAGAACAAACTCACATGTCCAACACTCAAATTAATTTTATATCTCCCTATACTAATTCACCATTAATCCTTTTTGGGGTGCAGAGTAGAGTGCCTCTCACCGAAAAGCAATTCAACGTCTTGTCAGGGGTAGTAAGCACTATATAAATGCAATTACAATTACAATACACCTTCATCATGAATGTGTGCTCTATGCACTAGAGGAGGTGCGCAGAAAGCGCATGGAGCAGTATAGTGCATGTGTGAATTGTGCACTAGAGGAGGTGTGCAGGTAGCGGATAGAGCAGTATAGTGCACGTGTGCATTGTGTACACAAGGAAGTGTGCAGGTAGCGCATAGAGCAGCATAGTGCATGTGTGCATTGGGCACTCGAGGAGGTGTGCAGGTAGTGCATAGAGCTGTATAGTTCACATGTGCAGTGTGCACTCAAGGAGGTGTGCAGGTAGCGCATAGAGCTGTATAGTGCACGTGTGCATTGTGTACACGAGGAGGTGTGCAGGTAGCGCATAGAGCTGTATAGTGCACGTGTGCATTGTGCACTGGAGGAGGTGTGCAGGTAGCGCATAGAGCCGTATAGTGCACATGTGCATTGTGTACACGAGGAGGTGTGCAGGTAGCGCATATAGCTGTATAGTGCACATGTGCATTGTGTACACAAGGAGGTGTGCAGGTAGATCATAGTAGTGCGTCTTGCACATTGAGATGTGCAGCTAGCTCATAGATCTGCGTTGTGCATGGGTGTGCTGTGCGCACTTGAGGGAAGATTGACTATCCCATTGCGCCACTTTTGCGTCACTTTTCCCATGTTAAAAGTCGGGCAAGGGCTTGTGAATCTGCCCAGAGGCAGGTTGCGCATAAGGCTGTGTCGTGCACATTTGCAATATGCCCACAAGGAGGTGTGCAGGAAGCGCAGAGAGCTGCGTTGTGCAGGTGCGTAAGTTGCGCACAGAGCTGCTTTGTGCACATGGAGGTGCGTAAGTTGCGCACAGAGCTGCGTCGTGCATGTGTGTATTGTAGGCATTGCCGACACACTCCGAGTTTGCATCGTGTGCACAGATATTAAATGCTACCACGAAAACCCATGTACAGCTCTTAGCGCACAGCGTCACCAAACTACAACGTGTGCGTAATATTAATATTGACCTCTAAAGTGAATAGTTGGATAAGATCTTGACAATATTGTCAATGGCTCCTCTGGGAAGTCGTGTGTGAAAGAGGCGTCAAGTCCGACCTGAGTTCGATATTTATAGATGTGATTTATCAGACAGGAGAGGAGAAGGCGGTGTCGTTGAATAAAGCGGGCAGTGGCGCCAAAGGACACTTTGGTACCTGGGGAGATTCTGGAATTCGCTGCACACCATGGGGATGTTTTAAAATCCTCCCAGATTCGGACCTTCCTCTGACGGGGGGACGCCAGCATCACAGCCCCGCCGCCCAGCCCGGCATTGCACCATTGATTTTTGGAAAACGCCGATCCTGTATCTTGAAAAAGTGGAATTGTATTATAATTCTCCTTCTAATGACTCGGGAATATGGGTTGATAAATAGATTTATAGTCTTGGCGAGGAGGCCACGGAGCGAGAACTCACCTAGATTCTTGAGCAATTCTGCAAGGTCCTGTCTCCTTCGAGTCTGAGAGGTCAGGGTTATGCCACCCTGGGAGATTTCTGGCGGTCCTTCCATAGAGGGGGCTGGCACAGGAGCCTGTAGAGCTACCCACGGACCCCAGGGGGGCACCCGGTGACCTTCTTCCTTTTATTTATTTTTAGCGCGAACATTACCCGAAGGTGTCAGAGCGCTTTACAAAAGAACCAGTTGCGATACATAAATACTTTGGATACATGAGTCACAATAAAAGATACAAACCGAAAAAATGTAAAATGTACAAGTTGTAAAGTCACTCAAGGAAGAGATACAAACGGATAAACTCTAAAATCACATAGGAATGGTAGTACATACAAAGGTCTACTACATATACTAGTGGTTAGAGTTATATATATACAAATAGTAAATTCACTCAGGATTACTTTTTTACGGTAATAATTACACTTTAGCAATCTGAGGGGCACGGGTCCCAAACTTACATCATGCTGGGCTTCGGTATAGCGGTAGGCATCCTCGTGTGCAACCTTCTGAAAGGTAATTACTTCACAAATGACGCTGCTGGGTACAGGAACAACTGTCTGGGCTTGTTATGCCCTCTATCGCTAGATTAGACATTGTTAGAGTTTTTCTGTTTGCATCTTTTGTGTAATTCATGTACTCTGAAGTCCTCATGTAACGTAATGGGTCCTTTTGTAAAGCGCTCAGACATTTTCGGGTAAAGTTTGCGCTATAAAATCGCATTAAATACAAAAAAATGAATGAATGAATGAAAGAATAAATACATATGTAAATAAATACATTAATTCATTAATTAATTGCAGGGAATTGGAAATCTGCGTTTTCGCCAAAATATGAGGCGTGGCGGGTCGAGCTTTGTCGTATTTGGGGGATCTTGAGGGACGATTTAGGGTCGACTGGGAGCCGCTTCTTATTTTGGGGACGCTGATTATCTTTGGTTCAACGATTTCATTGAGCATTTTGAATCGGCTATGATTTTTATAATGTATGTGTTCTCCGGGTTTATTTAAACTGCAGTTCATATGTTTTATCAGCGTGTACTCTCAATAAAAAAAATTAAAGAGCAAATCAAGGAGTGGGGGGAGGGGGGGGCGTGGAACAAGTGGTTGTGTGTCTTGAACGTTTACGAACGCCTACAGTCTTGTGAGTTTGTCCCCATTTATCAAATCTGAACATTGACAATTGTCACTGGAAAAAAGCTGCAGTATGGGTGCAGAAAAATGGGGGGCAAACGGATGACCTTGAAATTTAGGGGTGGGGTTTATGAAAAAGACATTTCTCAAATGGCAATGATTTTTTACCTGTCGAGAAAAAAAAGAAATAATAAAAAAAATTGCATTGTCTCATTGAACGTCATTTCATTGGAGCATAAATGTGCGCTCTGTACAGTTAGGCACTGGGTAAACTGAGCAGCGAACATGACCTATGACCCCGGGACATGCCCATGACCTTCCAGCTGCATACCAGGAGGGCGATGCAGGTGTGCTGCTGGGACTGACTCGAGAACTGCCAAATAGGGTCAAAGTGCACTCCAGTGGGGAGGTGCACTCCCTCCAGCCCTGTGACACGACCTTTTGTTTCCAATCATTGCATAATTCCTGTCAGAGATGAACGAATGCATTGGATGCAGTTGGATAGTTTTAAAAAAAAGCATTTACGATGCAACGGTCTCGCCTTTGCAAAAGTTAGAGCTATTGGCATTGTTAATGACAACATTTTTATTTATGTGTTGGTTTTGAAAACAGATACATATATGGCATTGTCATTAACAATGCCAATAGCTTAAACTCTCACAAATGCGAGACCTATTGCATTTGCACACACACACACAGCCCCACACACACAGAGCCCCACACACACAGAGCCCTACACACACAAAGACCCACACACACAGAGACCCACACATACAGAGCCCCACACACACAGAGCCCCACACACACACAGACGCACACACACAGAGACCCACACACACAGAGCCCCACACACAGAGCCCAACACACACAGAGCCCCACACACCCAGAGCCCCACACACACACAGACGCACACACACAGAGACCCACACACACAGAGCCCCACACACACAGCACCACACACACAGAGCACCACACACAGAGAGCCCCACACACACAGACCCCCACACACCGAGCCCCACACACACAGAGACCCACACACACAGAGCCCACACACACATAGCAACTGTTTACGGTGCCGCTTGAGAGTGTCTTCACCTACTGTTCTAAACCACATGGTCCCACTGCCGCCAACCCAAGGGAGTTTGATGACAATGCCTGCCTCTGCAAGATTGTGTTAGTCCATGTGCGTGCAGCAACGTGTACACGTAAGCAGCTGCATTTCTATTTCTAGCTGAAATTATTGACAGCAGAGGAAGTAGGACCAATGTATTTGGAGACTGGAGCAACTCATTGCGGACCAGTGCCAGTGCTGGGAAACAGTGGGAGGTGAGCGGCCAGCTATTTGCTGACTGCCCGTCCCCACTGGGTAGAGAGGGGGCTGTGGGGCATGCGGTTGGCGCTCCTGGTTCGCTGTGCCACTGGCTAGTATCCGATACGTGTGAAATACCACGCGACCTTGCTGCCCCCCAACCCCCACCAAGCGAAGACCTGGGCTGCAGTGATTGCAGAGGAGAGGCATAGTGACTCTCACTAGCCCCCCCACCCCCTGAAAACAGTCCCACGTGCCAGGGTCCCTGCTGTGGCATTGGCCCTCGCTCCAGCCGAGCAGGAAACCCTGCAGGCAGTGAAGGGAGCGTGATGACTGACATTCGGCCATCCCCCGATGCTGATAATCCCCACCAAGCAGCTGCGGGGCCGGATCCCAGCCCACAAGCCCACGTTTCAGGGTACCCCGCCATTGCAAACAGTGCTGACTGCACACAATGTGGAGTGTGGGGAGGCACACGACTCGCCACTCCCCCACTCCACAGCACGCTGGTGAGCCTGGCTCCACTATAATATCGGGGGTCAGCTGTCATTCATTATTGCGTTAACTGAGGGGGCTCGCCTGCTTGCAGCCAACAGCTGGGTCCTCAGGCCAACGCGACTACCCGCCCCCCACCCCACCATGCATCGGGTGTCCAACAGGCCCACTGGCCTGACTCTGATAAGAATACCCCTACTTTCGGCGCTGATGCCGGGGTAGGATGTTCTCTCCCCTCATGCGCCAACCAATCACACCTGATGCTACGTGGTACATTGTGGCCGGGGCCCACTACCACTCGCATGAGGTGGCCATGCTGGGGAAAATATTACCCCGCATGGCCCGATAACAGCGTGGCTGGCATGGAGGTACAACAGAGGTGAGAGTCACGTGGATCTCTGCCCCCACCCATCCAGCCCCACTGGTGGCAGGCTACTGGAGGTGGAGGGGATGCAAGCACATCGAGCTCCTCCCGCATTGCGTGAAAAGTGCTCCTGCCCTAACCCGCTCGGAGCCAGGCTACTCTCAATGGCCTTCTCGCCCCCGGCTCGGGTCCTGTCCTGAGCCGTGCTGCAGCCTCGGGGCCTTGATCGTGTGGGCAGAGACCCCGTAGCCCCTATAAGGCAAGCACTGCCGGCTGGGGTCCCGGCCTCGCCCCCGGAGGGGTAGAGCCTCTAACTCCACCACCCTCGACGCCGGGAGCTGCCAAAAATTTCTTCCCCCCGGGCCGCAGCCGTAGCCGGGCCGTCCAGCCCCTGGGTACTACCCCAGACCTGGGAGACCGGGCAGGGTACAGAGGGGAGGGGGGGTAAGCACTCACCGCGCTGTAGATGCAGCAGCTCAGGGGACACGTTTGGAACGGCGTCGGGGGTTTCAGAAAGAAGGCAGCATCGCGAGCACCGGCAGCCACAGCTTGGGGAAGGGAGGCTTTTCCTGGCATCACGCCTGTGGCCGCGGCAGGCATGACGCAAGTTTTCTTTAAGCCCCGTCCTTTTCAGACTGGGGGGCGTGACTGTTGTTTGTAAAGAATGTAAGAAAGAAAGTCAAAAACACACCCCCCAATCTGAAAAAGATGGGGCTTAGATCGAAAGAAGAACATCACTAGGACCTGTTCTTTCCCTTTCTCTCCTGTTGTTTATGTGTATTTTCTTAATAGTCAGGACCACTCGAATTATAGGCAGGGGAGGGTCAAATTATGCGGCATGTTGAGTCAAATATACAGCATGAAAACACATATTATGTGATACACATTTTGTGATAGTTTTACTTCATTATTTTGTAATTTTTAAGCTTGTTGACTCTAAGCATTTGTTGTACCTCATTAGTGTCCGTTTAACACCCAAAACAGCAATAGGCTACAGAAAGGTGACCAGTCAACCTTTGGAAAGGGCCTTCAACTGCGCTACAACACAAGTCGCTGTGATTTTACAAACATTTGAACCGTTTGAGCTAGAAACAAATTTCATTAGTATTCACCTTAATATTTTTCAAAATGTTCTTACGATAAACTCATTTTGGAGGCAAAGATATATTTAATCAGATGTCCAATAGGCATTCTGTCAGGACATCATTGCCCAAAAGTGAGAGCTGGGGGAAGCAGTTCACTTGAAACAAACACAAGAATGAAACTGAGGCACTATAATCAGTGCAATTGTGGTACTTTGAGGCCAATGTCATGCTAAAAAATGTAGTTTTTAGTCGAAATGGAGAACCTAATCTTTTCTGTATTAATTGCGCAAATCGCCATTTTGGTAACCAGTTGAAGATTGTTAATGGAGGAGTGCTGTTGTCTTGAAGCACGTAAGTGATCCCTTTGTGCCACACGCTGTCCAGGGGAATATCATCAAGGGCCAGCAAAAATTATCGCTGACCGCCTGTAGCATGTGAAATCGTAACACCGACTATCGCCGGATCCTATCGCCCGGTGAGCGCACACATCACCGAGGTGATAGAAATTCAGGCAATATCGGGGCATTAACGGAGGAATACCTACGATAAATAAAAGAGTAAGAAATAAACATTGCTGATAGGGAGCTGTGGACTCAGCATAATGATTCACCTCCCCTTATGAACATAGCCAAGTCGGTAAAATAGCAGGCGTAAGAAACCTGCGATACAGCGGGCTAGAGCTAGTTTCAATGTTGCTAAGCCTGTTAGCGATTGCCTTGCTGATAGGGAGAACCTCTGTTAGCGTTGAGAATCACTGTATTCTACTAGGGAATGCCTACCTTGCATCTCATTAGCAATGCAAGACGATAAGTTTATGTGCGCTAAGGCATGCATTCACGCGTTAGCGTGTCCATGCTGATAGGGCGTTATAATTATATCCGCTTTTCGTCCTTTAAGATATGCCCCCCAGTTCTGGTCCTGCTTTGTCCTGAAAAAGCCTCGTAATTCTTTGTGAACTGGTTCTGCCTGGTTCTGTCGCTCTTCCACATCGTAGGGGAGGCCCAGGTCGAAACTTAGTTCACTTCCCTGCATTCAACAAAGCCATGCTAGACCTCTCAAGCAGCTGCAAGCATTGAACTGAGCATTTGTCATATGACACAGATGTAATATGACACAGAGTAAATTCACTAGATAGCATACAATATGATGTATCATTTATTAAAAACCTGTGTTTGAAACACAACGTGTTGAGGCCTAGGAAATCCAAAGGTTATGGTACAAAACACATTTTACTCAAGTTTCTGATACAACAAATTATTTTGCATCTGCAATAGTTATCAGTATCTGAGAATAAATAGGTTACTACGCCAGACATGCTTCAACCCTTTGGATACCCGTCCATTGTCACAGTGACCGTGTGCGGAGGAGGGCAGGGGGCCGTCCTGACCACGCCCAGTCATAAATCACCCGCACCGCGGCGGAATTCCAGCTGCGGTCAATGGGTTAAAAGAGTTGAGCATATGCGATGGGATTCGGACTTGACTGTTACAATTAGATCATGGCCAAGACAGATTTGGGTTTGGTAGAGCTCTGTCTGAAGTGGCTGAAAAACGATGGACTGGAATTAATTCAAGTATTTCTTCCTTGACCTTGTTGTTTGTTGCTGTATATTCTCTGTAAAGCTCAACAGCAATGCCCGTATCTGAGACCCATGCTCTCTGTGCCATTGGACTCAAGCTGTAACTCACTGACGAGGTGCAAGTTGGCAGAATCTGTTCCAGGGTTCCTTGTGTTCCTGTCCAAAGGGGACCTGGCTGGTCAGTGCAGGCTGGGCTGTTTCTGTTGAAACAGGACAAATACTGATTTACATATTGCAGGTCTCTTTGTGGTTTGACATTGTTGGGAAAAATTATGGACTGGAATTTGGTCCAGAGCGCTCACCGGTACTGACATTAATTCAAGCATTCCTTTTGTCACCCTGTTGTTTGTTACTGTTCTTGCTACATAGTGCCACTGGTTACTCACCAACTATATATCTGCATTGAGTCTATCAATATTCTTGGCTCAGACCAACTTGTGTTCTGGCTAGGTCATGGCAGCGTTCGTTATTTGAGTGAGAGGCTGTGTTGTTAACCCAAGATAAGAGATGAATTTGTGATCTAATCTTCATCATACTATTAGTCAAATCCATTGATTTTGGTATAGTGACATCATTGTCCACAATCCAGTGCCTAAATGGACATTGAAGAACTGCTATTGAGCTGGCTTTATTGATGAGTCAAATGAGAATGGGGACAGTAATTGGAGACCAATCTTTACTTTTACATATTTGTATACATTGCGGTTGAGTAACGAGGACTCAAAGCCCTTAATCGACTTAGAGATTTCAGATTCCACCATTGATAAGCACTGGGAGAGGGGGCTGAACATTTTGGCAGCTGTTGAGGGCTAGTAGGTGAAGTAGTGTTCTCTCAAAGGGATTCTGCCTTCTCTTGGAAGGAACCAGAGAAGTGAAGTATTAGCTCTCTAAATATGGATAGCATCTCCAGTGAACTTTTGTCAGAACTGTCAATCTTGTTCTGAATAAAAATGTTTTGATTTGTGAATGGCAAGCCTGTGACCATTGTTAAAAATGTTACAGGCTTTTTGCCCTGTATCTGATTGAGTGCCTTTCTAGACTAACCACATGACTTTCAGTAGTCGTACAAACTTTCTTTATTAGAATGGCAAATTAAAGATTGATTAACCCAGCATGACCCAGCAGAATCTGTTGAGTTCTATTTCTAGCCACAACTCGCAGTTCCTGGTGGGACCAATTAGTGCTGTCTCAGTCAGAAACTGTACTATTTTAAAGACAGCCTTTTTACAATAATGCCTATTGAAGGTCATTTTGTTTCAGTGTGCAGAGGTTGCCATTTACCTTTTTATTGGCCTCACTTTTAGGGGAACAAGGCATACTGCATTTGAGAGGTGTTACAATGAGGGCTAATGTGACAACTTCTTTTTCTAGGACATCCAGTAACTTGACCAGGGGGCATCCTAGTCACCTGATGTTAGGCTATCATAATAGCCAATTCTTATTTCCACTATGGTGTAAGTATTGGTGGTTAGATGTTACTTTGATAGGAAGGAGTTTGTACCATGAGATATCTGGGGATCCACCCTACAATTAATTTTGCAGACCGGTTTCATTTAAATTATACACCACTCTGAATAAAGTTCGCAAACTAATTCGTCATTGGCATTCATTGGCCATTACTATTATTTGCTGGACCTCACTAATTAAAGTTCATCAATCATTTTTCTTTTTTTTTCTTAAATCTTTTTATTGACAATTTTCCCCACCCACCCTTTCCCTGACCAAGAACAAGTCAAAAATAGATAAATAAACAGCATATTATATACATACAACAGAAATTAATCCCGTATGATATACTTTACCATAAGGATACAAAGAAATAAAGATGAACATAATACTATATACACAAAATACAATCATGTATGTCTCTGGATCCACAATAACATTGGTGACCAAATCCGCATGTCCATTAATCTTTTCTTAGCCCCTTTGTTTTTATAAATTGCAACTTCCAGGCTACAAGTGGCTAATAGCCTAGACCTCCATTGTTGAAATGCGGGTGGATCAAGATCTAACCATGCTGAGGCAATAGTAAGTTGAAGTATAGCCATGGTCACGAATATTAAGGCCTGAGTGTTTGACTGCAATTCACGATTTGCTACCCCCAGCATGATTTCCTCAGTTGAGATTTCAATTCTTGTTTGACAAACCTCTGATAGAAATTCAGAGATGTCATTATTCAGGTTAGTCAGCGTGTTACATGTTGCAAATATATGTGTAATATCGGCCCCGTATAGTGCACAACGAGGACATGTTGTTCCCTTCCCTGTTCCCCATTTAGCAATTTTCTTAGGGGTGTAATATAGGAAGGAGAAAGTTTTATAAAATTGCGCCTGTAGCTTTATCGACATTAATGAATGTAGGGTAAACTCATATGCTATGCTAGGAGAAGTGTGGCTCACTGATTAGAGCAGCAGACCCTGATGCAGAGGTCTGGCCCGGGACCAGGGTTCAATACACGACGCGGCAGGGTCCTGAACCCAAAAATGTCCACATACTCGATAATTCTCGCCTCAGTGCCTATTCTAATCATGGGGTCCCGCGCTGCAACTCTGGGCAATAGCTGCTTAATCTCCACTACGGCGACCCACCCGCTGCGGGATGCCTGGCTTTCACCTTGGGGATGCCCAGTAGGAGTTATCTCACAGGGGATATTGGAATGTACTCCTAGTTGTTCCTGCCAAATTACGCATTGTTTGTCCATATCATCTGGGGCCATTAAATTCAATGTTTCATAGATTTCCCCAATCCTGGGAGTCATTTTTTTTACATAAATTATCAATCAATTGATTGTTCCGGAAGTTCTTCCGCCCACCAGTTTTCTTCGTTAGGAAATCTCTAACCTGCAAGAACGTAAAAAAATCCTTATGGCTAATATTATATTCCTCATGCAGATCCTCAAATATCTTAAGACATCCTTGTTTATAAAAGCATCCCAATTGAACCATCCCTGCCGATATCCATCTATTTATGCAATTGTCATGAAATATTAGAGGCGGATCATTATTACTATTCGTTGGTGTGTAAAATGAGAATCGCCCAAGCCCCAACATTTTGCGAATACTGCTCCATGCTTTATAAGCCCCTAAAATAGTCTTAAATTTGACTTTCCTAAAATAGTTGTTAGTATGTCGCCAGAAGCAACCAGCAAAATCTTCTCCTAATAGGAGTTCCTGAGGGGTCGGGATCTCTTGATTAATACTATCGATCGAAATCAAATTGGCGCAATATTTTAGGACAGTGGCCCAGTAATACAACTTGAAGTTCGGTAGGGATAAACCTCCCTTTTCCTTCGGTAGTACCAATCGTTTAAGAGTCAGTCGGCATAGAGTCGATAATCCTAAAGATTTTGGGGAAAATTCAAGGCAGATAGTCCTAAAGAAATATAAAAATCAGGGAAAAAAAGCATCTTAATCAAATTACAGCGGCCCCTAGAGGTATATGTAAATTATCCAGTCGGACCATCTCCTTTTTGGTTCTAGAAATCAATGGTTTTAGGTTAATATCAACAATGTTTTGAATTTTGGCAGTTATTGTAACCCCTAGATATACGGCCTCCTCAGTTACTCTTGAAACCCCATCACAATCTTGTTATTTAGAACAATCTGGGTTTTATTAGAATTCAGTTTATATCCAGATACTAATCTAAATAGGTGTGCTTCCTATTCTATCACCGGCATGGCCATATTGGGGTCTCTAGTGACAAGCGCGATATCATCGGTGTATGCCAAGGTTTTGGTATTATGACTACGTATTTGAATTGGTGAAATATTTCTACAATTGTCAAGCCAACGAATAAATGGATCGATATACATTGCAAATAAGAGGGGTGAGCAGGGGCATCCCTGCCTAGTTCCCCTCGTGATTGCAAAGTTTTCTGACAGGAGCCCATTGACTAATACTCTAGCACTTGGTTTATTATATAGGCCTTGAGTGGCCATAATAAATTTGTCGTTGATTTCACTATAAGACATTGCCGTTCATAAAAATCTCCCGGAGGCCCTATCAAACGCTTTCTCTGCGTCAAGGAGTATAAGCGCCATAGGGTCTCCTGTGGACTCTGTATAGTCAAACAGCGAGATCACCCGTTGGACATGGTCAGTCCTGGTATAAATCCATGTTAGTATTTGGATACTATTTTATTTATTATTGGTGCCAATCTGGCCGGCAGGAGTTTCGAGTAGATTTTTGAGTCACCATTTATTAGAGTAATTGGTCGATATGAACCTAAATCAAGCGGATTTTTTTTTTTCAAGAAGACCACAATCTTAGCTTCTGACCAGGATGGGGGGGTGTACCTCCAGGAAATATGTGGACAAACAAAGTAATCAGTATTATTTTTAATTGATCAGCAAATTTCAGATAAAACTCAGATGGTATCCCATCCAGTCCTGTCGCTTTTCCGCTTTTTAATGTTTTTAAAGATAGTAGGATCTCATCCCAGTTGGGTAATTCATCCAACATGTCCTGGTCCTTCTAAAAGGGACCTCGATTTACATCTAAATAAAGATCTGGATCCCCCAATCCGCTTATCGGTTCAGTATAGAGATCTTGATAGAATCTCTGGAATGCTGCCCTTACTTCATCTGGTTCTGATTTTATACCTAATCTCGGATCTTGGATTTCTCTAATAGTGCTTGCTGATGCCTCTTCTCTAACACGCATCGCTAGCTGATGCCCAAACAGTTCTCTCAGCTCATATATCTTTTCCTTATTTACTGATGCTCTAGTGATGGCTGTTTCTACTATTATTTCTGTGATAAGGTTTTTTGCAATGGCTACCTGAGATAATGCACTGTCTAACTCCTGGCCTTGTTGAGCTGCAGCAATCAGATCTTCTTCGGCTTTGCCCAAGTTATAATGTAGTGCAGCTAAGTGGGATTTCCCTTCCTTGTTAGACCTGAGAGAGAATTGTAGGGTCTCACCTCTTATGCCCACTTTAAGAACATCCCATACGATTACTATAGATGTACTTCCAATATTATCTGCAATAAAGCCCGCAATCCACCCCTTCATGTGTTCACAGTACTTTTCATTCATTAATAGAGCCCTTTCGAACATCCAGCTCTTAGTTGGATGGTTATTCAGAGTATATGATAGTTTTAAAGTTAATGGGTTATGATCTGATAGTAGGCATGGTAATTTATCTATCGTACACCCACTTTTCAGTGAAGCATGTAGTCAAGTCTTGCATGTCGCGAATGTGGATATGAGTAGAATGTGAAACCAGGATCTCCCCAGTGATTATGTTGCCACCCATCTATAAGGCTATGTACCAACATAAGTTTTTTAGAGCCCGAAAGACTCTAGGTTTCCTGCCATGATATTTAAATTCCGGAGCCATAGTCCAGTCCCTGGGGAGATGTAGGTTAAAATCCCCACACACTATAAGGGGTAGAGGCCAATGAGCGAGCTCGTTGGAGATCTTTATTAGCAACTCTGGTTCATCACAAACACTCCCATGTATAGTACAAATTGTTATTTTATTTCGCCCCTTATTGTACTTGCATTCGGCGATTGCCCATCTCCCGAGTTTATCGGAAAGTACTTTGTCAAATTGGAGGCCTCCACCTTTTGCTAAGATTGCCACCCCCTTAGTTCGGACTCACTGTGTAGAAGCAGTGATAAGGTTATATCCCATTGATTTTAATAAGTAGGGCTGAGAACCTTCAATATGAGTTTCTTGTAAGCAGGCAATATTAGCCTCCATTAGTTGTAGTCCTACCGCCACCTTCTGTCTTTTTGTAATATCATTGAGTCCGCAGATGTTTAAAGAAACAATTTTTAACTTAGCCATATTAAAATTAGAATTATTGCCATCAGCCTGGTGTCATACCCATGTCTTTGTAGCCTAATCATTGCACGATTGTCTGTGGCTACAGTGTTACAGTTTTTTTTACCCTTCATGTGATTGACGTTCCTTGGTCCTACACTCCCGCCCCCTACTCCCATGTCTCACCCTTTCCCCCCCCATCCCCGTCCCCGTCCCTTATCATCCCTTTAGGCATCCTAGGTCCCGAGTCCTAGGTGTGGGCGCCCGTATGGTCAGATCGCCAAAGCGCACCCTGTGACCCTGATAGATTTATAAAAATTAAACACAACCTTTAAACAGGTAAAGCAATTTGTTTCAGCATAGGGTTTTTAGGTTTAAACTCATATTATGCTCCACCCTACTTATACATTTTAGTACTCCCCCATGCTTTTCCAGAATGTTTTAGTTTTCTCCTATTACTTCTTAATATGTTATTTAGTTATTTCCCTGAATTTCGGGTCTCCACCTCTGAGATTTCTCTTAAATATTCTTCAGCTTGTATTTCACTCGTAAACCTTCTGATTGAACCTTTAAATAAAATTTTCAACCGTGCCGGATTCTGTAGGAATACCTTGGCACCAATTTTTTCAAATGGTGCAAATAATTGGCACATTTTCTACCTTCGCTCTACGGTGGTATGCGCAAAGTCTGGCCTGGAAAAAAATGTATACCCTTTATATTCCCTTTGGCTTGTGGGTCTTGCAAGATCATACGTTGGTTCTCTAAGAAGAAAGTTCCCAAAGTAAATCAGCATAGCCCTGGGATATTGGCGTGTTTTATATTAAGAGTCAAAAGGAAGCGATGGACAAGTTGAATCTCTCTATCCATATCCCAGGCCTCTAATTCCGGGAATGCCGTTTTGATTAAAGTAATCATTGTCCCTCTAGCATAATTTCCTTCAAAATTTTCTGGAATACCAAGAAATCTTAGATTGTTCCATCTGGATCTGTTCTCGTGATCCTCGACTTTCGCCATAAGATCTTGATTATTCCATCATGTTCTTTTTCTGTCTTTTGTAGTTTGATGACGTCTATTTCTAAGTTTTCGGTGCGAGTTTCTAGTGTGGCCATTGTCTCCCAGATCTCAGTACAAATTTTATTTACACTTTTTTAACTGCACTTTGCAATTTGTCAATAGCAGCACGGCTCCTTTGGCTATCTTTTTTGACATCCTTATGAAAGTTCTTTATTGAGCTCAGAACATCACTTAGTGAGGGTTCGCTTATAGTTCCAGATCTGCAGCTGTCTCCCATTGATTTTTGGTTTCCTTCTTCTATCTCGGCGGAGCTGCGTTTCTGGTGTGGTGTTTCTCCCGGTAATTTTACGATCAGGCTTTTCGTGAAGGATTTGTTCTGTTTTTGCCATGATAAGTATTAGTGCCTGGGTCTGTTGTCTCTTCGTTGACGAGGTTAGATTCTTTTTTGCTTCTTATCCTCTTTTTTTTTCCTCATTTTTTCCTTGGATTTGTTTCACAAATATTCCTGGAATCATGTGAGCCAGATATCTCCGAAGATAAGGTCTCCATTTGTAAACCTGGACTAGCTTTACTTGTATCACTTAATTCACTTAGTTCACTTGACTCGCTTGATATAGACATCCCTGTTTGATATATATCTGAGTCAGAATCTTCCTCCGAGTATGATTTATTTTCTAAATGTAGATCTTGCCCGTGTGGAGACATCTTGCTTTGATCTGATTGCTCCCTTAGATTAGTCATCAAAGTTTTTGTTTTTATGGGTGCCCTCGACCCTTCAATGCTCCCACTTAGAGCTGCGATCTGGTTGGCGATGTTCGCATCTCTGATGTCATTTTCATTTCCTTCGATGTTCTCGAGGGGCACACCAGGGCTATCTATACAAGTTCCGCTCACACTAACTGGAACTTTGATCTGTAATTTTTCATTCTTTAAGGCGTTAACCGCGCCATCCTTATGTAGAGGACTGAAGATATTGGAGATTCCAGGCTAAGAAGTAGTCGGAGAGCCTGGATTTTTTACGTTAGCCTTCAAATTTGTTATTGTTTGTAGCCGCTGAGCTTTCTTGGCCATTAGCTCCAGTTTCGCATCTTCCACAATATCTCTCCCCTTCTCCTTCTCTTTCTCGTTCTCTTTCTCTTTCTCTCTCTCCTTCTCTTTGTCTTTGTCTTTCTCTTTTATTTTTCGTTTTGTTTTCTCCTTCTCTTTCTCTAGTTTTTTTCTATATTTTTCTCCGGGATTTTACTTTTAATTTTCCCACTCTGATGAGGTTCATTTCTTTCCAAGTCCGTTTCCTTTGCCTTTGACCCTCAGGTTTCAGGGCCTCTCTGTCTCTCATTGTTTATTTGTGAGACATGAACCGTCTCCTTTTCCTTTACCACATTATGAGGTAGTGGATTGTTTTCCACACTCTGAGTATTTTCTGCATGTTCCTGTATTTCTTGGGGTAGTTCTTGAGGTTGTTCCTGGGCCTCACAAATTCTTTGCTGGGCCATGACCTTCCACCTCTCCGTCGAGTTCCGAGTAGGCCAGCACAGTTGTTTGTATTCCAGCTCTTATATCTCCACTGTCATCGGCTGCAGCATCTCTTTTTTCTTTTCTCTCCATCTCCATGTCCTGTTTTTGGCTGAGAGTCCTATTCTTTTCACTTGAATGCTTTAGGAGATGTCTTTGTAACCGTGTCTGTACCTGTAGTTGTGACCAGGATTGAAACTGTGTTTGTTTTTTGACTTCCCTGTATGTTTTTCCACTTTGCTAGTTGATTTGCCAGTTGACTTGCCTCCCTGGTATTATCTGCGGAGCCTTAGATGTGTTATTAGTTTTATTAGTGACCCAGGCACCTCTTTTGCAAGTGTTGCGCTGCCGATCTATTTTATCCATATATCCCAATATCAACACTGAGCACGGCTATATAATTTTTTCTGGTCTCTCTAGTCTCTCTGAGTGTCACCTTACGGTTCGTTAACCCCCAGCACAGCAAGACACAGACTTTCCTTCTCGACAGCATTCGTCGTTTTTTCTCTCCTTTTACAGGCTTTCACAGGCGTTTTCATATGCTTTCACTGCCCCCTGCTGGCTGTGCCTTTCGGAATTGAGACGTACGTCTCCACGGCAACGGGAGATGCATGCGACGCACTGCATACCGCGCACGGCATTTACTACTCCCGGCTGGTGTGCGCAGATGGCGCCTGTTGCTGCCGGTACCGGATATCGAACAGAGTGCTCGAAGGACGCCCGATGCACGGTAGGAGAACAGGAGAGCAGCGCGAGCACAGCGCGTAGGGAGGGAGGGAGTTGCCTACACCACTAAACAAATGAAAGTCCGACAGTGGTAAAGGTGGTAACATCAGCAGGGCAAGGAAACACAAAAAAAATGTCATGTTATATCCCGAGCGTTCTCAGCTCTATTCTCGCCCCAATTTAATCACTCTCAGCTCTCAGCACACAGCTTTAAAGACCCAGGGGGCAGGATTACCTTAAAAGCATAGAATGGAGTCCATATTCAGACTTCAAACGGTTCGCACAGCTTGATTGAACTTTCGGCGTGACTCACAGTTTTTAACCCTTAATCACGGCTACGGCCACGGCTACAGCTACGATCCTGCTGAGGTCTCCTATAAACCACTGCAATCTAGGGCTTAGGAAAGGGAATCTCCAATCTCCAATCTCCAGTCTCCAGTCTCTTTCCTGGTTCTTTTCTCTCTAGTATACAGACCAGAATCCCGTTCATAACCGATCACATCCAGCGATGGGTCACAGCAGGATAGCCATAGAGTGCTTCTTTAGCTTCTTTAGTTTCTTTACCTCTTTTCTTGGAGGAAAGGTTGCAAGGTTTTTCTTAGAAACGCTAACATCTGACAGGGCTCACAGAGTGCTGCTTGTGCGACCACTCACTCAGCCGGCATCTTGGCTATTTAATTTCCAGCACACAGTTTATTTTCTGCTGTAAAATTGTCCTTTTTTTCAGCACAAAGACAGCTTTGCACTCCTTGGTGGTTAGATGTTACTTTCATAGGAAGGGGTTTGTCCAATGAGATATCTGGGGATCCACCCTACAATTAATTTTGCAGACAAGTTTCATTTAAATTATACACCACTCTGAATAAAGTTTGCAAAATAATTTGTCATTGGCATTCATTGGCCATTACTAATATTTGCTGGACCTCACTAATTAAAGTTCATCAATCATTTTTCGATGAGACGATCAAATGATAAACCATATTTTGGCTATTGTGTTCGAGAAGATATAGCACAGGTTTCATATTCCATTATTCATTCTAGCCTTATGATCCAAAGATTGTCGTGCATTAGGCTTATATTTATCCTACGATTTCAGCACCATGTTTAAGTTGTGGAAATGTTAAGGTTGACTGGTTGCATACATGTTTTACATGTCCGCCTCTTTATCATTTTTGAGGTCACATTTTCCTATTCATCAGTCAAAAGCTTCAAGAGACTTTACTGCCCGACCCTAGAGGACTCTCTTCAGAATTATCCCACAATCTAGGCATATTACTGTACCAGCAATTTTAGTTTATCGCCTCGCTGATCATCAGGTCATTAATCCTACAAACATGGAAATCCAATGAGATGCTAACTTTTAAATAAGGGTTAAATAAGATTAAATGAATTAGGTAGTTTGAGAGATATCCTAACCTACCCTCTCAGAAAATAGGAAATGCCTCCAACCTGCTTGTACAAAAAAGTGAAAAGTAAAGAGTCAGAGGGGAGGCAGGGGCAGGACACAGTCTTACCCCTCTCAAACCAAAACTGTCCTTACACTTACCACCTTAGCCATATCTTGCGCTAGAGTCCAGTAAATTTCAACATTTTTATTCTGTTAACTCAGTTGAAAACCATACTGAGGTCCATCTGATTAATACATGTGATGAAAGCAATATTTGGCTGTTCCCAAGCCTGCCCTAAACCTGTACTAAGTTTCCACTGATATCCCTTTATCCCGAGTCCAGGTCTGAGTTCTCTTCATCAGAACTCTACATACCACCTTGACCATGGAACTCATCACTGAGGTCAGTTAGTAATTATAGTCTTCCCCAATATTCTACAAAAAAATAGGAACTAAGACCAAAAAATTAGGAATAGTGTTACTACTTTCAGCATTTAGTGCATTTAAAGTATGTGCATTCACAGGTCTGCATTAGATTTGAAATGATCCATGGGTACTTGTTCAGGCCCTTGAGTTTTCTGGGAAAGGTAGCTAGCTGGAGGCATTTTGTTATTAGGAAGACCAAATTCTTTTGAAAGGTGAAAGAATATTTGGCCATACAGAAACCAGGAGCGGCCCATACAGGTAAAAGTGGTGGCGCAGGGTGGGGTGGGGTTTCAACTGACGTCGACGACGAGAGACAATTAAAAAAATATTAATTATTCCTTCATTGTCATCTGTCGTTCCCCCCACCCGCCCGCAACCTAATTTTGAGTTCTGTCTGCTAGAAAAGTGAGTTACCCATGAGACTCTTTTGCTGTTTGTTTCTAATGTTAGATGTGATCCGATTCGAAATCTGTTCCTAATGTATTTATCAGATCATTATAAATGCAGGTTCCGAAAAATGTCTAGTTATGGGGCCTTCACACTTTAACTGCATCTAGGTGCGAACACATCTCTTGCATCCTGGTCACTGTTTTTCAGAATCATTATTTGAAATTTCATGTATGCAATACATCCTGTGTATGGAGAAACATTGATTGTTTTAATGCATTTGAGCTTATCGGAAAGGGGTGGTTATCCAAATTCACCCCAGCAAATGCATATTATTTGGCCAGAAAGCTTTACTCCTGATGTTGTCGGAAATTTTGAATAATACTTTACATGCTTGTGAAACGTAGCACATGGCATCGAAATAAAACATTAAACATTCCAGACTCCATTTATTTGTGTGTGCCAAATGACGTTTGAGCTGGACAAATGCTAAGAAAGTTAACTTTTATCTTTCCACTGCAGTTCAACAAAGGGTATGAATCAAGTATTAGGCTATATTTAACCAGACCGGCCTTTCACTGTCCTGGTAAGCTCTTCTCAAATGGTAGCGTTAACTCGAAGCCCAAGCAGGGGAAGGCAGAGCCGGACCGGATGGGGGCCCGGGGCAAATGCCGCCCAAAAGCCTGCGAAAAAGAGTGACCCAGGAAGGCCTATCGACCCCCCCAATCAGGGGGCAATTTTGCGAGTGGCTGAAGGGATAAGAAGGGGGCGCAAGGACCCCTGAGTACAGAGAATCCCCCCACCTCCCCTTGGAAGTAGAAGTAGGAAATGTCACCCACCCTCACCAAAAGAAGCGGGAGTCGCAGCCGCAAAGTAGAGGGGAGGCGGTAGAAACCCAAGATAGTTAGGCAACAGAGAGAAAGTTGACTAGAGGTAGATGGAAGGCTACCACAGTGAAGGAGCTATGGACGGCGTACAGCCCCGGATCAGAGGTAATGACCAACAGGGCCCTTGGGCTGCCTCAAGGCAGGGGTACTGAGGGAGAAACATAACAGGACGCAGCCACAGGCACATTACATGAGATGCTCACACAGGGCCCTTGGGATGCCACCCAGCAGAGGCTCAAGGAGCAAGCGAGGGGCACACGAAGGGTCCAGGGGAAGAGGAACAGCACTGGCAACCCGAGCAGGTCCTGACGGACACCCACCAGATTTGACAGCAAGTTGAAGCCTGAAACTGTGAACACAAAGGCCCTGAAATGGGGCAAGCTGCAAAAGACGCTGTCTGAGAAGTGCATAACCAAAGGGAAGGCAAAAGATATTAACAAGGACAATGTGATAAGCATTATCATGGATATTATGAATGACCTATAAAGTGCGAAAAGGTACAACCATGTAATATGTGAATAAACTGAGACCTTTTAAGGCACCAAACCAAGTTGTCTGTGGTGTATATCCAATGGAAAAGGGATGCAGTTAAATGGGCATGGGGGGGGGGCCTTGTTCATTGCACAGAGTGTGCTTGTGGTCTTAAATCTGATTTGTATTTGGGAGAAAAATCCATTTCTCATATTCTTTTCAGTCTTTCCATTAAAAGTCTCACATTTTAGTTTTGTTTACTTTGTATTTTTAGCAATTCAGGAAATGTTCAATTACCTTAAATATATTTGCAGAGTCTTTTTTTATCAATGGCCTAGTCATCACCCTACACCTGTATTTCAATAACCACTGGTATGTTTGGGGATTATTTTAATTTGTGCCTCCTTTTTAGGTCGAGCACGGGCAGCGCATGCACTGCTCTGCAATGTATGTTGCATTTGAGTATGGACTTGACGCTCCACCCACTCTCCGCCCATATTTTCTATTGGCTTGTGTCATTGTCTTTTGTAAACGTTGGCTTCTGACTTGTTAATAGGCTTGTTAGTCCCTCCTTAGTACTGCCTTGTCTTCATTTGTAACCTCCCATGAGGACTGGGCCTTTTATGTCTGTTGTTACACGGTGTGTCTTATTTAGTCTGTAAACGCTACTTTCTTTAACCCCTTCGCTGCCAGGCCTTTCCCCTCCGTGCCTACGTTCTTCGGGGTAGTTCGCACTTAGGCCCCGGTAACTTTTTGACCACATAAGGTATCCACACCAAATTTGTGTCCTTTTCTTCCAAGATCATGGGGATTTTAAAGGGTTTAAAGGGTTTTCTGATTCCCCTGGAGTGGAAATTAGCTAAAATACATCTACAATTTGTTTAGTTTTGGAAAAATGTGGGAAAAATGTGGGAAAAGTGCTGCAGATGAAACGTCTGTTTTTTTGCCTGCAAATGGCATCAAACAAAGGGTTTGTGGTGCTGAAATCACCATCTTCCTAGCTTTCAGGGACTGATGAACATTTGTCAGGAAATCCAATTTTTGTACACAGTTTTGGCACTTTACTGGGACATAGCCTATTTTTGCTATTTTTTGTGCTTTCAACCTCTGTCCAGTTAATGGTAAAAATGAGTATGAAAGCAATAATGGATCCTGGAAAGCTATACATTTCAGAAAGGTAGACACAATTTTAAATTCAGAAAGGGGTCATTTTTGTAGATCCTTCCAGGGTTTTTTTTAATAGAAACTAACAGTTGAAAATAGGAAAAATTGAAAATGAATGGAAAAAAACAGCCATTTGTGCAAACGTTTTCACCTGTAACTTCTAAGTATGACAGATTCCTTAAAACAATATACCGTTACTTCCGCTGGACCCTTCTGGTTGTGAGGATATATAGGACTTGCAGGATCACCAAGGACCCAAGGAACCCAAAGCCAATAACCGATCAGCGCCTTGCAATAGTTTTTATTGTGTACCGGGGATATAGCAATGCATTTGGAAAAATATAAATAGTGAAGAATTGGTATGAAAGACACCTATGTATTTCTGAAATGGGAACAAAATATAGATTTTAGAAACAGTAGCTATTTGCACATCTCGGAAATTGTGGATACTCATGTGAATTATAGGACATTTTTCATCCTTCAGGTCGATCGACTTGCTGGCAAAGCAGGAGGAGGGGTTGCGGCCATAATTAATCAGAAACACAAATTTACATCATTAGTTTCTTTAGGTATCCCCACAGTCGATAGCCTTCTACTAAAATTTGAGTCCCATCATTCTCTGTTCATCTGTGCCCTATTTTATAGACCCCCACAATATGTCCCCACATTTCACCAGCTATTAGGTGATATGATTGCCGAGGTGGTGGTCGACAATTCTCAAATTGTTTAATTTCATATAATTAAATTACTTCCCACACTATTTCCCTATAAAACCACAACCCGCTAAGGAACTAAAAATGTAAAATTGAATTTAAAATAATGTATTAACTACTATAAGTAATAAATAAAATCTATATAATTAAATTACTTCTCACCCTATTCCCCTATAAACCCACAACCCGCTACGGAAATAAAAAATGCAAAATTGTATTTAAAAAAAATATTAGCTACTAAAATTTAACACATATAATAAAAATACAAACAATTCTCAGACAAAATACTAAAATGTATAACATTAATAATAAGTCGATATTTTTAACAACTACATTTTTGTAAACAATATTTAACACTTCGATATTTTTGTAATCAATATTACTTACCTGACAATCGATATTATTGCCTACGATATTTTATCCATCGATATTTATGACACACAATATTTTTACCTTGATATTTAGGTATATCTATACATTGACATTCTAGTTCTGTACCATCCAGCATACGCTGAGAACAAAGAAGATTCCACCAACTGGTGACATTGATGTTCTTGGCATTCTTCCAGTTTGATGTAATGACTTGAAAAGCAATAGCAAGTGGCAGATTCAGAAATGTACCTAATATAGAGCGTGTTGGCCAAGAGCGTGAAGAACTGGTCAGAAACATATGGTTGGTATCAAACGGCAAATTAATAAAGCAAATATTGGAAATAGTTCAACAGACCTGCGACCAAAAAGCCGCAGTTGGCGGACAATGAAAAAACATATGTAGATATATACCACGAAGGGTTCTATAAGACCAACACATATTTGAAAAACTTGGATTATATTTTTACAAAGAAAGTAGGGTGCTATATAGCATATTATAAAAATAATAAAGGGATTGTGTAGTGCTGGCATTGGGTGAATTGTGGTGTATTTTGGTCTAGATTGAACCCCAAATCATTACATTAAAGATAAGGCATGTTGAAGTTTAGATTCCCACAATCCATTTAATTTTAGACTAGGGACGGGAAGGAGTAATGTAATGCAAATATTTATATATGTGTGATGCTAAGTGATGACGAAAGTGCAATTCGATCAGGAGGTCAGGAACTTATATGAGGTTGCGATTGAGTGAGTTAAGAGATAGCTTGTAAAAGAGCATCCTTGAGAGACTCATATTTAGTGGCATAAGTAGACAATAGAGAATATTTGGTTTGAATTACAGAAAAAGGAAGAAAAGTCATATCGTAAAATCGTTGTTTTATTTGGATTATACCGTTAAGAACTCATTGTTTCCAGAAAATAGTTTGATTAGAGATTTTGAGAGATTTATTATGCCATATAGAGGATTCCAAAAATTTTTGTATCCGGGACAAGGGCATCGTCAGAATATGAGAAGATATCATTTTGGAATATTTAGTAGATGGAGTGGAGAAGGCTCACGGAGGATTAGAAAAATATGGTAATGAATAAAACGGAAAAAGTAAAAGAAGTGAATCTTCCAGTTTGCACCAGATATTATTGGGTGGAAAATCAGTGTCTGCCAAACATGGTAGAACCTGTTTTAAGACAAAGGCATTATGGTATTGCTGAAAATTTAGAAAATTTACACCCCCCCAACTATTTGGGTTTACATAGAGATGCTAAAGTGATGCGCGCCTTTTTAACATTCCATAAAAATGTATCAATCAATTTATTAAGACGTTTAAAAAATGTTAAAGGTAATTTATTAGGCAACATGGACAGGTAAAAATTAATGACCTGTAAAAACATCACCAACAGCCCCACCAAGACGAATATAGTGGGGACAATCACTCTGACATATGAAGGATCTTATGATGAACATCTTCTAAATTTATCTGAATAGTCTTTGCCAATAAAGAAGAATATTTAATTCTCAAACGCTTGATAAACTGTGGTGACCTTTTAAGTCCAGTGTCATCAAACAAAGCCCAGACATAATACTTATTAGGAAGGTGTACCTCCCATTTTGAAAAATTCAATTTATATCAAGATAACCCAGAATATGTTGATAATAGATTAGTAAAAGACTGAAGTGATGTTTCCGGTTCAGAGACATTAAGGATCACATCATCGGCGTACGCTGAGAACTGAATCTCAGTATCTTTGTGATAAAAGCCATGGAAGGATGAGGAGTTTTGTAGTGTGTGCATAAAGGGTTCATGGGATAAAATAAAAAGTAAAGGAGGTAAAGGACATCCTTGTATGGTACCACATGAAAGGGGAAAATATAGAGACTGGGAACCATTTAAAAAAAAAACTGTTGTCATCGGGGAGGAATATAACATAGCTAAATATTTGAGAAAAGAGGGGCTAAAACCATGACATTTTAGAGCCTGCATCATAAACTTCCAGTTGACTCAGTCAAAAGCCTTTTCGGCATTCAAAGTTACGGCGGCCAGAGGTGTATTATCAAAGGAGACCATGTATAAAATATCCTAAAACAACCTAGAATTGTCAGTCCTGTGTCTACCCTTAACAAATCTGGTCTGCTCAGATCCAACCATATCAGGAATTAAGGGAGAGATCCTAATTGACAAAGTATTGGCGAAAAGTTTGCAATCTAGATTAATGAGGGAGATAGGCGTATAATTGGCACATAAAGAGGGGGTCCTTATCCATCTTAGAGATAAAATAAATCCTAGCCTCCCAGAAAGTCCCCATAGCTTCAAATTGTGAGAGAAAACATTGATATAAAGTAAGTAAGTGCGGAAGCAAAAGATGTGACAAACAGTAGTAAAATTCAACAGAAAAATTGTCTGGACCTGGTGCTTTATCCTTGGGTAGCACACAAAGAGCAGATTCTAGTTCGGAAATTGAAATAGGCTCTTCTAGAAAAGAACGATACTGCATCTGTTACTGTCTTGGTGGGAGAGAGTGAAAGTAGGAATCTAATGCTTAGTCAGTGGGGAAGTGGTCGGGTGTGTAAAGATCTGTATAGAAATCAGTGAAACATTTCAACATTTCATTGTTTTTTACATGAGGATACCCATTATCATCTATAATCTTTAATATTTAATATTTTTGAGATTTAACTTTCAGATAGTTGGTAAGTAACTTGCATGCCTTACTACGTTCATCATAAAACTTGAAATTAATTTGTAACAACTTTCCAGCAGCTTCCTCTGTTGACCTTTTATTGAGTTCAAATTTAGTTCTCATTAAACGTTGAAGCACAATATCATTGTTAAAACCAAGCAATAGTTGACAGTGGAACCCTGCAGAAGCTAGCACCTAACCTGCTATCCCCAAATTATATAGAGCAAGGGAAGTACCCCAAATCTGTGTGGACGCAATGTAAGCACTCACTGTCATGTGTTGAGTAGTCCAGCCAATGCGTTTCGTCCAAAACATTTGACTTCTTCAGGGCTGTAGAATAACAAATATATACACATTTAAATACATTAAAACATTTAAAAAACACAACTTTACAATATAACCAACAGACAATTACATTGTGACAGAACTAACTATACAATTGTTCATTGTGGAAGAGAGTGTGTCACAATGATCTCATTCCATGTAAACATAAAAGTTAAATAATGTAACATATGAGTGACCCACCAAGTCAATACATACAGAAAAGGACATTGAAAATTGAGATCTAAGTACACGTGAATGACATGAAGTATGAGACACTGTAACACTCCCTACTTCAGAAAATAATTCAAGAAGAATTCAAGAGGGAGTGGGGTGCCCCCCAAACAGGTGAACAGGTGAACAGTTCTCGAAGAGTATAAAAGAGAGAAGGAAGAGGAGAAAAACAGAGGAGAAATATAATACTCAAGAAATTGGCGAAACAGCAAAGAGCGGTTGGCATGTGCATACCCTCAGTTGGATGAAGCAGAGAGAACATAAACGTCGTCCATGCATAACCACAACCAATTGTACAAGCAGAGTGAGAGCACAGAGAATAACAAATGCCCTAAAAGGGTTTGATCGTCATTACCCACCATATGCAAGGTCATCTTAACATATGGCGTCATTGCATCCAACAAAAATTATGAATAATCAGCATATGGTCAGATAGATGTAGAACAAACAAATGGATCACTCTGTATATGTTCTGTTAGAAAGAGCAGAAAGGAGAATGATGTATCACAGTACTCGTGAGACATGCGCTGTGGAATTATAGATCACTAGCAGCCGTCCCAACTTTGTCCTGGTATGAATTGCTGCCGGCCAGTAGTATGTTGTTTGGTAGGATTTCGTTTAGATAGCATTTCTTATCTGTGACAAGCCTGTGAAACGCTCCGATTCAAAGTGCACTGCTGATGCACTTAAGAGTGCGCGTTCAGTAGTGTGTGAACTCGAGTTTTCCTACTTTATTTTTCCTTGCAATATTATATAGCGCAAACTCGACAACATGGCATGAGCACAATTTACATTACAGAAGAACACATTCATTTGTGGTTGGCACAGGGAGACAAAGCGATTTGCCTGGAATCACAGGATGTTGAGCTGATGCCGAGATTCGAGCGTAGCTCCCCAGCTCTAATGTTCGCAATTGTAGAACTTGTGGCTGGAGGTGTGTCTAAAAGTGTATGTTGGTGCTTGCCATCAATGAGAGAGACCTGCACATTTTTCAAATGGGTGGTGAAAAAATATGAGTATGTTGCTGGAGATGTGGGCCGGCGTGCCACCAATGTACTTACCGGGGAGGGTAAACACCCATTATTCTGTAACTTTCTTTCCGCATACCATCACTCCGCATACCGTCATTATAAAAGAACCATGACTTCGCAATGCCATTATAACACATGGCATTACATTTTATATGTTTTTACCAAGCATACATTTACAACAAAATTCGTTGTAAATGCATGAATGGTATTTTTTAATGTTTGGATAAGGTAAGTACGGGTATAGGGGTATATGTTTTCAGGTACTGAGGTATATGTTTTGGGGTGTTTGGGTATTTTAAGGGTTTCAGATATAGTTTTGGGTTATGGGGTACAGAGGTAGTTTTCGGGTTTAGGGATAGGTATGGGTTTTGGGGTACAGAGGTGTTTTTAGGGTTCAGGGCTAGGTTTGTGTTTTGGGGTATAGGGGAATTTTTAGGGTTCATGGGTAGGTTTGTGTTTTGGGGTACAGGGGTATTTTAAGGGTTCGGGGCTAGGTTTGGGTTTTGAGGTACAGGGGTATTTTAGGGTTCAGGGGTAGGTTTGGGTTTTGGGCTGCAGTGGTATATTTAGGGTTCAGGGCTAGGTTTGGGTTTTGGAGCACAGGGGTATTTTTAGGGTTCCGGGTAGGTTTGGGTTTTGAGGTTCAGGGCTAGGTTTGGGTTTTGGGGTACAGGGTTTTTTTAGGGTTTAGGGATAGGTTTGGGGTACAGGGTATATTTATAGGGTTAAAAAGGGTTAGCGTTTAAGGGTGTTGGGGTATTTTAAGGAGTAAGGGTGGGTTATGATTATGCGGTGCAGGGGTATTTAAAGGGATAAGGGTGAGATTAGCACACAATATGAGACTTGGCATGAAGGGCGGAACATACCACACGTCCCCAGCGTTTGTCACGCCCCAGCACACGCCCACAGCACAACGCAGACACGCCCACAAGGGACTACTTTGCTGGCACGGTTCTTTTACCTTTTAAATGTATATGGTGGGCGTCTGCATATCCTATGTCCTTCTGCTCCAACTGCCCTTTCCAACACTGTATTGGGTGTTGTTATTAGTGCTGTGGTTCCTGAGATTACCCGCCTCAAAGGTTTGGGTTCTCTCTTTATTATATTAGTATGGATACAGGAATATCTAAACCAATACATGATACTCACATAAAATGAATGTAAATAGCTATGTCCCTGTAACAGCTGTAATTTTCTGTTCGTTATATTGTAAAATTGTGTTTTTTGTGTTTTTAGTGTATTTATATGTGTATATATTTGTTATTCTACAGCCCTGTATAAGTCCAATGTTTTGGATGAAATGCGTTGGCTGGTCTACTCAACACAGTTTATGGTGTCTTCAAATTAAATTGTAATTAAATAAAAAGGAGGACTTGAAGAACAACTTTGAATGCAGACTTTGTACTTTTGTGACATTGTTCATAAGGTGGTGCACCTATTGCTCTGTTTTTGTTAAACTTTGTAAAGTCCAGTTGAGGATTGCACCGTGACAGTCGGTGCGTACACTGCATGCACACTGATTTAGGGTACTTCCCTTTGTGTGTATAATTTGGGAATATTAGTTTAGGTGCTAGCTTATGCAGGGCTCCACTGGCAACTATTGCATGATTTTAGTACATAACCCATAATTGCACTAACTTGCCCAGATTCCTTTTTAAATACTACATTATATACATTTCAAGTATTACCAGGCTTTAATGACAGAAGACAGAGGCTGTCTCAGGATCTTTTCCCACCAAGATAGAATGTAAGAGGAATACCAACTGGTGGCCCAAATGTAGAGGGTGTTAAAACTAAATTCTAGAGATTAGAGAAACTTAAAAAACAAGAGATATCCAGGTGGTGGGATGGCACCACACTGGCAAAACTTATGGAGAATGAGAAAATACCTAGAGGACTAGAAATATAAATGTTTCCAACTTTTGAGGATCTCGACCATGAGACACTAAAGGAATTTGAGGATTATCTCTGTGACGCATCATTTACTATGATGCGTATATTCATTAAAAAAGCAAAAGGAAGATGCGGGATTGACTCCGCGCTCTGCAGAAGCTCTCCTCTGTACTCCTCATGGGCTCCGGATGAACCGCTGACAGCCCATTCACGTCTTTAGCGAATTTATGCGGTGCAGCTATCGAGACGCACTGGGGAACTACATTTTTTTTTTAAAAAGAATCCGAATTCAGCAGCAATACTTACATCTGATGTCCCGGATCAGGCAGCTATAGAAAGTAGTGCTTGCTGGTCGTGTGGTGCGGTGGTTTGCGCTGCGGCTTACATCAACGTCATTTTTTGACTACAGGAGTGTTTCCTTCAGACAAGATAGCAGGCAGAGGTCGAAAGTGCTGCTGGAGGCAGCACATGAAGCACAGAAGGCCAGAATGGGAACGGGGTCGGACTGAGGTACCTATCAATACCATGACAGTTGGGGGGAGCTTAGATGAGGAGGCAGTAGCAACACCACGCCTGAAGTTATGCCAGTGGCAGGTGATGCCGAAGTGGGTGTTGTGCCTATTCTCAGGCCCGGTATCGGTACTGGGAGAGCAACCGAGCTGCTCCGGTTCTGTGGGCCGAGATGTTAAACGAGGCAGTCCAGGAGGGCCGGGAGGATGCGGGAAGACTGGAGAATCCCCCTCAAATCCCCATCCTTCTATTTGTTCAGAAACTGCTAAAAGAACTGAACTGGTTCTTAGAGATCATGTTACTGGAGCTGTAGGCATGAATAAAACAGAGGAAGCCATTTTTGTAAGTAAGGGGGCGTGTATCGCTCCAGCAACCAGTGGCACCAACACTTCAGAATCTGGCTCAGCATCTGATTTAATATCTGTTCTGAAAAATGGCGGTCTGACCCCAGAAGACTTGGCTGAAGCACTGATGCAGCCATTGAATCGTCTTTTAAGCATAGATACAGGGGATAAGAAGGGGGACTGGCATAACAGTGATAGAGCGTTTTTCGTGGATGAATCAGTCTGTAGTCCCACGGATACTGGAATCAGACTTGGTGCAACCCATTCCTGTTCATGGGTAAGGAAATTCTCAGTCCATTCAGTATAGTTAACGAAAAAGAAACGTGAATCAGCAATGCACTTCAGTAGGTGGTAGCAATAAGGCAGGGGTTCCCAGCTGCACTACAGCCAATGCTCCAATGGGGGGGAATAGGTGGTACCAATGAGGCAGGGGTTCCCAGCTGCTCTACAGCCAATGCTCCACTGGTAGGGGAAAGGTGCAAAAGCGAAATGCCCTAAAGCTACCAGGGCAGGCGTAGGCGGTAAGGGTCGATGTGGAGGAAATAAGCTGCAAGATGATGATGCACTGGGATGACTAAAAGAGGCGGCGGCAAGTACTGCAAAGACTGGTCCTGGGTCGAGTCCCCTGTGTAAATGGGTGCTGTCCATGGGAGAAATTAAGGCTATTGTCTCAGGCTATTAAACCCCAACAATATGGCAATGGCAGCAGGAGTAGGGTCTGGAGAAGGAGCCTTGCAATCAACTCTTGCGACCCCGCTCGGTTATGTACCTATGTCTCACAATAGTCCTGAAGGCCAGGACTGGATGCTAGGCGGATTTACTTGCGGATCTCGAAGTTTCCTTGTACCGTCATCTGATGGACTGCTAGAGGTATTAGCAGAAACTGGGCTTGCGACCCTTCAAACAATTTTGACCCTGCCCACAGCCAAGTATTACCATCAGCGCCTGCCCCCGAATCAGGGATGTCTGCTAGAGTCCAGTAATCAGTTGACAGCGAGGAACCGTCATTGTATAGAATTAGGCAAGCGCTAACTGTTTAGCGAGCAGAAGCCCAAGAGTACTATCAGCAGGCTAAGGATGACATTTGGGAGATTAAGCAAGCCTTTACAGGTGTCACACTTAAGGTCACTCAGCTTTCCTCAGAGGTCACAGACCTACAACAATGTGTTGCAGCGGTGGAAGAGGCTGCAGCAAACTTCGCAAAAACGCAGGACTCACAAATTATGTTTATGCAAGCCAAGATTGAAGACCTCGAGAATCGGCAGCAGCGTCAGACTCTTAGGGGTTTTAGTATTCCGGAAGGAAGGGAAGGCTCGAACTCGAGGGCCTTCATTGTCAGACTATTTCAGAAAGCTTTGCCTGACTTAGCCGATTAGTATAGGGTCACCCAGGATCAGCGCGCGCACAGATTGCCTTAGTCCACCTTGCAGGGCAACTAAGCTAGGTCTAATTTTTCACAACCAATTTTTTGATATGCCAAGGAATCTTTTTAAAAGCACGTCCATCAGCTCATGTAAAGGTGGATACTTTGTATGGGTGCGTTCGGATTTATGTATATCAACTATGGACAAGCGCTGGAGGCCGCGCCAATTAATGGATCCTCTGAAAGATGTTTGCTCATAAGTGTTTTTGCAAGAGCCGGCTCGCTTAAAAATTATTAGAGACGACGTCTAAATTTTTTCTTTAATGAGAGGGATGCTATACAAGCACTATCAAAGTGGCAGACCACCGCTAAAAAATGATGTATTGATTAAAGGATGTACTTTTGGGACAATAGAGAGGAGTCCCGGGAAGTGGTTTCCAGCACACATTCTAAAAATACTTTTGTAACTTTGGCTCTATTTTGCTCTGTTATTACTGTATATATCCTAGGTAGGAGGTGGTGGGTTGCAGTGAGGTCTTGGTGCTCGTAGGGAGGTAGAGGGGGGCCTTCAATACGCCTTTATTTTGAGATAGCAGGGAAGCAGGCAATTCCTTTTTGTAGGCACTGGGGGGGAGTTTGGAGGGAGTGTCAGAGAGTGTAGTCTGCCTACATAAGTCAAGCGGGTGAAATGACAGGAGGGGGATGTCATTGAGAGTGGTGCTTAAGTAGCCATAGTATAGCTAAATTAACACTAGTACAAGGGAAAGGGGAACATAATGAGGGGGGAAGTGAGTGCATTGAGTTTACAAGTATTGATAAATGCCGGACTTGCCAAAATGCATTTAGCTTTTAAGGATAGAACCGAGTTAAAACAGCTTGGCTTTGACATACTTGTATGTACTTCGCAGTCGATATCTATTTGAGGGGTGGCTATACTCAAATCTAAGAATTGTAGAGTTACTGTGTCTCAAATGATGACAGACCCTAAAGGGAGGTGGGCAATAGCTATGGGCATAGGGTTACGGTAGGTATGGTATACTCTCCCAACACGCACTGCCCTGAGGTTATTAACTACTTATGTTCTGAATTAATGGAGTAGGCAGGGGAGCTGATTGTCATGGGAGACTTTAATTGTATTTTAGATAAGAAGATTGACAACACTAGTATCTCAACCTGTGTCAGAATGGGTAGAACTAGGTCAGCCATTTTAGAACTTCTTTATCTGCATCAACTGGAAGATGCTTGGAGATTATATCCAATTGTACCAGGATACACTTTTTATTCATCACTGTATAAACAGTATTCTATAATAGACATGATTTTTACAAAAAATACTACGTTTGAGAAAGCATACATAGAGGTATGTCAAAAAATTACATTGGATCATTATCTAGTGATGTTTAAAGTACTGCTTCTACCCGGGGTTAAAGAAGCAGTGAGGGAATCCTTTTTTCCTAGACATCTCCTCAGTAATTCAGACTATGTGGAACTTATGCGGAGAACACTAGGGGAGTGCATAGAGGGAAATTGGGGGACAGCGTCCATTGCGGCTATTTGGGATTGTTTGAAGGCTTATGTAAGAGGAGATACACTGCAATATATTATTAAACAGAATAGGCAGAATGCTCGACTGGTGGAGCAGGAACATAGGCTTTATTTAGACGTGGTGCAACAACATGTTAGAGCCATTGCATGAAGGGACACAGATAAACAGCGGTTTTATCAACAGGTTATTAAATTAAGAGCCAAATTGAAGAGAAGGTTGAGGGACAAGGTAGCCAATATCTATCACAAGTATAAATCCAAGCAGTATGAATATGGGGAAAGGATTGGTTGTTTGTTGGCTAATCAGATTGCCCACCAAAGGGCTAGATCACATATAAAATTAATTAAGGGAGTTGAAGGTTTATACTGTACTCGATCAATAGATATAGTGGAACAATTTAGGCTCTTTTATGCTAACTTATATGGCAATTCAACACCTTTTTGTCAGAAAATTGCTTTGGACTATATACAAGAAATTGCAGTGCCGGTCTTGAACCCATTGCTTTCAGAGCCTTTACAAAAGGATATAGATCTTGGAGAAGTTGAGGAAGCAGTTAGAGCTTTGCCAACAGGTAAGGCTATTGGTGAAGACACTATTCCGTTAGAATTTTATAAAATCTTTAAAGAAGTATTGGAATCTGTCTTTCTTGTTTGATGTAAAAAAATATTTCACAGGGAGGATGCTCCTTCCTCATGGAATATTACTAATATTATAGTATTTCCAAAAAAGGTGAAGTCTGTAGAGGAAATGAGCTCATATCACCCTATATCACTGATTATTGCGGATGCAAAAATGTTCTCAAAAATACTCGCCTCCTGTTTGGCTCAACTTATTCATCTTTTAGTCTTACAGCAACTACATGGATTTGTCCCTGGTAGAGACATGGCTGCTCTTATCAATACGGCTATAGCTGCATTCGATGTCTCTAGTCAATTAAAACCAGCAAATCGGGATGTTGATGTTGGACATCGAGAAGGCCTTTGACCGTGCGGCATGGGAGCACTATGGTTGACAATGTCATCACTCAGTCTCGGCCAAAGGTTTATCTTGGCAGTCCAGAAGCTTTATAGCAACCCGACAGCGGCAGTGAAACTTAATGGTCTCTTTTCATCTTACTTTACTGTTCAATGGGGTACGCGGCAGGGCTGTCCGCTGTTCCCTTTATTATTTGCTCTTTATATTGAGCCCTTTATAAAGCACTTGCTGCAGAATGTTAGGATTTTCCCTGTGTCTTTTAATGGTCTGGAGTTAAAATTAACTGCTAATAAAGACGATATTGCTATGTTCTCCTCCAAACCAGTAAAAGCTATAGTTGAAATTAAGCAAGAGGATCAGCAATATGGCTCTTTTTCTGGCTATAAATTAAATTTGAACAAGACCAAGACAATTCTAATTTTTCAACCTGTAGTGGCCACTGCAACATTAGGGATTACTAAAACAGCAACATATCTTGGAGTTTGCCTTAGCAGCCGAGTTGATGATGTTGTCACATTAAACTACGAACCATTGTTAAAAAAGGTGGTGGCGACATTGCATAGTTGGCACCGGCTTCCACTTAGTATATTTGGGAGGTACAATGTCGTAAGAATGAATATTCTTATAAAAGGTCTTTATTTATATCATACTATCACGCTAAGGGTGCCAAGGATGTTTTTTAAGCGTTTAGATGGTGTTGCAGGCAGGTTTATATGGGTCTACAAGGAGAGCTATTCTGTATATTAAATTACCATATAAACAAGGTGGCTTTAAGCTCCCAGACTTTAAATTGTATTTTTGGGCTGCATTGGTAGGTCGAATTCAAAGCTTACTTAAAGGGCCTGACACCGGCAACTAACCTGTGGACCAGATACGGGGTTCTAATTTGATAAAACAAGTGACCGTAAATATTACAAGCGGGTCTGGTTTAAGGTAATTAGAGATATAACCAGGATATGGCATGATATTTGTAGAGTGTATACATTGCAGGGTTGCATAGATACACAATGCTGTGGGGGAATCCTATACTGCCCGATATATTTCATGATCACTGTGGGAGAGGGTGGCAGCGTAAGGGCATAGTTCAGCCTGGTCAGCTGTATGACGGACAAGGATTTCAATTGTTTCTAGCCCTGAAAGGAGAGTTTGAGTTGATACAGAATATGTCGTTTAAGTATTTCCAATTAAGGGACTATTTCATACGTGGTCAAGGCTTATTAGAAATGTGGTGTGCCCTCTGAGGACTATCTTTTTTTTTTCAAACCACTGGTCGTGGAACTATTGGTATTGCATATCAGAAACTTTTAGCTGCTGTTTGCAACAATGGCAATACAGATAGCAGTTAGGCTAAGCCGGATTTTTTAAATTGATGTAATTAAGGAGGATGTACAGGATTCTGGAGACTACAGACAATGCAGTGACATCAGTTAATCTGAAACTTCAGCAATATAGGTTTATGTTTATGCTCTACTACACTCCAGAGGTTATTTCTAAGTGGGCTATGATTCAATCGTCTGCTATGGTCATGCTGCCCGAAATGTCAAGAATATGCTGCTACCCTGCGTCATATGTTTGTCACCTGTCCTAGGTTGAGATGATTTTGGACTGATATAACCCAGGTGCTACAACATTAGTCGGTCATGATAACCAGATCACAGAGAAGGAAATAGTTTTAGGGGTAATGATAGTTCGGAGTATTTTTTCAAGAACAATTGTTTCAATTATTATAGTGTGTGCCCGTGTATGTATTGCTCGAGCATGGATTTAAAGGTTGAGCCCAACTAATATTGAATGTTGGGTCTTAATGAGAGAAATGTATTAAATGCAATTAGCGTTAGCTGAAGCTAGAGGCCCCCGCTCTTCGTTAAAATGTAAAAGGGGGTGGTCTAGTTTCCAGTGGGATTAATAATTTGCTGCACCCATGATATCTGTGTTTTGTGTTCACATTTATGTAATTTGCTTTTTCTGTTTTACGTGTGGCAACTGTAATTAGTAATGCTTTGTGCTTCTCTCCCATTCTCTGTTTCTTTTGTGCAATTTATGTTTAATGCTCTGTCCTCTCATGTTATTTGGTATTGATGTATCATATTTATGGCTAAGAAATAACAAAAAGAAAAAAGAAATAATTAAACACACAGTGGAGAAAGGCAGCAAATTACAGTCCAAAATTGAGGACTTGGGAAAAGAAATCGCATCCTCAGAACTGAAAGAAACAGTGAAGAAAAACTATGACATTTTAGACAAGATCTTAGCGTATTTCCAAATCTAACTGCGGGACAAAAAAGTTACGAAAATTAAAAGGGAGAACAAGGATTATAGAGAAGAGAGGATATATAGGTACATATGTATGACAACTTAAAAGTACTGGGGGAAGGCTAGAGAACCCAGGAGGAGACATCTGAATTGGTATCTGAAAGTAACATTAGCTCCCTGTCATCAGTGGCAAGCACAGTCCCCACTAAGAAAATACCAGGTACATGCGATACAGACAAATTATCTAATTTTTTAGTAGAAATAAAGAGATTAAAACTGGGGGTCAAAACTATGAGTACATATCAAAACAAGAAGGGGGGAGATGGAAAGAAAAAAGAAACTAGAGATTAAGGAACAAGACCGTCGCTATGACGACCAGGTCCAAAAAGAACCAGAACAGCCTACATCAGAGGTACACATTCTCACAACTATAGTCAACACAAATCCCTGGGAACATAATGAGACTACCACACAGGAGCTAACGATTGTAAATCTATCAGACAGAGTTTTGTCAGAATCTGATTTATCTGTATTGAGTAAAGGTTTGAGTTTTTGTCCGCCCAATACGGCAAGAATATTGGGGATTTCACACCATCTACCCCCACAGTTTCGGACTTACATGTGTTACAATTGATTCTATCACTACAGGATGATATATCAGTGGATGTAAATATACTAAGAGCTGAATTAAATATCTTTGAAAATGTGGGAATTGAGACTGGTTTGAAGACACACCTTAAATTCACCCCAGTGGGAACGCACCCTAACATTGATATATATAGAGATAAGGTCTCAAAGGTTTTTACAAACTTCTATAACGCTCCATCTCCCCTAATAAAATCACTCACAATCTGACTGTGGCAGAAAATAAGACACTTAAGGAACTTAGGTCCTATCCTTTCATTGTTATCAGGAAGGCAGACAAGGGGGTAATGTTGTGGTCATGGACAGGATGGCGTATATGCAGGAAATTGATCGCCAACTGGCAGACACTGCTTGCTACACAAAAGTGTCAGGGAACCCGATCAAAGCACTTAGCTGCAATACTAACATGAGACTTGTTGATTGGCAAGAAAGTTGGCTGATAAGTGAGGATGAATGTAATTACCTCATGGTTAGAGAACCTTCCTATCCATGCATATACGTGCTACCTAGGATACATACTTTCCCACATATAGATTGTTGGAGTACGTGAAAAAATTCCTACAACCTCCGGTTCACAGCCTGCCAGCCTATATCAAGGACAGCAAGGATATTCTCAATAAATTTGAGGGACTGGTGTGGTCTGAAAACCTGCTTTTTGTCACTATGGATGTAGCCAGTTTATATAAATGCATCAAGAAAGAGTTTCAGCCTTAGCATTTTTTTCTGGGACAGAGAACTGCTAATCATTACATGCACAATGAGGTGTTAATGGAAATGACGAATATCATATTATCAAAAAATGTCTTCCTGCTTGACAATCAATGTTACCACCAGTTGCAGGGCAATGCGATGAGTTCCATGTTTGCTCCTGCTTATGCCGGGCTGTTCATGGGCTGGTATGAGTGGGAGCATGCCTGGAGACGCTGAGCAGCCAACTGGACGGAACATATAATTTTCTGGGGCAGGTATATTGATGAAGTTATCATGCTCTGGGATGGACCTGTCACCAAACAATTTGGTATATCATGCATTCTTGAATGACGATCCCTACAATCTATGTTTTACCATCAACTACAATAGGGATCACATTGAATTCCTCTAAAAAGATTTCTATGTCCAAAACAACTACATACAAAGCACCATTTACCTCAAGACCACTGCCTGCAATAGCACTTTACATGCTCACAGTGCACATCCGAAACATGGTTAATAACATCCCATACACAGAAATGCTACGCATCAGAAGGAATTGTAACTCTGATGATACATTTGTCAAAAATAAGACCAGAAAACGTTTTCTGGCAAGGGCCTATCTTCCAGGAACGTTGGACAAGACTGAGAGGAGGAATGTTAAGGTATCCAGAGAGACTACCCTGACAGTCAGTGCTCCCAGAAAAACCAAGTTGGTCCCGGTATCCATCAACATGCAATATAACATTTGGAGAAATACAGTTTACAATGTTTTAAGGAAACACTGGCACCTCCTCACGGACATACCTAGTTGGAATGAGACCATCACTCCCAGACCCAGAGTGACATACAGAAGGGGAAATAATTGGAGAAATTGGTTCTGCCCCCGTTACATCACCACACCGAGGCAGAAACTTGATTGTCTAAGACGACAAAAGGTTTCTACACTTGCAAGGAATGTAATATATGTAAATTAGGGAAAGATCCAACCAAGACATTCAGCATAACAATGGCAAGGTACATAACATTCACCACCTGATTAGTTGTAAGACACAATATGTTACATCTTGGGCTGCCCTTATAACAAGATCTACATGGGCAGCACTATTAAGCCACTTAAAATGAGAATTCAAGAACACACACGTGCAATAAGAAATTGTGATCTCAAAATATCCCCTCAACTACCATATGCAGGAAAATCAAGCAACCTGTAAGTATATATGGTTTATGGGAATAGACCATACACCATCTAACCCCAGAAGGGGATATAGGGAATTCTCTGATATCACTTCTTCAGGTCTAGGATATTTTCATATTCAGCTCCTTAAAGTTTTTGCAGTATTCCTTCTCTTGTGCAATTTAATCAGAAAAGTTCAAAACAAATGTTCAAACTTGGTTAAAGGATCACTCATGAGGTGACATCGCACGGTATTAGTACGCTGTGTTAAATCAGTTTGCTGTATTTTATTAAGCAATCTGTTCCATCTAAGAGAACATCAATAGACCCTTATTGGGAGTGACCCTGTGTCAGCATTCCGAATAGAAATGCGGTTTACGAATCATAAACATCTACCGAGGCTCCAACATTTGTTATAAAAGTAAACTTATACTGCGTTTTTGCCTCGTACCTATTTAATCTTTGCATAACTCGCTGTTGGATGCGCAAACAACGCGGGAAATTTGTTATGAAAGTATACTTGTACTACATTTAACAATATGCCCTCTGTATATTTAAGTTTGTTCATTACTGCGTGCTTGATCTAACTTAAAATCAAACTTAAAATAATGCCCTTTCTTTGCACCTGTTTAATCTTAGTTGAACTCGCTTTCGGTCATGCATACAGAGCGGGGACTTATTTATTCATGACGGCTTACCTACAGAGAGTACTGGAGCAAACGTTCCAAAGTCCGTTGGGTTCCGGGTACACTGAGAAGTGTGGCTTACTGGTTAGCTCAGGCAGAACCTGAAGCAGAGGTCAGACCCGGGACCAGGGTTCAATTCCCGACGCGGCAGGGTCTTGAGCTCAAATGTCCACGGACTCGATAATTCTTGCTTCGGTGCCTGACCTAATCATGGCTTCAGACTCTGCAACTCTGGGTATTAAACTTGCTTAATCTTCACAACAGCCCCCTGCAGCGGGATGCCTGGCTTTCACCTTGGGGATGCCCTGTAGGGGCTATCTCACAGGGAAAAGCCAGGACGGGTTCCCAAGGCAAGCGCTTAGAGACCCCTGGGTGATAAGCGCTATATAAATCCAATATATAATACAATACAATACAATACAATACAATACTGACGCCAAACCAGTAAACGGCACAACTAGCGCCTCCCGCGATATTTAAAGCGCATGTCCCGGGTGAAGTGAGGAGAGGCCCGGTGCCCCAGGAGAAGCTGGACACCGGTGGGACTCAAGGCGAGGCTCTCATGAGCACCCCGTGTGTGACTGCACCCACCCCAGAGTCCCAACAGAGCCTGGAGGAGTTCTGCAAGAGAGCCTTCAGACCCGGTGAGTGGGGGCTCATTTGGCACAGTATACAGTGCCCATTTCATGAGCGGCCCACCTGATAGTGGGCCGCTCCAATGTTGGGGGCGATTATTTCTCATAGTCCCTGATGGGCGGGTGCGCCCTCCATGGCTACATTGTTGTTAGGGCCCATGTGGGGGTCTAGAGGGCCTAGGGTGGCCTGTGCTTCTTTTGCATGGCTATGTTTTCACAGTTGCCCTACTTGACAGCGGGCAACTGCACTGATGGAGGCAGTGTTTGTTTCAAAGTGCCCCAGTGGGACCACGAGGGCCCAGTCGTGCCAGGGCCTAGTTACTCTATTCCCAGCTGCGTCGCACCAGCGCGGGTAGCTGCATTTTTTTTGCATATTTGTCCCCAGTGCCCAGTGAGTGCCCAGGCCTGCGTTCTGCATCACAGCTGCACTACGCAATTTTGGGATCCTGCTGCACTGGCAGGCACCCTGACACTCTGGACATAGGGAATCTGAGTCCTCTGAGAAGGCCAGTTGTCCAGGGGGACTGTGAAGTCTATAGGGCAGCAGGCCTTAATGTGATTTATGTGGTGTGTAGGATTCCTGTACTGTGATTTATGCTCCCTGATTTATGCCTCTAAAGTGGTTTATGTATGAGTTTACTTGCATACTGTGGTTTATGCGTGTGAGGTTATTCTCTACTGTAATGTATGCCTAATGTGATTTATGATTAGGAGGTTATGGTCTAATATGTTTAGGCTTATGAGATTGGCGCAGAATATATTTCACGCCTAATGTGATACTGTGCATAATATGATTTATGTTGCAGGATAATGCGGAGTACAGTATTTGCCAGTAATTACTCAATGTGTTCTACGTTTATTATTGGTTCTACATCTACTATTTTCACTTTGTGATGGTTCTGACAGTGAACCAATTGGCCCTGTCATGTGTATATAATCCCCTGTAAATATTGACCAGTGCCAGGTGGTACAGTGTATATTGTGTGATTACTATTCTGATGCATGTATGATAATACAAAGGCTATTTTTATATATACCTTTGTGTGAAGTTCCTTTTATGGTGTGCCTAGTAAGTTGCTGGTGTGTGTGTTGTGCAAACGCTTTACACATTGCCTCTGGGATAAGCCTGACTGCTCGTGCCAAGCTACCAAGAGGGTGAGCAGGGGTTATCTTCAGCGTGTAACTCCCTTGCCCTGTCTTGAATGGTGGGCTCTGTCTGGCTTTGGCGCAAGCATTAGCCAAACAGAAATCCAATTTCTAACAATGAGGAAACTAGAACAGCAACCCATCTGAATCTATATAACTGATAAAATGATGCAATCATCTTATTCAACAAAGAACTATAATGTGTAATGAGACCAAAAAAAGAAAATATGTAAACTAAAGATAAAGGAAAGTTAAAGAGGTAGAAGAGATGAAAATAAGAAGAGGAACAGTAACTCTGATAGAGACAATACAGACAATAAAGATAACAAAAAGCTTTATTCATTAAAAAAGTAAGACATATTCAATGTAAGAAGAATATGATGGAGGGGTAGAAAAGCGCAAGACCAAAGACGAAAAGCAGGCCAAAGTCAATTTAGATTGCATGGCAATAGCGATAGGAACAGTTATCATAATGGAGAAGAAACATAGAATATGAAGAGAGAAGGAAAAAATAAAAGGAAAAAGGAGATAAAAGCACTGCAACAATCCAAGTAAATATGACCCGTAAGATAACAAGATGAATAAATCAGCTATAAGAATGAATAGTAGTAAGATGTTCTATGAATACAACTTACCAAACACGAAGGTAGTATGGAAACAGTGGGTCTAGGAGGAAGGTACTTGGGGAACAACACAAGGGAGTCCAGATTAGACAATAGACAGCTGTAGAAGGTTAACTAAATAGACCAATTGGGTAAGGACAACAACCATAACAAACACCATAACAATTTAACATTGTATCACTAATGACGATATAATTAGTCATACAAAACACGATGTGTATTCATTTCAGAGACAAGGGTCAAAAGAAACAGCCTATGACAGGTGAGGGGCCATTCAAAATAAAAATTCAAACTTTTCCGAGATACATTCGTTCAGGTCTTCAGGACAGTCAAATGAAAAAGTTTGGTCCTTATATGTGAAGAAGCATGCATGCACAAGTCCATATCTTGCATTCATAAATCGTAGAGTTGGCTGGAAAGATAAAACTTCATTCCGATGAGCGGCAGTTCTATGTGCTCCATCTTGGAAAATAAAGACCCTCTGACCAGACCATAAAATTTGCGTCCTTTGTAAGCATGGGCGAATTTTGCGAATCTCGCGTTCGCGAATTTTGCGGATTTGCGAACTCGCAATCCGCAAAATCCACGAATTCCCGCGAATTTGCGGATTTTTTTTTTTTTATGTTCGCACGGGTTTCTGCAAGTTCGCGAGGGTTTTGTACAATTTCGCAAATTGCGAAATTGTACAAAACGCGTGCGAACTTGCAGAAACCCGTGCGAACACAATGTGCCCAGTAGGGTATGTGCCTCGTCTTGTGTGAATAAAAGGTCAGAGAAAGATCAGTTCAGCAGATGAAGAGAAAGAAGCTCCTGGTCACAGGAACAGCACGGGTATTGCGCTCGTGAAAGTCAAGGATGCAAAGCCTATCCAGCATCACAGCTGATTTTCCACCGTAGATTTGGGAAGAAGGCACACCTGTCCAGCCTCGAGGACGCTCACGATTGTTTTTGGGCTAATGAATGAGTCACTGAATTTGAGCATCAACTAGTTTGAGCGTCCATGTATGTGTTACTATGCAATCGTCCCGAAGGGCGCAGGGGTCCCTTGAGTGAGCTGTGAGCTGTAACTATTTTACAATGGCGCCAGCAAGCTGCCAGCGCAGTTGTAAAATAGTTACAAAGTTAGCTTGCACAGGAAGCACTTAGATAAAATAAAGCAGCACCTGCTTTTTTTTATATAGTGGTTCCTGTGCAAGCTAACTTTGTAACTATTTTACAACGGCGCTGGCAGCTTGCTGGCGCCATTGTAAAATAGTTGCATGAGTGGGGGTTCAACTTTTGAACTCGTTACGCTCGCGGATTTTTTTTTTGCGGATTTTGCGGGAAATCCGCAAAATTCGCGGATTGCGGATTTCCCAAAAATCCGCAAAATCCGCGAGCGTAACGGATTTCCCGTTCACACTTAGTCCTTTGCTTTGCAGCCATTAACACCATTAGCAGCTCGGTATACTCTGGAAAGAGAATAATTATTCCTCTAAGACGGCCAGAGCTTGAAGCACTTGCAGATTTAGGGCCAATACGGTAAGCATGTTGTAAATTGAGACAAGTTCCTTCTTTAACCCCTCCCATGCTAGTGACGGAACCGCTCCGTCACAAGCCATGGGTGAGCTGTGCTTGTGACGGAACGGTTCCGTCACGGCCCGCTCGCCGCGCCTGCGCGGCGCTGATTTCGCGCCTGCGCTGACGCTTTAATGGGCGGGCGGGTTCGTGACGGAACCGTTCCGTCACAAGCACAGCTCGCCCGCGAGCCGTGACGGAGCGGTTCCGTCACTAGTATGGAGCCGCCGCGCGGGTGCCCCACCCCCTTAGCGCTGCGGCGGAATAGCTGCCGCAGCGGAGGGGTTAAGGCCCACCAGCTTTGGAATATGTATCCCAAGAAAAGCAAGCATGTCTAACCCCACCGTTCATTTCGGAATATCATATATTCAAAGATTGTAACGCCTGTTCCAGTTTTCTAAATCTTCTGTCTGTTGCTTCAAGAGCGCTATCTCCTTAGCCATACCATCAGTTTTGACAGCTGCAACCTGCGCTTCACTAATCTGTTGTTCGACACTTGACACCCCTGACTCAAGTGTAGACCACTTTTCCTCAATAGGTTTAAGTATAACATTAGTCTCCATGAAAAAGGTTTTGAAGTGTTTGATCTCCTTCATAAGGCCTTCCAAAGTCAAAGATAGAGGAGATTTCGTAGGAGAACCAGGGTCTTTTTTCTGCCGCTAGGTCGTACCTTCTAAGACTTTGCGAGCAGTGGGCTTGATAGTAGATGAGGTAACAGCTTTCAGACTGGAGAGGGGAGAGGACTCCATAAGCCTACAATTTTTTTTTTTTAAAAAGGCTGTGAAGAAGACCCAATGCCACACATAGAGGAATATCTAAAGAGTAAGCGTTGTTTCAAAGTATCATGTGTGTCACCTAATAGTTGAAGGCTGAGCCGAATAAATTATTGTGAAAGACGCAGATATCAAAAATAATCCAAACTGTGTGCCCACCTGTGTATTAGATTATTAGATAGCTGGCATATCAGCTTTCTCTGAAATTGCAGTGTTAAACCAAGCAAATAAGCATTTGAAAGCATTTTCCTAGAGGCTTGCAGTCAAAACTTTCTTTCTCCAGAATATTTTAATAAACAGGAGCTGTAGACAATGCCATGAATGTAGTGTACACCTGTCATGCCACGTTACAGTAGACTGTCCCTTTAAAAGCGGCAAATAAATGTTAAGATTGTATTTCCATGGATTCCCTCCTTCTATCTTAATATTGGTAGCCGTTTGTATCCTAACGCAACCAGGCACACGAAGCTGGTTCCATCGTGCTCTGCATTAGACAAAATGACGCCTGCAATGGCCGATACTCAGGTGCATGATGCGAGGGAGCAATTACAAGGTAAATGGCTAGAAAATAGCCAAAAAATGAAAAATACCTTGTCTCTCGGCGCTCGCGCACCAATTACGTTGCAGTGGACACTTCAACACCGAACACCTGATTCCGTAGCTAAGAGATGTCTCTTGTGCCGTTTGGAGTCTCAAAGACCTGCCTTCATCTTGTGGACCGCTTGGTCACGCCCCTCCAACAGTGTTATATTCACCTGTGTGTTAGTGCAGGCTCCCAGGTGTGTATCTCCGTGAGTACACCTGTACAGGTGAGTAGGGAAGTAACAGTGTTATTTTCACCTGTGTGTGAGTGCAGACTCTCAGGTGTGTATCACTGTGAATGCATCTGGACAGGTGAGAAGGTAAAAAGCAGAGTTATATTCACCCACATGTAAGTGCAGGTTTTCAGGTGTGTATCTCTGTGAGTGCACCTGTGCAGGTGAGAAGGTAAGTAACAGTGTTATATTCACATGTATTTATGCACAGACTCTCGTATGTCTAGTTTTTGGGAATGCACTTGGACAGACAAGAAGATTAGTAACAATGTTATATTAATCTTTGTACAAGTGCAGACTCCCGGGTGTATATCTCTGAGAGTGCACCTGTACAGGTAAGAGTGAAAGTAACAGTATTTTATTCACCCCCATGTATGTTCGGGTTTCCAGGTGTGTATCTGTATGAGTACATATGTGCAGGCGAGAAGTTTAGTAACAGTGTTATATTCACCTGTGCTTATGCATAGACTCTCATATGTCTATTTTTTGGGAATGCACCTAGACAGATGAGAAGGGAAAGAACAATGTTATTTATATCTGTTTGTAAGTGCAGGCTCTAAGGTGTGTATCTCTGTGTGTGCACCTGTGCAGGTGAGAAGGGAAGAAACAGTTATATTTACACACAGTCAAGTGCAGACTCCTAGGTCTATATCTCTGTGAGCGCACCTAAACAAGTGAGAGTGGAACTCACATTGTTATATTTGCCTGTACGCGAGTGCAGGGTCTCAGGTGTGTATCTCTGTGAGTGCACCTGTGCAGGTGAGAATGGATGTAACAGTTTTATATTCACCTGTGCTTATGCACAGACTCTCATTTGTCTATTTGTTGGGGAATGCACCGGGATAGATGAGAAGGGAAGTAAGAGTGTTATATTAATCTGTGTACAAGTGCAGGCTTCCAGGTGTGTTGCTCTGTGAGAACACTTTTACAGGTGAGAAGGGAGGGAACAGTGTTATATTCACCTGTATTCAAGTGCAGTCTCTCAGGTGCCTAGTACTGTGAATGCACCTGGATGGGTGAGAGGTGAGCTATCAGTGTTATATTGACCTGTGCACCGGCACAAGTGGGAGGTGCAGTGATACTGTTATTTAGAGCTTTGTTCATCTGTATAGGTGAGACCACGTTAAACAGTTATGTATACCTGTGTGATGTTAAAGAATCCAAGATGTGTATCACTATGTGTGCACCTGTAGAGGTGACTACTGTAGTTCAGTGTGTTATAGACCTGGACACAGCTAAAACATCTCAGGAGTGCATAACTGTGAGTGTACTTATACAGGTGAGATAAGGGGCTCAATAAAAAGGTAGACCTGGGTGCAAGTAAAGAACCATAGCTGTGTCTCATTGTGGGTGCACTTGTATAAGTGAGCACTATAGTAAGAGGGATGTATAGATGTGCACAGGTAAAGCCTCTATTGTGCCTCACTCTGAGTTCACCTGCACAGGTGAGAGACTCATTAATATTATTATATAGGTCTGTGTGCAGGTAAAGCCTTTCAGGTAAGCTGCACTGCGAGTGCACCTGTACCGGTGAGGGATAGTAGCTGTTTATGGAGACATGCAACATATTAATACTCTCATGCATGTTTAACTATGTGTACAAGTGAGAGGTGCAACAACTGTATTATATAGCCCTGCAACACATCTTGGTTGAAGAGGGTGGCAGTGGGGCATCACACCTATGTTCACCTGGTGTGTCCTGGAATGGGCAAAATGACTGAAACTATACAGGGTTAAACTGTCCTTGTAGCTTCTATGTGGCACATGTGCAGTTACATATTCTGCACAATGTGTATTAATGTCAACACATGTTTCTTAGTCTGCAGATGGTGCTGGTGCACTTACTATTTGTGTATAATGTGGAGATAGGTCTGGTGCATTTACACATTGAATGACCTGTGTACACTGTGCATATGTAAATACATATTCTATATAGTATGTAGATAGAAAAGGTGCATTAACGTTTTATGTGCTTTGTTAGACCTGGCATCATTGGCACGGTTTCCCCCGAACATTTTTGCTTGCAGACCTCCAGTTTTTCTTGGGCTCTTTCTCTAAAACATGGTAGTATTGGCTTATAATGAATCAGTATATTTAATTTACTTGTACGTCACTAGTAAAGTGGCCCTACGTGTGCCCAGGGCTTGTAAATTAAATACTAATAGTGACCTTCAGCACTTGTGGTGCCACCCACTTAACTAGCACTTGAACCATGTTTCAGGCCTGCCGTTGCATTAAAAGTTTAAAGCTTTTGTCAGACCCAAACTATCCTTCCTAGGGAAGGCCCCACATAGCCCAGAGGGCATGGTGCAGTGCATTTAAAAAGTAGGTCATGTATATGTGGGATATGTCATGGTAGTGAAAAACTCCTACATTTGTTTTTCACTACTGCACGGCCTATCTCTCCCAGTAGAAAACATTGGAGTTGCCTTTTTACATTTTATTAGTGTAATTTCCAAATGGGAAGAGATAAACAGTTCATTTTTAGGGTCTCTGAAATCACAATTTTAAATCCTAACTTATGATGAAGTCGTTTTTTAAATTACAATTCTGAAAATGCTACCTTATTGTCATTTTCTTGTCCTAGCCATTTGGTACCTGCAACCTGTCTCTGGTTCACATGAATAGGGATAACAGTTGAGCCTTGTGCATTCCTTCTTACTAGCCACACACAATGGGAACCAGGTGTAACTGGATGGGCCATCACTGGCAGGATGTGAGGGAGGAGCTGGGCACAGCCGCACTTACACCTTTCATGTGGTGTTTTGACTATTTTACTATTTGAAGTGTGGGACTAATGCATTGCCTCTAAATTAAGCCTGACTGCTCTGACCAAGCTGCCAAGGGGATACGCATAGATTAATTTGAGGTTTGCATGTTCCTTACCTTGACTAGCACTGTCCTTGCTGCTTGACCAGGGCTCACTCCCCAGTCAATCAGTATCCCAATGTCTAAAATGCTTTGAATACTTGCAGATAGAACTAATGCTGTCATGGACATTAATATAAGTTTTAAGATGAAGGAAGATTTGTTTCTACTACATTCAAGAAATTATTGGAATATATCCTAAAAATACATTTTTTAAACCTTTCGTTCTGCAGGTATTATTTGAAAATCCGGAGACAGATTATGGTAAGTAACATTTTATTCCTCATTACTGCGTATGAAAAGTGTACATGGCCAACAGGCTCAGTACTGAAGGGGGAAGTAAATGTGCCTTGCCTTCCAGATGCGGACCGTCCACCTGCAGCTGAGAGCTTGGATGTCTTTGCAGCTGAGAGCTTGGATGTCTTTGAGATCATCTGCAAAGAGAATGTGGGTAAGATAAAAACAGGAACGTCTGGGAGCCAGGGTAGGAAATACATGCACATGATGCCAGCTCCAAATGAGCCTTAGGACACACACATTTACCATAGCTTGCCACGCAAATGTACAGCGCTGCAAACACACTCAGCCAGAGGTACAGCAGGACAGTAGAGACGCATCTAGGTTTGCATGCCATATATCGAACAATGCCCTCAACTCTCTGCTGCTGAGTAAGCTCTATAAAGATATCATCTTTCTCCTGGTGCTCCTTCTAGTTCAAACCCTTGCGACCTCCTCAGAGCCATTGTTCCCTCTTGCTGCAGGCACCACCATGGCTGCCTCACTGAGGGTCACAATGTTCTTTTCTAAGTATCCTGCAGGTATGTCTCTTCACCTAAGTGACATAACCACACCTTCATGGTCATATTGCTGAAACTTCACACACTCTCCGCCCACATGGGCTACTGTAACGTCCGTCTTTGATTTCTTGTAACGTCTGAAACCATACTCCTGGAAGACCTTCCAACTTTAAATCAGCTGGACCTCTGGTCAAACTCTTTGCAAAAGGCATTGAAACTTATAGGGGACCATCCGAATACTGTCTTCCTTTGAAATCTATCGACTACCCCTGCCCCTCAGTGGTATCTTGGTCAAGAAGACAACTTCCTACTACTGACCAAGCCAAAGCCTAATAGTCCACCCATCCTGCATAGTGACATAGCACAAAATGGTTGGGCCCCTACAGAACGTTATGAGGTGCCTCTGAGTCTTCAGTATCTCACAGATATGCATATGCTTTAAGATGAATAGTGGCCCCTGAAAGTTTGGGGGCCCCATGAAAGGTTGGGGGCCACCCTGTGCTTCAGGGTCTGCAGATGCGTGCTCCCCGCCCCCCTCCCCACCCGAAATCCTGCAACTGATGCTCAAACAGACCTCTTTGTTGTCTGCTGCGGCCACTGGGACTGGGCGATCTTCTCAACATCAGGCAGTTTCTGTGCACCTATGGATGGGGTTTTGATTCAAAATACTTTATGGAATGAATGAGTGTCAATAGAAACAGGCAACGACAATCGCAGGAAAAAAAGGAATATCAAGTGGATCATCGAGAGGTGGATGGAGAGAAGTGTAGAGAGAATAGTAGTGGGATTCATGGAGCATAGAATCAGTTTCATTAAGGTAAGTTTCCAGTTCTCTGTTAAAGGAGGTGGAGTCTTAGGCTACGGGAGAGCCACAGGAATCTGTAGCCAAGGTGCTCAAGAAGCTACGCTGGTTGCCGATCAAGAGCAGGGTGGCTTTTAAAGCACTCTGTACGGCGCACAAAGCCCGGCATGGAACAGGCCCGGCCTATTTGAGGGAAAAAACATCATGTACACCCCCAGAAGAAACCTGTGTTCTCTCTACTCTGAAACCATGGCTGCTCCTAAGATCCGTAGAGCCTCCTGGGAAGGCGGACGTTTTGGTAACGCTGCTTCCATTCTTTGGAACCAAATCAATTCCTGTACTTCTATTGTGGTCTTTTCCAATTTGTAAGAAGTGCAGACACAGCGCCAAGACGCCTTAGGGTATACGCAGCGCTTTCCAAATATAAATCAAATCAGGACTCAGGTGCTACATTCTCATGTTTGTTCAAGCGAGTGACTGACATGGTGTCTACATTACTTTAACGTGTGACGTCTCCAGGTGTAGGAGGTTTATGCTAAAGTATGATTGGCTTTACTGTAAGCCATCCTTTTTTTGACAAACTACTTTCTATGCAAGAATAACAACTCTTAAACATTTCCACTATCCTAGTGTCACTTTACTGTGTTGGAAGGGTTCTTCCATGAACTGTACACCACACGAGTGAAGCTTCTCCTTTTTCAGAATTAATATTTGAACATAACAATACCAATTCCATTTGCTCAGAGGGTTTCGAGTAATGCATAATAGCAGAAAAACATTGCATCCCAGCAGCAGTCACCTCTGATCTTGAGCCCGTATTACATACATGTAGCTCACACTGTCCGCGTTTGTACCACGGTGCACCTTTAAGCAGGCATGCCAGTTGCAAACAGAGACACTGTGTCCTAGGACAATGAATGTGCTGCCCCCAGGCCAGCCGCAAACTCAAGCTGCCCTGAGGGACCAGTGGTATCAGTATTACATATATCTGCGATCTCTTCCGTAATACAATTGTGCCGGAGGTGCAGAATGAGGTCGCACATTCCGTTCCAGGGTCACTATGGAAAATGCAGCCCCAGGTCTCCCAAGAGAAAGATAGGAAAAAAAGGCAGCCAAGCAGAAATTTCACACCCGTGATCATTTAGCGTAACATTTCATGAGTACCCAGAGAGTACTTTAACCCTCCTATACATCCTTTAGGCCTGCAAGTGTACACGTAGCTCTGATCCCTTTTACCCTCCATTAATAGGGTTTGTGGTATGGGGCAGGTGCTTTCATGAGTGTATGATTGTCTAGTGGGTTGGATTTTCATTTATGCTCCAGGGATACCGCCTGTCTCTGTTTGATTCTGCCCCTGGACAAGCCGAGTGTCTGCCTCATCCTCCACTAGATGTGCCCTGAGTGCGACACATACTTCTCTGGTGCCTAGAGGTAGAGGGTGCAGTGAAGCATATGTTTCCATTCTGTTACTGCCTGTGACTACATAATTGTGCCCCCTAGCAGTTCGCTACAATTCTGCCTTCAGCCAGTAATGGATCAATCACAGTAAATCATTTAGCCCAGTGTGGAATCAGTTTAACACAGGCTAATAGAACAGATAATGGCTACAAATCATAATAGATGGTTCACATGATCCTACACCATTAAACTAAGATATGGACCTGGGCATGTGAATAAACCCTGAATGAACTGCCTGGCTCCACAGGCAGGTATGGTGTCCTGCTGGTGTAAATTATTTATGATGCAAACAGGAAGCAGTTTAGGTCTATCATTTGGGGAGACCTTCTTGGTTTGCATACAACAATATTTCCATTTGCATTGCTCAGCACCATTTAGATGTCTGCTTCCCAGGCCTGTCTGATGTGAATGGAGCCATATTCTTGAATTTGAATTTAATTTGAATTTGAATTTTGAATTTAAAAACATTTGTATAGCGCGCTTATACCACACGGTTTCATAGCGCTTTTCAGATTGCGAGGTAACAGCAGGAGCAGGGGAAGATTAGACAGCAAAGGCTCGGGAGAAGAGCAGAGTTTTGGCTTTTTCGGAACTCTGTGTAAGAGGATGTAATGCGGAGTGCCACAGGGAGGGAGTTCCAAAACGCAGGGGCGAGAGCCGCAAATTTTGCTCCACCAGCCTTCTTCTTTTTAAATCGAGGGGTGGTCAGAAGTGCCATGTGGGTGGAGCGAAGCTCTCTACCTGGCTATTCTCTAGCTGCTGTGGACATTGTGTATAATTCAGAAACCCATGTTGTGGAATCTCGGGATCTGATTACCCGGGTGAATGGTCTTAATTGCAGCGGTTCCTACAAGAACCCTGGAATACTTTCCTAGATAGTGTATTAGTCTAATGTGAGAAATTTCCGCTCAACATACAAGTAGCTCAGAGTTGTCAATCAGGCCCTGTATAAATTCCTCACCACCATGTGTTCTTTGGTGAATGGGGGGAAGGGGTTTGAGCCAGGGTATTGTGGGCAGTAAGTACCTGAGTCCAAAGATTTGCTCAGTGCCCACCGCTTGCGCCTTCAATTTTCAATGTGCAGAAAACCAAGTCATAGTATTGATTCCACCCTCCATATGCGCTCTACCTCTTTACCTCCTTCTTTAAGTGACAAACATCACTGCTTTCCTACTTGTCACTGTTTTTTCTGTCTCTATCTTTGTGCTTCTTTCTCCTTTTTGTGCTTCTCTCTCCTGCTCTGAATCAAAGTCTTTCATGGAAAATAGGTGCCAGCCCGTACAAAGGCACTAGTGACATAGTGAAAGATAGCAGTAATCACAGCATAGTAGGCCGCTCAGGCCCCGGGCTCCGATGACACTGTACCTGCTGCACTAATGCTTCACTCATGGAAGGCAGAGTGTGTTGTTTCACTGTAGATTGTTTGCTATTGCATGATGACTTGCGCTCCAGAATGCTGCAGCTTCCTTCATCCCACTTGCCCTGTACCTCTTTCCTTCTGCTATATGTAACTAGAGGAGCTTTAATTCATTCACTCAGTGTATCTACTCTCATTCCAGAAAGCAAACAGCTCCTGCAAGGTGGAGACATCGCTGTGAAACCTGGCCGCAGTGCCAGGATATGTAAGGACAGCAGCTGCTTTTGGCCCAAATCCAGTGATGGGACGGTTAAAGTTCCCTACACTCTCAGCGGTTACAGTGAGTATGTGCTGTGGTGGTGGAGGTTGCATCTGGAAGAAGTAGTTCCACTGCTTGATCTATCTGCCCTCATTTCTCCCTTCTTACAAACTCTTCATTCTTCTACAGGTGATACCGAAGCCGCTAGCATCACTGATGCTATCTCAGAATTTGCAGGATTGACCTGCATCCGCTTTGTGGACCGCACCACGGAAACGGACTACCTCCAGATTGCACCGGGAGATGGGTAAAGAAAGGACCTGCTTCTGGGTTACCCCCATGAATACATAATCAGTTTGTAGCCGTTGCCTCTCTTGGGGGAGCCAGTGCACTCTGGCTCACCGGCACTCTGTAGTCTAACCTGGTTGCTATATGTTCTGTAAAATGAAGGTTTAATATTATCATCGATGGTGGTGGGTCCTTCATCCAACCGGCACCTGTGTGTGATCCTGGACATACACAATCAAACACTGTTCGCAACAAACTCTTGTTATAGCGCAGTGTTTTTACACACTCCACAAGTCCCAAGTCACTGCTGTTCCACCCTCACATGGATGTCCAATGTCTGCATCCTATCACTGTCCTTCGAAGAATTGATACACTGAATAGTCATTGACCTAGATCTGGAAAGCAGTGCAGATAGAAACAAACCGTGGTTCCTAGGATAGATTTGCAGTGTCTGCGGGTCTAAAGATAGATTGGTGAGCTGTTTAGGAATGATAGGTGAGGTGGTAGATATTGACACCACAGCTTATCCTATAGACACAGGGTTTGTCATCATGCCTCTGCTTGCTTTCGTGGACCCATAAGTAAACAAGTTACTTACCTGTAACTGAAGTACTCCAGTATTGGAAGCTTTCATAGATTCACATGCCTGAATCATTCCCCGTCGTCGAGACTGGAGTCTCCAGTACATAAAAAAGCAATGCTTAGTAGTATAGCAAACTGAAAAGAGGCCTAGGCCCATTTCCCTTTTGCAACCCATAACTCTTGTTAGGTAAAAGAGACCAAACTTTTCCCTGAACCAATCAGAGCTCCTCACCCTCTAGAACCCTCCTGAGAGAACCTTCTGCTCTTAAGATTTTGGCGCACCTGTGCATAAAACCACTCTTTGTGGTAAATCCAAGGTGAGCCTCTCAGGGGAGGAGGGTGGGTCGCATGTGAATCTATGACAGCTTCCAATATTGGAGAACTACAGTTACACTTGTTTTCTTACTTCAGTATTGGAGCTTTCATAGATTCACATGCCTGAATCAGAATAGCGAGCAGTAGCATAAAGCACCGCTTTTTTTCATATAGTCATTTAATACAGCACATAGTTACTTTAGAATTCTGCGTATTAATATTGCAATCACTGTAACTAAACATAACTATAGAAAAAAGTGCATTTGTAACAAAGACAAAAGGATGGAGGGATGCAAAGAGGGCTCACCATTATCATATAATGTTTCTCAGCACCACATCTCCCACCGCCACATCTGTCTCTGCAGCTGCTTCCAAGCAGTAGTGCCTGGTAAAGGTGTGCATAGTACTTCAAGTCGCCCTGCAGGTAACCTGGATCGGCACTCCTGCAAATAACGCAGTGGAGGTGAACACTGCTCTTGTGCGTGCAGAGGTTTCCCAGCAGCTTTGTGACAATATACTATAGCACTGGAAATCCGTCTGGTCATCTCACGTTTCGATAAAGGGAAGCCCTTCCTGGGTGCGCTGAAAGCGACAAAAATCTGTGGAAAGATTGCTTTTTGAGATAGGTGTTTAGGAATCTGAGGTCCAGAATCGGCCACCATTGAAGGATGTTTTTCTTGACAAGAAAAAAGCGGGAATAAAACCCCTTCCACTCTGGGAGTTCGGTACCGGTTCTATTGCTCCCTTTCAGAGCATTGCCCGAATCTCCTCTCGCATTTGATGTAAACGCTTGACCTTCTGATGTATTGGCGGCGTATGAGGAGGTTTCGGTAGAAATTCTAGAGTGTGGCCGAATTGAATAATGTTGAGGACCCATTGGTCAATGGTTATCTGTTGCCAATTTTGAAAATAATGAGCAATCTTTCCACCCAGGGGAACATGTGATCTCATGGGATCGGTGTAGCCGGAATTAGAAGGTTGACATTTGTCGTGAGTGTTGTCTTTCCCCTGACGACCTCCTTTCCCTCTCAGGGTCGATTTTGTGTAGCGTTCTGACTGGCGCAGTGTATACTGCTGACGGTAGGGCTGAGATAAGGTGGAGTAAGAGGAATATCAACCCTGTTGGTATCTTCCCTTGCAAGATGATTGACCTCTACCTCTAGAGCCTCGAAAAGGAACTTTCCTGTATTGTAGAGTTTCCAATGACTTAGCCGTATCCGTATCTTTTTTGATACTCTGTCGTGCATCATCTATATGCTTGCCAAATTGATCTTCACCGTTGAAAGGAAGGTCCAAGATTTTATTCTGGACTTCCGTTCTAAATGCCTTTGCCCTCAACCATCCTTGCCTGCGTAGTACTGCAGCTCCTCCCAGAGATCTGAATGTCGTGGTCGCTATGTCAATAGCGCAATCTATGACTTCGGCATTTGCCTATCGTACCTCCCTAGAATGGCCAGGGCATTCGCAGCTTTCACTTACAGAGCCGACATAGAGGAAAATCTCTTCCCGCATTGTCCAGCCTTCTACCCTCCCTGTCCGGAGGCGCCATATTAGGAGCTGACAGATTTCTTGATTTTTGCTTGGCTGCTTGGGTAATAAATGAGTCCGGCTTAAGATGACCTAAAAGACAAGCTGGAGCATCTGAACGTGCCTTATATTTTTTGTCCAACCTGGCGAGCACTGGAGTCACTTTAGCTGGTGCGTCCATGACCTTCAGGCCTTTTTCCCAAAGATGCCTTACACTCGGTAAGGATCGTACTGTCCTACGATAGGGTTCCTTGAAGTCATACAAGAAACATTCCGCCTTATCCTCTGACATGGTAAGTGTGAATCTTTTAGTGGCTCTCTTCATTAAATTATGAACCTCACCTAGGTCCTCCGGTGGAGAATCAACAGGCTTCAGAGACAGAGAAGAAGGTGACGGAATGAGATAATCGTCCCACTCTCTGCTAGGGTCCGTGATCTCTCCTTCTTCCTCCTCATCTGTGGTTCTTGGGTCTTGACCAGATCTCAGTGGTGGAGATATTGGGAGGGGTTCTGGTAAGATGTCCCGCATACGCACTGGTGTACTTGGTACAGAGCGTGGTTGAGGCATAGCCTCGGATATTTTCCTTGAGGCTTGAGGTACAGGATATCTCCTCCTATAATCCATTAACATGAATTGTAGATCTTTTAACAAGGAAGATGGTACACTGGTCATCTCTTCCTGCTGTTCCTGGCGGTATTGTTGCTGAGTGCGCTCTTGATCTTCATAATCTGAATCCTCCTCTTGGTACTTCACCTGCAACTGAGAAGGGCTACTAGCATAACCAAAAGGGCCGCCATCATCTTCGTCCCCTTGCAAATCCTCTTCCTCAAGAAGGTGAGATGGTACCAGAGACGACTTCTTACTTGGAGTGGTAAGTTCTGGCGTAATTGTCCTTTTCCAGGTCAAAAACCTATTTTCTGGGTTATTACCCTCATCAACGAGCCCGTCGAAGAGATCGCCGTCGAAGCAGTCAACGATATCATCGTCGTCGAAGCTACTATCGACGTTGCCGTTAATGTTGTCGTTGTTGCCGTCGACGATCCCGTCATCACTGCCGTCGTCGACGATCCCGTTGACGATGTGGTTGTAGTCGTAGCCGCAGATGCTCTCGTCGCCGACGCCATTGTCTCCGATCTCTTTGTCGACACTGTCGTCGACGGTGGTACTGTCGACGGCGATAAAGCTCTTGAAACAGCTATTACCTCAGGTTTCTTCGACATCAGTGTTAGTTTCCTCGTCGACGCTCCCGTTGACGACGCAGATTTCTCCACTTTCACCTCAGAAGGTGTGGAGGATGGTTTCTTGACAGAAATCTTGACCTTCGGGGGAGATTTTGAGAGCTCTGAACTAGTTTTCTTGGTATGTTTAACACCCAAAGCATGACCCTTCTTCTCCTTCTCTTTGCTTGAAGGAGATTTTGAGGGACTGCGCCCTGAAGACCCTGGGGTGGTCTTTTTTGGGCCTTTTCAGGTCTTTCCCCTGAGGTATCAGCCTGAGGAGATCTGCTCCTTTTCTGAGATCTTCTGGAAGAAGAGGACTCCTTCTCACTGTCACTGGTCGAGCAGTAGTAGCACCCCCCCTCCTCTTTCAGCGCCTTGAGAACCTCACAGGTGAGTAGCGCGCTCTATAAAGGGTTTGATTGATTGATTGATTGATTGGATAAGATCTCCTTCCTAGCTTTCACCTTTTGAAGCCAGAGTAGAAGCCTTTCTTCACGGTCCCTCAAAGTTTTATTAGAAAAGGTACGACATACCTTGCAATCCTTTGCCTGATGGTCTGGATAAAGGCAGTAGATGCAGTCCTTATGAGGGTCGTCTGTATAGAGCCTTTTGTTAGAGCAGGTGGCACAAGCTCTAAATAATAATTTTTTCTCCTTGTCAGCCATGGTAGCAGAAGGAGAAATAGTCTGAAGTATTCCAAATAAATAAATCTGGAGAAGGAAAAAACACTCAGGCTCAATATCAATTGAATATACTGAAGAGTTTGAGCAGAGCTCAAAGGAGGCTCCCTAACACAACGTGCGGTAGAAAATATGAGGAGCAGAAGGTTCTCTCAGGAGGGTTCTAGAAGGTGAGGAGCTCTGATTGGTTCAGGGAAAAGTTTGGTCACTTTTACATAACAAGGGTTATGGGTTGCAAAAGGGAAATGGGCCTAGGCCTCTTTTCATTTTGCTATACTACTAAGCATTGCTTTTTTATGTACTGGAGACTCCCATCTCTACGACGGGGAATGATTCAGGCATGTGAATCTATGAAAGCTCCAATCCTGCAGTAACTAGCTTAGATTCATGCTTCTTGATATACATATCAAAGAGAGTAGGTAGTCACAGGTAATTCTAAAAAGAAAAAGAGACGGACTCCTACGCACTTGTGTGTGTATTCTTGAAAAAAGTATAGGGGGCATATTTATGGACCCCTCTGCATCGCACTTGCTCCATGCAGTGTGGTGCAGGAGAGACGCAATATAAAAACGAAGTTTATGATGCTATGCAAGGTTACCTTGCGTGAACCTGGGTGGCTTCATAAATCTTACGTAATGTAATGCAGAACAAATTGCTATGCCGCATTACTGCATGCGAGGGAGGCGTTACCATGGGCATTGCGAGGGTGTTCCCACACAACGTCCATGCATTTTAAAGCATTCACACTTTTTACTAGAAGTTGTAAACCTGGGAATGCGCTGAAAATCCATGCATATCCAGCTTAGGCATAACAAGGAGAAATATGTTTATATACATTTTCATTACACATAGAAAGAGGAAAAAGCCTCAGGGGATTGTTTTGTTGAAAAAGATACGCCTTTCTTTAAAAAACAATCATCCCTAAAAAACAGACACCCTTGCACCACTGCGCAACGGTTGGTGTGTTGGGGCCAGGCTCCCAAAAGGGCGCAAGTGCTGGAGAAAAGGTGGGAATGTGCTTGATTAACTTGAATACTATGCCTTCCTGCCCTTTCCCCGTCAATCAGTGCTGTACAGCAATGTGACCTTCTGCACTGCCGTGTGTGTCTTGAACATAAATATTTCCCTACATCCATAGGTTTACACGCAGAAGAAAGCAGTGTTGCTTTTCCATACATAGAATTCCATGAATGCAAGATCAGCAGCCATATGGAAGTTAAAAGCTTCAGCAGGGCCTTCTGACTTTTACACATCCAAAAGGAAGGTGGGGGGAACATCCTTTGCAACGCAACTTTTACCACGCAGTGCCTTTACGGCGCAACTTTTACAACGCAAACCATTACAACGTATTGCGCTGGGGGGCGCTCTAGGATAGGGAATAGGTTTAATGTACTATCCAACACCTTCCCTACTATCCACGGGGACTGGAGTTGGAATAGTAAATTAAACTATTCACTATCCAGCACCCCAAAGCACTATACATTGTAAAGGCATGCCTAGTAAAAACCGCGTTCTAAAGGCATGCGTGGTAAAACCTTTTATTGTAACGTCACACATCCGGAAGGTGGCCACACTCAGCTCCACCCACATCTGCGCGGACCATACAGGTCCACTAGGATCCATGTCCACAAAGTGTCCCGGGGGTAGCTGGACAGCTTCGGCTTCTGTTCACAGTGAGGTCCACTGACAGTCTTTGCCAGTACAGTGAATCTTTGCAAGTTCAAGCAGCGAGCCAATTAGGTGGGGTTCAGAGTTCAACTACTCTGAGAGGAGTCTGGAAAGGGCATCATCTCACACTGCATTGTATAGGTCACTGTTTAGGCGCAGATGTGAGGTGGGGGCTGCTACACTTTACATGGAGCTGCTCTAGTGGGAAACCTTCTGATTTCTCTTCAGTCTCTGAAATATAGAGCAGCAGAGGAAGAAGAAGAAGTGGAAGTTGGGGATGGAGTCCTCTGTGTACGAATGTCAGGTTCAATCTTAAAATGAACATTCTTAAAATATAAATATTTGTAAACGACTATGGGTCACCCTACCTATAGCTGCCCAAGTGGCGTTTGTGAAATATTTACTGGGATCACACATTCCAATGATCAGTCATCATTATGACAAGTTATGTACATAATGTTCACACACTTTGAAGCTTTAGCCCCTTGACTTACTTTTACACAGTGAGGCCAATAGATTGCTACTCTGCGAAGAAATGTGCCCCCAAAACGAAGAGACAGCACCCCCATAAGCCAGATCATGCACAGAGAAGGCAAAGATACAGGATGCTGAGACTAATGGAGAGATGATTGCCTCATGTCAGAGTATTGCAAATGGTGGCTCTAAGGAACCTCATAGCGTGCCATATAAACAAATAGGCAGGGGATATTTTAGGGTAAAAGAAAAAAGTATGAGAAATTGCACAACTGTTGTGGTGGGTCTGACTTCATCCTTCTCCTGATACTGTTGTCTCAAGTGTATCTAGTATTCTGTGTTGCAGAGGCTGCTCTCAATGAGGTCACTGTTTTCAGGTTTCAAGTGTTCTCAGAACTGTCTCTCTTTTACTCCTTGTCTCTCCCAGCTGCTGGTCTTTCATGGGAAGGGCTGGCGGACCCCAGCCATTATCATTGATAGGTGGTTGCTTATCGAGAGGTAGCATCCAGCATGAGCTCAACCATGCCTTGGGCTTTCACCATGAGCAGAGCCGCAGTGACCGCGATGAGTATGTGAGGATCATGACAGAGAATATTTCAGATGGTAAAGTAATCCTCAACTTAGACCAATCACTGCTACTGACCAGAGAGAACTGTTTTCTGTTGTTGATTTAATCATGTTGTTAACAATGATTTGCAGTTAGAGAGTGATGCAAGGATCACAAACAGCCAACAAAGTAAATGGGGAAGGTGAGGCTGGTGTACTTGCTCTTATCAGGAGCCTCCATGCTCTATTTGCCTCCCAAACACATAGTACAATTCTCCTACATTAAGAAATATGACATTGTTGGCCTAACTCACGTAGAGTTCAATGACTGTAAAGAAGACTGCTTAGTGCATGGCATAGCAGAGTGGGGAGGTGTAGGTTGCACTCTATTATCGCAGAACCCACCCAATAATCAGTGTATTTTGCACCCAGTGTGGGTCTTGTGCATTTACTGATGCAGGGCACTCCTCTGTATCTGTGTGAGCACAAAGGCATAAGAGGCAACAGTGTGAACTCTGTGCATTGATAATATTTGAATAGAATGTCAGGCACCAACCTGACCACTGAGCTTTTAGATTTACTAACAGTGAGTTAGAAGTACATCAATGTATGCTAATCAGCAGTATTTGACACCTACGTGAGTGTCATCCAAAGCTATGAATGAGTCTCCCACAAACCAGAGTGATCTCTGAGCATTTCTGTTTGCTGCATGGTATGTCAGATGCTAGTGTGACTTCTGTGCATCACTGTTTGCTTAATGACATGTTGGACCGCAGTGTGACAAATGCAGCAGCAAAGACCACTTTTTCTGTGAAAAAAAGAAAAGCCAGATCAACAACACAAAAAAGACAAGAATGATTCCCGCTATCCCATACTGCTCTGTTCCCAAGGGCAAAGCTTTCAATCTCTTCTTGATCATAAGTCTAACTGACAACCTCAGCGCACTCAAGACTACTTCTATGAAGACAACATCCCTCAGGGAGATGTCCTCATACCTCTTATCAACACAGTTAATGCCTCCCTTAGCTAATAACCTTTCCCAGACAAATTCATTCTAGGAAGCATCCTCGCACTGCTAAACAAGCCCACCCTAGACCCACATAACCTTACCATATACATCCTATGGCTCACTTCCCTTTTATTGGAAAAACCATCCAAAAAGGTGTCACCCTACAACTTCTAGAGCATATCACCAATAACAGACTCTTACTGTGTTTCTGATCCAGATTCAGATCTTTTTCAGCACAGAAACTGCTACAATGCAAAGTTAATACCAATATTCACACCTCTCAAGACACACATGGTCTTTGCTAATACAATCTTGCAATGGTTCATCCCCTACCTCCCCAACCTCAATGAACCATCTGAATGACACAACCTCTCCTTTATAATCTCATCACAGGATAACATTCAAAGACTCAGGTCTTATTTCAAGCTCATTGAGAAAATAGGATGTTCATCACCTACTCAGAAGTCCCCTCAACTACGACAGCAACCAAAGGCTGAAGTCTGGTTCAATCCTGGCTAACAGAGATGAAACTTGACAGATCCTCCCCATCTGACAGCTGATGTGAAAACTCTAGAACTCATCCTTGGCAGTGACCTCTCTTTTAATGAATGCATTACCAAGAAAACCGGGAAAGTGTGGAATTAGCATTCACTCCTGATAAAAGGGAACTCTACTTACCTTTAATGAAAATCGAGTCAACACTATAAGTGCTACTTGTATGTTGTATCCCACTTTGATAGAGGTAATGCCCTACTCAGATTTTACTCCAACTCCACACTGGCTCACCTGAAAGGCATTCCACATGCTAAAGCTCACCTGATGAAAGTCCTGAGGAAGTTTGATCAAATCACCAGTCAATAAGGAACTGTGTTCACTCTTCCTACAGGCCGACATTATGTTTAAAATCAAGGAATGCGAACACGTGTTTCACAGCTAACATGGATTGCATTATGAGGCATCTGCAGGGCTTCAAACTCCGGCCGTATTAATTAGCGATTTATATTTCCCTGGATTATTCTTGATTAGAAATTTAAATAGAAAATGAAAAAGGCATTGTATAGCGTGGAGTGTCTAGGCACTGGTCATGTAAAGGAAACATGCCATCTGCTTAAAAAGTGATTGTGTTATTCATTTTGAAGAAACAGACACATTTCTTCTGGGAGTTTATGCTAGGTCTTTGGGCCAATAAAGGAAAATGATCTCGCATCTGTTTTGGTGAGGAATGCAGTTCTCTGAGGGGGCATACACACATATCCTCCTCCTCAGATACATTCCCTTTTCCCATGGAGAGATTTCTGTGCCAGGACCAGAGTCATGAAAAGATTCCTCTTCTTTTTTTTTTTTTTTTTAGTGTAAGACATTTATTGTGTAACAATGAGATAGAAGGTGCACACTGCGTCACGCCAACAACCCGGAGGCAGGCCGCTATCAGGTACAGAATGCACAAGTTTCAGGAAAACAGAGTAGGGGCCGTGATCCGGCCGATTTCAATACTCCCAGATAGACATTCAATACAATAATATCTTAGATGTACGCAGTGCAACTTCAGCGTGTAAACGGTCTTACTTTTCTCTCAGTGTTGTCGACACTTAAAGGCATCGGAAAGTAATCAAGCCGCCACGGGGCAAGCAGCGGTCAACAACCAGCTGCAGCGGCATGTGGAAAGGATGCGTCTAACAGCACCGTTTTTCTCCCAACATATCCCGCCAACAAACAAAACCCAAAAACAGCAATCGTAGGTGCAAGTACGAAAAGAAAAGAATCCTCTTCTTGACCGGCAACCAGTGTAGTGCCTTTCAACTGAGGAGTCATGCACGTTCTTGGAGCCAAATTAGGAATCAATCTAGCTGCTATATCTTGTACCGTTTGAAAACGACTGAGCAAACAATCTGGAAGGCCTTAGTAGAGAGATTTTCCATAATCAAGCCTCAAGGTTATCAGAGCTTGATTCACTGTTTTCCTAGTATCAAATTACAAAAAAAGAAGCATTTCTTTAGGGGGCGTGGGATCCCAAAACAAGAGTCCACCAATGACTAGATGTGTGGTTGGAAAGAAAGGGCACTATCCATGTTGATTTCCAAATTGTTTACTACCTTTTGTTGTTTGCCCAGGGGAGAAGTATCATATGGCCAGCACATTCTCCATATTTTGGGGGAGGAGTCCCAGAAGAACAGGATCTCAGTTTTATTGGGGTTACATTTCAGTTGCTGAACTGATAACCAGTTGAACACATTGGAAAGACAGTATTTAATGGACTTTCCATCAAATTCCATCCCTTTCCACAGGTAAACAGTAGCTGAGGTTCGTCTGCATATGATAATACTTTCACCCCTAGAGCTTCTGCCAGAACAGCTCGGTGAGTTAGATATGCGTAAAATAATGTGAGATTCAGTGCAGATCCCTGAGGCACTCCTACAGATAGTTCTCGAATAAGGGCAGCATATGGAGGGATCCATATTTCTTCATACCAGTTGTTTAGGAATGAGGTAAGCCACTTCAAGACTAGACCATCGATTCATATATCTTGAAGGCGGGCCAGTAGTCTTCCATGTGGCACGGTATCGAAAGGTACAAATAAATCCAGCTGTATTAGGGCGGCCATGACCTCCTTGTCTAGCGGTCATTAATATGTTCAGTTATTTCTAGTAAGGCTGTTTCTGTGCTACAGTTAGCTCTAAAATCCAACTGACTTGGGTGGAGAAGATTATAATACTTTAGGTAACTCGAAATGTGCGAGTTAACGAGCTTCTCTAAGATTTTAGAGAACGCGGGAACAAGTGAGATAGGCCTATAGTTGGTATGAAGTTTAGGGACAGCCGTGGCCTTTTCTCAGTAGGAGAATAATTTTTGCATATTTCCATCTTGCAGGCATTGTGCCGATCGCTAATGCTTCGTTTAAAACTTTGTTAATTACTGGTCAGTGCTACTTCAGGCAGAAGGGTGGGATGGCACGGATCCACAGGAGACCCTGACTTGAGTTTCTTAATGGTTCTCAAAGATTCCTCTATCAAAATGGGAGGGTGAGTGGTTAATGTGGGCGTCATCTAAGTTTTCCTGATTTTTGTGAATCTGCTACTATGATGCTGCTATCTGCTAGCTGATTGGTGTTTAGCCAATCAGCTTGGATTGCACTTATTTTCTCATGGAAATACACTGCCAGCTGATTACACCATTCACCGGAAGCATGTAAATGATTGATTATTGTTTATCGCCTCTAGATTAAGAAATTATTTCTTTGGATTTATTTCCTGACTGTACAGTTTTCCTTTCAAAGAATATATTTTTCTCTATTTGTACCTGGAGATAGTATTCCTTTAATGCTTGTCTATAGGTGTTCTTATCAGACACTTTATACGTTTTTTCACCACGTCCATTCGAGGCATTTACAGTGTTTTTTGCAAGATCTCAGACTCTCACTAAATCTGGGGACTGATTGTTTGGCGTGGTGGTGATGGGTACTAAGCCATTAATATGGTTGCAAATCCAGTCCTCAGTGCCATGTTCATCTGATTTAGGATGTCCAGACAAAGCAAGGGGGTCGCTTCTAGAGCATTGTGTAAATCTACTGATGAAATTTTGTGAAAGGTTGCATTCATAGTTTTCGTTGCATTTGAGCAAGGCTGGTTATACTTGAGTTTCTGTCAACTGAACTTGATGAAGTAGTGATCCGTCCAGCCCATTGGAAGCGGGTCAGTTGTTACAGTTACCATATTAAAAAAAATTGATCTAGCGTATGGCCAGCCAGATGTGTGGGTTTAAAAACAGATATCCCAACGGGGTTTCCCGGCGCAATAGCAGACAGAGAGCGAGGCGTATGAAAGTGCAGCGACTAATCATGTCGGCTAAATAGCCAGGTTTTGAGAGACTTGCGGAACTCAAGTTCTGACTGAATCAAGCGTAAATGAAGGGGTAATTTGCAGAGACCATCCATGGTCTGTTAGTTGTGCTACAGTTTGTGGAGACACTCTGTGACATTAACAACTGGTTATAAAGATGTGTACATCACCAGCATATCAGTGGTATGAGAAGATTATTTAAAATGGAGGGAATAAAGATGTCCAGAGACTGAACCTTGGGGTATACAGATAGACTGACTGATCAGAGCGGCGATGCTATCATCACCAGGAGAATGAGAACAATCATAAATAGGAAGATCACATTTCAATGTAATTACCCATGGTGCCTAGGTGGGATAGGTGCACAAGCAAGATTGCTGGCTGACCATGTAAAACACTGCAGAGAAGACTAAGAGAATGATGGTGGAGGAAAAGTGTTTGTGATGGTGAGAAGTAAGGAAGTTAGAAACATGTGTAAGGGCTGTTTCAATGGAGCAAAGTTGATGAAAGCAGGTTAATAAGTAATACGCAGTGTTAAAAACAAGAGTTATTGGCTGATACAAGGTAGTCACTCTGGGTTTTATCGAAAAAAGGGGATGTTGTTAGCATCAAGTGTTGGCGATTTTAGAAGAGATAGAATAACCAAATATTTAAATTATTCTGCTTAGGGCCCATAGAAGAGGGGATGGTTGCAGAGTATTGAAAGACTGATAAAAACACTAAACGCCTTGGAGCTGGAGTTTGCAGACTGGTTCTGTAGCAGATGTTGGGGTAAAAGAGTCAAGTTAGATCACATGAGCGGGGAGGAGGGGTGCATAAGCAGAGTGCTGAAGTGATAAGGAAACCGTCTGGTTCTCATAGTCGAAATTTTGCAAGAAAGTTAGGGTTCTGTTTCCCTAGCAGTGAAACAGAACTGATGTGTATTGCACACTAAGGATACATGGTTGTTGCCCTCTTTGAATGTGATGCAGTGGTTTTGCATGCAGGAGTACTGTGTTTGTCAGCCCTGTCTCTTTTTATCTCTTCCTCACTGCAGGAAATCTGGCCAACTTTAATAAAGAGAACACCAATAACCTGGGCCTGGAATATGACTACTCCTCTATCATGCACTACGGAAGGTGAGTCTGAGATATCACTGCAGATAGCCGCAAGGGAGCCTGAGATGTTGATTCTAGCAGTAGAAGGAAGGGTCTGCTGGTTGTTTCCAGATAGTGGTTCAAGACACCATGTGAGCTTTACCAAGGGGTCCTACATGCTCACTTACAAAATAAAATCACACATTGAAAAACAGAGTGATCTGATTGGTGCTCTTTTCGGTCTCTCTGGACCGGTACAAGTGCCACAGAACACAGCAATGTGGCAGAAAGGGAAGATGAATAATAACTTTGCAGCCACCTTTACGGGACACAGGGATTCAGTGCCATTTTCCTGAACTGCCTAAAAAAAGAAGAAAGGGCATGGAAGAGATGGGGCAGGATAGAGACACCCACACCCCCTGGATCTTCTAAGGGGACTCAGAGGAAACTCCTCACACCCACCCAAGGTGCCATTTTGTTTTGTGCCTTGTGTCCCCTTCTACTCTTGTGGGACTTGATGTAATCCTCACACCCACCCCCAGGTGCCATTTTGTTTTTGTGCCTTGTGTCCCCTGCTACTCTAGTGGGACTTGATCTAATTTGTGAAGTCATTAGTGATTTCATCAATTATTTCATTTAACATGTCATGATTGACGTAACATTTGAAGTCATTAGCAGTGTATCGTGAGTGCAAGTTATAGTTGGCTCAGTAAACTATGAGAGGTGAATTTCAGTGATTTTTTTCTAATTACACGTTAGGTTTTTTTTTGGTATTGTTTTTATTGGCATTTCGTACAAAAGACATTAAATAATAACACAATATTGCAGTACATTACTTAGCTGGACTTAGCCGTCCAGCCAGGGAGACAGAAAATATTCCATATAACATTGGAATGCAACCACAGTTCAAGGGGTAAAATACAGTCGAGTTGTGCGCTCCTTTACACCTTGCCATGCAGGTCATATCATTATCCCATTTCGGCACCGGCAGTCTTAACAACATACTTCTACACAGTGCGGACCAAGGCCCATTCTCCAGTACCTATTGTGTCAGGGGGCATCCACAGCAGCAGACCCCTGCCAACTTGTAAATTTGGCCCAGATGTCCCTGGGGCGGTATGGTGTTGGTAATAATTCCCAATATCAAGACAATTGGTCTCTACAGTATGTGACGTCTTTAACCCATTCTCTCATGGTCGGTGGGAAGCGGCGCCCCAGTGCAAGGCCACTTGTCTCTTTACCAGTAGCAGTAGCCTTACTATGAACTGTCTCGACTGTGGTAGAACCTCTTGAACAACCCCCATCAGTGCCACCAGTGGTGTGTTAGGCAGCTTCTGCCCAGTTACGTTCTTGATATTATTCAATATTGTCAGCCAAACATTAACGTTAGAGTCTATAACAAAAAAGCACCTAGTTATAATGCCACTTTAACTGGTTGGTTTATTTTCAGTGAATTTCTATTTTTTTTTTAATTGTCAGGTAAAATCTTATCACCTTCCTGAACTATAACCTTTGTTATGAGTGACAAACATACATATATGTGTATGAAAAATGCATTTATGGGATATGGGGCTATACACAAAACAGTAGGGCGGAGTGGTAATGTCACATGAACCTTGAATTTGAGTATTACATTGTCGGAGTAAATGCAAAGAATTGAAATTTATTTGCACAGTTGTCTTAAATAACTTGTGTTAGTGTGCAGATTTATTTTCAGTGACAATATATATATATATATACCTTGCATAAACAGTATTATTTAACACCATATGACTTATGGTGATGGTGTAATTTTCTTCTTTTTGCATATTGCATTGCTGTTTTTCAGTAGCAAAATCAATCTATGCTCCCTTCATCTTTCTACATATATATCTATTGATCTGTCTATCTATATATCTATCTATCTATCTATCTATTAATCTGGATATCTACCTATCTATAATGATAATAATTTGACTCCAACAAGATCTACACAACAAATCTAGAAAGAACAAGAGATTGTTACCCCCAAATCTATAAGTAGTTCATTCAAACCGTCTTCCACCTGTATGCCAGTTATGCCACGAGATGCAATTGATACATTTAGTGATGTGGTTGTTAAACAAATAAAATCATTGAAAGATAAGACCGAACGAAAAACGTGAAAATAAAAAATACCAAGAGAAACAATATCGTGATCTGATATGCAAACTACAAAAAAACAACCAAAAGGTCATCAATAAATCGGATAAAGGTGGAAATATTGTTTTATGGCCTAGATCTGATTACCTCAAGGAAGTGTACAGACATCTGGATGAAGCCACATGTTATAAAAGATACAATATGCTAGAAGTGAGGAAAGCACAGAGTAACTTGAAACTTGATTTGAATGACTGGAGAATGGAAAATTTCAATTTTTATACAACAAATTCCCTGTGATGCCTGTAATGTATTTTAGATCTGAAATACACAAGGGGACATCTCCAGTACCTGGCCATCTGATTATTTCAGCTAGGAATGGGTTATTTGAAAAGATCTCACAATATGTAGATTTCTTCTTTCAATAATTTGTAATCAAATTGCATTCATATATTAAAGATACTGGCGATTTTCCAAAGAAAATGTATTAACTACCCTGGGTAGAAGTTTACAAGCTAATAACATTAGACATCACATTTCTTTATACCAGTATACAACATCATGCTGCACTCAGAGCCTGTGAACATTTTCTAAGAGTCAGACCTATGCAACTTTATATCCACAACAGGATGATGTTAGCCATGATCAATTGGTGTTTGAACAATAATGTTTTTAAATGTTTGACAAGGAAGTCTTTCAACAACTTAGAGGGCTAGCCATGGGTGTCTGCTTCTCCCCCAGTTACGTGGGTCTGCGCGTGGGCTGGTAGGAGGAGCAGGTACTCAGGTGGAGTACAATGCAGAGTGGAAAGAACATATAATATGCTGGTTTAGATTTATAGACAATGCCTTTGTTGTTTGGAAAGGGACAGAAAAAAGTGCAGAAAACTTTGTTATTCAAATTTATTTATTTATTTTATTTTTGCGTTTTATGTAGTGCTGGCCAGACCAATGGGTATTGGAGCGCTTTACAACATTTGTAAAGTAGCAATTGAGTACAAAGAGTAGTACTAATAAATACAATGATTCTTGAGGGTCAATGTTCAGGATTTGTCAGGTAGCGGTCGAGTACAGAGAGTAGTGTTGATAAGCACAATGAATTGTGGCGGGTCTTGTTCAGTGGGGGGGACATAGGTGTGCGTCAAGAGGTAGATGCTGTAATAAGTTATTCTTGTCACAGTAATTGGATGCTGAGGTAGGCGCAATTCCATCTTGTGTGACCGCTTTCACTTCATAACGGTTCGATTGAGGAAGAGGGTTTTGAGCTGGTTTTAGAATTTTTTTGAAGGAGGTGTTAGTCCTGATATGGACAGGGATGTTGTTCCAAATTGTTGGTACGTTTCCAGAGAAGAATGGTGATAAGTTTCTTTGTTTGCGGGTTTTTGGAGGGATGAGCAGTAGAGTGAATGGTGGGTTTGTCAGTGTGCAGAGCTGTGTGGGTGAGGCAGAAAGTTCTGAAGTTGGCGTGCATTTCTATTTGGAGCCAGTTTAGCTCTCTGGGAGTAGAGAGATGTGTTTGAATTTCTTTACTCCGTTCACCATTCTGGCTGCAGCATTTAGGGTTGCTCTGAGAGGAGCAAGGTGTGATTTTGATGTGCCTGTGAGAGTCGCGTTCCCGTAATCTAATCTGGATAGCACAAGAGATAGCGTGTCTTGCCTAAGGTCTTTTGGGGGGATGAAGGGTTTGATTTTGCTGAATAGGTTTAAGTTAAAGAAAGCACACCTTGATGTGTTCTTGATGTGTTTGATCATGTCTAGGTTAGGATCCAGAGTGATTCCCAGTGATTTCACAGAGTCGGCCGGTATGAGAGTGCAGTTGATAGCGTCAATAGATTTTAGCCATTCTGTGATTCGGGGGGGTCTGCTCTTTGTTGGCTATGAGGAGGATTTCAGTTTTATCCTGGCTGAGTTTCAGATGGTTTTGGGAGAGCCATTGTTGGACTTCTATTAGGGTGTTATTAAGTCTTTGCATGTCAGCCCTGGTGGAGGTTTCTATGTAGATCTGGGTGTATGTAAAAAACAGATGATGCCTAGGACACCAATAACGCACTTTTAATACTAAATGAGATAGCTCAATTATCCCATCCTATAACAAATGTATTGTCTTGAACAAAATAACTTCTTGTATTTGTTTTTGTAAGGCTTCCCACCTCCACACAGAACACACAATATATTATTTTTAAGCTGTGGGGTTTTAGGTTTAAACCTATGATAACTGATAAAACCCCACTGAAATAAAAATAGCCCTCCCCGCTTAAAACATATAAACACTGGAAAAAACCCCTGGACAACCACAAACTAAATGCCATTCAAAGAAAGGAAAAAGAGAGTGAAAGTCATTTTTTCTTCCTGAAGGGGTCAATACAATATAACTTTGTTATACAAGCTAGCAGTAAGAAAGACTGGCTAACATTATTCTGCTTGACTTTTGTTCTTTAGGGTTGCCACTAAAATATTGTTTCTTCTTCCTTTTACTTTTTTCAGTTTTGTGGCCTTTGGTCTAAAGATGCAGGGCTAAGTTTCATGTTTTAGGTTTAGTTTAATTATTTTATAAACTATAGAGAATCAGGAAATATCAAACTCATGTTTGATATTTTGGCTGCATTTAATTTTTTCACTGATAGGTAAAATGGCTGGTTTCATAAAAATCTTTCCTAGTATGTGTCATCACATTTACCCACTGAGAATGGGTAAAACCCCTTAATACATCAGACTATAGTTTCTAGTGGGTCAGTCTTGATAGTAGGTGAATTTCAACACCTCAGGCTTTAAACATTCAATGCAAGGTATAGTGACAAGTATATATATCACCAAGCATCTGGTATAGTGGTCAAAACATGACACCAGACTTTTAGAAAGCATGTCACTTGTAATGCTCTGCAAAAAAGGTTCTTTCCAAGTTCACCAAAGATTGGAGTGATATTGTTTGTATTTGCAGTGATTCAGCTACGTATATAAAATAGTTGTGTGATGACCTGTCAAAATTGATACCCGAGCTGAAGTTATTCCCTTTAGGAGATCCTTGCCACTTGTTAGATGGTATGCTGAAAGCATCTTTACAATCTTCGGAGTTAATGAGGGATTCTATTGCCTTTTTAGTCCATTCTGGTGCACTGTTTTCTTCTGCACAGGAACTAAAACACAAATATTTATCATTTCGTGCTTTATGAGGCATCAGAGAAAGAGTCATACCAACTGTGTCCCTTAGCTGATAGTTCTCAGCCCAAGGGGCTATGAATGCTGAGAGGGCCTTTTCACAGAAGTTTACATGAGAAGGAAAGAGTGAGCGCACATGACCCAAAGGCTCACTGAAGAAGTATTGTATGGTGTACAACAATAAGATTAATTTGCAAAAATCTATTTGGACCTCACATACACTATAAGTATACTGTCTATATACCATGTTCTTTCAGTGCAGAAAGCAAGCCATAATAAAAACAAAACGTTCCAATAACACTGGAAAAACACTTTTTCTGTTGTTTTTAGTGGCGCGAAAATTTGTAACTACTGAGAACAACTGTTATTTAAGACATTGAAAACACTGAAAAAACCCCACCAGAATTTATGAAAAATAGAAACTGAAAATAGGAAAGCCTAATTATTTTTCTTATTTGTTTTTCAATTTAATTGAAAAAGAGTTGGATTTAGGCTAATATAATTTATAAGCCCATTTCCTACGTGTAAACAAACAAACACATATATACATACAGATCATTTTCTACATAAATATATACTAACAAATATACATACATTGATCTATTAGCATTTCTTTTTCAAATGTTGTAGCCAATTTCTTTCAAAAGGATGCTTGCTACATGTAAAGACTCAGCATTCCTTCTCAAGTAAGATCACCCAGACCTAAAAACAAGGAGTATAACAAGTCTATATCTTTTTTAGACCTATGTAAAGTCATTTGCCCCTTGCAAAAAATATTTTCTTCACAACTTCATTTACTTTGGCAGGAGTCTTCTTTGAACAAAATGTCGACGCGTTTCAGCCCTCACAGTATGGGCCTCATCAGGACTCGGGCTAACAAGATATTCCATCTACGGGATCAAGAAATCATATATAACTATAAACATCCTATGAATAACTATGTTAAGAGATCAGGGTTCTGTATTTAATATTTACATATATACATATTAGTATACCCAAGTAGCCTCGAAGTGGTCAGATTAGAAAGGAATCACACCCTTAGTGCTATTACTCTAAAGCATGAGTGCACACAGTGCATTTCAACTTTCACCAGACCTTCCAAGTACAAAATAACTAAGAATGTAAGAAACCCCCTGTGTCGTGTTTTAGTAGAAAAGCCACAAGTAACAAGCCCCTTTCATACACCTATAGTTGTCCGTACAAGATTAGATTAGATTAGATTAGGTTTTATAAAGCACGTAGTCACACATCTGAGGGTCACTGGGGCGGGGGGGGAGTCAGATCAGGGGAAAAGGTGGGTTTTTTGCCGCTTCCTGAATCGGAGATAGTCTGGTTCCGTTCTAAGGTCGCAGGGTAATGAATTCCAAAGGCGGGCAGTGTTAACAGAAAAGCGCCGCCCACCCGTCCGCACCTTCCTGACTCTGGGGATGGTGATAAAGTATTCCTGATCGGATCGGAGGGCTCTTGGGGCTTTGTAGGGCCTGATAAATTTTCTCAAAATAGGGGGGCCTTTGCTTTGTAGAAGTCTGTGAGACAGACAAAGAGCCTTGAACTTTACCCGCTCTCTCACTGGCAGCCAGTGGAGGAGTTTCAGGGCTGGTTTGGCCGAAGCTCTGGCCGGAGTATTGGTAAGGATGCGCGCCGCGGCGTTCTGGATCCTCTGTAATTTGTCTAGGGTTGCCTCGGGAGCGCCTAGGTAGATGGTGTTACTGTAATCCAGCCTTGATAGAATACGGCCTTGGATTAACAGTTTCTGGGAGGCAGGAGGAAGTAGGGGCAGGATCTTCCTGATTGATTTAATGAGCCCAAAAATAGTCCCCGCAATTTTTTTGGCTTGCGTCAAGAACCTATTTACCGTTATAATTGCCTTCAATAGTAAATGTGTCCTCTTAGACTGAACTCACAAGACGACGATCTTATTCCGTCAAGGGAAACTAGAACAACAACATATGACATCTATTAAATACTATATGTGTCATTAGAATACCACATAACTCACAACTCTCAATTCTGGCTCACCCATTATTTGCTTGGCAGTCACTGCGCATTACTCCGATGCTGCTTCTCTTAATTTTCGTGGTAGGGCCCCCTTGTACTATGGTACCCATACAACAGTTCCCAAGCTATTATGCACGACGCACGCTGGTAGAGTAAGAGAAAACAGGACAAATAACTGTCATGCTCTAGCGTGCCAAAGGCGCTATTTTTAATGGAGTCTGCTGCTAGAAGATGCCACTTACTTAATGATGTCCGGAGCATCCAGTTTCTCAATGGGCACACCGTCCTACAAACAGACGCCGGCTAATCCTTCCTTTAAGGCTGTTCCTCTCTACAAACTTTGAGGTGACAAAGAAAGCGTGATTTTACTGTCACGCTTTAGAGTTAAAAATCTCTTTATTTTACTGCGCCCTAAAACCCATTGTTACTCACTTGATATGGTTCCGAGAAATCCGAAGTGTGCACAGCTTTACACAAACGCGGGCCGGCTCCTACTGCAGATCACGTGACACGTAACAACCTATTCTCTTACTCAACACTAAAAAAAGGACTCTATGGGCTGATTCAAAGATAGATATGGAAAACAGATGCTGAATAGCACTACCGAGGCTGCAAGTTATAACTTACACTGCACGAACACTTATCCACATATGTATATAAATGAATAGAAAAGGGGAAAACTAGAACTATAAAAAGATAAATAAAAACAAGTGAAAAACGAAGAGTGTTTGAAAATTACTGAAACTTCTTACAGAAAGGTAAGTGAGGGAATAGAAAGTAAAAACCCCAATCTGCCACTCCTAACAATCTAATAATGACATCAAATGTCAGCACTTGATATAACAGTTTGTATAAAACAGAATAAATACATTCAATCAGCTCAATTAGACCTTAATTCTTGGGACATAATATCAGGTACAGAACAGTGACGCGGTATATTATTGGAGGCTTATACATTCAGATTAGTACCCAAATTTCATCTCTGTCATTTAGACCAATACTTCGGTCTTATATTTTTCTATTAATCTCGCCTCCAACTTGTCCAGCTTGTTTTTAATTTCCTGCTGTTTCATCTTTCCTAGTACACATAGGACTGTCCAAGTCATGTCATTTTCTGTATGTTGATGGAATTCATAATGATGCAACAGGGGGGCTCCTTGTACCTTACATTTGACCTTAGATTTATGCTGGAGGATACGTTTCTTCACAGCTTGGGTAGTCTGTTCAATATAAAATTTATTACATGGACACTTAATACAGTATATCGTATTCTGTGTATTACAGTATAAACTGTTTTGGTGATGTTTATATCCATTAATTTCAAACTCTATTGTATCTGCAGTTAGGTTACATGCCACACAATTTTTACACCTATAATGTCCTGTTATAGGTGGTAGATTCAGTAGTCCTCGTAAGTCTTGAGGTGGAGAGTCGACTTTTCTAGCTGCTCTTACTAAGCATTGTCTTATGTTTTTGCCTTTTTTTAAAGCAAAAAGAGGCTTTTTTATTCCTAGATGTTCAATAAGCTTCCAATGTTTTTGAATCACTTTTTTAACTTTGTTAGCTTTTGGATCGTACGTCAGTACGCATGTAAGGGGAGTATTTTTTTCTTTAATTTTTGGCACCAAAAGAACCTCTCTAGGGGTAACCAAGCCCTTTTCAAGGCGATCTTAACTAGCCGTTTAGGGTAGCCTCTAGCTACCAGTTTGTCCTTCAGAATTTCTGCATTCTTAAAATATTCTTCTTTTTGCTGCAATTTCTCCTCACACGGAGAAATTGCCCATACGGCAAATTCTCCTTAAGGGTATGGGGATGACAGCTCGTAAAATGCAGCAGAGTATTACGGTCAGTACTTTTTGTATACAAGCTTACTTCCAGGTGGCCATTATCATCTTGGCTATTTACATCCAGAAAATTCAGGGTTTTTTGGTTGCTGGACATTGCGAAATACAGTTCTTGAGTTCTTGAATTCAACCAGTTGTGGAATTCTTGCAATAGTGTGTTGTTACCATTCAACACCATAAAAATATCATCAATATAAAGACACCAAACATTTACCTTGTTCTTAAAAGGATTGGCGTCGCTATATAACCACTTTTTTTCAAATTCCGCCATCACCAAATTGGCGATTTCCGGAGAAAAACTGCATCCCATGGCCACACCAGAGATTTGTAAGTATAACTGGCCTTTAAAGTTAAAAAAGTTGTTTTTTAAACAAATAGTAGCCAGTGACACAAGAAAATCTATAGGTACTTGGTGTGGGCGTTCCCTCTGTTCTAATACATATCTCATAACTGCAATAGCCTAGTCTTGGGGAATATTAGTATACAACGATTCAATATCGAATGATACTAATAATTGATTGTCACAGTTAAAAGACCGATCCTCTATTTTAGTTATAAAGTCCATAGTGTCCTTTATGTATGATTGGTTTCCTTGACCAATGGGATAAGAAAAAAATCTATATATGTTGCCAAGGGTTCTAGCATAGAACCACAGGCCGATACTATGGGCCTTCCCGGAGGATCAATTGTGGACTTATCCACTTTAGGCAATACATATATGTTTGGTACTTTCTTCTGTTCTGAATTTAGGCAATCAAATTCCTTTTGACATAACCATCCTTGTTCTAAGCCTTCCGATGTTAAGTTTAGAATTTTTTCTTTTAACCTCCCTGTTGGATCATCATCTAATTTTCTATAGTGATTTACATTAGATAGTTGTCTATTCACCTCTTGGTCATATTTGTTAGTATCCCAAAGGACAATTCCCCCACCTTTATCCGCCGGTTTGATTACCAACGATGAATTATCTGAAAGATTTTTAAGGGCTATTTTTTCTGCCTTGTTACAGTTAGAGTTAAAATTAATTTTTGGGGATTGTAAGTCATCCAATTCCCTAAGGACCACATCTTCAAATACTAGAATTTCTGGTGGTAGTAATACGCTTTCTGGGACAAACTTGGAATTATTCTTCAAACCACTAATGTTGTTTGACTCATTTGATTCTCGTTCTAAAAAGAAGGCTATTAATCGAATCTTTCTGAGAAAAGTCAGCATAGAGGTGGAAGGGTATGTTGGCTTTGTGGAGTATGGTGGTGAGGGGCTCCATGTAGATGTTGAACAGTGCGGGAGTGGGAACTGTCCTTGGGGAACGCCCCTGCTTATTGGGCGTAGGTCCAACGTGAAGTTTCTAATTTGTATTCTTTGTGAGTGGTTCTGCAGGAAGGAGGTGAACCACTGTAGGACCACGTCTTCCGCTCCTACCCTTTCATGAAGTACATTGATGAGAAGCTTGTGGTCAACCATGTTGTGGGCCGTAGATAGGTCCAGGAGTATAAGTAGTCAGCAGCGGTCCTTGTCAAGTGAAATATGGACGTCATAAATAACATTCAGGAAAGCTGTTTCTGTGCTCCAGCCTTTTCTAAAGCCCGATTAGTAAGGATCTAGAAAATCATTGTTGTCCATGTGTTCGGTAAGTTGACGGAGAACAAATGTTTCCAGCAGCTTGGCTAAGAATGGGAGATTGGAGACAGGCCTGATTTTATTGAGATCATTTGGGTCAGCGCCCTCTTTTTTTCGGTAGTGGTGTAACCTGGCCGATTTTGAGGCAATCAGGCATGATTCCAGTTTTCAGTAAGCTATTAATAATCTTTGTCGAGAGTGGGTCTAGGGATAGTTTGAGTTTTTTAGCCAGTTCGGCAGGGAGGGGGTCTTCGATGTGTGACGATGGCTTAGTTCCGGTAGTCAACTCCATAATTTCTGTTTCAGAGATTGGTTTGAATGATTTCCAGTTATTTGAGGTTTGCCTGGGTGGGTTCTTTGTAGGGGGGCGTGCTTTCGTCAGGTGGGTGGAGGTGTTCCACCAGTGAGAGCTTGATGATTTTCTCATTGAAGAATTTGGAAAAGTTGTCACATAAGTCTTTGGAATCTGGAATTGCAGAAGGGGGGGTTCGGAAGTTTGTTATCTGATGAAATTGAAGAGTTCTTTGGGGCGATTTTTAGCATTGTTTAGTGCACCACAGAAGAAGGTGGATTTTTCAATTTTGATGTACTTTTGTATTTCCTGCGTTCCTCTTTGAGTTGCTCCAGGTAGATTCTCAAAGGGTTGTTACGCCAGCATCTTTCAGCAGCTCTCAGGTGTCTTTTCTCCAAGTTTACGTCTGTGTTGAACAACGATCTTGATGGAAAGTTTTTGACTCTTTTTTGTTTCAGGGGAGCTATTTGGTCTAGTATGGAGATCATAGTTGCATTGTAATGTGAGGTAAGTTCTGTTGTGGAATTATCGCATGTGATGGAGGGGAGGAGTGTGTTTATCTTTTCTTCTAGTGCTGTAGGTGGATCTGGCTTAAATTTCTCATGGGGGGAGGAGCAAGATGGCAGACTGACACCACCACTGAGAAGCTGCAGCATGGTGTGGTTGCTGAGAGCTCCTAACTCCTGTGTCTCTTGTCAGCAGCATGCCTAATGGAGAGAAAACGCTAGAGGGCTGAGGGGGAAAGAAGCAGCGGTAAAGTGACAAGCAAAATCCTGGAGGGGAGAGTGCTGCAGATTTCGTTATCCGGGGTCCGGTATACATCTCTGAACGACCGGCTGACCTGACTTACATGACGGTGGCTTCGCTAGCAATTGAAGGTGCTGGATGCAGGAGCTATCAAGAACCCGACCCATGTGTTTACCAAACCTCCTGATTACCTATGTGGCTGTGCTCCTTGCAGCCCAACATTCTTCTAATTGCCTCAGCACTGGATTAGCCTCGCGGACATGGGTGTCGACTTTGCAGTTGAGAATGGCCCCGCAGAAGAATCCACCTTGAGGGACTCGAGCCATAAGCCACTTGCCGGTGAGTGCAGAGACACCGGGAGGTGAGCGGGTACCTGGGAAGGCTGACACAATAAGAATAGACAGCGCTAAACAGGCTGGGGGTCTCGGCAAGCCGGTGCTCCAATATCTGCAATCAAAGAAGTCAGTGGAGCTACTAGAGGCTGATATAGACACAGAAAGTGCGGCTAGTAACAAACTAGTTGAAATAATCACTAATTAAATTGGCTTTGAACAAGTTAACACTGATGAAGTTCTCAAGGGTGTTGATCAAGAAGAGCTACCTCAAAATGCTACTGGTGCTTCGGATTCGATACTGTCTGATGAGACTGATGAGACTGAAGCTGGGGGGGCTGAAATTATGAACAGTGCGGCCGCTTCAGGAGTTATAGGGGGAACCACAAGCAATAATACAGATCAAATTATTAAGATTCAGACCCTGTCTTAAAAGGGCATCTAACCGTAACCAGTCAGCATGATAAAAGGAATGAGAACGAGAGCAAACAGGGGAAGGAGTTTGGTGAGGTGCGCTCTGGCAATACACCATATACAGAGAGTATACCTCTGGAGCAGCCTATATTTAATGCAAAAATCAGAAGAAGAAGCTATCATTACTGATGCTGCTAACACTACAATTGCCACAATTGCTGCTACAGTTCAAGAGGAAGGCCAAGCTCAAAATCAGGCCCCAGCTGACACATGAACGGAGCAGCAACTCCAGGCAAAAATAAGGGCCTCCCCAGTAACATCAAAAAAGAAAAAGAAAAGCCAGAAAATGATAAACACCGAAGATACAAGGAAGAGTCTGAGTATATGTAGGGTAGGGTCTGCTAGTAAGAAGAAGCTACAAGTGTCTGCTAACAGCTTCATGCAGATATGGGTTCAATCAAAAGGAGGGCTAACATCTGTTATGTCTAGACTATCTGATGTAGGGCTGACTGATAAAGCTACAATTGCCACTAGCCCCGCTGAGAATGCTGCAACTGTACGGGGGTCAAGCTGCTCAGAAACTGACCCAGAGTCAGAGTCATGTATAACACCAGAGAGATCCGGTAATCTATATCAAAATAGATTACCCATGGCTTCATTCAAATCTCTTGAAGTATCTTGTTTGTCAAGTGCGGGGAAGGATTGGCAAAGAAGATTCTCTGAAGAAAAAGATACCCCAATACTTCCTGATACTGCAAGCCTTAAAAGAGCTGAGAGAAAAGACACGAGAGCTCTTTGCTCAAATTCGGGAAGACAATCATAGTATGCAGAATTCCCTGAAAGAGGCAACAGGGAAAGTTGGGGAAATGACTGGTGAGATCATAGAATTGCAGCAAAGAGTGGTTACAACTGAGGAGGTTACTGCTAAAGTGGCAAATCTAACACAACAGCATTATGATCAGATAGCAAGTGTGCAACTTAAACTCGAAGAATTGGAAAATTGGAAGAGGAGACACTATCTAAAATTATTCAGAATCCCTGAAGGGCAAGAGGGATCAGACTCTAGAACATTCATTGTGCAATTGATGCAGAAGGCCTACCCGGACCTGGTAGACTGGGACTGCCAGGTTCAGAGGGTTCACAGACTTCCCTTGGTGCAACGTCGGAAGGATGATCGATACCCGAGGCTGTTCCTGATCTATTTTCGAACTATTTGCTGAGACAAACAGTTTAGAATTTTATAAGATCTTCCTTGAGGCATTTGCTGACACAATTTAATCAGGTTATAAGACTCATTGGTGAAGAAAGTAGGGCTTCTCATTCATGGAAGGTAATGCAAATAACTTTTAAATAAGGCAACTGGAGGATGAGTGCGGGTGGTATCGACCAATATCACTCATCAATACCGACACAAAAATATTTGCGAACATTCTGGTGAATTGTTTATTGCCTGTGCTACCCAGTTTGGTGTCGCCATAACAACATGGCTTTATACAAGGGAGAGACACGGCTGCACACATAAATATGGCTGCTACTGCTTTTGCTGTGGCGAAGATGTGTCCGACCTCACTCTGTTTGTTTCTATTAGATGCTGAGAAGGCATTCGACCAAGTGGGGTGGGACTTTTTGTGGGCCATATTAGAAGCTTTTAGCATTAAAGGGCAATATGTAACTTGGATAAAAGGCTTGTACGATAAACCTAGTACTCGAATTATGCATGCGGGGTTACAGTCTGCCATCTTTCCGATTCCTCGGGGCACCCGGCAAGGGTGCCCCTTATTACCACTTTTATTTGCTCTTTATATAGAGCCTTTTGTCTCAACTCTCCAGAATCAACAGCTAATTCACCCCCTTCTGCTAGGGGACAATTCTCATAAAGTCATCAAATACGCCGATGGAATAGCAGTGTTCTCAAAGGATCCTTGAGGTGCGCTGCAAACTATAACAAAGGAAGCACTAGAGTTCGGGTTGATTTCCGGATATGAACTAAATATAAAATAAAAGCCCGGTTCTTCTGCATTTTAAATCAACTCTACCAATACAAGGGGTTTCCTCGACTGCTACATACCTCTGAGTTAAGATGGAAGCACAAATTGAAAGAATAATCTCTAAACTATGAAACGTTGCTGAAAGATACAGCTAAACTTCTTTAGAGCTGGCAGAGGGTCAGACTGATTTGCATATGGCCATGTCTGAACTGGGGTGGCAGAGTGGGTTAAAGAACGGTGATGGATTAAACCCAGATCTGTTGACGATGCCACTATTGATTAATATGTCATAATGAGAATGTAGTATGTTGATCTGCAACGTCTCAATGCATTATGTAATTGACTGATTTCATGTTTAAAGATGGCGACCATGAATTGGTTATGTGGTCCGTTAACAGTGTCAATGAATTGTAAACATAAAAATCGTCCGTTTCGGCACCGCCATGTTACCATCGACGAAGGTGAATGCCGAAACCCGCCTGGACACCGTGAGCTCAGAAAATAAAACTTTAGAGTTTGCCACCCTGAGTGCTTGTCTTCTTTGCAGGGGCATACCGCGGAAGTTTGGAGCGAATATATTTGCGGAGGGCACCATCCGCTGAAAAGCGCCCGCCCGTGAGTGCAAGGACTCAGTACAATCTTGGAGCAAACAAATTGTTTCCTTGCACCGCATAAACAAGGAAGGAATTGGATGGAGAGACAGCGTGGACCCGCAGGGTGATGGTCTTGACGATACCAAGCCGTTGGTAGGGCGAGGTGGCTGAATCTCCTGGAGAACAACTTTGGAGATAACCGGTGAAGGGGATACACCGCCGAAAAATGTATTGTGGATCGTGACGAAACGGCCTTGGAAGTTTTCAAAAAGAAAACACCACCATCCTGGGGAGGTTTACCCCGAGTAGGCAAGGAGAAACCCACTATCCTGACAAGCCAGTTCGTGGCTCTGGAGCGACTCTACGAGCGCGAAATTCGTAAGTGGTGGGAAGGGACATCGCTGCAAAACTATGTGGAGGTGGAGAGGGTACCACGGGGCCTCAGAATATACCCAGTTCCCGCTTACGAGAACCCTGACCCGCTGCTTCTTGAGAAATGGTCGGAACACACTGCGCATTCATGTAAAGGGATGCTGTTGATACTCATAGAGTTTGCCTGGAGCGACCATAAAAAAGTACGCGAAATGATGGAAAAACTGGAGAGCAAAATAACCCTGGACACTGATTCAACAAGGCAAGACACTCTAACCGAAGGGATGAGAAAACGCCTTAAGATCTATGAAGAGAAAGTCCATACCCGCAAACAAGAGTAGTTTGAGCGGGACGAGCGCTATTATGCATCAGGGAGGGTACTGACATTCGCTAAAAAATATGACGCACCAAGAAAAGCATTGCGCAATAAAGTAACATCGCAAGCAGCTGAAGAACCGGCAACAAGTGAGTCGGATGCAAATATATCTGAGCAATCCGATGAGGAGAACCAACAAGGGAGAAGCGGAGGGAAGAAACAAGGGATTTTTCAGGACAAGTTTCAAATAATCCAACAATCATGGCAACACAATGCAAGGGGGAAACCCCCGGAGCAAATAAACGCAGGAAAACCAGGAGAGGGAGGTACCGGAACAGAAGGAGTAGGTTCCCCGATGATGACCAGGAGCAGGAAGAAGTTCAACAGGCGACAGTGAGCGGAGATGCCTCCGATAACCTGACAATCATCAATTTGACCCCATGTGTACTTACGAAGACTGAGGAGGATGTAGTACAGCTGGGATTGACTTTTTGCCCCAAGAAGAAAATTGAATATACGCAAACACGTATCGATCTTTTCAAATTTGCCAGGCAATTAAAGTTGCATACATTCTTTAAGTTACACCAAAAGAAAATGGAAGGGCGAGATAGAAGAAATACTCCACATGACACAGACATCTTAACAGTACGGGACATCTCAGCGATACAGGTACTTGAGGAATTGCATGGGGAATCGGTGGCAGAAGCAATTCCGGCCGGATTTGCAGGTATAGAAACAAAGGAGTGCCCTAACGAACTTCAGGCCAGTATCCACTTTTGTTCCTCAGATGCCAAATGACATTGTTGATACTTTTGTGGAAAGGGTCACTAAGGACCTGATGCAAATGCGTGACTGTGATGTCAGAGGAAAGAGTGACTGCAACTTCACAAGAGAACAATATAAGGCAATTGAAGATTTGACGAATGATCCTTCAATAATTTTGAAACCCTATGACAAAGGGGGAAATATTGTATTGCAGACGGTGGAGGCATACAATAAAGAAGCATTGAGACAATTGAATAACAGTGAGTCCTATGCTAAAGTAAAGAGAGACGTATATGTTAAAAGTATTGGGGAATGTCACGAAATGTTATGAGAAAGGGATGTCAGAGACAGAAAAATATTTGTTCTTGAGAAAATTGAATCCGATCACCCCTTCTTTTTATCATTTACCAAAGGTACATAAAAATGCCCTCAGCCCGCCAGGCAGACCAATCGTTTCGTGCATAGGGAGCCTGGTAGAACACATTTCGATTTACATTGACCACTTTCTATCTGAATTTGTGGTCAAATTCAGATCATATACTAAGGACACAAAGGACTTCTTGGGGAAACTAGAGAAGATAACCTGGAGAGAAGGGGACTTGATGATAGCCATGGATATCACAAGCTTGTACACCACTATAGCACATTCTCAAGGGTTGGAAGCGACACAACACTATTTGAGTAACAGAGAAGCTAAGTACACGGAACATAACAACATGCTGTTGGAATTCTTGAGATTTTGTTTACACAACAAAATTTTTATTTTTGAGGACCAGCACTTTCAGCAAATGTCAGGAACTGCGATGGGAACCTGCTTCGCCCCCAGCTACGCAAATGTATTCGTGGGCTGGTGGGAGGAGCAGGTGGCCTGGGCAGATGACAAGGGGCATTGGACCAAGTAGATAGTCACCTGGTATAGATATATATATGACCTCTTCATCATTTGGAGAGGTCCGAGGACGAGTGCTGAAGAGTATATAAATGTACTGAATAATAATACATACAATCTGGATTTCACGGTGGAGATGAGTGCTCAGACTGTGAATTTGTTAGATTTGGAAGTGACAGTTGTTGGAAACAAAATATGTACCAAGTTGTATCGTAAACCCACTGCGGGTAATTCGATCTTACATGCCCACAGTGGGCATCCTCCTAAACTGATAAATAGCACCCCGTACGGAGAATTACTCCGTATAAAGAGGAATAACACACGTGATGCAGATTTTCAGAAGGATGCGGGAGAATGTGTGAGTAGATTCCGTAAATGGGGGTATAGTGTACAGACTTTAGAGGGGGCCAAGACTAGAGTGGGTCATCTGAAAAGGGAGAAACAACAAGAAATCCGCACTGGGGAAAGTGGAAAGAAAGATGAGAAGGCAGGTTTTCGGATGATATCCACCTTCTCGAAAGATGCCACAAGACTCAGGCAGATGTTTAGGAAGCATTGGGGCTTGCTACAGATGGACCCTATCATTGGAATGGATATTCCAAGGAGACCCCTATTAACATTCCATAAAGCCAGGTCACTTAGAGATAGCCTCACATGCAGCTTCAAGAAAAAGGAACCGAAAGGATTTGCTAAAGATGTTAGGGGTTTTCATCCCTTCAAAAAATGTAAAGCCTGTGTGGGAAGTAGGAAAGTGGCAACCTACAAAGTACCAGGAATAGAGAAACCCAAGGTGATAAATAAATTCCTAACTTGTACTACTCCCTACACGGTGTACTGTTTACAGTGCCCGTGTGGGTTGTAGTATGTTGGGAGCACCATACACCAGGCCAAGATTAGAGTATTAGAGCATGCTAGGGCCATAACAAATGGTGATGTAACATATCCGGTGGCGCAGCTTTTTAAGGCTCTACACAATGGAAACAGGGACCTGTTAACATATTTTTGCTTGGATCATGTACCACTAAACCCTAGGGGGGGGGGACAGACTGATGACCCTAAGAAGGTTGGAATCGAGGTACATAATTGACCTCCAGATGAAGACACCAGGGGGGTCTGAACGCACATGAGGAAGTGGCTATACATTTGGGTGACTAGGTAGCTGTGGAGTAGGATTTTGAAACTGATAAAAAACTTGATTGATTGGAATGAAGAGATTTTAATGGCGAAATAGGAGATGATGGAGGTATAGGACACTGAATACACGGACAGTATTTGCCCATTGAGGAGAAGGATTGCATGGAGAGACATGGTATAGGCCCATCTATGGGCTAAATGATGATAATGATGTTGGAAGGAAATGACAAAAAAATGTTGAGTAATTTCGACAGCCCATCTGCGGGCAGTATTTGCGGGCAATATAGTTGCGCGAGTTTGGCAAATTGTGCACATTATGATGAAATGTGTCCTGATTATAAAAATATGATGCCACTATTGATTAATATGTCATAATCAGAATGTAGTTGCGGGCAATATAGTTGCGCGAGTTTGGCAAACTGTGCACATTATGATGAAATGTGTCCTGATTATAAAAATATGATGCCACTATTGATTAATATGTCATAATGAGAATGTAGTATGTCGATCTGCAACGTCTCCATGCATTATGAAATTGACTGATTGCATGTTTAAAGATGGCGACCATGATTTTGGTTATGTGGTCCGTTAACAGTGTCAGTGAATTGTAAACATAAAAAACGGCCATTTCGGCACCGCCAGGTTACCCTCGACGAAGGCGAATGCCGAAACGCGTCTGGACACTGTGAGCTCAGAAAATAAAACTTTAGAGCTCGCCACCCTGAGTGTTTGTCTTCTTTGCGGGGGCATACAGCGGAAGTTTGGAGTGAATATATTTGCGGAGGGCACCATCCGCTGAAAAGCACCCGCCCGTGAGTGCAAGGACTCAGTGCAATCTTTGAGCAAACATATATACATATATACATATATATATATACAATCCTCATTTGGCTGTACCCAAGCCTCTTCTCACGGTGGGCAACACGGCAGGGTAGCCACCCCTAAAATATCCACACTGATCCAGTGAAGTGGTTCTTTTGGCAAGAAAAACACCTGAGGCGTGGCCTCAATTAACAAAACATGTTTATTGCAACACTTGGTCCCGATTCCTTTCAGAGTTGCGTCACTCCTTTCTCACGGGCAGGGTTCAGGGCATTTTCACTTTCTTTCAAAGAAACAAGTGCTAATTACGTGTGCATAATAATAAACATGAAAAACATACTTCAGCTGGTCGCCCTCGGGTGTGTCAATAAAGTTATCGTACATACACTTATTGCTGGAAATGCATTTGATAAAACATAATGTAAATTATCCTTTTATATAGAGTGAAAAACGCCAACATCATGTGCAAGTAAGCCAACATGAGACACTCTTGGTGCACTAGTGCCACGATGAATATAAGGGCAACAAGACAAGTCCTTGAAAAGAGTCATGACATTGAATAGTGTACATACATGGTAAATCTACCTATGTAGTTGTTACTCCATTTTAAGAAAGGACATGGTATTATCAAAACAATTCAGCCTCAGTTGGCAATGAGAACTTTTCTGTGAGTCACATTCAAATATTTGTAGAAGAAATATTAGTCTATGGAGCATGTCTTACTGACATTAAAGTAAATCCAGGTTTGTGAACTCAACTATCTATGAAGCCAAATGACTGTGTGCTATCCATGAATGTCCACAATCAATGTATTTGTGAAAAAGCCAATGTTTAGGGTAAAAACACCACAACATTAACATTGTTGAAACATGAATTAACTATAAATGTTATGTATTTTACAAAGGCTCAATATAAATGATGATATAACAACCTTTGAAAACTTGGGATAGTTGGAGCGATAGATTCTGCACCAATTTATTGAAAGGAAAAAGTTCAGATCTGTTTTTCTTTGAACAAGGATTTCTTGCAGACTGATCTATTAGGGGATATTAGGTCCACACTCCAGGGCTCGACAGGAAAAGGACAACAAGTGTGCTAGGTGCTAGTAGGATTACATTTTCTTTTAGTTAGATTTTTGGATTGTTGTAAGGCACTCAAGTTTCAAAGTATCTGAGGTACATATAACTACCACACTTTTCAAACAAAATGGTCTAATACAAGAAGGGCAATAGGGACAGTGGACGAATGTGAGGTTGGATATGGTCAAGTCAGTAAAGAATTGAAGAGTGAAGATTTTAATTTTTTTATTTTTCTAAATAAATCACAATAAACCAGACTCAAGCCTATAGCAGAGCACCTGCATGCATACTGAATCTTCGAAATGTGATGCTGAAGGTATATTGAATGTAACTTTATTCCCCCCAGGTATGCATTCACTAAGACCACTGGACAGGCAACAATTGTCCCCATAAAAAATCCTAATGCAGAAATTGGGCAAAAATTTGGTCTCAGCAACTTGGATCTTGCTAAAATCAACCGACTATATAACTGTGGTAAGTAGCAGTTTTCGATGAATAATTTAGATATTTGTGATTTGCTCAATATTCCTCCTCTGCTATGGCATCCCAGGGTCATTCCTTTTGCTACGAGGTGGCATCCACCAATCCCGGGGATTAAATAAATACCAGCATTCTCGTTTACTATGCAGCACTCCCATCATGGATCAGCATCTTTCAATTGATGTGATTTCTGTATCTCTCCTCTTTGGGATCAAACTATATCTTAAAATTCCGTATGCCCTCTTATCTGATCACATTATCCTCTCCCGCATGTGATCTAATATCACTTCCTACCATGTGATCGCAGAATCTTCCTTTATGTGATCCCAACTTCATCTATTTTCTTCTTGCCTGTCTGTCCACATTATTCTCTCCGAGGCGAAAATAGTATCACCATCTCCACTTTATTTCAGAATATTTTCGTTGCATTGACTCCTTCACAAGATCGCAGCATCGAGTCATTCATGTGATAGTAGCATTGTCTCCCTTCATGTGTTCCCAGTAATCTCTTGTAATGTGATAATATTATCCTTTCCCTTCATGTGATCACAGTGTTCTCTCATTATTGTGATCATAGCATTCCCTCCCTTCTTGTGTTCCCAGCATTCTTTTCATGTGATCCAATTAAATACATACCAGTATTCTCATTTACTTTGTAAATTCCTATCATATATCAGCATCACTACCATTATGTGATTTCTGTATCTTCTCTTCTTTGTGAACACACTTTATCTAAACATTTTCTATGCCCTCTCATCTGAACTCATCATCCTTTTCTGCATGTGATCTAATATCACTTCCTTTCATGAGAACGCAGAATCCTCCTCTATGTGATCCCAAATTCCTCTTTTTCATGTGATCCCAATATAGTCTTTGCCCGTAGGTCCACAATTTTCCCTTCAAGGTGAACCCAGTATGACTTTCCCCACTTTATATCAGAATCTTTTACTTGCATCCACTCCTTCACAGGATCCCATCATAGACTAGTTAATGTGATCAAAGCATCCTCTTCTTCATGTGATTTCAGCATTTTCTTGTTCATGTGATCATAGCATCCTGTCCCTTCATGTGATCCCAGCATTCTCTCTTTCACGTAATTATAGCATTCCGTCTCTTTATGTAAGCCCAGTATTCTCTCATTCATGTGTTCATAGCATCCTATAGCTTCATGTGATCTCAGCATCCTCTCATTCACGTGGTCATACTCTCTCTTTATGTGATCCCAGCATTCTCTCATTTATGTAAACCCAGCATTTTCTCAATCATGTGATCATAGCATCGTCTCACTTCATGTGATCCCAGCATTCTCTCTCTTCATGTAATCATGTACTCTGTCATTCATGTGAGGTCATTATCCTCTTATCTCATGAAGCTTCGGAATCCCATCCTGTCATCTGATATCATCATCCGCTCCTCTAGTTGATCTAGTATCACTTCCTTTCACATGATCGCAGAATTCCCATTTATATGATCCCACTATCTCCCTGAATTACCTCTATATTCTCTATTCTCTGTGCAATCCCAGCATTCCATTGTTGAAGTGATGCCAACACATTCTGCTTGATGTGCTGTATGTATGGTTCCAGCATCCTCTGCTTCATGTGATCTCTCTTTATCAAGGAATTCTCTTTGCCTGTCCTCTCTTTTGTGGGATCACATCATGCTGCTCTTTAAGTGTGCCATGTGAGCAACCTTTACGCAATGTGATCCCATAATCCAATTTCAGTATTCTTCACTTAACTTGACCCTAACATTCCCTCATCCTCATGAACTAACCTTCATCTCTTCTTGTGTCATCCTTGCAGTCATTCTTCCCAGCAGTGACAGTTATCACTTCTCTAGTGATCCTTGCGCTTTCTCCTCTCTCCTTTCCATGTTACTTCAGAAACCTTTCCCCGTGTGATTCTGTAGCCTCTTCTCCATGTGCACCACATAAGATGTGCATCATCTCCTCCATGTGATTGCACTATCCTGTCCTCCAAGTGATCCCAGCATATTGTTCTTTAAGTGGCCTAGGTATATTCTCCATTTGCTCTCAGCATCATGTTCTACATTTGATCCCAGCATCTTTCCCACCCTGTGATTCCACTATACATTTGATCCCAGCTTCCTTTCTACCATTCTACATGTGATCCCAACCTCCTCTCCTTCATGTGATTCCAGCTTCCTGGTCTTCATGTGATCTTAACATCCTCGTTGACGTGTGATCTAAGCACCTTGTCTGTTATTTCTGGTCTCTGTGTTATCCCAGCACCATCTCCTGCTTGTTATCTCAGGATCCTTCTCACCAGGTGATCTCAACATCCCTCTCTGAACATTACCCTAGCATACATGCCTCAATTGTTTCCAATAATTTTCTCTGCTCATGTGATCTAAACATTTTCTCCTTTCATTTTATCGCAGTATTCTCTTTTATCATAAGATTTATCGCTTTGTGCTTCTTGTGATCTCAGCATTCTCTCCTACTACTTGATCGCATAAACGTCCAGTCTGTGTGAGGTCAACACTCTCTCCTGTAACAGCTGCAAGTGCTGCGTCCCCCAACTTAGGACTTTTATTAGAGCTTCCTCAGTGTTGCTACAGAGTGTAGGTGCTGCTGCTGCCTTGTTATTGATGATAGTGTTGTCATGGTTTCTATCTGAAATACCTACATCGGGAAAATGTAAATGTTCAAATCCAACGTGCTTTACTGCTTCTACCAGTAGTAATAACGCATAAATAGACCTGCTCATTAAAGGTACCTTTTCTTCCTTTCCCTTTCAGATATGAACAGCACAATCTCCAGGGTGGGCTTTGGATTTTTGAGCTCTACCAATTACCCTTCACATTACCCAAACAATACAGAATTTTCTTATCTGATTCGAGCTAATATCGCAAAGGTAAGTCTGCAGAAAGTTTCTTGTTGGTTAAGAGTGCTTGCCCATTAAGTTTTCAGGCACTGGATTGCACGTTTGATATGAAAGACTCCCTTGATGCGGAAGACTCAAGGACAGTGTTGATGCCAAGGTACCTCTCTACCTTCTCTTCCAGATTTTGCTCACATTTACCGCCTTCGATATTGAATCCTCTCCAAAGTGTAAATCTGACTATGTCAGGGTTTATGATGGGATGACCAAAGACTCCCCGGTCTTACTGAACAATGCCTGTGGGAGAGGAAGAGTGCCACCAGTGGTGTCTTCAAGAAATGTCATGCTGCTGCAGTTTGTTACCAATGGAGCCATCTCTGCCAGCGGGTTTAACGCCTACTACCAGAACGGTAGGAGACTTTCTGTTTCTTATCTCATAGTCACTAGGTTGTTGAGCGCTTGAATGGCAAATTAGCTTATACCACCTTTATATATTGTATTTGAATCACTTTAAGACACATTGTGATAGCATTGGCCTTTTCTATAGCTAAAAAAGTTTACATTGAATGAAAAGAGCCATGTAATATAAAACTAGCACCTAAACCTACCTGAAATGGGCCACTGGGTCCTAAAAGCAGGTATGACACTAGAGTAAGTGGACAGAGGTCAAAAGCACTAAGGGAGAGAAGTGAAATGATCACCTAGGCAAAGTGCCCATCCAGGAATAAGGGATCATTGAGAGATATGATGGAATTTACATGTATGGAATTTTTATGTGTATGCTACTGATCATGGGCCTGATACCAGAGTATCTCTCCCAGAATATCGTCTGACATAAATACTGTGACTTAATGGATTTCCTAAAATATTGCCACATTGTGTTCATAATAGAAGTCTTCACTCAGTTGGATGAACTGTTTGTAAACAATATCCAAGACACAATAAAGAAAAGTCAGACAGTAGTTTTGTCAATGATATTCTGACATGCTACCCTCATTGTGAGTAGCCAATGTCAATGCCTGTCACAGGCTGTGCAGCCTGTAGTCATGTTGAAAATGAGGTTTGAAGGAAATTAATGGAAGAATTAATAATTTGACTTCTTACAAGCATTAGTGAATCATCGCTGCATATTGCTAAAGTGTTTGGAACAAACCAGTGCTCCTGGCACGTAGCTTGTGATTGCAAATAGAGGTTTCTGTATGTTTGACAGTGTGTCTCTCTTTGCTTTCTAGTTGCTTGTGCCCAATCATACAGCACTTCCCCAGGGACCGTCACATCACAAAACTATCCTCAGAACTACCCAGCCAATTTGGACTGTGGGTACTACATCTCGGCCCCATCAGGGAAGAAGGTCAGTAGCACAACACAGTCTTTACTATTGCACTGGAAGAGACTATGATACCATGTCAAGTGGTAGAAGATTGTGAGTACATAACATTGCTCCTGAATAAGACTCCTCTTTTCTACTGTGTCTCATATTGTAGATTACATTGGAGTTCACTGACTTTGACTTGGAGCCCAGTATGCCCATCTGCCGCTCAGACAAGCTTGTCATCTACGACGGACTCACAAACAAGGACCCACTGATTGGACGATTTTGTGGATCCGGTCCAGTTCAAAAAGTGGAGTCCAGTGGGAACTCATTGCTGCTCCAGTTCCGCAGTGATAGTTCAGTTCAGAAGAAAGGCTTCCAGGCTACCTACATTTTTGGTAAGTTGAGGCATGCAAAATAAATGCTTTGGTGTGCTAAGGTGGGTTCAGTTCTGGTATGTGGTATTGCTTTGCGTGGTACTGTATATTATGTTTTTCATTTAAGAATGCTTTCCGGAAGATTTAGAACTGCAGCAAAAACAGGCCAAGCTAACCACAAATTTACCACAGAAGCTACTCAGGTACCAGCCATGAATTTTATTTACTAATTGGGTTACTCTACTGAACATTTTTCTTATTTTGGTAACCCACAAAATTAAAGATCACATGATTGTTGTTTTGAAAATGATGTGACAAAACTCACTGGTGCAAAATCCCACAGCTAAACTTGCCTTTACAACAGAAGGTATGAGCAAATGAAACTCACCTTAAAGTCACTATACCATGTTCCAGTACAGTTTAAAATCAAACCCAGAGAACTTGTCAAATCACAAAAAACATTTTAGCACAAAGGACAACGATACCTGCAAACAATGGACCACAAAGGGTCCTCCTTTTAGTCATCGCACGGAAAATCCTTTTAACGAGATCTCTGATGAAAAAGCAGAGGCCAGATTCTTCAAAGAGCATGGCTCAAGGCAATGGGACATGTTCAACGATTCGCGTGACCCATGAGCTATGATCACAGATTCATCATATCCTTCCTGGCCTCTACTGCACACCTCTGGCAACTGTCCTTTACTTCTCTGTGAAGGCTTGAAGCACCAAAATGTGATTGTGCAAAAGTGTGAGTGCCATGCATAACTGTCAATGAAGTGAATGTGGCACTTGTTTGCATTCCTTCTCTCTTAACCTCAACTCATCCTCACTATCATGTTCTAATCCATCCATTGTTATGATCTTTATGACGTCTCTGCTACAGGTTAAGGACCACTTTATAGTCACAAAGATAGCCAACTTGCAGATGGAATATTTACTTACAACTGAGATGCTCTTATCTGAACTTGGCCACAGATACTTGGAGCTACAAATCACTATGAAGAATCGTGAAGGATTTGAGTTCAATGAGGCAAGAAAAAAGAAAAGAAAAAACACCTCCTACTAGGGTATGTTGTCTAGACACAACACTGTAGCAACTAAATATTTATCCCCATACCAATAAAATCAAAAATAATTTTACTACTTTGATACAATGCAAATATTAAGACACTATGTTGCAATATTTCAGTTGCACCTCAAGCAATGGCTGGTGCTTTAGACACACACTACTCCTATTCCAAAGCACTCTGGGGCAGATTTACAATAACTGGTACATCCCTGCATATCAGCAGGGATGCGCCATTTATTGTGCGCCGCAACTACGCCACCCTGGATGTGCCGCATTTACAATGCGGCGCAGCATGGGGCAAAAACGGAACAGATGCATCATGCATCTATGCCGTAAAAGCGGAGCATTGCCTGGAGTTGCGTCACAAGCGCGACGCAGCTCCAGCAATGCTCTGGGGGGGGTCCTAACTCCACGATGCTGCATCAAGCCTTATGCCTGCTTGAAGCAGGCGCAGGGTTTCGACGCAGCATGGGCCCAAAAGTGACATCTTGTAAATTTCACTCAGCCACTTTTAGGAGGCAGTCCTGCGCCGGAACGCCCCCCCATGCGCAGGAACGCCTCCTTCTGGCACAGGGCTTTACAACATGACGCATGTGGGAGATGCGTCCCATTGTAAATACCCCACACCATGGCGCATATTTTGCGCTGCCGCAGCGTCACTAAAGGGAAGCAGCAGCGGTGTAAAAGAGGCGCAAGAGGCTTGTAAATCTACCCCCCTGTCTGCATTTAGTTACAGTAGAGCTCACACTGCCTTAACATATCTCGTTAGGTCCCGAGAGAACCTCATTGGTTGTTTGTGAGCAGTTGCTACCTGAATGCAAGAGCACTGTTTGAAGCTTAACCTGTTCCGGGCACGCGTCGGCCAATGGCAGTCGCGAGCACTACCTCCCAGGTGCTGCGCACATCCGTTGGCCGATGCAGCCCCGCCCACTCATTCATTCTCCCGCACTGCGGGAGAATTTACACCACGGTTAAGCGGTTAATACAGAAAAGACTGAGATCTTACTCTTTGGTGGAGCTAGTAGTATATAGGACAATTTGTGGTGGCGGATACCTCCGAGCACTGTACTAGAACCAAGGAGTCTGTGATTCTTGGTCTACCTTGCTCTCGATTTGGGAGTTTCCCTTTCCATGCAGGACCAGGTTAATGCCAACTGTGGCAAATGTTTTGGTCTCCCTTCACATGTTTGTAATATTCCAGTGGAATGATGAAGCAGAGTATTCCAGACACTGATTCTGAATAGGCTGCATTATGGCAATGCTCTATATTTTGGGAAGCCTGATTATCTATTTAACTATCTGAGTCCAATCAAAATGCAGCAGCCAGACTGATCTGTAACCGGGCCCTAAATAGCTGTGCTTCTCTCTGCCTACATTCGCTTATTGGCTACCTGTTCATAGGAGAGCTAAAGTCAGGCTGGTATGTTATGTCCACAAAATTCTATATTAACGTGGGCTGCGAACTCTGCTCCACCAGCGGACCTTTGCCAACTCTGTGCTCCGCTGGGAGCATGCAGTTCAGCAAAAAACTCTGATTCCGCTCCATGACGGAGTTTGCCCCTGCCACCCACCCTTACGGTCATGCCCGGAATGTGACAGCCAAGCTGGCACCACCCCTAGGTTTCCCTGGTTCACACTGAGGGGTGCACACATCAGCTCTGGCCGTGAGATGGCCCTTGCCCTTGGAACCCTGAGACTTCACCACCCCCTTCCGGCCCCCCGAAAGGTCGACCGGTTGCTCAACGACGGTGTAACCAACCTCCCCCCCAGACTCCTCCCCGGACAGCGTGAGGGCAAAATCCTCCCCAGCCGCCACCTCCCAGTCATCAGAGTCCTCCCCCCCACTGCCCTCACTGCTCACCCCATACCCCGCCAACTGACTCAAGCTCTTGGACAGCCTGCCCTGGGACGCCAGTGGAGCCTGGCCCTGCACGTGCTCCCCAACTGCCAGCTTGGGCCCTCAGGCCCCTCCCCCCCGGCACCCTCCTCCTCCTCCGGGACCACCTCCCCTGCCCCCACCTTGGCAGGGAGGCTCAACCTCCTCCCCCCTTTCTTGGGGGCCTCCTGCGGCTTCCTGCCCTTCCCTCTCCTGGGCCCCCCCTCGCGAGACCCAGAGGGCTCGTCCATGCAGGCTGCCACCACCGCAGCCACCCCCGCCGATGCTGACCTGGTCGGGCGGGTCATGCCGACCCAAGCCTGGTCCAGGACACCGGGCTGGAGGAGATCTGCCCTCCCAGCCCGGCCAAGCACAATCAGTGCAGCCCTCACCGCCTCTGCGTCTGGTACAGCCATGTGGAAATCGCCTAAAACGCCCTCCGCGAGATGCGTGAGGTTCGGCACCCGCTCGGTCCGTCCGCGAGATGCGTGACGTTTGGCAGCCCTTTGCTCACCGCCCGAAGCACCTGCGCCGAATAAGTCAATTAAACTCTAAATCACACCCAACCTAAATGCGAAGCAGGAAACTAGCCTAATCGCCGTCCTGGGGCACCAGTACAACGCACCCAATAACTAAATTCCACTCCGCCTACCTAGAAAACACTCCGCCTATGCTCCAAATTCTAACTCTTCCCTGAGGCACCGGGGACAGGAAAAGGAAGTTGTTCCTCTCCTATCCCCCTATATAGCCTCCTATCTAACCCCTCCCACCCCTGACCTATCCCCCTAACCTAACTTCCTGCCTGCCGTGTCCTCACGCGAACACCCCGGGGGAAGACTAGTCTGCCGACCTGCATTCCCCCGGGGGCCGCAATGTCAGGTCAAGTGCTGACGTGGGACTCTTCTCCTCAGTGGAGTCTCCCAGCTAAGCTTCACGTCCGACTTTCCCAAGGTCTTTCACACAGCCTACGTGCAGCCACTGGCACCAGCCATTTCCAAAAGATCCCCTTTGCAGAGCAGGGGACATAGGGAGGCTGCTAAAACCTTGGAGGCATCCTAATGTTTCTTTTCTGGGAAACCTCTTGTATATTATGGAACCCCCTCTGTCACACACACCCCAGTAATGGAAGAGCCCGTAGTGTATGTCCCGTTCCAGCTGGGGAAGTCGCGCTCCTTCGACCAGGTAAGAGACAGTGCAGATCAGCTACATTGCAAGCAACTTTATGTATTTTACAATCTGTGCTGTTGTTATGCTTCTGTAAGGACAGAATCCCGCAGTGTCTGAGTGTCCACTCCTTGCATCAGGCTGCATAGATGAGCTACAGCCGTAATATGCTAATGGTCTGTAGCCAGTCTAGGGCGGAGGGGAACTCCATGGAATTCCACGGAGTTTATATGCGACTCCGCGGAAATCCGTGTAGTGCAACTCTGTGAACTCCGAGCAGGCCTGCTCTATATGAAACGGGACTGACTATTCTGTGCTGTCAAATTGCTTTCTATAAACCTTTACAAGCTTTTTCCTTGGTTAATTTAGTGTGGTCAATGCTAAACGCATCCGAAAAACCGAGAAACAAGAATGGGTGGCCACTCTTTCACTCATTTGGCTGTGTGCTACTTTCTAGAAGAGACTGAAGACCTGGCTATTTCCCATATAACGTCTGTAAGGCAGGTTGCAAGGTAGCAGATGTTCTAATGCTGTGATATCCCTTTGGGGTTGAATGTTGTGCACTAGAAATAAATGAAATAAAGAAAATAAATGAGGTTTGCAACTGTGCTAGGTTTCAGCAAAGATAATGATGACAACATTTTGCAGCAACGCCTTACTCTTCTCTTCAGTCTTCTTAGAAACTGCACCATGTGTCCTTTCAATCATCTAACATCATGCATGTCTGTGTGCCCCACAAGCTAACTCTCTCATTTGTCCCCCTCTTTCTAACAATACGCCTAAGTAGCATAGCTCATACACTGGCTGTAACACTTGAGGCAAATAGTTGGCTGGTTCTGTAATAAGAAAACATGCCTTGTGGGAAAGCAATTCAGAACAGGGGGTGGTGATGAACAGAGTGTCTGAATTAAGCAGACCACTCTTACCCAGTCCAAAGATCAGGGCTTGATCCATCACCGTTATTTATCTCACTGCCCCATCCCAGCTCAGAACCTGGCTATATGCAAATCAGTCTGTCCCTGGCCCAGTGCATCATGGGAACAGGGCAGACTAAACTACCAAGCCAATTCTTCACCAGAAAGGAGACAAGCTACCGGGGACCGGTTTCTGGCATTTCAGCCGTCTTCGGCCCGGCTTGCTTGAATCCTGATGGAGCAGTGAGAAAGGGACTCATGTCTGAGTATACCCTGCCACACCTATAGTGGCCAAAAACAATTCAGAACAGGGGGTGGTGATGAACAGAGTGTCTGAATTAAGCAGACCACTCTTACCCAGTCCAAAGATCAGGGCTTGATCCATCACCGTTATTTATCTCACTGCCCCATCCCAGCTCAGAACCTGGCTATATGCAAATCAGTCTGTCCCTGGCCCAGTGCATCATGGGAACAGGGCAGACTAAACTATCAAGCCAATTCTTCACCAGAAAGGAGACAAGCTACCGGGGACCGGTTTCTGGCATTTCAGCCGTCTTCGGCCCGGCTTGCTTGAATCCTGATGGAGCAGTGAGAAAGGGACTCATGTCTGAGTATACCCTGCCACACCTATAGTGGCCAAAAACGATTCAGAACAGGGGGTGGTGATGAACAGAGTGTCTGAATTAAGCAGACCACTCTTACCCAGTCCAAAGATCAGGGCTTGATCCATCACCGTTATTTATCTCACTGCCCCATCCCAGCTCAGAACCTGGCTATATGCAAATCAGTCTGTCCCTGGCCCAGTGCATCATGGGAACAGGGCAGACTAAACTACCAAGCCAATTCTTCACCAGAAAGGAGATAAGCTACCGGGGACCGGTTTCTGGCATTTCAGCCGTCTTCGGCCCGGCTTGCTTGAATCCTGATGGAGCAGTGAGAAAGGGACTCATGTCTGAGTATACCCTGCCACACCTATAGTGGCCAAAAACGATTCAGAACAGGGGGTGGTGATGAACAGAGTGTCTGAATTAAGCAGACCACTCTTACCCAGTCCAAAGATCAGGGCTTGATCCATCACCGTTATTTATCTCACTGCCCCATCCCAGCTCAGAACCTGGCTATATGCAAATCAGTCTGTCCCTGGCCCAGTGCATCATGGGAACAGGGCAGACTAAACTACCAAGCCAATTCTTCACCAGAAAGGAGACAAACTACCGGGGACCGGTTTCTGGCATTTCAGCCGTCTTCGGCCCGGCTTGCTTGAATCCTGATGGAGCAGTGAGAAAGGGACTCATGTCTGAGTATACCCTGCCACACCTATAGTGGCCAAAAACGATTCAGAACAGGGGGTGGTGATGAACAGAGTGTCTGAATTAAGCAGACCACTCTTACCCAGTCCAAAGATCAGGGCTTGATCCATCACCGTTATTTATCTCACTGCCCCATCCCAGCTCAGAACCTGGCTATATGCAAATCAGTCTGTCCCTGGCCCAGTGCATCATGGGAACAGGGCAGACTAAACTATCAAGCCAATTCTTCACCAGAAAGGAGACAAGCTACCGGGGACCGGTTTCTGGCATTTCAGCCGTCTTCGGCCCGGCTTGCTTGAATCCTGATGGAGCAGTGAGAAAGGGACTCATGTCTGAGTATACCCTGCCACACCTATAGTGGCCAAAAACGATTCAGAACAGGGGGTGGTGATGAACAGAGTGTCTGAATTAAGCAGACCGCTCTTACCCAGTCCAAAGATCAGGGCTTGATCCATCACCGTTATTTATCTCACTGCCCCATCCCAGCTCAGAACCTGGCTATATGCAAATCAGTCTGTCCCTGGCCCAGTGCATCATGGGAACAGGGCAGACTAAACTACCAAGCCAATTCTTCACCAGAAAGGAGATAAGCTACCGGGGACCGGTTTCTGGCATTTCAGCCGTCTTCGGCCCGGCTTGCTTGAATCCTGATGGAGCAGTGAGAAAGGGACTCATGTCTGAGTATACCCTGCCACACCTATAGTGGCCAAAAACGATCCAGAACAGGCGGTGGTGATGAACAGAGTGTCTGAATTAAGCAGACCACTCTTACCCAGTCCAAAGATCAGGGCTTGATCCATCACCGTTATTTATCTCACTGCCCCATCCCAGCTCAGAACCTGGCTATATGCAAATCAGTCTGTCCCTGGCCCAGTGCATCATGGGAACAGGGCAGACTAAACTACCAAGCCAATTCTTCACCAGAAAGGAGACAAGCTACCGGGGACCGGTTTCTGGCATTTCAGCCGTCTTCGGCCCGGCTTGCTTGAATCCTGATGGAGCAGTGAGAAAGGGACTCATGTCTGAGTATACCCTGCCACACCTATAGTGGCCAAAAACGATTCAGAACAGGGGGTGGTGATGAACAGAGTGTCTGAATTAAGCAGACCACTCTTACCCAGTCCAAAGATCAGGGCTTGATCCATCACCGTTATTTATCTCACTGCCCCATCCCAGCTCAGAACCTGGCTATATGCAAATCAGTCTGTCCCTGGCCCAGTGCATCATGGGAACAGGGCAGACTAAACTACCAAGCCAATTCTTCACCAGAAAGGAGACAAGCTACCGGGGACCGGTTTCTGGCATTTCAGCTGTCTTCGGCCCGGCTTGCTTGAATCCTGATGGAGCAGTGAGAAAGGGACTCATGTCTGAGTATACCCTGCCACACCTATAGTGGCCAAAAACGATTCAGAACAGGGGGTGGTGATGAACAGAGTGTCTGAATTAAGCAGACCACTCTTACCCAGTCCAAAGATCAGGGCTTGATCCATCACCGTTATTTATCTCACTGCCCCATCCCAGCTCAGAACCTGGCTATATGCAAATCAGTCTGTCCCTGGCCCAGTGCATCATGGGAACAGGGCAGACTAAACTACCAAGCCAATTCTTCACCAGAAAGGAGACAAGCTACCGGGGACCGGTTTCTGGCATTTCAGCCGTCTTCGGCCCGGCTTGCTTGAATCCTGATGGAGCAGTGAGAAAGGGACTCATGTCTGAGTATACCCTGCCACACCTATAGTGGCCAAAAACGATTCAGAACAGGGGGTGGTGATGTGGATGTGGGAAAGCAGAGCACTGTTTGCAAAATCCAATCAGACACAAGTTTAATAGGAGAAGCCGACAGTTGGTTGCATAAGCAAGACATCAAACACAAAAACCTAATCTTACAAATGATAAACCAGACAAAGACAAGAGTCTGACTGCATTGCGTCCTCTATCACTTAAAATCCAGGAGCTGGTATGTTTTTAAAAAGTTGTTGGCATAATGTAAATTGGCATCAGGGGACGGAGGCAGCAGTCTACTGAACCACTGATGGCTCTCCCTCCCCTCGCCCCAATGCTAGCATGTCTCATTCACAAAGTCCAAGCTGCCTGTTATGGTCAGCTTCTAATTTGTGAATGGAAACCTCTCCTTTGTAGTGCACGCTATGTTTGCACAGTATTTATACATGTCCTTCCATCATGTTCCCGTCATGATTCTTTCATGCCACTTCCTTCTTAGGAATCACATGGATTCCCACTGTGGACATTGTGATTCACAAACCAATTTGCTAAATGATATAATCCCAGTATCCTGAGGTACTTAATTTCCGATGCTGAGCTCTATCAATATCAGGAAGCGTCTGGATACCCTCTCAGGTGATTAGATTGCTATACAAATCAATATAACGTAACATAACATGAAATATACGGAAGAAGTTCCTCTATAGATAAGGTGCATAATGGTCTCAGGGTCCAGTTAGCAGGGTTCTTGAGTAAGGATGTTGGGTACCAGTCCCTTACACGTTTTTGGAGCATTCGTAACTTCTCATGTAGTGTTCCACCAAGCCAGGTCTTACAGTGCACAGACAGGAGCAACCCTTCACCACTTAGTTTCCCTTTAATTCTGCCTTCACTGGATCATTGATTGGTAACTTGGACTGACCAATTTTATCTATTTTCTTTACCTCTCCATAGCTGGATAAACTCAACATTCTTTCTAGTCAGTCTACATCAGCCATTTAATTATCCACCAAATCATTTCACCTGTCATGAGTCCAAGCCTCCTACACCAGCCAGTGATGACTAAAGATCATAGCCAGGGTTCGAGTTTCGGTAATGACACCAAAAACCTCCTTTGATTCTGGGCAAATCACTTAATCTCCCGTGCCTAAAATGAATGTGTGTGTCCTCATGTAACGTAACTGGTGCTATGTGAAGCGCTCTGATACCCGATTCGGTTCGGGTCTAGTTCGCGCTATATAAAACTCTGCAAAAAAAGTAGAAGAGTATACATCACAGAGTATAGAGGTGAGGGTTATATCAAAGAATCTAGAAGGGGGTTATAACTGTGAGGCTAGAATTAAGACTTTTGTAGCCCCAAGACTAGAACTCAGGGCGACATAGCACTGAGTCGAGAATAAAAAACGTTATACCACCAAGTCTAGAATTGAGGATTTTGTATAGTCTAAAAATAAGAGGATTATAGTATCACATCTACAATTAAGATGGCTGTAGCTCTAAGTCGAAAATTCCAGAGTTTTAGCTCCAATTCTACCATTGAAATGGCTGCTACATTGAGTCTAGAGTCTATAACCTCACTACCAGTCACATGACACACTGCTTTGCTTTCTATCCCACCCTGCACCTCACATATTCAGCTGTCTGACCTGAAACCCTGTAAGGGTCACCTTAGTAGTTTTAACTGCACTCGTGTGTTTACCCGTTCCAGAAGGGTCTTTGCTGTCCCTGGTATTTAGGAGCTACATATAGCTTCAGTCTGTGCCTGTCTGTGCAAGGAACCAGCCCCTTATAAACTCCAGCTCTTGTTGCCTTACTCTGACCCAACTGAACACAACCTAGAGCAGCAGAACCTTGTGAAGCCATTTTACTTAAAATGTAGATGAACAGATGTAAAGTTCAGGGAAAGAGTAGGAAACATCATGGCTGCAAAGAAGCAGGTTCCCCATCAGTGAGGTTCTGGCAAGGGGAATAACCTGTGGGGGGTCTGAAGAGACCAGCTTTACTCCAGGGGTAGAAGGAGTCCTTCTGCAGGCTGGAATGGGTGAAGACAATCTTCTGACACTTGCAACACTCTCATAGGTGAGCTGTTGTGTTCAGATAGATCCACCGAGCAGAAATCAGTCAAATAACTATGGATCGCCTGAAATCATCATAAGCCTAATGACTTGAATGTTGCATAAATCTGGACTGATTGGGAGGAAACAATGTTTAATATTAAATAGATCTAAACCGGTCATATATATACGTGACTAGCTCTCTGATCACAACGATGAACCGTCTCTGGAAAGGTGTACTCCTGACCAACTCCACAACTGACATTTCTCTCCCTCTCTTTTATTGCAGTGGAAGCCTAAGAAGAGATGCTGCACACATTGACTCAGAGAATATTGCATCTGCCAGCGTCCCCATATCAAGAGTAGGAGCAACTACATCATTTTATGTTACATCGTCTGACACGTCACATAGTTTCGGAATTTTCATCCTGGTGTTGGGAATAGAGGCCCTCCTTTAAAGTTTGTTAGAAAGGATACTCCGTCAAAAGAATTGGAAGCTATTCGTACCCCAAACCTGAGTTTCCAGGCTCAATTTAGAATCCCAGAACTGCCATGTTTCCATTGGCGAAGCACCTATTGGCTCCCCAAGCTGAAACCTTGGACAGATGGAATATGGGTCATTTCTTAAATTGTCTGAAACTGTCCACTCTGTTTAGGGTGATCATTCTGACAAACGTTTTTCCAGTTCTGGACTGCCTGGAAAGCCTGGAGGCCTCAAACATGAAACCAAGGCAATGACCTCAGCATCCCAGAGTGCTTTGTTTTACAAAAAGAAGTGCTTGCTTTGGGAGTATGCTTTTGAAGAACAAATATCTTTTCCTAGCAGTTGCATTAAACATAGCACACACTCATGAGAGCGTCTCAGCAAAGTTTTAAATATTTTGCCCACATACATTATTCCTGGACATGCTGTCACTAGCATGGCACACTAATCTTGTGCGGGTATGAAAATGTCTTCCACAACTGTGCATGCGAGCATTATAAGACATGAACTAACTTTGGCTGCTCCCGGTGCATTACCGTGTTGTGCAATTTCGAGATGTGTAGCAGACCCACTCACTACTACCTCAATAAGAAACAGCTGTTTCTATCACAGTCCTTACCCAGAAATGATAAGCAGTACTGGGCCAAAGGCCCCTTCTCTTCGACACACTTGGACCAGCTGGAACTGAGCTGCAGCGAGCCGCGTAACCTCTGGCCTGAAAGGTCAGTTGCGAAGCCTATCTAATGAATGGACAGCTCCCTGGTTTGTTATACCACATGCCTCCCTATTTCATTTCATATTTATAAGTTTGGTAAAATTAAAGTCAGAACAAGACACAATAAGCATGGAAATAAATACCTCGTCTCAATTCACATGTAGACTTTTTAGCTTTCATTGTAAACATTCCTATAAACTTTGCAACTACCATAAAATATGTCATCCTGAATAGGAGAAGGCATGATGCTCACACTGCAGGTGTCTAGACTTCACACCCACTAATAGAAAGAGCTAAATGTGTCTGCAGGCAAGCACATGATAAAAAGAGAAGAGATTTCATGGGTACTGTCACAGTGTTCATGACACGCAGCAGCCAGTGCTTCATCACACTGATGGGACACCTTGATCATATCAGTGTGTGAATAAATAAACAGATCTCTTCCTTTCTACATAGATGTTTTGAATAGCTTCAGTATTGACTGCTTGGGTAGCCCTCTTCTGCTAGTCTTTACAATGGCGTAAATCCTCCTGACATGGTACATATCAGTGTTCCTCCATTGGCTGTCACTATATTCAAGGTATTTATCAGCAGTCTGACAGCCTAAATGAAGGGTGTTATTTCTATGGGCAGTGGGCTTCTGCCAGGGTGTAGTAATTGTATTGATTGATTATTTAAAATCTTTACAAGGAGTAAAACACAATTATGGACATTTCGATTACAATACCTCTTAAAAATAGTTTTTAAATAGCAGTAAACCTTAAAATTATACACACGCATTGTAAAAACTGTTGGAATAAATCAAGTTCATATGTTTAAAAGAATAGCGGAGAATTTAGGCAGTATGACAATTAATATTGTTTCATTCTAATTTTTTCTGTGCAATAGTTAAAAATGTTGTGAAAGCAGAGTTAATAAGTACATCTTCTGGGCAAAGACACTGAAGCAATGCTTGTCTACAAGTCCTTATCACTCTTTCATTAAATATCCTTTTTAATAAAGTTAGTCTTTCATTTTTTAGCTCTGCCCAGGGTGGAATATAGCTTCCTGTGGTTTGTCATGGTGGGACATGGGGCATATTTGGGGAGGAGGTAAAAACCAGTGTTTGCATAGCCGATAGGTCTCGCATTTGGATCCTTATAAGTGTTCAGTCAGAGCTATCGGCATTGCCAATGTTTTTAAGCTATGGGTAGAGCACTGTAGCTGCTGTGCAGCATGTTGAAAAGTTATAATAAAAAGTAATATAAGTATTTTTGTTAGCTCGTATATAACCAAGAAGATGTTATGTACAACTGAATGACCCAATTAAAAAACGAATTAACATAAATAATGTTGTAGGTTTTTTTTTATCTCTGCAATGCTAGCGACTACTTCCTGGCTATTCTACAGTTGAGTTGGTGTTTAGTGATGTTGAGGTGGTGTGGAGTGATGCTATAGTGGTGGTGCTTAGTGATGCTATGCTGGTAGTGAGGCATGGTGAGGAGGTGGTGTTAAGGTAGTGCAGAGTTCTGTTTAGCTGCTGTTGTTTTACAGAAATGCTTGTTTGATTCTGAGGTGATGTTGCGCTGTCGGATATATTTTTTAAGAGATTTTTTAAATTACACAATATATCATTCAAGCGCTGAAAGGCAAGCTCAAAAGAAAGCACTGCTAGATGTTTTCCAGCGTCACCTATGTTGTTTAATATGTGGGAAGGATGGGAATAGTGTTCACTTAAACCACAACATTATTTCAACTTGCAACTACAACATTGAACAAAGTAAATTGTTACATTAAAAACATAATAAAACATACAAAATAATATGCTACAGGTCCAATTTAGACAATAAATTGAACCACACTGCTAAACAGCACAAAAAGCCATAAATAAATACAAGGGGAGCGCTTGAACAGACCAAATTAATTTTTGTTAATACAGCACCGCCAATTTGTGCACCATTTTTTATTTCACATATATTTTGCAGCTTTGCCTATGTTGTCTAATGTCTGCTTGGTCTGGAGTGTGGTGGATGTACGTGGTATGGAGTGGAATTCTGAGGGTTGTATTGGAAGTTACTGCTGGTGGTTTAACAAGCGCTCTTGTATGTTTTCAAGCCTTTGGGCTACTTTCCACATGCCAGCTGCTCATAGGGCCCAAACTTGTGTTTGTTTGAAGCGGGATGGGTGCAACAAAGGGGCACATTTACAAGCCCCCTGCGCCACCGTTGAGTCACTTTTTCTGACGTACTGGAGGCATATTTTACTGCTCATATTTAAAAGGACAGAAAAAGCCACCCAGCCTGGCTTTTCCTGTCCTTGTAATTATGGCCCCTTTACACGCAGGGCTTTGCACGAAAGGGGCATTCCATGTGTGTTGCTGTGGGTGTGGGCTGCAGTATAAAGGGTTTGTTCAGTCAATGGTGCAGGAGTCTGGTACAGGGCACCCTACATTCTCGAGTCCCAGGGTATCACTTCTTGGGGTACAGTCAGTGACACAGCATTATACATTCTGATGGAAGGCACCATATACAGGGCACCCTACATTCTGGAGTCCCTGACTATATAGCCTTGGGTCAGAGAATAAGATTCTCTGTGGTACAAGGCTCTCAGCCAGGACAAAAGGGGACATATCCCATTGAACAGTCTGAGTTTCAGGATGTGTTGTCCTATCAGTGGGCCTGAGTCTGAGTAAACTGGTCTAAGGGTAGCAAAGGTGCAACCTAAGGGAATCATGCTCTGCAAATGGGTACTCTGATACATGGTTGGCACTTGTACATTTAAACCAGGTACAGATGGGTACTCTGGTGCATACTGTCTAGATCATTGGGTATGCACAATATTGGGATGCGAGTGCCCACAATGAAGAGCTTCATCCGACACTCAGAAAGAGGCGCACGGTCGGAGGAGCACGGAGGCTTACATTTTGATGCGCATAGCAGGTGGGGCATTTGGGATGTGCACCCTTTGACATCACACAATATGACACCATCACAGGGCACACGGGTTACGGTGTATGGCGATTGGTTCACAAAGGTTTTGATACAGGGAGCCTGTAGTCTAGGGTACCAAATAGTCAGGGCAGATGGGCACGCCGCCAGTTGCACAAGGTGCATGCATACTAGCTAGGGAGAACTGAACACTCAAACTGGAGCTCACAAACGTGGGCATACAGGCACTGCCCACTCGGGTGCAAAGGCAGTGGAGCCAGTGAGGCGGCTGGGACACAGAACGTGTGGTATCACAAACAAACATTCACAGCACATACATCAGGCTGGGGTACAAAGGTATGCAGCAGGAGAGCACAGTAGGCACTAACCGGCTCTCTTGCATCTGTGTTGCAAGTCCCCCGAGGACAGCTCCTGATAGCACTGGTTCTTTCTGAGTAGTGAGGAGCTGAGCAGTGAGGAGCTCAGCTGCTACAGATCGGGGCCCATTGTGCTGCTCTGCTCAGGCCTAGCGCTAATGAAGACTGCCGTCCATGGTTCGGGGGCAGCGGCGGGCGCCCGCTCTCGCATCAGCTGGCAGAAGATTGGTGCCGGTGATGTCAATGAGAGGGGTGTGCATCACTGTGCGGACTGAGCCTACCCTCCTCTGTAAGAGGGAGGAGCGAAAGAAGTGGAGAAACTGCACGGTGAGACCTGAGGAGCCTCCTCTGATAAAGTCTCCATATATAAGAACCAGCCGGAAATTAGGCTCCGTTTCCCCACCCAACTGCGTTGCCGGGCTACAATAAAAAAAAAAGAAGTCACAGGAATCATGCCTAATATAAATTGAAGTACAACGTCCAGTGAGTGTTGTGTGCAAGCTGGAAGGGGGAAAAATGCGATCTCGGGGGGATGGTGGGAGCGGCAATCAAGGCACAGGAAGCACACTTACTTAAATTAAAGAACAGCATCCCGCGAGTGGTGTGCGACGTGTGCGCGCTGTACAAGGAAAAAACAGCAACCTTAGAGGGGTGGTGGGTGGGCAAACATGACACCGAAAGACAGGCCTAACCTGCAATAAACAAAGAGAACTGCAGCTTGCACGGTCTACTCGTTCACCTGGCAATACTCAATGGGAGTAAACATCTGAAACAAGGAGAAGGGGTCATCACACGCTATACAGTGTGATGGCCAAACAAAACCTTCTCTGAGTGAGATCACCAGCAATGTAACTAGGCAGGCAAAGGAGGGGCATCTACACAAATGCACCAATAACAAGCCACAGATAATAACCAATGGGAAATGGTGGGTTTGCAAAACCACACAAAACGGATATAACATGTCGATCAAAACTCAATCTAAAAAAGAAAGCAAACTAGCCACAGGTAAGCAAAGGATGTTATTGGCAGCATTTCAAAGAACTGTTGTAATAGCTGAGTTAAAGGGCCTAACCTAGATACATTATTAAGGGGTTAAACTAAGTTGGAAGAAATGTTTAGTGTCTGAGGAGATTAAGGACTTTTAGGCTGATATATTTTGTCTCCTGGAGATGCATATATACTACAAAGATTAAGGTTTATTGAAGCAACTAGGATATCATGTATTTACCAGTGGCATTACACTAGCCCCTGCAGCCCCTGCGGTGTGGTGGGGGCACTCAGGCTCCAGGGTGCCCCCTCCCCTGGCGTTGTGCAAGGCAAGCCTGGGGTTCCCTCAGGTTTCGTTACACCACTGATATTGACCTCTACTACTCAGCTGGTGTACATAGAAGAGGTAGTTATGCTTGCACAGCTGGGCTCTTTGCAAGTTGTACGCGCCTCATTGAAGACTAGAGGGAGACAGCCTGTTGTTCAGTTCCCCCAAGGGTCTACTTTGTTTATTGTTTGTTTTGTTTAAGATGCTAATTCTGATGACCCCTCCCTGCTTGGTACATGATCATTCATATTCACCAGCTGGGTTGGATTACTAATTATATTTGAGGATTGTATTTACTCACTAGGTAGTTGGATGGGTATGATCTACCCTCCCTCCTTGTCTCAGATAAAACAAATGAGAGCACCATTTTAAGGCTAGCTCAGAATTTCCTATAAATACACCAAATAAGAGAGTGAGAGAGGATTTGTCCAAAGCATGCTCTCCCTATAAAATATATCTATATTCTAAAAGAGTACCTCAACCTTTAACCTGGGAATACCACTGTGTAGGCTCACCCACAACTTGACAGACATAAACATCAAGGGTAGACACCTCACACAAGGTAATAGTTGCATGCTTCATCATAGGTGCCTCCTCCCGTTTGGATACGGTAACACCACCCAAATGGGCCCAACCACTAACTGTGAGATACATATAAAAAATTTCTGTTGGATAAGTACAGGGATCCAGATTTTCTTTCCAGCTCCCTTTAATCCTCTTTGCCCGGAATATTTCTTTCCTGATCCTGTCTTTCCTTTTCTTTATCCTGCCGTTCCTTCTACTGTTCCATCTCTTCTCTTTTCCTTTGTCTCTCTTCATGGACCTAGATTTCTTGTCTCCCTACTCACCCCTCCTCCTGCTCCTGGTAAGCTAATCTTATTGTCTACCTCTCAAACTTCCTTTCCTTCACTTCTTCTAAAGAATTAGCTTTCTGAAGGATCATCTACGGAGTCAGGGTCTCTGTTAGACCCACCCTACCTAAGCAGCAATTCCTGGGACTGGAGACTGGAGAGCTCTTGAGTTTGGGGTATGGTTTCAGGGGATGTCTGGAAAGCAGCATAGGGAATACACTTGTGGTGTGCCTAAAAAAAGCCTCTGCTGAGTAACTGTCAGGGCCAGAAACTGCAGCATCCTCATCCTGGGTCCCTTCAATGGTACGTCTCTAGGAATACTTTGTACAGATCTATATCTTTCTATCATTTATCCAGCATCTTTTTTGGTCATATAGTAGTTGCAAGAAACATCACTTATTCTGCACTGTTCGCAGCTGTTGCAACTAGAATCTAGTAATCTCAATGTTTTTAAACAATATATCCCGAGCATGTCTGAATCGTGTACAAAACAGCAGTTCAATAAAATGACGTGTTCCAAACTCTTGTATCAATTTCTTCTTCTTTAATGTTCTTTTCAAATCACAAATATCTCCTCTGATCACTAGCCAACACGTGTTTCGTCTATTTACAGCAGTCTATGCAATTAGACTTCATCAGGGCTAGAATATGCAATAAAAACAATATTTATACATTGAAAAGACTGTATATTACATATTTACAACCATTTTTTCTTAAAAAACACTAGCCGTGCTATGTGCGTCATCATAATGATGTTATTGTCACTGACAGGAGCTCAATAAAAGTCATTCAAGAAACATTAAAATCATTTCCAATTGTAAAACCACCACTAAACAAATTCAGCACCTTGTCAAAAACTGAAAGAAGTGCAGAAGTAATTTCAAAGGCCCTCATTCCAGCCACCAAGTGAAAACCAAAGTATAAATCTTAATCATGTCAAATAGTGAAAAGAATACTCCCCTGAGTGTTCCAAAATAAAAGATAGCGAGTAGAAAAAACATAAGACTCCAACCCTAAACCGATCCTAAATGCAGGCATCAATGATTGCATGCATAAAGTAATCTAATTGCTCACCAGTTCAATTACTTGCGATATGGTGTTTGTCATTGGCATTTTCGTCACAGCGATAATATTTATGTATTCTGTGTCAAGTAAAGGGACAAAAAAGAGTTTTTTTTAAATGTGCTGTCCAAGTTTATAATGGTTATCGCACGCTTTCCCCCCTTAGATAAATACTCATTAAAATCGTCGGAGAATGGTCTCATCATACGAATTAATAAGAGTCCTGCCCACTTAAAGGTGTTTACAGCTGCTACCACAAGTAAGACTGTAAGAATGAAGTTGGCCCTAGAGTACATGCCTAGTACCCCTAAGAAGGATAATAGTGATTGTCAGATGTGACTGACACATGTGCAAGCACCAAGCACAGTTCAGTACTGGAATACAGATGTGACGTGGTTCATTTTTCTTTAGCAGACTTAAGTATCAGGGAAGACCTACAACAGGAGATGGCTGAATCATAGACCTTAGGCCATTTACTGCTCACACAAGCATCCCCACCAATTGCTGCCTGGCTAAGGAGGGGGCAGAGGATTATGTCTGGTGGTGGCCAGGGATGCGCATTCATAGACAGTGTTGCAGGTCTTAGTTTGGGGTCCGGCATCTCCCCTCTGACCAAAGACGCTTCAGTGCAATCATTGCTGGTATGCTTGTTCAGTCTTCTTCCTTCTGAGTGTACCCTGCATCGAGGCAATAGCTGGTAGCTCCTCTGGTAAGACTCTCTGGCAGGGAGACCTCCAATTTAGCGCCAAGAAGCCTTCGGGCATTAGCTGCGCTTTATAAATCCAATTTCAATTCAATTCAATTCCCCGCTCTCAGCCAGCAGGCTGCCTCCTCATTCAGAGCAGTACCTCAATTTTTCGAGTAGCAGATCTCAGCTTTTGTCATTAGGGGTGTGCAAAATTTGTGTAATGTACTTTTGCATAATAATGCAAAATGTTTGCACTATATTTAAGGACAAAATACATACATCAGATTTTGGCACTCTGATTCATTCAACAAAAGCTCAGCGAACAACAGCCACTGGCTTTCTGTTGTTTCAGTGCATTTTTGGTAAATTTGGACTGCAAATGCTGTTTTTTGCTGTACATTTGTCCATTGAATTCGAGGTATTTATGCCCAGTTAACTAATGTTCTCCTTTTGGAAATTTTGCATAACACATGAAATGCGAAATTCCTGAAATTAAGTGAATAATGCTTGCATTATTAAAATTTCGAAGAGGCCTTGTTGGTACCTCCCTTAACAGGGAAACTGGTTGTCAGCGACACCAGCCCTGGTCTTTAGGGATTTCTGCACAACTATATAGGGCAGTGCGTCTACTTGTCGGCAAGAAGTACTGGAACAAATGACAAGATGCTCCATAGCTCTTCTTATGCTCATTATGTATTCCTCATTCATACTTTGGAAGTGATCAGGCCTGACCAGCAGTTTGTGTATACATCTTTGGGCAATCCTGGCAAAGTCTCCTTCTGCAAAGGTATGTGCAAAGGTATGTGCTTGATGGGTAGTGAAGATTTTGTACATGGGCTATAAATTCAATTTCAAAAAATCAAAAATTGCCTCAGCTCAGTGTCTCATTTTTGCAATACGAGCTGTCAAGTGAAGGCAAGAGGCTGGCAAACCAGTTTTTTTAGAAAAATGTGTGATGCTCCAACCTCCAACGACTCTGAACAGAATTTCTTTATGCCCATGTCATCCATGTTTACTTCCCTAAGGCTTCTGACTATTGTATTCTTTAATACCAACATTAGTTTCCTTTGTATAAATGTTGGGGCGTATTTTCAAAAGTGACAAACTGTTGTTTTTTTTAATGTATGTCCGGGACATAACTATATTATTTACAACACATTGCCTCTAAGTTAAACCTGACTACATTTGTGCATAGCTGCTAGAATGTTAAGCACAGGTTTATTTTATGACTTTTTGTGATTCCCCCTGACAAGAATTGTGTTTAATATGTTATTAATTTGGGTTTTGAGCCCCGTTTTCGGCCCCAGAGAACCCATTCTCTTGTTTGTGAAGAATCTTTCAAGGAAAGGGGGTATGTAGCCCACCTCCTCAGGCCGTTTTAAGACCCAAGGACTCCACCCTAGGGCCAAATCTAATTAATTAGGTGAGGGTGGCCCAAAATTCACAAAAAAAAACAAAGGTCAAAGTAACATTGTAGTTAGTTGAAATGTTCAGTGACAACATAATGTTTAAAACAAAAAAAAACACGGAAATTTAGCAGTTGCAGTTTTCTCAAGTTACTATGACTTGAGTCCTAAGGTAACTATAACTCACGCCCTCGCCATTCACGGCAAATTTTGCCACATATTACATCACTTATGACATCTGCTAGGAAATCATTGAAATATCACTGTAACATTTGCAAAAAAATTATTGAACAGAAATCTGGGCATGGTGGGGACGCAAATTATAATTACTTAAGGGCATGAGTTATACTTTTTAATTTTTTTAATGTATTTATTTATTGTATTTTCAATCAAACATACAAGCAGAAAGAAAGAACAATGGAAAGACATTACACATTACATATTGGTAGAACAATGTAAGAGTCATATCATGATACACATAGATACAATAGTCTGTTGGTTATACATTGACCCAGGATTTAGTATATGACACTTATTGTAAAACGTATCCGTAAAATAGGATTGATTTCTATTTGATCAAACATAATGCATCATCCCTTAGAGATTATTTCTACCAACACATTCATCTCTGAGCAGTGTGGGGGGCTAGATCTGCCCATGTCCCATCTCGTCCTTTATTTGACAGCTCACTCTCCAATGTGTACGGAGGTATACGGACATGCATAAAATTAATCATTACTTTCTATTAGGTTCTCCATTATTGGCTCCCAAATGTCTCTGGGGCGGGATGATGCTGGCAGGAGGTCAGCATAGGTCGTGGGTTGATCTCTACAGTATATAAAATCAGACAAGTCAGTATTCGAGCAAGGGGAAGTCTCTTGCTGCTGAAGCCGAGTTTTCCAAGAAATCGTTTTGGATTTTCGGAACTAGTGGAAGTGGCCCTGCCGTATTTGGACTGCATGAGTTATGTCTAAATATGGTTATGATTTCTATGCTATATAAGGATATGGTGATTTATACCTATATGAATCGGGAAAATTACAACAGGGTCTTAAAATGTTATACAACACCCACTCCACGCTATTATGTTCAACTTAAGTTCAAGCACTATATAATCTATAGCATGTGTTTACAATCCCACCCCAAAATACATATAAAATGCAATTGTAATGGTTGTACATGAAAATTGAGCATTTGTAACGCATTTAAAAGCAATGATTTCATCGTAAGCACATAATGTCATATCGGGAATGCTAACTAAATGAATCACGAAATTATAATTATGAAATGGCTATCAGTTACAGAAGAAAAAGTCGAGACCATCCCATAGCAGAATATACAAGCTGTTTTGGTTTGTGGATTTAGGTCCATATTGTTTCTAGGTAGTATTCAAAGAATTCTTGTTCTCTAAGAATTGTTCTACTTTAAGCAGATTGCTTTGTGCCAAGGTTCATTGTGTTTGGAAAAAGTCAAATCAAAAAGAAGTTCCAAAGTTAGAAGCTTTGTTTAAAAAAAAGTGTAGGTCGAATTTCAGAGTTGAAAGAACGCTGTGTGCTAACTTCAAAAGTTATTCTCGATGTCAGGAGAAAACATTAATTCGTCACGGCCGGCAAAGAAATCATCTACCACAATAGATGAAAGTTGAACCACTTCATTAAGTAGATCAATCGTACACAGATGAGACGCATCGATGTCAGCGTCAGTCGCATTAGCAATGTTCGAAGCAGATGGTACATGTGTGCCTGTTGGTCCGCGTATCACACCTTCAGCTGGAATTGCCAGTGAGATCTCAATGAATGCCCTCATAAGGATTGGTAGCCGTTGTGGGCAACACAATACATGAGCTGTTACCGGACCCAGTAAAGCGCCAACATCCGTTGGCATTGCTAGTGGAAGTATCAGACAGATATCTAACACGCATTCCTCTCCACAAAGCAAGCATCGTAGAACAGGTAAGATGCAATCTTGCTAGATTGGTCTGAATGGCAGGAACCATGTGGTATTCAGATCTCTCAAACGAGCCAAGCCAAGGATCTGTGTTATTCTATCACGATACTCTATTGCCAGAAGAGCATTCTCCATGGCAATTTGAGTATTGCTGTTGACTGGACTTGCCATAACGAAGCAGAAGAAATAAAAATAGTATCCCTGCTATGAGTCCCAATATGAGAGGCAGGCCGCCGAACACAGAGTGGACGAAGTTAGGAAAAATGCCCAGGACTGCTTCAAAGGGTGCAATAAGGTGTACAATTCCGCTGGTATCAGACATGTTTAGGGTACGACCTAACATTTCTGCGAAATGTATGGGGCAGTTTGTTGATAATAATGTATGTATCTCTGCAGAGGACCTTGCAACTTCCAGATCATACGTCTCTCTGGACTAGGTCAGTGGCACAGTTTTTTGTAAAAGAATGGCTTTCATTCTGCTTAAAGTATCAATTTGTATAGAAGAGATGTTCAGTGAAGGCTATAGTGGCAACTCCCCGTCTGTCATAGTTTTAGGAAACAATACTTGCATACAACAAGTGACCCTGGCTGACACACTAACGAGATAGGCTGTCCCTGGCATCATTCCACAACAGCTGTGCTCATTCAGCATTATGTAGCTTCCATTGGAAAGCTGCCAAAAAATTGGATCTATCACTGCTGCCGGGAAACCCTGCAGGTGGCATGATAAGTTGTTTGAAGAACCATCACAGGCTCCATGTAAATAATGCCTTGACAAAGAAGTGTTCCACTCAATGTTGTTTCACAGTTTTAATCACTAAGAAACACCTCCGTTTCCCCACTCCAACATTTGTGTGTGTATGGTAAATCCCAGGTCGACGTTATGTACTCTTTACCCAACCTTTCATACAGGCCTGCTGGTACGTGTTTTAAGCAATACTGAAACTGGAATATCGTCACTGGTATTGTGATGGTGCCATTCAAGGGCTGGTTTCTCAGAAACGGTTAATGGTAATCTTTCCAGGTGTTCTATGCTCACCCCCATATCGTCTGCTCCCCTCTGTGCCAAAGAGGTTTGTTTATCTGTAAGGTTAAATACAGTAAACAATGACGCAATGTTGATTAGACGCCATGGCACATAGCCAGAACAAAGATTTTGTAATGTCCAGCCTTGCAGCATTATAGAGCGTAATTGAGACTGGCCATGTTGTAGCATTAGCAAATCATGTTCAATAATGTCTATGACAGATGATAAGATGCTGTCCAAAGAATAAATTCTGGACGTCAGGGTTGTTAACCCAGAGAAAGCTTTCTCTAAATTAATACGATCAACTTCCCATATTCGTTCTGCAGTTTCCATTTGTGTGACTTTCCATGCTTCATTGGAAGCAGCGTAAATACTGGCGTATATGAAACGTTTATGACATGGTTTGCGAGGTCCAAGTAAGAATTCTCGTAAGTCAATGTCATTTTTAAGTGAGGTTAAGTGTTGTTTTATTTCTGGGAGCGTGAAGTTTTTTAGCCATTCAAGGCACAGTTTTCCTACACTGCAAGTTGTTATTATCCCTGGATGTTGTCTCTGGACATATCTTGGATCTGGCCGAGTTACTGTTAACCCTTGTGTCTTATTCAGGAATCTATCTTGACAGTTATTCGTGTCTGTGGGCCAGATTAACCGCTGTTTCCATTCAGAATTAGTTCTGTTTTGTTGTAAAATATAATTTACGTCTACCTCCTCATCTATAGTTCTATTACTATCAGGTGTGGGCTTAGGTATGGACGGTTTGTTTAAATCTTTTATCTTAGCTCGGCCAAGACAAGATCTATGTTGAACAGTTACATTTAAGAACAGTATTTGTTCTGGATTGATGCAAGCTCTGAACAATGCTTCTAAACCTTGTACCTGCCAGTCTTTTCCAAAAGTCGAAGCCTAATGTGGACAATTGAGCATAAAAGGCCGCAGAATAAATTTGCTTAGTATTTGTTAACATACTTTTCATGCCTGTCTTATTAACATTTTTAAAGTGAAAGTTTTCTGGATTTGTGACATTAATATCTGCAAAGTATGGAAATTTCCTATAGAATGTTTTGGAGCTACCTTTTGGAGGTGTTGGACAATGTTCCCATTGATTATAAGTTAAAACATTTCTAGGATTCGCAGATTTGTGCAAATAATGATGACCAAAATGATTAAAACAATACATTTCCTCAAAATTCGATGAACCTTCTAAGTATTCATGTTTTGCAAATGTTGCTGACATTTCTAAGTCTTCCATCATGTTATTAACAGTCTCAAAGTCTCAATCATCAGAAAATGTACTCGGTGAAACAAAATCGCTCAAGGAAACCTTAAATTGGTGTGGAATCTTCAGCAGCTTGACAGGACCATAAATGTCATAATTAGTTCTATCCCATGCTATTTCACCAGGTAGAGGAACGGCCGTGATGTTCCCTGATGACAGGTCTCTTTGTTCATGATGAGATGATTTGTGTGGTTTCAGGAGCAAGTTGATGTTCTTACTTGCTGCGTCCATTTTACTATATTTTCCATCTATCAGCTTTCCCAAACTTAAAACAAGAATGAGCCATAGTAGGAGAAAAAGTACACCTAACCCAATCCAAAATTCAACCCATGAAAAAGCCAGATATGTATTTGCAAGCTGGTGACCAAGTTCTGATAATTGTTCCTTGAAAGGTTTGTTTGTTGGCTTTGTTTCAGGCTCACTGGGATCCTCAGAAAAGGTATCAAAGTTGATGAAATAGCCAGAGGCAGTTCTATCAATTGTTGGTATTGCATCCAGATTCTTTGAAATCACTGGAGCTGCTTGTTCACTTGACATGTTAGTATAGTCAGATGTTACATCATTGTAGACAGGAGTTTCTTGACAAACTGTTATTTGGGTTTCATGAGGCACAAGTTCCATGGCTTTGTTGTATAGTTCTTCTTTTCTCACTGCAGATTCTTCAAAGGTGATGAGTCTTTCAGTTTGAACCTGTTGGATGGTAGCAAGATGTGGTCATCTGCTACATCTTTGGAGTCCACTGGGCCAACTACTTATTATCGGCCACATGGTGTGATTTTACCAGGTCAATTGATACGAACCGGTTCTCCTTTCTCCAGCAAGGGGTGGCAGTAACACTGTTCTTGATCAGTGGACTGCTAGTAGAGGTACTGATTTTCTGTAAGAAGCCCAAATTCCTTCTTATCCGCTATTTTCTCTCTGATCAGATCCTCAATCTTTGGAATCCAGACAGGTCTTGCTGGGACAGGTGGTTTTTCTTCAGTGGTCATTGGCTTTTGTATGGTGTTGCTTAGACTTCTTCTTGTTTCATTTAAGTCCTGTAAAACAGCCAAACGATCTTTGATATCAAAGGGTTTTTGTTCTACCACTGAAGTATGACGAGCGAGGTCTTCAACCATAATTCTAGTACCAACAAGGATTTCATGTGGAGTGATTCCACGCAGAGATTTTCTTGAAAGATTATTAAGACTACATTGGACACTTATTAGATTTTTGACCTACCCGTCACCCGAACCTAATACCCTAGCTGTTATAGATTGCTTTATGTCACGTTTTTTTCTTTCCACAACCGAATTTCCCTCAGGATGGAATGGACTTGAGTACCGCAGTGCAATGCCCAAGAGGGCCATGGCCTCTTTGTAAGCCCTAGAGCTAAAAGCAGGACCCTGGTCAGAATGTTGCATGTCGATTGCGTATGTGCCGATAAAGACTCGCAAATCTTTTATACAGTTCGGGCATCAGCTGAGAGCTGAGGCCACATCCAAATGTATCTTGTCCTAATATTTGTGGGACCGCTCTTGTCCACAGGGACGTCTGAGCGTAGATAGTCTAATGCTATCTAACAATGGTGTCTGTACTGAGCTGGCTACACTGTAGTCAGGAGTCTGGTGGTGCTCCAAGCTGTTATCTCTGTAGCAGACATCGCAATTACTTCCAAATTCATAAATGTGGGAGCTCATCCCTGGCCACCAGTACATCTCTTGTAATTCTAGTAGAGATTTAGAGATCCCTTTGTGTATCAGACCCTCTCCCATATGTGCTTCTGGAACCAAAGCACCTCTCCGATTCCTGTTTAGGATTACCCTATCCCCCACTCCAGGGATTCGAGCACAAGGAACAGAGTTTGCATCAATTATGTATGTATATTCGAGTGGATAGTTTAGAGGTAATGCAGCTCCGCTGCCTTTGCTTGTGGCATTTACAGCGAGCATGGTTTCACCGCCTATTTTTGTTTTTGAACGAGTGATTGCAGCTACGGAAGCCGTTTGCACAGCTGCCTTCGCAGCTTCATCAGCAAATGAATTCCCTTCAACGTGATCGCCATTACGCTGATGACTCAGAGTATGGATCATTTGAGTCTTTTGTAGTTCTTTCTGTAACAGAATTACTTTTCCCAAAGCATTTTATGCTTGATAGTGCCACCTTTTGTGTCCTTAAAACCATTTTGAACCCAGTTCTGCAGATATTCATTTAAAGACTGGACGCAGGAATATGAATTGTACACTATAAGTGTGGGGAATTCGCGATCGGTATTCTCAAGCGCCATCTTGAAAGCCTGAAGTTCAACTTGCTGAGCTGTACAGTCTCCGAAAGATTGAGTTTTTGTGACCATCGGTCTGAATTTACCATTGCGCCAGCGACCTTTAACAATCGCGCACGCAGCACTATAAGCTTGTTTACCCCCAATTGCGGGCTGTGCTGATCCGTCTGTATATATTATACAGCCGTAATGTTCTAGTGGCAGAATTTCAGTGGGAAGAGGACATTCTTGTTCGTATTGGAGAAATTTTTGTGTCTTTAAGTATGGGTCAAAAACGTATAGAATGTCTGTCGCAGCAAGAGAATTAACCCATTGTATCCATCTTGGATGTAAAGCTTTTGCATTTGGAATGCTTGCCTTTGTCACTGCCTCTAAGGCAGGTATGGGAGTAACGACTTTTATGCGTTATCCCTGTGCGATGGCTCTCTTGCTACTGCAGTTTGAACCGGTCAGACTTTTTTCTGTTGAAGTGAATTTCATTTCAGCCTTTGTGTACAAGTGTGATTTGTAAGCTATTGGTACCTTTTAACCCTCACTAAAGGTTAGGTATGTGAATCTGCATCTCCCTGGGATGATTCGGACTACAAGGTTGCGTTCATTTACGCGTGTCTGTAATGTATTGGTGCTAACATGTCTGTTTGCACTGAACACAAAATTTCTGTGTGTTTTTGAGTCCAATTAGTAGGTTTGTAATCAGGTATGATTAATTCGCAGAGAGGTTTAACCCTTTCTGCGTAACTTAGAATGTAAATTCTTCCAAAATTCAGGAATCCTAGAACTGACTGTAAATTTTTCAGCATTTTTAGAGGTTGAAGCAGCGCACATTTTTCTAATAAGTTTGCTGCCAGGCTTTTGCCTTCACTTAAAAGTTTGTATCCCAACAAGGACGATGAGGTGGGCAATTCTTGATTTCTTAAAATTGAATTTGTAACCCTCAGAGGTGAACCCAAGTTTTATGGTATTCACCTTTTCAAGTGCCTGTCCAAATCATTGTCTGTAAGATAGACGTCATTGACATAAGATAATGCCTCATCATCATACGTTTGTAGTAACTCTTTTGCTCTGGCTGAAAATAACCCTGGACTATTCTTGAATCCCTGGGGGAGACGACAAAAGTGTTGTTGAGAAAGGGGTCAAATACCTGCTTTCAGGTGCAATGTTTTGACAGAAGAAACCGTTTGAAAATATCCAATGTGGTTTTATATTTTTAGCGCACAGTGTTATTCATCAGTGCTGCACTGTGTGCATTTTGTAGTGAAAACTTTTTGCAACAAGAGTTTAAATGTCTGTAGTCCAAAACTAGACGATATTTATTGTCTGGTTTGGAGACAGGAAACAAAGGATTGTTCATTGACGAGGTGCATGTTTCAATCACCCCTTGGTATTCAAGTTGATCTAGAATCTCCCAGACCTGTTTGTTAGATTTTTGTTTAACTGGATACTGCTTCTGAGCAGTTGGTTGATTTTTAACTGGATTTTGTGGTGAGGAGAATCCCCATCCCATCCCACATGATTTTTATATAATGCTGGTGCCTGGGCCACAGCCCATTTTCTGGCATAAGTGTATTTTTTGTGAATAGGAATATGATTTAAGAAGGCTGGCATAATGAACTCTTCGCCATGTGGGCACTCCCTGACAAATTCAGGTGGCCAGTCTTTTTCAGCCCGAAGAATGTGATAACCCTTTGATAGTTTTTCCTAAAAGAGTGCTTTTATTTTCCTAGTTATGTCCCCTTGTATTCGGAGTGTGACTTCATATAACTTATATGGTACACTAACCCTGGTATCTGCAGTTTCAACCTGAATGCATTTATTCAGGTCCACTGTCTCCAGATGATCCTTCAGGATCTTGTGAGCTATGGTAACCTCTGTTGCGCTGTCCAGCATTGTCTGGGCCCACTCCCCGTTCTTGAGTTGTGTCCTCAAGATCCTCTGCATGTCTGATTTTAAGACTTGCTACCTTCTGTTTGGTGAATTGAGTTTTCTTATTTCTCGGAATGTGTTGATCATCTTTGGACTTCACGCGTTCTTCCTTGTACTCTGATCGTCCTCTTCTTTTGGATTTCTGCGAGCAAGTCTGAAAGGTACGAGTGGAACGTGTATCAGTATCTTGATATCTATCAGGTTTTCTCAAATTATCCCTGTTTCTGAGGTTATACCTCTTTTCAGAGGGCTCCTTTTGAGGAGACCTTCCTCTTGATTGGGAACGCTTCTCTTTAGGAAGTGTCTGTCTAGTATTTGCACACTTCTTTTTAGGATTAGTGAGTGTGTTTTTAATAAAAAACTTTTTCAGTATTTTCTGTAAGTTCGGGCTTTACTGGTTTCCCTCCCAAACTATCTCTTCCTAGTTCTTCATATGATTTTTCTATAATTCTGGCAAGTTGATATGGTTGCTCAGTTACATCAAGTTCATTTAGTTTTTGGTGCATTGCCACTGATGCTGCTTCACCTTTAATATTAGCTAATATTATAGCTGAGACCTGTTTAAAATCCTTCAGTGACTTCATACCGAGACTTAAAGCAGGCTCTGCCCCATATTCATTTTGAATCTGTTTCAGGACGTCTGGTATTACTGCCATGGACGGAACACCATGTGTTTTTGTGTAGATTGCAGCAAAGACTGTACTCCAAGTGTCACAGTCCTCCAGGTGTGGTGCGATTCCCACTGGTAAACAGATTGTTAGAATCCTGTGTTTCTCATGAGGTGTACTATCGGGGAATACTGCCTCAATCTGAGTAATTTTTTGAGCTAACCAGAATGGAATTTGTTCCCTTTTGGTGGGTAAATTACCAATGACTGATTGTATGGTCTGTGGTGTAATTTTTGTTTGTGTTCCCCTGATTAGGGATGTGCTGTGGAATTCTTACAGCAGGTTAACTTCCGCATGACATATTGTACTAATTGTCTATGGATTTAAATTAATTGTTTTAGCTGAGCTAACAGTTCTGGACCTGTCATTTGTTCAATGGCAGGGTGTGTTGTATAGCTGGCTAGTACCGATCATATTGCTCCTGGTATACCTAGTGGACCGAGCCTGGTAATGTGATTTTGATGTTGTAGGGCGCCTTTAAACCACAGCTGATGCTCTTGGTAAGTTAGTGGAATTTCAATGTCCTCGAAAGGAACGTATTCCGTTGGAGGATCCTCTATCTTATAGAAGTGGAACACATGTGTTGTTGGATTTGCTTGTGGAAAGATAATCCATGAATAGAATACCTCTGTCTGCCGATATTCATGTGCCTCTTTGACAAAAATTACCCTACCCTACGGAAGAGGTGTGGCGCCGCGGCTAGGGCGACTGACTCAGGAATCTGGGGATCACGGTTCGATCCCCGGCACCGGCGGCAAATTAGCCGAGCACCATGTGACTCTGGGCAATAGCTTGCTTAATCTTCCCGACGGCCCCCAGCACCTAGAGACCCTTATGGGTGATTCTGCGCTTTACAAATGTGGATTATTATTATTATTATTACTACCACCTCTTGCTGATAGGCCATTTTCTATAAGCTTTATAGCTATTATTTTCCGCACATTTTCCGGGATGTTGATAGCGTTCGGGTCGTCGGAAACCTGTAACGTCAAACCCTGGTTGGTTTGCATTTACTGCAGTTCCACTGCCTCCAGGATTGTCATTGTCTGACATTTTGTTAAGAAGTTCTGCCGAGCAAGTTTCAAGGAAATAAGGATAAGGTGCACAATATTTTGGAACACTGTATTTTTCAACGTTGAACAAAACCAAAAACTAATAAATAGGATTCTTCGTCCTACTCAGTTTATGGCGTATTTTTGTCCTTTAACCCACTCCAGATGTCTATTTGAGTATTTTACGGGATAAAAGCGGTCCCTGTGAAAAGCACGACTGAGTTACTCTAGTATCTAGCGTTAAATTAGTGCTTTACCAAACGTTAGGCGCCATGTAGTGTAGTTCCTATATTCCCAATAGGCTCTGTGCATTGGAATAATATATCCTATAGATGCGACGTAGGACTTATGTCAACTAGGTCTCTATCGAAATATATTAGACTTAATTGTGAGTGCCAGCTAGCTCAGAGGTCACTAGAAACTTTCTCAAGTTCACAAGAAGGGATTTAGTTTCTGACAACCGCATAAACATGACAACTTTGTTTCCCCAAGATAAAAATGATCTCAAGAGTCGTGGAAACAATAGATAGATATTTCACTCAGTCATTCGTGCATGCTTTGTTTCCCCAGAGGTGCAGAGAAATAGATAGACTGGCGTTGTCAATTACAGGATGTATTGAACAGTCTATGAACTGCTACAATTGTAAAACTGGTTGCAAAATATAGTGCATACAGTAAAAAAGAGTAGAATAAAATTATACTGTAAGAGCATTATATGGTTCCAAGACCATAGATAAATACATACATAAATAATAGAGGCTAAAAAGTACTCAACTGGTGCTTCTAAAATACGCCTACCCAATGCACCTAACCTCAGCTTAGGACGAGGGAAGAAGTAAGTGAGGTGTAGCATAAATTCAGTATTCTTTGCCAAGAATCTATCCAAGATTTCTCATAGGGTGTAATCAACTCCGTACCTTGGTGTAGAATGAAGAAGGTCAATCTCAGGACTCAATTTCCCAACAACCCGCAAGGGTAGCTTGAAAACACTGGGGCTGGATTTCTCAGCAGGAGAAAAGACAGCGTCTCTCTCAGTGTGTCTGCTGGAGGGTCGGCTACCTTCGGCACTTGCAGTAGCAGGATGCGTCGGGCAAGTAGATAGTCAAACTGCTCCAAACCACTGTGTGTTTGGTATGGCATGTATGGGCATATTTATACCTTGAAAGTGTTGAGTTTGACGTAAAGGTGGACATAATAATGTCATCAAAGAGTCTTGGTTCTTTGAAAACTCCATGAGTTCTTGGACAAGTCAGTATTCGAGCAAGGGGAAGTCCCTAGCTGCTGAAGCTAAGTTTTCCAAAGAATTGTTGTGGATTTTCGGAACTAGTGGAAGTAGCCCTGCCCTACTTGGATTGCATGAGCTATGTCTAAATATGGTTAATATTTCTATGCCTATATAAGCATATGGTGATTTATAACTATATAAGGGCATGAATCGGGAAAATTACAATATGGTCCTAAAATGTTATACAACACAACTCAGATGCATCTGTTTGGACAATGAATTCTCTGGAATAGTTAGGACTTTGCAGAATTGCTGCAGTGCACATGACCTGCATCAGGTCATCAAATGCCTTTTGACAGCTGACTGTCCACTGAACTTTCTTAGGCATTCTTTTAGAAGTTAAGTTATTCAGGGGTGTCACAATGGATCCATACCCTTGACAAATCTTCTGTAGTACTCAGTGAGGCCCAAGAAAGCTCTGACCTGAGTCTGGGTAGATGGAGCAACCCATTCCATGATGGTCTGGATTTTGCTCTGCAATGGTTGAACCTGGCTTCCACCTACAAGGTGGCCCAAGTACACAACCTGACTCTGCCCTATCTGGCACTTTGTAGCCTTGATAGTTGGGCCTGCTTTCTGCAGGGCCTCCAAAACATTTTGCAGGTGGACCAGGTGATCCTCCCAGGTGGAGCTAAAGACAACAATATCATCTAGATATGCTGCACTATAGTCTTCCAGGCCTGTTAGGACCTCATTCACCCACCTTTGAAAAGTGGCAGGTGCATTTTCCAAACCAAAGGGCATTACCACAAATTGATAGTGCGCACTAGGGGTGGAAAATGCTGTCTTGGCTTTTGCATCATCAGCTAGTCTGATCTGCCAGTAGCCAGCTGTAAGATCAAATGTGCTCAGAAATTTGGCTGAGGCAAACATATCTATCAGCTCATCTGCTCGTGGGATTGTATGGGCATCATTCCTAGTGACTGCATTGAGACCCCTGTAGTCAACACAAAACCCTAGCTCTCTCTTACCACCCTGTGTGTGAGGTTTTGGTAGCAAGGCCACTGGACTAGCCGATGGGCTATCTGAGGGTTCAATAACTCTCAAATCCAACATATTCTGGACTTCTGTCTTGATACAGTCCCTGGCATGATCAGGTTGCCTGTAAATCTTATTTTTAACAGGCAGACTGTCCCTAGTGTCAACTTCATGAGTGCACCAGGTAGTCTGACTTGGAGTTAGAGAAAACACATGTCTTAACTGATTGAGCACCTATCTGCAATTAGTTTGCTAATGATCAGTGAGGCTGCTTGCCAAGGCTACACCATCTACTGACCCATCATCAGGGTTCTGTGAGAGCAGGTCAGGGAGTTGATCACTCTCTTCCTCCTGTCCCTCACCAGTAGCCATAAGCAAGCCCTTGTCTGCCCAGTCAACATATGGTTCCAGTCTGTTGACATGAAGCACCCTATGGGGGCTCCTGGGAGTTCCAAGATCTACCAAATAAGTAACCTCTCCCTTCTGTTCAACAATAGTGTGGGGTCCACTCCACTTGTCTTGGAGAGCTGCTGGGGCCACAGGCTCCAACACCCACACTTTCTGTCCTGGCTGGTAAACAGTCATTACAGCCTTTTGGTCATGCCAGACTTTCTATAATTCCTGGCTAGCCTCAAGGTTTTTAGTTGCCTTTTTCATGTACTCAGCCATCCGGGAGCGGAGACCAAGTACATAGTCAATATTTGTCCTATTTAGGGGGTTAGAGAGGTAACTCCCATCCCTCCTTCACTAGACACAATGGTCCTCTACAGGATGCCCAAACAGAAGTTCAAAAGGGCTGTAGCCAACCCCCTCCCAGGAACCTCCCTGTATGCAAATAAAAGTCAGGGTAGTAGGATGTCCCATCTCCGCCTGAGCTTTTCTGGGAGACCCTTGAACATACCCTTTAAGGTTTTGTTGAACCGTCCATTGCATTGTGGGTGATAGGGTGTGATAGGGTGGGTGAATTTGTAGTTTACTCCACACTCCTTCCGCATTGCAGTCAAGTAGCTAGACAGAAAGTTTGCACCTCTGTCAGATACTACCTCCTTAGGGAAACACACTCTTGAGAACACTCCCAAGAGGGCACTTGCCACCACAGGTGCTGTAGTGGTCCTAAGGGGAATAGCTTCTGGGTACCTAGTGGCACTGTTAAAATCTAGATTGCGACGTAAACATTATCGGCGCCATCTTGTCCCTTTTCAGGCTCATATGTGCGCGTAAGTAGCAGCCATTTTGAATACCATGGCCTCTCTGCCCACTGCCGATAGCCAGCGCGTCTCTCTCCCTCTCCCTCTGACCTCGCAAGCATCCCCCGCGCACTGACAGCCCCCGCTCTCACATGCTTGGGCCATAAACCACTCCTTCAGCGCGGCCCTGCCTCGGAGCCACATCCTGTCCCGGCTAACACCTCCTTCATCACTTTCATGATCACACATCCTTTGATGAACCCCCTTCGTCTGTGCCCGATTGTCCGACCCGATCCCAGGCCACCACCTGGCCCTGCGGATGCAGTTTATTGCCGCCTACAGTAGGAAGATGCCCCTCTTGAAAGGATCTACGACTGATCAATGTCCCCACCCCATGAGATCCAATCAGCCGCGCACATTCCGGGAACCGGCGGAATGTCCAGCTGCGCGACAGTCATCACCTACTGAGATCGGGGTGGGACTTCTACTGTAAATGTGTGTGGGAACGGGCTTGAAGCGGGCATTCCGAGGATGTCTTTCCGTACTTCAAAGTATTTGCAAGAATGTGCCACATATAATAAACTGTAATAAAGACCATAAACCTGTGTATAAGAGGCCAGGCCTCAGAGATGCGGTTAGAGCACCTCGAGAAGATACCCTGTTGTCTGATTTGATGTGTTCTGCTCCGTCGGAATAAACTTCTGTTTCCTGCCTTCCAGTCTCCAGCGCCTGCCTCTTTGTTTGATAATTTCGAGTGGTATGAGAGGCGACTAACGCAGGGCAATACTTAAAGGTTATCGGTTCAAATCTGCCTACCTTTTACAATTGGCATCCCAAACGTGGGGCCTATCAGCGACACATGGATCCAGTGGGAGAGGTCCTGACGACAGAGTGAACTACTGCAACGATCGGGAGTGCACCTGCCCGATAGACCCTCGTCTGGCAGCCGATCATCCGTACTTCACCGGTTCCGAGCAGACCTCTCTCTCGAGTGATCTACAGTCCTGACTGGGAACCATCAGGAGTGCCGCGGCAATTACGGAGAATAGAGGACGATCAGGCGCTGGAAGACGAGAAACTGTCCATACAGTCCGGGTAAGGTCGTGTAACACGACAAATTTCGAAACGATTGTTTGATTGTTTGAAAATACTAGTATTGCTCATTGATTGTTTTTGAGATATTCTCTGCCTGCAAACGGGGAAGAATAGAAATATTCTCTCTTCCTTTGCTAAGTGAAGGATAGGTAACGCTGACTTTTGTCCCCCTTTGTAATCTGTCGTGCCTATTTTTCTCCCCACTGATTGATTGATTGTTCAAAGTTGGTTCTTTTGAGATATTCTCTGTTTGCAAATAATGTAGAATAGAAATATTCTGTCTAGTCTTTGCAAGTAGTGAAGGATAGGTTGTGCGGACCTTTGTCCCCCTTTGTAATCTGTCATGCCTATCTTCTCCCCACTGATTGTTAGTTGGTTCAGCCCGGACCGCTTATTAGAGATGAACCATCCAGCTCCACTGGAAGGCACCCCTAATAAGGACATGTTCACTAAATATGGATTACTCGCCGTAGCCTATAGCAAGCTATGGCACAAATATACAAGAAAGGATCAGGAAAGTCAGTGGCCACTAAAAGGACCCTTTGATGACGATAAAATAGACGTGCTGGAAACAGCCCTTCGTAACAATAAGACAACGCCCACTATGCTTGATAGTCTCGGCATGTGGCGCAAGGAAACAGAACAACGGAAAAAGAGAAACGAAGTTAGATTAGAGAAAGAGCTACGAAAAGCAGCTCACCTAGCTGCCAAAAAGTTAGAGGAAGAGATAAAGGGGAGAGAGGAAGCCAAACAGAAGCAAGAGTCTGAAACATCGGGCCAGTGTCCCGTTGGAACACCCTCTACGCTCTACCCTGAGTTACCCTCGAAACAACGAGCGAACGATGATTTATTACTGGGTCCCCCAATCATCTATATGCCCCCTCCATACGCCCCTTCCCAACCCTTAGTACAGCACCCGCAGCCCCCAAGCACAGGTGAAAATAGTGCCAGGGCCTCGGTCCTCACGGCCTCCACGCCGGCCGAGCGCCTTGTACTCAACGCAGCGCAAACAGTAACATTAGACAACCCTGAGATCCGAAAGAAAGATTCCACTAGAATGAACCGGTTGAGCAAGGATAAACGAGCAGGGATCGATAAGATAATAAGGACACTGGTGGAACGGAAGGAGAGCGAGGAATACGTAACGGATATGTACAATTCATATGCCGATAGCCACAGACGACACTTTGTTGTGCAATTTTGTTATCACACCCTCAATGCCTATGAGGACCGATACCAAGACAAAGGTCCTGAGAGCCTAACGACTCTGTATAGGAAAGTTGACATTGGGGATGAAGGCGAGTGTGACGTGACGGACCTCTTCACGCGTACGCTTGAAGTTTTCCGCCACCTCACTGAACAGAGGTTAGAAGCTAAAACTACGACTCCTGTAGCGACCGAACCTCGAACAGAAAAAACGAACAAAATGATGCCTATAAAGGAGGCCGCTCCCTACTGGGTTCCCCCATGAGGACAGGGAATGCATGATGACATTAACAACCAAGATACGAGAGGGAGGGTAGTTTATAACTGGGTCTACCAACCATGGGATCGACAAGACATCCTGACTTTCCGAAAATCCCTGCCTGATTTCCGAAAGAACCCCACTGTCTTTTATACTGAACTAGGCACAGCCTTGGGTTTGACAATTATGACCCTAGCGAATATCAATTTTTTCGGGCTATGTCTGCCAGCTGATGTGTGGAAGCAAATCCGGAAAGTCGACCACCTTGAGCTGTTCGGACATACCTGGTCACAACTCGATGGCATAGACAGACAATTAGAGCCTGGACAGAAAGCTTTAAAATCCATTTTAGACCTCCCAGACAAGATTGTCCAGAAATTGAAAACCCTGATCCCAGAAAAGAAGGTGGACTGGTCGATAGTAACGGCCTGCCGCCAGAAACCCCAGGAAGACGTATCAGAATACTTCTCCCGGTTCGAGACGGTGTTTTCCGATTACAGTGGCCAGGACATGACCACTGCAACCGGACATCATCTGTTTGTCCAGAATTATGTCAAAGGTCAGTCTCAGGAAGTCTCACAGAAACTACAGACTAGCGAGAGTAGTTGGGCGGCCTCCAAACCAGCGGCTATCCTTCAGATGGCCCAGTATTATGAGCATCAGAAGAACGAGAATGATAGGGCGACTGAGAAAAAGAAAAAGGACCTGAAAGAAAGGGTGATGATTGCACAGTTGCAGGGGGTGACTATAGGAAGAGAGCAGTACAAAGGAAATTACCAGTCGAATGCTCCTAGAAATCCACTCCCTAAAGACCGTACACCTGCACCCTACGCTGGATTTAAAGACAACGACGAGAACCAGTGTGCGTTTTGCAAAGCATTTGGGCATTGGAAGTCCCAGTGTCCGGTCCTGCTAGAAATGAACAAAAATAGGGACACAAGAAACGTAGCGGGTGGACCAAGAAATAGAGGACAGGGACGAGGGTACACGAACGACACCAACAATAACAGGCCAGGCAGACCAAACACGTTTGACCGTCCCCGACAGAACTAGTACCAACAGTCTGACTGCGACGACACCCACGACTTTGCATAGGACTGCCAAGGGCAAGGGAGGGATCCAGTCGAGCTCTATGTTGACCAGCAAGGTCATTTTGTCACCGCTAAGGTCCTGGGTACGAAATCTCCATTTTTGGTAGATACTGGCGCAACACGTAGTGCGTTATCAAACGACTGATTCCAAGGGCACCCTTGTCTGGATCACATGTAACATCAATAGGTTTTGATGGAACGCCCTCCACTAATCTCTTGTCCACACCGATCTCCTTTGACTTGGAAAATAACACCACTGACACAACGTTTTTGCTCTCATCCAACACCCCCGATGCCATTATGGGACTTGACTTATTGAAGCATTTCCGAGCTACTATTAGGTGTTCGCAAGACGGAGTTCAAGTCTTTTTGTACGACAACCCGATTCTGCTCAGACTTTGATCCACCCGACGCATGTTTTCCATCACTGATGCTGACTTGTCCCTGCTCGACACTCTACCTCTATATCTGTGGGCCAAAACTGACTCGGACGTAGGATGCATGATGATCGACCCAGTGCACATAACTGTTCGACAGGACGCAATACTCCCAAAACTTCCACAATATCGGATATCTCCCGAGGGCGAGAAGGCATTGGTAAAGATTATCCAGTCCCTGATAGATGCAGGAGTGGTAGAGGAAGTAGCCAGCAATGTTTGCAACAGCCCTATCCTACCCATTGTAAAGAAGCAGGGTAAGGGAGATGAGAAAACGTACCGCTTCATCATCGACCTACGAGAGGTCAACAAAGTAGTTGTACCTCAGTACCCCGTAGTCTCAGACATCACCACCATTCTGACTCTGATTCCTTCCACTGCCACCACCTTCACTGTAATCGACCTCAAGAACACATTCTTCTCTATCCCCATCCACCCAGACAGCCGATACCTCTTCGGCTTCACCTTAAAAGCCCGCTCATATAGATTTGGTAGAGCACCCCAAGGCTACACTGAAAGTCCCAGCATCTATAGCCAGGCCCCCAAGAGACAACTGGACGCAGTCCAGTTACCGGATGGAGTGGTGTTGATACAGTACGTCGATGATATCCTTTTGGCGGCCGACACCACTCCACTTGCAGTCACAGCCACCATCCAATTCCTGCACTTCCTCGCAGAAAATGGCCACAAGGTCTCCAAGAAGAAGTTGCAATTCTGCCAACCCCAATTCACTTACCTAGGCCACCTCATGTCCAAAGACGGGAGAAAACTTACACCCAATCGAATTCAAACCATTCTAGAAACCCTTGTCCCTAAGACCCAGAAACAAGTCCGCTCCCTGTTAGGCCTCACCTCCTTCTGCCGACAGTGGTTGCCAAATTTCAGCCTCATTGTGAAACCACTACTTTCCCTGCTGGCTAAAGGTGTCCCCTACCCGCTCCCTTGGACCCCTGAATGCCAATCCTCCTTCAAAGAACTATGAGATGCCCTTTGTTCTGCACCAGTCCTAGGAACCCCCGATTACACAAAGCCCTTCTCCTTCTACACTCACGAAAGGGAGGGTAGCGCTTTGTCTGTCCTGACTCAGTCCATTGGCCCCAAGCAATGCCCATGTGCCTACTTCTCTGCCACCCTTGACCCCGTAGCCAGAGCTTTGCCTGCCTACCTTCGAGCTGTAGCTGCCGCTGCTGTCTCTATCCGACAAAGTGAGGGGATCGTGCTCTCGAACTCCCTCACGGTGTTAGTGCCCCATGCGGTTGACACCCTCCTGAACCAGACTTAGACGCAACATCTGATTAGTGCACGACTGACTGGGTACGAACTGTCTCTGCTTGCACCCCACATCACACTGAAAAGATGCACCACACTGAATCCAGCCACTCTGTTGCCCCTACGTGAGAACGACCCCAATGTGTCCCCTATACATGACTTTGTGACCCTCACGGACGAACAGAGTAGGAGTAGGGTTGATCTCCGAGACACTGCCTTCCCAGACCCTGACGGAGAGCTATGGGTGGACGGCTCTTGCATCAAACTCCCCGACGGCACCACCTCAGCTGCTTATGCAGTTACCACAGCCCGAACTATAGTCGAGACAGCCCGCATCACACAACGATCTGCACAGGCAGCAGAACTGATTGCCCTCACACGAGCGTGTATCCTAGCAGCAGGGACGACAGCAAATATTTACACCGACAGCCAGTATGCCTTCGGGGTGGTTCATCATTTCGGGCTCTTGTGGAAGGAGCGGGGATTCTTGACCTCACACAGCACACCCATCCTGCACGGAGACCCAGTCTCCGCCCTGACTGAAGCGGTCCTCCTTCCCAAACAACTTGCTGTAATCAAATGCCAGGCACACAAAAAGGTGACGGACATCATTGGGCAGGGGAATGCACTGGCTGACATCACTGCCCGGACCACAGCCGAGAATTGGACCACGACACGCATGTTCGTGACCAGGTCACAAGCAGAAAAATGGACGGACACTAGGGAAACTATTAGGGACATCCAGATGGCCAGCTCACCACACGAATTGACTGAATGGGCACGGGTGGGACTGAAGGACGATGAAGGCTGCTGGTGGACAAAAGACACGAACAAATGGTTGCTACCCAATTCATACCTGATCTCCATACTGACCATGGCACACTCCCCTGCACACATAGGATCTGCCCCTATGGCCGAACTTGTCTCCAAAGTTTGGCACAATGACAAGATTACAGACTCAGCTAAACGTCTGGTCCAACAATGTCTGATATGCCTGCAACACAACCCTGGGAAAGGAACTGTAGTACCCCGGGGAGGATTTGGGGTCCCCAATCATCCACTTGAAGACCTACAGATGGACTACATCCAGCTAGAAAGATGCCAAGGTCTGGAGTATGTACTTGTTGTCGTGTGCGCATTTAGTAAGTGGGTGGAAGCCTATCCAACTCGCGACAACACTGCCATTGCCACTGCAAAGGTATTACTGAAAGAATTCTTCCCTCGCTACGGCCTTTGTCGAATTTTGTGGAGAGACAATGGCCCCCACTTCGTAGCCGAGGTTATCCAACTCATCTTGAAGGGGTTGGGTGTAAAACAGAAATTTAACGCAGTCTTCCACCCCCAATCTGCTGGACTGGTTGAGCGACATAATGCTACGCTGAAGCTCAAACTAGCTAAGATAGTGGCTACCACAGGACTGAAATGGCCAGACGCTCTCCCACTGGCATTGCTATCAATGCGTTCCACCCCCACCAAACACCATTTGACCCCTTACAAGGTCGTTTTCGGCCGACATATGAGCATTTGGTCTGCACCAAAACTGACATCCATTCACGACGTCCCGGACATCCTAATGTCTGACTATTTGTACAATCTGACTAAAACACTGTCTGTTATCCATCAACAGGTGCTGCAGGCCATCCCTGATGCTTCCAGGGGCCCTGGACACAACATCCAACCCAGAGATTTCGTACTGATACGAAATTTCCAGCGTGCAAAGAGTCTGGAACCCCTGTGGACGGGCCCCTGGCAAGTCTTGATCACCACCTGAAGAGCTCTTCGAGTGGAAGGGAAGTGAAACTGGCTGCTTGCACACCATTGTAAGAAAATCTCCTCAACCCTGACGACGACCGAAGACGTTGCCACCCAAGAAGAGCTCCTGAACAAAGACCGACCATCTCTGAGCTGTTACCCTGATACAGGGACACTTGAAGTGGCAGAATTCCCCGATCCCACTGTGCCCTCCAGAGAAGGGTATAACCTGCGACGAAAGGAGGGAGCTTCGGCTAAGCAGACCACTGACTAAGTTACAATCCTCAGAGCGGTAGCCTAAGGCTGTCAGGAGAGAAGCTAAACGAAGTTTTGTGGTTCTGCCCGCTACCGAGCCCCTTGAAGATGATGGAAGCGCCCAATACGAAGATGATGGAAGCACCCGACACGAAGATGATGGAAGCAATCGGACATCCGAAGACCCACTACAGAAACCCAAAGACTGACAAAATACACAGCTCAAAGACTATTGCCCTCTTTATCGCCCTTCGCTTTTGCCTCCTCCTCATGACCACCCTCTGGATCGTGGAAGAGAGCGCACCAGCTCATAAGGCATTTCTAACTACTGCGCAGCCTACCACCATGAAAGAACACTACCTGTTCTCTCTTTCACTCCAACTCCGAGAAAGACGTAAGAGTTCTGGAACAACTCCTTCGTGCAGTTGCTCCACCAACACAACCTTGCCGTCAATGCCACAAATTGCTGCATTTGTGGGTTGTTTCCACATGCCACTGGACATTCCATCCCCTTCATCCCTTCACCTTTCTCCGTTCATGGTTCCTGCCTTGCTTGGCTGATACTCTTCAAAGAGAGTTACAGGGATAATGCCACTTCCAGCAAAACTGTGTCACACTTTTATCATGGGGTCTGGCTGAACAAAACAGGAAGAACCGCTGCTCCCTTTTGCCCTGTGACATCCAACGCTTCTTTTCATATGGACATCCCTGCCAAAGAACGGATTGAAATGCAGGTGTTCAACAATCCAGCCAGACCCACCTTCTCCTATCTACGAGCAGCTGCCACCCTGACTGTGGCCCTGTCTGTTGTCAACGTCTTGGGCCTTGTATGCATCGAAGGCCTCAGGGCACAGTTTTTATTTATTTATTTATTTATAGTGTTTTATATAGCGCGGACAAGACCCGTGGGTATCAGAGCGCTTTACATATGAGATTACAGATTGACATTATATAAGCAATTATAACAGCAAACATATATGGAGGTAGAAGGCGATATACTATCTAGGATGGTTACAAACTGACATATGAAGTTAATAACTTGACATTATAGTAGCAATTAAAACAACAAAAACAAATATGGAATGTAGGAGGCAATATGCTATCTAGGGTGATTGAGTAAATATATTCTTAACGCCTGATCACTTAGCGATAAGTGGTGCATATGGTTTAGGTTGTGCCATAGTCGTACAGTCAAGTTCGATGAGGTAGGATTGTAAATTATTATCAGAGCAGTGTCAGAGTAATTACCAAAGGGTAAAATGGGTATAGCTAGTTGTAACGATCATAGATATTCACAAGACAAGGTAGGGGTAGTAACTTTGGTGTGATACATAGTGCAGATAACACCTAAATATGAGGTAGCGATAGGGTGTACAGCCGAAGCTTGAGTTATAGTCATAGTCATAACTAGAGTGTTTAGACATTTGTCTTATTGGTCTTCCAATTGTTTATGATGGCCCCCGTCATCTTTGGCATAAAAAAAAAGTTTGCGCCACTGGTCTGTGGTCATCTCTATGTAGGGTATTTACTCATCATATGGCTTTTCAGTTCCCTTTTAAATGCTGCAATATTTTGAATCTTCCTGATATAGGGTGGGAGTGAATTCCAGACTCTGGGGGCGGCTCCCGAAAAAGCTCGGTCATAGGTCTTTTTTTTCCGGAAGAAGGCCGGCCGTAGGAGCAACTCTTTAGCGCTTCTCGTTGATCTGTTACCTCCCGATAGCTTGATTTTCTTGGCTAGATATCTTGGCGTGTTGTAGTGGACCGCTTTGTGTGTAATACAGGCCATCTTCATTTTAATTCTAGCATCATAGGGTAACCAGTTTAGTGCCTTCAGGTGGGGAGATATGTGATCAAATTTCCTCGTTCCCGTGATAAGTCTTGCCGCTGCATTGAGACAGGCTTTTAGCGGGGCAGTGGATGTTTTTGGTAGGCCAGCTAACGTAGTGCAGCCATATTCGATCCTTGAGATAACTAGCGATTGGATCGCAAGTTTTAGATCTGCTTCTGAGATAAAGGGTTTCAGTTTCCTTAGATAGTTCAAATGGAAACGGGCGCTCTTAGCCATTGCATTGATGTGTTCTTTCATGTCTAGGTTCTCGTCTAGTGTAATTCCTAGAGATTTGGCTGAATTAACAAGTGTCGGAGCGCAGTTAAGCGCAGTTATCATTTTAGCCCATTCCTTTACCTCTGGTTGACTTCTTGTCGGTGAGATTAACAGGAATTCTGTTTTGTTGGCGTTAAGTTTCAAATGGTTGGCTGTTAGCCAATGCAACGCTTTCTTTAGAGTTTCATTCATAAAGTCAATGTCAGGCAATCTTCATGTATATTTGTGTGTCGTCTGCGTACATGTGGTAGGAGATCTGTGTATTCCGAAGGATCTCTGTGAGAGGTTCTACATATAAGTTGAAGAGATCTGGGGATAGCGTTGAACCTTGAGGGACCCCTATTGTGTTAGGGCAAGGGGAGGAGATTGCTTGGTCGACCAGGAATAGCTGAGTCCTGTTCTGCAGGAAGGAGTTAAACCACTTCCAAACATTTCCAGTTGGTGGGCCACAGTGCTTGCCACATCACTAGAACCTTGGACTCAGCTGATCCACCTTCTTTTGTCTCCTCTCCAAACATGTACTTTGTTTGTGGTACGAAAGCCTACACATGGCTCCCCAAGGGCTGGGGAGGTACCTCTTACATTGCCTTCATCCTTCCTCCGACCTATGTGGCTCCAGCAAACCATCACCGACAAAAGCGAGCAAGAGACATTGAGCAAGCCGACTCCACCAGAGCACAGTTCCTGGACGCAATGAAGGGACTTGTTCCACTCTGGGGTCCGATGGCGAACAGCCGTGCCATCCGACATTTGACCCAGGCAGTTTAAACGACAATGAACATTACAGCTGGCATCCTCACGAACAATACAGCCGAGCTTCAGGCGGTTCGCCTGGTGGCCCTTCAGAACCGCCTTGTTCTAGATGTGGTTCTAGCAGATCGTGGAGGAGCATGCTGTATCATTGGGTCCAGCTGATGCACCTACATACCGGACAATTCACCCTCAGTCTACAAAGCCATTGAACACCGCCACAGACTTTCCTCTGAAGTTCATCAGGACCTAGAAGAATGGTCGCTTGGGAGTTGGTTCTGGAGTGCTGTAAAGGACTGGGGGTGGAGGTTGTTTATGATCGTATTGATGCCGATTGTCGTAATATGTGGATTCTGCCTGGGTGTTCAATGCTTGCCACCCCTGTGCTCACTTTTTGCTAACTGTATCTGCCCTAAGACTCTGGACTTCGAAGCTGAGTGCATGAAAGCTTTGTATGAAGTAGAAATCCGTAATATGATGGGGATAGACATAGATTGACAAGCTGGCTAGATATGTTGAAAAGGGAGGACTGTTAAAATCTAGATTGCAAAGTAAACATTATCGCACCATCGTGTCCCTTTTCAGGCTCATATGTGCGCATAAGTAGCAGCCATTTTGAATGCCATGGCCTCTCTGCCCACTGCCGATAGCCAGCGCGTCTCTCTCCCTCTCCCTCTGACCTCGCAAGCATCCCCCGCGCTCTGACAGCCCCCGCTCTCACATGCTTGGGCCATAAACCACTCCTTCAGCGTGGCCCTGCCTCGGAGCCACATCCCGTACCCGGCTAACACCTCCCTCCATCCCTTTCATGATCAAACATCCTTTGATGAACCCCCTTCCTCTGTGCCCAATTGTTCCACCCGATCCCAGGCTACCATCTGGCCCTGCGGATGCAGTTTATTGCCCCCTACAGTAGGGAGCTGCCCCTCTTCAAAGGATCTACGACTGATCAAAGCCCCCACCCCATGAGATCCCATCAGCCGCACACATTCCGGGAACCGGCGGAATGTCCAGCTGCGCAACAGTCATCACCTACTGAGATCGGGGTGGGGACTTCTACTGTAAATGTGTGTGGGAACGGGCTTGAAGCGGGGATTCCGAGGATGTCTTTCCGTACTTCAAAGTATTTGCAAGAATGTGCCACATGTAACAAACTGTAATAAAGACCATAAACCTGTGTATAAGAGGCCAGGCCTCAGAGATGCGGTTAGAGCACCTCGAGAAGATACCTTGTGGTCTGATTTGATGTGTTCTGCTCCCTCGGAATAAACTTCTGTTTCCTGCCTTCCAGTCTCCAGCGCCTGCCTCTTTGTTTGATAATTTCGAGTGGTATGAGAGGCGACTAACGCCGGGCAATACTTAAAGGTTATCAGTTCAAATCTGCCTACATTTTACAATATCGTCCATCACAACTAGGATAAACCAGTTCCCATATGCTGTTTGGGGATCCATTGGTCCAACAATGTCAATCCCCACTTTCTCAAAGGGAACCCCCACCACAGGTAGTGGTATCAGGGGACCCTTTGTGGTGCCACCTGCCTTACCACTGGCTTGACAGGTGACACAGGAGCGACAAAACTCCTTTGTGTATTCAGACATGTGGGGCCAGTGAAAGTGAGGGACAATTCTGTCCCAAATCTTGTTCTGGCCCAGGTGTCCTGCTAGAGGAATATGATGGGCTAGTGTCAGTAGGAAGCCCCTGCATTTCAAAGATATAACTAGTCTCCTGGCTGCACCAGGTTTGAGGTCTCTACCCAATAAATCTTATGGGTGCCACTAGCATTCTCAGCAGCCTCAGCAGCTGCCTGCTGTCTGAGGGGTTCAAGAGAAGGGCAGCTCAGCTGCTCCTGACTCAGATCTGCCCCATGAAGGGCCCCCTGTCCCCAAGAACTCAACCTGATCAGGCTCAAGCTCCTCTGGGAGAGTTCCTTCTTCAAGAGCACAATCATCTCCCTCAAGAGAATGATCCTCACTCACTGAGTCAGGGGGGGAGACCACTGCCTTTACCCTACTGCTCCTTTTCTTGGAAGGCTCCTGGTCCATTATTCCAGAATCCAGGGCCTGTTCAGTGTTACACTTTTTGACCTGTGACCTAGTCACAGCAAACACATGTGCGGAGATCCCTAACATTTCTGCATGGGTCCTTAACTCCACTTCAGACCAGGCTGACGTCTCTAAATCATTTCCAAGCAAGCATTCAACAGGGAGGTCTGTACTTACCACAACTTCTTAAGGCCAGTTACCCCTCCCCAGGAGAAATTAACAACTGCCAGGGCATGGTTGGTCCTGACATTGCTAGCTTTGGTCACTTGGTAGAGTTCACCAAGTATGATCTGTCCAGGGTCCACAAGGTCTTGTGTCACCATTGTGACACTTGCCCCAGTGTCCCTGTAGGCCATAGCCTCTTTTTTCCATGTATCAAAGACTGTTGTCTGTATTTGCACAAGTTACTGGGAATCACAAATGAGGACATATCCATGCCTCCAGCACAGACTAGCACAGCCTGATTTGGAACTCTGACTAGACCAGAGTCCATCGCAGTACCCAGGGTTAACCCTACCACACCCTTCTGCTGAGTACCACCACTTGAAGCTGAACTAGGGGGAACAGTTGCCTTATGGGCAACGGTGGCTGGAGTTGTATCTTTCTTAGTGCAATCACTAGTCCAATGGCTGTTCTGCTTATAGACTTTACACCATGGTTTATTTTGGCCTTTTGTTTTGGAAGATTGAGAATCCCACCATTAGAAGATTTGTGGGGGCCTTGTGAACACTTCTTGTCTTTATCCTTCTCCCCACACGTATTAGGATCTTGTTTATTCTAGTCACCACCTTGGTTCTGTACCTTCTGCTTCACCCTGGTTCTGACCCATTTGTCTGCCTTCTTTCCCAATTCTTGGGGAGAGGTCAGATCAGAGTCTACCAGGTGCTGATGCAACAGCTGTTTCTGACAGTTACTAAGGATCTGCTCCCTCAAAATCAAGTTGTTTAATCCTGTATAATCACATACTTTACTGCCCAGTAACCAGCCCTCCAGAACCTTGGTAGTACAACCAACAAAGTCAACCCAGTCCAGAGTCTGTGTTTTTTGGGTATCTCTGAACTGTAATCCATACTGCTCAGTGGTTAGGCCGAACCCATCTATTAGAGCACTCTTCAGGGCTTTGAAATCATCAGCATCCTCTTCTTTGACAGTGAGGAGCTTGTCTCTACCTTTGTCTGCAAAGGAGAGCCACAAGATTGCTGCCCGCTGCTCCTGGGGGACCTTTTGTACTTTGCAGGGCCCTTTCCAGTGCAGTTATCCATTGTTGGATGTCATCCCGACTCTGGTATAGAAGGGACAATCTTGTTTAAATTTCTATGTTCATAAGTCCTTTCCCAACCACTAGGGAAGCAGCTGCCACCATAGGACTCTAGTCCCATCTTTTTTCTTCCTCTTTAAAGCTCTAGGGACTCCCTTTCTAAGGCTACTCTTTGTCTCCTTATCCTCAGCTGAGCTTCTTCAAGTCTCATCTGATGTTCTTTCTTCTCCTGGGAGGTGTCCCTCCTATGAAAAGAGACAGAAGTCCCTACAAATGTATCAGAATGGTTAGACTCCACTGAAGGAGATCTTGGCCTTATGGGCACACCTCCAACTCTTCCTGGGGGGGCACAGAAAGGACCCAATGGGTCTCCATCTCCATCTCCATTAGGAGCTGCTCCATCCAGGCCAAGGTCATTGTCACCTGCCTGGTCAGCATCAGAGTCTGATTCCTGTGGGATAGGACCACTGGGATCTTACTCATCTGCTGCTCTCACCCCACTGCCTACCCTCTCAGGCTCTGAAGCCTTACTAAGGTCGACTAACAGGAATACCTCTCTGATTCGTTCGGTGGTGACACCTTTGCCAGTCTTCAGTTTTCTCATTGTACACAGAGCCCTTTACTCAGAGAAAGGGAATGTGTCATACTTAGATGTCTGTAATTTACTGACATCTGGCAAGGACACACTAGGTCCAAGCACTGAAGACATAACTCGTGAGGTGTGGTGTATGCATTACCTACTCTAGTTGTTTACCTACTAAACTCTCTTGAGTTGTAGAAAGGGTGTGCTAAGCCCTTGACACAAAACTCTAGGTTCAGTAGAACTTACTGTATTTAGGCTTGTATTATATGTACCTCTGGTACCTTTAGTGGTTTTCAATTGATCAAACACTTGAGATTATCTGGTAAAACAATGGCAAGCTGGAATCCCACACGCTGTACACCAATGTGAGAAGTTGTCCTGGCATATGCTCTCCACTTTTCTAGTGGGCACGTTGCACCAGTTCAAACGACCCGTATTGATGGTAGGTTTAAAGAAAACCTATATAGAAAGCTATCCTAGTGGTAGCTGTGGAGAGCATCCTTCAGGCAAAGTCTTGAAGGAATGTAAAGCAGCTTATTTTACCAGTCTATAATCTCTTGAAAGACCAAATGAAAGGAGAACCACACCAGGTATATATATATATAAAATATATGTATTTATTCTAAACACATCCCTCTAGTCTTTTTATGAGGCTAGAGGCAAAAGTACATAAGGAAAACTTAATAGCACACAGTAAATAAGCACGATATTCATTAAGCCCTAGGGGAGTTCCAAACCATATATTTAGAAAGGGGTATAAGTACCACAACTTACATAGAGCACAGGCCTAGAACCTGTAGAACCGCTGGGACCACCAGGAGCCACCCAAGGTAGTGACACAGGGGACCCACGGGGGACGCGTGCGTTGTCTAAACACAGCCGTGAATCACCATTAACTTTTACTGGGAATGTTGCGGTTGGAAATTACAGATAAAGGACACTTAGAAGAGGACTTGGAGCAAACCCCTTGTCATATAGATATATATAGCCTGTATGCTGTGTTAAGTTATCATGAGCTTTTTAGGAGTTTAAATGCCATTTTACCTTTCTGCTGCTTTTGCACACAACACATAGCTGTTGCTTTAGCTTTGAGCCTAGTAGAATGTTTTTGATTCATGCGAGAATAATATGTTGTTACTCTTATATCAGCCTTGCTTGGCGAGCTGTGTCTGTACAGTGAGTGCAGAAACCTTCAAGGATATCTCAACACAGTGGTTGTTGTGAGCATTGATCTTCGCACGTTCCTAGACATAACATACATGCAGCTGCAGCCAAGTACTGGCTTTAGGCGTATTTTATATTACTTTGCACAAGAGCATACAAACACACTTGATGGTGCTTTGCATGCAGAGACCTGGTGGAAGACGATGTGATCCCTTACCACTAGGATCTTGAGGTATGGGGTCGTCCTGCTAAAACCCAAAGATACCTTCTTAGATATAATATAATATACTAGCAACCCTTTAATAAACTTTGAATAGTATTCAGCCAAACCTAATAAGTAACTAATTTGATCTTTGTTCACAGGTGTTGGGGCATTCTTTATGCTGTCAACCAGCTCACACTGGGGCTTAATCCCTTCTCAAGAAATCACATGCCAAGCTTGTATTTCTCCTTCTTCATAGTCACTCCATTCTGGGAAAATAACCCCAGCACCAAACCTGGAGTTTCATCATGTTCCTTACCACAATCCAAAATGTAATCTTGGAAAAACATTGTGCAAGGCAGATCCTCTAGCTTTAGTTTTAGAACCTCTCAAAGCATGCAGCTGTGGATGGCAAGATAAATGGCATGCTCATATATCTTTATGCTCCCAGAGGTGTCACAAAGAATTTAACATTTATGGACCCCTCATGGAATGGTACATAATGATAGGTCAATGATAGGTCCTTCATACTAACTATATATGCCCCTGCCAGCAAGGTGAGTGTATCAGAAAAATGAGCTGGTTTGACAATCTTCTCAGATACACTTATATAAATCACCTTGAAAACATTCAATTATCTCCTCAAAAACTTTCAAACGTAATAGCCTATCCAACTCAGCCTTATGCTGTTAAATCATCAAACTAGGAAATGTAAGCACTTTATGGACACATGGTTTTCCATTGTTTTCTGAGGACAATCTTGTGCTCAAAACAAAGTGTTCCCCCTCTCAGCAAAATACTTCTTCCCTGTGGTTGCCCTGTCTTTATAAGAAATCATCATGACAACAAGCGCAACACATCAATGTTTGCATCACCAAAGCTGGCTAAATTCTATTGCCAATCATGATGCATGATTCAGCTAGGGTAAGAAATGTTTTTCCCCAGAATCAATCTCACACTCAGGCATTTTCAAACCTCCAGTATCCTCCATATATATGTCATCCATTACATTTACATATTTGTTCCTTTTTTCTTCCACCACCACATCCACCATTTTTATTTATTTTTATTTTATTATAAAAGTTTTATATAACGCTAGCTTAACCCGTAGGTATCAGAGCGCTTTACATATGCACAGTAAAACAGCAGTAGGACATTACATTACATAGTAGGCCAGCAGTAAGGAAGCAAACCAAAAGAAAAAAATACAGCATAGGAAATAAATATGTAGTGCAGCGGAGGGGGAGAGAGCAATGAAAAGAAAAAGGTGAGAAAGACATAGTCCGGTCACCCACAATCCTTGAATGACCGGGGAGAGAGGAGACAACTCGGATATAGTACTCTAGGTAAGTTGACGTTGGTCATGATAGCGTTGCGAGGCCTTGCGTTGCGAGGCCTTCGGGTGGTTATGCGCTATATAAATGGAATTTTCAATTCAATTCAATTCAATTCAATGATAGTATTTGTTTAGGAGATGGACTTTCAGGTCCCTTTTGAGACTGGAGAAGGAGGTGTTGCATCTGAGGACTCCAGGGAGAGCGTTCCATATCCTAGGAGCGTTGCCTGAAAATGATCGGTATTGGGTGGTTTTCTTTTTCATTTTCGGAGGAAGAAGTAGGAGTGAGTTGGAGTTCTCAGCATTCTGGATTGCCCTGCTCTGATCAGTTTGTTATTTAGGTAGTTGGGGGCAGGAGATTTACACACTTGAGCATAGACCACTCTTATGACAAAAATAATTCTTTGCATAGCAGGTCGAACTGCTAGATGAATGAGCAGAACTACCACATGTAAAGTATTTTTCTTTAAGGTCTATGAACTCTGTGGAAAATTTACTTTTAGCACAGCAGCGGCTGTAATACAGGAATGCCAACGGACGCAACGGGGCACTTTGGTATTACAGAAGGGTCCGCAGATGCTTGTGCATCCCCTTCTGTAATACTGATTGCATTGGTGCACCTAAAGCATCAGCAGTATTATCAGAGGGCATTCCCACAATTGCATGGGGGTGTGACCCCATACAATGATGGAATGCTTTTGCCTCTGCATCCATGCTGTACTATAGACTTGGGCGCAAAGGTATTGAAACAGTTAGGGTATGCCACTTGATGGCAGCTCTCTGGAGAGGGAAAAGGGAGTCCAATGGACACCCCAGATATCCCTTTGTAGGCAGGTGCAGTCACTCACTGCACCTGCCGCCAAGGGAATCCCAAATCTCCCTTCAAAGTGCAGGAGGTTTACCACCACAATAAAACACGAAGACGCTTCACAGCAGCTGCTCCATTTTTATTTATTTATTTATTGACATTTGTAGAGCGCGGCGAATACCCGTGGGCGTCTCGGCGCTAACCCTGAATACGCTGAATACGCTGCCTACACGCTAATACGCTGAATACGCTGAATACACCTGAATACGCTGCCCTAGGGTCATCCAGAGTTCGCATCTGCCTGGAGAGCAGCACATTCTTTGTAATGTGGCCCATTTTCCTGGTTATCACCCAGCACTAACCAGGAAAATGCAACGAATATGTAAAAAGGCACTCTGAGCTATTCTTTAAGTATTAACTACAGAGTCAGTGTTGGCATCATCGTCAGAAACAATATGTATGCTGCTTTGCATACTACAGTGAGTGGCAGGTTGAGTTGTTGGCCCCTCATCTCCATCACCCAATTGAGTGTATTTTCCCTGCTCTCAACAATTCTGACAGCTTTTTTATGAGAAGAATTCTTTGATAAATGTTTTTCTTGTATTCCGTTGCTGATGGTACATCTTTCTTTCGCACCTTTGACTCCAGTAAAAACGTATACTGCTATAACACCACATTTATGCAAGGTCATAAGTAAGCTCAAGCATTTTTATACAAATTTCGTAGACATCTGCTGGTTCACCATCAGCATTATCAATAGTTTATTTCATCTATACTCTCATAAATCCTGTGACTCTCAACACCTAAGTTGTACAATAATATCCGTGACTGTAGACACGTTTCACCACCTTCATCCACCAGGTACGAGTCAAATCGATTTTTCTAATGTTTCCCAGTCTTTTTAGACAAGAATGCAGATGGTTGAGACATATTACTGACTGACTGACACAGTGCCCCACTTGTGGAGCTAAGAAAACAGATGACAACAATTCCTGCTTATAATGTCTCTATTATAATAAGTCGTATGAAGAACAAACCTAAGAGCAGTGCAGCCGTTACAATGCCTCAGTACTTAGTGCAGGTAAGCACTATGAGCATGCCCAATCCAATATGGCCCTTACGTTGGTGTGCTAGAGTGATAACAGGTAGCATGTCAGCACACCTGCTAGCATGCACAATCCAATACAACTGCCACCTTGCATCCCAACTTCGTGACATAAAGCACGTATAGCGTGTTGGTGTGCAGTTCGATCACAGCCTTCATGACAACACTTGACGATTGGCAATATCCTCCTCATTATCAACTGACATTGGTGCAGCATCCAAATGTATATGAATAGCTTGCACAGGCTCCGAGGTGAGGAAAAGTAAGATAGAGCCAACATCCACATATATATATATAGCCATTGTCTGATTATTTAAAGGAAGCATATGGACACTAAACAATATCCAATGTTACAGAAAGAGCACCCCGTTGAAATATAAGGCAACACAGGACACACTGTTCAAAGGTCTGTTGGCATGGAAAGGTTGGGGTCTCCTTAGTGGGGATGAATATTAATTAATCAAAAAGGAACATCCCCTGGTACCTTATATTTATTTCATACCCAAGGTCCATAAGAACTTAACTGCGCCACCAGGTAGACCGATTATTGCAGCGTGTGAAGGACCTTTGGAAAATCTTTCAAAATACATTGATTACCTTTTCCAGACACACATGAAGAAATTGGAGTCCTATGTCCAAGACACTAGTGACATTATTGGTAAAATTAGGAATATTATGTGGAGTTCTGATTTGTTGCTGGTGACATTGGATGTGAGTTCCATTTTTACTTGTATAAAGCATAGGGATGGCCTACGGCTTGTGAATATTTTCTAAGTACGAGACCAAGGGAATTTGCACATTACACGAAAATGTTGTCCTTTTGCTTAGACAAATAACTTTTTCCTTTTTAATGGGCAATTTTACCAACAGGTACAGGGTTATTTTGGCTTTTCTATTTCTCGGGACCATCTCTCTATTTCTTCTGGGGATACTACAGTAGCACTTCTTGTACCTGAGGGTGTTTCCATCCGTACCTCTCTAGAGCTTCCAGGAGTGTTTTTACAGATCGAGTCACCCACTGGTTCCCTTATAGGTAAATCCATCAGGGAAATCACTGACAAGCATTCACTTGCTTCATTATACACTATCAAGGGTTCTTTTCTAGATTGCACTACAGGTGTAGTCATAACGGGAGGTTTAGGACGGGACTGTTTTTCTCCATATGATGGTACAACAGGATCTATGGTTACCGGAATGGTCAAGGCTTCAGGACTCATATTCAACTGTGAAATTTTCTGCATTAATTCACTTCTCTGTTTATTTATGGCTTCTTGTTCCCTCTCCTGTAGCACTTTTTCTAATAAAGTTTAATGCACTACTTGTGGAACCAAAGGTGGTTTTAAGAACAGGGCGCTAGGGTTAACTCTATTTGCTTCTTCATGGTAATGTGGCTGACTTTTCATTAACAGATCCTTCAAGTAGTTATCAACTGATTCACCACTAGTCATTAAATTTCTTGTTTTCTCTGTGCACTTGCTTCCTCACGGTTCCTCTAAAGTCAGAACAGGATATAATCCTTTTTACTAACAAAGACTGTCTCCATTTCTTCATTTGTTTATCTCTTGTCTCTTTTGGAAATCTGGGATAAAAGTTACTCCAATTTCTTTCGCTTCTGGGTCTATCTCGCTCAAAGGTCTCTGTTTCCCATTCTTCTAATGCTTCGTACTGAGTTAATCTAGGTCTGGGATCTAATTCATTCATGCGTGTTCTCAAATTGTACAAAATTCTCCCATTAAAAGTACCATGTTCTGGAAATGCCAAAACACCATCATCTTTTGTGTACTTTGTCCAGTTCTCTAACCACACACAGGTGTGGTAGCCCCTTTCTACCATCATGTATCATGCGGGCGTATTTGGTGGAGGAATATTAATTCCTTCTCTAGTTTTAATCGGTCTTTCCTTCTTAAAGAAATTAGAAATTTTTAATTTTCTTAAATAGCGTCATTTTTCTCTCTCCTCCGTACATGATATGAGGTCTTCCTCTTATGTATTGTTCTTGCGCAAAACCTAAGTACCTCCTGCCGGGGCTATTTCCTACTAGCAGCCCGTCCCGACCTTGTCCGGGAGCATTTAGGCTTCCCCTACCACCGCCTGCTCCGACATTGCCCAGCAGCCCGTGCCCCCGCCCGTCCCGCCACCAGCCCGTCCCCCCGCCCGCCCAGTCCCCCACCTGCCTCGACCCCGATCATTGTTTTAGTAATTTTCCGTCCCCTGCCTGGCTCGACACCCGCCTGCCCCGACATTGTCCCCGGAGCATTACCTGAGCTGCAGGTCCTCAATTCACCGCTCCAATTTCACGTCCCCTGCCTGGCCCGACACCCGCCTGCCCCGAAATTGTCCCCGGAGCCTTACCTGAGCCGCAGGTCCTCATTTCACTGCTTCTCGCGCCTCAGCCGACGGTCCTCATTTCTCCGCTCCGCCGCTCTGCTCCTTACCGCCTGTCCGCCGCCGTTCCTCCCCTGTGCCATGTCCGCCTCTCCGCTGCTCCCACCGCCGCTGGCCTCACGTCACCACTCCTCCCCGCGCCATATCCACCGCTCCTTGGATGCCTCTCCTCCCCGTGCTAACGTGAGCACGCACGCTACTTTGGGGGGGACTACTTTATTTTTAAATATAAATATTGTAAATAACGTTTGTCATTTATATAGCCTATAACCATCTACACACCCTGACGATTTCAACGGTGTATCGGGTGTGTAGATTGGCGCTGTGGTTCCCGAGTTTACCCGCCGCAAAGCCTGAAAGTTCTTACTTTATTATAGTAGTATAGATAACTGTTGGATCTAAATGCCACATATAATGTGCATAGTTAAATTTAGTATGCAGCTACACTCAATTGTTTACTAAATGCTTCACCAATACCAGCTCGTTTCTTATTTTCGAGAACCAATCAGTGTTTAGAATTCAAATAAATTTTGACCAATAATTGCGGTTCTCATGCTCCTGTACTCACCCGTCTTTTACAATTACCTCAGGTACACACCTGCTGTCTCAACCAATACCAGCGCGGCTCTGGGTGACGTCAGCGCAGCTCCGCAACTGACTCCCTCCTATGCAAGGTAATACGTAGACTTATTTCTTTTCACTTTTAAATGCAATATTCATTAATTATCAATGTAAAACATTCACCACTGTTCCTAAGTGACTAAATTCAAAGAAAATAATAATTTCTCTCACTGCAAGTAAATCCTTTCCGCTTACTCTTCATACACTGCAAGTAAATCTCTTCTGCCTACTCTTCATACAAGCATTAGAGAACCAGTTACTCCCTCAGGCTTACCCTTTATAGGTGATATAAGGCCAAAGTTGCACCAGCGAACTTCTTTGCTATCATTTATTCACATAGTTATACAGAAAATCCCTAATCAGTGCTTCCACTATTACCTAACCATGCACATACTTCCTTAGGCAAGTGACCTCACTGCAAAGTGGCTTCCATTTACCACCTGCTATTTTTCCCCCGGGGATTCCAAACAAACACAGAACAATATAAACGGGTTTTGGTTAATACATAAAATCAAATACAATCAATTGATCAATACACAACTAACTACCTATCTTAACTAAACCCTAACCATCTATCTGCTACCAAAAGAATACTGATAGAGCCAAGGCTCACATCCTCAGAATTTTACCATACTCAGCTGGGCCCATAAAACATACACACCTACGCTAAATCAGGATTTTTAATTAACCAGTTAGGGCCTATACCATTGACTCACCAATCCTAGTCACCGGTACCTAGAGTCCTAAGGGATCAAGGGAGTTAGCATAATAGGCAGTAAATAAACATTTGCACTCATTAAAATAACCACAGACTCGGGAAAGATTTAATCACTTTATCTAAGAAAATTCTTAAATGTCAGAGTACATACTAAATTAGTCAAAGTTTGTTCAATTAAGAAGAATATAATCAAAGCAAGATGATGCAAACAAATTATGAGACTTTCTTTAAGCATTGAAACATAAGAAGGGTAAGAAAAGGTAAACAGTACAATGACATACCCACATGAATTTTATATTTACCTAGAATGGTGTGAAGACCAACCCTGGCCACAGGCTGAGATAGAGAACAGGACTGCTAGTAGTTCAGATGCCAGTACGACAGCAGAGGTGTAGATCAGGACCCGTGATGACCAAATTAGGATGGATTTAGGTTGGAACCAGGTACCCTCAGCTAAGTGCAAGGCCAGCATTACACCCCTCACTGCGGCTAACAGTTGGACCCCGATTGGGTTAGCGAATCTTCTCCCTCAGAAACCACAATTGAGTTATCGATTCTTCTGACAGAGTGCTTCGCCAGTACCTATGCTCTCGAATCTTCTGACAGAGGGCTCCGCCTGCACCTCTGCTCTTGATCGCCTATTGAGTGCGTTGGGTCAGTGACAGGTCAGCTATTCTGACAAGTCGGACAATCTAACTAGCTAAGCCTTCCTTAGTTATACCATTTTCCAGGGCAGTGTACCACCCACCAATGTTGAAAATGTGTGGATTACCTCAATTTGATTGGTCAAAGGACGAGGAGAGGTCATCACACCATACCAGTTCTGAGGTCACTTGATTCAATAATGCAAATTATCTTCCCACCCATAACTTTAATTTTCCCATGCATTTTATTCCACCCAACAATGAATGTTCTGATAGTAAATACAATGTTAAACAAATTATCAACATTTCTTCCTCTAGTGAGGTCAGGGGGTGAGTTTCCCATGCGCATCTTCAGGCAAGACTTGTTGGCTTGAATTTAATGCCATGGCTTGTGGACACTTAAAAATGCAGTTCATGCACAGTCATGGGACCCAAGATGGAGCAACATTGTATTTGATTGGTCCAAATACGAGCTAATAGCAAAGTCAAAGTAGTACAGTTTTAGAACAAAGAATAAATTCATGCACTGTATACCACTTATCCCTACTCTATTCCCATTACTTTATTTTAACTACAGCGTTAGGATTTAGGCAGAACGAACAACTTAGTATAAGCTGCAATGCAAGCGTTAGCAAATCAAAACATAAAGCAGCCATCTTTAGTCCTAGTCCGCAGAAGCAAAATTTTTCCCATCAAGCTAAGAATACGTCATGTCACGTGAGTGTGACAGACGCATGCGCAGTAAAGTTCCCGCGTTGCCGCGGCCATATTAGGTTACTCGAGTTACGTTTAGTAAGAAGCACATTGTCAAGCTTCCTCAGCTTACTAGAAATGTCATGTTTTGCATTGTTAATAAGACAAAACATGTTTATTAGTGTATTACAGTTTATTTCGGGAGGGCTGAGTACAAGCAAGTTTCTTTACGAGTGAAACCTTGCTCCATCAGGGCTCTAAGATATTCTTACAGCCGCTGACTTGTCGAATGAGAGTATGTTTAAAAAATGTTACTTTAGACCAATCAATATCTTGATTAACAACGTACTCAGTTCACTTTAAACTTTCAAAATGTTGGCCTACGTGTCATGCCATAATATTCAGATTTTTCTCAGCTTGGTGGGCAGAAAATCTGGATTTTATTAAAGATGCAGAGGCTAAGATTATCCCTCTTCTTACTAACCCTTTCTAGGGGTTTTTACATTTTGACCTATTGTATCCTTTTTCTTTCAGAATAAGACGTCTACGGATTGATAATGAAAGGAGTGAATCATTCCACGTCAAATTGGAGTTATGTTTCAGTGAGTTTATTCCTTGTTCACAGGACTTGGCAAAGAAGTAAGATGGCTGCCTGCTAATGGACTACACTCTCTAATGGAATGTTGTTTGAAGTTCTATATTCTCTTCATTGTGACTGATGAGCTGTGGCAATAAAGGATATTTGTATAATCTGAGCCTCCTTGTTTTAATAAAATCCAGATTTTATGCTCACTGGGCTGTGAAAAATCTAAATTTCTCCTCGTTTTTTGCTGTTTCCATATGTGCTGCATTGTGCAGCACACGTAGAAACAGCAAAAGGCCTTTGATTGTTTATGTGCAGGAAGGTGTACCTTCCTTCACATATCAATAAAAAAAATTACTTTATGCAACATTCTATGTGTGCTGCATTAAGCAGCACACATAGAAGTTTCAAAATGCCTTTTAAAGATTGTTTATGTGCAAGGGTGCCTGCATTGGCGGTAGATTTCTAAATTTGGCGCCAGCGAAGGGGGAATTGTTGTAAATAAGGTGCTGACCAGCGTTGCAGAAGTGGGTAAGGTGTGCCTTCACACATGTGCAGTGCAGTTTTTCCTGTTAATTGAATTTTAGGAGCCAGCAGGCGCAGTGGAAGACAAGTGCAGCCAGCAGCAGGGGAGAAGAAAGAAAGGAACCAAGAAGGAAGCCAGTGCCACCATACCCACCCACCAAGACCAGGAGGATGTCCAGGACAGTTAAGGTCAGGCTTTATTATGTGGGGGTGCAGGGTTGCAAGGGGGGAATGGGGGTGCAGGTAGATGTGAGGGGTATTGTTGTACTCTTCCTCTCTTTTCCCTCTTTCGCCGTGGTATGTTCCACCTCTTGTTCCCCCCTCCCCTTGGTTTGCCCTGCCAGAGCTTGCCTTTAAATGTTGGCATGCCTCTGACTAGCTGAAGAGTTGGTGGCAGAATAAAGTTCTCTACTTATCTACTTCTGTGTTTGGAGTTTTATCTTTTCAACACTGGCGACGAGAGAGAACGGCGCAGGGGGCCTTCTGCCACCACCCCTTTCAGTGCTCTCTCCATCTTCAAGTCGGGTTCTTCATTACTGTTCGCGTGAGAAGGGTTCTTCTTCGTCTTTCAATCAGCCCCCTGGCAAGTGCAGATTGCTGCCAGTGGTTACTGTTCCGGTGATGTTCCTGGGTTCTATAGCTCACGAGGAGTGGGAGAGACTTTTAGCTGGGATGTGCATTTGGCTATCGGAGTCTCTGTGCTTACTTTGACCTCTTGTGGCTCTATCCACTGCCTTCCGCAGTGTCGTCTGTGCTGCCTGTGCGTGGTACTGAATGTGGGTGCTGTGCTGCTGCCTACGTTGCTGGGTCTGTGATCAAAAGTGTCCAGTGATCCTTGTCTCAACTCCTTAGGTTTTAGACTGTTCGGAACACCCTCTGCCTTAGACTCGCCTTACATTCGACGTCCTCCTCCATGTAATCGAGTTGAGGCGCCTACATCCAGCATTTTTCCTCTAGAAGCGACAGAGGCTATTACCTTGTTTGGGGCTCCAGTGCTCGTGTACCTTTTCACCCTGGTATTGATTCCTGCAAGTGGAGTGCTCTATGTCCCAGCTGCTTTGCGGATTTCCTCAGGAGACCTCCGGCGCACCATTCTCCTCAGGGCCACCTCAGTGCCCTCCTCTGCATTCCACTCTCCTCAGGGCTGCTGGTGGAAGCCCTCCTCTGCATTCCACTCTCCTCAGGGCTGCTGGTGAAGGCCCTCCTCTGCATTCCATTCTCCTCAGGGCTGCAGGTGGAGGCCCTCCTCTGCATTCCACTCTCCTCAGGGCCGCTGGTGGAGGCCCCCCTCTGCATTCCACTCTCCTCAGGGCTGCTACGGAAGGTTTTCTTCTCAGTTCTATCAGCCAGACGAGGTACAGCGCTCCTGCTTCCCTGTGCCGCCTGAACAGTAGTTTCTTCCCTGCAAGTTCCTCAAGCTGTGTCGGTAAAAAAAAAAAATATATATATATATATATATATTTTTTTTTTTCACAGCAGCTACCTGTGAAGAGTTCCCCTCAGACTCGGCAGTAACTTCCAAGTAAGACGGTCACCTTTTCTATTTACCTATCCCTCTCCCTCTTCTGCATCTAGAATTTTGGGAAGAACAGATTTATTTTCCCTTTTCCAACGTGCACCTATTCCGGATCTTTGGGGGTCCACTCACTCCACTGTTGGTACAATTTTCCTCCTGTGTGTCACAGCGTATTTCATGGTGATACACACACCAAGCATATCAAATCCATTCTGCATGGTATTTTGTCCACTACGGGGACACGCACAGCTTTCCTTTTCAGAACTTTATTTCTGGTGGTACACATTATTTTATATATTTTTGTTAGGAAATCATCATTTTATCTGGACGTTCGTTAATTTCTGCTTCACTCATAAGATATTCCTGGTATTATTGTATTCTAGCTTACCAGGTACTCCCGGTTCACCCTGTACTGTGTCCTTTTGTCTATTATTGCCAGCAATGTGAACTGTTAGGTAGAGTATTACTCATTAGTGTTATTCTGCTTACCTTGGCATTTCTATTTATGAGGAATTCCTCGTGTACTATCTCGGTAACCTATATATTCTCAGTTTGGCATTTCTAATTCGTTGTAGTGCCATGTATAACTTGTGAATTGCTTTCTAGAGGGTTTCATTATCGTACTTTGCCTTATTTTCACCTTACGTTCCTGCATTTTCATCCTCCATGGCAGCGTCATCCATGAGTAAACCCCCCTCCTTTTTAAATGAAATTGGGGACCCAGAAATCCATTGGAAGGATTGGATTAATTTGTTTGATTCCTTCCTTATTACTATTGGAGGGGGCGTGGGGGGGGAAGTTCTCTGCTGTTCGCAAACAACATGTTCTGCTGCACAACCTAGGTGTTCAGGGTAGGAAAATTTACGACATCCTACCTCATCCCGAATTGGAGGATGATGAGATAGATCTGGATGGATTTAGAATCACACTATTGAAATTAGAAACTCATTTCGGGGACAAGGTTAATGTAGTCCTAGAACAGCACAAGTTATTTACGCGTGTTCAGGGTAAACAAGAGTCGGTCACTAATTATATCGCTGCGCTTAGCGGCCTAACGCAATTATGCGAGTTTGGCGAGCTTAATGATTCACTCATTAGGGACCATCTAGTAAGGTGTACTCACAACCCCCGTATTAAAGAAAAACGTCTTGCTAAAAACCCTTCATTAAAAGAAGCCATTAGTATAGCACAATCCATTGAACACACTGCTAAGTGTATTTTAGAGATGAACCCACCCAAAGAACGAGTCTTTTGTGTATCCAATACTAAAAGTACTATTGACGTCAACACTGATGCAGAAGTTCTTAAGATCAGGCCCAGAGAAATTAAGGCAGAAAAACCTGTAAGTGTTTCTGAAGGATTAAAATGTTTTTCTAAAACAGTTAAACCAAGTACAGTGCATAGATGGTGCAGTGGACTGGGGTCAAAAAGTCTACATCTTAAAAGGGGCGCCAACAATAATTTAAACTTTATGTTCATGTGCAGATTAAATCCCTGGCCTGAACATGTATTTGCCACTTATTCAATTAATTCTATGTTTTCAAAAAGTGTGTGGAATAGTGACTGCTTTTTTAGGTCGAAGCCTGACATGCCCCCAGGATTTGGCCCACCTGGGGGCCTCCTCATTAAGCTTGCATGTGTTTTTTGAAAATGTTGCTGGTTTGCAGATCCACCGTGAACTCACAGCAAAATTGACAAACAAAATGCTTTTAATTCCTGGCTTGGTCCCTCAGAGATCCCACCAGCATTTCAAAGGGTTAAGGGTATTCCTACCGTGCCCCCTTTCTTTATTTACAATTATTCTGGGACTTTGCTTTAAACCAAGCCCCAAGATGGCTGCCAACACTTCCTGGTTTGAAGTGTTGGCAGTCAATCAGAACTCAGCACGAGATCATTAGAGGTCATGGACCCACCACGTCCCTATATATCTATATTTGAATTTCAGTTAATTTCTCAACAAATACTTAACGGATTTACACCAAATAACAAAAAGGCATATCCCTGAACCAACATCTATCTTCCAGCCAATTTTAGTGTAATTCAGTTCACCAGTTCCGGCTGTTGCTGTGTCTAAAGATCCTATGGGAAAGGCAATTTTAAGCACTTTTTAAGCAACTGCCAGTAGGTTTGCAATCGGGAAGAGAAACATCAGCAAGAGCATTTGTGGAGAAGAACAATTCTAACTCTCTTAATTTTAATTTGACTTGTGAAATAAGCAATACAGAATGAATTTCTTAGATGTGAAGATTAAAGAGAAAGACTCCAAACTAGAGTGTACAGAAAACCAACAGCAGGGAACAGTATCCTACATGCAAATAAGTGCCATCCACACCCTTTAAAACGTAGGATCGCTTATTGAGAATTTGTACGAGCAAGGAGTATTTGCAGCACAGGAGAAGATTACATGCAAACACAAGCAGAAATGACAGACTGTCACAGAGAAACTATAACCAGACGGTGCTTGAGGTAGCACAAACAACAAGTCTCCCAAATATGCAGGGAGAATATTCTGTTTACAGCGCAAAGACACCAACACAATTGAGGGACTAGGGAGTCAGGTTTATTACTAATTTCAATGAAAAGCACATCCTTCTATGAAAAGCATTAGGCAAACATTGGCATCTTATTTGTAATGACCCGGTTATTGGAAAGGATTTTCCCAAGGATCCCCAAGTAACTTTTAGGAGATCAAGATCCTGGAGAAACAGGTAAGTTAGGAATGAGATAGTTACCACCCCGACGACATGGCCAAAACTACAACCTGGTTTCAGAAAATGCGGTAAATGCAAGGCATGTGTAAATGGATATAACCTTACAGACCTGGAAACCCCTTGAGGCAAAACATTACATGTTAAACAAAATTTATCGTGCAAAACAGAGTTTATGCATACACTTTGATAATACTATGTAGGGGGTACCGTGCTACCAGTCTATTAATAAATTCTACAACACTTGAGAGCTATCAAAAATAATGATGTTAGCTACCCTGTGGCACGGCACTTCCAAAAAGTAAATGGAGGAGATCATAGTGTTTTAAAATATAGCGTAATAGTGAGTATCTTTAAAAAGAGAAGAGATGGAGACAGAGAAAAAGAGCTCAGAAGACTTGAATCTAAGTACATTTTGGAAATGGATAGTAAGGAGCCACATGGCTTGAATATGGATTTTAAGCTCAATATCCATCTGTAGTCTTTTCTTATTCTTATTTTCTTCTTGTTGCAAACTCGGAATTCAGAACGTTCTAAATTCTATTTTGGTTTTAATGTCCTTTGCAGAAGTTTTAACTGAGAATGTATTTGTTGTTTGTTTTCAGGCAGGACTCTAGATTACAAAAACGGTGCACAGACATAATATCGACTCCAAAATATCGTTTGGACAGAATATCGAGTTTTAAATATCGTTTGGACAAAATATCGACTAGACAGAATATCGACAGCCAAAATATCGTTTTTAAGGTAAGTGAAGTAATATCGACTGTAAATAATATAGACAGTGAAAATATCCAAGTATATAATCTAGATAGTAAAAAATATAGTTTTTAAAATAATATTTAATTATTTATAGTGTTTTTATGTAATAATATGTGTGAAAAGTGTCATTTTATTTTATAATTATTTTTAATTAATGATTTTTTTAATTATTGTGTCATTTTATTATGTAGCGGGTTGTGGGTTTATAGGGGAATAGGGTGGGAAGTAATTTAATTATAATTAATTAAATATGTAAATTCATTAATTGGTAGTAATAATTAATTAATTGGTAATTAAATAATATATACGTTAATTATTTAAAATTTAATTGGTAATTAATTTAATTTAATTGATTAATTTCTAATTATGTAAATTAAAATAATGTCTTTTCTGTAGCGGGTTGTGGGTTTATAGGGGAATAGGGTGGGAAGTAATTTAATTATAATTAATTAAATATGTAAATTTATTAATTGGTAGTAATAATTAATTAATTGGTAATTAAATAATATATGGTATTTAATTAAAATGTAATTGGTAATTAATTTAATTTAATAGATTAATTGTTAATTATGTTAAATTAAAGGGGTATTTTTAGGGTTCAGGGTCAGTTTTTAGTTTTTGGGTAAAGGGGTATTTTTAGGGTTCAGGGTCAGTTTTCAGTTTTTGGGTAAAGGGGTATTTTTAGGGTTCAGGGTCAGTTTTCAGTTTTTGGGTAAAGGGGTATTTTTAGGGTTCAGGGTCAGTTTTCAGTTTTTGGGTAAAGGGGTATTTTTAGGGTTCAGGGTCAGTTTTCAGTTTTTGGGTAAAGGGGTATTTTTAGGGTTCAGGGTCAGTTTTTAGTTTTTGGGTAAAGGGGTATTTTTAGGGTTCAGGGTCAGTTTTCAGTTCATGGGTAAAGGGGTATTTTTAGGGTTCAGGGTCAGTTTTCAGTTCATGGGTAAAGGGGTATTTTTAGGGTTCAGGGTCAGTTTTCAGTTTTTGGGTAAAGGGGTATTTTTAGGGTTCAGGGTCAGTTTTCAGTTCATGGGTAAAGGGGTATTTTTAGGGTTCAGGGTCAGTTTTCAGTTTTTGGGTAAAGGGGTATTTTTAGGGTTCAGGGTCAGTTTTTAGTTTTTGGGTAAAGGGGTATTTTTAGGGTTCAGGGTCAGTTTTTAGTTTTTGGGTAAAGGGGTATTTTTAGGGTTCAGGGTCAGTTTTGGGTTTTTGGGTAAAGGGGTATTTTTAGGGTTCAGGGTCAACAAATAAGATTTAAAAAAATTATTTTTATTATTTTCATTTATTATTTAATTATTATAATTTAATTTAAGTCGTTTTAAGTATATTTTAGTAATTAAAATTTAATATTAATTTAATTTAACACTGTTTTTAATAAAGTCGATATTTTTTACATCTATATTTTTGTTAACGATATTTTTAACTCGATATTTTTGTACTTACCTGTTTGTAGATACAAACTCGATATTTTGACTGTCGATATTTTGTCCACGATATTTTGGCAAGTCGATATTTTGTCAGTCGATATTATTTCAGTGATCCTACAAAAACAACAGGGGGCTACCAGTTAGAGATTCGACTTAAGCTAAAAGCAGCCAGAAACAAGCCTACAGGAGATATGTCGAGGGAGCGCAGCTGAGTATAGTTTTACTAATACATTTTCGTTGAAGATATATATTTACTTCAATAAAAAAGCCCACTTGGGCTAAATTGTAAAGTTGTTAAATGAGAAGAAATGGCTTAAATTTATTTAGTAACAGTAATAGACAAATGAGCTATCAATGCTGCCCTCTGTTTTATTACCAAAGATAGTGAACGTATACAATTGATTTTAACTGTATGATATTGTATTTGTTTCATTATGAAATACGACTGAATTCTGCCACTAAAAAATGGCCACTGTATTATCATGGATGTAGCAAGACATATCTCTATGTTGTTTGCTAAGTCGATGAGGAAAGCACATTAAAAACGTTTTTGTTTGTAAGGTCAGCGCGCTTTGGTGCGGGCTCGGACCGAAACGCTTTGGCGTTAGTGCCTCAGCCAAAGTTGCAATTAAAGTTACTGCATCAGAGTGCTGGAGGTTTCTTTTGATGTTTATGAAAAGCCGCTTTTGTCTATATAAATAACACGTCGGAACCTGAGGGTATAGGAATAGATATGCATGTACACATATGTATGTGAATGTGTGTATATATATATATATATATATATATATATATATATATATATATTACCTCTTGGCGGTTGCCAGTAGGTAGTAATAGTTAGGACCTATTTTCCATAGGAAATCCACACCATTCTAGTTGGAATAACTTTGGCGCCAGTTGACGAATCTTCGCGAAATTTTCAAAACTGGTTGCCCGCTCCAGTCCGCTCCTATCCCCTGAAAGTCTCGGGGTAATTCAAGCGGGGGCTGAGAAAAAAGGGGGGTCCAAAACATGTTTTCCCCTTGCAAATACTCATAGGAACATTTAATCGCAGCTACAGCCCGAACTGCTGAACGGAATTACACCAAATATGGCAAAGAGGTAGACCTTGGTTCAGAGTCGTGCCTTTTCTTAAATGGTGTAAATCCGTTCAGTAGTTCCTGAGAAAATCACAATTAAAATCACATATATATCTATGGCAGCGCAGGATCCGCGCACCCTATCGAGCACGAGCTGTATGCTAATTGGCAGTCAACACTCCATTTCAGAAAGTGTTGGCAGCCATTTTGTGCCTCAGTAGAACCGAGAAAACCTAAGAAAAAAATTTGAAAAACATGAAAGGGTAGAAACACCCTGACCCCCTAGCCCTGCTCAGGAGTCCCACAAGGACCCCAAGGCCCCCCCACCAATTTTTGATTTTTTTTAAATTGGCAAAATCTGCGCATTGTGCACGGATCCTGACGAAAACAAAGCGCTACCTCCTGCACGATATTGGTAAATATCCCACAGGGGGCCAAATTCCAAGGAGCAATGAAAGAATTTAGGTGGGGGGCCCTCCATCCCCGGGGACCGCCACTTCACAGGCTTTTACCTAAACTGGGTGGGAGGCTCAAAGTTCTCCCAAGCCTATACCCCGGGGGATGGGGTACCCAGGGCCGATTAAGGCCTCGGGAGGGGGGCGCACATTTTTTTAGATAAAAAAATTAGAGGACAGGCCCTGGGGGATGGGGTCCCCAAGGCCAAAAAAATTGAAAAAGAAGGGGGGCTACACAGCCCCCTTCTTAAAAAATACGAATAAATAAAAAGACTCAGACTGGCATCGCGCCAGAGGCCACGCCCCCTCCTTTCATCACTCTGCAAAAACACCCCTGGTGCGTTTACAGAGGGGGAACGAATTCCCCTTGAATACTGGGGGTCCCTGGGGGCCAACTAGCCCACCAGGAACCTCCAGGATTAGCCAGGGGGCTGCGTTGCAGAGAGGTGTTCTGAGGCCACGCCCCTTTTTACACCTCTCTGCAACGCAGCTCTGTGGCGTCTAATGGAGGTAGCTGGTTGGCTAGTTGCACCCCAAGGACCTTCAGAATTCAAGGGGAGGTAATCCCCCAATTTAAAAGGTTCCACGGGCAAGTTAGGACAGGGTGAAGGGAGGGGGCGGGGCCTGAGATGATATGTGGGCAAACACACCCCATGGCGCATTTTAAGTTCAGGAATTAATTCCTCTACAATCCTGAGGGTCCTTGGGGGCCAACTAGCCCACCAGGTACCTCCAGTAAGCCCCACGGAGCTGTATTGCAGAGTGTTGTAAAAAGAGGCGTGGTCTCTGAACACCTCTCTGCAACGCAGCTATCTGGCGCATACTGGAGGGACCCTCGAGATTGAGGAGGAATTATTTCTCCAACTTAAAACGCGCCACAGGGCGTGTTTGCAGGCATGTCACCTCAGTCTCTGCCCCCTTCCTTCATCATTGTGCAAATAATCCTCTAAAATCAGCCGAACTACGAATTTCGATTTACTCACTTATTATCAGGCGAGACCTCAGTGCTGCATCTTTGAGCCCAGTATTGATCCTGAAAAGTAATTCTAACCATACTTACCAGTAACTTTAACTTTCTTACATAGGATATTATTGCCTGCTTTTTGCTGAAAAAGTTTCTAAGTGTTGATTTTTTAAATTTACAAATATTCCTCCAAAATCAGCTGAACTACGAATTCCGATCTACTCACCTGTTATGAGGAGCGACCTCAGTGCTGCATCTTTGAGCCCAGTACTGATCCTGAAAAGTAATTCTAACCGTACTTACAAGTATCTTGAATTTCTTTGCATTGGATATCATTGCCTGCTTTTTGCTAAAAAAGTTTTTAAGTGTGGATTTTTGAAACTCACAAATATTCTCTAAAAATCGTGGCAACAATAAAAATGTAATTACTTAGCTGTTTTAGATAGAGGTCCCAGAGCTGAACCTAGGAGTCCAGCACTGGATTACAAAAGTAATGTGAACATAATTTATCTGCAAATTGAATTTCCTTCCATGGGATAACTTTGGTAATTCCAACTGAAAAAAAATTAAGAAAATAATATAAATATATTAAAATAAAAATATAAAACAAAAAAATCAGTTTCAATATAAAAATGTATTCTTCCATTTATATTTAAAATATAAAATGTAATTTAAAAAATAAAATATTTAAAAATAAACACTGAAAAAACTGTAGAAAATCAGTATAAAAATACATATAACTATTATTACATTTAAAAATGATCATTTAAAAAACCTTAGAAATTCACTGAAAAAAACATAGGTTTCAGGGCTGTTATAGTTAGCTGGACATTTCACTTGTACAAAACCATTGAAATTCCTCCGTTATAGTTAGTTCTGCTAACTACAACTCGCGCTCCCGCAATCCACTGCTGATGATGTCACATATTACATCATTGATGACATGGTCAATGACATCACTGATGACATCTCAAATGACATCACTGATTACATCATCCATGTGACAATCAGATACACCTCATCATACAGTAGTATAACCTTTCATCACTCACTGTAAAATACAGAGTACCATATTTGAATCTATTGACACATCAATACAAGTTTCTAAAAACCCACTCAGTAATTCCTAGTGTTCTGCAGCATTTTAGAATCCAAGCGTAATTTATTCCCATTGCCCTTATTAGACATAGAAATCGTACCCATATTTAGACATAACCCATCAAGTCAAAATACAGGCATGCTTAATTCCACTAATTCCAAAAAGCCACAACAATTTCTTGGAAGGGTAGGCTTCAGCAGTCAGGGGCACCACCTTGCTTGAATATTGATTTGTCCTAGAAATCCTGGAGTTTTCAAAGAACTACCATTCCCTTGGGGTTCTTTGATGACGTTATTTTGTCCGACTTTACGTCAAACTAGGCACCTTCAAGTTATGAATTTGACTATACTTGCCCTAGCAAACACACGGTGGTTCGGAGCAGCTCGACTATCTACTTGCCAGAAGCAGCTCACTACAGCAAGTGCCGAAAGAAGCCAATCCTCCAGCTGACGCACTGACAGAAAAGCTGTCTTTCTCTCGCTGAGAATTCCGCTCCAGTGTTTCCAAGCTCCCCTCGCGGGGTGTTGGGAAATCGAGTCCCGAGACAGAGATACCAGACCTCCCTCATTCTAAAACCAAGGTAGGAAGCTGATTAGACCCTAAGAGAAATCTTGGATAAATTCTTGGCAAAGAAAACTAAACCTATGCTACACCTCACTTACTTCTTCCCTCGTACTAGACTTAGGTTAGGTACATTGGGGTAGGCGTATTTTAGAAGCACCAGTTGAGTACTTTTTAGACTTTGTTATTTATGTATTTATTTATCTATGGTCTAGGAACCATACAATGCTATAACAGTATTATTTTATAATACTCTTCTTACTGTAAAGTCAAAGTCAAAGTCAAAAAGTTTTATTTGTGATGGTACTCGACAGAGGACCACAAATGTTTTTTACATTTTACATGTTTAAAATAAATTCAATTTTATCAATACAAAGGTAAAAAGGATTTTAAAAATGTGTACAGATTATAACAAACAAATTCGTTCAGAGGTTGTTTGCACAAAGATATAAGTTCTCTCACCATTGTGATTCTGCAGGAGCGATAGATAGGTTTATAAGTACCTAGTTTGTTACAATGTCGAGAGTCCACTTCATAGCTCAATTTTGGGGTGAAGCATTTTAAGAACAGTTTTACTTGTGCTGGTGTCCAAGTAAGCAGCAATTTTGTGCTAATATTTGCTATGCGAAATGCTTCAATCATGTTCTCTAGGAAGATTTGCTTTTTAGCGTCAGACCCAAAAGTCTCTTTTTTCAGCAATGACCTTAAAGTGTTCTCTTTTGCGTGTAATAAGTTGTAGGCCCACCTAATTACATTTGCAATTGCTATGGCATAGGAGCTTGTGACTGATAGTTCCAATCTCAGTGCTTGAATAGGTACGGCATCTGACACTTTCATGATTTTTCTTCAAATTTTTCCCTCTTTGCGATCCATAAAGGCCCATTGTTTTATGGGGATGTACTCCGTCGCATAGGATAATACAGGTGGTATTTTTACTCTGTAGATGTTTATCAGTGAGGAAAAATGTCTGTTCCCTGTAGCGCTATAGAGTCTCTGGAGGGCCGCGGCATGTATATCAGATTTCCTTTGTAAATTTTTCAACTGTGTTGTATTTGTTAAATTTTTAGAAAGGATCCTGCCGAGGTAGGGATAATCATTGACTTCTTCTATTTTTTCTCCTCCTATCCTCCAGGTATATTTGGCGCTTTGTTTCCTCCCTGAGAAGGCTATCACTTTTGTTTTCTTGATGTTTGGAACTAAGTAGTTTTCTTTGGAGTAGTTGTGCAAAATATCCAATGATATTTGTAATCCGAAAGGAGTGAGGTCCAACAACACTATGTCGTCAGCATAGAGCAATGCATGTATGCTTTGATTGGCAATTTTTGGAGGTAGGCTGGAGCCTGATTGCAGGTGGTAACACAAGTCACTTAAGTAGAGGGAGAATAGGATCGGGGCTAGAAGGCACCCTTGTTTTAATCCGTTTTCGGTTTTGATTCTTTTTGTATGACCTTTTTCTCCCCCCATTTGAACTTGGCACCAGGTATTGGTATGTAAACTTACTATAGATTGTAGCAGTTGTTCATGTATTCCAAGCCTCCTCAATTTTCTCCATAGTGTTGGTCGGTCTACCCGATCGAACGCCGTAGAGTAATCTATGAATGCTGCGTAAATGACCTGGGTTTTTCGGGTTACATATTTGTCAAGAATGACCTGGATAACTGCGATATTGTCTGTTACCGAATGTTTAGGTCTGAAACCTACTTGAAACATGGGTATCAGACCTGTCGTAAAGGCCCATTCTTTCAGACGATGTAATATTTCTGCTGCAAATACTTTTCCCACAGCGTCCATGAGTGCTATTTGGCGATAATTACTTGCTTGAGTTTTGCTTCCCTTTTTTGTGAATGGGGATGATAATGCTTCCCTGCCATGATTTTGGTACCTGGCCAGTATCAAAGATATAATTGAAAAGGGGATATAGCAACTGACTCCATTCCTTCGGGGCAACTTGTAATGCTTTAATCGGAATCTGATCCGGGCCAGAAGCACCCGTTGTTCTTGCATTACGTATATTCAGTTCAACCGATATGGCTGTAGTTTTATTTATTGGACATTTATCTTTTCCTGTGGTATTAACCTCACTACTTTCAGATGGTATTATTAAATTTGCTTTGTAAAGATCTGTCAGAAATGTTTCCCAGTTGTTCGGAGGGACCGGTATTGTTTGTAATTTCTTTTTTGATCCAGTTAGTTTTGCAATTAGAGACCAATATTTGCGCTGGTTATATTTATTCGCTGCTATCTGGATGTCGACCCAATTACGATCTTGTAAGGCTTTTTTATTTCTTTGATTCTCACGTCTCAATTGGTTTTTCAGTTTATTTATTTCCTTCTTCATATATGGCGTGGAGTTCATATATTGAGCGCGTATAAGTTTATTTAACTTTTTCTTTACTTCAGAGTTCTTAGAGGTACGCATATTTTTGTCTTTCTTCTTACTGTTACCGTCTGCATCCTTTGTTGTCATATTTAAGATGAGGTTTTTTAATTCTTTTATAATAAAGTTTACAATAGAATTTTCAGAAAATATTTTTGTTAAAAGTTGAGAGTGATCAATCAGTGAAGTAATTTTATCGAGAGCCGAAGAATTCCAGAAGATGCGTCTCTGTTCGCTGTTTATCACTATATTACTTTTAAGATAGATGATATGACAGGCTGGAGAAGTTTTAGGTGTCCAATCTGTGGTTATATGCATTAGTGCGTGATCACTTTCTTGGCAAAACTGGTTAAGCAAATACGTAACTGTATCTAGCAGATCCATACTGCTAATAATGTAGTCTATAATGGATAAAGTCCCATTACCCCGCCTGGTGTAATTTGCTGGAATGTCCCCTTCCATGTTACCATTCACTATTACTCCATTCAGTTTAGTCAATGTTGATAATAGCAATTTGCCTCTTTTATCCATTAATATACCCTCAGGAAATTGCGGGGTTATAGTTTCCATACCTTCTTCTACGAATAGTTTAGCCCACTTATTGATTTCTGAATTGGAGATTTTACTATTGAAATCGCCAGCGATTAAGAAGGATGAATAAAGATGGTTTTCTGTTATATTCACGATCTTTTCCATGATTTCTAAGAATATGGTATCATGCTTTTTACCTGGAGGGGCATATACGTTAAAGAGGAGAATTGCCTTTGAGGGGGCCGTGCTATGTGTTTTTGCGGAGATTTTAATGCACTGTAAGTTTTCTAGATTAGTAGCTACTATTTCCTGCGCCCACAGATGTTCTTCACTCAATAAAATGGCCAAACCACCTTTAGCGTGTCCTCGTTTAGTAGGTGTTGCTGGGATTTCATAAACATAATAGTCTTTAAGAGTGATAGGTTCAGTTGCCCACGTTTCTTGTAGGATCAGAATATCTGGCAGATTTCTCATGGCCGTAGACAGTTTGTTCTTAATTCTACCTGCGATATTCCAAGATGTAATTTTTAAGCCGGTGCTAAACAGGTTGTTGTTGAGTGCTCTTGATTTTATTACTATTCAGAGTCTCAGAGACCCAAGCCCAGGACTTTATGCTGCTATTATTGTCGGGTTCTTTAGGAGTATGATACCAAACTGCCCTTTGTCCTTTATTCACCAAAATTTTTAGTTTTTCTTGCCCTACAGAGTGTGTGTCTAAGTACGTGATTTCTTGATCTTCTATCACGTCGTAATTTCTCTGGTATTCTTTCACATGTGAATTAGAAAGTGCACGTATTTGAGCGTTATACCAAATTGGAGTTTTACTGACCCTTGGTTCCACTCTTTCAACTACATCATATCCGTGTTTATGTAGTGTCTCCTTCTCATTGAGTATGATCCCTGGAAGAACAGACGACCAGAATGTTACCCTTACTAGTTTGATATTGTCTTTATTAGGAAAGATTACTAAATCAAGTTCATTACTGGTCATTGATTGTAAAGACCTTATATGACGTAATAGATGTATTATCCTTCCTCTATTAAGTGGAGCTGAATCAGTAGGAAAAAGTTCCTCAAATTGTAGAATTTTGGAGGAAGGCTCTTTCTCCCTTTGATTATACCTGTTTTTGTCTTCCCTAATATTTTTGTTGTTGCTTTGGTCTGGTTCCTCTGAAAGTCTGATTGGGACATATTCTTTAACTCTTGGATCTAATTGTGGCATCTTTTCTTCAAGGTTTTTACTGATTGCTAGCTTTTCAGTGTTTTGAGACGTTATTATGTCATCGCATTGTTCCTCATCAGAGTTATGTATTATAACTGATTTTCGAAATTTTAGTTTGCGAGTTTTCTTTTTTTGAATCCTTCTTGCTGGTTTTTTCCTCCTTCTTTTCCTTCCTTCTGTGTTATTTTCCTGTTTCTTTTTAACTATCGTTTCTCCATTTCCTTGATTTGATATATTAATAGTATCTGGTGCAGAATCATTTACGAGATTATTTATTTCGCTTGTTTTTGTAAATATTGGGAAGTGTTTGATTTTTTGTTGATGTTTTTCTGTAAAAAGTTTTTTAGGGAGTATATTGTTGAATCATTTAGATTATCCGGTTTCTGATTTTGTTGTATTTGGGTATTTGATGTTTGAGTACCAAAGTCGCGTATTCTTTTCTTGTGGTCTTTATTATTTTCTTTTGGTATGTCATTTTGCTCAAGTTTGGTTTTCGTTGATGAATTATTTTTCTCTACTGTGAAGAAGTCTTTTTTCCTTTTTTTCTTCAACTAGATGTTTTAATATCCCTATTTGAACGTCCAAAGTTTGGTCGGAATTTTCTAAAATGTTTCCCAGAAAAGAGAGAACTGATTCCAAAATCTCTTGTAGTGAGAACAAAGTTTTAGATATAGGTGAGGTTGTATTAATGATATTATTAGTTGTTTTAAGATTGAAGGGGTCCAACGAAAGGTCAAGTGTGATAATTGGAGGGGATGTTTTTTCCTGGATATTGATGCTTGTCCCAGGTTCCGACTTTTGTGACCCTAGGTTTGATTTGTTAATGTTTGAATCTTCAAATAACATTGAGCTCCCTCTATTTTTTATCGGTGTTGAGGTTTTTAGAGTAGACGTTTCCTGGTCAAAGTTTTGTAGATCTTTTGGGGTAGAAAATAATTTGTTGCTTGACTCAGGCTCCAGGTGACCCAATTTAGATTGTGAGTTAGGTATCATTGAAGTACTTTCGGTTTCCCTAGTGATTACTGAAGAGTTGAGAGATATTTCTTTGCCTAATGTATGTGATTCTTGAGTATCTTTAGCTGCAAGCGTGGTGAAGTATGTACTAATTGCCGGCGTTTGAGTTATGCAGCCAGGTTTTATGGCTTTATCGGAGGAATTCCGTACTGCATTCTCCGTCCCTATTCTTTTCATAAATATAGTGCGGGATCGCAGTTTTTTGAAACCCATTTATTAACCGATAAGCGTTTATTAATTTATTTTGTATATCGCTTGATTCACCAAGGATTTAATGGATATTATACTGTTGTTTGTGGGTTATTGGCTTTCCCCAAATCTCTTGCAGGAGATGAACTTTTTTTCTGTGGAGTTGGGCAAGATGAAAGAGGGTGGGCCCGTCCCATCCTCGTACGTCCCCGGACGGCCACAGACGGCCCGCCCTTTGCCCGGGCTTCGCTCCGTGCGCCGACCCGCGCGCGTCCCGCATCGCGGTTGGGTTGTTGGTATTAATATTCATTTCGCCGGTGGGTTTGTCCGTGGGCGTGGCGCCTGGGGGAAGAGGAACCAGCTGGTCAATGCAGGGATTGCTGGTCCTCGCAGTCCCCCGGGTTGCGCGTGTAGTGTCGCCCTGGCCTCTGACCCTGAGGACTCCAGCTGGGAGCGCTAAACAGAGCCTGCCGACTGCAGCTCTCGCTCACACCAGCGAGTCCTCGGGGAGGCAACACCTAGGAGCACACAAAGTGAGTTGATCCGTCCTCTCGCAAATAACGATGATCCAGCAGCAGCAAACAGCCAAAGCAAGTGATTGGCGCCCGCAAAGCGGGTGTCACGAAATAAATGTCCAAATCGCCGGTGGGTGTGTCCGTGGGCGTGGCGCCTGGGGGAAGAGGAACCAGCTGGTCAGTGCAGGGATTACTGGTCCTCGCAGTCCCCCGGGTTGCGCGTGTAGTTTCGCCCTGGCCTCTGACCCTGAGGACTCCAGCTGGGAGCGCTAAACAGAGCCTGCCGACTGCAGCTCTCGCTCACACCAGCGAGTCCTCGGGGAGGCAACACCTAGGAGCACACAAAGGGAGTTGATCCGTCCTCTCGCAAACAACGATGATCCAGCAGCAGCAAACAGCCAAAGCAAGTGAGTGGCGCCCGCGAAGCGGGTGTCACGAAATAAATGTCCAAATCGCCGGTGGGTGTGTCCGTGGGCGTGGCGCCTGGGGGAAGAGGAACCAGCTGGTCAGTGCAGGGATTGCTGGTCCTAGCAGTCCCCCGGGTTGCGCGTGTAGTTTTGCCCTGGCCTCTGACCCTGAGGACTCCAGCTGGGAGCGCAAAACAGAGCCTGCCGACTGCAGCTCTCGCTCACACCAGCGAGTCCTCGGGGAGGCAACACCTAGGAGCACACAAAGGGAGTTGATCCGTCCTCTCGCAAACAACGATGATCCAGCAGCAGCAAACAGCCAAAGCAAGTGAGTGGCTCTTCTTACTGTACGCATTATACTTTGCAACCAGTATTACGATTGTAGCAGTTCACTTTACTTGCTTGAGAAAGAAGACTGTTCAATAAACCCTTTTATTGAAAACGCCCGTCTCTCTATTTCTCTGCACCTCTGATGAAACGAAGCATGCTCTATTGACTGAGTAAAATATCTATCTATTGTTTCCACGACTCTGAAGATCAGTTTTATTCTCGGGGAAACAAAGTTGTCATGTTTATGGGGTTGTCAGAAACTAATCCCTTCTTGTGCTTCCGAGAAAGTTTCTAGTGACCCCTGAGCCAACTGGCACTCACAATTAAGTCGAATACATTCGATAGAGACCTAGTCGCCCTAAGTCCTATGTCAAATCTAAAGGATATATTATTCCAATGCGCAGAGCCTATTGGGAATATAGGAACTACACTACACGGCGCCCAACATTTGGTAAGGCGATAGATACTAGAGTAACTAAGTCGTGCTTTTCACAGAAACCTCTTTTTCCCGTAAAATACTCCAATAGACGTCTGGAGTGGGTAAAAGGATAAAATATCTGCCATAACTGAGTAGGACAAAAATCCTATGTATTAGTTTTTGGTTTGTTTAACGTTGAAGGATACAGTTTTCCAAAATATTGTGCACCTTATCTTTGTCACCTTGAAACTTGTTCCGCAAACTTTTATTAAACAATGTCGTTTGACGGCAATAACGCAACCGGTGGAGCTGCAGCAACTGCAAACCAACCAGGTTTAAACATTACAGGTTTCCAAGAAACCGACCCATATGCTATAATCATCCTGGAAAACGTAAGAAAAACCATCGCTATAAAGCTTATAACAAATGGCCTAACACCTAGAGATAGTAGGGTAATTTTTGTCATAGAGGCACACGCATATCGGCAGACAGAGGTATCCTATTCATGAATAGTCTTCCCTGAAGCAAATGCAGTATCACATGTGTTTCACTTTTACAAAGTAGAGGATAATCCAACGGAATACGTTCCTTTCGAGGACATTGAAATTCCACTAACTTACCAAGAGCATGAGCTCTGGTTTACAGGCGCCCTACAACAACAAAATAACATTACCATGCTCGGTTCACTAGGTAGACCAGGAGCAACATGGCCGGTACTAGCCAGCTATACACCACATCCTGACATTGAAGAAATTTCAAGTGAAGAACTATTAGTTCAACTAAAACAACAAATAAAAATACATAGAAAATTGGTTCAATATGTCATGCGGACTCTAACAGTCCAAGTTCCAATAAGGATTTCACAACAAACCCCTCACAGGGGAACACAAATAAAATCACACCACAGACTATACAATCAGTCATTGGTAAATTACCTGCAAAAAGGGAACAATTTCCATTCTGGATATCTAAAAAAACTACTCAAATTGAGGCACTATTTCCTGACAGTACACCTCAGGAGAAACACAGAATGTTAACAATCTGTTTACAAATGGGGATCGCACCACACCTGGAAGACTGCGACACTTGGGGTACAGTCTTTGCTGCAATCTACAAAAAAACACATGGTGTTCCATCTATGGTGGTAATACCAGACGTCTGAAACAGATTCAAAATGAATACGGGGCAGATCCTGCTTTAAATCTGGGTATGAAATTACTGAAAGATTTCAAACAGGTCTCAGCTATAATATTAGCTAATATTAAAGGTGAGGCAGCATCCGTGGCGATCCCCCAAAAATAAGAGAAATTGATATAACTGAGCAACCATATGAACTGGACAGAATAATTGAAAAATCCTATGAAGAACTAGGTAGAGATAGTTTGGGTGGAAAACCAGTAAAGCCCCAACTAAAAGAAAGTCCTGAAAAGATCTTTATTAAAAACACTCTCACTACTCCTAAAAAGAAGTGGGAAAATCCTAAACAAACTTCTAATGAGAAGTGTTCTCAGTCCCGAGGAAGGTCTACTCAAAAGGAGCCCTCTGAAAAGAGGTATAAACTCAGGAACAGGTATAATTTGAAAAAACCTGATAGATATCAAGATACTGATACGCATTTCTCTCTTACCTTTCAGACTTCCTCACAGAAATCGGAAAGAAGAGGACGGTCAGAACACAGGGAAGAACGTGTGACCTGTGTCGCTATCACATAATCATAGGACTAAAAACTTAACTAAGGAAAGAAAAAAGGAAAAAAGCATAGAAGAAAATAAGAAAAAATGAAAAAGAAATTGCTACCTTGGATAATGAATTAAAGAAAACCATACTTTCGACAGTGATTTTTTATTTTTACGTTTGCCTACTTCTGCAGCAATCATCCCACACATCCCAAAATGTTGTCTTTTTTGTTCTGCACGTTGCCCTATCCATTTTTGCGACCCTATGTATCGATTTATGCCATTTATACTCTACCGGGGGAACAGGCAAAATCCACTTAATGCACAGCTCCCTGCGCGCCAGTAAAATTAACAAAAATAAAAGAGTTTTATGATGTTTGGATATATTAGTTGTTACATCTTCAACTGGTATTACACCAAAAATTGCCTGTGGAAGAGTCACTTCGGCCTCATAGCCTATAATACTGGAAATCGTTTCACCCACTTTTCCCCAGAAGGTTTGGATGGCAGAACACCGCCAGAACATATGTACCTCGTCTGCTTCCACATCTCCACACTTTAGGCACTTTGCTCCTTTGGAACCAATTTTGGATAACCTTCGCAGGGTCCAGTACGCTTTGTGGATAGTAAATAAATGATTTTTCCTTAAAGGTGCAGACTTAACATTTTGCCATAAAATAGACAGAGATACTTGCCATAAGGTCTCAAGATCGAAGCGCGGCAGCTCCTTCCTCCAAACTGAAGGAGGTATGGACTGAAAGCTCTGGTGTGGATTTTTCCGTATATCCTGTTCTTTTTCTGTACATCCCGTTCTAAGGGAGAAAGAGAATTGGAAGGAAGGAGACAAGTGAGGTGTAAAAGGTTCAGACAATTTTGAGGGTCTGAGTTGTCAAGTACATCCCCTCTGTAAAAAGAGCGATCAGACTTCCTCATATATCGCCGTAGCCAAAACCCGGAAGTGAAAGCCGTTCCCCTCCTGTCGCCCTTTCCCCCTTTTTTGCATCTCCAAGATATGGTGGCTAAATACAAATGAGGACAATAAAAAAAAAGGAAGAACGTGTGAAGTCCAAAGACGATCAACACGTTAAAAAAATTAAAAAAACAAAATTCACCAAAAAGGTAGAAGGTCTATAAATTAGACATGCTGAGGATCTTGAGGACACAACACAAGAACGAAGAGTGGGCCCAGACAATGCTGGACAGCGCAGCAGAAGTCACCATAGCTCGCTAGCTCTTGAAGGATCATCTGGAGACAGTGGACTTGAATGAGTACATTCAAATGGAAACGGCTGATACCAGGGTTAGTGTACCCCATAAGTTATATGAAGTAACTCTCCAGATGGAGGGGGACATACCTAGGAAAATAAGAGCACTCTTTTGGGAGAAGCTCTCTAAGGGTTATGACATTCTTCTAGCTGAAACAGACTGGCCACCAAAATTTGTCAGGGAGTGCCCACATGGCAACGACATCATTATGCCAGCGTTCTCAAATCATATTTCAATTCACTTAAAATACACAAATGCCAGAAAAGGGGCTCTAACCCAGGCTCCAGCATTATATAGAAATCATGTCAGATGAGATGAGGATTCCCCTCACCATAAAATCCAGTTAAAAACTCAAGCAACTGCACAGAGGCAGTATCCAGTTAAGCAAGTAGCTAAAAAACAGGTCAGGGAGATCTTAGATCAACTTGAAAATCAAGGGGTGATTAAAACTCACCTGGCTGTGGACGGTAGACAGGGGGCTCAACATAATTAAATGATGGTCGCACAAGTCGGTGCGGTGCCTTGCCTCTCCCTGTCTCGGTCGACTCGTCTCTCTAGCAGGGGCCTCTGGGCCTCACCAGTCACGCGCTCTTTTTAATGTGCGAGCGACAATGCGCATGACAGATCGCCAGCCCCACCCTAAGGGTGCGCTGCCGTGGAGACATCTGCGCAGCCTGCGCTGCGCACCCTATATCCGCCTGGCCAGACTGCACCGGGTGCTGCTTAGTGCCCCAGAGTACCAGACAGTTGTGCTTTTTGGCCTCATGCAGCGGAGCGGCCTGGAATGGTGTCTTTCTAACCTCTGCTGGTGCTACTCCGCAGCCCGCAGCGGAGGTCACACAGACAGACAGACTACTGACTAACTCACGCACAGGGCGCCGGTTTTGTTGTGGGGCCGATTTTCGATCCGTGACTCACAGACCGAAAATCGGCCCCACAACAAAACCGGCCGGCGGCCTCCTGTGCAAAAACCGGCCCCCACCCCAGCCAGCCTACCGGGGGATTGCCCGGTGCCCGGAAATACCAGTCCGGCCCTGACAATGTACATTGTGACTGTTTTGGTGGAGCTGGCTATTTGATGGGAGACAGTGGACATTTTGACTACATGATGGATGAGTGGTTGTACTCGTACCTTATCATCTCACAGTGTCATGCAATGCCAGATGTGGGTGGCCAATTACTACACACAAGCAGCACCAGTTGTGTCCTTTGTCCTGTGGTGTAAGTGTTTCACTTTGTACCACATTCCCGTCACTGTAGATGTGCTGTGATTGCTATGTGTGTGTGCTGCATTGTGGGAATGTCGCCCCTGCAGCTCTGATTTAGCGGCCACTTATCACTTTGAGGTGGTGTGCCTTTGACTTGTGTGCTTTTCGGGTGCAGGGGTGTTTGCGACTAGGGTCATTTGTGCTCTTCGACAGATTTTTTATTCTTGTGCATTGTTTGTCTGCAGATGTGTTATTGACGTCATGGGTTGTAGGTGCACATGGATGTGTCAGAGTGTGACCTGCTCCTTTACGGTGTCGTGTTCTATCTAGGACCCCGATAAATATTGTGATCTTATGCCCCTAATACGGCTATAATCCATCCATACCCCTGTAATGGCATAAACGATCAGAGCCATATTTCAGAAACTCGACATTGCAGCTCATTAAAGTATATGACACAGCAGAAGCCACTATCTAAGATTCCTAGATTACACACCGAGTTCTTTCAACAGAGAAAACCCCCAGCACCCTGGGAAAGCCCCGCTTGCTATGGTTTGATTAGTAATAGAACTCTAATGAGCACTGTAAGAACGACCGGTTCTTAGTGACATCTTTATTGACGTCTTATGTCCAAAAAATTACGTCAAACAAGGCACCTTCCAGGTATAAATAATACCAACGTTGCCTTAAGCAAACACAGCGGTGGTGGTAGAGAATACAGGAGCAGAACAGCTGTCCCTTGCAGAGCCCAGCAGATATGAGAAGCCCACGGACGCTGCCCCTCCTCCTCCTTGACGCGCTGAGAAAGACGCTGTCTTTTCTCCTGCCGAGAAAATCCAGCTCTGGCGTTTCGAGTCTACCCTTGCGGGTGACTGGGATATTGAGTCCTGAGAGGAGATACAAGACCTCCAACATTCTATTCCAGAGGTACAGTGTTGACTAAACCCTTAGAGAGAATTCTTGAAGCAAATCCTTGGCAAAACCAACTTAACTTAAACTGCTACTTACTTACTCCCTCCCAAGTATTAGGCCTAGGTCAGGTACACCGGGGTAGGCGTAGTTAGAAGCACCAGTTGAGAACGTTAGCCAAATGTATATATGAATGTATATATTTTACTCATTTTAACCATTGTATGGCTAAGAAACCATATCAATGCTTTTACAGCATTATTTCGCAATCCTCCTTTTACTGCACGCACTTTTTATAATAACAAGTCTTGCAATTGTGTCAATTCATTTCTCTTGCATGAGAAGAAAGACTGTTCAATAAATAATACCTTTTATTGAAAACGCCCGTCTCTCTATTCACTGCATCTTGGTGAAAGTAATCTGCACAACTGACTGAGTGAAATAGCTGTCTATTGTTTCACACGACTCTAGAGATTGACTCTTATTCTAAGGAGCAAAGTTGTCATGTTTATGCGGTTGTTGGAAAACTGAATCCCTTCTTGTCTGAGCCAGGGGAGCTGATCACTTCCTATTCAGTCAAGAAAGTTTCCAGTGACCTCTGAGCTATTTGGTACAAACCCAATTAAGTTTAGCATGGTCAGTAGAGACCTGGAAGACCGCACTTCTACGTCTACACTGCTGTTTAAGTTATTCCAATGCGCAGGGCCTATAGGGAAAATAGGAACTACACTACATGGCGCCCAACGTTTGGTAAGGCGATAAAAATAACGCAAGACGTTAGAGTAACTCAGTCGTGCTTTTTCACACAGACCCTTTCTCCTGTAAATACTCCAATAGACGTCTGGAGTGGGTGAAAGGTTAAATTCCGCCCGAACTTAGTAGGAAGAGATTCCTATGTAAAACTCTGGTTTATTCAACGTTGAAGAATACAGTGTTCCAAAATATTGTGCACCTAATCTTTGTCTCCTTGGAGACCTGCTCTGCAAAAAACTTTCATTTATACAATGTCAGTGGAAGACATCGGAACCACTGCAGCCGCAGTAAATGTGACTGAGCATGGTCCCGATGTTACAGGAATTAATGAACTGGGTGCAATAATCATCCCGGTCAACATAAGAAAAACTATAACGTTAAAACTTATAGAAAATGGACTGACCACACAAGGTGGCACAGTCGTCTTCGTGATAGAGGCACACGAATATCGGCAGACAGAGGTATTCTATTCTTGGATAAAATTTCCAGCGGCAAACGCTGCAACACACGAGTTCCACTATTACAAAATAGAGGAACCACCGGAAGAGTACCCTCCTTTCGAGGAGATTGAAATTCCATTAAAATACCAAGAGCCTCTGCTCTGGTTTAAAGGCGCCCTAAAACACAATGATCATATTACCAGGCTCGGTCCACTAGGTAGACCAGGAGCAACGTGGCCGGTTCTAGCCAGCTACACACCACATCCGGACATTGCAAAAATGTGAAAAGAAGAGCTGTTAGCACAGCTAAAAACATTAATTAAAATACATAGACAATTAGTCCAATATGTAATGCGGACTGCAACAGTCCAAACAGCTGTTAATGTTCCACAGCTGACCCCCTCATCAGGGGAACACAAATAAAATTACACCACAGAACATACAATCATGTCTTGGTAAAACACCCATAAAACGGGAACAATTCCTTCCTGGTTTGCGCAGAAAATTACTCAAATAGAGGCAGTATTTCCGAATACTACCCCTATTGAGAAACACAGAATTCTGACCATCTGCCTTCCAATGGGGGTCACACCACACGTGGAGGACTGTGACACTTGGGGAACAGTCTTTGCTTCCATTTATACAAAAACACATGGTGTTCCGTCAATGGCGGTAATACCAGATGTGCTAAAACAAATTCAGAATGAATACGGTCCAGAACCTGCTGTAACTCTTGGTATGAAATTACTGAAAGACTTCAAGCAGGTCTCGGCTATATTACTAGCCAATATAAAAGGAGAAGCAGCATCTGTGGCGATCCGCCAGAAGTTGAAGGAAACAGATATAACAGATCAACCAATTGAGCTTGACAGAATTAAAGAAAAATGCTATGAAGAGGTAAAGATAGCTTGGGTGGGAAACCAGTAAAACCCCAACTACTCGAAAATCCTGAAAAATTATTTATTAAAAATAATTCAAACACTCCTAAAAAGAGCTGGGATGGAAATAAACAATCCACTCCCAAGGAAAAAGTTTTCCAGTCCAGAGGAAGGCCTCCTCGACGGAGGGAAAGAACTCCGACTCGAGAACACCAGTCTCCCCAGAGGGAGCCCTCTGAGAAATTATATAACCTTAGAAATAGGGATAACTTGAAGAAGCCTGATAGATATCAAAGTATTGATACACGTCCCTCTCGATCTTTTTCGCAGAAATCGGAAAGAAGAGGACGGTCAGACCCAGGAGAGCACACCAAGTCCAAAGACAAGGAACCTGCTCAAAGTAAAAAATCACAATTTCCAAGAAAGAAGGTAGCCAGTATTAGAGTAATCGAACATGCCGAGAATACTGAGGACACAGCTGAAAAACGGGGAGTGGGCACAGACAATGCTGGACAGTGCAGCAGAAATCACCATAGCTCACAAGATCCTGATGAGTCATCTGGAGACAGTGGACACGAATTAATACATTCAAGTAGAAACTGCCGACACCAGAGTTAGCGAACCTCATAAGATATACGAAATAACACTGCGTATAGAGGGTGATAAGACTAGGAAAATAAGGGGTCTATTTTGGGATAAACTCTCAAAAGGCTATGACATCCTGTTAGCTGAAAAAGATTGGCCCCCGGAGTTTGTCAGGGAGTGCCCTCATGGCGAAGAAATGATTATGCCTGCCTTCTCGAATCACATTCCGATTCACACTAAATATATATATGCAAGGAAATGGGCAGTAGCCCAGGCACCAGCATTATACAAGAATCATGTAGGATGGGATGAGGACTCTCCTCCTCACAAAATCCAGTTAAAAAGTCAACCGACTGCACAAAGCCAGTATCCAATTAAGCAAGAAGCTAAAAAACAAGTCAGGGAGATTTTAGATCAACTTGAATACCAGGGGGTGATTGAAACATGCACCTCTCAAATGAACAATCCTTTGTTTCCTGTCTCCAAACCGGACGATTCATATCGTCTAGTTTTGGACTACAGACACCTAAATTCATGTTGCAAAACATTTGCAGTACAAAATTTGCATAGTGCTGCACTAATGAATAACATAGTTCGCAAAAAATATAAAACGACATTAGACATATCTAATGGTTTCTTTTGTCAAAATATTGCACCAGAAAGCAGGTACTTGACCGCTTTCTCAGTAATGGGGTCACAGAAAAATTTCTGTAGGCTCCCACAGGGATTTAAGAACAGCCCAGGACTATTCTCAGCCAGAGTAACAGAGTTACTACAAATATATGATGATGAAGCATTATCCTATGTCGATGACATCTATCTAACAGATGACGACTTGGAGATTCACTTGAAAAGGGTGAACACCATAATACTTGGGTTCGCAGCAGAGGGTTACAAATTCAACTTTAAAAAGTCAAGAATTGCCCATCTGACAGTATTATTTTTAGGATACGAATTATCAAGTGAAGGAAAAAGCCTAGCGGACAACTTCTTAGAGAAGTGCGCTGTACTCCAAGCTCCTAAAACGCTGAAGAACTTACAATCGATTCTAGGCTTCCTGAATTTCGAAAGAACTTACATTCTAAATTATGCGGAGAGGGTTAAACCTCTCTACGAACTAATTAAACCTGATTTTAAACCAATCAACTGGACTCAAAAACACACCGAAATTTTGAGATCACTGCAAACAGACATGTTAGCAAAAACGAAATAAGATACACGTGACAATGCAATCGACCTTGTAATCCGAGTCATCCCAGGAAGATCCGGATTCACGTACCTGACCTCTAATGAGGGAGAAACGGTACCAATAGCTTACAAATCACATTTGTACACACAAGCAGAAAAAACATTCAGTCTCACAGAAAATACTGTGAAAGCAGTACAAACTGCAATAGCGAATGAACGAGAACTAGCACACGGCAAAAGGATCATTGTCCTCACAGCAGAATCCGCCTTCGAGGCGCTATTCATCCCAGTAAACCTGCCTACAGTGTCACTGGATCCGAAATGGATACAGTGGAAAAATTCTCTTGGCGCGGAAGATGTGAAATACTATTTTGCCCCGCACATGAAAAAACTGAATGATTTAACTTATGAACAAGAATATCCTCTGCCAATCGAAATTCTTCCTCTACAACAATACTCCTGTATAATCTACACAGACAGATTCGTACAGCATTACAACGTAGAAAATAAATCCTACGATGCAGCCTGCGCGATTGTTAAAGGTCGCTGGCTGTGCGGTAAATTCAGACCGAAAATAGCAAAAACTGAATCACTGAGAAACTGTTCGGCTCAGCGAGCTGAGATCAGATCTTTAAATATGGCGCTTGAAAATGCGGAACGTGAATTCCCGACACTAATCATGTGCGATTCGCATTTTTGCGTCAACTCTTACAATAATAAGTTGCAGAGCTGGATTCAAAATGATTTCAAAGATGACACAGGTGCCACAATCAAGCATAAAATGCTTTGGAAACAGGTAGTTCTTTTACAGAAAGAACTACAAAAGACTCACGTGATACACACTCTGAGTCATCAACGTGATGGCGTTCACGTTGCAGGGAATTCATTGGCTAATAAAGCCACAGCGGAAGCTACTAAACCGGTTTCCTTAGCCACAAAAAAGCGTTCAGAAAAATATATAGACGGGGAAACCATGCTGGCAGTAAAAACTTCCTTAAAAGGCGACTGTGCAGCATTACCCGTGAACTATCCACTCAATTATGCATACGTAATTGATGCAAACTCCGTTCCTTTTGCTCGAATCTCTGCAGTGGGGGATAGGGTAATTCCAAACACGAATCGGAGAATCTTTTTAATAGCAGACGCACACATGGGATTGGGTCCGAGGCACAAAAAGATCAAAGAATCTCTGACTGAATTACAATCAGAGTACTGGTGGCCGGGAATGAGCGTGCAACATCAAATATTTGCAAAAAACTGTCAAGACTGCAGCAGAAATCGCAGTAATGAACCGGTCCAGTCTGTTGCCCAGTTACCGTTTGTGGACAGGGTAATGCTGTCTATATGCAAACCAGCGTCCTATTAATTGTTTAAGACTGGATTCACTTAAAAAATGTGGCCCCAGCGCTCGGCTGACGCCAAAACTGTTATAAAAGATCTGCAAGTCTTTATCGGCACATACGCAATTGCCATGTTCCATTCTGACCAGGGTCCTGCTTTCAGCTCTCGAGCATATAAGGAGGCCATGGCCAGTATGGGCGTTGGGTTGCGATACTCTTGTCCATCACACCCTGAGGGGAACAGGGTAGTGGAAAGAAAAAACCGAGACATAAAGCAATCTATAACAGCGAAGGTATTAGGTTCGGGTGATGGGTGTGTCAAACATTTAATAAGTGTCCAACTTAGTCTAAATAATTTGCCAAGAAATTCTCTAAAAGGTTTCAGCCTGTACAAACTATTGTTCGGAACTAGAATGCATGTTCAGGACCTCGATAGTCAGGCTTCATTGGTAAAAGATAAGAATAAAGATTTTGACATCAAAGATCGTTTGGCTGTTTTACAGGACTTGAATGAAACAATAAAAATCCTTAAGCAACATAAAGTTAAAGCAACAGCCAACTACCACTGAAGACACACCACCTGTCCCAGCAAGACCTGTCTGGATTCCAAAGATTGGGGATCTAGTCAGAGAGAAAATAGCGGTGAAGAAGGAATTTGGGCCTTCTTACAGAAAAGCAGTACCTGTCTTGGCAATCAACGGAACAAGATCAGTAGTACTACCGCCTCTTGCTGGTAAAAAGGAGAACCAGAACCGAGTTGTATCGATCGACCTGGTAAAACCACAATCATGTGGCCTATAATCAACAGTAGGCCAAGTGGACTCCCAAGAAACAACAGAATACCCAAATTTGCAACAATCCAAGAGGTTCAAACTGAAAGACTAATCACATTTGATAAACCTGCAGTGCACAGAGAGGGACTATGCAATAATGCCATGGAACTCGTGCCTCTTGAAACACAGATTGAAACAGTTCGTCATGAAACACCTGCCTAAAATGATGTAGCATCAGAATGTGCTAACGAAAGACAAATTGAGAAACAAATTCCAACAATTGACAGAACTGCCTCTGGCTACTTCATCAACTTCGATACCTTTTCTGAAGATCAAAACGACCCTGAAGTGACTCCAGAAACAAAGACTTTTAAAGAAAAAGCAACAGAACTCTTTCATCAACTCAAGGAAACTAACCTTATTTCTCAATGGTTAGAGTTCTGGTTTGGGCTAGGTGTATTTTTCCTCCTGCTTTGGCTCATCATGATACTTTGTTTGGGAAAATTCATTGAGGGGAAATACAGTTCAATGGACACAGCAAGTCAGAACATCAACTTAGTTCTAAAACCACACAAATCATCTCACGTGAAGAAAAGAGGACTATCATCGGTAAATGTCACAGCCATTCCAATACCCGGCGGGGTAGTATGGGACAAGACTGACTATGAAGTATATGGCCCGGTCGAAATCCTGAAATATCCTCACCAGTTCCAGGTTTCATTAAGTGACTTTGTAAAACCAAGTACATTTTCTGATGATTGGGATTTTGAAAGTATAAATAATATGATGTATGATTTAGTGTTGTCAGCAAGATTTACAGAACATGATTATTTACAAGGTTCGTCTAATTATGAACAGATGTACTGCTACTCACATTACGGAGACCATTACTTACATAAATCTGCACAACCTAGTAATGTTTTTGAATATAAACAATGGGAACATTGTGCTACTCCACCTAAAAGTAGTTCTAAAACATTCTATGAGAAATTCCAGTACTTCTCAGGGTTTAACACAAGTGATGCAGAAACGTTTTATTATAAACTGTTGAATAAAACAGGGTTGAAAACTATGCTGACAAATACTAAATTGATATATTCAGAACTATTTTATGAAAAAATGATGACATTTGGTTTTGATTTTTGGAAAAACAACATTGAAACAAAAACCATCTGGGGTACAAAAGATTGGCAGGTACAAGGCCTAGAAGCATTATTTCGAGCCTGCATGATCCCAGAACAAATAATGTTCTTAAATGACACAATTCACCAAACAACCTTTCTTGGTCTAGCTAAGATTAAAGACCTTAACAAACCGTCTATTCCAAAGCCAATACTTGATAATGCAACCACAGATATTGAAATAGACGTATCTAAAATTTTACATCTAAACAGAACACATCCTGATTGGAAAAAGTGGTTAATCTGGCCTACTGACACGAATAACTGTCAAGATAGATTCCTGAACAAAACACAGGGGTTAACAATGACCAGACAAGACCCTAGATACTCCCAGAGACAACATCCAGGGATAGTAACAACATACAGTGTAGGGAAGCTGTGCCTTGAATGGCTAGAATCATCCACACTGGCAGAAATTAAGCAACACTTAACTTTACTTAAAGATGGTGCTGACTTGCGTGATTTCATTATGGGACCACGCAAACAGCATCAGAAACGCTTCATAGCGGCCAGCATATATGCGGCATACAATGAGGCTTGGAAAGTAACACAAATTGAAACAGCTGAAAAAATACGAGAAATTGATCGTATTAATTTGGAAAAATCACTTTCTGTTGTAGACAATGGGTTAATGACTCTGTCTTCCAGAATATATTCACTGGACAGTATTGTATCATCTGCCATCGATATAATAGACAAAGACTTGCTAATGTTACAGCATGGCCAGTCGCAATTGAGTTCTATTGTACAGCTAGGCTGGACGCTGCAAAATCTTCGTTCAGGCTACGTGCCATGGCGTTTAAGCAACACAACGTCATTGTTTTCCATCTTTAACCTTACTGATAAACAAATCAGCTTGGCACAGAAAGGAGCAGACTATACAATCCTGAGCATCGAAAAACTTGAGAGATTACCATTGACAATGTCAGAAAGACCTGTCATTGAATGGATAATACATGGGATTATCACAATTCCGATAACAACATTCCTATTCAAAAATTGCCTTGAATATATACCGACTGGCCAGTATGAATGATTGGGTAAAGGGTACATTAAGTCAGCATGGAAATTACCATATACACACACATGCAACAGTGACAGCAACAAAAATGTATTTCATAGTGGTGAAAATTGCAAACATTCACTAAGCGGTATACTTTTGTGCCAGGGTATTAACTTACACGGGGCCTGTGAAGGAATTTCAAACAACCTTTCATGCCACCAACATGTCACACCTGCAACGCAGATAGAGCCTTTCTTTAAGCAACTCTCTAACGGGAGTTACATTCTAATAACGGATCACAGCTGTTGTGGCTTGCTGCCAGGGAAAGCATATCTTGGTAGTGTAACTTCCATGGTCACTTGCGGTATGCAAGCATTGTTTCCAAACGGCCCTGGAGACTCCGAGACTCCCATTTGGCCTCGTTTGAATGTCTCTTCTATACGAATTGATACTTTAAGCAGAATGAAGTCTGTGCTTTTACAGACAACAGTGCCCATCACGTCATCAAAAGAGACGTATGATCTCCAAGTTGCAAGGACAACATCAGAGATACATGACCTTTTATCAAAAATTGCCCCGTGCATTTCACAGAAATGCTTAGCAAAATTCTAAATATGTCAAATGCCGTCGGCATCTCAGGCGTATTTAAGACCATTTTTTCGGGACTGTTAACACCATTCAAAGCAATCCTAGGAATTATTCCTAATTTTGTTCATTCAGTCTTTGGCGGCATACCCCTAACTTTGGGTCTTGTAGCAGGCATTTTATTTTTGACCCTCCAGCTCCGATATGGCAAGCCAAAACACAGACATGACTCCGGCAAGGATGGAAGAAACGATCCTAGCAGTACGCTACCGGGACCGCACAACTAGAGTCCTTGGATTGGCCAGGCTGAGAGATCTGAACATGACCTGGTTTCCTTCATTCAGACCTATATGGCAGACCTGCATCTTAGCTGTGCTTCGATGTATGCTATGCGGAGAAGAATGCGTGTTAGACACCTGTCTTGCACTACCATCAGCAGTACCAATGGATATCGATACTTTGCTAAGTCCTGTAACGGCTCATGCATCGTGTTGTCCCCAGCGGCTACCAATCCTGATGACGGCATTCGTTGAGACTCCTGTGCTACGACTAGGTGGCGGCAGTGAAGCGATACAAGAAAGCGACATCACCCAGGTACGGCCTCCTGTGAGCATTGCTGATCCAAACATCGATGATAGCAATCATTCTCACACCTGCCAAGTTACAGCATTAACGAACTTGGTCGAACTGTCACCTGAATATGTAGACCTATTCTTTAAGAGCCTGTCTGATATGATGTTCTCCCCTGAACAACAACAATGAATTTTTGAAAAGCATTCCGGCGCACAGCGTTCCCATGAACTCTGAATTTGGCCTTCAGTTTTGATCAACAAAAACTACTAAAAAGCGTTTGGAACTCTATTTCCCCGTTCACCATGGAAATTTGTTTTTTTTAATTGAACACTTTTTCAAAATATTTACCTTTTTTCTGGCACGAAAACCTTTGCTTGAAGTAGAACTATTCATAAAGAACAGAACTTCTATTTTTAGGTAGATCTAGAGACATAATACCTTTACCTCAGCCTCTAGCACATTTTACAGCAAATGCATTTATATGTGATGAAATATTCTTGCCCTTCTTTTCTGTATAAAGAGATATTTCATGTGTAATTTTTTCGCAAAATCGTTCAACTGATTACATATGCTATAATTTTTGAATGATTTCTGTGCTTAATGATGTACAGTACCTATATTTTTATGTATTTCGAATACACCATTTCAAATGCAATATGTATTTTGGGGTGGGAAGTATCACACACGCATCTTATTGCTTTAGTTTTTAGTAATTTGATGGACATAAATTCGTGGAGTGGGTGTTGTGTTCTATCTAGGACCCCGATCAATATTGTGATATTATGCCCCTAATACGGCTATAATCCATCCATACCCCTATAATGGCATAAACGATCAGAGCCATATTTCATAAACTCGCCTCTGCAGCTCATTACAGTATATGATACAGCAGAAGCCACTATCTAAGATTCCTAGATTACACACCGAGTTCTTTCAACAGATAAAACCCCCAGCAACCTGGGAAAGCCCCGCTTGCTATGTTTTGATTAGTAATAGAACTCTAATGAGCACTGTAAGAACGACCGGTTCTTAGTGATATCTTTATTGACGTCTTATGTCCAAAAACTTACAAGGCACCTTCCAGGTATAAATAATACCAACGTTGCCTTAAGCAAACACAGCAGTGGTGGTAGAGAATACAGGAGCAGAACAGCTGTCCCTTGCAGAGCCCAGCAGATGCGAGAAGCCCACGGACGCTGCCCCTGCTCCTCCTTGACGCGCTGAGGAAGACGCTGTCTTTTCTCCTGCCGAGAAAATCCAGCTCCGGCGTTTCCAGCCTACCATTGCGGGTGACTGGGATATCGAGTCCTGAGAGGAGATACAAGACCTCCAACATTCTATTCCAGAAGTACAGTGTTGACTAAACCCTTAGAGAGAATTCTTGAAGCAAATCCTTGGCAAAACCAACTTAACTTAAACTGCTACTTACTTACTCCCTCCCAAGTATTAGGCCTAGGTCAGGTACACCGGGGTAGGCATAGTTAGAAGCACCAGTTGAGGACGTTAGCCAAATGTATATATGAATGTATATATTTTACTCATTTTAACCATTGTATGGCTAAGAAACCATATCAATGCTTTTACAGTATTATTTCGCAATCCTCCTTTTACTGTACGCACTTTTTATAATAACAAGTCTTGCAATTGTGGCAATTCATTTCTCTTGCATGAGAAGAAAGACTGTTCAATAAATAATACATTTATTGAAAACGCCCGTCTCTCTATTCTCTGCATCTTGGTGAAAGTAATCTGCACAACTGACTGAGTGAAATAGCTGTCTATTGTTTCACACGACTCTAGAGATTAACTCTTATTCTAAGGAGCAAAGTTGTCATGCTCATGCGGTTGTTGGAAAACTGAATCCCTTCTTGTCTGAGCCAGGGGAGCTGATCACTTCCTATTCAGTCAAGAAAGTTTCCAGTGACCTCTGAGCTAGTTGGTACAAACCCAATTAAGTTTAGCATAGTCAGTAGAGATCTGGTAGACCGCACTTCTACGTCTACACTGCTGTTTATGTTATTCCAATGCGCAGGGCCTATAGGGAAAATAGGAACTACACTACAACGGATGTGATCCACATTGCGCCACCTCAATGTAGACTCATGCACCATGTCAGATATCTTGACTGTATTCATGCTATTGGTCATGCAGTGTCACTTGCATTGTCAGTGTGGCTCACAGAGCCACTACTTTTCTGGATTCTGCTCATGTGCATAGGTAGGTTGTAGCATTGTTGATATGGGGGGGCCCATTTGTGCACAAGGGTATCAGAGACATGTTCCATTATCATTGTGCGTGTGCAATTTGCTACACATGATTGTGCATATGTGACATTGTGCCCATCTCCCTCTGACCACCCAGTCCCTGGTGGTTACTCACCCTGTTGCTGTTGGGTCAAGTCATTTCAAGCTGTGTCCAGTCCCCCAACTCCTTGCACCGTCTCCACACTGATGACTGTGGCCACCATTTCCCCCAGCTCATCCAGCTCCTCTTGGGGTGCTGGACTCCCACCTCCAGTCACGTTTGCTGCCTTTCTGTTGACAGCAAGTTACTGTTTGGTCTGGCTTTGCACATCATGCCAACGCCTCTTGACCTCCTCCGTTGACCTCCTTGACACTCCGACTGAAATGACGTTGTTGACGATGGACTGTCATATTTCTGATGGTGTTGTCAAGTATGCAGTGGAGGTGACAAACAGTTGTTGGTAGTGTTCTATCACCTCTGTGATAATGATCCGGTCTTTCCTGCGGACTGAACCCTGTCTTCCTCTATCTAGTCTCCTTGCCCTTCCCCATACACAGGGTTCCTGGCTGGTCCTCCGTGGGTCTTGTGGGGTTCGGGTTGTCCTCACTACTCGGACCGGGAGCTGTCCAACTGGGCAGCAACCATCTGCAGCTCTGGTAATGGTTACTGCCCCTAAGACAGCAGGCACCAGCTGTGGTGCTGATAGCTGACCTGAGGGCAGCAGTCATGAGCGATAGCATTGTATGCTGTCTTGGGGATAGCAGTCACCAGCTATTGCTGCAGATTCTGTCTGGGGGGCAGCAATCACCAACTACTGTTGCAGGTTATGGTCTGCTGGGCAATAGTCACTAGCAATGGCTATGGTTGATACACCGGGAGCAGCAATCATCAGTAATGTTTATGGTAGCTGCCATGGGCCAGGAGACACCAGCTGCATAACTGAGTGCTGCCATGAGAGCAACAGTGCCGCAGCCACTGCTGCACAATCTGCCTAGAGGGCGGCAGTCTCCAGCAATGGTGATGGGTACTACCAGGGGAGCTGCAGTCACCACCTGTGGTTGTTTTAGATGCCATGGGAGCACCCATTACCATTGACAGACCTGCATGCTGCTTTGGGAGCAGCATTCATCAGGCACTATTGCAGGTTCTAGCCTGGGGGCAACAGTCAACAGCCATACTAATGCATGAGCCTTCTGGCCAGCAGTCGTCCGCTATTGTTACGGGTTCGGCCACAGCAGCTGCAGTCACCAGCCATAGTAATTAATGCTGGCCTGGGGAAAGGGGTAACAGCCATGACAATGTGGGGATTACCCCGCACTTGCATTACAACGCAGGGATTACAACGAAAGTCGTTACAACGACTTTCACTGGAGGGCGCTGTTGGATAGGGATAGTTTAATTTTCTATCCAACACCTGCCGTACTGTCAACGTGGGCTAGAGTTGGAATAGAAAATTAAACTATTCCACTATCCAGCGCCTTCCAGCGAAAGTTGTAACGACTTTCGTTGTAATCCCTGCATTGTAATGGCACGCGTGGTAATACCACGCGTTGTCATGACATACAACCGGGGGAAGCAGGCATCATCCACGGTGAAGGTTACTGCTCTGGGTCAACACTCACCGGCTGTGGTATTGCATGCTGACCTGCGGCAGCAGCCATCAGCCATAGTAATGCATGCTGCCCTGGGGCAGCACTCACTGGCCGTGGTATTAAATGCTGCCCTGGGCCGCACTCAACAGCTGTGGTTTTAAAGGCTGCCCTGGGGCATCAGCCATTGTATTGAATGCTGACCTGGGTTAGCAGAATATATGACGATACATTGCACGCCATTACATCGCATGGCATTAGAACACGGTTGTTACAACACAACTGTTGTTACAACGCGTTGCTATTAGATCGCAAACTTTTACCATGTATATGCCTTTACCACGCATGCCATTACAACGCAAAGGCAAGCGTGGTAAAGGCATACACTTGATAAAAGTGCTTAAGGTAAATATAAATATATATATATGTATATATATATATATATATACTAGCAGCCCGTCCCAAAGTTGTCCGGGTATGAATTGCTGCCGGCCAGTAGTATATTGTTTTGTAGGATTTCGTTTTGATAGCATTTCTTATCTGTGACAGGCCTGTGAAACGCTCCGATTCACAGTGCACTGCTGATGCACTTAAGAGTGCGTGTGCAGTAGTGTGTGAACTCGAGTTTCCCTACTTTATTTTTCCTTGCAATATTATATAGCACGAACTCGACAACATGGCATGAGCACAATTTACATTGCAGAAGAACACATTCATTTGTGGTAGGCACGGGGAGACAAAGCGATTTGCCTGGAATCACAGGATGTTGAGCTGATGCCGAGAGTCGAACGTAGCTCCCCAGCTCTAAAGTTCGCAATTCTAGAACTTGTGGCGGGAGGTGTGTCTAAAAGTGTATGTCAGTGCTGGCCATCAATGAGAGAGACCTCTTTATTTTCCAAATCGGTGGTGAAAAAATATGAGTATGTTGCTGGAGATGTGGGCCGCCCTGCCACCAATGTACTTACCCGGGGAGGGTAAACACCCATTATTCCGCAACTTTCTTTCCGCATACCATCACTCCGTATACTTTCATTACGAAAGTACCATGACTCCGCAATGCCATAAAAACGCATGGCATTACATTTTATATGCTTTTACCATGCATACATTTACAATGAAATTCGTTGTAAATGCATGAATGGTAAAAGCATGTTTTTTTAATGTTTGGATAAGGTAAGTATGGGTATAGGGGTATATGTTTTGGGGTACTGAGGTATATGTTTTGGGGTGTTTGGGTATTTTAAGGGTTTAGATATAGTTTGGGTTATGGGGTAAAGGGGTAGTTTTAGGGTTTAGGGATAGGTATGGGTTTTTGGGTACAGGGGTATTTTTAGGGGTCAGGGCTAGGTTTGAGTTTTGGGGTATATGGGTATTTTTAGGGTTCAGGGGTTGGTTTGGGTTTTGGGGTACAGGGGTATTTTAAGTGTTCAGGGCTAGGTTTGGGGTTTGGGGTACAGGGGTATTTTTAGGGTTCAGGGCTAGGTTTGGGTTTTGGGGTGCAGGGGTATTTTAGGGTTCAGGGGTAGGTTTGGGTTTTGGGGTACAGGGTTATTTTTATGGTTCAGGGCTAGGTTTGGGTTTTGGGGTACAGGGGTATTTTTAGGGTTTTGGGCTAGGTTTAGGTTTTGGGGTACAGGGGTATTTTAGGGTTCAGGGGTAGGCTTGGGTTTTGGGGTACAGGGGTATTTTTAGGATTCAGGGCTAGGTTTGGGTTTTGGGGTACAGGGGTATTTTTAGGGTTCAGGGCTAGGTTTGGGTTTTGAGGTACAGGGGTATTTATAGGGTTCAGGGGTAGGTTTGGGTTTTGGGGTACAGGGGTATTCTTAGGGTTTAGGGATAGGTTTGGGTTTTGGGGTACAGGGTATAATTATAGGGTTAAGATGGGTTAGTGTTTAAGGGTGATGGGGTATTTTAAGGAGTAAAGGTGGGTTATGATTATGGGGTGCAGGGGTATTTAAAGGGAGCAGGGTGGACACCGGGAGCTGGAATGTACAGAACCTGGGAAGAAAAAACAATGAAATATTGGGTACAATGCTCGCTTTTTTTTCCGTAATACCGCACCTGGCACACGCCCATGCCCCCAGCCCACGATATGAGACATGGCTTGAAGGGCGGAACATACCACACGCCCCCAGCGTTTGTTATGCCCCCATCACACGCCCACAGCACAACGCAGACACGCCCACAAGGGACTACAATTGCTGGCACGGTTCTTTCACCTTTTAAATGTATATGGTGGGCGTCTGCATAGCCTATGTCCTTCTGCTGCAACTGCCCTTTCCAACGCTGTATTGGGTGTTGTGATTGGTGCTGTGGTTCCTGAGATTACCCACCTCAAAGGTTTGGGCTCTCTCTTTATTATATTAGTATAGATATATGTGTGTGTGTATGTATTTATATACATATATTTATTATATATTAATATATATTTTATATATTTTTTACCCACTAAAACACTAAAATTACCCCTACTACCCCAACACCCACACCTCTAAAATCCTAAACTTACCCTTACTACCCCAATACCCCATACCCCTAAAATACTAAAAAAAAACTTTCCACCCCAAAACCCATTCCCACTCGAACCCTAAAACTATTCCTGGCACCCTAAAACAAAACAAAACCCACCCTGAACCCTAAAATTGCCCCTGGTACCCCAACCCAAACCCACCCCGAAACCGAAAATTACCCCTGGTACCCCAAAACCCAAACCCAAACCCATCCTGAATCCCCCAATTACCCTTGGTACCCCAAAACCCAAACCCCCCCTAAACCCCCAAATAACCCCTGAGACAACAAAACCCCAACCCACCCTGAACCCTAAAAGTACCCCTGGCACCCCAAAACCCATACCCACCCTAAACCCTAAAATTACCCTTGGCACCCCAAAACCCATACCCACCTTGAGCACTAAAATTTCTCCTGGTAACACAAAACACATACCCACCCAGAACCCTAAAATTACCCTTGGCACCCCAAAACACAAACCCACCTTGAACTTTAAAATTACCCCTGGCACCCAAAAACTCGTACCCACCCTGAACTCTAAAATTACTCTTAGCACCCAAAACATAAATCCACCCTGAACCCTAAAATTACCCTTGTACCCTAAACCCTAAAACAAACCTTGGCACCCCAAAACCCAAACCCACTCTGAACTTCAAAATTACCCAGGGCACCCCATAACCCATACTCACCTAGAACCCTAAAATTACCCTTGGCACCCCAAAACCCAAACCCACCCTCCCAAAACTGATACCCACCTTAAACCCTAAAATTACTCTTAGCATGCCCAAAACCAACCCACCCTGAACCCTAAAATTACCCTTGCAACCCATGAACCTCAAAATTACCCATGGCAGCCCAAAACCCAAACCCACACTGAATCCTAAAATTATCATTAGCACAACAAAACCATAACCCATCCTGAACCCTAAAATTACACTTGCACCCCAAAACCCATACCCACCCTGAACCCTAAAATGACCCTTGGAACCACAAAATCCATGAACCTCAAAATTACCCATAGCACCCCAAAACCCAAACCCACACTGAATCCTAAAATTACCCTTAGCACAACAAAACCAAAACCCACCCTGAACCCTAAAATTACCCCTGGCATCCCAAAACCCGTACACACCAGAACCCTAAAATTACCCATGGCACCCCAAAACCCAAACCCATCCTAAACATCAATATTCCCCTTTGCACCCCAAAACTCAAACCCATTCTGAACCCCAAAAATGACACATAGCACCCCAAAACCCAAACCCACCTTTAGCCCTAAAATTACCCCGGCACCCCAAAACCCATAACCACCCTGAACCCTAAAATTACTCTTAGCACCCCAAAACCCATACCCATCCTGAACCCCAAAATTAATCCTGGCATATAAAAACCAAAATCCACCCTGAACCCTAAAATTACCCTTGGCATCCCAAAACCTTACCCACCCTGAACCCTAAAATTACCCTTGGCACCCCAAACCTCAGTCACCCTGAACCCTAAATTTTCCCTTGGCACCCCAAAAGCAATCCCAACCCTGAACTTTAAAATTACTCTTAGCACCCCAAAACCCATACCCACCCTGAAACCCAAAATTACTCCAGGCACCCCAAAACCCAAACCCACACTGAAACCTAAAATTACCCTTGGCACCCCAAAACCCAAACCCACTCAGAACCCTAAAATTACCCCTTGCACCCCAAAACCCAAACCCCTAAATTTACCCTTGCTACCCCAAAACCCATACCCACCCTAAAACTTAAAATGACCCTGGACACCCCAAAACCAAAATCCACCCTGCACCCTAAAATTAACCTTGGCACCCCAAAAGCTATAACCCTACTCCACAAAAACCCAAACTCACCCTACACTTACATTAAACTTACATGTAAAACACATATGACTTTACCATTCATGCCTTTACAACGACATTCGTTGTAAAGGCATGCAAGGAAAAAGCACACGAATTGTAATGCCAATGCCTTGTAATGGTTGAGTTATAACAACTGCGTTGTAATGTCAACGTGTTGTGACAACCACTTTGTACTGAATGCTGCCCTGGGTTAGCAGAAATCATCCACGGTGACGGAGGCGGCACAGGTAAACAAGGTGTGGAGTGGGGCTTGAGGAAAAAGAAATTTTACATGGCCAATATGTCCCCTGCGTGTACCCCAACGTTTAGTGTACGTGCATGTCACCCATGCATTTTCCCTCTATGGCCTGCAATAATGATGCCTCTGCATTTACGTCCCACATTAGGATGCCAGTCACCAAGTCTCCCATAAAAGAAACGTTAATTTTGCACTGAGGCCCATGTGTTTGATTGTGCACTTTTAACCCCTTAAGTGCGGGGAACGTTCAGCGGTCGTCGCGTGCACTACCTCGCTAGTGCTGCGCACGTCCGCTGAACGTTCCAATCTCATTAGCACAATGGAACGTTCCGCACTAGCGCGGAATATTGTCAGCGCTGGCAACGGGTTAATATATCGCGAAAAAAACCATTTCTCCATTTCGTGGCTCAGCCAGTCCCCGAATTGAGGTTTCATGCCTCCAGACACTCTGAGGGCTGCAGCTACGTATCCCTGACCTCGCATACTTTTGGCTAAGCCGAGAGGGGCCCAGCCCGGGGTGCCAAGACAGTATTGTGCATAACAGTTATCTGCTTGCTCTACAGAATCACATTCCTGCCTGGTGAAGGAGGTAAACAGAACCCGTCTGCAGAGATAGGGCCTAGCCTTTCTGTCCCCGTTTAAGTGATTTGCAGAGCTCGCGTCAGTAGAAAGCTCAAGGCCCCCACGCAATGAACGAAGAAATAGATGCCCACACTGGCGCTTGGTGATGAGCGACCTTTGTTTCAGATAATACATCCCCGGACTTAAGATATCAGATAATACCAGACGTGCTGGTCGCCCTGACACTGAAGGCCTCCCTACCAGACCGAAAGTCAGCTCCCCCCAGTTACACGCCAGTTGCACGTCATGATCAAGTTGCGCACACAAGTAGGGCAAAGTTCCAGCTGGCCATGCAACCCCCCTCCATGCATCTCCCACCTATGACTCACCTATGACTCCTCAAGTGAACGCCCACATGTACACTCACCTGCACGCCCACATGCTCTTATCTCTCTTTCTCTTGCTCTGCTTGGAGCGCTCCTCCCTATGTGCGAAATTGAATGTATAAATATTGTACTCTGTGAATAAAGTTTAGAAGACCCTTCCTGAACCTTCGTGGTGATGGAACCGATTCTCCCCTAACTCGAGTTATTGGAATAAAGCCCTTTTGAATCGGACACCACGGACTCTGCCTCTCATTTTATGCATGACCCTTTGTTTATTTATAGAAATTATGACAGGGTATTACTTTATTTACCACATAAATCTGGCGCCCGAATAGGGACAAATCCCCTTCCCCACGCGCCGGAGATGTAGGTCCAGCCCTTGCCCCCTTCTACAGCCGTGACAGACTTCAAAGTGTACACGCCAGCGGGACTTCCCGCTTACTCCCTCAGGCCCACGGAGGAGACGGACTGCGACCAGGCATCCACACGAGGCGGTGAGGATCGCGGATCATCCCAACCAGAGCCCAACCCGTGAGAGAGCAAGGTCGGAGGTTTCCAGAGGTCCACCCGTTCCGCGCATGCGCAGTATCAAGTATCCGAGGCCTTCAAGTTCTGCTTCCCGGTGAGTACTACTATTGGGAACGCATAATGAAAAAGACGGGTTCATTTACATGAACACGGTAAAGACGGGTTCGTTCACACGAACACGGTAAAGACGGGTTCATTTGCGTGAACACGGTAAAGACGTGTCTCATTTACGAGACCGGTATGGTTGTGCTGTATTCCAGTGCATAAAGTTAACTGTTTTCAAGTACATAGAGTTAAACTGTATCTGTTTTAGTGTTTTAGTGTTTTAGTGTTAATGATTGTTTCAGTCAGACTATTTTTGTGTATATTGTGTTTTCATTAAGTTGGTTTCAACATGCCACTGTTTTCAAAATTACGTCAGATAGGGACCAGAAAAGGTATACTAGAAGAGCCAGTTAACATCCCGCCTAGAGACACACCTGGTCATTATATGTATAACAAACATGGGCTAGATGCCATATTGTATTTAGACCTATGGGTAGATTACACAAAGGATTTAGAGGAGAAGTACAGATGGCCTGTCTCGGGAACGTGGGATTCTGAATGCATTATGAGAGTAGAGGAAGCGCTATGGAAAAAGAAATCAAGACCCTCGCAGAAAGATGCCATTGAGTTATGGAGCAAAGAAGCACATAGGAGAACAGAGAAAGAATTCAACCAAGCAGAGAGAACTAAACAAGCAGCGGAAAAAGCCAAAGAAAAAGAGCTGCGGGAGGAGGGGGAACGGGTCAAAGCAGAACAGACTGATAGAGAAAGAAATGCCGTCGGTACTGGTATTTATCCCGTCCTCTCAATAGAACTAGCTATAGTGACCCCCTCAGAAACACCCCGTAGATCGCGAACGCCACCACCTGTACCCTATAGAGTACGTAGAATAAAGCCGACAGCATCAGAGGCGTTTATTTCCTCCTATCTAGAAGAGTCCCCACCGGACCACGCAAACGCAGATTTCCCTCCGCCCCACCAGCGGAACAGCTCCAGCAGCTCGTGAAAGACGACGTGGGGCCCGGGGCCGTAGGGGGAGGGGGGCCTACTATAGATGTAGCAATCCCCCACCGTATATACGATCCAGAACCAGGAAAGGGCTCAATGCTCGTGATTTCACTAAGACTAAGACAGGCCGTCGCATATTTGGATAAACTACCAGATATGAAAGACCACCTAGATAAAATATACCGTTTCATTAGAACGGGGGAGGGACCCGAGTGTATAGCACAGGCCATGCAAAACAGAAAGGTGGGGGTTAAGAACTACATCCTTCGTTTTATGATTAACTGCCTGATCAGGGAAAAAGACGAAGGAGACGGGGATGTAGAGCCTGGTTTGATAGAATGGAGTGATCACATAGATGCCGGTCGGCATGATAAAATGGGACAGACAGACAGCATGATGAACAGAATACGAAAGGAAATAATAGCAACACACAAAGTAAAGCCTGACGAGAAGGATGAGTCATCAACGGAAGAGGTAGACGAGGAGAAGGACAAAATAAATTATGTAGGCAATGCACGACGGTTTGACAGGCCCAAGTGCCTCAACTACCGTAAACAGGGGCCGGCTATAAAAGAAAGATATTCCCTTGAAAATCTATTCCAAGCTACTGAAAAAGCACTGGACCGACGGATAAAGAACGAGCGATCTCACACCCCCCACGAAATGGAGTTGGCCCGGTCAGCCACCCAGTGGGTGTCCAATTTTAATATATATAGCAATGATATAGTGGCCCAAACGTTCTTGAGCCTCCCGCCGAACGAACAGCGTTTGGCCGGTATTTACATGGTCCAACATTTAATAACGTTGTATGAGAATCAATATTCCGATCCCGGTCAATTGTATAAATTACTGGACGACATAGTTCTAGACAGATGGACATGCCTGGGTACTGAATTAATTAACGTCATCCTGGATCAACGACATAGGTACTTAAATTTTCTGACCACATGCATGCTTCCCGCCCCACACCACGACAGAAAGCACCTATTCGTAGACAGACAGAACCCCCTACGAGAGGTACATCCCTTCAGAAATGCAAACAATGAGCTTCAACAGGTGTATGTTTACACCCCCTTGACGAAATTAGAAATACTGGAAATGAAAAAGATGTTGCCCTCCCATGATAAAGACCCGGGGGGGGTTTCAACGAGAATTAAAAGACATCCTCCGCATCGGAGATTATACGTACGCTGACATTCTGAAACTATTGAAAGTACTATTGCCAGCAGGCATTTATGAAAAGCTTAAGGAAAAAGACTGGGAGGTGGGGGAGGAAAAGTTAAGCTGGGAAGCATTGGAAACAGAGGATAAAGGCAGGGCCCCGGGGGTTGGTCTTGGTGATAAAGCTAGAGAACTACCTGAACTCCTAAACCAGGTTTTGCCGAGACTATTGACTACTAAAAAGGAAGACTGGGATGCTATTTCAGCCTGTAAACAAAAACAAGAGGACACAAGCGATTTCTATTCTAGATTCGAGAAATGCTTTGCTATTAATAGTGGCCTTAAGCCCGGTAGCGAATTATATCCCCATCTTTTCGTGAGCAAATTAGTAGAGAATTCCCTACCCCAGATCAAGAATAGAGTACTGAAGGTTGAGAGTACTTGGCAAGCAAACAGCCCTTCACAAATGTGGCAGATGCTACAATATCACCAGAACAGGATTAGAGAAGAGCAGGATCAGGAAAAGAGACGCATGAAAGAGACAAAAATAAAGGTGCTGGTTGCCCAAACGGTACCGGCAAACATGAACAAAAATGGCACGACACCTGTCAAGTGAACTGTAATTATTGCAAACAACCAGGTGACTATGTAAAGGAATGTGCTGTCCTGAAACACAATATAGCTACAGGCAAAACAAAAGAACGACCACACACTCCTGGGCAAAATAGCACACAACAGAGCACACAACAGACATCAGCGACTTTTTCACCCCCACCACCGCCTGTTCATGCCACACCACAAATGTATCAGAACACGCAGCTAGACTATCCAGAATACCAGTCATTCTCATGAAACAGCCTTGAGAGGGAAGATGGCTTGCCCCTTATTCCGGTTCCTGTAGATCAAGAGGGTCCCTATGTACATGCTCATGTACTGGGACAGGACAGAAAGTTTCTGATTGACACAGGGGCGAGCAGAACTACCATCAGCCATGACGAGGTTCCAGGGGCACCTCTCTCGGGCTCACAGAATATTTCCCTGGGATTTTCAGGAAAGCCTATTATTAATAATGTATCGAAACCAGTCTCCCTCGGGGTTGGTCCACTGTCACGTACCACAGACTTGCTACTTACTAAATCATGTCCAGAAAACTTACTTGGTATAAAGACATTAAAAGAACTAGGAGCAGTTATCTGTTGTTCTCCGGAGGGAGTGCGACTGTTCTTACGTGATTTTAAGGGACATTATGTGTTGACAGATTTTGACCACAGACTTCAGAATGTACCACAGCACCTATGGGCACAAGGTCCGACTGACGTAGGTTACATGAACATAACACCACACCAGGTAACTCTCAAAGCAGGAGTAGTACTACCACGTATACAACAATACAAAATACCACCTGATGCCGAAGTGGCCTTATTAAAAATTATTGACGAACTCATTGCACAAGGGGTGGTGGTGGAGACTGACTCGAATGTGTGTAACTCACCTGTCCTTCCTATCCTTAAACGATCAGACCCCAATGCACCACCAGTTTATAGACTAGTTGTTGACCTTCGAGAGTTAAATAAATGCGTAGTCCCACAATACCCAGTGGTTCCAGACATTTCTTCATTACTGACTGATATTGATTCTGAGGCAACGTTCTTTACAGTCATTGACTTGAAGAATGCCTTTTTCAGTGTTCCAATTCATCCAGACAGCCAATACCTTTTCGGATTCAGTTTAAAAGGACGCAGCTTTAGATTCACAAGAGCACCACAGGGCTACACATAGAGTCCTAGCGTTTACAGTCAAGCGTTAAAAAGACAACTGGACAGTATTAATATGTCTACCAACACTTGTTTTCTGCCAAACACTAAGCGCATGCTGGACTCATGCATGCACGCTCACCTGCTGCTGCACTTGCACCCTGAAGCTCGCCGCACCCGCTCCACGGGTGCCGCTTCGCCGTTGGATCTTGTGCTGACTCTGCCTGCTTCCTGTGGGGGCACTCCGGATAGGACATCAGGACCAGTAACGCTACAGGGCTGCGAGCGTGCAGGGACTACCTGGACCAGGTGTCCCTGCGAGACCGAGCCCACCTTCCGGTCCGCTCTCCCTGTAGCTCCGCCCCCCGCCCATCGGAGGGCCGTTAAAACCAACTGGTGTAGCCTGGACCCTTGGGACACTTGTTTTCTGCCAAACACTAAGCGCATGTTGGACTCGCGCTCACCTGCTGCTGCACTTGCACCCTGAAGCTCGCCGTTGGATCTTGTGCTGACTCTGCCTGCTTCCTGTGGGGGCACTCTGGATAGGACATCAGGACCAGTAACGCTACAGGGCTGCGAGCGTGCAGGGACTACCTGGACCAGGTGTCCCTGCGAGACCGAGCCCACCTTCCGGTCCGCTCTCCCTGTAGCTCCGCCCCCCGCCCATCGGAGGGCCGTTAAAACCAACTGGTGTAGCCTGGACCCTTGGGACACTTGTTTTCTGCCAAACACTAAGCGCATGTTGGACTCGCGCTCACCTGCTGCTGCACTTGCACCCTGAAGCTCGCGGCACCCACTCCGCGGGTGCCGCTTCGCTGTTGGTTCTTGTGCTGACTCTGCCTGCTTCCTGTGGGGGCACTCCGGATAGGACATCAGGACCAGTAACGCTACAGGGCTGCGAGCGTGCAGGGACTACCTGGACCAGGTGTCCCTGCGAGACCGAGCCCACCTTCCAGTCCGCTCTCCCTGTAGCTCCGCCCCCCGCCCATCGGAGGGCCGTTAAAACCAACTGGTGTAGCCTGGACCCTTGGGACACTTGTTTTCTGCCAAACACTAAGCGCATGTTGGACTCGCGCTCACCTGCTGCTGCACTTGCACCCTGAAGCTCGCCGCACCCGCTCCGCGGGTGCCGCTTCGCCATTGGATCTTGTGCTGACTCTGCCTGCTTCCTGTGGGGGCACTCCGGATAGGACATCAGGACCAGTAACGCTACAGGGCTGCGAGCGTGCAGGGACTACCTGAACCAGGTGTCCGTGCGAGACCGAGCCCACCTTCCGGTCCGCTCTCCCTGTAGCTCCGCCCCCCGCCCTTTCCAACTACTACAAACAGTGTCTGTTCTCCCGCAGCGCGGGACACAGCCCGGGGCAAAGACCGGGCTAAGAGCGGGCCGTTTGAGGCTGTTCGAGGTCTAAGAGGTCTGGGCTGGGCCATATCCCTTGGCTGAACTTTTTATTATTTGAGTTATTTTCTACTTGTGCTACTGTTCCTCGTTGTTTTCCATCATGTGTACACGGGGCAGTCGCAGTAAAACTGCAAAGGGCCTTAACAAACCTAGTGGGACCCTGGATGATTTCCTCACAAAGACCTATTTGGCCATTGATGCGGAAATCAATAAAATGCAGCATAGGGTTTCCCTAGAACTTGATGCTGCGCGTAAACTGTCTCTAAATATTGCTTCTTCCAAGAAATCATCTTTAGGAAACCTTGCCCTAGCACTAACCCCAGAGCGTACATCTGGCCCTCGTTCCTTGCTTACAGTGGTAGATATACACCACCCTCTAACCACATCCCCACTGGAGCAAGTTAAGGAAGCTATATTAACACCTCTGGAGGAGTTTGCACCACCTACTCTTGTGGCTGGTATAATCTCCCCAGTAAAAATTGTCATGCCCAAGATTGCTGCTAATGCTAAAAAGGCTGCCCTACAGCAGAAGAAAAGTCTTGCTAGGTCTACTTTTGCTCGCAAAAAGGCTAAAATTGCGAGATCCCAGTTTTTTAATAGTAGACGGCCATTGGGCACATTTGGCGTCGGGGAAGAAAAAGATAAAGCCAACACAGCTTTATTTGGCAGTAATACCACCCATGCCTTAAGCGGTGTTGTGCCTGATCCTCAGGTGGTAATTCCCTCCGACAAGAGCAAGGAAGGGTCAAAGGAGGGTAGATTGAGTGTGGTAGAGGGGGATAGGAGGGGGGATGAGGAATTTTTAAAAACTGTTTGGGACACACTTAAAAAGTTACTTACCCCCCTGGAACTTAGACTATCCAGAATGGAAAACCATTTGCTAGAAATGGAGAGGACTATAGTCACACTGGCTAGCCTTAGTCTTAAGCAAATGGAAGCTTGGTTTTCACAGGGTGACGGCTCAATTTCCCAGGCACTATTGTCAGAACCCCCGGCCCCTCCACCTCCAGGTCCTAAACCTGTACCAAAACCCCGCACGAAAGTTGGGGACAACGCTATTACCATTTCAAATCTTAGCGTTTGTCTCCCGTCCCAGGACCCAGTACCTTCCAAACCCAGACAACAAGCTTGCCCCACTAAGAATACAGCACTATCTAATGCTAGGGCTCAAACCTGTCCAAAACAAAATGTAGCACATTCTAAACCCAGGCCACAAGCTGTCGTACAACAGCCTAACCAATTGACTAACAAGAACTTGCCATCTTTAGAATCTAGCCGACCGAATTTTCGTGGTGGTTATATCGACTTACCACCAGAGGCTAGCCCATATGTCATTGTATTAGCTGGTGTACCTACTCTTGACCCACAAACTAAAGAGAACCATTGGTCTCTTAAATATAAGGTCATTTATTGGCTTAACACGAATAGACAGCTACCTAGTCACCAAAGAAGTCGGGTACTAATGGTGCGAAGAGTACCATGGGTTGGACCCACTCACAAAACCATCACTGGTGACTGTATAGTGGTGTCCTTTGCTGACCCCCATACAGCACAGCATCTTTGTTCATGGGCCCCTTGCGAAGATGACCACTCAGTCGTTGTTAGACCCCTCACCTTTTTCTATCCTCCTCAACGACAGCTTGGAATGGGAGGGTCTTGGACGACAATCCAAAAGCCCAGGCATAGAGGATATGGGAACGGTGGGTATAACCAGAATACCTGGTGGCAAGGGGTTCCTACATCAAATATGTTTGGCTGCTTGGATGAGGTTGACTGACTCGGGGGGGCGGTTGCTTTAAAACACCCTGTAGATCCTACTCCGTCCACCCTGTCAGTACCCAGTATGGCTTGTTCTATGTCGCCAACAGGCCCACAAATAACACTGGACAATGCTTATAGTTTAACCCCGGCTGAGTTAGGAGCTCTGGGACAATCTGAGACTTCAAGCCCTAGTAATTCAGATAATGAAATTAAGGTGGCCTCATGGAATATAGCAGGTTTAAGGGGTCGCCTGGACAACGATGATTGGGTAGATTATATTACTACACATGATATCATCGTTTTCCAAGAAACTTGGTCAGTTGATCCCCTGTTTAGAGTAGGCTTCCTAAATTTTTACAAACCAGCAACCCAGGGCCCCAGGGGTAGGGCTTCGGGTGGCCTCACCATATGGATAAAAAGCTCACTTGGTTTCAGCGTCAGGGAAATCCTGGTGAAGAATTCTGATCTCCTTTGTATATCCCTTAGCAAGGAGAACTGTAAGGATATTGTTCTAATTAATATCTATGCCTAAGGTTGTCAAGGTGGAAGGAAGCAACCTATCCTTAATGATTTGGAAGATTTCCTAAATGAGTATAAAAGTGACCAGCTCATTTTAGTGGCTGGTGACCTGAACTGCTCATTTGAACCCATCCTGAGTCTTGCTGAGGATGTAGGGATGGACGAAGATATTGTCTGGAATATTCCCCCGCTAGCAATAACTAAGGGTGTCAGGGGTACGGAGGCTGCCCTCCACTGGCTTGGGCTCTGCCTGGAATGGGGGTTCCGGGCGGTGAATGGCCGTAGCTTGTCTGACAAGGCGGGAAAACCAACCTTCGACAATGGGTCTAGTACGAGTCGCATCGACTACATATTGGTCAACATTGAATCCTGGGCTACTATAATTGATATGTCAATTGAAACCAGGCCAGAGAGCGATCATAACCCACTCTCGCTTGTACTTAGGGTCACTGGTCTAGGGCTCCCCCAGACAGAAACAGCTTGTATTACATCAGACCTAGTCTTGTGTGACAACAGAAGACGAGTCAAATGGTCAAGGGTCATAGCTGATCAAGAGCTTGTCTGTCAAATAGCAGAACTGGTCCTAGACACTAGAGATAGGATGACTGCATTATCTCATAATGACAGGGCAAAGCCCATTATTGTTGATCTCCATGAGGCATGTTTTGCGGCTATTAGGGAACTTCTCACCAGGCCATGTAGAAAACAGAAAGGGAAGCAATTCAAAGGTTGGTATAACAAAAATTGCAGAGAAGCCCATGGCATTTTAATTGCTGCTGTTAAATCTAGAAACACTCCAGACATTAGGAATGCGAGACAGGCTTACAAACGCATTATTTGGGAAGCTAAAAGGGAATAGGACGACTCGTACTGGCTTGATCTTCTTAAAGCCTGTGAGTCGTCAAACCAAATTAAGTTTTGGGAGTTAGTCAGATGGGGCAGGGGCTCAGATTCACTAACCCCTGAAAATCATGTTTCCGCTGCAGATTGGGTGGAATTTTTTTCCGCTCAATTTAAAGATCCTAATATCGTCCAGTTGGCAGGTGAGCCCTTAGCGGGGACTATATCAGTGTCTTATGGGGATAGGCTTATCTTTTGTACCTCAGACACTGAACATGCCTTAGGTTCTATTCAGTCTGGGAAAGCCCCAGGTATAGATGCTGTACCAGCGGACCTTTTTAAACTGAATTTAGATCTGTGGGTCCCTTATATAACAACTTTAGCAAATTCTATTGCAGCAGGGGCAAGGGTACCACAATCCTGGAAAGGGGCTGAGATACTTCCAGTTTACAAGAAAGGGGATCGATCTTCACCGAAAAACTATCGCCCCATTAGCCTGATCGATACTATACAAAAAGTGGTATAAAGAATGGCCCTGGCTAGAATACAGGGGTGGATTGAGCAGAATAATATACTCTCCCCCATGCAGGCAGGGTTTAGATCAGGCACCAGCACCCTAGATCAGGTGTTTCGTCTTACCATGCTGTATTGGAAGGTGGTTTTCTTAGGCGGTGGTGTCATTTATGCCGCCTTTGTCGATCTCAGGTCGGCATTCGACCTGGTTCCCAGGGCAAACTTTGGGAAGCCCTCAGACTCATGGGCCTTCCACCTGAACTATTAGAGCTGGTCAGGCGCTTACATGAGGATAACTTTGCCCGTGTAAGATGGGGGAAACAGGGTCAGGTGACCGCTAGCTTCGAACGTGGGGTCCGGCAGGGTTGCGTGCTGGCCCCTACCCTGTTTCTCCTGTTTATTAACTGGGTGGTTGCATTCTTTAGCGAAGCACAAACTGATGCTCCCACCCTGGGGGGATCTAAATATCCCATGTTAATATTCGCCGACGACACCCTGCTCCTTTCCAAGACTCGGAGCGGCCTACAAGCAGCTCTAAACAGATTTGCTGAATTTTGCACAAAAAATGACCTTCAGATTAATGCTAATAAAACTAAATTCATGATTTTTAACAAAAATAAACCAATCAAAACTTCATTTTTATTAGACGGTGTCCCAATCGAACAGGTGAAAGTCATGACATATTTGGGCGTGACCCTTGACCATCAACTCACTTGGAACCCCCAGTTGGAGGTTTTAATTCTTAAATTTGTTCGCCTTGCAGGATGCTTGCTGAAGGAACAGAAAAAAACCTTGATCAAACGCATTACACCAGCGTTAAAAATCTATGAGGCCAAGGTTAATGCAGCTACCCTGTATGGTGCGGACATATGGGGATTGTGAGACGGCGTCCCGAAGACCCCAACCTGGAGGCCAGCCTCCCCCGCACGTACCTCGTTTGTTTCTACCGGGACTGCGACCCCGCAACCACAACGCCATAGCCGAGACAGGACTCGGAGAACCAGCCATAACCCACGAAACCCCGCCCTTCTCTCTCCCGCAGGGACCAACCCGAGCACCAGGTCCGGAGGAAACATATATTGCTGACCCCGGAAGTCCCGCCCCAGATGCAGCGCCAGCACAGGATAAAACCGAGGATCGAGGACAGCACGCCGTCGGAGGTTCGTGGCAGGACCCTCGGACTGGAGGTGGTGAAGGAGAAGGAGCTGGAGACGGAGAGCAGACGTGCGACGCAGAGGTGTGGACCGAAGAGTGGTGGAGTCCACAGGAGGTGGCTGAAGAGCGGCCGTAACTCAGTAGAGAGTTACGGCGGACCGCGTGAGTGCCTTAAACCTTCCTATTCCCTGCTCGCTAGGAGCCCTGTAAAGTCCCTGTACATTCTCCCCTATCTCTTTAGTAACACGTCCCCTGCACTGTAGTATAACTGTATAGCACCCTCACTGCATGCCCCATCCGTTCCCTTCACGTCCCGCCTAAGCACCCTTTCTATCAACAGACCTGTGTTCCTACCTCCCGCTACCTCCCTTTCCTCACTGTCTCTTCTTCTCACCCTTATGTAATTTTCACATCCCGGGTGACGGTGTTCGGTACATAGTGTCCTGAGACCAGGATAGGACTAATGGTCCCTTGTTTTTCTTTTCTCTTACTGCCCTCCGTGGATCCTCCGCGTCACCAGAGCCGTCGTTGGAGGAGCGGAAGACCGGGAGCCGAACCCAAGACCCGAAGCGGATCCCGTCCCCTGGAGCCTTCTTTGTTTTCCACTGTGACATTCCTCTTTGTCTCTCTACAATAAACAACCAGTATAGCACACTATATACGGCCTCCTCGCCTGCTTTTCCGGCCCGCTGCACACCCACCGTCACATCTGGTGTCAGAAGTGGGATCAGCTGGAAGCATGGAGGCCGTAGTTAAAAAGATGGCGGAATCCCAGGAACAGTTCGGGAAACTGATGGAGCAGTTCCTGAAGACTGCTGAAGATGACAGAGGACAGCTCCACGATGTCCTGAAGGGCCAGGGGGTGGCCCACGAGCAAACCATGGTAAAGTTAACAGATGCCCTGAGACTACAAAGGCCTGTGACCTCTCTCCCCTCCGTGGTCCTGCAAAAGTATATCCCGGGAGAAGATCCGGACTACTTTTTCACTAACTTTGAAAGAATAGCACAAGCCGCCAATTGGCCAGTGGACCGTTGGGGCCAATACCTGGGTCCCCTCCTCACCGGCGACCTACAAGCCGCCTTTCAACAGGCCAACATACAGGGCAACACACCGTATGCGGACATCAAACGGTGCATATTAGAACGCCTTGGCATTGACGATGATACCTATAGGGTGAAACTACGCCAAACCAAGGAAAGACCCCAAGAGAATCCAAGGGCCCTCTCATTCCGGATCCGGGATCTCGCAAACAGATGGCTTCGACCCGAGACCTCCACAAAGGACAACATCCTGGAGAAAATATATCTGGAACAATTCCTGAACTCCTTGTACCCGGCCACACAGCGTTGGGTGAGGCAGCACTCCAGACTCACCCTGGAGACGGCCATCGAAATAGCTTCTGCCTATAGCCGTGCGCAGGAACTCCAACGGGGTAAGGAGGAACATCCCCACAGGGCCCCGACTGCTATGACCACTCGTCCTACCCGGCCACCACCGATCCGCAGACCTGAACCATCACCCCCTTTTCCCTCCCCGGTCGTGTTCCGAACCCCTACTCCTGGACCCCAGTGTTATTCATGTGGAGGGTTCAGACACATCGCCCGGATGTGCCCGCAGAAGGAGGAGCCGATGGAGGTCGGCTTTGTAAGGAACTATTTGTGCACCCCTCCAGGGTCCACCCCACCACCGTTCCACTGCCCTGTGTCAATTGACGGTCAACGCCTTATGGCCCTTGCCGACACCGGTTGCCGTCAGAGTGTTCTAAGACCACAAGACCTTGCACACCCGGTCAGTAGCCCTACGGGAGTAGTAGCCATCCAATGTGTCCATGGTGACACCAAACAGTATCCCACTACTCAGGTGCGAGTCCAACATCCCAAAGACCCCGGGACCTGCCTCACTGTAGGTCTCGTGCCCGCTCTTCCAGAACAAGCCATTCTAGGGAGCGATTTTCCGGACTGCCTACGCTCCTCCAAGACACCTCTGACTCCCTGACCCAGTGGTGGAAGGACGCGCCTTATCCAGGACACACCAATCCGGTGACGGTTCCCAAACCACACAAACCTAAAAGCCAGAAAAGAAAAGAGAAGAAAGAGTATGTCAGCGCTTATCCCGCAATTGTGGAAGAACACCCTTGGCAGACCGACCGGGAGTTCAGGGCGGCACAGCAGGAGGACCCCCTCCTACAGGAAGCCTGGGGAAGAGCCCTTGATCACGAGGACCCCTTGCAAGTAGGTCCTTACTTCTATAAGAAAAATGGGTTGCTATACCGAAAAGGGGGAGCACAACAAAACGCACAGTTACTCATCCCCAGTCCCTTCCAGGACAAAGTCCTCTTCCTGGCTCACAGTCACCTTCTAGGGGGTCATTTCGGGGACGAGAAAACCAGCCAAGCCGTCTTGGAGAAGTTCTATTGGCCGGGGGTATATCAAAGGATCAAAACCTACTGCCGTGAATGCGTTGTATGTCAGAAAAACAGCCGTCATAGACCCCCCCCGGGTTCCGTTAAAGCCCCTCCCTCTCATAGACGTTCCCTTCAGCCACATAGGGATGGACATCATAGGACCCCTCGTACCCTCCCGTAGTGGGTGTCGCTATGCGTTGGTAATAGTTGACTATGCCACCCGCTTTCCGGAGGCCATACCCCTACGCCAACCCACTACCCAGACGATAGCAAAAGCCCTGATCTCCCTATTTGCTCGGGTTGGGTTTCCACGGGAAATACTGACCGATCAGGGTACACCTTTTGTTTCTGCTCTTATGAAACGAGTCTGTTCTGAACTTGAGATAAAACAAATCAGAACATCCGCATATCATCCGCAAACGGACGGATTGGTGGAGCGTTACAACGCAACTTTAAAGCAGACTCTGAAAAAGCTCCTGGGCCTAGAAGCAAGAAGGTGGGAAGACATGCTGCCTTTTGCCTTATTCGCCATCCGCTGTAAAACTCAGAGCAGCACCGGCTACTCCCCATATGAGTTGCTGTACGGGCGTCCCCCTCCTACCCTGCTAGACATGGCACAGGAGTCCTGGGAAGCCGAACCGGACGGCACTCGTCCGCTTCCCGAATACCTGGAAAATCTAAAAACCCACCTATCCAAGATCCGGGACATAGTCAGACAAAACCTAGGGAACGCTCAGGACAACCAAAAGAAGCAATATGACAAGGGCACTCGCTCCCGAGTCTTTGCTGTTAATGATTTGGTTCTCCTCATGATGCCCTCGTCCGACCAGAAGCTTCTGGGACAGTGGCAAGGGCCTTACACCATCCTCCGGCAGGTGACCCCAGTTACCTATGAGGTTGAACTGGACCCCACACGGGGCACCTCCCAGATTTTCCACGTGAATCTGTTAAAAAAATGGGAAGGACCCCGTCCGGTGCTGTCCGGATCCAGCGAATCCCTCCCCTTCTCTTTCGACCCTTGTCTTGACCCTGATCTAAACCCCGTACAAGCCCAGGAACTGCGACAAACCCTAGAGTCTCTGAAAGAAGTCTTCTCCTCTTCTCCGGGTCTAACCAACGTCACTGAACATACAATAGACACCGAACCCGGGAAAGTTGTCCGCCTGAGACCCTACAGAATACCAGAGGCCCGCCCGACCGTTATACGTCAGGAGATAGAAGCAATGCAAAAGATGGGAACCATAGAGCCCTCAGTTAGTGACTGGAATTGCCCTATCGTCCTTGTGCCAAAACCTGACGGGTCGGTCCGCTTTTGCATTGACTTTCGGGAGGTCAACAAGGTGTCTAGCTTTGACACCTATCCCTTGCCCCGGGTGGATGAAATGATTGAGAGGATAGGAAAGGCAAAGTATATTTCCACGCTCGATCTCTGCAAAGGGTACTGGCAGATACCCCTCAGGGAACAAGACAAAAAAAAGACAGCCTTTTCTACCCCTGAGGGGTTATACCAATTTTTAGTCATGCCCTTTGGTCTTCATGGCGCCCCAGCCACATTTCAGCGTGCTATGAACCACGTCCTGAGGCCCCATTCACAGTACGCCGGCGCCTATTTAGACGACATCATCATCTTTAGTGACAGCTGGCCCCAACATTTGAGGCATCTTTACAGCGTCGTCTCCTCCCTGGGCTCCTTCGGATTCGCCATCAATCCAGCCAAAACCACCTTGGCGGCAAAGACAGTCAAATACCTGGGGTATCTTCTGGGGGATGGCCTGATAAGACCCCAAGAAAGCAAAACAGTGGCCATCCGAACCCTTTCCTTTCCACAAACAAAAAAAGACCTTCGAGCCTTTTTGGGGCTTCTAGGGTACTATAGGCGGTTTGTGCCCAATTTCTCCCAGAGAGCTGCCGCCCTTACGGACCTACTGAAGAAAACTAACCGCTCCGAGGAGATGCTACGAAACCCCTCTCCCGAAGCGTGGCATGCCTTCACGGACTTAAAAGACGCCTTGACCTCCAGTCCTGTCTTGGTACCCCCTGACTATTCACTGCCCTTCATCCTGCAAACGGATGCTTCCGATCATGGGTTGGGAGCCGTACTATCCCAGAAAGATTCCCTAGGCAACGAAAGACCCATACTCTATGTGAGCCGCAAACTATTTCCCAGAGAAAAGCAATACGCTGTGGTCGAAAAGGAAGCCTTGGCAATAAAGTGGGCAGCGGACAATCTGCGGTACTACCTAGAGGGCAGAGACTTTGTCCTCTACACCGATCACGCCCCCTTGGAATGGATGGCCCGGAACAAAGGTCAGAACGACCGGGTCCTGCGCTGGTTTCTGTCCCTACAGCCTTTTCATTTCCAAACAAAGCACCGGAAAGGCTCAGACCAGGGTAATGCCGATTTCCTTTCAAGGTACCCTCATTCTCCATCCAGTACAGGAAGGACAGCTAGGGGAAGGGGATGTGAGACGGCGTCCCGAAGACCCCAACCTGGAGTCCAGCCTCCCCCTCACGTACCTCGTTCGTTTCCACCGGGACTGCGACCCCGCAACCACAACGCCATAGCCGAGACAGGACTCGGAGAACCAGCCATAACCCACGAAACCCCGCCCTACTCTCTCCCGCAGGGACCAACCCGAGCACCAGATCCGGAGGAAACATATCTCGCTGACCCCGGAAGTCCCGCCCCAGAGGCAGCGCCAGCACAGGATAAAACCGAGGATCGAGGACAGCACGCCGTCGGAGTTTCGTGGCAGGACCCTCGGACTGGAGGTGGTGAAGGAGAAGGAGCTGGAGACGGAGAGCAGACGTGCGACGCAGAGGTGTGGACCGAAGAGTGGTGGAGTCTACAGGAGGTGGCTGAAGAGCGGCCGTAACTCAGTGGAGAGTTACGGCGGACCGCGTGAGTGCCTTAAACCTTCCTATTCCCTGCTCGCTAGGAGCCCTGTAAAGTCCCTGTACATTCTCCCCTATCTCTTTAGTAACACGTCCCCTGCACTGTAGTATAACTGTATAGCACCCTCACTGCATGCCCCATCCGTTCCCTTCACGTCCCGCCTAAGCACCCTTTCTATCAACCGACCTGTGTTCCTACCTCCCGCTACCTCCCTTTCCTCACTGTCTCTTCTTCTCCCCCTTATGTAATTTTCACGTCCCGGGTGACGGTGTTCGGTACATAGTGTCCTGAGACCAGGATAGGACTAACGGTCCCTTGTTTTTCTTTTCTCTTACTGCCCTCCGTGGATCCTCCGCGTCACCGGAGCCGTCGTTGGAGGAGGAGAAGACCGGGAGCCGAACCCAAGACCCGGAGCGGATCCCATCCCCTGGAGCCTTCTTTGTTTACCACTGTGACATTCCTCTTTGTCTCTCTACAATAAACAACCAGTATAGCACACTATATACGGCCTCCTCGCCTGCTTTTCCGGCCCGCTGCACACCCACCGTCACAGGGATACAAAGGATTGTCAGCACTAACCACAGCGCAGAACAGGTTTTTTCGGAACTTAGTGGGGCTTCCTCAATCATCACCCATAAAACCATTGCTTTTAGACTTAGGCTGTAGACCGCTGAATGAGATGGCACAGTATCGCCTTGTAGCTCTCTGGCGTCGCCTCTGGACGACCCAAGAGCTTAGTCTTTTCGCTCATGAATTGGGCGAGGTTAGATCATTGTGGGGTGCTCAGAAAATCCCATGGTTGCGGGAGGTCAAACAAATATTGTATTCCATGGGCCTCCCTGAATTATGGCTACATCCTGAGTGTTCTAGGTTCCCATCTAAAGTGGAATTCAAAGAGCTATTTTGGGCTGCAAAGAAATCTGCACTGGTCTCTCTTTCATCAGCAAATAGCCTAACGGGACTGTTCTTAACACACAAGATAACACCGTCCCTTGAGCCCTACTGGGACTTGATATGCAAAACCCTTGACCGTAAGCTGTATCATCAGTTTCGGGTAGGTACTTTGCCGATCAACTCCTTTACTGCAAAGTGGGCAAAGAATACAAGCAATAAATGCCCTTTTTGTCCTGACCAGGTTGAAAGCATCGGTCATCTATTTTTTGCATGCCCAGCATACCGATTGCCTCGACTGAAATGGTTGAAACCAACTTGTAAAACCTTAAATTGTGGGGGGAATCGTGCAGCCCTGTTGAAATTACGTGACTTACGCACTGAAAAATCTGTGATTTGTGTTGCCGAATTCTTGGGGTGGACGTGGCTAATTCGCGCAAAGAAATTGTAACCCCTTTTAAATTAACTTGATTTGTAATGGTTGTATATTGTCCGAAGGTAAAATCCTTTTTATATCTGGGGTTCCATTGTAAAATGTTGAAATTGTTGAAAATGTTTTTTATACCTGTTGTCTTTTATGAATTTTATTCGAAATAAAGACTAATTGAACTGAACTGAGCCTACCAACACAGCACTGATACAGTACGTAGATGACATTCTCATTACAGCACGATCAGAAACAGACTGCGAAGATGCATCACTGACGGTTTTACACTTTCTGGCAGACAAGGGGCACAAAGTGTCTCCTTCAAAGTTACAATTCTGTGCACAGCAAGTGGTGTACCTTGGGCACTTGCTGTCCAAGGAGGGTAGGCAGCTGACACAAGAACGTATTCAGTTAATTTCTAACCTTTCACAGCCCAAGACACAAAAGGAAGTGCGGGCCTTCATTGGCCTCACTTCATACTGCAGGCAGTGGATTCCCCAGTATGCCTATCTAGCCAAACCACTCATACAGTTGACAACACAGGAGGCAGCGTCTTCGACTGTCCTCCCTTGGACACAAGAACACACCTTGGCATTTGAGGAATTAAAAAGAGCCTTATGTCAAGCGCCAGTTTTAGCGACTCCTAGTTACAGCAAACCCTTCATGCTTTTCGTAACTGAACGGGATGGAACAGCATTATCTGTCCTCACACAAGATCAAGCAGGAAAACACAAGCCTTGTGCTTATTTTTCTAGTACACTGGACCCAGTGGCCCAGGCTCTGCCTGCATGCCTGAAATCGGTTGCGGCAACAGCCCTAGCCATAAGACAAAGTGACTCGATAGTGCTGGGAAACCCCCTGACAGTACAGGTACCACATGCAGTGGAAGTTCTCTTGAACAGGACACAGACACAACACTTGACCATAGCCAGACTGACAGGATATGAACTGACGTTATTTCAACCACACATAGAGATCAGACGATGTAACATACTAAATCCTGCTACACTTTTGCCCTTAAGTACAGTAGACACCGCACCACATGACTGAGTGGAAATAATGAATATAGTGATGAAACCAAGACAAGACCTGACAGATGTTGCACTCCCAGACCCTGACCTAACACTCTATGTAGATGGATCATGCATGAGGACGAGGGCAGGAGAATTAGTGGCAGCATATGCCGTGACCACTGCTACTGAAGTCATAGAGACACAAAGAATAGACATACTGTCAGCACAAGCAGCAGAGCTCATCGCTCTGACACAAGCCTGCATAAGAGCTAAGCACTTGAAAGTGAACATTTATACAGATTCACAATATGCTTTTGGCGTAGTTCATGATTTTGGAGTACTATGGAGAGAGAGAGGTTTCTTGACCTCTCATGGGGCCAAAATTCAGCACGGCCCGCTTATTCAGGCCCTGTTGGAAGCAATACATTTACCTGCAGCCATAGCTATCCTGAAATGCAAAGCACACACCAAAGCTACAGACACCATTTCCCAGGGTAATGACCTGGCAGACCGCACTGCTAAACTTACAGCCCAGACGCCAACAGACACGACAAAGACAGAGGTACCATTACTGACAAAAACTATGACAGTCAGGGATCCTTCTCAAGATGTACTCGACATACAGACACATGCCACTTCAGATGAAATAAAGAAATGGACTGAACAAGGAGGGGTCCAGACTGACCAAGGTTGGATGACTAAGGGCAAAGCAACATGGTTTCTTCCTGATTCAATGGTACAAGTGATCATAAACACAGCACATAGTCCAGCACACTTGGGAGAGAAGGCAATGATGGGCAGCTTACAGAATATCTGGTTTAACAAGCACCTGCGTGCAGCAGCGAAACAAAAAGTAAGAACATGCATGATCTGTTGTCAGTTCAATCCAGGTAAAGGCATCCCGGTGGAACAAGGCGGATTTCATCCTCCTGACTACCCTTTTGAGGTCCTCCAGATGGATTATATCCAAATGGACAGATGTAGAGGTTACAAGTATGTCCTGGTAGTTGTGTGTGCACTAACTAGATGGACAGAAGCGTATCCAGTCCCGGATTATACTGCTGTGACAACAGCCAGGCAATTGGTGCGCAAATTCTTTCCTAGATACGGATTGCCCCGTGTCGTTTACTCAGACAATGGTCAGCCTTTTTCTTCTGAATTAATGAAACAAGTGTCTCTTCTGTTAGGATATAACTGGAAGTTCCATTGTGTGCGACACCCTGAAGCAGCAGGCCTTGTAGAAAGGCATAATCAGACAATAAAGACAAAACTAGCAAAGATCTGTGCAGACAAAGGCGTGGATTGGATGGTAGCCTTGCCGGTTGCCCTCTTTTACATGCATATGGTAGCCCATTCTAGAACAGGCCTATCACCATATGAAGTGGTTTTCGGTAGACCGCCGAACATGTGGGGTACGCCTATGCCTAAGAAAATAACTGATGTTGACAGTAACATGCTTACAGATTACCTGGCTTTCTTGATGTCTGCACTACTATCTTGTAGTTCACAGGTTGCCGCCGCCTTCCCTGACAACACCCAGGTCAAGGAGCACGCCATAGCCCCAGGGGACTATGTGCTCATCAGGAATTTTGATCGATCAAGTCCCATTGAGCCGCGTTGGAAGGCGCCGAAGTTAGTGTTATTGACGACGAGGACAGCCATCAAAGTCGAAGGGAGAAAAGGGTGGCTTCACGCCCATCATTGTAAACGGTACTTTGGAGACTCTGGAACTTTGGTAAAGAAAAAAGACATTACAGACTTTGAGCCCCCTTTGCTGGAAAAGACTCCACAGCAAGAGTACAGGTCCAAATTACGATCTAGAAAGCCAGACTACGTTTGATCAATTAAGTCCACTAGGTGGTGAATCGGTTGAACAAGATTTCTGACATGCATAAGATCGCGGACAATAATAGTAAAAAGAGCAAAATGAAAGAAAAATACTGCAAGATATTACGTAGTAGATGTATAGTATCTCTGATTTTTCTGTCTCTTCTGTGCATCACTATAATCTGTGTCCGCTTAATACTACATGTTTTCTTTCCTCCTATTGCCTCACATATACACTCTTCCATTAATGACACCGTAGAGCATACATTTAGTGATCTGCCACCCCATGAACTGTCATATCGACTGGCCCTGCGCAACAGTACTTTTATTCGGATGTTGCACCGTTCTCATCAGACCAGCAATGCGACAGATTGCTGGGTATGTGGCCGACTCCCACCTTATCAAAAGATGAAGGGAGTTCTGCCCCTCTTCCCTTTTCCGTTCTCCCACAATGGTTTGTGCGGAGCATGGTTTGCCTTAATGACATCAATCGACAAAAAGTCCACAGTTTACCAGGGTGACTGGATATGGGGAAACTTGAATAAAGTAATGAATGAGGTATGTTTTCCAGACGAAGACGGACTTCCCCAAAGGAAGGGGACCGATCTAGAAAATGAAGAGTACGAGCAAGGAAATGCTTCCCTCAGCTTTATAATGCTGAATGTTCAGCCCATGCAAAATACGGGTCCACCGTCTATTTCAGTCCTACCAGTAAAAGGTGATTTGTGCGTTAGAAAGAAAGGATCAGTACATATGGGACACAGCGAGTGTAATGCTGTAGTAGAGTTTAATGATAAAGGAAAGTCTTCTTTCAAAGCATCTCGCCATACCTATTTCATTTGCGGTCAGACAGCCTATGTACATCTGCCCATAGACTGGGGTGGGACATGCTATATAGCGTTCCTGCTGCCACCCGTCTTTTTGGCCCCATCCAATTATCATCGAGATTCACGACTAGAGCATGTTAGGCTCAGGAGAGAGACCGATGCCTCAGGGACTGATCAGACTGAGACAGCCTGGGAGCAATATACAGATTTCAACAAAGGATTCTTTTTCTTCATAGGTCCCGTCCAAAACAGTAAACTCATACGCAGGTTAACAAGGACTCTGGAAGCAGTTGTGAATGAGACTGCATCTGCCCTGGGGAACTTAACCCAGGAGCAGTCTGCCATGCGACTGGTTGTTCTTCAGAACCGCCTTGTTCTTGACGTCATCCTGGCGGATAGGGGCGGGGCCTGTAGGGTGATCGGCTCCAGTTGCTGCGTTTTCATACCTAATAACGCGCCATCTGTGTACGCAGCAATAACAAGGCTCCACAAGATTGCTCACGATATACATCAAGACCCAGGCACATGGACTTGGTCCAGTTGGCTCTGGGGTGTAATATCGGCATGGGGATGGAAAGTGTTGTCGTTCCTAGGAATAATACTACTTATGACATTCGGCTGTTGTCTCTGTCTGCAGTGTGGCCCGGCCATTTGCGGCCTGTGTGCGACTGCCTGTGTTCCACATCCACATATACAAAGGATCAAAAATGAACAAATGATGCTGTATGAACAAATCTACGGTCTCATGAGAATAGATGTGACCTGAAGGGTACAGTAGGGGACAAGGAGGGAATGAGGAAAAAGAAATTTTACATGGCCAATATGTCCCCTGCGTGTACCCCAACGTTTAGTGTACGTGCATGTCACCCATGCATTTTCCCTCTATGGCCTGCAATAATGATGCCTCTGCATTTACGTCCCACATTAGGATGCCAGTCACCAAGACTCCCATAAAAGAAACGTTAATTTTGCACTGAGGCCCATGTGGCCCATGTGTTTGCATTGTGCACTTTTAATATATCGTGAAAAAACCCATTTCTCCATTTCGTGGCTCAGCCAGTCCCCGAATTGAGGTTTCATGCCTCCAGACACTCTGAGGGCTGCAGCTACGTATCCCTGACCTCGCATACTTTTGGCTAAGCCGAGAGGGGCCCAGCCCGGGGTGCCAAGACAGTATTGTGCATAACAGTTATCTGCTTGCTCTACAGAATCACATTCCTGCCTGGTGAAGGAGGTAAACAGAACCCGTCTGCAGAGATAGGGCCTAGCCTTTCTGTCCCCGTTTAAGTGATTTGCAGAGCTCGCGTCAGTAGAAAGCTCAAGGCCCCCACGCAATGAACGAAGAAATAGATGCCCACACTGGCTCTTGGTGATGAGCGACCTTTGCTTCAGATAATACATCCCCGGACTTAAGATATCAGATAATACCAGACGTGCTGGTCGCCCTGACACTGAAGGCCTCCCTACCAGACCGAAAGTCAGCTCCCCCCAGTTACACGTCAGTTGCACGTCATGATCAAGTTGCGCACACAAGTAGGGCAAAGTTCCAGCTGGCCATGCAACCCCCCTCCATGCATCCACCCACCTATGATTCACCTATGACTCCTCAAGTGAACGCCCGCATGTACGCCCACCTGCACGAACACATGCTCTTATCTCTCTTTCTCTTGCTCTGCTTGGAGCGCTCCTCCCTATGTGCGAAATTGAATGTATAAATATTGTACTCTGTGAATAAAGTTTAGGAGACCCTTCCTGAACCTTCGTGGTGATGGAACCGATTCACCCCTAACTCGAGTTATTGGAATAAAGCCCTTTTGAATCGGACACCACGGACTCTGCCTCTCATTTTATGCATGACCCTTTGTTTATTTATAGAAATTATGACAAGGTAATACTTTATTTACCACAGGCTTATACCATTGAAAGGATTGATTCAAGAACTCTGGGCCCGCTCCAAGAAGAGCCTTATGAGAAAGGCAGAGAGCTTTAAACGTAATCCACTGCCCAGCCGGTAGCCATCGAAGATGTTTAATAGCCTGTGCGACTGATTTGTGCTTAGGATCACCATTAACAGCCTCGGAGCAGCGTTTTGTAGGACTTGAAGTTGTTCAGGTGTAGATGTTGCTTAGTAAGGCACAGGGCTTTACAATAGTCTGTTTTGGCCATGACTAATGCCAGGATCCCCGTCTTTTGAGAGTTGGCTGGGATGAAAGGGAAAATCTTTCTAAGTATCTTTCAAGCCATGGGAACTGCAGTCACCAGCCATAATACTAAATGCTGTCCTGGGGGCAGCAGTCACTAGCCATAATATTGAATACTGCTCTGGGGGCAAAAGTTGCTAGCCATAGTATTGAGTGTTGCTCTGGGGGCAGAAGTCGCTAGCCACAGTATTGAATGCTGCCCTGGGGCAGAATTGGCTAGCCATGGTATTGAATACTGTCCTAGGGCAGCTATTCAAAAACCAGAGGAGAAACCAGTAGCCCCAGTGGAGACTTGGGTAAATACAGTATCATATAACACCTCAACAGGAGTCAATGAGGGAGTACAACTTAGCAAGTAAATAATTTACACAAAACACGTAGTCCCAATTTTTTGATTCAGCATAAATATATTAACAAAAAAATAGAATCATAGATTTATACTTTATGAGGGATAAGAAACAGCATCAACCATGCTTATTTAGTTTTGTCCTAGGTGCAAAGTAAGCACATTGGGGCAGATTTACAAGCCTCTTGCGCCACTTTTGCGTCACTTTTGACATGGAAAAAGTGACGCAAACGTGGCGCAAGGGGCTTGTAAATAAGCCCCAATGTGCATGTGAGAAAGTGTTTAAATGGCACAAGTGAAACATGTGAAGAGAATAAATCAGCGTTTTCTTTGGGAAATGTTTGAAAACAAGTATTATGCATGAACAGGTATTTTATAAGACAAACAATTAAAAGAAAATCATGGCATAATTGACAATCCCAAATAGGCCGATACAAGTTGACAGCAATTCGACCTTCATAACTTCAGGTCATCATCAAGACAAGGTCACAAAAGAAAGAAGATTGCTGCCTAACAGGAAACAAAGAAAGAGTTACCCCTGGTGATGAATAGATTCAGAACAATGTAGGTATATATGGGGTACATGTTTGAAGGTATCTAAAGGAAATACAAGGTACCGGGGAGAGAAGAAACAGAGAAAGGACTATGTCAGACACCACTTGCATGTCTCAGAAGCAGAACCCTCCTACAAGCCCAGAATAAATGAAGGCCAATGCACTCATGTTTGTAAACCGTAGGGGTGTTTAAATCAAGAGTTTGGCCAGCACAGCAGGACTCCAGAGAGGAGGGCATTTCCACTGGTATCTGATTCCGCTTTTGTGTTGTATAATGCAATCTGTGACCTACTGGGCCGTTTGCCCGGTGCACAGTCTAAATATAGATTCCTAAATATCGACCTACAGAAATATCGAGTTGGTAATATCGAAGGTACAGAATATTGGGGTAAAGAAAATCGTTGGACAGAATATCGATTCTAAGGCAAGTAATATCGATTTTTTTATATAGTTGTAAGTAACAACGGAGTTAGTAATATCGATATCAAATATATCGATGTAACTAATTTCGATGTTACTAATATCAATATGTATATTATTGTTATGTATTTTATTATGTATTTAATATGTATGTGTTATATTTGTTTTGTTAAGTATTCTACTGGTTTTACATAATATGTATACTATTATTTATATGTTAATAATATTTTTTGAGTTAATTTTGTGTTTTAGTACTTGAGCGGGTTGTGGGTTTATAGGGGAAGAGGGTGGGAAGTAATTTAAATATACTAAATTAATTATTAATTTTTAGGAATAATACAATAATTTTAATTCTTTTTTGCGTTCTGTAGCAGTTGTGGGTTTATAGGGGAATTGGGTGGGAAGTAATTTAATTGTAATTAAGTAATGATTTATTTTTATTTATTGGTATTGATAATTATGTTCTTTTTAATTAATTATTAATTGGTAATTAATTTTTTTAATCGGTAATTAATGTTTTTAATTGGTATTTAATGTTTGTAATTGGCAATTCACTTTTATTAATTGATTAATTAGTAAACATGCCGTACGAACTAACAAGTACGATCCAGACCAGGGACCAAGAACGCGATTTGTACGGGCAAACGTAGTCGAGCATGAAGCATGATTCGTTCGGAAAACATCACGTATAAGCGAGCCCACCAACAAATACGAACCGCACACCCCTAAATCAAGCATACACGAACCCCCACCCCAATAACGGACCATAACAGCCAGCCGCACCAACAAATACGAACCGCACACCCCTCAATGAAGCGTACACGAACCCCCAACCCGAAAACGGACCGTAACAGCCAGCCGCACAAACAAATGTGAACCGCACACTCCTCAATCAAGCGTACACAAACCCCCACCCCGAAAACAGACCGTAACAGCCAGCCGCACCAACAAATACGAACAGCACACCTAACAATTATAAAGCGCACGCGAACCCCGAAACCAGCACAAGGAGGGTGCAAACGAGTCGCACAACACCACAAAACATGTCTCCTGTGTACACAGTCACCATTGGAAATCAATGTCCTGGCCACATACAAACAGGCAAACAGAGGGCCCAAGTCACACCCACCCCATATAAGACACACACCACAAATTCAAAATAAGCCACACCTACAAATAGACCAATAAAAGTGCTCACACATACAACCCATCATCCTTTGCAATATACCTATTAGTGCAAAGACACTGACAGCACACCAACAACTGCACCCATACACCTTCACACATACCCCCTATCTCATCCACACCCACACCATCCCCTTCACAATCAGACCCACACACCCTCATCCATACTCCCTCAATCACATACATCCCACACCTTGACCACACCAAAGAATCCAAGGTTCACTAACCCGGAGATGGAGAACCTTACAGATGAAGTCATCAGAGCTGAGCCACAGCTGTTTGGGGCATTGGTCACACAGACCAGCATTGCAGAAAAAACACGCCTGTGGGAGAGGATCGTCAATAAGGTCAATGCTGTTGCACCCATCAGGCGCACCAGGCAGGAATGCCAGGTCAGGTGGTGCCATCTGCGGAGGATGGTCAAGAAGAAGATGGACCAAGACTACGCCAATGCACACTACACTGGAGGTGGTGGCCCCCGCAGACCTCCACAATACCATCCCTGGGAGGAGAAAGTCAAGGCCCTGCTACCACCTGTGGGAGTTCGCGGAATTGAAGGAGCTGTGGAGCCTGGTGAGTATACAAGCAACTCATGTAACATGGGGGACTCCCAGCAGTGCCCAACAGTATGGGGGGGTGGCTATGACTCACAGCAGTGCCTAACAGTATGGGGGGGTGTGGGGGTGTGTGGCCATGACTCTCAGCAGTGCCTAACAGCATGGGGGTGGTGTGGGGGGTGGTGTGGCCTTGACTCCCAGCAGTGCCTAACAGTATGGGGGGTGTGGCTATGACTCCCAGCAGTGCCTAACAGTATTGGGTGGTGTGGGGGTGTGTGGCCATGACTCCCAGCAGTGCCTAACAGCATGGGGTGGTGTGGGGGTTGTGTGGCCTTGACTCCCAGCAGTGCCCAACAGTATGGGGGTGTGGGGGGTGTGGCCATGACTCCCAGCAGTGCCTAACAGCATGGGGGTGGTGTAGGGGTGGTGTGGCCTTGACTCCCAGCAGGGCCCAACAGTATGGGGGGGGTGGCCATGACTCCTAGCAGTGCCCAACAGTATGGGGGTGTGGCTATGACTCCCAGCAGTGCCTAACTGTATGGGGGTGTGACCATGCCTCCCAGCAGTGCCTAACAGCGTGGGGGTGGTGTGGCCTTGAGTCCTAGCAGTGCCCAACAGTATGGGGGTGGGGGGGTGGCTATGACTCCTAACAGTGCCTAACAGTATGGGGGGTGGCCATGACTTCCAGCAGTGCCTAACAGTATGGGGGGTGTGGCCATGCCTCCCAGCAGTGCCTAACAGCGTGGGGGTGCTGTGGGGGTGCTGTGGCCTTGACTCCCAGCAGTGCCCAGCAGTATGGGGGGGGTGTGGCTATGACTCCCAGCAGTGCCTAACAGCATGGGGGTGGTGTGGGGGTGATGTGGCCTTGACTCCCAGCAGTGCCTAACAGTATGGGGGGTGTGGCCATGACTCCCAGCAGTGCTTAACAGCATGGGGGTGGTGTGGCCTTGACTCCTAGCAGTGCCTAACTGTGTGGGGAGGTGTGGCTATGACTCCCAGCAGTGCCTAACAGTATGGGGGTAAGGGGGGGTGTGGCCATGACTCCCAGCAGTGCCTAACAGCATGGGGGTGGTGTGGGGGTGGTGTGGCCTTGACTCTCAGCAGTGCCCAACAGTATGGGGGGTGGCTATGACTCCCAGCAGTGCCTAACAGTAGGAGGGTGTGTGGGGGGTGTGGCCATGACTCCCTGAAGTGCCTAACAGTATGGGGGGAGGTGTTGGGGTGTGTGGCCATGACTCCCAGCAGTACCTAACAGCATGGGGGTGGTGTGGGGTGGTGTGGCCTTGAGTCCCAGCAGTGCCCAACAGTATGGGGGTGTGTGGCTATGACTCCCAGCAGTGCCTAACAGCATGGGGGTGGTGTGGCCTTGACTCTCAGCAGTGCCCAACAGTATAGGGGGTGTGGCTATGACTCCCAGCAGTGCCTAACAGTAGGAGGGGATGTGGGGGGTGTGGCCATGACTCCCAGAAGTGCCTAACAGTATGGGGGGTGTTGGGGTGTGTGGCCATGACTCCCAGCAGTACCTAACATCATGGGGGTGGTGTGGGGGTGGTGTGGCCTTGACTCCCAGCAGTACCCAACAGTATGGGGGGTGGGGGAGGTGTTGCCATGATACCCAGCAGTGCCTAACAGTATGGGGGGTGTGGCGGGATGTGGCCATGACTCCCAGCAGTGCCTAACAATATGGGTGGTGTGGGGGTGTAGGGCCATGACTCCCAGCAGTGCCTAACAGTATGGTGGTGGGTGCAAGGGGAGTGCCAGAAGGCTGCAAGGGGGAGGGGGAGAGGGTGCAAGGTGTAGGGTAGGAGGCTGCACTCAACCCATATGGCCCAGGTACACACGCATGCACCATGCTCAATGCACAGGGAGTGTGTAAGTACTGACAAGATAGCTGACACTGGTCCCTGGTGTAGGCAGCACAAGGACCTCCTGTGACCAGTTGAAACACTGACACCAGGACAAGGTCAGATATCCTGCACAGGAACTCACAACCACTATCATGGCAGCATGCTTCATGGGGGGACAGACACACCACGAGGGACGCCCACTTGCAAATCACACTCAAACTACTAGCATGACGTGTGACACACACCCCTTACAGGAACTGAGGCCCTGGGGACAGGCAATGGAGTGCACCACTGTCAAAATCGTCATGTAACACAACATAAAAAATACTGATCTGATGACGCTTCCAAGCAAAAAAAGCACAGTGCTGAATCACAAGTCCATTGTGTCACTCACACAATGCTGTTGCCACAGCTTTGGGACGCTGTGGATGCACTCAAGTAGCACCATGGACCTGGGTATTGACAAGGTAATGTAACTTGGAGAAGTGCCACGTTCTAAAGCCCTCTGCCAGAAGTAGGTGTACTGGTCCTGGGGGGTTGGCAGTGGGTGGCCGTCACGGCACAGCAACACCTCTGTAAAGTTGCTGAATGAAATCAGCCAAATACCACTCAGTCTCCATCATAAACATGCTACATTACAACCCTGTGCATGCTTGAACCAGGCATTAGGATTGATGCTGCATTGTGCAGATTGGGCCACACAGAGCACAGCTGGATCTGTGGGGTGCTGGCGACAAAAGCCACAGCAATGGTTTTGCCAGTCATCGTAAACAGTACCCAACATGTCAAGCACCCCTGAGTACATGTCAATCTCATCCCACAACATACCCATACATAAGTGAACAATTACAACAATCCAAAGCAGGTGGAACAGTGCTAACGACAATGGATATCAAAATTGGAAGTTGCATGATAGTGCATTAACAGTGTTTGTCTCTCACACCCATAGGGGAACGTGTGGAAACTATCCCCAACCAGGGGGGAGATGGATCCCAGTCCCAGGCTCAGCAGGACCCTGACCCCACCGACAGCGACGCCTCTCAACACACCGTGGTTGACCCCAACCAACCTGGCCCCTCTGGATCCCAAACCCATGCAGCAGCTGGATCAGATACATCTGTGCCAACCACCACACCTATTCCCGCCACATCCCAGCAGACAGCTCGGAGCCCTGACCATAATCCACAACAGAGCCAGTCTGACAATGAGGGACAAGGTTCGCCGGGCACCCACGAGGTAGCAGATGACAGCACCACTGCCAGCACTCATGGGTCTGTCAGACTGATGTGCCCACAAACGCAAGCCGTGCTCATGTGGCATGGGGTGGTGGGAGTGGCGCAAGGCGGAGGCGAGAACCTGACCAGCCAGCTACAGGGCCCGGTATGTCAGAACTCAGAGACATCATGGATGTATACCGGCGGGACACCAGATAGTTCAGCCTGGTAGTGGAGGCCCTCAACAAAATGACAGATCAGCAGGCACAGCTACATACCAGTCAAGAACAACACCAGGGATGGATGGAGGCAAGACTGGATGTGGTCATGAAGGTGCATAGGGAAATTAACCAATCACTGCGTCTGATCGCTGCCAACATGCAGTTCCCTCCCTGTGTCACAAGGCCAGAAACATCTAGGCAAAGACCAACAACAGGCACAGGGAGGGAGGAGGAGGAGGAATTGTCAGACGGAGCATCCCACGCATCGTCATGGCCTGCACGTGAGGATCCCCCAAGGAAGGTGGGTCGGCCACGGACAAGACGTTGAGAGCCATAGGGCCATGCACAACTCCCAGGTCACCTGGTCTGGCATCTTGCCTTCGTGTGCAACAGCATCACCTTATTGACTTTCTGATTCTCCCACATGGACTTGCTGGTTGCACTGTGTCCAATGATGACAAGCACTGTGGCCTGGACTCTGTTGACTCAACCTGTAAGGCATCAAATCTCCAGCTGTGAACTTTGGATTCCCCCCCTTTTTGTACAGCACCTACTCACTTTTCACGCACAAGATCAGAAAATAAATGTAGATAACATAATATGCAGTGGTAGAGACGTTTTGTACCCAGGCGCAAAAACATATGTTTGGGGACAAGGAAAAAATACCAGAGTATTGAACAAACTGCAGCCAACCACACACTGGGATCTGAGTCCGGTTGAGGACACTCATAGGTCACAATATTCCAACAACTACATACATGGATAGCAATACACACCTGTGATGGTTACAAAATGCAGAAGGGGGTATGGCTTGCAATACTGCAATTACAGACAGGTACAGAAGAGTCACTTGGAGGTGTACAGAACATGGGTAATATATAGGTGTCCACGGAGGGAGTACCAGGATCTGTGTTCAGAGGCATGAGAACTCTCAGCCGCATGCAGTTGTACTGTGGATGTCATGAATGGTGTCCAGGCCAAGGGTGGCAGGACGGACTGCGGGCAACGGGGTGTTGGATGGTAGATGTCCATATTAGTGTATTGGCCTGGGCCTGTGGAGTGCCTACTGAGTGTGGCTGAGGATTATGATGGTGAGCCTGCAGTTGACTGTGGGACTATTGTAGGTATCTCAGGTGGACGGTCATGTGGCAGTAGCAGGGGATGTTGAGGATGAGGTGTGTGCATGCACGCTGGAGTTGCACAAGTACTCCTGGAGTCTGGTACTTGTACCTGTGTAGAGGTTCTTGCTGTAGTTGGTCTGGCTGGGGTCGTTGATGGCGACCAGGCTGAACACCACACTCGTCAACAGACATCGCCATAGCCATCCCAGAAGGCCATAAGATCTCCCGCAGACAACGCACCAACAGAGTGTGAGGAGGAATCGCCATCATCCACATGAACACTCCCAGAGTCACTACCAACACCAATGACACACTCCACACCGCCTAGCACATGCACTTACAGATCCACACTGAAGCCAACAACACCCTCAGAGGAACACTCATCGACAGACCACCTGAACCACGACCACGATCCATCAACTCCATCCCTGACCTCATCAGCACGCACGCCCTCGGCTACACGGATTACAAACTCCTTGGGCACATGATCCTGCTTGAGAACAACAGCAACGCAAACTCCACTGCCATGATCGACAACCTCGGATTAAAACTACCCATGACAACACCCACCCACATCGCTGTACACACACAGGACCTCATCTTCTTGGCAATTCAACACGTCTCCTTCAACCACACCACCAAACACCACCGGACAAACCACAGATGCCTCCACTTCATCTTCAGTAAACCCACCACACACCCCGCACACAGTACCTGCCATGCCGCTGATAGTGCAAGGCCACCGTGGACTAACTGAGCACCACCCTTGCCCTGGGACCACCCGCCGACCACACCTACCCCGACTCTACTGCCATCAACCTCCAACAGTTGATCAACAACTGCGCCGACACCCTTGCCACAATCAAGGCCTCCTCCACCTATCACAACAACAAGATAGCCGCATGGCTCACCAAAGACCTCAGGACCTCCAGTGCACCTGTTGGAAGCTGTAGAGGAGCTGGCTCCGCAACCAAACACCATACAGCTACACCGCACACAAGAGCGCCACATGCAGACACCACCAACTCATCAGGACCTCCAACAGGACAGCCAAGACAGCAACGCACACAACAGCAAACAGGACATCAACATCGTGATTGAACTCAAAACTCCCACCTACAACACCAATGACATAGCACCATCACAAGACCTGTGTGACTCACTGTTCACCTTCTGACAGTGTAAGATCATCGACATCCACAACAGCTTCCACTCCGCTATCCCCCACACACAAACAAGTCCACCCCCCTTAGACCAGCACCCACAAAAATAACCTGACAGCCCGGTACTACGTCAGCGATGAAGACACCATCAGAACCATGGACTCCATCCACTCCGGATCCCCATCTGACACATGGCTTCTCAACATTTTCAACAAATCCAGCTCAGCCAGTGCACCTCTTCTTCCAAAAACAATCCACATCTCCTTTGGGACAGCTACCTACAGTGGGAGCTGGGGGAATGCTGAGCTCAACGTCTTAGTGAATATACAAAAAGCGTACCACAAATACCTCAAGAACTTCTGGGCCATCTCCCCTTCACAGAAAAGGTCACATAGAATATCGTCAACAGACTGCTAACCCACTACCTCGAAGACAACAACATCATGGGACCATCTCCAACAAGGACATCAACATCCTCATGGACAAAGGAGAAACAGCCGCCCTCATCCTTCTGGACCTATCACCAGCCTTCCAAGACACCCTAACAGCACATATCCATGACGCCGGAATCCTAGAGATTGCCCTGGCCTGGGCCACATCCTTCCTCTCCCAAAGGGCCCAGAGCGTCTGCCTCCCACACTTCCATTCCAAGACCACTGAGACCATCCACAGCGTCCCACAGGGTTCATCCCTCAGCCCGACGTTGATCAATATCCACATGGCACCTCTCACCCATGACCTCAACATCTTCTCCTACGCCAATCACACACAGCTGATCATATCCTCACCAAAGAAACACACACTGCCAAAGGAAACCTCCACGAGGGAATGAAGGCTGTTGCCAAATGGATGAAGGACAGCAGGCTGAAGCACAATTCTGACTAAACGAGGACCTCATCCACGGCCCTACTACCTCAGCCTGTAACGACTCCTGTTGGCCAACATCGCTAGGAACAGCCCCAGAACCCATCAACCACGCACGCAACCTGTGGGTCATCCTCAAATCCTCCCTCACCATGAACAAGCAGGACAACGCCATCTCATCTTCCTGCTTCAACACCGCAGGATCTTCAAATGGATCACCTCAAACACGTGAGAAACAGCCATCTGGCCCCTCTCCACAAGCTCACTGGATTACGGGAACGCCCCCTATGCATCTACAACAACCAAACTCATGTTATGTTAATAAATGATTTGTAAAGCACACTAACACCGATTGGTTTCCTGACCCTGACAGAGACAGAGGACGTGACTGACCGAGGAGTTAACCGAAATTTTATTGATATGCTTGTGTGTAGAGCCAGGTTTTTAATGCTTTCCTGAATGTCAGTAGGTGCGAGCAGGACCGAATTTCCAAGGGGAGAGTGTTCCACAGACGAGGAGCCAGTGTTCCACATCTGCAGCCACCAGAACGTTTACGTCTAAACGACAGTATCTGTAAGAGGCCCAGTTGAGCAGAGCGCAAATTCCATGACAGGACATGCTTGATGACTAGTTTGTCTATAAACTTTGGGCTCTTACAGTGAAGGGGTTTAAAAATGATGCAACCTGTCTTGAAGGTGCATCGCTGAGCCACGGGGAGCCAGTGGAGTTTCCTCAGTAAAGGGGTGGCAGGTAGCCATCTGGGTTGATTCAAAATCAGTCTGGCCGCATGATTCTGTAACATCTGTAGACGTTTCAGAAGGAAAAGGGGTAGGCCCAGGTAGACAGAATTTGCGTAATCCAGGTGGAAGATCACAGTCGCAATTACTACCTGAGTAATGGCTTCCGATATTAAGAGTCGCCGCAGTTTCTGAATTTTCCTAAGTTGGAAAAAGCACTAGGAGACCACCAGGCCTACTTGCGTTTTTAGTGAAAGATCACTGTTCAAGGTGACTCCAAGTGTCTTTGCCGAGGAGGAGGGGATGGGGGCTTGGCCTAAGTCAAAGGGCCAATAGTGTGGGCCCCAGTACCTAGCACTGCTCCAGTGAGAACCAGCTCGGTTTTTCCCGGGTTCAGTTTTAGGTGGATCTGGTCCATCCAAGCTAGGATGAACCTCATAGTAGACTGGAAGAGGGAAATCGTTGCTTCAGAGTTGTCGATTGAAAAGATCAGCTGCAAATCATCTGCGTAGTTGAGCGCCGTTATTTGTTGGTTTCTGAGAGCCTGGATTAAGCGGAGGATATAGATGTTAAACAGGTGGGGTGACAGGGAGGAGCCCTTAGGAACCCCGCATGTGATGATTTGTTTGGTGCCGACTAGTTCTACGAGTCGGACGGCCTGGGAACGGTTCTCCAGGAAGGATTTCAGCCAACTGGCTGCTGTACCCTGGATGCCGGCCTGGATGACCCGGTCGATCAAGATGGAATGATCGACCGTGTCAAATGCGGCCAACAAATCCAGGAGTACCAGGGCCTGGGGAGAACGTTTGTCTACGCCGTCTCGGAAGGTGTCTAGTACCGCAGTCACAACCGCCTCCGTTGAGTGGGCGTGGCGAAACCCCGCCTGATGGGGGTCGAGGCAGTTGGATTCCTTCATGAAGTTAGATAGGTATTTGGCTACGTGCGCCTCCATTACCTTTGCAAGGAAGGGAAGTAGGGAAATCGGACGGTAGTTTGCCTTACAGGTTGGGTCGGCCCCGGGTTTTTTGAGGAGTGGTATAACCGTGGCTTCCTTGAAGGCCAGGTGCACTAGACCGGAAGATAGTGAGTCATTCAGGAGGGTATAGGCAGGGGTGGGAAAAGCCGAGAGGCAGTCTTTTAAGATGTAAGGAGGACATCTGTCTGACGGGGCACCGGATTTAATTCTTACTAGTAGTTCCTAGAATTATAGAAGTAATAGAAGGGAAGCTACTGAGGATGCTAGTGTTGTTGATGGTGACTGTTGTTAGGGCTGTGGGACTCGAGGATTGTGGAATGCTGGCTTTTATGTCTGCTATTTTCTCAATAAAATAGACATTGAGCAAGTCACAAAAAGTTTGTGTCGTATTTAGACTGGGACGAACACTATCTAAATTAGTTAACTCGTTAAAAATAGAAAAGATGTCTTTAGATCTGTTGGTCGAGATGAGAATACGAGCAGAGAAGTAGCAGATTTGGTGGAAAGAATGGACTTCATATATGCTTTCCTAGCCATAGTGAATTTGCTCTTTAAGTCTGGGGCATAGTTGCGACGCCATTGTCGCTCCAGTTGGAGCACGGCCAGTTTCATTGCTTTTAGCTCAGAAGTGAACCATTTTTGGGCATCTGCTCTCCGGGCCAGTTTGACTGGCTTGTACGGGGCATGGGTGTCGCTGGCTGCTTGTAGCCGCCGGAGAGGTTGGCTTCGGAAACATTAACATCAGGGTGGGAGGAAGGAATGGTGGTGGCCAGTGTCTCAAGGAAGGCTGACCTATCTAGGGAATTCCATTTCCTTGCTTGTCCTCCTGCTGTTGTAGCGGTTGTCCCAGGAGGGGAGTAGACAAGGTTGAATTTGAGAAGGATCAGACCATAGGCAAGGGGTGATGGTTGGCGTTGTAACTATTGAGGCATTAGCCCAGATCTGGTCTAAAATATGACCTTTACAGTGGGTGGGTGCTAGCACTCGTTGTGTAAAATTTAGGTTCATAAGGGGCTCCGTAAGTTCACTCGAGTGGGGACATTCCAGGGGGTCATTGAACCAATAATTGAAGTCCCCTACCAGGACAATCCTGGCGTGGTCCATGGCCAGGTTAGCGATTTGCTCGCTCAATGTGAGAGGAAAGGATGGCATGGAGTTTGGGGGTCTATACAAGAGAACACAGGCTACCGTGGTGTAAGAGGTATAACATTTTAACACCAGATTTTCGGTATCTGGTAGATGCAAACAGGTCAAGTTTGTGACTATCAGATTGGAACGAATGATAGCCGCTACCCCTCCACCGGATTTGCCTGAGCTACGATCGGCGTGGATGATGTAGTAATTATGTGGGAGTGCAGCTATTATGTCGGGGGCGGAGTCCTGGGTCAACCAAGTCTTGGTGAGCAGAAGGATGTCTGGTTTGTCGGAATCTAATAATAGAAAGATATCCATCTGGTGTTTTACCAGAGAACGGGTATTAAGGTAAGTTATGGACAGAGAGTGGGAGGGAGGGCAGGGCTCTGTCCGTCTGCGCAAACTCATCTTGTTAGATGGAAATATGGGAGGAGTGCCATTGGCTAGGATCCCATGTTTCCTGGTCCTATTGACCGCATGTCTAGACATATGGCCCTGACCTCTATTGTATTTGAGAAGGCCATTGCTAGAGTATGGAAATGATTGGGAAGCATGGCTGGCCCTGGGGCCCGTCTGGGCGGGGACGTGCGCAGATGGGCTTGTCTTTGGCGCGCCTTTAGCGCGCCGCCGGCGTGCCCGCTGCACACGTCGGCTGCGCTTCCTGGGTGGAGGGGGCCATTTTATACCTCCAAGGGCGGGAGGGGCCGAGCGCTGGTCCACTCGCCTGCTCCTCACCCAAGTTGGTGGCCGCAAGGAGACAGAGCCCAGGCAGCGCCTAATCGGCTGCGGTGGGGCTAGAGAGAAAAGACCGGGTGGCAGGTCCACACTAGGACGGTCAGTGCAGCGCGGCAATTTTTAATCAATTTCCAAGTTGCACAATTATTAAAAATACGAACAGTAAAACCAAAAAGTGCAAGTACTTTAAAAAAAAATGAGGGTGAAGGCTATTCACGCACACAAGTCCCGGCTTCCGCCTCAGGACAAACACAAGCACACTGTCAATCGGTAGACGCACTGTGATGTGGGGCTGCATCCTGTTGCCAGTATGAGTTGCACACACAGGCTGAGAGCCTGTCATGGGTGTGTTTGTGGTAGCGTGATACCAGGTGGATGATTGTCTGTTGTTCACTGTGTGGAGGGTGGCTGGATCAAGAGTCTGTTGTGTCACATGAGTCATGAAATGATCTGAGCGTCTGGCAGTGTGCTTTTTGCCGGTGCTGACGGACCTGCCTTTGTCATGGAGGTTGTGCAACAGTGGCACAGACAAGCTGCGGCATGCTTTAAGAATAGAAGGATGGAGGAGTATCTTGTAGGTGTGTGTGATGCAGGATCTGGCCACTCCATGCTGCGTTGTGGCTGGGGATGCAGCAGCAGGAATGAGTGAACACATGACGGCAGAAGGGGTGTGACAACATGCTTAACAAACACACAAATCCAAGGATTCGAGCAGGGCACAACGTGACATGTGTATGAGACGGTAGCAACACACCCAGAACGCCTCGTCATGTATGATCGTCGATTTCCCCAACACGGCCATATCACACCACACCTGAGAGGCCTGCACTGGCTCCCTGTCAACAAAAGGATCACCTCCAGACTCATCATCCACACACACAAAGCTCCTAACCATGCCAGACCAGCATACCATAACAACCGACTAAGCTTCTACACACCCACCCGCAGCCTCCGCTCTATAAACCTTGCACTTGCCACAGTCCCTCACTTCCAGGAAACCACCGTCAGTGATAGATCCTCCTCCTACTTGCCTCAAAGACCTGGAACACACTCAGTACAAGGCTACAACTGAGCCAGGACCTGCTGGCCTTCAGAAGACTTCACCAGACCTGGATTTTCGATCTGTAGCAGCCCCCCCTCAGCGCATTAAGACACTCACAGGTAGGGAGGGCGCTCAAACATTGAATCGGTTTATTGTTTGATAGATGGCTCAGCCAATTTGTGTGTGTAGGATTCGAGAGCTGTAGATGATAGTTACAATGAGGGTGGTCAGGCTGTTGGTGTGATACTGGATGTGCAGATGTTTGACAATGCGGAGCGTGCCTTGGTGTTGTATGTGACTCTGAGGGTGTACCTCGTCTAGTTGGACCAATCATGATCCTGGTTTTGGTGTATGGTCCCTGTGGGTTTTGGACTATCCGTCTGTGATGGCTATGTAGAAGTGGTGTTCTGATGTTGCGTACTACCACGTTACAGTAATGAATGCAATGTGTGGAGATGTTGTGTTGACGAGGTAACACAGTACAATGTGGTGCTGCTGGAAGTTGTGTGTGTGCTGTACGAGGCCCATAACCTGGTTGTACGTAGACGCACTGTGATGTGGGGCTGCATCGTGTTGCCAGTATGAGTTGCACACACAGGCTTAGAAGCTGTCATGGGTGTGTTTGTGGTAGCGTGATACCAGTTGGATGATTGTCTGGTGTTCACTGTGTGGAGGGTGGCTGGATCAAGAGTCTGTTGTGTCACATGAGTCATGAAATGATATGAGCGTCTGACAGTGTGCTTGTTGCTGGTGCTGACGGACCTGCCTTTGTCATGGAGGTTGTGCAACAGTGGCACAGACAAGCTGCGGCATGCTTTAAGAATAGATGGATGGAGGAGTATCTTGTAGGTGTGTGTGGTGCAGGATCTGGCCACTCGGTGCTGCGTTGTGGCTGGGGATGCAGCAGCAAGAATGAGTGAACACATGACGGCAGAATGCTTAACAAGCACACAAATCCAAGGATTCTAGCAGGGCACAAAATGACAGGTGTATGTGAAGGCTGGAGTGTCTGGTCACCCATGGCTCACCGAGAGCTAAATGTGTCAACAGTGGCCAAAAATGTTGGGCACAGGATTATGCAGCCTAAGGCCAAGTGGGGCACAGGACACACAGCGTCAGCAGGTATAGCCTGCACGTCGTGTGTAGCAAGCTAAACAACACTTACACAACCATGTACGTCAGGCACGATATGGTACATTTGCCATTTCCAACAGCATGCATGTTGTCACTGTACACGTAATCACATATGAACAACCATCGTAAACAATGTCATATTGAACGCATGCAGACTGGCGTTGTGGAGAAGTGTGGCTCACTGGTTAGAGCAGGCAGACCCTGAAGCAGAGGTCAGACCCGGGACCAGGGTTCAATTCCCGACGCGGCAGGGTCTTGAGCTCAAATGTCCACGGACTCGATAATTCTCGCTTCGGTGCCTGACCTAATCATGGGTTCACACTCTGCAACTCTGGGCATTAAGCTTGCTTAATCTCCACAACGGCCCCCCGCGACGGGATGCCTGGCTTTCACCTTGGGGATGCCTGTTAGGGGCTATCTCACAGGGACAAGCCGAGACGGGTTCCCAAGGCAAGCGCCGAGATGCCTCCGGGTAGTTGAGCGCTATATAAGAACATACAAAAAGAAAAAAAAAAAAAGTTGACAGCAATGAGGCACAATGTACTGTGTTAACCACACTTACTACACAATTGGATAACGTTGTTTGTGAGGCCATGCCGCATTAGCCAATGTACATGCCCAGTGGCATTGCTCTGAATACAATAACAGTCATGCAATGATGTCACCTCTGAAGCGGCTGAAAGATTCTCCACACGACTGCCAGCGACTGTCGTACCTTTGATCATCAGAGTGGTGCGATGCTGAAAGGGTTCCATCTCCAAATAGCCCCCTGGTCTGAGTACAAATGACAGACACAAAAGGGAGATCAGGCAAGGGAAGGAGAGGATGGGAACTGCATGGTGGGATATTTGAAACAAAATAAAACAAGCATAAGGATTCAATACTTTTGTCACAGAATCACATAATACCTTTGGACCTACACTGTACCAGTCACACCTGTGAAATGTAACCACTGCCACTTTACCCAGTGTGTGATCACAGATTTAGCAGCGAGACAAGATCAGATGCTTGAACACCAACAGATAAATAGGTAGTACAGTTTCTCACCTAAACAAAGCAAGTGTAACGCTCACAATGCTGCTACTATGCAATTAGTTTCATGCGGCCATCAAATATTTCACAGTGTATGAATGAGGGTCCTAATCTCAGAAAATGTAATGTATAGCAGTGCTACTGACACAAAGCCAACAATCCGTATTTAGACCTGTGAATCTGTAAGGGCCATGACAGGAAAGTAGACATCACCCGCAGGAGCAGTTAGCAGCTCCTCCAATGACGAAGGGAATGACCGATACACAAGGAGCCCCACAGGAGTCAGTCATTGGCTCTTGCAACTGTGCCCCACTAAGCTAAACATGACAAGCAGGTGGGACCAAACTCAACAGCGAGTAATGAGGAACAAAGCTAAAAAAACAACCCTACTGTGACCATGAGATGCTGCATGGCACAAGATAATCCTGTGAATTACCTCACTCGAGTGGGGCCACGGAGATTTAACATTTGCTACAGCCCAACGTAGTGATGACATCAGCGCAACACACTTGGCATCATGGGAATGGAAAGTTAACATCAACTCACCGAGAAGGCTAGCGAAGCAGTGTTCTCCACTGGCACTGAGGTAATGACATGACAGTGACATCACATACTGCCACAAGGGGCAATGCATCCTTGCAAACAGACTCACAGGACAGTTGACAGAACATGTGGGATATACACTGGCCCACACCGACACAACATGGTTTTCGGGAAATCAAACTGTACTGGCCAACAAGGTTGAGTGAATGATTCAATGCGAAAAATATATTTCCTAGGCAATTATTGGATAATAATAACAGTATTACATGGAGGACTCAACAAAAACCAGGGAAGTCAATGTCTAAAAAATGCAGTATATTTTATTAAATTTTACATACCTAATACAGTAATATCAACTACAGATGACTGTCAAGAAAGATGAGTGTCTTGTCATGGGAGTGGCGCAACATGAAATTTGATACATGGTAATGTGACATGTATGTATGGGCCTACAACATGCGCATGAACAGTTCCCATACATTTAAAATCCATACCAACAATAAACTGCCTGTTTGGAAATCTTACCCAAACTGACATTTCCACATGTCCGTGCAGGGAAGGCAGATTCATCCGACGTTGCTATCATCAAGAGGAATTGCAGGAGGATCAAAATGACACAAACAGACAACAGGCAGGGCGACCTGGAAAGTACAGGCACACAAGGGGTCACATACTGAATAGATTAATTCAGACATGGTCATGTACAAAACACTGACAATGTGGTCTGAGTACAAATGACAGACACAAAAGGGAGATCAGGCGAGGGAAGGAGACGATGGGAACTGCATGGTGGGATATCTGAAACAAAATAAAACAAGCATAAGGATTCAATACTTTTGTCACAGAATCACATAATACCTTTGGACCTACACTGTACCAGTCACACCTGTGAAGTGTAACCACTGCCACTGTACACAATGTGTTATCACAGATTTAGCAATGAGACTAGATCAGATGCTTGAACACCAACAGATAAATAGGTAGTACAGTTTCTCACCTAAACAAAGCAAGTGTAACGCTCACAAGGCTGCTACTATGCAATTAGTTCCATGCGGCCATCAAATATTTCACAGTGTATGAATGAGGGTCCAAATCTCAGAAAATGTAATGTATAGCAGTGCTACTGACACAAAGCCAACAATCCGTATTTAGACCTGTGAATCTGTAAGGGCCATGACAGGAAAGTAGACATCACCCGCAAGAGCCGTTAGCAGCGCCTCCAATGACGAAGGGAATGACCGATACACAAGGAAGCCCCACAGGAGCCAGTCATTGGCTCTTGCAACTGTGCCCCACTAAGCTAAACATGACAAGCAGGTGGGACCAAACTCAACAGCGAGTAATGAGGAACAAAGCTACAACAACAACCCTATTGTGACCATGAGATGCTGCATGGCACAAGATAATCCTGTATATTACCTCACTCAAGTGGTGCCACTGAGATTTAACATTTGCTACAGCCAATGTAGTGATGACATCAGTGCAACACACTTGGCATCATGGGAATGGAAAGTTAACATCAACTCACCGAGAAGGCTAGAGAAGCAGTGTTCTCCACTGGCACTGAGGTGACGACATGACAGTGACATGACATACTGCCACAAGGGGCAATGCATCCATGCAAACAGACTCACAGCACAGTTGACAGTACATGTGGGATATACACTGGCCCACACCGACATAACATGGTTTTTGGGAAATCAAACTGTACTGGCCAACAAGGTTGAGTGGATGATTTAATGTGAAAAATATAATTCCTAGGCAATTATTGGATAATAATAACAGTATTACATGGAGGACTCAACAAAAACCAGGGCAGTCAATGTCTAAAAAATGCAGTATCTTTTATTAAATTTTACATACCTAATACAGTAATATAAAAAAGTGAATCAAAACATAGCATCAAAACCATTTATCTTAAACAATACATTAAAATCTTGATTCACTTTTTTATATAACTGTAGTAGGTATGTAACATTTAATAAAATATACTGCATTTTTTAAGACATTGACTTTCCCTGGTTTTTGTTGAGTCCTCCATGTAATACTGTTATTATTATCCAATAATTGCCTAGGAAATATATTTTTTGCATTGTTGTTTTCCCTGTCCTAGGAATTTTATGACTTAGAATTCAGGGGGCCTTTGATATTCACCAGCATGAGTGGATGATTCAGACACATCCTGCTACACACAGTGAGGCTGCAATTATCCACGGAGCCTGTGTTTGTGATGTCACACACAATGGCAACCCGTGGTTTCCGCAATGTGTCAGGGTCAATGTTACCATAAATTGATGCATTCACCAAAGTCAATACTCAACTACAGATGACTGTCAAGAAAGGTGAGTGTCTTGTCATGGGAGTGGCGCAACATGAAATTTGATACATGGTAATGTGACATGTATGTATGGGCCTACAACATGCGCATGAACAGTTCCCACACATTTAAAATCCATACCAACAATAAACTGCCTGTTTGGAAATCTTAACCAAACTGGCATTTCCACATGTCCGTGCAGGGAACGCAGATTCATCCGACGTTGCTATCATCAAGAGGAATTGCAGGAGGATCAAAATGACACGAACGGACAACAGACAGGGCGACCTGGAAACGACAGGCACACAAGGGGCCACATACTGAATAGGTTAATTCAGACATGGTCATGTACAAAACACTAACAATGTAGTACGTGTACATTCAAATTTCACTCATTGCGCTCATGTGTGTGGCAAGACATCTGCACTTGTGTGACACTGCACCACAACATCAAAGTGACATTGTAGACAGTCTGCTGGACTCACAGTAACCTACACATGTCACTCTATGTTAGTAGCATGAACACTATTTTACGGGTACTCACCGTTATGAGAAGAAGTTGTGTATGAGCTGAGTCCGGATATCATCATCATCCTCCTCATCACTAGCATCCTGGCAAAGGCCTTCATCCTCAACGGGTGGATGTTCCTCATCATCAGGATCCAAAATGAGTGGCACGTCCTTCTCCACAGCCATGTTGTGCAGCACACAGCACACAATGAAGATGTTACACACCATGAGTGGGGCATATGGTAGGGATCCGCCTGTCTTGTCGAGACACCTGAACCGGCTCTTCAGGAATCCAAACGTAGCTCTATCACACGAGCCAGGAATGTTTGGATATCCGGCGTTTCCTACAACAATACATCATGGCAATGAGTGTGAGATGAGAAGCCGTGAGAGAGATAAATTACATTAAGACATACATGAGAAACAGTGTTTACCCACCTACAAGACATGCCCGATGGTTGCGCAGCTGCAGCATCATCTGTGGTACCCTGCTCCGCCTCATGATGAATGCATCGTGGCACGATCCTGGAAAACGTGCACAAACATGGGAAATCATCATGTTAGCAAGACACACCAACAGGGCATTTATGGAGTGGTAATGTTTCCTGTTGTGGAAGGCCTGCTCCTGAGCCTGTGGTGGCACCAGTCCAACATGTGTCCCATCAATGTACCCAATTACATGTGACATGTGTCCCAGGGCATAGAATTCACCCTTGACATCGGTCAACTCTTCTGGAGTAGGGAACTTAATGAATTCATCAATGTGCTGCATAGCAGCTAAGACATCAAGGAGTACACGGCTGAACATGGTTTAGGGATCCCCCCCACATTAGCTATGGTGAATTGGAACATACCTGTGGCAAAGAAATGTAGGGCTGCCATCACCTTTACCTTGGGTGTCAGCGCTGTTGGATACCTGTGTCGCGGTTGGAGATGTGGTTCCATCCTGTCCGTCAACTTCTGAATCAACTCTCGAGTGAATCTGTAGCGGCGGATGCAATCACGTTCCCTCATGGCATCCAAGTCAGGCAACGGCCTTGCCAGAGGGGGTGCCCTGCACAACATGATTGGGAGAAAGGTGTACAACTATCAGCAAACAACAATTACAATGTACATAGCACAATCAACACTGCTTCAACACATCAAATGACAAATGATTCTGCCGTGGGCTATACATCATTGACACTTATACCAGCTAGTTGGCACTCCTATAACAAAACTGATTTACCTCTTGTCTGTGAAATGGAAATGGCATGCACACAAATGTTCCGCTGGGCTGGTCTGAGTTAGCAGAACAATGTATCACGTCAGTGACACACGTCATTTGACATGCAGGAGAAGGTAGTCAACACATCCAGACAGCTAACTGCAAGGAACACACCCACGTCACATGTGTTATATATTTAACATTTCTGTGATATTGTGCCTGAGTTGTGCATTTTACAAAACTACACCACAGCCATCCTCAGAATGCATATCTATATGTCTGTGGACAAATGCTCTATGATGCCATCACACATGAGCTGTAGAAATGCCCCTGTGGCATGGTGTGCGTACATGTGAGACACTTGCAATCACGACACAGACCCATCATAGATGCACCTAAAGGGGATTACGTTTACCGGATACAAACAGCATGTCCAATCTGTTTCACTATTGCATTGTAGACATACGCGAGTGGAGCGTACCCCAATAGTACGTGCGTGTGTACGGGTCGTTTCACTATTGCATTGTAGCCATACGTGAGCGGAGCATACCCCAATAGTACGTGCGTGTGTACGGGTCGTTTCACTATTGCATTGTAGCCATACGCGAGCGGAGCGTACCCCAATAGTACGTGCGTGTGTACGGTTCGTTTCACTATTGCATTGTAGCCATACGCGAGCACAGCGTACCCCAATAGTACATGCGTGTGTACAGGTTGTTTCTCTATTGCATTGTAGACATACGCGAGCGGAGCGTACCCCAATAGTACGTGCGTGTGTACGGATCGTTTCACTATTGCATTGTAGCCATCTGCGAGCTGAGCGTACCCAAATAGTACGTGCATGTGTATGGGTCGTTTCACTATTGCATTGTAGCTAAGCATGGGCGAATTTTGCGAATCTGGCGTTCGTGAATTTTGCGAATTTGCGAACTCGCAATCCGCAAAATCCGCGAATTCTTGCAAATTTGCAGATTTTTTTCTTTTTTTTGTGTTCGCAAGGGTTTCTGCCAGTTCGCGAGGGTTTGGTACCAGTTCGCAATTGCGAACTTACTTGTCGGCTCGCAACGGTTGCGACTATGTTGTTTCTACGTCTGGTTCATCATCACAGGTTCCCAGCACTCTCTGTTTCACCACTGCCACCCTCTGTTTCACCCATGCCACCCTCTGTTACATCAATGCCACCCTCTGGTTCATCATCACTGTAGATTATGGGGGGGAAAAGCAAGCACACATGCCCTGCTTCAACTGACATGAATTAATTTGGGGTTAGATTATTAATGTGTCACTGTTTTAAAATTCCAGGTCTGGCACCTTCTTCCTTATCAGTAATTTGCTTTCTGTTGCAGTGCATTTTTTTTTCCAGGACCTTAGTGGCCTACTTGTAGCTATTCTATGAGCCTGCTGTGAGGGTCAGAGCAGGGTCATACAATTGTTGCAACTAGTAACTGAACTCTGGAGGGGCCCCAGTCAGGAAGCACTACAGGGAATGGTTACTAATGATGAGTTTGAACTCTTGCACCTGCTGAATGCTTTCAGTTTTGCAAAACTCGTTTTTCTGCCGTTTCGTGGGATTCGCGGGGCGCGAACACGCGCGAGATCAGATTCGGAAGCCGCTAATTCGTGCGAATAAGCGATTTGTTTTTTTGCGGCGTGTTAGTTCGCAAGGTTTTGTGCGCTTTCGCGCGCCGCTTGTAGCTCAAGGCGCGAAGTTACCCTCGCGGTCGTTCAAGGGCGCGGCCATCTTGTTTGCATGGGAGATCTTTAGCCCGGAAGAGGTGGCCACACTCATTTTTCATGTTCAGCACCGCCTCCCCAGGACCATCAAGGCAGGCGCCTGGATCGGTGTCGGGTACGGGATCCGGGAGCGCCGGAAGCCGTGGGAGAAGGTGTGCTGGGCCATGTACCACCACTCTCTGGTCCGGTGCACCTACAACCAGGCCACCCACCGCTGGACGGATGTCCTGGACCGTGAACGAGATCTGCTTGACCTGCTTGGCCTTGAGACACCGGGCTTGGTGAGTAGTAGTAGCTATTTCTTTACTACTCTGTTTTCTCCTGCTCTGTGTGTTATTATATTGCAAATTTTTGTTTTTTACCAAGAGCAATAATGCTGCTCATTACATTGTAGGTAAATTATACTTCAAAATCTTCTGTGCATTTCAGGTGCACTGCTCTCCTTCTCAGTAGTGTTGCTACTATGCTTATTTGTTTTCGATTTTGTGTTCATTTCATTGGCCTGTGAAATTATGTATGAGTGTAGTTTAAAGAACTGCGTGATGCTAGACACTAAGGTTCAGATTTTTAATTACCGGCGCATCCCTGCAAAGTAGCAGGGATGCACCAGTAATTGTGCGCCATGCCACCATCACCCATGGTGCGCCGTACTTACAATGCGGCGCACCATGGGCCCAAAACGTCACCAAAGCGTGACGCATCTGTGCCGTAAAGGCAGCGCATTGCTGGAGTTGCGTCGCAACGATGGCGCAGATCCATCAATGCTCTGGTGTGCCCTATCTCCCCAATGCTGCGTCAAGCCGTACGTCTGCTTCAAGCAGGCGCAGGGTTTGAGTCACGCATCATTGTCGTTAAAGTGAGTGATTGAAATCTTGTAGATTTCCCTCAGCCACTTTTAGGATGCGTTCCTGCGCAGGAACGCCCTCCCTTGCGCCGGAACGCCCCCTGATGGCGCAGGGCTTTACAACGTGATGCATCTCCCATATGCGTCACGTTGTTAATATACGCCGCACCATTGCGCCTCTTTTGTTCTGCCGCTGCGTCACAAAAGTCACGCAACAATGGAGCAAAAGAGCCGCAAGGGGCTTCTAAATCAGCCCCTACAGACTCAAGTCCAGTCCTTCCTTTGTACACATGGCGATAAGAAGAAATAGTGGTGGTGGATTGATAGTTTGAGTATTTTAATGACTGGTTAATGTAGTAGGAAACTTTAGTGTTGTCGCTGATCTGCAATCACGATGGACTTTGTCTGTCACTTCGCGTGCTGCGGACTGCTGCCTGCCAATCCTAGGCAAACCTTTTTAGTACTTTGTTTAGTGAGTTACATAAGAAGTTTCCAATTCGACGGTCTGCAAATCAAGCAATACTAATAACGTAGTAGACCACATGAGATCGGTCAATAATATATCCCGTGGAATAGTTGTCTATTTGCTATTTCGCCAAAATATTTTGTTATTGTTCTTTTGAAATGTTTGATTTGGTTGACAAATATCATCCATGTTTTCTGGTCTTTCTTTCTTTCAAGTTGTACATCAGCTCCCCCCAGGGGCAAGAGGACACAGGAAGAGGAGGAGGAGGGTGCTGTTCAGGATGCAGGCCAGGATCGGGCAGGCGAGGGCTCCTTTGCTGGCCCCAGTATGTTTTAATTTTAATATAGAGTACTTATTTTTTCCTAGCGTTCCTCATTCGATTTTTTCTAAATCGTCTTTGATCTTCTTGTAGACTGGATCTAAATTCTTATCCTGCCTCGACTATGACTCCCTGTGGTATTACTAGATTATTCTTATTAGTCTGTCTGTGTAGCTAACTAAGATTGCACATTTGGCAATTCCATTGGACTCCCATTCTAGTCAGCAATAGCTCTATGCACTGAGTGCAGTCCTCTGGGATTGTCCATAATATCTTTTCAAGTCTCCTAAATGTTTATGCTTTGACAATTGCCAACAATAAAAAGGTGAATGACCACCAAGAAAGAATAAGATACTACTTTACTTTTGGTTTGGATAGTAGGACAATCCATTCTACTACTGTTGCAGGGACAAATCTGCACAAACAGAACTATGGACACTAAATAATGAATTGCTTAGCTTATCAATTATAATAGGTGCTGTTAGACTTTCCACATACCTCAGTGATAACAGACTTTGTAGTTGAACCCCCAATCTCCTTACTGACTAGATAGTGTGCAGTGTCATTTAGCTCTCAAAGTCACCGATGATTGATCCCCAATGATGTCAGAGGCACGGACTCATGCTTGCAAAAATTCCAAAACCTTTAGTTCATCCACTCTAGTCTGGAGGACCAAAAACCACAGAGTCTATTTAAGTTTAAAAGCTTTATTAAAAGTAAACACATTTATTAAAATCAAGTTTGTCATAAAAGTAAACGTTTAACTGAAAATGGAAAAGTGCTTAGTGATGACGATTAATTGGACACATTTCTTGTGGTCGAGCCGAGCTCTCACCTGGTTTGAACTTGATCCTGCTTGTGTTCTTAGAAGTCAAGCTTCTGTCTGTTAGGAGAAAAAGTGGTGCCTTCCCTGGAAAAAGGGACATTTTTACTTTAGAGTAGACAGTCACAAATTATTACATTGTATTCTGTTTTTTTCACATTTCTTTCTTCCTCCTAGACCAAATATTATATAGTAGTGAGTGGTGTATTCTAACATTATTAAATGTACTTTGTAGGTGGAACATCTGGAGGCGGGGCCAGCGCGGAGGTGGTGGCATTGGATGAGGGGACCAACTCTGGAGAGGAGGCGGTGGAAGTGCCGGACAATCCTGTGAGGGATAACACGGTGGTGGCGGGCAGAGGTAAGCTATATATTCCTTACTTATTGAGATTGAAGACTGCAGAGGGTGTTTTCTGCACGGGTGTATTATAAATCAACCAGGTAGTAGCCTCCTCTAAATGTACTTCGACTTAGCTGTGAAGTTTTTGGCGAGAATAATCCCAATCAGATCTGAGATGAACTTGATGGATGGGATGAACGAAAAGCGAAAGAAGGGTGTAAGTAAGTGTGGAAGGACGAGAAATGTAATGATGACTGGCAGAGAACAATGATATGTGTTTGCTTGGTCCCCGAGGTGGCTGGGAAGGAAAGAATATGGTATGGTGCATGGCTGGGTGAATGATGAAGCAAGGATGGGTGGAAGGAGAACAGCCTGGGTGGATGAAACAGAAACTGTATGTGTGCATATACTTTGAATGGATGGATGCCTGGATCATGGTACTATCTGAGTCTTAGATAGCATATGTGTATCTAGAGAGAGTAGACGGTCACTGGATGAACTAAGTGTTACTTTGAAGAGCATGTAACACCGCACCTGCACGTCCGTTCCAGTGTAGGAAAGGCAAGGAAAAGAAGTTGTAATTCTGTCCAAATACTACCATGAATAGTAGCAGTAGTTTGTATTGCAACTGCAAGCACAGCATATATCCGGTTATTACGGTGGACACTCCCTACCTCTCTTAATAACTTTAGTTTAGTAGTAGTACGTCATTCATGTGTGGGTGTATCACTGTTCACTCAATAATAAGCAAAGCACCTAAAGTCATCCCATATGTCATCAAATACATCCCATGTGAAGTGATAGATAATCAGATTATTTAGCTTCTTCATTTTCCTTTTCTAATACTCATTTGCACTATAGGGTGAAAGCTAAATTAATTAAGCAGTAGCCCTTTTAACAGAGTATCCTCAGTGCCACCTCTAATAGAAAAGTAAGAGCTTGACCACCTGCATGTACTGGACCGGTACAGTAACGCAAGTCTGTCTCACTCATCATGGTGTGCGTCTGTTTTTCTCGAGTACAAGTTCACTGCGCTGGCATTATGCCGGCTTGCATACGATAACATACCAATTTTCCTAAACAAGAGAGAAGAAGAAGAATAAGACTGGTGTACTGTCATAGTCGACTGTAATGGAAGTCCATAGTGCTCATAGAATTTGTTCCTTAAACTCCCACTAATGTTAGAGCAAGGATGAAGAAGTCGGAGGTTACATAGATACTGTCCTCAATAGTTATGTACTGTGCTTTCAATTTGCTACTTGTAATGTGACACAACTTTCGGCTCAATCATTTTGTGTTAATCTTAAGGAGCATTGGTTACAGACTATGTCTTTCCTTCTTCATATAGTTGCTCCTTCCAAATCCAACAAACCATCAAGGAGGAGGGAGCTGGGGCGAATGGCCCGGCAACGGAGGCTGGATGCCACTGTCGCTGAATATCGGCGGCTGGTGGCCCTGGAGGAGGAGGAGACGACGCAGTCTACCGGTACTACAACAACATCCAGTGGGACAGCTGCATCCTCCTCCGTGCCCCCACGGACTGCCAGCCAGCGCAGTGCTCCAGCGGTACGGAGCCGGGCTACCAAAGCCAAACGCCACCGCCGAGCAGCAAAGACAGCAGCTGCCCCCCACAGGATTTGCAAGGCACGCCAGCGCCGCTTATGCCTCAGAGTGTCCTACCTGGAGCAGGAGGTCCTAAGCTATAAGAACTTGGTGGAGGGCCTCTGCTTCGACCATGCCACCCTCCGCAAGGAGCATGATGCCCTGGCCGCTAAAGTCCACAGCACCCTGCCGTAGTGTCCCTTGCCCCTTTTTTAGAGACTTTTGGCGGGTGGGAATTGGGAGTTGGGTTTTTTGGGACTTTTGAAGGACAATCGTTGGGGTTAGGGAGGGTCTTGCGGGAGATTATTTTGTTAGGGCTATAAAAATATACTTTTTGAAACTTTATCTGACCATACCTGTTTTTTACTGCTTTTGAGTCTGGTGGGTGGGGGTTTAACAGTAAGTTTGTTTTCCTGAATAGTCCTAGGACTTTAGTAGTACTACCGTCAATCTCTCATCTCTCCTAATACTCCATTATACTACCTCCAACCAAACGCTTATCTTACCTGTAATTTGTTTTCGAAAGTAGGGCTAGGCCCAGGGCTGGCTCCACGGGAAATGGCGATTAAGGTTGGCAATTCAGGGCGGATGAAATTTCCTCCTCATTGCGGTGGTACTAGTGGTGTGACACAGTGGCAGTTGCATGCCTATGGAAAAAAAGAAACCTGGTTTGTCCTTACTGTAGCATTACAACGGTATGATAGAGAATATAGCAGGTGATAGTACACTAGAACAGTGCCACAATGTAGCCTAACAAATGGTAAAGTATTGATAGTATAACTTGTACTTGTGTTGGATTTTTGACATTGGCTACTACTACTACAAGAAATAGTACTGAAGCTGAGTAAGTCTAGAATATATCCTCGGATTCCTTCACCAGCCTGTTGCTATGACCTTATCCCCCCCAGCAAGTGTGTGGAATTATTGAGGTCATTTAGTCACACATCAAGCAAAACCACACAGCCCGGGGGAAGAGGGTTAGGGTTTGTAAAATGGATGGGAATGGGGGTTTCTTTTTGGGTAGGTTTTGTTGAGAGAAAAAAAAAAAGCACAGCATGGACAAACAATAATTGAACATAAAGACATTTTTGGGTACAAAGCTAACCATAAATCTTTTACGTGACATAAAGGAAGTGCATGCACTACTGAATGCATTGTTACTGAAAAGTAAGTAGTACTTTCGACAACCGTGAATGACAGAATGCGACAGTACAGGGCTACATTAAATTAGGTTTAAAAAATAGCCGAAGTAAAACCTATAGAATGGCTGTAGGGATCAATTTAGAAGCAGAGAGAGAAATGCAGTCACACACACTCATAGAAGAAAAGAATGGATACTGTATCTGTATTGTTGTAGTTGTCCTGTTGAATTTGGTAAGTAAGTTGCATGCAGCAAACAATTCCTCTTATTAGCGGCACTCCTCTATTCCAGCTGACGCTTCATCCATCAATGTTGGTGACCAGAAGACACCCTGTCCACTGCCTGCCTGGCGGATGCTGAATTGCGGCTCGCTAATGTGAAGCCTGACTCCATCCTTTTTTCCCCATTGTACAAACTGAAACCCGGCCTGTAATTATTGAACGAAAAACAGGAAGTGATATAATATTACAACACCACTGATAAATAAATATAAGGTATGTACGCTGTGTAGTGCAAAAAGTCACACTTTGATTTTGATAATAGACAGTACAATATTTTTGAAAGTGCGTACTCTGTCTGAGTCACCTTTTGAAGGATAAATAAGTATGGGCAAATTAATTTAGAGGATCTTTCCCCTCAAGAAAGGTGTACTGTAAACTGTGTTTTAGAACAAAATTAGACCTTCCCAGCAGTGCTCCCACCCAGACCCTTACTAAAGCCAGTCGCAAAAATGTAGAAGACCCCCAATCAGATCTCAAAAAATGAGGCCTAGCAGAAAACTGGTGACAAAACGTACTTTGAAAGTAAAAGTAGGCCCAAATACCCCCTTACCCACCGTGGATTGTATTCAAACCACTTGCAAGCAAGCAAAAGTATCCATAGCCAGCATCGCTCCAAGACTCGAAACCCCCCCCACCCAAACACATGCAATAGAAATACTGCTAACCCTAACGAGCCCTAAGTTAAGAATAGTGGCAAAGGCTTTCTTTAACTATGCCAAATCCCCCCTTTCCCACCATGGATTTTCTTCAAATGACTTGCAACCAAAATTACACATTCTCACGAGTGCTCTGAGACCCCAGAACTCAGTTGCAAAGATCTAGAACACCCCGAAACACATGCAATCCTACTGCTAGGGCTAACCCTAACGAACCCTAAGTTACAAAAAGTGCCAAAAGGCTTTTCCTTATGGATTTTGTCCCAACCACTTCTATCCGGTATTAGACCTTCCCATGAATTCCCCAAGACCCGCCAACCCACCCGCCAAAAAGCACAACACCCCCAAACAGCCAAAAAGGAAAATCTCATACTTACAATATTTCTCGGCCTTCGGTCCAAACGCGCTGTGCAGCTAGGCCATAACTCCCGTTTTCCACCACGGATTTCCTGAAAAGCAAATGCAATCAAGATTAGACTGTCCCAGCAGTGCTCCCAGACCCCAAAACTCACCCACAAACACCTGGAACCCCCCCAAAGAGCACCTCAAAGGCAAGCAAGTCAGCAAAAACACAAAAATATTTCCACCTCCGATTTGGTCCAAACCACTTTTATCCGGTATTGGAGCTTCCCAGCAATGGCCCCAGAGCCGTCAACCCAGGAGAAAACTAGTAGAAGACCCCCATACAGCCAAAAAGCAAAAGTACAAAAATGGGGACTTAGTCATTTTTTTGCCAAATCATTCCGCGCACGCTCTGCAGCTAGGCCCTAACTCCCATCTGCCACCATGGATTTGCTTCAAACCACTTGCAAACTAAAGTATCCATAGCCAGCAGTGCTTCCAGACCCCGAAACCCACCCACAAACACCAGGAAGCCCCCCAAACAGGCCTCCGAAAACGCTACATTGAGCAAAATGTCAGAAATAGCAAAAAAAATCAGCGTGGATTTTGTCCCAACCACTTCTATCCGGTATTAGACCTTCCCAGGAATGCCCCAAGACCCTCCAACCCACCCGCCAAAAAGCACAACACACCCAAACAGCCAAAAAGGAAAATCTTATACTTACAATATTTCTCGGCCTTCGGTCCAAACGCGCTGTTCAGCTAGGCCATAACTCCCGTTTTCCAACACGGATTTCCTGAAAAGCAAATGCAATCAAGATTAGACTGTCCCAGCAGTGCTCCCAGACCCCAAAACTCACCCACAAACACCTAGAACCCCCCCCAAAGAGCACCTCAAAGGCAAGCAAGTCAGCAAAAACACAAAAATATTTCCGCCTCCGATTTGGTCCAAACCACTTTTATCCGGTATTGGAGCTTCCCAGCAATGGCCCCAGAGCCGCCAACCCAGGAGAAAACTAGTAGAAGACCCCCAAACAGCCAAAAAGCTAAAGTACAAAAATGGGGACTTAGTCATTTTTTTGCCAATTTCCCAAATCACTCCGCGCACGCTCTGCAGCTAGGCCCTAACTCCCCTCTGCCACCATGGATTTGCTTCAAACCACTTGCAAACTAAAGTATCCATAGCCAGCAGTGCTCCCAGACCCCGAAACCCACCCACAAACACCAGGAAGCCCCAAAAACAGGCCCCCGAAAACGCTACATTGAGCAAAATGTCAGAAATAGCAAAACAAATTCTGCGTGGATTTTGTCCCAACCACTTCTATCTGGTATTAGACCTTCCCAGGAATGCCCCAAGACCCGCCAACCCACCCGCCAAAAAGCACAACACCCCCAAACAGCCAAAAAGGAAAATCTCATACTTACAATATTTCTCAGCCTTTGGTCCAAACGCGCTGTGCAGCTAGGCCATAACTCCCGTTTTCCACCACGGATTTCCTGAAAAGCAAATGCAATCAAGATTAGACTGTCCCAGCAGTGCTCCCAGACCCCAAAACTCACCCACAAACACCCGGAACCCCCCCAAAGAGCACCTCAAATGCAAGAAAGTCAGCAAAAACACACAAAAAATTCCGCCTCCGATTTGGTCCAAACCACTTTTATCCGGTATTGGAGCTTCCCAGCAATGGCCCCAGAGCCGTCAACTCACCCGCAAAGAAGTAGAACACCCCCACAAGTGCTGAGTCTTCCTTCATTGGGCGTAATCCAGCCCTCTGCTTTGATGGAAATAGGAGTCTGGAGGAGGAGGATAGAGGAGCATGTTCTTCTGAACTTGTGAACCTGAGGAATGCAGACTGCGGCACCTTCAAATCAATAAGTAAACAAGTGAAGACAGTTCTGCTGATGGGCTTGTTTTTGTGATTAGGTAATTAAAGTTTGATTTATATTAACTGTGCACAATAAAGAAAGACAGACACACAGGAATAAAAGTGAATAAGGACGAAAAAGAAAGTTATTGATTCATTGTCTCATTTTCAGGGCTCGGTGTCAGGGTCCAGGAATAAGAATAAGGCTTCGTCATCATACTCTGCGAATTCAGGCAGGGTGAGCTCAGTGTCACCTGACAGAGAAGAAATTCCCTCATCTACGTTGCTGTCCACCTCGTCTTCATCCGGCGTGCTTTCTCGTACTTTGTAATCTGGTGGTATGAGGTGCTGATTCATCTTGATCATTGTTAACCTCTCCACATTTTTGGGCGAGAGGCGGCTCCGTTTGGGAGTTACAATGCCACCAGCAGCACTAAAAACACGTTCAGAAAACACGCTTGCGAGTGGAAAGACAAGTAGTTTAAAGCCAGGTTGGAGAGCTGTGGCCACAATTCTTTTTTCCCATGCTAATACGCCAATGGGTCAGCATTAACATAGACCTCTGTTGAGTCATTCAGATAGTCCTGCACCATAGACTCAAGGTCCTCCTCCAAGGTTCCTCCACTTTGCTTAGCTGTTGCTATGACCTTTTGAGAACCAAACCCAAGCAGAGCAAGCCAATCCTCTTCAGCCTCCAATGTTGCTTTTGTGTCTGGTGCAGATGATCCGCTTGCCAGTGTCTTTAACGGCTGAGAGGTCACTTGTGCCACAGCCACAGGTGCAGAAGTGGATTGTTTTGACTGGGGATGGCCTGCTGATGCTGATGTACTGCCTTTTCCTTCAATGAGCTGCCGTTCTCTTTCAAACCTCTTGGCTGACAAGACTAGCCAAACTTTGTACTTTGTAACATCTTCATCATCAAAAGGAAAGAATCCTCGGCCTGCCAGCGCCTTTTTGTAGCGTGGATCCAGAACAGTAGCACAAATGTAATGCTGTTCTGAGTGGATCATTTTAAGACGTTCATCACCTTGTAGGCGCTCTAATAATTTCTCTGCCAAAACAAAAGGGTCTTGGTTTTTTTCATTTTTTTGAAACACAGAAGACACCGCCTTCAGTTGGTGCTCCAGCATGTACAACAATGGGATAGCTTTTCCCAAATTACAGTCCTCCTTGCTGACTGCACGTGTGAAGAACTCAAAAGGACGAAGCATGTCTGTCAGGCTTTTAACTATTTCCCATTGCGCCGCATCCATCCTCAGGTCCTTGTGAGCTGTACCCTGTTTTAAGAAATAGTGATCGAGAACCGTATACTGCTCATACAGACGCTCAAGCATGTAGAAGGTTGAGTTCCAACGTGTTGCCACCTCCTGGATGAGTGCTTTCACTGGCATTCGACGTTCATGTAGCAGGCTCCTCAGATGCTTCCAGGCCTTAAAAGAATGGCTGAAATGGTTGCACATTTTTTGGCAGGTGTCCACTACCTCGTACGCTGGACTGTCTTTATCACTCAAGAATTTTGTGACAACCAGGTTTATACAGTGCGCCAAACACGGCACTCTGAAATAGTGACCCAGCTCCATGGCCTTAACTACATTGGCGCCATTATCCGTGGAAACATAACCAATCTGGCGTTTTTTAGGGGACAGCCAGTCAAGGACCTTTGTGTTAAACTCATCCAAAATGTTTTGTGCTGTGTGATGTTTCTCCAAACCAAACATGGCTAGTGTTGCATGTTTCCGAGCAGCTTTAAAAACTTGGTCCGGGTCAACACCTGCGTTTAGCTTTGCTTTAACCCCTGAAAAAGAGACCCAGTGTGCAGTGATGCACATGTAATCAGCGCCTGCGCCACTGGTCTACATGTCTGTTGTCAGATGTATAGTGTGAACAGCACTCTTCTGCAAAGCTGCCCCAATCACCTCCAGCACATCTTCATGTAGTGCTGAAACCGCAACTCTGGCAAAATAGAACCGGCTAGGAACCTTCCATTTAGGGCAGAGCGCTGCCACTAATTCTAGAAAACCAACCCCTTCTACAAAAGAAAAAGGGAGAAGGTCCAGAGCTAGCATTTTAGCCAGCTTAGTGTTATACAGACGCGTCAGTGGGTGGTTGCGTTCATATTGCGCTTCTGTAAACAACACCTTTTTAATGTTGCCCTGGACCAAGCATTTACGGGATGATGATGATGATATCTTCGACCCAGTTACGCTCGCTGATGAACTTTTGCACATTGGTGTCTCACTCTCTCCCACACTCTTAGTGTGGCTCACATGGGTGTGCTGCTGACAGGGGTACTGGGTGTAAGTGAAGTGTTTGACATGTCTTCTTCCTCCACGTCATCATCAGATGAAACATCAACGTTTTCATTACGTGCAATTCGGGCTTCCTTGATCGCCTGTAGGTGCGCAAACCATTGGACAGTGTGCTGTCTCTTAAGATGACCTCTCTGGCCTCCGGTACCATAGTTGGTAACAACCTTACCACGACTAACTGCAACCTTACAAATGCTACAAATGACTATGTTTTCCCTTTTTGGGCAAACACTAAAGAAGTCCCAAGCTGGGGACTTGAATTGTCTGTGGGGGCCGGAGGAGGCGGCGATACTGGTGGTGGGGGTCATGCCAGATGAAGTGGAGGATGTGGATTGCCGAACTTTAGTATGTTGTGCACTTTTACCACCACTAATTGAGGTCGAGGTGGATGGAGGTCCCTTCTGGCGAGGAAGAAATATGGAAGCGGTACGTGTTGGTGTACTAGTTAACTCCAATGATTGTTGTGTTTCCATTGCCTCCTCGTCGACATCATCTTCACGCTCAGCAACTTCTCGGGCTAGGGTCAAAATGTCTGTTTGCTGCATGCCCGCTGGGGCTGCAGTGACCTTTATGATAACTGGCTCGTCGTCGTGAGAGCCTTCATCAGCAGCAGTATCCGCCACTTCTTGTTGAGCCTCATCACACTCCATAACTATGAGTTTTTCGACGACCTTCCTTTTACGCTTAAGTACCTTTGTCGGATCATGGTGTGCCTCACTCTCAGACGGTAGTGGTGCTGGTTCCCAATTGAGATCCGTATTATCAGAAGGAGGTGGGCTTGAAGAAGATGTAGACACCAACCTTGATCTTTTCCTTGCTAGGGATGTGGAAGACAATGAATGATCATCAGGAGGAGTGGCTTCCTCAAATGATACCTCGGCTTTATTGTCGATTTCCTGATGTGCCCCTACTTCGGGAGGAACAACTATTGTGGGCACTTGTGACCCTCCATGCACCTCTGCTTGCGCATCTCCTTGCACTGCCTCTCCTTCCACATGTACTTGGGCTTGTACTTGCACATGTGGTTGTTGTTGCGGCTGTGGTTGTTCAACACTCGTCAGATAAGTTACAACAACCTGTGTTGATTCAGGGACATTGCTGCTACTTTCTTGCGATGAGCCAACATCACTGGTCGATGGTGATTGAACAACTAGACTAAGTGCCTCTGCAGCACTCAAGGGCTTGGACTTAAGTTGGCGTGGTGGTGGTGGTGGCACTGAGCCCAATGGAGCGGGGGTGCTGCTCCCAGCTTGGTCCCCAGCAGATCCCACTGCTGCTGCAGGCGTACTTTTTTTTTTACTCCCAAAAAACGTGGCGGGCGGCACACCAGTCTCCTTGGTTACTTGCTTCTTCTGATCCTTACTGGCAACTTTCTTGCTAGAGGAGCTACGGGGAACTTTTTTTGGGGCCATCTACTTCAGAGCAGGTCAGAACAGCAGGCCGCAGTTGCACAAGTTGCAGAGTTGTCTGTGGCCAGACGTGACGTCGCGTGACGTTATGCTGCACACACACACCGCTGCAGGACTTCTTCCTGGCACTGGTGGTTCTCTTGAGTCTTGTAAACCTAAAAGCAATGGAAGACAGAGGAACATCAGTTCAGTTATACACCCCAAAAAAATAGAAAAAACACAGAAAAATCAGCACAATCCCATGCCCTCCATGATGTTTAAATTCAAGACACCCCGCAGAAAGACTAGGCCTATGCACCACTCAGTACCCCTGGGCATAAAGGTTGAAAGCTAGGCAAAATGGTTGCAGACCTAACAACACTGCCTGCATTCAAAATGGCCCCCTCCCTCCCAGCACATGGCCAGGGCCTATAGCAGCACTCAAAATGGCCCCCACCCACATGGCCTGTCCCCATGAACATCCCAAAAAATTGAAAAACACAGAAAAATCAACACAATCCCAAGCCATCCAGGCCCTCCATGATGTTTAAATTCAAGACACCCCACAGAAAGACTGGGCACATGCACCACTCACTAGCCCTGGTGAAAAGGCCACAACAACAGCCCAAAAAACGAAAATCACAGAAAAATCAGCACAATCCCAAGCCCTCCATGATGTTTAAATTCAAGACACCCCACAGAAAGACTAGGCCTATGCACCACTCAGTACCCCTGGACATAAAGGTTGAAAGCTAGGCAAAATGGTTGCAGACCTAACAACACTGCCTGCATTCAAAATGGCCCCCTCCCTCCCAGCACATGGCCAGGGCCTGTAGCAGCACTCAAAATGGCCCCCAACCACATGGCCTGTCCCCATGAACACCCCAAAAAATAAAAAAACACAGAAAAATCAACACAATCCGATGCCATCCAGGCCCTCCATGATGTTTAAATTCAAGACACCCCACATAAAGACTAGGCACATGCACCACTCACTATCCCTGGTGAAAAGGCCACAACAACAGCCCAAAAAAATGAAAATCACAGAAAAATCAGCACAATCCCAAGCCCTCCATGATGTTTAAATTCAAGACACCCCACAGAAAGACTAGGCCTATGCACCACTCAGTACCCCGGGCATAAAGGTTGAAAGCTAGGCAAAATGGTTGCAAACCTAACAACACTGCCTGCATTCAAAATGGCCCCCTCCCTCCCAGCACATGGCCAGGGCCTGTAGCAGCACTCAAAATGGCCCCCAGCCACATGGCCTGTCCCCATGAACACCCCAAAAAATCGAAAAACACAGAAAAATCAGCACAATCCCATGCCATCCAGGCCCTCCATGATGTTTAAATTCAAGACACCCTACAGAAAGACTAGGCACATGCACCACTCACTAGCCCTGGTGAAAAGGCCACAACAACAGCCCAAAAAAACGAAAATCACAGAAAAATCAGCACAATCCCAAGCCCTCCATGATGTTTAAATTCAAGACACCCCACAGAAAGACTAGGCCTATGCACCACTCAGTACCCCTGGGCATAAAGGTTGAAAGCTAGTCCAAATGGTTGCAGACCTAACAACACTGCCTGCATTCAAAATGGCCCCCTCCCTCCCAGCACATGGCCAGGGCCTGTAGCAGCACTCAAATTGGCCCCCAGCCACATGGCCTGTCCCCATGAACACCCCAAAAAATCGAAAAACACAGAAAAATCAGCACAATCCCATGCCATCCAGGCCCTCCATGATGTTTAAATTCAAGACACCCCACAGAAAGACTAGGCACATGCACTACTCACTAGCCCTGGTGAAAAGGCCACAACAACAGCCCAAAAAAACGAAAATCACAGAAAAATCAGCACAATCCCAAGCCATCCACGCCCTCCATGATGTTTTTATTAAAGAGACCCCACAGAAAGACTCAGTCCACCCACCACTGAGTACCCCTGGGCAAAAGGCCCCAACAACAGCCCAAAAATCGAAAATTACAAAATTGTAGTTGCAGCAACTGTAATGCCCCAAACAAACTTACTTGTGAAATTTCTAATCCAAAACTAATCCAAAGAAAGTCAAAAAGGTCTCAAATCCAAATATCCAGCAGCATTCACAAAAAGTAAACCTTCCAGCTCCAGATCCAAATGAAAAGTGACCAAGAGATGGACAAAGCACTGGGAGGAGCCTGCTGGACAGGAACAGGAAGTTGGAGACTGTGGGGCACTTCCTTCCTCCCACCCCCCCACCCCAAAATGGACTCCTTGCAAAAAAAGTGCAGGCAAATGTCAACCTGAGGAGTTATCCAGATAAAAATCATCATTTTCAGGTTTATGCTGCTTGCTGGCGGATTTCTTGTGCAGAATTGCAAATTTTGTATTTTCGCGAGTGCGAGATTGTTGCTGCTCGCCGCAGGTACGAGTTCGCAATAGCGAACTCCCGCTATACGTGATCACGGCGTACTCGTGTTGACCAACTCTCGCTGTGCAAGGTGGCGAGTGCGATGACGTAATCGCGGTCGCCAAACTCCCGCGGGATCTCGCAGCAAGATCCAAAATGGCGCAGCACTCGCAAAATATCGAGAAAAACAACTCGGCAAACGCTGAATGACGGTAAGTGAACGCCGCGCGCCACAAAATTGTATCACCAAGAAAAAAAAATCTGCTGCGTGCGAATTTGCGGATTTTCGGTAAATTCGCGAGCGTTCGCGGATTGCGAATTTACAGAAAATCCGCGAGCGAAACGGATTTTCCGCCCACCCTTAATTGTAGCCATACGCGAGCACAGCGTACCGCAATAGTACGTGCGTGTGTACGGGTCGTTTCACTATTGCATTGTAGTCATACGCGAGCGGAGCATACCCAGCCATTGCGTGTGTGTGTGCGGGACGTTTCACTATTGAATAAGTAGCATTCGAGAGAGAAAACTCACCGTACTTGTGTGAGGATTCCAGAAAATACATATGGAACATCTAGGGGACGAGTAAAATGCCCAGAATGCAGGCTAGTTATCAAGGAAACAGAGATTTGAGTGTGTTCTACAGGTGTTTATGAAAATTCAGTTGGGCTAAACTATACAATGTTGCAAAACTTGTTGTGGTGCTCAAGCTCAGTTTTTAAACCATGCAAATGTGTGTCAAGGCCTTATGTGTAATGGGATTGGATGAAACATAGGATAACAACTAATCTGAGCGTCTGGCAGTGTGCTTGTTGCCGGTGCTGACGGATCTGCCTTTGTCATGGAGGTTGTGCAACAGTGGCACAGACAAGCTGCGGCATGCTTTAAGAATAGATGGATGGAGGAGTATCTTGTAGGTGTGTGTGGTGCAGGATCTGGCCACTCGGTGCTGCGTTGTGGCTGGGGATGCAGCAGCAGGAATGAGTGAACACATGACGGCAGAAGGGGTTTGACAAGATGCTTAACAAACACACAAATCCAAGGATTCTAGCAGGGCACAAAGTGACATGTGTATGAGACGGTTGCAACACACCCAGAACGCCTCGTCATGTATGATCGTCGATTTCCCCAACATGGCCATATCACACCACACCTGAGAGGCCTGCACTGGCTCCCTGTCAACAACAGGATCACCTCCAGACTCATCATCCACGCACACAAAGCACCTAACCATGCCAGACCAGCATACCATAACAACCGACTAAGCTTCTACACACCCACCCGCAGCCTTCGCTCTATAAACCTTGCACTTGCCACAGTCCCTCACTTCCAGGAAACCACCGTCAGTGACAGATCCTCCTCCTACCTTGCCTCAAAGACCTGGAACACACTCCCTACAAGGCTACAACTGACCCAGGACCTGCTGGCCTTCAGAAGACTTCACCAGACCTGGATTTTCGATCTGTAGCAGCCCCCCACCCCCCAGCGCTTTGAGACCCTCACAGGTAGGGAGGGCGCTCAAACATTGAATCGATTTATTGTTTGATAGATGGCTCAGCCAATTTGTGTGTGTAGGATTGGAGAGCTGTACATGATAGTTACAATGAGGGTGGTCAGGCTGTTGGTGTGATACCGGATGTGCAGATGTTTGACAATGCGGAGTGTGTCCTTGGTGTTGTATGTGACTCTGAGGGTATACCTCGTCAAGTTGGACCAATCATAATCCTGGTTTTGGTGTGTGGTCCCTGTGGGTTTTGGACTATCCGTCTGTGATGGCTATGTAGAAGTGGTGTTCTGATGTTGCGTACTACCACGTTACAGTAATGAAGGCGATGTGTGGTGCTGTTAATGGTGTATGTGCGGCATGTATCACTATTGCAATGGTGATCTGCGCTAGCGTGTGGTGCACCGTACCCCGACGTTAATGGCATATGTGCGGCACGTATCACTGTAGCAATGGTGATATGCGCTACCGTGTGGCGGACCGTACAGGTATACTTCCGTTGTTGCGGTAGGTTGTACTCACCGTCTGCGCCGTCGTTTTTTTCTGTATACGAGGTCGTAGGCGTACAGGGCTGAGATGACACGCTCGAGGGGGTTCATGTCGTTTATGTCACGTACCGGGGTGCAGTTCGGGCCAGACTCTGGTTTTACGGCTGTTTTCAGCTCTAGTAGCAAAAGGGCCGTACGGAGTGTCGTCAACACGGATCGTACTTCCTGGTCCCGAAATAGCTGCCTATTTACGTACGGACGTAGCGTACAGCGTCACCCGGAGACAATCCGTATGTACTTTGAAGTTGTACGGTGTTTGGTACGAGTCGTACGGAGTGGTGCATTGGGTTTCAATCGTACTTGCTCATTCGTACGGGGACGTTGTTGGTGTACGAATTGTACGGGATAAACGCTCCGTACAGCTAATCGGAGGGCTTTTTCGCGAATCGGAATCGGCCCCAATGTAGTGTCTAATTTATTTAAAATTATTTTTTAAACTTTGTTATGTATAGTTTTGATATTTGTATTTATATTATTGTTGTATGCATATGTATGTATTTAAAAAAATTTAAATGTTTTTTAACAATTGATAAGTTAGTAGAGTAATTAATTGTAAATATTATCAAGTAAGTATATACATTATATTATATATGTTTATTTTTTATAATATAGGTATTATTTATGATGTTAAATATATTTTTAATTATGTTTTTGTTATTTATATGTATTATTTATTTAATTTTATATTATTTTTAAACATTAAAAGAAAGCGATATTTTTTCCGATATTTTTTACAGTGATATTTTTTTCCGATATTTTTGCACTTACCTTAATGTAGATAGGACTTCGATATTTTTAAGGTCGATATTCTACCTTTGATATTTTTGACGTCAATATTTTCGACGTCAATATTCTGTCAGTGATTCCGCTTGCCCGATGTAGACCAGATTAAAAGGGCAGCTAATTGCATAAATCACATTGGAGGACATGCAGTTAGTCATTTGTTTCAAGTTGCATGTGTGGGTGCCTGTTGTAAATGTTTTGGTATTAATTGTTTGTGCGCACACTATGCAGTTTTGGCACGTGTAGTAGTCAATGATTAGTGGTAAACTCCATGAGGCGGTGTTAGATTGGCTGGTTTTGGTTTTGGGTATCCATGTGATGGCATGAGTTAAGTGATCACCCAAGTTGTTACCTCTTTTTTAGGAAAATAGAGGTGGGTCCACAAAGCTGGATTGGGTACGTAAAACATTTCAATTTTTTCTTTTGATTATTTTACAGATTTTTTTCTAGCCCGGCAAAACGTAGATTCAAATGGTATTCGTTTGTTCCTGGGGGTAGCTGGCATCATCCATGGTGAAGGTTGCTGCTCGGGGGCAGCACACACCATACATAATATTGAATGCTGCCCTGGGGGCAGCTGTCGCTAGCCATAGTATCGAATACTGCCCTGTATAGTATTAAATACTGCCTTGAGGGCAGCTATTAAAAAAACCACAAGAGAAACCCGTAGCCCCAGTGGACACCTGTGTAGGTACAGTATCATTCAACAATGTCTCCACAGGAGTCAATGAGGAGTACAATTTAGCAAGTAAATTAAATACACGAAACTCATAGTCCTAGGTTTTTGATTCAACATAATTATATTAACAAAAAAATAGAAGTATAGATTTATACTTTACATGGGGTAAGAAGCAGAATCCCCCATGCTTAAGGTGAACACATTGTGCTCATGAGAAAGTGGTTAAACGGTGCAAGTGAAACACGTGAAGAGTATGAATCAGCGTTTTCTTTTGGAGATGTTTGAACAATTATTTTGCATGAACAGGTATTTTATAAGACAAACAATGAAAAGGAAATCATGGCATAATTGACAATCCCAAAAAGGCTGATACAAGTCAACTGCGTTTCAACCTTCATGATTTGAGGTCTTCATCAGGACAAGGGCACAAAAGAAAGGCGATTGCTGGGAAACAAAGAAAGAGTTACCCCTAGTGATGAATAGATAAAAAAAACTTTTTGCTGTGTATGGGAGAGAAGAAAAAGAGAAAGGACTATGTTAGCCACTACCAGCACGTCTCAGAAGAAGCGCCATCCTACAAGGCTAGAACAAGCATTTGCAATGCAAATTGGTCTCGCATTTGTGAGAGTTACAGGTATTGGTGTTGCAAATGACAATGTCTTGTACCCATGTATTTTGGTTTGGAGTGGGTGTATGTGCTGTGGAGTGGAATTATGTGAGTTGAATTGGAATTGTCAGTTGTGGAATTGTGTGTGATGAAATGTGTGGAGTGGATTTGTGTAGTGGAATTATATGGCATGGTGTGTATTGGAATAATCTAGATAGTAATTATGTGGTATTGAGTGCACTGGAATTATGTGGAGTGGGATTATGTGCCAGAGTAATTATGGGCTGGCATTTCGTGTTGTGGAGTTTAATTATGTGGTGTGCTGTTGAATTCTATGGCATGATGTGGAATGTTTAATGGAGTGGTACTTTGTACTTATGATTTAATAATTTTTTATTTTTTTGTGTCGTTTTATATTGTTCTAAACTTACTCTGGAACACTAGAATTCTGTATATGAGTATCAGATTGCATTAAAAAAATCAATTTCATATTTATTAGTATTTTTAGGGTCATTGAGATTTAGGGCCGTATTACGACTTTGGCAGTCCTCCAGTGGCGCCACCACAGCACCATCCGCTGGAGGGCAGCCGAGGCTGTAGTGCGACTTCCTGCCAGATTACAATGTAATCCTTGGTGGGTGATACAACGGCGGTCTGACGACTTTGGTCTGTTAGGCTCATGGGAGAGCCTAACATGCAGACCGCTGAAATAAGTGATCTGACTGCATGTTCCTGCACGGTGTAGCATGCATGCAACACCGTGCAGAAAATGGAGGGGGGGGGGAAATTCAGGGACACAACAGGTGCCCCCTTGCAGGCATCCACATGTGTGGGTGGGGGCCCTAGTAGGGACTCCTTAGTTGTCTCTCCGCCTCCCTTTTAATGGTGGGCTCACCGCCATAAATGGGGGAGTGGAACGCCAACTCATAATATGCTCGGTAGTGCCGCTGCAACACTGCCAGCATATTGAAGCTCCCTGGCCGCTGTGTGACTGCTGCATGATCATGGCGGACACAGCTGTTCTGTGGCAGTCTGATTGTCCCACTCGTAATACTGCGGGCAGGTCCTCAGTGTGGCGGTGATCGGACCGCCACCACGAGTATAATGAGCCACTTAGTAATTTCAAACTTTGTTTCCAAAATACAAAGTACACTACTCTGGTCCTTTAAATACAACTCCTCGGATCTTTACATAGTGCTTCATACTACACTTATAAAGTGCTTCTGAAAAGATTTTCTATTGCCCAAATAATGGTACTCATTTACCAACCTTTGAAAAATGGAATGCTGATTTCTTCTTCAAAGGCTCCTGACAGAAGGTACATGCTTTAATGGTGCTAAAATTAGACCGGTCAGGAGCCTTTGAAAAAGAAATTATTCGAAATGCTTCGGCGACACAGCAGGCTGTTTCATTTACCAGCGGTTTGAACTTTGTCCATACTTTGAAATAAAAGGCTGGTAACTTTTTCTTAGTTGTCCGAGTACTTTTCAAATGGGATACCAGTGTTTTGGCATAGATAGGTGGCTGCCCAGTCCCACGAAAGCACCACCCCAATATATAGAGGAGGCCGCATGGAGAGGATACACCTACCGCAATGTGGGACAGTAATGAAAGATTCAGGACTTATTCACCCGTTGGGGCCCTTGTCAGGTCTTATTTTAGCAGAAATTGTGCACAAGATTGCTCATCATAAATCAAGGGACTCTAACTCCCAGAATGCTGATGACTGCGAAGGCAGCGCCATACAGGGGGAATATGTAATATCGGAGGAGGAGCTCCATTAAAGCACGTACCTTCTGGAGCCTTTAAAGAAGAAATTATTCAAAACGCGTTGGCGAGACGGCAGGCTGTTTCATTTACCAGCGGTTTACACTTTGTCCATACTTTGAAATAAAAGGCTGGTAACCTTTTCTCACTTGTCCGAGTGCTTTTCAAACGGGACACCAGTATTTGGCATATATATCATTATATGTTATTATTCTGACAAAAAACACAAAGCTGCTAGAAGCCCAAATTTAAATATTGCTTTTAACACAAATAATTTGTGAAAACAAATATTTTCCTTTCACATTTGCATATGTTATATTGCAAAAATACATTTAAACCTATTGCTTCATGCAGTTTAAGCTTCCATCTCCCTTGTTCTGTCCAACCTCGATTACGACAATAGCCTCCACCACGGATCACTTTAACGACCATGAAAAGACTACAACGGATTCAGAACTTGGCTGACAGACTACTCTTGCATATCAAACCGCGAAACTAAATCTCCCCTGCCTTGAAAGCACTGCATTGGTTACCGGTTGCCAGAAGATCCACGTTCAAGCTGCTTTGTTTTACCCAAATACCAATACATGGAATGGGACTGCTCTTCATCAGGAATAAAATCACCAAACACATTCAACAAAGGAACCTCCGCTCTAAAGGAGCATCTTGCCTCAAAATCCCACCATACAAGAAACAAAACATGGGTTTTTGTTCAAGCAGCCAAACTATGGAAATCTTTACCCCCCAACATAAGGTCCACCAACAACCACATTATCTTCAGAAAATTACTCAAGATTTGGCTCTTCCCCACATAAGCACCATACGCAAACAGTAATTTACAGCATATCCCTCTGTATACAAGCATTTTCTTTTCACTATAGAAATGTACCTATCTTTGTGTATTACTTTGTATAAACATGTAAAATAATTATTGTTTTGAGAGAAAAAATAATAATAATAAATACATAAAAATCATCTTTGGTCTACATGTACATACTTCCATTGTGCATCTATGTACCTTCCATGTACTTGGATCTGTGGGTCTGTTACTTTTCTCCCGAAAGAGCATATCCAATGCACTACCCTATTTCTCATCCAGTGCCTCTATCAATATATTTAATCTACATATACTTACCTCCTTTATGCATCTATATACTTTCAATGTAATTATGGATTTATATATTTTAACACTTTCTTCTAATTTAGCATTTCCAATGCACTACCCTATTTCTCAGCCTATACTTCGCTCAATATATCTTCTAGCCCAACCTTCTGACTCATCTTAAATTTCTTCTACTACTCCTTCCAATGCACTACCCAATCTCCCATCCTATACATCTATCAATATATCCTTTACATCCACTCTCTCATTTATCCCAAACCCCATACCACTACTATGATTGCCAAAATAACCCTTTCTAGACTCTCTCCTACTCTACCCCTCCTTGCATCATCTGACACCTCTTTTACTATACCGATCCCCTACAACAGTGGTTCCCAAACTGTGCGCCGTTAGGAGTAGCCAGGGGCGCCGCGCAAGATGTGTGAAAGACAGCCTGTGGCTGTGCTGAGGAAGCTTCTAATGTACTTGTGAAAATATGCGCAATTAACAAATGAATCGGTCAGCTTGAAGGCAGCAAGTAAATCTTATTTAACACCCAGCCGCCCGCGGCGCAGGGGGAGGGGGTGTAAACAGTTCCCAGTGAGACTGAATGGAGCCAGCAGCCCGCCGCCCATCTCAAGAGGGCAAACTAACAACGAGGGAATTACTGAAAAATATCTTAGAACACTAAAACTGCCACATAAACGGACCTCTTCACAAACCCCGGCTCCAGCGATTGATTTCTTGTAAAATGAGGCGTTTATGACTTTCCCAGTTCTACATCTTTTTTGACAAGCCTGTAAAACTAGCAAGCTGCTTCCACAATGTGCCTCACCTCCACAACGGTCATTGAATGCATTCAGTTCTCATCTGTAGTTTACAAAGACCTAGATACATATTTTTCGCAATCACCTTTCCTCATTGGCAGGAAGTTTGTCATTTATTCTCAAAGGGCAGTTTTGGACCCTGGCAGTTGCAGCTGGTTGAAAATGTGATATTTCCACTGTGTGATTTTTTATGGGGCTATTAAGGCTTTGTGAATGGGCGTTTATTGCTATGTGTGGTATATGAAAAGGAGGGCTTGGGTGGGACATCGAAGGCATAAGAAAAGCGCCCCCAGTCTCCCATTTGTGCTGCGTCCATTGAGTCTTTGAGGTGCACGACAAAATGACCAAAGCTCCAAGGAGCCACTCACTTCAAGTCGATGGGATGGGGGTGCACTTCTCCTTAGAATGTGTAAAGTTTGTCTGAATCAGCGATAGTAAAATAAATCACGGGGATGGCTAACATATCGAAGGTTCAGAGAGAGCAGCAGGAACACAGTGATTTAACCCACCTCTTGCACCGTTGCCAAGCAAGGTGCTGATTCTGACTGGTTTGGGCCCACGGAAACATCTTCATGTTTTTTTGAGCCTAAACGACCATATTAATCCTTACTAATATTATAAAGAGAGAGCCCAAACCTTTGAGGCGGGTAGTCTCAGTAACCACAGCACCAATCATAACACCCAATACATTGTTGGAAAGGGCAGTTGCAGCAGAAGGACATAGGTTATACAGAGGCCACCATATACATTTAAAAGGTAAAAGAACAGTGCCAGCAAAGTAGTCCCCAGTGGGCGTGTCTGCGTTCTGTTGTGGGCGTGTGCTGGGGGCGTGACAGACTCTGGGGGCGTGTGGTACGTTCCGCACTTTATGCCATGTGAGTTGTAATTGCCCCGCATCGAGGGGCACGCTGGGGGCGTGACACGCTGGGGCCATGACAAACGCTGTGGGCGTGTGTCCGCGCTGCGGGCGTGTGTCTGAAGCGCTAATTACGCAATTGCACCACATCAAGGTGCACGCTTGGGGCATGAAAAACACTGGGGGCGTGTGCTACGTTCCGCACTTCATGCCATCTGGGCCGTAAATTAATCAGATCGTCTGCTGTGGCCGTGTGCTGGGGCGTCACAAAGGCGTTCACCTCGAAGCGTGGTAAGTAACCATTCGCAAGACTCCCTTGGGGGACTGCCGGTTGTCTCACTCATACTGGGGGTGCCGAATGCAGTGTGTGGCTTGGCCTGGGTGCGTCTAAAAAGCAGTCGGGCCGAAGAGCGTTGGTGTGGGTCATAAATAAATAAGAACAGCGGGAAACAATCATTCAAGACTCACACAATTCTAATTGTTAGACGGTCGCCGCTGGTCCTCAAGCCGGGGCACACGCGACTGAGCGTGTCTGTGGGGACAATTACTGCAGCCTCCCATGTGCGCTGTTACTGAATTATCACATTAAACCAAATTACACGCGCCTGCTAACATCAGCCAGGGCTGTTGCCGGGCTCAGACGGCGGATCACTACACTAATTACATGCGCCTGCTAACATGAACCAGGGCTGCAGCTGGGCCTCAAGCCGTGGGACACGCGCCTGCTAACATCAACCAGGGCTGCAGCTAGGCCTCAAGCGGGGGTACACGCGAATGACCGTATCTGAATACACACATTACGCACATTCTATTTCATACCCGGACAACGTCGGGACGGGCTGATAGTAAGTAATAAAAATAGAGTTCTGGCTGTCTGTCTCGATTCCTACTGTATCTGTCCCCTCTTGCTTATTTGCAAGAGTTACTATTCTGTTTCTAAATACTTTAGTTGGTGAAATCTAATGTGTAAGATCGTGCTTCGCCTCATTGTGATAAACGATATGCGTATATCAAGACGCACACAATGGGGAGCCATGGCCAACTGCCAATTAGGTCAAGGGCGCCACCGGTCGAAAAAGTTTGGGAACCACTGCCCTACAACAAACCTTTCTAAACTCTTTCCTCTGAGTCCTCCCCTCCAAAACTCCTTTTTACTCTTCCAAAAGCCCCCTCCTATTGTTAAGACCTAAAAAAAAAACCACTCTTTTCTCCCTCCACTATCCTTTTCAATCGAAATTAATAGACTAACATGTTCACTTCTCAAATTCAATATTAAACTATACTAATATACAACCCAAATAACTGAATAACATATCCACTACTCGAATTACTTCATATTTTTTTTTACTATACTAATTTTCAACAGTAACCCTTTATGGGTTTTGGAGTGGCGTGCTACTGCCACAAAGGCGATTCAACACCCATCAGGGGTAACAAGTGCTATATGAATGCAAATCTTTAATTCCCCTTTTATCCATCCGCTATCCTTCTCACTCCAAGTAACTGACTAATATCCACCACTGAAATTACTTCATATTTCACCATATTAATTCACCACTAATCCTTTAGAGGCTTCCTGAATAGCGTGCGTCAACACGCGCTATATTAATACAAAACTTTTTCTCCCTCTATCCTTCTGCTATCATTCCAAATCCAAATAACTGACTAACCTATCCACCACTTGAATGCACTTGCATGTTTCACTATACTAATTCAACACTAATCCTCTATGGGTCCGGGAGTAGGGTGCTACTTGCCGAAAAAGCGCTTCGACGCCTCGTCAGGGGTAGTAAGCGCTATATAAATGCAATTACAAATTGTATTGTAATTTACAATACAATACAATAACATTTCTGTGCCTCTTCACGCATACCATCCCATCGCCTTCAGTGAGGTCTGGACAGACGTGCAGACACTGACGTAGCTTCTCGAAGTTCATTTTCTTTTTGCGTCAACACACGCACGCACATTCCTGTGCAGTGTACACTGGCAGAGATTAAGTAACAAATACTCATTGAAACCGACCTGGTTTCCAGGCCAGAGGGGGGTCGTGTACTCTCTCACGTGCCTCTCCCTGTTTCTGTAACTCAGCCTCTCCCCATGTTCAAGTTTCCACTGCCCTGACCGGTGGGTGTATGAGGCTCAAGGTCAGCTGATGACGCTCCGCTTTAGTGCACACCTTTCGGGTTGACGCCTGTTTAGGGCATGACCCCTGACCCTTTGTCCCTGCAGGGCCTGGGGGCTATCGATGGAGCTCTGTAAGACGTGCAGCTGCACACGCTTCTGGGCAGCAGGAAGTATTTCTTGCTCTGGGGCTGGGAGGTGACTGACGTCTGACCCCCCTCGGACCCCCCACCCCGCTCCTCCGACTGCTGTTATAAGGCACCCCAAGGCCCAGGAGAGGCAGGAGAAGGAGCGTGAAGGGCGAAGAGAAGAGATACTCAGTAGAGGACATTATCCTGAGACTGTCGGCCATGGACGTCACCACAGCCGTCGCCATTGTGCTGTCTGTGCTGCACCTCACGCTGGGCAGACCCGTGGAGGTAAGGAGCCCCCCACCGCCCCCCCCCCCCCCTGTACCGGCAGCTCACGCCCCCCAGAGAAGCAGCCGCACATGATAAAGTGGAGAGAGGGCTGAAGCGTCGTGGTTGGTCTCCTAGAGACACCTGGCTCTGCAGCACAACTCTCTGATGAGTGCGCCCCCTCTCCCCCCCCCACCCTCCCCAGGGCCTGGGACCAGCACTTGGTGAACTGATAAATGAACGATAAATCAAGGCGCTATGAAATGGTGCTGCCTGGAATTGCACCCCCTGGTCCAGGCAGTGGGTCTTATAGTGTTTTTTTTCATAATAGGCAGAAATCGAGCTCCTGAAAAAAGATGGGCGCTGAAAGTGAAGAGGGGGTGCTCCAAGGAAAGGAGCTGGAGGGGAGGGCAGAGACGTAGCACTGTCAGGTGGTACCCGGGGCCTCATTTATGAGCCCTCGCGTCACTTTTACGCTGCCGGTGCGTCACTTTTTGTGACGCACCAGTGGCGTAAAAAATGCGCCTTATTGCGCCATATTTACAAAGTGACGCATCTAGGTAGTTGCGTCACTTTGTAAACCCCTGCGCCACCTTATACCTGCGCCAGGTATAATGTATGCAAGGGGGGCGTTCTGACGCAAGGAAGGGTCGTAGAAGTGGCGCAGTGAAATCTATGAGATTTCACTGCGTCACTTTAGGACGCCGTTGCGTCAAAATCTTGCGCCTGCCTCACAGCAGGCGTAAGACTGACGCAGGCCTTTCACATGGGGCTTTCCCCATGTGAAAGGGCGTATTGCTGGAGTTGCGTCACACTCCAGCAATGCGTCACTTTTGCGCTTACAGATACGTCAGAAATACTGACGTATCTGCAACATGATACGTCATACTGTAAACATGACGCATCAGGAATGTCGCAAGGAGTGCGCACTGAGAAGTGACGCATCGCTGCTTTCACGCAGCGATGCGTCATTTCTCATAAATGAGGCCCCCGGTGCGGAGAAGTTCTTGTGAGCTCCGCTTGACAAAATGGCAAAAATATATGTTTAAAATACATATTTTTGCCGTTTTGTCACCCCCTCAGTGATGACACCCGGGGCGGCCCGCGTCCACCGCACCCCCACTCCTACGCCCATGGGGGAGGGACAGTGTGAGGCTCCAGCGTGCGGATGAATCGTTGAATGCTGGCGAGAGGGGGTGCCGGGGGCTGAACATAGGAGAGGGCTGCGCGGAGGGCACCCGGGAGGGTTACCAGGAGGGAGTGGGCTGTATACAAGTCCATTTACCAAGGAAGATAGTGTTAGTTCTGCGTCACACGGTGGGCTCACGCACACACGGCCACAATTACTTCAAGGGGCACACACGGTCATCATTGGAGCCGGGGCAATGCCCAGCGCTCCGCATTCTCGTGAAACACTCGAGGGAAGTGCACCGAGGCAACTGTCCACTGGGAAAGCGCACACATTAATGCGTTGTAGTCATGAGCAAGATGTGTTTTTGGCCTGTGTGTACATTAGGAGTCATGGGCAGGTTGTGCATAGAGGTTTAACGTGCATGTGTTCACCGTGCTCAGAGGAGGTATGCAGGTTGTGCATAGAGCCTACATTACTTTCATATTTCTCAATATATAATTCTCCACTAATCCTGTTTAAGTTCCGGAGCAGGGTTCCGGAGTAGTGTGCTACCGCTGAGCGATTTGACACCTCATCAGGGGTAGCAAGCGCTATATAAATGCAAACCCTTCCCTCGTCTATCCCTCCACTATCCTTTTCAATCCAAAGAACAAACTCACATGTCCAACACTCAAATTAATTTTATATCTCCCTATACTAATTCACCATTAATCCTTTTTGGGGTGCAGAGTAGAGTGCCTCTCACCGAAAAGCAATTCAACGTCTTGTCAGGGGTAGTAAGCGCTATATAAATGCAATTACAATTACAATAGACCTTCATCATGAATGTGTGCGCTATGCACTAGAGGAGGTGCGCAGGTAGCGCATGGAGCAGTATAGTGCACGTGTGCATTGTGCACTGGAGGAGGTGTGCAGGTAGCGCATAGAGCAGTACGGTTCACATGTGCAGTGTGCACTCGAGGAGGTGTGCAGGTAGCGCATAGAGCCGTATAGTGCACATGTGCATTGTGCACTCGAGGAGGTGTGCAGGTAGCGCATAGAGCTGTATAGTTCACATGTGCAGTGTGCACTCGAGGAGGTGTGCAGGTAGCGCATAGAGCAGTATAGTGCACGTGTGCATTGTGTACACAAGGAGGTGTGCAGGTAGCGCATAGAGCAGGATAGTGCATGTGTGCATTGTGCACTCGAGGAGGTGTGCAGGTAGCGCATAGAGCTGTATAGTTCACATGTGCAGTGTGCACTCGAGGAGGTGTGCAGGTAGCGCATAGAGCCGTATAGTGCACATGTGCATTGTGTACACAAGGAAGTGTGCAGGTAGCGCATAGAGCAGCATAGTGTATGTGTGCATTGTGTACACGAGGAGGTGTGCAGGTAGCGCATAGAGCTGTATAGTTCACATGTGCAGTGTGCACTCGAGGAGGTGTGCAGGTAGCGCATGGAGCAGTATAGTTCACATGTGCAGTGTGCACTCGAGGAGGTGTGCAGGTAGCGCATAGAGCTGTATAGTGCACATGTGCATTGTGTACACAAGGAGGTGTGCAGGTAGCGCATAGAGCTGTATAGTTCACATGTGCAGTGTGCACTCGAGGAGGTGTGCAGGTAGCGCATAGAGCTGTATAGTTCACATGTGCAGTGTGCACTCGAGGAGGTGTGCAGGTAGCGCATGGAGCAGTATAGTGCACGTGTGCATTGTGTACACGAGGAGGTGTGCAGGTAGCGCATAGAGCTGTATAGTGCACATGTGCATTGTGTACACATTGAGATGTGCAGCTAGCTCATAGATCTGTGTTGTGCATGGGTGTGCTGTGCGCACTTGAGGGAAGATTGACTAGCCCATTGCGCCACTTTTGCGCCACTTTTCCCATGTTAAAAGTGGGGCAAGGGGCTTGTGAATCTGCCCCCGGGCACGGTGCGCAGGTTGCGCATAAAGCTGTGTCGTGCACATTTGCAATATGCCCACAAGGAGGTGTGCAGGAAGCGCAGAGAGCTGCGCTGTTCAGGTGCGTAAGTTGCGCGCAGAGCTGCTTTGTGCATATGGAGGTGCGTAAGTTACGCACAGAGCTGCATAGTGCATGTGTGTTTTGTAGGCATTGCCGACACACTCCGAGTTCACAACGTGTGCACAAATATTAAATGCTACCACAAAAACCCATGTACAGCTCTTAGCGCACAGCGTCACCAAACTACAACGTGTGCGTAATATCAATATTAACCTCAAAAGTGAATAGTTGGATAAGATCTTGACAATCTTGTCAATGGCTCCTCTGGGAAGTCGTGTGTGAAAGCTGCGTCAAGTCCGACCTGAGTTCGATATTTATAGATGTGATTTATCAGACTGGAGAGGAGAAGGCGGTGTCGTTGAATAAAGCGGGCAGTGGACGCCGAAGGACACTTTGGTACCTGGGGAGATTCTGGAATTCGCTGCACACCGTGGGGATGTTTTAAAATCCTCCCAGATTCGGACCTTCCTCTGACGGGGGGGGGGGGCGCCAGCATCACATCCCCGCCGCCCAGCCCGGCATTGCACCATTGATTTTTGGAAACCGCCGATCCTGTATCTTGAAAAAGTGGAATTGTATTATCAATTCTCCTTCTAATGACTTGGGAATATGGGTTGATAAATAGATTTATAGTCTTGGCGAGGAGGCCACGGAGCGAGAACTCACCTGTATTCTTGCGCAATTCTGCAAGGTCCTGTCTCCTTCGAGTCTGAGAGGTCAGGGTTATGGCACCCTGGGAGATTTCTGGCGGTCCTTCCATAGAGTCGGCTGGCACAGGAGCCTGTAGAGATACCCACGGTCCCCAGGGGGGCACCCGGTGACCTTCTTCCTTTTATTTATTTTTAGCGCGAACATTACCCGAAGGTGTCAGAGCGCTTCACAAAAGAACCAGTTGCGATACATAAATACTTTGGATTACATGAGTCACAATAAAAGATACAAACCGAAAAAATGTAAAATGTACAAGTTGTAAAGTCACTCAAGGAAGAGATACAAACGGATAAACTCTAAAATCACATACGAATGGTAGTAAATACAAAGGTCTACTACATATACTAGTGGTTAGAGTTATATATATACAAATAGTAAATTCACTCAGGATTACTTTTTTACGGTAATAATCACACTTTAGCAATCTGAGGAGCACGGGTCCCAAACTTACATCATGCTGGGCTTCGGTATAGCGGTAGGCATCCTCGTGTGCAACCTTCTGAGAGGTCATTACTCCACAAATGACGCTGCTGGGTACAGGAACAACTGTCTGGGCTTGTGATGCCCTCTATCGCTAGATTAGACATTGTTAGAGTTTTTCTGTTTGCATCTTTTGTGTAATTTATGTACTCTGTAGTCCTCATGTAACGTAATGGGTCCTTTTGTAAAGCGCTCAGACATTTTCGGGTAAAGTTTGCGCTATAAAATCGCATTAAATACAAAAAAATGAATGAATGAAAGAATAAATACATATGTAAATAAATACATTAATTAATTAATTGCAGGGAATTGGAAATCTGCGTTTCCGCCAAAATATGAGGCGTGGCGGGGCGAGCTTTGTCGTATTTGGGGGATCTTGAGGCAGGGCCGGCTCTAGGCATGTGCAAGCTGTGCACCTGCACAGGGCCACCAAACCCCAGGGGCCACCACGCCAATATATATCCTTAATATATTAATCCTCTGAGGATGGATACATATTTGCGTGGTGGCCCCTGGCAGGGATTTGGCGGCCTCCGGCTCTGTTCCACTTCTAAACACCCTGACCCCCTCCCCTCTTTACTGGCCTGCGCGCTCCGCCCCGCCCGGACCCCCTCTTCCGGGCCCCCTTCCTATGCTCCTTGCCCAGGGCCACCATGAGCCTAGAGCCGGCCCTGCTTGAGGGACGATTTAGGGTCGACTGGGAGCCGCTTCTTATTTTGAGGACGCTGATTATCTTTGGTTCAACGATTTCATTGAGCATTTTGAATCGGCTATGATTTTTATAATTTATGTGTTCTCCGGGTTTATTTAAACTGCAGTTCATATGTTTTATCAGCGTGTACTCTCAATAAAAAAAATTAAAGAGCAAATCACGGAGTGGGGGGGGGGGGGTGGAACAAGTGGTTGTGTGTCTTGAACGTTTACGAACGCCTACAGTCTTGTGAGTTTGTCCCCATTTATATTGACAATTGTCACTGGTAAAAAAGCTGCAGTATGGGTGCAGGAAAAGTGGGGGCAAACGGATGACCTTGAAATTTAGGGGTGGGGTTTATGAAAAAGACATTTCTCAAATGGCAATGATTTTTTACCTGTCGAGAAAAAAAAGAAATAATAAAAAAAATTGCATTGTATCATTGAACGTCATTTCATTGGAGCATAAATGTGCGCTCTGTACAGTTAGGCACTGGGTAAACTGAGCAGCCAACATGACCTATGACCCCGGGACATGCCCAAGACCTTCCAGCTGCATACCTGGAGGGCGATGCAGGTGTGCTGCTGGGACTGACTCGAGAACTGCCAAATAGGGTCAAAGTGCACTCCAGTGGGGAGGTACACTCCCTCCAGCCCTGTGACACGACCTTTTGTTTCCAATCATTGCATAATTCCTGTCAGAGATGAACGAATGCATTGGATGCAGTTGGATTGTTTTAGAACAAGCATTTACGATGCAACGGTCTCGCCTTTGCAAAAGTTAGAGCTATTGGCATTCTTAATGACAACATTTTTATTTATGTGTTGGTTTTGAAAACAGATACATATATGGCATTGTCATTTACACTGCCAATAGTTTAAACTCTTGCAAATGCGAGACCTATTGCATTGCGCACACACACACACACACACACACACACACACACACACACACACACACACACACACACACACACACAGCCCCACACACAGAGCCCCACACACACAGAGCCCTACACACACAGAGCCCCACACACACAGAGCCCCACACACACAGAGCCCAACACACACAGAGCCCCACACACCCAGAGCCCCACCCACCCAGAGCCCCACCCCACACACAGAGACCCACACACACAGAGCACCACACAAACAGAGCACCACACACAGAGAGCCCCACACACACAGACCCCCACACACCGAGCCCCACACACACAGAGCCCCACACACACAGAGCCACACACACACAGAGCCGACACACACATAGCAACTGATTATGGTGCCGCTTGAGAGTGTCTTCACCTACTGTTCTAAACCACATGGTCCCACTGCCGCCAACCCAAGGGGGTTTGATGACAATGCCTGCCTCTGCAAGATTGTGTTAGTCCATGTGCGTGCAGCAACGTGTACACGTAAGCAGCTGCATTTCTATTTCTAGCTGAAAATACTGGCAGCAGAGGGAGTAGGACCAATGTATTCGGAGACTGGAGCAACTCATTGTGGACCAGTGCCAGTGCTGGGAAACAGTGGGAGGTGAGCGGCCAGCTATTTGCTGACTGCCCGTCCCCACTGGGTAGAGAGGAGGTTGTGGGGCATGCGGTTGGCGCTCCTGGTTGGCTGTGCCACTCACTAGTATCCGATACGTGTGAAATACCACGCGACCTTGCTGCCCCCCAACCCCCACCAAGCGACCACCTTTGCTGCAGTGATTGCGGAGGAGAGGCATAGTGACTCTCGCTAGCCCCCCACTCCCTGAAAACAGTCCCACGTGCCAGAGTCCCTGCCGTGGCATTGGCCCTCACTCCAGCCGAGCAGAAAACCCTCCAGGCAGTGAAAGGAGCGCGATGACTGACATTCGGCCATCCCCCGATGCTGATAACCCCCACCTAGCAGCTGCGGGGCCGGATCCCAGCCCACAAGCCCACGTTTCAGGGTACCCCGCCATTGCAAACAGTGCCAACTGCACACAATGTGGAGTGTGGGGAGGCACACGACTCGCCGCTTCCCCACTCCACAGCATGTTGGTGAGCCTGGCTCCACTATATTATCGGGGGTCAGCTGCTATTCACTATTGCGTTAACTGAGGGGGCTCGCCTGCTTGCAGCCAACAGCTGGGTCCTCAGGCCAACGCGACTACCCTCCCCCCACCCCACCATGCATCGGGTGTCCAACAGGCCCACTGGCCTGACTCCGATAAGAATACCCCTACTCTCGGCGCTGATGCCGGGGTAGGATGATCTCTCCCCCATGCGCCAACCAATCACACCTGAAGCTACGTGGTGCATTGTGGCCAGGGCCCACTACCTCTCGCATGAGGTGGCCATGCTGGGGAAAATATTCCCCAGCATGACCCGGTAACAGCGTGGCTGGCATGGAGGTACAACAGAGGTGAGAGTCACGTGGATCTCTGCCCCCACCCCTCCAGCCCCACTGGTGGCAGGCTACTGGAGGTGGAGGGGATGCAAGCACATCGCACTCCTCCCCCATCGCGTGAAAAGTGCTCCTGCCCCAACCCGCTCGTAGCCAGGCTACTCTCACTGGCCTTCTCGCCCCCGGCTCGGGTCCTGTCCTGAGCCGTGCTGCAGCCTCGGGGCCTTGATCATGTGAGCAGAGATCCCGTAGCCCCTATAAGGCAAGCACTGCCGGCTGGGGTCCCCGCCTCGCCTCCCCTAAACCGGAGGGGGAGAGCCTCTAACTCCACCACCCTCGACGCCGGGAGCTGCAAAAAAATTCCCTTCCCCCCGGGCCGCAGCCGTAGCCGGGCTGTCCAGCAGCTGGGTACTACCCCAGACCCGGGAGACCGGGCAGGGTACAGAGGGGAGGGGTGGGGGTGGGGTAAGCACTCACCGCGCTGTAGATGCAGCAGCTCAGGGGACACGTTTGGAACGGCGTCGGGGGTTTCAGAAAGGAGGCAGCATCGCGAGCACCGGCAGTCACAGCTTGGGGGATGGAGGCTTTTCCTGGCATCACGTCTGTGGCCGCGGCAAGTCAAGTCAAGTCAAGTCATAAAATTTGTATAGCGCACTACATACCCAGAGGGTTTCAAGGCGCTTAGGAGGGGGAGGGGATTATTTGTCAAATATCCACGTTTTAAGCTGCTTTCTGAACGCTAGGTGATTCTGGGTGAGGCGGAGGTAAGCGGGGAGTGAGTTCCATGTTTTGGCTGCCAGGTATGAAAAGGATCTGCCTCCCATGGTGGTCTTGTTGATGCGAGGTACAGTGGCGAAGGCTTGGCTGGAAGAGCGAAGTTGGCGGGAGGGGGTGTAGAAGGACAGTCGAGAGTTGAGGCAATCTGGTCCGATGTCATAGAGTGATTTGTGTGCGTGGGTAAGCAGTCGGAAAGTGATCCTCTTATTGACGGGTAGCCAGTGGAGGTCTTTAAGGTGCCCAGAAATGTGTTCATTGCGTGGGATGTCTAGTATGAGCCTGGCTGAGGCGTTTTGGATTCGTTGTAGTTTCTTCTGGAGTTTAGCGGTGATGCCTGCGTATAGGGTGTTTCCGTAGTCCAGTCGGCTCGTGACTAGAGCGTGGGTGACTGTTTTCCTCGTTTCGGAGGGGATCCAGCGAAATGTTTTTCTGAGCATGCGAAGAATGTTAAAGCAAGAAGAGGATACGGCGTTGACTTGTCTGTTCATGGAGAGTGAAGAATCCAGGATGACGCCAAGGTTCCGTGCGTGGTCTGTCGGGATGGGTGCTTTTCCGAGGTCTTCCGGCCACCAGGAGTCGTCCCATGCGGAGGGGGATGTACCTAAGATGAGGACTTCTGTTTTGTCTGAATTCAGTTTCAGACGGCTTTGTTTCATCCATTCGGCGACTTCTTTCATTCCTTCGTGTAGGTTAGTTTTGGCGGTGTTGGGGTCCTTGGTGAGAGAAAGGATCAGTTGAGTGTCATCCGCGTAGGAGATGATGTTGAGGTTGTGTTGGCGGGCGATGGTCGCGAGGGGGCTCATGTATACGTTGAAGAGGGTGGGACTGAGTGATGATCCTTGTGGCACGCCGCAAATGATTTCAGAGGCTTCGGACTTGAATGGTGGGAGGCGGACTCTCTGGGTTCTTCCGGTGAGGAACGAGGTGATCCATTCCAGTGCTTTTCCTTGGATTCCGATGTTTCTGAGGCGTTGTAAAAGGGTGCTGTGGCAAACTGTGTCGAAGGCTGCAGAGAGGTCGAGGAGGATGAGGGCGACTGTGTCTCCATTGTCCAGTAGAGTTCGAATGTCGTCTGTTGCTGCGATGAGGGCGGTTTCGGTGCTGTGCTTGGCTCGGAAGCCGGATTGAGAGGAGTCAAGGGATTTGTTGGTTTCGAGGAATGCGGCGAGCTGGATGTTGACGGCTTTCTCGATGACTTTGGCCGGGAATGGAAGAAGCGAGATGGGGCGGTAGTTTTTGAGTTCGGTGGGGTCTGCTGTTGGTTTTTTCAGAAGGGCGGTGAGTTCCGCGTGTTTCCAGTCTTCTGGGAAGGTAGCGGAGTTGAGGGAGCAGTTGATGACGTCTCGGAGGTGCGGTGCTATGACGGAGTCTACTTTGTTGAAGATGTGGTGAGGGCATGGGTCTGTGGGGGATCCAGAGTGGATGGAATTCATCAGGCGGATGGTGTCTTCAGTTGAGATTGGGTTCCAGGCGTTAAGGGTGTTTACGGGGGGAAGATGGTCAGCAGATGGTAGGGCGGGTTGGCTTCCGGGTTGGTTGTCGAAGCTGTTGTGGATGTCAGCAATCTTGTTGTGGAAAAAAGAGGCAAGGGAGTCGCAGAGGGTTTGGGAGGGGGTGATGTCGTTGGAGTTGGCCGAGGGGTTGGAAAATTCCTTGACAATGTTGAAAAGTTCCTTGCTGTTGTGGGCGTTGTTGTCAAGTCGATCCTTGAATGCTGTTTTCTTGGCTTTTCGGATCAGTTGGTGGTGAGTACGGGTGGCGTTTTTGAAGGCGTCCTTGTTGCTAGTGGATGGGTCTTTTTTCCAGGCCTTTTCAAGGGAGCGGCACCGTTTCTTGGACTTCTTGAGATCATCGTTGAACCATGAGGCCTTCTTGTTGCTAAGTTTGTGTTGACGTTTTTTCAGTGGTGCTAAGGTGTCGGCGGTGTTGGATAACCAGAGGGTGAGGTTGGAGGCGGCTTTGTTGGCGTTAGAAGAGAGGGCTGGGGAGGTTCGAAGGAGCGATGTGGAGATCTGATCCGTGGTGATTTTATTCCAGTTTCTTTGTAGAGTTGGTTGGAGGTGGATGATGGGTTTCGGCTTGTTGTAGGTGAAGTGAACGCAGCTGTGGTCAGTCCAGATGAGATCCGTAGTGTGGCTGAAGGAGACATGGACGCTGGAGGTGAAGATGGGGTCGAGTGTGTGACCTGCGATGTGGGTGGGGGAAGTGACCAGTTGTTTAAGTCCGAGGTTGGCGAGGTTGTCCAGCAGGGTGGTGGAGTTGCGGTCGTTGTTCTTGTCAAGGTGGAAGTTGAGGTCTCCCAGAAGGATGTAGTCTTTGGAGGGGAGCGCGTGTGGGGTGATGAAGTCCGTGATGTCTTCACTGAATTTAGCGCGGGGTCCTGGTGGTCTGTAGAGGAGGGTGCCTCTGAGAGTTGTCTTGGGGTCGATGTGGATCTGGAAGTGAAGGTGTTCGGAGTTAGCGAGGTTGGCGTCGGAGCTGGTGGAGATGCGGATGGATTTCTTATGGACGATAGCGATTCCTCCTCCTGTATGGTCGGTGCGGTCCTTGCGTGTGATCTTATAGTCATCTGGGATAGCGATGGCGATGTCGGGGGCGGAGGAAGCGTTCATCCATGTTTCCGTTAGGAAGGCGACGTCAGGAGAGATGGTGTCTAGGAGGTTCCAAAGGTCAATGGCGTGCCTGTGGACCGAGCGGGTGTTGAGAAGGATGCATTCTAGGTGGTTGGAGTCTGGAATCAGTGGTGTGGTCGTGGCGGAGATGTTGTGGGTGCCGCTGAATTTGCAGGAGAAGCAGGAGAACGGTCCATGGGTGCGTCCAGGAGCGGCTTGGACGCAGTTGGGGGCGCGACCAGGGTTAAGGGCTAGGAGGGTGGCGGCATCGTAGGTAGTGCGGGGGGGCTGGGGAGCGCGAGGGGCAGGGGGTCTGGCGCTGGGCGCGGTCCAGGCGCGGACGGGCGTAGACGGGCTTACCTTTGGCGCAACTTCGGCGCGGATTGGGCGCGGTCGCTGCGCGTGAACGCTGCGCGCGGGAGCTACTGTCATAAATGGAAGGTGGAGGGGAGGGGCGAGGGCGGCTCAGCTGGGAGGCGTGGCGGGCTCAGGGGAACACAACAACAGCACTAACAAAATGGAGGGGAGGTCAGAGCAGGGCGCCGGGGGAAATCACACACAGCAATGCAGTTCAAGCAATCTAAGCGCTGTGGGATAATAGCGCTATGAAATGACGAAGCTTACAAAATATTCGAGCTATGCAAATCAAACAGCTTGGATACAAAACGCTATGCAGATAACACTATTTGTTTCCAATGCGCGCTATGAAATGACGAAGCTTACAAAATATTCGAGCTATGCAAATCAAACAACTTGGTGACAAAGCGCTATGCAGATGACACTATTTGGTTCCAATGCAGCAATACAATACCACGCTGTGAGGAGCAGCGAGGGGAGCGATCACTCAGGGCTGGAGCAGCGAGTGAATCACAGCGCTGCGAGGTTTGGGGAATGCTTTTTAGTGCTTGTGGGAGGGCGGCTCAGCTGGGAGGCGTGGCGGGCTCAGGGGAACACAACAACAGCACTAACAAAATGGAGGGGAGGTCAGAGCAGGGCGCCGGGGGAAATCACACACAGCAATGCAGTTCAAGCAATCTAAGCGCTGTGGGATAATAGCGCTATGAAATGACGAAGCTTACAAAATATTCGAGCTATGCAAATCAAACAGCTTGGATACAAAACGCTATGCAGATAACACTATTTGTTTCCAATGCGCGCTATGAAATGACGAAGCTTACAAAATATTCGAGCTATGCAAATCAAACAACTTGGTGACAAAGCGCTATGCAGATGACACTATTTGGTTCCAATGCAGCAATACAATACCACGCTGTGAGGAGCAGCGAGGGGAGCGATCACTCAGGGCTGGAGCAGCGAGTGACACGAGTTTTTTTTAAGCCCCGCCCTTTTCAGACTGGGGGGCGTGACTGTTGTTTGTAAAGAATGTAAGAAAGAAAGTCAAAAACACACCCCCAATCTGAAAGAGATGGGGCTTAGATCGAAAGAAGAACGTCACTACGACCTGTTCTTTCCCTCTCTCTCCTGTTGTTTATGTGTATTTTCTTAATAGTCAGGACCACTCGAATTATAGGCAGGGGAGGGTCAAATTATGCGGCATGTTGAGTCAATTATGCAGCATGAAAACACATATTATGTGATACACATTTTGTGATAGTTTTACTTCATTATTTTGTAATTTTTAAGCTTGTTGACTCTAAGCATTTGTTGTACCTCATTAGTGCCCGTTTAACACCCAAAAACAGCAATAGGCTACAGAAAGGTGACCAGTCAACCTTTGGAAAGGGCCTTCAACTGCGCTACAACACAAGTCGCTGTGATTTTACAAATATTTGAACCGTTTGAGCTAGAAACAAATTTCATTAGTATTCACCTTAATATTTTTCAAAATGCTCTTACGATAAACTCATTTTGGAGGCAAAGATATATTTAATCAGATGTCCAATAGGCATTCTGTCAGGACATCATTGCCCAAAGGTGAGAGCTGGGGGAAGCAGTTCACTTGAAACAAACACAAGTAAGAGACTGAGGCACTATAATCAGTGCAATTGTGTTACTTTGAGGCCAATGTCATGCTAAAAAATGTAGTTTTTAGTCGAAATGGAGAACCTAATCTTTTCTGTATTAATTGCGCAAATCGCCATTTTGGTAACTAGTTGAAGATTGTTAATGGAGGAGTGAAACACGTAAGTGATCCCTTTGTGCCACACGGTGTTTGGGGTAAAAACCCAGGGGCATATCATCAACGGCCAGCAAAAATTATCGCTGACCGCCTGTAGCATGTGAAATCGTAACACCGCCTATCGCCCGATTCTATCGCCCGGTAAGCGCACTATCAGCAACACGCATCACCGAGGTGATAGAAATTCAGGCAATATCGGCGATATGGGGGAATTAACGGAGGAATACCTACGATAAATAAAAGAGTAAGAAATAAACATTGCTGATAGGGAGATGTGGACTCAGCATAATGATCCACCTCCCCTTATGAACATAGCCAAGTCGGGAAAATAGCAGGCGTAAGAAACCTGCGATACAGCGGGCTAGAGCTAGTTTCAATGTTGCTAAGCCTTTTAGCGATTGCCTTGCTGATAGGGAGAACCTCTGTTAGCGTTGAGAATCGCTGTATTTTACTAGGGAACGCCTACCTTGCATCTCATTAGCAATGCAAGGCGATACGTTTATGTGCGCTAAGGCATGGATTCACACGTTAGCGTGTCCATGCTGATAGGGCGTTATAATTATATCCGCTTTTCGTCCTTTAAGATATGCCCCCCAGTTCTGGTCCTGCTTTGTCCTGAAAAAGCCTCGTAATTCTTTGTGAACTGGTTCTGCCTGGTTCTGTCGCTCTTCCACATCGTAGGGGAGGCCCAGGTCGAAACTTAGTACACTTCCCTGCATTCAATAAAGCCATGCTAGACCTCTCAAGCAGCTGCAAGCATTGAACTGCACATTTGTCATATGACACAGATGTAATATGAGTAAATTCACTAGATAGCATACAATATGATGTATCATTTATTAAAAACCTGTGTTTGAAACACAAGGTGTTGAGGCTTAGGAAATCCAAAGGTTATGGTACAAAACGCATTTTACTCAAGTGTCTGATACAACAAATTATTTTGCATCTGCAATAGTTATCAGAATCTGAGAATAAATAGGTTACTACGCCAGACATGCTTTAACCCTTTGGGTGCCCGTCCATTGTCACGGTGACCGTGTGCGGAGGACGGCAGGGGGCCATCCTGACCACTCCCAGTCATAAATCACCCGCACTGCGGCGGAATTCCAGCCGTGGTCAATGGGTTAAAAGAGTTGAGCATATGCGATGGGTTACGGACTTGACTGTTACTATTAGATCATGGCCAAGACAGATTTGGGTTTGGTAGAGCTCTGTCTGAAGTGGCTGAAAAACGATGGACTGGAATTAATTCAAGTATTTCTTCCTTCACCTTGTTGTTTGTTGCTGTAAATTCTCTGTAAAGCACGACAGCAATGCCCGTATCTGAGACCCATGCTCTCTGTGCCATTGGACTCAAGCTGTAACTCACTGACGAGGTGCAAGTAGGCAGAATCTGTACCAGGGTTCCTTGTGTTCCTGTCCAGAGGGGACCTGGCTGGTCAGTGCAGGCTGGGCTGTTTCTGTTGAAACAGGACAAATACTGATTTACATATTGCAGGTCTCTTTGTGGTTTGACATTGTTGGGAAAAATTATGGACTGGAATTTGGTCCCGAGCGCTCACCTATACTTTAGATTAATTCAAGCATTCCTTTTGTCACCCTGTTGTTTGTTACTGTTCTTGCTACATAGTACCACTGGTTACTCACCAACTATATATCTGCATTGAGTCTATCAATCTTCTTGGCTCAGACCAACTTATGTTCTGGCTAGGTCATGGCAGCGTTCGTTATTTGAGTGACAGGCCGTGTTGTTAACTCAAGAGATGAATTTGTGATCCAGCCTTCATCATACTATTAGTCAAATCCATTGATTTTGGTATAGTGACATCATTGTCCACAATCCAGTGCCTAAATGGACATTGAAGAACTGCTATTGAGCTGGCTTTATTGATAAGTCAAAAGAGAATGGGGACAGTAATCGGAGACCAATCTTTACTTTTACATATTTGCATACATTGCGGTTGAGTAACGATGACTTAAAGCCCTTAATCGACGTAGAGATTTCAGATTCCAGCATTGATAAGCACTTGGAGAGGGGGCTGAACTTTTTGGCAGCTGTTGAGGGCTAGTAGGTGAAGTAGTGTTCTCTCAGAGGGATTCTGCCTTGTCTTGGAAGGAACCAGAGAAGTGAAGTATTAGCTCTCTAAATATGGATAGCATCTCCAGTGAACTTTTGTCAGAACTGTCAATCTTGTTCTGAATAAAAGCTGTTTGATTTGTGAATGGCAAGCCTGTGACCATTGTTAGAAATGTTACAGGCTTTTTGCCCTGTATCTGATTGAGTGCCTTTCTAGACTAACCACATGACTTTCAGTAGTCGTACAAACTTTCTTTATTAGAATGACAAATTAAAGATTGATTAACCCAGCATGACCCAGCAGAATCTGTTGACTTCTATTTCTAGCCACAGCTCGCAGTTCCTGGTGGGACCAATTAGTGCTGTCTCAGTCAGAAACTGTACTATTTTAAAGACAGCCTTTTTACAATATTGCCTATTGAAGGTCATTTTGTTTCAGTGTGCAGAGGTTGCCATTTACCTTTTTATTGGCCTCGCTTTTAGGGGAACAGGGCATACTGCATTTGAGAGGTGTTACAATGAGGGCTAAAGTGACACTTTCTTTTTCTAGGACATCCAGTAACTTGACCAGGGGGCATCCTAGTCACCTGATGTTAGGCTATCATAATAGCCAATTCTTATTTCCACTATGGTGTAAGTATTGGTGGTTAGATGTTACTTTGATAGGAAGGGGTTTGTACCATGAGATATCTGGGGATCCACCCTACAATTAATTTTGCAGACCGATTTCATTTAAATTATACACCACTCTAAATAAAGTTCGCAAACTAATTCGTCATTGGCATTCATTGGCCATTACTAATATTTGCTGGACCTCACTAATTAAAGTTCATCAATCATTTTTCTTTTTTTTTCTTAAATCTTTTTATTGACAATTTTTACATAAAAAATGCATTCCCACCCTCCCCACCCACCCTTTCCCTGACCAAGAACAAGTCAAAAATAGATAAATAAACAGCATATTATATACATACAACAGAAATTAATCCCGTATGATATACTTTACCATAAGGATACAAAGAAATAAAGATGAAGATAATACTATATACACAAAATACAATCATGTATGTCTCTGGATCGACAATAACATTGGTGACTAAATCCGCATGCCCATTAATCTTTTCTTAGCCCCTTTGTTTTTATAAATTGCAACTTCCAGGCTACAAGTGGCTAATAGCCTAGACCTCCATTGTTGAAATGCGGTTGGATCAGGATCTAACCATGCTGAGGCAATAGTAAGTCGAAGTATAGCCATGGCCACGAATATTAAGGCCTGAGTGTTTCACTGCAATTCACGATTTGCTACCCCCAGCATAATTTCCTCCGTTGAAATTTCAATTCTTGTTTGACAAAGCTCTGATAGAAATTCAGAGATGTCATTAATCAGCTTAGTCAGCGTGTTACATGTTGCAAATCTATGTATAATACCGGCCCCGTATAGTGCACAACGAGGACATGTTGTTCCCTTCCCTGTTCCCCATTTAGCAATTTTCTTAGGGGTGTAATATAGGAAGAAGAACGTTTTATAAAATTGCGCCTGTAGCTTTATCGACATTAATGAATGTAGGGCAAACTCATATGCTATGCGGGGGATATTGGAATGTACTCCTAGTTGTTCCTGCCAAATTACGCATTGTTTGTCCATATCATCTGGGGCCATTAAATTCAATGTTTCATAAATTTCCCCAATCCTGGGAGTCGTTTTTTTACATAAATTATCAATCAATTGATTGTTCCGGAAGTTCTCCCGCCCACCAGTTTTCTTCGTTAGTAAATCTCTAACCTGCAAGAACGTAAAAAAATCCCTATGGCTAATATTATATTCCTCATGCAGATCCTCAAATATCTTAAGACATCCTTGTTTATAAAAGCAACCCAATTGCACCATCCCTGCCGATATCCATCTATTTATGCAATTGTCATGAAATATTAGAGGCGGATCATTATTACTATTTGTTGGTGTGTAAAATGAGAATCGCCCAAGCCCCAACATTTTGCGAATACTGCTCCATGCTTTATAAGCCCCTAAAATAGTCTTAAATTTGACTTCCTTAAAATAGTTGTTAGTATGTCGCCAGAAGCAACCAGCACAATCTTCTCCTAATAGGAGTTCCTGAGGGGTCGGGATCTCTTGAATAATACTATCGATCGAAATCAAATTGGCGCAATATTTTAGGACAGTGGCCCAGTAATACAACTTGAAGTTCGGTAGGGATAAACCACCCTTTTCCTTCGGTAGTACCAATCGTTTAAGAGCCCGTCGGGGTTTTTTATATCCCCAAATGAAACTTGAGAGCATAGAGTCGATAATCCTAAAGATTTTGGGGGAAAATTCAAGGCAGATAGTCCTAAAGAAATATAAAAATCGGGGGAAAAAAAGCATCTTAATCAAATTACAGCGGCCCCCTATAGTTAGATGTAAATTATCCAGTCGGACCATCTCCTTCTTGGTTCTAGAAATCAATGGTTTTAGGTTAATATCAACAATGTTTTGAATTTTGGCAGTTATTGTAACCCCTAGATATACGGCCTCCTCAGTTACTCTTGAATCCCCCATCACAATCTTGTTATTTAGAACAATCTGGGTTTTATTAGAATTCAGTGTATATCCAGATACTAATCTAAATAGGTGTGCTTCCTCTTCTATCACCGGCATGGCTATGTTGGGGTCTCTAGTGACAAGCGCGATATCATCGTGTATGCCAAGGTTTTGGTATTATGACTACGTATTTGAATTGGTGAAATATTTATACAATTGTCAAGCCAACGAATAAATGGATCGATATACATTGCAAATAAGAGGGGTGAGCAGGGGCATCCCTGCCTAGTTCCTCTCGTGATTGCAAAGTTTTCTGACAGGAGCCCATTGACTAATACTCTAGCACTTGGTTTATTATATAGGCCTTGAGTGGCCATAATAAATTTGTCGTTGATTCCACTTTAAGACATTGCCGTCCATAAAAATCTCCAGGAGACCCTATCAAACGCTTTCTCTGCGTCAAGGAGTATAAGGGCCATAGGGTCTCCTGTGGACTCTGTATAGTCAAACAGCGAGATCACCAGTTGAACATGGTCAGTCCTGGTATAAATCCATGTTAGTATTTGGATACTATTTTATTTATTATTGGTGCCAATCTGGCCGCCAGGAGTTTCGAGTAGATTTTTGAGTCACCATTTATTAGAGTAATTGGTCGATATGTACCTAAATCAAGCGGATTTCTTTTTTTTCAAGAAGACCACAATCTTAGCTTCTGACCAGGATGGGGGGGGGGGAGTGTACCTCCCTGAAATATGTGGACAAACAAAGTCATCAGTATTATTTTTAATTGATCAGCAAATTTCAGATAAAACTCAGATGGTATCCCATCCAGTCCTGTCGCTTTTCCGCTTTTTAATGTTTTTAAAGATAGTAGGATCTCATCCCAGTTGGGTAATTCATCCAACATGTCCTGGTCCTTCTTCTCAAATCTAGGACCTCGATTTACATCTAAATAAAGATCTGGATCCCCCAATCCACTTATCGGTTCAGTATAGAGATCTTGATAGAATCTCTGGAATGCTGCCCTTACTTCATCTGGTTCTGATTTTATACCTAATCTCGGATCTTGGATTTCTCTAATAGTGCTTGCTGATGCCTCTTCTCTAACACGCATTGCTAGCTGATGCCCAAACAGTTCGCTCAGCTCATATATCTTTTCCTTATTTACTGATGCTTTAGTGATGGCTGTTTCTACTATTATTTCTATGATAAGGTTTTTTGCAATGGCTACCTGAGATAATGCACTGTCTAACTCCTGGCCTTGTTGAGCTGCAGCAATCAGATCTTCTTCGGCTTTGCCCAAGTTATAATGTAGTGCAGCTAAGTGGGATTACCCTTTCTTGTTAGACCTGAGAGAGAATTGTAGGGTCTCACCTCTTATGCCCCCTTTAAGGGCATCCCATACGATTACTATAGATGTACTTCCAATATTATCTGCAATAAAGCCCGGAATCCACCCCTTCATGTGTTCGCAGTACTTTTCATTCATTATAGAGCCCTTTCGAACATCCAGCTCTTAGTTGTATGGTTATTTGGAGTATATGATAGTTTTAAAGTTAATGGGTTATGATCTGATAGTAGACATGGTAATTTATCTATCGTACACCCACTTTTCAGTGAATTTGATATAAGCATGTAGGCAAGTTTTGCATGTAGCGAATGTGGATATGAGTAGAATGTGAAACCAGGATCTCCCCAGTGATTATGTTGCCACCCATCTATAAGGCTATGTACCAAACATAAGTCTTTTAGAGCCCGAAAGACTTTAGGTTTCCTGCCATGATATTTAAATTCCGGAGCCATAGTCCAGTCCCCGGGGAGATGTAGGTTAAAATCCCCACACACTATAAGGGGTAGAGGCCAATGAGCGAGCTCGTTAGAGATCTTTATTAGCAACTCTGGTTCATCACAAACACTCCCATACATAGTACAAATTGTTATTTTATTTCGCCCCTTCTTGTACTTGCATTCGGCGATTGCCCATCTCCAGAGTTTATTGGAAAGTACTCTGTCAAATTGGAGCCCTCCACCTTTTGCTAAGATTGCCACCCCCTTAGTTCGGACTCCCTGTGTAGAAGCAGTGATAAGGTTATATCCCATCGATTTCAATAAGTAGTGCTGAGAACCTTCAATATGAGTTTCTTGTAAGCAGGCGATATTAGCCTCCATTAGTTGTAGTCCTACCGCCACCTCCTGTCTTTTTTTAATATTGTTGAGTCCGCAGATGTTTAAAGAAACAATTTTTAACTTAGCCATATTAAAATTAGAATTATTGCCATCAGCCTCGTGTCATACCCATGTCTTTGTTTCCTAATCATTGCACGATTGTCTGTGGCTACAGTGTTACAGTTTTTTTTACCCTTCATGTGATTGACGTTCCTTGGTCCTACACTCCCGCCCCCTAATCCCATGTCCCACCCTTTCCCCCCCCATTCCCCGTCCCTTACATCCCTTTAGGCATCCTAGGTCCCGAGTCCTAGGTGTGGGCGCCCGTATGGTCAGATCGCCAAAGCGCACCCCGTGACCCTGATAGATTTATAAAAATTAAACACAACCTTTAAACAGGTAAAGCAATTTGTTTCAGCATAGGGTTTTTAGGTTTAAACTCATAATATGCTCCACCCTACTTAGACATTTTAGTACTCCCCCATGCTTTCCCAGAATGTTTTAGTTTTCTCCTATTACTTCTTTATATGTTATTTAGTTATTTCCCCGAATTTCGGGTCTCCACCTCTGAGATTCCTCTTAAATATTCTTCAGCTTGTATTTCACTCGTAAACCTTCTGATTGAACCTTTAAATAAAATTTTCAACCGTGCCGGATTCTGTAGGAATACCTTGGCACCAATTTTTTCAAATGGTGCAAATAATTGGCGCATTTTCCACCTTCGCTCTACGGTGGTATGCGCAAAGTCTGGCCTGACAAAAAATGTAAACCCTTTATATTCCCTTTGGCTTGTGGGTCTTGCAAGATCATTAATTGTTTCTCTAAGAAGAAAGTTCCCAAAGTAAATCAGCATAGCCCTGGGATATTGGCGTGTTTTATGAGAATGTTTCGATAAAGTCAAAAGGAAGCGATGGACGCGTTGAATCTCTCTATCTATATCCCAGGCCTCTAATTCGGGGAATGCCATTTTGATTAAAGTAATCATTGTCCCTCTAGCATCATTTCCTTCAAAATTTTCTGGAATACCAAGAAATCTTAGATTGTTCCATCTGCATCTGTTCTCGTGATCCTCGACTTTCGCCATAAGATCTTGATTATTCCATCATGTTCTTTTTCTGTCTTTTGTAGTTTGATGACGTCTATTTCTAAGTTTTCGGTGCGAGTTTCTACTGTGGCCATTGTCTCCCAGATCTCAGTACAAATTTTATTTACACTTTTTTAACTGCACTTTGCAATTTGTCAATAGCAGCACGGCTCCTTTGGCTATCTTTTTTGACATCCTTATGAAAGTTCTTTATTGAGCTCAGAACAACACTTAGTGAGGGTTCGCTTATAGTTCCAGATCTGCAGCTGTCTCCCATTGATTTTTGGTTTCCTTCTTCTATCTCGGCGGAGCTGCGTTTCTGGTGTGGTGTTTCTCCCGGTAATTTTACGATCGGGCTTTTTCGTGAAGGATTTGTTCTGGTTTTGCCATGATCAGTATTAGTGCCTGGGTCTGTTGTCTCTTCGTTGACGAGGTTAGATTCTTTTTTGCTTCTTATCCTCTTTTTTTCCCTCGTTTTTTCCTTTCACAAATATTCCTGGAATCATGTGAGCCACATATCTCCGAAGATAAGGTCTCCATTTGTAAACCTGGACTAGCTTTACTTGTATCACTTAATTCACTTAGTTCACTTCACTCGCTTGATATAGACATCCCTGTTTGATATATATCTGAGTCAAGGTCTCCATTTGTAAACCTGGACTAGCTTTACTTGTATCACTTAATTCACTTAGTTCACTTCACTCGCTTGATATAGACATCCCTGTTTGACATATATCTGAGTCAGAATCTTCCTCGGAGTATGATTTATTTTCTAAATGTAGATCTTGCCCGTGTGGAGACATCTTGCTTTGATCTGATTGCTCCCTTAGATTAGTCATCAAAGTTTTTGTTTTTATGGGTACCCTCGACCCTTCAATGCTCCCACTTGTAGCTGCGATCTGGTTGGCGATGTTCGCATCTCTGATGTCGTTTTCATTTCCTTCTATGTTCTCCAGGGGCACACCAGGGCTATCTATACAAGTTCCGCTCGCACTAACTGGAACTTTGATCTGTAGTTTTTCATTCTTTAAGGCGTTAGCCGTGCCATCCATATGTAGAGGACTGAAGATATTGGAGATTCTAGGGTGAGAAGTAGTCGGAGAGCCTAGATTTTTTGCGTTAGCCTTCAAATTTTTTATTGTTTGTAGCCGCTGAGCTTTCTTGGCCATTAGCTCCAGTTTGGCACCTTCCTCAATATCTCTCCCCTTCTCCTTCTCTTTCTCTTTCTCTCTCTCCTTCTCTTTGTCTTTCTCTTTCTCTTTTATTTTTCGTTTTGTTTTCTCCTTCTCTTTCTCTAGTTTTTTTTCTATATTTTTCTCTGGGATTTTACTTTTAATTTTCCCACTCTCATGAGGTTAATTTCTTTCCAAGTCCTTTTCCTTTGCCTCTGACCCTCTGGTTTCAGGGCCTCTCTGTCTCTCATTGTTTATTTGTGAGACATGAACCGTCTCCTTTTCCTTTACCACATTATGAGGGAGGGGATTGTTTTCCACACTCTGAGTATTTTCTGCATGTTCCTGTATTTCTTGGGGTAGTTCTTGGGGTTGTTCCTGGGCCTCACAAATTCTTTGCTGGGGCATGATTTCCCCTTCCACCTCTCCGTCGAGTTCTAAGTAGGCCAGCACAGTTGTTTGTATTCCTGCTCTTATATCTCCACTGTCATCGGCTGCAGCATCTCTTTTTTCTTTTCTCTCCATCTCCATGTCCTGTTTTTGGCTGAGAGTCCTATTCTTTTCACTTGAATGCTTTAGGAGATGTCTTTGTTACCGTGTCTGTACCTGAAGTTGTGACCAGGATTGAAACTGTGTTTGTTTTTTGACTTCCCTGTATCTTTTTCCACTTTGCTAGTTGATTTGCCAGTTGACTTGCCTCCCTGGTATTATCTGCGGAGCCTTAGATGTGTTATTAGTGTTATTGGTGACCCAGGCACCTCTTTTTCAAGTGTTGCGCTGCCGATCTATTTTATTGCCATATATCCCAATATCAACACTGAGCATGGCTATACAATTGTTTCCGGTCTCTCTAGTCTCTCTGAGCGTCACCTTACGGTTCAATCAACCCCAGCACAGCGAGACACAGACTTTCCTTCTCGACAGCATTCGTCGTTGCACGGTAGGAGAGCAGGAGAGCAGCGCGAGCACAGCGCGTAGGGAGGTAGGGAGGGAGGGAGTTGACTACACCACTAAACAAAATGAAAGTCCGACAGTGGTAAAGGCGGTAACATCAGCAGGCAAGGAAAAGCTAAAAAATGTCATATGATATTCCGAGCGTTCTCAGCTCTATTCTCTCCCCAATTTAATCACTCTCAGCTCTCGGCACACAGCTTTAAAGACCCAGGGGGCAGCATTACCTTAAAAGCATAGAATGCAGTCCATGTTCAGACTTCAAACGTTTCGCACAGCTTGATTGAACTTTCGGCGTGACTCACAGTTTTTAACCCTTAATCACGGCTACGGCCACGGCTACAGCTACGATCCTGCTGAGGTCTCCTATAAACCGCTGCAATCTAGGGCTTAAGAAAGGGCATCTCCAATCTCCAATCTCCAGTCTCGTTCCTGGTTCATTTCTCTCTAGTGTACACACCAGAATCCCGATCATAACCGATCACATCCAGCGATGGGTAACAGCAGGATAGCCATAGAGTGCTTCTTTAGCTTCTTTAGTTTCTTTACCTCTTTTCTCGGAGGAAAGGTTGCTAGGTTTTTCTTAGAAACGCTAACATCTGACAGAGCTCACAGACTGCTGCTGGTGCGACCACTCACTAAGCCGCCATCATGCCTATTTAATTTCCAGCACACAGTTTATTTTCTGCTGTAAAATTGTCCTCTTTTTCAGCACAAAGAGCGCTTTGCACTCCTTGGTGGTTAGATGCTACTTTCATACAAAGGAGTTTGTCCCATGAGATATCTGGGGATCCACCCTACAATTAATTTTGCAGACCGGTTTCATTTAAATTATACACCACTCTGAATAAAGTTCGCAAACTAATTCATCATTGGCATTCATTGGCCATTACTATTATTTGCTGGACCTCACTAATTAAAGTTCATCAATCATTTTTCGATGAGCCGATCAAATGATAAGCCATGTTTTGGCTATTGAGTTCGAGAAGATATAGCACGAGTTTCATATTCCTTTATTCCATCTAGCCTTATGATCCAAAGATTGTCGTGCATTAGGCTTATATTTATCCTGCGATTTCAGCACCATGTTTAAGTTGTGGAAATGTTAAGGTTGACTGGTTGCATACATGTTTTACATGTCCGTCTCTTTATCATCTTTGAGGTCACATTTTCCAATTCATCAGTCAAAAGCTTCAAGAGACTTTACTGCCAGACTCTAGAGGACTCTCTTCAGAATGATCCCACAATCTAGGCATATTACTGTACAGCAACAGCAATTTTAGTTTATCGCCTCGCTGATCATCAGTTCATTAATCTTACAAACATGGAAATCCAATGAGATGCTAACTTTTAAATAAGGGTTAAATAAGATTAAATGAATTAGGTAGTTTGAGAGATATCCTAACCGACCCTCTCAGAAAACAGAAAATTCCGCCAACCTGCTTGTACAAAAAAGTGAAAAGTAAAGAGTGGAGAGGGGAGGCAGGGGCAGGACACAGTCTTACCCCTCTCAAACCAAAACTGTCCTTACACTTACCACCTTAGCCATATCTTGCGCTAGAGTCCAGTAAATTCCAACATTTTTATTCTGTTAACTCAGTTGAAAACCATACTGAGGTCCATCTGATTAATACATGTGTTGAAAGCAATATTTGGCTGTTCCCAAGCCTGCCCTAAACCTGTACTGAGTTTCCACTGATATCCCTTTATCCTGAGTCCAGGTCTGAGTTCTCTTCATCAGAACTCTACATACCACCTTGACCATGGAACTCATCACTGAGGTCAGTTAGTAATTCTAGTCTTCCCCAATATTCTATAAAAAAAATATGACCCAAAAATTAGGAATAGTGTTACTACTTTCAGCATTTAGTGCATTTAAAGTATGGGCATTCACAGGTCTGCATTAGATTTGAAATGATCCATGGGTACTTGTTCAGGCCCTTGAGTTACCTGGGAAAGGTAGCTTGCTGGAGTCATTTTGTTATTAGGAAGACCAAATTCTTTTGAAAGGTGAAAGAATATTTGGCCATACAGAAACCAGGAGCGGCCCATACAGGTAAAAGTGGTGGCGCAGGGTGGGGTGGGGTTTCAACAGACGACGACGACGACGAGAGACAATTAAATAAATATTAATTATTCCTTCATTGTCATCTGTCTTCCCCCCCACCCGCCCGCAACCTAATTTTGAGTTCTGTCTGCCAGAGAAGTGAGTTACCCATGAGACTCTTTTGCTGTTTGTTTCTAATGTTAGATGGGATCCGATTCGAAATCTGTTCCTAATGTATTTATCAGATCATTATAAATGCAGGTTCCGAAAAATGTCTAGTTATGGGGCCTTCACACTTTAACTGCATCTAGGTGCGAACACATCTCTTGCATCCTGGTCACTGTTTTTCAGAATCATTATTTGAAATTTCATGTATGCAATACATCCTGTGAATGGAGAAACATTGATTGTTTTAATACATTTGAGCTTATCGGAAAGGGGTGGTTATCCGAATTCACCCCAGCGAATGCATATTATTTGGCCAGAAAGCTTTACTCCTGATGTTGTCAGTAATTTTGAATAATAATTTACATGCTTGTGTAACGTAGCACATGGCATCGAAATAAAACATTAAACATTCCAGACTCCATTTCTTTGTGTGTGCCAAATGACGTTTGAGCTGGACAAATGCTAAGAAAGTACATTTTTATCTTTCCGCTGCAGTTCAACAAAGGGTATGAATCAAGTATTAGGCTATATTTAACCAGATCGGCCTTTCACTGTCCTGGTAAGCTCTTCTCAAATGGTAGCGTCAACTCGAAGCCCAAGCAGGGGAAGGCAGAGCCGGACCCGATGGGGGTCCGGGGCAAATGCCGCCCAAAAGCCCGCGAAAAAGAGTAACCCAGGAAGGCCTATCGACCCCCCAATCAGGGGGCAATTTTGTGAGTGGCTGAAGGGATAAGAAGGGGGCGCAAGGACCCCAGAGTACAGAGAATCCCCCCACCTCCCCTTGGAAGTAGAGGTAGGAAATCTCACCCACCCTCACCTAAAGAAGCGGGAGTCGCAGCAGCAAAGTAGAGCGGAGGCGGTAGAAACCCAAGATAGTTAGACAACAGAGAGAACGTTGACTAGAGGTAGATGGAAGGCTACCACAGTGAAGGAGCTATGGACGGCGTACAGCCGCGGATCAGAGGTAATGACCAACAGGGCCCTTGGGATGCCTCAAGGCAGGGGTACTGAGGGAGAAACATAACAGAACGCAGCCACAGGCACATTACATGAGATGCTCACACAGGGCCCTTGGGATGCCACACAGCAGAGGCTCAAGGAGCAAGCGAGGGGCACACAAAGGGTCCAGGGGAAGAGGAACAGCACTGGCAACCCGAGCAGGTCCTGGCGGACACCCACCAGATTTGACAGCAAGTTGAAGCCTGGAACTGTGAACACAAAAGGCCCTGAAATGGGGCAAGCCGCAAAAGACGCTGCCTAGGAAGTGCATAACCAAAGGGAAGGCAAAAGATATTAACAAGGACAATGTGATAAGCATTATCATGGATAGTATGAATGACCTATAAAGTGCGAAAATGTACGACAATGTAATATGTGAATAAACTGCGACCTTTTGAGGGTGCGCAACGTTTACAACGCGCGCGTTACCACGACCTACTATTACCACGCGGTTGTAACAACGAAAGTTGTTACAACCCATTGCGCTGGGGGGGCGCTCGAGGATAGTAAATCATTTAATTTACTATCCCAACACCTTCCCTACTATCCACAGAGACTGGTGTTGGAATAGTAAATTAAATGTTTTAAATTTGCGCCCCCCCAACGCAAGTCGTTGTAACGACTTGCGTTGTTACAACCGCGTTGTAATGGTAGGTCGTTGTAACGCGTGCATTGTAACAACATAGATCCCTTTTAAGGCACCAAACCAAGTTGTCTGTGGTGTATATCCAATGGAAAAGGGATGCAGTTAAATTGGCATGGGGGGGCCTTGTTCATTGCACAGAGTGTGCTTGTGGTCTTAAATCTGATTTGTATTTGGGAGAAAAATCAATTTCTCATATTCTTTTCAGTCTTTCCATTTAAAGTCTCACATTTTAGTTTTGTTTACTTTGTATTCTTAGCAATTCAGGAAATGTTCAATTACCTTAAATATATTTGCAGAGTCTTTTTTTATCAAGGGCCTAGTCATCACCCTACACCTGTAACTCAATAACCACTGGTATGTTTGGGATTATTTTAATTTGTGCCTCCTTTTTAGGTCGAGCATGGGCAGCGCATGCACTGCTCTGCGATGCATTTTGCATTTGAGTATGGACTTGAAGCTCCACCCACTCTCCGCCCATATTTTTTATTGGCTTGTGTCATTGTCTTTTGTAAACGTTGGCTTCTGACTTGTTAATAGGCTTGTTAGTCCCTTCTTAGTACTGCCTTGTCTTCATTTGTAACCTCCCATGAGGACTGGCCCTTTTATGTCTGTTGTTACACGGTGTGTCTTATTTAGTCTGTAAACACTACTTTCTTTAACCCCTTCGCTGCTAGGCCTTTCCCCTCCGTGCCTACGCTCTTCGGGGTAGTTCGCACTTAGGCCCCTGTAACTTTTTGACCACATAAGGTATCCACACCAAATTCGTGTCCTTTTCTTACAAGATCATGGGGATTTTAAAGGTACCCAGGGTATTCTGATTCCCCTGGAGTGGAAATTAGCTAAAATACATCTACAATTTGTTTAGTTTTGGAAAAATGTGGGAAAAGTGCTGCAGATGAAACGTCTGTTTTTTTGCCTGCAAATGGCATCAACAAAGGGTTTGTGGTGCTGAAATCACCATCTTCCTAGCTTTCAGGGACTGATGAACATTTGTCAGGAAATCCAATTTTTGTACACAGTTTTGGCACTTTACTGGGACATAGCCTATTTTTGCTATTTTTTGTGCTTTCAACCTCTGTCCAGTTAATGGTAAAAATGAGTATGAAAGCAATAATGGATCCTGGAAAGCTATACATTTCAGAAAGGTAGACACAATTTTAAATTCAGAAAGGGGTCATTTTTGTAGATCCTTCCAGGTTTTTTTTTTATAGAAACTAACAGTTGAAAATAGGAAAAATTGAAAATGAATGGAAAAAAACAGCCATTTGTGCAAACGTTTTCACCTGTAACTTCTAAGTATGACAGATTCCGTTCAGAACTCATTGTTTCCAGAAAATAGTTTGATTAAAGATTTTGAGAGATTTAGTATGCCATATAGAGGATTCCAAAAATTCTTGAATCCGGGACAAGGGCATCGTCAGAATACGAGAAGATATCATTCTGGACCATTTAGTAGATGGAGTGGAGAAGGCTCAAGGAGGATTAGAAAAATATGGTAATGATTAAAAAGGAAAAGGTAAAAGAAGTTAATCTTCCAGTTTGCACCAGATATTATTAGGTGGAAAATCAGTGTCTTCCAAACATGTTAGAACCTGTTTTAAGACAAAGGCATTATGGTATTGCTGAAAATTTAGAAAACTTACACCCCCCAACTCTTTGGGTTTACATAGAGATGCTAAAGTGATGCGCACCTTTTTAACATTCCATAAAAATGTATCAATCAATTTAATAAGAAGTTTAAAAAATGTTAAAGGTAATTTAATAGGCAACATGGACAGGTAAAAATTAATGACCAGTAAAAACATCACCAAGAGCCCCACCAAGACGAATATAGTGGGGACAATCACTCTGACATATGAAGGATCTTATGATGAACATCTTCTAAATTTATCTGAATAGTCTTTGCCAAGAAAGAAGAATATTTAATTCTCAAATGCATGATAAATTGTGGTGACCATTTAAGTCCAGTGTCATCAAACATAGCCCAGACATAATACTTATTAAGAGGGTGTACCTCCCATTTTGAAAAATTCAATTTATATCCATATAACCCAGAATATGTTGATAATAGATTAGTAAAAGACTGGAGTGATGTTTCCGGTTCAGAGACATTAAGGATCACATCATCGGCGTATGCTGAGAACTGAATCTCAGTATCTTTGTGATAAAAGCCATGGAAGGATGAGGAGTTTTGTAGTGTGTGCAAAAAGGGTTCATGGGATAAAATAAAAAGTAATGGAGGTAAAGGACATCCTTAAAAGGGGAAAATATTAAGAGTGGGAACCATTTAAAAAATAAAACAGTTTCATCGGGGAGGAATATAACATAGCTAAATATTTGAGAAAAGCTGGGCTAAAACCATGACATTTTAGAGCCTGCATCATAACCTTCCAGTTGACTCAGTCAAAAGCCTTTTCGGCATCCAAAGTTACGGCGGCCAGAGGTGTATTATCAAAGGAGGCCATGTATAAAATATCCCAAAACAACCTAGAATTGTCAGTCCTGTGTGTACCCTTAACAAATATGGTCTGCTCAGATCCAACCATATTAGGAATTAAGGGAGAGTTCCTAATTGACAAAGTATTGGCGAAAAGTTTGCAATCTAGATTAATGAGGGAGATGGGCGGATAATTGGCACATAAAGAGGGGGTCCTTATCCTTCTTAGGGATCAAACATATCCTATTTATTTATTTATTTATTTTTTGCATTTGTAATGCGCACAGATACCCACAAAGGGTTTCCCGGCGCCAGGGCTAAGAGGTCAAAACATAGAGGGCAGTAACTGTCAAGGACCACAATTATTTATTAAAAAGCCAAGTTTTAACATTTTTCTTAAAACTGGCAAAATTCTCCTCCTTCCGTAAGGCTAAGGGGAGGGAGTTCCAAAGAACTGGGCCCAGATGGGAGAAAGATTTCCCCCCCCACTCGGGCCAGTTTGAACCTGGGAACCACTAAATTTGCTCCATTTAAAGAACGGAGATTGCGTGCGGGAACATGGGGCCTAACCAATTTTTGCAGGTATTTTGGTGCAGTTCCTGCCCTGATCTTGAACATGTATGTCAAGGCTTTGAACCGAACTCGGTTCTCTACCCTCAGCCAATGCAGGTCCCTCAGATGCTTCGAGATCCTTGCTGTCCTAGGAATCTTGCACAGCAACCTGGCTGCAGAGTTCTGGACCAGCTGCAGTCTCCTGGTCACGGCTAGATTGGAACCCAGGTATAAGATGTTACCGTAGTGAAGCCTAGATGTAATTAATGCATTGACTACGGTCTTCTGGGTATCCACAGGCAGCATCCAGATAATCTTCCGCAGCCATTTAAGGATCGTGAAGCAGATACCAGCCACTTTGTTAGCCTGCTGTTTCATTGATAATGAATCATCAATGCACACCCCCAAATTTCTAGCCTGGGTAGCCGGGGTGGGGAAGGCACCCAAAGATGGCGGCCAATGGATGTCCTGCCACAGATCTCTATTTTTCCCCAGGAGAAGAATCTCCGTCTTCTCCCCATTGAGCTTCAGCTGGTTCGTGGACATCCAGCTGAAGATTTCCTGAAGGCCTAGTTTCAGCACAGAGGGGGATGAAGACTCTGAGTTGGTAAGGGAAAAAATAATCTGCGAATCATCCGCATAGGTCATAAGTTCTAGACCTACCCGCTCTGCCAAATTGGCGAGGGGGCGGAGATACAGGTTAAAAAATAGCGGGCTCAAAATTGGGCCCTGAGGCACGCCGTGGGGTGACAGAAAAATGTCTGACTGGGCATGTGAGGACGAGATCTGAAACGTCCTGTTGCTCAAGTAAGATCTAATCCAGTCCAGCGCTGTCCCTCCGACACCATCCTCACTCAGCCTGACAAGCAGTCTGTTGTGTGAGATGGTGTCGAAGGCTGCGCTTAGATCAAGCAGAACAAGAGCAACCGTTTGCCCGTCGTCCAAAAGTCCCCTGATCTTCTCCGTGACTCCCAGGAGGGCAGATTCGGTAGAGTGGCCTGCCCTAAAACACGTCTGGGAAAAATGGAGTAGGTTGTTATTCTCCGTGTATGTTGAAAGTACACCATGGATGTGCTTTTCCAGGATTTTTGAGAATGCTGGCAGCAGGGAAATCGGACGATAGTTGGCCAGTACCTCTGGATCATCTGACGGCTTTTTCAACAGAGGGCTGACCATGGAGTGCTTCCAGGACGCTGGGACGGTTGCCAGATGAATGGAGGCATTTAGTGTCTCAGCAATAATCCCCAAAGCACTATCGTCCAGTTGGCTCAGAATATTAATTGGGAGAGGGTCACATGGAGAGCCCGATTTAATAGAAGTGGCTAAAGATTTCAGGGTGTCCAGGGAGATGGGTGGCCAGGAGTCAAGGCGATTTCCTGATAGGCTTTCTAGGGGAGGAACTTTCCTGTCATCCCTCACCGGAACATTAATGTTGGCAAGAATAGTCTCGATCTTTTCCACAAAATACGTGGCAAGGTCTTGACATTTTTGAGGGGTAAGGGGACGTGCAACTGCCATAGAATTTGCTCCGGCTAATTCTTTAACTGTGTTAAAAAGGGTCCGTGCTTTATTGGCTGCAGTATTGATGGTCTCTGTTACATAGGATGCTTTGGCTCTAGCACAGGCCGTGTGATAGAGATTTCTGGCCTTACGATATGCTTCCTTTTTTAGAGGATCATAATGTTTGCGCCATTTCCTCTCAAGTCCCTTACACTTGGTTTTTTCTAGTTTCAGTGCTTCCGTATACCAGGGGGCCGGGGGACGGTGGACATTCCCTCTACACCTGGTAGCGGGCAGACAGATGTCAACTGCTCTCTCTAACCAAGTGTGGGCTTCCAGCGCATTTCTTTCCATATCAGCACCCAGGACAGGGAGGGATACCTGTAATGCATTCTGTACCTCAGTTAGATCTAACTTTTTCCAATTTCTCATAAAAATTGGGGGGCGAGCAGAGCCTGGCGATTTAAGTTGTTTAAGAGTAATACTAAAAAGCGTTAAAAAATGGTCCGACCAACAAATAGGGTCTGTTTTCAACCATTTTAGCTCCTGTACATTTGAAATAATGGGGTCTAACAGATGCCCAGCTTTGTGAGTGGGGCCCTCATTTTGCAGAGACATATTCAGAGTATTAAAGTCCTCCAACAGGTTAACAGCTATGCTATTAGATTTGTCCTCCAAATGGAGATTTAAATCCCCCAGTATGGTCAAGTTTTGGGCATTCAGAAAGTAAGGCGAAATGAAATTAGCCAAATTTGCAGCCCAACCACTGCTGTTTCCCGGAGGACGGTAAATTAAAAATCCAGAAAACATAAAATTTGGGTTCAAAGAAATTTTAAAAAAAGCTGCTTCGCATCCAGGAATATTTACTGTTTCAAAATCACAATTAAAATCCCTGTTAAAGATCACATCGATACCCCCTCCTACTTGTTTATCTCTGTCTACTCTAACAATAGCATAGTTAGAGGGTAAAGCGGCGGCCACATCGGGACCTGCACCATCATGCAACCAGGTCTCCGTTAAAAATACCGCGCATGGTTTTTCTTCAGCTAGGAGGTGGTAGATATCAGCTTTATGTTGGGGCAGTGATCTACAATTAACAGTGTAGAATGTGAATGTGCAAGAATTTAAAACAGAGGTTTGAGTAGATGGCTTAGGTTTGTGTGTTGCCTCTGGGTAGGGCTGAACATTTGTTAGAGCAAATGTACAGTGAGGACATACTTGTATACCCGTTAGGGAAGGCTTCAGGACAGAGCATTTACTATTGCTACTTGGGCGCAAGGCCCTTAACAGATCCACAGAGATCTTACCCGGACTAGCGTTTCCTGCCCCGTGACCCGGCCATGCCCAGACGGGCACAGACGGGCTGGTCTTAGGCTCGTCTTTGGCGCAGTCAGAGGCGCCTACCCTGCGCGCCATCGCTGCGCGCTGGGGCCTCCGAGTGGCTAAATACTCTCCAGGAAGCGGAGGTCTAGAGCGCTAACCGCTCGACACTCCGTCAGGTGCCGCCCCTGTCCCGCCCTCGACAACCGCGATTGGCTGGAATGCCTGGTTGCCTCAAAACTAAGCGTAAACAGTCCCCGGCTCATAGAGAGAGTCACTGGTGAGTGCAAGTATGTGCTCTAATTTTTCAGAGTGAATCTAAAAACAACATATACACAACGACAGTTCCGATTATTTTAAAAAAGCGAGCCTCAGCTCAGTTTCACTGCACAATGTGCGTTTAAAACAATTATTAGCCTCTGAAAGCGAGTTACATTCACAAAATGTTCGTGCTCGGCGCCCAGCGGGGAGTAGCTGCCACCAACTCTTACCGCGTGGAACGTCTGCCTCCTCGCAGCCTAAATACTCTCCAGGAAGCGGAGGTCTAGAGCGCTAACCGCTCGACACTCCGTCAGGTGCCGCCCCTGTCCCGCCCTCGACAACCGCGATTGGCTGGAATGCCGGTTGCCTCAAAACTAAGCGTAAACAGTCCCCGGCTCATAGAGAGAGTCACTGGTGAGTGCAAGTATGTGCTCTTATTTTTCAGAGTGAATCTAAAAACAACATATACACAACAACAGTTCCGATTATTTTAAAAAAGCGAGCCTCAGCTCAGTTTCACTGCACAATGTGCGTTTAAAACAATTATTAGCCTCTGAAAGCGAGTTACATTCACAAAATGTTCGTGCTCGGCGCCCAGCGGGGAGTAGCTGCCACCAACTCTTACTGCGTGGAACGTCTGCCTCCTCGCAGCCTAAATACTCTCCAGGAAGCGGAGGTCTAGAGCGCTAACCGCTCGACACTCCGTCAGGTGCCGCCCCTGTCCCGCCCTCGACAACCGCGATTGGCTGGAATGCCGGTTGCCTCAAAACTAAGCGTAAACAGTCCCCGGCTCATAGAGAGAGTCACTGGTGAGTGCAAGTATGTGCTCTTATTTTTCAGAGTGAATCTAAAAACAACATATACACAACAACAGTTCCGATTATTTTAAAAAAGCGAGCCTCAGCTCAGTTTTACTGCACAATGTGCGTTTAAAACAATTATTAGCCTCTGAAAGCGAGTTACATTCACAAAATGTTCGTGCTCGGCGCCCAGCGGGGAGTAGCTGCCACCAACTCTTACCGCGTGGAACGTCTGCCTCCTCGCAGCCTAAATACTCTCCAGGAAGTGGAGGTCTAGAGCGCTAACCGCTCGACACTCCGTCAGGTGCCGCCCCTGTCCCGCCCTCGACAACCGCGATTGGCTGGAATGCCGGTTGCCTCAAAACTAAGCGTAAACAGTCCCCGGCTCCTAGCCTCCCAAAAAGTCCCCATAGCTTCAAATTGTGAGAGAAAACATTGATATAAAGTAAGTAAGTGCAGAAGCAAAAGATGTGACAAACAGTAGTAAAATTCAACAGAAAAACTGTCTGGACCTGGTGCTTTATCCTTGGGTAGCACACAAAGAGCAGATTCTAGTTCAGAAATTAAAATAGGCTCTTCTAGAAAAGAACGATACTGCATCTGTTGCTGTCTTGGTGGGAGAGAGTGAAAGTAGGAATCTAATGCTTAGTCAGTGGGGAAGTGGTCGGGTGTGTAAAGATCTGTATAGAAATCAGTAAAACATTTCAACATTTCATTGTTTTTAACATGAGGATACCCATTATCATCTATACTCTTTAATATTTAATATTTTTGAGATTTAACTTTCAGATAGTTGGTAAGTAACTTGCATGCCTTACTACGTTCATCATAAAACTTGAAATTAATTTGTAACAACTATCCAGCAGCTTCCCCTATTGACCTTTTATTGAGTTCAAATTTAGTTCTCATTAAACGTTGAAGCACAATATCATTGTTAAAACCAAGCAATAGTTAACAGTGGAACCTGCTATCCCCAAATTATATAGAGCAAGGGAAATACCCCAAATCTGTGTGGACGCAATGTAAGCACTCACTGTCATGTGTTGAGTAGTCTAGCCAATGCGTTTCGTCCAAAACATTTGACTTCTGCAGGGCTGTAGAATAACAAATATATACACATTTAAATACATTAAAACATTTAAGAAACTCAACTTTACAATATCACCAACAGACAATTACATTGGGACAGAACTAACTATACAATTGTTCATTGTGGAAGAGAGTGTGTCACAATGATCTTATTCCATGTAAACATAAAACTTAAATAATGTAACATATGAGTGACCCACCAAGTCAATACATACAGAAAAGGACATTGAAAATTGAGATCTAAGTTCATGTGAATGACATGAAGTATGAGACACTGTAACACTCCCTACTTCAGAAAATAATTCAAGAAGAAATCAAGAGGGAGTGGGGTGCCCCCCAAACAGATGAACAGTTGAACAGTTCTCGAAGAGTGTAAAAGAGAGAAGAAAGAGGAGAAAAATATAGGAAAAATATAATACTCAAGAAATTGGCGAAACAGCAAAGAGCGGTTGGCATGTGCATACCCTCAGTTGGATGAAGCAGAGAGAACATAAACATCGTCCATGCATAACCACAAACAATTGTACAAGCAGAGTGAGTGCACAGAGAATAACAAATGCCCTAAAAGGTTTTGATCGCCATTACCCACCATATGCAAGGTCATCTTAACATATGGCATCATTGTATCCAATAAAAATTATGAATAATCAGCATATGGTCAGATAGATGTAGAACGGACAAATGGATCACTCTGTATATGTTCTGTTAGAAAGAGCAGAAAGGAGAATGATGTATCACAGTACTCGTGAGACATGTGCTGTGGAATTATAGAGAACTAGCAGCCGTCCCAACGTTGTCCTGGTATGAATTGCTGCCGGCCAGTAGTATGTTGTCCGGTAGGATTTCGTTTAGATAGCATTTCTTATCTGTGACAGGCCTGTGAAATGCGCGTTCAGTAGTGTGTGAACTTGAGTTTTCCTACTTTATTTTTGCTTGCAATATTATATAGCGCAAACTCGACAACATGGCATGAGCACAATTTACATTACAGAAGAACACATTCATTTGTGGTAGGCACAGGGAGACAAAGCGATTTTCCTGGAATCACTGGATGTTGAGCTGATGCCGAGATTCGAACTTAGCTCCCCAGCTCTAATGTTCGCAATTCTAGAACTTGTGGCGGGAGGTGTGTCTAAAAGTGTATGTTGGTGATGGCCATCAATGAGAGAGACCTGCACATTTTTCAAATGGGTGGTGAAAAAATATGAGTATGTTGCTGGAGATGTGGGCCGGCGTGCCACCAATGTACTTACCGGGGAGGGTAAACACCTATTATTCCGCAACTTTCTTTCAGCATACCGTCATTATGAAAGAACCATGACTCCGCAATGCCATTATAACGCATGGCATTACATTTTATATGCTTTTACCACGCATACATTTACAACAAAATTCGTTGTAAATGCATGAATGGTAAAAGCATGTTTTTTTAAATGTTTGGATAAGGTAAGTACGGGTATAGGGGTATATGTTTTGGGGTACTGAGGTATATGTTTTGGGGTGTTTGGGTATTTTAGGGTTCACATATAGTTTTGGGTTATGGGGTACAGAGGTAGTTTTCGGGTTTAGGGATAGGTATGGGTTTTGGGGTACAGAGGTATTTTTTGGGTTCAGGGCTAGGTTTGTGTTTTGGGGTATAGGGGTATTTTTAGGGTTCACAGGTAGGTTTGGGTTTTGGGGTACAGGGGTATTTTTAGGGCTCCGGGGTAGGTTTGGGTTTTGAGGTACAGGGGTATTTATAGGGTTCAGGGCTAGGTTTGGGTTTTGGGGTACAGGGGTATTTTTTGGGTTTAGGGATAGGTTTGGGTTTTGGGGTACAGGGTATAGGGTTAAGATGGGTTAATGTTTAAGGGTGTTGGGGTATTTTTAGGAGTAAGGCTGGGTTATGATTATGAGGTGCAGGGGTATTTTAAGGGATAAGGGTGAGATTAGCACACAATATGAGACTTGGCATGAAGGGCGGAACGTACCACACGTCCCCAGCGTTTGTCACGCCCCCAGCACACGCCCACAGCACAACGCAGGTACGCCCACAAGGCACTACTTTCCTGGCACGGTTCTTTTACCTTTTAAATGTATATGGTGGGCGTCTGCATAGCCTATGTCCTTCTGCTCCAACTGCCCTTTCCAACACTGTATTGGGTGTTGTTATTGGTGCTGTGGTTCCTTAGATTACCCGCCTCAAAGGTTTGGGCTCTCTCTTTATTATATTAGTATGGATGCAGGAATATCTAAACCAATACATGATACTCACATAAAATGAATGTAAATAGCTATGTCCCTGTAACAGATGTAATTTTCTGTTCGTTATATTGTAAAATTGTGTTTTTAAGTGTTTTTAATGTATTTATATGTGGATATATTTGTTATTCTACAGCCCTGAAGAAGTCCAATGTTTTGGATGAAATGCGTTGGCTGGTCTACTCAACACAGTTTATGGTGTCTTCAAATTGAATTGTAATTAAATAAAAAGGAGGACTTGAAGAACAACTTTGAATGCAGACTTTGTAATTTTGTGACATTGTTCATAAGGTGGTGCACCTTTTGCTCTGTTTTTGTTAAACTTTGTGAAGTCCAGTTGAGGATTGCACCGTGACAGTGGGTGCTTACACTGCATGCACACTGATTTAGGGTACTTCCCTTTGTGTGGATAATTTGGGAATATTAGCTTAGGTGCTAGCTTATGCAGGGCTCCACTGGCAACTATTGCATGATTTTAGTACATAACCCATAATTACACTAACCCACCCAGATTCCTGCCCAGATTCCTTTTTAAATACTATATTATATATATTTCAAGTATTACTTGGTGGGATCTTTTCCCACCAAGATAGAATGTAAGAGGAATACCTACTGGTGGCCCAAATGTAGAGGGTCTTAAAACTAAATTCTAGAGATTAGAGAAACTTAAAAAACAAGAGATATCCAGGTGGTGGGATGGCACCACACTGGCAAAATTTTTGGAGAATGAGAAAATACCGAGAGGACTAGAAATATAAATGTTTCCAACTTTTGAGGATCTCGACCATGAGACACTAAAGGAATTTGAGGATTATCTCTGTGACGCATCATTTACTATGATGTGTATATTCATTAAAAAAGCAAAAGGAAGATGGCGGATTGACTCCGCGCTCTGCAGAAGCTCTCCTCTGCACTCCTCATGTGCCCCGGATGAACCGCTGACAGCCCGCTCACGTCTTTAGCGAATTTATGAGGTGCAGCTATCGAGACGCACTGGGGAACTACATGTTTTTTAAAAAAGAACCCGAATTCAGCAGCAGTACTTACATCTGATGTCCCGGATCGGGCAGCTATAGAAAGTAGTGCTTGCTGGTCGTGTTGTGCGTTGGTTTACGCTGCGGCTTACATCAACATCACTTTTTGACTACAGGAGTGTTTCCTTCAGACAAGATAGCAGGCAGAGGTCGAAAGTGCTGCTGGAGGCAGTACATGAAGCACAGAATGGGGACGGGGTCGGCCTGAGGTACCTACAAATACCATGACAGTTGGGGGGAGCTTAGATGATGGAGGAGGCAGTAGAAACACCACGCCTGAAGTTATGCCGGTGGCAGGTGATGCCGAAGTGGGTGTTGTGCCTATTCTCAGTCCCGGTATCGGTACTGGCCCCCAGCTGGGTAAACCCATATTGAGGCTACTGCGTTCCGGGAGAGCAACCGAGCTGCTCCGGTCCTGTGGGCCGAGATGTTAAACGAGGCAGTCCTGGAGGGCCGGGAGGATGCGGGAAGACTGGTGAATCCCCTTCAAATCCCCATCCTTCTATTTGTCAAGAAACTGCTAAAAGAACTGAACTGGTTCTTAGAGATCAAGTTACTGGAGCTGTAGGCATGAATAAAACGGAGGAAGCCATTTTTGTAAGTAAGGGGGCGTGTATCGCTCCAGCAGCCAGTGGCACCAACACTTCAGAATCTGGCTCAGCATCTGATTTAATATCTGTTCTGAAAAATGGCGGGCTGACCCCAGAAGACTTGGCTGAAGCACTGATGCAACCATTAAATCGTCTTTTAAGCATAGATACAGGGGATAAGAAGGGGGACTGGCATAACAGTGATAGAGCGTGGATCAATCAGTCTGTAGTCCCACGGATACTGGAATCAGACTTGGTGCAACCCATTCCTGTTCATGAGGAAGGAAATACTCAGTCCATTCAGTATAGTTAACGAAAAGGAAACGTGAATCAGCAATGCACTTCAGTAGGTGGTACCAATAAGGCAGGGGTTCCCAGCTGCTCTACAGCCAATGCTCCACTGGTAGGGGAAAGGCGCAAAAGGTGCTAAAGCTACCAGGGCAGGCAAAGGCGGTAAGGGTCGATGTGGAGGAAATAAGCTGCAAGATGACGATGCACTGGGATGACTAAAAGAGGCGGCGGCAAGTACTGTAAAGACTGGTCCTGGGTCGAGTCCCCTGTGTAAATGGGTGCCGACCATGTGAGAAATTAAGGCTATTGTCTCAGGCTATCAAACCCCAACAATATGGCAATGGCAGCAGGAGTAGGGTCTGGAGAAGGAGCCTTGCAATCAACTCTTGCGACCCCGCTCGGTTATGCACCTGTGTCTCACAATAGTCCTGAAGGCCAGGACTGGATGCTAGGCGGATTTACTAGCGGATCTCCAAGTTTCCTTGTACCGTCATCTGATGGACTGCTAGAGGTATTAGCAGAAACTGGGCTTGCTACCCTTCAAACAATTTTTACCCTGCCCACAGCCTAGTATTACCATCAGCGCCTGCCCCCGAATCAGGGATGTCTGCTTGAGACCAGTAATCAGTTGACAGCGAGGAACCGTCATTGTATAGAATTAGGCAAGCGCTAACTGTTCAGCGAGCAGCAGCCCAAGAGTACTAACAGCAGGCTAAGGATGAAATTTGGGAGATTAAGCAAGCATTTACAGGTGTCACACTTAAGGTCACTCAGCTTTCCTCAGAGGTCACAGACCGACAACAACGTGTTGCAGCGGTGGAAGAGGCTAACACGTATGCAGCGAACTTCGCAAAAACGCAGGACTCACAAATTATGTTTATGCAAGCCAAGATTGAAGACCTCGAGAATCGGCAGCAGCGTCAGACTCTTAGGGGGTTTTAGTATTCCAGAAGGAAGGGAAGGCTCGAACTCGAGGGCCTTCATTGTCAGACTATTTCAGAAAGTTTTGCCTGACTTAGCCTATTGGTATAGGGTCACCAAGGATCAGCGCGCGCACAGATTGCCTTTGTCCACCTTGCAGGGCAACTAAGCTAGGTCTAATTTTTCACAACCAATTTTTTGATATGCCAAGGAATCTTTTTAAAAGCACGTCCATTAGCTCATGTAAAGGTGGAGACTTTGTATGGGTGCGTTCGGATTTCTGTATATCAACTATGGACAAGCGCTGGAGGCTGCGCCAATTAATGGATCCTCTGAAAGATGTTTGCTCACAAGTGTTTTTGCAAGAGCCGGCTCGCTTAAAAATGATTAGAGACGACAGTCTAAATTTTTTCTTTAATGAGAGGGATGCTATACAAGCACTATCAAAGTGGCAGTCCACCGCTAAAAAATGATGTATTGATTAAAGGATGTACTTTTGGGACAATAGAGAGGAGTCACTGGAAGTGGTTTCCAGCACACATTCTAAAAATACTTTTGTAAATTTGGCTCTATTTTGCTCCGTTATTACTGTATATATACTTAGGTAGGAGGTGGTGGGTTGCGGTGAGGTCTTGGTGCTCGTAGGGAGGTAGAGGGGGGCCTTCAATACGCCTTTATTTTGGGATAGCAGGGAAGCAGGCGATTCCTTTTTGTAGGTACTGGGGGGGAGTTGGGAGGGCGGGTCAGAGAGTGTAGTCGGCCTACATAAGTCAAGCGGGTGAAATGACAGGAGGGGGATGTCATGGAGAGTGGTGCTTATGTAGCCATAGTATAGCTAAATTAACACTAGTACAAGGGAAAGGGGAACATAACGAGGGGGGAAGTGAGTTCATTGAGTTTACAAGTATTGATAAATGCCGGACTTTAAGTACATGTGCTTGAATGTATCAGGGCTCAATTAGACTGGGAAGCGTCAGCTAGTAATGGAGGAACTGGGTATGTTTATACCTCATATATTAAGGATTGCCAAAATGCATTTAGCTTTAAGGATAGAGCCGAGTTGAAACAGCCTGGCTTTGACATACTTGTATGTACTTCGCAGTCGATATCTATTTGAGGGGTGGCTATACTCAAATCTAAGAATTGTAGAGTAACTGTGTCTCAAACGATGATAGACCCTAAAGGGAGGTGGGCAATAGCTATGGGCATAGGGTTACAGTATGTATGGTATACTGTCCCAACACCCACTGCCCTGAGGTTATTAACTACTTATGTTCTGAATTAATGGAGTGGGCAGGGGAGCTGATTGTCATGGGAGACTTTAATTGTATTTTAGATAAGAAGATTGACAACACTAGTACCTCAACCTGTGTCAGAATGGGTAGAACTAGGTCAGCCATTTTAGAACTTCTTTATCTGCATCAACTGCGAGCTGCTGAAGACTTATTCAAATTGCGATTTAAGGCAACTCGATCTCAGCATTATTAACTTTATATTTGGAGCGTTTTTTAACTGATTTTAAAACCGCCGTATCTTTACCTTTGGGGGCTGTGAGCATAAGGGGAATTGTGCTTTAGGTACTCTGACACTCTTCACACCTATTATTCCTCTCCCTTCAGCCCAGCCGTTTTCTACCAACATTCGGCGGCGGTGGGCGCCATCTTGAGCGAGGTAGGTGAGGTCAGCGCTCTAGTCGCGCCGTCCTCCCACCCTCCTTCCTTCCTATAAATGTGCAAGCCGGCCAGACGGCGCAGCGGGCTGGCGCAGCGGGTGCGCCGAAGCCGCGCCTAAGCCAAGCCCGTCGGCGCCAGGATTGCGCCGGGCGCGGGCCATGCTGTCCAAAACCATCCAGCCTTCAGGTATGACTCCAATGAGCTTCTCTTAGTGCGCCAGAAAATGGCCAGCTATTGCTGTAAGGGTCACCTCCCCATTGATCATCTCTCGGGCCCATTTTCATGCCGCCTTTGCAGATGGTCATCCCTGGGATCCACGTGTGTAATCTCCAACCCACTCCCCCCACCAGTACACAAGTCTATCACTTTCAAATGCGGACTCATCAATGCCAGGTCCTTAGCATGTCATGGCCAAGATACCCATGACCTCATACTTTCTCACAACCTGGATGCCCTTTTCGTCACCGAAACTTGGCTAAACGATGCGTCCAACCCTGACTTGGCAACCTCCCTCCCGCTCGACTTTACCATCCATAGACGGGATAGACCCTGCGGAAGGGGAGGGGGTATAGCTATCTTCATCAAAAAATCCTTTATGTGCCATACATTTAATCTGGCCTTTCTCAAGGACTGTGAGGGCATAGGCTTTGTGATCCAAAGATCCAAATCACCTCCTCCTCCTTTTCAGGAGGACTTGTCTATCGCCCCCCCGGAAACGCCACGCCATTCTTGGATTCCCTCGACGAGACTCTTGGATCACTTATGACCCATTATCCTACCTTCACCCTCCTTGGTGATTTTAATCTTCATTTGGAATCCTGCGCAGACCCTCACACTGCAAACTTCCAGCAATCACTTGATATTTTTGGCCTCTCTCAATTGGTCACACCCTCTACGCACCGGGCTGGCCACACGCTAGATGGCATCTGTACAAATTTAGATACTCTAGCTGTATCTCCCCCGATCCCACAAATATGGACCGATCACTGTTTCATCCCCTTTTCCATCAAGGCAAAACCCCTATCGCAACCGAACACTAAGTGCTCCCCCACCCCCTTCTCGACCAACTGGAAGAAAGTGGCCGAGCGCATTAAGTTGAACCCTCAGCCTCTTGCCCCCCCTCCCACTATCGTTGGAGACGTATCGCAAGACTCTAAAAACTTCCACGTGTGGATCGATAAAGTGGTTTTGGCCAATTCCAACCCAAACAATCAAAAATCAGTCCATTGCAAAAGAAAGCCTAATGCCCCCTGGTATACTCAGGCCCTTACCGAAAGCCATTTTTTGTGCAGGGTCCTTGAAAGAAAGTGGAGGAAAACCTACGATCACACTTCCAGAACCCTATACATCCTGCAGAGGAAACAATACCTCTCCAACATAAAAAAAGCTAAAAAGGAGTTCTTTACCACTGCTATAGAGGAAGCTAAACAGAAACAATATACTATTTTCAATATAGTCAAGTCTTTCACCCACCCCAAGGCCCTTGCACTTGAAATTCCTCCATCCCAAACCCTTTGCGATCAAATAGCTGACTTTTTCATTGACAAAATCAATAACATTCATAAAGACTCCCCCCTCCCCCCCTCAATCCCCACACAGGATGCCGTCACCAAATTACCCTCTTTGGGTAACTTCTCAACAGTCTCCCTGTCGCAAACACAGAAGGCTATCATGACCTGTAGATCGGGAGCCCCCACGGACTCCTGCCCCCCAATTATCCTCCACCACCTCATCGAGGCCGTCAACCCCTCAATCAATACCATTGTCAATGAATCCCTCAGCTCAGGCATTGTCCCCGCTGAATGGAAGAAGGCCATAGTCAAGCCCCTAATGAAAAAACAAAACAAATCCCCGACAGACTTATCCAATATGCGCCCTATCTCCTTACTTCCGGCACTAGGCAAAATTACAGAGCAGCTAGTACACGAGGAGTTAAAAGCCTTTGTGGAAAACAATCATATCCTGCACCCACAGCAATCAGGTTTCCGCCCTGGCCATTCCACAGAAACTGCATTGATTGAGCTATCGGACACCATTAAGTTCCTGCAGGATGAGGGGAGACAAGCTGTACTCATCCTGCTCGACCTAACCGCAGCATTCGACACCATCTCACATGCCATCCTTATTAACAGAATGCGCGAGATCGGTGTAACGGGCACTGCATTAACATGGATAACATCATTCCTATCCAACAGATCTCAAACAGTTTCACTAGGCCCCTTCCTCTCTGGCGAAAGACCAACTACATCAGGTGTGCCCCAGGGGTCTACTGAGCCCACTCGTTTTCAATATCTATATGGCCCCCCTTCTCACATTGATTGAATCCCACAGTATTCTCGTAACATCTTATGCTGACGACACCCAGCTTGTCGTCACCATAGATAAAAAACACCCCGATGCCGCCCTCAGACTTCAGAATTGCCTCTCCCAAGTCTTTTCTTGGCTTAACAATAACCATCTTAAGTGCAATAGTGCCAAAACGGAAATAATACCCATAGGTAAAGACATCCTCTTTTCCCCAAAAGATTGGTGGCCCCATAACTCTGAAGCTCCGCCGAGTGCCGTTTCCTCGGCCCGCAATCTGGGTGTCCAATTTGATTAGTCTCTTAGTTTTGACGATCATGTGCGCATCACTGCGGGATGCTGTTTTAGTCTCATCAGGCAGCTGAAGAAATTTTTTGACTTTCTTCCCATCTCAGCCAGGAAATCAGTCGCGGTGGCTTTAATCCTTTCCCGGCTGGATTATTGTAATGGCCTCTTGGCAGGAATAAAGAAGTCTACCCTTAAGAAACTACAAAGCGTCCAACACGCGGCGGCTAGGCTTGTACTTAAACTTCCAAGAAGGTCCTCGGCCTCTGCAGCCCTTAACACTCTTCATTGGCTGCCCCTTCACAAAAGAATCCTCTTCAAACTCCTTGTCACGGTTTTCAAAGCCACCAGGAATACAGGCCCTTTTTACCTGGCTAAGCGCTTTTTGCGCTACACCCCATCGCGTGTCTTGAGGTCATCAGGAGCCAATTCAGTCAAGTCAAGTCATAGAATTTATATAGCGCACTACATACCCAGAGGGTTTCAAGGCGCTTGGGGAGGGGAGGGGGATTATTTGTCAAATATCCACGTTTTAAGTTGTTTTCTGAACGCTAGGTGATTCTGGGTGAGGCGAAGGTAAGTGGGAAGTGAGTTCCATGTTTTGGCAGCCAGGTATGAGAAGGATCTGCCTCCCATGGTGGTTTTGTTGATGCGAGGGACGGTGGCGAATGCTTGGCTGGAAGATCGAAGTTGGCGGGAGGGGGTGTAGAAGGACAGTCGAGAGTTGAGGCAATCTGGTCCGATGTCGTAGAGTGATTTGTGTGCGTGGGTAAGCAGTCGGAAAGTAATCCTCTTATTGATGGGTAGCCAGTGGAGGTCTTTAAGGTGACCAGAGATGTGTTCGTTGCGTGGGATGTCTAATATGAGCCTGGCTGAGGCGTTTTGGATTCGTTGTAGTTTCTTCTGTAGTTTGGCGGTGGTACCTGCGTAGAGGGTGTTTCCGTAGTCCAGTCGGCTCGTGACCAGAGCATGGGTGACTGTTTTCCTAGTTTCGGTGGGGATCCAGCGAAATGTTTTTCTGAGCATGCGAAGGATGTTGAAGCAGGATGAGGATACGGCGCTGACTTGTCTGTTCATTGAAAGTGAGGAGTCCAGGATGACGCCAAGGTTCCGTGCGTGGTCTGTCGGGATGGGTGCTTTTCCGAGGGCTTCCGGCCACCAGGAGGCGTCCCATGCAGAGGGGGATTTACCTAAGATGAGGACTTCTGTTTTGTCTGAGTTCAGTTTCAGACGGCTTTGTTTCATCCATTCGGCGACTTCTTTCATTCCTTCGTGTAGGTTAGTTTTGGCGGTGCTGGGGTCCTTGGTGAGAGAAAGGATCAGTTGAGTGTCATCCGCGTAAGAGATGATGTTGAGGTTGTGTTGGCGGGCGATGGTCGCGAGGGGGCTCATGTATACGTTGAAGAGGGTGGGGCTGAGTGAGGATCCTTGTGGTACGCCGCAGATGATTTCAGAGGCCTCGGACTTGAATGGTGGGAGGCGGACTCTCTGGGTTCTTCCGGAGAGGAACGAGGTGATCCATTCCAGTGCCTTTCCTTGGATTCCGATGTTTCTGAGGCGCTGTAAAAGGGTGCTGTGGCAGACTGTATCGAAGGCTGCGGAGAGGTCGAGGAGGATGAGGGCGACTGTGTCTCCATTGTCCAGTAGAGTTCGAATGTCGTCTGTTGCTGCGATGAGGGCGGTCTCAGTGCTGTGTTTTGCTCGGAAGCCAGATTGTGAGGAGTCGAGGGATTTGTTGGCTTCGAGGAAGGCGGCGAGCTGGTTGTTGACAGCTTTCTCGATGACTTTGGCCGGGAATGGAAGAAGTGAGATGGGGCGGTAGTTTTTGAGTTCGGTGGGGTCTGCTGTTGGTTTTTTCAGAAGGGCGGTGAGTTCAGCGTGTTTCCAGTCTTCTGGGAAGGTAGCGGAGTTGAAGGAGCAGTTGATGACGTCTCGGAGGTGCGGGCTATGACGGAGTCTGCTTTGTTGAAGATGTGGTGAGGGCATGGGTCTGTGGGGGATCCAGAGTGGATGGAATTCATCAGGCGGATGGTGTCCTCAGTGGAGATTGGGTTCCAGGCGTTAAGGGTGTTAACTGGGGGAAGATGGTCAGCAGATGGTAGGGTGGGTTGGTTTCCGGGTTGGTTGTCAAAGCTGTTGTGGATGTCTGCAATCTTGTTGTGGAAAAATGAGGCTAGGGAGTCGCAGAGGGTTTGAGAGGGAGTGATGTCGTTGGAGTTGGCCGAGGGGTTGGAAAATTCCTTGACGATGTTGAAAAGTTCCTTGCTGTTGTGGGCGTTGTTGTCGAGTCGATCCTTGAATGCTGTTTTTTTGGCTTTTCGGATCAGTTGGTGGTGTGTACGGATGGCGTTTTTGAAGGCGTCCTTGTTGCTGGTGGATAAGTCTTTTTTCCAGGCCTTTTCAAGGGAGCGGCATAGTTTCTTGGATTTCTTGAGGTCCTTGTTGAACCATGAGGCCTTCTTGATTTTGTGTTGGCGTTTTTTCAGTGGTGCTAAGGTGTCTGCGGTGTTGGATAACCAAAGGGTGAGGTTGGAGGCGGCTTCGTTGGCGTTAGAAGAGAGGGCAGGGGAGGTTTGAAGGAGCGATGAGGAGATCTGTTCCGTGGTGATTTTGTTCCAGTTTCTTTGTAGAGTTGGTTGGAGGTGGATGATGGGTTTCGGCTTGTTGTAGGTGAAGTGGACGCAGCTGTGGTCAGTCCAGAGGAGCTCCGTAGTGTGGTTGAAAGAGACATGGTTGCTAGAGGTGAAGATGGGGTCGAGTGTGTGACCTGCGATGTGGATGGGGGAAGTGACCAGTTGTTTAAGTCCGAGGTTGGCGAGGTTGTCTAAGAGGGTGGCGGTGTTGCGGTCGTTGAACTTCTCAAGGTGGAAGTTGAGGTCTCCCAGGAGGATGTAGTCTTTGGAGGGGAGCGCGTGTGGGGTGATGAAGTCCGTGATGTCTTCACTGAATTTTGCGCGGGGTCCTGGTGGTCTGTAGAGGAGGGTGCCTCTGAGTGTGGTCTTGGGGTCGATGTGGATCTGGAAGTGAAGGTGTTCGGAGTTGGCGAGGTTGGCGTCAGAGCTGGTTGAGATGCGGATTGATTTCTTATGGACGATAGCGATTCCTCCTCCTGTTTGGTCGGTGCGGTCTTTGCGTGTAATCTTATAGTCGTCAGGGATAGCGATGGCGATGTCAGGGGCGGAGGAAGCGTTCATCCATGTTTCCGTTAGGAAGGCGACGTCAGGAGAGATGGTGTCTAGTAGGTTCCAAAGGTCAATGGCGTGCCTGTGGACCGAGCGGGTGTTGAGAAGGATGCATTCTAGGTGGTTGGGGTCGGGAATCTGTGGTGTGGTCGGAGCGGAGACGTTGACGGTGCCGCTGAATTTGCAGGAGAGGCAGGAGAACGGTCCATGGGTGCGTCCCGGAGCGGCTTGGAAGCAGTTGGGGGCGCGACCGGGGTTAAGGGCTAGGAGGGTGGCGGCATCGTAGGTAACGCGGGGGGGCTGGGCAGTGCGAGGGGCAGGGGGTCTGGCGCTGGGCGCGGTCCAGGCGCGGACGGGCGTAGACGGGCTTACCTTTGGCGCACCTTCGGCGTGTACGAAGCGCGTGGACGCTGCGCGTGGGGGCATTGGCCATAAATGGATGGTGGGGGGAGGGGCGAGGGCGCTTCAGCTGGGAGGCGGGGCGGGCTAAGGAGGACGATAAACAACAGCAAAATGGAGGTGGAGGGGTCAGGGCGGCAGGAGAGCTTGGGGGGGACACGCAAGGACTGAAGCAGGGTTGCGCTGGTCACCAGGATGCAAAGTAGCACAAGCGGCGATGAGTCAATAAATTAAACTGCAGAGTCACGCTGGTGGAGTTGCACTGTGAATGGGCAGATCGTCAATTACAGCAAATTAAATGTTCAAAGCTGCGAGCAAAATGGGCAGAGCGGCAGGAGCAAAACGCGGTTAAATGCACTCAGGAGTAGATTAAAAGCGCTGCACAGACGGTACCTTAGCAGCAGGGGGAGCGACCACTCAGCTCGGGAGCGTAGAGCGAGTCACGGCGCTACGAGGTGTGTGAGCGCTGTTTGTTGTCTGTGGGAGGGCGCTTCAGCTGGGAGGCGGGGCGGGCTAAGGAGGACGATAAACAACTGGTTAGTGTTCCCAGAATCTGGTTAGTGTTCCCAGAATCAAGTTAAAAACTAAAGGTGGAAAAACCTTTTCATTCCTAGCGGACACGGCATGGATCGGCCTCCCCTTTAACCTCAGGCACGCTCCCACAGAAAGCCTTTTCAGGAAACTCCTGAAGACCTGGATATTCCCACAGTCTGATCTATCGGTTCTCGCAGCCATCTGATCTATGCTCCACCAAGCTGTTTCTTCTGTATGCTCAGCGCCAAGATGCTCCTTCCGGAGCGATAGATGCGCTTTATAAATCCTAATAAATATCAAATATCAAATAAACTGGAGGATGCTTGGAGATTATATCCAATGGTACCAGGATACACTTTTTATTCATCACTGTATAAACAGTATTCTATAATAGACATGATTTTTACTAAAAATACTACGTTTGAAAAAGCATACATAGAGGTATGTCAAAAAATTACATTGGATCATTACCTAGTGATGTTAAGAGTACTGCTTCTACCTGGGGTTAAAGAAGCAGTGAGGGAATTCTCTTTTCCTAGACATCTCCTCAGTAATTCAGACTATGTGGAACCTATGCGAAGAACACTAGGGGAGTACATAGAGGGAAATTGGGGGACAGCGTCCATTGCGGCAATTTGGGATTGTTTGAAGGCTTATGTAAGAGGGGCTACGTTGCAATATATCATTAAATAGAATTGGCAGAATGCTCGACTGGTGGAGCAGGAACATAGGCTTTATTTAGACTTGGTGCGACAACATGCTAGAGCCATTGCATGAAGGGACACAGATAAACAACGGTTTTATCTACAGGTTATTAAATTAAGAGCCAAATTGAAGAGAAGGTTGAGGGACAAGGTAGCCAATAACTATCACAAGTATAAATCCAAGCAGTATGAATATGGGGAAAGGATTGGTTGTTTGTTGGCTAATCAGATTGCCGACCAAAGGGCTAGATCACAAATAAAATTAATTAAGGGAGTTGAAGGTTTATACTGTACTCGATCAATAGATATAGTGGAACAATTTAGGCTCTTTGATGCTAACTTATATGGCAATTCAACACCTTTTTGTCAGAAAATTGCTTCGGACTATATACAAGAAATTGTAATGCAGGTCTTGAACCCATTGCTTTCAGAGCCTTTACAAAAGGATATAGATCTTGGAGAAGTTGAGGAAGCAGTTAGAGCTTTGCCAACAGGTAAGGCTATTGGTGAAGACACTATTCCGTTAGAATTTTATAAAATCTTTAAAGAAGTATTGGAATCTGTCTTTCTTGTTTGATGTAAAAAAATATTCCACAGGGAGGATGCTCCTTCCTCATGGAATATTACTAATATTATAGTATTTCCAAAAAAGGTGAAGTCTGTAGAGGAAATGAGCTCATATCACCCTATATCACTGATTATTGCGGATGCAAAAATGTTCTCAAAAATACTCGCCTCCTGTTTGGCTCAACTTATTCATCTTTTAGTCTTACAGCAACTACATGGATTTGTCCCTGGTAGAGACATGGCTGCTCTTATCAATACGGCTATAGCTGCATTCAATGTCTCTAGTCAATTAAAACCAGCAAATCGGGATGTTGATGTTGGACATCGAGAAGGCCTTTGACCGTGCGGCATGGGAGCACTATGGTTGACAATGTCATCACTCAGTCTCGGCCAAAGGTTTATCTTGGCAGTCCAGAAGCTTTATAGCAACCCGACAGCGGCAGTGAAACTTAATGGTCTCTTTTCATCTTACTTTACTGTTCAATGGGGTACGCGGCAGGGCTGTCCGCTGTTCCCTTTATTATTTGCTCTTTATATTGAGCCCTTTATAAAGCACTTGCTGCAGAATGTTAGGATTTTCCCTGTGTCTTTTAATGGTCTGGAGTTAAAATTAACTGCTAATAAAGACAATATTGCTATGTTCTCCTCCAAACCAGTAAAAGCTATAGTTGAAATTAAGCAAGAGGATCAGCAATTTGACTCTTTTTCTGGCTATAAATTAAATTTGAACAAGACCCACACAATTCTAATTTTTCAACCTGTTGTGGTCCCTGCAACATTAGGGATTACTAAAACAGCAACATATCTTGGAGTTTGCCTTAGCAGCCGAGTTGATGATGTTGTCACATTAAACTACGAACCATTGTTAAAAAAGGTGGTGGCGACATTGCATAGTTGGCACCGGCTTCCACTTAGTATATTTGGGAGGTAAAATGTCGTAAGAATGAATATTCTTATAAAAGGTCTTTATTTAGATCATACTATCACGCTAAGGGTGCCAAGGATGTTTTTTAAGCGTTTAGATGGTGTTGCAGGCAGCTTTATATGGGTCTACAAGGAGAGCTATTCGGTATATTAAATTACCATATAAACAAGGTGGCTTTAAGCTCCCAGACTTTAAATTGTATTTTTGGGCTGCATTGGTAGGTCGAATTCAAAGCTTATTTAAAGGGCCTGACACCTGCAACTAACCTGTGGACCAGATACGGGGTTCTTATTTGATAAAACGACTGACCGTAAATACTAAAGGGTCTGGTTTAAGGTAATTAGAGATATTACCAGGATATAACATGATATTTGTAAAGTGTATACATTGCCAGGGTTGCATAGATACACAATGCTGTGGGGGAATCCTATACTGCCCGATATATTTAATGATCACGGTGGGAGAGGGTGGCAGCGTAAGGGCATAGTACAGCCTGGCCAGCTGTATGACGGACAAGGATTTCAATTGTTTCTAGCCCTGAAAGGAGAGTTTGAGTTGTTACAGAATATGTTGTTTAAGTATTTCCAATTAAGGGACTATTTCATACGTGGTCAAGGCTTATTAGAAATGTGGTGTGACCTCTGAGGACTATCTTTTTTTTTCAAACCACTGGTCGTGGAACTATTGGTATTGCATATCAGAAACTTTTAGCTGCTGTTTGCAACAATGGCAATACAGATAGCAGTTAGGCTAAGCCGGATTTTTTAAATTGATGTAATTAAGGAGGATGTACAGGATTCTGGAGACTACAGACAATGCAGTGACATCAGTTAATCTGAAACTTCAGCAATATAGGTTTATGTTTATGCTCTACTACACTCCAGAGGTTATTTCTAAGTGGGCTATGATTCAATCGTCTGCTATGGTCATGCTGCCCGAAATGTCAAGAATATGCTGTTACCCTGCGTCATATGTTTGTCACCTGTCCTAGGTTGAGATGATTTTGGACTGATATAACCCAGGTGCTTACAACATTAGTTGGTCATGATAACCAGATCACAGAGAAGGAAATAGTTTTAGGGGTAATGATAGTTCGGAGTATTTTTTCAAGAACAATTGTTTCAATTATTATAGTGTGTGCCCGTGTATGTATTGCTCGAGCATGGATTTAAAGGTTGAGCCCAACAATTTTGAATGTTGGGTGTTAATGAGAGAAATTTATTAAATGCAATTAGCGTTAGCTGAAGCTAGAGGCCCCCGCTTTTCGTTAAAATGTAAAAGAGGGTGGTCTAGTTTCCAGTGGGATTAATAATTTGCTGCACCCATGATATCTGTGTTTTGTGTTCACATTTATGTAATTTGCTTTTTCTGTTTTACGTGTGGCAACTGTAATTAGTAATGCTTTGTGCTTCTCTCCCATTCTCTGTTTCTTTTGTGCAATTTATGTTTAATGCTCTGTCCTCTCATGTTATTTGGTATTGATGTATCATATTTATGGCTAAGAAATAAAAAAAAAGAAAAAAGAAATAATTAAACACACAGTGGAGAAAGGCAGCAAATTACAGTCCAAAATTGAGGACTTGGGAAAAGAAATCGCATCCTCAGAACTGAAAGAAACAGTGAAGAAAAACTATGACATTTTAGACAAGATCTTAGCGTATTTCCAAATCTAACTGCGGGACAAAAAAGTTACGAAAATTAAAAGGGAGGACAAGGATTATAGAGAAGAGAGGATATATAGGTACATATGTATGACACCTTTAAAGTACTGGGGGAGGGCTAGAGAACCCAGGAGGAGACATCTGAAATTGGCATCCGCAAGTAACATTAGCTCCCTGTCATCAGTGGCAAGCACAGTCCCCACTGAGGAAACACCAGGTACATGCAATACAGACAAATTCTCTACTTTTTTAGTAGAAATAAAGAGATTAAAACTAGGGTCAAAACTATGGGAAAATATCAAAACAAGAAGGGGGGAGATGGAAAGAAAAAAGAAACAAGAGATTAAGGAACAAGACCGTCACTATGACGACCAGGTCCAAAAAGAACCAGAACAGCCTACATCAGAGGTACACATTCTCACAACTATAGTCGACACAAATCCCTTGGAACATAATGAGACTACCACACAGGAGCTAACGATTGTAAATCTATCAGACAGAGTTTTGTCCGAATCTGATTTATCTGTATTGAGTAAAGGTTTGGGTTTTTGTCCGCCCAATACGGCAAGAATATTGGGGATTTCACACCTTCTACCCCCACAGTTTCAGACTTACATGTGTTACAATTGATTCTATCACTACAGGATGATATATCAGTGGATGTAAATATACTAAGAGCTGAATTAAATATCTTTGAAAATGTGGGAATTGACACTGGTTTGAAGACATACCTTAAATTCACCCCAGTGGGAACGCACCCTAACATTGATATATTTTGAGATAAGGTCTCAAAGGTTTTTACAAACTTCTATAACGCTCCATCTCCCCTAATAAAATCACTCACAATCTGACTGTGGCAGAAAATAAGGTACTTAAGGAACTTAGGTCTGATCCTTTCATTGTCATCAGGAAGGCAGACAAGGGGGTAATGTTGTCGTCATGGACAGGATGGCGTATATGCAGGAAATTGATCGCCAACTGGCAGACACTGCTTGCTACACAAAAGTGTCAGGGAACCCGATCAAAGCACTTAGCTGCAATACTAACATGAGACTTGTCGATTGGCAAGAAAGTTGCCTGATAAGTGAGGATGAATGTAATTACCTCATGCTTAGAGAACCTACCTATCCATGCATATACGTGCTACCCAGGATACATAAGGGGGGGCCCTCTTCCACCTGGACAACCCATTATCTCACGGGTCAACTTTCCCACATAGAGATTGTTGGAGTACGTGAAAAAAATCCTACAACCTCCGGTTCACAGCCTGCCAGCCTATATCAAGGACAGCAAGGATATTCTCAATAAATTTGAGCGACTGGTGTGGTCTGAAAACCTGCTTTTTGTCACTATGGATGTAGCCAGTTTATATAAATGCATCAAGAAAGAGTTTCAGCCTTAGCATTTTTTTCTGGGACAGAGAACTGCTAATCATTACATGCACAATGAGGTGTTAATGGAAATGACAAATATCATATTATCAAAAAATGTCTTCCTGCTTGACAATCAATGTTACCACCAGTTGCAGGGCAGTGCGGTGAGTTCCATGTTTGCTCCTGCTTATGCCGGGCTGTTCATGGGCTGGTATGTGTGGGAGCATGCCTGGAGACGCTGAGCAGCCAACTGGACGGAACATATTATTTTCTGGGGCAGGTATATCGATGATGTTATCATGCTCTGGGATGGACCTGTCACCAAACAATTTGGTATATCATGCATTCTTGAATGACGATCCCTACAATCTATGTTTTACCATCAACTACAATAGGGATCACATTGAATTCCTCTAAAAAGATTTCTATGTCCAAAACAACTACATACAAAGCACCATTTACCTCAAGACCACTGCCTGCAATAGCATTTTATATGCTCACAGTGCACATCCCAAACATGGTTAACCCCTTCGAAGCTAATGACGAGCTGGGCTCGTCATGGCGCTTACCTGCCGTGCGCGGATGACAAGGCCAGCTCGTCATGATTTATGGTGTTTTAGATATTTTAGCGCAGGACGGGAAAACGCCTAGCAGCCATGTGGTTAATAACATCCCATACACAGAAATGCTACGCATCAGAAGGAATTGTATCTCTGATGATACATTTGTAAAAAATAAGACCAGGCAAGGTTTTCTGGCAAGGGCCTATCTTCCAGGAACGTTGGACAAGACTGAGAGGAGGATTGTTAAGGTATCCAGAGAGACTACCCTGACAGTCAGTGCTCCCAGAAAAACCAAGTTGGTCCCGGTATCCTTCAACATGCAATATAACATTTGGAGAAATACAGTTTACAATGTTTTAAGGAAACACTGGCACCTCCTCACGGACATACCTAGTTGGAATGAGACCATCACTCCCAGACCCAGAGTGACATACAGAAGGGGAAATAATTGGAGAAATTGGCCTTGCCCCGTTACATCACCACACCGAGGCAGAAACTTGGTTGTCTAAGACGACAAAAGGTTTCTACACTTGCAAGGAATGTAATATATGTAAATTAGGGAAAGATCCAACCAAGACATTCAGCATAACAATGGCAAGGTACATAACATTAACCAACTGATTAGTTGTAAGACACAATATGTTACATCTTGGGCTGCCCTTATAACAAGATCTACATGGGCAGCACTATTAAGCCACTTAAAATGAGAATTCAAGAACACACACGTGCAATAAGAAATTGTGATCTCAAATATCCCCTCACCTACCATATGCAGGAAAATCAAGCAACCTGTAAGTATATATGGTTTATGGAAATAGACCATACACCATCTAACCCCAGAAGGGGTTATAGGGAATTCTCTGATATCACTTCTTCAGGTCTAGGAAATTTTCATATTCAGCTCCTTAAAGTTTTTGCAGTATTCCTTCTCTTGTGCAATTTAATTGGAAAAGTTCAAAACAATTGTTCGAACTTGGTTACAGGATCACTCATGAGGTGACATCGCACGGTATTAGTACGCTGTGTTAAATCAGTTTGCTGTATTTTATTAAGCAATCTGTTCCATCTAAGAGAACGTCAATATACCCTAATCGGGAGTGACCCTGTGTCAACATTCCGAATAGAAATGCGGTTTACGAATCATAAACATCTACCGAGGCTCCAACATTTGTTATAAAAGTAAACTTATACTACGTTTTTGCCTCGTACCTATTTAATCTTTGCTTAACTCGCTGTTGGACGCGCAAACAATGCGGGAAATTTGTTATGAAAGTATACTTCTACTACATTTAACAATATGCCCTCTGTATATTTAAGTTCGTTCATTACTGCGTGCTTGATCTAACTTAAAATCAAACTTAAAATAATGCCCTTTCTTTGCACCTGTTTAATCTTATTTGAACCCGCTATCGGTCGCGCATACAGAGCGGGGACTTATTTATTCATGACGGCTTACCTACAGAGACTACTGGAGCAAACGTTCCAAAGTCTGTTGGGTTCCGGGTACACTGACGCCAAACCAGTAAACGGCACAACTAGCGCCTCCCGCGATATTTAAAGCGCATGTCCCGGGTAAAGTGAGGAGAGACCCGGTGCCCCAGGAGAAGCTGGACACCGGTGGGACTCAAGGCGAGGCTCTCATGAGCAGAGAGCGCCCCGTGTGTGACTGCACCCACCCCAGAGTCCCAACAGAGCCTGGAGGAGTTCTGCAAGAGAGCCTTCAGACCCGGTGAGTGGGGGCTCATTTGGCACAGTATACAGTGCCCATTTCATGAGCGGCCCGCCTGATAGTGGGCCGCTCCAATGTTGGGGGCGATTATTTCTCATAGTCCCTGATGGGCGGGTGCGCCCTCCGTGGCTACATTGTTGTTAGGGCCCATGTGGGGGTCTAGAGGGCCTAGGGTGGCCTGTGCTTCTCCTGCATGGCTATGTTTTCACAGGTGCCCCACTTGACAGTGGGCAACTGCACTGATGGGGGTAGTGTTTGTTTCAAAGTGCCCCAGTGGGACCACGAGGGCCCAGTCGTGCCAGGGCCTAGTTACTCTATTCCCAGCTGCATCGCACCAGCGCGGGTAGCTGCATTATTTTTGCATATTTGTCCCCAGGGCCCAGTGAGTGCCCAGGCCTGCGTTCTGCATCACAGCTGCACTACGCAATTGCGTACTTTTGGGATCCTGCTGCACTGGCAGGCACCCTGACACTCTTGACATAGGGAATCTGAGTCCTCTGAGAAGGCCAGTTGGCCAGGGGGACTGTGAAGTATATAGGGCGGCAGGCCTTAATGTGATTTATGTGGTGTGCAGGATTCCTGTACTGTAATTTATGCTCCCTGATTTATGCCTCTAAAGTGGTTTATGTATGAGTTTATTTGCAAACTGTGGTTTATGCGCGTGAGGTTATTCTCTACTGTAATGTATGCCTAATGTGATTTATGATTAGGAGGTTATGGTCTAATATGTCTAGGCTTATGAGGTTCACGCCTAATGTGATACAGTGCATAATATGATTTATGTTGCAGGATAATGCGGAGTACAGTATTTGCCAGTAATTACTCAATGTGTTCTACGTTTATTATTGGTTCAACATCTACTATTTTCACTTTGTGATGGTTCTGACAGTGAACCAATTGACCCTGTCATGTGTATATAATCCCCTGTAAATATTGACCAGTGCCAGGTGGTACAGTGTATATTGTGTGATTACTATTCTGATGCATGTATAATAATACAAAGGCTATTTTTATATATACCTTTGTGTGAAGTTCCTTTTATGGTGTGCCTAGTAAGTTGCTGGTGTGTGTGTGTTGTGCAAACGCTTTACACATTGCCTCTGGGATAAGCCAAGCTACCAAGAGGGTGAGCAGGGGTTATCTTCAGCGTGTAACTCCCTTGCCCTGTCTTGAATGGTGGGCTCTGTCTGGCTTTGGCGCAAGCATTAGCCAAACAGAAATCCCATTTCTAACAAAGAGGAAACTAGAACAACAACCCATCTGAATCTATATAACTGATAAAATGATGCAATCATCTTATTCAACAAAGAACTATAATGTGTAATGAGACCAAAAAAAGAAAATATGTAAACTAAAGAGAAAGGAAAGTTAAAGAGGTAGAGGAGATGAAAATAAGAAGAGGAACAGTAACTCTAATAGAGACAATATAGACAATAAAGATAACAAAAAGCTTTATTCATGAAAAAAGTAAGACATATTCAATGTAAGAAGAATATGTTGGAGGGGTAGAAAAGCGCAAGACCAAAGACGAAAAGCAGGCCAAAGTCAATTTAGATTGCATGGCAATAGCGATGGGAACAGGCATCATAATGGAGAAGAAACATAGAAAAAGAAGAGAGAAGGAAAAAATAAAAGGAAAAAGGAGATAAAAGCACTGCAACAATCCAAGTAACTATGACCCGTAAGATAACAAGATGAATAAATCAGCTACAAGAATGAATAGTAGTAAGATGTTCTATGAATACAACTTACCAAACACGAAGGTAGTATGGAAACAGTGGGTCTAGGAGGAAGGTACTTGGGGAACAACACAAGGGAGTCCAGATTAGACAATAGACAGCTGTAGAAGGTTAACCAAATAGACCAATTGGGTAATGACAACAACCATAACAAACACCATAACAATTTAACATGGTATCACTAATGACGATATAATTAGTCATACAAAACACGATGTGTATTTATTTCAGAGACAAGGGTCAAAAGAAACAGCCTATGACAGGTGAGGCGCCATTCAAAAAAAAAGTTCAAACTTTTCCGAGATCCATTGCTTCGCCCTTATGTTGGAGAATACATTCATTCAGGTCTTCAGGACAGTCAAATGAAAAAGTTTGGTCCTTATATGTGAAGAAGCATGCATGCACAAGTCCATATCTTGCATTAATAAATCGTAGAGTTGGCTGGAAAGATAAAACTTCATTCCGACGAGGGGCAGTTCTATGTGCTCCATCTTGGAAAATAAAGACCCTCTGACCAGACCATAAAATTTGCTTCCTTTGCTTAGCAGCCGTTAACACCATTAGCAGCTCGGTATACTCTGGAAAGAGAATAATTATTCCTCTAAGACGGCCAGAGCTTGAAGCACTTGCAGATTTAGGGCCAATACGGTAAGCATGTTGTAAATTGAGACGAGTTCCTTCTTTAAGGCCCACCAGCTTTGGAATATGTATCCCAAGAAAAGCAAGCATGTCTAACCCCACCATTCATTCCGGAATATCATATATTCAAAGATTGTAACGCCTGTTCCGGTTTTCTAAATCTTCTGTCTGTTGCTTCAAGAGCCCTATCTCCTTAGCCATACCATCAATTTTGACAGCCACAACCTGCGCTTCACTAATCTGTTGTTCGACACTTGACACCCCTGACTCAAGTGTAGACCACTTTTCCTCAATACGTTTAAGTATAACATTAGTCTCCATGAAAAAGGTTTTGAAGTGTTTGTTCTCCTTCATAAGGCCTTCCAAAGTCAAGATTTCGTAGGAGAACCAGGGTCTTTTTTCTGCCGCTAGGTCGGACCTTTTAAGACTTTGCGAGCAGTGGGCTTGATAGTAGATGAGGTAACAGCTTTCAGACTGGAGAGGGGAGAGGACTCCATAAGCCTACAATTTTTTTTTTTTTAAAAAGGCTGTGAAGAAGACCCAATGCCACACGTAGAGGAATATCTAAAGAGTAAGCGTTGTTTCAAAGTATCATGTGTGTCACCTAATAGTTGAAACCTGAGCCGAATAAATTATTGTGAAAGACGCTGATATCAAAAATAATCCAAACTGTGTGCCCACCTGTGTATTAGATTATTAGATAGCTGGCATATCAGCTTTCTCTGAAATTGCAGTGTTAAGCCAAGCAAATAAGCATTTGAAAGCATTTTCCTAGAGGCTTGCAGTCAAAACTTTCTTTCTCCAGAATATTTTAATAAACAGGAGCTGTAGACAATGCCATGAAGGTAATGTACACCTGTCATGCCACGTTACAGTAGACTGTCCCTTTTAAAAGCGGCAAATAAATGTTAAGATTGTATTTCCATGGCTTCCCTGCTTCTATCTTAATATTGGTAGCCGTTTGTATCCTAACGCAACCCGGCACACGAAGCTGGTTCCATCGTGCTCTGCATTAGACAAAATGACGTCTGTAATGGCCGATACTCAGGTGCATGATGCGAGGGAGCAATTACAAGGTAAATGGCTAGAAAATAGCCAAAAAATGAAAAATACCTCGTCTCTCAGCGCTCGCGCACCAATTCCGTTGCAGTGGACACTTCAACACCGAACACCTGATTCCGTAGCTAAGACATGTCTCTTGTGCCGTTTGGAGCCTCAAAGACCTGCCTTCATCTTGCGGACCGCTTGGTCACGCCCCTCCAACAGTGTTATATTCACCGGTGTGTTAGTGCAGGCTCCCAGGTGTGTATCTCCGTGAGTACACCTGTACAGGTGAGTAGGGAAGTAACAGTGTTATTTTCACCTGTGTGTGAGTGCAGACTCTCAGGTGTGTATCACTGTGAATGCATCTGGACAGGTGAGAAGGGAAAAAGCAGAGTTATATTCACCCACATGCAAGTGCAGGTTCTCAGGTGTGTATCTCTGTGAGTGCACCTGTGCAGGTGAGAAGGTAAGTAACCGTGTTATATTCACATGTATTGATGCACAGACTCTCGTATGTCTAGTTTTTGGGAATGCACTTGGACAGACGAGAGGGTTAGTAACATTGTTAAATTAATCTTTGTACAAGTGCAGGCTCCCGGGTGTATATCTCTGAGAGTGCACCTGTACAGGTAAGAGTGAAAGTAACAGTATTTTATTCACCCCCATGTATGTTCGGGTTTCCAGGTGTGTATCTGTATGAAAACATATGTGCAGGTGAGAAGTTTAGTAACAGTGTTATATTCACCTGTGCTTATGCATAGACTCTCATATGTCTATTTTTTGGGAATGCACCTAGACAGATGAGAAGGGAAGGAACAGTGTTATTTATATCTGTTTGTAAGTGCAGGCTCTCTGGTGTGTATCTCTGTGTGTGCACCTGTGCAGGTGAGAAGGGAAGAAACAGTTATATTTACACACAGTCAAGTGCAGACTCCCAGGTCTATATCTCTGTGGGCGCACCTAAACAGGTGAGAGTGGAACTCACATTGTTATATTTGCCTGTACACGAGTGCAGGGTCTCAGGTGTGTATCTCTGTGAGTGCACCTGTGAGAATGGATGTAACAGTTTTATATTCACCTTTGCTTATGCACAGACTCTCATTTGTCTATTTTTTGGGGAATGCACCGGGATAGATGAGAAGGGAAGTAAGAGTGTTATATTAATCTGTGTACAAGTGCAGGCTTCCATGTGTGTTGCTCTGTGAGAACACTTATACAGGTGAGAAGGGAGGGAACAGTGTTATATTCACCTGTATTCAAGTGCAGTCTCTCAGGTGCCTAGTACTGTGAATGCACCTGGATGGGTGAGAGGTGAGCTATTAGTGTTATATTGACCTGTGCACCGGTTCAAGTGGGAGGTGCAGTGATACTGTTACTTAGAGCTCTGTTCATCTGTATAGGTGAGACCACGTTAAACAGAGTTATGTATACCTGTGTGATGTTAAAGAATCCAAGATGTGTATCACTATGTGTGCACATGTAGAGGTGACTACTGTAGTTCAGTGTGTTATAGACCTGGACACAGCTAAAACATCTCAGGAGTGCATAACTGTGAGTGTACTTATACAGGTGAGATAAGGGGCTCAATAAAAAGGTAGACCTGGGTGCAAGTAAAGAACCATAGCTGTGTCTCATTGTGGGTGCACTTGTATAAGTGAGCACTACAGTAAGAGGGATGTATAGATGTGCACAGGTAAAGCCTCTATTGGTCCTCACTTTGAGTTCACCTGCACAGGTGAGAGACTCATTAATATTATTATATAGGTCTGTGTGCAGGTAAAGCCTTTCAGGTAAGCTGCACTGCGAGTGCACTTGTACCGGTGAGGGATAGTAGCTGTTTATGGAGACATGCAACATATTAATACTCTCATGCATGTTTAACTATGTGTACAGGTGAGAGGTGCAACAACTGTATTATATAGCCCTGCAACACATCTTGGTTGAAGAGGGGGGTGGCAGTGGGGCATCACACCTATGTTCACCTGGTGTGTCCTGGAATGGGCAAAATGACTGAAACTATACAGGGTTAAACTGTCCTTGTAGCTTCTATGTGGCACACGTGCAGTTACATATTCTGCACAGTGTGTATTAATGTCAACACATTTTTCTTAGTCTGCAGATGGTGCTGGTGCACTTACTATCTCTGTATAATGTGGAGATAGGTCTGGTGCATTTACACATTGAATGACCTGTGTACACTGTGCATATGTAAATACATATTCTATATAGTATGTAGATAGAAAAGGTGCATTAACGTTTTATGTGCTTTGTTAGACCTGGCATCGTTGGCACGGTTTCCCCCGAACATTTTTGCTTGCAGACCTCCAGTTTTTCTTGGGCTCTTTCTCTAAAACATGGTAGTATTGGCTTATAATGAATCAGTATATTTAATTTACTTGTACGCCACTAGTAAAGTGGCCCTACGTGTGCCCAGGGCTTGTAAATTAAATACTAATAGTGACCTTCAGCACTTGTGGTGCCACCCACTTAAGTAGCAATTGAACCATGTTTCAGGCATGCCGTTGCATTAAAGGTTTAAAGATTTTGTCAGGCCCAAACTATCCTTCCTAGGGTAGGCCCCGCATAGCCCAGAGGGCATGGTGCAGTGCATTTAAAAAGTAGGTCATGTATATGTGGGATATGTCATGGTAGTGAAAAACTCCTACATTTGTTTTTCACTACTGAGCGGCCTATCTCTCCCATTAGAAAACATTGGAGTTGCCTTTTTACATTTTATTAGTGTAATTTCCAAATGGGAAGAGATAAACAGATCATTTTTAGGATCTCTGAAATCACAATTTTAAATCCTAACTTATGGTGAAGTCGTATTTTAAATTACAATTCTGAAAATGCTACCTTATTGTCATTTTCTTGTCTTAGCCATTTGGTACCTGCAACCTGTCTCTGGTTCACATGAATAGGGATAACAGTTGAGCCTTGTGCATTCCTCCTAACTAGCCACACACAATGGGAACCAGGTGTAACTGGATGGGCCATCACTGGCAGGATGTGAGGGAGGAGCTGGGCACATCCGCACTTACACCTTTCATGTGGTGTTTTGACTATTTTACTATTTGAAGTGTGGGACAAATACATTGCCTCTAAATTAAGCCTGACTGCTCTGTGCCAAGCTGCCAGGGGGATACGCATAGATTAATTTGAGGTTTGCATGTTCCTTACCTTGACTAGCACTGTCCTTGCTGCTTGAACAGGGCTCACTCCCCAGTCAATCAGTATCCCAATGTCTAACATGCTTTGAATACTTGCAGATAGAACTAATGCTGTCATGGACATTAATATAAGTTTTAAGATGAAGGAAGATTTGTTTCTAATACATCCAAGAAATTATTGGAACATATCCTAAAAATAATTTTTTTAATCCTTTCGTTCTGCAGGTATTATTTGAAAATCCGGAGACAGATTATGGTAAGTAACATTTTAATTCCTCATTACTGCGTATGAAAAGTGTACATGGCCACAGGTACTGATGGGGGAAGTAAATGTGCCTTGCCTTCCAGATGCGGACCGCCCACCTGCAGCTGAGAGCTTGGATGTCTTTGAGATCATCTGCAAAGAGAATATGGGTAAGATAAAAACAGGGCCGTCTGGGAGCCACGGTAGGAGATACATGCACATGATGCCAGCTCCAAATGAGCCTTAGGACACACACATTTACCATAGCTTGCCACACAAATGTACAGCGCTGCAAACACACTCAGCCAGAGGTACAGCAGAACAGTAGAGACGCATCTAGGTTTGCATGCCATATATCGAACAATGCCCTCAACTCTCTGCTGCTGAGTAAGCTCTATAAAGATATAATCTTTCTCCTGGTGCTCCTTCTAGTTCAAACCCTTGTAACCTCTTCAGAGCCATTGATCCCTCTTGCTGCAGGCACCACCATGGCTGCCTCACTGAAGGTCACAATGTTCTTTTCTAAGTATCCTGCAGGTATGTCTCTTCACCTAAGTGACATAACCACACCTTCATGGTCATATTGCTGAAACTTCACACACTCTCCGCCCACAAGGGCTACTGTAACGTCCGTCTTTGATTTCTTGTAACGTCTGAAACCATACTCCTGGAAGACCTTCCAACTTTAAATCAGCTGGACCTCTGGTCAAACTCTTTGCAAAAGGCATTGAAACTTATAGGGGACCATCCTAATGCTGTCTTCCTTTGAAATCTATCGACTACCCCTGCCCCTCAGTGGTATCTTGGTCAAGAAGACAACTTCCTACTACTGACCAAGCCAAAGCCTAAGAGTCCACCCATCCTGCATAGTGACGTAGCACAAAATGATGGGGCCCCTACAGAACGTTATGAGGGGCCTCTGAGTCTTCAGTATCTCACAGATATGCATATGCTTTAAGATGAATAGTGGCCTCTGCAGATGTGTGCTCCCGCCTCCCTCCCCACCCCCCCCCCCCCCCCAAATCCTGCAACTGAAGCTGAAACAGACCTCTTTGTTGTCTTCTGCGGCCACTGGGACTGGGCGATCTTCTCAACATCGGGAAGTTTCTGTGCACCTATGGATGGGGTTTTGATTCAAAATGCTTTATGGAATGAATGAGTGTCAATAGAAACAGGCAACGACAATCGCAGGAAAAAAAGGAATATCAAGTGGAGCCTCGAGAGGTGGATGGAGAGAAGTGTAGGGCGAAGAGTAGTGGGATTCAAAGAGCATAGAATCAGTTTCATTAAGGTAAGTTCCCAGTTCTGTGTTAAAGGAGGTGGAGTCTTAGGCTACGGGAGAGGCACAGGAATCTGTAGCCAAGGTGCTCAAGAAGCTACGCTGGTTGCCGATCAAGAGCAGGGTGGCTTTTAAAGCACTCTGTACGGCGCACAAAGCCCTGCATGGAACGGGCCCGGCCTATTTGAGGGAAAAAACATCATGGTACACCCCCAGAAGAAACCTGTGTTCTATCTACTCTGAAACCATGGCAACTCCTAAGATCCGTAGAGCCTCCTGGGAAGGCGGACGTTTTGGTAACGCTGCTTCCATTCTTTGGAACCAAAACAATTCCTGTACTTCTATTAGGGTCTTTTCCAATTTTGTAAGAAGTGCAGACACAGCGCCAAGACGCCTTAGGGTATACGCAGCGCTTTCCAAATATAAATCAAATCAGGACTCAGGTGCAACATTCTCATGTTTGTTCAAGCGAGTGACTGACATAGTGTCACATTACTTTAACGTGTGACATCTCTAGATGTAGGAGGTTTATGCTAAAGCATGATTGGCTATTACTGTAGGCCATCCTTTTTTTGACAAACTACTTTCTATGCAAGAATAACAACTCTTCAAAATTTCCACTATCCTAGTGTTACTTTACTGTCTTGGACGGGTTCTTCCATTAACTGTACACCACACGAGTGAAGCTTCTCCTTTTTCAGAATTAATATATGAACATAACAATACCAATTCCATTTGCTCAGAGGGTTTGGAGTAATGCATAATAGCAGAAAAAACATTGCATCCCAGCAGCAGTCACCTCTGATCTTGAGCCTGTATTACATACATGTAGCTCACACTGTCCGCGTTTGTACCACGGTGCACCTTTAAGCAGGCATGCCAGATGCAAACAGAGACACTGTGTCCTAGGACAATGAATGTGCTGCCCCCAGGGCAGCCACAAACTCAATCTGCCCTGAGGGACCAGTGGTATCAGTATTACATATATCTGCGACCTCTTCCGTAATACAATTGTGCCGGAGGTGCAGAATGAGGTTGCACATTCCGTTCCAAGGTCACTATGGAAAATGCAGCCCCAGGTCTCCCAAGAGAAAGATAGGAAAAAAAGGCAGCCAAGCAGAAATTTCACACCCGTGATCATTTAGCGTAACATTTCATGAGTACCCAGAGAGTACTTTAACCCTCCTATACATCCTTTAGGCCTGAAAGTGTAGACGTAGCTCTGATCCCTTTTACCCTCCATTAATAGGGTTTGTGGTATGGGGCAGGTGCTTTCATGAGTGTATGATTGTCTAGTGGGTTGGATTTTCATTTATGCTCCAGGGATACCGCCTGTCTCTGTTTGATTCTGCCCCTGGACAAGTCGAGTGTCTGCCTCATCCTCCACTAGATGTGCCCTGAGTGTGACACATACTTCTCTGGTGCCTAGAGGTAGAGGGTGCAGTGAAGCATATGTTTCCATCCTGTTACTGCCTGTGACTTCATAATTGTGCCCCCTAGCGATTCGCTACAATTCTGCCTTCAGCCAGTAATGGATCAATCACAGTAAATCATTTAGCCCAGTGTGGAATCAGTTTAACACAGGCTAATAGAACATATAATGGCTACAAATCATAAAAGATGGTTCACATGATCCTACACCATTAAACTAAGATATGGACCCGGGCATGTGAATAAACCCTGCATGAACTGCCTGGCTCCACAGGCAGGTATGGTGTCCTGCTGGTGTAAATTATTTATGATGCAAACAGGAAGCAGTTTAGGTCTATCATTCGGGGAGACCTTCTTGGTTTTCATCCAACAATATTTCCATTTGCATTGCTCAGCACCATTTAGATATCTGCTTTCGAGGCCTGTCTGATGTGAGTGGAGCCATATTCTCTAGCTGCTGTGAACATTGTGTATAATTCAGAAACCCATGTTGTGGAATCTGGGGATCTGATTACCCGGGTGAATGGTCTGAATTGCAGCGGTTCCTACAAGAATCCTGGAATACTTTCCCAGATAGTGTATTAGTCTAATGTGAGAAATTTCCGCTCAACATACAAGTAGCTCAGAGTTGTCAATCGGGCCATGTACAAAGCCCTCACCACCATGTGTTCTTTGGTGAATGGGAGGAAGGGGTTTGTGCCAGGGTATTGTGGGCAGTAAGTACCTGAATCCAAAGATTTGCTCAGTGCCCACCGCCTGCGCCTTCAATTTTCAATGTGCAGAAAACCAAGGCATAGAATTGATTCCACCTCATGACTTTCTTCCACCCTCCATATGCGCTCAACGTCTTTACCTCCTTCTTTAAGTGACAAACCTCACTACTTTCCTACTTGTCACTGTTTTTTCTGTCTTTATCTTTGTGCTTCTGTCCCCTTTTTGTGTTTCTCTCTCTTGCTGTGAATCAAAGTATTTTATGGAAAATAGGTGCCAGCCCGTACAAAGGCACTAGTGACATAGTGAAAGATAGCAGTAATCACAGCATAGTAGGCCGCTCAGGCCCCGGGCTCCGATGACACTGTACCTGCTGCACTAATGCTTCACTCATGTAAGGCAGTGTGTGTTGTTTCACTGTAGATTGTTTGCTATTGCATGATGACTTGCTCTCCAGAATGCTGCAGCTTCCTTCATCCCACTTGCCCTGTACCTCTTTCCTTCTTCTAGATGTAACTAGAGGAGCTTTAATTCATTCACTCAGTGCATCTACTCTCATTCCAGAAAGCAAACAGCTCCTGCAAGGTGGAGACATCGCTGTGAAACTTGGCCGCAGTGCCAGGATATGTAAGGACAGCAGCTGCTTTTGGCCCAAATCCAGTGATGGGACGGTTAAAGTTCCCTACACTCTCAGCGGTTACAGTGAGTATGTGCTGTGGTGGTGGAGGTTGCATCTGGAAGAAGTAGTTCCACTGCTTGATCTATCTGCCCTCATTTCTCCCTTCTTACAAACTCTCCATTCTTCTACAGGTGATACCGAAGCCGCTAGCATCACTGATGCTATCTCAGAATTTGCAGGATTGACCTGCATCCGCTTTGTGGACCGCACCACGGAAACGGACTACCTCCAGATTGCACCGGGAGATGGGTAAAGACAGGACCTGCTTCTGGGTCACCCCCATAAATACATCATCAGTTTGTAGCCGTTGCCTCTCTTGGGGGAGCCAGTGCACTCTGGCTCACCGGCACTCTGTAGTCTAACCTGGTTGCTATATGTTCTGTAAAATGAAGCTTCAATATTATCATCAATGGTGGTGGGTCCTTGGTCCAGCAGGCACCAGTGTGTGATCCTGGACATACACAATCAAACATTCTTCGCAACAAACTCTTGTTATAGAGCAGTGTTTTTTCACATGCCACAAGTCCCAAGTCACTGCTGTTCCACCCTCACATGGATGTCCAATGTCTGCATCCTATCACTGTCCTCCGAAGAATTGATACACTGAATAGTCATTGACCTAGATCTGGAAAGCAGTGCAGATAGAAACAAGCCATGGTTCCTAGGATAGATTTGCAGTGTCTGCGGGTCTAAAACTAGATTGGTGAGCTGTTTAGGAATGATAGGTATGGTGGTAGATATTGACACCACAGCTTATCCTATAGACACAGGGTTTGTCATCATGCCGCTGCTTGCTTTGGTGGACCCATAAGTAAACAAATTACTTACCTGTAACTGTAGTACTCCAGTATTGGAAGCTTTCATAGATTCACATGCCTGAATCATTCCCCGTCGTCGAGACTGGAGTCTCCAGTACATAAAAAAGCAATGCTTAGTAGTATAGCAAACTGAAAAGAGGCCTAGGCCCATTTCCCTTTTGCAACCCATAACTCTTGTTATGTAAAAGAGACCAAACTTTTCCATGAACCAATCAGAGCTCCTCACCCTTTAGAACCCGCCTGGGAGAACCTTCTGCTCCTCAGATTTTGGCGCACCTGTGCATAAAAATACTCTTCGTAATAAATCCAAGGTGAGCCTTTCAGGGGAGGAGGGTGGGTCGCATGTGAATCTATGACAGCTTCCAATACTGGAGAACTACAGTTACAGGTAAGTAACTTGTTTTCTTACTTCAGTATTGGAGCTTTCATACATTCACATGCCTGAATCAGAATAGCGAGCAGTAGCATAAAGCACCTTTTTTTTCATATAGTCACTTAATACAGCACATAGTTACTTTAGAATTCTGCATATTAATATTGCAATCACTGTAACTAAACATAACAATAGAAAAAATGTGCATTTGTAACAAATACAAAAGGATGGAGGGATGCAAAGAGGGCTCACCATTATCATATAATGTTTCTCAGCACCGCTTCTCCCACCGCCACATCTGTCTCTGCAGCTGCTTCCAAGCAGTAGTGCCTGGTAAAGGTGTGCATAGTACTTCAAGTCGCCCTGCAGGTAACCTGGATCGGCACTCCTGCAAATAACGCAGTGGAGGTGAACACTGCTCTCGTTGAATGAGCACGAACTTGTGCGTTCAGAGGTTTCCCAGCAGCTTGGTGACAATATACTATAGCACTGGAAATCCATCTGGCCATCCCACATTTCGATAAAGGGAAGCCCTTCCTGGGTGCGCTGAAAGCGACAAAAATCTGTGAAGACTTGCGGAAGTGTTTAGTCTCTTGCAAATAGAATTTGAGACATCGCTGGACATCCAGCGAAAGTAGAACTCTTTCCGCTGCTGTTGTCGGTTGTGGAAAGAAACATTTTAAAACTAATGGCTCATTCAAATAAAAGTCAGTTGGTACTTTTGGGATACATTTCGGATTAGTTCTGAGAATCATCCTGTCTTCTTTATATTGTAGAAAAGGGTCTTGAATTGTGAGAGGCTGCAATTCCCCCACTCTTCTGGCCGAAGTTAGAGAGATGAGAAGCACCACCTTCCACAATAGGAATTTAAGATCTGCCCTGTGTATAAGTTTGAAGGGTTGCTTCTTAATTGTGAAAGGACTATGTTCAAACACCAAAGAGGTGAAGGGGGCTTTATTGGAGAAAAAAATCTGAATAATCCCTTAATAAATTGTTTAACAATTCTTACCAACCATAAGGATGGTCCTGAAGCAGTCCTTCTGTAGCGTGATATTGCAGCTAAATGTACTTTTATGGATGCGTGAGCCAAACCTGACTTAGCAAAAAGCAAGATGTATGGAATAATCTCATGAGGTGCCGAATTCAAAGGATGAACGTTACTTCTTTGACACTGGAGACAAAATCTCTTGTTTGTACTATCCGCCCTGGCCTTGGAAAGGATATCTTTACATTCTTCTGAGATGTTTAGATGCTGAAATTCACAGTGCCCAGGAGATAGGCTGCTAAGCGCAAGTATCTCGGGTCCGGATGGAGCACTTGTCCCTGGCACATTGTCAGAAGCGATGGCATTGATTGGAGGCGGATCGGATGGACCTCCGAAAGCAGCATAAGCTCCGTGAACCGGTGTTGTCTGGGTCACCATGGGGCTATCAGGATTAGTCTGCACGGTTCTTTCTTGCTCTTCACAAGTACTCGCTGCAGCAGGGTAATTGGGGGAAAGGCGTAGGCAAAGACGCCTGACCATGCAATCAAAACTGCATTCCCCCAAGACCCCAGTTGGGGAAGCCAGCTTGCGAAGAACCAGCATTTCCTGTTCTACGCTGTTGCGAAGAGGTCTACTGTCGGTTCTCCCCATCTTTGAAAAATGTTTTCAGGACTCCTTGGTCCAACTCCCACTCCTGGCAGGATGATTTGAGCCTGCTGAGAGTATCCGCCTTAATGTTTTGATCCCCTGGGAGATGTTCTGCTGTTATGGATATCCTGTGCCGTAGCACCCATTCCTATATTTCATGGGCTTTTTTGAGAGAGGGAGAGTGATCTTGTTTAAGTAGTGCATTACAGTTGTGTTGTCCGTTCTTATCAACACCGATGATCCTCTTATCCTTGGCAGGAAAGCTAGCAGTGCGAAGTGGACCACTCTGAGTTCTAGTAAGTTTATGTGTAGTTGTTGCTTGTGCAACTTCTAGCGACCGCTGACTTGAAGGTCTTGAAGGAACGCTCCCCATCTCTCTAGGGACGCATCTGCTGTCACTATCAATGGGGCTGGAATTGTGAGGAATGAAAGACCCTGCGAGACATTTCATTTTCAGGTCCACCATGTTGCTGCTTGAACCATGACTGGCGTGACTTGGACAACAATCCTCGAAGGATCCCTCCACTTGACGCCAATGCAGTTCTAGTTGCTTTTGCAACAGATGCATTCTTAACCTGCAGTGAGGTACAAGGGGAATGCAAGATGACATTGTTCCCAGTAATGACTTGTACTTGCGTACTGAAAGACACTTTCTTTTTGTAAAATCTTGGAAGAGAGAAATCATTTTTAGCTGCCTTTCTTTGGAGGGGAAGGCCTGGTTTCGCTCTGTATCCAGTATTGCCCCCAAAAAAAGTGATGTTTTTCGTTGGTTGAAGGGATGACTTTTCTTCATGTGGAGTCAGACCTAGCCTGGCAAACAACTCCACGCAAGCCTCTGTTAATGCTCGGGCTAACGCTGCGGATTGTGCCTTGACTAGCCAGTCGTCGAGGTAGGGAAATACTTGGTGTTCCTGTCTTCTTAGAATCGCAGCCACAGGAGTCAGGCATTTTGTAAAAATTATTGGGGCTGATTTCAGGCCGAAGGGCAGTACCTTGAATTGGTAATGTTCTCCGGCTACCATGAACTGAAGGTACTGCCTGCCTGTGTGAAGGATGGATGGGGATATGAAAGTATGCATCCTGTCGGTCTAGTGTGGTCATATGGTCTCCTGGGTTCAACAGTAGAAGGATGTCTTGCAGAGAAACCATCCTGAAAGATTGCTTTTTGAGATCGGTGTTTAGGAATCTGAGGTCCAGAATTGGCCACCATTGAAGGATGTTTTTCTTGACAAGAAAAAAGCGGGAGTAAAACCCCCTTCCACTCTGGGAGTTCGGTACCGGTTCTATTGCTCCCTTTCAGAGCATTGCCCGAATCGCCTCTCGCATTTGATGTAAATGCTTGACCTTCTGATGTATTGGCGGTGTATGAGGAGGTTTCTGTAGAAATTCTAGAGTGTGGCCGAAATGAATAATGTTGAGGACCCATTGGCCAATGGTTATCTGTTGCCAATTTTAAAAATAATGAGCAATCTTTCCAACCAGGGGAACATGTGATCTCAGAGGGATCGTGTAGCCCAAATTAGAAGGTTGTCATTGTCGTGGGTGTTGTCTTTCCCCTGATGACCTCCTTTCCCTCTCGGAGTCGATTTTGTGTAGCCTCCTGACTGGCGCAGTGTATACTGCTGACGGTAGGGCTGAGATAAGGTGGAGTAAGAGGAATATCAACCCTGTTGGTATCTTCCCTTGCAAGATGATTGACCTCTACCTCTAGAGCCTCGAAAGGGAACTTTCCTGTATTGTAGAGTTTCCAATGACTTAGCCGTATCCGTATCTTTTTTGATACTCTGTAGTGCATCATCTATATGCTTGCCAAATAGACCGTTGAAAGGAAGGTCCAAGATTTTATTCTGGACTTTCGGTCTAAATGCCTTTGCCCTCAACCATCCTTGCCTGCGTAGTACTGCAGCTCCTCCCAGAGATCTGAATGTCGCGGTCGTTATGTCAATAGCGCTATCTATGACTTCGGCATTTGCCTATCGTATCTCCTCAGAATGGCCAGGGCATTCGCAGCTTTCACTAACAGAGCCGACATAGAGGAAAATCTCTTCCCGCATTGTCCAGCCTTCTACCCTCCCTGTCCGGAGGCGCCGTATTAGGAACTGACAGATTTCTTGATTTTTGCTGAGCTGCTTGGGTAATAAATGAGTCCGGCTTAGGATGACCTAAAAGACAAGCTGGAGCATCTGAACTTGCCTTATATTTTTTGTCCAACTTAGCGAGCACTGGAGTCACTTTAGCTGGTGCTTCCATGACCTTCAGGCCTTCCTCCCAAAGATGACTTACACTCGGTAAGGATCGAACTGTCCTACGATAGGGTTCCTTGAAGTCATACAAGAAACATTCCGCCTTATTCTCTGACATGGTAAATGTGAACCTTTTAGTGGCTCTCTTCATTAAATTATGAAACCCACCTATGTCCTCCGGTGGAGAATCAACAGGCTTCAGAGACAGAGAAGAAGGTGACGGAATGAGATAATCGCCCCACTCTCTGCTAGGGTCCGTGATTATTATTATTATTATTATTATGTTTCTTATATAGCGCCGGAATCGACCCCCGAAGGGGTATCTCCGCGCTTGCCTTGGGAACCCGGCCTGGCTTTTCCCTGTGAGATAGCCCCTACAGGGCATCCCCAAGGTGAAAGCCAGGCATCCCGCCGCGGGGGGGGGGCGTTGTGGAGATTAAGCAAGCTTAATGCCCAGAGTTGCAGAGTGTGAACCCATGATTAGGTCAGGCACCGAAGCGAGAATTATCGAGTCCATGGACATTTGAGCTGAAGACCCTGCCGCACCGGGAATTGAACCCTGGTCCCGGGTCAGACCTCTGCTTCAGGGTCTGCCTGCTCTAACCAGTGAGCCACACTTCTCCATATCTGTGGTTATGGGGGTCTTGACCAGATCTCGGTGGTGGAGATCTTGGGAGGGGTTCCGGTAAGATGTCCCGCATACGCACTGGTGTACTTGGTACAGAGCGTGGTTGAGGCACCACCTCGGGAATTTCCCTTGGGGCTTGAGGTACAGGATATCTCCTCCTTTAATCCATTAACATGAATTGTAGATCTTTTAACAAGGAAGATGGTACACTGGTCATCTATTCCTGCCGTTCCTGGCGGTATTGTTGCTGAGGACGCTCTTGATCTTCATAATCATCTGAATCCTCCTCTTGGTACTTCACCTGCATCTGAGACGGGCTACTAGCATAACCAAAAGGTCCCCTTGCGAATCCTCTTCCTCAAGAAGGTGAGATGGTACCAGAGACGACTCCTTACTTGGAGAGGTAAGTTCTGGCGTAATTGTCCTTTTCCAGGTCAAAAACCTATTTCTGGTTTTTTTCCCTCATCGACGAGCCAGTCGACGAGATCGCCGTCGTAGCAGTCAACGATATCATCGTCGTCGATGCTACTATTGACGTTGCCGTTACTGTTGTCGTTGTTGCCGTCGACGATCCCGTCGTCTCTGCCGTCGTCGACGATCCCGTTGACGATGTGGTTGTAGTCGTAGCCGCAGACGCTCTCGTCGCCGACGCCATTGTCTCCAATCTCGGTGTCGACACTGTCGTCGACGGTGGTCCTGTCGACGGCGATAAAGCTCTTGAAACAGCTTTTACCTCAGGTTTCTTCGACAACTGTGTTATTTTCCTCGTCGACGCTCCCGTCAACGACGTAGATTTCTCCACTTTCACCTCAGAAGGTGTGGAGGATGGTTTCTTGACAGAAATCTTGACCTTGGGGGGAGATTTTGAGAGCTCTGAACTAGCTTTCTTGGTATGTTTAACACCCTAAGCATGACCCTTCTTCTCCTTCTCTTTGCCTGAAGGAGATTTTAAGGGACTGCGCCCTGAAGACCCTGGAGTGGTCTTTTTTGGGCCTTTTCAGGTCTTTCCCCTGAGGTATGAGCCTGAGGAATTCTGCTCCTTTTCTGAGATCTTCTGGAAGAAGAGGACTCCTCCTCACTGTCACTGGTCGAGCAGTAGTAGCACCCCCCCTCCTCTTTCAGCGCCTTGAGACCCTCACGGGTGAGTAGCGCGGTCTATAAATGGTTTGATTGATTGATTGATTGGATAAGATCTCCTTCCTAGCTTTCACCTTTTGAAGCCAGAGTAGAAGCCTTCCTTCACGGTCCCTCAAAGTTTTATTAGAAAAGGTACGAAATACCTTTCAATCCTTTGCCTGATGGTCTGGATAAAGGCAGTAGATGCAGTCCTTATGAGGGTCGTCTGTATAGAGCCTTTTGTTAGAGCAGGTGGCACAAGCTCTAAATAATAATTTTTTCTCCTTGTCAGCCATGGTAGCAGAAGGAGAAATAGTCTGAAGTATTCCAAATAAATAAATCCGGAGAAGGAAAAAACACTCAGGCTCAATATCAATTGAATATACTGAAGAGTTTGAGCAGAGCTCAAAAGAGACTCCCTAACACAACGTGCGGTAGAAAATCTGAGGAGCAGAAGGTTCTCTCAGGAGGGTTCTAGAAGGTGAGGAGCTCTGATTGGTTCAGGGAAAAGTTTGGTCACTTTTACATAACAAGGGTTATGGGTTGCAAAAGGGAAATGGGCCTAGGCCTCTTTTCATTTTGCTATACTACTAAGCATTGCTCTTTTATGTACCGGTGACTCCCGTCTCTACGACGGGGAATGATTCAGGCATGTGAATCTATGAAAGCTCCAATACTGGAGTAACTAGCTTAGATTGATGCTTCTTGATATACATATCAAAGAGAGTAGGTAGTCACAGGTAATTCTAAAAAGAAAAAGACACGGACTCCTACGCACTTGTGTGTGTTTTCTTAAAAAAAGTATAGGGGGCATATTTATGGACCCCTCTGCATCGCACTTGCTCCATGCAGTGTGGTGCAGGAGAGACGCAATATGAAAATGAAGTTTATGATGCTATGCAAGATTACCTTGCGTGGCCCTGGGTGGCTTCATAAATCTTACGTAATGTAATGCAGAACAAATTGCTGTGCCGCATTACTGCATGCGAGGGAGGCGTTACCATGGGCATTGCGAGGGTGTTCCCACACAACGTCCATGGATTTTAAAGCATTCACACCTTTTACTAGAAGTTGTAAACCTGGGAATGCGCTGAAAATCCATGCATATCCAGCTTAGGCATAACAAGGAGAAATATGTTTATATACATTTTCATTACACATAGAAAGAGGAAAAAGCCTCAGGGGATTGTTTTTGTTGAAAAAGATACGCCTTTCTTCCAAAAACAATCATCCTTAAAAAACAGACACTCTTGCACCACAGTGCAAGGGTTGCTGTGTTGGGGCCAGGCACCCAAAAGGGCGCAAGTGCTGGAGAAAAGGTGGGAATGTGCTTGATTAACTTGAATACTATGCCTTCCTGCCCTTTCCCCGTCAATCAGTGCTGTACAGCAATGTGACCTTCTGCACTGCACTGCGTGTCTTGAACATAAATATTTCCCTACATCCATAGGTTTACACGCAGAAGAAAGCAGCGTTGCTTTTCCATACATAGAATTCCATGAATGCAAGATCAGCAGCCATATGGAAGTTAAAAGCTTCAGAAGGGCCTTCTGACTTTTACACATCCAAGAGGAAGGTGGGGGAACATCCTTTACAACGCAACTTTTACCACGCAGTGCCTTTACGGCGCAACTTTTACAACGCAAACCATTACAACGTATTGCACTGGGGGGCGCTCTAGGATAGGGAATAGGTTTAATGTACTATCCAACACCTTCCCTACTATCCACGGGGACTGGAGTTGGAATAGTAAATTAAACTATTCACTATCCAGCACCCCAAAGCACTATGCGTTGTAAAGGCATGCGTAGTAAAAACCGCGTTGTAAAGGCATGCGTGGTAAAAGCTTTCATCGTAACGTCACACATCCGGAAGGTGGCCACACTCAGCTCCACCCACATCTGCGCGGACCATACAGGTCCACTAGGATCCATGTCCACAAAGTGTCCCGGGGGTTGCTGTACAGCTTCGGCTTCTGTTCACAGTGAGGTCCACTGACAGTCTTTGTCAGTACAGTGAATCTTTGCAAGTTCAAGCAGCGAGCCAATTAGGTGGGGTTCAGAGTTCAACTACTCTGAGAGGAGTCTGGAAAGGGCATCATCTCACACTGCATTGTATAGGTCGCTGTTTAGGCACAGATGTGAGGTGGGGGCTGCTACACTTTACATGGAGCTGCTCTAGTGGGAAACCTTCTGATTTCTCTTTAGTCTCTGAAATATAGAGCAGCAGAGGAAGAAGAAGAAGTGGAATTTGGGGATGGAGTCCTCTGTGTACGAATGTCAGATTCAATCTTAAAATGAACATTCTTAAAATATAAATATTTGTAAACGACTTTGGGTCACCCTACCTATAGCTGCCCAAGTGGCGTTTGTGAAATATTTACTGGGATCACACATTCCAATGATCAGTCATCATTATGACAAGTTATGCACATAATGTTCACACACTTTAAAAAAAGTCTGAAGCTTTAGCCCCTTGACTTACTTTAGACAGTGAGACCAATAGATTGCTACTCTGCACAGAAATGTGCCCCCAAAACGAAGAGACAGCACCCCCATAAGCCAGATCATGCACAGAGAAGGCAAAGATACAGGATGCTGCGACTAATGGAGAGATGATTGACTCTGTCAGAGTATTGCAAAGGGTGGCCCTAAGGAACCTCATAGCGTGCCATATAAAAAAATAGGCAGGGGATATTTTTGGGAAAAGATAAAAAGTATGAGAAATTGCACAACTGTTGTGGTGGGTCTGACTTCATCCTTCTCCTGATACTGTTGTCTCAAGTGTATCTAGTATTCTGTGTTGCTGAGGCTGCTCTCAATGAGGTCACTGTTTTCAGGTTTCCAGTATTCTCAGAACTGTCTCTCTTTTACTCCTTGTCTCTCCCAGCTGCTGGTCTTTCATGGGAAGGGCTGGCGGACCCCAGCCATTATCATTGATAGGTGGTTGCTTATCGAGAGGTAGCATCCAGCATGAGCTCAACCATGCCTTGGGCTTTCACCATGAGCAGAGCCGCAGTGACCGCGATGAGTATGTGAGGATCATGACAGAGAATATTTCAGATGGTAAAGTAATCCTCCACTTTGACCAATCACTGCTACTGACCAGAGAGAACTGTTTTCTGTTGTTGATTGAATCATGTTGTTAACAATGATTTGCAGTTAGAGAGTGATGCAAGGATCACAAACAGCCAACAAAGTAAAAGGGGAAGGTGAGGCTGAGGTACTTGCTCTTATCAGGAGCCTCCATGCTCTATCCGCCTCCCAAACACATAGTACAATTCTCCTACATTAAGAAATATGACATTATTGGCCTAACTCACGTAGAGTTCAATGACTGTAAAGAAGACTGCTTAGTGCATGGCATAGCAGAGTGGGGAGGTGCAGGTTGCACTCTATTATCTCAGAACCCACCCAATAATCAGTGTCTTTTGCACCCATTGTGGGTCTTGTGCATTTACTGATGCAGGGCCACTCCTGTGCATCTGTGTGAGCACAAAGGCATAAGAGGCAACAGTGTGAACTCTGTGCATTGATAATATTTGAATAGAATATCAGGCACCAACCTGACTACTGGGCTTTTAGATTTACTAACAGTGAGTTAGAAGTACATCAATGTATGCTAATCAGCAGTATTTGACACCTACATGAGTATCATCCAAAGCTATGAATGGGTCTCCCACAAACCAGCGTGATCTCTGAGCATTTCTGTTTGCTGCATGGTGTGTCCGATGCTAGTGTGACTTCTGTGCATCTCTGTTTGCTGAATGACATGTTGGACCACAGTGTGACAGATGCAGCAGCAAAGACCACTTTTCTGTGAAAAAAAGAAAAGCCAGATCAACAACACAAAAAAGACATGAATGATTCCCGCTATCCCATACTGCTCTGTTCCCAAGGGCAAAGCTCTCAATCTCTTCTTGATCATCAGTCTAACTGACAACCTCAGCGCACTCAAGACTACTTCTATGAAGACAAAATCCCTCAGGGAGATGTCCTCATTCCTCTTATCAACATAGTTAATGCCTCCCATAGCTAATAACCTTTCCCGGACAAATTCATACTAGGAAGCATCCTCGCACTGCTAAACAAGCCCACCCTAGACCCACATAACCTTACCATATACATCCTATGGCTCACTTCCCTTTTATTGGAAAGACCATCCAAAAAGGTGTCACCCTAAAAATTCAAGATAATATCACCAATAACAGACTCTTACGGCGTTTCTGATCCAGATTCACATCTTTTTTCAGCACAGAAACTGCTACAATGCAAAGTTGATACAAATATTCACACCTCTCAAGACACACATGGTCTTTTCTGATACAATCTTGCAATGGTTCATCCCCTACCTCCCCAACCTCAATGAACCATCTGATTGACACAACCTCTCCTTTATAATCTCATCACAGGATAACATTCAAAGACTCAGGTCCTATTTCAAGCTCATTGAGAAAATAGGATGTTCATCACCTACTCAGAAGTCCCCTCAACTACGACAGCAACCAAAGGCTGAAGTCTGGTTCAATCCTGGCTAACAGAGATGAAACTTGACAGATCCTCCCCATCTGACAGCTGATGTGAAAACTCTAGAACTCACCCTTGGCAGTGACCTCTCTTTTAATGAATGCATTACCAAGAAAACCGGGAAAGTGTGGAATTAGCATTCACTCCTGATAAAAGGGAACTCTACTTACTTTTAATGAAAATCGAGTCAACACTATAAGTGCTACTTGTATGTTGTATCCCACTTTGATAGAGGTAATGCCCTACTCAGAGTTACTCCAACTCCACACTGGCTCACCTGAAAGGCATCCCATATGCTGCAGCTCACCTGATGAAAGTCCTGAGGAAGTTTGATCAAATCACCAGTCAATAAGGAACTGTGTTCACTCTTCCTACAGACCGACATTATGTTTAAAACCAAGGAATGCGAACACGTGTTTCACAGCTAACATGGATTGCATTATGAGGCATCTGCAGGGCTTCAAATTCCGACCATATTCATTAGCGATTTCCCTGGATTATTCTTGATAAGAAATGTAAATAGAAAATAAAAAAGGCATTTGTATAGCGTGGAGTGTCTCGGCACTGGTCATGTAAAGGAAACATGCCATCTGCTTAAAAAGTGATTGTGTTATTCATTTTGAAGAAACAGACACATTTCTTCTGGGAGTTTATGCTAGGTCTTTGGGCCAATAAAGGAGAATGATCTTGCATCTGTTTTGCCCGGCAAATGTTAGGAATCCTGGATAAAAAGCTGGGTGAGGAATGCAGTTCTCTGAGGGGGCATACACACATGTCCTCCTCCTCAGATAAGTTCCCCCTTTCCCATGGAGAGCTTTCTGTGCCAGGACCAGAGTCATGAAAAGAATCCTCTTCTTGACCGGCAACCAGTGTAGTGCCTTCAACTGAGGAGCCATGCACGTTCTTGGAGCCAAATTAGGAATCAATCTAGCTGCTATATCTTGTACCGTTTGAAAACGACTGAGCAAACAATCTGGAAGGCCTTAGTAGAGAGTTTTTCCATAATCAAGCCTCAAGGTTATCAGAGCTTGATTCACTGTTTTCCTAGTATCAAATGACAAAAAAGGAAGCATTTCTTTAAGGGGCGTGGGATCCCAAAACAAGAGTCCACCAATGACTAGATGTGTGGTTGGAAAGAAAGGGCACTATCCATGTTGATTTCCAAATTGTTTACTACCTCTTGTTGTTTGCCCGGGGGAGAAGTATCATATGGCGAGCACGTTCTCCATATTTTGGGGGAGGAGTCCCAGAAGAACAGGATCTCAGTTTTATTGGGGTTACATTTCAGTTGCTGAACTGATAACCAGTTGAGCACATTGGAAGGACAGTATTTAATGGACTTTCCATCAAATTCCATCCCCTTTCCACAGGTAAAAAGTAGCCGAGGTTCGTCTGCATATGATATTACTTTCACCCCTAGAGTTTCTGCCAGAATAGCTCGGTGAGTTAGATATGCGTAAAATAATGTGGGATTCAGTGCCGATCCCTGAGGCACTCCTACATATAGTTCTCGAATAAGGGCAGCATATGGAGGGATCCATATTTCTTCATACCAGTTATTTAGGAATGAGGTAAGCCACTTCAAGACTAGACCATCGATTCATATATCTTGAAGGTGGGCCAGTAGTCTTCCATGTGGTACGGTATCGAAAGGTGTGCATAAATCCAGCTGTATCAGGGCGGCCTTGCCCTCCTTGTCTAGCGGTCATTAATATGTTCAGTTATTTCTAGTAAGACTGTTTCTGTGCTACAGTTAGCTCTAAAATCCAACTGACTTGGATGGAGGAGATTATAATACTGTAGGTAACTCGAAATGTGCGAGTTAACGTGCTACTCTAAGATTTTAGAGAACGCGGGAACAAGTGAGATAGGCCTATAATTGGTATGAAGTTTAGGGACAGCCGTGGCCTTTTCTCAGTAGGAGAATCATTTTTGCATGTTTCCATCTTGCAGGCATTGTGCCGATCGCTAATGCCTTGTTTAAAACTTTGTTAATTACTGGGTTAATGATCAGAGCTACTTCAGGCAGAAGGGTGGGATGGCACGGATCCACAGGAGACCCTGACTTGAGTTTCTTAATGGTTCTCAAAGATTCCTCTATCAAAATGGGAGAGTGAGTGGTTAATGTGGGCGTCATCTAGGTTTTCCTGATTTTTGTGAATCTGCTACTATGATGCTGCTATCTGCTAGCTGATAGGTGTTTAGCCAATCAGCTTGGATTGCACTTATTTTCTCATGGAAATACACCATTCACCGGAAGCGTGTAGATGATTGATTATTGTTTATCGCCTCTAGATTAAGATTGATTTCTTTGGATTTATTTCCTGACTGTACAGTTTTCCTTTCAAAAAATATATTTTTCTCTATTTGTACCTGGAGATAGTATTCCTTTAATGCTTGTCTATAGGTGTCCTTATCCGACACTTTATAAGTTTTTTCACCACGTACGTTCGAGGCATTTACAGTGTTTTTTGCAAGACCTCAGACTCTCACTAAATCAGGGGACTGATTGTTTGGCGTGGTGGTGATGGGTACTAAGTCATTAATATGGTTGCAAATTCAGTCCTCAGTGCCCTGTTGATCTAATTTAGGATGTCCAGACAAAGCAGGGGGGTCGCTTCTAGAGCATTGTGTAAATCTACCGATGAAATTTTGTGAAAGGTTGCATTCATAGTTTTTGTTGCATTTGAGCAAAGCTGGTTATACTTGAGTTTCTGCCAACTGAACTTGATGAAGTAGTGATCCGTCCAGCCCATTGGAAGCTGGTCAGTTGTTACAGTTATCATATTAAAAAAAATTGATCTAGCGTATGGCCAGCCATATGTGTGGGTTTAAAAACCTGTTCATACATCCAAGCGAGGACATCGTATATTTAATGAAAGATGCCTCAGGTCCTGCCGGTTTATCTATGTGAATATTAAAGTCTCCCAATACCATGAAATTCAATTCAATACCGCTCTATGTGCAAATGGTCAGCAGAAGTGCCCAGCATTCTATTTCTTCACAGTTTTGAAAAACAAGTTAAACAATCATGAAACGAACAAAGATTTTAGCAGAGAAAAGGCAGGGAGACTTTATTGAGTCCGCAGAGCACCTCTCCCTAAGTACCACAGTTGAGGGACTAGAGAGAGCACTGCTCAAAATGGGGCCTCTTGGTATTCTGAAAAAGAAAAAATGTCAGCTACCAAACAAAAGATTCCCCCATTCTATATGCAAATGATTCGCAGAATTGCCCAGCATTCTTGTTTTTCACAATTTTAAAACAAGTTAAAACACGATGTGCATATCAATAATAGAAGAGCCATGATACAGGTGCAATGGCTATGATAATTGAAGGATAGTTTTTCCATCAAGAGTTTTCTGAAATGGATATATACACAGTGACAAATAAATTAGAATATGCCGGAGCTCCTAACTGCATCTTTCTGTATTCAAGCCTTTAAAGGAGTCTCCGCAATAATCTCTCACGATACTACAGGCTACTTGTAACCAGCACAATGATTTGTGCATAAGCAGCTGGAAAGGAAGGTGGTGGTGGATATTTATGATATGGAAGGGCTGAACCCCAGCCATTGTGGTTTTGGAAGTGGCAAAATACTCCAGTTACACAGTGGTGAAGTGGGAAGGTGCAAATGTGTCTGGAAGCCAGGATGAAAGGGGAGGAGAGCGTTAAGGGTGCCGATGAGCCAGGAATTGAAATTTAACACCTTCCGAGCGTCGAAAGTTCAGCGCCCAGTGCTGAACGTTCGGATAACGAATGCTGGCCCGTCGGCCAACGGTCATGCGCAGCACTGGGGAGGTAGTGCTCGTGACGACCGTTGGCCGACGGCAGCATTTAAAGGGTTAAAAATAATAATAATAAGGAAATTATTTAGCGCACAGATACCCCAACAGAGTTTCCCTGCGCAATAGCAGACAGAGAGCGAGGCGAATGAAAGTGCAGCGACTAATCATGTCGGCTAAATAGCCAGGTTTTGAGAGACTTGCGGAACTCAAGTTCTGACAGAATCAAGCTTAAATGAAGGGGTAATTTGAAGAGACCATCCATGGTCTGTTAGTTGTGCTACAGTTTTTGAAGACACTCTGTGACATTAACAACTGGTTATAAAGATGTGTACATCACCAGCATATCAGTGGTATGAGAAGATTATTTAAAATGGAGGGAATAAAGATGTCCAGAGACTGAACCTTGGGGTATGCAGATAGACTGACTGATCACTGCTATCATCACCAGGAGAATGAGAACAACCATAGATAGGAAGATCACATTTCAGTGTAATTACCCATGGTGTCTAGGTGGGATAGGTACACAAGCAAGATTGCTGGATGACCATGTAAAACACTGCAGAGAAGACTAAGAGAATGATGGTGGGGGGAAAGTGTTTGTGATGGTGAGAAGTAAGGAAGTTAGAAACATGTATAAGGGCTGTTTCGATGGGAAAGTTGATGAAAGCAGGTGAATAAGTAACACGCAGTGTTAAAAACAAGAGTTAATGGCTGAGACAAGGTAGTCACTCAGGGATTTATCGAATAAAAGGGGATGTTGTTGGCATCAAGTGTTGGCGATTTTAGAGGAGATAGAATAACCAAATATTTAAATTATTCTGCTTAGGGCCCATAGAGGAGGGGATGGTTACAGAGTATGGAAAGACTGATAAAAACACTAAACGCCTTGGGGCTGGAGTTTGCAGACTGGTTCTGTAGCAGATGTTGGGGTAAAAGAGTCAAGTTAGATCACATGAGCGGGGAGGAGGGGTACATAAGCAAAGTGCTGAAGTGATAAGGAAACCGTCTGGTTCTCATAGTCGAAATTTTGCAAGAAAGTTAGGGTTCTGTTTCCCTAGCAGTGAAACAGAACTGATGTGTATTACACACTAAGGATACATGGTTGTTGCCCTCTTTGAATGTGATACAGTGGTTTTGCATTCAGGAGTACTGTGTTTGTCAGCCCTGTCTCTTTTTATCTCTTCCTCACTGCAGGAAATCTGGCCAACTTTAATAAAGAGAACACGAATAACCTGGGTCTGGAATATGACTACTCCTCTATCATGCACTACGGAAGGTGAGTCTGAGGTATCACTGCTGATAGCCGCAAGGGAGCCTGAGATGTTGCTTCTAGCAGTTGAAGGAATGGTCTGCTGGTTGTTCCCTCCTGCTTTTTAACCTTAGAAATGTAGTGGATGTTCACTGTCTCACAATTTGGGCTGCCAGATAGTGGTTCAAGACACCATGTGAGCTTTACCAAGGGGTCCTACATGCTCACTTACAAAATAAAATCACACATTGAAAACAGAGTGATCTGATTGGTTAAGATTTTTTTTTCCTGGTGCTCTTTTCGGCCGCTCTGGACAGGTACAAGTGCCACAGAACACAGCAATGTGGCAGAAAGGGAAGATGAAGAATAACTTTGCAGCCACCTTTACGGGACACAGGGATTCAGTGCTGTTGTCCTGAACTGCGTAAAAAAAGAAGGTAGGGCATGGAAGAGATGGAACAGGATAGAGACACCCATACCTGGATCTTCTAAGGGGACTCAGAGGAAACTCCTCACACCCACCCCATGTGCCATTTTGTTTTGTGCCTTGTGTCTCCTTCTACTCTTGTGGGACTTGATGTAATCCTCACACCCACCCCCAGGTGCCATTTTGTTGGCGTGCCTTGTGTCCCCTGCTACTCTAGTGGGACTTGATCTAATTTGAGAAGTCAGTAGTGATTTCATCAATTATTTCATTTAACATGTCATGATTGACGTAACAGTTGAAGTCATTAGCAGTGTATCGTGAGTGCCAGTTATAGTTGGCTCAGTAAACTATGAGTGGTGAATTTCAGTGATTTTTTTCTAATTACACGTTAGTTTTTTTTTGGTATAGTTTTTATTGGCATTTCGTACAAAAATCTCTATAAAAGAGAGAGGGACCCAATGACCCAAAGGGGCAGGGTACCAAATGATAATTGTCAAACAATGAGATACCCCTTTAGAAATTTCAAACCCAGGCATACAATAAGCTCAAGCAACATTCATACAATTAACTAATATACTGACAGCACGTAGCAGGCAACGGAAAATGCAGAATTATTCACAATGCGAAAAAAGTTTGTATATATAAGTGTGGCAAAACCATACAGTTTATTAAAACTGATTTAAACCAATAGGTCGCAATCACAGCAATAGTACATTTAGAATCACAAATATATTGACAATACGCATGATAACAAAACAATAATAGATTAAAAACAATCCTAGGGACAGAAAAAAAGGAACAACAGTTCCTAATAGCTGTAGAAGAGCTACGAAGGTATATTGGAGATCACTCCTGATTATTAATTATAGAGCCTGTATCAGGTTTGTTGTCTCCCAACCGAACTCAAAAAAGTTCTCCCTTTATGTATCAACGCGTTTCGGTGGGCAATTAATTTTTAGCCGACACCTTCCTCAGGATAATCGATAGAACCATCCCATTAGTATAAATAAAAACCTTAATTGTTCACAACGCATTTGCTTCAATACGCATTCGCTTCACTGCCCAAACATCCACTTTATCTGGTATGCTTCTTTCTTGACAAAGCAGGCAGCGGTATTACAGAGCAGTATTGTTCTTGCTCTTAAATATTTATGTGGCGACCATGAGTATAAGGTTGCGGTATTGTCGATATCGCTAACGTAGCGCAGGAAATTTAAAAGAAGCAACGATGGATAGGGTTGCAAAACTTACAATCTCGGTATCTTGATATGTTCAAGTGCCCTCACAATGAGGGTGCTAACGACCAACTTGATGCACCAAACACCCGGTAAATATATCTCAGCCGGTGTAAAATCAGATGAAAAGCATAGTCCTTATTCACAGCCACCCAAGATCGGTAGTATTATCCGTATATAAACGACAATCAGGGCAAATGCCTCCACATCGTGCGGGCAACTCGAGCTAAAAATTAATTGCCCACCGAAACACGTTGATACATAAAGGGAGAACTACTTTGAGTTCGGTTGGGAGACTACAAAACTGATACAGGATCTATAATTAATAATCAGGAGTGATCGCCAATATACCTTCATAGCTCTCCTACAGCTATTAGGAACTGTTGTTCCTTTTTTTCTGTCCCTATGTTTGTTTTTAATCTATTATTGTTTTGTTATCATGCATATTGTCAATATATTTGTGATTCTAAATGTACTATTGCTTTGATTGTGACCTATTGGTTTTAATCTGTTTTAAGAAACTGTATGGTTTTGCCACACATATATATACAAACTTTTTTCGCATTGTGAATAATTCTGCATTTTCCGTTGCCTGCTCCGTGCTGTCAGTATATTAGTTAATTGTATGAATGTTGCTTGAGCTTATTGTATGCCTGGGTTTGAAATTTCTAAAGGGGTATCTCATTGTTTGACAATTTTGTACAAAAGACATTAAATAATAACACAATATTGCAGTACATTACTTAGCTGGACCTAGCCGTCCAACCAGGGAGACAGAAAATATTCCATATAACATTGGAATGCAACCACAGTTCAAGGGGTAAAATACAGTCTGGTTGTGCGCTCCCTTACACCTTGACATGCAGGTCATATCATTATCGCATTTCGACACCCGCAGTCTTAACAACATACTTCGACACAGTGCGGACCAAGGCCCATTCTCCAGTACCTATTGTGTCAGGGGTCATCCACAGCAGCAGACCCCTGCCAACTTGTAAATTGGCCCCAGATGTCCCTGGGGCGGTATGGTATTGGTAATAATTCGCAATAGCAAGACAATTGGTCTCTACAGTATGTGACGTCTTTAATCCATTCTCTCGTGGTCGGTGGGAAGCGGCGCCCCAGTGCAAGGACACTTGTCTCTTTGCCAGTAGCAGTAGCATTACTATGAACTGTCTGGACTGTGGTAGAACCTCTTGAAAAACCCCCGGCAGCGCCACCAATGGTGTGTTAGGCAGCTCCTGCCCAGTTACGTTCTTGATATTATTCAATATTGTCAGCCAAACATTAATGTTAGGGTCTATAATATAATAACACCTAGTTATAATGCCACTTTAACTGGTTGGTTTATTTTCAGTGAATTTCTAGGTTTTTTTTTAAATGTCAGGTAAAATCCTATTACCGTCCTGAACTATTACCTTTGTTATGAGTGACAAACATATATATATATGTATGAAAAATGTATTTATGGGATATGGGGCTATACACAAAACTGTAGGGCGGAGTGGTAATGTCAAATGAACCTTGAATTTGAGTATTGCACTGTCGGAGTAAATGCAAACAATTGAAATTTATTTGCACAGTTGTCTTAAATAACTCGTGTTAGTGTGCAGATTTATTTTCACTGACAATATATATATATACCTTGCATAAACAGTATTATTTAACACCATATGACATATGGTGATGGTGTAATTTTCTTCTTTTTGCATATTGCATTGCTGTTTTTCAGTAGCAAAATCAATCTATGATCCCTTCATCTTTCTACATATATATCTATTGATCTGTCTATCTATCTATCTATCTATCTATCTATCTATCTATCTATCTATCTAGCTATCTAGCTATCTAGCTATCTACCCATCTATAATGTTGATAATTTGACTCCAACAAGATCTACACAACAAATCTAGAAAGAACAAGAGATTGTTACCACCAAATCTATAAGTAGTTCATTCAAACCGTCTTCCACCTGTATGCCAGTTATGCCACGAGATGCAATTGATACATTTAGTGATGTGGTTGTTAAACAAATAAAATCATTGAAACATAAGACCGAACGAAAAACGTGAAAATACAAATACCAAGAGAAACAATATCGTTATCTGATATGCAAACTACAAAAAAACAACTAAATGGTCATCAATAAATAGGATAAAGGTGGCAATATTGTTTTATGGCCTAGGTCTGAATACAGTGTACAGACATCTGGATGAAGCCACATGTTATAAAAGATCCAATATGCTAGAAGTGAGGAAAGCACAGAGTAACTTGAAACTTGATTTGAATGACTGGAGACGTGAAAGTTTATTTCTAAGGGAAAATTTCAATTTTTATACAACTAATTCCCTGTGATGCCTGTAATGTATTTTAGATCTGAAATACACAAGGGGACATCTCCAGTACCTGGCCATCTGATTATTTCAGCTAGGAATGGGTTATTTGAAAAGATCTCACAATATGTAGATTTCTTCTTTCAAGAATTTGTAATCAAATTGCACTCATATATTAAAGATACTGGCGATTTTCTGAAGAAAATGTATGAACTACCCTGGGTAGAAGATGACAAGCCAATGACATTGGACATCACATTTTTTTATACCAGTATACATCATGCTGCACTCAGAGACTGTGAACATTTTCTAAGAGTCAGACCTATGCAACTTTATAACCACAACAGGAAGAGGTTAGCCATGATCAATTGGTGTTTGAACAATAATGTTTTTAAATGTTTGACAAGGAAGTCTTTCAACAATCTAGAGGGCTAGTCATGGGTGTCTGCTTCTCCCCCAGTTATGCGTGTCTACGCGTGGGCAGGTAGGAGGAGTGGAAAGAACATATAATATGCTGGTTTCGATTTATAGACAATGCCTTTGTTGTTTGGAAGGGGACAGAAAAAAGTGCAGAAAACTTTGTTATTCAAATTTATTTATTTATTTTATTTTTGCGTTTTATGTAGTGCTGGCCAGACCAATGGGTATTGGAGCACTTTACAACATTTGTAAAGTAGCAATTGAGTACAAAGAGTAGTAATAATAAATACAATGATTCTTGAGGGGTCAATGTTCAGGATTTGTCAGGTAGCAGTCGAGTACAGAGAGTAGTGTTGATAAGCACAATGAATTGTGGCGGGTCTTGTTCAGTGGGGGGACATAGGTGTGCGTCAAGAGGTAGATGCTGTAAGAAGTTATTCTTGTCACAGTAATTGGATGCTCAGGTGGGTGCAATTCCATCTTGTGTGACCGCTTTCACTTCATAACGGTTCGATTGAGGAAGAGGGTTTTGAGCTGGTTTTAGAATTTTTTGAAGGAGGGGGTTAGTCCTGATATGGACAGGGATGTTGTTCCAAATTGTTGGTACGTTTCCAGAGAAGAATGGTGATAAGGTTCTTTGTTTGCGGGTTTTTGGAGGGATGAGCAGTAGAGTGATGGTGGGTTTGTCAGTGTGCAGAGCTTTGTGGGTGAGGCAGACAGTTCTGCAGTTGGCGTGCATTTCTATTGGGAGCCAGTTTAGCTCTCTGAGAGTGGGGAGATGTGTTTGAATTTCTTTACTCCGTTCACCATTCTGGCTGCTGCATTTAGGGTTGCTCTGAGAGGAGCAAGGTGTGATTTTGCTGTGCCTGTGAGAGTCACGTTCCCGTAATATAATCTGGATAGCACAAGAGATAGCGTGGCTTGCCTAAGGTCTTTTGGGGGGGATGAAGAGTTTGATTTTGCTGAATAGTTTTAAGTTAAAGAAAGCACACCTTGATGTGTTCTTGATGTGTTTGATTATATCTAGGTTAGGATCCAGAGTGATTCCCAGTGATTTCACAGAGTCGGTCAGTATGAGAGTGCAGTTGATAGCGTCAATAGATTTTAGCCATTACGTGATTCGGGGGTCTGCTCTTTGTTGGCTATGAGGAGGATTTCAGTTTTATCCTGGCTGAGATCCAGATGGTTTTGGGAGAGCCATAGTTGGACTTCTATTAGGGTGTTATTAAGTCTTTGCATGTCAGCCCTGGTGGAGGTTTCTATGTAGATCTGGGTGTATGTAAAAAACAGATGATGCCTAGGACACCAATAACACACTTTTAATACTAAATGAGATAGCTCAATTATCCCATTCTATAACAAATGTATTGTCTTGAACAAAATAACTTCTTGTATTTGTTTTTGTAAGGCTTCCCACCTCCACACAGAACACTCAATATATTATTTTTAGGCTGTGGGGTTTTAGGTTTAAACCTATAATAACTGATTAAACCCCACTGAAAGAAAAATAGCCCTCCCGGGTTAAAACATATAAACACTGGAAAAAACCCTGGACAACCACAAACTAAATGCCATTTAAAGAAAGGAAAAAGAGAGTGTAAGTCATTTTTTCTTCCTGAAGGGGTCAATACAATATAACTTTGTTATACAAGCTAGCAGTAAGAAAGACTGGCTAACATTATTCTGCTTGAGTTTTGTTCTTTAGGGTTGCCACTAAAATATTGTTTCTTCTTCCTTTTACTTTATTCAGTTTTGCGGCCTTCGGTCTAAAGATGCAGGGTTTAGTTTCATGTTTTAGGTTTAGTTTAATTATTTTATAAACTATAGAGAATCAGGAAATATCAAACTCATTTTTGATATTTTGGCTGCATTTGATTTTTTCACTGATAGGTAAAATGGCTGGTTTCATAAAAATCTTTCCTAATATGTGTCATCACATTTACCCACTGAGAATGGGTAAAACCCTTAATACATCAGACTATAGTTTCTGGTGGGTCAGTATTGATAGTCAATGCAAGGTATAGTGACAAGTATATATATCACCAAGCATCTGGGATAGTGGTCAAAACATGACACCAGACTTTTAGAAAACATGTCACTTGTAATGCTCTGCAAAAAAGGTTCTTTCCAAGTTCAACAAAGATTGGAGTGATATTGTTTGTATTTGCAGTGATTCAGCTACGTATATAAAATAGTTGTGTGATGATCTGTCAAAATTGATACCCGAGCTGAAGTTATTCCCTGTAGGAGATCCTTGCCACTTGTAAGACGGTATGCTGAAAGCATCTTTACAATCTTCAGAGTTAATGAGTGATGCTATTGCCATTTTAGTCCATTCTGGTGCACTGTTTTCTTATGCACAGGAACTAAAACACGAATATTTATCATTTTGTGCTTTATGTGGCATCAAAGAAAGAGTCATACCAACTGTGTCTCTTAGCTGATGGTTCTCAGCCCAAGGGGTTATGAATGCTTAGAGGGCCTTCTCACAGAAGTTTACATGAGAAGGAAAGAGTGAGAGCACATGACCCAAAGGCTCACTGAAGAAGTATTGTATGGTGTACTACAATAAGATTAATTTGCAAAAATCTATTTGGACCTCACATACACTATAAGTACACTGTCTATATACCATGTTCTTTCAGTGCAGAAAGCAAGCAATAATAAAAGAAAAACGTTCCAATAACACTGGAAAAACACTTTTTCTGTTGTTTTTAGTGGCGCAAAAATTTGTAACCACTGAGAACAACTGTTTTTTAAGATACTGAAAACACTGAAAAAACCCCACCAGAATTTACGAAAAATAGAAACTGAAAATAGGAAAGCCTAATTATTTTTATTATTTGTTTTTCAATTTAATTGAAAAAGAGTTGGATTTAGGCTAATATAATTTTTAAGCCCATTTCCTACGTGTAAACAAACAAACACATATATATATACACATATTTTTTACATAAATATATAGAAACAAATATACATACATTGATCTATTAGCATTTCTTTTTCAAATGTTGTAGCCCAATTTCTTTCAAAAGGATACTTGCTACATGTAAAGACTCAGCATTCCTTCTCAAGTAAGATCACCCAGACCTAAAAACAAGGAGTATAACAAGTCTATATCTTTTTTAGACCTATGTAAACTCATTTGCCCCTTGCAAAAAATATTTTCTTTACAACTTCAATTACTTTGGCAGGAGTCTTCTTTGAACAAAATGTTGACGCGTTTCAGCCCTCACTGTATGGGCCTCATAAGGACTCGGGCTAACAAGATAGTCTGTCTACGGGATCAAGAAATCATATATAACTATAAACATCCTATGAATAACTATGTTAAGAGATCAGGGTTCTGTATTTAATATTTACATATATACATATTAGTATACCCAAGTTAGAATGATACATAACTCACAACTCTCAATTCCGGCTCACCCATTATTTGCTTGGCAGTCACTGCGCATTACTCCGATGCTGCTTCTCTTAATTTTCGTGGGAGGGCCCCCTTGTACTATGGTACCCTTACAACAGTTCCCAAGCTCTTATGCACGACGCTCGCTGGTAGAGTAAGAGAAAACAGGACAAATAACTGTCATGCTCTAGCGTGCCAAAGACGCTATATTTAATGGAGTCTGCTGCTAGAAGATGCCACTTACTTAATGATGTCCGGAGCATCCAGTTACTCAGTTCAGTTCAGAAAGCTTTTATTCGATTTGTACATACAAATCATACAAGCAAAAGTACATAGTTAAAATATTTAAAATCAACATATGAACACTTATAGGAAAAGATGGTAAGACAATGTGCAAAAGGTTAAAGTGCAACAATTAATAAGTAATCTTGTCTCTATAAGTCAACGTACTATTATAAAATACAAGACATTCATAAATGAACAGACAGGAGATCGGTAGGGATTACTCAATAGGCCTTTCCTGGCAGCTGTACAACAAAATTATTTAAATAATCATAATATACTGTGGACATCTACAAATATGAATAATACCTTGATTACAGAAATTGATATAAAATTTGAAGGCGTATATATACAGACAGGAATGTAAACAATAATAGCAACATAAAACAATTCCTGGCAGCTGTATAACATAGGTACAGACAGGTGAGTATAAAAATATTATAGTACAATACTTTTCCTGGCAGCTGTACACTTCAAAATAAAAGTAGCCAGAAAGAAGCAAATCTCCTCGTTCTCTAATGAGGATAAAAATATCAGTGCTGTTTCTGTAGTACGAATATTGTATTTAATAAAAATTGGCTTAAGGTATTTTAACCTGAAAAAATGAAAAAATTTACAGAAAAGTAAGAAATGGCAACTACTCTGCCGAGAAATATTGTCACACGGACAGGGTATATCTGAACTGGTTATTGTGTTTGGAAAAGCAACCAGATGGTGAACAATACCCAATCTGACACGTGTTAAAACATACTGATGAGAGGGACGAGTCACATACACGAGATAGGATTGGAATCCCGAAGTTAGATTTAAATCTTTATAAAATTTCACGGTAACAAGATTGCCAGAGGTTTTATCTCGCTCTGCCTTTCGGAAATTTAGGAACGTTGTCTTAATTTCTTTTTTTGAGATAGAAACAACCTCTTCAGGCTCACGGAACACATCAATATTAAAAAGAAGGAGATACCAACGGTGAATGTATCTCAACCACAGTATGCGTGAAGAGTGGTCCAAGCCTATACAATCAAGAATAATATCCTGAGTGAATCGAGTCTCTGGCTTAGCCCAAATAGAACGCCACAATAAAAGTGGCCGGACTGCTGCTAAGTCAGAAATGAACTCGATCCCGACTTCTTCATGGATCAGCTGGATGGAGGCAGAAGGGGGAACACATAACAACCTCCTTAAAAACTTGTTTTCCTCCTTCTGCAGGGATATACCCTCGCTATGTCCCCACACCCCTGCCCCATACAGAGCAGAGGAGACACAGCATACATTGTATATGTTCATCATGTCTAAAATGCTTCGTGAGCCAAGTTTAGAGGCAAAACGAAAAATACTGCTAGTAGACCGCAGCATTTTTAGTCTGATAGAATCAAATTCCGAGGTCCAGGACCCACTATAGTTGTATGTAATTCCTAGATAACAAAAGGACTTGACAGGAGTCAACTTTTCTTTATCCAGGAAAAAGGTATGCTTTACCTGCTTAGCTGCCTGACCGCATGACATTACATACGTCTTGGTTTTGTTCACACGAAGCCGCCTAACTTGAATAAACTGCATAAAATTATCGATTAGGCGCTGAAGGCCCATCTGTGTTCGGGATAAAAGAACAGCGTCATCCGCGTAAAGTAACAGCGGAACAGGTTTACCACCAATCAGGGGGGCATCTGCTGGGATGTCAACCAAGGAACGGTCGACGTCATTAATAAAAAGGGAAAATAAAAGCGGGGCCAAAACACATCCCTGGCGTATGCCCCGAGACACTTTAAAAAACGGGGTACATTCACCAAGGGTGCCATAGCGGACTTTACAGGATAGTTTTTCGTAGAGTCTAGCCAAAAAATGAACTATTTCCCTTGGGGCCCCTGCATCAAGCAAAACCTCCCAAAGAATGGTATGGTTAACCAAATCAAAAGCGCTGCTCAAATCAGCAAAACATAAAAAGAGGTTGCCATTTTTAGCCACAGTATATTTATTGATTAAAAGGTCCAGATTTACACATTGGTCCAATGTGCCCAGGCCTTTCCGAAAGCCATATTGGACTCTAGTTAAGATGTTAAAATCAGTTGCCCAGTCTTCCAGCCTCTTGAGCAAAATCCTACTCATCACCTTTACAGAGTCGTCCAATAATGAAATTGGACGGTAGTTAGAGGCCTCTGATTTATCACCTTTCTTATGTAAAGGAATAATGACCGATTGGCCCCAAGTGGATGGGAAATTAGTTTCTGCCGCGCAATTAAATATCCTCGCCAAGATGGGGGCCCATAAAGCCGGTTCATCTTTGTATAAATCCAGCGGGACCCCATCGGGGCCAGGGGCCTTGCCTCCTTTGCTTAAAGAAATTGCTTCATGGCTTTCTTCTAATGTTATTCCCAACGGAAGGGGTAGCCATGGAGTAGGCTCAAGTGATAGTGACTCAGAAGATAACCCTTCTGGATTAAAAATTTTGGAAAAATGACTAACCCAATCGCTGCATGCCACATAAGAAGTTAATTCTGGAACATTTTCTTTATTGAGAAACGGGCTGTTAATTGTTTCCCAATACAGTTTGCAGTTTTTAGTCTCGGCTGCTTCCTTCAACTTATCCCACGCCTCAGTCTGTAATACCCTTTTCCTAGTGTTAATTGCTATTTTATATCTAGCCCTGAAATATTGTATGTCCGTCTTGACGCGTGGTTTGGTGCCTAAAGCATTCTTTAGATCACGGAGGGCGACTATACAGGTCTTATCAAACCACCCCTGCTTCGGACCACTATTGGCTAACGGGGCCTTAGTAAAAATACTATCAATAATACTATTCATGGAGACAAAGTGAGCTATTAGGCAGCCAGAATCACAATCATCATCCAAACAGGAACTAATTTGATTCTTACATTGAGTAAGAACCTCCTTCTGCTTAACCTTAGAATTTAATCCAGTCCATTTAATCCTTAGACCCTTTGATCTAATAGGTACTAAGTCAGTTGAACATTTTCCACCTGAAACTAATGAGGTACCATGCCCCAAGAGGGTAACACGAAGGCTGTTATGGTCACTGAGACTTTCTTCGTTTACATACAGATCAGTAAAGTCTCCACTGCTAGACAACAAAATATGATCTATAAATGATCCTGCATCTCTGCCTGTAAATGTAGGGCATGTTATTGCCTGGTTGTTTGTGTTACATTTTAACAGGGTCATGTCTAGTGTGACTAGCATATTATTTATTGTGGAACCATAACTACAATGTTGGAAGTGAGGAGGAGAATCCTCCCTCGCCCCCAGGCCCCCCCAATGGCTACTCGTTGCTGCACCAAAGCCGCAGATGTTCCCGTTAGACAAATGGCAGGGCTGCAGGTTAAAATCCCCTGCCCAGACAACCTCGGCCTTTCTTTTCGAGATACCAAGGGCCTTGACAATTTCCCTTTCTAGAGGCAGTAGAATATCCCCTCTGGTAGCATCAAAAATATTGTTGTAGAAATTTACTACAACTAAATCAATATTCTTCCTGCACTCCACCCTTATAACTTGGCTGTGAGTCCCAACAGTCGTACTGTATTTGACCGTACAATCACACAGCTTGGTGGATAAAAGCAACAAAAGGCCCCCCTTAGCCCTACCCGAGCTAGATTTGGTTGCTCTAAGACAGTAAGATGCGTACCCTTCGATATTAATAGGGTCCAGACACCAAGTTTCCTGCAATAAAATTAGGTCCAATCCCTCCCTCAAAAAGCTGGTCCAGAAGGGTGTATCTAGTTTGCTGGCAAGGCCAGCAATGTTCCAGGAAACAAGAGAGAGTCCTGCTGGTTTACCAGGATCGCCAACAACAGACGACTCTGGCTGAATTGCTCGTAATAGGGCAGGACCATCTTCCCGAGAGATGGTATCTGGGCTTAATCTGGGGCTAACAGTAGCTGTACATGCATCGAGGCTACCTCTATTTTCTATACGTGGGAGGGGTATTAGCGATGACACCATTAAAGGTTCGAGAAGTGCGGCTAAAGGTGTGACTGGAGAAGAACTCGCCATATCTAAATAGGACGTAGAGATGTTTGAATCCAAAGCTTCAGTAGGGCTGAGTCAATCTACCTGGTCTAACACAGCATATCTGTTTGGATGGGCGAATTGTGAGAACAGGGGATCTTGGGAAGGGGGCAAGTCCTTCCATGTTTGTTGCCATTGGTGTTTAACTGGTTGTAGTGGCTGAAAAGGTTGCTGCCACTGATGGGCAGGCTGAAGTAGGGGTGGTGGAAAATGGGGGGGATGTTGCCAATGAGAATTAACATGGTGCAGGGGAAAAGATGGAGCATTTAATGGCTGCTGCTGAAAATTACCATAATGTGGAAAAAAAGGAGAAGGGTGTAGTGGTTGCTGCCAAGGTTTGGCAGCATGTTGCGGGGGGTACACAGATCCTCTATTACTTTGAAAAGTGGAACAAGGAGGGTTTGGTCTTGAAGACATCGGTAAAAAATAAGACAAAGGAAGTGGGTTAATTTGAGTCGCAGGACCACTATTGGGTGCATTACATATATAGCTTGCTGCCCCTACATCCCTAAAATTAACTGTGATTACGTCCCCTACTATTGTTTTCTTGCTTCTGCCCACCCAGTCCCCTCTATGCACGGTAAGAATTTCACCGTTCATGCTGTTAGGTAGAGGTTTATGTAAATGGAGCCATTGAGCACATTTATTTCTAAGCTCAGTGAAAGTTTCTTTTACTCCCTCCTTCAACGGGGGGACTGCTGTCAACACAACCACAAAAGGGGAAACCTCTGGTGGTAGATTAATTGACCTAAAACGTGCCTGCTTTGGCTTAGGACCTTCAGGTTTGTTCGTAGGAAGAGGTACTGAAGGGGTATTAGATTTCCCTACGACATCTTTTACTTGAATAGTGGTGGTATTATTATCAACAACAGAGTGTTGGTGAGTCAAAATAGGAGCCATCACCTTCGAAGTGGATATAGATGTGGATTGGACAGAATTGTTCCCTGTTTGCGACAGATGAGATATAACTGGGTTCCCGGGGGCTACAGTTACTTGAACGTTGTTTAATACATCTTTAGGGGGCTGGATACACGATGAGCATTTAGGGGCTACATCTGTAATCCCTTGTGGCTGATCAGGCCCTTGCCCATTCGTTTTGTGTGGCCATTTAGAATGTATTAAAGATGTAAGCCTGTCCAATTTGGAAATTAAAGGCTTGATTTGTGCTGCTAATGTGGCTTCAAGGTCTAATTTTAAATCTGTTACCATGTTTTGCACCCAGCAAGGGATACCTGATGTCATATGTGGAGTAGGGGAAATCAGATTGTGATTCCTAACTGATGCTTTAACTTTATTTTTACCCTTAGATATAGCCTTTGGGAGATTGGAAGCCCTTCCCCGGGGAACTATAGATACAGGAGCTGTTTCCACATCATTAAGCCCACTCAGACTCGGCGCCGCTTTGCCAGATGACTGACAGGCTTCTAGATCTGGTGTAACCTCCAGGTCAACAAAAGACGGGTCTGAGTCTGATAGGGCAACCGATAAATCAACAGTATTTAGTACAGTCGGAGCACTATTAGTGGGCATGGTTAGGGGTAGGGAACAATTATTCGAAGACTGCAAAGCAGGTGATTTAACATTTGCCAGAGAACCCAAGGATGAGCGCTTAGCATTTGCAAGGTCCATGGAGACTCTCTTTTCCAATAAACAATACTTTGGTCAATAGTCTCATGTACACGGGAAATAAAAAGATCTATAGGTCCAGTCACCTGTGCTACCGCCGTAGCTTTTTTCGCGCAACTTCTGGTTCTATTGCGCATGGCCGACATCTTAGACGTTAATGATGATTGAGGGCGATAGAGCAGGGGTTCAGGGCCAGGGCCGTCCTCTGCCGTCCTTGAACGGCCTTAAACGGCCCGCTCTTTGCCCGGTCTTCGCCCCGGGCTACGTCCCGCGTGCGTCCCGCGGTGCGGAAAGAGCCCCTCGTGATTTAAAGGAGAAGGTTGGGGGCGTGGCCGCCGGGGGAAGAGGCAGCAGCTGTGAGCAGCTAGGGCTGCTGGTCCTCGCAGTCCCCCGGTAGGCTTGGCGCTGTGATTGGCCCCGCTGTACTCAACCTGGGAGCGGAGTTCTCACCACCGGCTGTGGGCGCTCACACCAGGGAGGACAGGGTCGGGCAGGGGGTGAGCGGCGCCCGCGGAGCGGGTGTCGCGAAAAGTGATTGCTCTGTGCTCTGTGCTCCTTGCAAGCCAAAGAATCCTCACGGCGTCAGGTATGGCCAGTTACACCCGCTTTCAATGCGCAGCTTGGCGCTGATGTAGGCGAAGGCTGGGGGCGTGGCCGCCGGGGGAAGAGGCAGCAGCTGTGAGCAGCTAGGGCTGCTGGTCCTCGCAGTCCCCCGGTAGGCTTGGCGCTGTGATTGGCCCCGCTGTACTCAACCTGGGAGCGGAGTTCTCACCACCGGCTGTGGGCGCTCACACCAGGGAGGACGGGGTCGGGCAGGGGGTGAGCGGCGCCCGCGGAGCGGGTGTCGCGAAAAGTGATTGCTCTGTGCTCTGTGCTCCTTGCAAGCCAAAGAATCCTCACGGCGTCAGGTATGGCCAGTTACACCCGCTTTCAATGCGCAGCTTGGCGCTGATGTAGGCGAAGGCTGGGGGCGTGGCCGCCGGGGGAAGAGGCAGCAGCTGTGAGCAGCTAGGGCTGCTGGTCCTCGCAGTCCCCCGGTAGGCTTGGCGCTGTGATTGGCCCCACTGTACTCAACCTGGGAGCGGAGTTCTCACCACCGGCTGTGGGCGCTCACACCAGGGAGGACGGGGTCGGGCAGGGGGTGAGCGGCGCCCGCGGAGCGGGTGTCGCGAAAAGTGATTGCTCTGTGCTCTGTGCTCCTTGCAAGCCAAAGAATCCTCACGGCGTCAGGTATGGCCAGTTACACCCGCTTTCAATGCGCAGCTTGGCGCTGATGTAGGCGAAGGCTGGGGGCGTGGCCGCCGGGGGAAGAGGGAGCAGCAGTGAGCAGCTAGGGCTGCTGGTCCTCGCAGTCCCCCGGTAGGCTTGGCGCTGTGATTGGCCCCGCTGTACTCAACCTGGGAGCGGAGTTCTCACCACCGGCTGTGGGCGCTCACACCAGGGAGGACGGGGTCGGGCAGGGGGTGAGCGGCGCCCGCGGAGCGGGTGTCGCGAAAAGTGATTGTTCTGTGCTCTGTGCTCCTTGCAAGCCAAAGAATCCTCACGGCGTCAGGTATGGCCAGTTACACCCGCTTTCAATGCGCAGCTTGGCGCTGATGTAGGCGAAGGCTGGGGGCGTGGCCGCCGGGGGAAGAGGCAGCAGCTGTGAGCAGCTAGGGCTGCTGGTCCTCGCAGTCCCCCGGTAGGCTTGGCGCTGTGATTGGCCCCGCTGTACTCAACCTGGGAGCAGAGTTCTCACCACCGGCTGTGGGCGCTCACACCAGGGAGGACGGGGTCGGGCAGGGGGTGAGCGGCGCCCGCGGAGCGGGTGTCGCGAAAAGTGATTGCTCTGTGCTCTGTGCTCCTTGCAAGCCAAAGAATCCTCACGGCGTCAGGTATGGCCAGTTACACCCGCTTTCAATGCGCAGCTTGGCGCTGATGTAGGCGAAGGCTGGGGGCGTGGCCGCCGGGGGAAGAGGCAGCAGCTGTGAGCAGCTAGGGCTGCTGGTCCTCGCAGTCCCCCGGTAGGCTTGGCGCTGTGATTGGCCCCGCTGTACTCAACCTGGGAGCGGAGTTCTCACCACCGGCTGTGGGCGCTCACACCAGGGAGGACGGGGTCGGGCAGGGGGTGAGCGGCGCCCGCGGAGCGGGTGTCGCGAGAAGTGATTGCTCTGTGCTCTGTGCTCCTTGCAAGCCAAAGAATCCTCACGGCGTCAGGTATGGCCAGTTACACATCCAGTTACTCAATGGGCACACCGTCCTACAAACAGACGCCGGCTAATCCTTCCTTTAAGGCGTGTCCTGGCTGTTCCTCTCTACAAACCTTGAGGTGACAAGGAAAGCGTGATTAATTACTGTCACGCTTTAGAGTTAAAAATCTCTTTATTTTACTACGCCCTAAAACCCATTGTTACTCACTTGATATGGTTCCGAGAAATCCGAAGTGTGCACAGCTTTACACAAACGCGGGCTGGCTCCTACTGCCGATCACGTGACACGCGAAAAACCTATTCTCTTACTCAACACTGAAAAAGGACTCTATGGGCTGATTCAAAGATAGATATGGAAAACAGACGCTGAATAGCACTACTGAGGCTGAAAGTTATAACATACACTGCACGAACACGTATCCACATATGTATATAAATGAATAGAAAAGGGGAAAACTAGAACTATAACAAATAAATAAAAACAAGTGAAAAACGAAGAGTGTTTGAAAATTACTGAAACTTCTTACAGAAAGACAAGTGAGGGAATAGAAAGTAAAAACCCCAATCTGCCACTACTAACAATCTAATAATGACATCATATGTCAGCACTTGATATAACAGTTTGTATAAAACAGAATAAATACATTCAATCAGCTCAATTAGACCTTAATTCTTGGGACATAATATCAGGTACAGAACAGTGACGCGGTACATTATTGAAAGCTTATACATTCAGATTAGTGCCCAAATTTCATCTCTGTCATTTAGACCAATACTTGCAGTCTTATATTTTTCTATTAATCTCGCCTCCAACCTGTTCAACTTGATTTTAATTTCCTCCTGTTTCATATTTCCTAGTACACATAGGACTGTCCAAGTCATATCATTTTCTGTATGTTGATGGATTTCATAATGATGCACCAGGGGGGCTCCTTGTACCTTACATTTGACCCTAGATTTATGCTGGAGGATACGTTTCTTCACAGCTTGGGTAGTCTGTCCAATATAAAATTTATTACATGGACACTTAATACAGTATATCGTATTCTTTGTATTACAGTTCAAAAAACTGTTTTGGTGTGGTTTATATCCATTAATTTAAAACTCTTTTGTATCTGCAGTTAGGTTACATGCCACACAATTTTTACACCTATAATGTCCTGTTATAGGAGGTAGATTCAGGAGTCCTCGTAAGTCTTGAGGTGGAGAGTCGACTTTTCTAGCTGCTCTTACTAAGCATTGTCTTGTGTTTTTGCCTTTTTTCAAAGCAGAAAGAGGCTTTTTTATTCCTAGATGTTCAATAAGCTTCCAATGTTTTGGAATCACTTTTTTAACTTTGTTAGCTTTTGGATTGTACGTCAGTACGCATGTAAGGGGAGTATCTTTTTCTTTAATTTTTGGCACCAAAAGAACCTCTCTAGGGGTAAACCAAGCCCTTTTCAAGGCGATCTTAACTAACCATTTAGGGTAGCCTCTGGCTACCAGTTTGTCCTTCAGAATTTCTGCATTCTTAAAATATTCTTCTTTTTTGCTGCAATTTCTCCTCACACTGAGAAATTGCCCATACGGCAAATTCTCCTTAACCACATCGCTGCTGTGTTTATTTTTCCCCTGTGCTGGAAATCGTTATTCTCCTGTATTCATGACGAGCTCAGCTCGTCATCAGCACAGCTCAACTGTGCCTCATGACGAGCTGAGCTCGTCATGAGCATGGAAGGGGTTAAGGGTACGGGGATGACAGCTCGTAAAATGCAGCAGAGTATTACGGTCAGTACTTTTTGTATACAAGTTTACTTCCAGGTGGCCATTATCATCTTGGATATTTACATCCAGAAAATTCAGTTTTTTTTGGCTGCTGGACATTGTGAAATTCAGTTCTTGAATTCAACCAGTTGTGTAATTCTTGCAATAGTGTGTCGTTACCATTCAACACCATAAAAATATCATCAATATAACAACACCAAAAATTTACCTTGTTCTTAAAAGGATTGGTGTCGCTATATAACCACTTTTTTTCAAATTCCACCATCACCAAATTGGCGATTTCCAGAGAAAAACTGCATCCCATGGCCACACCAGAGATTTGTAAGTATAACTGGCCTTTAAAGTTAAAAAAGTTGTTTTTTAAACAAATAGTAGCCAGTGACACAAGAAAATCTGTAGGTACTTGGTGTGGGCGTTCCCTCTGTTCTAATACATATCTCATAACTGCAATAGCCTAGTCTTGGGGAATATTAGTATACAATAATTCGATATCGAATGATACTAATAATTGATTGTCACTGTTAAAAGACCGATCCTCTATTTTAGTTATAAAGTCCATAGTGTCCTTTATGTATGATTGGGTTTCCTTGACCAATGGGATAAGAAAAAAGTCTATATATTTTGCCAAGGGTTCTAGCATAGAACCACAGGCCGATACTATGGGCCTTCCCGGAGGATCAATTGTGGACTTATCCACTTTAGGCAATACATATATGTTTGGTACTTTATTCTGTTCTGAATTCAGGTAATCAAATTCCTTTTGACATAACCATCCTTGTTCTAAGCCTTCCGATCTTAAGTTTAGAATTTTTTCTTTTAACCTCCCTGTTGGATCATCATCTAATTTTCTATAGTGATTTACATTAGATAGTTGTCTATTCACCTCTTGGTCCTATTTGTCAGTATCCCAAAGGACAATTCCCCCACCTTTATCCGCCGGTTTCTTTACCAACGATGGATTATCTGAAAGATTTTTAAGGGCTATTTTTTCCGCCTTGTTACAGTTAGAGTTAAAATTAATTTTTGGTGATTGTAAGTCATCCAATTCCCTAAGTACCATATCTTCAAATACTAGAATTTCTGGTGGTAGTAATACACTTTCTGGGACAAACTTAGACTTATTCTTCAAACCACTAATGTTGTTGACTCATTTGATTCTCGTTCTAAAAAGAAGGCTTTTAATCAAATCTTTCTGAGAAAAGTCAGCATAGAGGTGGAAGGGTATGTTGGCTTTGTTGAGTATGGTGGTGAGGGGCTCCATGTAGATGTTGAATAGTGCGGGAGTGGGAACTGTCCTTGGGGAACGCCCCTGCTTATGGGGCGTAGGTCCAACGTGAAGTTTCTAATTTGTATTCTTTGTGAGTGGTTCTGCAGGAAGGAGGTGAACCACTGTAGGACCACGTCTTCCGCTCCTACCCTTTCACGAAGTACATTGATGAGTAGCTTGTGGTCAACCATGTTGTGGGCCGTAGATAGGTCCAGGAGTATAAGTAGTCAGTGAATTATGGACGTCATAAATGACATTCAGGAAAGCTGTTTCTGTGCTGCAGCCTTTTCTAAAGCCCGATTAGTGAGGGTCTAGAAAATCATTGTTGTCCATGTGTTCGGTAAGTTGACGGAGAACACATTTTTCCAGCAGCTTGGCTAAGAATGGGAGATTGGAGACAGGATAATTTTATTGAGATCATTTGGGTCAGCGCCCTCTTTTTTCAGTAGTGGTGTAACCTGGCCGATTTTGAGGCAATCAGGCATGATTCCAGTTTTCAGTGAGCTATTAATAATCTTTGTCGAGAGTGGGTCTAGGGATAGTTTGAGTTTTTTAGCCATGTTGGGCAGGGAGGGGGTCTTCGATGTGTGACGATGGCTTAGTTCCGGTAGTCAACTCCATAATTTCTGTTTCAGAGATGGGTTTGAATGATTTCCAGTTATTTGAGGTTTGGCTGGGTGGGTTCTTTGTAGGGGGGTGTGCTTTCGTCAGGTGGGCGGAGGTGGTTCACCAGTGAGAGCTTGATGATTTTCTCATTGAAGAATTTGGAAAAGTTTTTACATAAGTCTTTGGAAGCTGGAATTGCAGAAGGGGGGGTTCGGAAGTTTGTTATCTGATGAAATTGAAGAGTTCTTTGGGGTGATTTTTAGCATTGTTTAGTGCACCACAGAAGAAGGTGGATTTTTCAATTTTGATGTACTTTTGTATTTGCTGCGTTCCTCTTTGAGTTGCTCAAGGTAGATTGTCAAAGGGTTGTTACGCCAGCATCTTTCAGCAGCTCTTAGGTGTCTTTTCTCCAAGTTTAGGTCTGTGTTGAACAACGATCTTGATGGAATGTTCTTGACTCTTTTTTGTTTCAGGGGAGCTATTTGGTCTGGTATGGAGATCATAGTTGCATTGTAATGTGAGGTAAGTTCTGTTATGGAATTATAGCATGTGATGGAGGGCAGGAGTGTGTTTATCTTTTCTTCCAGTTCTGCGAGGTGGATCTGGCTTAAATTTCTCATCCAGTGAAAGAGTTCATGGGTGCGAGGAAGTCATTGTGTTATTTGGTTGATATCAAATAGAACGATATGGGGGGAGGAGCAAGATGGCGGACTGACACCACCACTGAGAAGCTGCAGCATGGTGTGGCTGCCGAGAGCTCGTAAGCTTGTGGAGAAGTGTGGCTCACTGGTTAGATGAGGCAGACCCTGATGCAGAGGTCAGACCAGGGACCAGGGTTCAATTCCCGACGCCGCAGGATCTTGAGCTCAAAATGTCCACGGACTTGATAATTCTCACCTCGGTGCCTACTCAAATCATGGGTTCACACTCTGCAACTCTGGGCAATAGATTGCTTAATCTCCACTACGGCCCTACCGCGATGGGATGCCTGGTCTTCACCTTGGGGATGCCCAGTAGGGGTTGTCTCGCAGGGAAAGCCAGGACGGGTTCCCAAAGCAAGCGCTAAAAGACCTGTCGGTGATTTGGCGCTATATAAATCGAAATTAACATAACATAACATAACATAACATAACATAACATAACATAACATAACATAACATAACTCCTGTGCCTCTTGTCAGCAGCATGCCTAATTGAGAGAAAACGCTAGAGGGCTGAGGGGGAAAGAAGCAGCGGTAAAGTGACAAGCCGAATCCTGGAGGGGCGAGTGCTGCAGATTCCGTTATCCGGGGTCCGGTATACATCTCTGAACGACCGGCTCACCTGACTCATCTGACGGCTGCTTCGCTAGCAATTCAAGGCGCTGGATGCAGGAGCTAACAAGAACCAGACGCATGTGTTTACCAAAGCTCCTGATTACCTATGTGGCTGTGCTCCTTTGCAGCCCAACGTTCTTCTAATTACCTCAGCTCTGGATTAGCCTCGCGGACATGGGTGTCTACTTTGCAGTTGAGAATGGCCCCGCAGAAGAATCCACCTTGAGGGACTCGAGCCACAAGCCACTTGCCGGTGAGTGCAGAGACACCGGGAGGTGAGCGGGTACCTGGGAAGGCTGACACGATAAGAACAGACAGCGCTAAACAGGCTGGGGGTCTCGGCAAGCCGGTGCTCCAATATCTGCAATCAAAGAAGTCAGTGTAACTACTAGAGGCTGATATAGACACAGAAAGTGTGGCTAGTAACAAACTAGTTGAAATAATCACTAATTCAATTGGCTTTGAACAAGTTAACACTGATGAAATTCTCAAGGGTGTTGATCAAGAAGAGCTACCTCAAAATGCCGCTGGTGCTATGGATTCGATACTGTCTGATGAGACTGATGAGACTGAAGCTGGGGGGGCTGAAATTATGAACAGTGCGGCCGCTTCAGGAGTTATAGTGGGAACCACAAGCAATAATACAGATCAAATTATTAAGATGAATAACCTCCATGTGACAGGCAAAACCAAATAATGCTTGCAGAGACACAAAAAATTCCCTCGCCCTCAGATTCAGACCCTGTCTTAAAAGGGCATCTCACCGTAACCAGTCAGCATGATAAAAGGAATGAGAACGAGAGCGAACAGGAGAAGGAGTTTGGTGAGATGCGCTCGGGCAATACACCATATACAGAGAGTATGGCTCTGGAGCAGCCTATATTTAATGCAAAAATCAGACGAAGGAGCTACTGATGCTGCTAACACTACAATTGCCACAATTGCTGCTACATTTCAAGAGGAAGGCCAAGCTCAAAATCAGGCCCCAGCTGACACATGAACGGAGCAGCAACTCCAGGCAAAAATAAGGGAAGACCTAATGGCTTCCCCGGTAACATCAAAAAAGAAAAAGAAAAGCCAGAAAATGATAAACACCAAAGATACAAGGAAGAGTCTGAGTATATGTAGGGTAGGGTCTGCTAGTAAGAAGAAGCTACAAGTGTCTGCTAACAGCCCCATGCAGATATGGGTTCAATCAAAAGGAGGGCTAAAAACTGTTATGTCCAGACTATCTGATGTAGGGCTGACTGATAAAGCTACAATTGCCACTAGCCCCGCTGAGAATGCTGCAACTGTACGGGGGTCAAGCTGCTCAGAAACTGACCCAGAGTCAGAGTCATGCATAACACCAGAGAGATCCGGTGATCTATATCATAATAGATTACCCACGGCCTCATTCAAATCTCTTCAAGTATCTTGTTTGTCAAGTGCGGGGAAGGATTCGCAAAGAAGATTCTCTGAAGAAAAGGATACCCCAATACTTCCTGATACTGCAAGCCTTAAAAGAGCTGAGAGAAAAGACACAAGAGCTCTGCTCAAATTAGGGAAGACAATCATAGTATCCAGAATTCCCTGAAAGAGGCAACAGGGAAAGTTGGGGAAATGACTGGTGAGATCACAGAATTGCAGCAAAGAGTGGTTACAACTTAGGAGGTTACTGCTAAAGTGGCAAATCTAACACAACAGCATTATGATCAGATAGCAAGTGTGCAACTTAAACTCGAAGAATTGGAAAATTGGAAGAGGAGACACAATCTAAAATTATTCGGGATCCCTGAAGGGCAAGAGGGATCAGACTCTAGAACATTCATTGTGCAATTGATGCAGAAGGCCTTCCCGGACCTGGTAGACTGGGACTGCCAGGTTCAGAGGGCTCACAGACTTCCCTTGGTGCAACGTTGGAAGGATGATAGATACCTGAGGCCGTTCCTGATCTATTTCGGAAACTATTTGCTGAGACAAACAGTTTAGAATTTTATAAGATCTTCCTTAAGGCATTTGCTGACACAATTTAATCAGGTTATAAGACTCATTGGTGAAGAAAGTAGGGCTTCTGATTCATGGAAGGTAATGCAAATAATTTTTAAATAAGGCAACTGGAGGATGAGTGCGGGTCGTATCGACCAATATCACTCATCAATACCGACACAAAAATATTTGCGAACATTCTGGCGAATCGTTTATCGCCTGTGCTACCCAGTTTGGTGTCGCCATAACAACATGGCTTTATACAAGGGAGCGACACACACGGCTGCACACGTAAATATGGCTTCTACTGCTTTTGATGTGGCGAAGGTGTGTTTGACCTCACTCTGTTTGATTCTATTAGAGGCTGAGAAGGCATTCGACCGAGTGGGGTGGGACTTTTTGTGGGCCATATGAGAAGCTTTTAGCATTAAAGGGCAATATGTAACTTGGATAAAAGTCTTGTACGATAAACCTAGTGCTAAATTATGCATGCGGGGTTACAGTCTGCCATCTTTCCGATTCCTCGGGGCAGCCAGCAAGGGTGCCCCTTATCACCTCTTTATATAGAGCCTTTTGTCTCAACTCTCCAGAATCAACAGCTAATTCGCCCCCTTCTTCTAGGGGATAATTATCATAAAGTCATCAAATACGCCAATGGAATAGCAGTGTTCTCAACGGATCCTTGAGGTGCGCTGCAAACTATAACAAAGGTAGCACTAGAGTTCGGGTTGATTTCCGGATATAAACTAAATATAAAATAAAAGCCAGGTTCTTCTGCATTTTAAATCAACTCTACCAATACAAGGGGTTTCCTCGACTGCTACATACCTCTGAGTTAAGATGGCGGCACAAATTGAAAGAATAATCTCTAAACTATGAAACGTTGCTGAAAGAGACAGCTAAACTTCTTAAGAGCTGGCAGAGGGTCAGACTGATTTGCATATGGCCATGTCTGAACTGGGGTGGCAGAGTGGGCTAAAGAACGGTGATGGATTAAACCCAGCTCTGTTGACGATGCCACTATTGATTAATATGTCATAATGAGAATGTAGTATGTTGATCTGCAACGTCTCCATGCATTATGTAATTGACTTATTGCATGTTTAAAGATGGCGACCATGAATTGGTTATGTGGTCCGTTAACAGTGTCAATGAATTGTAAACATAAAAAACGGCCGTTTCGGCACCGCCATGTTACCATCGACGAAGGCGAATGCCGAAACGCGTCTGGACACCATGAGCTCAGAAAATAAAACTTTAGAGTTTGCCACCCTGAATGCTTGTCTTCTTTGCGGGGCATACCTCGGAAGTTTGGAGAGAATATATTTGCGGAGGGCACCATCCGCTGAAAAGCACCCGCCCGTGAGTGCAAGGACTCAGTGCAATCTTGGAGCAAACAACTTGTTACCTTGCACCGCGTAAACGAGGAAGGAATTGGATGGAGAGACGATGTGGACCCGCAGGGTGACAGTCTTGACGATACCAAGCCGTTGGTAGGGCGAGGTGGCTGAATCTCCTGGAGACGAACTTTGGAGATAACCGGTAAAGGGGATACACCGAAAAATGTATTGTGATGTGGATCGTGACGAAACGGCCATGGAAGTTTTCAAAAAGAAAACACCATCAACCGGGGGAGGTTTACCCCGAGAAGGCAAGGAGAACCCACTACCCTGACAAGCCAGTTCGTGGCTCTGGAGCGACTCTACGAGCGCGAAATTCGTAAGTGGTGGGAAGGGACATCGCTGCAAAACTATGTGGAGGTGGAGAGGGTCCCACGGGTCCTCAGAATATACACAGTTCCCGCTTACGAGAACCCTGACCCGCTGCTCCTTGAGAAATGATCGGAACACACTGCGCATTCATGTAAAGGGATGCTGTTGATACCATAAAAAAGTACGCGAAATGATAGAAAAACTGGAGAACGAAATAACCCTGGACACTGATGCAGCAAGGCAAGGCACTCTAATAGAAGGGATGAGAAAACGCCTTAAGATGTATGAAGAAAAAAAACGGAACCCGCAAACAAGAGAAGTTTGAGCGGGACGAGCGCTATTATGCATCAGGGAGGGTACTGACATTCGCTAAAAAATATGACGCACCAAGAAAAGCATTGCGCAATAAAGTAACATCGCAAGCAGCTGAAGAACCGGCAACAAGTGAGTCGGATGCAAATATATCTGAGCAATCTGATGAGGAGAACCAACAAGGGAGAAGCGGAAGGAAGAAACAAGGGATTTTTCAGGACGAGTTTCAAATAATTCAACAATCATGGCAACACAATGCAAGGGGGAAACCCCCGGAGCAATGAAACGCAGGAAAATCAGGAGAGGGGGGTACCAGAACAGAAGGAGTTGGTTCTCCGATGATGACCAGGAGCAGGAAGAAGTTCAACAGGCGACGGTTAGCGGAAATGCCTCCGATAACCTGACAATCATCAATTTGACCCCACGTGTACTTACGAAGACTGAGGAGGATGTACTACAGCTGGGATTGACTTTTTGCCCCAAGAAGAAAATTTAATATACGCAAACACGTATCGATCTTTTCAAATTTGCCAGGAAATTAAAGTTACATTCTTTAAGTTACGCCCTAAGAAAATGGAAGGCCGAGATAGAAGAAATACTCCACATGACACAGACATCTTAACAGTACGGGACATCTCAGCGATACAGGTACTCGAGGAATTGCATGGGGAATCGGTGGAAGAAGCAATTCCGGCCGGATTTGCAGGTATAGAACAAAGGAGTGCTCTAACGAACTTCAGGCCAGTATCCACTTTTGTTCCTCAGATGCCAAATGACATTGTTGATACTTTTGTGGAAAGGGTCACTAAGGACCTGATGCAAATGCGTGGCTGTGATGTCAGAGGAAAGAGTGACTGCAACTTCACAAGAGAACAATATAAGGCAATTGAAGATGTGACGAATGATCCTTCAATAATTTTAAAACCCTCTGACAAAGGGGGAAATATTGTATTGCAGACGGTGGAGGCATACAATAAAGAAGCATTGAGACAATTGAATAACAGTGAGTCCTATGCTAAAGTAAAGAGAGACGTATATGTTAAAAGTATTGGGGAATGTCACGAAATGTTATGAGAAAGGGATGTTAGAGACAGAAAAATATTTGTTCTTGAGAAAATTGAATCCGATCACCCCTTCTTTTTATCATTTACCAAAGGTACATAAAAATGCCCTCAGCCTGCCAGGCAGATCAATCGTTTCATCCATAGGGAGCCTGGTAGAACACATTTCGATTTACATTGACCACTTTCTATCTGAATTTGTGGTCAAATTAAGATCATATACTAAGGACACAAAGGACTTCTTGGGGAAACTAGAGCAGATAACCTGGAGAGAAGGGGACTTGATGATAGCCATGGATATCACAAGCTTGTACACCAGTATAGCACATTCTCAAGGGTTGGAGGCGACACAACACTATTTGAGTAACAGAGAAGCTAAGTACACAGAACATAACATGCTGTTGGAATTCTTGAGATTTTGTTTACACAACAACATTTTTTTTTGAGGACCAGCACTTTCAGCAAATGTCAGGAACTGAGATGGGAACCTGCTTCGCCCCCAGCTATGCAAATTTATTCGTGGGCTGGTGGGAGGAGCAGGTGGCCTGGGCAGCAGACAAGGGGCATTGGACCAAGTAGATAGTCACCTGGTATAGATATATAGATGACCTCTTCATTATTTGGAGAGGTCCGAGGGCGAGTGCTGAAGAGTATATAAAAGTACTGAATAATAATACATACAATCTGGATTTCATGGTGGAGATGAGTGCTCAGTCTGTGAATTTCTTAGATTTGGAAGTGACAGCTGTTGGAAACAAAATATGTACCAAGTTGTATCGTAAACCCACTGCGGGTAATTCGATCTTACATGCCCGCAGTGGGTATCCTCCTAGACTGATAAATAGCATCCCGTACGGAGAATTACTCCGTATATGGAGGAATAACACACGTGATGCAGACTTTCAGAAGGATGCTGGAGAATGTGTGAGGAGATTCCGTAAACGGGGGTATAGTGTACAGACTTTAGAGGGGGCCAAGACTAGAGTGGATCATCTGAAAAGGAAGAAACTACAAGAAATCCGCACTGGGGAAAGTGGAAAGAAAGATGAGAAGGCAGGTTTTCAAATGATCTCCACCTTCTCGAAAGATGCCACAAGACTCAGGCAGATATTTACGAAGCATTGGGGCCTGCTACAGATGGACCCTATCATTGGAATGGATATTCCAAGGAGACCCCTATTAAGGTTCCGCAAAGCCAGGTCACTTAGAGATAGCCTCACATGCAGCTGCAAGAAAAAGGAACCGAAAGGATTTGCTAAAGATGTTAGGGGTTTTCATCCCTGCAAAAAATGTAAAGCCTGTGTGGGAAGTAGGAAAGTTGCAATCTACAAAGTACCAGGAATAGAGAAACCCAAGGTGATAAATAAATTCCTAACTTGTACTACTCCCTACACGGTGTACTGTTTACAGTGCCCGTATGGGTTGAAGTAAGCTGAGAGCACCACACACCAGGCCAAGATTAGAGTATTAAAGCATGCCAGGGCCATAACTAATGGTGATGTAAGATATCCGGTAGCGCAGCATTTTAAGGCTCTACACAATGGAAAGAGGGACCTGTTAACATATTTTTGCTTGGATCATGTACCACTAAACCCTAGGGGGGGGATAGACTGATGACCCTTAGAAGGGTGGAGTCGAGGTACATTATTGACCTCCAGATGAAGACACCAGGGGGGTCTGAACGCACATGAGTAAGTGGCTGTACATTTGGATGACTAGGTAGCTGTGGAGTAGGATTTTGAAACTGATAAAAAACTTGATCGATTGGAATGAAGAGATTTTAATGGAGAAATAGGAGTTGATGGAGGTATAGGACACTGAAAACACGGACAGTATTTGCCCATTGAGGAGAAGGATTGCATGGTATAGGCCCATCTATGGGCTATATGATGATAATGATGTTGGAAGGAAATGACAAAAAAATGTTGAGTACTTTCGACAGCCCATATGCGGGCAGTATTTGCGGGCAATATAGTGCGCTAGTTTGGCAAATTGTGCACATTATGATTATAAAAATACGATGCCACTATTGATTAATATGTCATAATGAGAATGTAGTATGTTGATCTGCAACGTCTCCATGCATTATGTAATTGACGGATTGCATGTTTAAAGATGGCGACCATGAATTGGTTATGTGGTCCGTTAACAGTGCCAATGAATTGTAAACATAAAAAACGGCCGTCTCGGCACCGCCAGGTTACCATCGACGAAGGCGAATGCCGAAACGCGTCTGGACACCGTGAGCTTAGAAAATAAAACTTTAGAGTTCGCCACCCTGAGTGCTTGTCTTCTTTGGGGGGGCATACAGCGGAAGTTTGGAGCTAATATATTTGCGGAGAGCACCATCCGCTGAAAAGCACCCGCCCGTGAGTGCAAAGACTCGTGCAATCTTTGAGCAAACATATATATATATATATACATATATATGTATATACAATCCACATTGATCCAGTGAAGTGGTTCTTTTGGCAAGAAAATACCTGAGGCATGGCCTCAATTAACAAAACATGTTTATTGCAACACTAGGTCCCGACGCCTTTCGGAGTTGCGTCACTCCTTTCTCACGGGCAGGGTTCAGGGCATTTTTACTTTCTTTTAAAGAAACAAGTGCTGATTACGTGTGCATAATAATAAACATGAAAACCAAACTTCAGCTGGTCGCCCTCGGGTGTGTCAATAAAGTTATTACATACACTTGTTGCAGGAAATGCATTTGATAAAAACATAATGTAAATTATCCTTTTATATAGAGTAAAAAACGCCGACATCATGTGCAAGTAAGCCAACATGAGACACTCCTGGTGCACTAGTGCCACGATGTATATATGGGCAACAAGACAAGTCCTTGAAAAGAGTCATGACATTGAATAGTGTACATACATGGTAAATCTACCTATGTAGTTGTTACTCCATTTTAAGAAAGGACATGGTATTATCAAAACAATTCAGCCCCAGTTGGCAAAGAGAACTTTTCTGTGAGTCACATTCAAATATTTGTAGAAGAAATATTAGTCTATGGAGCATGTCTTACTGACATAAAAGTAAATCCAGGTTTGTGAACTCAACTATCTATGAAGCCAAATGACTGTGTGCTATCCATGAATGTCCACAATCAATGTATTTGTGAAAAAGTCAATGTTTAGGGTAAAAACACCACAACATTAACATTGTTGAAACGTGGATTAACTATAAATGGTATGTATTTTACAAAGGCTCAATATAAATGATGATATAACAACCTTTGAAAACTTGGGATAGTTGGAGCCATAGATTCTGCGCCAATTTATTGAAAGGTAGAAAGTTCAGATCTGTTTTTCTTTGAACAAGGATTTCTTGCAGTCTGATCTATTAGGGGATATTAGGTCCACACACCAGGGCTCTACAGAAAAAGGACAAAAAGTGTGCTAGGTGCTAGTAGGATTACATTTCTATTTTAGTTAGATTTTTGGATTGTTGTAAGGCACTGAAGTGTCAAAGTATCTGAGGTACATATAACTACCACACTTTTCAAACAAAATGGTCTAACACAAGAAGGGCAATAGGGACAGTGGACAAATGTGAGGTTGGATATGGTCAAGTCAGTAAAGAATTGAAGAGTGAAGATTTTTTTTTTTTCGAAATAAATCACAATAAACCTGACTCAAGCCTATAGCAGAGCACCAGCATGCATACTGAATCTACGAAATGTGATGCTGAAGGTATATTGAATGTAACTTTATTCCCCCCAGGTATGCATTCACTAAGACCACTGGACAGGCAACAATTGTCCCCATAAAAAATCCTAATGCAGAAATTGGGCAAAGAGTTGGTCTCAGCAACTTGGATCTTGCTAAAATCAACCGGCTATATAACTGTGGTAAGTAGCAGTTTTCGATGAATAATTTAGATATTTGTGATTTGCTCAATATTCCTCCTCTGCTATGGCATCCCAGGGTCATTCCTTCTGCTACAAGGTGGCATCCACCAATCCCGGGGATTAAATAAATACCAGCATTCTCATTTACTATGCAGCACTCCCATCATGGATCAGCATCTTTCAATTGATGTGATTTCTGTATCCTCTCCTCTTTGTGATCAAACTATATCTTTAAATTCTGTATGCCCTCTTATCTGATCTCATTATCTACTCCTGCATGTGATCTAATATCACTTCCTACCATGTGATCACAGAATCATCCTTTATGTGATCCCAACTTCATCTATTTTCTTCTTGCCTGTCTGTCCACATTATTCTCTCCGAGGCGAAAATAGTGTCACCATCTCCACTTTATTTCAGAATATTTTAGTTGCATTGACTCCTTCACAAGATCGCAGCATCGAGTCATTCATGTGATAGTAGCATTGTCTCCCTTAATGTGTTCCCAGCAATCTCTTGTTAATGTGACCATATTATCCTCTCCTTTCATGTGATCACAGTGTTCTCTCATTATTGTGATCATAGCATTCCCTCCCTTCTTGTGTTCCCAGCATTCTTTTCATGTGATCCAATTAAATACATACCAGTATTCTCATTTACTTTGTAAATTCCTATCATATATCAGCATCACTACCATTATGTGATTTCTGTATCTTCTCTTCTTTGTGAACACACATTATCTAAACATTTTCTATGCCCTCTCATCTGAACTCATCATCCTTTCCTGCATGAGATCTAATATCACTTCCTTTCATGAGAACGCAGAATCTTCCTCTATGTGATCCCAAATTCCTCTTTTTCATGTGATCCCAATATAGTCTTTGCCCGTAGGTCCACAATTTTCTCTTCAAGGTGAACCCAGTATGACTTTTCCCCACTTTATATCAGAATCTTTTACTTGCATCCACTCCTTCACAGGATCCCATCATAGACTAATTAATGTGATCAAAGCATCCTCTCCTTCATGTGATTTCAGCATTTTCTTGTTCATGTGATCATAGCATCCTGTCCCTTCATGTGATCCCAGCATTCTCTCTTTCACGTAATTATAGCATTCCGTCTCTTTATGTAAACCCAGTATTCTCTCATTCATGTGTTCATAGCATCCTATAGCTTCATGTGATCTCAGCATCCTCTCATTCACGTGGTCATACTCTCTCTTTATGTGATCCCAGCATTCTCTCATTGATGTAAACCCAGCATTTTCTCATTCATGTGATCATAGCATCCTCTCACTTCATGTGATCCCAGCATTCTCTCGCTTCATGTGATCATGTACTCTGTCATTCATGTGAGGTCATTATCCTCTTATCTCATGGAGCTTCGGCATCCCATCCTGTCATCTGATGTCATCATCCGCTCCTCTAGTCGATCTAGTATCCCTTCCTTTCACGTGATCGCAGAATTCCCACTTATATGATCCCACTATCTCCCTGAATTACCTCTATATTCTCTATTCTCTGTGCAATCCCAGCATTCCATTGTTGAAGTGATGCCAACACATTCTGCTTGATGTGCTGTTTGTATGGTTCCAGCATCCTCTGCTTCATGTTATCTCTCTTTATCAAGGAATTCTCTTTGCCTGTTCTCTTTTGTGGGAGCATATCATGCTGCTCTTTAAGTGTGCCATGTGAGCAACCTTTACGCAATGTGATCCCATAATCTAATTTCAGTATCCTTCACTCCACTTGACCCTAACATTCCCTCATCTTCATGAACTAACCTTCATCTCTTCTTGTGTCATCCTTGCAGTCGTTCTTCCCAGCAGTGACAGTTATCTCTTCTCTAGTGATCCTTGCACCGTCTCCTCTCTCCTTTCCAAGTTACTTCAGAAACCTTTCCCCAAGTGATTCCAGTACCCTCTTCTCCTTGTGCACCACAGGAGATGTGTATCATCTCCTCCATGTGATTTCACTATCCTGTCCTCCAAGTGATCCCAGCATAGCGTTCTTTAATTGGCCTCAGTATATTCTCCATTTGCTCTCAGCGTCATGTTCTACATTTGATCCCAGCATCTTTCCCACCCTGTGATTCCACTATACATGTGATCCCAGCATCCTTTCTACCATTCTACATGTGATCCCAACCTCCTCTCCTTCATGTGATTCCAGCGTCCTGGTCTTCATGGGATCTTAACATCCTCGTTGACGTGTGATCTAAGCACCTTGTCTGTTATTTCTGGTCTCTGTGTTATCCCAGCACCATCTCCTGCTTGTGATCTCAGGATACTTCTCACCAGGTGATCTCAACATCCCTCTCTGAACATTACCCTAGCATACATGCCTCAATTGTTTCCAATAATTTTCTCTGCTCATGTGATCTAAACATTTTCTCCTTCCATTTTATCGCAGTATTCTCTTTTATCATAAGATTTATCGCTTTGTGCTTCTTGCGATCTCAGCATTCTCTCCTACTACTTGATCGCATAAACGTCCAGTCTGTGTGAGGTCAACACTCTCTCCTGTAACAGCTGCAAGTGCTGCGTCGCCCAACTTAGGACTTTTATTAGAGCTTCCTCAGTGTTGCTACAGAGTGTAGGTGCTGCTGCTGCCTTCTTATTGATGATAGTGTTGTCATGGTTTCTATCTGAAATACCTACATCGGGAAAATGTAAATGTTCAAATCCAACGTTCTTTACTGCTTCTTCCAGTAGTAATAACGCATAAACAGACCTGCTCATTAAAGGTACCTTTTCTTCCTTTCCCTTTCAGATATGTACAGCACAATCTCCAGGGTGGGCTTTGGATTTCTGAGCTCTACCAATTACCCTTCACATTACCCAAACAATACAGAATTTTCTTATCTGATTCAAGCTAATATCGCAAAGGTAAGTCTGCAGAAAGTTTCTTGTTGGTTAAGAGTGCTTGCCCATTAAGTTTTTAGGCACTGGATTGCACCTTTAATATGAAAGACTCCATTGATGCGGAAGACTCATGGACAGTGTCCTGATGCCAAGGTACTTCTCTACCTTCTCTTCCAGATTTTGCTCATATTTACCGCCTTCGATATTGAATCCTCTCCAAAGTGTAAATCGGATTATGTCAGGGTTTATGATGGGATGACCAAAGACTCCCCGGTCTTACTGAACAAATCTTGTGGGAGAGGAAGTGTGCCACCAGTGGTGTCTTCAAGAAATGTCATGCTGCTGCAGTTTGTTACTAATGAAGCCATCTCTGCCAGCGGGTTTAACGCCTACTACCAGAACGGTAGGAGACTTTCTGTTTCTTATCTCATAGTCTCTAGGTTGTTGAGCGCTTGAATGGCAAATTAGCTTATACCACCTTTATATATTGTATTTGAATCACTTTAAGACTCATTGTGATAGCATTGGCCTTTTCTATAGCTAAAAAAATGTTTACATTGAATGAAAAGAGCCATGTAATATAAAACTAGCACCTAAACCTACCTAAAATGCGCCACTGGGACCTAAAAGCAGATATGACACTAGAGTAAGTGGACAGAGGTCAAAAGCACTAAGGGAGAGAAGTGAAATGATCACCTAGGCAAAGTGCCCATCCAGGAATTAGGGATCATTGAGAGATATGATGGAATTTACATGTATGGAATTTTTATGTGTATGCTACTGATCATGGGCCTGATACCAGAGTATCTCTCCCAGAATATCGTCTGACAGAAATACTGTGACTTAATGGATTTACTAAAATATTGCCACATTGTGTTCATAATAGAAGACTTCACTCAGTTGGATGAACTGTTTGTAAACAATATTCAAGACACAATAAAAAAGTCAGACAGTAGTTTTGTCAATTATATTCTGACATGCTACCCTCATTGTGAGTAGCCAATGTCAATGCCTGTCACAGGCTGTGCAGCCTGTAGTCATGTTGAAAATGAGGTTTGAAGGAAATGAATGGATGAATTAATAATTTGACTTCTTACAAGCATTAGTGAATCATCGCTGCATATTGCTAAAGTGTTTGGAACAAACCAGTGCTCCTGGAACGTAGCTTGTGATTGCAAGTAGAGGTTTCTGTATGTTTGACAGTGTGTCTTTCTTTGCTTTCTAGTTGCTTGTGCCCAATCATACAGCACTTCCCCAGGGACCGTCACATCACAAAATTATCCTCAGTACTACCCAGCATATTTGGACTGTGGGTACTACATCTCGGCCCCATCAGGGAAGAAGGTTAGTAGCACAACACACTCTTTACTATTGCACTGGAAGAGACTATGATACCACGTCAAGTGGGGGAAGATTGTGAGTACATAACATTGCTCCTGAATAAGACTCCTCTTTTCTACTGTGTCTTATATTGTAGATTACATTGGAGTTCACTGACTTTGACTTGGAGCCCAGTATGCCCATCTGCCGCTCAGACAAGCTTGTCATCTACGACGGCCTCACAAACAAGGACCCACTGATTGGACGATTTTGCGGATCCGGTCCAGTTCAACCAGTGGAGTCCAGTGGGAACTCATTGCTGCTCCAGTTCCACAGTGACAGTTCAGTTCAGAAGAAAGGCTTCCAGGCTACCTACACCTTTGGTAAGTTGAGGCGTGCTAAGTAAATGCTTTGGTGTGCTAAGTTGTGTTCAGTTCTGGTATGTGGTATTGTGTTGCGTGGTACTGTATTATGTTTTTCATTTAAGAATGCTTTCTGGAAGATTTAGAACTGCAGCAAAAACAGGCCAAGCTAACCACAAATTTACCACAGAAGCTACTCAGGTACTAGCCATGAATTTTATTTACTAATTGGGTTACTCTACTGAACATTTCTCTTATTTTGGTAACCCACAAAATTAAAGATCACATGATTGTTGTTTTGAAAATGATCTGACAAAAATCGCTGGTTCAAAATCCCACAGCTAAACTTGCCTTTACAACAGAAGGTATCAGCAAATGAAACTCACCTTAAAGTCACTATTCCATGCTCTAGTACAGTTTAAAATCAGACCCAGAAACTTCTCAACTCACAAAAAACATTTTAGCACAAAGGACAACGATACCTGCAAACAATGGACCACAAAGGGTCCTCCTTTTAGTCATCGCACGGAAAATCCTTTTAACTAGATCTCTGATGAAAAAGCAGAGGCCAGATTCTTCAAAGAGCATGGCTCAAGGCAATGGGACATGTTCAACGATTCGCGTGAACCATGAGCTATGATCACAGATTCATCACATCCTTCCTGGCCTCTACTGCACACCTCTGGCAACTGTCCTTTACTTCTCTGGGAAGACTTGAAGCACCAAAATGTGATTGTGCAAAAGTGTGAGTGCCATGCATAACTGTCAATGAAGTGAATGTGGCACTTGTTTGCATTCCTTCTCTCTTAACCTCAACTCATCCTCACTATCATGTTCTAATCCATCCATTGTTATGATATTTATGACGTCTCTGCTACAGGTTAAAGACCACTTTATAGTCACAAAGATAGCCAACTTGCAGATGGAATATTTACTTACAACTGAGATGCTCTTATCTGTACTTGGCCACAGATACTTGGAGCTACAAATCCCTATGAAGACTCTTGAAGGCTTTGAGTTCTGTGAGGCAAGAAAAAAGAAAAGAAAAAGCACCTCCTACTAGGGAATGTCGTCTAGACACAACACTGTAGCAACTAAATATTTATTCCCATACCAATAAAATGAAATATCAAACATAATTTTACTACTTTGATACAATGCAAATATTAAGACACTATGTTACAATATTTCAGTTGCACCTCAAGCAATGGCTGGTGCTTCAGACACACACTACTCCTATTCCAAAGCACTCTGGGGTAGATTTACAATAACTGGTACATCCCTGCATATCAGCAGGGATGCGCCAGTTATTGTGCGCCGCAACTACGTCACCCTGGATGCGCCGCATTTACAATTAGGCGCAGCATGGGGCAAAAACGGAACAGATGCATCATGCATCTTTGCCGTAAAAGCGGCGCATTGCCTGGAGTTGCGTCACAAGCGCGACACAGCTCCAGCAATGCTCTGGGGGGTCCTAACTCCACAATGCTGCGTCAATCCTTACGCCTTCTTGAAGCAGGCGCAGGGTTTCAACGCAGCATGGGCCAAAAAGTGACATCTTGTAAATTTCACTTAGCCACATTTAGGAGGCAGTCTGCACCGGAACGCCCCCCCATGCGCAGGAACACCTCCTTCTGGCACAGGGCTTTACAACATGACGCATGTGGGAGATGTGTCACATTGTAAATACCCCACACCATGGCGCATATTTTGCGCCGCCGCAGCGTCACAAAAGGGACGCAACAGCGGTGTAAAAGAGGCGCAAGAGGCTTGTAAATCTACCCCTCTGTCTGTATTTAGTTACAGTACCTTAACATATCTCGTTAGGTCCAGAGAGAACCTCATTGGTTGTTTGTGAGCAGTTGCTACCTGAATGCAAGAGCACTGTTTAAAGCTTAACCCGTTCCGGGCTCGCGTCGGCCAATGGCAGTCGCGAGCACTACCTCCCAGGTGCTGCGCACGTCCGTTGGCCGACGCAGCCCCGCCCACTCATTCATTCTCCCGCACTGCGGGAGAATTTACGCCACGGTTAAGCGGTTAATACAGAAAAGACTGCGATCTTACTCTTTGGTGGAGCTCCTAGTATATAGGACAATTTGTGGTGGCGGATACCTCCGAGCACTGTACTAGAACCAAGGAGTCTGTGATTCTTGCTCTTGATTTGGGAGTTTCCCTTTCCATGCAGGACCAGGTTAATGCCACCTGTGGCAAATGTTTTGGTCTCCCTACACTTTTTGGTAATATTCCAGTGGAATGATGAAGCAGAGTAATCCAGGCACTGATTATGAATAGTCTGCATTATGGCAATGCTCTATATTTTGGAAAGCCTGATTTTCTTTTTAACTATCTGAGTCCAATCAAAATGCATCAGCCAGACTGATCTGTCACCGGGCCCTAAATAGTTGTGCTGCTCTCTGCCTACATTCGCTTATTGGCTACCTGTTCATAAGAGAGCTAAATTCAAGCTGGTATGTTATGTCCACAAAATTCTATATTAACGTGGGCTGCGAACTCTGCTCCACCAGTGGACTTTTGCCAACTCTGTGCTCCGCTGGGAGCACGCAGTTCAGCAAAAAAACTCTGATTCCGCTCCATGACGGAGTTTGCCCCGCCACCCACCATTACAGTCATGCCCGGAATGTGACAGCCAGGCTGGCATCACCCCTAGGGTTCCCTGGTTCACACTGGGGGTGCACACGTCAGCTCTGGCCGTGAGATGGGGTGGAGCCCAGGCTCCCCGGGGCCTGCCATCTCTGCTCATCATGCCATAAATGTGAGAGGCTGAGAGCCAGTCTGGCACCGCGCCACGTGGAGCATGAAGATAGCCGTTCTCCCTGATACAAAATGCAAATCAATAAAACATGTCCTGGGAGCCCAGGCCATTTTCAGAGGCTTGATGGAAACATGAACACAGGGAGCATCCTGTGAAATATTCATTGAGGTGCTGGGCGATGGGGCAGCAATTCAGTGCCAGTACGTGGGGGCATGACCCCCAGGGATGCCCCACTCATCTCCCAGGGCTGCCATCGCCAATGGGCAGGCGGGGCAAGGCTGGGATAGTGGGCAGCACGGCAGGCAAGGAAAGGAAAACTGCGCCCCCGCACTGTGGCTGTGTCCATCTATGTGGGTATTTGACCTTGTTAATGGTCTGACAGAGTAGAAGGAAACATAAATATGCTTGGAAACTGGTGGATTAAGTTGAAAGTCCCTTTTGATTGTGCCAGGAGTAACACCCCTTCTCTTCCCCCGACGCAGCAGCGCACAGGCTAGAGTTTCACCATCACTCGTCCCCTGTGCCAGGCATTGTGAAATGTGAATGTGCTGCTGCTCGGCTGGTCCTCACTGGGGGGCAGACAGGAGCAGCGTCCCACTCCTTGACCAGTACCTCTGCCCTGTTGCTGGTTGAGAGTGAGATTCTGAACCCACACTCCACGCCATTTATTCCATCCCTGCCTCTGGGATGATGATGGACTACACTTCCCTTGGATCAGAGCGCTGCACAACATTCGATGTCAGGTCACGTACCGACGTGGGACTCTTCTCCTAAGTGAAGTCTCCCAGCTAAGCTTCACGTCCGGCTTTCCCAAGGTCTTGCACACAGCCTATGTGCAGCCACTGGCACCAACCATTTCCAAAGATCCCCCTTTGCAGAGCAGGGGACATAGGGAGGCTGCTAAAACCTTGGAGACATCCTAATGTTTCTTTTCTGGAAAACTTGTGTATATTATGGAACCCCCTCTGTCACACGCACCCCAGTGATGGAAGAGCCCGTAGTGTATGTCCCGTTCCAGCTAGGGAAGTCGTGCTCCTTCGACCAGGTAAGAGACAGTGCAGCTCAGCTACATTGCAAGCAACTTTATTTATTTTACAATCTGTGCTGTTGTTATGCTTCTGTAAGGACAGAATCCCGCAGTTTCTGAGTGTCCACTCCTTGTATCAGGCTGCATAGCTGAGCTACAGCCGTAATATGCTAATGGTTTTTAGCCAGTCTAGGGCGGAGCGGAACTCCGTGGAATTCCTCTGAGTTTATATACAACTCCGCGGAAATCCGTGAAGTGCAACTCTGTGAACTCCGCCCAGGCCTGCTCTATATGAAACTGGACTGACTATTCTGTGCTGACAAATGGCTTTCTATAAACCTTTACAAGCTTTTTCCATGGTTAATTTAGTGTGGTCAATGCTAAACGCATCCGAAAAACCGAGAAACAAGAATAGGTGGCCACTCTTTCACTCATTTGGCTGTTGTGCTACTTTCTGGAAGAGACTGAAGACCTGGCTATTTCCCATATCACTCAAGATGAGGCAGGTTGCAAGGTAGCAGATGTTCTAATTCTGTGATATCCCTTTGGGGATGAATGTTGTGCTCTACAAATAAATGAAATAAAGAAAATAAATGAGGTTTGCAACTGTGCCAGGTTTCCGCAAAGATAATGATGACAACATTTTGCAACTACGCCTTACTCTTCTCTTCTCTTCAGTCTTCTTAGAAACTGCACCATGTGTTCTGTCAATCATCTCACAGCATGCATGTCTGTGCCCCACAAGCTGACACTCTCTCGTTTTGTCCTCCTCTGTCTAGCAATATCGTTGAGTAGCATAGCTCATACACTGGGTGTAACACTTGAGGCAAATAGTTGGCTGGTTCTGTAATAAGAAAACATGCCTTGTGGGAAAGCAGAGCACTGTTTGCAAAATCCAATCAGACACATATTAAATAGGAGAGGTCGACCATTGGTTGCATAAGCAAGACATCAAACATAAAAACCTAATCTTACAAATGATAAACCAGACAAAGACGAGAGTCTGACTGCATTGCGTCCTCTATCACTTAAAATCCAGGAGCTGGTATGAATTTAAAAAGTTGGTGGCATAATGTAAATTTGCATCAGGGGACGCAGGCAGCAGTGTACTGAACCACTGATGGCTCTCCCTCCCCTCGCCCCAGTACTAGCATGTCTCATTCACAAAGGCCAAGCTGCCTGTTATGGTCAGCTTCTAATTTGTGAATGGAAACCTCTCCTTTGTAATGCCATTTGTAGTGCACGCTATGTTTGCACAGTATTTATACATGTCCTTCCATCATGTTCCCGTCATGATTCTTTCATGCCACTTCTTACTTGCGAATCACATGGATTGACACTATGGACATTGTGATTCACAAATTTGCTAAATGATATAGTCCCAGTATCCTGAGGTACTTAATTTCGAATGCTGAGCTCTATCAACATCAGGAAGCGTCTGGATACCCTCTCAGGTGATTAGATTGCTATACAAATCAATATAATATAACATAACATGAAATATACGGAAGAAGTTCCACTACAGATAAAGTGCACAAAGGTCTCAAGGTCAAGTTGGTTCTTGAGTGAGGATGTTGGGTAGCAGTCCCTTACACGTTTTTGGAGCATTCGTAGCTTCTCATGTAATGTTCCACCAAGCCAACTCCTACAGTGCACAGACAGGAGCAACCCTTCACCACTTAGTTTCGCTTTAATTCTGCCTTCACTGGATCATTGATTGGTAACTTGGACTGACCAATTTTATCTATTTTCTTTACCTCTCCATAGCTGGAAAAACTCAGCATTCTTTCTAGTCAGTCTACATCAGCCATTTAATTATCCACCAAATCTCTTCACCTGTCATGAGTCCAAGCCTCCTACACCAGCCAGTGATGACTAAAGTCATAGCCGGGGTTCGAGTCTCGGTAATGACACCAAAAACCTCCTGTGACTCTGGGCAAATCAATTAATCTCCCCGTGCCTAAAATGAATGTGTGTCCTCATGTAAAAAAACTGGTGCTATGTGAAGCGCTCTGATACCCAATTCGGTTCGGGTCTAGTTCGCGCTATATAAAACTCTGCAAAAAAAGTAGAAGAGTATACATCATAGAGTTAAGGGTTATATCAAAGAAACTAGAAGGGGGTTATAACTGTGAGGCTAGAATTAAGACTTTTGTAGCCCCAAGACTAGAACTCAGGGCGACATAGCACAGAGTTGAGAATAAAAAAGGTTATACCACCAAGTCTAGAATTGAGGATGTTGCACAGTCTAAACATAAGAGGATTATAGTATCACATCTACAATTAAGACGGCTGTAGCTCTAAATCGAAAAATCCTGAGTTTTTGCTCCAATTCTACCATTGAAATGGCTGTTTCATTGAGTCTAGAGTCTAAAACCTCACTACCAGTCACATGACACACTGCTTTGCTTTCTATCCTTGCAACTCACATATTCAGCTGTCTGACCTGAAACCCTGTAAGGGTCACCTTAGTAGTTTTAACTGCATGTGTGTGTTTACCGGTTCCAGAAGTGTCTTTGCTGTCCCTGGTATTTAGGAGCTTCTTATATCTTCAGGCTGTGCCTGTCTGTGCAAGGAACCAGCCCCTTATAAACTCCAGCTCTTGTTGACTTACTCTGACCCAACTGCACACAACCTAGAGCAGCAGAACCTTGTGAAGCCATTTTACTTAAAATGTAGATGAACAGATGTAAAGTTCAGAGAAAGAACAGGAAACATCATGGCTGCAAAGAAGCAGGTTCCCCATCAGTGAGGTTCTGGCAAGGGGAAGAACATCTTGGGGTCTGAAGAGACCAGCTTCCCTCTAGGGGTAGAAGGAGTCCTTCTGCAGGCTGGAATGGGTGAAGACAATCTTCTGACACTTGCAACACTCTCATATGTGAGCTGTGGTGTTCAGATAAGATCCACTGAGCAGAAATCAGTCAAATAACTGTGGATCGCCTGAAATCATCATAAGCCTAATGACTTGAATGTTGCCTAAATCTGAACTGATTGGGAGGAAACAATGTTTTAGATCAAATAGATCTAAACCTGTCATGTACATACGTGGCTATCTCTCTGATCACAACAATGAACCGTCTCCGGTAAGGTGTACCCCTGACCAACTCCACAACTGACATTTCTCTCCCTCTCTCTTATTGCAGTGGAAGCCTAAGAAGAGATGCTGCACACATTGACTCAGAGAAGATTGCATCTGCCAGCGTCCCCATATCAACAGTAGGAGCAACTACATCATTTTATGTTACATCGTCTGACACGTCACATAGTTTCTGAATTTTCATCCTGGTGTTGTGAATAGAGGCCCTCCTATAGAGTTTGTTAGAAAGGAAACTCCGTCAAAAGAATTGGAAGCTATTCATTCCCCCAAACCTGGCTTTCCAGGCTCAATTTAGGATCCCAGTACTGCCATGTTTCCATTGGCGAAGCACCCATTGGCCCCCCAAGCAGAAACCTTGGACAGATGGAAAATGGGTCATTTCTTAAAGTGTCTCAAACTGTCCACTCTATTTAGGGTGATCTTTCTGACAACCTTTTTTCCTGTTCTGGACTGCCTGGAGGCCTCAAACATGAAACCAAGGCAATGACCTCAGCATCCCACTCACTACTACCTCAATAAGAAACAGCTGTTTCTATCACAGTCCTTACCCAGAAATGATAAGCAGTACTGGGCCAAAAGCCCCTTCTCTTCAACACACTTGGACCAACTGAAACTGAGCTGCAGCGAGCCGCGTAACCTCTGGCCTGAAAGGTCAGTTGCGAAGCCTATCCAATGAATGGACAGCTCCCTGGTTTGTCATACCATCTGTCTCTCTATTTCATTTCATATTTATACGTTTGGTAAAACTAGAGTCAGAACAAGACACAATAAGTATGGCAATAAATACCTCATCTCAATTCACATGTAGACCTTTTAGCTCTCATTGTAAACATTCCTATAAACATGACAGCGACCATAACATAGGTCATCCTGAATAGGAGCGGGCATGATGGTCACACTTCTGCTGGTGTCTAGACTTCACACCCACTAATAGAAAGAGCTAAATGTGTCTGCAGGCAAGCACATGATAAAAAGAGAAGAGATTTCATGGGTACTGTCACAGTGTTCATGACAAGCGCCAGTCAGTGCTTCATCACACTGATGGGACACCTTGATCATATCATGGCGTGAATAAATAAACAGGTTCTCTTTGTTTTTACACAGACGTTTTGAATAGCTTCAGTAATGACACCTTGGGCAGCACTCTTCTGCTAGTCTTTACAATGATGTAAATCCTCCTGACATGGCACATATCAGTGTTCCTCGATTGGCTGTCACTATATTCAAGGTATTTATCAGCAGTCTGACAGCCTAAATGAAGGGTGTTATTTCTGTGGGTAGTGGGCTTCCGTCCAGGGTGGAATATAGCTTCCTGTGGTTTGCCATGGTGGGATATGGGGCATATTTGGGGAGGAGGTAAAAACCAGTGTTGGCATAGCCGATAGGTCTCGCCTTTGCATCCTTATAAGTGTTCCGTTAGAGCTATTGGCTTTCCCAATGTTTTTAAGCTATGGGTAGAGCACTGTAGCTGCTGTGCAGCATGTTGAAAAATTATAATAAAAAAGTAATATAAGTATTTTTGTTACCTTGTATATAACCAAGAAGATATTATGTACAACTTAATGACCCAATAAAAAAAAAAAAATAACATAAATAATGCCTTGTAGATTTTTTTATCTCTGCAATGCTAGCGACTACTTCCTGGCTGCTCAAAAGTTGAGATGGTGCTGAGTGATGCTGAGGTGTTGTGGAGTGTTGCTATAGTGGGTGCTTAGTGATGCTATGGTGGTAGTGAGGCATGGTGAGGTAGTGGTGTTGCAGTGGTGTTAAGGTGCTGCAGAGTTCTGTTTAGCTGCTGTTGTTTTACAGAAATGCTTGTTTGATTCTGAGGTGATGTTGCACTGTCGGATATATTTTTTAAGAGATTTTTTAAATTACACAATACATCATTTAAGCGCTGAAAGGCAAGCTCAAAAGAAAGCACTGCTAGATGTTTTCCAGCGTCTCTTATGTTTAATGTGTGGGAAGGATGGGAATAATGTTTACCTAAACCACAACATTATTTCAACTTGCAACTGCAACATTGAACAAAATAAATTGTTACATTAAAAACATAATAAAACATACAAAATAATATGCTACAGGTCCAATTTAGACAACAAATTGAACCACACTGCTAAACAGCACATAAGCCACAAATAAATACAAGGGGAGCGCTTGAACAGACCAAATACATTTTTGTTTCAGCACCGCCAATTTGTACACCATTTTCTATTTCACATATATTTTGCAGCTTTGCCTATGTTGTCTAATGTCTGCTTGGTCTGGAGTGTGGTGGATGTACGTGGTATGGAGTGGAATTCTGAGGGTTGTATTGGAAGTTGCTGCTGGTGGTTAAACACGCGCTCTTGTGTGTCTTCAAGCCTTTGGGCTACTTTCCATATGCCAGCTGCTCATAAGGGCCAAACTTGTATTTGTTTGAATCGGGATAGGTGCAACAAAGGGGCACATTTACAAGTCCCCTGCGCCACCATTGAGTCCCTTTTTCTGACGTACTGGAGGCGTATTTTACTGCTCTTATTTACAAGGACAGGAAAACCCACCCTGCCTGGCTTTTGCTGTCCTTATAAATATGGCCCCTTTACACGAAGCGCTTTGCATGAAAGGGGCATTCCATGGGTGTTGTTGTGGGCGTGGGCTGCAGTATAAAGGGTTCATTCAGTCAATGGTGCAGCACCTTCAAGTCAATTCAGCTTTATTTGATTTTAAATTACAAAATCATAAAAGCACACATTAAAAAACAATGTTAAAAATATCTTTACAGTTAAAAATAGGCAATGTTAAAAGTACTATAATAAAATTCACACAGGACTGGAAATTATTAGGGGAGATCACGCCGCACGATTCATTTTGTTTAACCAATATCAAAGTAAGAAAGATAGAACATATATATGTGCATATTCAGTTTAAAGTATTTACAACTTCTTTATATACTATGTACATTCTTTCAAACCACTTTCCAATATAAAGAGATTAAGCGTGCATATACATTATATGGTATTCCGGTAGCTGATAAGTAATTTTAAAAAAGAGAATACTGCCTTAATAACATATTCATTCTCTAGCTGTTTTAACTTAAGAAATGCCACTCTACAGCTCCGTAGCCCCCTGGCCTTTAATATAGGTTTCAAAAACCTTTTCCTCGGGGGTCAGGTAAAATTTACAAAACAAAATACAGTGGATGTTTGATTGGTAGGAAATATCATCACATGGACAAATTGCTATGTCCCTTGACCAATCGTTACATTCAGGTAAAGTTATCAATCTGAAAAATGTATCAGTGCGGAAACGGGTCAACAGCATGTGAGTATAACAGCTTGGCTCTAATAACAAATAAGGTTGAATCCCTACACTGATGGTATGTAGCTGATTTTCCACAACTGTACATTTGACCTTTTCCGAAAGCCACCTTTTATTATCTAGATGTTCCAAAACCATCTTTTTTAATGTGCTTCTAGGCACATCTTCCATGCTTACAGGGGTATCGAAAAATTGTGTGGGCCCGATCTCATTCATCATGTGTTTCACATAATTAATCCATTTTATGTTGACCGCTCCATCTAACTTAAGGCAGTCTATGATGATATCTCTATTTGAACTTGGTGTTACCCAGACTTTATGCCACAAGAGTAAAGGGGAGCTTTTGATGGTATCAGAGGTATATGGTAGGCCCACTTCGCAATGGCAGATATAAGTAGCTGTAGATTTGGGGGCTGCTAATAAATAGCGGATAAAATAGTTCTCGCAGAGTTGGATCTGCTCCGCCTGTTCGGTCCCCCAGATGCCTGCCCCATAGGTACCGATAGGTACCGGTAGAGACACATTTACATTTATAAATTTGTAAAAGTTCTCTTACCGGTCTCCAACCCAATTTTTTGGCAAAGTTTGTCAGCGCTCCTGTGGCCCTGGAGAAAGCTAGTTTCCTTGCAGTCACTGCTGCCTGCCATGTTCCCTTTCTGTCGAAATTAATTCCTAGATAGGAAAATCTAGGGGCACCCTACATTCTGGAGTCCGGAGGATCATATCTTGGGGTACAGTCAGTGACACAGCAGTATACGGTCTGATAGAAGGCACCATCTACAGGGCCATCTTAAGGATTCTTTGGGCCCTGGGCCAAATATGTTTTGGGGGCCCCTGTTCAGAACAGCTTGGAACTTATGATCCAATATCAGCACTTTCATGCCCTCTATGGCCCTGTCCCTGACAGTGCACTGATACACTGTATATATCTAAATATGTTCCTGTCTAATATTTATGGATAGTGACGTGTGTTTTCAACATTTTAACACAGCAGCAGCTCACTAACATTACTGCAAATAATCTCTGTGTCGCTCACCCATTTTCGAGATGTGAGGTCCTGTTTTGATTTAAAAGACACTTGTTTTATGGATATGGCATGAAACAACTTAACACTTCGCTGCAAAATGTCTGTAATAGACCCTCACATATCACCCACATTAAAAATAAATTAAAGCAAAACAGTATTTAAAACAATTTGTTTAAGAATTATTCAAGGTAATCAGGGCAAGACTCAATGTAGAACAGATCTGGCTCTATCAGGCCCCCCCTGGGCCAGAGCCCACTTTCTCCATGCCTTACAACGTCTTTGACTATATAGCCTTGGGTCAGAGAATAAGATTCTCTGTGGTACAAGGCTCTCAGCCAGGATAAAAGGGGACATATCCCATTGAACAGTCTGAGTTTCAGGATGTGTTGTCCTATCAGTGGGCCTGAGTCTGAGGAAACTGGTCTAAGGGTAGCACAGGTGCAACCAACGGGAATCATGCTCTGCAAATGGGTACTCTGATACATGGTTGGCAATTGTACATTTAAACCAGGTACAGATGGGTACTCTGGTGCATACTGTCTAGATCATTGGGTATGCACAATATTGGGATGCGAGTGCCCACAATGAAGAGCTTCATCTGACACTCAGAAAGAGGCGCACGGTCGGAGGAGCACGGAGGCTTACATTTCGATGTGCATAGCAGGTGGGGCATTTGGGATGTGCACCCTTTGACATCACACAATATGGCACCATCACCAGGCACACGGGTTACGGTGTATGGCGATTGGTTCACAAAGGTTTTGATACAGGTAGCCTGTAGTCTGGGGTACCAAATAGTCAGGGCAGATGGGGACGCCGCCAGTTGCACAAGGTGCATGCATACTAGCTAGGGAGAACTGAACACTCAAACTGGAGCTCACAAACGTGGGCATACAGGCACTGCCCACTCGGGTGCAAAGGCAGTGGAGCCAGTGAGGCGGCTGGGACACAGAACGTGTGGTATCACAAACAAACACTCACAGCACATACATCAGGCTGGGGTACAAAGGTATGCAGCAGGAGAGCACAGTAGGCACTAACCGGCTCTCTTGCATCTGTGTTGCAAGTCCCCCCAGGACAGCTCCTGATAGCACTGGTTCTTTCTGAGTAGTGAGGAGCTGAGCAGTGAGGAGCTCAGCTGCTACAGATCGGGGCCCATTGTGCTGCTCTGCTCAGGCCTAGCGCTAATGAAGACTGCCGTCCATGGTTCGGGGGCAGCGGCGGGCGCCCGCTCTCGCATCAGCTGGCAGAAGATTGGTGCCGGTGATGTCAATGAGAGGGGTGTGCATCACTGTGCGGACTGAGCCTACCCTCCCCTGTAAGTGGGAGGAGCGAAAGAAGTGGAGAAACTGCGCGGTGAGAACTGAGGAGCCTCCTCTGATAAAGTCTCCATATATAAGAACCAGCCGGAAATTAGGCTCCGTTTCCAACCCAACTGCGTTGCCGGACTACAATAACTAAAATAAAAAAGTTACAGGAACCATGCCTAATATAAATTGAAGTACAACGTCAAGTGAGTGTTGTGTGCAAGCTGGAAGGGGGAAAAACTGCGATCTCGCGGGGATGGTGGGAGCGGCAATCAAGGCACAGGAAGCACACTTACTTAAATTAAAGAACAGCATCCCGCGAGTGGTGTGCGACGTGTGCGCGCTGTACAAGGAAAAAACAGCAACCTCAGAGGGGTGGTGGGTGGGCAAACATGACACCGAAAGACAGGCCTAACCTGCAATAAACAAAAGAGAACTGCAGCTTGCACGGTCTACTCGTTCACCTGGCAATACTCAATGGGAGTTAACATCTGAAACAAGGAGGAGGGACCATCACACGCTATACAGTGTGATGGCCAAACAAAACCTTCTCTGAGTGAGATCATCAGCAATGTAACTAGGCAGGCAAAGGAGGGGCATCTACACAAATGCACCAATAACAAGCCACAGATAATAACCAATGGGAAATGATGGGTTTGCAAAACCACACAAAACGGATATAACATGTCGATCAAAACTTAATCTAAAAAAGAAAGCAAACTAGCCACAGGTAAGCAAAGGATGTTATTGGCAGCATTTCAAAGAACTGTTGTAATAGCTGAGTTAAAGGGCCTAACCTAGATACATTATTAAGGGGTTAAACTAAGTTAGAAGAAATGTTTAGTGTCTGAGGAGATTAGGGACGTTTAGGCTGATATATTTTGTCTCCTGGAGATGCATATATACTACAAAGACCAAGGTTTATTAAAGCAACTAGGATATCATGTATTTACCAGTGGCATTACACTAGCCCCTGCAGCCCCTGCGGTGTGGTGGGGGCACTCAAGCTCCAGGGTGCCCCCTCCCCTGGCATTGTGCAAGGCAAGCCTGGGGTTCCCTCAGGTTTCGTTGCACCACTGATATTGACCTCTACTACTCAGCTGGTGTACATAGAAGAGGTAGTTATGCGTGCACAGTTGGGCTCTTTGCAAGTTTTACGCGCCGCATTGAAGACTAGAGGGAGACAGCCTGTTGTTCAGTTCCAACAAGGATCTACTTTGTTTATTGTTTGTTTTGTTTAAGGTGCTAATTCTGATGACCCCTCCCTGTTTGGTACATGATCATTCATATTCACCAGCTGGGTTGGATTACTAATTATATTTGAGGATTGTATTTACTCACTAGGTAGTTGGATGGGTATGATCTACCCTCCCTCCTTGTCTCAGATAAAACAAATGAGAGCACCATTTTAAGGCTAGCTGAGAATTTCCTGTAAATACACCAAATTAGAGAGTGAGAGAGGATTTGTCCAAAGCATGCTCTCCCTATAAAATATATCTATATTCTAAAAGAGTACCTCTACCTTTAACCTGGGAATACCACTGTGTAGGCTCACCCACAACTTGACAGACATAAACATCAAGGGTAGACACTTCACACAAGGTAATAGTTGCATGCTTCATCATAGGTGCATCCTCCCGTTTGGATACAGTAACACCACCGAATGGGCCCAACCACTAACTGTGAGATACATATAAAGAATTTCTGTTGGATAAGTACAGGAATCCAGATTTTCTTTCCAGTTCCCTTTAATCCTATTTGCCTGGAATGTTTCTTTCCTGATCCTGTCTTTCCTTTTCTTTATCCTGCCGTTCCTTCTACTGTTCCATCTCTTCTCTTTTCCTTTGTCTCTCTTCACGGACCCACATTTCTTGTCTCCCTACTCACCCCTCCTCCTGCTCCTGGTAAGCTAATCTTAGTGTCTACCTCTCAAACTTCCTTTCCTTCACTTCTTCTAAAGAATTAGCTTTCTGAAGGATCATCTACGGAGTCAGGGTCTCAGTTAGATTCACTCTTGAGTTTGGGGTATGGTTTCAGGGGATGTCTGGAAAGCAGCATAGGGGATACACTTGTGGTGTGCCTAAAAAAAAATCTGCTGAGTAACTGTCAGGGCCAGAAACTGCAGCATCCTCATCCTGGGTCCCTTCCATGGTACATCTCTAGGAATACTTTGTACAGATCTATATCTTCCCATCTTTTATCCAGCATCTTTTTTGGTCATATAGTAGTTGCAAGAAACATCACTTATTCTGCACTGTTCGCAGCTGTTGCAACTAGAATATAGTAATCTCAATGGCTGCAACCAAAGACCAGACCCAGTTTGGAAACTAAGGTACACTCAAGGGGTTACAAAGTTTCAAATCAAGTGATTGAGTCCAGCTACATTTCACATCCTAGTGCTGATCTATTGGTATATTGAAAACAGAGAACAACCATCTAAGGACTTGACTCTCAGGGCAGTGAGGTGAACAGTCCATCACTTACTAAGGGAGGAATTGTAGTGTAAAGACTCAGAACTCAACAGCACACACCATAACACTCAACAATAGTCTGTACAGCTAATACATACTTAACACCACATAATTCTACTCATTTCTACTAGTGCACGATTATAGAAAAGTTAAGGCACAATTGTTGTGCATTGAGCAGCTTCTCTGTGTTGGAATGATGTGTAGGTAGTTCTCTCTTACGTACGCCATTGTCCCTTTGAAAGAGGTTTAGTGCAATGTTTAGTGCCCAATTCCTGCTCACACAGAAGCATGTTGCCTGCATCTACTGCAGCGACTTGTGTCATGAGCTGATGCTATCTGCAGCAGTCATCATGCCCTGCCACTCAGCCCGCTTCCTCCTGAAGTCATTAGGGAGGGTGCAGATGGTCAGGGGAGGGATGGTTAGTTGCTGCAGGTCGCAACGGTTCAGGTCCAGTAAATATGCTGCCCAAAGGAAGAGTCCTGCCCACTTAAAGGTGTTTACACCTGCTACCAGAAGTAAGACTGTAAGAATGAAGTTGGCCCTAGAATACATGCCTAGTACCCCCAAGAAGGATAATAGTTATTGTCAGATGTGACAGACACATGTGCAAGCACCAAGCACAATTCAGTACTGGAATACAGATGTGACGTGGTTCATTTTTCTTTAGCAGACTTAAGTATCAGGGAAGACCTGCAACAGGTGATGGCTGAATCATAGACCTTAGGCCATTTACTGCTCACACAAGCATCCCCACCAAATGCTGCCTGGCTAAGGAGGGGGCAGAGGATTATGTCTGGTGGTGGCCAGGGATGAGCATTCAGTGTTGCAGGTCTTAGTTTGGGGTCCGGCATCTACCCTCTGGCCAAATACGCTTCAGTGCAATCATTGCTGGTATGCTTGTTCAGTCTTCTTCCTTCTGGGTGTATCCCCCCACCGAGGCAATAGCTGGTAGCTCCTCTGGTAAGACTCTGTTATGTTATTATTATGTTATTAAATCATTTATTGAGCGCACTAACACTGATTAGTTTCTTGGCGCTAAATTGACAGTAACACAATCAGAGGTAGAAAAGGTAGATTAAAAAGCTTGTCTAAAGAGCCAGGTCTTCAATGCTTTCCGGAAAGATAAAAGGTCTTGGCAGGACCGAATTTCCAGGGGAAAGGTGTTCCATAAGCAGGGGGCTAATGTAGCAAATCTTCGTCCACCAGAACGTTTGAGTTTGAAAAAAGGGGTCTGGAGAAGGCCTAGATGGAGTGACCGAAGGTTACGAGAGGGAACGTATCTGGTGATCAGTTGATTAATGAATTTAGGGCTTTTGCAGTGTAGTGACTTAAAGATCATACAACCTGCTTTGAAGGAACAGCGTTGCATGACCGGAAGCCAATGAAGCTTAATAAGAAGAGGAGTTGCCGCCTGCCATCTTGGTTGCTTCAGGATCAACCTAGCAGCATAGTTCTGAACCATCTGGAGGCGCTTAAGTAAATAGTTTGGGAGACCCAGATAGATGGCGTTTGCGTAATCCAGATGAGACAGAACAGTGGCGATCACAACCTGAGTAATAGCTTCTGGTGTTAATAGTCGCCTGACCTTCCTTATTTTTTTTAGCTGATAAAAGCATTTGGAGACCACTTGTCCCACTTGTGCTTTTAGTGAAAGATCACTATCCACGATGACTCCGAGCGTTTTAGCCGAAGGCGATGGTTGCGGTACTTGACCTAGATCTGAAGGCCAGTAGTGGGGACCCCAATACTTAGCACTGTCCCCAGTCAATACCAGTTCGGTTTTACCTGGATTTAGTTTTAACTGATTTTGATCCATCCAGGATTTAATAAACTTCATGGTTGACTGGAAATGACTTATAGATTCTTCAGAATTATCAATGGTGAAGAGTAACTGCAGATCATCTGCATAATTAAAAACTCTCACCTGTTTGTCCCTCAAGGTTTGAATAAGGGGGAGGATATATATGTTAAAAAGATGGGGTGACAGGGAGGAGCCCTGTGGCACTCCACATGGGATGGACTGTTTAACACCAGTCAAATCCCCCAGACGCACCGCTTGGGATCGTTCCTCCAGGAAGGACCTCAACCAGCAGGCCGCCACGCCCTGAATGCCTGTCTGTCCGACACGGTCGACCAGGATGTTATGGTCGACCGTGTGGAACGCGGCCGACAGATCCAAGAGCACCAGGGCCTGAGGAGACCCTCTATCTGCACAATCTCGGAGTGTGTCCAAAACTGCGGTGACCACTGCCTCCGTAGAATGTGCAGGCCGAAATCCAGCCTGATGAGGGTCAAAGCAGGAGGACTCCTCCCAAAAATTTGAGAGAATTTTCGCAACGTGTGCCTCTAGAATTTTTGCCAGGTAAGGCAGTAAGGAAATGGGCCTGTAATTCGCCTTACAACCAGGATCCGCCCCGGGTTTTTTTAATAGCGGTATAACCGTGGCTTCTTTGAAGGCGGATGGAACTATACCTGACGACAGGGAATCATTTAGAAGGGCAAGAACAGGGGCTGGGTGAGTGGAAAAACATTCTTTCAGAATACGAGGGGGACAAGTATCCAGTGGGGAGCCAGATTTGACTCTCGTCATTAATTCCAGAAACTGGCCATGGGTTATGGGTTGAAAGCTGGTAAGGGTGGCATGTCCAGTCTTTATTGCCATGCCTGTTGTGATTGGGGTCTTTGATTGAGGAATGCTAGCCTTGATGTCGGTGATTTTGTCACTAAAGTAAGAATTGAGTGAATCACACAAACACTGAGTGGGGATTACTTTAGGACGGACATTCTCCAAGTTGGTCAGTTCATTGAAAATAGAGAAAACCTCTTTAGATTTGTTTGTAGAGTCTAAAATACGAGAGGAGAAATACTCCACCTTAGCTGCAGAGATGGCATTCATATATTCCTTCCTTGCCCTAGTATATTTAATTTTTTCCTCAGTGTCATAGTCACGGCGCCACATGCGCTCAAGATGACGGAGAGCCAATTTCTTGCTTTTCAAGTCGGCAGAAAACCATCTATTGGCATCCGTGCGCCGTGCAAGTTTAATTCTTTTGTATGGGGCATGGAGATTGCTGGCCGCTTGTAGCCAGTCGGTTAGAGAGGAAACTGACAGGTTTATGTCATTATCCAAAGGAGGGACATCATTAGCTAATGACTGTAAAAAAGCAGTCTTATCCATGGCGTTCCAATTCCTAGCTAATCTGCCGGCAGTTGGCACAGTGGGTCTGATATGAGGAATACAGATCTTAAATTTCAGGATAAAATGGTCTGACCATAGGCAAGGCAGGATTAGCGGAGAGGTCACGCAAGTGGTATTAGACCATACGTGATCCAATATGTGACCTTTATCATGAGTGGAAGAGAGCACCAGTTGCTTAAAGTTGAGGTTAGACAGAAGGTCAGTCAATTCCACCGATTGAGAGCCCTCTGATGGATCTTTATACCAGTAATTGAAGTCACCTACTAACATCACCCTGGCGTGATCCAACGCTAGATTAGCAACTTGCTCACTAAAGGCCATAGGAAACAGTGGCATTGAGGTGGGTGGTCTATATAAGAGGACACATGCTGTAGTCATGTGAGGAGTGGCAATTTTTAGTACAAGGTTATCTATGTTGGCTAGTGTCAGGCAAGTAAGAGTAGTGACCTCTAGACTAGAGTGGATAATCGCCGCAACTCCACCTCCTCCTTTCACGCTGGCACGGTCTGCCTGGATAATATAGTAGTCAGATGGCAGAGCTGCTATGATATCAGGTGCAGAGGTGGGAGATAGCCACGTTTCTGCTAGCAAAAGGATGTCAGGTTTCTCCGTGTCAAGCAACAAAAAGATGTCCATCTGATGCTTGACAAGGGAACGGGTGTTGAGGTAGAGAATAGCAAGCGAATTAGGGGGTGGGTTGGACGAAGCCAAACCTGCTACATGAGTGGTAAGGTGACAGCCTTGGCTCAGGATGCCATGCTTATAGAGCTGGTGAAGTGTATCCTTTGATAAAAGTAAATGATCATTGTTCTTATTGCACTCCAGAAGGTCGTCCCTGGAATAATGGAAGGTTTGGGTATTATGAGGTGCCCCTAGTCCCGGTCGGTCGCGGACGGGCGCAGACGGGCTTTCCTTAGGCGCGCCTTCGGCGCGCAATCGTCGCGCCCGCTGCGCTCGTCCGCTGCGCTTCCGAGGGAAGCACATGATTTATAGAGGAATAGACTGACGATCGGTGGGCGTGGCCTCAGAAGGGGGCGTGGCCTGCGGGCTGAGCGAGGCGCTGGAAAGCGTTCCTCGCCTAGTTACAGGGCAGCGCTGAGTCCGTTTTGCGAACGTGAGAAGTGGGGGTAAGTGGATTTAAAAAGCAAAGTAATGCCAGCAACAGTTTTAAAATCAAGCTGCCTCCCGGCTTTTCGCCTCAGGAGTGTGTCAAACCAAATGGGGCGCTCGCAATCAGCGTCTCCTTTGTAGTGACGATCGGTGGGCGTGGCCTGCGGGCTGAGCGAGGCGCTGGAAAGCGTTCCTCGCCTAGTTACAGGGCAGCGCTGAGTCCGTTTTGCGAACGTGAGAAGTGGGGGTAAGTGGATTTAAAAAGCAAAGTAATGCCAGCAACAGTTTTAAAATCAAGCTGCCTCCCGGCTTTTCGCCTCAGGAGTGTGTCAAACCAAATGGGGGCGCTCGCAATCAGCGTCTCCTTTGTAGTGACGATCGGTGGGCGTGGCCTCAGAAGGGGGCGTGGCCTGCGGGCTGAGCGAGGCGCTGGAAAGCGTTCCTCGCCTAGTTACAGGGCAGCGCTGAGTCCGTTTTGCGAACGTGAGAAGTGGGGGTAAGTGGATTTAAAAAGCAAAGTAATGCCAGCAACAGTTTTAAAATCAAGCTGCCTCCCGGCTTTTCGCCTCAGGAGTGTGTCAAACCACTGGCAGGGAGACCTCCAATTTAGCGCCAAGAAGCCTTTGGGCATTAGCTGCGCTTTATAAATCCAATTTCAATTCAATTCAATTCCCCGCTCTCAGCCAGCAGGCTGCCTCCTCATTCAGAGCAGTACCTCAATTTTTCGAGAAGCAGATCTCAGCTTTTGTCATTAGGGGTGTGCAAAATTTGTGTAATGTACTTTTGCATAATAATGCAAAATGTTTGCACTATATTTAAGGGCAAAATACATACATCAGATTTTGGCACTCTGATTCATTCAACAAAAGCTCAGCGAACAACAGCCACTCGCTTTCTGTTCCAGTGCATTTTTAGTAAATTTGGACTGCAAATGCTGTTTTTTGCTGTACATTTGTCCAGTGAATTCCAGGTATTTATGCCCAGTTAACTAATGTTCTCCTTTTGAAAATTTTGCATAGCACATGAAATGCGAAATTCCTGAAATTAAGTGAATAATGCTTGCATTATTAAAATTTCGAAGAGGCCTTGTTGGTACCTCCCTTAACTGGGAAACTGGTTGTCAGGGACACCAGCTCTGGTCTTTAGGGATTTCTGCACAACTATATGGGGCAGTGCGTCTACTTGTCAGCAAGAAGTCCTGGAACAAATGACAAGATGCTCCATAGCTCTTCTTATGCTCATTATGTATTCCTCATTCATACTTTGGAAGTGATCAAGCCTGACCAGCAGTTTTTGTATACATCTTTGGGCAATACTGGCACAGTCTCTTCCTGTAAAGGTATGTGCAAAGGTATGTGCTTGATGGGTAGTGAATATTTTGTACATGGGCTATACATTCAATTTCAAAAAATCTAGAATTGCCTCAGCTCAGTGTCTCATTTTTGCAATACGAGCTGTTAAGTGAAGGCAAGAGGCTGGCAAACCAGTTTTTTTTAGAAAAATGTGTGATGCTCCAACCTCCAACGACTCTGAACAGAATATCTTTATGCCCATGTCATCCATGTTCACTTCCCTAAGGCTTGACTATTGTATTCTTTAATACCAACATTAGTTTCCTTTGTATAAATTTTGGGGCATATTTTCAAAAGTGACAAACTGTTGTTTTTTTATGTATGTCCAGGACATAACTATATTTTTTACAACATATTGCCTCTAAGTTAAACCTGACTACATTTGTGCATAGCTACTAGAATGTTAAGCACAGGTTTATTTTGTGACTTTTTGTGATTCCCCCTGACAAGAATTGTGTTTAATATGGTATTAATTTGGGTTTTGAGCCCCGTTTTCGGCCCCAGAGAACCCATAAAGGGGGTATGTAGCCCACCTCCTCAGGCCGTTTTAAGACCCAAGGACTCCACCCTAGGGCAAAATCTAATTAATTAGGTGAGGGTGGCCCAAAATTCCCCCCCAAAAAAAGGTCAAAGTAACATTGTAGTTAGTTGAAATGTTCAGTGACAACATAATGTTTAAAACAAAAAAAAACACGGAAATGTAGCAGTTGCAGTTTTCTCAAGTTACTATGACTTGTGTTCTAAGGTAACTATAACTCACGCCCTCGCCATTCACGGCAAATTTTGCCACATATTACATCACTTATGACATCTGCTAGGAAATCATTTAAATATCACTGTAACATTTGCAATAAAATTATTGAACAGAAAACTGGGCATGGTGGGGACGCAAATTATAAGTACTTAAGGGCATGAGTTATACTTTTTAATTTTTTTAATGTATTTATTTTTTGTATTTTCAATCAAACATACATGCAGAAAGAAAGAACAATGGATAGACATTACACATTACAAATTGGTAGAACAATGTAAGGGTCATATCATGATACACATAGATACAATAGTCTGTTGGTTATACATTGACCCAGGATTTAGTATATGACACTTATTCTAAAACGTATCCGTAAGATAGCATTGATTTCTATTTGATCAAACATAATGCACCATCCCTTAGAGATTATTTCTACCAACGCATTCATCTCTGAGCAGTGTGGGGGGCTAGATCTGCCCCTGTCCCATCTCGTCCTTTATTTGACAGCTCACTCTCCATTGTGTATGGAGGTGTACGGCCATGCATAAGAGTAATCATTACTTTCTTTTAGGTTCTCCATTAGTGGCTCCCAAATGTCTCTGGGGTGGGATGATGCTGGCAGGAGGTCAGCATAGGTCGTGGGTTGATCTCTACAGTATATAAAATCAGACAAGTCAGTATTCGAGCAAGGGGAAGTCTCTTGCTGCTGAAGCTGAGTTTTCCAAGAAATCGTTTTGGATTTTCGGAACTAGTGGCCCTGCCGTATTTGGACTGCATGAGTTATATCTAAATATGGTTATGATTTCTATGCTATATAAGGATATGGTGATTTATACCTATATGAATCGGGAAAATTACAACAGGGTCTTAAAATGTTATACAAGACCCACTCCACGCTATTATGTTCAACTTAAGTTCAAGCACTATATAATCTATAGCATGTGTTTACAATCCCACCCCAAAATACATATAAAAGGCAATTGTAATGGTTGTACACGAAAATTGAGCATTTGTAACGCATTTAAAAGCAATGATTTCATCGTAAGCACATAATGTCATATCGGGAATGCTAACTAAATGAATCACGAAATTATAATTATGAAATGGCTCTCAGTTACAGAAGACAAAGTCGAGACCATCCCATAGCAGAATACACAAGCTGTTTTGGTTTGTGGATTTAGGTCCATATTGTTTCTAGGAAGTATTCAAAGAATTCTTGTTCTCTAAGAATAGTTCTACTTTAAGCAGATTGCTTTGTGCCAAGGTGCATTGTGTTTGGAAAAAGTCAAATCAAAAAGAAGTTCCAAAGTTAGAAGCTTTGTTTTGAAAAAAGTGTAGGTCGAATTTCAGAGTTGAAAGAACGCTGTGTGCTAACTTCAAAAGTTATTCTCAGTGTCAGGAGAAAACATTAATTCGTCAAGGCTGGCAAAGAAATCATCTACCACAATAGATGAAAGTTGAACCACTTCATTAAGTAGATCAATTGTACACAGATGAGAAGCATCGATGTCAGCGTCAGTCGCATTAGCAATGTTCGAAGCATGTGTGCCTGTTGGTCCGCGTATCACACCTTCAGCTGGAATTGCCGGTGAGATCACAATGAATGCTGTCATCAGGATTGGTAGCCGTTGTGGGCAACACAATACATGAGCTGTTACCGGACCCAGTAAAGTCTCAACATCCGTTGGCATTGCTGATGGAAGTATCAGACAGATATCTAACACGCATTCCTCTCCACAAAGCAGGCATCGTAGAACAGGTAAGATGCAATCTTGCTAGATTGGTCTGAATGACAGGAACCATGTGGTATTCAGATCTCTCAAACAAGCCAAGCCAAGGATCTGTGTTATTCTTTCACGATACTCTATTGCCAGAAGAGCATTCTCCATGGCAATTTGGGTATTGCTGTTGACTGGACTTGCCATAACGAAGCAGAAGAAATAAAAATAGTATCCCTGCTACGAGTCCCAATATGAGAGGCAGGCGGCCGAACACAGAGTGGACGAAGTTATGAAAAATGCCCAGGACTGCTTCAAAGGGTGTTAACCGTCCCGAAAAAATTATCTTAAATACATGTACAATTTCGCTGGTATCAGACATGTTTAGGGTACGACCTAACATTTCTGCAAAATGTATTGGGCAGTTTGTTGATAATAATGTAGGTATCTCTGCAGAGGACCTTGCAACTTCCAGATCATACGTCTCTCTGGACGAGGTCAGTGGCACAGTTTTTTTTAAAAAGAATGGCTTTCATTCTGCTTAAAGTATCAATTCGTATAGAAGAGATGTTCAGTGAAGACCATAGTGGCGACTCCCCGTCTGTCATAGTTTTAGGAAACAATACTTGCATACAACAAGTGACCCTGGCTGACACACTAACGAGATAGGTTGTCCCTGGCATCATTCCACAACAGCTGTGCTCATTCAGCATTATGCAGCTTCCATTGGAAAGCTGCCGAAAAATTGGATCTATCACTGCTGCCGGGAAACCCTGCAGGTGGCATGATAAGTTGTTTGAAGAACCATCACAGGCTCCATGTAAATAATGCCTTGACAAAGTGTTCCACTCAATGTTGTTTCACAGTGTTAATCACTAAGAAACACCTCCTTTTCCCCACCCCAACATTTGTGTGTGTATGGTAAATCCCAGGTCGACTTTATGTACTCTTTACCCAACCTTTCATACAGGCCTGCTGGTATGTGTTTTAAGCAATACTGAAACTGGAATATCGTCACTGGTATTGTGATGGTGCCATGTATAATCCATTCAAGGGCTGGTTTCTCAGAAACGGTTAATGGTAATCTTTCCAGGTGTTCTATGCTCACCCCCATATCGTCTGCTCCCCTCTGTGCCAAAGAGATTTGTTTATCTGTAAGGTTAAATACAGTAAACAATGACGCAATGTTGATTAGACGCCAAGGCACATAGCCAGAACGAAGGTTTTGTAATGTCCAGCCTTGCAGCATTATAGAGCGTAATTGAGACTGGCCATGTTTTAGCATTAGCAAGTCCTGTTCAATTATGTCTATGACAGAGGATAAGATGTCGTCCAAAGAATAAATTCTGGAGGTCAGGGTTGTTAACCCAGAGAAAGCTTTCTCTAAATTAATACGATCAATTTCCCATATTCGTTCTGCAGTTTCCATTTGTGTGACTTTCCATGCTTCATTGGAAGCAGCGTAAATACTGGCGTATATGAAACGTTTATGACATGGTTTGTGAGGTCCAAGTAAGAATTCTCGTAAGTCAATGTCATTTTTAAGTGAGGTTAAGTGTTGTTTTATTTCTGGGAGCGTGAATTTTTTTAGCCATTCAAGGCACAGTTTTCCTACACTGCAAGTTGTTATTATCCCTGGATGTTGTCTCTGAACATATCTTGAATCTGGCCGAGTTACTGTTAACCCTTGTGTCTTATTCAGGAATCTATCTTGACAGTTATTCGTGTCTGTGGGCCAGATTAACCGCTGTTTCCATTCAGAATTAGTTCTGTTTTGTTGTAAAATATAATTTACGTCTACCTCCTCATCTATAGTTCTATTACTATCAGGTGTGGGCTTAGGTATGGACGGTTTGTTTAAATCTTTTATCTTAGCTAGGCCAAGACAAGATCTCTGTTGAACAGTTTCATTTAAGAACAGTATTTGTTCTGGGATGATGCAAGCTCTGAACAATGCTTCTAAACCTTGTACCTGCCAGTCTTTTCCAAAAGTCGAAGCCTAATGTGGACAATTGAGCATAAAAGGCAGCAGAATAAATTTGCTTAGTATTTGTTAACATACTTTTCATGCCTGTCTTATTAACATTTTTAAAGTAAAAGCTTTCTGGATTTGTGACATTAAAACCTGCAAAGTATGGAAATTTCCTATAGAATGTTTTAGAGCTACCTTTTGGAGGTGTTGGACAATGTTCCCATGGATTATAAGTTAAAACAGTTCTAGGATTCGCAGATTTTTGCAAATAATGATGACCAAAATGATTAAAACAATACATTTCCTCAAAATTCGATGAACCTTCTAAGTATTCATGTTTTGCAAATGTTGCTGACAATTCTAAGTCTTCCATCATGTTATTAACAGTCTCAAAGTCTCAATCATCAGAAAATGTACTCGGTGAAACAAAATCTCTCAAGGAAACCTTAAATTGGTGTGGAATCTTCAGCAGCTTGACAGGACCATAAATGTCATAGTTAGTTCTATCCCATGCTATTTCACCAGGTAGAGGAACGGCTGTGATGTTTCCTGATGACAGGTCTCTTTGTTCATGATGAGATGATTTGTGTGGTTTCAGGAGCAAGTTGATGTTCATACTTGCTGCGTCCATTTTAATATATTTTCCATCTATCAGCTTTCCCAAACTTAAAACAAGAATGAGCCATAGTAGGAGAAAAAGTACACCTAACCCAATCCAAAATTCAACCCATGGTAAAGCCAGATATGTATTTGCAAGCTGGTGACCAAGTTCTGATAATTGTTCCTTGAAAGGTTTGTTTGTTGGCTTTGTTTCAGGCTCACTGGGATCCTCAGAAAAGGTATTGAAGTTGATGAAATAGCCAGAGGCAGTTCTATCAATTGTTGGTATTGCATCCGGATTCTTTGAAATCACTGGAGCCGCTTGTTCACTTGACATGCTGGTATAGTCAGATGCTACATCATTGTAGACAGGAGTTTCTTGACGAACTGTAATTTGGGTTTCAAGAGGCACAAGTTCCATGGCTTTGTTGTATAGTTCTTCTTTTCTCACTGCAGATTCTTCAAAGGTGATGAGTCTTTCAGTTTGAACCTCTTGGATGGTAGCAAGATTTGGTCATCTGCTACATCTTTGGAGTCCACTGGGCGAACCACTTATTATCGGCCACATGGTGTGGTTTTACCAGGTCAATTGATGCGAACCGGTTCTCCTTTCTCCAGCAAGGGGCGGCAGTAACACTGTTCTTGATCAGTGGACTGCTAATAGAGGTACTGATTTTCTGTAAGAAGCCTAAATTCCTTCTTATCCGCTATTTTCTCTCTGATCAGATCCTCTATCTTTGGAATTCAGACAGGTCTTGCTGGGACAGGTGGTTTTTCTTCAGTGGTCATTGGCTTTTGTATGGTGTTGCCTAGACTACTTCTTGTTTCGTTTAAGTCCTGTAAAACAGCCAAACGATCTTTGATATCAAAGGGTTTTTGTTCTACCACTGAAGTATAACGATCGAGGTCTTCAACCATAATTCTAGTACCAAAAAAGATTTCATGTGGAGTGATTCCACGCAGAGAATTTCTTGAAAGATTATTAAGACTACGTTGGACACTTATTAGATGTTTGACCTACCCGTCACCCGAACCTAATACCCTAGCTGTTATAGATTGCTTTATGTCACGTTTTTTTCTTTCCACAACCGAATTTCCCTCAGGATGGAATGGACTTGAGTACCGCAATGCAATGCCCAAGATGGCCATGGCCTCCTTGTAAGCCCTAGATCTAAAAGCAGGACCCTGGTCAGAATGTTGCATGTCGATTGCGTATGTGCCGATAAAGACTCCCAAATCTTTTATAACAGTTCGGGCGTCAGCTGAGAGCTGAGGCCACATCCAAATGAATCTCGTCCTAATATTTGTGGGACCGCTCTTGTCCATAGGAACGTTTGAGCGTAGATAGTCTAATGCTATCTAACAATGGTGTCTGTACTGAGCTGGCTACACTGTAGTTAGGAGTCTGGTGGTGCTCCAAGCTGTTATCTCTGTAGCAGACATCGCAATTAATTCCAAATTCATAAATGTGGGCGCTCATTCCTGGCCACTAGTACATCTCTTGTAATTCTAATAGAGATTTTGAGATCCCTTGATGTATCAGACCCTCTCCCATATGTGCTTCTTGAATCAAAGCACCTCTCCGATTCCTGTTTAGGATTACCCTATCCACCACTCCAGGGATTCGAGCAAAAGGAACAGAGTTTGCATTAATTATGTATGTATATTCGAGTGGATAGTTTAGAGGTAACGCAGCTCCGCTGCCTTTGCTTGTGGCATTTACAGCGAGCATGGTTTCACCGTCTATTTTTGTTTTTGAACGAGTGATTGCAGCTACGGAAGCCGTTTGCACAGCTGCCTTTGCGGCTTCATCAGCCAATGAATTCCCTTCAACGTGAACGCCATTACGCTGATGACTCAGTGTATGGATCATGTGAGTCTTTTGTAGTTCTTTCTGTAATAGAACTACTTTTCCCAAAGCATTTTATTCTTGATAGTGCCACCTTTTACGTCTGTAAAACCATTTTGAACCCAGTTCTGCAGATATTCATTATAAGACTGGACGCAGGAATACGAATTGTACACTATAAGTGTGGGGAATTCGCGATCGGTATTCTCAAGCGCCATCTTGAAACCCTAAAGTTCAGCTTGCTGAGCTGTACAGTCTCCGAAAGATTGAGTTTTTGTGACCATCGGTCTGAATTTACCATCGCGCCAGCGACCTTTAACAATCGCGCACGCAGCACTATAAGCTTGTTTACCCCCAATTGCGGGCTGTGCTTATCCGTCTGTATATATTATACAGCCGTAATGTTCTAGTGGCAGAATTTCAGTGGGAAGAGGACATTCTTGTTCGTATTGGAGAAATATTTGTGTCTTCAAGTAGGGGTCAAAAACGTATTGAATGTCTGTCGCAGCAAGAGAATTAACCCCTTGTATCCATCTTGGATGTAAAGCTTTTGCATTTGGAATGCTTGCCTTTGTCACTGCCTCTAAGGCAGGTATGGGAGTAACGACTTATGCGTTATCCCCGTGCGAGGGCTCTCTTGCTACTGCAGTTTGAACCGGTCAGCATTTTTTCTGTTGAAGTGAATTTCATTTCAGCTTGTGTGTACAAGTGTGATTTGTAAGCTATTGGTACCTTTTCACCTTCACTAAAGGTTAGGTATGTGAAACTGCATCTCCCTGGGATGATTCGGATTACAAGGTTGCGTTCATTTACGCGTGTCTGTAATGTATTGGTGCTAACATGTCTGTTTGCACTGAACGCAAAATTTCTGTGTGTTTATGAGTCCAATTAGTAGGTTTGTAATCAGGTTTGATTAATTCGCAGAGAGGTTTAACCCTTTCTGCGTAATTTAGAATGTAAATTCTTCCGAAACTCAGGAATCCTAGAATGGACTGTAAATTTTTCTGCATTTTTAGAGGTTGGAGCAACGCACATTTTTCTAATAAGTTTGCTGCCAGGCTTTTGCCTTCACTTGAAAGTTTGTATCCCAAGAATAGGACGTTGAGGTGGGCAATTCTTGATTTCTTAAAATTGAATTTGTAACCCTCAGAGGCGAACCCAAGTATTATGGTATTCACCCTGTTCAAGTGCCTGTCCAAATCATTGTCTGTAAGATAGACGTCATTGACATAAGATAATGCCTCATCATCATACGTTTGTAGTCACTCTTTTGCTCTGGATGAAAATAACCCTGGACTATTCTTGAATCCCTGGGGGAGACGACAAAAGTGTTGTTGAGAAAGGGGTCAAATACCTGCTTTCAGGTGCAATGTTTTGACAGAAGAAACAGTTTGAAAATATCCAATGTGGTTTTAAATTTTTATCGCAGTGTTATTCATCAGTGCTGCACTGTGTGCATTTTGTAGTGCAAACTTTTTGCAAAAAGAGTTTAAATGTCTGTAGTCCAAAACTAGACGATATTTATTGTCTGGTTTGGAGACAGGAAACAAAGGATTGTTCATTGACGAGGTGCATGTTTCAATCACCCCTTGGTATTCAAGTTGATCTAGGATCTCCTGGACCTGTTTGTTAGATTCTTGTTTAACTGGATACTGCTTCTGAGCAGTTGGTTGATTTTTAACTGGATTTTGTGGTGAGGAGAATCCTCATCCCATCCCACATGATTTTTATATAATGCTGGTGCTTGGGCCACAGCCCATTTTCTGGCATAAGTGTATTTTTTGTGAATAGGAATATGATTTAAGAAGGCTGGTATAATGAACTCTTCGCCATGTGGGCACTCCCTGACAAATTCGGGTGGCCAGTCTTTTTCAGCCCGAAGAATGTCATAACCCTTTGATAGTTTTTCCCAAAAGAGTGCTTTTATTTTCCTAGTTATGTCCCCCTGTATTCGGAGTGTGACTTCATATAACTTATATGGTACACTAACCCTGGTATCTGCAGTTTCAACCTGAAAGCATTTATTCAGGTCCACTGTCTCCAGATGATCCTTCAGGATCTTGTGAGCTATGGTAACCTCTGTTGCGCTGTCCAGCATTGTCTGGGCCCACTCCCCGTTCTTGAGTTGTGTCCTCAAGATCCTCGGCATGTCTGATTTTAAGACTTGCTACCTTCTTTTTGGTGAATTGAGTTTTCTTATTTCTCGGAATGTGTTGATCATCTTTGGACTTCACGCGTTCTTCCTTGTACTCTGATCGTACTCTTCTTTCAGATTTCTGCGAACAAGTCTGAAAGGTACGAGTGGAATGTGTATCAGTATCTTGATATCTATCAGGTTTTCTCAAATTATCCCTGTGTCTGAGGTTATACCTCTTTTCAGAGGGCTCCTTTTGAGGAGACCTTCCTCTTGATTGGGAACGCTTCTCTTTAGGAAGTGTCTGTCTAGTATTTTCCCACTTCTTTTTAGGACTAGTGAGTGTGTTTTTAATAAAAACCTTTTCAGGATTTTCTGTTAGTTCGGGCTTTACTGGTTTCTAAACTATCTCTTCCTAGTTCTTCATAGGATTTTTCTATAATTCTGGCAAGTTCATATGGTTGCTCAGTTACATCAAGTTCTTTTAGTTTTTGGCGCATTGCCACTGATGCTGCTTCACCTTTAATATTAGCTAATATTATAGCTGAGACCTGATTAAAATCCTTCAGTAACTTCATACCGAGATTTAAAGCAGGCTCTGCCCCATATTCATTTTGAATCTGTTTCAGGACGTCTGGTATTACTGCCATGGACGGAACACCATGTGTTTTTGTGTAGAATGCAGCAAAGACTGTACTCCAAGTGTCACAGTCCTCCAGGTGTGGTGCGATTCCCACTGGTAAACAGATTGTTAGAATCCTGTGTTTCTCATGAGGTGTACTATCGGGGAATACTGCCTCAATCTGAGTAATTTTTTGAGCTAACCAGAATGGAATTTGTTCCCTTTTTGTGGGTAAATTACCAATGACTGATTGTATAGTCTGTGGTGTAATTTTTGTTTGTGTTCCCCGGATTAGGGATGTGCTGTGGAATTCTTACAGCAGATTAACTTCCGCATGACATATTGTACTAATTGTCTATGGATTTTAATTAATTGTTTTAGCTGAGCTAACAGTTCTGGACCTGTCATTTGTTCAATTAGTGGAGAAGTGTGGCTCAAGTGGTTGGAGCGGCAGACCCTGATACAGAGGTCTGGCCCGGACCAGGGTTCGATTCCCTGCCTCGAAGGGTCTTGGGCTCAAATTTCCCCAGACCTGACAATTCTTGCCTCAGTGCCTATTCCAATCATGGAGTCCCACTCTGTAACTCTGGGCAATAGCTTGCTTAATCTCCACAACGGCCCCTCGCAGCGGGATGCCTGGCTTTCACCTTGGGGATGCCCAGTAATGGGTTATCTCGCAGGGGAATACCAGGACGGGTTCCCTAAGCAAGCGCTGAGACGCTTTCGGGCAGCCATGCGCTCTACAAATCAAATTTCATTTCATTTCATTTCAATGGCAGGGTGTGTTGTATAGCTGGCTAGTACCGGCCATGTTGCTCCTGGTCTACCTAGTGGACCGAGCCTGGTAATGTGATTTTGATGTCATAGGGCGCATTTAAACCACAGCTGATGCTCTTGGTAAGTTAGTGGAATTTCAATGTCCTCAAAAGGAACGTATTCCGCTGGAGGTTCCTGTATCTTATAGAAGTGGAACACATGTGTTGTTGGATTTGCTTGTGGAAAGATAGTCCATGAATAGAATACCTCTGTCTGCCGATATTCATGTGCCTCTGTGACAAAAATTACCCTACCACCTCTTGCTGATAGGCCATTTTCTATAAGCTTTATAGCTATTATTTTCCGCACATTTTCCGGGATGTTGATAGCGTACGGGTCGTCGGAAACTTGTAACGTCAAACCCTGGTTGGTTTGCATTTACTGCAGTTCCACTGCCTCCAGGATTATCATTGTCTGACATTTTGTAAAGAAGTTCTGCCGAGCAAGTTTCAAGGAAATAAGGATAAGGTGCACAATATTTTGGAACACTGTATCTTTCAACGTTGAACAAAACCAAAAACTACTAAATAGGATTCTTCGTCCTACTCAGTTTATGGCGGATTTTTGTCCTTTAACCCACTCCAGATGTCTATTTGAGTATTTTACGGTATAAAAGCGGTCCCTGTGAAAAGCACGACTGAGTTACTCTAGTATCTAGCGTTAAATTAGTGCTTTACCAAACGTTAGGCGCCTTGTAGTGTAGTTCCTATATTCCCAATAGGCTCTGCGCATTGGAATAATATATCCTATAGATGCGACGTAGGACTTATGTCAACTAGGTCTCTATCGAAATATATTAGACTTGATTGTGAGTGCCAGCTAGCTCAGAGGTCACTAGAAACTTTCTCGAGTTCACAAGAAGGGATTTAGTTTCTGACAACCGCATAAACATGACAACTTTGTTTCCCCGAATTAAAAATGATCTTCAGAGTCGTGGAAACGATAGATATTTCACTTAGTCATTCGTGCATGCTTTGTTTCCCCAGAGGTGCAGAGAAATAGATAGACAGGCTTTTTCAATTACAGGATGTATTGAACAGTCTACGAACAGTTACAATTGTAAAACTGGTTGCAAAATATAGTGCATACAGTAAAAAAGAATAGAATAAAATAATACTGTAAGAGCATTGTATGGTTCCTAGACCATAGATAAATACATACATAAATAATAGAGGCTAAAAAGTACTCAACTGGTGCTTCTAAAATGCGCCTACCCAATGTACCTAACCTCAGCTTAGGACGAGGGAAGAAGTAAGTGAGGTGTAGCATAAATTCAGTATTCTTTGCCAAGAATCTATCCAAGATTTCTCATAGGGTGTAATCAACTCTGTACCTTGGTTTAGAATGAAGAAGGTCAATCTCAGGACTCAATTTCCCAACAACCCGCAAGGGTAGCTTGAAAACACTGGAGCTGGATTTCTCGGCAGGAGAAAAGACAGCGTCTCTCTCAGTGCGTCTGCTGGAGGGTCGGCTTCCTTCGGCACTTGCAGTAGCAGGATGCGTCGGGCAAGTAGATAGTCAAACTGCTCCAAACCACTGTGTGTTTGGTATGGCAAGTATGGGCATATTTATACCTTGAAGGTGCCGAGTTTGACGTAAAGGTGGACATAATAACGTCATCAAAGAGTCTTAGTTCTTTGAAAACTCCATGAGTTCTTGGACAAGTCAGTATTCGAGCAAGGGGAAGTCACTAGCTGCTGAAGAAATTGTTGTGGGTTTTTGGAACTAGTGGAAGTAGCCCTGCCCTACTTGGACTGCATGAGCTATGTCTAAATATGGTTATGATTTCTATGCCTATATAAGGATATGATGATTTATAACTATATAAGGGCATGAATCGGGAAAATTACAATATGGTCCTAAAATGTTATACCACACAACTCAGATGCATCTGTTTGGACAATGAATTCTCTGGAGTAGTTAGGACTTTGCAGAATTGCTGCAGTGCACATGACCTGCATCAGGTCATCAAATGCCTTTTGACACCTGACTGTCCACTGAACTTTCTTAGGCATTCTTTTAGAAGTTAAGTTATTCAGGGGTGTCACAATGGATCCATACCCTTGACAAATCTTCTGTAGTACCAAGTGAGGCCCAAGAAAGCTCTGACCTGAGTCTGGGTAGATGGAGCAACCCATTCCATGATGGTCTGGATTTTGCTCTGCAATGGTTGAACCTGGCTTCCCCCTACAAGGTGGCCCAAGTACACAACCTGACTCTGCCCTATCTGGCACTTAGTAGCCTTGATAGTTGGGCCTGCTTTCTGCAGGGCCTCCAAAACATTGTGCAGGTGGACCAGGTGATCCTCCCAGGTGGAGCTAAAGACAACAATATCATCTAGATATGCTGCACTATAGTCTTCCAGGCCTGTTAGGACTTCATTCACCAACCTTTGAAAAGTGGCAGGTGCATTTTCCAAACCAAAGGGCATTACCACAAATTGATAGTGCACACTAGGGGTAGAAAATGCTGTCTTGGCTTTTGCATCATCAGCTAGTCTGATCTGCCAGTAGCCAGCTGTAAGATCAAATGTGCTCAGAAATTTGGCTGAGGCCAACATATCTATCAGCTCATCTGCTCGTGGGATTGGATGGGCATCATTCCTAGTGACTGCATTGAGACCCCTGTAGTCAACACAAAACCCTAGCTCTCTCTTACCACCCTGTGTGTGAGGTTTTGGTAGCAAGGCCACTGGACTAGCCGATGGGCTATCTGAGGGTTCAATAACTCCGAAATCCAACATTTTCTGGACTTCGGTCCTGATACAGTCCCTGGCATGATCAGGTTGCCTGTAAATCTTATTTTTAACAGGCAGACTGTCCGTGGTGTCAACTTCATGAGTGCACCAGGTAGTCTGACTTGGAGTTAGAGAAAACACATGTCTTAACTGATTGAGCACCTATCTGCAATAAGTTTGCTGATGATCAATGAGGCTGCTTGCCAAGGCTACACCATCTACTGACCCATCATCAGGGTTCTGTGAGAGCAGGTCAGGGAGTTGATCACTCTCTTCCTCCTGTCCCTCACCAGTAGCCATAAGCAAGCCCTTGTCTGCCCAGTCAACATATGGTTTCAGTCTGTTGACATGAAGCACCCTATGAGGGCTCCTGGGAGTTCCAAGATCTACCAAATAAGTATCCTCTCCCTTCTGTTCAACAATAGTGTTGGGTCCACTCCACTTGTCTTGGAGAGCTGCTGGGGCCACAGGCTCCAACACCCACACTTTCTGTCCTGGCTGGTAAACCGTCATTACAGCCTTTTGGTCATGCCAGACTTTCTATAATTCCTGGCTAGCCTCAAGGTTTTTAGTTGCCTTTTTCATGTACTCAGCCATCCGGGAGCGGAGACCAAGTACATAGTCAATATTTGTCCAATTTAGGGGGTTAGAGAGGTAACACCCATCCCTCCTTTACTAGACACAATGGCCCTCTCACAGGATGCCCAAACAGAAGTTCAAAAGGGCTGTAGCCAACCCCCTTCTCAGGAACCTCCCTGTATGCAAATAAAAGTCAGGGTAGTAGGATGTCCCATCTCCGCCTGAGCTTTTCTGGGAGACCCTTGATCATATCCTTTAAGATTTTGTTGAACCGTCCTTGGCATTGTGGGTGATAGGGTGTGGTGAATTTGTAGTTTACTCCACACTCCTTCCACATTGCAGTCAAGTAGCTAGACAGAAAGTTTGCACCTCTGTCAGATACGACCTCCTTAGGGAAACCCACTCTTGAGAACACTCCCAAGAGGACACTTGCCACCACAGGTGCTGGAGTGGTCCTAAGGGGAATAGCTTCTGGGTACCTAGTGGCACTGTTAAAATCTAGATTGCGACGTAAACATTATTGGCGCCATCTTGTCCCTTTTCAGGCTCATATGTGGCCGTAAGTAGCAGCCATTTTGAATGCCATGGCCTCTCTGCCCACTGCCGATAGCCAGCGCGTCTCTCTCCCTCTCCCTCTGACCTCGCAAGCATCCCCCGCGCACTGACAGCCCCCGCTCTCACATGCTTGGGCCATAAACCACTCCTTCAGCACGGCCCTGCCTCGGAGCCACATCCCATACCCGGCTAACACCTCCCTCCATCCCTTTCATGATCACACATCCTTTGAGAAACCCCCTTCCTCTGTGCCCGATTGTCCGACCCGATCCCAGGCCACCACCTGGCCCTGCGGATGCAGTTTATTGCCCCCTACAGTAGGGAGCTGCCCCTCTTCAAAGGATCTACGACTGATCAAAGTCCCCACTCCATGAGATCCGATCAGCCGCACACATTCCGGGAACCGGCAGAATGTCCAGCTGCGCGACAGTCACCACCTACTGAGATCGGGGTGGGGACTTCTACTGTAAATGTGTGTGGGAACGGGCTTGAAGCGGGGATTCGGAGGATGTCTTACCGTACTTCAAAGTATTTGCAAGTATGTGCCACATGTAATAAACTGTAATAAAGACCATAAATCTGTGTATAAGAGGCCAGGCCTCAGAGATGCGGTTAGAGCACCTCGAGAAGATACCCTGTTGTCTGATTTGATGTGTTCTGCTCCGTCGGAATAAACTTGTTTCCTGCCTTCCAGTCTCCAGCGCCTGCCTCTTTGTTTGATAATTTTGAGTGGTATGAGAGGCGACTAACGCCGGGCAATACTTAAAGGTTATCGGTTCAAATCTGCCTACCTTTTACAATTGGCTTCCCAAACGTGGGGCCCATCAGCGACACTTGGATCCAGTGGGAGAGGTCCTGACGACAGAGTGAACGACTGCAACGATCGGGAGTGCACCTGCCCGATAGACCCTCGTCTGGCAGCCGATCATCCGAACTTCACCGGTTCCGAGCAGGCCTCTCTCGAGTGATCTACGATCCTGACTGGGAACCATCGGGAGTGCCGCCGCAATTACGGAGAATAGAGGATGATCGGGCGCTGGAAGCGGAAGACGAGAAACTGTCCATGCGGTCCGGGTAAGGTCGTGTAACACGACAAATTGCGAAACGATTGTTTGATTGTTTGAAAATACTAGTATTGCTCATTGATTGTTTTTGAGATATTCTCTGCCTGCAAACGTGGAAGAATAGAAATATTCCCTCTTCCTTTGCAAGTAGTGAAGGATAGGTAAGGCGGACTTTTGTCCCCCTTTGAAATCTGTCGTGCCTATTTTTCTCCCCACTGATTGATTGATTGTCCGAACATTGATTGTTCGAAGTTGGTTCTTTTGAGATATTCTCTGTTCGCAAATAACGTAGAATAGAAATATTCTGTCTAGTCTTTGCAAGTAGTGAAGGATAGGTAGTGCGTACCTTTGTCCCCCTTTGTAATCTGTCATGCCTATCTTCTCCCCACTGATTGGTTTGAGTTTAAGTTTGAGTTTAAAAATACTTTTAAAGCGCACGTATACCGGCGGTTTCTTGGCGCTGATGGTAGTTGGTTCAGCCCGGACCGCTTATTAGAGATGAACCATCCAGCTCCACTGGAAGGCACCCCTAATAAGGACATGTCCACTAAATATGGATTACTCGCCGTAGCCTATAGCAAGCTATGGCACAAATATACAAGAAAGGATCAGGAAAGTCAGTGGCCACTGATAGGATCCTTTGATGATGATAAAATAAACGTGCTGGAAACAGCCCTTCGTAACAATAAGACAACGCCCACTATGCTTGATAGTCTCGGCATGTGGCGCAAAGAAACAGAACAACGGAAAAAGAGAAACGAAGTTAGATTAGAGAAAGAGCTACGAAAAGCAGCTTACCTAGCTGCCAAAAAGTTAAAGGAAGAGATAAAGGAGAGAGGTAGCCAAACAGAAGCAAGAGTCCGAAACATCGGGCCAGTGTCCCGTTAGAACAACCTCTACGCTCTACCCTGAGTTACCCTTGAAACAACGAGCGAACGATGATTTATTACTGGGTCCCCCAATCATCTATATGCCCCCTCCATACGCCCCTTCCCAACCCTTAGTACAGCACCCGCAGCCCCCAAGCACAGGTGAGAATAGTGCCAGGGCCTCGGTCCTCACGGCCTCCGCGCCCGCCGAGCCCCTTGTACTCAACGCAGCGCAAACAGTAACATTAGACAACCCTGAGACCCGAAAGAAAGATTCCAATAGAATGAACCGGTTGAGGAAGGATGAACGAGCAGGGATCGATAAGATAGTAAGGACACTGGTGGAACGGAAGGAGAGCGAGGAATACGTAACAGATATGTACAATTCATATGCCAATAGCCACCGACGACACTTTGTTGTGCAATTTTGTTATCACACCCTCAATGCCTATGAGGACCGATACCAAGACAAAGGTCCTGAGAGCCTAACGACTCTGTATAGGAAAGTTGGCATTGGGGATGAAGGCGAGTGTGACGTGACGGACCTCTTCACGCGTACGCTTGAAGTTTTCCGCCACCTCACTGAACAGAGGTTAGAAGCTAAAACTACAACTCCTGTAGCAACCCAATGATGCCTATAAAGGAGACCGCTCCCTACTGCGTTCCCCTACGAGGACAGGGAACGCATGATGACATTAACCACCAAGATGCGAGAGGGAGGGTAGTTTATAACTGGGTCTACCAACCATGGGATCGACAAGACATCCTGACTTTCCGAAAATCCCTGCCCGATTTACGAAAGAACTCCACTGCCTCATACTGAACTAGGCACAGCCTTGGGTTCGACAATTATGACCCTAGCGGACATCGATTTGTTTTTCGGGCTATGTCTGCCAGCTGATGTGTGGAAGCAAATCCGGAAAGTCGACCACCTTGAGCTGTTCGGACATACCTGTTCACAACTCGATGGCATAGACAGACAACGAGAGCCTGGACAGAAACCTTTAAAATCCATTTTAGACCTCCCAGACAAGATTGTCCAGAAATTAAAAACCCTGATCCCAGTAAAGAAGGTGGACTGGTCGATAGTAACGGCCTGCCTCCAAAAACCCCAGGAAGACGTATCAGAATACTTCTCCCGGTTCGAGACGGTGTTTTCCGATTACAGTGGTCAGGACATGACCACTGCAACCGGACATCATCTGTTTGTCCAGAATTATGTCAAAGGTCTGTCGCAGGAAGTCTCACAGAAACTACAGACTAGCGAGAGTAGTTGGGCAGCCTCCAAACCTGCGGCTATCCTTCAGATGGCCCAGTATTATGAGCATCAGAAGAACGAGAATGATAGGGCGACTAAGAAAAAGAAAAAGGACCTGAAAGAAAGGGTGATGATTGCACAGTTGCAGGGGGTGACTATAGGAAGAGAGCAGTACAAAGGAAATTACCAGTCGAATGCTCCTAGAAATCCACTCCCTAAAGACCGTACACCTGAACCCTAAGCTGGATGTAAAGACATTGACGAGAACCAGTGTGCGTTTTGCAAAGGATTTGGGCATTGGAAGTCCCAGTGTCCGGTCCTTCTAGAAATGAACAAAAATAGGGACACAAGAGACGTAGCGGGAGGACCAAGAAATAGAGGACAGGGACGAGGGTACACGAACGACACCAACAACGACAGGCCAGGCAGACCGAACACGTTTGACCGTCCCCAACAGAGCCAGTACCAACAGTCTGACTACGACGACACCCGCGACTTTGCATAGGACTGCCAAGGGCAAGGGAGGGATCCAGTCGAGCTCTATGTTGACCAGCAAGGTCCTTATGTCACCGCTAAGGTCCTGTGTACGAAATCTCCATTTTTGGTAGACACTGGCGCAACACGTAGTGCGTTATCTAAACGACTGATTCCAAGGGCACCCTTGTCTGGCTCACACGTAACATCAATAGGTTTTGATGGAACGCCCTCCACTAATCCCTTGTCCACACCGATCTCCTTTGACTTGGAAAATAACACCACTGACACAACGTTTTTGCTCCCATCCAACACCCCCGATGCCATTATGGGACTTGACTTATTGAAGCATTTCCGAGGTTACTATTAGGTGTTCGCAAGACAGAGTCTTTTTATACGACAACCCGAATCTGCTAAGACTTTGTCCCACCCGACGCATGTTTTCCATCACTGATGCTGACTTGTCCCTGCTCGACACTCTACCTCTATATCTGTGGGCCAAAACTGACTCGGACGTAAGACGCATGATGATCGACCCAGTGCACATAACTGTTCGACAGGACGCAATACTCCCAAAACTTCCACAATATCGGATATCGCCCGAGGGCGAGAAGGCACTGGTAAAGATTATCCAGTCCCTGATAGATGCAGGAGTGGTAGAGGAAGTAATCAGCAATGTTTGCAACAGCCCTATCCTACCCATTGCAAAGAAGCAGGGTGAGGGAGATGAGAAAGCGTACTGCTTCATCAACGACCTACGAGAGGTCAACAAAGTAGTTGTACCTCAGTACCCCGTAGTCTCAGACATCACCACCATTCTGACTCTGATTGCTTCCACTGCCACCACCTTCACTGTAATCGACCTCAAGAACGCATTCTTCTCTATCCCCATCCACCCAGACAGCCGATACCTCTTCGGCTTCACCTTAAAAGCCCGCTCATATAGATTCTGTAGAGCACCCCAAGGCTACACTGAAATTCCCAGCATCTATAGCCAGGCCCTCAAGAGACAACTGGACGCAGTCCAGTTACCGGATGGAGTGGTGTTGATACAGTACGTCGATGATATCCTTTTGGCGGCCGACACCACTCCACTTGCAGTCACAGCCACCATCCAACTCCTGCACTTCCTCGCGGAAAATGGCCACAAGGTCTCCCAGAAGAAGTTGCAATTCTGCCAACCCCAAGTCACTTACCTAGGCCACCTCTTGTCCAAAGACGGGAGAAGACTTACACCCGGTCGAATTCAAACTATTCTAGAAACCCCTGTCCCTAAGACCCAGAAACAAGTCCGCTCCCTGTTAGGCCTCACCTCCTTCTGCCGACAGTGGTTGCCAAATTTCAGCCTCATTGTGAAACCACTACTTTCCCTGCTGGCTAAAGATGTCCCCTTCCCGCTTCCTTGAACCCCTGAATGCCAATCCAGCTTCAAAGAACTACGAGATGCCCTTTGTTCTGCACCAGTCCTAGGAACCCCCCGATTACACAAAGCTATTCTCCCTCAATACTCTCGAAAGGGAGGGGTGCGCTTTCTCTGTCCTGACTCAGTCCATTGGCCCCAAGCAACGCCCATGTGCCTACTTCTCTGCCACCTTTGACCCCGTAGCCAGAGCTTTGCCTGCCTGCCTTAGAGCTGTAGCTGCCGCTGCTGTCTCTATCCGACAAAGTGAGGGGATCGTGCTCTCGAACTCCCTCACGGTGTTAGTGCCCCATGCGGTTGACACCCTCCTGAACCAGACTAAGAAGCAACATCTGACTAGTGCACGACTGACTGGGTACGAACTGACTCTGCTTGCACCCCACATCACACTGAAAAGATGCACCACACTGAATCCAGCCACTCTGTTGCCCCTACGTGAGAACGTCCCCAATGTGTCCCTTATTCATGACTGTGTGACCCTCACGGACGAACAGACTAGGAGTAGGGTTGATCTCCGAGACACTGCCTTCCCAGACCCTGACGGAGAGCTATGGGTGGACGGCTCTCGCATCAAACTCCCCGACGGCACCACCTCAGCTGCTTATGCAGTTACCACAGCCCGAACTACAGTCAAACAGCCCGCATCACACAACGATCTGCACAGGCAGCAGAACTGATTGCCCTCACACGAGCGTGTATCCTAGCAGCAGGGACGACAGCAAATATTTACACCGACAGCTAGTATGCCTTCGGGGTGGTTCATCATTTCAGGCTCTTGTGGAAGGAGAGGGGATTCTTGACCTCACACGGCACACCCATCCTGCACGGAGACCTAGTCTCCGCCCTGACTGAAGCGGTCCTCCTTCCCAAACAACTTGCTGTAATCAAATGCCAGGCACACAAAAAGGTGACGGACATCATTGGCAAGGGGAATGCACTGGCCGACATCACTGCCCGGACCACAGCCGAGAATAGGACAACGACACGCATATACGTGACCAGGTCACAAGCAGAAAAATGGACGGACGCTAGGGAAACTATTAGGGACATCCAGATGGCCAGCTCACCACACAAATTGACTGAATGGGCACGGGTGGGACTGAAGGACGATGAAGGCTGCTGGCGGACAAAAGACACGAACAAATGGTTGCTACCCAATTCATACCCAATCCCCATACTGACCATGGCACACTCCCCTGCACACATAGGATCTGCCCCTATGGCCGAACTTGTCTCCAAAGTTTGGCACAATGACAAGATTACAGACTCAGCTAAACGTCTGGTCCAACAATGCCTGCAACACAACCCTGGCAAAGGAACTGTAGTACCCCGGGGAGGGTTTGGGGTCCCCAATCATCTATTTGAAGTCCTACAGATGGACTACATCCAGCTAGAAAGATGCCAAGGTCTGAAGTTTGTACTTGTTGTCGTGTGCGCATTTAGTAAGTGGGTGGAAGCCTAACCAACTCGCTACAACACTGCCATTGCCACTGCAAAGGTATTACTGAAAGAATTCTTCCCTCGCTATGGCCTTTGTCGAATTTTGTGGAGCGACAATGGCCCCCACTTCGTAGCCGAGGTTATCCAATTCATCTTGAAGGAGTTGGGTGTAAAACAGAAATTTCACGCAGTCTTCCACCCCCAATCTGCTGGACTGGTTGAGCGACATAATGCCACGCTGAAGCTCAAACTAGCTAAGATAGTGGCTACCACAGGACTGAAATGGCCAGAAGCTCTCCCACTGGCATTGCTATCAATGCGCTCCACCCCTACCAAACACCATTTGACCCCTTACGAGGTAGTTTTCGGCCGACCTATGAGCATTTGGTCTGCACCAAAACCGACATCCATTCACGACGTCCCGGACGTCCTAATGTCTGACTATTTGTACAATCTGACTAAAACACTGTCTGTTATCCATCAACAGGTGCTGCAGGCCATCCCTGATGCTTCCAGGGGCCCTAGACACGACATCCAACCCGGAGATTTCGTACTGATACGAAATTTCCAGCGTGCAAAGAGTCTGGAACCCCGGTGGACGGGCCCCTGGCAAGTCTTGAACACCACCCGAACAGCTCTTCGAGTGGAAGGGAAGCCAAACTGGCTGCTTGCACACCATTGTAAGAAAATCTCCTCAACCCTGACAATGACCGAAGACGTGGCCACCCAAGAAGAGCTCCTGAACAAAGACCGACCATCCCTGAGCTGTTACCCTGATACAGAGACACTTGAACTGGCAGAATTCCCCGATCCCACTGTGCCATCCAGAGAAGGGTATAACCTGCGACGAAAGGAGGGAGCTTCGGCTAAGCAGACCACTGACTAAGTTACTATTCTCAGAGCGGTAGCCTAACACTACTAAGGTTGCCAGGAGAGAAGCCAAACGAAGTTTTGTGGTTCTGCCCGCTACTGAGCCCCTTGAAGATGATGGTAGCGCCCAATACGAAGATGATGGAAGCACCCGACACGAGATGATGGAAGCAATCGGACATCCGAAGACCCACTACAGAAACCCAAAGACTGACAAAATACACAGCTCAAAGACTATTGCCCTCTTTATCGCCTTCTCTTTTGCCTCCTCCTCATGACCACCCTCTGGATCGTGGAAGAGAGCGCACCAGCTCATAAGACATTTCTAACTACTACGTAGCCTACCACCATGAAAGAACACTACCTGGTCTCTCTTTCACCCCAACTCCGAGAAAGACGTAAGAGTTCTGGAACAACTCCTTTGTGCAGTTGCTGCACCAATACAACCTTGCCATCAATGCCACAAATTGCTGGATCTGTGTGTTGTTACCACATGCCACTGGACATTCCATCCCCTTCATCCCTTCACCTTTCTCCGTTCATGGTTCCTGCCTTGCTTGGCTGATCCTCTTGCAAGAGAGTTACAGGGATAATGCCACTTCCAGCAAAACTGTGTCGCACTTTTATCATGGGGTTTGGCTTAAAAAAACAGGAAGAACCGCTGCTCCCTTTTGCCCTGTGACATCCTACGCTTCTTTTCATATGGACATCCGTGGCAAAGAACGGATTGAAATGTAGATATTCAACAATCCAGCCAGACCCACCTTCTCCTATCTACGGAAACGAGCAACTGCCACCCTGACTGTGACCCTGTCTGTTGTCAACGTCTCGGGCCTTGTATGCATCGAAGGCCTCGGGACACAGTTGGTGGGCCACCGCGCTTGCCACATCACTAGAACATTGGACTCAGCTGATCCACCTTCTTTTGTCTCCTCTCCAAACATGTACTTTGTTTGTGGTACGAAAGCCTACACCTGGCTCCCCAAGGGCTGGGGAGGTACCTGTTACATTGCCTTCATCCTTCCTCCGACCTATGTGGCTCCAGCAAACCATCACCGACAAAAGCGAGCAAGAGACATTGAGCAAGCTGACTCCACCGGAGCACAGTTCCTGGATGCAATGAAGGGACTTGTTCCACTCTGGGGTCCGATGGCGAACAGCCGTGCCATCCGACATTTGACCCAGGCAGTTGAAACGACAATGAACATTACAGCTGGCATCCTCACGAACAATACAGCCGAGCTTCAGGCGCTCCGCCTGGTGGCCCTTCAGAACCGCCTTGTTCTAGATGTGGTTCTAGCAGATCGTGGAGGAGCATGCCGTATCATTGGGTCCAGCTGCTGCACCTACATACCGGACAATTCACCCTCAGTCTACAAAGCCATTGAACACCGCCACAGACTTTCCTCAGAAGTTCATCAGGAACAAGAAGAATGGTCGCTTGGGAGTTGGTTCTGGAGTGCTGTAAAGGACTGGAGGTGGAGGTTGTTTATGATCGTATTGATACCGATTGTCGTAATATGTGGATTCTGCCTGGGTGTTCAATGCTTGCCACCCCTGTGCTCACTTTTGGCAAACTGTATCTGCCCTAAGACTCTGGACTTCGAAGCTGAACGCATGAAAGCTTTGTATGAAGTAGAAATCCGTAATATGATGGGGATAGACATAGATTGACAAGCTGGCTAGATATGTTGAAAAGGGAGGACTGTTAAAAGCTAGATTGCGAAGTAAACATTATCGGCGCCATCTTGTCCCTTTTCAGGCTCATATGTGCGCGTAAGTAGCAGCCATTTTGAATGCCATGGCCTCTCTGCCCACTGCCGATAGCCAGCGCGTCTCTCTCCCTCTCCCTCTGACCTCGCAAGCATCCCCCGCGCACTGACAGCCCCCGCTCTCACATGCTTGGGCCATAAACCACTCCTTCAGCGTGGCCCTGCCTCGGAGCAACATCCCGTACCCGGCTAACACCTCCCTCCATCCCTTTCATGATCACACATCCTTTGATGAACCCCCTTCCTCTGTGCCCAATTGTCCGACCCGATCCCAGGCCACTACCTGGCCCTGCGGCTGCAGTTTATTGCCCCCTACAGTAGGGAGCTGCCCCTCTTCAAATGATCTACGACTGATCAAAGCCCCCACCCCATGAGATCCGATCAGCCGCACACATTCCGGGAACCGGCGGAATGTCCAGCTGCGCGACAGTCATCACCTACTGAGATCGGGGTGGGGACTTCTACTGTAAATGTGTGTGGGAACGGGCTTGAAGCGGGGATTCCGAGGATGTCTTTCCGTACTTCAAAGTATTTGCAAGAATGTGCCACATGTAACAAAGTGTAATAAAGACCATAAGCCTGTGTATAAGAGGACAGGCCTCAGAGATGCGGTTAGAGCACTTTGAGAAGATACCCTGTTGTCTGATTTGATGTGTTCTGCTCCGTCGGTATAAACTGCCTTCCAGTCTCCAGCGCCTGCCTCTTTGTTTGATAATTTCGAGTGGTATGAGAGGCGACTAACGCCGGGCAATACTTGAAGGTTATTGGTTCAAATCTGCCTACCTTTTACAATAAGGTCCATCCCAACTAGGATAAACCTGTTCCCATATGCTGTCTGGGGATCCATTGGTCCAACAATGTCAATCCTCACTTTCACAAAGGGTACCCCCACCACAGATAGTGGTATCAGGGGTGCCTTTGTGGTGCCACCTGCCTTACCACTGGCTTGACAGGTGACACAGGAGCGACAAAACTCCTTTGTGTATTCAGACAAGTGGGGCCAGTGAAAGTGAGGGACAATTCTCTCCCAAATCTTGTTCTGGCCCAGTTGTCCTGCTAGAGGAATATGATGGGCTAGTGTCAGTAGGAAGCCCCTGCATTTCAAAGGTATAACTAGTCTCCTGGCTGCACCAGGTTGGAGGCCTCTACCCAATAAATCATATGGGTGCCACTAGCATTCTCAGCAGCCTCAGCAGCTGCCTGCTGTCTGAGGGGCTCAAGAGAAGGGCAGCGCAGCTGCTCATGACTCAGATCTGCCCCATGAAGGGCCCCTGTCCCCAAGAACTCAACCTGATCAGGCTCAAGCTCCTCTGGGAGAGTTCCTTCTTCAAGAGCACAATCATCTCCCTCAAGAGAATGATCCTCACTCACTGAGTCAGGGGGGAGGCCACTGCCTTTATCCTACTCCTCCTTTTCTTGGAAGGCACCTGGTCCATTATTCCAGAATCCAGGGCCCGTTCCGTGTTACACTTTTTGACCTGTGACCTAGTCACAGCAAACACATGTGCGGAGATCCCTAACATTTCTGCATGGGTCCTTAACTCCACTTCAGACCAGGCGGACGTCTCTAAATCATTTCCAAGCAAGCATTCAACAGGGAGGTCTGTACTTACCACAACTTCTTAAGGCCAGTTACCCCTCCCCAGGAGAAATTAACAACTGCCAGGGCATGGTTGGTCCTGACATTGCTAGCTTTGGTCCCTTGGTAGAGTTCACCAAGTATGATCTGTCCAGGGTCCACAAGGTCTCGTGTCACCATTGTGACACTTGCCCCAGTGTCCCTGTAGGCCATATCCTCTTTTTTCCATGTATCAAAGACTGTTGTTTGTATTTGTCCAAGTTACTGGGAATCACAAAGGAGGACATATCCATGCCTCCATCACAGACTAGCACAGCCTGAGTTGGAATTCTGACTAGGCCAGAGTCCATCTCAGTACCCAGGGTTAACCCTACTACACCCTTCTGCTGAGTACCACCACTTGAAGCTGAACTAGTGGGAACAGTTGCATTATGGGCAACGGTGGCTGGAGTTGTATCTTTCTTAGTGCAATCACTAGTCCAATGGCTGTTCTGCTTACAGACTTTACACTATTGTTTATTTTGGCCTTTTGTTTTGGAAGATTGGGAATCCCACCATTAGAAGATTTGTGGGGGCCTTGTGAACACTTCTGGTCTTTATCCTTCTCCCCACACTTATTAGGATCTTGTTTATTCCAGTCACCACCTTGGTTCTGTACCTTCTGCTTCACCCTGGTTCTGACCCATTTGTCTGCCTTCTTTCCCAATTCTTGGGGAGAGGTCAGATCAGAGTCTACCAGGTGCTGATGCAACAGCTGTTTCTGACAGTTACTAAGGATCTGCTCCCTAAAAATCAAGTTGTATAATCCTGTATAATCACATACTTTACTGCCCAGTAACCAGCCCTCCTGAACCTTGGTAGCACAACCAACAAAGTCAACCCAGTCCTGAGTCTGTGTTTTTTGGGTATCTCTGAACTGTAATCTATACTGCTCAGTGGTTAGGCCGAACCCATCTATTAGAGCACTCTTCAGGGCTTTGAAATCATCCGCATCCTCTTCTCTGCCATTGAGGAGCTTGTCTCTACCTTTGTCTGCAAAGGAGAGCCACAAGATTTCTGCCCGCTGCTCCTGGGGGACCTTCTGTACTTTGCAGGGCCCTTTCCAGTAAAGTTATCCATTGTTGGATGTCATCCCGACACTGGTATAGAAGGGACACTCTTGTTTAAGTTTCTATGTTCATAAGTCCTTTCCCAACCACTAGGGAAGCAGCTGCCACCATAGGACTCTAGTCCCATCTTTTTTCTTGCTCTTTAAAGCTCTAGGGACTCCCTTTCTAAGGCTACTCGTTGTCTCCTTATCCTCAGCTGAGCTTCTTCAAGTCTCATCTGATGTTCTCTCTTCTCCTGGGAGGTGTCCCTCCTATGAGAAGAGACAGAGGTCCCTACAAATGTGTCAGAATGGTTAGACTCCACTGAAGGAGATCTTGGGCTTCTGGGCACACATCCAACTCTTCCTGAGGGGGCACAGAAGGACCCAATGGGTCTCCATCTCCATCTCCATTAGGAGCTGCTCCATCCAGGCCAAGGTCATTGTCACCTGCCTGGTCAGCGTCAGAGTCTGATTCCTGGGGGATAGGACCACTGGGATCTTACTAATCTGCTGCTCTCACCCCACTGCCTACCCTCTCAGGCTCTGAAGCCTTACTAAGGTCGACTAACAGGAATACCTCTCTGATTCGTTCGGTGGTGACACCTTTGCCAGTCTTCAGTTTTCTCATTGTACACAGAGCCCTTTACTCAGAGAAAGGGAATGTGTCATACTTAGATGTCTGTAATTTACTGACATCTGGCAAGGACACACTAGGTCCAAGCACTGAAGACATAACTTGTGAGGTGTGGTGTATGCATTACCTACTTTAGTTGTTTACCTACTAAACTCTCTTGAGTTGTAGAAAGGGTGTGCTAAGCCCTTGACACAAAACTCTTAAGTTCAGTAGAACTTACTGTATTTAAGCTTGTATTATATGTAACTCTGGTACCTTTAGTGGTTTTCAATTGATCAAACACTTGAGATTATCTGGTAAAACAATGGCAAGCTGGAATCCCACACGCTGTACACTAATGTGAGAAGTTGTCCTGGCATATGCTCTCCACTTTTCTAGTGGGCACCTTGCACCAGTCCAAACGACCCGTATTGATGGTAGGTTTAAAGAAACCCCTATATAGAAAGCTATCCTAGTGGTAGCTGTGGAGAGCAGCCTTCAGGCACAGTCTTGAAGGAATGTAAAGCAGCTTATTTTACCAGTCTATAATCTCATGAAAGACCAAATGAAAGGAGAACCACACCAGGTATATATATAAAATATATGTATTTATTCTAAACACATCCCTCTAGTCTTTTTAAGAGGCTAGAGGCAAAAGTACATAAGGAAAACTTAATAGCACACAGTAAATAAGCACAATATTCATTAAGCCCTAGGGGAGTTCCAAACCATATATTAAGAAAGGGGTATAAGTACCACGACTTACATAGAGCACAGGCCTAGAGCCTGTATAACCGCTGGGACCACCAGGAGCCACCCAAGGTAGTGACACAGGGGACCCACGGGGGACGCGTGCATTGTCTAAACACAGTCGCGAATCACCATTAACTTTTACAGGGAATGTTGCGGTTGGAAATTACATATAGATATATATAGCCTGTTTGCTGTGTTAAGTTAGCATGAGTTTTTTAGGAGTTTAAACACCATTTTACCTTTCTGCTGCTTTTGCACACAACACATAGCTGTTGCTTTAGCTTTAAGCCTAGTAGAATGTTTTTGATTCATGCGAGAATAATATGTTGTTACTCTGATATCAGCCTTGCTTGGCGAGCTGTGTCTGTACAGTGAGTGCAGAAACCTTCAAGGATATTGTCGTAAATATTTAATTTACTATCTTAATTTCTATGCAGGTAAGTACTTAATCAATAATAACTCAATCGGAAAGAAAGAAAACAGAGTCCGTGGTGTTAGAGTTCTTAGGGGTTTTATTCCTTAAAAAGGAATTATTCCGGAATAGGATATCATGTTCCTGCAACCACACGGGGTTCAGGAAGGGATAGAGCCAAGTTTTATTGACAATACATAGCTTATATACTTAATTTACATCATAGAAAGCAATGTAGTAGGCGTAACAGCTGAGAGTAGACAAGATAACAGCATCCACGTGTTACTAGTACGCAATCAGAAGGCGTGGACTAGGCGTAACTGGAGGTGTGTTCTAGAAACGTCACAGGTAGGTGTCACATGTGGGTGGCACTAAAACAGAAATGTTGCAATGTCAGCAGAAATCAGAAGCTTGGATGCGCGCGCAGCTGCATGACGTGTGATTTGGCGTGAAACTGGAGGGTGCAGGGGGCTTGACATTTACACTGACGGAAAGAGACAGAAGTCTGGCATGTCAGATCAACTTGTGCTTCTATCATATCTGATATCTGATGTTTAGGAACTGAGCTATCTGGGCGGAAAGGTCTCTGGGGCAGAAGCTATTCTATACTGACTGTGAGCGCGTGTATAAGCGCCTGAGTGTCTGCATGAGAAGCGTGGGGGCATGGGCCTTCCATGTGAGCATGGTAACAGAGGCTATGAATTATTTGCACGGAGACAGGCCGGCCCTTTGGCTCTGCAGCTGGGGAGTGTTTACTGAAACTAGTAGGCAGGAATGTATCTTCGAGGAGCGGAACAGATAACTCGAAGGTTGTAGTCAGTCTTGGCAGGCAGCAGGCTGAGCTGAGCGTGGTGGGCCGCGCTGAAAGTAAGGCAGAGTTCACAGGTACGGGGGCAGCCTGGGCTGAGGCTTTCAGAGTCAGAAGGAAGGAAAAGGCTCGATGGCAGAAATTCTGGGCCTACTTTGCCAGAGCTGAAAAACATGTAGAGTACACTACAAAAAGACGTTGGCATAGCATACTTAGGAACGGACTATTCAACCCATTCAGGGTGGGTCTGAAAGAGGACATGTTAACGTTGGACGCAAATGTATTTGCGTCTTCATAGCTGGCACAGGAGGGAAGTTACATGCACTTTAACTCGTACATGGAGACGGTGGGGTACACGATAGGGAACATAACTTGACCAAAAATTTATATTTCCTCATTCCCTCCTTATTCCCTACGGACCCTTCATGATATATCGATCATCATAAATTGATCAGTTTGTTCTTGTAACATAATTTGTACGTCTCTCTTCCGTTGTCTGTTTGAGAGAAAACTGGAATGTTCAATGCACGATGTGGCACACAGCCCACATATCGCCGGCCCACACTGTAGGCACAGACAGCAACTGAATACTATGACAAGGCCAAAGCCTAGGAAGGATAGGATCTTCCATCCCCAAGCGGACAACGTTGTCCAGAACCAACCGGACCAAGTCCAGGTGCCTGGATTCTGATGTATTAAACTTGCAATTTTGTGAAGACGTGTAATAGCTTTGTATACAGATGGCGCGTTTTCTGGAATGAAAACACAGCAACTTGACCCGATGACCTTACAGGCTCCACCTCTATCTGCCAAGATGACGTCAATAACAAGACGATTCTGAAGGACAACAACCCGCATGGCGGACTGCTCCTCGGTTAAGTTACCTAAGGCGGAGGCAGTTTCATGTACTACTGCTTCAAGGGTTCTAGTTAATCTACGTATTAATTTACTGTTTTGGACGGGGCCTAAAAAGAAAAAGAATCCTTTATTAAAATCGGTGTATTGTTCCCATGCCGTTTCTGTATAGTCGACAAGCGGGAGATCTCTTCGGAGTCTATTCTTTACTAGATTTGTGTTTCTGTGGTAATCAGGAGGGGCTAGAAAAACAGGTGGTAGAAGGAATGCAATATAACAGGTACCATCCCAATCTGGAGGCAGACGTATGTATGCGGTATGACCACAAACAAAATAAGAATGACGGGTAGCTTTAAAGGATGATTTACCATGATCACTGAATTCGACCACAGTAGTACATTTACTATGACCTAAGTGTACTGAACCTTTCTTTCTGACACATAATTCACCAGTGACTGGTAATACTGACATAGCGGGCAGAACTGGTGCAGCTTCGGATTCAACAGTAAGAATCATAAGGTTAATTGTGTAATTACTTAATCCATATACTTCATTTTCTAGATCAGTTCCTATTCTAATGGGGAGTCCCTCCTTATCAGGGTAACAGACGTTGAGCAGGACTAAGTTCAGGTTTCCCCAAACCCAGCTCCCGTCGAGAACAGCAATATCAGGATCTAAGGAATTAATTATTTTGAACCATGCACCACAGGAGCCGTTGTGGGTGAACGGGTACGGAAAGAGGGGCAGAGCTCCCTTGTAATTCTGGTAGGGAGGGAGTCGGCCACATATCCAGCAGTTTGTAGCGTTATTAGTCTGGTGGGAGTGATGTAACATACTAATGAATGTGTTGTTGCGCAGCGCAAGTCTGTAAGAAAGTTCATGTGGAGGTAACTCGCTAAAAGAATGTTCAGCAGAAACATTGTAAGCAGATTGTTCATGCTTGAAAATAGGGCAATAGATTGGAAGAAGTACACTTGCAACAATGATCAGAATACTTAGAAAAAACATAATTAATAATGTCACTATACAGTGACTACGCAGTGATTTGCAGTATGTACGTTTCTTGAATTGTCTCTCTCTCTCTCTATCTCGATCTAGGGGATACATGTCAGAAACTATTTAACCGATTCACCTAGGGGAGGACTTAAACAATTAAACTGTCTGACTTGCTAGATCGAAGCTTGAGTCGCTACTCCTCTTGGGGAGTTTTCTCTCGTTCAGGTAATTTAAAGTCACTAGGTTTAATACAGTCTTTGGTGGGGGTGGGCGAGTCAAGGTCTGGTTTCAGTTCATTGCATAATTTAATATGACTCGTGTGGACCCACCCCTTTCTGCCCTCCAACTTCACAGCGATCCTCGTAGTAAGAAGGACGGTCTTCGGCGCTTTCCAGCGGGGCTCCAGCGGGCTTTTCCTGTCAAAATTCCTCACTAGGACTATGTCGCCAGGACGGACATCATGTGGCTTTACATCAGTGTTGTCAGGAAATGCTGCGGCAACCTGTGAACGACATGATTGGAGTGCAGACATCAAGGAAGCAAGGTAATCTGTTAACATGTTACAATCAACATCGGTAATTTTCTTAGGAATGGGCGTCCCCCACATATTCGGTGGTCTGCCAAAGACCACTTCGTACGGGGATAGTCCTGATCTCGAATGTGCAACCATTCTCATATAGAACAGTGCAACTGGCAGGGCGACTATCCAGTCGACCCCTTTCTCCTGGCATATTTTGGCAAGGCGTATCTTGAGTGTCTGGTTATGCCTCTCTACAAGGCCTGCGGCTTCGGGATGTCGGACACAGTGGAATTTCCACTGATATCCTAGTAAAAGGGAGACATGCTTCATAAGTTCGGATGAGAACGGCTGTCCGTTATCTGAGTACACGACACGAGGCAGGCCGTATCGTGGGAAGAATTCTCAAACCAGCTGCTTGGCAGTGGTCGGAGCAGTGTAATCTGAGACTGGGTATGCTTCGGTCCAACGAGAGAGTGCACAAACAACTACGAGGACATATTTGAATCCTCGACAACGGTCCATCTGGATATAATCCATCTGGAGGACTTCAAAAGGGTGATCGGGAGGATGAAATCCACCTTGCTCTACGGGGACGCTTTTACCTGGATTGAACTGACAACAGATCATGCAAGTACGCACTTTCTGTTTTGCTGCTGCTCGTAAGTGTTTGTTGTACCAGAGATTCTGTAAACTGTCTAACATAGCTTTTTCTCCTAGATGTGCAGGACTATGTGCTGTATTTATCATGATTTGAACCATGGAGTCGGGGAGGAACCATGTAGGTTTTCCCTTTGTGACCCATCCTTGATCTGTCTGGATCCCTCCTAGTTCGGTCCATCTCTTTATTTCATCTGAAGTGGCATGTGTCTGGATATCGATTATGTCTAGGGTGGGATCCCTGACTGACATACACTAAGTTGGTACTATTGTCTTTGTCACATCAGTAGTCTGGGTGTGAGTCAATGCTGTATGTTTCGCTGTCTGGTCTGCCAGGTCGTTACCCTGGGAAACAGAATCTGTAACCTTGGTATGTGCTTTACACTTCATGACTGATATGCCTGAGGGCAAATGTATTGCCTCTAATAATGCTTGAATGAGGGGACCGTGTTGGATCTTGGCACCATGAGAGGTCAAAAAACCTCTTTCTTGCCATAACATGCCGAAGTCGTGTACGACTCCGAACGCATAGCGGGAATCAGTGTATATGTTAACATTTCTGTTCTTGGCTAGAATACAAGCTCGGGTCAGAGCGATGAGCTCCGCTGCTTGAGCAGACAATGTGTCAATACGGTGTGTTTCTTTAACTTCAGTTTCAGTGGTCACTGCATATGCGGCCACTAATTCTCCTGTACTTGTTCTCATGCATGAACCGTCCACATAAAGTGTCAGGTCTGGATTTGTCAGTGGAACATCTGTTAGGTCTCGTCGAGGTTTTGTTACTGTATTAATAATCTCTATGCAATCATGCGGGGTTGGATCGGTCATAAGTGCAGGTAACAATGTTGCGGGGTTCAAGATGCTACAGCGTCTGATTTCTATGTGTGGCTGGAATCGTGTCAATTCATAACCTGTCAATCGTGCTATGGTCAAGTGTTGAGTCTGGGTTCTGTTTAAAAGAACCTCTACGGAATGTGGAACTTGAACTGTTAATGGATGTCCTAAAACAATTGAATCACTCTGTCTGATTGCTAATGCTGTTGCTGCTACTGACTTTAAGCACGCAGGGAGTGCCTGGGCTACTGAATCCAATGTACTCGAAAAATAAGCGCAAGGCTTGTATGAACCTGCTTGGTCTTGAGTGAGGACAGACAGTGCTGTACCTTCACGTTCTGTAACAAAAAGTGTAAAAGGTTTGCTGTAACATGGTGTCGCTAGAACAGGTGCTTGACATAATGCTTTCTTTAATTCCTCAAAGGCTTGTGTATGTTCCTGAGTCCAGGGAAGGACAGTCGAATTCGCTGCCTCCTGTGTTGTTAACTGAATGAGTGGTTTGGCTAGAAATGCATACTGAGGAATCCATTGTCTACAGTACGAAGTGAGGCCTATGAAGGCCCGCACTTCCTTTTGTGTTTGAGGTTGTGGCATATTTGCAATTAACTGAATGCGATCGGGAGTGAGCTGTCTCCCCACTTTGGACAGCAAGTGACCCAAGTACACAACTTGCTGAACACAGAATTGTAGCTTCGAAGGAGACACCTTGTGTCCCTTGTCGGCCAGAAAATGTAAAACTGTCAGTGATGCTTGTTCACATTCGGGCTCACTTCGTGCGGTGATCAGCAGATCATCGACGTATTGCAGTAAAGCGGTGTTAACTGGCATTGTGATACAATCAAGTTGTCTTTTCAGTGCTTGGCTATAGATGCTGGGGCTTTCTGTGAATCCTTGAGGTGCGCGTGAAAATTTGAAACTGCGTCCATTTAAACTGAATCCGAAGAGATATTGGCTCTCTGGATCAATAGGTACGCTGAAGAAGGCGTTCTTGAGGTCAATTACAGTAAAGAACGTCGCTTCTGAATCAATAGCAGTCAATAAGGATGAGATGTCGGGAACCACAGGGTACTGTGGAATAATGCATTAATTCAGTTCTCTTAGATCAATCACCAGCCGATATACTGGCGGTGCATTGGGATCCGTACGTTTAAGAATCGGAATGATGGGTGAATTACAGATATTGGAGTCGGTCTCTACGACCACTCCCTGGGTAATGAGCTCTTCAATTATTTCCAGTAAAGCCACTACAGCATCGGGTGGTAACTTGTATTGTCTGATTCTGGGTAAAACTACACCCTGCTTGAGTGTAACACGGTATGGGGTAATGTGCATACAACCTACATCAGTTGGGCCTTTTGCCCACAGGTGATCTGGTACATTTTTCAATCTGACATCAAACTCACGTAACATATAATGACCCTTGAAATCCCGCAAAAAAAGTCTAACTCCCTCCGGGGAACAGCAGATCACGGCTCCTAGAGCCTTCAATGTTTTAATTCCTAACAGATTCTCTGGACATGATTTCGTAAGTAACAAGTCTGTAACACGTGATAATGGACCCACAGCCAGGGGAACTGGTTCTGATACCTCATTTACAATGGGCTGTCCTGAAAAACCAAGGGAAACATTCTGTGAGCCTGAGAGGGGTGCCCCTGGAACTTCCTCATGACTGATTGTGGTGCGACTTGCCCCTGTGTCAATTAAAAACTTTCTGTCTTTTCCCAATACTTGACTGTGTACATAAGGACCCTCTTGATCTACAGGAATCTCAATAAGAGGCAAGCCACCCTCCCTCTCTAGGCTGTTTCATGTATATCGTGGATAATCGGGGTAAGCGGACTGGGCATATTGGTACATCTGTTGTGAAACTTGCTGTGTTGCGGCAATGGGCTGTGGCTGTGATACCGCTACTGTCTGTGCTGTAGGAGATGAAGCATGCGTAGGCTGTGTATTCTGCATGGGCTGCATATTCTGTGAAGACTGATGCTGATTATGGTCTTGTCTAGGCGGATGCGGTCTTTCTTTAGTTTTACCTGTCGCTATGTTATGTTTCAGAACTGGGCATTCATGTACGTAGTGACCTGGCTGCTTGCAATAGTTGCATGTCCCTTTAACGGGAGCTGCGGTGTGACCTGTCTGGGTCGTACCCTTTCTGTGGCCATCGGTTGGGACCGATTGGGCTACTAGCATTTTCATTTTCGTGTCTTTCATACGTTTCTGTTCCTGATCCTGCTCTTCTCTAATTCTGTTCTGATGATATTGTAACATTTGTAACATCTGGGATGGCGTATTGGCTTGCCATGTACTCTCGACCTTGTATACACGGTTTTTAACTGCTAACAGGGAATTTTCGACTAACTTTGATACAAAAAGATGCGGGTACGACTCGCTACTTGGTTTAAGACCACTATTAATAATGAAACATTTCTCGAATCTTGAATAGAAGTCACTAGTATCTTCGTCGGGTTTCTGTTTACAGGCTGATATTGCATCCCAGTCTTCCTTTCTAGTTGTCAATAATCTTGGCAGAACCTGTACTATCAGACCTGGTAAGGCTTTAGTTTTCTCCCCAAGGCCTACCCCTGGGACCCGTTTGTTCTCTTCGTCTTCTATTTCTGTCCATACAATCTTTTTCTCTCCCACCTCCCATTCTTTTTCCTTTAGTTTCTCGTAAATGCCCGTGGGCAGCAGTACTTTTAACATTTTCGTGATATCTTCGTACGTATAAACCCCCATCAGTAACATGTCTTTAAGCTCTCTATGAAAACCTGCAGGGTCTTTATCATGGCACGGGACTAGTTTCTTCATTTCTAACAGTTCTAACTTAGTCAGAGGCGTGTGTACATACACTCGTTTTAAGGTATGATCGTCACCCATAACTGGGTGCACTTCTCGTAAGGGGTTCTGACTTTCAATGCCATGCCGACGTTCCATATGATACATTTTTCTTTCTGGGGGCGGGGCGGGGACATATTCGGAGCTTATGAAAGTGTCATATCTATGGCGTTGTTCTAGAATTATTTGAATTAATTTGGTACTTAAACCTCTCCATCTGTCCATGAGTAGTTCTTCTAATGTTTCGTGTAAGGGACCTGGATCAGAATGTTGATTTCTGTATTTCGTGAGAAGGTGCTGAATCATGTATACGCCTGCTAATTTCTGCTCGTCTGGGGAAAGGTTCAGGAATGTCTGTGCTACGGTGTCATCATTATATATATCCGGATTGTCAGTCCATAATATGGCTGACCGGGCTAGTTCTTGTTCATCCATAGAATTGAGTACATGGTACCCTACTCGATCTCGAAGCCTTTTATCAGTCTCCTGGAACTGATGTTCAGCAGAATTTGGGTTTGTCAAGGCAGAGAAAAGAACTCTCTTGCTTTCTGGACGGATGCCTTTCCTAAGGTAAGTTCCCTTACCTACATACGCTATAGTGTCTGTAGTCTTTTCTGGTTCTTCAGGTTCTTCTTCCCCCCCGGAGGAAGCCTTCTCTTTCTCTTCTTTGTGTACGTCTATCACTGCTTTTCTTATTTTCTTGTACATACTGGCTATGCAAGTCCCCTTGTCGTGTTTTCCTTCAGATATATTTTGACCCCACCTGTTGAGTGCATCTAATTCACCCTGATCTGTCTCGGGCCTGTCTCGTTCTCTTATTAGGCAATTTATGAAAAAACGTAATATCTGTCCTTGAACGTCAACTTTCTGATGCTCCATGGCATCCTTAATACTGTCGGGGTCTTTCCCAGTCTGAATAAACTGATATATTCTATCTAGATGCTCGTTCATTCCTGGAAACATCAGCAGGAAATCAGTAGCAGATCGTAACCGTAGTGATGCCATTATCATTCTATCGTCTTTGCCGGGTACTGGATCATATCTGCAAACTGTAAGTTGTCCCTTGAATATATCGAGACGGGGTGATTTGTACGTGTAGGGACTCTGCAAGTCCCCGAGCTGTAACCTGCGTGTTAATGGCGGGGTCTGGGGACCCCCCATCGCACCTCCTGAGGCGGAAGCTTGGACATTATCTCTCTGTGGAGTCTGTATCTGTACTTGAATTTGTCCTTTAGTAGGGTCAGGTAAACGTGGCTTCGGTAGATTAACTTTAGGTATGGGAGGCGGTGGAGGGGGTGGAACAGGCGGAATCTGATCTTGGGGCGGGTTACCACCCCCGTCCCTGTCGTTAGGCAGGGCGCGGACAGGCAGATTGGTGTAAGCGGGTGCTACATCCTCTAGATAGGAATTCAGGAATATGTCTTTAGTAGTCTTGTGAGTTACTTTAGTTGGAACCAATGGTGACGGTACATTTTTCGGTATTTCTGAAATGGCCTCAGGCGAACCCTCGGCCGCGAGATACATACCGTTTACGAGGTTATTTCGTGCACGGTCTATCTGTTCCGACTTTACTCGGATCCCCTCAGTAATTAGTTTGTTTTCTTGGGCTTTCTCTGATTCTTTAAGTCTGTCCTCTCTACGTAGTTCTTTTTCAGCACGCTTACGGGATTCCTTACGCCAAAACTCTATGGCGTCTTTCTGAGATTGTCTGGCTTTCTTTTTCCATAATGCTTCCTCTACCTTCATGATGCACTCGGCATCCCATGTTCCAGTAACTGGCCATCTGTGTCTCTCGTCTAGATGTTTAGTATAGTCGGCCCATAAATCTAGATACACTATGGCATCTATGCCATGCTTGTGGTACATAAAGTTTCCAGGAGTATCCTTAGGGGGGATAGGAATTTCTTCCTCTAGTATCCCTTTCCTAGTTCCTATCTGCTTTAACTTGTTGAAAAACGGCATCTTGTTTACTCAGTACTGAACGCTCAATCCTTGCTACTTAATACTAGGTACAGCTAGTTATACAAGAACACAATAATGCACATAAAAACAGTCACACTCATACCACGACATTAATCACAAAAAAAGGACATTTGCGACATATACGACTACCCCTATATCAGATGTACTGCTAAACAGCACAGATACACTGCTGAAAACAGTGCAAGAACTTGAATCATCGGATGTACTGCTAAACAGTACAGATACACTGTCTAAAACAGTGCAGACCGGACTTGTGTACCCAAACCCGTCTAGATACGTCCCAGCAATGGTACTCACCGGGAAGCACGGAAAACAGAAGGCCTCGGAAAACTCGACTGGACTGGACCGGACTCGACTCGACTCGTGGATACTTCGGAAAACTGGTGGGCCTCTTGACACCTCGGACCTTGCTTCTTTCGGCTAGGCTCTGGTCGGGATTCTCCGCACTCCTCACCGCCTCGTCTGGGTACTGATTGCAATCTTCTTCACCTCCGTGGGCCAGAGGGAGATACAGGAAATCCTGCCGGTACGCGTAGTTTCCTTCTAACTGATGGCAGGGGACAGAGCTTGCAACGCACCAACCGGCGCGTGAGGTGGGGGAGGGGTCCCTATTCGGGCGCCAAAATGTCGTAAATATTTAATTTACTATCTTAATTTCTATGCAGGTAATTACTTAATCAATAATAACTCAATCGGAAAGAAAGAAAACAGAGTCCGTGGTGTTAGAGTTCTTAGGGGTTTTATTCCTTAAAAAGGAATTATTCCGGAATAGGATATCATGTTCCTGCAACCACACGGGGTTCAGGAAGGGATAGAGCCAAGTTTTATTGACAATACATAGCTTATATACTTAATTTACATCATAGAAAGCAATGTAGTAGGCGTAACAGCTGAGAGTAGACAAGATAACAGCATCCACGTGTTACTAGTACGCAATCAGAAGGCGTGGACTAGGCGTAACTGGAGGTGTGTTCTAGAAACGTCACAGGTAGGTGTCACATGTGGGTGGCACTAAAACAGAAATGTTGCAATGTCAGCAGAAATCAGAAGCTTGGATGCGCGCGCAGCTGCATGACGTGTGATTTGGCGTGAAACTGGAGGGTGCAGGGGGCTTGACATTTACACTGACGGAAAGAGACAGAAGTCTGGCATGTCAGATCAACTTGTGCTTCTATCATATCTGATATCTGATGTTTAGGAACTGAGCTATCTGGGCGGAAAGGTCTCTGGGGCAGAAGCTATTCTATACTGACTGTGAGCGCGTGTATAAGCGCCTGAGTGTCTGCATGAGAAGCGTGGGGGCATGGGCCTTCCATGTGAGCATGGTAACAGAGGCTATGAATTATTTGCACGGAGACAGGCCGGCCCTTTGGCTCTGCAGCTGGGGAGTGTTTACTGAAACTAGTAGGCAGGAATGTATCTTCGAGGAGCGGAACAGATAACTCGAAGGTTGTAGTCAGTCTTGGCAGGCAGCAGGCTGAGCTGAGCGTGGTGGGCCGCGCTGAAAGTAAGGCAGAGTTCACAGGTACGGGGGCAGCCTGGGCTGAGGCTTTCAGAGTCAGAAGGAAGGAAAAGGCTCGATGGCAGAAATTCTGGGCCTACTTTGCCAGAGCTGAAAAACATGTAGAGTACACTACAAAAAGACGTTGGCATAGCATACTTAGGAACGGACTATTCAACCCATTCAGGGTGGGTCTGAAAGAGGACATGTTAACGTTGGACGCAAATGTATTTGCGTCTTCATAGCTGGCACAGGAGGGAAGTTACATGCACTTTAACTCGTACATGGAGACGGTGGGGTACACGATAGGGAACATAACTTGACCAAAAATTTACATTCCTCAATATCTCAACACAGTGGTTGTTGTGAACACTGATCTTCGCACGTTCCTAGACATAACATACATGCAGCTGCAGCCAAGTTCTGGCTTTAGGCTTTGGGCGCGTTTTATATTACTTTGCACAAGAGCATACAAACACACTTGATGGTGCTTTGCATGCAGAGAGCTGGTGGAAGACGATGTGATCCCTTACCACTAGGATCTTGAGGTATGGGGCCGCCCTGCTAAAACCCAAAGATACCTTCTTAGATATAATATAATATACTAGCAACCCTTTAATAAACTTTGAATAGTATTCAGCCAAACCTAATAAGTAACTAATTTGATCTTTGTTCACAGGTGTTGGGGCATTATTTATACTTTCAACCAGCTCACACTGGGGCTTAATCCCTTCTCAAGAAATCACATGCCAAGCTTGTATTTCTCCTTCTTCACAGTCACTCCATTCTGGGAAAATAACCCCAGCACCAAACCTGGAGTTTCATCATGTTCCTTTTCACCCTTACCACAATCCAAAATGTAATCTTGGAAAAACATTGTGCAAGGCAGACCCTCTAGCTTTAATTTTAGAACCTCTCAAAGCATGCAGCTGTGGATGGCAAGATAAATGGCATGCTCATATATCTTGATGCTCCCAGAGGTGTCACAAAGAATGTAGCATTTATGGACCCCTCATGGAATGGTACATAATGATAGGTCAATGATAGGTCCATCATACTAACTATATTCGCCCCTGCCAGCAAGGTGAGTGTATCAGAAAAATGAGCAGGTTTGACAATCTTATCAGATGCACTTATATAAATTACCTCGAAAACATTCAATTATCTCCTCAAAAACTTTCAAACGTAATAGCCTATCCAACTCAGCCTTAGGCTGTTGAATCATCAAACTAGGAAATGCAAGCACTTTATGGTCACATGGTTTTCCATTGGTTTCTGAGGACAATCTTGTGCTCAAAACAAAGTGTTCTCCCTCTCAGTAAAATACTTCTTCCCTGTGGTTGCCCTGTCTTTATAAGAAATCATCATGACAACAAGCGCAACACATCAATGTTTGCATCACCAAAGCTGGCTAAATTCTATTACCAATCATGATGCATGATTCAGCTAGGGTAAGAAATGTTTTTCCCCTAGAATCAATCTCACACTCAGGCATTTTCAAACCTCCAGTATCCTCCATATATATGTCATACATTACATTTACATATTTGTTCCTTTTTTCTTCCACCACCACCTCCACCATTTTTATTTTATTATAAAAGTTTTATATAACGCTAGCTTAACCCGTAGGTATCAGAGCGCTTTACATATACACAGTAAAACAGCAGAAGGACATTACATTACATAGTAGGCCAGCAGTAAGGAAGCAAATCAAAAGAAAAAAATACAGCATAGGAAATAAATATGTAGTGCAGCGGAGGGGGAGAGAGCAATGAAAAGAAAAAGGTGAGAAAGACATAGTCCGGTCACCCACAATCCTTGAATGACCGGGGAGAGAGGAGACAACTCGGATATAGTACTCTAGATAAGTTGACGTTGGTCATGATAGTATTTGTTTAGGAGATGGACTTTCAGGTCCCTTTTGAGACAGGAGAAGGAGGTGTTGCATCTGAGGACTCCAGGGAGAGCGTTCCATATCCTAGGAGCGTTGCCTGAAAACGATCGGTATTGGGTGGTTTTCTTTTTCATTTTCGGAGGAAGAAGTAGGAGTGAGTTGGAGTTCTCAGCGTTCTGGATTGCCCTGCTCTGATCAGTTTGTTATTTAGGTAGTTGGGGGCAGGAGATGTACACACTTGAGCAAAGACCACTCTTATGAGAAAAATAATTCTTTGCATAGCAGGTCGAACTGCTAGATGAATTAGCAGAACTACCACATGTAAAGTATTTTTCTTTAAGGTCTATGAACTCAGTGGAAGATTTGCTTTTAGCACACCAGCGGCTGTATTACAGGAATGCCAAGGGACGCAACGGGGCACTTTGGTATTACAGAAGAGTCCGCAGATGCTTGTGCATCCCCTTCTGTAATACTGATTGCATTGGTGCACCTAAAGCATCAGCAGTATTATCAGAGGGCATTCCCACAATTGCATGGGGGTGTGACCCCATACAATGATGGAATGCTTTTGCCTCTGCATCCATGCTGTACTATAGACTTGGGCGCAAAGGTATTGAAACAGTCAGGGTATGCCACTTGATGGCAGCCCTATGGAGAGGAAAAAGGGAGTCCAATGGACACCCCAGACATCCCTTTGTAGGCATGTGCAGTTACTCACTGCACCTGCCGCCAATAGAATCCCTAATCTCCCTTCAAAGTGTAGGAGGTTTGCCACCACAATAAAACACGGAGACGCTTCAAAGCAGTGGCTCCATTTTTCCCCTGAATGCGCTGCGCTAGGGGCATCCAGAGTTCGCACCTGCCTGGAAAGCAGCACATTCTTTGTAATGTGGCCCATTTTCCTGGTTATCGCCCAGCACTAACCAGGAAAATACAACGCATATATAAAAAGGCCCTCTGAGCTATTCTTTAAGTATTAACTACAGAGTCAGGTTTGGCATCACCGTCAGAAACAATATGTATGCTGCTTTGCATACTACAGTGAGTGGCAGGTTGAGCTTGTTGGCCCCTCATCTCCATCACCCAATTGAGTGTATTTTCCCTGCTCTCAACAATTCTGACAGCTTTTTTATGAGAAGGATTCTTTGATAAATGTTTCTCTTGTATTCCGTTGCTGTTGGTACATCTTTCTCTCGCACCTGTGACTCCAGTAAAAACGTATACTGCTATAACACCACATTTATGCAAGGTCATAAGTAAGCTCAAGCATTTTTATACAAATTTCGAAGACATCTGCTGGTTCACCATCAGCATTATCAATAGATAATTTCATCTATACTCTCATAAATCCTGCGACTCTCAACACCTAAGTTGTACAATAATATCTGTGTCTGTAGAAACGTTTCACCACCTTCATCCACCAGGTATGAGTCAAATCGATTTTTCTAATGCTTCCCAGTCTTTTTAGACAAGAATGCAGATGGTTGAGACATATTACTGACTGACTGACACAGTGCCCCACTTGTGGAGCTAAGAAAACAGATGACATCTTATGTTTGGCACAATGCTGGGCTAGTTGGTCAGCATTTCGGTTACCTGCTGTCACTCTGACATTTCCAGATTGGTGAGAAGCACACTTGACCACAGCCACTGCTTTTGGTAATTGGATTGCTTCCAGTAAGTCTTTTACATAATGTCCATTTTTAATAGGAGTACCTGAAGAAGTCAGAACCTACCTTTGCATCCAAAGTTGGCCTAAGTCATGCGCAACTCCGTAACCATACTGACTGTCAGTGAATATGGTTACTTTCAAATTTTTCCCAAATTTGCAGGCCCTTGTCAATGCAACTAATTTAGCTACTTGTGCAGACTTGACTCCAGGTAAATAGGATGCTTCAACTGGACCCCACAAAGGGCACACAGCATAAACAGCACTTAATCCTCCTTCCTCATGCCTCATGCATGAGCCATCCACAAACAGCTCATATTCAAAAGTCAACAATAGTTCTTCTTTTATGTCTGGATGGGGCTTAGTACTGTGTTCTCTGAGGTCGATACAATCATGCTCAACTTCTGCGAAGTGTGAATCAGGTAACAGTGTAGCTGGATTTAATACAGTGCATCTAGCAATAGTCACATTTCCTGCACCTAGAAGAATTCGCTCATACTTGGTCAGCCGACTAGGAGTCAAATACTGAGTACGTGTTCTGGTTAACAGAATCACCACTGAGTGTGGGACATACACAGTTACAGGGTGTCCCATAATGATGGATTCACTTTGCTCAAGACTCATGCAAGTTGCAGCTATTGCTTTTAGCATCCTGGCAATGCAGATGCCACTGGATCTAATGTGGATGAAAAATATGCCACAGGACGTCTCATTAAACCATGTGTTTGGGTCAGAACAGACAATGCACAATTGTTGCATGCATCACAGAACAATGCAAACTCCTTTGAATAGTCAGGCATTCCTAGTGCTGGGGCAGAGCAGAGCCTTTTTGAGTCTCACAGCTTCAAAAAGGCAGTCATGCTTTCGTCATCCCACTCTACTGGGTCTTTTGCTCTTTTTGTTGTCATTTGTATAAGAGGTTTAGCTAGGACTGCAAATCCCGCAATCTACTGCCTGCAGTAACCTACTACCCCAGGAACATTCTGATTTCTTTCTGCATTTGAGGTAGATTTATGTTTCTGAATATTTTGATTCTTTCAGAGGTAACTCGTCTGACACCTCTCTCTGTCTGGTGCCCCAGATATTTTACTGATGTGGTGCAGAATTGCAACTTCTCAGGTGACACTTTATGCCCTTCTTCTGCCAAATGATTCAGCAATGCAATGGTATCAACAACACAGTCATTTCGAGTCTTAGACGCCACCAACACGTCATCTATGTATTGCACCAAGACAGACTGTCCGGACAGGAACAATGATAGAAGACATTTTTTCAATATCTGATTAAAAATCGATGGACTCTCTGTGTACCCCTGAGGGACACGGTTCCTAATGTAGACATGGTCGTCGAATTTGAATGAGAAAAGATATTTGCTATCTGGATGTGATGGTATGGAGAAAAATGCATGGCACAAATCAATTACTGTGAACCACCTGGTTCCCCACGGTATCTGATACAGAATCACGCAACGATTTGGCACAACTAGACAACATGGAACAACAATTCTATTAAACTTGCGGAGGTCTTGTACGACCCTATATTTCTCACTCTGTTTCTTTATGCCAATTATAGGTGAATTACATGGACTGCTCATTATTTCCTGTAAAATGCCTTGTTCAACCAAACGCTTTATTTCTGCTGCAATGCCTGCCTTTATTTCTGAGCTTATTTTGTATTGTCGAGTATTTGGATAAACTGTACCTTTTTTTACTGTCACCTTTACTGGGTCAACATTCGCCAATAATCCTACTTCTTTCCCAGTGAAATCCCACACTTCAGGATTCACCGTATGCAATATTTTTTTGGGAGATCTTCCACTAGCATCTTTTTATTTTCAGATTCTTGTTTAGCTAACATTAATTCATAAACTCCATTTTCGTCTGGTGTTTGAATTTCAACACCACTTGGGGTACAAAAGATTGTGCAATTCATTTTGCACAGTAAGTCCCTACCTAATAGGTTTACTGGACTGGAGTCGCACACTACAAATTTGTGCATTTCTTTGAAATTACCTATTACGATTGCCATAGGTTCTGTAACTAGAGTACTAATTTCTTTATTAGAAACACCCATTACTCTGATCGCTTCCCCCGAGAGGGGTAGGTTTGGAACGTCTGCTGTTCTCACAGTAGAACGGGTAGCGCCAGTATCCAACAAAAAGGTAACATCACTTCCCACAACTTTTCCCTCAATGTATGCACCTGACTGATCTACCGCCAAGATGGGCTAAGCATGCACTCCTCAACCTCCTCTCTCAGGCACCGTCAGTAACTATCTTCCTCGAAAAATGCGTCACTCAAAAGAAATTGTGATTTCACTGCGTCTCTCCTTCCACTTCCCTCCCTATTTGTGGCTCCAAGAATCTGGCATAGGTGCAAGTGGAAAATGGTTCTGTATTACCTGTTGCTGTGGCTTCCTTGACACCTCAATCTGCGTCTGTGGATTCAAGTGATCATTTTGCACAATGTTACTCAATACAGCCTTACACTCGTGCCTCCAATGCCCCATTTCTCCGCATCAATGACAAGGAAACTTGTTCTTGGCCTCCTTTATGTTCATTCTACCTCCTGGTTTACCCCCCATTTCCATCTCCTTGATTCAGATTATTTTTCAATTGATTTAACTGAAATTCCTGCTGCTCTGTAAATTTTACCTGTGCCCACATTACTTTTTCTTCAAAATTTTTTCGTTTGTCAATTTCAGCCCCACAATATTTTGCATACTTGAGTATTTCATCTACCGGCTTGGCCAGCCAGCAGATTTTATGATCTTTAATCATTTGCGAAATTTCTGGCTTTAACCCTGACACAAATCGATAAATAAAATGTGTCTTGTCTTTCATATCAATGCTTTCCAAACCACTGTACTGCTTGAATACCTGCAAAAGGTGTTCATAATATGCATGCACTGATTCATCTTTATTTTGAGTAGTTCTGTCTATTCTTGTCCAATCTGTTTCTTTCGGAGGTACTTTCACTTTCAGAAATGTTATGACTTGATGATACTTTTTCATCACGTCATCTGATGGTGCTCCTGTCTTTGGGTCTCTTGGGTACTCGTCGTTAGGCCAATCAATAGTGACCTTACATTCTGTCCATACATTGGCGGGGACTACAATATCAAACAACCCATCAAAATCTTTCAACAATACTTTTGAGACTTTCACAAACCTTTCGACTTGCCTGTACCACTCTACAGGTTTCTGTCTGAGTTTTGGGAAATCATTTGTAAATGATAAAATATCCTGTCGGGACCATGGACATGCACATAACCTCCTCCTGGTACTACTCTCATTTGACACAATCTTTCTACCTTTTCTGGTTCTTTTAATAAATATTAATTTGTAGTATTTTTCGCCTGGGCTTTCTCCTTTTTCTTTGCTCATCTAGCTTTCCATTTGTCTAAATCCCCCCACTTTTACAATAGGGAGAGTAACTCCTTGATTTGCACTTTACGTCCTGACTCATTCATGTTTTCTAAATCTTTGTCAGGAAATTCAGCTCGGTAAGGTTTCTGTAAAACTTTAGATTTTCCAATATCAATTCCCATTTCAGAAGCTAAACTCATTAACTTTTCATGAAATGTTTTAGTATTTTGAGTGATACTTCGACATATAATCAACAATTCGTCCTCACTGAAAGTGTTTAACCTGTCCAATCCCAAATTTCCAGCAATCATTTCTTCTAATTCAACTCTTAATTCAAAAATATCCAATACCTTTGCCTGTGATTTTGGCTTTTCTATTTCTCGGGACCATCTCTGTATTTCTTCTGGGGAGACTACAGTAGCACTTCTTGTACCTGAGGATGTTTCCATCCGTACCTCTCTAGAACTTCCAGTAGTGTTTTTACTGATCGAGTCACCCACCGGTTCCCTTATAGGAAAATCCATCAGGGAAATCACTGACAAGCATTCACCTGCTTGATTATACACTATCAAGGGTTCTTTTCTAGATTGCACTACAGGTGTAGTCATAACGGGAGGTTTAGGACAGGACTGTTTTTCTCCATATGATGGAACAACAGGATCTATGGTTACCGGAATGGTCAAGGCTTCAGGACTCATATTCAACTGTGAAATTTTCTGCATTAATTCACTTCTCTGTTTATTTATGGCTTCCCTCTCTTGTAGCACTTTTTCTAACAAAGTTTAATGCACTACTTGTGGAACCAAAGGTGGTATTAAGAACAAGGCGCTGGTTAACTCTATTTGCTTCTTATTGGTAATGTGGCGGACTTTTCATTAACAAATCCTTCAAGTAGTCATCAACTGATTCACCACTAGTCATTAAATTTCTTGTTTTCTCTGTGCACTTGCTTCCTCACGGTTCCTCTAAAGTCAGAACAGGATATAATCCTTTTTTCTAACATAGACTATCTCCATTTCTTCATATGTTTATCTCGTCTCTTTTGGAAATCTGGGATAAAATGTACTCCAATTTCTTTCGCTTCTGAGTCTATCTCGCTCAAAAGTCTCAGTTTCCCATTCTTCTAATGCTTTGTACCGAGTTAATCTAGGTCTGGGATCTAATTCATTCATGCGTGATCTCAAATTGTACAAAATTCTCCCATTAAAAGTACCATGTTCTGGAAATGCCAAAACACCATCATCTTTTGTGTACTTTGTCCAGTTCTCTAACCACACACAGGTGTGGTAGCCCCTTTCTACCATCATGTATCATGCGGGCGTATTTGGGGGAGGAATAATAATTCCTCCTCTAGTTTTAATTGTTCTACCCATCTTAAAGAAATTTTTAATTTTCTTAAATAGCGTCATTTTGTTTTCTCCTCCGTACATGATATGAGGTCTTCCTCTTATGTATTGTTCTTGCGCAAAATCTAAGTACCTCCTATCGGGTCTATTTCCTACTAGCAGCCTGTCCCGACCTTGTCCGGGAGCATTTAGGCTTCCCCTACCCCCGCCTGCTCCGACATTGCCCAACATCCTGTGCCCCCGCCCGCCACGTCCCCCGCCTGCCCCGACCGCGATCATTGTAATTTCCCGTCCCCTGCCTGGCCCGACACCCGCCTGCCCCGACATTGTCCCCGGAGCATTACCTGAGCCGCAGGTCCTCATTTCTCCGCTCCAATTTCACATCCCCTGCCTGGCCCGACACCCGCCTGCTCCGAAATTGTCCCCAGAGCCTTACCTGAGCCGCAGGTCCTCATTTCACCGCTCCTTGTGATGGAGCAAGGATTCGCACGTAAAGCGACTTGCTCTCATTCATGAACCTCGTCTAACCTTTAATAACCATTAACCAATCCTGTCCGTCTTAATTTTCACTTTTTCCAATACACGCGGGTGCCCGAGAGAAGCTCGCATCTATGTTTATTAATTGTAATGATGCTTGCACTACTGAATGGCCGCTTCGCAGAAATCCAGTCTGCGCATACGTCGGTCATACCCACGTGATGTGACGCACTCGCAATTTGGAGGGATGTTTTCGCTCATGCGCATTGTTGCTAAAATGGCCGCTTGTCTTTAACTATGCTCTCTGCTAGCTCTTGCTGCTTTTGCATATCTGTCTTTCCCGCATTAACCCTAAATGCTATAGATAGTATAAAGTAAGGGGTACAGTGAAGCTTTTCATGGTGTACAGTGTATTCATTTTTTCTGTGTTTCTAATTTGTTTTCGCTTACTTTTCATGTACCGCGTATTTGGGGCCTGGGAGTGGGGAGCGACGCCATCTTTGAAACCTCCCACAACCCTGTCATGTGATGAGGGAGAAGCCGAACCGTGCAGAAGCAAACCCAAGCCAGCTGGCTCCTGAAGCTGAGATGCGCCTGAGAACATCTTCCATGCACTGGGAAGAGAATTCGGCTGTACCAAAAAGTGATACAAATGTATAGTTTCATGTGTGCGCTATTGTTTTACACCTTTCTCATACCCTGGGAACTGGAATGTAAGGGGTGGGTACTGAAAAATAAATATTATTAAGGGAACATAGAATTTAGGAGGTAACAATGACCTAACCACCTCTCTTGACCAATCGAAAGAGGGGACCTTGTCACTTGCAACATTTGTGGGTGGTCTAGGGGTCCCAAAACAGTATAACTAGCCTAGTTTAGCTTAGAGAAATTGTCCGACTTGTCCGAGTAGCTGACCTGTCACTGACCCTACGAACTCTATTGGTGATTGATACAAAGCGCTGCGGAGCACTCTGTCCGTATTTTCCACAAGCTCCAAGGGGTGGAAATAGTCTTAAGTGCTGGCGAAGCACTTTGCTGGGAGATTCGAAAACCCAATCGGGGTTATTGGCGGATTCCATGCAGAGGGGGAGTAACGCAGGCGTTGCATCCGAAGCTGCAGGTGTTGGTTGTGCCCTTTGATGAGCCCAGTCCTGACCCAAAACCTGAGGGGTATCCTGTCCTGACTGTCCATGAGCTGTACCTGCTCGCCTACTGGCATTCCGAATCCTTGAGGGTCCTTGTCCCCGCCTATTCCCAAACTGACCCGTGGCCAGGGTTGGTCCTTATTTCCCGTCCTAGGTAATTATACTGTGTGGGTGTCTGTCTAACTATACTCTTACTTTTCCTTTTCTTAATAAAGCACTCTTGCCAGTGATATTTTCCTATCACCTTTTCGAAAGTGACTGTTATGAAATTGTTTATTAGTGATGTTCCACTCTTCCCCCTCCCTATAGGAGATTATTAAAACTGAATGCATATTTAGCTTGTTCCATTATCCCTTCCCTTTAGTATGGTTGCTGTGAACTTAGTAAGAATAGCATAAGGTTTAGGAATTAGTTTAAATATTTGTGCTCATAGAAGGTCCTTCTCATGTCCCCTGCCTTAGTTTAAATTCTTACTGATATAGCATCTTCCCTAATGCTCATACCCTGTAATGCTCCTTAGTACTCTATGGTGCTTGCCTTAATCCATAGCTACATTCTGGTTTTGATTCTGATAATTGATGTTTTAATTTGTATTTGCCTGTTACTCCTGGCATCTTCATTCTAAACTAACTTCATATAAACTTTTAAAACTCCATCAGGTGTCTGTGGTCATTACATATCACCAAGTATTATTAAGTGTACGGAATGTATAAGCTATTCTATTTTTCTTAGGAATCTTACTGCCTGTCCACTGCTAGCTCCTGAATCCATCAGGAGTAATGTGCCTGTGGAGTCAGGTACATGAATAGTAAGTGGTGAGAGAGTCACCCCCTGAATTACTCATAGTAGCGTGTAAGAAAATCACCCGGTTCACGCAAACACAGTCATCATATGCACGCCAGGGCCCAGTGCGTGGAAAATTGGTAAACTAGTGACCTGGGTGAACTGCGCGCTCTATCAGTAATTTTCTGGTAGCAGAGGATGGTTAGGACTAGTTAAGATAGGTAGATAAGATAGTAAATAAATAAACCGTGAAAATAAAAATGTGCTGCTAAAAGTTCCAATATTGATTGTATTGCTTAAAATATTGCGCAAATGTTTTAAAAAGATTTTTTTAGTTTAAATGAATTTTATTGCTGCTATAAGTATTATATATAATATTAACAAAATTGTACGTAAAGTGTTTTATGTTGTCTGAAATCCCCAGGGAATTGTATAGCGGGTGGTGAGTAGAATCCATCTCGCGCAGAGGTCGCTTGTTGTGAGTTATTAGTGCATGGTTAGGAAAAACTGGAAGCGCTAATTAGGATTCTCTTTTTGCATTTGAATAATTGATAGCTACGAGTCCTTTGTATAAAACTTCCATTGTGACATCACCTAGTAAGGGTCACATACGGAAGGAGTAATAGGGTCTCCGAAGCTTGACTGGTAAGCAAGGTAGTCCGCTGGTGAAAGCCTGACTTAGTATATATCCCAGAAAGAAGTGGATAAGTCAGGAGAGTAGCAGGTTCTATATTGCTCGTGTGAGGGGTTAGGCAGAGAAGTCTACCCGAAGTGAATGAAAAGTAGACAGAAGTGGTTTACTTGTAGCGAAAGAAGAACTTTCTCTCTTTTTAGAACACTCAGACACAGCGGCGAACGTTACGTGTTGTTGACTAAGTTTAGCACTTGCACTTTAAGAAAAATTCAAAGTTTCCGTTACCTTGTGAAGGAGAAAGTCAGTCGGAAGGCTGCTCTGACGTCACTCCGTGCCGCGCTGGTATTGGTCAAGACAGCGGGCGTGTATGTAGTGAAGCTGAAATTGTAAAGGAGGGGTGAGTGCCGGAGCGTGAGACCGCGTCTCGCGAAAGGCCACGCACCCATTGGACAAGGGCTTTTGTAATCACTATGTTGATTGGTTGTCGCGAAAAAAAAGTCGCGCTAGCATTGGAAGCACAAAGGTAAACAAAATTAATCAAGCCGAGTTAGAAGCGAGTCTGGAAAGGTGTATGTGGTATCCGGAATTCTTGCCTAATCCTCAGAATCTAGGGTTTTATAAGGAGCAGATGCTAAGAGGTAGACCTTACAATATGTATGGAGGAAAGAGAAAATTGTCATTTGCCGAAAAGATTAAAAACTATTTCAAGAAAGACAAGCCCATACGAACTAGGGAGGGTGTGATCATACCACCTCCAAATACTCCCGCCTCCTTCATGATTTTCAATAAAGGGTACCATACCTGTGTATGGTTGGAAAATTGGGTGAGGTATACAGAAGACGATGGAGTCTTAGCATTTCCCCTTAATGGTACCTTTAATGGTAGGATCCTGTTTAACTTAAGAACCCGAATGAATGAATTGCATCCCGACCTAGATTAACCCAATATGAAGCATTAGAAGAGTGGGAAATTGAAGCTCTAGAAAGAGACAGACCCCGAATGGATAAGGGAGTGAGCAAGTGGTATCCAAAGGTCCAAAAAGAAACTAAAGAGAAAAAGATGCAACAGTGGAGTCAGAATATGATGGTTGAGGGACTGTTTCCCATGTTTGGGGTACACAAAGAGGGGAAAGGAAAATGTACGGAGAAAACACGCCACTTAATGGCTATGGGGGACTCCGAAGATGAGCACCTAGAGGATTTATTGATGAAAAACCCACCTCCCTATGTTGCGGAATCAGAATCTTTGGGTTCCCAAAACCCGTTTTCTAAATATCCTAGATGTAGGAGGGCCAGTGAGACAGATGGAACGGGTACAGAAAGTAAAGCCAGTGATAGTGATGGGTTCTGCAGACCTAGTCCCGCGGTCCCAAATTACCGACCTTTTGGGGAAGACCGACCAAGTTTGGTCCTTCCGACTGCCCCAAATATCTACCCTACATTGGTACCCCAAGTGATGCATGACAATTCTTCAGAAAGGGTTTTGCGTGAGCGAGAAAAGGAAGCCCTGAACAAACAGCAAATTGATTTAATTCAGACCATAGCCCAGATAAATCCCAGTCTGGATTCATTGACTATCCCAGTAACTATTGGTCCTGCTATACCTCTTTATGGGGATAGACTGACTAGCCCAAGAACTCCTATTATAACTCCAATTGTACCAACCCCTATTATTCCTCCCCCAAGAAAAGAGCCGCTCATAGTCGATGATCAAGAAAGTGAATGCGAGTCTGTGATCTCCTTAATGGATCTGCCTATTAGGGAACCTGGAACCAGTGTACCAAGGGCAAGAAATCAGGCTTGGACAAAAGAGGTCCTGATTGAAACCACTTCAGGGGTCAGGAGTGCCACTGTAGTTTCTCCCGAAGAATTGGATAGATGGACCAAAGAGTTAGAAAAGGACACACCCCAACCGAAATCCTTAGAAATCTATAAACTAAGGATAGAAATAGAAGAATTAATGGCCGGTAATGTAGGATTGGACAGGTTAAACTCCTTTAGTGAAGACGAGTTACTGTTTATCAGCAAAAACCTTACCCGGAACACTGGATTGCTCCATGAGAGATTAATGGACACTGCCGCTGACATGGGAATTGATGTTAGTCGCTCCAAAGTCCTTCAGAAATCTTACAGAGCAGACTTTTCTGACAAGGACTTAGAAAACATGAACGTGTCAGGAAAACAAACCCAAATAAAGAAATTACTGAAAAACCTACAGAAATGGGGAGATGTAGAGAAAGGGAAAACCCGGTGGGCAAAGAAAAAGGAAGATAGTAGGACTAAAACCCAGACTTCAGAATACGTACTAAAAGAAGTAGGGCCAGCAGAAAAATTATGTCCCATGAGAGAAGTGCCTGGGGGAAAATATGTCCATGTCCCTTGGTCCAGACAAGATATTGTGTCATTTACGAATGACTTCCCAAAATTGCGAGAGAAGCCAGTCGACTGGTACAGACAAGTCGAACGCTTCATAAAGGTTCAGAAATGCCTCCTGAAAGACCTGGATGGGTTTTTCGACATTGTGGTGCCTGTAGATTTGTGGACCGAATGCAAAATTGAAATTGATTGGCCCAGTGATGAATATGAGAGAGACTCCAAAACCGGAGCTCCCTCACCCGAGGTAATGAGGAAGTATGATCAAGTCATACAATACCTGAAGAAAAAGGTGCCCGCAAAGGAAACTGATTGGACCCGGATAGATAGAACTACCCAAGAGCGCGATGAAACCGTCCACTCCTTTTATGAAAGGTTACTGCAGGTGTTCAAAACTTACAGTGGAATCGATAATGTGGACATGAAGGATATGACCCATTTCAGTTACCGATTCGTGTTAGGATTAAGACCTGAAATATCCCAGTGGATTCGAGATAATAAAATCAGCTGGCAAGGTAAGCCCATAGATGATGTCCTCAAGTATGCTAAGTACTGCGAAGATGAGATAGAAAACAAAAAGAAAGCTCTCAAGGAGAAGGTTATGTGGGCACAAGTAAAATTGGCGGAACAGCAAGAAAAACAGTTAAGTAAATTGAATAATAATAATGCACAAAATCCCACTGCTGGGGGAGGAGGGAAACCCCGGGTAAAAATGAGTCGGGAAGAGGCCATGAAAAAATTCCCCTGTCACGGGTGTGGTCAGATAGGGCATTGGAGAGACGAGTGTCCACATTTGCTGGCTGGTAATGCCCCCGTAAATGGTTTAAATCCACAGGTGCAGAAAGAGGGGACACGGAGGAACCCACCACAGGTAAAGCAGCCTCCGTTGCCTCGCGCTCCTAGACAAAATTATAAAAATCAGGCTCAGCAGAATGAAAGGGCCGAGGTGTGGGAAGGAGAGAATGAAAGGAATGCAGAGGCTTCACAGTTTTTGTTAAACGATTCTTTCCTTTGTGATGATCAATACTGACGGGGCCTGAGGGGGGAGGACAAGGAGTGCGTACTTGGCGCCTCCTTACCGGTAGACCAGACTGGACCATACATTGAAGGAAAGGTTGAGGGGAAAAGACGTCACCTTTTTGTTGGACACTGGTGCTACCCGTTCCACTGTGAGAACTGTGGATGTTCCTAACCTACCCCTCTCGGGAGAAGCCATCCAAGTAGTGGGTGTTTCAAATCAAATAATAAGTACTCTAGTAACTGAACCCATGGAGATTTCCATTGGAAATTTCAAGGAAATGCACAGATTTGTGGTCTGTGACTCCAGTCCTGTGAACCTGCTAGGACGAGATTTGTTGTGCAAAATGAACTGTACCATCTTTTGCACACCAAATGGCGTCGAAATTCAGACCCCAGATGAAGATAGCCTGTACAAATTGATGTTACTAAAATCAGACACAGAAATTAAACTCCTGTCCATTGAGGACTTACCTGAAGAACTACAGCTAAAAGTGGTACCTGAAGTGTGGGATTTCACTGGGAAAGATGTAGGTTTAATGGCAAATGTAGACCCAGTTAAAATAGCAATAAAATCAAATGCTGTTTACCCCAGAACAAGACAGTACAAAATGAGTGCAGAAGTAAAAGCGGGAGTCGCAATTGAAATAAACAGGTTGCTTGAAGCAAACATCATACAGGAAGTAATGAGCAGTCCCTGTAATTCGCCCATAATTGGAATTAAAAAGCCTAGCGGAAAGTACCGGGTAGTGCAGGACCTGCGCAAGGCAAACCAAATTGTTGTACCTTGCTGTCCCATTGTGCCCAACCCCGCAGTGATACTGTATCAGATTCCTTGGAATGCGGAATGGTTCACTGGCATTGACTTCTGTCATGCATTCTTTTCCATCCCATTGCATCCCGAAAGCAAATTCCTTTTTACTTTTGAATTTGACAGCCACGTCTATGTCTGGAATCGTGTCCCCCAGGGGTACACTGAAAGTCCATCGATTTTCAACCAGATCCTAAAGAAATGCCTTGAATCATTAGTACTGCCAAAGGAGTCTGTTTTGGTACAGTACATAGATGACCTTCTGGTGGCGTCCAAAAGTCAAACAGACTGTGTCATTGATACCATTGCCTTGTTGAATCATCTAGGCAAGGGAGGACATAAAGTGTCGCCAGACAAATTACAGTTCTGTAAAAACTCAGTGAAATATCTGGGGCACCAGATAGAGAAAGGGATCCGAAAAGTTACTACCGAAAGGATCAAAATAATTCGAGCAATGGAACTACCCAGAACCCAGAAAGAAGTAAGAATGTTCCTAGGAGTTGTAGGGTACTGCAGGCAATGGATTGTAGGATTCGCAGCTCTAGCCAAACCCTTGATAAAAATGACCAAGAAGGGAGTGGAAGATCCAGTTAGTTGGGACGATGAAAGCATGAACGCATGGGTGAAATTGCGAAATTGCTTGTGCTCAGCCCCTGCCTTAGGAATGCCTGACTATTCCAAGAACTTCGAACTGTTCTGTGATACAAGAGACAATTGTGCACTCTCAGTCCTAACCCAAGAACATGGGCTGAATAGGCGTCCAGTGGCCTATTTTTCGGCCACTCTGGATCCAGTGGATGCTGGATTACCCGGATGCCTGAAAGCAGTAGCTGCTACTTGTGCAAGTCTAGAACAGAGTGAAAACATTGTAATGGGACATCCTGTCACTGCATATGTTCCACATTCTGTTGTGATCTTATTGACCCGAACCAAGACCCAGTATCTCACCCCCAGTCGGCTGACTAAGTATGAGAGAATTCTTATAGGAGCTGAAAATGTAATCATCTCCAGGTGTAATATATTGAATCCCGCAACACTGTTGCCCATTCCCATAGATATTGAAGAAGATGAAGTTGAGCATAATTGCATGGACCTAACTGAATTTAGCACCAAGCCACGTCCTGATATCAAAGAAATAGCCTTACTTGATGAGGATATTATGATGTTTGTAGATGGCTCATGTTTAAGACATGAGGATGGAGGTCTGAGTGCAGCCTATGCTGTAGTTACATTGGAGACAATCTTGGAAGCATCTTACCTGTGCGATGTAAAATCTGCACAAGTAGCAGAATTAATCACATTGACAAGAGCTTGTAAACTGGGGAAAAGCAAAAGGGTAACTGTTTATACTGACAGCCAGTACTGTTATGGGGTTGTTCATGACTTCGGCCAACTATGGTTACAAAGAGAATTCATGACTTCCTCAGGTACCCCTATCAGAAATGGAAAGGTGGTACAGAACTTACTGGAAGCGATCCAATTACCCCAAGAATTGGCTGTGGTTAAGTGTGCGGCTCACAGATCTGGAAATGATGATGTGACAGCCGGAAACCGATACGCTGACCAAATTGCCCAATATTGCTCCCGATACAAAATGTCCCTCAAAATCAAATTATGGGGAGGTGGAAGCAGCTGCCAACTTATGATGTTTGAAGGTGTGTCTACCTGGGAGGAATTGAAAGACATGCAACAGGCAACAGAACAGGAAGAAAAGGACAGGTGGGAAAGGGATGAATGTACACCAAGAGATGAGGATGGTGTTATGGTTTACAAAACTGGTGTGCCTGTGTTACCAGACAGTCTAGTATCCCCAATGGCTAGGATTATACATGAAGACACACATATTGGGAGAGATGCCATGTGCCGCATGTTTAACAAGGTATTCCAGAACACAAAATTCAGGAACACAGCAGAAAAACTTTGCCAGAGGTGCCTAGTGTGCCAGCAGTTCAACGCAGGAAAAAGGACAGTAGTGGAACAAAGTACGATTGGAAAGGCAGAAGGCCCCTTTATCAGGATGCAGGCGAACTTTATCCAGTTGCCCATGTGCAAAGGATACAGATACGTCCTGGTCATAGTTTGCCTGTTTTCTAGATGGGTGGAGGCCTACCCAGCAAAGAACAAGCATTGGAAATGCAATAGGTCACGCACCATTAGAGTTAGTGCTTTTAGAATTGTTTATGGGTTTTTTTGTAAATGTTTAGCATTTTTGTTTCCTGTAGCCAATGCTAAAGAATTACAAATAAAAAAAGCCATAAACATTTCTTAAAGCTCTAACTGAAATGGTCTGAGACCTATTGCACTGTGTGAGGGTGAGGGGTTGAGGGTGAGTGAGGGTGAGGGTGGGTGAGGGTGGGTGAGGGTGAGTGAGGGGTTGAGGGTGAGTGGTTGAGGGTGAGCGAGAGTGAGGGTGAGTGAGGGTGAGGGGTTGAGGGTGAGGTGTTGAGGGTGAGCGAGAGTGAGGGTGAGTGAGGGTGAGTTAGGGTGAGGGTGAGTTAGGGTGAGGGGTTGAGGGTGAGTGAGAGTAGTTGAGGCTGCGTGAGGGTGAGTGAGAGTGAGGGTGAGTGAGGGGTTGAGGGTGAAGGTTTGAGGGTGAGGGTGAGGGGTTGAGGGTGGGTGAGGGGTTGAGGGAGGGTGAGTGTGGGTGAAGGTGAGTGAGGGTGAGGGTGAGTGAGGGTGAGGAGTTGAGGGTGAGGAGTTGAGGGTGAGTGAGGGTGAGGACCTGGACCTGGGAAACCTGGCAGCTCTGGACAATATGTCTTTGAAAGTTGTATTCATTATACCTGTAGTGACCCTATGCAATACCTATCTAAACAAAAATCCTTCTAATGGCATTGCCTACTGTTAAACTATGAAACTAATACTGTCTGTGCACCTGGGTGCCTATGGGAGGCTATGGGTCAGAGTTCATGAAAGCACTGAAGTAAAGGACGAAGGGCAAGTGCTGCTCCTGTGAAACTCCATTGATGATGACAGGGGCAGGCCATGCATTCCTGGTGTGGTCTCAGGGCCAAGGGAAAGGTGATTGCTAATAGGGAAGCACAGGTGAACTGAGGGAGCCTTGGACAAATGGACGTAGATTAAGAATGAACAATGGTAACGGCTGATACCCGAGACTTTTCCTCTTCTGCACACGGCACAGTCTATTCTGCACCTGATCTCAGTAAAGAAACATTGGCAAAGGTAACATGTCAAGCGTTGGTAACCTATTAGCTTTGCCAATGCTTTAGCCTGCGGTATATAATCCCAGATCCAGGTTACAACTGTACCTAAACAGAAAAAAACGTGCAAGGTATTTTTTAAAGCGGGTGGGGGGAGCAAGGGGTGCAGAAGTAACATCAGGGGATGGGGAGGCAAGAAGCAACACAGGGAGTGGAAGCAACACGGGGGAGCACAGCTGGTTTGACAAAAGGAACATGGTGCCACAGGTGAGTGAGAGGAAGCAACATAGAGGGTAGGGTGGAGGGAAGCAAAACAAAGGGCGTGGGTGGGGGCGGCTGACAACATAGAGACAGATCAATGAGGAGTACTGGGAGGAGCAACCGAGTGAAAGAGAGCAACATGGGGAAGAAGCACATGAGCGAGAAAGCAACGGGTTGAAGTACACAAGACGAGCGCAACATGGAGAGACAGGGAGAAGAATATCAGCAACAGAGAGCAAAACAGCGCGCAAGGGAAAGAAGTGCACGAGAGAGACAGCTGGGAAACACATGCACTCTCAATGGAGTGCTTAACTCAAAAGAAAAAAATAGTTCTTGAAAAGCAAGCAGTGAAGACGTAGGTGAAAAGGCTGTTCTCCATGGGAGGGATAAACACAAGATTGACAAGCTTGCCACAAATAAGAAGCAGGCAAAGAAGACAAAACTTTCTGTCGTTTTTCCCTTTTTCCTGCCCTCAAAGTCGTTTGCAGCAAATAACCTGTTGTAAAGCGAAAGGGGGTGGAAGAGGGTGGATCCCACTGAATTCAGAAAAGGTCAAGGAGAGCGTATTATCATCACCGCTGCCACCACTAGCAGTTTGGTGAATGGGAGACAATGTTTGTAAGGTCACAGTGAAGCTTTTAGTGCGGAAGTGGGGAGTGCACCTGCCCCTGAGAGCCAGAGACGGGACGGGAGCGTAGTGTGTGCCAGCTGATAGCATCATCTTCCTTAGCAGCCACAGAAGCTCGTGAACCGGGAAACTCTTATGACATGCAAAATCAGAGCAGAACCGTGGACAGTGGAACATATACGGGCGTGGACCGGAAGCTTCCATCCAGCAACGGCGCGTCAGGGGTCAGGCACACTCGGGGTATCGGTCAGCCACTCACCTGGAAGGAAGTCACGTCCTCTTCTGCAAGAGAAAGGGGCCGGGAGAGGGAGGGGGAGCAGGGGAGGGTGCAGCGAGAAATGAAATAGGAGAAGAGATAAGGAAAGACGTAACGGGCAGAGGAGAAAGAAATGAATATACGGATGAGAGCGAAAGTATAGAAACAGAAGAGGGAGAAAGAAGAGAGAGAAGTAGAGAGACGGGAAGACGTTTAGAGAGAAATGAGAATGAGAGAGGGCGAGAGGGAGTCAGAAACAAGCAAAGCAACCCCTGAACAAAAGGGGCTGTGCAATCACCGCGGAGAAGAGGAAGGCGTCGCGTGCTGGGGGAGGGGAGAGGAGAAATGCGACGCGACATGGCAGGCAGGGGAGGGGGCGGAGCGGGGGTGTGGGAGGAGTGCGGGAACAGACGGCGAGGGGAGGAGAGTAGGAGGAGGAGAGTAGGGGAGGCACGGCCTAGCGGCCGTGCAATCAAGAAGTGAGGGGGCGGGAGAGTAGGCAAGGCAGGCGGCTGGGGGCATGTGCACGCGCTTTTAAGCTCAATGCGCATGCGCATTGAGCTTAAAAGTCAAGGGCACTGCAAGGAATCGCCACGATTCCTTGCAAGTTGGACAAAGAGTGGATAAGCCCCCATAGTCTCGCTTGCTCGATGCGCATGCGCATCGACAGGCGAGACCTAAAAATGACGCCATAACTGTAGCCAAACTATTACTTAGAGAGTTGATACCTAGATTTGGAATTCCAGAGACTGTTGAAACAGACCGAGGAGGGCATTTTTCTAACGAAATCCTCAAAGAACTCTGTAAAGCATTTAAAATTGAGCAAAGGTTGCACTGTGCATATCATCCAGAGGCTTCTGGAATAGTTGAACAAGTGAATGGCACCATCAAGTCCAGACTGGCGAAAGTGTGTGATTCCACCAAAATGAACTGGATAGAAGCTTTGCCCTTGTGCTGATGAGTTTGAGAAGTGTTCCAAACCGAAAAACAGGCCTAAGTCCCCATGAAGTGCTAATGGGAAGAGTAATGCGACAGGCATGGGTACCTGGACACAAACTGCTAAGTATTTGATGATTTAGTGCTAGAATACTGCAGGCAGCTGGGTGACCAAGTGCGTTCTATCTCTCACCAGATTGGAGAGACTGCTGTCGAATGGCCTACATCTCCAGCACATAATCTGAAACCAGGGGATTGGGTGGTGTTAAAGAAACACACCCGGAAGAGTTGCCTTAAACCAAAGTGGGGAAAGCCGAGGCAAGTGATCCTTGTAACCACAACTGCTGTGAAGTGTGCGGGCGTACCGAAGTGGATCCATGTCAGCCATACGAAGCCAGTGACAGGAGAAAACGCGACTGAAGCTGAAGGTAGCGCAGCTAAGGAGACTCCAGAAGAGAGCCCAGATCCCGCTGACATCGAACTACCGAGCTCAAGTCAAGACGTTGAGTGGTTCTCTGCCGACGACCAAGTTCTTGATCCAATAAGAACCCGAAAACATTCTTACCTAGATAGTGAGTGGGATAGTGAAGGTGAGACAGACTTAGAGGAAGAAGGCCAGGTCATCGAAACTCACAACAAACCTGATCAGGAAATAGGCCAAGTAGGGACAGACCAAGTTATCGACACTCCTCCTGAAACCTCAGAAACTGGAAAGGGACAGATAGTGGTAAAAGCTGAAGTTCATGCGGAAGAAAATCAAGAGATCGAAGTGCATGAACAGGAACAGATAGAAATAGACAAACGTGTTCAGGAAGCAGAGTCCAGATCACCTGAAAATAAAGATCAAATACAAAGTAGACCTGAACAAGGCCAGCTTAGAAACCAGGCAGAAGAAAGTAATGAAAGACCTGGAACTAGTCAAACAGGAAGGGAAATAGACACTGCCGAAACCAGAGTACCACAACAAAGCGAAAACAAGAGAGTTCACGAGGAAGGTCAAGTTTCTTCGACCACTAAAAGCCACAAGAAAAAGAGTGAACCCCAATACATAAAAAGACTGAGACTAAGAATCAAGACAGTTGAAGAAAAACTAGCAGATCGAAAAAGGGATGCCAGTGAAAGGAAAGAAGCCCGAGTCGTCTAACCGACGAAGCTCACGAGTAAAGAAACAAAACAAATTGTATCGGAGCCCTGAATGGACTTACTTGGTGTTGGAAGAAATTGACGAACCCAACAACAGTGGCAAAAGTGACGAAGAGTCAATTACTGATCGGAGCTCTGACGAAGACCCTCCGTGAGGCAAGCCTGCGTAAGCCTCTGGTATAGAGAAACAAAGAGGGGTTGGAAAACCACCTGTAAGCCAAAATGTCTGATTCAAGTGTAAATGGAAGATCCAAATTTAGTTGTTGTAAAACCTGCTGTAAAGTATGTATTTGTAGTATAGCCGTACTGATAATAATATGGATAGGACTAACAGTTTTTATACCCTTTATGATAAGTAAACACCCTAACTTGTACCCCACTAACCCAGAGACTCTAGACACAGAAACTCTACCGACTGAAGAAACACCACAAAGTGTAGAAAGACGTGACAACTCTGCTGTACTAAAACAAAAACGGACGGACTTAGATGCATCAGATGAGGGTGGACTACATTTTCACAAAATGAAAAACAGAACTCAGTTAAATGTCTTCGCTAATCTTTTAGTGCACTATGTAGAAGCTATGGAAATAGAAGATTGTTACGTATGCATGAAGCTACCTACTTCTATACCTGAAAGCGTGACATATCACCATTTACCCCTGACCTACAGAATTTCCTGTAGTATATTAGCAAGCTTGTTCTATAGAAGCACTTTACAGTACTACTACTCAAACACTGACGTAATCTTTTCAGAACTTCCTGTTCGAGGAAACCTGAACATTGTACATATTAGAAGCGAGGTAACCCGTTATATGGGAGAATATTTCCTGACTATAGGTGACATAGACTTAAACGAAGCTAGAGAAAATAATCTGACCTGTTCCTTACAAGAGCAGGAAAAGATGTTTCTGAAGATGGCAGAAAGAAGGAGGGAGAAATTTCAGAAAAAGGCCAATGATGAGAAAGATAGAATCCCTAGATGGGCAGAAAATATGGAAAGCACCTCAGAAGGCGAAGCTAGTCCTGCATTGTTGCTGGATTTTGAACGGAAAGGGAAACTCTGTCTTCATAGAGAAAAGACTAGTTATTATAACAATGTATTCATCGGTTCCAGCGAGTGTGAACATAATTACAAGGTAATTGGAGGTTGGGGTTTCAAAAATAGGTCAGAACAGGTGTTTCCCGGAATTTATTATATAGGTGGAAACAAGGCTTATTTCAAATTGCCCGATCACTGGTATGGAAGCTGCTACTTTGGCATTGTTTTCCCGAGAATATACCATGTGAACAATGCTGCTGGAAGCAATGAAGATACTAATGGCTTAGTGTGTAGTAAACGTGAAAGTGTAGGAGAAATTATAGGTGATATATTTAGTGCACTGATACCTGGAATGGGGGTAGTTCTGAATACTCACCGTATCTGCAAATTGTCTACAGTAGTAGATTGGTTATCAACTGACACTGCTGCTGGATTCCTGCTGGTCAATACTGAAATGGTTGCGATCAGATCAATGGTTTTACAGAATCGCCTTGCTCTCGACACCTTATTGGCAAAAGAGGGCGGAGTCTGCAGGATGCTGAAGGCGCAACATTGTTGCACTTACATACCTGACAAAAGTGTTGAAATTAAGAAATATGTAAGGAACATAACTAATTTGGAAAAAGAACTCAAACCATTGGAGGTTGATAGTGCCTGGACAAGACTGACTGATGGTCTCTCCTCTGTAGGTAGTTGGTTCTCTAACTTGGGTAAAAATCTTCTATGGAAAATACTGATGCCAATAGCTGGTATAGGTGTGGTCGTACTGATTATATTTATCTGCTGCAAATGTCAAAAATGCAGAAAGAAATACACAGTGAACAAAAGAGGAGTGAAGAGAAATGTTGATGAGCTAGAATTAGAAGAATTGAAAAACGAAATTTACAAGAGAGCTAAAAGCTTTCACCCTAATAAGGATGCAGGAAGAAAGCTCAACAACAAGTTTGTTGAAATTGAGATGAATGATATGCAAGAATGAAGTTGGCATGTTTCCATTATAGTGATGATAGTAAATATCATCAAAGAGGGGATTGATGGAGCAAGGATTTGCACGTAAAGCGACTTGCTCTCATTCATGAACCTCGTCTAACCTTTAATAAGCATTAACCAATCCTGTCCGTCTTAATTTTCACTTTTTCCAATACACGCGGGTGCCCGAGAGAAGCTCGCATCTATGTTTATTAACTGTAATGATGCTTGCACTACTGAATGGCCGCTTCGCAGAAATCCAGTCTGCGCATGCGTCGGTCATACCCACGTGATGTGACGCACTCGCAATTTGGAGGGATGTTTTCGCTCATGCGCATTGTTGCTAAAATGGCCGCTTGTCTTTAACCATGCTCTCTGCTAGCTCTTGCATATCTGTCTTTCCCGCATTAACCCTAAATGCTATAGATAGTATAAAGTAAGGGGTGCAGTGAAGCTTTTCATGGTGTACAGTGTATTCATTTTTTCTGTTTCTCTAATTTGTTTTTGCTTACTTTTCATGTACCGCGTATTTGGGGCCTGGGAGTGGGGAGCGACGCCATCTTTGAAACCTCCCACAACCCTGTCATGTGATGAGGGAGAAGCCGAACCGGGCAGAAGCAAACCCAAGCCAGCTGGCTCCTGAAGCTGAGATGCGCCTGAGAACATCTTCCATGCACTGGGAAGAAAATTCGGCTGTACCAAAAAGTGATACAAATGTATAGTTTCATGTGTGCGCTATTGTTTTACACCTTTCTCATACCCTGGGAACTGGAATGTAAGGGGTGGGTACTGAAAAATAAATATTAATTATGGGAACATAGAATTTAGGAGGTAACAATGACCTAACCACCTCTCTTGACCAATCGAAAGAGGGGACCTTGTCACTTGCAACATTTGTGGGTGGTCTAGGGGTCCCAAAACAGTATAACTAGCCTAGTTTAGCTTAGAGAAATTGTCCGACTTGTCCGGGTAGCTGACCTGTCACTGACCCTACGAACTCTATAGGTGATTGATACAGAGCGCTGCGGAGCACTCTGTCCGTATTTTCCACAAGCTCCAAGGGGTGGAAATAGTCTTAAGTGCTGGCGAAGCACTTTGCTGGGAGATTCGAAAACCCAATCGGGGTTATTGGCGGATTCCATGCAGAGGGGGAGTAACGCAGGCGTTGCATCCGAAGCTGCAGGTGTTGGTCGTGCCCTTTGATGAGCCCAGTCCTGACCCAAAACCTGAGGGGTATCCTCTCCTGACTGTCCATGAGCTGTACCTGCTCGCCTACTGGCATTCCGAATCCTTGAGGGTCCTTGTTCCTTGGTCCTATTCCCAAACTGACCCGTGGCCAGGGTTGGTCCTTATTTCCCGTCCTAGGTAATTATACTGTGTGGGTGTTGGACCTGCGCAGGCAAGCCCAGCATAAAGGGGGAGGTAGCTTGACTCGAGTGGCTAGGCAGGTGAAGGCTATAGTGTTAAGCCAGCTTGGACCCGATAATAACCCCCTGTACACCACACAAAAAGAAGGACACCACACCACTGTTATGGAAAAATACGATTCATTTATATAAAAATTCTCTGGGTTTGTAGCAAATTCACTTAGGGTTTCACAGTTACATTTCTGGCAAGCATTGGTTCAATGGAATACTGGTTTCTCATAAATAAATAAATAAATAGTTGGACTCTAAGGAATAAATACACTGGATAAATAGCAGATATGAATACAGTAGAATAAATATTAAGTTAGCAATGACTGGAATAAATAGAATAAATAATATCAAAGATCAGGATAAATACCACAATAAATATCAGCAATGTTTAGCACAATAATGACTAGCCTAAATATCACTTTAGTTATCACCAATGACTGGTATCGCTGCCACCAATTAATCACTTCTAATACAGTCACTTTTCCAGTGTGGAGAAAGGAGAGATTACTCTTACAGTTAGTTGGACAGCCCGACAGGCTTTCAGGCTTCTCGGGATACAGAACTACTTTTGGGACTCTTTTGTAACCGCTCGATGCACACGCGTGTATCTAGAAAGCAAGGAAATACATTTAGCAGTTCATTCACACTCGGCTGTCACCGGGAGAGGACCTATACTTGGCGCTGGGGGTCAATATTCGCCTACAGGGCTGGTTCACCCTCAGAACCCTGGCGGCACCAGTTCAGAGTCTTAAGACGACGAACGGGCTGCCGGGGAGGTCGCAAAAACTCCTCAGTTCAGTCAAAGTAATGCCGCTGTTTAGCTCTCACACACCGCAGTCTTTTAGCGGAACACACGGCCCACCTCACATCAGTTGTAGCGGACGATGCAGTCAAGCACAGTACTTCTCTAGCCAGCAACGGGGCTCGCAGGGGCTCCACAGACCTCCCTCCGACTTCCTTCTTCGGGGTGGTTCCCGCCCACAGCTTCAGCTCCCGGGTCAACAAGGAGGGGCTGACTTGCTAGTCCCGCCCAATGCAGGCTGGCCTTCCCCGCCCCGGCGCACCACCTCACCTTCGGTCCACGCAGGAGGCGCTCTTCGCAGATGGGGCTCGGAGACGTCCGAGCTCCTCGCGGTAGGCGCTATTCACGAAGGGGCACTTCAGGGGAGATCACGATCGCGGCGACATCACTCTCGCCTAGCGACTCGCTTCCACAGCCGCTTCAGCCACCGGAGGGGGGGAAGAGGCACTCGAACTTGGCCACAGTCTTTTGGGGAATTCAAGGCGGTCGCTGGGCAGGCGCTACAGGCGCTAGGTCACCGCCCACGCTGTTGACTGGAACGCCAGTCACATCCAACGCCAGCAACCTTAGCTGCACTATTGCCTTTGTCACCAGCTGCCTTTGGGGTCAACAGGGCAGGTGTCAATCTGGTGTCAGTCTAGAACTCCTTCCTTGTCTAGGTCAAATCAGGAATCAGGAATCATCTTCTAAAATGGCCGCCAGGGACTGGACCTTATATAGCCAGTGCCCTGGGGTGCTAGCACGAGCCAGGAGGTTCTAGAACCTTCTCTGGGTAGGCCCATGACATGGCACTTTTGAGGTACTTTCTGGTCCTTCAGAGCCACCATCCTGGGGTTCTGGAGCAGCCATTTTGTGTTCCTGAGGAAACTAAAGGAATTCCTGTCAGGAATGCGCGCCAAGCAAAGGGCGCCAAAACCTCAAAAGGCCAGCGTTCATGTAGGCTCCAATGGGAGTCACTCACATGAGGGAATTATGTGTCCACCATTTTAAGTTTGAACACACACACAGGTTGTCAACCTCAGTTTCCAGGCTCACAGGTTTCGCCAGGTGCCTTGTACATAGGTGCCAGAAACCTCGTGAGTAACTGAGTGTCAAGGAACATCTAACCCCATGAGACAGTCACACAAAAAGTCCTGGTAGACAAAAATAAAAAGCGACAAATTTTTGGAGGTACAGGGGAACAAAATAAATCATAGTGGTGAGGGGACTCTCAGAAGCAGACGGGTCCAACACGCGTCCCCCCCAGCTGAAAGTGGGGAGAGCTACCCAACCCCTTGGGAGTTCTCAACACTAAGGCGGAAATACCTAGAGAGACCGTCTGCATTGGCGTGGTCAACTCCGGGTCGGTGTTCCACCCGAAAGTCCATTCCCTGTAGGGAGATAGACCACCTCAACAGTTTGGGGTTTTCCCCCTTCATTTGCATGAGCCAACGAAGGGGTCGGTGGTCTGTCTGAACCAGGAAGTGCGAGCCAAACAAGTATGGTCGCAGCTTCTTCAGTGCCCAGACCACCGCAAAGGCTTCCCGCTCAATGGTACTCCATTTCTGTTCCCGGGGAAGCAGTCTTCGTGACAGAAAGACCACGGGTTGATCCAGACCCTCTTCATTGAGTTGCGATAACACCGCCCCAATGCCAATGTCGGATGCATCTGTCTGGACAATGAACTCTCTCGTGAAATCTGGAGCCTTCAGGACTGGAGCTTTACACAATGCTTGTTTCAGAGTGTCGAAGGCTCGCTGGCAAGCCTCCGTCCAAATGACTCTCCTGGGTTGCTTCTTGGACGTGAGTTCTGTAAGGGGTGCCACGATAGTGCCATACCCTTTCACGAACCGTCTGTAGTAACCTGTGAGGCCCAGGAAGGCTCGGACCTCAGTCTGGGTCTTGGGGGGTTTCCAGGCCATGATTGCCTCAATCTTTGCCTGAAGGGGTTGCACCGCTCCCCTGCCCACCAAGTGACCTAAGTACACCACCGACCCCTGCCCAATCTGACATTTGCTGGCCTTGATCGTTAAGCCAGCCCGTTCCAGGGCCTGGAGAACAGTTTGCAAATGCTGCAAATGATCCTCCCAACTGTTACTGAAGACAGCGATGTCATCTAAGTAAGCAGTTGAGAAGGACTCCATTCCGGTGAGGATCATGTTCACCAGTCGCTGGAATGTTGCAGGAGCGTTCTTGAGCCCAAAGGGCATCATACAGAACTGGTAGTGTCCATCAGGTGTGGAGAAGGCTGACCTTTCCTTGGCTCCATCAGTCATGGGAATCTGCCAATACCCTGCGGTGAGGTCAAGGGTACTGAGATATTGGGCAGCTCCCAACCGGTCAATCAGTTCATCCGCCCTAGGGATCGGATGAGCATCGGTCTTCGTGACCGAATTGAGGCCTCGGTAGTCCACGCAGAATCGCAATTCGGGCGTGGTGCCAGGTGGCGCAGGTTTGGGAACCAAAACCACCGGGCTAGACCAAGGGCTACTTGAGGGTTCGATGACTCCTAGCTCCAGCATCTTGGCTACCTCGCTTCGGATGCTGGCCTTCACCTTGTCAGACAGCCGGTAAGACTTGGACTTCACAGGTGGGCTGTCTCCTGTGTCCACATCATGGGTACACAGGTGGGTCTTACCCGGGACAAGGGAGAACAGAGGAGCGAATGACCCCAAGACCTGGCGACATTCCTCCTGCTGCTCAGGAGTCAAAGATGGTGAGAGTTTCACTCCCTCCACTGACCCATCCTTCTCTTGAGACGCAAATAGGTCGGGGAGAGGCTCAGCGTCCTCTTCCTCCGATCCATCAGTCACCATGATTAACTATACTCTTACTTTTCCTTTTCTTAATAAAGCACTCTTGCCAGTGATATTTTCCTATCACCTTTTCGAAAGTGACTGTTATGAAATTGTTTATTAGTGATGTTCCACTCTTCCCCCTCCCTATAGGAGATTATTAAAACTGATTGCATATTTAGCTTGTTCCATTATCCCTTCCCTTTAGTATGGTTGCTGTGAACTTAGTAAGAATAGCATAAGGTTTAGGAATTAGTTTAAATATTTGTGCTCATAGAAGGTCCTTCTCATGTCCCCTGCCTTAGTTTAAATTCTTACTGATATAGCATGTTCCCTAATGCTCATACCCTGTAATGTTCCTTAGTACTCTATGGTGCTTGCCTTAATCCATAGCTACATTCTGGTTTTGATTCTGATAATTGATGTTCTAATTTGTATTTGCCTGTTACTCCTGGCATCTTCATTCTAAACTAACTTCATATAAACTTTTAAAACTCCATCAGGTGTCTGTGGTCATTACATATCACCAAGTATTATTAAGTGTACGGAATGTATAAGGTATTCTATTTTTCTCAGGAATCTTACTGCCTGTCCACTGCTAGCTCCTGAATCCATCAGGAGTAATGTGCCTGTGGTAAGTCAGGTACATGAATAGTAAGTGGTGAGAGAGTCACCCCCTGAATTACTCATAGTAGCATGTAAGAAAATCACACGGTTCACGCAAACACAGTCATCATATGCACGCCAGGGCCCAGTGCGTGGAAAATTGGTAAACTAGTGACCTGGGTGAACTGCGCGCTCTATCACTTGCGCCTCAGCCGACGGTCCTCATTTCTCTGCTCCGCCGCTCTGCTCCTTACCGCCTGTCCGCCGCCGTTCCTCACCCGTGCCATGTCCGCCTCTCCGCTGCTCCCACTGCCGCTGGCCTCACGTCACCACTCCTCCCGCGCGCCATGTCCACCGCTCCTTGGATGCCTCTCCTCCCCGTGCTAACGTGAGCACGCACGTCGCGGCCGGGGCTACTTTGGGGGGGGTCGGGACTACTTTATTTTTAAATTTAAATATTGTAAATGTTTTATTTTGTCATTTATATAACCTATAACCATCTACACACCCTGACGATTTCAACGGTGTATCAGGTGTGTAGAGTGGCGCTGTGGTTCCAGAGTTTACCCGCCTCAAAGCCTGAAAGTTCTTACTTTATTGTAGTAGTATAGTTAACTGTTGGATCTAAATGCCACATATAATGTGCACAGTTAAATTTTGTATGCAGCTACACTCAATTGTTTACTAAATGCTTCACCAATACCAGCTTGTTTCTTATTTTCGAGAACCAATCAGTGTTTAGAATTCAAATAAATTTCGACCAATAATTGCGGTTCTCATGCTCCTGTACTCACCCGTCTTTTACAATTACCTCAGGTACACACCTGCTGTCTCAACCAATACCAGCGCGGCTCTGGGTGACTTCAGCGCATCTCCGCAACTTACTCCCTCCTTTGCAAGGTAATACGTAGACCTATTTCTTTTCACTTTTAAATGCAATATTCATTAATTAACAATGTAAAACATTCACCACTGTGCCTAAGTGACTAAATTCAAAGAAAAGAATAATTTCTCTCACTGCAAGTAAATCCTTTCCGCTTACTCTTCATACACTGCAAGTAAATCTCTTCTGCCTACTCTTCATACCAGCATTAGAGAACCTGTTACTCCCTCAGGCTTACCCTTTATAGGTGATATAAGGCCAAAGTTTCACCAGCGAACTCCTTTGCTATCATTTATTCACATATTTATACAGAAAATTCCTAATCAGTGCTTCCAATTTTACCTAACCATGCACTTACTTCCTTAGGCAAGTGACCTCACTGCAAAGTGGCTTCCATTTACCACCTGCTATTCTGCCCCCGGGGATTACAAACAAACACAGAACAATACAAACGGGTTTTAGTTAATACATAAAATCAAATACAATCAATTGATCAATACACAACTAACTACCTATCTTAACTAAACCCTAACCATCTATCTGCTACCAAAGGAATACTGATAGAGCCCAGGCTCACATCCTCGGAATTTTACCATACTCAGCTCGACCCATAAAACATACACACCTACGCTAAATCAGGATTTTTAATTAACCAGTTAGGACCTATACCATTGACTTACCAATCCTAGTCACCGGTACCTAAGGGATCAAGGGAGTTAGCATAATAGGCAGCAAATAAACATCTGCACTCATTAAAATAACCACAGACCCGGGAAAGATTTAATCACTTTATCTACGAAAATTCTTAAATGTCAGAGTACATACTAAATTAGTCAAAGTTTGTTCAATTAAGAAGAATATAATCAAAGCAAGATGATGCAAAAAAATTATGAGACTTTCTTTAAGCATTGAAACATAAGAAGGGTAAGAAAAGGGAAACAGTACAATGACATACCCACATGAATTTTATATTTACCTAGAATGGTGTGAAGACCAACCCTGGCCACAGGCTGAGATAGAGAACAGGACTGCTAGTAGTTCAGATGCCAGTACGACAGCAGAGGTGTAGATCAGGACCAGTGATGACCAAATTAGGATGGATTCAGGTTGGAACCAGGTACTCTCATCTAAGTGCAAGGCCAGCGTTACACCCCTCACTGCGGCTAACAGTTGGACCCCGATTGGGTTAGCGAATCTTCTCCCTCAGAAACCACAATTGAGTTAGATTCTTCTGACAGAGTGCTTCGCCAGCACCTATGCTCTCGAATCTTCTGACAGAGTGCTCCTCCAGCACCTCTGCTCTCGATCGCCTATTGAGTGCGTTGAGTCAGTGACAGGTCAGCTATTCGGACAAGTCGGACAATCTAATTAGCTAAGCCTTCCTTAGTTATACCATTTTCCAGGGCAGTGTACCACCCACCAATGTGGATTACCTCAATTTGATTGGTCAAAGGACGAGGAGAGGTCATCACACCATACCAGTTCTGAGGTCACTTGATTCAATAATGCAAATTATCTTCCCGTCCATAACTTTAATTTTCCCATGCATTTTATTCCACCCAACAATGAATGTTCTGATAGTAAATACAATGTTAAACAAATTATCAACATGTCTTCCTCTAGTGAGGTCACAGGGTGAGTTTCCCATGCGCATCTTCAGGCAAGACTCGTTGGCATGAATTCAATGCCATGGCTTGTGGACACTTAAAAATGCAGTTCATGCGCAGTCATGGGACCCAAGATGGAGCAACATTGTACTTGATTGGTCCAAACACGAGCTAATAGCAAAGTCAAAGTAGTACAGTTTTAGAACAAAGAATACATTAATGCACTGTATACCACTTATCCCTACTCTATTCCCATTACTTTATTTTAACTACAGCGTTAGGATTTAGGCAGAACGAACAACTTAGTAAAAGCTGCAATGCAAGCGTTAGCACATGAAAACATAAAGCAGCCATCTTTAGTCCTAGTCCGCAGAAGCAACATTTTTCCCACCAAGCTAAGAATTCGTCATGTCACGTGAGTGTGACAGACGCATGCGCAGTAAAGTTCCTGTGTTGCCGCGGCCATATTAGGTTACTCGAGTTACGATTATTAAGTAGCACATTGTCAAGCTTCCTCAGCTCACTAGAAATGTCTTGTTTTGCATTGTTAATAAGACAAAACATGTTTATTAGTGTATTACAGTTTATTTCGGGAGGGCTGAGTACAAGCAAGCTTCTTTATGAGTGAAACCTTGCTCCATCAGGGCTCTAAGATATTCTTACAGCCGCTGACTGGTCGAATGAGAGTATGTTTAAAAATGTTTACTTTAGACCAATCAATATCTTGATTAACAACGTACTCAGTTCACTATAAACTTTCAGAATGTTGGCCTACGTGTCATGCCATAATATTCAGATTTTTCTCAGCTTGGTGGGCAGAAAATCTGGATTTTATTAAAGATGCGGAGGCTAAAATTATCCCTCTTCTTACTAACCCTTTCTGGGGGTTTTTACATTTTGACCTATTGTATCCTTTTTCTTTCAGAATAAGACATCTACGGATTGATAATGAAAGGAGTGAATCATTCCACGTCAAATTGGAGTTATGTTTCAGCAAGTTTATTCCTTGTTCACAGGACTTGGCAAAGAAGTAAGATGGCTGCCTGCTAATGGACTACACTCTCTAATGCATTAAGCAGCACACATAGAAGTTTCAAAATGCCTTTTAAAGATTGTTTATGTGCAAGGGTGACTGCATTGGCGGTAGATTTCTAAATTTGGCGCCAGCGAAGGGGGAATTGTTGTAAATAAGGTGCTGACAAGCGTTTCAGAAGTGGGTAAGGTGTGCCTTCACACACGTGCAGTGCAGTTTTTCCTGTTAATTGAATTTTAGGAGCCAGCAGGTGCAGTGGAAGACCAGTGCAGCCAGCAGCTGGGGAGAAGAAAGAAAGGAACCAAGAAGGAAGCCAGTGCCACCATACCCATCCACCAAGGACAGGAGGAGGTCCGGGACAGTTAAGGTCAGGCTTTATTATGTGGGGGTGTAGGGATGCAAGGGGGGCATGGGGGTGCAGGGACATGTGAGGGGTATTATTGTAATCTTCCTCTCTTTTCCCTCTTTCGCCGTGGTATGTTCCACCTCTTGTTCCCCCCCTCCCCTTGGTTTCCCCTGCCAGAGCTTGCCTTTGAATGTTGGCATGCCACTGACTAGCCGGAGAGTTGGTGACAGAATAAAGTTCTCTACTTACCTACTTCTGTGTTTGGAGTTTTATCTTTTCAACACTGGCGACGTGAGAGAACGGCGCAGGGGGCCTTCTGTCACCACCCCTTTCAGTTCTCTCTCCATCTTCAAGTCGGGTTCTTCATTACTGTTCGCGTGAGAAGGGATCTTCTTCGTCTTTCAATCAACCCCTTGGCAAGTGCAGATTGCTGCCATTGGTTACTGTTCCGGTGATGTTCCTGGGTTCTATAGTTCACGAGGAGTGGGAGAGACTTTTAGCTGGTATGTGCATTTGGCTATCGGAGTCTCTGTGCTTACTTTGACCTCTTGTGGCTCTATCCACTGCCTACATGTCCGCAGTGTTGTCTGTGCTGCCTGTGCGTGGTACTGAAGGTGGGTGCTGTGCTGCCGCCTACGTTGCTGGATCTGTGATCAAAAGTGTCCAGTGAGCCTTGTCTCAACTCCTTAGGTTTGAGACTGGTTGGAACACCCTCTGCCTTAGACTCGCCTTACATTCGACGTCCTCCTCCATGTAATAGAGTTGAGGCGCCTACATCCAGAATTTTTCCTCTAGAAGCGACAGAGGCTATTACCTTGTTTGGGGCGCCAGTGCTCGTGTACTTTTGCACCCCGGTATTGATTCCTGCAAGTGGAGTGCTCTATGTCCCAGCTGCTTTGCGGATTTCCTCAGGAGACCTCCGGCGCACCATTCTCCTCAGGGCCGCCTCAGTGCATTCTTCTACGAAGTTCCTGTCAGCGGTGACTACGTGCCTTGTCCGCTCCCGGCGCACCACTCTCCTCAGGGCCGCTGGTGGAGGCCCTCCTCTGCATATCCTGTCAGCTGTGTCGATGTGCATTCCATTCTCCTCAGGGCTGCTACGGAAGGTTTTCTTCTCAGTTCTATCAGCCAGACGAGGTACAGCGCTCCTGCTTCCCTGTGCCGCCTGAACTGTAGTTTCTTCCCTGCAAGTTCCTCAAGCTGTGTCGGTAAAAAAAAATATATATATATTTTTTTCACAGCAGCTACCTGTGAAGAGTTCCCCTCAGACTCAGCATTAACTTCCGAGTAAGACTGTCACCTTTTCTATTTACCTATCCCTCTCCCTCTTCTGCATCTAGAATTTTGGGAAGAACAGATTTATTTTCCCTTTTCCAACGTGCCCCTATTCCAGATCTTTGGGGGTCCACTCACTCCACTGTTGGTACAATTTTCCTCTTGTGTGTCACAGCGTATTTCATGGTGATACACACACCAAGCATATCAAATCCATTCTGCATGGTATTTTGTCCACTAAGGGGACACGCACAGCTTTCCTTTTCAGAACTTTATTTCTGGTGGTACACATTATTTTATATATTTTTGTTTAGGAAATCATCATTTTATCTGGACGTTCGTTAATTTCGGCTTCACTCATAAGACATTTCTGATATTATTGTATTCTAGCTTACCAGGTACTCCCGGTTCACCCTGTACTGTGTCCTTTTGTCTATTATTGCCAGCAATGTGAACTGTTAGGTAGAGTATTACTCATTAGTGTTATTCTGCTTACCTTGGTCTTTCTATTTATGAGGAATTCCTCGTGTACTCTCTCGGTAACCTGTATATTCTCAGTTTGGCAATTCTAATTCGTTATAGTGCCATGTATAACTTGTGAATTGCTTTCTAGAGGGTTTCATTATCGTACTTTTGCCTTATTTTCACCTTACGTTCCCGCATTTTCATCCTCCATGGCAGCGTCATCCATGAGTCAACCCCTCTCCTATTTAAATGAAATTGGGGACCCAGAAATCCATTGGAAGGATTGGATTAATTTGTTTGATTCCTACCTTATTGCTATTGGGGGGGTGGGGGTAGGGGGGGGGGGGGGAGTTCTCTGCTGTTCGCAAACATGTTCTGCTGCACAACCTAGGTGTTCAGGGTAGGAACATTTACGACATCCTACCTCATCCCGAATTGGAGGAAGATGAGATAGATCTGGATGGATTTAAAATCACACTATTGAAATTAGAAACTCATTTCGGGGACCAGGTTAATGTAGTCCTAGAACGGCACAAGTTCTTTACGCGTGTTCAGGGTAAACAAGAGTCGGTCACTAATTATATCGCTGCGCTTAGCGGCCTAACTCAATTATGCGAGTTTGGCGAGCTTAATGATTCACTCATTAGGGACCAGCTAGTAAGGTGTACTCACAACCCCCGTATTAAAGTAAAATGTCTTGCTAAAAACCCTTCATTAAAAAAAGCCATTAGTATAGCACAATCCATTGAACACACTGCTAAGTGTATTTTAGAGATGAACCCACCCAAAGAACCAGTCTTTTGTGTATCCAATACTAAAAGTACTATTGACGTCAACACTGATACAGAAGTTCTTAAGATCAGGCCCAGAGAAATTAAGGCAGAAAAACCTGTAAATGTTTCTGAAGGATTAAAATGTTTCAGGTGCGGACGCAGCAACCACTTGGTGTTCATTGCACTGCCCGCAATTTAACATGCATGAAGTGCAATAAGTAGGGCCACTTTGCTAGAGTAGCAGAGAAGGGGAGAATAGTCAGGTAAAAATGGTTAGCAACGGTGAAGAATATTTTCCTAAGTATGTATTCCAAGTGAAGAATGCCGAGGATAACACTGAATGATCCCACGCAATTTAACTATCCTGAATGTACCATTGTATTGAACAAAAAACCTTTGACTGTATTTGTTGAATCATGTTCTCCATTTACATTGATTAATCAAAAAGATATGGAGGACCTATTTGGCTTTAATAATCTTAATCTATTAGAACCTAACATTGCTCCCATGAGTTATGCTAATGAACCTATTCACTTGGTAGGCATGGTAGAGATGTGTATTGATTTCAGGGCAGATCAACTATTGGTAATGTCTATGTGGTAAAAGAAGGGTCAAACTTGTTAGGTTGGCACCATCAAAGGCAGCTAGGGATCATGCTTGACCCTAGCAATAAAGATCGGGTCGGATCTAGTTCCTGACTTAACAGAGATGGAATTGAGGATTGGTTCTTCTGAGGCTGTAAAGGTAAGCGTTTCCGGAAACCCAGACATTTTAGCAAGTGTTCCGTGGACTAAACTTGCCTTAGAAGTTATTGGTCCTTTAGGTCAGTTGGAAAGTAAAAAAAAAAATCATCTTCCTACTCATTGACTTCACCTCAAAGTGGATTAAGCACAAGTTTGTACCGTATGCTACAACCAGCGCTCTCGTTGAATTTTTAAAAAATTCATTCACTTGTGAAGGTGTGCCTGAAAGATTAGTCATGGGAAAAAATTGAATGTTCTCCTCTGTTGAAATTGTAAAGTTCATAGGTGATTTGGGAATCAAATTTGAAGAAACTGAGTGTTGTTCCTCTTTAACCAGTGAGCTCATTGCCATTTCAGTGAAGATAATTATCAAACAAATGCTATTTGCTCTGGACAACAATCTGGATGTGGACAAAACAATAAGATATGGGGTTTGGAGCTATCATACATCTCCCATTGAGGGTACCGCTCCCTGTTAAAATGTTCTCTTATAGGCATATATTTGCTTGTCTTCTGTTTGCTATAGGAAATTTGACATTGTGTTTCAGGTGCTTTCCTCCCCTGCATTTTCCTTCCTCTCTGTTCCTTGGTCTTTCCTACCCTCCTTCAATTGTTTCTTCTAGTTTATGTCTCCAGCCTTCCCCCTCCATTTTTTTCCATTTTGTTGCCGAAGGGAGATGTGTTGTAATCTTCCTCTCTTTTCCCCTCTTTCGTCGTGGTATATTCCGCCTCTTGTTTCCCCCCCCCTCCCCTTGGTTTGCCCTGCAAGTGCTTGCCTTGGAATGTTGGCATGCCTCTGACAGTGCTGGAGAGTTGGTGATAGAATAAAGTGCTCTACTTACCGACTTCTGCGTTTGGAGTTTCATCTTTTCATCAGGTATGTTTGTAACGCCATTTAGTGTAATTAGAGGAGCACTCACTACTTTTATTGCTTATTTATTCCACAATAATTCCTATTTGTACAGGTTTAAACTTAAAGCGTGCAGCTTAGGTAGCACGTCTGCCCTATCAAGTGCCTTACTTTAAACAACCTTATCTTAAGTGTGAATGACACTTAACCTAGGCGCACTGTTGCTCTAGCGTGAAACACGCTAAAATAATATCAACACTCTTCAATGCGTTTTCAAAATAAGTTTTAGTCAACTTTTATCGAATGAGAATTTTCAAAACAGTGTAGATAAACACAACATGTTATTGTTATATATCAACCACAACACATGATCATAACAAAAAATTCCAGAACTTCAATGGCAGTTTCATGAAAATTATAACGTTTCATCTGTGTATGCCCAATGCATTTCGAGCTGTGGGCAGCTCTTCGTCGGGGGCCTGAAAAGATAGAATGTGGAAGGCAATACAGTCACTCAAAAGTATGTCTTTAGGCACTGAACGAAACTCATAAATAGAGAAATGAAGAGCAGAGCTTTAACACTCTGGTAGATAAAAACCTTCACCAACACCTATGTGCATGTGTGATAATGACGCCAAAAAACTTACTCCAGTCGCGCTCCTCAGGCGCAAAATCCTTCTGCAAAAACAAAATACAGACTCTAACTAAAATCCCACCGGATGACTGGGAGAATATCTCTTATCCAAACCAATGACAAGAAATTATTAACAAGAAATTAAAACGGGTAAAACTGCACTTTACCTTATCTTGAACACCAGTGTTCAAAAGAATATCCTGTGTACCCAGCGCTTCACTTTTCTACCTGCAAATGACACGAAAACCCATGCCTGTCAGTCGGGAAACATTAACCCTCGCGGATGAAATGCACACCAAAGCTGCAGCGCAACGCGCTCACCGTGTAAATCTTTCTCAGCGTGTACAACGAACTCCTCTCTATCTCTTAATCGAACACACTCTCCGGGAACATAAACTGCGAAGGTACAAGCCTTGACAGTCCTTTACACGGAACTCCGTTCACAAAAATGAAAATAAAAAGCGGACAACTCACTCAAAAGAGCCGATACTAACCCGCGCCATCTTGTAATGGGGAAATAACAAGAAAGTGGTGTATAGCAAAAGTGAAATGAAGAAAAGGTAAAGAAAATAATATTAGACGTGCCTAAAATCAGGTCAGATTCTTATGCAGATACAATATAAGTTACATTCATCAAACTTAGATGCAGAAACAGAGTCATCATAAAAAACATGAAAAATCTACTTTTTCATTAAGACCCTTAGGTTCTTGAGACGATAAAAATTTGATCCAGTGTATTTCTCTCTGGAGGAGGGATCTGTTGAGATCAACCCCCTCGTAGATTTTAACAACCTCTAGAATGGAAAACCTTAGCTGGGCTATGCTGTGGTTATTGTCATTCCAATGTCTAGCTAGATTACTTTTGGTGTTTTTATTTCTGATCGTGCTCTTGTGTTCAGAAATTCTTGTTTTCAATTTTCTTTCAGTTTTTCCCGTGTAGATTTTACCACACGGGCATTTGATGTAATAAATCAAGTTTTTAGTGTTACAATCACCGTTGTAATGTAGCTTTATTTCTCTTCCATTTTGCGGATGGTTTAACGCATTGCCTACAATTACATTGGAACAATGTACGCAGTTTTGGCATTTCTTCATGCCTCTGTTGATCTCTTCAGGTGCCCTGGTTGGGGTCATTAATAACTCTTTTAGGTTTTTTGAACGTTTGTAGGCAAAAATGGGTGTGTTGTTGTATATCCCATTGAAATCAACTTCATTTCTTAATAGGTTCCAGTGTTTGTTTATTATTGTTTTAAGTTTGTTTGATGTTGTAGAAAATTTTGATACAAACACCTGTCTGTCTTGAAGTTTTTTGGGTTTTTGAATTAGCAAATTCTCTCTGCTATAGGCTTTGATCCGGTCTTCAGCTTTCTTCAACACCTCCTCAGGGTATCCTCTATCTTTGTAACGTTGTTGTTGTAAGTCTAAGTTCTTTCTACATTCATCCTCTTCAGAGCAGATCCTCTTGATTCTCATGTATTGAGATACTGGAAGATTGTCTTTGAGATGTTGGGTGTGGAAACTTTGGTACAGTAGTGAGTTGTTAACGTCCGTCTGTTTTCTATAGATGGTGGTTGAAATTTGTTGGTTGTCAATTTTAACTAAGACATCCAGGAAGGAGAGTTCTTTTTCACTTATAGCATGCGTGAATTCAATATGCTCTGAACATTGATTGAGTCTGTCTATCTCCAATTCCAAGCTTTGTCTAGTTCCTGTCCACATCAGGAAAATGTCGTCAATAAACCTCCTGTACAAGGTTGTATGATCATTCCAGAATTTGTTGTTAAACATGTGATCCGCCTCGAATTTCGCCATAAAAGTATTGGCATATGCCGGAGCCCCGGCAAATCCCATGGATGTTCCATGCTGTTGAAGAAAAAACTCAGAAGACCATTTGAAATAACTGTGATGTAAACAAAAATGTAGTAGCTCTAAAATAAACACTTTGTTGGCTCTTATCGGGTTCTGTTGTAGCAAAGCCCATTCCACGGCTTCCAATCCAGCTAGGTGGGGAATAGAAGTGTACAATGACTTAACGTCAATGGTACACAGTAATGTAGGTCTAGTCATGGTTACACTTTTTAACGTCAGAAGAAAATCATTAGTGTCTTTGGTATAAGATGGCCATTGTTGGACGAATGGTTGTAAGAATGTGTCAATGTACTGACCGAGTGGTTCAAAAATGGTGCCACACCCGGTCACGATTGGACGCATGGGGGGGTCTAACAGATTCTTATGCACCTTGGGGAGCATATAGAGAGATGGTCTCCTGGGGTTCAACATCGTGAGAAATTGTTTAGTCGTAGCAGTTATATGACCAAGGTCAAATGCTTTACTCAGGATTTCATTGAGGGTTAGCTGCAATTCGTCTGTAGGATCTTTTCCCAATTTTAGGTATGTCATAGTGTCTTCTACGTGTTCATTCACTTTTCTGAGGTACATTGTTTTATCCATAATAACTATAGCGCAGCCTTTAACTGCTTTTTGTATATGGATGTTTTTATTCTCTTGAAGGCCTTTTATTACAGATCTATCGTAAATAGAGATGTTTTTCCTTTTAGACTTCTTCAAGTTCATGTTCTCCATTTCGTTTAAAACAGAGTTCTCAAAGGCATCTAAGATCTTGTGAGATACAGGGGCTTGAAATTTGGATTTAGGCTTGAACTCTTGAAATTCTGGTTCTTCTTTAGCAGCTTGTTCAGGGACCACGTTGGTGAAGAAATGTCTAAGTTTAAGAACCCTCATGAACTTAAAAAATGCAATCTCATTTTCCAATTTGTTGGTGTCATATGTTGGAACAAATCCCAATCCTTTATTCAGCATTCTCATTTCGTCATTTGTCAATTCTGTATTCGAGATGTTTAGAACCAGATTTACTTCGTGCTTCTTGTTCGGACTCCTTCTCCCTCCTCTCCTTGTTTTGATTGCTTTTTCTGTACTTTCCCTGGTGGTTGACTTGCATCCCCTCCCTGGGATAAAAAAGGCTGGCTTGTAGTGGTAGATTTGGTAATTTCAGTTGATGTCTGACCAGTACTTGTTTCTGCAATTTGGGTTTGAGCAGCCGGCCTGCTTGTGCTCAACTCACTTTCAGATACTAGGCTCTCTTCTGAGGTTACCACGGTCTTCTTCTTCTGGAATGTTCTTCGCTGGGCATAAACTTCCGCCCACGTGTACACTTCATTCAGTTTATAGTCCAAAGTGTCACGCTTAAATTTCCTCAGTTTACCCTCTTGAAGCTCTTTTTGGTATCTGTCTAACTTTGAATTTAGATCCTCCAGTGATTTGTCCCAATCTGTCTTGTCCATCCGAGACTCCAAATTGTGTTTTATTTCATCTATTTCATTTGATAATTCATGAATTACTTTTGCCAGCTCTTCAATCAGTAAAAGGATCAGGTCCAACGAGCATTTGTTTAAAATTGAGAACCATTTCTCCATGAACTCCTTGTTTAGGTGAAATCTATGTAGCATTGGTTTTATAGACATCCTTAGGCCACGTGGTATCCTCTTGACCCTGTGGTACTGCACCAGGGTCGATGCGTGTAACTTTTGATTTACCTCTCGTTTTGCGAGAAATTCAAGTTGCTTTAGTTGTTGAATAATGGTATTGCCTTGCACATTTGAAGATTTGACATCCTGGATTAAAGTATATATACTGTCTGCTTGTTCGGATGTATAGGCCAATGTTTTAGCCCTGTTATCTGTCATGCTTGAAATTTGGTCATAAGCCATGGTGCTCACTCCGTGTAGACAGATTCTCAAAATTTAATTTAGTGTAATTAGAGGAGCACTCACTACTTTTATTGCTTATTTATTCCACAATAATTCCTATTTGTACAGGTTTAAACTTAAAGCGTGCAGCTTAGGTAGCACGTCTGCCCTATCACGTGCCTTACTTTAAACAACCTTATCTTAAGTGTGAATGACACTTAACCTAGGCGCACTGTTGCTCTAGCGTGAAACACGCTAAAATAATATCAACACTCTTCAATGCGTTTTCAAAATAAGTTTTAGTCAACTTTTATCGAATGAGAATTTTCAAAACAGTGTAGATAAACACAACATGTTATTGTTATATATCAACCACAACACATGATCATAACAAAAAATTCCAGAACTTCAATGGCAGTTTCATGAAAATAATAACGTTTCATCTGTGTATGCCCAATGCATTTCGAGCTGTGGGCAGCTCTTCGTCGGGGGCCTGAAAAGATAGAATGTGGAAGGCAATACAGTCACTCAAAAGTATGTCTTTAGGCACTGAACGAAACTCATAAATAGAGAAATGAAGAGCAGAGCTTTAACACTCTGGTAGATAAAAACCTTCACCAACACCTATGTGCATGTGTGATAATGACGCCAAAAAACTTACTCCAGTCGCGCTCCTCAGGCGCAAAATCCTTCTGCAAAAACAAAATACAGACTCTAACTAAAATCCCACCGGATGACTGGGAGAATATCTCTTATCCAAACCAATGACAAGAAATTATTAACAAGAAATTAAAACGGGTAAAACTGCACTTTACCTTATCTTGAACACCAGTGTTCAAAAGAATATCCTGTGTACCCAGCGCTTCACTTTTCTACCTGCAAATGACACGAAAACCCATGCCTGTCAGTCGGGAAACATTAACCCTCGCGGATGAAATGCACACCAAAGCTGCAGCGCAACGCGCTCACCGTGTAAATCTTTCTCAGCGTGTACAACGAACTCCTCTCTATCTCTTAATCGAACACACTCTCCGGGAACATAAACTGCGAAGGTACAAGCCTTGACAGTCCTTTACACGGAACTCCGTTCACAAAAATGAAAATAAAAAGCGGACAACTCACTCAAAAGAGCCGATACTAACCCGCGCCATCTTGTAATGGGGAAATAACAAGAAAGTGGTGTATAGCAAAAGTGAAATGAAGAAAAGGTAAAGAAAATAATATTAGACGTGCCTAAAATCAGGTCAGATTCTTATGCAGATACAATATAAGTTACATTCATCAAACTTAGATGCAGAAACAGAGTCATCATAAAAAACATGAAAAATCTACTTTTTCATTAAGACCCTTAGGTTCTTGAGACGATAAAAATTTGATCCAGTGTATTTCTCTCTGGAGGAGGGATCTGTTGAGATCAACCCCCTCGTAGATTTTAACAACCTCTAGAATGGAAAACCTTAGCTGGGCTATGCTGTGGTTATTGTCATTCCAATGTCTAGCTAGATTACTTTTGGTGTTTTTATTTCTGATCGTGCTCTTGTGTTCAGAAATTCTTGTTTTCAATTTTCTTTCAGTTTTTCCCGTGTAGATTTTACCACACGGGCATTTGATGTAATAAATCAAGTTTTTAGTGTTACAATCACCGTTGTAATGTAGCTTTATTTCTCTTCCATTTTGCGGATGGTTTAACGCATTGCCTACAATTACATTGGAACAATGTACGCAGTTTTGGCATTTCTTCATGCCTCTGTTGATCTCTTCAGGTGCCCTGGTTGGGGTCATTAATAACTCTTTTAGGTTTTTTGAACGTTTGTAGGCAAAAATGGGTGTGTTGTTGTATATCCCATTGAAATCAACTTCATTTCTTAATAGGTTCCAGTGTTTGTTTATTATTGTTTTAAGTTTGTTTGATGTTGTAGAAAATTTTGATACAAACACCTGTCTGTCTTGAAGTTTTTTGGGTTTTTGAATTAGCAAATTCTCTCTGCTATAGGCTTTGATCCGGTCTTCAGCTTTCTTCAACACCTCCTCAGGGTATCCTCTATCTTTGTAACGTTGTTGTTGTAAGTCTAAGTTCTTTCTACATTCATCCTCTTCAGAGCAGATCCTCTTGATTCTCATGTATTGAGATACTGGAAGATTGTCTTTGAGATGTTGGGTGTGGAAACTTTGGTACAGTAGTGAGTTGTTAACGTCCGTCTGTTTTCTATAGATGGTGGTTGAAATTTGTTGGTTGTCAATTTTAACTAAGACATCCAGGAAGGAGAGTTCTTTTTCACTTATAGCATGCGTGAATTCAATATGCTCTGAACATTGATTGAGTCTGTCTATCTCCAATTCCAAGCTTTGTCTAGTTCCTGTCCACATCAGGAAAATGTCGTCAATAAACCTCCTGTACAAGGTTGTATGATCATTCCAGAATTTGTTGTTAAACATGTGATCCGCCTCGAATTTCGCCATAAAAGTATTGGCATATGCCGGAGCCCCGGCAAATCCCATGGATGTTCCATGCTGTTGAAGAAAAAACTCAGAAGACCATTTGAAATAACTGTGATGTAAACAAAAATGTAGTAGCTCTAAAATAAACACTTTGTTGGCTCTTATCGGGTTCTGTTGTAGCAAAGCCCATTCCACGGCTTCCAATCCAGCTAGGTGGGGAATAGAAGTGTACAATGACTTAACGTCAATGGTACACAGTAATGTAGGTCTAGTCATGGTTACACTTTTTAACGTCAGAAGAAAATCATTAGTGTCTTTGGTATAAGATGGCCATTGTTGGACGAATGGTTGTAAGAATGTGTCAATGTACTGACCGAGTGGTTCAAAAATGGTGCCACACCCGGTCACGATTGGACGCATGGGGGGGTCTAACAGATTCTTATGCACCTTGGGGAGCATATAGAGAGATGGTCTCCTGGGGTTCAACATCGTGAGAAATTGTTTAGTCGTAGCAGTTATATGACCAAGGTCAAATGCTTTACTCAGGATTTCATTGAGGGTTAGCTGCAATTCGTCTGTAGGATCTTTTCCCAATTTTAGGTATGTCATAGTGTCTTCTACGTGTTCATTCACTTTTCTGAGGTACATTGTTTTATCCATAATAACTATAGCGCCGCCTTTAACTGCTTTTTGTATATGGATGTTTTTATTCTCTTGAAGGCCTTTTATTACAGATCTATCGTAAATAGAGATGTTTTTCCTTTTAGACTTCTTCAAGTTCATGTTCTCCATTTCGTTTAAAACAGAGTTCTCAAAGGCATCTAAGATCTTGTGAGATACAGGGGCTTGAAATTTGGATTTAGGCTTGAACTCTTGAAATTCTGGTTCTTCTTTAGCAGCTTGTTCAGGGACCACGTTGGTGAAGAAATGTCTAAGTTTAAGAACCCTCATGAACTTAAAAAATGCAATCTCATTTTCCAATTTGTTGGTGTCATATGTTGGAACAAATCCCAATCCTTTATTCAGCATTCTCATTTCGTCATTTGTCAATTCTGTATTCGAGATGTTTAGAACCAGATTTACTTCGTGCTTCTTGTTCGGACTCCTTCTCCCTCCTCTCCTTGTTTTGATTGCTTTTTCTGTACTTTCCCTGGTGGTTGACTTGCATCCCCTCCCTGGGATAAAAAAGGCTGGCTTGTAGTGGTAGATTTGGTAATTTCAGTTGATGTCTGACCAGTACTTGTTTCTGCAATTTGGGTTTGAGCAGCCGGCCTGCTTGTGCTCAACTCACTTTCAGATACTAGGCTCTCTTCTGAGGTTACCACGGTCTTCTTCTTCTGGAATGTTCTTCGCTGGGCATAAACTTCCGCCCACGTGTACACTTCATTCAGTTTATAGTCCAAAGTGTCACGCTTAAATTTCCTCAGTTTACCCTCTTGAAGCTCTTTTTGGTATCTGTCTAACTTTGAATTTAGATCCTCCAGTGATTTGTCCCAATCTGTCTTGTCCATCCGAGACTCCAAATTGTGTTTTATTTCATCTATTTCATTTGATAATTCATGAATTACTTTTGCCAGCTCTTCAATCAGTAAAAGGATCAGGTCCAACGAGCATTTGTTTAAAATTGAGAACCATTTCTCCATGAACTCCTTGTTTAGGTGAAATCTATGTAGCATTGGTTTTATAGACATCCTTAGGCCACGTGGTATCCTCTTGACCCTGTGGTACTGCACCAGGGTCGATGCGTGTAACTTTTGATTTACCTCTCGTTTTGCGAGAAATTCAAGTTGCTTTAGTTGTTGAATAATGGTATTGCCTTGCACATTTGAAGATTTGACATCCTGGATTAAAGTATATATACTGTCTGCTTGTTCGGATGTATAGGCCAATGTTTTAGCCCTGTTATCTGTCATGCTTGAAATTTGGTCATAAGCCATGGTGCTCACTCCGTGTAGACAGATTCTCAAAATTTAATTTAGTGTAATTAGAGGAGCACTCACTACTTTTATTGCTTATTTATTCCACAATAATTCCTATTTGTACAGGTTTAAACTTAAAGCGTGCAGCTTAGGTAGCACGTCTGCCCTATCACGTGCCTTACTTTAAACAACCTTATCTTAAGTGTGAATGACACTTAACCTAGGCGCACTGTTGCTCTAGCGTGAAACACGCTAAAATAATATCAACACTCTTCAATGCGTTTTCAAAATAAGTTTTAGTCAACTTTTATCGAATGAGAATTTTCAAAACAGTGTAGATAAACACAACATGTTATTGTTATATATCAACCACAACACATGATCATAACAAAAAATTCCAGAACTTCAATGGCAGTTTCATGAAAATAATAACGTTTCATCTGTGTATGCCCAATGCATTTCGAGCTGTGGGCAGCTCTTCGTCGGGGGCCTGAAAAGATAGAATGTGGAAGGCAATACAGTCACTCAAAAGTATGTCTTTAGGCACTGAACGAAACTCATAAATAGAGAAATGAAGAGCAGAGCTTTAACACTCTGGTAGATAAAAACCTTCACCAACACCTATGTGCATGTGTGATAATGACGCCAAAAAACTTACTCCAGTCGCGCTCCTCAGGCGCAAAATCCTTCTGCAAAAACAAAATACAGACTCTAACTAAAATCCCACCGGATGACTGGGAGAATATCTCTTATCCAAACCAATGACAAGAAATTATTAACAAGAAATTAAAACGGGTAAAACTGCACTTTACCTTATCTTGAACACCAGTGTTCAAAAGAATATCCTGTGTACCCAGCGCTTCACTTTTCTACCTGCAAATGACACGAAAACCCATGCCTGTCAGTCGGGAAACATTAACCCTCGCGGATGAAATGCACACCAAAGCTGCAGCGCAACGCGCTCACCGTGTAAATCTTTCTCAGCGTGTACAACGAACTCCTCTCTATCTCTTAATCGAACACACTCTCCGGGAACATAAACTGCGAAGGTACAAGCCTTGACAGTCCTTTACACGGAACTCCGTTCACAAAAATGAAAATAAAAAGCGGACAACTCACTCAAAAGAGCCGATACTAACCCGCGCCATCTTGTAATGGGGAAATAACAAGAAAGTGGTGTATAGCAAAAGTGAAATGAAGAAAAGGTAAAGAAAATAATATTAGACGTGCCTAAAATCAGGTCAGATTCTTATGCAGATACAATATAAGTTACATTCATCAAACTTAGATGCAGAAACAGAGTCATCATAAAAAACATGAAAAATCTACTTTTTCATTAAGACCCTTAGGTTCTTGAGACGATAAAAATTTGATCCAGTGTATTTCTCTCTGGAGGAGGGATCTGTTGAGATCAACCCCCTCGTAGATTTTAACAACCTCTAGAATGGAAAACCTTAGCTGGGCTATGCTGTGGTTATTGTCATTCCAATGTCTAGCTAGATTACTTTTGGTGTTTTTATTTCTGATCGTGCTCTTGTGTTCAGAAATTCTTGTTTTCAATTTTCTTTCAGTTTTTCCCGTGTAGATTTTACCACACGGGCATTTGATGTAATAAATCAAGTTTTTAGTGTTACAATCACCGTTGTAATGTAGCTTTATTTCTCTTCCATTTTGCGGATGGTTTAACGCATTGCCTACAATTACATTGGAACAATGTACGCAGTTTTGGCATTTCTTCATGCCTCTGTTGATCTCTTCAGGTGCCCTGGTTGGGGTCATTAATAACTCTTTTAGGTTTTTTGAACGTTTGTAGGCAAAAATGGGTGTGTTGTTGTATATCCCATTGAAATCAACTTCATTTCTTAATAGGTTCCAGTGTTTGTTTATTATTGTTTTAAGTTTGTTTGATGTTGTAGAAAATTTTGATACAAACACCTGTCTGTCTTGAAGTTTTTTGGGTTTTTGAATTAGCAAATTCTCTCTGCTATAGGCTTTGATCCGGTCTTCAGCTTTCTTCAACACCTCCTCAGGGTATCCTCTATCTTTGTAACGTTGTTGTTGTAAGTCTAAGTTCTTTCTACATTCATCCTCTTCAGAGCAGATCCTCTTGATTCTCATGTATTGAGATACTGGAAGATTGTCTTTGAGATGTTGGGTGTGGAAACTTTGGTACAGTAGTGAGTTGTTAACGTCCGTCTGTTTTCTATAGATGGTGGTTGAAATTTGTTGGTTGTCAATTTTAACTAAGACATCCAGGAAGGAGAGTTCTTTTTCACTTATAGCATGCGTGAATTCAATATGCTCTGAACATTGATTGAGTCTGTCTATCTCCAATTCCAAGCTTTGTCTAGTTCCTGTCCACATCAGGAAAATGTCGTCAATAAACCTCCTGTACAAGGTTGTATGATCATTCCAGAATTTGTTGTTAAACATGTGATCCGCCTCGAATTTCGCCATAAAAGTATTGGCATATGCCGGAGCCCCGGCAAATCCCATGGATGTTCCATGCTGTTGAAGAAAAAACTCAGAAGACCATTTGAAATAACTGTGATGTAAACAAAAATGTAGTAGCTCTAAAATAAACACTTTGTTGGCTCTTATCGGGTTCTGTTGTAGCAAAGCCCATTCCACGGCTTCCAATCCAGCTAGGTGGGGAATAGAAGTGTACAATGACTTAACGTCAATGGTACACAGTAATGTAGGTCTAGTCATGGTTACACTTTTTAACGTCAGAAGAAAATCATTAGTGTCTTTGGTATAAGATGGCCATTGTTGGACGAATGGTTGTAAGAATGTGTCAATGTACTGACCGAGTGGTTCAAAAATGGTGCCACACCCGGTCACGATTGGACGCATGGGGGGGTCTAACAGATTCTTATGCACCTTGGGGAGCATATAGAGAGATGGTCTCCTGGGGTTCAACATCGTGAGAAATTGTTTAGTCGTAGCAGTTATATGACCAAGGTCAAATGCTTTACTCAGGATTTCATTGAGGGTTAGCTGCAATTCGTCTGTAGGATCTTTTCCCAATTTTAGGTATGTCATAGTGTCTTCTACGTGTTCATTCACTTTTCTGAGGTACATTGTTTTATCCATAATAACTATAGCGCCGCCTTTAACTGCTTTTTGTATATGGATGTTTTTATTCTCTTGAAGGCCTTTTATTACAGATCTATCGTAAATAGAGATGTTTTTCCTTTTAGACTTCTTCAAGTTCATGTTCTCCATTTCGTTTAAAACAGAGTTCTCAAAGGCATCTAAGATCTTGTGAGATACAGGGGCTTGAAATTTGGATTTAGGCTTGAACTCTTGAAATTCTGGTTCTTCTTTAGCAGCTTGTTCAGGGACCACGTTGGTGAAGAAATGTCTAAGTTTAAGAACCCTCATGAACTTAAAAAATGCAATCTCATTTTCCAATTTGTTGGTGTCATATGTTGGAACAAATCCCAATCCTTTATTCAGCATTCTCATTTCGTCATTTGTCAATTCTGTATTCGAGATGTTTAGAACCAGATTTACTTCGTGCTTCTTGTTCGGACTCCTTCTCCCTCCTCTCCTTGTTTTGATTGCTTTTTCTGTACTTTCCCTGGTGGTTGACTTGCATCCCCTCCCTGGGATAAAAAAGGCTGGCTTGTAGTGGTAGATTTGGTAATTTCAGTTGATGTCTGACCAGTACTTGTTTCTGCAATTTGGGTTTGAGCAGCCGGCCTGCTTGTGCTCAACTCACTTTCAGATACTAGGCTCTCTTCTGAGGTTACCACGGTCTTCTTCTTCTGGAATGTTCTTCGCTGGGCATAAACTTCCGCCCACGTGTACACTTCATTCAGTTTATAGTCCAAAGTGTCACGCTTAAATTTCCTCAGTTTACCCTCTTGAAGCTCTTTTTGGTATCTGTCTAACTTTGAATTTAGATCCTCCAGTGATTTGTCCCAATCTGTCTTGTCCATCCGAGACTCCAAATTGTGTTTTATTTCATCTATTTCATTTGATAATTCATGAATTACTTTTGCCAGCTCTTCAATCAGTAAAAGGATCAGGTCCAACGAGCATTTGTTTAAAATTGAGAACCATTTCTCCATGAACTCCTTGTTTAGGTGAAATCTATGTAGCATTGGTTTTATAGACATCCTTAGGCCACGTGGTATCCTCTTGACCCTGTGGTACTGCACCAGGGTCGATGCGTGTAACTTTTGATTTACCTCTCGTTTTGCGAGAAATTCAAGTTGCTTTAGTTGTTGAATAATGGTATTGCCTTGCACATTTGAAGATTTGACATCCTGGATTAAAGTATATATACTGTCTGCTTGTTCGGATGTATAGGCCAATGTTTTAGCCCTGTTATCTGTCATGCTTGAAATTTGGTCATAAGCCATGGTGCTCACTCCGTGTAGACAGATTCTCAAAATGTAATTTAGTGTAATTAGAGGAGCACTCACTACTTTTATTGCTTATTTATTCCACAATAATTCCTATTTGTACAGGTTTAAACTTAAAGCGTGCAGCTTAGGTAGCACGTCTGCCCTATCACGTGCCTTACTTTAAACAACCTTATCTTAAGTGTGAATGACACTTAACCTAGGCGCACTGTTGCTCTAGCGTGAAACACGCTAAAATAATATCAACACTCTTCAATGCGTTTTCAAAATAAGTTTTAGTCAACTTTTATCGAATGAGAATTTTCAAAACAGTGTAGATAAACACAACATGTTATTGTTATATATCAACCACAACACATGATCATAACAAAAAATTCCAGAACTTCAATGGCAGTTTCATGAAAATAATAACGTTTCATCTGTGTATGCCCAATGCATTTCGAGCTGTGGGCAGCTCTTCGTCGGGGGCCTGAAAAGATAGAATGTGGAAGGCAATACAGTCACTCAAAAGTATGTCTTTAGGCACTGAACGAAACTCATAAATAGAGAAATGAAGAGCAGAGCTTTAACACTCTGGTAGATAAAAACCTTCACCAACACCTATGTGCATGTGTGATAATGACGCCAAAAAACTTACTCCAGTCGCGCTCCTCAGGCGCAAAATCCTTCTGCAAAAACAAAATACAGACTCTAACTAAAATCCCACCGGATGACTGGGAGAATATCTCTTATCCAAACCAATGACAAGAAATTATTAACAAGAAATTAAAACGGGTAAAACTGCACTTTACCTTATCTTGAACACCAGTGTTCAAAAGAATATCCTGTGTACCCAGCGCTTCACTTTTCTACCTGCAAATGACACGAAAACCCATGCCTGTCAGTCGGGAAACATTAACCCTCGCGGATGAAATGCACACCAAAGCTGCAGCGCAACGCGCTCACCGTGTAAATCTTTCTCAGCGTGTACAACGAACTCCTCTCTATCTCTTAATCGAACACACTCTCCGGGAACATAAACTGCGAAGGTACAAGCCTTGACAGTCCTTTACACGGAACTCCGTTCACAAAAATGAAAATAAAAAGCGGACAACTCACTCAAAAGAGCCGATACTAACCCGCGCCATCTTGTAATGGGGAAATAACAAGAAAGTGGTGTATAGCAAAAGTGAAATGAAGAAAAGGTAAAGAAAATAATATTAGACGTGCCTAAAATCAGGTCAGATTCTTATGCAGATACAATATAAGTTACATTCATCAAACTTAGATGCAGAAACAGAGTCATCATAAAAAACATGAAAAATCTACTTTTTCATTAAGACCCTTAGGTTCTTGAGACGATAAAAATTTGATCCAGTGTATTTCTCTCTGGAGGAGGGATCTGTTGAGATCAACCCCCTCGTAGATTTTAACAACCTCTAGAATGGAAAACCTTAGCTGGGCTATGCTGTGGTTATTGTCATTCCAATGTCTAGCTAGATTACTTTTGGTGTTTTTATTTCTGATCGTGCTCTTGTGTTCAGAAATTCTTGTTTTCAATTTTCTTTCAGTTTTTCCCGTGTAGATTTTACCACACGGGCATTTGATGTAATAAATCAAGTTTTTAGTGTTACAATCACCGTTGTAATGTAGCTTTATTTCTCTTCCATTTTGCGGATGGTTTAACGCATTGCCTACAATTACATTGGAACAATGTACGCAGTTTTGGCATTTCTTCATGCCTCTGTTGATCTCTTCAGGTGCCCTGGTTGGGGTCATTAATAACTCTTTTAGGTTTTTTGAACGTTTGTAGGCAAAAATGGGTGTGTTGTTGTATATCCCATTGAAATCAACTTCATTTCTTAATAGGTTCCAGTGTTTGTTTATTATTGTTTTAAGTTTGTTTGATGTTGTAGAAAATTTTGATACAAACACCTGTCTGTCTTGAAGTTTTTTGGGTTTTTGAATTAGCAAATTCTCTCTGCTATAGGCTTTGATCCGGTCTTCAGCTTTCTTCAACACCTCCTCAGGGTATCCTCTATCTTTGTAACGTTGTTGTTGTAAGTCTAAGTTCTTTCTACATTCATCCTCTTCAGAGCAGATCCTCTTGATTCTCATGTATTGAGATACTGGAAGATTGTCTTTGAGATGTTGGGTGTGGAAACTTTGGTACAGTAGTGAGTTGTTAACGTCCGTCTGTTTTCTATAGATGGTGGTTGAAATTTGTTGGTTGTCAATTTTAACTAAGACATCCAGGAAGGAGAGTTCTTTTTCACTTATAGCATGCGTGAATTCAATATGCTCTGAACATTGATTGAGTCTGTCTATCTCCAATTCCAAGCTTTGTCTAGTTCCTGTCCACATCAGGAAAATGTCGTCAATAAACCTCCTGTACAAGGTTGTATGATCATTCCAGAATTTGTTGTTAAACATGTGATCCGCCTCGAATTTCGCCATAAAAGTATTGGCATATGCCGGAGCCCCGGCAAATCCCATGGATGTTCCATGCTGTTGAAGAAAAAACTCAGAAGACCATTTGAAATAACTGTGATGTAAACAAAAATGTAGTAGCTCTAAAATAAACACTTTGTTGGCTCTTATCGGGTTCTGTTGTAGCAAAGCCCATTCCACGGCTTCCAATCCAGCTAGGTGGGGAATAGAAGTGTACAATGACTTAACGTCAATGGTACACAGTAATGTAGGTCTAGTCATGGTTACACTTTTTAACGTCAGAAGAAAATCATTAGTGTCTTTGGTATAAGATGGCCATTGTTGGACGAATGGTTGTAAGAATGTGTCAATGTACTGACCGAGTGGTTCAAAAATGGTGCCACACCCGGTCACGATTGGACGCATGGGGGGGTCTAACAGATTCTTATGCACCTTGGGGAGCATATAGAGAGATGGTCTCCTGGGGTTCAACATCGTGAGAAATTGTTTAGTCGTAGCAGTTATATGACCAAGGTCAAATGCTTTACTCAGGATTTCATTGAGGGTTAGCTGCAATTCGTCTGTAGGATCTTTTCCCAATTTTAGGTATGTCATAGTGTCTTCTACGTGTTCATTCACTTTTCTGAGGTACATTGTTTTATCCATAATAACTATAGCGCCGCCTTTAACTGCTTTTTGTATATGGATGTTTTTATTCTCTTGAAGGCCTTTTATTACAGATCTATCGTAAATAGAGATGTTTTTCCTTTTAGACTTCTTCAAGTTCATGTTCTCCATTTCGTTTAAAACAGAGTTCTCAAAGGCATCTAAGATCTTGTGAGATACAGGGGCTTGAAATTTGGATTTAGGCTTGAACTCTTGAAATTCTGGTTCTTCTTTAGCAGCTTGTTCAGGGACCACGTTGGTGAAGAAATGTCTAAGTTTAAGAACCCTCATGAACTTAAAAAATGCAATCTCATTTTCCAATTTGTTGGTGTCATATGTTGGAACAAATCCCAATCCTTTATTCAGCATTCTCATTTCGTCATTTGTCAATTCTGTATTCGAGATGTTTAGAACCAGATTTACTTCGTGCTTCTTGTTCGGACTCCTTCTCCCTCCTCTCCTTGTTTTGATTGCTTTTTCTGTACTTTCCCTGGTGGTTGACTTGCATCCCCTCCCTGGGATAAAAAAGGCTGGCTTGTAGTGGTAGATTTGGTAATTTCAGTTGATGTCTGACCAGTACTTGTTTCTGCAATTTGGGTTTGAGCAGCCGGCCTGCTTGTGCTCTACTCACTTTCAGATACTAGGCTCTCTTCTGAGGTTACCACGGTCTTCTTCTTCTGGAATGTTCTTCGCTGGGCATAAACTTCCGCCCACGTGTACACTTCATTCAGTTCATAGTCCAAAGTGTCACGCTTAAATTTCCTCAGTTTACCCTCTTGAAGCTCTTTTTGGTATCTGTCTAACTTTGAATTTAGATCCTCCAGTGATTTGTCCCAATCTGTCTTGTCCATCCGAGACTCCAAATTGTGTTTTATTTCATCTATTTCATTTGATAATTCGAGAATTACTTTTGCCAGCTCTTCAATCAGTAAAAGGATCAGGTCCAACGAGCATTTGTTTAAAATTGAGAACCATTTCTCCATGAACTCCTTGTTTAGGTGAAATCTATGTAGCATTGGTTTTATAGACATCCTTAGGCCACGTGGTATCCTCTTGACCCTGTGGTACTGCACCAGGGTCGATGCGTGTAACTTTTGATTTACCTCTCGTTTTGCGAGAAATTCAAGTTGCTTTAGTTGTTGAATAATGGTATTGCCTTGCACATTTGAAGATTTGACATCCTGGATTAAAGTATATATACTGTCTGCTTGTTCGGATGTATAGGCCAATGTTTTAGCCCTGTTATCTGTCATGCTTGAAATTTGGTCATAAGCCATGGTGCTCACTCCGTGTAGACAGATTCTCAAAATGTAATTTAGTGTAATTAGAGGAGCACTCACTACTTTTATTGCTTATTTATTCCACAATAATTCCTATTTGTACAGGTTTAAACTTAAAGCGTGCAGCTTAGGTAGCACGTCTGCCCTATCACGTGCCTTACTTTAAACAACCTTATCTTAAGTGTGAATGACACTTAACCTAGGCGCACTGTTGCTCTAGCGTGAAACACGCTAAAATAATATCAACACTCTTCAATGCGTTTTCAAAATAAGTTTTAGTCAACTTTTATCGAATGAGAATTTTCAAAACAGTGTAGATAAACACAACATGTTATTGTTATATATCAACCACAACACATGATCATAACAAAAAATTCCAGAACTTCAATGGCAGTTTCATGAAAATAATAACGTTTCATCTGTGTATGCCCAATGCATTTCGAGCTGTGGGCAGCTCTTCGTCGGGGGCCTGAAAAGATAGAATGTGGAAGGCAATACAGTCACTCAAAAGTATGTCTTTAGGCACTGAACGAAACTCATAAATAGAGAAATGAAGAGCAGAGCTTTAACACTCTGGTAGATAAAAACCTTCACCAACACCTATGTGCATGTGTGATAATGACGCCAAAAAACTTACTCCAGTCGCGCTCCTCAGGCGCAAAATCCTTCTGCAAAAACAAAATACAGACTCTAACTAAAATCCCACCGGATGACTGGGAGAATATCTCTTATCCAAACCAATGACAAGAAATTATTAACAAGAAATTAAAACGGGTAAAACTGCACTTTACCTTATCTTGAACACCAGTGTTCAAAAGAATATCCTGTGTACCCAGCGCTTCACTTTTCTACCTGCAAATGACACGAAAACCCATGCCTGTCAGTCGGGAAACATTAACCCTCGCGGATGAAATGCACACCAAAGCTGCAGCGCAACGCGCTCACCGTGTAAATCTTTCTCAGCGTGTACAACGAACTCCTCTCTATCTCTTAATCGAACACACTCTCCGGGAACATAAACTGCGAAGGTACAAGCCTTGACAGTCCTTTACACGGAACTCCGTTCACAAAAATGAAAATAAAAAGCGGACAACTCACTCAAAAGAGCCGATACTAACCCGCGCCATCTTGTAATGGGGAAATAACAAGAAAGTGGTGTATAGCAAAAGTGAAATGAAGAAAAGGTAAAGAAAATAATATTAGACGTGCCTAAAATCAGGTCAGATTCTTATGCAGATACAATATAAGTTACATTCATCAAACTTAGATGCAGAAACAGAGTCATCATAAAAAACATGAAAAATCTACTTTTTCATTAAGACCCTTAGGTTCTTGAGACGATAAAAATTTGATCCAGTGTATTTCTCTCTGGAGGAGGGATCTGTTGAGATCAACCCCCTCGTAGATTTTAACAACCTCTAGAATGGAAAACCTTAGCTGGGCTATGCTGTGGTTATTGTCATTCCAATGTCTAGCTAGATTACTTTTGGTGTTTTTATTTCTGATCGTGCTCTTGTGTTCAGAAATTCTTGTTTTCAATTTTCTTTCAGTTTTTCCCGTGTAGATTTTACCACACGGGCATTTGATGTAATAAATCAAGTTTTTAGTGTTACAATCACCGTTGTAATGTAGCTTTATTTCTCTTCCATTTTGCGGATGGTTTAACGCATTGCCTACAATTACATTGGAACAATGTACGCAGTTTTGGCATTTCTTCATGCCTCTGTTGATCTCTTCAGGTGCCCTGGTTGGGGTCATTAATAACTCTTTTAGGTTTTTTGAACGTTTGTAGGCAAAAATGGGTGTGTTGTTGTATATCCCATTGAAATCAACTTCATTTCTTAATAGGTTCCAGTGTTTGTTTATTATTGTTTTAAGTTTGTTTGATGTTATAGAAAATTTTGATACAAACACCTGTCTGTCTTGAAGTTTTTTGGGTTTTTGAATTAGCAAATTCTCTCTGCTATAGGCTTTGATCCGGTCTTCAGCTTTCTTCAACACCTCCTCAGGGTATCCTCTATCTTTGTAACGTTGTTGTTGTAAGTCTAAGTTCTTTCTACATTCATCCTCTTCAGAGCAGATCCTCTTGATTCTCATGTATTGAGATACTGGAAGATTGTCTTTGAGATGTTGGGTGTGGAAACTTTGGTACAGTAGTGAGTTGTTAACGTCCGTCTGTTTTCTATAGATGGTGGTTGAAATTTGTTGGTTGTCAATTTTAACTAAGACATCCAGGAAGGAGAGTTCTTTTTCACTTATAGCATGCGTGAATTCAATATGCTCTGAACATTGATTGAGTCTGTCTATCTCCAATTCCAAGCTTTGTCTAGTTCCTGTCCACATCAGGAAAATGTCGTCAATAAACCTCCTGTACAAGGTTGTATGATCATTCCAGAATTTGTTGTTAAACATGTGATCCGCCTCGAATTTCGCCATAAAAGTATTGGCATATGCCGGAGCCCCGGCAAATCCCATGGATGTTCCATGCTGTTGAAGAAAAAACTCAGAAGACCATTTGAAATAACTGTGATGTAAACAAAAATGTAGTAGCTCTAAAATAAACACTTTGTTGGCTCTTATCGGGTTCTGTTGTAGCAAAGCCCATTCCACGGCTTTCAATCCAGCTAGGTGGGGAATAGAAGTGTACAATGACTTAACGTCAATGGTACACAGTAATGTAGGTCTAGTCATGGTTACACTTTTTAACGTCAGAAGAAAATCATTAGTGTCTTTGGTATAAGATGGCCATTGTTGGACGAATGGTTGTAAGAATGTGTCAATGTACTGACCGAGTGGTTCAAAAATGGTGCCACACCCGGTCACGATTGGACGCATGGGGGGGTCTAACAGATTCTTATGCACCTTGGGTAGCATATAGAGAGATGGTCTCCTGGGGTTCAACATCGTGAGAAATTGTTTAGTCGTAGCAGTTATATGACCAAGGTCAAATGCTTTACTCAGGATTTCATTGAGGGTTAGCTGCAATTCGTCTGTAGGATCTTTTCCCAATTTTAGGTATGTCATAGTGTCTTCTACGTGTTCATTCACTTTTCTGAGGTACATTGTTTTATCCATAATAACTATAGCGCCGCCTTTAACTGCTTTTTGTATATGGATGTTTTTATTCTCTTGAAGGCCTTTTATTACAGATCTATCGTAAATAGAGATGTTTTTCCTTTTAGACTTCTTCAAGTTCATGTTCTCCATTTCGTTTAAAACAGAGTTCTCAAAGGCATCTAAGATCTTGTGAGATACAGGGGCTTGAAATTTGGATTTAGGCTTGAACTCTTGAAATTCTGGTTCTTCTTTAGCAGCTTGTTCAGGGACCACGTTGGTGAAGAAATGTCTAAGTTTAAGAACCCTCATGAACTTAAAAAATGCAATCTCATTTTCCAATTTGTTGGTGTCATATGTTGGAACAAATCCCAATCCTTTATTCAGCATTCTCATTTCGTCATTTGTCAATTCTGTATTCGAGATGTTTAGAACCAGATTTACTTCGTGCTTCTTGTTCGGACTCCTTCTCCCTCCTCTCCTTGTTTTGATTGCTTTTTCTGTACTTTCCCTGGTGGTTGACTTGCATCCCCTCCCTGGGATAAAAAAGGCTGGCTTGTAGTGGTAGATTTGGTAATTTCAGTTGATGTCTGACCAGTACTTGTTTCTGCAATTTGGGTTTGAGCAGCCGGCCTGCTTGTGCTCAACTCACTTTCAGATACTAGGCTCTCTTCTGAGGTTACCACGGTCTTCTTCTTCTGGAATGTTCTTCGCTGGGCATAAACTTCCGCCCACGTGTACACTTCATTCAGTTTATAGTCCAAAGTGTCACGCTTAAATTTCCTCAGTTTACCCTCTTGAAGCTCTTTTTGGTATCTGTCTAACTTTGAATTTAGATCCTCCAGTGATTTGTCCCAATCTGTCTTGTCCATCCGAGACTCCAAATTGTGTTTTATTTCATCTATTTCATTTGATAATTCGTGAATTACTTTTGCCAGCTCTTCAATCAGTAAAAGGATCAGGTCCAACGAGCATTTGTTTAAAATTGAGAACCATTTCTCCATGAACTCCTTGTTTAGGTGAAATCTATGTAGCATTGGTTTTATAGACATCCTTAGGCCACGTGGTATCCTCTTGACCCTGTGGTACTGCACCAGGGTCGATGCGTGTAACTTTTGATTTACCTCTCGTTTTGCGAGAAATTCAAGTTGCTTTAGTTGTTGAATAATGGTATTGCCTTGCACATTTGAAGATTTGACATCCTGGATTAAAGTATATATACTGTCTGCTTGTTCGGATGTATAGGCCAATGTTTTAGCCCTGTTATCTGTCATGCTTGAAATTTGGTCATAAGCCATGGTGCTCACTCCGTGTAGACAGATTCTCAAAATGTAATTTAGTGTAATTAGAGGAGCACTCACTACTTTTATTGCTTATTTATTCCACAATAATTCCTATTTGTACAGGTTTAAACTTAAAGCGTGCAGCTTAGGTAGCACGTCTGCCCTATCACGTGCCTTACTTTAAACAACCTTATCTTAAGTGTGAATGACACTTAACCTAGGCGCACTGTTGCTCTAGCGTGAAACACGCTAAAATAATATCAACACTCTTCAATGCGTTTTCAAAATAAGTTTTAGTCAACTTTTATCGAATGAGAATTTTCAAAACAGTGTAGATAAACACAACATGTTATTGTTATATATCAACCACAACACATGATCATAACAAAAAATTCCAGAACTTCAATGGCAGTTTCATGAAAATAATAACGTTTCATCTGTGTATGCCCAATGCATTTCGAGCTGTGGGCAGCTCTTCGTCGGGGGCCTGAAAAGATAGAATGTGGAAGGCAATACAGTCACTCAAAAGTATGTCTTTAGGCACTGAACGAAACTCATAAATAGAGAAATGAAGAGCAGAGCTTTAACACTCTGGTAGATAAAAACCTTCACCAACACCTATGTGCATGTGTGATAATGACGCCAAAAAACTTACTCCAGTCGCGCTCCTCAGGCGCAAAATCCTTCTGCAAAAACAAAATACAGACTCTAACTAAAATCCCACCGGATGACTGGGAGAATATCTCTTATCCAAACCAATGACAAGAAATTATTAACAAGAAATTAAAACGGGTAAAACTGCACTTTACCTTATCTTGAACACCAGTGTTCAAAAGAATATCCTGTGTACCCAGCGCTTCACTTTTCTACCTGCAAATGACACGAAAACCCATGCCTGTCAGTCGGGAAACATTAACCCTCGCGGATGAAATGCACACCAAAGCTGCAGCGCAACGCGCTCACCGTGTAAATCTTTCTCAGCGTGTACAACGAACTCCTCTCTATCTCTTAATCGAACACACTCTCCGGGAACATAAACTGCGAAGGTACAAGCCTTGACAGTCCTTTACACGGAACTCCGTTCACAAAAATGAAAATAAAAAGCGGACAACTCACTCAAAAGAGCCGATACTAACCCGCGCCATCTTGTAATGGGGAAATAACAAGAAAGTGGTGTATAGCAAAAGTGAAATGAAGAAAAGGTAAAGAAAATAATATTAGACGTGCCTAAAATCAGGTCAGATTCTTATGCAGATACAATATAAGTTACATTCATCAAACTTAGATGCAGAAACAGAGTCATCATAAAAAACATGAAAAATCTACTTTTTCATTAAGACCCTTAGGTTCTTGAGACGATAAAAATTTGATCCAGTGTATTTCTCTCTGGAGGAGGGATCTGTTGAGATCAACCCCCTCGTAGATTTTAACAACCTCTAGAATGGAAAACCTTAGCTGGGCTATGCTGTGGTTATTGTCATTCCAATGTCTAGCTAGATTACTTTTGGTGTTTTTATTTCTGATCGTGCTCTTGTGTTCAGAAATTCTTGTTTTCAATTTTCTTTCAGTTTTTCCCGTGTAGATTTTACCACACGGGCATTTGATGTAATAAATCAAGTTTTTAGTGTTACAATCACCGTTGTAATGTAGCTTTATTTCTCTTCCATTTTGCGGATGGTTTAACGCATTGCCTACAATTACATTGGAACAATGTACGCAGTTTTGGCATTTCTTCATGCCTCTGTTGATCTCTTCAGGTGCCCTGGTTGGGGTCATTAATAACTCTTTTAGGTTTTTTGAACGTTTGTAGGCAAAAATGGGTGTGTTGTTGTATATCCCATTGAAATCAACTTCATTTCTTAATAGGTTCCAGTGTTTGTTTATTATTGTTTTAAGTTTGTTTGATGTTATAGAAAATTTTGATACAAACACCTGTCTGTCTTGAAGTTTTTTGGGTTTTTGAATTAGCAAATTCTCTCTGCTATAGGCTTTGATCCGGTCTTCAGCTTTCTTCAACACCTCCTCAGGGTATCCTCTATCTTTGTAACGTTGTTGTTGTAAGTCTAAGTTCTTTCTACATTCATCCTCTTCAGAGCAGATCCTCTTGATTCTCATGTATTGAGATACTGGAAGATTGTCTTTGAGATGTTGGGTGTGGAAACTTTGGTACAGTAGTGAGTTGTTAACGTCCGTCTGTTTTCTATAGATGGTGGTTGAAATTTGTTGGTTGTCAATTTTAACTAAGACATCCAGGAAGGAGAGTTCTTTTTCACTTATAGCATGCGTGAATTCAATATGCTCTGAACATTGATTGAGTCTGTCTATCTCCAATTCCAAGCTTTGTCTAGTTCCTGTCCACATCAGGAAAATGTCGTCAATAAACCTCCTGTACAAGGTTGTATGATCATTCCAGAATTTGTTGTTAAACATGTGATCCGCCTCGAATTTCGCCATAAAAGTATTGGCATATGCCGGAGCCCCGGCAAATCCCATGGATGTTCCATGCTGTTGAAGAAAAAACTCAGAAGACCATTTGAAATAACTGTGATGTAAACAAAAATGTAGTAGCTCTAAAATAAACACTTTGTTGGCTCTTATCGGGTTCTGTTGTAGCAAAGCCCATTCCACGGCTTCCAATCCAGCTAGGTGGGGAATAGAAGTGTACAATGACTTAACGTCAATGGTACACAGTAATGTAGGTCTAGTCATGGTTACACTTTTTAACGTCAGAAGAAAATCATTAGTGTCTTTGGTATAAGATGGCCATTGTTGGACGAATGGTTGTAAGAATGTGTCAATGTACTGACCGAGTGGTTCAAAAATGGTGCCACACCCGGTCACGATTGGACGCATGGGGGGTCTAACAGATTCTTATGCACCTTGGGGAGCATATAGAGAGATGGTCTCCTGGGGTTCAACATCGTGAGAAATTGTTTAGTCGTAGCAGTTATATGACCAAGGTCAAATGCTTTACTCAGGATTTCATTGAGGGTTAGCTGCAATTCGTCTGTAGGATCTTTTCCCAATTTTAGGTATGTCATAGTGTCTTCTACGTGTTCATTCACTTTTCTGAGGTACATTGTTTTATCCATAATAACTATAGCGCCGCCTTTAACTGCTTTTTGTATATGGATGTTTTTATTCTCTTGAAGGCCTTTTATTACAGATCTATCGTAAATAGAGATGTTTTTCCTTTTAGACTTCTTCAAGTTCATGTTCTCCATTTCGTTTAAAACAGAGTTCTCAAAGGCATCTAAGATCTTGTGAGATACAGGGGCTTGAAATTTGGATTTAGGCTTGAACTCTTGAAATTCTGGTTCTTCTTTAGCAGCTTGTTCAGGGACCACGTTGGTGAAGAAATGTCTAAGTTTAAGAACCCTCATGAACTTAAAAAATGCAATCTCATTTTCCAATTTGTTGGTGTCATATGTTGGAACAAATCCCAATCCTTTATTCAGCATTCTCATTTCGTCATTTGTCAATTCTGTATTCGAGATGTTTAGAACCAGATTTACTTCGTGCTTCTTGTTCGGACTCCTTCTCCCTCCTCTCCTTGTTTTGATTGCTTTTTCTGTACTTTCCCTGGTGGTTGACTTGCATCCCCTCCCTGGGATAAAAAAGGCTGGCTTGTAGTGGTAGATTTGGTAATTTCAGTTGATGTCTGACCAGTACTTGTTTCTGCAATTTGGGTTTGAGCAGCCGGCCTGCTTGTGCTCAACTCACTTTCAGATACTAGGCTCTCTTCTGAGGTTACCACGGTCTTCTTCTTCTGGAATGTTCTTCGCTGGGCATAAACTTCCGCCCACGTGTACACTTCATTCAGTTTATAGTCCAAAGTGTCACGCTTAAATTTCCTCAGTTTACCCTCTTGAAGCTCTTTTTGGTATCTGTCTAACTTTGAATTTAGATCCTCCAGTGATTTGTCCCAATCTGTCTTGTCCATCCGAGACTCCAAATTGTGTTTTATTTCATCTATTTCATTTGATAATTCGTGAATTACTTTTGCCAGCTCTTCAATCAGTAAAAGGATCAGGTCCAACGAGCATTTGTTTAAAATTGAGAACCATTTCTCCATGAACTCCTTGTTTAGGTGAAATCTATGTAGCATTGGTTTTATAGACATCCTTAGGCCACGTGGTATCCTCTTGACCCTGTGGTACTGCACCAGGGTCGATGCGTGTAACTTTTGATTTACCTCTCGTTTTGCGAGAAATTCAAGTTGCTTTAGTTGTTGAATAATGGTATTGCCTTGCACATTTGAAGATTTGACATCCTGGATTAAAGTATATATACTGTCTGCTTGTTCGGATGTATAGGCCAATGTTTTAGCCCTGTTATCTGTCATGCTTGAAATTTGGTCATAAGCCATGGTGCTCACTCCGTGTAGACAGATTCTCAAAATTTAATTTAGTGTAATTAGAGGAGCACTCACTACTTTTATTGCTTATTTATTCCACAATAATTCCTATTTGTACAGGTTTAAACTTAAAGCGTGCAGCTTAGGTAGCACGTCTGCCCTATCACGTGCCTTACTTTAAACAACCTTATCTTAAGTGTGAATGACACTTAACCTAGGCGCACTGTTGCTCTAGCGTGAAACACGCTAAAATAATATCAACACTCTTCAATGCGTTTTCAAAATAAGTTTTAGTCAACTTTTATCGAATGAGAATTTTCAAAACAGTGTAGATAAACACAACATGTTATTGTTATATATCAACCACAACACATGATCATAACAAAAAATTCCAGAACTTCAATGGCAGTTTCATGAAAATAATAACGTTTCATCTGTGTATGCCCAATGCATTTCGAGCTGTGGGCAGCTCTTCGTCGGGGGCCTGAAAAGATAGAATGTGGAAGGCAATACAGTCACTCAAAAGTATGTCTTTAGGCACTGAACGAAACTCATAAATAGAGAAATGAAGAGCAGAGCTTTAACACTCTGGTAGATAAAAACCTTCACCAACACCTATGTGCATGTGTGATAATGACGCCAAAAAACTTACTCCAGTCGCGCTCCTCAGGCGCAAAATCCTTCTGCAAAAACAAAATACAGACTCTAACTAAAATCCCACCGGATGACTGGGAGAATATCTCTTATCCAAACCAATGACAAGAAATTATTAACAAGAAATTAAAACGGGTAAAACTGCACTTTACCTTATCTTGAACACCAGTGTTCAAAAGAATATCCTGTGTACCCAGCGCTTCACTTTTCTACCTGCAAATGACACGAAAACCCATGCCTGTCAGTCGGGAAACATTAACCCTCGCGGATGAAATGCACACCAAAGCTGCAGCGCAACGCGCTCACCGTGTAAATCTTTCTCAGCGTGTACAACGAACTCCTCTCTATCTCTTAATCGAACACACTCTCCGGGAACATAAACTGCGAAGGTACAAGCCTTGACAGTCCTTTACACGGAACTCCGTTCACAAAAATGAAAATAAAAAGCGGACAACTCACTCAAAAGAGCCGATACTAACCCGCGCCATCTTGTAATGGGGAAATAACAAGAAAGTGGTGTATAGCAAAAGTGAACTGAAGAAAAGGTAAAGAAAATAATATTAGACGTGCCTAAAATCAGGTCAGATTCTTATGCAGATACAATATAAGTTACATTCATCAAACTTAGATGCAGAAACAGAGTCATCATAAAAAACATGAAAAATCTACTTTTTCATTAAGACCCTTAGGTTCTTGAGACGATAAAAATTTGATCCAGTGTATTTCTCTCTGGAGGAGGGATCTGTTGAGATCAACCCCCTCGTAGATTTTAACAACCTCTAGAATGGAAAACCTTAGCTGGGCTATGCTGTGGTTATTGTCATTCCAATGTCTAGCTAGATTACTTTTGGTGTTTTTATTTCTGATCGTGCTCTTGTGTTCAGAAATTCTTGTTTTCAATTTTCTTTCAGTTTTTCCCGTGTAGATTTTACCACACGGGCATTTGATGTAATAAATCAAGTTTTTAGTGTTACAATCACCGTTGTAATGTAGCTTTATTTCTCTTCCATTTTGCGGATGGTTTAACGCATTGCCTACAATTACATTGGAACAATGTACGCAGTTTTGGCATTTCTTCATGCCTCTGTTGATCTCTTCAGGTGCCCTGGTTGGGGTCATTAATAACTCTTTTAGGTTTTTTGAACGTTTGTAGGCAAAAATGGGTGTGTTGTTGTATATCCCATTGAAATCAACTTCATTTCTTAATAGGTTCCAGTGTTTGTTTATTATTGTTTTAAGTTTGTTTGATGTTGTAGAAAGTTTTGATACAAACACCTGTCTGTCTTGAAGTTTTTTGGGTTTTTGAATTAGCAAATTCTCTCTGCTATAGGCTTTGATCCGGTCTTCAGCTTTCTTCAACACCTCCTCAGGGTATCCTCTATCTTTGTAACGTTGTTGTTGTAAGTCTAAGTTCTTTCTACATTCATCCTCTTCAGAGCAGATCCTCTTGATTCTCATGTATTGAGATACTGGAAGATTGTCTTTGAGATGTTGGGTGTGGAAACTTTGGTACAGTAGTGAGTTGTTAACGTCCGTCTGTTTTCTATAGATGGTGGTTGAAATTTGTTGGTTGTCAATTTTAACTAAGACATCCAGGAAGGAGAGTTCTTTTTCACTTATAGCATGCGTGAATTCAATATGCTCTGAACATTGATTGAGTCTGTCTATCTCCAATTCCAAGCTTTGTCTAGTTCCTGTCCACATCAGGAAAATGTCGTCAATAAACCTCCTGTACAAGGTTGTATGATCATTCCAGAATTTGTTGTTAAACATGTGATCCGCCTCGAATTTCGCCATAAAAGTATTGGCATATGCCGGAGCCCCGGCAAATCCCATGGATGTTCCATGCTGTTGAAGAAAAAACTCAGAAGACCATTTGAAATAACTGTGATGTAAACAAAAATGTAGTAGCTCTAAAATAAACACTTTGTTGGCTCTTATCGGGTTCTGTTGTAGCAAAGCCCATTCCACGGCTTCCAATCCAGCTAGGTGGGGAATAGAAGTGTACAATGACTTAATGTCAATGGTACACAGTAATGTAGGTCTAGTCATGGTTACACTTTTTAACGTCAGAAGAAAATCATTAGTGTCTTTGGTATAAGATGGCCATTGTTGGACGAATGGTTGTAAGAATGTGTCAATGTACTGACCGAGTGGTTCAAAAATGGTGCCACACCCGGTCACGATTGGACGCATGGGGGGGTCTAACAGATTCTTATGCACCTTGGGGAGCATATAGAGAGATGGTCTCCTGGGGTTCAACATCGTGAGAAATTGTTTAGTCGTAGCAGTTATATGACCAAGGTCAAATGCTTTACTCAGGATTTCATTGAGGGTTAGCTGCAATTCGTCTGTAGGATCTTTTCCCAATTTTAGATATGTCATAGTGTCTTCTACGTGTTCATTCACTTTTCTGAGGTACATTGTTTTATCCATAATAACTATAGCGCCGCCTTTATCTGCTTTTTGTATATGGATGTTTTTATTCTCTTGAAGGCCTTTTATTACAGATCTATCGTAAATAGAGATGTTTTTCCTTTTAGACTTCTTCAAGTTCATGTTCTCCATTTCGTTTAAAACAGAGTTCTCAAAGGCATCTAAGATCTTGTGAGATACAGGGGCTTGAAATTTGGATTTAGGCTTGAACTCTTGAAATTCTGGTTCTTCTTTAGCAGCTTGTTCAGGGACCACGTTGGTGAAGAAATGTCTAAGTTTAAGAACCCTCATGAACTTAAAAAATGCAATCTCATTTTCCAATTTGTTGGTGTCATATGTTGGAACAAATCCCAATCCTTTATTCAGCATTCTCATTTCGTCATTTGTCAATTCTGTATTCGAGATGTTTAGAACCAGATTTACTTCGTGCTTCTTGTTCGGACTCCTTCTCCCTCCTCTCCTTGTTTTGATTGCTTTTTCTGTACTTTCCCTGGTGGTTGACTTGCATCCCCTCCCTGGGATAAAAAAGGCTGGCTTGTAGTGGTAGATTTGGTAATTTCAGTTGATGTCTGACCAGTACTTGTTTCTGCAATTTGGGTTTGAGCAGCCGGCCTGCTTGTGCTCTACTCACTTTCAGATACTAGGCTCTCTTCTGAGGTTACCACGGTCTTCTTCTTCTGGAATGTTCTTCGCTGGGCATAAACTTCCGCCCACGTGTACACTTCATTCAGTTTATAGTCCAAAGTGTCACGCTTAAATTTCCTCAGTTTACCCTCTTGAAGCTCTTTTTGGTATCTGTCTAACTTTGAATTTAGATCCTCCAGTGATTTGTCCCAATCTGTCTTGTCCATCCGAGACTCCAAATTGTGTTTTATTTCATCTATTTCATTTGATAATTCATGAATTACTTTTGCCAGCTCTTCAATCAGTAAAAGGATCAGGTCCAACGAGCATTTGTTTAAAATTGAGAACCATTTCTCCATGAACTCCTTGTTTAGGTGAAATCTATGTAGCATTGGTTTTATAGACATCCTTAGGCCACGTGGTATCCTCTTGACCCTGTGGTACTGCACCAGGGTCGATGCGTGTAACTTTTGATTTACCTCTCGTTTTGCGAGAAATTCAAGTTGCTTTAGTTGTTGAATAATGGTATTGCCTTGCACATTTGAAGATTTGACATCCTGGATTAAAGTATATATACTGTCTGCTTGTTCGGATGTATAGGCCAATGTTTTAGCCCTGTTATCTGTCATGCTTGAAATTTGGTCATAAGCCATGGTGCTCACTCCGTGTAGACAGATTCTCAAAATGTAATTTAGTGTAATTAGAGGAGCACTCACTACTTTTATTGCTTATTTATTCCACAATAATTCCTATTTGTACAGGTTTAAACTTAAAGCGTGCAGCTTAGGTAGCACGTCTGCCCTATCACGTGCCTTACTTTAAACAACCTTATCTTAAGTGTGAATGACACTTAACCTAGGCGCACTGTTGCTCTAGCGTGAAACACGCTAAAATAATATCAACACTCTTCAATGCGTTTTCAAAATAAGTTTTAGTCAACTTTTATCGAATGAGAATTTTCAAAACAGTGTAGATAAACACAACATGTTATTGTTATATATCAACCACAACACATGATCATAACAAAAAATTCCAGAACTTCAATGGCAGTTTCATGAAAATAATAACGTTTCATCTGTGTATGCCCAATGCATTTCGAGCTGTGGGCAGCTCTTCGTCGGGGGCCTGAAAAGATAGAATGTGGAAGGCAATACAGTCACTCAAAAGTATGTCTTTAGGCACTGAACGAAACTCATAAATAGAGAAATGAAGAGCAGAGCTTTAACACTCTGGTAGATAAAAACCTTCACCAACACCTATGTGCATGTGTGATAATGACGCCAAAAAACTTACTCCAGTCGCGCTCCTCAGGCGCAAAATCCTTCTGCAAAAACAAAATACAGACTCTAACTAAAATCCCACCGGATGACTGGGAGAATATCTCTTATCCAAACCAATGACAAGAAATTATTAACAAGAAATTAAAACGGGTAAAACTGCACTTTACCTTATCTTGAACACCAGTGTTCAAAAGAATATCCTGTGTACCCAGCGCTTCACTTTTCTACCTGCAAATGACACGAAAACCCATGCCTGTCAGTCGGGAAACATTAACCCTCGCGGATGAAATGCACACCAAAGCTGCAGCGCAACGCGCTCACCGTGTAAATCTTTCTCAGCGTGTACAACGAACTCCTCTCTATCTCTTAATCGAACACACTCTCCGGGAACATAAACTGCGAAGGTACAAGCCTTGACAGTCCTTTACACGGAACTCCGTTCACAAAAATGAAAATAAAAAGCGGACAACTCACTCAAAAGAGCCGATACTAACCCGCGCCATCTTGTAATGGGGAAATAACAAGAAAGTGGTGTATAGCAAAAGTGAAATGAAGAAAAGGTAAAGAAAATAATATTAGACGTGCCTAAAATCAGGTCAGATTCTTATGCAGATACAATATAAGTTACATTCATCAAACTTAGATGCAGAAACAGAGTCATCATAAAAAACATGAAAAATCTACTTTTTCATTAAGACCCTTAGGTTCTTGAGACGATAAAAATTTGATCCAGTGTATTTCTCTCTGGAGGAGGGATCTGTTGAGATCAACCCCCTCGTAGATTTTAACAACCTCTAGAATGGAAAACCTTAGCTGGGCTATGCTGTGGTTATTGTCATTCCAATGTCTAGCTAGATTACTTTTGGTGTTTTTATTTCTGATCGTGCTCTTGTGTTCAGAAATTCTTGTTTTCAATTTTCTTTCAGTTTTTCCCGTGTAGATTTTACCACACGGGCATTTGATGTAATAAATCAAGTTTTTAGTGTTACAATCACCGTTGTAATGTAGCTTTATTTCTCTTCCATTTTGCGGATGGTTTAACGCATTGCCTACAATTACATTGGAACAATGTACGCAGTTTTGGCATTTCTTCATGCCTCTGTTGATCTCTTCAGGTGCCCTGGTTGGGGTCATTAATAACTCTTTTAGGTTTTTTGAACGTTTGTAGGCAAAAATGGGTGTGTTGTTGTATATCCCATTGAAATCAACTTCATTTCTTAATAGGTTCCAGTGTTTGTTTATTATTGTTTTAAGTTTGTTTGATGTTGTAGAAAATTTTGATACAAACACCTGTCTGTCTTGAAGTTTTTTGGGTTTTTGAATTAGCAAATTCTCTCTGCTATAGGCTTTGATCCGGTCTTCAGCTTTCTTCAACACCTCCTCAGGGTATCCTCTATCTTTGTAACGTTGTTGTTGTAAGTCTAAGTTCTTTCTACATTCATCCTCTTCAGAGCAGATCCTCTTGATTCTCATGTATTGAGATACTGGAAGATTGTCTTTGAGATGTTGGGTGTGGAAACTTTGGTACAGTAGTGAGTTGTTAACGTCCGTCTGTTTTCTATAGATGGTGGTTGAAATTTGTTGGTTGTCAATTTTAACTAAGACATCCAGGAAGGAGAGTTCTTTTTCACTTATAGCATGCGTGAATTCAATATGCTCTGAACATTGATTGAGTCTGTCTATCTCCAATTCCAAGCTTTGTCTAGTTCCTGTCCACATCAGGAAAATGTCGTCAATAAACCTCCTGTACAAGGTTGTATGATCATTCCAGAATTTGTTGTTAAACATGTGATCCGCCTCGAATTTCGCCATAAAAGTATTGGCATATGCCGGAGCCCCGGCAAATCCCATGGATGTTCCATGCTGTTGAAGAAAAAACTCAGAAGACCATTTGAAATAACTGTGATGTAAACAAAAATGTAGTAGCTCTAAAATAAACACTTTGTTGGCTCTTATCGGGTTCTGTTGTAGCAAAGCCCATTCCACGGCTTCCAATCCAGCTAGGTGGGGAATAGAAGTGTACAATGACTTAACGTCAATGGTACACAGTAATGTAGGTCTAGTCATGGTTACACTTTTTAACGTCAGAAGAAAATCATTAGTGTCTTTGGTATAAGATGGCCATTGTTGGACGAATGGTTGTAAGAATGTGTCAATGTACTGACCGAGTGGTTCAAAAATGGTGCCACACCCGGTCACGATTGGACGCATGGGGGGGTCTAACAGATTCTTATGCACCTTGGGGAGCATATAGAGAGATGGTCTCCTGGGGTTCAACATCGTGAGAAATTGTTTAGTCGTAGCAGTTATATGACCAAGGTCAAATGCTTTACTCAGGATTTCATTGAGGGTTAGCTGCAATTCGTCTGTAGGATCTTTTCCCAATTTTAGGTATGTCATAGTGTCTTCTACGTGTTCATTCACTTTTCTGAGGTACATTGTTTTATCCATAATAACTATAGCGCCGCCTTTAACTGCTTTTTGTATATGGATGTTTTTATTCTCTTGAAGGCCTTTTATTACAGATCTATCGTAAATAGAGATGTTTTTCCTTTTAGACTTCTTCAAGTTCATGTTCTCCATTTCGTTTAAAACAGAGTTCTCAAAGGCATCTAAGATCTTGTGAGATACAGGGGCTTGAAATTTGGATTTAGGCTTGAACTCTTGAAATTCTGGTTCTTCTTTAGCAGCTTGTTCAGGGACCACGTTGGTGAAGAAATGTCTAAGTTTAAGAACCCTCATGAACTTAAAAAATGCAATCTCATTTTCCAATTTGTTGGTGTCATATGTTGGAACAAATCCCAATCCTTTATTCAGCATTCTCATTTCGTCATTTGTCAATTCTGTATTCGAGATGTTTAGAACCAGATTTACTTCGTGCTTCTTGTTCGGACTCCTTCTCCCTCCTCTCCTTGTTTTGATTGCTTTTTCTGTACTTTCCCTGGTGGTTGACTTGCATCCCCTCCCTGGGATAAAAAAGGCTGGCTTGTAGTGGTAGATTTGGTAATTTCAGTTGATGTCTGACCAGTACTTGTTTCTGCAATTTGGGTTTGAGCAGCCGGCCTGCTTGTGCTCTACTCACTTTCAGATACTAGGCTCTCTTCTGAGGTTACCACGGTCTTCTTCTTCTGGAATGTTCTTCGCTGGGCATAAACTTCCGCCCACGTGTACACTTCATTCAGTTTATAGTCCAAAGTGTCACGCTTAAATTTCCTCAGTTTACCCTCTTGAAGCTCTTTTTGGTATCTGTCTAACTTTGAATTTAGATCCTCCAGTGATTTGTCCCAATCTGTCTTGTCCATCCGAGACTCCAAATTGTGTTTTATTTCATCTATTTCATTTGATAATTCGAGAATTACTTTTGCCAGCTCTTCAATCAGTAAAAGGATCAGGTCCAACGAGCATTTGTTTAAAATTGAGAACCATTTCTCCATGAACTCCTTGTTTAGGTGAAATCTATGTAGCATTGGTTTTATAGACATCCTTAGGCCACGTGGTATCCTCTTGACCCTGTGGTACTGCACCAGGGTCGATGCGTGTAACTTTTGATTTACCTCTCGTTTTGCGAGAAATTCAAGTTGCTTTAGTTGTTGAATAATGGTATTGCCTTGCACATTTGAAGATTTGACATCCTGGATTAAAGTATATATACTGTCTGCTTGTTCGGATGTATAGGCCAATGTTTTAGCCCTGTTATCTGTCATGCTTGAAATTTGGTCATAAGCCATGGTGCTCACTCCGTGTAGACAGATTCTCAAAATGTAATTTAGTGTAATTAGAGGAGCACTCACTACTTTTATTGCTTATTTATTCCACAATAATTCCTATTTGTACAGGTTTAAACTTAAAGCGTGCAGCTTAGGTAGCACGTCTGCCCTATCACGTGCCTTACTTTAAACAACCTTATCTTAAGTGTGAATGACACTTAACCTAGGCGCACTGTTGCTCTAGCGTGAAACACGCTAAAATAATATCAACACTCTTCAATGCGTTTTCAAAATAAGTTTTAGTCAACTTTTATCGAATGAGAATTTTCAAAACAGTGTAGATAAACACAACATGTTATTGTTATATATCAACCACAACACATGATCATAACAAAAAATTCCAGAACTTCAATGGCAGTTTCATGAAAATAATAACGTTTCATCTGTGTATGCCCAATGCATTTCGAGCTGTGGGCAGCTCTTCGTCGGGGGCCTGAAAAGATAGAATGTGGAAGGCAATACAGTCACTCAAAAGTATGTCTTTAGGCACTGAACGAAACTCATAAATAGAGAAATGAAGAGCAGAGCTTTAACACTCTGGTAGATAAAAACCTTCACCAACACCTATGTGCATGTGTGATAATGACGCCAAAAAACTTACTCCAGTCGCGCTCCTCAGGCGCAAAATCCTTCTGCAAAAACAAAATACAGACTCTAACTAAAATCCCACCGGATGACTGGGAGAATATCTCTTATCCAAACCAATGACAAGAAATTATTAACAAGAAATTAAAACGGGTAAAACTGCACTTTACCTTATCTTGAACACCAGTGTTCAAAAGAATATCCTGTGTACCCAGCGCTTCACTTTTCTACCTGCAAATGACACGAAAACCCATGCCTGTCAGTCGGGAAACATTAACCCTCGCGGATGAAATGCACACCAAAGCTGCAGCGCAACGCGCTCACCGTGTAAATCTTTCTCAGCGTGTACAACGAACTCCTCTCTATCTCTTAATCGAACACACTCTCCGGGAACATAAACTGCGAAGGTACAAGCCTTGACAGTCCTTTACACGGAACTCCGTTCACAAAAATGAAAATAAAAAGCGGACAACTCACTCAAAAGAGCCGATACTAACCCGCGCCATCTTGTAATGGGGAAATAACAAGAAAGTGGTGTATAGCAAAAGTGAAATGAAGAAAAGGTAAAGAAAATAATATTAGACGTGCCTAAAATCAGGTCAGATTCTTATGCAGATACAATATAAGTTACATTCATCAAACTTAGATGCAGAAACAGAGTCATCATAAAAAACATGAAAAATCTACTTTTTCATTAAGACCCTTAGGTTCTTGAGACGATAAAAATTTGATCCAGTGTATTTCTCTCTGGAGGAGGGATCTGTTGAGATCAACCCCCTCGTAGATTTTAACAACCTCTAGAATGGAAAACCTTAGCTGGGCTATGCTGTGGTTATTGTCATTCCAATGTCTAGCTAGATTACTTTTGGTGTTTTTATTTCTGATCGTGCTCTTGTGTTCAGAAATTCTTGTTTTCAATTTTCTTTCAGTTTTTCCCGTGTAGATTTTACCACACGGGCATTTGATGTAATAAATCAAGTTTTTAGTGTTACAATCACCGTTGTAATGTAGCTTTATTTCTCTTCCATTTTGCGGATGGTTTAACGCATTGCCTACAATTACATTGGAACAATGTACGCAGTTTTGGCATTTCTTCATGCCTCTGTTGATCTCTTCAGGTGCCCTGGTTGGGGTCATTAATAACTCTTTTAGGTTTTTTGAACGTTTGTAGGCAAAAATGGGTGTGTTGTTGTATATCCCATTGAAATCAACTTCATTTCTTAATAGGTTCCAGTGTTTGTTTATTATTGTTTTAAGTTTGTTTGATGTTATAGAAAATTTTGATACAAACACCTGTCTGTCTTGAAGTTTTTTGGGTTTTTGAATTAGCAAATTCTCTCTGCTATAGGCTTTGATCCGGTCTTCAGCTTTCTTCAACACCTCCTCAGGGTATCCTCTATCTTTGTAACGTTGTTGTTGTAAGTCTAAGTTCTTTCTACATTCATCCTCTTCAGAGCAGATCCTCTTGATTCTCATGTATTGAGATACTGGAAGATTGTCTTTGAGATGTTGGGTGTGGAAACTTTGGTACAGTAGTGAGTTGTTAACGTCCGTCTGTTTTCTATAGATGGTGGTTGAAATTTGTTGGTTGTCAATTTTAACTAAGACATCCAGGAAGGAGAGTTCTTTTTCACTTATAGCATGCGTGAATTCAATATGCTCTGAACATTGATTGAGTCTGTCTATCTCCAATTCCAAGCTTTGTCTAGTTCCTGTCCACATCAGGAAAATGTCGTCAATAAACCTCCTGTACAAGGTTGTATGATCATTCCAGAATTTGTTGTTAAACATGTGATCCGCCTCGAATTTCGCCATAAAAGTATTGGCATATGCCGGAGCCCCGGCAAATCCCATGGATGTTCCATGCTGTTGAAGAAAAAACTCAGAAGACCATTTGAAATAACTGTGATGTAAACAAAAATGTAGTAGCTCTAAAATAAACACTTTGTTGGCTCTTATCGGGTTCTGTTGTAGCAAAGCCCATTCCACGGCTTCCAATCCAGCTAGGTGGGGAATAGAAGTGTACAATGACTTAACGTCAATGGTACACAGTAATGTAGGTCTAGTCATGGTTACACTTTTTAACGTCAGAAGAAAATCATTAGTGTCTTTGGTATAAGATGGCCATTGTTGGACGAATGGTTGTAAGAATGTGTCAATGTACTGACCGAGTGGTTCAAAAATGGTGCCACACCCGGTCACGATTGGACGCATGGGGGGGTCTAACAGATTCTTATGCACCTTGGGGAGCATATAGAGAGATGGTCTCCTGGGGTTCAACATCGTGAGAAATTGTTTAGTCGTAGCAGTTATATGACCAAGGTCAAATGCTTTACTCAGGATTTCATTGAGGGTTAGCTGCAATTCGTCTGTAGGATCTTTTCCCAATTTTAGGTATGTCATAGTGTCTTCTACGTGTTCATTCACTTTTCTGAGGTACATTGTTTTATCCATAATAACTATAGCGCCGCCTTTAACTGCTTTTTGTATATGGATGTTTTTATTCTCTTGAAGGCCTTTTATTACAGATCTATCGTAAATAGAGATGTTTTTCCTTTTAGACTTCTTCAAGTTCATGTTCTCCATTTCGTTTAAAACAGAGTTCTCAAAGGCATCTAAGATCTTGTGAGATACAGGGGCTTGAAATTTGGATTTAGGCTTGAACTCTTGAAATTCTGGTTCTTCTTTAGCAGCTTGTTCAGGGACCACGTTGGTGAAGAAATGTCTAAGTTTAAGAACCCTCATGAACTTAAAAAATGCAATCTCATTTTCCAATTTGTTGGTGTCATATGTTGGAACAAATCCCAATCCTTTATTCAGCATTCTCATTTCGTCATTTGTCAATTCTGTATTCGAGATGTTTAGAACCAGATTTACTTCGTGCTTCTTGTTCGGACTCCTTCTCCCTCCTCTCCTTGTTTTGATTGCTTTTTCTGTACTTTCCCTGGTGGTTGACTTGCATCCCCTCCCTGGGATAAAAAAGGCTGGCTTGTAGTGGTAGATTTGGTAATTTCAGTTGATGTCTGACCAGTACTTGTTTCTGCAATTTGGGTTTGAGCAGCCGGCCTGCTTGTGCTCAACTCACTTTCAGATACTAGGCTCTCTTCTGAGGTTACCACGGTCTTCTTCTTCTGGAATGTTCTTCGCTGGGCATAAACTTCCGCCCACGTGTACACTTCATTCAGTTTATAGTCCAAAGTGTCACGCTTAAATTTCCTCAGTTTACCCTCTTGAAGCTCTTTTTGGTATCTGTCTAACTTTGAATTTAGATCCTCCAGTGATTTGTCCCAATCTGTCTTGTCCATCCGAGACTCCAAATTGTGTTTTATTTCATCTATTTCATTTGATAATTCGTGAATTACTTTTGCCAGCTCTTCAATCAGTAAAAGGATCAGGTCCAACGAGCATTTGTTTAAAATTGAGAACCATTTCTCCATGAACTCCTTGTTTAGGTGAAATCTATGTAGCATTGGTTTTATAGACATCCTTAGGCCACGTGGTATCCTCTTGACCCTGTGGTACTGCACCAGGGTCGATGCGTGTAACTTTTGATTTACCTCTCGTTTTGCGAGAAATTCAAGTTGCTTTAGTTGTTGAATAATGGTATTGCCTTGCACATTTGAAGATTTGACATCCTGGATTAAAGTATATATACTGTCTGCTTGTTCGGATGTATAGGCCAATGTTTTAGCCCTGTTATCTGTCATGCTTGAAATTTGGTCATAAGCCATGGTGCTCACTCCGTGTAGACAGATTCTCAAAATGTAATTTAGTGTAATTAGAGGAGCACTCACTACTTTTATTGCTTATTTATTCCACAATAATTCCTATTTGTACAGGTTTAAACTTAAAGCGTGCAGCTTAGGTAGCACGTCTGCCCTATCACGTGCCTTACTTTAAACAACCTTATCTTAAGTGTGAATGACACTTAACCTAGGCGCACTGTTGCTCTAGCGTGAAACACGCTAAAATAATATCAACACTCTTCAATGCGTTTTCAAAATAAGTTTTAGTCAACTTTTATCGAATGAGAATTTTCAAAACAGTGTAGATAAACACAACATGTTATTGTTATATATCAACCACAACACATGATCATAACAAAAAATTCCAGAACTTCAATGGCAGTTTCATGAAAATAATAACGTTTCATCTGTGTATGCCCAATGCATTTCGAGCTGTGGGCAGCTCTTCGTCGGGGGCCTGAAAAGATAGAATGTGGAAGGCAATACAGTCACTCAAAAGTATGTCTTTAGGCACTGAACGAAACTCATAAATAGAGAAATGAAGAGCAGAGCTTTAACACTCTGGTAGATAAAAACCTTCACCAACACCTATGTGCATGTGTGATAATGACGCCAAAAAACTTACTCCAGTCGCGCTCCTCAGGCGCAAAATCCTTCTGCAAAAACAAAATACAGACTCTAACTAAAATCCCACCGGATGACTGGGAGAATATCTCTTATCCAAACCAATGACAAGAAATTATTAACAAGAAATTAAAACGGGTAAAACTGCACTTTACCTTATCTTGAACACCAGTGTTCAAAAGAATATCCTGTGTACCCAGCGCTTCACTTTTCTACCTGCAAATGACACGAAAACCCATGCCTGTCAGTCGGGAAACATTAACCCTCGCGGATGAAATGCACACCAAAGCTGCAGCGCAACGCGCTCACCGTGTAAATCTTTCTCAGCGTGTACAACGAACTCCTCTCTATCTCTTAATCGAACACACTCTCCGGGAACATAAACTGCGAAGGTACAAGCCTTGACAGTCCTTTACACGGAACTCCGTTCACAAAAATGAAAATAAAAAGCGGACAACTCACTCAAAAGAGCCGATACTAACCCGCGCCATCTTGTAATGGGGAAATAACAAGAAAGTGGTGTATAGCAAAAGTGAAATGAAGAAAAGGTAAAGAAAATAATATTAGACGTGCCTAAAATCAGGTCAGATTCTTATGCAGATACAATATAAGTTACATTCATCAAACTTAGATGCAGAAACAGAGTCATCATAAAAAACATGAAAAATCTACTTTTTCATTAAGACCCTTAGGTTCTTGAGACGATAAAAATTTGATCCAGTGTATTTCTCTCTGGAGGAGGGATCTGTTGAGATCAACCCCCTCGTAGATTTTAACAACCTCTAGAATGGAAAACCTTAGCTGGGCTATGCTGTGGTTATTGTCATTCCAATGTCTAGCTAGATTACTTTTGGTGTTTTTATTTCTGATCGTGCTCTTGTGTTCAGAAATTCTTGTTTTCAATTTTCTTTCAGTTTTTCCCGTGTAGATTTTACCACACGGGCATTTGATGTAATAAATCAAGTTTTTAGTGTTACAATCACCGTTGTAATGTAGCTTTATTTCTCTTCCATTTTGCGGATGGTTTAACGCATTGCCTACAATTACATTGGAACAATGTACGCAGTTTTGGCATTTCTTCATGCCTCTGTTGATCTCTTCAGGTGCCCTGGTTGGGGTCATTAATAACTCTTTTAGGTTTTTTGAACGTTTGTAGGCAAAAATGGGTGTGTTGTTGTATATCCCATTGAAATCAACTTCATTTCTTAATAGGTTCCAGTGTTTGTTTATTATTGTTTTAAGTTTGTTTGATGTTGTAGAAAATTTTGATACAAACACCTGTCTGTCTTGAAGTTTTTTGGGTTTTTGAATTAGCAAATTCTCTCTGCTATAGGCTTTGATCCGGTCTTCAGCTTTCTTCAACACCTCCTCAGGGTATCCTCTATCTTTGTAACGTTGTTGTTGTAAGTCTAAGTTCTTTCTACATTCATCCTCTTCAGAGCAGATCCTCTTGATTCTCATGTATTGAGATACTGGAAGATTGTCTTTGAGATGTTGGGTGTGGAAACTTTGGTACAGTAGTGAGTTGTTAACGTCCGTCTGTTTTCTATAAATGGTGGTTGAAATTTGTTGGTTGTCAATTTTAACTAAGACATCCAGGAAGGAGAGTTCTTTTTCACTTATAGCATGCGTGAATTCAATATGCTCTGAACATTGATTGAGTCTGTCTATCTCCAATTCCAAGCTTTGTCTAGTTCCTGTCCACATCAGGAAAATGTCGTCAATAAACCTCCTGTACAAGGTTGTATGATCATTCCAGAATTTGTTGTTAAACATGTGATCCGCCTCGAATTTCGCCATAAAAGTATTGGCATATGCCGGAGCCCCGGCAAATCCCATGGATGTTCCATGCTGTTGAAGAAAAAACTCAGAAGACCATTTGAAATAACTGTGATGTAAACAAAAATGTAGTAGCTCTAAAATAAACACTTTGTTGGCTCTTATCGGGTTCTGTTGTAGCAAAGCCCATTCCACGGCTTCCAATCCAGCTAGGTGGGGAATAGAAGTGTACAATGACTTAACGTCAATGGTACACAGTAATGTAGGTCTAGTCATGGTTACACTTTTTAACGTCAGAAGAAAATCATTAGTGTCTTTGGTATAAGATGGCCATTGTTGGACGAATGGTTGTAAGAATGTGTCAATGTACTGACCGAGTGGTTCAAAAATGGTGCCACACCCGGTCACGATTGGACGCATGGGGGGGTCTAACAGATTCTTATGCACCTTGGGGAGCATATAGAGAGATGGTCTCCTGGGGTTCAACATCGTGAGAAATTGTTTAGTCGTAGCAGTTATATGACCAAGGTCAAATGCTTTACTCAGGATTTCATTGAGGGTTAGCTGCAATTCGTCTGTAGGATCTTTTCCCAATTTTAGATATGTCATAGTGTCTTCTACGTGTTCATTCACTTTTCTGAGGTACATTGTTTTATCCATAATAACTATAGCGCCGCCTTTATCTGCTTTTTGTATATGGATGTTTTTATTCTCTTGAAGGCCTTTTATTACAGATCTATCGTAAATAGAGATGTTTTTCCTTTTAGACTTCTTCAAGTTCATGTTCTCCATTTCGTTTAAAACAGAGTTCTCAAAGGCATCTAAGATCTTGTGAGATACAGGGGCTTGAAATTTGGATTTAGGCTTGAACTCTTGAAATTCTGGTTCTTCTTTAGCAGCTTGTTCAGGGACCACGTTGGTGAAGAAATGTCTAAGTTTAAGAACCCTCATGAACTTAAAAAATGCAATCTCATTTTCCAATTTGTTGGTGTCATATGTTGGAACAAATCCCAATCCTTTATTCAGCATTCTCATTTCGTCATTTGTCAATTCTGTATTCGAGATGTTTAGAACCAGATTTACTTCGTGCTTCTTGTTCGGACTCCTTCTCCCTCCTCTCCTTGTTTTGATTGCTTTTTCTGTACTTTCCCTGGTGGTTGACTTGCATCCCCTCCCTGGGATAAAAAAGGCTGGCTTGTAGTGGTAGATTTGGTAATTTCAGTTGATGTCTGACCAGTACTTGTTTCTGCAATTTGGGTTTGAGCAGCCGGCCTGCTTGTGCTCTACTCACTTTCAGATACTAGGCTCTCTTCTGAGGTTACCACGGTCTTCTTCTTCTGGAATGTTCTTCGCTGGGCATAAACTTCCACCCACGTGTACACTTCATTCAGTTTATAGTCCAAAGTGTCACGCTTAAATTTCCTCAGTTTACCCTCTTGAAGCTCTTTTTGGTATCTGTCTAACTTTGAATTTAGATCCTCCAGTGATTTGTCCCAATCTGTCTTGTCCATCCGAGACTCCAAATTGTGTTTTATTTCATCTATTTCATTTGATAATTCGAGAATTACTTTTGCCAGCTCTTCAATCAGTAAAAGGATCAGGTCCAACGAGCATTTGTTTAAAATTGAGAACCATTTCTCCATGAACTCCTTGTTTAGGTGAAATCTATGTAGCATTGGTTTTATAGACATCCTTAGGCCACGTGGTATCCTCTTGACCCTGTGGTACTGCACCAGGGTCGATGCGTGTAACTTTTGATTTACCTCTCGTTTTGCGAGAAATTCAAGTTGCTTTAGTTGTTGAATAATGGTATTGCCTTGCACATTTGAAGATTTGACATCCTGGATTAAAGTATATATACTGTCTGCTTGTTCGGATGTATAGGCCAATGTTTTAGCCCTGTTATCTGTCATGCTTGAAATTTGGTCATAAGCCATGGTGCTCACTCCGTGTAGACAGATTCTCAAAATGTAATTTAGTGTAATTAGAGGAGCACTCACTACTTTTATTGCTTATTTATTCCACAATAATTCCTATTTGTACAGGTTTAAACTTAAAGCGTGCAGCTTAGGTAGCACGTCTGCCCTATCACGTGCCTTACTTTAAACAACCTTATCTTAAGTGTGAATGACACTTAACCTAGGCGCACTGTTGCTCTAGCGTGAAACACGCTAAAATAATATCAACACTCTTCAATGCGTTTTCAAAATAAGTTTTAGTCAACTTTTATCGAATGAGAATTTTCAAAACAGTGTAGATAAACACAACATGTTATTGTTATATATCAACCACAACACATGATCATAACAAAAAATTCCAGAACTTCAATGGCAGTTTCATGAAAATAATAACGTTTCATCTGTGTATGCCCAATGCAAAAACCTAAAAGAGTTATTAATGACCCAAACCAGGGCACCTGAAGAGATCAACAGAGGCATGAAGAAATGCCAAAACTGCGTACATTGTTCCAATGTAATTGTAGGCAATGCGTTAAACCATCCGCAAAATGGAAGAGAAATAAAGCTACATTACAACGGTGATTGTAACACTAAAAACTTGATTTATTACATCAAATGCCCGTGTGGTAAAATCTACACGGGAAAAACTGAAAGAAAATTGAAAACAAGAATTTCTGAACACAAGAGCACGATCAGAAATAAAAACACCAAAAGTAATCTAGCTAGACATTGGAATGACAATAACCACAGCAAAGCCCAGCTAAGGTTTTCCATTCTAGAGGTTGTTAAAATCTACGAGGGGGTTGATCTCAACAGATCCCTCCTCCAGAGAGAAATACACTGGATCAAATTTTTATCGTCTCAAGAACCTAAGGGTCTTAATGAAAAAGTAGATTTTTCATGTTTTTTATGATGACTCTGTTTCTGCATCTAAGTTTGATGAATGTAACTTATATTGTATCTGCATAAGAATCTGACCTGATTTTAGGCACGTCTAATATTATTTTCTTTACCTTTTCTTCATTTCACTTTTGCTATACACCACTTTCTTGTTATTTCCCCATTACAAGATGGCGCGGGTTAGTATCGGCTCTTTTGAGTGAGTTGTCCGCTTTTTATTTTCATTTTTGTGAACGGAGTTCCGTGTAAAGGACTGTCAAGGCTTGTACCTTCGCAGTTTATGTTCCCGGAGAGTGTGTTCGATTAAGAGATAGAGAGGAGTTCGTTGTACACGCTGAGAAAGATTTACACGGTGAGCGCGTTGCGCTGCAGCTTTGGTGTGCATTTCATCCGCGAGGGTTAATGTTTCCCGACTGACAGGCATGGGTTTTCGTGTCATTTGCAGGTAGAAAAGTGAAGCGCTGGGTACACAGGATATTCTTTTGAACACTGGTGTTCAAGATAAGGTAAAGTGCAGTTTTACCCGTTTTAATTTCTTGTTAATAATTTCTTGTCATTGGTTTGGATAAGAGATATTCTCCCAGTCATCCGGTGGGATTTTAGTTAGAGTCTGTATTTTGTTTTTGCAGAAGGATTTTGCGCCTGAGGAGCGCGACTGGAGTAAGTTTTTTGGCGTCATTATCACACATGCACATAGGTGTTGGTGAAGGTTTTTATCTACCAGAGTGTTAAAGCTCTGCTCTTCATTTCTCTATTTATGAGTTTCGTTCAGTGCCTAAAGACATACTTTTGAGTGACTGTATTGCCTTCCACATTCTTTCTTTTCAGGCCCCCGACGAAGAGCTGCCCACAGCTCGAAATGCATTGGGCATACACAGATGAAACGTTATTATTTTCATGAAACTGCCATTGAAGTTCTGGAATTTTTTGTTATGATCATGTGTTGTGGTTGATATATAACAATAACATGTTGTGTTTATCTACACTGTTTTGAAAATTCTCATTCGATAAAAGTTGACTAAAACTTATTTTGAAAACGCATTGAAGAGTGTTGATATTATTTTAGCGTGTTTCACGCTAGAGCAACAGTGCGCCTAGGTTAAGTGTCATTCACACTTAAGATAAGGTTAGACCACAATCCGTGTTCCTAGCACATCCATCAAAAAACCCTCAATTTTTTTCCAAAACAGGTTAAGGCTAGGACATTCTACAAACATATGCAAGTCATCTGCCTCTAAAGATTTACACCTTGGGCAGCTATATTGTAGGTTTGTGATCCTTGTCAGTCTTTTTGGGGAGAAATACACCCTGTACAGTGTGAACAGATGGTTTCGTTTAAGAGGAGCTGATTTTACTATTCCGTTCACCAGGCTAAAAGAATCCCCCCACAAGTCTACCAGTTTGTTACTATCCAGCCCCACAACATTTCCCCAGAGATTCTGAAGTTCCAAATCAGTAACTCCCTCTTTTTCCATCAATGCCTCATACCAAAAAGTGAGCTCTTTATCCCAACGCCCCTTTCTATTTACAAAATCAAATTTCGGGTTAGATGTACAATCCAATATTTCCGTAGACCACCAGCTTGACAGCTGATAATATTTAAATCTTGTAAGGGTTCCTCCCGTCAACATGAAGAGGTAATCCCACCCCAATAACTGTTGATCATTTTGTAAATCTCTCCACTGCATTAACCCTGCTAATTTGAGAGGGGTTGACAGTTGGTCTCTAAGACATTCTGGGGTCCCTGGAGAGTCCCATATTGGGGCCTGAGAAGCATAGTATGGAATTTGTAATTTTTTCCTGAAGAAAACCCAATTCTTCAGAGCCGTGACTAAAACCTTTAGCCTGACCTTTTTATAAAATCTGGGGTCTCCAAACTTAAATAAGAAGTATTCGTGGCCTTGGGGTATACCATGCAATATTGCCTGAAACAAACGTCCCAAAAAAGATGTATCTGCCTTACCTGCCATAACTCTGAAATTTTTAAAGTGGAAGGAATGGGCATAATGCAAGATGTCAGGTAGCGCCAGACCTCCCATTTTTAATTGTCTTCTTAACTTTTTAGCAGAAATTCTGGGCATTTTGGAGTTCCAGATGAATGAGCCTATTTTTCCTTGTAGTTTACCCACCGCCTTTGTATCAAAAGATAAAGGTATTGAGTTAAACAGGAAAGTTACCTTTGGTAGTATAATCATCTTTATAAGATTGACCCTCCCGAAGATGTTTAATGGGAGCCCGGACCAACGCTGTAATTGTCCACAGATTTCCTTATACACCTTGTCCAAATTAACTTTCGATATCTGAGTAATGTCCTGGACTAACTGGATCCCAAGGTACCTCATCCTTAATTTTGCTTCAGGCAACACTACCTCCTGATTCAATTGCATGATTTCCGTTTTATCCTTATTTATTCTATATCCAGAGGTCTCTCCAAAAGCTTCTGCATGTTCAAAAAGTCTAGGTATTGCTACCTCAGGATTGGAAGTGAACATTAAAAGGTCATCTGCATATAGGGCGAATTTTAGATCCAGATCGGTTATGGAAAAGGGTTTTATTAAATGATCTGCCCGTAATTTATTCACTAATGGCTCAATATATAAATTAAACAATAAGGGGGAAAGGGGGCACCCCTGCCTAGTACCCCTTGATATTTGAACCCAGTCTGTGAGCGTCCCATTTACAAAAATCCTTGCCTTTGGGTTCAGGTACAGTGCTTTTATAGAGGTGATGAAGTTAGTTGGTAAACCGAATCCGGACAGTACATCCCAGAGATAATCCCAATTTACCTGATCGAATGCCTTTGCGGCATCTATTGCTACAATAGTCAACGGAAGTTTCTTATCAGTAGCATAGTCTATTGCTGTGATGGCCTGAAAAGTCAACTCGTTAATCTGCCTACCTGGCATGAAACCCCTCTGATCCTCATGTACAATAGTTTTAATCACTTTGGCCAGCCTCGCCGCCAAGACTCCTGCAAAAATTTTGTAGTCAGTGTTCAGCAGGGAGATTGGCCTATATGATTCAATAGTCAGGGGGTCCTTATTCGGCTTCAGGATCAAAGCAACTGAGGCCTCCAACCAGGTCTTTGGAATAGGTTCACCAGCCAGATATATTTTGTTAAACAAACAAGTGAGAACTGGGACAATTATCTCCGCACCAATTTAATATACCTCCACAGGGAGTCCATCCGGGCCTGCAGCTTTTCCTTTTGCCATCTTCTTCATCTGATTATGGACTTCCCCCTCTTTTATCTCAGATCTTACAAAGTCAAAGTCGTCCTCCTGACACTGCGGAAGTCTGACCCCCTCCAACCATCCATCTACATCCAGATTAGATTTATCCTTGGTTTCGGAATATAGGGTCTGCATGTATCTTCTTGCCTCTTCCGATATTACATCATTAGCATAGGAGACATCACCAGAGCTTTGCACTTTAAGGCCATTGATTTGATTTCTTGTTCTATCAGACCTAGCCTTCCATGCAAGAAGGCGGCCACATTTTTCCCCATATGAGAAGTTGCTAAGTTTACTTGAATCCCATTTTTCTTTGATGATCTTATCAAGATTCGCCTGATATTTCGCTTTCAAATTTTCTAACTCTTGTTGTAAGATGTGTATGTTGGCATGTTGTTCAAGTGAAGCCTTCTGCAGCTGTTGCTCCTTTTGCTTAATCTCCTGTAATGAGTTCCTCTCTGTTTCCTTCCTATTCTTACTTCTCTTAATCATTATAGTGGTAAATAGACCCCTTAAGTAGGTCTTGAAAGCTTCCCACACTATTTGTTCTGGAGCAGTGGCCTTGTTAAATATAAAATATTCCTCCATTTGTCTCCTCAGATCTCCCCTGATTTCCTCCTGTTGTAGTATCGATCTGTCTAATGTCCACCTTCTGGCCTGCCCTCCCTGTGGAATCTTTATAGACAGGGTTACTACTGAGTGGTCCGATAATATTGCTGGAACATAGGAAGTGGTCATGACTTTAGATAAGAGCTCTTGATCGATTAAGAAAAAAATCTATACGCGAATGATTTTTATGCCTGTGGCTGTAAAAGGAGTAATCTCTATTTTTCTGATTTTTGACTCTCCATACGTCTAAAAGACTAAATTCTTTCATGATAGTTTTAAGCTCTCTCTTCGATTTAGGTAGAGAGAGAGACAGCCCTAGAAGTACGATCAAGTTTCGAATCAAAAACTAAATTAAAATCACCTCCTAAAATGATAGGTGTGTCTTGCTCCAATAGACTAGATTTTAAGCTAATTAATGCATCTGGACAGTCCTGGTTCGGCCCATAGTAGACTCCACATGTCAACCTCATGTTATTAATAGTTATGAAGGCAGTCAGCCATCTTCCCGTGTCATCAGTATCGTACTTTTCCACCCTTACCCCACTATTTACTCTAACAATGATAGCCACACCCCTTATTTTGCTGCTTTGATTGGAGCAGAGGAGATCTTGTATCCATCTTTGATTTTTGAAGGCTATTTTACATTCTTTCTGGTCTAGATGTGTTTCTTCTAGCATAATAATATGAGCTTCTGATTTTCTCAAAAACTCACAGATTCTTTTAAGCTTTTTATCCTCTCTAAGCCCGTTCACATTCCAGCTTATAAACTTTAAATTATCCCCGCCATTGATCATAGAGAAGAAACAAGAAAAAGATGGCCATCACTGCGTTTATTCCAACCCTTCTGTCGTCATTATTTGCTATTACTATAATTTCCATAGCCATTTCAGATAACATTAATATATGAGGAAAATTTTCATTTATATTTTGTAACCCCTCCCCCCCCCCTCCCCTCCCTTGAGGAACCCCCCCTCTTGAACCTGGGCGATCTTATCGCCGTTGAGAGCCTTGTCCCTGGCCTGGTCTCTGCCGCACCTTGTGTATTTAAATATACTGTGTCAATGCCTCTATCTCCACCTCATATCTGTGTATTTAAGTGCAAAGAAAATAGTGATAAAGTTTTTTTTTTTTCTCTCCTCCCTTCTCTTCTTTCCTTTCCCCTTTCTTCCTTTCTACCTTTTTCCCTCTTGCTCTTTTCCCTTCCTTTTGTGTTTTTTTTTTTAACTCCCTCTTTTTTTTCCCCTTTCCTTTCTTTTTTCTTTTCCTACCCTTCCCTTCTTCATATTTTTTTCTCTTCTTTGTTGTATTATTTATGTGTGTTTTTTTTTTTTAACATATATTTAGTTTCGGGCCTCTCTTTGCGCTTGCTGAACTTCTTGGTGATCCTTCATAGCTTCAAGAAAACGGTCTACTTCCTGTGGGGAAATGAAGTTATAAGTCTTGTTGTTCCAAACAACTCGTAATGATGCTGGGAATTTCATCATGACTTGAGCACCAAAACTTCTTAGTTCCTGCATACGTGATCCTAACTCCCACTGTCGCTGAGCTGTTACCTTGCCTACATCCGAACGAATTGAATATTTAACTGAGTTGATCTGCAATGATGTATCTGTAAGCGCCTTACTCAGAATCAGCTCCTTCACCGAGAATGTTAGGAAATTTACTAAGATTTTCCTTGGTGCATTCCGCCCAGGATGTTGCCGAAATGGATCCCTGTGCGCTCTTTGGATCTCCTTTTCCAATTCAATGTCTGGTCTATCTTTCAATACACCTTCTCGCAGTAGTTTGCATACTAGAGTCTTCAAATCCCCATTTTCTATTCCTTCCGGAACTTTTAGAAACTTCAAATTATTTCTCCTGGAATGGATTTCCAATCGCTCCAAATCTAGTTGCAGAGACCTGTTCTGCTCTTTCAATTCAGTTATGGCCTTAGAGTGCGCCTCATAGACTTTTGTGAGGGTAGCGACCTCTCCCTCTAAGGCCTCCGTTCTAGTACCTATCTCATCCATTTTATTCTCCAAACTTGTGCATTTTCGAGTGATCTCACTCTGGTTGGCTTCCGATGTTGCAAATTTAGGGAGCAAACTCACCAGGAGATCTTCCCGCAGAGTAAGTAGAAGGGTCTCTAAGCTTTGATTCTCTTTCTGCGGTTCATCTGATGATGATACTGATGCTGACATGGCCATGGATGCAGATATGGGTATAGAAGAAGATATAGATATGGGTGCTGTCTCGAGCTCAAGTTCTTCTGGGGTCCCCCCTAGATCTCCCAGGTCAGTCTCAGGGTCCAACAGCAGAGGGGCATATTTGTTCTGGAACGTAACATTTAATTGTGAAGAGTTTCCCAATGCATTAACCGGGGGGGCCTGTCCTGTACCTACACCAGTACTTGCTTGCTCCACTTGCCCACCACTCCCTTTTGGACCTGATCCAATGTTTAATATAGGGCTGGAGACTGTCTTCTCCATTATCTTAAAGTAAGATACCAAAGAGGGAGGAGGTTTAGTTGATTTGGCAATAATACAACCTCTCTTCTGCTTTTTACAATCCCCTAGTTTACTTTTTTTCTTTTTTCTTCTGTTTCGGGGTTTCGGGGTTAAGGGGGTTAATGTGGCTGGGCAGCCTGGTCCATTACTTCCTGAGAGTAGCAGCTCTTTATCGTGTAAGGAGCGCAGGAGGTATCTATTCCTAGCTACTGGGGGGGCAATAACTCCTGGAGTCTGTACTACTCTGCAAGCACCGCTCAGGCTTACCACTGATTTTGTTCTTGTAACCCCCTACACCAGTGGTTCCCAAACTTTTTTGACCCATTGCTCCCTTGACCTAATTAGCAGTTGGCTGTGGCTCCCCACCATTTTTTTACCAGTGGGCTGGGGGGGGGGGGGGGGGCATGTAAGCACGACCTACCTTGGGAGTAGTTACCGTCCACTACCTAAAGTAATTGGGATGCAATGAAGGTTTTATAATCATTCATTTTTGAACAGCACTGGCGAGATTAAGTGATCTGCCTAGATTAGAATCTATGCTGGCATTTGCGGAAAGTGTTTACTTTTCTAATTGTCCCTCTTCTGCAAAAGTACGATTTGTGCTTTTAAACTTTAACTCGCACCCTGGAGCCCGCCTTTTCAGTCAAATTATTAATCAAGCACCATGCTGATCTACAGCACAACCTCCGTTTTACTCCCGTATCACCAGCATTATTTTTCCTGTAAAATTTACATTAAAAATAATGCTGGCGATTTGAGTGTAAAACAGACTACACAGCCTTTCTATTTGGTACCCTGACTTACAGTAGTACATCTCGGGGTGATAATATATTCCTGTGCCTTCGTAACACAACAAAAGGAGCGCTTACAAAGAATGAGTGCTGTAAAAAAGAAACTTTGAACTTTCTAAAGCGACCTGTAATCTAAAATGCAAGACACACTGGCGGGTCCCAAGATGGTCTCCCGAGATAACCTGACACTTTGTTCTCCGCAGTGAGTGTGATCGGTGGGCCTTCCTACCTCAGGGCAACTGCATTTCATATAAAAAATTTTTTACCACTGCCTTGTTCGACAGTCATTCGATGCAAACTCTATCACCGTCTATCAGGCAGACCTGTTCTCTGTATTTCTGGTGCGTAGCTTTGGTGGTCCGAGCCCGCCCTCGTTACAGGAGACTCAATCTATCAAATCAAAAGAAACTTTATTTCGATTGAATTTACAATCATAAAAGTACATTGTAGAAAAATAATTGAAACAATTTATAAAAATTATTCATATAAGCAATATTGACTGATAGATTCAGAAAACATTAAATTAGTCTTTAAAAGAATCGTCTATATAATGATACCCTGTACAGCAATGGAATAAAAATTATTCACATAGAAAGAAGAAAATTTACAATGCAGAAACCATTAGTTGAGATCGAATTTTCAGACACTTTAAGAAGCAGGCTATAGATTTGGTAACAAATGGGGTGTCTAAAAACTGTAGTGCCAAAAGAGCAGGTCTGCATCTTCTCAGTCCTGTTTGTCGGAGAAGTTGGACCAACCAGCGTTTATGCGGGGTCTCATAAAAGCTACAAAATAAGGTTACGTGCAAAGTAGACTGAGAAGAACAGTCGTCGCAGGGACATCTAGATAGTTCACGAGTCCAATCTGAGGACTCAGGGAACGAGACAAGACGGTAAAAGGAATCAAACCGAAATCTAGTTAAAACATATCTATCATAAATTGACAAGTAAAAAGACAAATAGGGTTGTATGCCGTAGGAGGATTGTATTGATAGAGCGCGCAGTTCACCCAGGTCACCGAGTTCACCAATTACTTACACGCACTGGGCCCTGGCGTGCAAAAATTTAATACACCATTGACATTTGGGGTGAACGGGGTGATGGTTTCTGCTGCACGCTTCTATGAGCAATTAAGGTTTGGTTTTACACCTCTGCTTACCATGTACCTGACTTACCCCAGGCACAAATTCATATGACAGATCTGGAGCTATTAGGGAAAATAGTAGACAGGGAACCTAGGAAAAAATACTCTTTATACTTCAGAACATACTTATCCACATTTTCTTGTAAAATGACCACAGACACCTGATGAAGTTAAAAGTTTTATATAGGAATTCAAAGAGAATATGCCAAGGCAAAAAGCGATAAGCAGAATAACACGTCAAACATCAAAATCAAAAACACCAGATAACTGTGAGTTAAGACTAGGACCATTTGAGTATAATGGGAAGACTAAAGGTAGGAATTTTAGAACAAGACTAGTCACTGCAACTTAATACTAGGACATAGGATATGAATGGGACCTAAAACATATACTTAACCTAAAGTCTTTAAACTATTCTTGCTACGTTCACCGCAATCGTACTAAAGGAAAGGGAAAAATTGGAACACACTAATAATTTGACAGTTCAGCAAAGTTCTAAAGGAAGGGAGAGATGTGGAACAAGTCTAATAAGCAAAACATATATAGTTTGGCATTTCAAGAACGAATATCAAAATCAAGATTATTCCCTTTAAGAAGAAGGAAACGGTCATGAGTTAAGTGAGAAAAGACTATGAGAAAACGCAAACCCACCCCTTATATTTACCTAGATAGGAGTGAAGACTAACCCTGGCCACGGGTCAGTTCGGGAAGACGGGGACAGGACCCTCAAGGAATTGGAATACCAGAATGCGAACAGGTACAGCCCACGGACAGTTCAGGACAGGATACCCCTCAGGTTTTGGGTCAAGACTGGGCCTCCCAGGGTACGACCAACACCTACAGCTTCGGACAGCAACGCCTGCGTTACCCCCTCTCCTGCAAGTAATCCGCCAATAACCCCGATTGGGTTTTCGAATTTCCCAGCAAAGTGCTTCGCCAGCACTTAGGATTATTTCCACCCCTTAGGAGTTTGTGGAAAGTATGGACAGAGTGCTCCGCAGCACTCTGTTTGAGCACCTATAGAGTTCGTAGGGTCAGTGACAGGTGTAAATGTAAATGTATTGGCATTTATATAGCGCACTACTTACCCGTAGGGTCCCAAGGCGCTTCGACCACTGCGAAACCCTTCCTGGCTTCCCTGAGAGATGGTCCCTTAATGGGTATCTCCAGGGTGAGACCAGGCATCCCCGGCGGTCTGGTGGGGCCGTTAGTGAAGATGAGGCAAGCTAATGCCCAGAGTTGCCGAGTGTGATCGCTGATCAGAGTGGGCACCGAGGCGAGAGAATTATCGCGTCCGCCGACCCTGGTCCAGAAACCTGCCTGGTCCAGAAACCTGCCGCGCCGGGAATCGAACCTTGGTCCCGGGCCGTCCTCTGCTCTCGGGTCTGCCGCCTCTAACCAGTGAGCCACACTACTTCAGGTCTGCTACTCGGACAAGTCGGACAATTTTCCTAAGCTAAACTAGGGCAGTTATACTGTTTTGGGGTACCTCAGACCACCCACTAATGTTGCAAGTGACAGTTTCCCACATTACGATTGGTCAGGAGAGGTGGTGCGGTCATTACCACCTCCTAGAATTCGACTTTCTCACCCTAAATATTATAACTTTCCTACCCGCCCCTTGGGTTTCACGTTCCCATGCACAAGCATACAGAATACAATACAAGAATATGAAGTGTAGCAACAATGTAAATCAATCTCAAGGTAAGTTCTAGTCTTTTGCGGGGAGTTCTCAGGCGCATCAGGCTTCAGGAGCCAGCTGGCTTGTTTCAGCTTCTGCGCGGTAGAATTTCTCCCCGGTCACATGGTGTTGCCCAGCAGAGCTTCAAGTATGGCTCCGCTCCCGATTTTCCCAGCCCCAGAGACGCGGTACATGAAAAGTAAGCGAAAACAAATTAAAATCACATATAAAATGATCACACTGTATACCATGATAAATTCTAAACATCCCTTATTTTATAATAGCTATAGGGTTACGTTTTAGTGCGAAAGGACAGATAGGCTGAAGCAGCTGTGGCAAGCGTAGAGCGTGGTAAAAGGACAAGCGGCCATGTTTGCAACAGTGCGCATGTGCAATAGATTCCCTCCAGAATGCGAGTGCGTCACATCACATGGGTATGACCGACGCATGCGCAGACTGAATTTCAGCGAAGCAGCCGATTCTTTAGTGCAAGCTTCGTTAGTATGGAAAAGACATACGAGCAAGCATCCTGGGGACACCCGTGTGTTTGGGAAAGCGTATAATAAATGACGAACAACTGGGTTAATAGGATTATACATTAGGCGAGGTTCTTGTATGAGAGCAAGGCGCTTTACGTGCGAATCCTTGCTCCATCAGTATCATCGTTAAATGGATATTTGATGGTTTGCCAATTTCAGAACACATGCATAACAAAGGTCTTGGATTTATTTACTTTTAAGCCAAGAGAAAGCATATATTGACAATACTTGTACAGTTGGAGCTGGAGCTGATTTTGGTGTTCTCGCTAGAATGACGGAATCGTCAGCATATAGTAATGCAGGGATTGGCCGGGTGTTTATGCAGGGGAGATCCTTATTGCCTACCAGCATCGCTTGTTCCAATCCGTTCGTATAGATATTAAATAAAAATGGAGCAAGGACGCACCCCTGTCTGACACCTTTTGCGATGCTAAATGATTCCGATAGCTCTCCATTAATGCCATATCTCACACATGCTTTAGCATCCGAGTAGAGCTCTCGAAGAAATTTCAGGAGTGGAGGATCTACGCCAAGGTTACTCAGGATCTCCCACAACTTCAGTGGATTACGCAGTCAAATGCGGAGCTTAGGTCCACATAGACCAGATAAAGGTTGCCGCCTTTGGCCCAAGCATATTTACCCATGAGTAGTGTCAGATTAAGGGCCTGTTCTACAGTGCCTAATCCCTCTTGGAACCCGAACTGGAGGTCGGTTATGATCTTTTTCTCTTTGGCCCAGTCCTGGAGACGTTCCAAGATTAGTCTCCCAGCGACCTTACCCAGCGAGTCCAAGAGGGAAATGGGTCTGTAGCAGGCTGGGTTGTCGCGTTCACCCTTTTTAAAAATGGGTAGAAGCACAGATGTAGACCAAGAATCGATAAGGCCAACCTGTGAAGCTGCGGACATAACTTGCATGACAACAGGGGACCATAGGTCTAGGTTGCTCACAAAGATGTCAAGTGGGACTCCGTCAGGGCCGGGAGCTTTCCCGGTCTTAGAGGAAGTCAGCGCAGCAATCACCTCCACCAGGTCGAAGTGGAGGTCAATAGGATAGGTATTATCCCTAGTAAGGACTGCCTCCCCAATTCTGGTGGCCTCAGTTGTTGAAGGGGAGTCCCCAAAGATCTGTGAGTAGTGGGTTACCCATTTTTCAGCAGGAACTGCCACGTCTAGATGACGAGTAGCAGTGGCGTCTGCTAAAAAAGGGGACTTGACTGTTCGCCAAAACAGTGTGCTGTCCTTGCTCCTTGTGCTCTCATGCAGTTGGGCCCAGAGGCTGTTTTTTATTTCCCCTTTGCGGGTTTTTTGGGCCATCTTATAATGTCTTCTTAATGAGGCTATTAAGGCCATGTCCCTATCTTGACTATGTAGAGCTCGTTTTAGGGCACTAAGGGCTTTGCTGCAATGGGAATCAAACCACCCCCGGGAATCCTTATCGTGTGTCTTATGTTGGCGAGTGAGCTCCTGCCGAATAGCTTCTAAAATGTTAACGAAGCTAGAGAGGATCAACTGGGGAGATGAGGTCTCCTCTAAACAATTGTATATTAGGGGAAGGGTTTTTTGAATAATCCTGCTGGTGACCTCATTGGGTTGATCTTTGACCATTTTACTGTATAGCCATTGATTTTATCCATCTCCAGTGATTGCTGCGTTAAAAGACTGGTCTTAGAGTGGGTCGAGGAAACTGTATTAAATATAATGGTGATACTGTTGGAGTAATGATCGCTGGAGGGATCAGTACCGGTTATAAAGTTTTTTAATCGGTTATTTAAGGTTTGCGAACACAGGATGTAATCAATGGTAGAGGAGAGACCTCTGCCATTATTTTCTTCATCGCTTCCAGCAGCATTATTCACATGGTATATTTTCAGGAAAACAATGCCAAAGTAGCAGCTTCCATACCAGTGGTCCGGCAATTTGAAATAAGCCTTGTTCCCACAGATATAATATATTCCGGGAAACACAGGTTCTGATCCATTTTTGAAACCCCAACCTCCAATTACCTTGTAATTATGTTCACACTCGCTGGAACCGATGAATACATTGTTATAGTACTCTGTCTTTTCCCTATGGATACAAAGTTTCCCCTTTCGTTCAAAATCCAACAACAAGGCAGGATTAGCATCGCCTTGTGAGGTGTTATCCATGTGCTCAGCCCACTTAGGGACTCTATCCTTTTCGTCATTTGCCTTCTTCTGAAACTTTTCTCTCCTTCTGTCTGCCATCTTAATGAACATCTTTTCCTGCTCTTGCAGAGAACAGGTCAGATTAGCTTGTCTTGCTTCATCTAAATCTATGTTGCCTATAGTCAGAAAATATTCTCCCATAGAACGGATCACGTCACTTTTAGTATGTACAAGGTTCAGGTGTCCTCTAATAGGAAGCTCAGAAAATACTACGTCAGCATTTGAATAATAGTACTGTAAGGTGCTCCTATAAAACAAGCTAGCTAATATACTACAGGAAATTCCATAAGTTAAAGGTAGATGGTGATATGTCACGCCTTCAGCCACTGAGGTTGGTAGCTTCATGCAGACATAACAGTCCTCTATTTCCATAGCTTCTACGTAATGCACTAACAAGTTAGCAAAAACATTTAAATGTGTCCTGTTTCTCATTTTGTGAAAGTGTAGTCCATCCTCATCTGATGCTTCTAAATTAGGTCGTGTGTGTGTCAGTCTTACTTGTTTGTCGCGTCTTTCTAAGCTTCGTGGTGTTTCTGCGGTCTGTACAGCCCCTACGTCTACTGCTTCTGGTTCAGTAGGGGACAAGTTAGGATTTTTACTTATCATAAAAGGTAGAAAAACTGTTAGTCCTATCCACATTACTATTAGCATTGCTATACTACACAAGCATATTTTACAGCAAGTTTTAAGACACCCACATCGGGACCTTCCAGAGACATTCGGATCAGACATGTTTAGCTTACAGGTGGCTTTTGCTACCCCTCTTCGTTTCTTTGTACCAGTGGCTCACTTCGGGGCTTTCCCAAGGAGGGTCTTCGTCAGAACTCCGACCAGCGATGGACTCTTCGTCACTGTTGCCACTATGGTGGGGCTCGTCAATTTCTTCCAACACAAAGTAAGTCCATTCAGGGCTCCGATACAGTCGGTTCTGTTTCTTTACTGTCGCTCTTTCTTAGCGACTTGCCTTGGACTGCCTTTCTTTCACTTTCAGCCCTTTTTCGGTCTTTCAGTTTTTCTTCGACTGTCTTTAGTCTGAGCCTCAGTCTTTTGACGTATCGGGGTGCACTTCTGTCTCCGTGCCTCCCAGTAGTTGAGGAAACTTGGCCTTCTTCGTGCACTCTCTTTACTTTTTGTTGTGGCACTCCTGTTTCCCTACCTGTCTGACTGGTTCCAGGTCTTTCATCTATTTCTTCTGCCTGGTCCCTAGTCTGACCCTGCTCAGATTCAAATCGTACTTGCTTTTTCTTTCTGGTTGCTTTTATTTCGGTTGTCTGAGCACGTTGATCTATTTCTATCTGTTCCTGTTCATGCTCATGCTCTTCGATCTCTTCGTTTTCTTCTGCATGAACGTCAGCTCTAATTACTATCTGTCCCTCTCCAGTCTCCGGAGTTTCAGGAGGAGTTTCGATGTTTGATCTGACCCTACTTGGCCTACTTCCTGATCAGGTGTGATGTGGTTCTTGTTGACCTGATCTTCCTCTTCTATTTCTAGCTCACCTGGACTATCCCACTCACTGTCTAAGTAGGAATATTTCCTGGTTCGTATTGGATCATGAACCTGGTCGTCAGCGGGGAACCATTCAACGTCTCGACTTGTGCTCGGCAGTTCGATGTCAGCTAGCTCCGGTCTCTCCTCCTCGGGAGCCTCTTCAGCTGCGCTGCCTTCAGCTCCAGTCGTGTTTTCTCCAGTTACCCGCTTCGTGTGGCTGGCGTGGATCCACTTCGGTACACCAGCACACTTTATAGCAGTTGTAGTGACGAGGATCACTTGTCGTGGCTTTCCCCACCTTGGTTTCAGGCAACTGCTCCGGGTGTGTTTCTTTAACGCCACCCAATCTCCTGGTTGCAGTTTATGTGCTGGAGTCTTTGGCCACTCGTCAGCTGTCTCTCCAATCTGCTGAGAGAGAGAACGCACTTGGTCACCCAGCTGCTTGCAGTATTCTAGCACCATATCATCAGAAATGCTTAGCAGTTTGTGTCCAGGTACCCATGCCTGTCGCATCACTCTTCCCATTAACACTTCATGGGGACTTAGGCCAGTTTTTCTGTTCGGGATACTTCTCAAACTCATCAGCACAAGGGGCAAAGCCTCTATCCAGTTCATTTTTGTGGAATCACACATCTTTGCCAAATTGGATTTCAGGGTGCCATTTATTTGCTCCACTACCCCAGAAGCCTCTGGACGGTAGGCACAATGCAGTCTTTGCTTCATTTTGAATGCTTTACAGAGTTCTTCTAGGACATCGTTGGCAAAATGCCCACCTTTGTCCGTTTCGATTGTCTCTGGAATTCCGTACCTAGGTATCAACTCCCTGAGCAATAATTTGGCGGTAGTTAGGGCATCATTTTTCTTTGCGGGATATGCTTCCACCCACCGGGAGAATAGGCAAACTATGACTAAGATGTATCTATACCCTTGACACCTAGGCATTGTTATAAAGTCTGCCTGCATTCTGACAAAGGGACCTACTGCCTTTCCAACAGTACTCTGCTCTACCACAGTCCTTTTTCCTGCATTGAACTGCTGACACACTAGGCACCTCTGGCAAAGCCTTTCCGCCTGGTTCCTGAATTTTGTATTACAGAACACCTTGTCAAACACTCAACACATTGCGTCTCTTCCCATATGTGTTGGTTCATGTATCATTCTGATCATGGGGTCGATCAAGCTATCAGGCAGTACAGGCACCCCAGTCGAGTTTACCACCACACCATCATCTCTCAATTTGCATCCATCTGCTGCCCACCTGCCTTTTTCTTGCCTGTCGGTTGCCTGTTGCAAATCCTTTAATTCTTCCCACGTTGACACATTCTCAAACAACATAAGTTGGCAGCTGGTTCCACCCCACAACGCAATTTGGAGGGACATTTGGTATCGGGCACAAAACTGTGCAATTTGGTCAGCGTACCTATTACCGGCGGTCACATCATCATTCCCAGATTTGTGAGCCGCACACTTGGCCACAGCCAATTCTTTGGGCAATTGGATAGCTTCCAGTAAGTTATGCACCACCTTTCCATTTCTGATAGGGGTGCCTGAGGAAGTCATGAGTTCTCTTTGCAGCCATAATTGGCCGAAGTCATGAACAACCCCGAAACAATACTGGCTGTCGGTGTAAACAGTTATTCTCTTGTTCTTACCCCTCTTACATGCTCTGGTTAACGCGATGAGCTCTGCCACTTGTGCAGATTTCACCTCGCTCAGGTAAGATGCTTCTATGGTTTCCGTCAATGTGACCACAGCATAGGCAGCACACAGACTCCCACTCTCATGTCTCAAACATGAGCCGTCCACGAACATTGTCTTATCCCCATCAAGTAATGCTATTTCACGGATGTCCGGACGGGGCTTTGTACTGAATTCAGTTAAATCGATGCAATTATGTTCCCCTCCCTCTTCAATTTCTACATCCAGAGGGACAGGTAACAGTGTCGCAGGGTTAGGACATTGCACCGGGAAATGGTTACATTTTCAGCGCCAATCAAAATTCTCTCATACTTAGTCAGCCGACTAGGTGTGAGGTACTGGGTCTTAGTTCTAGTCAGTAGGATTACAACAGAATGAGGAACATATACAGTGACGTGATGTCCCATGACAATGTTCTCACTCTGTTCCAGACTGACACAAGTAGCAGCAACTGCTTTCAGGCATCCAGGTAATCCAGCAGCCACCGGATCTAGGGTGGCTGAAAAATAGGCCACCGGTCGTCTAACTAATCCGTGCTCCTGGGTCAGGACTGAAAGAGCACAATTCTCTCTCGTGTCACAGAATAGCTCAAAGGGCTTAGAGTAATCAGGCATACCCAATGCAGGAGCGGTACATAGACAGTTTCTCAAAGTTACCCAAGCGTTCATGCTTTCACTGTCCCAACTGACGGGGTCTTCTACTCCTTTCTTTGTCATTTTTATCAGAGGTCTTGCTAGAGCCGCAAATCCTACAATCCATTGTCTGCAGTAACCCACAACTCCTAAGAACATTCTCACCTCTTTCTGAGTTCTGGGCAGTTCCATTGCTTTAATTATTTTGATTCTTTCTGTAGTAACCTTCCTGATTCCTTTTTCTATCTGGTGCCCCAGATACTTCACTGAGTTTTTACAAAATTGTAACTTGTCAGGTGACACTTTATGTCCTCCTTTTCCTAGGTGATTCAGCAAGGCAATTGTGTCAGTGACACAGTCCGTCTGGGTTTTAGATGCCACTAACAGGTCATCTATGTACTGCACCAAAACAGACTCTCTTGGCAGCACTAGGGTTTCAAGGCACTTTTTTAGTATCTGATTGAAAATCGATGGACTTTCGGTGTACCCCTGGGGGACACGATTCCAGACATAGATATGACTGTCAAATTCAAAACTGAAAAGGAACTTGCTTTCTGGATGCAATGGGATGGAAAAGAGTGCATGGCACAGGTCGATGACAGTGAACCATTCTGCATTCCAGGGAATCTGATATAGTATCACTTGCAGGGTTAGGCACAACAGGACAGCAAGGCACGACAATTTGGTTTACCATGCGCAAATCTTGCACCACCCGGTACTTTCCACTAGGCTTTTTGATCCCAATGATAGGCGAATTACAGGGACTGCTCATCACTTCCTCTATTATTTCTGCCTCGAGCAGCCTGGTAATTTCAGTCGCTACTCCTGCTTTCACTTCTGCACTCATTTTGTACTGTCTGGTTTTGGGGTATACAGCATTCGTTTTTATGGTTATTTTAACTGGGTCCACATTTGCCATTAGGCCTACATCTTTTCCTGTGAAGTCCCACACTTCTGGTACTACTCTTAACTGGAGCTCTTCAGGTAAATCTTCAACTGTCAATGGTTTAATATCAGAATCTTGTCTGACCAACATCAGTTTGTACAGGCCATCTTCATCGGGGGTCTGAATTTCGACGCCTTTTGGTGTGCAATAGATGGTACAATGCATCTTGCACAACAAATCACGTCCTAACAGGTTCACGGGACTGGAATCACAGACTACAAATCTGTGCATTTCCTTGAAATTTCCTATAGAAATTTCCATGGGTTCAGTTACTGGAGTACTTATTATTTGATTGGAGACGCCCACTACTTGGATCGCTTCTCCCGAGAGGGGTAGGTTAGGAACATCCACCGTTCTTACAGTAGATCTGGTAGCACCAGTGTCCAACAGAAAGGTGACGTCTTTTCCCTCAACCTTTCCTTCAATGTATGGTCCAGTCTGGTCTACCGGTAAGGAGGCGCCAAGCACGCACTCCTCGTCCTCCCCTCTCAGGCCCCGTCAATCTTGATTTTCATAGAGGAAGGTGTCATTTAACAAGTACTGTGGAATGACTGCATCTTTCATTCTCGACTTCCCATACTTCCGCCCTCTCATTCTGCTGACCCTGATTCTTAAAATTTTGTCTAGGAGCGCGAGGTACTGGAGGTAATTTTACCTGTTGCTGGTTCTTTCTTGTCCCCTCTTTCTGCACCTGTGGAGTTAAACCATTTACAGGGGCATTACCGGCCTGCAGGTGTGGACACTCGTCTCTTCAATGCCCTATCTGGCCGCACCCGTGGCACGGAAACTTCTTCATAGCCTCTTCTCGACTCATTTTAGTTCGGGGCTTCCCTCCTCCCCCCACAGTGGCACTCTGAGCATTATTATTAGTATTTAATTTGCTTAACTGTTTTTCCTGCTGTTCAGCTAATTTCACCTGTGCCCACATTACCTTTTCTTTGAGAGCCTTCTTTTTATTTTCGATTTCATCTTCGCAGTATTTTGCATACTTCAGAACATCATCTATGGGTTTTCCCTGCCAACTGATTTTATTATCTCAAATCCATTGTGATATTTCAGGTCTTAATCCTAACACAAATCTGTAACTGAAATGGGTCATGTCTTTCATGTCTACATTATCGATTCCACTGTAAGTCTTAAATACTTGCAGTAATCTTTCATAAAAGGAATGTACAGTTTCATCACGTTCTTGGGTGGTTCTATCTATTCTGGTCCAATCTGCTCTTTGGTTTGCGCTTGAACCCGCGGATACCATTTACTTATTCCCTTGTCCATCCGGGGCCTATCTCTCTCCAGAGCCTCAATCTCCCATTCTTCCAGGGCTTCATACTGGGTCAACCTAGGTCTAGGGTGTAATTCATTCATGCGGGTCCTTAGGTTAAACAGGATCCGACCATTAAATGTACCTTCAACAGGGAATGCTAGGACTCCGTCATCTGCAGTATACTTTGCCCAGTTTTCTAGCCATACACAGGTATGGTACCCTTTATCAAACATCATGAAGGAGGCAGGAGTGTTTGGCGGGGGAATGAGCACACCTTCCCTCGTTCTAATGGGTTTATCAGTTTTGAAAAAATTCTTTATTTTATCAGTAAATGACATTTTCCTTTTTATTCCATACATCATGTGTGGTCTACCTCGTAAAATCTGATCCTTATGAAATCCTAGATACTTTGGATTTGGTATAAAATCTGGATACCACATATAATTTTCCAGACTCTCTTCTAACTCGCCCTGATTAATTTTGTTTACCTTTATGCTTCCAATGCTAGCGCGACTTTTATTTCGTAGTACCCAATCAACTTAGAGAATACAAAATCCTTAACCAATGGGTGCGCGGCCTTTTCGCAAGACAGAGTCTCACGCTTCGGCACTCACCCCTCCTTCACAAATTCGGCTTCACTACACACCCGCTGTTTCGACCAATATCAGCGTGGCACAGAGTGACGTCAGAGCAGTCTTCCGACCGACTCCCTCCTTCACAAGGTGACGGAAACTTTTTACTCTCTCTAAAGTGCGAATGCAAATCTTAGTCAACAACACGCAACGTTTGCCACTATGTCTGAGTGTTCTAAAGAGATAAAAGAATTTTCTTTCGCTGCTAGTAAACCACTTCTGTCTACTTTTCATTCACTCCGGATAGACTTCTTTGCCTAACCTTTTACATACGTAAAATAGAACCTGTTATTCCCCTGACTTATCCACTTCTTCCTGGGATATATACTAAGTCAGGCTTTCACCAGTGGACTAATTTACTTACCATTCAAGCCTCGGAGACCCTACTACTTCTTCCGTATGCGACCCTTACTAGGTGATATCGCAATGAAAGTTTTATAAAGGACTCGTAGCTATCATTTACTCAGATGCAACCAAAAGGTCCTAATTAGTGCTTCCAGTTATTACTAACCCTGCACTAATGACTCAAACCAGTGACTTCAACAGCTAACCGGATTCTGCTCACCGTTAGCTAAATACTTCCCCGGGGATTCGGACTACACTGAACATTTACAAACAATTTTTCGGTTAATATAACATTTATAGCAGCAATGCAACAATCATGTACATTTACATATAAATCCTTAAAACATTTCAAAATATTTGAACCAATACAGTAGAAAATCAGCAGCACATTTTATTTTCACGGTTTATTTATCAACTATCCTGTCTACCTAATCTAACTAGTCCAAACCATCCTCTGCTACCAGAAAAGTACTGATAGAGCGCGCAGTTCACCCAGGTCACCGAGTTCACCAATTACTTACACGCACTGGGCCCTGGCGTGCAAAAATTTAATACACCATTGACATTTGGGGTGAACGGGGTGATGGTTTCTGCTGCACGCTTCTATGAGCAATTAAGGTTTGGTTTTACACCTCTGCTTACCATGTACCTGACTTACCCCAGGCACAAATTCATATGACAGATCTAGAGCTATTAGGGAAAATAGTAGACAGGGAACCTAGGAAAAAATACTCTTTATACTTCAGAACATACTTATCCACATTTTCTTGTAAAATGACCACAGACACCTGATGAAGTTAAAAGTTTTATATAGGAATTCAAAGAGAATATGCCAAGGCAAAAAGCGATAAGCAGAATAACACGTCAAACATCAAAATCAAAAACACCAGATAACTGTGAGTTAAGACTAGGACCATTGGAGTATAATGGGAAGACTAAAGGTAGGAATTTTAGAACAAGACTAGTCACTGCAACTTAATACTAGGACATAGGATATGAATGGGACCTAAAACATATACTTAACCTAAAGTCTTTAAACTATTCTTGCTACGTTCACCGCAATCGTACTAAAGGAAAGGGAAAAATTGGAACACACTAATAATTTGACAGTTCAGCAAAGTTCTAAAGGAAGGGAGAGATGTGGAACAAGTCTAATAAGCAAAACATATATAGTTTGGCATTTCAAGAACGAATATCAAAATCAAGATTATTCCCTTTAAGAAGAAGGAAACGGTCATGAGTTAAGTGAGAAAAGACTATGAGAAAACGCAAACCCACCCCTTATATTTACCTAGATAGGAGTGAAGACTAACCCTGGCCACGGGTCAGTTCGGGAAGACGGGGACAGGACCCTCAAGGAATTGGAATACCAGAATGCGAACAGGTACAGCCCACGGACAGTTCAGGACAGGATACCCCTCAGGTTTTGGGTCAAGACTGGGCCTCCCAGGGTACGACCAACACCTACAGCTTCGGACAGCAACGCCTGCGTTACCCCCTCTCCTGCAAGTAATCCGCCAATAACCCCGATTGGGTTTTCGAATTTCCCAGCAAAGTGCTTCGCGAGCACTTAGGATTATTTCCACCCCTTAGGAGTTTGTGGAAAGTATGGACAGAGTGCTCCGCAGCACTCGCAGTTTGAGCACCTATAGAGTTCGTAGGGTCAGTGACAGGTCTGCTACTCGGACAAGTCGGACAATTTTCCTAAGCTAAACTAGGGCAGTTATACTGTTTTGGGGTACCTCAGACCACCCACTAATGTTGCAAGTGACAGTTTCCCACATTACGATTGGTCAGGAGAGGTGGTGCGGTCATTACCACCTCCTAGAATTCGACTTTCTCACCCTAAATATTATAACTTTCCTACCCGCCCCTTGGGTTTCACGTTCCCATGCACAAGCATACAGAATACAATACAAGAATATGAAGTGTAGCAACAATGTAAATCAATCTCAAGGTAAGTTCTAGTCTTTTGCGGGGAGTTCTCAGGCGCATCAGGCTTCAGGAGCCAGCTGGCTTGTTTCAGCTTCTGCGCGGTAGAATTTCTCCCCGGTCACATGGTGTTGCCCAGCAGAGCTTCAAGTATGGCTCCGCTCCCGATTTTCCCAGCCCCAGAGACGCGGTACATGAAAAGTAAGCGAAAACAAATTAAAATCACATATAAAATGATCACACTGTATACCATGATAAATTCTAAACATCCCTTATTTTATAATAGCTATAGGGTTACGTTTTAGTGCGAAAGGACAGATAGGCTGAAGCAGCTGTGGCAAGCGTAGAGCGTGGTAAAAGGACAAGCGGCCATGTTTGCAACAGTGCGCATGTGCAATAGATTCCCTCCAGAATTCGAGTGCGTCACATCACATGGGTATGACCGACGCATGCGCAGACTGAATTTCAGCGAAGCAGCCGATTCTTTAGTGCAAGCTTCGTTAGTATGGAAAAGACATACGAGTAAGCATCCTGGGGACACCCGTGTGTTTGGGAAAGCGTATAATAAATGACGAACAACTGGGTTAATAGGATTATACATTAGGCGAGGTTCTTGTATGAGAGCAAGGCGCTTTACGTGCGAATCCTTGCTCCATCAGTATCATCGTTAAATGGATATTTGATTGTTTGCCAATTTCAGAACACATGCATAACAAAGGTCTTGGATTTATTTACTTTTAAGCCAAGAGAAAGCATATATTGACAATACTTGTACAGTTGGAGCTGGAGCTGATTTGGTGTTCTCGCTAGAATGACGGAATCGTCAGCATATAGTAATGCAGGGATTGGCCGGGTGTTTATGCAGGGGAGATCCTTATTGCCTACCAGCATCGCTTGTTCCAATCCGTTCGTATAGATATTAAATAAAAATGGAGCAAGGACGCACCCCTGTCTGACGCCTTTTGCGATGCTAAATGATTCCGATAGCTCTCCTTTAATGCCATATCTCACACATGCTTTAGCATCCGAGTAGAGCTCTCGAAGAAATTTCAGGAGTGGAGGATCTACACCCAGGTTACTCAGGATCTCCCACAACTTCGAGTGGATTACGCAGTCAAATGCGGAGCTTAGGTCCACATAGACCAGATAAAGGTTGCCGCCTTTGGCCCAAGCATATTTACCCATGAGTAGTGTCAGATTAAGGGCCTGTTCTACAGTGCCTAATCCCTCTTGGAACCCGAACAGGTTATGATCTTTTTCTCTTTGGCCCAGTCCTGGAGACGTTCCAAGATTAGTCTCCCAGCGACCTTACCCAGCGAGTCCAAGAGGGAAATGGGTCTGTAGCAGGCTGGGTTGTCGCGTTCACCCTTTTTAAAAATGGGTAGAAGCACAGATGTAGACCAAGAATCGATAAGGCCAACCTGTGAAGCTGCGGACATAACTTGCATGACAACAGGGGACCATAGGTCTAGGTTGCTCACAAAGATGTCAAGTGGGACTCCGTCAGGGCCGGGAGCTTTCCCGGTCTTAGAGGAAGTCAGCGCAGCAATCACCTCCACCAGGTCGAAGTGGAGGTCAATAGGATAGGTATTATCCCTAGTAAGGACTGCCTCCCCAATTCTGGTGGCCTCAGTTGTTGAAGGGGAGTCCCCAAAGATCTGTGAGTAGTGGGTTACCCATTTTTCAGCAGGAACTGCCACGTCTAGATGACGAGTAGCTGTGGCGTCCGCTAAAAAAGGAGACTTGACTGTTCGCCAAAACAGTGTGCTGTCCTTGCTCCTTGTGCTCTCATGCAGTTGGGCCCAGAGGCTGTTTTTTATTTCCCCTTTGCGGGTTTTTTGGGCCATCTTATAATGTCTTCTTAATGAGGCTATTAAGGCCATGTCCCTATCTTGACTATGTAGAGCTCGTTTTAGGGCGCTAAGGGCTTTGCTGCAATGGGAATCAAACCACCCCCGGGAATCCTTATCGTGTGTCTTATGTTGGCGAGTGAGCTCCTGCCGAATAGCTTCTAAGATGTTAACGAAGCTAGAGAGGATCAACTGGGGAGATGAGGTCTCCTCTAAACAATTGTATATTAGGGGAAGGGTTTTTTGAATAATCCTGCTGGTGACCTCATTGGGGTTGATCTTTGACCATTTTACTGTATAGCCATTGATTTTATCCATCTCCAGTGATTGCTGCGTTAAAAGACTGGTCTTAGAGTGGGTCGAGGAAACTGTATTAAATATAATGGTGATACTGTTGGAGTAATGATCGCTGGAGGGATCAGTACCGGTTATAAAGTTTTTTAATCGGTTATTTAAGGTTTGCGAACACAGGATGTAATCAATGGTAGAGGAGAGACCTCTGCCATGAAAGGTCAGCTTGAACTCGACAGCGGGACACACTGATTCGTTCGCAAATTCAAGTTCTAGTGAAAAAAGACAGTTGTTTAAAGTAGTCCCAATACTGGAGTGAGTAAAGTGGGTGAAGCGGAAATCGTGCTCGTCTTGGAGCCCGCAGATACCTTCTTTATAGTTGCTGCATAGATAAACATTAAAATCCCCACCCCACACGACATGACATTATAACTGCGAGTTCTTAGCTTTCTGATCATGCAGATATGAGGTGATTTCTGTCAGACTTTACACAGTCGGCAGGTGTAGAGTTATTGTACATGTTGATAAAATAATAAATGGAGCTTTTGTCGGAGGCTAGCTTAAGAATTTGGAGGTTTAGAGACACTGAGGGTACTTCAATAGTCGTAAATGAAATTTGGTTAGAGATATAGATAGCTAGACCACCCTTAGGTCTTCCATGTATAGACGGGCTAGCGGGAATATGGAAAGTTTTATAGCCCTGAATGTGAATAGTGTCAGTAGCCAAGGTTTCCTGGAGGCAGACTATTTTGTGCCTATTAATCAAGTCGATCCAGGACTGAAGATGTATCTTGGTGGTAAAGTGGAATTTGTGGTCTGTGGATAAGCGAGGGATGGTGGATCACGGGTCTGGGTGGGTGGGATAAGGGTGGAAGAAGTGAGTTTTGTATCACAGGAGGTTGAGGTGATGTGTTGCCTCATGTGTGTCTCCTCGGAAAGGATTGGATGAACGTGGCTGGGATCTTGGTCCCGAGGGGTTGTCAGTTGAGAGGGTAAATTTAACAGGGGGGTACAAGGCTCGATATGAGAGCCGGACGGAAAAGGCGGGGTGGATCCTGCCAGCAAAGTTTTTCTGGAGATATGGGTAGAATGAATCTGGGTGTTAATAATGGCTTTGGCGTTGTTGAAGGGGACTGATGGTCAGTCGACCATATCCAAACATTCATATCTGTTGGATAACGGTGGGCCTCTCCAGTTGGTAAAATGCCCAGGGGCTGGATTGCTAAATCCGTAACCTGCCCAATGGCCTCGATCTCTATTCCCATCCCAGTTCCCCACTCTCGTCCAGCTCCAAGGGGGACAGGCATTATGTCGTTGAGCCGGGGGGTAGAAGTATGACAGATTGTGGGTGGCTATCCCTTCAGTGGAAATGTGATCTCCCCAGGAGCAGATGTGCTCAACTGTGTTAGGGTCGGCGAAATTCACTATGACGCAGTCACCCTGAATGCTTTTAGGCTCAGTGTCTAGCCAGGGCACTCTGCGCACAGTGGTGACTGTTGTCCAAAAAAGTTGGTAGAGGTCTATTGTTGGACAACCAGTATATAACTTTGTTTTTTTAATGACCAGACCGGTTCGTCCTGATTAGGGGGGAGTTCCGGGACACCTGTCATAATTACTACATAGGGGGATGCCTCAGGCGGAAGATGGATAGGATGGCCCCTCTTTCGATTTCTCGGGTTGGTGTTAAATCCAGCAGAGTGTTTGGGGAGGGTAGGGGCCGGGGTAGGAAGGGCGGGAGGAGGTTTTGGTTGCATAGACAACTGTGTCTTGGAGTTGGTTGAGGGTTGAGTCGGTAAGGGGTTAGGTGGTTTGGGTGGTGCTTGGGGCTTGGTTGTAGTTGGTGGTGGCTGTTTTTGTATGAGTTTCTGCGGGACTTTTTGATTAGTATTGGAGGGATTAGATGCGGTCGGGCCGGGCTTAGATGTTTTTGTGTTGTGAGTAATGGGCCTCCCTTGAGCTAAATTGGAATCTTTGATGGTACCCTTGCCTGGGTTCAGAGCTAAAGACAATTGGGTTATTTGGGATTGGACCTGATGCAGTGTCTTTTCTATAGGCTTTAGATAGGACTTAATTAGGTCTCCAATTTTGCTAAACAGTAGGCTATCGTTACTACAGGTGTTAGTAGTTAGATTACCATTGTCAGCCATACCACCCTCACTGTCGTAGCTACTAGAGCTTCTGGAACTAATGTTCAGATTATCTGTAGTAAGGTTCGTTGCGTGTGCAAGTGAAGGGGAGGGTAGTTGATGGGGAGTTAAAACAAGGTTAATGGTTTGTGAGGGGGGGTGGAAGGGGTTGTGAAGATTGTTGTGGGGGGAGAATTAGTAGTATGATGAGGCTTACTAGTTTTCCTCTTCTTTTTTTAGGGATTGCACCTTCGCGTGTACCCCTATCTGTAGTTGGAGAAGGGGCGACATCAGTTTGGCTAGCGAAAATGACTGGAGATTTTTCAAGTGACAGGTGTGATTCAGAAAGATCTAAGGATGCGGACAGGTCCACAGTGTGGGGGACAGTATGCAACTCTGCATTCACTGTCAATGGAGGGGGTAACTCTACAGGACGCTGGGGAGTTTTTGCAGTAGCCAGTAAGCCCATGGAAGAGCGTCTGGCGATAGCCAGGTCCTGTGAGACTCTCCGTTCCAATAGGGTAATACCCTGCTCAATGGCCTCGTTGGCTTTAGTTATAAATTGGTCTATCGGCCCGATAACCTCAGCAGCAGCCTGGGCCTGTTTTTTGACAGTATTCCTAGTGGTTCTGGGGGACATGATGCAATGTGTTCGTTGTAAGATAAAGATACTGTAGATACTGAGTGCAAACTAAAAGCAGGTTATTTAATAATACATGCAGTAACAGCAAAGATGAAGGGGGAGGAAACAAACATAAATAGGGTAGCCCAGTCCAGTCTTGCCCGGTCTTGAACGGGCTTAAACGGGCCCGCCCTTGGCCCGGGCTTCGCCCCGCGCGCGTCCCGCGTTGCGGGTATGACTGATCAAATTTAAGTGTTTCGTGCAGGGGGCGGGCCGCCGGGGGAAAAGGCACCAGTTGAGAGGTGTAAAGGCTGCTGGTCCTCGCAGTCCCCCGGTGAAGGCAGCTGGTAGTTAGTGGTCAATCGCACGCTGGGAGCGTGCAGGCAGTCCGCCGATTGCGGAGAAGCTCCCACCAGCAGCGCGACCTCCCAAGTGAGCCTTTACTGGAAATTACACCCTCCGTATGCAGCGGGAATCCTTCCTCGAATAATGGCAAGAGTCAGAGAGCAAGTGAGTCTATCAGGCAGACCTGTTCTCTGTATTTCTGGTGCGTAGCTGTGGTGGTCCGAGCCCGCCCTCGTTACAGGAGACTCTTTAATCAGGAGGTGGCAAGGAGCCATCCCAAGGCTCACCGAGGCATCCAATTAGACGCGCCAGTACTCTCGGGTCAAACTATATACTCAGATTATGCAGGGGCTGCAGGGGACACGTAATTTGAACTACAGCTGACACTAAGTGCACTTTCCCACATTGTGAGCGCGGCGCCCCTGGCAACTCATAGCGGTGCACCGGGGTGCTGCGGCGCACAGTTTGGGAGCCACTGCCCTACACCTACATGGGATAGAGGGGTTTACAGCATGCTATGATCTGCAGAGCACTTATTTCTCATATACTATATACTGTGACTCTCCATCTGTTAGCACCAGGTGCTCTGAGATAGCAGAATAGTCTAGTGACTTGAATGCTTATCAATGACATATGTAGAAATCAGCAGGTAATGAATTGTAATCACGTCATGACCACCTCAGCCTCCCATCCTTCCAAGAGAAATAACGTTAGTGCCATTAAACTGGCTAATATAAATGAAGTCAGGGCAACCCAACGGGTGAGCAGTACCTGGTTATACAATCGTTAAAGTAATAACTGCTCCTCTTAATGAATTCTCTATAAAACTTTATTAGAGTCCTACAGTGCGATAACCGTCATATCAAAACTCTATATGTGACATGCCAAATCTGGCATTACAATTCATGTTATATTGCGAGAAAATATGTTTTTCTAAAACAGTAAAACCAAGTACAGTGCATAGATGGTGCAGTGGACTGGGGTCAAAAAGTCTACATCTTAAAAGGGGCGCCAACAATAATTTAAACTTTATGTTTATGTGCAGATTAAATCCCTGGCCTGAACATGTATTTGCCACTTATTCAATTAATTCTATGTTTTCAAAAAGTGTCTGGAATAGCGACTGCTTTTTTAGGTCGAAGCCTAAGTGACATGCCCCCAGGATTTGGCCCACCTCTGGGCCTCCTCATTAAGCTTGCATGTGTTTTTTTAAAATGTTGCTGGTTTGCAGATCCACCGTGAACTCGCAGCAAAATTGACAAACAAAATGCTTTTAATTCCTGGCTTGGTCCCTCAGAGATCCCACCAGCATTTCAAAGGGTTAAGGGTATTCCTACCGTGCCCCCTTTCTTTATTTACAATTATTCTGGGACTTTGCTTTAAACCAAGCCCCAAGATGGCTGCCAACACTTCCTGGTTTGAAGTGTTGGCAGTCAATCAGAACTCAGCACGAGATCATTAGAGGTCATGCACCCACCACGTCCCTATATATCTATATTTGAATTTCAGTTAATTTCTCAACAAATACTTAACGGATTTACACCAAATAACAAAAAGGCATATCCCTGAACCAACATCTATCTTCCAGCCAATTTTAGTGTAATTCAGTTCACCAGTTCCGGCTGTTGCTGTGTCTAAAGATCCTATGGGAAAGGCAATTTTAAGCACTTTTTAAGCAACTAGTAGGTTTGCAATCGGGAAGAGAAACATCAGCAAGAACATTTGTGGAGAAGAACAATTCTAACTCTCTTAATTTTAATTTGACTTGTGAAATAAGCAATACAGAATGAATTTCTTAGATGTGAAGATTAAAGAGAAAGACTCCAAACTAGAGTGTACAGAAAACCAACAGCAGGGAACAGTATCCTACATGCAAATAAGTTCCATCCACACCCTTTAAAACGTAGGATCGCTTATTGAGAATTTTTACGAGCAAGGAGTATTTGCAGCACAGGAGAAGATTACATGCAAACACAAGCAGAAATGACAAACAGACTGTCACAGAGAAACTATAACCAGACGGTCCTTGAGGTAGCACAAACAACAAGTCTCCCAAATATGCAGGGAGAATATTCTGTTTACAGCGCAAAGACACCAACACAATTGAGGGACTAGGGAGTCAGGTTTATTACTAATTTCAATGAAAAGCACATCCTTCTATGAAAAGCATTATGCAAACATTGGCATCTTATTTGTAATGACCCGATTATTGGAAAGGATTTAACCAAGGATCCCCAAGTAACTATTAGGAGATCAAGATCCTAGGGAAACATGTTAGTTAGGAATGAGATAGTTACCACCCAGACGACATGGCCAAAACTGCAACCTGGTGTCAGAAAATGCGGTAAATGCAAGGCATGTGTAAATGGATTGAACCTTACTGACCTGGAAACCCTTTGAGGCAAAACATTACATGTTAAACAAAATTTATCGTGCAAAACAGAGTTTACTGCATACACTTTGATAATACTATGTAGGGAGTACCGTGCTACCAGTCTATTAATAATATTCTACAACACTTGAGAGCTATCGAAAATAATGATGTTAGCTACCCTGTAGCACAGCACTTCCAAAAAGTACATGGGGGAGATCATAGTGTTTTAAAATATAGCGTAATAGTGAGTATCTTTAAAAAGAGAAGAGATGGAGACAGAGAAAAAGAGCTCAGAAGACTTGAATCTAAGTACATTTTTGAAATGGATAGTAAGGAGCCACATGGCTTGAATATGGATTTTAAGCTCCATATCCATCTGTAGTCTTTTCTTATTTTCTTCTTGTTGCCAACTCAGAAATCAGAATGTTCTAAATTCTATTTTGGTTTTAATGTCCTTTGCAGAAGTTTTAACTGAGAATGTATTTGTTGTTTGTTTTCAGGCAGGACTCTAGATTACAAAAACAACAGGGGGCTACCAGTTAGAGATTCGACTTAAGCTAAAAGCAGCCAGAAACAAGCCTACAGGAGATATGTCGAGGGAGCGCAGCTGAGTATAGTTTTACTAATACATTTTCGTTGAAGATATATATTTACTTCAATAAAAAAGCCCACTTGGGCTAAATTGTAAAGTTGTTAAATGAGAAGAAAAGGCTTACATTTATTTAGTAACAGTAATAGACAAATGAGCTATCAATGCTGCCCTCTGTTTTATTACCAAAGATAGTGAACGTATACAATTGATTTAACTGTATGATATTGTATTTGTTTCATTATGAAATACGACTGAATTCTGCCACTAAAAAATGGCCACTGTCTTATCATGGATGTAGCAAGACATATCTCTATGTTGTTTGTAAAGTCGATGAGGAAAGCACATAAAAAACGCTTTTGTTTGTAAGGTCAGCGCGCTTTGGTGCGGGCTCGGACCGAAACGCTTTGGCGTTAGGGCCTCAGCCAAAGTTGCAATTAAAGTTACTGCATCAGAGTGCTGGAGGTTTCTTTTGATTTTTATGAAAAGCCGCTTTTGTCTATATAAATAACACGTCGGAACCTGAGGGTATAGGAATAGATATGTATGTACACATATGTATGTGAATGTGTATGTGTGTGTGTATATATATATATATGTATATATATATTACCTCTTGGCGGTTGCCAGTAGGTAGTAATAGTTAGGACCTATTTTCCATAGGAAATCCACAACATTCTAGTTGGAATAACTTTGGCGCCAGTTGACGAATCTTCGCGAAATTTTCAAAACTGGTTGCCCGCTCCAGTCCGCTCCTATCCCCTGAAAGTCTCGGGGTAATTCAAGCGGGGGCTGAGAAAAAAGGGGGGTCCAAAACATGTTTTCCCCTTGCAAATACTCATAGGAACATTTAATCGCAGCTACAGCCCAAACTTCTGAACGGAATTACACCAAATATGGCAAAGAGGTGGACCTTGGTTCAGAGTCGTGCCTTTTCTTAAATGGTGTAAATCCGTTCAGTAGTTCCTGAGAAAATCACAATTAAAATCACATATATATCTATGGCAGCGCAGGATCCGCGCACCCTATCGAGCACGAGCTGTATGCTAATTGGCAGTCAACACTCCATTTCAGAAAGTGTTGGCAGCCATTTTGTGCCTCAGTAGAACAGAGAAAACCTAAGAAAAAAATTTGAAAAACGTGAAAGGGTAGAAACACCCTGACCCCCTAGCCCTGCTCAGGGGTCCCACAAGGACCCCAAGGCCCCCCACCAATTTTTGATTTTTTTTAAATTGGCAAAATCTGTGCATTGTGCACGGATCCTGATGAAAACAAAGCGCCGCCTCCTGCACGATATTGGTAAATATCCCACAGGGGGCCAAATTCCAAGGAGCAATGAAAGAATTTAGGTGGGGGGCCCAAAGGGGCCCTCCATCCCCGGGGACCGCCACTTCACAGGCTTTTACCTAAACTGGGTGGGAGGCTCAAAGTTCTCCCAAGCCTATACCCCGGGGGATGGGGTACCCAGGGCCGATTAAGGCCTCGGGAGGGGGGCGCACATTTTTTTAGATAAAAAAATTAGATGACAGGCCCTGGGGGATGGGGTCCCCAGGGCCCAAAAAATTGAAAAAGAAGGGGGGCTACACACCCCCTTCTTAAAAAATACGAATAAATAAAAAGACTCAGACTGGCATCGCGCCAGAGGCCACGCCCCCTCCTTTCATCACTCTGTAAAAACACCCCTGGTGCGTTTGCAGAGGGGGAACGAATTCCCCTTGAATACTGGGGGTCCCTGGGGGCCAACTAGCCCACCAGGAACCTCCAGGATGAGCCAGGGGGCTGCGTTGCAGAGAGGTGTTCTGAGGCCACGCCCCTTTTTACACCTCTCTGCAACGCAGCTCTGTGGCGCTTAATGGAGGTAGCTGGTTGGCTAGTTGCACCCCATCGACCTTCAGGATTCAAGGGGAGGTAATCCCCCAATTTAAAAGGTTCCACGGGCAAGTTAGAACAGGGTGAAGGGAGGGGGCGGGGCCTGAGATGATATGTGGGCAAACACACCCCATGGCGCATTTTAAGTTCAGGAATTAATTCCTCTACAATCCTGAGGGTCCATGGGGGCCAACTAGCCCACCAGGTACCTCCAGTAAGCCCCACGGAGCTGCGTTGCAGAGTGTTGTAAAAAGAGGCGTGGCCTCTGAACACCTCTCTGCAACGCAGCTTTCTGGCGCATACTGGAGGGACCCTCGAGATTGAGGAGGAATTATTTCTCCAACTTAAAACGCGCCACAGGGCGTGTTTGCAGGCATGTCACCTCAGGCTCTGCCCCCTTCCTTCATCATTGTGCAAATAATCCTCTAAAATCAGCCGAACTACGAATTTCGATTTACTCACTTGTTATCAGGCGAGACCTCAGTGCTGCATCTTTGAGCCCAGTATTGATCCTGAAAAGTAATTCTAACCATACTTACCAGTAACTTTAACTTTCTTACATAGGATATTATTGCCTGCTTTTTGCTGAAAAAGTTTCTAAGTGTTGCTTTTTTAAACTTACAAATATTCCTCTAAAATCAGCTGAACTACGAGTTCCGATCTACTCACCTGTTATGAGGAGCAACCTCAGTGCTGCATCTTTGAGCCCAGTACTGATACTGAAAAGTAATTCTAACCGTACTTACAAGTAATTCGAATTTCCTTACATAGGATATCATTGCCTACTTTTTGCTAAAAAAGTTTTTAAGTGTGGATTTTTGAAACTCACAAATATTCTCTAAAAATCGTGGCAACAATAAAAATGTAATTACTTAGCTGTTTTAGATAGAGGTCCCAGAGCTGAACCTAGGAGTCCAGCACTGGATTACAAAAGTAATGTGAACATAATTTATCTGCAAATTGAATTTCCTTCCATGGGATAACTTTGGTAATTCCAACTGAAAAAAAAATTAAGAAAATAATATAAATATATTAAAATAAAAATATAAAACAAAAAAATCAGTTTCAATATAAAAATTTATTTTTCCATTTATATAAAAAATATAAAATGTAATTTAAAAAATAAAATATTTAAAAATAAACAGTGAAAAAACTGTAGAAAATCAGTATAAAAATACATATAACTATTATTACATTTAAAAATTATCATTTAAAAAACCTTAGAAATTCACTGAAAAAAAACATAGGTTTCAGGGCTGTTATAGTTAGCTGGACATTTCACTTGTACAAAACCATTGAAATTCCTCCGTTATAGTTAGTTCTGCTAACTACAACTCGCGCTCCCGCAATCCACTGCTGATGATGTCAGATATTACATCATTGATGACATGGTCAATGACATCACTGATGACATCTCAAATGACATCACTGATTACATCATCCATGTGACAATCAGATACACCTCATCATACAGTAGTATAACCTTTCATCACTCACTGTAAAATACAGAGTACCATATTTGAATCTATTGACACATCAATACAAGTTTCTAAAAACCCACTCAGTAATTCCTAGTGTTCTGCAGCATTTTAGAATCCAAGAGTAATTTATTCCCATTGCCCTTATTAGACATAGAAATCGTACCCATATTTAGACATAACCCATCAAGTCAAAATACAGGCATGCTTAATTCCACTAATTCCAAAAAGCCACAACAATTTCTGGGAAGGGTAGGCTTCAGCAGTCAGGGGCACCACCTTGCTTGAATATTGATTTGTCCTAGAAATCCTGGAGTTTTCAAAGAACTACCATTCCCTTGGGGTTCTTTGATGACGTTATTTTGTCCGACTTTACGTCAAACTAGGCACCTTCAAGTTATGAATTTTGTGTGGCTCACTGGTTAGAGGCGGCAGACCCGAGAGCAGAGGACGGCCCGGGACCAGGGTTCGATTCCCGGCGCGGCAGGTTTCTGGACCAGGGTCAGCGGACTCGATAATTCTCTCGCCTCGGTGCCCACTCTGATCAGCGATCACACTCGGCAACTCTGGGCATTAGCTTGCCTCATCTTCACTAACGGCCCCACCAGACCGCCGGGGATGCCTGGTCTCACCCTGGAGATACCCATTAAGGGACCATCTCTCAGGGAAGCCAGGAAGGGTTTCGCAGCGGTCGAAGCGCCTTGGGACCCCACGGGTAAGTAGTGCGCTATATAAATGCCAATACATTTACATTTACATTTACTATACTTGCCCTAGCAAACACACGGTGGTTCGGAGCAGCTCGACTATCTACTTGCCAGAAGCAGCTCACTACAGCAAGTGCCGAAAGAAGCCAACCCTCCAGCTGACGCACTGACAGAAAAGCTGTCTTTCTCTCGCTGAGAATTCCGCTCCAGTGTTTCCAAGCTCCCCTCGCGGGGTGTTGGGAAATCGAGTCCCGAGACAGAGATACCAGACCTCCCTCATTCTAAAACCAAGGTAGGGAGCTGATTAGACCCTAAGAGAAATCTTGGATAAATTCTTGGCAAAGAAAACTAAACCTATGCTACACCTCACTTACTTCTTCCCTCGTACTAGTCTTAGGTTAGGTACATTGGGGTAGGCGTATTTTAGAAGCACCAGTTGAGTACTTTTTAGACTTTGTTATTTATGTATTTATTTATCTATGGTCTAGGAACCATACAATGCTATAACAGTATTATTTTATAATACTCTTCTTACTGTACGCATTATACTTTGCAACCAGTATTACGATTGTAGCAGTTCACTTTACTTGCTTGAGAAAGAAGACTGTTCAATAAACCCTTTTATTGAAAACGCCCGTCTCTCTATTTCTCTGCACCTCTGATGAAACGAAGCATGCTCTATTGACTGAGTAAAATATCTATCTATTGTTTCCACGACTCTGAAGATCAGTTTTATTCTCGGGGAAACAAAGTTGTCATGTTTATGGGGTTGTCAGAAACTAATCCCTTCTTGTGCTTCCGAGAAAGTTTCTAGTGACCCGTGAGCCAACTGGCACTCACAATTAAGTCGAATACATTCGATAGAGACCTAGTCGCCCTAAGTCCTATGTCAAATCTAAAGGATATATTATTCCAATGCGCAGAGCCTATTGGGAATATAGGAACTACACTACACGGCGCCCAAAATTTGGTAAGGCGCTAGATACTAGAGTAACTAAGTCGTGCTTTTCACAGATACCTCTTTTTCCCGTAAAATACTCCAATAGACGTCTGGAGTGGGTAAAAGGATAAAATATCTGCCATAACTGAGTAGGACAAAAATCCTATGTATTAGTTTTTGGTTTGTTTAACGTTGAAGGATACAGTTTTCCAAAATATTGTGCACCTTATCTTTGTCACCTTGAAACTTGTTCTGCAAACTTTTATTAAACAATGTCGTTTGACGGTAATAACGCAACCGGTGGAGCTGCAGCAACTGCAAACCAACCAGGTTTAAACATTACAGGTTTCCAAGAAACCGACCCAGATGCTATAATCATCCTGGAAAACTTAAGAAAAACCATCGCTATAAAGCTTATAACAAATGGCCTAACACCTAGAAATAGTAGGGTAATTTTTGTCATAGAGGCACACACATATCGGCAGACAGAGGTATCCTATTCATGAATAGTCTTCCCTGAAGCAAATGCAGTATCACATGTGTTTCACTATTACAAAGTAGAGGATAATCCAACGGAATACGTTCCTTTCGAGGACATTGAAATTCCACTAACTTACCAAGAGCATGAGCTCTGGTTTACAGGCGCCCTACAACAACAAAATAACATTACCATGCTCGGTTCACTAGGTAGACCAGGAGCAACATGGCCGGTACTAGCCAGCTATACACCACATCCTGACATTGAAGAAATTTCAAGTGAAGAACTATTAGTTCAACTAAAACAACTAATAAAAATACATAGAAAATTGGTTCAATATGTCATGCGAACTCTAACAGTCCAAGTTCCAATAAGGATTCCACAACAAACCCCTCACAGGGGAACACAAATACAATCACACCACAGACTATACAATCAGTCATTGGTAAATTACCTGCAAAAAGGGAACAATTTCCATTCTGGATATCTAAAAAAACTACTCAAATTGAGGCACTATTTCCTGACAGTACACCTCAGGAGAAACACAGAATGTTAACAATCTGTTTACAAATGGGGATCACACCACACCTGGAAGACTGCGACACTTGGGGTACAGTCTTTGCTGCAATCTACAAAAAAACACATGGTGTTCCATCTATGGTGGTAATACCAGACGTCTGAAACAGATTCAAAATGAATACGGGGCAGATCCTGCTTTAAATCTGGGTATGAAATTACTGAAAGATTTCAAACAGGTCTCAGCTATAATATTAGCTAATATTAAAGGTGAGGCAGCATCCGTGGCGATCCCCCAAAAATAAGAGAAATTGATATAACTGAGCAACCATATGAACTGGACAGAATAATTGAAAAATCCTATGAAGAACTAGGTAGAGATAGTTTGGGTGGAAAACCAGTAAAGCCCCAACTAAAAGAAAGTCCTGAAAAGATCTTTATTAAAAACACTCTCACTACTCTAAAAAGAAGTGGGAAAATCCTAAACAAACTTCTAATGAGAAGTGTTCTCAGTCCCGAGGAAGGTCTACTCAAAAGGAGCCCTCTGAAAAGAGGTATAAACTCAGGAACAGGTATAATTTGAAAAAACCTGATAGATATCAAGATACTGATACGCATTTCTCTCTTACCTTTCAGACTTCCTCACAGAAATCGGAAAGAAGAGGACGGTCAGAACACAGAGAAGAACGTGTGACCTGTGTCGCTATCACATAATCATAGGACTAAAAACTTAACTAAGGAAAGAAAAAAGGAAAAAAGCATAGAAGAAAATAAGAAAAAATGAAAAAGAAATTGCTACCTTGGATAATGAATTAAAGAAAACCATACTTTCGACAGTGATTTTTTATTTTTACGTTTGCCTACTTCTGCAGCAATCATCCCACACATCCCAAAATGTTGTCTTTTTTGTTCTGCGCGTTGCCCTATCCATTTTTGCGACCCTATGTATCGAATTATGCCATTTATACTCTACCGGGGGAACAGGCAAAATCCACTTAATGCACAGCTCCCTGCGCGCCAGTAAAATTAACAAAAATAAATGAGTTTTATGATGTTTGGATATATTAGTTGTTACATCTTCAACTGGTATTACACCAAAAATTGCCTGTGGAAGAGTCACTTCGGCCTCATAGCCTATAATACTGGAAATCGTTTCACCCACTTTTCCCCAGAAGGTTTGGATGGCAGGACACCGCCAGAACATATGTACCTCGTCTGCTTCCACATCTCCACACTTTAGGCACTTTGCTCCTTTGGAACCAATTTTGGATAACCTTCGCAGGGTCCAGTACGCTTTGTGGATAGTAAATAAATGATTTTTCCTTAAAGGTGCAGACTTAACATTTTGCCATAAAATAGACAGAGATACTTGCCATAAGGTCTCAAGATCGAAGCGCGGCAGCTCCTTCCTCTAAACTGAAGGAGGTATGGACTGAAAGCTCTGGTGTGGATTTTTCCGTATATCCTGTTCTTTTTCTGTACATCCCGTTCTAAGGGAGAAAGAGAATTGGAAGGAAGGAACAAGTGAGGTGTAAAAGGTTCAGACAATTTTGAGGGTCTGAGTTGTCAAGTACATCCCCTCTGTAAAAAGAGCGATCAGACTTCCTCATATATCGCCGTAGCCAAAACCCGGAAGTGAAAGCCGTTCCCCTCCTGTCGCCCTTTCCCCTTTTTTGCATCTCCAAGATATGGTGGCTAAATACAAATGAGGACAATAAAAAAAAGGAAGAACGTGTGAAGTCCAAAGACGATCAACACGTTAAAAAAATAAAAAAAACAAAATTCACCAAAAAGGTAGAAGCTCTATAAATTAGACATGCTGAGGATCTTGAGGACACAACACAAGAACGAAGAGTGGGCCCAGACAATGCTGGACAGCGCAGCAGAAGTCACCATAGCTCGCTAGCTCTTGAAGGATCATCTGGAGACAGTGGACTTGAATGAGTACATTCAAATGGAAACGGCTGATGCCAGGGTTAGTGTACCCCATAAGTTATATGAAGTAACTCTCCAGATGGAGGGGGACATACCTAGGAAAATAAGAGCACTCTTTTGGGAGAAGCTCTCTAAGGGTTATGACATTCTTCTAGCTGAAACAGACTGGCCACCAAAATTTGTCAGGGAGTGCCCACATGGCGACGACATCATTATGCCAGCGTTCTCAAATCATATTTCAATTCACTTAAAATACACAAATGCCAGAAAAGGGGCTCTAACCCAGGCTCCAGCATTATATAGAAATCATGTCAGATGAGATGAGGATTCCCCTCACCATAAAATCCAGTTAAAAACTCAAGCAACTGCACAGAGGCAGTATCCAGTTAAGCAAGTAGCTAAAAAACAGGTCAGGGAGATCTTAGATCAACTTGAATATCAAGGGGTGATTAAAACTCACCTGGCTGTGGACGGTAGACAGGGGGCTCAACATAATTAAATGATGGTCGCACAAGTCGGTGCGGTGCCTTGCCTCTCTCTGTCTCGGTCGACTCGTCTCTCTAGCAGGGGCCTCTGGGCCTCACCAGTCACGCGCTCTTTTTAATGTGCGAGCGACAATGCGCATGACAGATCGCCAGCCCCACCCTAAGGGTGCGCTGCCGCGGAGACATCTGCGCAGCCTGCGCTGCGCACCCTATATCCGCCTGGCCAGACTGCACCGGGTGCTGCTTAGTGCCCCAGAGTACCAGACAGTTGTGCTTTTAGGCCTCATGCAGCGGAGCGGCCTGGAATGGTGTCTTTCTAACCTCTGCTGGTGCTACTCTGCAGCCCGCAGCGGAGGTCACACAGACAGACAGACAGACTACTGACTAACTCACGCACAGGGCGCCGGTCTTGTTGTGGGGCCGATTTTCGATCCGTGACTCACAGACCGAAAATCGGCCCCACAACAAAACCGGCCGGCGGCCTCCTGTGCAAAAACCGGCCCCTACCCCAGCCAGCCTACCGGGGGATTGCCCGGTGCCCGGAAATACCAGTCCGGCCCTGACAATGTACATTGTGACTGTTTTGGTGGAGCTGGCTATTTGATGGGAGACAGTGGACATTTTGACTACATGATGGATGAGTGGTTGTACTCGTACCTTATCATCTCACAGTGTCATGCAATGCCAGATGTGGGTGGCCAATTACTACACACAAGCAGCACCAGTTGTGTCCTTTGTCCTGTGGTGTAAGTGTTTCACTTTGTACCACATTCCCGTCACTGTAGATGCGCTGTGATTGCTATGTGTGTGTGCTGCATTGTGGGAATGTCGCCACTGCAGCTCTGATTTAGCGGCCACTTATCACTTTGAGGTGGTGTGCCTTTGACTTGTGTGCTTTTCGGGTGCAGGGGTGTTTGCGACTAGGGTCATTTGTGCTCTTCGACAGATTTTTTATTCTTGTGCATTGTTTGTCTGCAGATGTGTTATTGACGTCATGGGTTGTAGGTGCACATGGATGTGTCAGAGTGTGACCTGCTCCTTTACGGTGTCATGTTCTATCTAGGACCCCGATCAATATTGTGATCTAATGCCCCTAACACGGCTATAATCCATCCATACCCCTATAATGGCATAAACGATCAGAGCCATATTTCAGAAACTCGACATTGCAGCTCATTAAAGTATATGACACAGCAGAAGCCACTATCTAAGATTCCTAGATTACACACCGAGTTCTTTCAACAGATAAAACCCCCAGCACCCTGGGAAAGCCCCGCTTGCTATGGTTTGATTAGTAATAGAACTCTAATGAGCACTGTAAGAACGACCGGTTCTTAGTGACATCTTTATTGACGTCTTATGTCCAAAAAATTACGTCAAACAAGGCACCTTCCAGGTATAAATAATACCAACGTTGCCTTAAGCAAACACAGCGGTGGTGGTAGAGAATACAGGAGCAGAACAGCTGTCCCTTGCGGAGCCCAGCAGATATGAGAAGCCCACGGACGCTGCCCCTCCTCCTCCTTGACGCGCTGAGAAAGACGCTGTCTTTTCTCCTGCCGAGAAAATCCAGCTCTGGCGTTTCGAGTCTACCCTTGCGGGTGACTGGGATATCGAGTCCTGAGAGGAGATACAAGACCTCCAACATTCTATTCCAGAGGTACAGTGTTGACTAAACCCTTAGAGAGAATTCTTGAAGCAAATCCTTGGCAAAACCAACTTAACTTAAACTGCTACTTACTTACTCCCTCCCAAGTATTAGGCCTAGGTCAGGTACAACGGGGTAGGCGTAGTTAGAAGCACCAGTTGAGAACGTTAGCCAAATGTATATATGAATGTATATATTTTACTCATTGTAACCATTGTATGGCTATGAAACCATTTCAATGCTTTTACAGCATTATTTCGCAATCCTCTTTTTACTGCACGCACTTTTTATAATAACAAGTCTTGCAATTGTGTCAATTCATTTCTCTTGCATGAGAAGAAAGACTGTTCAATAAATAATACCTTTTATTGAAAACGCCCGTCTCTCTATTCACTGCATCTTGGTGAAAGTAATCTGCACAACTGACTGAGTGAAATAGCTGTCTATTGTTTCACACGACTCTAGAGATTGACTCTTATTCTAAGGAGCAAAGTTGTCATGTTTATGCGGTTGTTGGAAAACTGAATCCCTTCTTGTCTGAGCCAGGGGAGCTGATCACTTCCTATTCAGTCAAGAAAGTTTCCAGTGACCTCTGAGCTATTTGGTACAAACCCAATTAAGTTTAGCATGGTCAGTAGAGACCTGGAAGATCGCACTTCTACGTCTACACTGCTGTTTATGTTATTCCAATGCGCAGGGCCTATAGGGAAAATAGGAACTACACTACATGGCGCCCAACGTTTGGTAAGGCGATAAAAATAACGCAAGACGTTAGAGTAACTCAGTCGTGCTTTTTCACACAGACCCTTTCTCCTGTAAATACTCCAATAGACGTCTGGAGTGGGTGAAAGGTTAAAATCCGCCCGAACTTAGTAGGAAGAGATTCCTATGTAAAACTCTGGTTTATTCAACGTTGAAGGATACAGTGTTCCAAAATATTGTGCACCTAATCTTTGTCTCCTTGGAGACCTGCTCTGCAAAAAACTTTCATTTATACAATGTCAGTGGAAGACAACAGAACCACTGCAGCCGCAGTAAATGTGACTGAGCATGGTCCCGATGTTACAGGAATTAATGAACTGGGTGCAATAATCATCCCGGTCAACATAAGAAAAACTATAACGTTAAAACTTATAGAAAATGGACTGACCACACAAGGTGGCACAGTCGTCTTCGTGATAGAGGCACACGAATATCGGCAGACAGAGGTATTCTATTCTTGGATAAAATTTCCAGCGGCAAACGCTGCAACACACGAGTTCCACTATTACAAAATAGAAGAACCACCGGAAGAGTACCCTCCTTTCGAGGAGATTGAAATTCCATTAAAATACCAAGAGCCTCTGCTCTGGTTTAAAGGCGCCCTAAAACACAATGATCATATTACCAGGCTCGGTCCACTAGGTAGACCAGGAGCAACGTGGCCGGTTCTAGCCAGCTACACACCACATCCGGACATTGCAAAAATGTGAAAAGAAGAGCTGTTAGCACAGCTAAAAACATTAATTAAAATACATAGACAATTAGTCCAATATGTAATGCGGACTGCAACAGTCCAAACAGCTGTTAATGTTCCACAGCTGACCCCCTCATCAGGGGAACACACATAAAATTACACCACAGAACATACAATCATGTCTTGGTAAAACACCCATAAAACGGGAACAATTCCTTTCTGGTTTGCGCCGAAAATTACTCAAATAGAGGCAGTATTTCCGAATACTACCCCTATTGAGAAACACAGAATTCTGACCATCTGCCTTCCATTGGGGGTCACACCACACGTGGAGGACTGTGACACTTGGGGAACAGTCTTTGCTTCCATTTATACAAAAACACATGGTGTTCCGTCAATGGCGGTAATACCAGATGTGCTAAAACAAATTCAGAATGAATACGGTCCAGAACCTGCTGTAACTCTTGGTATGAAATTACTGAAAGACTTCAAGCAGGTCTCGGCTATATTACTAGCCAATATAAAAGGAGAAGCAGCATCTGTGGCGATCCGCCAGAAGTTGAAGGAAACAGATATAACAGATCAACCAATTGAGCTTGACAGAATTATAGAAAAATGCTATGAAGAGGTAGAGATAGCTTGGGTGGGAAACCAGTAAAACCCCAACTACTCGAAAATCCTGAAAAATTATTTATTAAAAATAATTCAAACACTCCTAAAAAGAGCTGGGATGGAAATAAACAATCCACTCCCAAGGAAAAAGTTTTCCAGTCCAGAGGAAGGCCTCCTTGACGGAGGGAAAGAACTCCGACTCGAGAACACCAGTCTCCCCAGAGGGAGCCCTCTGAGAAATTATATAACCTTAGAAATAGGGATAACTTGAAGAAGCCTGATAGATATCAAAGTATTGATACACGTCCCTCTCGATCTTTTTCGCAGAAATCGGAAAGAAGAGGATGGTCAGACCCAGGAGAGCACACCAAGTCCAAAGACAAGGAACCTGCTCAAAGTAAAAAATCACAATTTCCAAGAAAGAAGGTAGCCAGTATTAGAGTAATCGAACATGCCGAGAATACTGAGGACACAGCTGAAAAATGGGGAGTGGGCACAGACAATGCTGGACAGTGCAGCAGAAATCACCATAGCTCACAAGATCCTGATGAGTCATCTGGAGACAGTGGACACGAATTAATACATTCAAGTAGAAACTGCCGACACCAGAGTTAGCGACCCTCATAAGATATACGAAATAACACTGCGTATAGAGGGTGATAAGACTAGGAAAATAAGGGGTCTATTTTGGGATAAACTCTCAAAAGGCTATGACATCCTGTTAGCTGAAAAAGATTGGCCCCCGGAGTTTGTCAGGGAGTGCCCTCATGGCGAAGAAATGATTATGCCTGCCTTCTCGAATCACATTCCGATTCACACTAAATATATATATGCAAGGAAATGGGCAGTAGCCCAGGCACCAGCATTATACAAGAATCATGTAGGATGGGATGAGGACTCTCCTCCTCACAAAATCCAGTTAAAAAGTCAACCGACTGCACAAAGCCAGTATCCAATTAAGCAAGAAGCTAAAAAACAAGTCAGGGAGATTTTAGATCAACTTGAATACCAGGGGGTGATTGAAACATGCACCTCTCAAATGAACAATCCTTTGTTTCCTGTCTCCAAACCGGACGATTCATATCGTCTAGTTTTGGACTACAGACACCTAAATTCATGTTGCAAAACATTTGCAGTACAAAATTTGCATAGTGCTGCACTAATGAATAACATAGTTCGCAAAAAATATAAAACGACATTAGACATATCTAATGGTTTCTTTTGTCAAAATATTGCACCAGAAAGCAGGTACTTGACCGCTTTCTCAGTAATGGGGTCACAGAAAAATTTCTGTAGGCTCCCACAGGGATTCAAGAACAGCCCAGGACTATTCACAGCCAGAGTAACAGAGTTACTACAAATATATGATGATGAAGCATTATCCTATGTCGATGACATCTATCTAACAGATGACGACTTGGAGATTCACTTGAAAAGGGTGAACACCATAATACTTGGGTTCGCAGCAGAGGGTTACAAATTCAACTTTAAAAAGTCAAGAATTGCCCATCTGACAGTATTATTTTTAGGATACGAATTATCAAGTGAAGGAAAAAGCCTAGCGGACAACTTCTTAGAGAAGTGCGCTGTACTCCAAGCTCCTAAAACGCTGAAGAACTTACAATCGATTCTAGGCTTCCTGAATTTCGAAAGAACTTACATTCTAAATTATGCGGAGAGGGTTAAACCTCTCTACGAACTAATTAAACCTGATTTTAAACCAATCAACTGGACTCAAAAACACACCGAAATTTTGAGATCACTGCAAACAGACATGTTAGCAAAAACGAAATAAGATACACGTGACAATGCAATCGACCTTGTAATCCGAGTCATCCCAGGAAGATCCGGATTCACGTACCTGACCTCTAATGAGGGAGAAACGGTACCAATAGCTTACAAATCACATTTGTACACACAAGCAGAAAAAACATTCAGTCTCACAGAAAATACTGTGAAAGCAGTACAAACTGCAATAGCGAATGAACGAGAACTAGCACACGGCAAAAGGATCATTGTCCTCACAGCAGAATCCGCCTTCGAGGCGCTATTCAGCCCAGTAAACCTGCCTACAGTGTCACTGGATCCGAAATGGATACAGTGGAAAAATTCTCTTGGCGCGGAAGATGTGAAATACTATTTTGCCCCGCACATGAAAAAACTGAATGATTTAACTTATGAACAAGAATATCCTCTGCCAATCGAAATTCTTCCTCTACAACAATACTCCTGTATAATCTACACAGACAGATTCGTACAGCATTACAACGTAGAAAATAAATCCTACGATGCAGCCTGCGCGATTGTTAAAGGTCGCTGGCTGTGCGGTAAATTCAGACCGAAAATAACAAAAACTGAATCACTGAGAAACTGTTCGGCTCAGCGAGCTGAGATCAGATCTTTAAAGATGGCGCTTGAAAATGCGGAACGTGAATTCCCGACACTAATCATGTGCGATTCGCATTTTTGCCTCAACTCTTACAATAATAAGTTGCAGAGCTGGATTCAAAATGATTTCAAAGATGACACAGGTGCCACAATCAAGCATAAAATGCTTTGGAAACAGGTAGTTCTTTTACAGAAAGAACTACAAAAGACTCACGTGATACACACTCTGAGTCATCAACGTGATGGCGTTCACGTTTCAGGGAATTCATTGGCTAATACAGCCACAGCGGAAGCTACTAAACCGGTTTCCTTAGCCACAAAAAAGCGTTCAGAAAAATATATAGACGGGGAAACCATGCTGGCAGTAAAAACTTCCTTAAAAGGCGACTGTGCAGCACTACCCGTGAACTATCCACTCAATTATGCATACGTAATTGATGCAAACTCCGTTCCTTTTGCTCGAATCTCTGCAGTGGGGGATAGGGTAATTCCAAACACGAATCGGAGAATCTTTTTAATAGCAGACGCACACATGGGATTGGGTCCGAGGCACAAAAAGATCAAAGAATCTCTGACTGAATTACAATCAGAGTACTGGTGGCCGGGAATGAGCGTGCAACATCAAATATTTGCAAAAAACTGTCAAGACTGCAGCAGAAATCGCAGTAATGAACCGGTCCAGTCTGTTGCCCAGTTACCGTTTGTGGACAGGGTAATGCTGTCTATATGCAAACCAGCGTCCTATTAATTGTTTAAGACTGGATTCACTTAAAAAATGTGGCCCCAGCGCTCGGCTGACGCCAAAACTGTTATAAAAGATCTGCAAGTCTTTATCGGCACATACGCAATTGCCATGTTCCATTCTGACCAGGGTCCTGCTTTCAGCTCTCGAGCATATAAGGAGGCCATGGCCAGTATGGGCGTTGGGTTGCGATACTCTTGTCCATCACACCCTGAGGGGAACAGGGTAGTGGAAAGAAAAAACCGAGACATAAAGCAATCTATAACAGCGAAGGTATTAGGTTCGGGTGATGGGTGTGTCAAACATTTAATAAGTGTCCAACTTAGTCTAAATAATTTGCCAAGAAATTCTCTAAAAGGTTTCAGCCTGTACAAACTATTGTTCGGAACTAGAATGCATGTTCAGGACCTCGATAGTCAGGCTTCATTGGTAAAAGATAAGAATAAAGATTTTGACATCAAAGATCGTTTGGCTGTTTTACAGGACTTGAATGAAACAATAAAAATCCTTAAGCAACATAAAGTTAAAGCAACAGCCAACTACCACTGAAGACACACCACCTGTCCCAGCAAGACCTGTCTGGATTCCAAAGATTGGGGATCTAGTCAGAGAGAAAATAGCGGTGAAGAAGGAATTTGGGCCTTCTTACAGAAAAGCAGTACCTGTCTTGGCAATCAACGAAACAAGATCAGTAGTACTACCGCCTCTTGCTGGTAAAAAGGAGAACCGAGTTGTATCGATCGACCTGGTAAAACCACAATCATGTCGCCTATAATCAACAGTAGGCCAAGTGGACTCCCAAGAAACAACAGAATACCCAAATTTGCAATAATCCAAGAGGTTCAAACTGAAAGACTAATCACATTTGATAAACCTGCAGTGCACAGAGAGGGACTATGCAATAATGCCATGGAACTCGTGCCTCTTGAAACACAGATTGAAACAGTTCGTCATGAAACACCTGCCTAAAATGATGTAGCATCAGAATGTGCTAACGAAAAACAAATTGAGAAACAAATTCCAACCATTGACAGAACTCCCTCTGGCTACTTCATCAACTTCGATACCTTTTCTGAAGATCAAATCGACCCTGAAGTGACGCCAGAAACAAAGACTTTTAAAGAAAAAGCAACAGAACTCTTTCATCAACTCAAGGAAACTAACCTTATTTCTCAATGGTTAGAGTTCTGGTTTGGGCTAGGTGTATTTTTCCTGCTGCTTTGGCTCATCATGATACTTTGTTTGGGAAAATTCATTGAGGGGAAATACAGTTCAATGGACACAGCAAGTCAGAACATCAACTTAGTTCTAAAACCACACAAATCATCTCACGTGAAGAAAAGAGGACTATCATCGGTAAATGTCACAGCCATTCCAATACCCGGCGGGGTAGTATGGGACAAGACTGACTATGAAGTATATGGCCCGGTCGAAATCCTGAAATATCCTCACCAGTTCAGGTTTCATTAAGTGACTTTGTAAAACCAAGTACATTTTCTGATGATTGGGATTTTGAAAGTATAAATAATATGATGTATGATTTAGTGTTGTCAGCAAGATTTACAGAACATGATTATTTACAAGGTTCGTCTAATTATGAACAGATGTACTGCTACTCACATTACGGAGACCATTACTTACATAAATCTGCACAACCTAGTAATGTTTTTGAATATAAACAATGGGAACATTGTGCTACTCCACCTAAAAGTAGTTCTAAAACATTCTATGAGAAATTCCAGTACTTCTCAGGGTTTAACACAAGTGATGCAGAAACGTTTTATTATAAACTGTTGAATAAAACAGGGTTGAAAACTATGCTGACAAATACTAAATTGATATATTCAGAACTATTTTATGAAAAAATGATGACATTTGGTTTTGATTTTTGGAAAAACAACATTGAAACAAAAACCATCTGGGGTACAAAAGATTGGCAGGTACAAGGCCTAGAAGCATTATTTCGAGCCTGCATGATCCCAGAACAAATAATGTTCTTAAATGACACAATTCACCAAACAACCTGTCTTGGTCTAGCTAAGATTAAAGACCTTAACAAACCGTCTACTCCAAAGCCAATACTTGATAATGCAACCACAGATATTGAAATAGACGTATCTAAAATTTTACATCTAAACAGAACACATCCTGATTGGAAAAAGTGGTTAATCTGGCCTACTGACACGAATAACTGTCAAGATAGATTCCTGAACAAAACACAGGGGTTAACAATGACCAGACAAGACCCTAGATACTCCCAGAGACAACATCCAGGGATAGTAACAACATACAGTGTAGGGAAGCTGTGCCTTGAATGGCTAGAATCATCCACACTGGCAGAAATTAAGCAACACTTAACTTTACTTAAAGATGGTGCTGACTTGCGTGATTTCATTATGGGACCACGCAAACAGCATCAGAAACGCTTCATAGCGGCCAGCATATATGCGGCATACAATGAGGCTTGGAAAGTAACACAAATTGAAACAGCTGAAAAAATACGAGAAACTGATCGTATTAATTTGGAAAAATCACTTTCTGTTGTAGACAATGGGTTAATGACTCTGTCTTCCAGAATATATTCACTGGACAGTATTGTATCATCTGCCATTGATATAATAGACAAAGACTTGCTAATGTTACAGCATGGCCAGTCGCAATTGAGTTCTATTGTACAGCTAGGCTGGACGCTGCAAAATCTTCGTTCAGGCTATGTGCCATGGCGTTTAAGCAACACAACGTCATTGTTTTCCATCTTTAACCTTACTGATAAACAAATCAGCTTGGCACAGAAAGGAGCAGACTATTTCAATCCTGAGCATCGAAAAACTTGAGAGATTACCATTGACAATGTCAGAAAGACCTGTCATTGAATGGATAATACATGGGATTATCACAATTCCGATAACAACATTCCTATTCAAAAATTGCCTTGAATATATACCGACTGGCCAGTATGAATGATTGGGTAAAGGGTACATTAAGTCAGCATGGAAATTACCATATACACACACATGGAACAGTGACAGCAACAAAAATGTATTTCATAGTGGTGAAAATTGCAAACATTCACTAAGCGGTATACTTTTGTGCCAGGGTATTAACTTACACGGGGCCTGTGAAGGAATTTCAAACAACCTTTCATGCCACCAACATGTCACACCTGCAACGCAGATAGAGCCTTTCTTTAAGCAACTCTCTAACGGGAGTTACATTCTAATAACGGATCACAGCTGTTGTGGCTTGCTGCCAGGGAAAGCATATCTTGGTAGTGTAACTTCCATGGTCACTTGCGGTATGCAAGCATTGTTTCCAAACGGCCCTGGAGACTCCGAGACTCCCATTTGGCCTCGTTTGAATGTCTCTTCTATACGAATTGATACTTTAAGCAGAATGAAGTCTGTGCTTTTACAGACAACAGTGCCCATCACGTCATCAAAAGAGACGTATGATCTCCAAGTTGCAAGGACAACATCAGAGATACATGACCTTTTATCAACAAATTGCCCCGTGCATTTCACAGAAATGCTTAGCAAAATTCTAAATATGTCAAATGCCGTCGGCATCTCAGGCGTATTTAAGACCATTTTTTCGGGACTGTTAACACCATTCAAAGCAATCCTAGGAATTATTCCTAATTTTGTCCATTCAGTCTTTGGCGGCATACCCCTAACTTTGGGTCTTGTAGCAGGCATTTTATTTTTGACCCTCCAGCTCCGATATGGCAAGCCAAAACACAGACATGACTCCGGCAAGGATGGAAGAAATGATCCTAGCAGTACGCTACCGGGACCGCATAACTAGAGTCCTTGGATTGGCCAGGCTGAGAGATCTGAGCATGACCTGGTTTCCTTCATTCAGACCTATATGGCAGACCTGCATCTTAGCTGTGCTTCGATGTATGCTATGCGGAGAAGAATGCGTGTTAGACACCTGTCTTGCACTGCCATCAGCAGTACCAATGGATATCGATACTTTGCTAAGTCCTGTAACGGCTCATGCATCGCGTTGTCCCCAGCGGCTACCAATCCTGATGACGGCATTCGTTGAGACTCCTGTGCTACGACTAGGTGGCGGCAGTGAAGCGATACAAGAAAGCAACATCACCCAGGTACGGCCTCCTGTGAGCATTGCTGATCCAAACATCGATGATAGCAATCATTCTCACACCTGCCAAGTTACAGCATTAACGAACTTGGTCGAACTGTCACCTGAATATGTAGACCTATTCTTTAAGAGCCTGTCTGATATGATGTTCTCCCCTGAACAACAACAATGAATTTTTGAAAAGCATTCCGTGGCACAGCGTTCCCATGAACTCTGAATTTGGCCTTCAGTTTTGATCAACAAAAACTACTAAAAAGCGTTTGGAACTCTATTTCCCCGTTCACCATGGAAATTTGTTTTTTTTAATTGAACACTTTTTCAAAATATTTACCTTTTTTCTGGCACGAAAACCTTTGCTTGAAGTAGAACTATTCATAAAAAACAGAACTTCTATTTTTAGGTAGATCTAGAGACATAATAACTTTACCTCAGCCTCTAGCACATTTTACAGCAAATGCATTTATATGTGATGAAATATTCTCGCCCTTCTTTTCTGTATAAAGAGATATTTCATGTGTAATTTTTTCGCAAAATCGTTCAACTGATTACATATGCTATAATTTTTGAATGATTTCTGTGCTTAATGATGTACAGTACCTATATTTTTATGTATTTCGAATACACCATTTCAAATGCAATATGTATTTTGGGGTGGGAAGTATCACACACGCATCTTATTGCTTTAGTTTTTAGTAATTTGATGGACATAAATTCGTGGAGTGGGTGTTGTGTTCTATCTAGGACCCCGATCAATATTGTGATATTATGCCCCTAATACGGCTATAATCCATCCATACCCCTATAATGGCATAAACGATCAGAGCCATATTTCATAAACTCGCCTCTGCAGCTCATTACAGTATATGATACAGCAGAAGCCACTATCTAAGATTCCTAGATTACACACCGAGTTCTTTCAACAGATAAAACCCCCAGCAACCTGGGAAAGCCCCGCTTGCTATGTTTTGATTAGTAATAGAACTCTAATGAGCACTGTAAGAACGACCGGTTCTTAGTGATATCTTTATTGACGTCTTATGTCCAAAAACTTACGTCAAACAAGGCACCTTCCAGGTATAAATAATACCAACGTTGCCTTAAGCAAACGCAGCAGTGGTGGTAGAGAATACAGGAGCAGAACAGCTGTCCCTTGCAGAGCCCAGCAGATGCGAGAAGCCCACGGACGCTGCCCCTGCTCCTCCTTGACGCGCTGAGGAAGACGCTGTCTTTTCTCCTGCCGAGAAAATCCAGCTCCGGCGTTTCCAGCCTACCCTTGCGGGTGACTGGGATATCGAGTCCTGAGAGGAGATACAAGACCTCCAACATTCTATTCCAGAGGTACAGTGTTGACTAAACCCTTAGAGAGAATTCTTGAAGCAAATCCTTGGCAAAACCAACTTAACTTAAACTGCTACTTACTTACTCCCTCCCAAGTATTAGGCCTAGGTCAGGTACACCGGGGTAGGCATAGTTAGAAGCACCAGTTGAGGACGTTAGCCAAATGTATATATGAATGTATATATTTTACTCATTTTAACCATTGTATGGCTAAGAAACCATATCAATGCTTTTACAGTATTATTTCGCAATCCTCCTTTTACTGTACGCACTTTTTATAATAACAAGTCTTGCAATTGTGGCAATTCATTTCTCTTGCATGAGAAGAAAGACTGTTCAATAAATAATACATTTATTGAAAAGGCCCGTCTCTCTATTCTCTGCATCTTGGTGAAAGTAATCTGCACAACTGACTGAGTGAAATAGCTGTCTATTGTTTCACACGACTCTAGAGATTAACTCTTATTCTAAGGAGCAAAGTTGTCATGCTTATGCGGTTGTTGGAAAACTGAATCCCTTCTTGTCTGAGCCAGGGGAGCTGATCACTTCCTATTCAGTCAAGAAAGTTTCCAGTGACCTCTGAGCTAGTTGGTACAAACCCAATTAAGTTTAGCATAGTCAGTAGAGATCTGGTAGACCGCACTTCTACGTCTACACTGCTGTTTATGTTATTCCAATGCGCAGGGCCTATAGGGAAAATAGGAACTACACTACAACGGATGTGATCCACATTGCGCCACCTCAATGTAGACTCATGCACCATGTCAGATATTTTGACTGTATTCATGCTATTGGTCATGCAGTGTCACTTGCATTGTCAGTGTGGCTCACAGAGCCACTACTTTTCTGGATTCTGCTCATGTGCATAGGTAGGTTGTAGCATTGTTGATATGGGGGGGCCCATTTGTGCACAAGGGTATCTGAGACATGTTCCATTATCATTGTGCGTGTGCAATTTGCTACACATGATTGTGCATATGTGACATTGTGCCCATCTCCCTCTGACCACCCAGTCCCTGGTGGTTACTCACCCTGTTGCTGTTGGGTCAAGTCATTTCAAGCTGTGTCCAGTCCCCCAACTCCTTGCACCGTCTCCACACTGATGACTGTGGCCACCATTTCCCCCAGGTCATCCAGCTCCTCTTGGGGTGCTGGACTCCCACCTCCAGTCACGTTTGCTGCCTTTCTGTTGACAGCAAGTTACTGTTTGGTCTGGCTTTGCACATCATGCCAGCGCCTCTTGACCTCCTCCGTTGACCTCCTTGACACTCCGACTGAAATGACGTTGTTGACGATGGACTGCCATATTTCTGATGGTGTTGTCAAGTATGCAGTGGAGGTGACAAACAGTTGTTGGTAGTGTTCTATCACCTCTGTGATAATGATCCGGTCTTTCCTGCGGACTGAAGCCTGTCTTCCTCTATCTAGTCTCCTTGCCCTTCCCCATACACAGGGTTCCTGGCTGGTCCTCCGTGGGTCTTGTGGGGTTCGGGTTGTCCTCACTACTCGGACCGGGAGCTGTCCAACTGGGCAGCAACCATCTGCAGCTCTGGTAATGGTTACTGCCCCTAAGACAGCAGGCACCAGCTGTGGTGCTGATAGCTGACCTGAGGGCAGCAGTCATGAGCGATAGCATTGTATGCTGTCTTGGGGATAGCAGTCACCAGCTATTGCTGCAGATTCTGTCTGGGGGGCAGCAATCACCAACTACTGTTGCAGGTTATGGTCTGCTGGGCAATAGTCACTAGCAATGGCTATGGTTGATACACCGGGAGCAGCAATCATCAGTAATGTTTATGGTAGCTGCCATGGGCCAGGAGACACCAGCTGCATAACTGAGTGCTGCCATGAGAGCAGCAGTGCCGCAGCCACTGCTGCACAATCTGCCTAGAGGGCGGCAGTCTCCAGCAATGGTGATGGGTACTACCAGGGGAGCTGCAGTCACCACCTGTGGTTGTTTTAGATGCCATGGGAGCACCCATTACCATTGACAGACCTGCATGCTGCTTTGGGAGCAGCATTCATCAGGCACTATTGCAGGTTCTAGCCTGGGGGCAACAGTCAACAGCCATACTAATGCATGAGCCTTCTGGCCAGCAGTCGTCCGCTATTGTTACGGGTTCGGCCACAGTAGCTGCAGTCACCAGCCATAGTAATTAATGCTGGCCTGGGGAAAGGGGTAACAGCCATGACAACGTGGGGATTACCCCGCACTTGCATTACAACGCAGGGATTACAACGAAAGTCGTTACAACGACTTTCGCTGGAGGGCGCTGTTGGATAGGGATAGTTTAATTTTCTATCCAACACCTGCCGTACTGTCAACGTGGGCTAGAGTTGGAATAGAAAATTAAACTATTCCACTATCCAGCGCCTTCCAGCGAAAGTTGTAACGACTTTCGTTGTAATCCCTGCATTGTAATGGCACGCGTGGTAATACCACGCGTTGTCATGACATACAACCGGGGGAAGCAGGCATCATCCACGGTGAAGGTTACTGCTCTGGGTCAACATTCACCGGCTGTGGTATTGCATGCTGACCTGCGGCAGCAGCCATCAGCCATAGTAATGCATGGTGCCCTGGGGCAGCACTCACTGGCCGTGGTATTAAATGCTGCCCTGGGCCGCACTCAACAGCTGTGGTTTTAAATGCTGCCCTGGGGCATCAGCCATTGTATTGAATGCTGACCTGGGTTAGCAGAATATATGACGATACATTGCACGCCATTACATCGCATGGCATTAGAACACGGTTGTTACAACACAACTGTTGTTACAACGCGTTGCTATTAGATCGCAAACTTTTACCATGTATATGCCTTTACCACGCATGCCATTACAACGCAAAGGCAAGCGTGGTAAAGGCATACACTTGATAAAAGTGCTTAAGGTAAATATAAATATATATATATGTATATATATATATATATACTAGCAGCCCGTCCCAAAGTTGTCCGGGTATGAATTGCTGCCGGCCAGTAGTATATTGTTTTGTAGGATTTCGTTTTGATAGCATTTCTTATCTGTGACAGGCCTGTGAAATGCTCCGATTCACAGTGCACTGCTGATGCACTTAAGAGTGCGCGTGCAGTAGTGTGTGAACTCGAGTTTCCCTACTTTATTTTTCCTTGCAATATTATATAGCACGAACTCGACAACATGGCATGAGCACAATTTACATTGCAGAAGAACACATTCATTTGTGGTAGGCACGGGGAGACAAAGCGATTTGCCTGGAATCACAGGATGTTGAGCTGATGCCGAGAGTCGAACGTAGCTCCCCAGCTCTAAAGTTCGCAATTCTAGAACTTGTGGCGGGAGGTGTGTCTAAAAGTGTATGTCAGTGCTGGCCATCAATGAGAGAGACCTCTTTATTTTCCAAATCGGTGGTGAAAAATATGAGTATGTTGCTGGAGATGTGGGCCGCCCTGCCACCAATGTACTTACCCGGGGAGGGTAAACACCCATTATTCCGCAACTTTCTTTCCGCATACCATCACTCCGTATACTTTCATTACGAAAGTACCATGACTCCGCAATGCCATAAAAACGCATGGCATTACATTTTATATGCTTTTACCATGCATACATTTACAACGAAATTCATTGTAAATGCATGAATGGTAAAAGCATGTTTTTTTTCATGTTTGGATAAGGTAAGTATGGGTATAGGGGTATATGTTTTGGGGTACTGAGGTATATGTTTTGGGGTGTTTGGGTATTTTAAGGGTTCAGATATAGTTTGGGTTATGGGGTACAGGGGTAGTTTTAGGGTTTAGGGATAGGTATGGGTTTTTGGGTACAGGGGTATTTTTAGGGGTCAGGGCTAGGTTTGAGTTTTGGGGTATATGGGTATTTTTAGGGTTCAGGGGTTGGTTTGGGTTTTGGGGTACAGGGGTATTTTAAGTGTTCAGGGCTAGGTTTGGGGTTTGGGGTACAGGGGTATTTTTAGGGTTCAGGGCTAGGTTTGGGTTTTGGGGTGCAGGGGTATTTTAGGGTTCAGGGGTAGGTTTGGGTTTTGGGGTACAGGGTTATTTTTATGGTTCAGGGCTAGGTTTGGGTTTTGGGGTACAGGGGTATTTTTAGGGTTTTGGGCTAGGTTTGGGTTTTGGGGTACAGGGGTATTTTAGGGTTCAGGGGTAGGCTTGGGTTTTGGGGTACAGGGGTATTTTTAGGATTCAGGGCTAGGTTTGGGTTTTGGGGTACAGGGGTATTTTTAGGGTTCAGGGCTAGGTTTGGGTTTTGAGGTACAGGGGTATTTATAGGGTTCAGGGGTAGGTTTGGGTTTTGGGGTACAGGGGTATTCTTAGGGTTTAGGGATAGGTTTGGGTTTTGGGGTACAGGGTATAATTATAGGGTTAAGATGGGTTAGTGTTTAAGGGTGATGGGGTATTTTAAGGAGTAAGGGTGGGTTATGATTATGGGCTGCAGGGGTATTTAAAGGGAGCAGGGTGGACACCGGGAGCTGGAATGTACAGAACCTGGGAAGAAAAAACAATGAAATATTGGGTACAATGCTCGCTTTTTTTTCCGTAATACCGCACCTGGCACACGCCCACACCCCCAGCCCACGATATGAGACATGGCTTGAAGGGCGGAACATACCACACGCCCCCAGCGTTTGTTATGCCCCCATCACACGCCCACAGCACAACGCAGACACGCCCACAAGGGACTACAATTGCTGGCACGGTTCTTTCACCTTTTAAATGTATATGGTGGGCGTCTGCATAGCCTATGTCCTTCTGCTGCAACTGCCCTTTCCAACGCTGTATTGGGTGTTGTGATTGGTGCTGTGGTTCCTGAGATTACCCACCTCAAAGGTTTGGGCTCTCTCTTTATTATATTAGTATAGATATATGTGTGTGTGTATGTATTTATATACATATATTTATTATATATTAATATATATTTTATATATTTTTTACCCACTAAAACACTAAAATTACCCTTACTACCCCAACACCCACACCTCTAAAATCCTAAACTTACCCTTACTACCCCAATACCCCATACCCCTAAAATACTAAAAAAAAACTTTCCACCCCAAAACCCATTCCCACCCCGAACCCTAAAACTATTCCTGGCACCCTAAAACAAAACAAAACCCACCCTGAACCCTAAAATTGCCCCTGGTACCCCAACCCAAACCCACCCCGAAACCGAAAATTACCCCTGGTAACCCAAAACCCAAACCCATCCTGAATCCCCCAATTACCCTTGGTACCCCAAAACCCAAACCCCCCTAAACCCCCAAATAACATCTGAGACAACAAAACCCCAACCCACCCTGAACCCTAAAAGTACCCCTGGCACCCCAAAACCCATACCCACCCTAAACCCTAAAATTACCCTTGGCACCCCAAAACCCATACCCACCTTGAGCACTAAAATTTCTCTTGGTAACACAAAACACATACCCACCCAGAACCCTAAAATTACCCTTGGCATCCCAAAACACAAACCCACCTTGAACTTTAAAATTACCCCTGGCACCCAAAAACTCGTACCCACCCTGAACTCTAAAATTACTCTTAGCACCCAAAACAGAAATCCACCCTGAACCCTAAAATTACCCTTGTACCCTAAACCCTAAAACAAACCTTGGCACCCCAAAACCCAAACCCACTCTGAACTTCAAAATTACCCAGGGCACCCCATAACCCATACTCACCCAGAACCCTAAAATTACCCTTGGCACCCCAAAACCCAAACCCACCCTCCCAAAATCGATACCCACCCTCCCAAAACCAATACCCACCTTAAACCCTAAAATTACTCTTAGCATGCCCAAAACCAACCCACCCTGAACCCTAAAATTACCCTTGCAACCCATGAACCTCAAAATTACCCATGGCAGCCCAAAATCCAAACCCACACTGAATCCTAAAATTATCATTAGCACAACAAAACCATAACCCATCCTGAACCCTAAAATTACACTTGCACCCCAAAACCCATACCCACCCTGAACCCTAAAATGACCCTTGGAACCACAAAATCCATGAACCTCAAAATTACCCATAGCACCCCAAAACCCAAACCCACACTGAATCCTAAAATTACCCTTAGCACAACAAAACCAAAACCCACCCTGAACCCTAAAATTACCCCTGGCATCCCAAAACCCGTACACACCAGAACCCTAAAATTACCCATGGCACCCCAAAACCCAAACCCATCCTAAACATCAATATTCCCCTTTGCACCCCAAAACTCAAACCCATTCTGAACCCCAAAATGACACATAGCACCCCAAAACCCAAACCCACCTTTAACCCTAAAATTACCCCGGCACCCCAAAACCCATAACCACCCTGACCCCTAAAATTACTCTTAGCACCCCAAAACCCATACCCATCCTGAACCCCAAAATTAATCCTGGCATATAAAAACCAAAATCCACCCTGAACCCTAAAATTACCCTTAGCATCCCAAAACCTTACCCACCCTGAACCCTAAAATTACCCTTGGGACCCCAAACCTCAGTCACCCTGAACCCTAAATTTTCCTCTGGCACCCCAAAAGCAATCCCAACCCTGAACTTTAAAATTACTCTTAGCACCCCAAAACCCATACCCACCCTGAAACCCAAAATTTCTCCAGGCACCCCAAAACCCAAACCCACACTGAAACCTAAAATTACCCTTGGCACCCCAAAACCCAAACCCACTCAGAACCCTAAAATTACCCCTTGCACCCCAAAACCCAAACCCCTAAATTTACCCTTGCTACCCCAAAACCCATACCCACCCTAAAACTTAAAATGACCCTGGACACCCCAAAACCAAAATCCACCCTGCACCCTAAAATTAACCTTGGCACCCCAAAAGCTATAACCCTACTCCACAAAAACCCAAACTCACCCTACACTTACATTAAACTTACATGTAAAACACATATGACTTTACCATTCATGCCTTTACAATGACATTCGTTGTAAAGGCATGCAAGGAAAAAGCACACGAATTGTAATGCCAATGCCTTGTAATGGTTGAGTTATAACAACTGCGTTGTAATGTCAACGTGTTGTGACAACCACTTTGTACTGAATGCTGCCCTGGGTTAGCAGAAATCATCCACGGTGACGGAGGCGGCACAGGTAAACAAGGTGTGGAGTGGGGCTTGAGGAAAAAGAAATTTTACATGGCCAATATGTCCCCTGCGTGTACCCCAACGTTTAGTGTACGTGCATGTCACCCATGCATTTTCCCTCTATGGCCTGCAATAATGATGCCTCTGCATTTACGTCCCACATTAGGATGCCAGTCACCAAGTCTCCCATAAAAGAAACGTTAATTTTGCACTGAGGCCCATGTGTTTGATTGTGCACTTTTAATATATCGCGAAAAAAACAATTTCTCCATTTCGTGGCTCAGCCAGTCCCCGAATTGAGGTTTCATGCCTCCAGACACTCTGAAGGCTGCAGCTACGTATCCCTGACCTCGCATACTTTTGGCTAAGCCGAGAGGGGCCCAGCCCGGGGTGCCAAGACAGTATTGTGCATAACAGTTATCTGCTTGCTCTACAGAATCACATTCCTGCCTGGTGAAGGAGGTAAACAGAACCCGTCTGCAGAGATAGGGCCTAGCCTTTCTGTCCCCGTTTAAGTGATTTGCAGAGCTCGCGTCAGTAGAAAGCTCAAGGCCCCCACGCAATGAACGAAGAAATAGATGCCCACACTGGCTCTTGGTGATGAGCGACCTTTGTTTCAGATAATACATCCCCGGACTTAAGATATCAGATAATACCAGACGTGCTGGTCGCCCTGACACTGAAGGCCTCCCTACCAGACCGAAAGTCAGCTCCCCCCAGTTACACGCCAGTTGCACGTCATGATCAAGTTGCGCACACAAGTAGGGCAAAGTTCCAGCTGGCCATGCAACCCCCCTCCATGCATCTCCCACCTATGACTCACCTATGACTCCTCAAGTGAACGCCCACATGTACGCCCACCTGCACGCCCACATGCTCTTATCTCTCTTTCTCTTGCTCTGCTTGGAGCGCTCCTCCCTATGTGCGAAATTGAATGTATAAATATTGTACTCTGTGAATAAAGTTTAGAAGACCCTTCCTGAACCTTCGTGGTGATGGAACCGATTCTCCCCTAACTCGAGTTATTGGAATAAAGCCCTTTTGAATCGGACACCACGGACTCTGCCTCTCATTTTATGCATGACCCTTTGTTTATTTATAGAAATTATGACAGGGTATTACTTTATTTACCACATAAATCTGGCGCCCGAATAGGGACAAATCCCCTTCCCCACGCGCCGGAGATGTAGGTCCAGCCCTTGCCCCCTTCTACAGCCGTGACGGACTTCAAAGTGTACACGCCAGCGGGACTTCCCGCTTACTCCCTCAGGCCCACGGAGGAGACGGACTGCGACCAGGCATCCACACGAGGCGGTGAGGATCGCGGATCATCCCAACCAGAGCCCAACCCGTGAGAGAGCAAGGTCGGAGGTTTCCAGAGGTCCACCCGTTCCGCGCATGCGCAGTATCAAGTATCCGAGGCCTTCAAGTTCTGCTTCCCGGTGAGTACTACTATTGGGAACGCATAATGAAAAAGACGGGTTCATTTACATGAACACGGTAAAGACGGGTTCGTTCACACGAACACGGTAAAGACGGGTTCATTTGCGTGAACACGGTAAAGACGTGTCTCATTTACGAGACCGGTATGGTTGTGCTGTATTCCAGTGCATAAAGTTAACTGTTTTCAAGTACATAGAGTTAAACTGTATCTGTTTTAGTGTTTTAGTGTTAATGATTGTTTCAGTCAGACTATTTTTGTGTATATTGTGTTTTCATTAAGTTGGTTTCAACATGCCACTGTTTACAAAATTACGTCAGATAGGGACCAGAAAAGGTATACTAGAAGAGCCAGTTAACATCCCGCCTAGAGACACACCTGGTCATTATATGTATAACAAACATGGGCTAGATGCCATATTGTATTTAGACCTATGGGTAGATTACACAAAGGATTTAGAGGAGAAGTACAGATGGCCTGTCTCGGGAACGTGGGATTCTGAATGCATTATGAGAGTAGAGGAAGCGCTATGGAAAAAGAAATCAAGACCCTCACAGAAAGATGCCATTGAGTTATGGAGCAAAGAAGCACATAGGAGAACAGAGAAAGAATTCAACCAAGCAGAGAGAACTAAACAAGCAGCAGAAAAAGCCAAAGAAAAAGAGCTGCGGGAGGAGGGGGAACGGGTCAAAGCAGAACAGGCTGATAGAGAAAGAAATGCCGTCGTTACTGGTATTTATCCCGTCCTCTCAGAAGAACTAGCTATAGTGACCCCCTCAGAAACACCCCGTAGATCGCGAACGTCACCACCTGTACCCTATAGAGTACGTAGAATAAAGCCGACAGCATCAGAGGCGTTTATTTCCTCCTATCTAGAAGAGTCCCCACCGGACTACGCAAACGCAGATTTCCCTCCGCCCCACCAGCGGAACAGCTCCAGCAGCTCGTGAAAGACGACGTGGGGCCCTGGGCCGTAGGGGGAGGGGGGCCTACTATAGATGTAGCAATCCCCCACTGTATATACGATCCAGAACCAGGAAAGGGCTCAATGCTCGTGATTTCACTAAGACTAAGACAGGCCGTCGCATATTTGGATAAACTACCAGATATGAAAGACCACCTAGATAAAATATACCGTTTCATTAGAACGGGGGAGGGACCCGAGTGTATAGCACAGGCCATGCAAAACAGAAAGGTGGGGGTTAAGAACTACATCCTTCGTTTTATGATTAACTGCCTGATCAGGGAAAAAGACGAAGGAGACGGGGATGTAGAGCCTGGTTTGATAGAATGGAGTGATCACATAGATGCCGGTCGGCATGATAAAATGGGACAGACAGACAGCATGATGAACAGAATACGAAAGGAAATAATAGCAACACACAAAGTAAAGCCTGACGAGAAGGATGAGTCATCAACGGAAGAGGTAGACGAGGAGAAGGACAAAATAAATTATGTAGGCAATGCACGACGGTTTGACAGGCCCAAGTGCCTCAACTACCGTAAACAGGGGCCTGCTATAAAAGAAAGATATTCCCTTGAAAATCTATCCCAAGCTACTGAAAAAGCACTGGACCGACGGATAAAGAACGAGCGATCTCACCCCCCCCACGAAATGGAGTTGGCCCGGTCAGCCACCCAGTGGGTGTCCAATTCTAATATATATAGCAATGATATAGTGGCCCAAACGTTCTTGAGCCTCCCGCCGAACGAACAGCGTTTGGCCGGTATTTACATGGTCCAACATTTAATAACGTTGTATGAGAATCAATATTCCGATCTCGGTCAATTGTATAAATTACTGGACAACATAGTTCTAGACAGATGGACATGCCTGGGTACTGAATTAATTAACGTCATCCTGGATCAACGACATAGGTACTTAAATTTTCTGACCACATGCATGCTTCCCGCCCCACACCACGACAGAAAGCACCTATACGTAGACAGACAGAACCCCCTACGAGAGGTACATCCCGTCAGAAATGCAAACAATGAGCTTCAACAGGTGTATGTTTACACCCCCTTGACGAAATTAGAGATACTGGAAATGAAAAAGATGTTGCCCTCCCATGATAAAGACCCGGGGGGGGTTTCACCGAGAATTAAAAGACATCCTCCGCATCGGAGATTATACGTACGCTGACATTCTGAAACTATTGAAAGTACTATTGCCAGCAGGCATTTATGAAAAGCTTAAGGAAAAAGACTGGGAGGTGGGGGAGAAAAAGTTAAGCTGGGAAGCATTGGAAACAGAGGATAAACGCAGAGCCCCGGGGGTTGGTCTTGGTGATAAAGCTAGAGAACTACCTGAACTCCTAAACCAGGTTTTGCCGAGACTATTGACTACTAAAAAGGAAGACTGGGATGCTATTTCAGCCTGTAAACAAAAACAAGAGGACACAAGCGATTTCTATTCTAGATTCGAGAAATGCTTTGCTATTAATAGTGGCCTTAAGCCCGGTAGCGAATCATATCCCCATCTTTTCGTGAGCAAATTAGTAGAGAATTCCCTACCCCAGATCAAGAATAGAGTACTGAAGGTTGAGAGTACTTGGCAAGCAAACAGCCCTTCACAAATGTGGCAGATGCTACAATATCACCAGAACAGGATTAGAGAAGAGCAGGATCAGGAAAAGAGACGCATGAAAGAGACAAAAATGAAGGTGCTGGTTGCCCAAACGGTACCGGCAAACATGAACAAAAATGGCACGACACCTGTCAAGGGAACTGTAATTATTGCAAACAACCAGGTCACTATGTAAAGGAATGTGCTGTCCTGAAACACAATATAGCTACAGGCAAAACAAAAGAACGACCACACACTCCTGGGCAAAATAGCACACAACAGAGCATACAACAGACATCAGCGACTTTTTCACCCCCACCACCGCCTGTTCATGCCACACCACAAATGTATCAGAACACGCAGCTAGACTATCCAGAATACCAGTCATTCTCATGAAACAGCCTTGAGAGGGAAGATGGCTTGCCCCTTATTCCGGTTCCTGTAGATCAAGAGGGTCCCTATGTACATGCTCATGTACTGGGACAGGACAGAAAGTTTCTGATTGACACAGGGGCGAGCAGAACTACCATCAGCCATGACGAGGTTCCAGGGGCACCTCTCTCGGGCTCACAGAATATTTCCCTGGGATTTTCAGGAAAGCCTATTATTAATAATGTATCAAAACCAGTCTCCCTCGGGGTTGGTCCACTGTCACGTACCACAGACTTGCTACTTACTAAATCATGTCCAGAAAACTTACTTGGTATAAAGACATTAAAAGAACTAGGAGCAGTTATCTGTTGTTCTCCGGAGGGAGTGCGACTGTTCTTACGTGATTTTAAGGGACATTATGTGTTGACAGATTTTGACCACAGACTTCAGAATGTACCACAGCACCTATGGGCACAAGGTCCGACTGACGTAGGTTACATGAACATAACACCACACCAGGTAACTCTCAAAGCAGGAGTAGTACTACCACGTATACGACAATACAAAATACCACCTGATGCCGAAGTGGCCTTATTAAAAATTATTGACGAACTCATTGCACAAGGGGTGGTGGTGGAGATTGACTCGAATGTGTGTAACTCACCTGTCCTTCCTATCCTTAAACGATCAGACCCCAATGCACCACCAGTTTATAGACTAGTTGCTGACCTTCGAGAGTTAAATAAATGCGTAGTCCCACAATACCCAGTGGTTCCAGACATTTCTTCATTACTGACTGATATTGATTCTGAGGCAACGTTCTTTACAGTCATTGACTTGAAGAATGCCTTTTTCAGTGTTCCAATTCATCCAGACAGCCAATACCTTTTCGGATTCAGTTTAAAAGGACGCAGCTTTAGATTCACAAGAGCACCACAGGGCTACACATAGAGTCCTAGCGTTTACAGTCAAGCGTTAAAAAGACAACTGGACAGTATTAATATGTCTACCAACACTTGTTTTCTGCCAAACACTAAGCGCATGTTGGACTCGCCCTCACCTGCTGCTGCACTTGCACCCTGAAGCTCGCCGCACCCGCTCCGCGGGTGCCGCTTCGCCGTTGGATCTTGTGCTGACTCTGCCTGCTTCCTGTGGGGGCACTCCAGATAGGACATCAGGACCAGTAACGCTACAGGGCTGCGAGCGTGCAGGGACTACCTGGACCAGGTGTCCCTGCGAGACCGAGCCCACCTTCCGGTCCGCTCTCCCTGTAGCTCCGCCCCCGCCCATCGGAGGGCCGTTAAAACCAACTGGCGTAGCCTGGACCATTGGGACACTTGTTTTCTGCCAAACACTAAGCGCATGTTGGACTCTCGCTCACCTGCTGCTGCACTTGCACCCTGAAGCTCGCCGCACCCGCTCCGCGGGTGCCGCTTCGCCATTGGATCTTGTGCTGACTCTGCCTGCTTCCTGTGGGGGCACTCCGGATAGGACATCAGGACCAGTAACGCTACAGGGCTGCGAGCGTGCAGGGACTACCTGGACCAGGTGTCCCTGCGAGACCGAGCCCACCTTCCGGTCCGCTCTCCCTGTAGCTCCGCCCCCCGCCCATCGGAGGGCCGTTAAAACCAACTGGTGTAGCCTGGACCCTTGGGACACTTGTTTTCTGCCAAACACTAAGCGCATGTTGGACTCGCGCTCACCTGCTGCTGCACTTGCACCCTGAAGCTCGCCACACCCGCTCCGCGGGTGCCGCTTCGCCGTTCGATCTTGTGCTGACTCTGCCTGCTTCCTGTGGGGGCACTCCGGATAGGACATCAGGACCAGTAACGCTACAGGGCTGCGAGCGTGCAGGGACTACCTGGACCAGGTGTCTCTGCGAGACCGAGCCCACCTTCCGGTCCGCTCTCCCTGTAGCTCCGCCCCCCGCCCATCGGAGGGCCGTTAAAACCAACTGGTGTAGCCTGGACCCTTGGGACACTTGTTTTCTGCCAAACACTAAGCGCATGTTGGACTCGCGCTCACCTGCTGCTGCACTTGCACCCTGAAGCTCGCCGTTGGATCTTGTGCTGACTCTGCCTGCTTCCTGTGGGGGCACTCTGGATAGGACATCAGGACCAGTAACGCTACAGGGCTGCGAGCGTGCAGGGACTACCTGGACCAGGTGTCCCTGCGAGACCGAGCCCACCTTCCGGTCCGCTCTCCCTGTAGCTCCGCCCCCCGCCCATCGGAGGGCCGTTAAAACCAACTGGTGTAGCCTGGACCCTTGGGACACTTGTTTTCTGCCAAACACTAAGCACATGTTGGACTCGCGCTCACCTGCTGCTGCACTTGCACCCTGAAGCTCGCGGCACCCACTCCGCGGGTGCCGCTTCGCCGTTGGATCTTGTGCTGACTCTGCCTGCTTCCTGTGGGGGCACTCCGGATAGGACATCAGGACCAGTAACGCTACAGGGCTGCGAGCGTGCAGGGACTACCTGGACCAGGTGTCCCTGCGAGACCGAGCCCACCTTCCAGTCCGCTCTCTCTGTAGCTCCGCCCCCCGCCCATCGGAGGGCCGTTAAAACCAACTGGTGTAGCCTGGACCCTTGGGACACTTGTTTTCTGCCAAACACTAAGCGTATGTTGGACTCGCGCTCACCTGCTGCTGCACTTGCACCCTGAAGCTCGCCGCACCCGCTCCGCGGGTGCCGCTTCGCCGTTGGATCTTGTGCTGACTCTGCCTGCTTCCTGTGGGGGCACTCCGGATAGGACATCAGGACCAGTAACGCTACAGGGCTGCGAGCGTGCAGGGACTACCTGGACCAGGTGTCCCTGCGAGACCGAGCCCACCTTCCAGTCCGCTCTCCCTGTAGCTCCGCCCCCCGCCCATGGGAGGGCCGTTAAAACCAACTGGTGTAGCCTGGACCCTTGGGACACTTGTTTTCTGCCAAACACTAAGCGCATGTTGGACTCGCGCTCACCTGCTGCTGCACTTGCACCCTGAAGCTCGCCGCACCCGCTCCGCGGGTGCCGCTTCGCCGTTGGATCTTGTGCTGACTCTGCCTGCTTCCTGTGGGGGCACTCCGGATAGGACATCAGGACCAGTAACGCTACAGGGCTGCGAGCCTGCAGGGACTACCTGGACCAGGTGTCCGTGCGAGACCGAGCCCACCTTCCGGTCCGCTCTCCCTGTAGCTCCGCCCTTTCCAACTACTACAAACAGTGTCTGTTCTCCCGCAGCGCGGGACGCAGCCCGGGGCAAAGACCAGGTTAAGAGCGGGCCGTTTGAGGCTGTTCGAGGTCTAAGAGGTCTGGGCTGGGCCATATCCCTTGGCTGAACTTTTTATCATTTGAGTTATTTTCTACTTGTGCTACTGTTCCTCGTTGTTTTCCATCATGTGTACACGGGGCAGTCGCAGTAAAACTGCAAAGGGCCTTAACAAACCTAGTGGGACCCTGGATGATTTCCTCACAAAGACTAATTTGGCCATTGATGCGGAAATCAATAAAATGCAGCATAGGGTTTCCCTAGAACTTGATGCTGCGCGTAAACTGTCTCTAAATATTGCTTCTTCCAAGAAATCATCTTTAGGAAACCTTGCCCTAGCACTAACCCCAGAGCGTACATCTGGCCCTCGTTCCTTGCTTACAGTGGTAGATATACACCACCCTCTAACCACATCCCCACTGGAGCAAGTTAAGGAAGCTATATTAACACCTCTGGAGGAGTTTGCACCACCTACTCTTGTGGCTGGTATAATCTCCCCAGTAAAAATTGTCATGCCCAAGATTGCTGCTAATGCTAAAAAGGCTGCCCTACAGCAGAAGAAAAGTCTTGCTAGGTCTACTTTTGCTCGCAAAAAGGCTAAAATTGCGAGATCCCAGTTTTTTAATAGTAGACGGCCATTGGGCACATTTGGGGTCGGGGAAGAAAAAGATAAAGCCAACACAGCTTTATTTGGCAGTAATACCACCCATGCCTTAAGCGGTGTTGTGCCTGATCCTCAGGTGGTAATTCCCCCCGACAAGAGCAAGGAAGGGTCAAAGGAGGGTAGATTGAGTGTGGTAGAGGGGGATAGGAGGGGGGATGAGGAATTTTTAAAAACTGTTTGGGACACACTTAAAAAGTTACTTACCCCCCTGGAACTTAGACTATCCAGAATGGAAAACCATTTGCTAGAAATGGAGAGGACTATAGTCACACTGGCTAGCCTTAGTCTTAAGCAAATGGAAGCTAGGTTTTCACAGGGTGACGGCTCAATTTCCCAGGCACTATTGTCAGAACCCCCTCCACCTCCACCTCCAGGTCCTAAACCTGTACCAAAACCCCGCACGAAAGTTGGGGACAACGCTATTACCATTTCAAATCTTAGCGTTTGTCTCCCGTCCCAGGACCCAGTACCTTCCAAACCCAGACAACAAGCTTGCCCCACTAAGAATACAGCACTATCTAATGCTAGGGCTCAAACCTGTCCAAAACAAAATGTAGCACATTCTAAACCCAGGCCACAAGCTGTCGTACAACAGCCTAACCAATTGACTAACAAGAACTTGCCATCTTTAGAATCTAGCCGACCGAATTTTCGTGGTGGTTATATCGACTTACCACCAGAGGCTAGCCCATATGTCATTGTATTAGCTGGTGTACCTACTCTTGACCCACAAACTAAAGAGAACCATTGGTCTCTTAAAAATAAGGTCATTTATTGGCTTAACACGAATAGACAGCTACCTAGTCACCAAAGAAGTCGGGTACTAATGGGGCGAAGAGTACCATGGGTTGGACCCACTCACAAAACCATCACTGGTGACTGTATAGTGGTGTCCTTTGCTGACCCCCATACAGCACAGCATCTTTGTTCATGGGCCCCTTGCGAAGATGACCACTCAGTCGTTGTTAGACCCCTCACCTTTTTCTATCCTCCTCGACGACAGCTTGGAATGGGAGGGTCTTGGGACAATCCAAAAGCCCAGGCATAGAGGATATGGGAACGGTGGGTATAACCAGAATACCTGGTGGCAAGGGGTTCCTACATCAAATATGTTTGGCTGCTTGGATGAGGTTGACTGACTCGGGGGGGCGGTTGCTTTAAAACACCCTGTAGATCCTACTCCGTCCACCCTGTCAGTACCCAGTATGGCTTGTTCTATGTCGCCAACAGGCCCACAAATAACACTGGACAATGCTTATAGTTTAACCCCGGCTGAGTTAGGAGCTCTGGGACAATCTGAGACTTCAAGCCCTAGTAATTCAGATAATGAAATTAAGGTGGCCTCATGGAATATAGCAGGTTTAAGGGGTCGCCTGGACAACGATGATTGGGTAGATTATATTACTACACATGATATCATTGTTTTCCAGGAAACTTGGTCAGTTGATCCCCTGTTTAGAGTAGGCTTCCTAAATTTTTACAAACCAGCAACGCAGGGCCCCAGGGGTAGGGCTTCGGGTGGCCTCACCATATGGATAAAAAGCTCACTTGGTTTCAGCGTCAGGGAAATCCTGGTGAAGAATTCTGATCTGCTTTGTATATCCCTTAGCAAGGAGAACTGTAAGGATATTGTTCTAATTAATATCTATGCCTGAGGTTGTCAAGGTGGAAGGAAGCAACCTATCCTTAATGATTTGGAAGATTTCCTAAATGAGTATAAAAGTGACCAGCTCATTTTAGTGGCTGGTGACCTGAACTGCTCATTTGAACCCATCCTGAGTCTTGCTGAGGATGTAGGGATGGACGAAGATATTGTCTGGAATATTCCCCCGCTAGCAATAACTAAGGGTGTCAGGGGTACGGAGGCTGCCCTCCACTGGCTTGGGCTCTGCCTGGAATGGGGGTTCCGGGCGGTGAATGGCCGTAGCTTGTCTGACAAGGCGGGAAAACCAACCTTCGACAATGGGTCTAGTACGAGTCGCATCGACTACATATTGGTCAACATTGAATCCTGGGCTACTATAATTGATATGTCAATTGAAACCAGGCCAGAGAGCGATCATAACCCACTCTCGCTTGTACTTAGGGTCCCTGGTCTAGGGCTCCCCCAGACAGAAACAGCTTGTATTACATCAGACCTAGTCTTGTGTGACAACAGAAGACGAGTCAAATGGTCAAGGGTCATAGCTGATCAAGAGCTTGTCTGTCAAATAGCAGAACTGGTCCTAGACACTAGAGATAGGATGACTGCATTATCTCATAATGACAGGGCAAAGCCCATTATTGTTGATCTCCATGAGGCATGTTTTGCGGCTATTAGGGAACTTCTCACTAGGCCATGTAGAAAACAGAAAGGGAAGCAATTCAAAGGTTGGTATAACAAAAATTGCAGAGAAGCCCATGGCATTTTAATTGCTGCTGTTAAATCTAGAAACACTCCAGACATTAGGAATGCGAGACAGGCTTACAAACGCATTATTTGGGAAGCTAAAAGGGAATAGGACGACTCGTACTGGCTTGATCTTCTTAAAGCCTGTGAGTCGTCAAACCAAATTAAGTTTTGGGAGTTAGTCAGATGGGGCAGGGGCTCAGATTCACTAACCCCTGAAAATCATGTTTCCGCTGCAGATTGGGTGGAATTTTTTTCCGCTCAATTTAAAGATCCTAATATCGTCCAGTTGGCAGGTGAGCCCTTAGCGGGGACTATATCAGTGTCTTATGGGGATAGGCTTATCTTTTGTACCTCAGACACTGAACATGCCTTAGGTTCTATTCAGTCTGGGAAAGCCCCAGGTATAGATGCTGTACCAGCGGACCTTTTTAAACTGAATTTAGATCTGTGGGTCCCTTATATAACAACTTTAGCAAATTCTATTGCAGCAGGGGCAAGGGCACCACAATCCTGGAAAGGGGCTGAGATACTTCCAGTTTACAAGAAAGGGGATCGATCTTCACCGAAAAACTATCACCCCATTAGCCTGATCGATACTATACAAAAAGTGGTATAAAGAATGGCCCTGGCTAGAATACAGGGGTGGATTGAGCAGAATAATATACTCTCCCCCATGCAGGCAGGGTTTAGATCAGGCACCAGCACCCTAGATCAGGTGTTTCGTCTTACCATGCTGTATTGGAAGGTGGTTTTCTTAGGCGGTGGTGTCATTTACGCCGCCTTTGTCGATCTCAGGTCGGCATTCGACCTGGTTCCCAGGGCAAAACTTTGGGAAGCCCTCAGACTCATGGGCCTTCCACCTGAACTATTAGAGCTGGTCAGGCGCTTGCATGAGGATAACTTTGCCCGTGTTAGATGGGGGAAACAGGGTCAGGTGACCGCTAGCTTCGAACGTGGGGTCCGGCAGGGTTGCGTGCTGGCCCCTACCCTGTTTCTCCTGTTTATTAACCGGGTGGTTGCATTCTTTAGCGAAGCACAAACTGATGCTCCCACCCTGGGGGGATCTAAATATCCCATGTTAATATTCGCCGACGACACCCTGCTCCTTTCCAAGACTCGGAGCGGCCTACAAGCAGCTCTAAACAGATTTGCTGAATTTTGCACAAAAAATGACCTTCAGATTAATGCTAATAAAACTAAATTCATGATTTTTAACAAAAATAAACCAATCAAAAGTTCATTTTTATTAGACGGTGTCCCAATCGAACAGGTGAAAGTCATGACATATTTGGGCGTGACCCTTGACCATCAACTCACTTGGAACCCCCAGTTGGAGGTTTTAATTCTTAAATTTGTTCGCCTTGCAGGATGCTTGCTGAAGGAACAGAAAAAAACCTTGATCAAACGCATTACACCAGCGTTAAAAATCTATGAGGCCAAGGTTAATGCAGCTACCCTGTATGGTGCGGACATATGGGGATTGTGAGACGGCGTCCCGAAGACCCCAACCTGGAGGCCAGCCTCCCCCGCACGTACCTCGTTCGTTTCTACCGGGACTGCGACCCCGCAACCACAACGCCATAGCCGAGACAGGACTCGGAGAACCAGCCATAACCCACGAAACCCCGCCCTTCTCTCTCCCGCAGGGACCAACCCGAGCACCAGGTCCGGAGGAAACATATATTGCTGACCCCGGAAGTCCCGCCCCAGAGGCAGCGCCAGCACAGGATAAAACCGAGGATCGAGGACAGCACGCCGTCGGAGTTTCGTGGCAGGACCCTCGGACTGGAGGTGGTGAAGGAGAAGGAGCTGGAGACGGAGAGCAGACGTGCGACGCAGAGGTGTGGACCGAAGAGTGGTGGAGTGCACAGGAGGTGGCTGAAGAGCGGCCGTAACTCAGTGGAGAGTTACGGCGGACCGCGTGAGTGCCTTAAACCTTTCTATTCCCTGCTCGCTAGGAGCCCTGTAAAGTCCCTGTACATTCTCCCCTATCTCTTTAGTAACACGTCCCCTGCACTGTAGTATAACTGTATAGCACCCTCACTGCATGCCCCATCCGTTCCCTTCACGTCCCGCCTAAGCACCCTTTCTATCAACCGACCTGTGTTCCTACCTCCCGCTACCTCCCTTTCCTCACTGTCTCTTCTTCTCCCCCTTATGTAATTTTCACGTCCCGGGTGACGGTGTTCGGTACATAGTGTCCTGAGACCAGGATAGGACTAACGGTCCCTTGTTTTTCTTTTCTCTTACTGCCCTCCGTGGATCCTCCGCGTCACCGGAGCCGTCGTTGGAGGAGCGGAAGACCGGGAGCCGAACCCAAGACCCGGAGCGGATCCCGTCCCCTGGAGCCTTCTTTGTTTACCACTGTGACATTCCTCTTTGTCTCTCTACAATAAACAACCAGTATAGCACACTATATACGGCCTCCTCGCCTGCTTTTCCGGCCCGCTGCACACCCACCGTCACAGGGATACAAAGGATTGTCAGCACTAACCACAGCGCAGAACAGGTTTTTTCGGAACTTAGTGGGGCTTCCTCAATCATCACCCATAAAACCATTGCTTTTAGACTTAGGCTGTAGACCGCTGAATGAGATGGCACAGTATCGCCTTGTAGCTCTCTGGCGTCGCCTCTGGACGACCCAAGAGCTTAGTCTTTTCGCTCATGAATTGGGCGAGGTTAGATCATTGTGGGGTGCTCAGAAAATCCCATGGTTGCGGGAGGTCAAACAAATATTGTATTCCATGGGCCTCCCTGAATTATGGCTACATCCTGAGTGTTCTAGGTTCCCATCTAAAGTGGAATTCAAAGAGCTATTTTGGGCTGCAAAGAAATCTGCACTGGTCTCTCTTTCATCAGCAAATAGCCTAACGGGACTGTTCTTAACACACAAGATAACACCGTCCCTTGAGCCCTACTGGGACTTGATATGCAAAACCCTTGACCGTAAGCTGTATCATCAGTTTCGGGTGGGTACTTTGCCGATCAACTCCTTTACTGCAAAGTGGGCAAAGAATACAAGCAATAAATGCCCTTTTTGTCCTGACCAGGTTGAAAGCATCGGTCATCTATTTTTTGCATGCCCAGCATACCGATTGCCTCGACTGAAATGGTTGAAACCAACTTGTAAAACCTTAAATTGTGGGGGGAATCGTGCAGCCCTGTTGAAATTACGTGACTTACGCACTGAAAAATCTGTGATTTGTGTTGCCAAATTCTTGGGGTGGACATGGCTAATTCGCGCAAAGAAATTGTAACCCCTTTTAAATTAACTTGATTTGTAATGGTTGTATATTGTCCGAAGGTAAAATCCTTTATATATCTGGGGTTCCATTGTAAAATGTTGAAATTGTTGAAAATGTTTTTTATACCTGTTGTCTTTTATGAATTTTATTCGAAATAAAGACTAATTGAACTGAACTGAGCCTACCAACACAGCACTGATACAGTACGTAGATGACATTCTCATTACAGCACGATCAGAAACAGACTGCGAAGATGCATCACTGACGGTTTTACACTTTCTGGCAGACAAGGGGCACAAAGTGTCCCCTTCAAAGTTACAATTCTGTGCACAGCAAGTGGTGTACCTTGGGCACTTGCTGTCCAAGGAGGGTAGGCAGCTGACACAAGAACGTATTCAGTTAATTTCTAACCTTTCACAGCCCAAGACACAAAAGGAAGTGCGGGCCTTCATTGGCCTCACTTCATACTGCAGGCAGTGGATTCCCCAGTATGCCTATCTAGCCAAACCACTCATACAGTTGACAACACAGGAGGCAGCATCTTCGACTGTCCTCCCTTGGACACAAGAACACACCTTGGCATTTGAGGAATGAAAAAGAGCCTTATGTCAAGCGCCAGTTTTAGCGACTCCTAGTTACAGCAAACCCTTTATGCTTTTCGTAACTGAACGGGATGGAACAGCATTATCTGTCCTCACACAAGATCAAGCAGGAAAACACAAGCCTTGTGCTTATTTTTCTAGTACACTGGACCCAGTGGCCCAGGCTCTGCCTGCATGCCTGAAATCGGTTGCGGCAACAGCCCTAGCCATAAGACAAAGTGACTCGATAGTGCTGGGAAACCCCCTGACAGTACAGGTACCGCATGCAGTGGAAGTTCTCTTGAACAGGACACAGACACAACACTTGACCGTAGCCAGACTGACAGGATATGAACTGACGTTATTTCAACCACACATAGAGATCAGACGATGTAACATACTAAATCCTGCTACACTTTTGCCCTTAAGTACAGTAGACACCGCACCACATGACTGAGTGGAAATAATGAATATAGTGACGAAACCAAGACAAGACCTGACAGATGTTGCACTCCCAGACCCTGACCTAACACTCTATGTAGATGGATCATGCATGAGGACGAGGGCGGGAGAATTAGTGGCAGCATATGCCGTGACCACTGCTACTGAAGTCATAGAGACACAAAGAATAGACATACTGTCAGCACAAGCAGCAGTGAACATTTATACAGATTCACAATATGCTTTTGGCGTAGTTCATGATTTTGGAGTACTATTGAGAGAGAGAGGTTTCTTGACCTCTCATGGGGCCAAAATTCAGCACGGCCCGCTTATTCAGGCCCTGTTGGAAGCAATACATTTACCTGCAGCCATAGCTATCCTGAAATGCAAAGCACACACCAAAGCTACAGACACCATTTCCCAGGGTAATGACCTGGCAGACCGCACTGCTAAACTTACAGCCCAGACGCCAACAGACACGACAAAGACAGAGGTACCATTACTGAAAAAACTATGACAGTCAGGGATCCTTCTCAAGATGTACTCGACATACAGACACATGCCACTTCAGATGAAATAAAGAAATGGACTGAACAAGGAGGGGTCCAGACTGACCAAGGTTGGATGACTAAGGGCAAAGCAACATGGTTTCTTCCTGATTCAATGGTACAAGTGATCATAAACACAGCACATAGTCCAGCACACTTGGGAGAGAAGGCAATGATGGACAGCTTACAGAATATCTGGTTTAACAAGCACCTGCGTGCAGCAGCGAAACAAAAAGTAAGAACATGCATGATCTGTTGTCAGTTCAATCCAGGTAAAGGCATCCCGGTGGAACAAGGCGGATTTCATCCTCCTGACTACCCTTTTGAGGTCCTCCAGATGGATTATATCCAAATGGACAGATGTAGAGGTTACAAGTATGTCCTGGTAGTTGTGTGTGCACTAACTAGATGGACAGAAGCGTATCCAGTCCCGGATTATACTGCTGTGACAACAGCCAGCCAATTGGTGCGCGAATTCTTTCCTAGATACGGATTGCCCCGTGTCGTTTACTCAGACAATGGTCATCCTTTTTCTTCTGAATTAATGAAACAAGTGTCTCTTCTGTTAGGATATAACTGGAAGTTCCATTGTGTGTGACACCCTGAAGCAGCAGGCCTTGTAGAAAGGCATAATCAGACAATAAAGACAAAACTAGCAAAGATCTGTGCAGACAAAGGCGTGGATTGGATGGTAGCCTTGCCGGTTGCCCTCTTTTACATGCATATGGTAGCCCATTCTAGAACAGGCCTATCACCATATGAAGTGGTTTTCGGTAGACCGCCGAACATGTGGGGTACGCCTATGCCTAAGAAAATAACTGATGTTGACAGTAACATGCTTACAGATTACCTGGCTTCCTTGATGTCTGCACTACTATCTTGTCGTTCACAGGTTGCCGCCGCCTTCCCTGACAACACCCAGGTCAAGGAGCACGCCATAGCCCCAGGGGACTATGTGCTCATCAGGAATTTTGATCGATCAAGTCCCCTTGAGCCGCGTTGGAAGGCGCCTAAGTTAGTGTTATTGACGACGAGGACAGCCATCAAAGTCGAAGGGAGAAAAGGGTGGCTTCACGGTTACATCATTGTAAACGGTACTTTGGAGACTCTGGAACTTTGGTAAAGAAAAAAGACATTACAGACTTTGAGCCCCCTTTGCTGGAAAAGACTCCACAGCAAGAGTACAGGTCCAAATTACGATCTAGAAAGCCAGACTGATCAATTAAGTCCACTAGGTGGTGAATCGGTTGAACAAGATTTCTGACATGCATAAGATCGCGGACAATAATAGTAAAAAGAGCAAAATGAAAGAAAAATACTGCAAGATATTACGTAGTAGATGTATAGTATCTCTGATTTTTCTGTCTCTTCTGTGCATCACTATAATCTGTGTCAGCTTAATACTACATGTTTTCTTTCCTCCTATTGCCTCACATATACACTCTTCCATTAATGACACCGTAGAGCATACATTTAGTGATCTGCCACCCCATGAACTGTCATATCGACTGGCCCTGCGCAACAATACTTTTATTCGGATGTTGCACCGTTCTCCTCAGACCAGCAATGCGACAGATTGCTGGGTATGTGGCCGACTCCCACCTTATCAAAAGATGAAGGGAGTTCTGCCCCTCTTCCCTTTTCCGTTCTCCCACAATGGTTTGTGCGGAGCATGGTTTGCCTTAATGACATCAATCGACAAAAAGTCCACAGTTTACCAGGGTGACTGGATATGGGGAAACTTGAATAAAGTAATGAATGAGGTATGTTTTCCAGACGAAGACGGACTTCCCCAAAGGAAGGGGACCGATCTAGAAAATGAAGAGTACGAGCAAGGAAATGCTTCCCTCAGCTTTATATTGCTGAATGTTCAGCCCATGCAAAATACGGGTCCACCGTCTATTTCAGTCCTACCAGTAAAAGGTGATTTGTGCGTTAGAAAGAAAGGATCAGTACATATGGGACACAGCGAGTGTAATGCTGTAGTAGAGTTTAATGATAAAGGAAAGTCTTCTTTCAAAGCATCTCGCCATACCTATTTCATTTGCGGTCAGACAGCCTATGTACATCTGCCCATAGACTGGGGTGGGACATGCTATATAGCGTTCCTGCTGCCACCCGTCTTTTTGGCCCCATCCAATTATCATCGAGATTCACGACTAGAGCATGTTAGGCTCAGGAGAGAGACCGATGCCTCAGGGACTGATCAGACTGAGACAGCCTGGGAGCAATATACAGATTTCAACAAAGGATTCTTTTTCTTCATAGGTCCCGTCCAAAACAGTAAACTCATACGCAGGTAAACAAGGACTCTGGAAGCAGTTGTGAATGAGACTGCATCTGCCCTGGGGAACTTAACCCAGGAGCAGTCTGCCATGCGACTGGTTGTTCTTCAGAACCGCCTTGTTCTTGACGTCATCCTGGCGGATAGGGGCGGGGCCTGTAGGGTGATCGGCTCCAGTTGCTGCGTTTTCATACCTAATAACGCGCCATCTGTGTACGCAGCAATAACAAGGCTCCACAAGATTGCTCACGATATACATCAAGACCCAGGCACATGGAATTGGTCCAGTTGGCTCTGGGGTGTAATATTGGCATGGGGATGGAAAGTGTTGTCGTTCCTAGGAATAATACTACTTATGACATTCGGCTGTTGTCTCTGTCTGCAGTGTGGCCCGGCCATTTGCGGCCTGTGTGCGACTGCCTGTGTTTCACATCCACATATACAAAGGATCATAAATGAACAAATGATGCTGTATGAACAAATCGACGGTCTCATGAGAATAGATGTGACCTGAAGGGTACAGTAGGGGACAAGGAGGGAATGAGGAAAAAGAAATTTTACATGGCCAATATGTCCCCTGCGTGTACCCCAACGTTTAGTGTACGTGCATGTCACCCATGCATTTTCCCTCTATGGCCTGCAATAATGATACCTCTGCATTTACGTCCCACATTAGGATGCCAGTCACCAAGTCTCCCATAAAAGAAACGTTAATTTTGCACTGAGGCCCATGTGGCCCATGTGTTTGCATTGTGCACTTTTAATATATCGCGAAAAAACCCATTTCTCCATTTCGTGGCTCAGCCAGTCCCCGAATTGAGGTTTCATGCCTCCAGACACTCTGAGGGCTGCAGCTACGTATCCCTGACCTCGCATACTTTTGGCTAAGCCGAGAGGGGCCCAGCCCGGGGTGCCAAGACAGTATTGTGCATAACAGTTATCTGCTTGCTCTACAGAATCACATTCCTGCCTGGTGAAGGAGGTAAACAGAACCCGTCTGCAGAGATAGGGCCTAGCCTTTCTGTCCCCGTTTAAGTGATTTGCAGAGCTCGCGTCAGTAGAAAGCTCAAGGCCCCCACGCAATGAACGAAGAAATAGATGCCCACACTGGCTCTTGGTGATGAGCGACCTTTGCTTCAGATAATACATCCCCGGACTTAAGATATCAGATAATACCAGACGTGCTGGTCGCCCTGACACTGAAGGCCTCCCTACCAGACCGAAAGTCAGCTCCCCCCAGTTACACGTCAGATGCACGTCATGATCAAGTTGCGCACACAAGTAGGGCAAAGTTCCAGCTGGCCATGCAACCCCCCTCCATGCATCCATCCACCTATGATTCACCTATGACTCCTCAAGTGAACGCCCACATGTACGCCCACCTGCACGAACACATGCTCTCATCTCTCTTTCTCTTGCTCTGCTTGGAGCGCTCCTCCCTATGTGCGAAATTGAATGTATAAATATTGTACTCTGTGAATAAAGTTTAGGAGACCCTTCCTGAACCTTCGTGGTGATGGAACCGATTCACCCCTAACTCGAGTTATTGGAATAAAGCTCTTTTGAATCGGACACCACGGACTCTGCCTCTCATTTTATGCATGACCCTTTGTTTATTTATAGAAATTATGACAGGGTAATACTTTATTTACCACAGGCTTATACCATTGAAAGGATCGATTCAAGAACTCTGGGCCCGCTCCAAGAAGAGCCTTATGAGAAAGGCAGAGAGCTTTAAACGTAATCCACTGCCCAGCCGGTAGCCATCGAAGATGTTTAATAGCCTGTGCGACTGATTTGTGCTTAGGATCACCATTAACAGCCTCGGAGCAGCGTTTTGTAGGACTTGAAGTTGTTCAGGTGTAGATGTTGCATAGTAAGGCACAGGGCTTTACAATAGTCTGTTTTGGCCATGACTAATGCCAGGATCCCCGTCTTTTGGGAGTTGGCTGGGATGAAAGGGAAAATCTTTCTAAGTATCTTTCAAGCCATGGGAACTGCAGTCACCAGCCATAATACTAAATGCTGTCCTGGGGGCAGCAGTCACTAGCCATAATATTGAATACTGCTCTGGGGGCAAAAGTTGCTAGCCATAGTATTGAGTGTTGCTCTGGGGGCAGAAGTCGCTAGCCACAGTATTGAATGCTGCCCTGGGGCAGAATTGGCTAGCCATGGTATTGAATACTGTCCTAGGGCAGCTATTCAAAAACCAGAGGAGAAACCAGTAGCCCCAGTGGAGACTTGGGTAAATACAGTATCATATAACACCACAACAGGAGTCAATGAGGGAGTACAACTTAGCAAGTAAATAATTTACACAAAACACGTAGTCCCAATTTTTTGATTCAGCATAAATATATTAACAAAAAAATAGAATCATAGATTTATACTTTATGAGGGATAAGAAACAGCATCAATCATGCTTATTTAGTTTTGTCCTAGGTGCAAAGTAAGCACATTGGGGCAGATTTACAAGCCTCTTGCGCCACTTTTGCGTCACTTTTGACATGGAAAAAGTGACGCAAACGTGGCGCAAGGGGCTTGTAAATAAGCCCCAATGTGCATGTGAGAAAGTGTTTAAATGGCACAAGTGAAACATGTGAAGAGAATAAATCAGCGTTTTCTTTGGGAAATGTTTGAAAACAAGTATTATGCATGAACAGGTATTTTATAAGACAAACAATTAAAAGAAAATCATGGCATACTTGACAATCCCAAATAGGCCGATACAAGTTGACAGCAATTCGACCTTCATAACTTCAGGTCATCATCAAGACAAGGTCACAAAAGAAAGAAGATTGCTGCCTAACAGGAAACAAAGAAAGAGTTACCCCTGGTGATGAATAGATTCAGAACAATGTAGGTATATATGGGGTACATGTTTGAAGGTATCTAAAGGAAATACAAGGTACCGGGGAGAGAAGAAACAGAGAAAGGACTATGTCAGACACCACTTGCATGTCTCAGAAGCAGAACCCTCCTACAAGCCCAGAATAAATGAAGGCCAATGCACTCATGTTTGTAAACCGTAGGGATGTTTAAATCAAGAGTTTGGCCAGCACAGCAGGACTCCAGAGAGGAGGGCATTTCCACTGGTATCTGATTACGCTTTTGTGTTGTATAATGCGATCTGTGACCTACTGGGCCGTTTGCCCGGTGCACAGTCTAAATATAGATTCCTAAATATCGACCTACAGAAATATCGAGTTGGTAATATCGAAGGTACAGAATATCGGGGTAAAGAAAATCGTTGGACAGAATATCGATTCTAAGGCAAGTAATATCGATTTTTTTATATAGTTGTAAGTAACAACGGAGTTAGTAATATCGATATCAAATATATCGATGTAACTAATTTCGATGTTACTAATATCAATATGCATATTATTGTTATGTATTTTATTATGTATTTAATATGTATGTGTTATATTTTTTTTGTTAAGTATTCTACTGGTTTTACATAATATGTATACTATTATTTATATGTTAATAATATTTTTTGAGTTAATTTTGTGTTTTAGTACTTGAGCGGGTTGTGGGTTTATAGGGGAAGAGGGTGGGAAGTAATTTAAATATACTAAATTAATTATTAATTTTTAGGAATAATACAATAATTTTAATTCTTTTTTGCGTTCTGTAGCAGTTGTGGGTTTATAGGGGAATTGGGTGGGAAGTAATTTAATTGTAATTAAGTAATGATTTATTTTTATTTATTGGTATTGATAATTATGTTCTTTTTAATTAATTATTAATTGGTAATTAATTTTTTTAATCGGTAATTAATGTTTTTAATTGGTATTTAATGTTTGTAATTGGCAATTCACTTTTATTAATTGATTAATTAGTAATTAGTGCCTAACAATATGGGTGGTGTGGGGGTGTAGGGCCATGACTCCCAGCAGTGCCTAACAGTATGGTGGTGGGTGCAAGGGGAGTGCCAGAAGGCTGCAAGGGGGAGGGGGAGAGGGTGCAAGGTGTAGGGTAGGAGGCTGCACTCAACCCATATGGCCCAGGTACACACGCATGCACCATGCTCAATGCACAGGGAGTGTGTAAGTACTGACAAGATAGCTGACACTGGTCCCTGGTGTAGGCAGCACAAGGACCTCCTGTGACCAGTTGAAACACTGACACCAGGACAAGGTCAGATATCCTGCACAGGAACTCACAACCACTATCATGGCAGCATGCTTCATGGGGGGACAGACACACCACGAGGGACGCCCACTTGCAAATCACACTCAAACTACTAGCATGACGTGTGACACACACCCCTTACAGGAACTGAGCCCCTGGGGACAGGCAATGGAGTGCACCACTGTCAAAATCGTCATGTAACACAACATAAAAAATACTGATCTGATGACGCTTCCAAGCAAAAAAAGCACAGTGCTGAATCACAAGTCCATTGTGTCACTCACACAATGCTGTTGCCACAGCTTTGGGACGCTGTGGATGCACTCAAGTAGCACCATGGACCTGGGTATTGACAAGGTAATGTAACTTGGAGAAGTGCCACGTTCTAAAGCCCTCTGCCAGAAGTAGGTGTACTGGTCCTGGGGGGTTGGCAGTGGGTGGCCGTCACGGCACAGCAACACCTCTGTAAAGTTGCTGAATGAAATCAGCAAAATACCACTCAGTCTCCATCATAAACATGCTACATTACAACCCTGTGCATGCTAGAACCAGGCATTAGGATTGATGCTGCATTGTGCAGATTGGGCCACACAGAGCACAGCTGGATCTGTGGGGTGCTGGCGACAAAAGCCACAGCAATGGTTTTGCCAGTCATCGTACACAGTACCCAACATGTCAAGCACCCCTGAGTACATGTCAATCTCATCCCACAACATACCCATACATAAGTGAACAATTACAACAATCCAAAGCAGGTGGAACAGTGCTAACGACAATGGATATCAAAATTGGAAGTTGCATGATAGTGCATTAACAGTGTTTCTCTCTCACACCCATAGGGGAACGTGTGGAAACTATCCCCAACCAGGGGGGAGATGGATCCCAGTCCCAGGCTCAGCAGGACCCTGACCCCACCGACAGCGACGCCTCTCAACACACCGTGGTTGACCCCAACCAACCTGGCCCCTCTGGATCCCAAACCCATGCAGCAGCTGGATCAGATACATCTGTGCCAACCACCACACCTATTCCCGCCACATCCCAGCAGACAGCTCGGAGCCCTGACCATAATCCACAACAGAGCCAGTCTGACAATGAGGGACAAGGTTCGCTGGGCACCCACGAGGTAGCAGATGACAGCACCACTGCCAGCACTCATGGGTCTGTCAGACTGATGTGCCCACAAACGCAGGCCGTGCTCATGTGGCATGGGGTGGTGGGAGTGGCGCAAGGCGGAGGCGAGAACCTGACCAGCCAGCTACAGGGCCCGGTATGTCAGAACTCAGAGACATCATGGATGTATACCGGCGGGACACCAGATAGTTCAGCCTGGTAGTGGAGGCCCTCAACAAAATGACAGATCAGCAGGCACAGCTACATACCAGTCAAGAACAACACCAGGGATGGATGGAGGCAAGACTGGATGTGGTCATGAAGGTGCATAGGGAAATTAACCAATCACTGCGTCTGATCGCTGCCAACATGCAGTTCCCTTCCTGTGTCACAAGGCCAGAAACATCTAGGCAAAGACCAACAACAGGCACAAGGAGGGAGGAGGAGGAGGAATTGTCAGACGGAGCATCCCACGCATCGTCATGGCCTGCACATGAGGATCCCCCAAGGAAGGTGGGTCGGCCACGGACAAGACGTTGAGAGCCATAGGGCCATGCACAACTCCCAGGTCACCTGGTCTGGCATCTTGCCTTCGTGTGCAACAGCATCACCTTATTGACTTTCTGATTCTCCCACATGGACTTGCTGGTTGCACTGTGTCCAATGATGCCAAGCACTGTGGCCTGGACTCTGTTGACTCAACCTGTAAGGCATCAAATCTCCAGCTGTGAACTTTGGATTCCCCCCCCTTTTTGTACAGCACCTACTCACTTTTCACGCACAAGATCAGAAAATAAATGTAGATAACATAATATGCAGTGGTAGAGACGTTTTGTACCCAGACGCAAAAACATATGTTTGGGGACAAGGAAAAAATACCAGAGTATTGAACAAACTGCAGCCAACCACACACTGGGATCTGAGTCCGGTTGAGGACACTCATAGGTCACAATATTCCAACAACTACATACATGGATAGCAATACACACCTGTGATGGTTACAAAATGCAGAAGGGGGTATGGCTTGCAATACTGCAATTACAGACAGGTACAGAAGAGTCACTTGGAGGTGTACAGAACATGGGTAATATATAGGTGTCCACGGAGGGAGTACCAGGATCTGTGTTCAGAGGCATGAGAACTCTCAGCCGCATGCAGTTGTACTGTGGATGTCATGAATGGTGTCCAGGCCAAGGGTGGCAGGACGGACTGCGGGCAACGGGGTGTTGGATGGTAGATGTCCATATTAGTGTATTGGCCTGGGCCTGTGGAGTGCCTACTGAGTGTGGCTGAGGATTATGATGGTGAACCTGCAGTTGACTGTGGGACTATTGTAGTTATCTCAGGTGGACGGTCATGTGGCAGTAGCAGGGGATGTTGAGGATGAGGTGTGTGCATGCACGCTGGAGTTGCACAAGTACTCCTGGAGTCTGGTACTTGTACCTGTGTAGAGGTTCTTGCTGTAGTTGGTCTGGCTGGGGTCGTTGATGGCGACCAGGCTGAACACCACACTCGTCAACAGACATCGCCATAGCCATCCCAGAAGGCCATAAGATCTCCCGCAGACAACGCACCAACAGATTGTGAGGAGGAATCGCCATCATCCACATGAACACTCCCAGAGTCACTACCAACACCAATGACACACTCCACACCGCCTAGCACATGCACTTACAGATCCACACTGAAGCCAACAACACCCTCAGAGGAACACTCATCGACAGACCACCTGAACCACGACCACGATCCATCAACTCCATCCCTGACCTCATCAGCACGCACGCCCTCGGCTACACGGATTACAAACTCCTTGGGCACATGATCCTGCTTGAGAACAACAGCAACGCAAACTCCACTGCCATGATCGACAACCTCGGATTAAAACTACCCATGACAACACCCACCCACATCACTGTACACACACAGGACCTCATCTTCTTGGCAATTCAACACGTCTCCTTCAACCACACCACCAAACACCACCGGACAAACCACAGATGCCTCCACTTCATCTTCAGTAAACCCACCACACACCCCGCACACAGTACCTGCCATGCCGCTGATAGTGCAAGGCCACCGTGGACTAACTGACCGCCACCCTTGCCCTGGGACCACCCGCCGACCACACCTACCCCGACTCTACTGCCATCAACCTCAAACAGTTGATCAACAACTGCGCCGACACCCTTGCCACAATCAAGGCCTCCTCCACCTATCACAACAACAAGATAGCCGCATGGCTCACCAAAGACCTCAGGACCTCCAGTGCACCTGATGGAAGCTGTAGAGGAGCTGGCTCCGCAACCAAACACCATACAGCTACACCGCACACAAGAGCGCCACATGCAGACACCACCAACTCATCAGGACCTCCAACAGGACAGCCAAGACAGCAACGCACACAACAGCAAACAGGACATCAACATCGTGATTGAACTCAAAACTCCCACCTACAACACCAATGACATAGCACCATCACAAGACCTGTGTGACTCACTGTTCACCTTCTGACAGTGTAAGATCATCGACATCCACAACATCTTCCACTCCGCTATCCCCCACACACAAACAAGTCCACCCCCCTTAGACCAGCACCCACAAAAATAACCTGACAGCCCGGTACTACGTCAGCGATGAAGACACCATCAGAACCATGGACTCCATCCACTCCGGATCCCCATCTGACACATGGCTTCTCAACATTTTAAACAAATCCAGCTCAGCCAGTGCACCTCTTCTTCCAAAAACAATCCACATCTCCTTTGAGACAGCTACCTACAGTGGGAGCTGGGGGAATGCTGAGCTCAACGTCTTAGTGAATATACAAAAAGCGTACCACAAATACCTCAAGAACTTCTGGGCCATCTCCCCTTCACAGAAAAGGTCACATAGAATATCGTCAACAGACTGCTAACCCACTACCTCGAAGACAACAACATCATGGGACCATCTCCAACAACGACATCAACATCCTCATGGACAAAGGAGAAACAGCCGCCCTCATCCTTCTGGACCTATCACCAGCCTTCCAAGACACCCTAACAGCACATATCCATGACGCCGGAATCCTAGAGATTGCCCTGGCCTGGGCCACATCCTTCCTCTCCCGCAGGGCCCAGAGCGTCTGCCTCCCACACTTCCATTCCAAGACCACTGAGACCATCCACAGCGTCCCACAGGGTTCATCCCTCAGCCCGACGTTGATCAATATCCACATGGCACCTCTCACCCATGACCTCAACATCTTCTCCTACGCCAATCACACACAGCTGATCATATCCTCACCAAAGAGACACACACTGCCAAAGGAAACCTCCACGAGGGAATGAAGGCCGTTGCCAAATGGATGAAGGACAGCAGGCTGAAGCACAATTCTGACTAAACGAGGACCTCATCCACGGCCCTACTACCTCAGCCTGTAACGACTCCTGTTGGCCAACATCGCTAGGAACAGCCCCAGAACCCATCAACCACGCACGCAACCTGTGGGTCATCCTCAAATCCTCCCTCACCATGAACAAGCAGGACAACGCCATCTCATCTTCCTGCTTCAACACCGCAGGATCTTCAAATGGATCACCTCAAACACGTGAGAAACAGCCATCTGGCCCCTCTCCACAAGCTCACTGGATTACGGGAACGCCCCCTATGCATCTACAACAACCAAACTCATGTTATGTTAATAAATGATTTGTAAAGCACACTAACACCGATTGGTTTCCTGACGCTGACAGAGATAGAGGACGTGACTGACCGAGGAGTTAACCGAAATTTTATTGATATGCTTGTGTGTAGAGCCAGGTTTTTAATGCTTTCCTGAATGTCAGTAGGTGCGAGCAGGACCGAATTTCCAAGGGGAGAGTGTTCCACAGACGAGGAGCCAGTTTTCCACATCTGCAGCCACCAGAACGTTTACGTCTAAACAACAGTATCTGTAAGAGGCCCAGTTGAGCAGAGCGCAAATTCCATGACAGGACATGCTTGATGACTAGTTTGTCTATAAACTTTGGGCTCTTACAGTGAAGGGGTTTAAAAATTATGCAACCTGTCTTGAAGGTGCATCGCTGAGCCACGGGGAGCCAGTGGAGTTTCCTCAGTAAAGGGGTGGCAGGTAGCCATCTGGGTTGATTCAAAATCAGTCTGGCCGCATGATTCTGTAACATCTGTAGACGTTTCAGAAGGAAAAGGGGTAGGCCCAGGTAGACAGAATTTGCGTAATCCAGGTGGAAGATCACAGTCGCAATTACTACCTGAGTAATGGCTTCCGATATTAAGAGTCGCCGCAGTTTCTGAATTTTCCTAAGTTGGAAAAAGCACTAGGAGACCACCAGGCCTACTTGCGTTTTTAGTGAAAGATCACTGTTCAAGGTGACTCCAAGTGTCTTTGCCGAGGAGGAGGGGATGGGGGCTTGGCCTAAATCAGAGGGCCAATAGTGTGGGCCCCAGTACCTAGCACTGCTCCAGTGAGAACCAGCTCGGTTTTTCCCGGGTTCAGTTTTAGGTGGTTCTGGTCCATCCAAGCTAGGATGAACCTCATAGTAGACTGGAAGAGGGAAATCGTTGCTTCAGAGTTGTCGATTGAAAAGATCAGCTGCAAATCGTCTGCGTAGTTGAGCGCCGTTATTTGTTGGTTTCTGAGAGCCTGGATTAAGGGGAGGATATAGATGTTAAACAGGTGGGGTGACAGGGAGGAGCCCTTAGGAACCCCGCATGTGATGATTTGTTTGGTGCCGACTAGTTCTACGAGTCGGACGGCCTGGGAACGGTTCTCCAGGAAGGATTTCAGCCAACTGGCTGCTGTACCCTGGATGCCGGCCTGGATGACCCGGTCGATCAAGATGGAATGATCGACCGTGTCAAATGCGGCCAACAAATCCAGGAGTACCAGGGCCTGGGGAGAACGTTTGTCTACGCCGTTTTGGAAGGTGTCTAGTACCGCAGTCACAACCGCCTCCGTTGAGTGGGCGTGGCGAAACCCCGCCTGATGGGGGTCGAGGCAGTTGGATTCCTTCATGAAGTTAGATAGGTATTTGGCTACGTGCGCCTCCATTACCTTTGCAAGGAAGGGAAGTAGGGAAATCGGACGGTAGTTTGCCTTACAGGTTGGGTCGGCCCGGGTTTTTTGAGGAGTGGTATAACCGTGGCTTCCTTGAAGGCCAGGTGCACTAGACCGGAAGATAGTGAGTCATTCAGAAGGGTATAGGCAGGGGTGGGAAAAGCCGAGAGGCAGTCTTTTAAGATGTAAGGAGGACATCTGTCTGACGGGGCACCGGATTTAATTCTTACTAGTAGTTCCTAGAATTGTTCCAGAGTAATAGAAGGGAAGCTACTGAGGATGCTAGTGTTGTTGATGGTGACTGTTCTTAGGGCTGTGGGACTCGAGGATTGTGGAATGCTGGCTTTTATGTCTGCTATTTTCTCAATAAAATAGACATTGAGCAAGTCACAAAAAGTTTGTGTCGTATTTAGACCGGGACGAACACTATCTAAATTAGTTAACTCGTTAAAAATAGAAAAGATGTCTTTAGATCTGTTGGTCGAGATGAGAATACGAGCAGAGAAGTAGCAGATTTGGTGGAAAGAATGGACTTCATATATGCTTTCCTAGCCATAGTGAATTTGCTCTTTAAGTCTGGGGCATAGTTGCGACGCCATTGTCGCTCAAGTTGGAGCACGGCCAGTTTCATTGCTTTTAGCTCAGAAGTGAACCATTTTTGGGCATCTGCTCTCCGGGCCAGTTTGACTGGCTTGTACGGGGCATGGGTGTCGCTGGCTGCTTGTAGCCGCCGGAGAGGTTGGCTTCGGAAACATTAACATCAGGGTGGGAGGAAGGAATGGTGGTGGCCAGTGTCTCAAGGAAGGCTGACCTATCTAGGGAATTCCATTTCCTTGCTTGTCCTCCTGCTGTTGTAGCGGTTGTCCCAGGAGGGGAGTAGACAAGGTTGAATTTGAGAAGGATCAGACCATAGGCAAGGGGTGATGGTTGGCGTTGTAACTATTGAGGCATTAGCCCAGATCTGGTCTAAAATATGACCTTTACAGTGGGTGGGTGCTAGCACTCGTTGTGTAAAATTTAGGTTCATAAGGGGCTCCGTAAGTTCACTCGAGTGGGGACATTCCAGGGGGTCATTGAACCAATAATTGAAGTCCCCTACCAGGACAATCCTGGCGTGGTCCATGGCCAGGTTAGCGATTTGCTCGCTCAATGTGAGAGGAAAGGATGGCATGGAGTTTGGGGGTCTATACAAGAGAACACAGGCTACCGTGGTGTAAGAGGTATAACATTTTAACACCAGATTTTCGGTATCTGGTAGATGCAAACAGGTCAAGTTTGTGACTATCAGATTGGAACGAATGATAGCTGCTACCCCTCCACCGGATTTGCCTGAGCTATGATCGGCGTGGATGATGTAGTAATTATGTGGTAGTGCAGCTATTGTGTCGGGGGCGGAGTCCTGGGTCAACCAAGTCTTGGTGAGCAGAAGGATGTCTGGTTTGTCGGAATCTAATAATAGAAAGATATCCATCTGGTGTTTTACCAGAGAACGGGTATTAAGGTAAGTTATGGACAGAGAGTGGGAGGGAGGGCAGGGCTCCGTCCGTCTGCGCAAACTCATCTTGTTAGATGGAAATATGGGAGGAGTGCCATTGGCTAGGATCCCATGTTTCCTGGTCCTATTGACCGCATGTCTAGACATATGGCCCTGACCTCTATTGTATTTGAGAAGGCCATTGCTAGAGTATGGAAATGATTGGGAAGCATGGCTGGCCCTGGGGCCCGTCTGGGCGGGGACGTGCGCAGATGGGCATGTCTTTGGCGCGCCTTCAGCGCGCCGCCGGCGTGCCCGCTGCACACGTCGGCTGCGCTTCCTGGGTGGAGGGGCCATTTTATACCTCCAAGGGCGGGAGGGGCCGAGCGCTGGTCCACTCGCCTGCTCCTCACCCAAGTTGGTGGCCGCAAGGAGACAGAGCCCAGGCAGCGCCTAATCGGCTGCGGTGGGGCTAGAGAGAAAAGACCGGGTGGCAGGTCCACACTAGGACGGTCAGTGCAGCGCGGCAATTTTTAATCAATTTCCAAGTTGCACAATTATTAAAAATACGAACAGTAAAACCAAAAAGTGCAAGTACTTTAAAAAAAAATTAGGGTGAAGGCTATTCACGCACACAAGTCCCGGCTTCCGCCTCAGGACAAACACAAGCACACTGTCAATCGGTAGACGCACTGTGATGTGGGGCTGCATCCTGTTGCCAGTATGAGTTGCACACACAGGCTGAGAGCCTGTCATGGGTGTGTTTGTGGTAGCGTGATACCAGGTGGATGATTGGCTGTTGTTCACTGTGTGGAGGGTGGCTGGATCAAGAGTCTGTTGTGTCACATGAGTCATGAAATGATCTGAGCGTCTGGCAGTGTGCTTTTTGCCGGTGCTGACGGACCTGCCTTTGTCATGGAGGTTGTGCAACAGTGGCACAGACAAGCTGCGGCATGCTTTAAGAATAGAAGGATGGAGGAGTATCTTGTAGGTGTGTGTGATGCAGGATCTGGCCACTCCATGCTGCGTTGTGGCTGGGGATGCAGCAGCAGGAATGAGTGAACACATGACGGCAGAAGGGGTGTGACAACATGCTTAACAAACACACAAATCCAAGGATTCGAGCAGGGCACAACGTGACATGTGTATGAGACGGTAGCAACACACCCAGAACGCCTCGTCATGTATGATCGTCGATTTCCCCAACACGACCATATCACACCACACCTGAGAGGCCTGCACTGGCTCCCTGTCAACAAAAGGATCACCTCCAGACTCATCATCCACACACACAAAGCACCTAACCATGCCAGACCAGCATACCATAACAATCGACTAAGCTTCTACACACCCACCCGCAGCCTCCGCTCTATAAACCTTGCACTTGCCACAGTCCCTCACTTCCAGGAAACCACCGTCAGTGATAGATCCTCCTCCTACTTGCCTCAAAGACCTGGAACACACTCAGTACAAGGCTACAACTGAGCCAGGACCTGCTGGCCTTCAGAAGACTTCACCAGACCTGGATTTTCGATCTGTAGCAGCCCCCCTCAGCGCATTAAGACACTTACAGGTAGGGAGGGCGCTCAAACATTGAATCGGTTTATTGTTTGATAGATGGCTCAGCCAATTTGTGTGTGTAGGATTCGAGAGCTGTAGATGATAGTTACAATGAGGGTGGTCAGGCTGTTGGTGTGATACCGGATGTGCAGATGTTTGACAATGCGGAGCGTGCCTTGGTGTTGTATGTGACTCTGAGGATGTACCTCGTCTAGTTGGACCAATCATGATCCTGGTTTTGGTGTATGGTCCCTGTGGGTTTTGGACTATCCGTCTGTGATGGCTATGTAGAAGTGGTGTTCTGATGTTGCGTACTACCACGTTACAGTAATGAATGCAATGTGTGGAGATGTTGTGTTGACGAGGTAACACAGTACAATGTGGTGCTGCTGGAAGTTGTGTGTGTGCTGTACGAGGCCCATAACCTGGTTGTACGTAGACGCACTGTGATGTGGGGCTGCATCGTGTTGCCAGTATGAGTTGCACACACAGGCTTAGAAGCTGTCATGGGTGTGTTTGTGGTAGCGTGATACCAGTTGGATGATTGTCTGGTGTTCACTGTGTGGAGGGTGGCTGGATCAAGAGTCTGTTGTGTCACATGAGTCATGAAATGATATGAGCGTCTGACAGTGTGCTTGTTGCTGGTGCTGACGGACCTGCCTTTGTCATGGAGGTTGTGCAACAGTGGCACAGACAAGCTGCGGCATGCTTTAAGAATAGATGGATGGAGGAGTATCTTGTAGGTGTGTGTGGTGCAGGATCTGGCCACTCGGTGCTGCGTTGTGGCTGGGGATGCAGCAGCAAGAATGAGTGAACACATGACGGCAGAATGCTTAACAAGCACACAAATCCAAGGATTCTAGCAGGGCACAAAATGACAGGTGTGTGTGAAGGCTGGAGTGTCTGGTCACCCATGGCTCACCGAGAGCTAAATATGTCAACAGTCGCCAAAAATGTTGGGCACAGGATTATGCAGCCTAAGGCCAAGTGGGGCACAGGACACACAGCGTCAGCAGGTATAGCCTGCACGTCGTGTGTAGCAAGCTAAACAACACTTACACAACCATGTACGTCAGGCACGATATGGTACATTTGCCATTTCCAACAGCATGCATGTTGTCACTGTACACGTAATCACATATGAACAACCATCGTAAACAATGTCATATTGAACGCATGCAGACTGGCAAGAGATGTGCGTTGACAGCAATGAGGCACAATGTACTGTGTTAACCACACTTACTACACAATTGGATAACGTTGTTTGTGAGGCCATGCCGCATTAGCCAATGTACATGCCCAGTGGCATTGCTCTGAATACAATAACAGTCATGCAATGATGTCACCTGTAAAGCGGCTGAAAGATTCTCCACACGACTGCCAGCGACTGTCCGTACCTTTGATCATCAGAGTGGTGCGATGCTGAAAGGGTTCCATCTCCAAATAGCCCCCTGGTCTGAGTACAAATGACAGACACAAAAGGGAGATCAGGCATGGGGAAGGAGAGGATGGGAACTGCATGGTGGGATATTTGAAACAAAATAAAACAAGCATAAGGATTCAATACTTTTGTCACAGAATCACATAATACCTTTGGACCTACACTGTACCAGTCACACCTGTGAAATGTAACCACTGCCACTTTACCCAGTGTGTGATCACAGATTTAGCAGCGAGACAAGATCAGATGCTTGAACACCAACAGATAAATAGGTAGTACAGTTTCTCACCTAAACAAAGCAAGTGTAACGCTCACAATGCTGCTACTATGCAATTAGTTCCATGCGGCCATCAAATATTTCACAGTGTATGAATGAGGGTCCTAATCTCAGAAAATATAATGTATAGCAGTGCAACTGACACAAAGCCAACAATCCGTATTTAGACCTGTGAATCTGTAAGGGCCATGACAGGAAAGTAGACATCACCCGCAGGAGCAGTTAGCAGCTCCTCCAATGACGAAGGGAATGACCGATACACAAGGAAGCCCCACAGGAGTCAGTCATTGGCTCTTGCAACTGTGCCCCACTAAGCTAAACATGACAAGCAGGTGGGACCAAACTCAACAGCGAGTAATGAGGAACAAAGCTAAAAAAACAACCCTACTGTGACCATGCGATGCTGCATGGCACAAGATAATCCTGTGAATTACCTCAATCGAGTGGGGCCACGGAGATTTAACATTTGCTACAGCCCAACGTAGTGATGACATCAGCGCAACACACTTGGCATCATGGGAATGGAAAGTCAACATCAACTCACCGAGAAGGCTAGCGAAGCAGTGTTCTCCACTGGCACTGAGGTAATGACATGACAGTGACATCACATACTGCCACAAGGGGCAATGCATCCTTGCAAACAGACTCACAGGACAGTTGACAGAACATGTGGGATATACACTGGCCCACACCGACACAACATGGTTTTCGGGAAATCAAACTGTACTGGCCAACAAGGTTGAGTGAATGATTCAATGCGAAAAATATATTTCCTAGGCAATTATTGGATAATAATAATAACAGTATTACATGGAGGACTCAACAAAAACCAGGGAAGTCAATGTCTAAAAAATGCAGTATATTTTATTAAATTTTACATACCTAATACAGTAATATCAACTACAGATGACTGTCAAGAAAGGTGAGTGTCTTGTCATGGGAGTGGCGCAACATGAAATTTGATACATGGTAATGTGACATGTATGTATGGGCCTACAACATGCGCATGAACAGTTCCCATACATTTAAAATCCATACCAACAATAAACTGCCTGTTTGGAAATCTTACCCAAACTGACATTTCCACATGTCCGTGGAGGGAAGGCAGATTCATCCGACGTTGCTATCATCAAGAGGAATTGCAGGAGGATCAAAATGACACAAACAGACAACAGGCAGGGCGACCTGGAAAGTACAGGCACACAAGGGGTCACATACTGAATAGATTAATTCAGACATGGTCGTGTACAAAACACTGACAATGTGGTCTGAGTACAAATGACAGACACAAAAGGGAGATCAGGCGAGGGAAGGAGACGATGGGAACTGCATGGTGGGAGATCTGAAACAAAATAAAACAAGCATAAGGATTCAATACTTTTGTCACAGAATCACATAATACCTTTGGACCTACACTGTACCAGTCACACCTGTGAAGTGTAACTACTGCCACTGTACACAATGTGTTATCACAGATTTAGCAATGAGACTAGATCAGATGCTTGAACACCAACAGATAAATAGGTAGTACAGTTTCTCACCTAAACAAAGCAAGTGTAACGCTCACAAGGCTGCTACTATGCAATTAGTTCCATGCGGCCATCAAATATTTCACAGTGTATGAATGAGGGTCAAAATCTCAGAAAATGTAATATATAGCAGTGCTACTGACACAAAGCCAACAATCCGTATTTAGACCTGTGAATCTGTAAGGGCCATGACAGGAAAGTAGACATCACCCGCAAGAGCCGTTAGCAGCGCCTCCAATGACGAAGGGAATGACCGATACACAAGGAAGCCCCACAGGAGCCAGTCATTGGCTCTTGCAACTGTGCCCCACTAAGCTAAACATGACAAGCAGGTGGGACCAAACTCAACAGCGTGTAATGAGGAACAAAGCTACAACAATAACCCTACTGTGACCATGAGATGCTGCATGGCACAAGATAATCCTGTATATTACCTCACTCAAGTGGTGCCACTGAGATTTAACATTTGCTACAGCCAATGTAGTGATGACATCAGTGCAACACACTTGGCATCATGGGAATGGAAAGTTAACATCAACTCACCGAGAAGGCTAGCGAAGCAGTGTTCTCCACTGGCACTGAGGTGACGACATGACAGTGACATGACATACTGCCACAAGGGGCAATGCATCCATGCAAACAGACTCACAGCACAGTTGACAGTACATGTGGGATATACACTGGCCCACACCGACATAACATGGTTTTTGGGAAATCAAACTGTACTGGCCAACAAGGTTGAGTGGATGATTTAATGTGAAAAATATAATTCCTAGGCAATTATTGGATAATAATAACAGTATTACATGGAGGACTCAACAAAAACCAGGGCAGTCAATGTCTAAAAAATGCAGTATATTTTATTAAATTTTACATACCTAATACAGTAATATAAAAAAGTGAATCAAAACATAGCATCAAAACCATTTATCCTAAACAATACATTAAAATCTTGATTCACTTTTTTATATAACTGTAGTAGGTATGTAACATTTAATAAAATATACTGCATTTTTTAAGACATTGACTTTCCCTGGTTTTTGTTGAGTCCTCCATGTAATACTGTTATTATTATCCAATAATTGCCTAGGAAATATATTTTTTGCATTGTTGTATTCCCTGTCCTAGGAATTTTATGACTTAGAATTCAGGGGGCCTTTGATATTCACCAGCATGAGTGGATGATTCAGACACATCCTGCTACACACAGTGAGGCTGCAATTATCCACGGAGCCTGTGTTTGTGATGTCACACACAATGGCAACCCGTGGTTTCCGCAATGTGTCAGGGTCAATGTTACCATAAATTGATGCATTCACCAAAGTCAATACTCAACTACAGATGACTGTCAAGAAAGGTGAGTGTCTTGTCATGGGAGTGGCGCAACATGAAATTTGATACATGGTAATGTGACATGTATGTATGGGCCTACAACATGCGCATGAACAGTTCCCACACATTTAAAATCCATACCAACAATAAACTGCCTGTTTGGAAATCTTAACCAAACTGACATTTCCACATGTCCGTGCAGGGAACGCAGATTCATCCGACGTTGCTATCATCAAGAGGAATTGCAGGAGGATCAAAATGACACGAACGGACAACAGACAGGGCGACCTGGAAACGACAGGCACACAAGGGGCCACATACTGAATAGGTTAATTCAGACATGGTCATGTACAAAACACTAACAATGTAGTACGTGTACATTCAAATTTCACTCATTGCGCTCATGTGTGTGGCAAGACATCTGCACTTGTGTGACACTGCACCACAACATCAAAGTGACATTGTAGACAGTCTGCTGGACTCACAGTAACCTACACATGTCACTCTATGGTAGTAGCTTGAACACTATTTTACAGGTACTCACCGTTATGAGAAGAAGTTGTGTATGAGCTGAGTCCGGATATCATCATCATCCTCCTCATCACTAGCATCCTGGCAAAGGCCTTCATCCTCAACGGGTGGATGTTCCTCATCATCAGGATCCAAAATGAGTGGCATGTCCTTCTCCACAGCCATGTTGTACAGCACACAGCACACAATGAAGATGTTACACACCATGAGCGGGGCATATGGTAGGGATCCGCCTGTCTTGTCGAGACACCTGAACCGGCTCTTCAGGAATCCAAACGCAGCTCTATCACACGAGCCAGGAATGTTTGGATATCCGGCGTTTCCTACAACAATACATCATGGCAATGAGTGTGAGATGAGAAGCCGTGAGAGAGATAAATTACATTAAGACATACATGAGAAACAGTGTTTACCCACCTACAAGACATGCCCGATGGTTGCGCAGCTGCAGCATCATCTGTGGTACCCTGCTCCGCCTCATGATGAATGCATCGTGGCACGATCCTGGAAAACGTGCACAAACATGGGAAATCATCATGTTAGCAAGACACACCAACAGGGCATTTATGGAGTGGTAATGTTTCCTGTTGTGGAAGGCCTGCTCCTGAGCCTGTGGTGGCACCAGTCCAACATGTGTCCCATCAATGTACCCAATTACATGTGACATGTGTCCCAGGGCATAGAATTCACCCTTGACATCGGGCAAATCTTCTGGAGTAGGGAACTTAATGAATTCATCAATGTGCTGCATAGCAGCTAAGACATCAAGGAGTACACGGCTGAACATGGTTTAGGGATCCCCCCCACATTAGCTATGGTGAATTGGAACATACCTGTGGCAAAGAAATGTAGGGCTGCCATCACCTTTACCTTGGGTGTCAGCGCTGTTGAATACCTGTGTCGCGGTTGGAGATGTGGTTCCAGCCTGTCCGTCAACTTCTGAATCAACTCTCGAGTGAATCTGTAGCGGCGGATGCAATCACGTTCCCTCATGGCATCCAAGTCAGGCAACGGCCTTGCCAGAGGGGGTGCCCTGCACAACATGATTGGGAGAAAGGTGTACAACTATCAGCAAACAACAATTACAATGTACATAGCACAATCAACACTGCTTCAACACATCAAATGACAAATGATTCTGCCGTGGGCTATACATCATTGACACTTATACCAGCTAGTTGGCACTCCTATAACAAAACTGATTTACCTCTTGTCTGTGAAATGGAAATGGCATGCACACAAATGTTCAGCTGGGCTGGTCTGAGTTAGCAGAACAATGTATCACGTCAGTGACACACGTAATTTGACATGCAGGAGAAGGTAGTCAACACATCCAGACAGCCGACTGCAAGGAACACACCCACGTCACATGTGCTATATATTTAACATTTCTGTGATATTGTGCCTGAGTTGTGCATTTTACAAAACTACACCACAGCCATCCTCAGAATGCATATCTATATGTCTGTGGACGAATGCTCTATGATGCCATCACACATGAGCTGTAGAAATGCCCCTGTGGCATGGTGTGCGTACATGTGAGACACTTGCAGTCACGACACAGACCCATCATAGATGCACCTAAAGGGGATTACGTTTACCGGATACAAACAGCATGTCCAATCTGTTTCACTATTGCATTGTAGACATACACGAGTGGAGCGTACCCCAATAGTACGTGCATGTGTACGGGTCGTTTCACTATTGCATTGTAGCCATACGCCAACACAGAGTACCCCAATAGTACGTGCGTGTGTACGGGTCGTTTCACTATTGCATTGTAGCCATACACGAGCACAGCCTACCCCAATAGTACGTGCGTGTGTACGGGTCGTTTCACTATTGCATTGTAGCCATATGTGAGCACAGCGTACCCCAATAGTACGTGCGTGTGTACAGGTCATTTAACTATTGCATTGTAGCCATACGCGAGCGGAGCGTACCCCAATAGTGCGTGTGTACGGGTCGTTTTAGTATTGCATTGTAGCCATACGCGAGCACAGCGTACCCCAATAGTACGTGCGTGTGTACGGGGTGTTTCACTATTGCATTTTAGCCATACGCGAGCACAGCGTCCTCCAATAGTACGTGCTTGTGTACGGGTCGTTTCACTATTGCATTGTAGCCATACGCGAGCACAGCTTCCCCCAATAGTACGTGCGTGTGTACGGGTCGTTTCACTATTGCATTGTAGCCATACACGAGCACAGCGTACCCCAATAGTACAAGCGTGTGTATGGGTCGTTTCACTATTGCATTGTAGCCGTACGCGCGAGGAGCGTACCACAATAGTACGTGCGTGTGTATGGGTCATTTCACTATTGCATTGTAGCCATACGTGAGCGGAGCGTACCCCAATAGTTCGTACGTGTATACGGGTCGTTTCATTATTGCATTGTATTATTATTATTATTATTATTGGGACATTTGTTGAGCGCTGCGATTACGCACACCGGCGTGTCCACGCGCTGAAAAGTGGGAGTAGGCAGATGACATTGAACACAAAAAACTACACGGGCAAATTATTTACTGTATAGATAAGTTTTTAGTTTCGCCCGGAATCTAGCCTCATCTGGTTCCAGACGCAGGTCCGTTGGCAGTTTGTTCCAGTTGGTTGCCGCCAAGTATCTAAAAGACCTGCCTCCCATGCGGGCTTTCTTAATTCTGGGAGTCCTCAGTAGGCCGCCCCCTGTTGATCTGAGCGCGCGAGTTGGAATATACGCTTTGATCAGATTCGTCAGAGGGGCGGGTGCTCTGCCATTCAGAATGCGATGACAGGTGCAGAGGGCTTTGTATTCTACTCTTCTCCTCACCGGGAGCCAGTGTAGCTGCTGGAGGGCCGCCTTAGAAGGCGCCCTTTTAGGCAGTCTGAGAATCAGACGCGCTGCCGCATTCTGCAGCACTTGCAGCTGGGTCATACTTTTTTCTGAAGCCCCCAGGTACAGCAGGTTCCCATAGTCCGCCCTAGCTGTAACCAGGGCATGAACCAGGGTTTGACGTGCTTCAAGCGGGAGTAAGTCCAGGACCTTTCTCAGCTTCTTCAGAATCCCGAAACAGACTCCCACCACCCGATTAATCTGGGGGCCGAATGTGAGCCCAGCGTCAAACCACACCCCCAGGTTGCGCGCCTCTAGGCACGGGGTTGGGATGGGTCCAAGGCAGGAGGGCCACCATGCCGGCGACCAGGCAGACTGGGCTCTCCCCACCACCAGCACCTCTGTCTTGCTGCCGTTCAGCTTCAAACAATTGTTGGCCATCCATTCGGCAAGATCTTTCATGCACGAGCGGAAGCCATCGGCAGCGAGACAGCCATACGCGAGCACAGCGTACCCCAATAGTACGTGCTTGTGTACGGGTCGTTTCACTCTTGCATTATATCCATATGTGAGGGAGCGTACCTAGCCATTGCGTGCCTGTGTACGGGTCGTTTCACTATTGTATTGTAGCCATACGCGAGCAGAGCGTACCCCAATAGTACGTGTGTGTGTACGGGTCGTTTCACTATTGCATTGTAGACATACGAGAGCGGAGCATACCCCAATAGTATGTGCATGTGTACGGGTCGTTTCACTGTTGCATTGTAGCCATACTCGAGCACAGCTTACCCCAATAGTACGTGCGTGTGTACGGGTCGTTTCACTATTGCATTGTAGCCATACATGAGCACAGCGTACCCCAATAGTACGTGCGTGTGTACAGGTCGTTTCACTATTGCATTGTAGCCATACGTGAGCGGAGCATACTCCAATGGTACGTGCGTGTGTACGGGTCGTTTCACTATTGCATTGTAGCCATACGCGAGCACAGCGTACCCCAATAGTACGTGTGTGTGTACGGGTCGTTTCACTATTGCATTGTAGCCATACGCGAGCACAGCGTACCCCAATAGTACATGCGTGTGTACAGGTTGTTTCTCTATTGCATTGTAGACATACGCGAGCGGAGCGTACCCCAATAGTACGTGCGTGTGTACGGATCGTTTCACTATTGCATTGTAGCCATCTGCGAGCTGAGCGTACCCAAATAGTACGTGCATGTGTATGGGTCGTTTCACTATTGCATTGTAGCTAAGCATGGGCGAATTTTGCGAATCTGGCGTTCGTGAATTTTGCGAATTTGCGAACTCGCAATCCGCAAAATCCGCGAATTCTTGCAAATTTGCGGATTTTTTTCTTTTTTTTGTGTTCGCAAGGGTTTCTGCCAGTTCGCGAGGGTTTGGTACCAGTTCGCAATTGCGAACTTACTTGTCGGCTCGCAACGGTTGCGACTATGTTGTTTCTACGTCTGGTTCATCATCACAGGTTCCCAGCACTCTCTGTTTCACCACTGCCACCCTCTGTTTCACCCATGCCACCCTCTGTTACATCAATGCCACCCTCTGGTTCATCATCACTGTAGATTATGGGGGGGGAAAGCAAGCACACATGCCCTGCTTCAACTGACATGAATTAATTTGGGGTTAGTTTATTAATGTGTCACTGTTTTAAAATTCCAGGTCTGGCACCTTCTTCCTTATCAGTAATTTGCTTTCTGTTGCAGTGCATTTTTTTTTCCAGGACCTTAGTGGCCTACTTGTAGCTATTCTATGAGCCTGCTGTGAGGGTCAGAGCAGGGTCATACAATTTTTGCAACTAGTAACTGAACTCTGGAGGGGCCCCAGTCAGGAAGCACTACAGGGAATGGTTACTAATGATGAGTTTGAACTCTTGCACCTGCTGAGTGCTTTCAGTTTTGCAAAACTCGTTTTTCTGCCGTTTCGTGGGATTCGCGGGGCGCGAACACGCGCGAGATCAGATTCGGAAGCCGCTAATTCGTGCGAATAAGCGATTTGTTTTTTTGCGGCGTGTTAGTTCGCAAGGTTTTGTGCACTTTCGCGAGCCGCTTGTAGCTCAAGGCGCGAAGTTACCCTCGCGGTCGTTCAAGGGCGCGGCCATCTTGTTTGCATGACGTATTTCCGTTTCGGGGCGCGAAGTGTAATCTCGCAAAGTGTGCAGCTCGCCAGTACAATTTCGCGGGTGTTCGCGAGGAAAATCTCGCGCAAACTTACCTGCGCGGTCGTGAACGGGCGCGGCCATCATGTTTCTCATTCATTGCTATAGTTCTGGGCATGCTTTTGGTATCCTCTCTGTATCTCTGCCATCCTTTGCTTGTTTGAAGTTTTTTTTGATCTATTTTACTTATTATCTATCTCTCTATTTTTCTTGCTCTATATTTTTGTGTTTTCTGCTACTTTTGGTTAATTTTAAACTACTTTTTTCAACTTTTCTTCTCTTCCCTATTCTATTTTCTTTATTATTTAGCTTCTTTTCTGCCCAGACCATGGTGAAGGGAGCCGGGAAGCATCCCGAGAAGAGGAAGGGTCACGCACCCCGTGCCCGGCTCCCGTGCGGGCGTTTGAGGGGAGAGCAGGTCGTACCCCGGGAGATCTTTAGCCCGGAAGAGGTGGCCACACTCATTTTTTATGTTCAGCGCCGCCTCCCCAGGACCATCAAGGCAGGCGCCTGGATCGGTGTCGGGTACGGGATCCGGGAGCGCCGGAAGCCGTGGGAGAAGGTGTGCTGGGCCATGTACCACCACTCTCTGGTCCGGTGCACCTACAACCAGGCCACCCACCGCTGGACGGATGTCCTGGACCGTGAACGAGATCTGCTTGACCTGCTTGGCCTTGAGACCCCGGGCTTGGTGAGTAGTAGTAGCTATTTCTTTACTACTCTGTTTTCTCCTGCTCTGTGTGTTATTATATTGCAAATTTTTGTTTTTTACCAAGAGCAATAATGCTGCTCATTACATTGTAGGTAAATTATACTTCAAAATCTTCTGTGCATTTCAGGTGCACTGCTCTCCTTCTCAGTAGTGTTGCTACTATGCTTATTTGTTTTCGATTTTGTGTTCATTTCATTGGCCTGTGAAATTATGTATGAGTGTAGTTTAAAGAACTGCGTAATGCTAGACACTAAGGTTCAGATTTTTAATTACCGGCGCATCCCTGCAAAGTAGCAGGGATGCACCAGTAATTGTGCGCCATGCCACCATCACCCATGGTGCGCCGTACTTACAATGCGGCGCACCATGGGCCCAAAACGTCACCAAAGCGTTAGGCATCTGTGCCGTAAAGGCGGCGCATTGCTGGAGTTGCGTCGCAACGATGGCGCAGATCCATCAATGCTCTGGGGTGCCCTATCTCCCCAATGCTGCGTCAAGCCGTACGTCTGCTTCAAGCAGGCGCAGGGTTTGAGTCACGCATCATTGTCGTTAAAGTGAGTGATTGAAATCTTGTAGATTTCCCTCAGCCACTTTTAGGATGCGTTCCTGCGCAGGAACGCCCTCCCTTGCGCCGGAACGCCCCCTGATGGCGCAGGGCTTTACAACGTGATGCATCTCCCATATGCGTCACGTTGTTAATATACGCCGCACCATTGCGCCTCTTTTGTTCTGCCGCTGCGTCACAAAAGTCACGCAACAATGGAGCAAAAGAGCCGCAAGGGGCTTCTAAATCAGCCCCTACAGACTCAAGTCCAGTCCTTCCTTTGTACACATGGCGATAAGAAGAAATAGTGGTGGTGGATTGATAGTTTGAGTATTTTAATGACTGGTTAATGTAGTAGGAAACTTTAGTGTTGTCGCTGATCTGCAATCACGATGGACTTTGTCTGTCACTTCGCGTGCTGCGGACTGCTGCCTGCCAATCCTAGGCAAACCTTTTTATTACTTTGTTTAGTGAGTTACATGAGAAGTTTCCAATTCGACGGTCTGCAAATCAAGCAATACTAATAACGTAGTAGACCACATGAGATCGGTCAATAATATATCCCGTGGAATAGTTGTCTATTTGCTATTTCGCCAAAATATTTTGTTATTGTTCTTTTGAAATGTTTGATTTGGTTGACAAATATCATCCATGTTTTCTGGTCTTTCTTTCTTTCATGTTGTACATCAGCTCCCCCCAGGGGCAAGAGGACACAGGAAGAGGAGGAGGAGGGTGCTGTTCAGGATGCAGGCCAGGATCGGGCAGGCGAGGGCTCCTTTGCTGGCCCCAGTATGTTTTAATTTTAATATAGAGTACTTATTTTTTCCTAGCGTTCCTCATTCGATTTTTTCTAAATCGTCTTTGATCTTCTTGTAGACTGGATCTAAATTCTTATCCTGCCTCGACTATGACTCCCTGTGGTATTACTAGATTATTCTTATTAGTCTGTCTGTGTAGCTAACTAAGATTGCACATTTGGCAATTCCATTGGACTCCCATTCTAGTCAGCAATAGCTCTATGCACTGAGTGCAGTCCTCTGGGATTGTCCATAATATCTTTTCAAGTCTCCTAAATGTTTATGCTTTGACAATTGCCAACAATAAAAAGGTGAATGACCACCAAGAAAGAATAAGATACTACTTTACTTTTGGTTTGGATAGTAGGACAATCCATTCTACTACTGTTGCAGGGACAAATCTGCACAAACAGAACTATGGACACTAAATAATGAATTGCTTAGCTTATCAATTATAATAGGTGCTGTTAGACTTTCCACATACCTCAGTGATAACAGACTTTGTAGTTGAACCCCCAATCTCCTTACTGACTAGATAGTGTGCAGTGTCATTTAGCTCCCAAAGTCACCGATGATTGATCCCCAATGATGTCAGAGGCACGGACTCATGCTTGCAAAAATTCCAAAACCTTTAGTTCATCCACTCTAGTCTGGAGGACCAAAAACCACAGAGTCTATTTAAGTTTAAAAGCTTTATTAAAAGTAAACACATTTATTAAAATCAAGTTTGTCATAAAAGTAAACGTTTAACTGAAAATGGAAAAGTGCTTAGTGATGACGATTAATTGGACACATTTCTTGTGGTCGAGCCGAGCTCTCACCTGGTTTGAACTTGATCCTGCTTGTGTTCTTAGAAGTCAAGCTTCTGTCTGTTAGGAGAAAAAGTGGTGCCTTCGTTGGAAAAAGGGACATTTTTACTTTAGAGTAGACAGTCACAAATTATTACATTGTATTCTGTTTTTTTCACATTTCTTTCTTCCTCCTAGACCAAATATTATATAGTAGTGAGTGGTGTATTCTAACATTATTAAATGTACTTTGTAGGTGGAACATCTGGAGGCGGGGCCAGCGCGGAGGTGGTGGCATTGGATGAGGGGACCAACTCTGGGGAGGAGGCGGTGGAAGTGCCGGACAATCCTGTGAGGGATAACACGGTGGTGGCGGGTAGAGGTAAGCTATATATTCCTTACTTATTGAGATTGAAGACTGCAGAGGGTGCTTTCTGCACGGGTGTATTATAAATCAACCAGGTAGTAGCCTCCTCTAAATGTACTTCGAGTTAACTGTGAAGTTTTTGGTGAGAATAATCCCAATCAGATCTGAGATGAACTTGATGGATGGGATGAACGAAAAGCGAAAGAAGGGTGTAAGTAAGTGTGGAAGGACGAGAAATGTAATGATGACTGGCAAAGAAGAATGATATGTGTTTGCTTGGTCCCCGAGGTGGCTGGGAAGGAAAGAATATGGTATGGTGCATGGCTGGGTGAATGATGAAGCAAGGATGGGTGGAAGGAGAACAGCCTGGGTGGATGAAACAGAAACTGTATGTGTGCATATACTTTGAATGGATGGATGCCTGGATCATGGTACTATCTGAGTCTTAGATAGCATATGTGTATCTAGAGAGAGTAGACGGTCACTGGATGAACTAAGTGTTACTTTGAAGAGCATGTAACACCGCACATGCACGTCCGTTCCAGTGTAGGAAAGGCAAGGAAAAGAAGTTGTAATTCTGTCCAAATACTACCATGAATAGTAGCAGTAGTTTGTATTGCAACTGCAAGCACAGCATATATCCGGTTATTACGGTGGACACTCCCTACCTCTCTTAATAACTTTAGTTTAGTAGTAGTACGTCATTCATGTGTGGGTGTATCACTGTTCACTCAATAATAAGCAAAGCACCTAAAGTCATCCCATATGTCATCAAATACATCCCATGTGAAGTGATAGATAATCAGATTATTTAGCTTCTTCATTTTCCTTTTCTAATACTCATTTGCACTATAGGGTGAAAGCTAAATTAATTAAGCAGTAGCCCTTTTAACAGAGTATCCTCAGTGCCACCTCTAATAGAAAAGTAAGAGCTTGACCACCTGCATGTACAGGACCGGTACAGTAACGCAAGTCTGTCTCACTCATCATGGTGTGCGTCTGTTTTTCTCGGGTGCAAGTTCACTGCGCTGGCATTATGCCGGCTTGCATACGATAACGTACCAATTTTCCTAAACAAGAGAGAAGAAGAAGAATAAGACTGGTGTACTGTCATAGTCGACTGTAATGGAAGTCCATAGTGCTCGTAGAATTTGTTCCTTAAACTCCCACTAATGTTAGAGCAAGGATGAAGAAGTCGGAGGTTACATAGATACTGTCCTCAATAGTTATGTACTGTGCTTTCAATTTGCTACTTGTACTGTGACACAACTTTCTGCTCAATCATTTTGTGTTAATCTTAAGGAGCATTGGTTACAGACTATGTCTTTCCTTCTTCATATAGTTGCTCCTTCCAAATCCAACAAACCATCAAGGAGGAGGGAGCTGGCTCGAATGGCCCGGCAACGGAGGCTGGATGCCACTGTCGCTGAATATCGGCGGCTGGTGGCCCTGGAGGAGGAGGAGACGACGCAGTCTACCGGTACTACAACAACATCCAGTGGGACAGCTGCATCCTCCTCCGTGCCCCCACGGACTGCCAGCCAGCGCAGTGCTCCAGCGGTACGGAGCCGGGCTACCAAAGCCAAACGCCACCGCCGAGCAGCAAAGACAGCAGCTGCCCCCCACAGGATTTGCAAGGCACGCCAGCGCCGCTTATGCCTCAGAGTGTCCTACCTGGAGCAGGAGGTCCTAAGCTATAAGAACTTGGTGGAGGGCCTCTGCTTCAACCATGCCACCCTCCGCAAGGAGCATGATGCCCTGGCCGCTAAAGTCTACAGCACCCTGCCGTAGTGTCCCTTGCCCCTTTTTTAGAGACTTTTGGGGGGTGGGAATTGGGAGTTGGGTTTTTTGGGACTTTTGAAGGACAATCGTTGGGGTTAGGGAGGGTCTTGCGGGAGATTATTTTGTTAGGGCTATAAAAATATACTTTTTGAAACTTTATCTGACCATACCTGTTTTTTACTGCTTTTGAGTCTGGTGGGTGGGGGTTTAACAGTAAGTTTGTTTTCCTGAATAGTCCTAGGACTTTAGTAGTACTACCGTCAATCTCTCATCTCTCCTAATACTCCATTATACTACCTCCAACCAAACGCTTATCTTACCTGTAATTTATTTTCGAAAGTAGGGCTAGGCCCAGGGCTGGCTCCACAGGAAATGGCGATTAAGGTTGGCAATCCAGGGCGGATGAAATTTCCTCCTCATTGCGGTGGTACTAGTGGTGTGACACAGTGGCAGTTGCATGCCTATGGAAAAAAAGAAACCTGGTTTGTCCTTACTGTAGCATTACAACGGTACGATAGAGAATATAGCAGGTGACAGTACACTAGAACAGTGCCACAATGTAGCCTAACAAATGGTAAAGTATTGATAGTATAACTTGTACTTGTGTTGGATTTTTGACATTGGCTACTACTACTACAAGAAATAATACTGAAGCTGAGTAAGTCTAGAATATATCCTCGGATTCCTTCACCAGCCTGTTGCTATGACCTTATCCCCCCCAGCAAGTGTGTGGAATTATTGAGGTCATTTAGTCACACATCAAGCAAAACCACACAGCCCGGGGGAAGAGGGTTAGGGTTTGTAAAATGGATGGGAATGGGGGTTTCTTTTTGGGTAGGTTTTGTTGAGAGAAAAAAAAAAGCACAGCATGGACAAACAATAATTGAACATAAAGACATTTTTGGGTACAAAGCTAACCATAAATCTTTTACGTGACATAAAGGAAGTGCATGCACTACTGAATGCATTGTTACTGAAAAGTAAGTAGTACTTTCGACAACCGTGAATGACAGAATGCGACAGTACAGGGCTACATTAAATTAGGTTTAAAAAATAGCCGAAGTAAAACCTATAGAATGGCTGTAGGGATCAATTTAGAAGCAGAGAGAGAAATGCAGTCACACACACTCATAGAAGAAAAGAATGGATACTGTATCTGTATTGTTGTAGTTGTCCTGTTGAATTTGGTAAGTAAGTTGCATGCAGCAAACAATTCCTCTTATTAGCGGCACTCCTCTATTCCAGCTGACGCTTCATCCATCAATGTTGGTGACCAGAAGACACCCTGTCCACTGCCTGCCTGGCGGATGCTGAATTGCGGCTCGCTAATGTGAGGCCTGACTCCATCCTTTTTTCCCCATTGTACAAACTGAAACCCGGCCTGTAATTATTGAACGAAAAACAGGAAGTGATATAATATTACAACACCACTGATAAATAAATATAAGGTATGTACGCTGTGTAGTGCAAAAAGTCACACTTTGATTTTGATAATAGACAGTACAATATTTTTGAAAGTGCGTACACTGTCTGAGTCACCTTTTGAAGGATAAATAAGTATGGGAAAATTAATTTAGAGGATCTTTCCCCTCAAGAAAGGTGTACTGTAAACTGTGTTTTAGAACAAAATTAGACCTTCCCAGCAGTGCTCCCACCCAGACCCTTACTAAAGCCAGGCGCAAAAATGTAGAAGACCCCCAATCAGATCTCAAAAAACGAGGCCTAGCAGAAAACTGGTGACAAAACGTACTTTGAAAGTAAAAGTAGGCCCAAATACCCCCTTACCCACCGTGGATTGTATTCAAACCACTTGCAAGCAAGCAAAAGTATCCATAGCCAGCATCCCTCCAAGACTCGAAACCCCCCCCACCCATACACATGCAATAGAAATACTGCTAACCCTAACGAGCCCTAAGTTAAGAATAGTGGCAAAGGCTTTCTTTAACTATGCCAAATCCCCCCTTTCCCACCATGGATTTTCTTCAAATGACTTGCAACCAAAATTACACATTCTCACGAGTGCTCTGAGACCCCAGAACTCAGTTGCAAAAATCTAGAACACCCCGAAACACATGCAATCCTGCTGCTAGGGCTAACCCTAACGAACCCTAAGTTACAAAAAGTGCCAAAAGGCTTTTCCTTATGGATTTTGTCCCAACCACTTCTATCCGTTATTAGACCTTCCCAGGAATTCCCCAAGACCCGCCAACCCACCCGCCAAAAAGCACAACACCCCCAAACAGCCAAAAAGGAAAATCTCATACTTACAATATTTCTCGGCCTTCGGTCCAAACGCGCTGTGCAGCTAGGCCATAACTCCCGTTTTCCACCACGGATTTCCTGAAAAACAAATGAAATCAAGATTAGACTGTCCCAGCAGTGCTCCCAGACCCCAAAACTCACCCACAAACACCTGGAACCCCCCCAAAGAGCACCTCAAAGGCAAGCAAGTCAGCAAAAACACAAAAATATTTCCACCTCCGATTTGGTCCAAACCACTTTTATCCGGTATTGGAGCTTCCCAGCAATGGCCCCAGAGCCGTCAACCCAGGAGAAAACTAGTAGAAGACCCCCATACAGCCAAAAAGCAAAAGTACAAAAATGGGGACTTAGTCATTTTTTTGCCAAATCATTCCGCGCACGCTCTGCAGCTAGGCCCTAACTCCCCTCTGCCACCATGGATTTGCTTCAAACCACTTGCAAACTAAAGTATCCATAGCCAGCAGTGCTTCCAGACCCCGAAACCCACCCACAAACACCAGGAAGCCCCCCAAACAGGCCCCCGAAAACGCTACATTGAGCAAAATGTCAGAAATAGCACAAAAAAATCTGCGTGGATTTTGTCCCAACCACTTCTATCCGGTATTAGACCTTCCCAGGAATGCCCCAAGACCCTCCAACCCACCCGCCAAAAAGCACAACACCCCCAAACAGCCAAAAAGGAAAATCTTATACTTACAATATTTCTTGGCCTTCGGTCCAAACGCGCTGTGCAGCTAGGCCATAACTCCCGTTTTCCAACACGGATTTCCTGAAAAGCAAATGCAATCAAGATTAGACTGTCCCAGCAGTGCTCCCAGACCCCAAAACTCACCCACAAACACCTGGAACCCCCCCAAAGAGCACCTCAAAGGCAAGCAAGTCAGCAAAAACACAAAAATATTTCCGCCTCCGATTTGGTCCAAACCACTTTTATCCGGTATTGGAGCTTCCCAGCAATGGCCCCAGAGCCGCCAACCCAGGAGAAAACTAGTAGAAGACCCCCAAACAGCCAAAAAGCTAAAGTACAAAAATGGGGACTTAGTCATTTTTTTGCCAATTTCCCAAATCACTCCGCGCCCGCTCTGCAGCTAGGCCCTAACTCCCCTCTGCCACCATGGATTTGCTTCAAACCACCTGCAAACTAAAGTATCCATAGCCAGCAGTGCTCCCAGACCCCGAAACCCACCCACAAACACCAGTAAGCCCCAAAAACAGGCCCCCGAAAACGCTACATTGAGCAAAATGTCAGAAATAGCAAAAAAAATTCTGCGTGGATTTTGTCCCAACCACTTCTATCTGGTATTAGACCTTCCCAGGAATGCCCCAAGACCCGCCAACCCACCCGCCAAAAAGCACAACACCCCCAAACAGCCAAAAAGGAAAATCTCATACTTACAATATTTCTCAGCCTTTGGTCCAAACGCGCTGTGCAGCTAGGCCATAACTCCCGTTTTCCACCACGGATTTCCTGAAAAGCAAATGCAATCAAGATTAGACTGTCCCAGCAGTGCTCCCAGACCCCAAAACTCACCCACAAACACCCGGAACCCCCCCAAAGAGCACCTCAAATGCAAGAAAGTCAGCAAAAACACACAATAAATTCCGCCTCCGATTTGGTCCAAACCACTTTTATCCGGTATTGGAGCTTCCCAGCAATAGCCCCAGAGCCGTCAACTCCCCCGCAAAGAAGTAGAACACCCCCACAAGTGCTGAGTCTTCCTTCATTGGGCGTAATCCAGCCCTCTGCTTTGATGGAAATAGGAGTCTGGAGGAGGAGGATAGAGGAGCATGTTCTTCTGAACTTGTGAACCTGAGGAATGCAGACTGCGGCACCTTCAAATCAATAAGTGAAGACAGTTCTGCTGATGGGCTTGTTTTTGTGATTAGGTGATTAAAGTTTGAATTATATTAACTGTGCACAACAAAGAAAGACAGACACACAGGAATAAAAGTGAATAAGGACGAAAAAGAAAGTTATTGATTCATTGTCTCATTTTCAGGGCTCGGTGTCAGGGTCCAGGAATAAGAATAAGGCTTCGTCATCATACTCTGCGAATTCGGGCAGGGTGAGCTCAGTGTCACCTGACAGAGAAGAAATTCCCTCATCTACGTTGCTGTCCACCTCGTCTTCATCCGGCGTGCTTTCTCGTACTTTGTAATCTGGTGGTATGAGGTGCTGATTCATCTTGATCATTGTTAACCTCTCCACATTTTTGGGCGAGAGGCGGCTCCGTTTGGGAGTTACAATGCCACCAGCAGCACTAAAAACACGTTCAGAAAACACGCTTGCGAGTGGAAAGACAAGTAGTTTAAAGCCAGGTTGGAGAGCTGTGGCCACAATTCTTTTTTCCCATGCTAATACGCCAATGGGTCAGCATTAATATAGACCTCTGTTGAGTCATTCAGATAGTCCTGCACCATAGACTCAAGGTCCTCCTCCAAGGTTCCTCCACTTTGCTTAGCTGTTGCTATGACCTTTTGAGAACCAAACCCAAGCATAGCTAGCCAATCCTCTTCAGCCTCCAATGTTACTGTTGTGTCTGGTGCAGATGATCTGCTTGCCAGTGTCTTTAACGGCTGAGAGGTCACTTGTGCCACAGCCACAGGTGCAGAAGTGGATTGTTTTGACTGGGGATGGCCTGCTGATGCTGATGTACTGCCTTTTTCTTCAATGAGCTGTCGTTCTCTTTCAAACCTCTTGGCTGACAAGACTAGCCAAACTTTGTACTTTGTAACATCTTCATCATCAAAAGGAAAGAATGCTCGGCCTGCCAGCGCCTTTTTGTAGCGTGGATCCAGAACAGTAGCACAAATGTAATGCTGTTCTGAGTGGATCATTTTAAGACGTTCATCACCTTGTAGGCGCTCTAATAATTTCTCTGCCAAAACAAAAGGGTCTTGGTTTTTTTCATTTTTTTGAAACACAGAAGACACCGCCTTCAGTTGGTGCTCCAGCATGTACAACAATGGGATAGCTTTTCCCAAATTACAGTCCTCCTTGCTGACTGCACGTGTGAAGAACTCAAAAGGACGAAGCATGTCTGTCAGGCTTTTAACTATTTCCCATTGCGCCGCATCCATCCTCAGGTCCTTGTGAGCTGTACCCTGTTTTAAGAAATAGTGATCGAGAACCGTATACTGCTCATACACACGCTCAAGCATGTAGAAGGTTGAGTTCCAACGTGTTGCCACCTCCTGGATGAGTGCTTTCACTGGCATTCGACGTTCATGTAGCAGGCTCCTCAGATGCTTCCGGGCCTTAAAAGAATGGCTGAAATGGTTGCACATTTTTTGGCAGGTGTCCACTACCTCGTACGCTGGACTGTCTTTATCACTCAAGAATTTTTTGACAACCAGGTTTATACAGTGCGCCAAACACGGCACTCTGAAATAGTGACCCAGCTCCATGGCCTTAACTACATTGGCGCCATTATCCGTGGAAACATAACCAATCTGGCGTTTTTTAGGGGACAGCCAGTCAAGGACCTTTGTGTTAAACTCATCCAAAATGTTTTGTGCTGTGTGATGTTTCTCCAAACCAAACATGGCTAGTGTTGCATGTTTCCGAGCAGCTTTAAAAACTTGGTCCGGGTCAACACCTGCGTTTAGCTTTGCTTTAACCCCTGAAAAAGAGACCCAGTGTGCAGTGATGCACATGTAATCAGCACCTGCGCCACTGGTCTACATGTCTGTTGTCAGATGTATAGTGTGAACAGCACTCTTCTGCAAAGCTGCCCCAATCACCTCCAGCACATCTTCATGTAGTGCTGAAACCGCAACTCTGGCAAAATAGAACCGGCTAGGAACCTTCCATTTAGGGCAGAGCGGTGCCACTAATTCTAGAAAACCAACCCCTTCTACAAAAGAAAAAGGGAGAAGGTCCAGAGCTAGCATTTTAGCCAGCTTAGTGTTATACAGACGCTGTATCAAAAGGAGGGAGATTAGAGAAGGAGATCAATCGATCGACGGACACGGTTAACCACCCACCAGGTGGGTGGAAGGTCCAGTTGCAGCTTGTGTCCGTGTTTTGCACTAAGGAAACAAAAGAGGTCGCTGTACTGTTCCTATGGGAAATGGGGAAAGTGTCTAGCTGGCATGACCACAGATGTTAGAGTAACATCCTGGGGCATCCATTTTGTTGGATATAATGGCCTCACACACCCCGAAGGATGTCATGCTTCATCATCGGCAGTTGCTCCTCGTCGGGGAGGCGGTGCAATCCCCGACGGGCTCACCTCAAAGAGGGGCTCTTTGGCGGAGATCTTTTTCCAACTGCCTTATGGTGAGGTGGGGGTGTGTGGACCGGGCTAGGTGTGGTGATGTGTGGGGTATTAAAATGTAGCAAGGGGTACCGGAATTCAATTTATTCAGGGGGTCCCCTGGCTGCAGTTAAAAAGAGGGGTTAGGCTCACTAAGAGTCAACAAGTTAGGTCAGGTGACCCTAGATGAGGCTAAAGGTGATGAAGGTCGACATGTTTCACGCTATGGGTATAGTCACCCGCGATTCATCAGGACCGTGTAAATGTGCAGTGTCAAAACATGCTAGTGTCATGTATGTCTTATGTTTACCTCTGTGGGTACTCCTATGCCTAAAGGTTGAGGACTACATGCCACATGAGGGGTCGGCGGGATTAGACATCAGGGAGAGCCCAAGGTTAAAGCTCGTTCCTCCTGTGTCCGCGCAGATCGACCTACCCTTCACCGCCGAGCTCGAGCTCGGCGGTAGTCCTCAACCTTTAGGCATAGGAGTACCCACAGAGGTAAACATAAGACATACATGACACTAGCATGTTTTGACACTGCACATTTACACGGTCCTGATGAATCGCGGGTGACTATACCCATAGCGTGAAACATGTCGACCTTCTTCACCTTTAGCCTCATCTAGGGTCACCTGACCTAACTTGTTGACTCTTAGTGAGCCTAACCCCTCTTTTTAACTGCAGCCAGGGGACCCCCTGAATAAATTGAATTCCGGTACCCCTTGCTACATTTTAATACCCCACACATCACCACACCTAGCCCGGTCCACACACCCCCACCTCACCATAAGGCAGTTGGAAAAAGATCTCCGCCAAAGAGCCCCTCTTTGAGGTGAGCCCGTCGGGGATTGCACCGCCTCCCCGACGAGGAGCAACTGCCGATGATGAAGCATGACATCCTTCGGGGTGTGTGAGGCCATTATATCCAACAAAATGGATGCCCCAGGATGTTACTCTAACATCTGTGGTCATGCCAGCTAGACACTTTCCCCATTTCCCATAGGAACAGTACAGCGACCTCTTTTGTTTCCTTGTTATACAGACGCGTCAGTGGGTGGTTGCGTTCATATTGCGCTTCTGTAAACAACACCTTTTTAATGTTGCCCTGGACCAAGCATTTACGGGATGATGATGATGATATCTTCGACCCAGTTACGCTCACTGATGAACTTTTGCGCATTGGTGTCTCACTCTCTCCCACACTCTTAGTGTGGCTCACATGGGTGTGCTGCTGACAGGGGTACTGGGTGTAAGTGAAGTGTTTGACATGTCTTCTTCCTCCACGTCATCATCAGATGAAACATCAACGTTTTCATTACGTGCAATTCGGGCTTCCTTGATCGCCTGTAGGTGCGCAAACCATTTGACAGTGTGCTGTCTCTTAAGATGACCTCTCCGGCCTCCGGTACCATAGTTGGTAACAACCTTACCACGACTAACTGCAACCTTACAAATGCTACAAATGACTATGTTTTCCCTTTTTGGGCAAACACTAAAGAAGTCCCAAGCTGGGGACTTGAATTGTCTGTGGGGGCCGGAGGAGGCGGCGATACTGGTGGTGGGGGTCATGCCAGATGAAGTGGAGGATGTGGATTGCCGAACTTTAGTATGTTGTGCACTTTCACCACCACTAATTGAGGTCGAGGTGGATGTAGGTCCCTTCTGGCGAGGAAGAAATATGGAAGCGGTACGTGTTGGTGTACTAGTTAACTCCAATGATTGTTGTGTTTCCATTGCCTCCTCGTCGACATCATCATCACGCTCAGCAACTTCTCGGGCTACGGTCAAAATGGCTGTTTGCTGCATGCCCGCTGGGGCTGCAGTGACCTTTATGATAACTGGCTCGTCGTCGTGAGAGCCTTCATCAGCAGCAGTATCCGCCACTTCTTGTTGAGCCTCATCACACTCCATAACTATGAGTTTTTCGACGACCTTCCTTTTACGCTTAAGTACCTTTGTCAGATCATGGTGTGCCTCACTCTCAGACGGCAGTGGTGCTGGTTCCCAATTGGGATCCGTATTATCAGAAGGAGGTGGGCTTGAAGAAGATGTAGACACCAACCTTGATCTTTTCCTTGCTAGGGATGTGGAAGACAATGAATGATCATCAGGAGGAGTGGCTTCCTCAAATGATACCTCGGCTTTATTGTCGATTTCCTGATGTGCCCCTACTTCGGGAGGAACAACTATTGTGGGCACTTGTGACCCTCCATGCACCTCTGCTTGCGCATCTCCTTGCACTGCCTCTCCTTCCACATGTACTTGGGCTTGTACTTGCACATGTGGTTGTTGTTGCGGCTGTGGTTGTTCAACACTCGTCAGATAAGTTACAACAACCTGTGTTGATTCAGGGACATTGCTGCTACTTTCTTGCGATGAGCCAACATCACTGGTCGATGGTGATTGAACAACTAGACTAAGTGCCTCTGCAGCACTCAAGGGCTTGGACTTAAGTTGGCGTGGTGGTGGTGGTGGCACTGAGCCCAATGGAGCGGGGGTGCTGCTCCCAGCTTGGTCCCCAGCAGATCCCGCTGCTGCTGCAGGCGTACTTTTTTTTTTACTCCCAAAAAACGTGGCGGGCGGCACACCAGTCTCCTTGGTTACTTGCTTCTTCTGATCCTTACTGGCAACTTTCTTGCTAGAGGAGCTACGGGGAACTTTTTTTGGGGCCATCTACTTCAGAGCAGGTCAGAACAGCAGGCCGCAGTTGCACAAGTTGCAGAGTTGTCTGTGGCCAGACGTGACGTCGCGTGACGTTATGCTGCACACACACACCGCTGCAGGACTTCTTCCTGGCACTGGTGGTTCTCTTGAGTCTTGTAAACCTAAAAGCAATGGAAGACAGAGGAACATCAGTTCAGTTATACACCCCAAAAAAATAGAAAAAACACAGAAAAATCAGCACAATCCCATGCCCTCCATGATGTTTAAATTCAAGACACCCCACAGAAAGACTAGGCCTATGCACCACTCAGTACCCCTGGGCATAAAGGTTGAAAGCTAGGCAAAATGGTTGCAGACCTAACAACACTGCCTGCATTCAAAATGGCCCCCTCCCTCCCAGCACATGGCCAGGGCCTATAGCAGCACTCAAAATGGCCCCCACCCACATGGCCTGTCCCCATGAACATCCCAAAAAATCGAAAAACACAGAAAAATCAACACAATCCCAAGCCATCCAGGCCCTCCATGATGTTTAAATTCAAGACACCCCACAGAAAGACTGGGCACATGCACCACTCACTAGCCCTGGTGAAAAGGCCACAACAACAGCCCAAAAAAACGAAAATCACAGAAAAATCAGCACAATCCCAAGCCCTCCAAGATGTTTAAATTCAAGACACCCCACAGAAAGACTAGGCCTATGCACCACTCAGTACCCCTGGGCATAAAGGTTGAAAGCTAGGCAAAATGGTTGCAGACCTAACAATACTGCCTGCATTCAAAATGGCCCCCTCCCTCCTAGCACATGGCCAGGGCCTGTAGCAGCACTCAAAATGGCCCCCAACTACATGGCCTGTCCCCATGAACACCCCAAAAAATCGAAAAACACAGAAAAATCAGCACAATCCCATGCCATCCAGGCCCTCCATGATGTTTAAATTCAAGACACCCCACAGAAAGACTAGGCCTATGCACCACTCAGTACCCCGGGCATAAAGGTTGAAAGCTAGGCAAAATGGTTGCAGACCTAACAACACTGCCTGCATTCAAAATGGCCCCCTCCCTCCCAGCACATGGCCAGGGCCTGTAGCAGCACTCAAAATGGCCCCCAGCCACATGGCCTGTCCCCATGAACACCCCAAAAAATCGAAAAACACAGAAAAATCAGCACAATCCCATGCCATCCAGGCCCTCCATGATGTTTAAATTCAAGACACCCCACAGAAAGACTAGGCACATGCACCACTCACTAGCCCTGGTGAAAAGGCCACAACATCAGCCCAAAAAAACGAAAATCACAGAAAAATCAGCACAATCCCAAGCCCTCCATGATGTTTAAATTCAAGACACCCCACAGAAAGACTAGGCCTATGCACCACTCAGTACCCCGGGCATAAAGGTTGAAAGCTAGTCCAAATGGTTGCAGACCTAACAACACTGCCTGCATTCAAAATGGCCCCCTCCCTCCCAGCACATGGCCAGGGCCTGTAGCAGCACTCAAATTGGCCCCCAGCCACATGGCCTGTCCCCATGAACACCCCAAAAAATCGAAAAACACAGAAAAATCAGCACAATCCCATGCCATCCAGGCCCTCCATGATGTTTAAATTCAAGACACCCCACAGAAAGACTAGGCACATGAACTACTCACTAGCCCTGGTGAAAAGGCCACAACAACAGCCCAAAAAAACGAAAATCACAGAAAAATCAGCACAATCCCAAGCCATCCACGCCCTCCATGATGTTTTTATTAAAGAGACCCCACAGAAAGACTCAGTCCACCCACCACTGAGTACCCCTGGGCAAAAGGCCCCAACAACAGCCCAAAAATCGAAAATTACAAAATTGTAGTTGCAGCAACTGTAATGCCCCAAACAAACTTACTTGTGAAATTTCTAATCCAAAACTAATCCAAAGAAAGTCAAAAAGGTCTCAAATCCAAATATCCAGTAGCATTCACAAAAAGTAAACCTTCCAGCTCCAGATCCAAATGAAAAGTGACCAAGAGATGGACAAAGCCAATTCCAATTCCAAAAATTCTTTATTTCGGCCACATAGGCCATAAAAGATGCAATAAAATACAGTACATATATTACACAGTAAAATGCAGTACCTATAATACACAGTATTTACATATAAAAAGTCTGGAGGGTCTGCATGGGGTAAGGAATGCACGGTAGTACCAGTTCAGGGGGACATTTTCTTCCTTATTATCCAAGCTGCCATTAGGAATTTTGAAACAGCGAAGACAATATGTCCCAGGGTATTGGTTTTCATGACCCTGTATGCTTGTAGGTACTCCCGAAAACCCAGGTTTCGGCACATCGGTGCTATCCAGCGCTTCCTGGGACTCTGGTATGCGTGGCAAACAAACATTATGTGCAAATCATCTTCATCCTTGGTTTTACAACAAGGACAGAGTTTATCACCCCCTATGGACCATTTATGGGTGAATACTTTGGTGGGGAGTGTGCCAAACCTCCATTGCAGGAACAGTTTCCTTGCCAAAAGAGGAAAAATAAAATCCATAAAAGGTTCAAAAAGGTAAGAATTTTTGGATTCCATAAAACGTCCCGTCAGGGTGCCGCTGCTATGAGCATTATCCATATTAGCCAAATTTTTGTTTTTGTAGAGCTGGGCAAGAGTTTTACGCGTGATCCTTTGGCAACCCTGGGCTGGATCGTCCCATAGGTCTGGCAAGTTCAAACTGAACAATTCCGTCTTAATAAAGGCCAGCCAGGGAATTTTGTTGCTACCATTCAGCCTCAGTACATGGATAAGGTCCTGTCTGTAATGGTACAGTTCCTCGGTAGTCCATATCCGGTGCCAAAACTTCACGGGTTTCGAGAGGAGATCTTCAGCAATGGAGTGTAACCCCAAATCTAATCTTAGGGGGAGGAGTGGGGTACCTTGCGGGAGAGCAAGTAGGCGTCTCAAAAAACTGTTTTCTACCGCTGCCAGTGCCTTCCCTGCTTTGTGACCCCACAACTCGCTGCCATACATGGCTGCTGCCTTCGCTTGGGATCTGTATGTTTCAAGGGCCGGGCTTACAGGCTTAAAGGTGGACTTATTTACCACCTTCAGGAGTGCGCCCGCTAGCTGGGATAGTTTCAGCCTTGATCTCGCTATCTGACAGTCCCAAGCTAAGTTTTCTTGTAATGTTACCCCCAGATATATAAAGGTCGAGACCCTCTCAAGACTAACTTCCCCCAGTTTTGGGTTGGGTCTGGTTTTGGCAGGGGGATTGAAGATCATAAACTTAGTTTTTTCTGTGTTCACCTCCAACCCATGTTGACGACAGAAAAGGCCAAAACCATTCACAATCCTCTGGATCCCCATGGGGGATTTGGAAAGCAGGAGGGTAGCGTCAGCGAACATAATTGCCGGAACCCTCCTGCCTGCCAAAACCGGGGCATCATTATCCTCAACAGTGTCAAGATGTTGAATGACACTGTTAATGAAAAGACAGAACAGGGTCGGCGCCAAGACACAGCCCTGTCTGACTCCTCGGCGGACCGGGAATTTGCCCGAGAGCTTACCATCCCTCCCACACCTCACTTGTGCATAGTTGTTCTCGTGCAGCCTGATGATAATACTAAGGAGGTGGGGGGGCACTCCTAGCTTCTGCAGAACCTCCCATAATTTACCTCTAGGGACTAGGTCAAAGGCTGACCTCAGATCCACGAAGACCATGTACTGTCTTCCTCCCTCTATAGTTACAGTCTTCCAATATAGGAGGAGAAGGCGGAAGATCTGGTCCATGGTCGACGTGTTCTTTCTGAAGCCAGCCTGAAGGGGGCTCATGATGTCATTGTCCTCCACCCAGTCCAGGAGGTGATTAAGGATGAGGCGCGCAAAAAGCTTTTGGGGTACATCTATTAGGCTAATAGGCCTGTAGTTGGCGGGGAGCAGAGTAGATCCCTTCTTGTGGATCGGAACAATCTCTGCCCCCAGCCACGACCCGGGGATTGACATACCTCCTAGGATGGCATTGAAAAGAATGAGAAGGTATGGGCCCCAGATGTCCGAGTGATGCCTAAACAAATCCCCAGGTAGCCTATCCAGACCTGGCGCCTTCCCCGATGATAAGTGCTTCAGGGCTGCCTCCACTTCCCCCAGGGATAGTTCCATTTCACAGTCCTGTGCGCCACAGGGCGCGAACAGGGCTGCGTCAGGGCAGGGGTTAGTGTCTTGATAGAGCTCCCCAAAATGGGCCTCCCAAACCTCGGGGGCAATATTGGGTTCCACTGCTTTTTTGAGTTCCCCTATGCCATTATTAACAAGGGCCCAGAATTTGCGGGAGTCCCTGACTTTTAGGGCATCATGGAGATCTTGCCAGTGATTCCAGTCCCACTCGGTCCTGGCAGTCGCCATCACTGCTTTATAGTATTTCCTATGGTCACGTACCTTGCCCTTATTTGACCCCTCTTTTATTGCAGCAATGAGCTCAGACTTTGCTGCCCTACAGGAGGAGGTATACCAGGTGGGAACATGGGTCTTTTTCTTTCTATTGGGCACCACCGGGTAAAATATCTCAGCCAAGTCTCTTACAAGATCCTGGTGGATACCACCCAGTTTCTCATTGTATTCCGGGGTTCTTGGTGCGTTTAGAAGTGCGTCCACCTCCATAAACCTTGGGAGTGCCAACTCGTATAGCTTGCTAATGGCCTCTTCTGAGCTCACAAGCTTTCCCCACTTAACCCGGCGCCTATTGGTTGTAAGGACCAATTCCCCCGTGTCTCCCTCTGGGTTTTCTACCACTTTGCCCGCTAAATGGAGGGGCCACTGGATATTTAAACAAAGGGCATTATGGTCACTATCTGACCTGTTTATTACCCTAAAGTCGAGGACTTTGGGCCAGAGTGTAATGTCTAACATGATGTAATCTAGCCTCGACTCATGACCCCTCCTATTGAAAGTACACACTGAGGGAGTATCGGAAGGGGTGCGACCATTACAAGCCCTCAGTGCATAGTTCAGGGTAAGGGACATAAGTTGTATTGCAAGGGGGGACCAGGCTTTGGGATAGGGGGAAGACGAGGGTGGGACCCCCCAGTAGTCATCCTCGGCCGTGAGTGCACCCTCCGACATGCCCTCAAGAGGTTCAAAGTGGCAGTTGAAGTCTCCTCCAAGCACCACCTTGAGATCTCCCGGGAGTTGCCCCAGGAAGGAGGATAAATCGTTTAGGGTTAGAGATTCGTTTGGCGCGGCAACCGGTCGCGAGTAGACATTCACAATAGCCCATGATGGTTTACCAGGCCAAGTGAGCCGAACACACTGGATGTCCTGCGAGAACGTGTGCACCTGTTCCGCCTGGCACCCAGTGTGACTCGCGATCCAGATTGCCAGACCACCTGATGGCCTCCCCCTCCCACCCCATTTGGCTGGGATTTCAAATACTTCAAACCCGCTCCTGGTTGCGGTGTCCCTCGCCCACGTTTCCTGAAGAAGGAGGATGTCACTACTACCCACTAAATGGTCCCACTCCGGTGTGCCTTCCTTATTTGCAATGCCCGCCACATTCCACGAGACAATTCTCAAGCCCTGATCTGTTGGTAGGGGGCCTTGACCTACAGTAGGGGATTGCGCAAGGACTGTGGGTGGATGAATTCCTGGCAGAGCAGTAGTGCACTCCGCGATGGCGGATGGACCAGCCAACTCCGCCCCCCCGGGTTGCAGGATATGGTCAGTCCCGATGTTGTGTAAAGACCCCTGTAAGCCCAGACTGTCACCACTGCTAAGTGGTCGATCTTTGGCTTTGTCCTGCGGGCCATGTTCAGTTACAAAGCACTGGGAGGAGCCTGCTGGACAGGAACAGGAAGTTGGAGACTGTGGGGCACTTCCTTCCTCCCACCCCCCCACCCCAAAATGGACTCCTTGCAAAAAAAGTGCAGGCAAATGTCAACCTGAGGAGTTATCCAGATAAAAATCATCATTTTCAGGTTTATGCTGCTTGCTGGCGGATTTCTTGTGCAGAATTGCAAATTTTGTATTTTCGCGAGTGCGAGATTGTTGCTGCTCGCCGCATGTACGAGTTCGCAATAGCGAACTCCCGCTATACGTGATCACAGCGTACTCGTGTTGACCAACTCTCGCTGTGCAAGGTGGCGAGTGCGATGACGTAATCGCGGTCGCCAAACTCCCGCGGGATCTCGCAGCAAGATCCAAAATGGCGCAGCACTCGCAAAATATCGAGAAAAACAACTCGGCAAACGCTGAATGACGGTAAGTGAACGCCGCGCGCCACAAAATTGTATCACCAAGAAAAAAAAATCTGCTGCGTGCGAATTTGCGGATTTTCGGTAAATTCGCGAGTGTTCGCGGATTGCGAATTTACAGAAAATCCGCGAGCGAAACGGATTTTCCGCCCACCCTTAATTGTAGCCATACGCGAGCACAGCGTACCGCAATAGTACGTGCGTGTGTACGGGTCGTTTCACTATTGCATTGTAGTCATACGCGAGCGGAGCATACCCAGCCATTGCGTGTGTGTGTGCGGGACGTTTCACTATTGAATAAGTAGCATTCGCGACAGAAAACTCACCGTACTTGTGTGAGGATTCCAGAAAATACATATGGAACATCTAGGGGACGAGTAAAATGCCCAGAATGCAGGCTAGTTATCAAGGAAACAGAGATTTGAGTGTGTTCTACAGGTGTTTATGAAAATTCAGTTGGGCTAAACTATACAATGTTGCAAAACTTGTTGTGGTGCTCAAGCTCAGTTTTTAAACCATGCAAATGTGTGTCAAGGCCTTATGTGTAATGGGATTGGATGAAACATAGGATAACAACTAATCTGAGCGTCTGGCAGTGTGCTTGTTGCCGGTGCTGACGGATCTGCCTTTGTCATGGAGGTTGTGCAACAGTGGCACAGACAAGCTGCGGCATGCTTTAAGAATAGATGGATGGAGGAGTATCTTGTAGGTGTGTGTGGTGCAGGATCTGGCCACTCGGTGCTGCGTTGTGGCTGGGGATGCAGCAGCAGGAATGAGTGAACACATGACGGCAGAAGGGGTTTGACAAGATGCTTAACAAACACACAAATCCAAGGATTCTAGCAGGGCACAAAGTGACATGTGTATGAGACGGTTGCAACACACCCAGAAAGCCTCGTCATGTATGATCGTCGATTTCCCCAACATGGCCATATCACACCACACCTGAGAGGCCTGCACTAGCTCCCTGTCAACAACAGGATCACCTCCAGACTCATCATCCACGCACACAAAGCACCTAACCATGCCAGACCAGCATACCATAACAACTGACTAAGCTTCTACACACCCACCCGCAGCCTTCGCTCTATAAACCTTGCACTTGCCACAGTCCCTCACTTCCAGGAAACCACCGTCAGTGACAGATCCTCCTCCTACCTTGCCTCAAAGACCTGGAACACACTCCCTACAAGGCTACAACTGACCCAGGACCTGCTGGCCTTCAGAAGACTTCACCAGACCTGGATTTTCGATCTGTAGCAGCCCCCCACCCCCCAGCGCATTGAGACCCTCACAGGTAGGGAGGGCGCTCAAACATTGAATCGATTTATTGTTTGATAGATGGCTCAGCCAATTTGTGTGTGTAGGATTGGAGAGCTGTACATGATAGTCACAATGAGGGTGGTCAGGCTGTTGGTGTGATACCGGATGTGCAGATGTTTGACAATGCGGAGTGTGTCCTTGGTGTTGTATGTGACTCTGAGGGTATACCTCGTCAAGTTGGACCAATCATAATCCTGGTTTTGGTGTGTGGTCCTGTGGGTTTTGGACTATCCGTCTGTGATGGCTATGTAGAAGTGGTGTTCTGATGTTGCGTACTACCACGTTACAGTAATGAAGGCGATGTGTGGTGCTGTTAATGGTGTATGTGCGGCATGTATCACTATTGCAATGGTGATCTGCGCTAGCGTGTGGTGCACCGTACCCCGACGCTAATGGTGTATGTGCGGCACGTATCACTGTAGCAATGGTGATATGCGCTACCGTGTGGCGGACCGTACAGGTATACTTCCGTTGTTGCGGTAGGTTGTACTCACCGTCTGCGCCGTCGTTTTTTTCTGTATACGAGGTCGTAGGCGTACAGGGCTGGGATGACACGCTCGAGGGGGTTCATGTCGTTTATGTCACGTACCGGGGTGCAGTTCGGGCCAGACTCTGGTTTTATGGCTGTTTTCAGCTCTAGTAGCAAAAGGGCCGTACGGAGTGTCGTCAACACGGATCGTACTTCCTGGTCCCGAAATAGCTGCCTATTTACGTACGGACGTAGTGTACAGCGTCACCCGGAGACAATCCGTATGTACTTTGAAGTTGTACGGTGTTTGGTACGAGTCGTACGGAGTGGTGCATTGGGTTTCAATCGTACTTGCTCATTCGTACGGGGACGTTGTTGGTGTACGAATTGTACGGGATAAACGCTCCGTACAGCTAATCGGAGGGCTTTTTCGCGAATCGGAATCGGCCCCAATGTAGTGTCTAATTTATTTAAAATTATTTTTTAAACTTTGTTATGTATAGTTTTGATATTTGTATTTATATTATTGTTGTATGCATATGTATGTATTTAAAAACATTTAAATGTTTTTTAACAATTGATAAGTTAGTAGAGTAATTAATTGTAAATATTATTAAGTAAGTATATATATTATATTATATATGTTTATTTTTTATAATATATGTATTATTTATGATGTTAAATATATTTTTAATTATGTTTTTGTTATTTATATGTATTATTTATTTAATTTTATATTATTTTTAAACATTAAAAGAAAGCGATATTTTTTCCGATATTTTTTACAGTGATATTTTTTTCCGATATTTTTGCACTTACCTTAATGTAGATAGGACTTCGATATTTTTAAGGTCGATATTCTACCTTTGATATTTTTGACGTCGATATTTTCGACGTCAATATTCTGTCAGTGATTCCGCTTGCCCGATGTAGACCAGATTAAAAGGGCAGCTAATTGCATAAATCACATTGGAGGACATGCAGTTAGTCATTTGTTTCAAGTTGCATGTGTGGGTGCCTGTTGTAAATGTTTTGGTATTAATTGTTTGTGCGCACACTATGCAGTTTTGGCACGTGTAGTAGTCAATGATTAGTGTTAGGCGGTGTTAGATTGGCTGGTTTTGGTTTTGGGTATCCATGTGATGGCATGAGTTAAGTGATCACCCAAGTTGTTACCTCTTTTTTAGGAAAATAGAGGTGGGTCCACAAAGCTGGATTGGGTACGTAAAACATTTCAATTTTTTCTTTTGATTATTTTACAGATTTTTTTCTAGCCCGGCAAAACGTAGATTCAAATGGTATTCGTTTGTTCCTGGGGGTAGCTGGCATCATCCATGGTGAAGGTTGCTGCTCGGGGGCAGCACACACCATACATAATATTGAATGCTGCCCTGGGGGCAGCTGTCGCTAGCCATAGTATTGAATACTGCCCTGTATAGTATTAAATACTGCCTTGAGGGCAGCTATTAAAAAAAACACAAGAGAAACCCGTAGCCCCAGTGGACACCTTTGTAGGTACAGTATCATTCAACAATGTCTCCACAGGAGTCAATGAGGAGTACAATTTAGCAAGTAAATTAAATACACGAAACTCATAGTCCTAGGTTTTTGATTCAACATAATTATATTAACAAAAAAATAGAAGTATAGATTTATACTTTACATGGGGTAAGAAGCAGAATCCCCCATGCTTAAGGTGAACACATTGTGCTCATGAGAAAGTGGTTAAACGGTGCAAGTGAAACACGTGAAGAGTATGAATCAGCGTTTTCTTTTGGAGATGTTTGAACAATTATTTTGCATGAACAGGTATTTTATAAGACAAACAATGAAAAGGAAATCATGGCATAATTGACAATCCCAAAAAGGCTGATACAAGTCAACTGCGTTTCAACCTTCATGATTTGAGGTCTTCATCAGGACAAGGGCACAAAAGAAAGGCGATTGCTGGGAAACAAAGAAAGAGTTACCCCTAGTGATGAATAGATAAAAAACTTTTTGCTGTGTATGGGAGAGAAGAAAAAGAGAAAGGACTATGTTAGCCACTACCAGCACGTCTCAGAAGAAGCGCCATCCTACAAGGCTAGAACAAGCATTTGCAATGCAAATTGGTCTCGCATTTGTGAGAGTGACAGGTATTGGTGTTGCAAATGACAATGTCTTGTACCCATGTATTTTGGTTTGGAGTGGGTGTATGTGCTGTGGAGTGGAATTATGTGAGTTGAATTGGAATTGTCAGTTGTGGAATTGTGTGTGGTGAAATGTGTGGAGTGGATTTGTGTAGTGGAATTATATGGCATGGTGTGTATTGGAATAATCTAGATAGTAATTATGTGGTATTGAGTGCACTGGAATTATGTGGAGTGGGATTATGTGCCAGAGTAATTATGGGCTGGCATTTCGTGTTGTGGAGTTTAATTATGTGGTGTGCTGTTGAATTCTATGGCATGATGTGGAATCTTTAATGGAGTGGTACTTTGTACTTATGATTTAATATTTTTTTATTTTTTGTGTCGTTTTATATTGTTCTAAACTTACTCTGGAACACTAGAATTCTGTATATGAGTATCAGATTGCATTAAAAAAATCAATTTCATATTTATTAGTATTTTTAGGGTCATTGAGATTTAGGGCCTTATTACGACTTTGGCAGTCCTCCAGTGGTGCCACCACAGCACCATCCGCTGGAGGGCAGCCGAGGCTGTAGTGCGACTTCCTGCCAGATTACAATGTAATCCTTGGTGGGTGATACAACGGCGGTCTGACGACTTTGGTCTGTTAGGCTCATGGGAGAGCCTAACATGCAGACCGCTGAAATAAGTGATCTGACTGCATGTTCCTGCACGGTGTAGCATGCATGCAACACCGTGCAGAAAATAGAGGGGGGGGGGAATTCAGGGACACAACAGGTGCCCCCTTGCAGGCATCCCCATGTGTGGGTGGGGGCCCTAGTAGGGACTCCTTAGTTGTCTCTCCGCCTCCCTTTTAATAGTGGGCTCACCGCCATAAATGGGGGAGTGGAACGCCAACTCATAATATGCTCGGTAGTGCCGCTGCAACACTGCCAGCATATTGAAGCTCCCTGGCCTACTGCGGGCAGGTCCTCAGTGTGGCGGTGATCGGACCGCCACCACGAATATAATGAGCCGCTTAGTAATTTCAAACTTTGTTTCCAAAATACAAAGTACACTACTCTGGTCCTTTAAATACAACTCCTCGGATCTTTACATAGTGCTTCATACTACACTTATAAAGTGCTTCTGAAAAGATTTTCTATTGCCCAAATAATGGTACTCATTTACCAAACTTTGAAAAATGGAATGCTGATTTCTTCTTCAAAGGCTCCTGACAGAAGGTACATGCTTTAATGGTGCTAAAATTAGACCGGTCAGGAGCCTTTGAAAAAGAAATTATTCGAAATGCTTCGGCGACACAGCAGGCTGTTTCATTTACCAGCGGTTTGAACTTTGTCCATACTTTGAAATAAAAGGCTGGTAACTTTTTCTTAGTTGTCCGAGTACTTTTCAAATGGGATACCAGTGTTTTGGCATAGATAGGTGGCTGCCCAGTCGCACGAAAGCACCACCCCAATATATAGAGGAGGCCGCATGGAGAGGATACACCTACCGCAATGTGGGACAGTAATGAAAGATTCAGGACTTATTCACCCGTTGGGGCCCTTGTCAGGTCTTATTTTAGCAGAAATTGTGCACAAGATTGCTCATCATAAATCAAGGGACTCTAACTCCCAGAATGCTGATGACTGCGAAGGCAGCGCCATACAGGGGGAATATGTAATATCGGAGGAGGAGCTCCATTAAAGCACGTACCTTCTGGAGCCTTTAAAGAAGAAATTATTCAAAACGCGTTGGCGAGACGGCAGGCTGTTTCATTTACCAGCGGTTTACACTTTGTCCATACTTTGAAATAAAAGGCTGGTAACCTTTTCTCACTTGTCCGAGTGCTTTTCAAACGGGACACCAGTGTTTTGGCATATATATCATTATATGTTATTATTCTGACAAAAAACACAAAGCTGCTAGAAGCCCAAATTTAAATATTGCTTTTAACACAAATAATTTGTGAAAACAAATATTTTCCTTTCACATCTGCATATGTTATATTGCAAAAATACATTTAAACCTATTGCTTCATGCAGTTTAAGCTTCCATCTCCCTTGTTCTGTCCAACCTCGATTACGACAATAGCCTCCACCACGGATCACCTTTAACGACCATGAAAAGACTACAACGGATTCAGAACTTGGCTGACAGACTACTCTTGCATATCAAACCGCGAAACTAAATCTCCCCTGTCTTGAAAGCACTGCATTGGTTACCGGTTGCCAGAAGATCCACGTTCAAGCTGCTTTGTTTTACCCAAATACCAATACATGGAATGGGACTGCTCTTCATCAGGAATAAAATCACCAAACACATTCAACAAAGGAACCTCCGCTCTAAAGGAGCATCTTGCCTCAAAATCCCACCATACAAGAAACAAAACATGGGTTTTTGTTCAAGCAGCCAAACTATGGAAATCTTTACCCCCCAACATAAGGTCCACCAACAACCACATTATCTTCAGAAAATTACTCAAGATTTGGCTCTTCCCCACATAAGCACCATACGCAAACAGTAATTTACAGCATATCCCTCTGTATACAAGCATTTTCTTTTCACTATAGAAATGTACCTATCTTTGTGTATTACTTTGTATAAACATGTAAAATAATTATTGTTTTGAGAGAAAAAATAATAATAATAAATACATAAAAATCATCTTTGGTACACATACTTCCATTGTGCATCTATGTACCTTCCATGTACTTGGATCTGTGGGTCTGTTACTTTTCTCCCGAAAGAGCATATCCAATGCACTACCCTATTTCTCATCCAGTGCCTCTATCAATATATTTAATCTACATATACTTACCTCCTTTATGCATCTATATACTTTCAATGTAATTATGGATTTATATATTTTAACACTTTCTTCTAATTTAGCATTTCCAATGCACTACCCTATTTCTCAGCCTATACTTCGCTCAATATATCTTCTAGCCCAACCTTCTGACTCATCTTAAATTTCTTCTACTACTCCTTCCAATGCACTACCCAATCTCCCATCCTATACATCTATCAATATATCCTTTACATCCACTCTCTCATTTATCCCAAACCCCATACCACTACTATGATTGCCAAAATAACCCTTTCTAGACTCTCTCCTACTCTACCCCTCCTTGCATCATCTGACACCTCTTTTACTATACCGATCCCCTACAACAGTGGTTCCCAAACTGTGCGCCGTTAGGAGTAGCTAGGGGCGCCGCGCAAGATGTGTGAAAGACAGCCTGTGGCTGTGCTGAGGAAGCTTCTAATGTACTTGTGAAAATATGCGCAATTAACAAATGAATCAGTCAGCTTGAAGGCAGCAAGTAAATCTTATTTAACACCCAGCCGCCCGCGGCGCAGGGGGAGGGGGTGTAAACAGTTCCCAGTGAGACTGAAATGGAGCCAGCAGCCCACCGCCCCTCTCAAGAGGGCAAAGTAACAACGAGGGAATTACTGAAAAATATCTTAGAACACTAAAACTGCCACATAAACGGACCTCTTCACAAACGCAGGCTACAGCTGATTTCTTGTAAAATTAGCCTTGTATGACTTTCCCAGTTCTACATCTTTTTTGACAAGCCTGTAAAACTAGAAAGCTGCTTCCACAATGTGCCTCACCTCCACAACGGTCATTGAATGCATTCAGTTCTCATCTGTAGTTTACAAAGACCTAGATACATATTTTTCGCAATCACCTTTCCTCATTGGCAGGAAGTTTGTCATTTATTCTCAAAGGGCAGTTTTGGACCCTGGCAGTTGCAGCTGGTTGAAAATGTGATATTTCCACTGTGTGATTTTTTATGGGGCTATTAAGGCTTTGTGAATGGGCGTTTATTGCTATGTGTGGTATATGAAAAGGAGGGCTTGGGTGGGACATCGAAGCCATAAGAAAAGCGCCCCCAGTCTCCCATTTGTGCTGCGTCCATTGAGTCTTTGAGGTGCACGACAAAATGACCAAAGCTCCAAGGAGCCACTCACTTCAAGTCGATGGGATGGGGGTGCACTTCTCCTTAGAATGTGTAAAGTTTGTCTGAATCAGCGATAGTAAAATAAATCACGGGGATGGCTAACATATCGAAGGTTCAGAGAGAGCAGCAGGAACACAGTGATTTAACCCACCTCTTGCACCGTTGCCAAGCAAGGTGCTGATTCTGACTGGTTTGGGCCCACTGAAACATCTTCATGTTTTTTTGAGCCTAAACGACCATATTAATCCTTACTAATATTATAAAGAGAGAGCCCAAACCTTTGAGGCGGGTAGTCTCAGTAACCACAGCACCAATCACAACACCCAATACATCGTTGGAAAGGGCAGTTTCAGCAGAAGGACATAGGTTATACAGAGGCCACCATATACATTTAAAAGGTAAAAGAACAGTACCAGCAAAGTAGTCCCCAGTGGGCGTGTCTGCGTTCTGTTGTGGGCGTGTGCTGGGGGCGTGACAGACTCTGGGGGCGTGTGGTACGTTCCGTCCTTTATGCCATGTGAGTTGTAATTGCCCCGCATCAAGGGGCACGCTGGGGGCGTGACACGCTGGGGCCATGACAAACGCTGTGGGCGTGTGTCCGCGCTGCGGGCGTGTGTCTGAAGCGCTAATTACGCAATTGCACCACATCAAGGTGCACGCTTGGGGCATGAAAAACACTGGGGGCGTGTGCTACGTTCTGCACTTCATGCCATCTGGGCCGTAAATTAATCAGATCGTCTGCTGTGGCCGTGTGCTGGGGCGTCACAAAGGCGTTCACCTCGAAGCGTGGTAAGTAACCATTCGCAAGACTCCCTTGGGGGACTGCCGGTTGTCTCACTCATACTGGGGGTGCCGAATGCAGTGTGTGGCTTGGCCTGGGTGCGTCTAAAAAGCAGTCGGGCCGAAGAGCGTTGGTGTGGGTCATAAATAAATAAGAACAGCGGGAAACAATCATTCAAGACTCACACAATTCTAATTGTTAGACGGTCGCCGCTGGTCCTCAAGCCGTGGCACACGCGACTGAGCGTGTCTGTGGGGACAATTACTGCAGCCTCCCATGTGCGCTGTTACTGAATTATCACATTAAACCAAATTACACGCGCCTGCTAACATCAGCCAGGGCTGTTGCGGGCTCAGATGGCGGATCACTACACTAATTACACGCACCTGCTAACATCAACCAGGGCTGCAGCTAGGCCTCAAGCGGGGGTACACGCGAATGACCGTATCTGAATACACACATTACGCACATTCTATTTCATACCCGGACAACGTCGGGACGGGCTGATAGTAAGTAATAAAAATAGAGTTCTGGCTGTCTGTCTCGATTCCTACTGTATCTGTCCCCTCTTGCTTATTTGCAAGAGTTACTATTCTGTTTCTAAATACTTTCGTTGGTGAAATCTAATGTGTAAGATCGTGCTTCGCCTCATTGTGATAAACGATATGCGTATATCAAGACGCACACAATGGGGAGCCATGGCCAACTGCCAATTAGGTCATGGGCGCCACCGGTCGAAAAAGTTTGGGAACCACTGCCCTACAACAAACCTTTCTAAACTCTTTCCTCTGAGTCCTCCCCTCCAAAACTCCTTTTTACTCTTCCAAAAGCCCCCTCCTATTGTTAAGACCTAAAAAAAAAACACTCTTTTCTCCCTCCACTATCCTTTTCAATCGAAATTAATAGACTAACATGTTCACTTCTCAAATTCAATATTAAACTATACTAATATACAACCCAAATAACTGAATAACATATCCACTATTCGAATTACTTCATATTTTTTTTTACTATACTCATTTTCAACAGTAACCCTTTATGGGTTCCGGAGTGGCGTGCTACTGCCACAAAGGCGATTCAACACCCATCAGGGGTAACAAGTGCTATATGAATGCAAATCTTTAATTCCCCTTTTATCCATCCGCTATCCTTCTCACTCCAAGTAACTGACTAATATCCACCACTGAAATTACTTCATATTTCACCATATTAATTCGGCTTCCTGAATGGCGTGTATCAACTAGCGCTATATTAAGACAAAACTTTTTCTTCCTCTATCCTTCTGCTATCATTCCAAATCCAAATAACTGAATAACCTATCCACCACTTGAATGTACTTGCATGTTTCACTATACTAATTCAACACTAATCCTCTATGGGTCCGGGAGTAGGGTGCTACTTGCCGAAAAAGCGCATCGACTCCTCGTCAGGGGTAGTAAGCGCTATATAAATGCAATTACAAATTGTATTGTAATTTACAATACAATACAATAACATTTCTGTGCCTCTTCGCGCATACCATCCCATCGCCTTCAGTGAGGTCTGGACAGACGTGCAGACACTGACGTAGCTTCTCGAAGTTCATTTTCTTTTTGCGTCAGCACACGCACGCACATTCCTGTGCAGTGTACACTGCCAGTGATTAAGCATCAAATACTCATTGAAACCGCCCTGGTTTCCAGGCCAGAGGGGGGTCGTGTACTCTCTCACGTGCCTCTCCCTGTTTCTGTAACTCAGCCTCTCCCCATGTCCAAGTTTCCACTGCCCTGGCCGGTGGGTGTATGAGGCTCAAGGTCAGCTGAGGACGCTCCGCTTTAGTGCACACCTTTCGGGTTGACGCCTGTTTAGGGCATGACCCCTGACCCTTTGTCCCTGCAGGGCCTGGGGGCTATCGATGGAGCTCTGTAAGACGTGCAGCTGCTCACGCTTCTGGGCAGCAGGAAGTATTTCTTGCTCTGGGGCTGGGAGGTGATTGACGTCTGACCCCCCTCAGACCCCCCACCCCGCTCCTCCGACTGCTGTTATAAGGCACCCCAAGACCCTTGAGAGGCAGGAGAAGGAGCGTGAAGGGCAAAGAGAAGAGATAATCCGAAGAGGACATTATCCTGAGACTGTCGGCCATGGACGTCACCACAGCCGTCGCCATTGTGCTGTCTGTGCTGCACCTCACGCTGGGCAGACCCGTGGAGGTAAGGAGCCCCCCACCGCCCCCCCCCCCCTGTACCGGCAGCTCACGCCCCCCAGAGAAGCAGCCGCACATGATACAGTGGAGAGAGGGCTGAAGCGTCGTGGTTGGTGTCCTAGAGACCTGCCTCTGCAGCACAACTCTCTGATGAGTGCCCCCCTCTCCCCCCACACCCTCCCCAGGGCCTGGGACCAGCACTTGGTGAACTGATAAATGAACGATAAATCAAGGCGCTACGAAATGGTGCTGCCTGGAATTGCACCCCCTGGTCCAGGCAGTGGGTCTTATAGTGTTTTTTTCATAATAGGCAGAAATCGAGCTCCTGAAAAAAGATGGGCGGTGGAGGTGAAGAGGGGGTGCTCCAAGGAAAGGAGCTGGAGGGGAGGGCAGTGACGTAGCACTGTCAGGTGGTACCCGGGAGCTCATTTATGAGCCCTCGCGTCACTATTACGCCGCCGGTGTGTCCCTTTTTGTGACGCACCAGTGGCATAAAAAATGCGCCTCACTGCGCCATATTTACAAAGTGACACATCTAGGTAGTTGCGTCACTTTGTAAACCCCTGCGCCACATTATACCTGCGCCAGGTATAATGTATGCAAGGGGGGCGTTCTGACGCAAGGAAGGGTCGTAGAAGTGGCGCAGTGAAATCTATGAGATTTTACTGCGTCACTTTTAGGACGCCGTTGCGTCAAAATCTTGCGCCTGCATCACAGCACTCGTAAGACTGACGCAGACCCTTTCACATGGGGCTTGCCCCATGTGAAAGGACTCATTGCTGGAGTTGCGTCACTTTTGTGACACACTCCAGCAATGCGTCACCTTTGCGCTTACAGATACGTCAGAAATACTGACGGATCTGTAACTCCTTGCAACATGATACGTCATACTGTAAATATGACGCATCAGGAATGTCGCAAGGAGTGCGCACTGAGAAGTGACGCATCGCTGCTTTCACGCAGCGATGCGTCATTTCTCATAAATGAGCCCCCCGGAGCGGAGAAGTCCTTGTCAGCTCCGCTTGACAAAATGGCAGACATATATGTTTAAAATACATATTTTTTACATTTTGTCACCCCCCTCAGTGATGACACCCGAGGCGGCCCGCGTCCACGGCACCCCCACTCCTATGCCCATGGGGGAGGGACAGTGTGAGGCTCCAGCGTGCGGATGAATCGTTGAATGCTGGCGAGAGGGGGGTGCCGGGGGCTGAGCATAGGAGATGGCTGCGCGGAGGGCAACTGGGAGGGTTACCAGGAGGGAGTGGGTTCTATACAAGTCCATTTACCAAGTTAGATAGTGTTAGTTCTGCGTCACACGGTGGTCTCACGCACACACGGCCACAATTACTTCAAGGGGCACACACGGTCATCATTGGAGCCAGGCAATGCGCCGCGCTCCGCATCCTCGTGAAACACTCGAGGGAAGTGCACCGAGGCAACTGTCCACTGGGAAAGCGCACACATTAATGCGTTGTAGTCATGAGCAAGATGTGTTTTTGGCATGTGTGTACATTAGGAGTCATGGGCAGGTTGTGCATAGAGGTTTAACGTGCATGTGTTCACCGTGCTCAGAGGAGGTATGCAGGTTGTGCATAGAGCCTACATTACTTTCATATTTCTCTATATAATTCTCCACTAATCCTGTTTAAGTTCCGGAGCAGGGGTCCGGAGTAGTGTGCTACCGCTGAGCGATTTGACACCTCATCAGGGGTAGCAAGCGCTATATAAATGCAAACCCTTCCCTCGTCTATCCCTCCACTATCCTTTTCAATCCAAAGAACAAACTCACATGTCCAACACTCAAATTAATTTTATATCTCCCTATACTAATTCACCATTAATCCTTTTGGGGTGCTGAGTAGAGTACCTCTCACCGAAAAGCAATTCAACGTCTTGTCAGGGGTAGTAAGCACTATATAAATGCAATTACAATTACAATAGACCTTCATCATGAATGTGTGCGCTATGCACTAGAGGAGGTGCGCAGGTAGCGCATGGAGCAGTATAGTGCACGTGTGCATTGTGCACTGGAGGAGGTGTGCAGGTAGCGCATAGAGCAGTACGGTTCACATGTGCAGTGTGCACTCGAGGAGGTGTGCAGGTAGCGCATAGAGCCGTATAGTGCACATGTGCATTGTGCACTCGAGGAGGTGTGCAGGTAGCGCATAGAGCTGTATAGTTCACATGTGCAGTGTGCACTCGAGGAGGTGTGCAGGTAGCGCATAGAGCAGTATAGTGCACGTGTGCATTGTGTACACAAGGAGGTGTGCAGGTAGTGCATAGAGCAGGATAGTGCATGTGTGCATTGTGCACTCGAGGAGGTGTGCAGGTAGCGCATAGAGCTGTATAGTTCACATGTGCAGTGTGCACTCGAGGAGGTGTGCAGGTAGCGCATAGAGCCGTATAGTGCACATGTGCATTGTGTACACAAGGAAGTGTGCAGGTAGCGCATAGAGCAGCATAGTGTATGTGTGCATTGTGTACACGAGGAGGTGTGCAGGTAGCGCATAGAGCTGTATAGTTCACATGTGCAGTGTGCACTCGAGGAGGTGTGCAGGTAGCGCATGGAGCAGTATAGTTCACATGTGCAGTGTGCACTCGAGGAGGTGTGCAGGTAGCGCATAGAGCTGTATAGTGCACATGTGCATTGTGTACACAAGGAGGTGTGCAGGTAGCGCATAGAGCTGTATAGTTCACATGTGCAGTGTGCACTCGAGGAGGTGTGCAGGTAGCGCATAGAGCTGTATAGTTCACATGTGCAGTGTGCACTCGAGGAGGTGTGCAGGTAGCGCATGGAGCAGTATAGTGCACGTGTGCATTGTGTACACGAGGAGGTGTGCAGGTACCGCATAGAGCTGTATAGTGCACATGTGCATTGTGTACACATTGAGATGTGCAGCTAGCTCATAGATCTGCGTTGTGCATGGGTGTGCTGTGCGCACTTGAGGGAAGATTGACTAGCCCATTGCGCCACTTTTGCGCCACTTTTCCCATGTTAAAAGTGGGGCAAGGGGCTTGTGAATCTGCCCCCGGGCACGGTGCGCAGGTTGCGCATAAAGCTGTGTCGTGCACATTTGCAATATGCCCACAAGGAGGTGTGCAGGAAGCGTAGAGAGCTGCGCTGTTCAGGTGCGTAAGTTGCGCGCAGAGCTGCTTTGTGCATATGGAGGTGCGTAAGTTACGCACAGAGCTGCGTAGTGCATGTGTGTTTTGTAGGCATTGCCGACACACTCCGAGTTCACAACGTGTGCACAAATATTAAATGCTACCACAAAAACCCATGTACAGCTCTTAGCGCACAGCGTCACCAAACTACAACGTGTGCGTAATATCAATATTAACCTCAAAAGTGAATAGTTGGATAAGATCTTGACAATCTTGTCAATGGCTCCTCTGGGAAGTCGTGTGTGAAAGAGGCGTCAAGTCCGACCTGAGTTTAATATTTATAGATGTGATTTATCGGAGAGGAGAAGGCGGTGTCGTTGAATAAAGCGGGCAGTGGGCGCCAAAGGACACTTTGGTACCTGGGGAGATTCGGGAGTTCGCTGCACACCATGGGGATGTTTTAAAATCCTCCCAGATTCGGACCTTCCTCTGACGGGGGGGGGGGGGCGCCAGCATCACATCCCCGCCGCCCAGCCCGGCATTGCACCATTGATTTTTGGAAACCGCCGATCCTGTATCTTGAAAAAGTGGAATTGTATTATCAATTCTCCTTCTAATGACTCGGGAATATGGGTTCATAAATAGATTTATAGTCTTGGCGAGGAGGTCACGGAGCGAGAACTCACCTGTATTCTTGCGCAATTCTGCAAGGTCCTGTCTCCTTCGAGTATGAGAGGTCAGGGTTATGCCACCCTTGGAGATTTCTGGCGGTCCTTCCATAGAGTGGGCTGGCACAGGAGCCTGTAGAGCTACCCACGGACCCCAGGGGGGCACCCGGTGACCTTCTTCCTTTTATTTATTTATTCATAGCGCGAACATTACCCGAAGGTGTCAGAGCGCTTTACAAAAGAACCAGTTGCGATACATAAATACTTTGGATTACATGAGTCACAATATAAGATACAAACCGAAAAAATGTAAAATGTACAAGTTGTAAAGTCACTCAAGGAAGAGATACAAACGGATAAACTCTAAAATCACATAGGAATGGTAGTACATACAAAGGTCTACTACATATACCAGTGGTTAGAGTTATATATATACAAATAGTAAATTCACTCTGGATTACTTTTTTACGGTAATAATTACACTTTAGCAATCTGAGGGGCACGGGTCCCAAACTTGCATCATGCTGGGCTTCGGTATAGCGGTAGGCATCCTCGTGTGCAACCTTCTGAGAGGTCATTACACCACAAATGGCGCTGCTGGGTACAGGAACAACTGTCTGGGCTTGTTATGCCCTCTATCGCTAGATTAGACATTGTTAGAGTTTTTCTGTTTGCATCTTTTGTGTAATTCATGTACTCTGAAGTCCTCATGTAACGTAATGGGTCCTTTTGTAAAGCGCTCAGACATTTTCGGGTAAAGTTTGCGCTATAAAATCGCATTAAATACAAAAAAATGAATGAATGAATGAAAGAATAAATACATATGTAAATAAATACATTAATTAATTAATTGCAGGGAATTGGAAATCTGCGTTTTCGCCAAAATATGAGGCGTGGCGGGGCGAGCTGTGTCGTATTTGGGGGATCTTGAGGGACGATTTAGGGTCGACTGGGAGCCGCTTCTTATTTTGAGGACGCTGATTATCTTTGGTTCAACGATTTCATTGAGCATTTTGAATCGGCTATGATTTTTATAATGTATGTGTTCTCCGGGTTTCTCCGGGTTTATTTAAACTGCAGTTCATATGTTTTATCAGCGTGTACTCTCAATAAAAAAAATTAAAGAGCAAATCAAGGAGTGGGGGGGGGGGGGTGGAACAAGTGGTTGTGTGTCTTGAACGTTTACGAACGCCTACAGTCTTGTGAGTTTGTCCCCATTTATATTGACAATTGTCACTGGAAAAAAGCTGCAGTATAGGTGCAGAAAAGTGGGGGCAAACGGATGACCTTGAAATTTAGGGGTGGGGTTTATGAAAAAGACATTTCTCAAATGGCAATGATTTTTTACCTGTCGAGAAAAAAAAGAAATAATAAAAAAAATGACATTTTCTCATTGAACGTCATTTCATTGGAGCATAAATGTGCGCTCTGTACAGTTAGGCACTGGGTAAACTGAGCAGCCAACATGACCTATGACCCCGGGGCATGCCCATGACCTTCCAGCTGCATACCAGGAGGGCGATGCAGGTGTGCTGCTGGGACTGACTCGAGAACTGCCAAATAGGGTCAAAGTGCACTCCAGTGGGGAGGTACACACCCTCCAGCCCTGTGACACGACCTTTTGTTTCCAATCATTGCATAATTCCTGTCAGAGATGAACGAATGCATTGGATGCAGTTGGATAGTTTTAAAAAAAAGCATTTACAATGCAACGGTCTCGCCTTTGCAAAAGTTAGAGCTATTGGCATTGTTAATTACAACATTTTTATTTATGTGTTGGTTTTGAAAACAGATACATATATGGCATTGTCATTTACACTGCCAATAGTTTAAACTCTTGCAAATGCGAGACCTATTGAATTTGCGCGCGCACACACACACACACACACACAGAGCCCCACACACAGAGCCCCACACACACAGAGCCCTACACACACAGAGCCCCACACACACAGAGCCCCACACACACAGAGCCCCACACACACAGAGCCCAACACACACAGAGCCCCACACACCCAGAGCCCCACACACCCAGAGCCCCACCCACCCAGAGCCCCCACACACAGAGACCCACACACACAGAGCACCACACAAACAGAGCACCACACACAGAGAGCTCCACACACACAGACCCCCACACACCGAGCCCCACACACACAGAGCCCCACACACACAGAGCCTCACACACACAGAGCCGACACACACATAGCAACTGATTATGGTGCCGCTTGAGAGTGTCTTCACCTACTGTTCTAAACCACATGGTCCCACTGCCGCCAACCCAAGGGGGTTTGATGACAATGCCTGCCTCTGCAAGATTGTGTTAGTCCATGTGCGTGCAGCAACGTGTACACGTAAGCAGCTGCATTTCTATTTCTAGCTGAAAATACTGGCAGCAGAGGGAGTAGGACCAATGTATTCGGAGACTGGAGCAACTCATTGTGGACCAGTGCCAGTGCTGGGAAACAGTGGGAGGTGAGCGGCCAGCTATTTGCTGACTGCCCGTCCCCACTGGGTAGAGAGGGGGTTGTGGGGCATGCGGTTGGCGCTCCTGGTTGGCTGTGCCACTCACTAGTATCCGATACGTGTGAAATACCACGCGACCTTGCTGCTCCCCAACCCCCACCAAGCGACCACCTTTGCTGCAGTGATTGCGGAGGAGAGGCATAGTGACTCTCGCTAGCCCCCCACTCCCTGAAAACAGTCCCACGTGCCAGAGTCCCTGCCGTGGCATTGGCCCTCACTCCAGCCGAGCAGAAAACCCTCCAGGCAGTGAAAGGAGCGTGATGACTGACATTCGGCCATCCCCCGATGCTGATAACCCCCACCTAGCAGCTGCGGGGCCGGATCCCAGCCCACAAGCCCACGTTTCAGGGTACCCCGCCATTGCAAACAGTGCCAACTGCACACAATGTGGAGTGTGGGGAGGCACACGACTCGCCGCTTCCCCACTCCACAGCATGTTGGTGAGCCTGGCTCCACTATATTATCGGGGGTCAGCTGCTATTCACTATTGCGTTAACTGAGGGGGCTCGCCTGCTTGCAGCCAACAGCTGGGTCCTCAGGCCAACGCGACTACCCGCCCCCCACCCCACCATGCATCGGGTGTCCAACAGGCCCACTGGCCTGACTCCGATAAGAATACCCCTACTCTCGGCGCTGATGCCGGGGTAGGATGATCTCTCCCCCATGCGCCAACCAATCACACCTGAAGCTACGTGGTGCATTGTGGCCAGGGCCCACTACCTCTCGCATGAGGTGGCCATGCTGGGGAAAATATTACCCCGCATGACCCGGTAACAGCGTGGCTGGCATGGAGGTACAACAGAGGTGAGAGTCACGTGGATCTCTGCCCCCACCCCTCCAGCCCCACTGGTGGCAGGCTACTGGAGGTGGAGGGGATGCAAGCACATCGCGCTCCTCCCCCATCGCGTGAAAAGTGCTCCTGCCCCAACCCGCTCGTAGCCAGGCTACTCTCACTGGCCTTCTCGCCCCCGGCTCGGGTCCTGTCCTGAGCCGTGCTGCAGCCTCGGGGCCTTGATCATGTGAGCAGAGACCCCGTAGCCCCTATAAGGCAAGCACTGCCGGCTGGGGTCCCCGCCTCGCCTCCCCTAAACCGGAGGGGGAGAGCCTCTAACTCCACCACCCTCGACGCCGGGAGCTGCAAAAAAATTCCCTTCCCCCCGGGCCGCAGCCGTAGTCGGGCTGTCCAGCAGCTGGGTACTACCCCAGACCCGGGAGACCAGGCAGGGTACAGAGGGGAGGAGGGGGGGGGTAAGCACTCACCGCGCTGTAGATGCAGCAGCTCAGGGGACACGTTTGGAACGGCGTTGGGGGTTTCAGAAAGGAGGCAGCATCGCGAGCAACGGCAGCCACAGCTTGGGGGATGGAGGCTTTTCCTGGCATCACGTCTGTGGCCGCGGCAGGCATGACACAAGTTTTTTTTAAGCCCCGCCCTTTTCAGACTGGGGGGCGTGACCGTTGTTTGTAAAGAATGTTAGAAAGAAAGTCAAAAACACACCCCCCAATCTGAAAGAGATGGGGCTTAGATCGAAAGAAGAACGTCACTACGACCTGTTCTTTCCCTCTCTCTCCTGTTGTTTATGTGTATTTTCTTAATAGTCAGGACCACTCGAATTATAGGCAGGGGAGGGTCAAATTATGCGGCATGTTGAGTCAATTATGCAGCATGAAAACACATATTATGTGATACACATTTTGTGATAGTTTTACTTCATTATTTTGTAATTTTTAAGCTTGTTGACTCTAAGCATTTGTTGTACCTCATTAGTGCCCGTTTAACACCCAAAAACAGCAATAGGCTACAGAAAGGTGACCAGTCAACCTTTGGAAAGGGCCTTCAACTGCGCTACAACACAAGTCGCTGTGATTTTACAAACATTTGAACCGTTTGAGCTAGAAACAAATTTCATTAGTATTCACCTTAATATTTTTCAAAATGCTCTTACGAGAAACTCATTTTGGAAGCAAAGATATATTTAATCAGATGTCCAATAGGCATTCTGTCAGGACATCATTGCCCAAAGGTGAGAGCTGGGGGAAGCAGTTCACTTGAAACAAACACAAGTAAGAGACTGAGGCACTATAATCAGTGCAATTGTGTTACTTTGAGGCCAATGTCATGCTAAAAAATTTAGTTTTTAGTCGAAATGGAGAACCTAATCTTTTCTGTATTAATTGCGCAAATCGCCATTTTGGTAACTAGTTGAAGATTGTTAATGGAGGAGTGCTGTTGTCTTGAAACACGTAAGTGATCCCTTTGTGCCACACGGTGTTTGGGGTAAAAACCCAGGGGCATATCATCAACGGCCAGCAAAAATTATCGCTGACCGCCTGTAGCATGTGAAATCGTAACACCGCCTATCGCCCGATTCTATCGCCCGGTAAGCGCACTATCAGCAACACGCATCACCGAGGTGATAGAAATTCAGGCAATATCGGCGATATGGGGGAATTAACGGAGGAATACCTACGATAAATAAAAGAGTAAGAAATAAACATTGCTGATAGGGAGATGTGGACTCAGCATAATGATCCACCTCCCCTTATGAACATAGCCAAGTCGGGAAAATAGCAGGCGTAAGAAACCTGCGATACAGCGGGCTAGAGCTAGTTTCAATGTTGCTAAGCCTTTTAGCGATTGCCTTGCTGATAGGGAGAACCTCTGTTAGCGTTGAGAATCGCTGTATTTTACTAGGGAACGCCTACCTTGCATCTCATTAGCAATGCAAGGCGATACGTTTATGTGCGCTAAGGCGTGGATTCACACGTTAGCGTGTCCATGCTGATAGGGCGTTATAATTATATCCGCTTTTCGTCCTTTAAGATATGCCCCCAGTTCTGGTCCTGCTTTGTCCTGAAAAAGCCTCGTAATTCTTTGTGAACTGGTTCTGCCTGGTTCTGTCGCTCTTCCACATCGTAGGGGAGGCCCAGGTCGAAACTTAGTACACTTCCCTGCATTCAACAAAGCCATGCTAGACCTCTCAAGCAGCTGCAAGCATTGAACTGCGCATTTGTCATATGACACAGATGTAATATGAGTAAATTCACTAGATAGCATACAATATGATGTATCATTTATTAAAAACCTGTGTTTGAAACACAAGGTGTTGAGGCTTAGGAAATCCAAAGGTTATGGTACAAAACACATTTTACTCAAGTGTCTGATACAACAAATTATTTTGCATCTGCAATAGTTATCAGAATCTGAGAATAAATAGGTTACTACGCCAGACATGCTTTAACCCTTTGGGTGCCCGTCCATTGTCACGGTGACCGTGTGCGGAGGACGGCAGGGGGCCATCCTGACCACTCCCAGTCATAAATCACCCGCACTGCGGCGGAATTCCAGCCGCGGTCAATGGGTTAAAAGAGTTTAGCATATGCGATGGGTTACGGACTTGACTGTTACTATTAGATCATGGCCAAGACAGATTTGGGTTTGGTAGAGCTCTGTCTGAAGTGGCTGAAAAACGATGGACTGGAATTAATTCAAGTATTTCTTCCTTCACCTTGTTGTTTGTTGCTGTATATTCTCTGTAAAGCACGACAGCAATGCCCGTATCTGAGACCCATGCTCTCTGTGCCATTGGACTCAAGCTGTAACTCACTGACGAGGTGCAAGTAGGCAGAATCTGTACCAGGGTTCCTTGTGTTCCTGTCCAGAGGGGACCTGGCTGGTCAGTGCAGGCTGGGCTGTTTCTGTTGAAACAGGACAAATACTGATTTACATATTGCAGGTCTCTTTGTGGTTTGACATTGTTGGGAAAAATTATGGACTGGAATTTGGTCCAGAGCGCTCACCTATACTTTAGATTAATTCAAGCATTCCTTTTGTCACCCTGTTGTTTGTTACTGTTCTTGCTACATAGTACCACTGGTTACTCACCAACTATATATCTGCATTGAGTCTATCAATCTTCTTGGCTCAGACCAACTTGTGTTCTGGCTAGGTCATGGCAACGTTCGTTATTTGAGTGAGAGGCCGTGTTGTTAACTCAAGATAAGAGATGAATTTGTGATCCAGCCTTCATCATACTATTAGTCAAATCCATTGATTTTGGTATAGTGACACCATTGTCCACAATCCAGTGCCTAAATGGACATTGAAGAACTGCTATTGAGCTGGCTTTATAGATAGGTCAAAAGAGAATGGGGACAGTAATCGGAGACCAATCTTTACTTTTACATATTTGCATACATTGCGTTTGAGTAACGATGACTTAAAGCCCTTAATCGACATAGAGATTTCAGATTCCAGCATTGATAAGCACTTGGAGAGGGGGCTGAACTTTTTGGCAGCTGTTGAGGGCTAGTAGGTGAAGTAGTGTTCTCTCAGAGGGATTCTGCCTTCTCTTGGAAGGAACCAGAGAAGTGAAGTATTAGCTCTCTAAATATGGATAGCATCTCCAGTGAACTTTTGTCAGAACTGTCAATCTTGTTCTGAATAAAAGCTGTTTTGATTTGTGAATGGCAAGCCTGTGACCATTGTTAGAAATGTTACAGGCTTTTTGCCCTGTATCTGATTGAGTGCCTTTCTAGACTAACCACATGACTTTCAGTAGTCGTACAAACTTTCTTTATTAGAATGACAAATTAAAGATTGATTAACCCAGCATGACCCAGCAGAATCTGTTGACTTCTATTTCTAGCCACAGCTCGCAGTTCCTGGTGGGACCAATTAGTGCTGTCTCAGTCAGAAACTGTACTATTTTAAAGACAGCCTTTTTACAATATTGCCTATTGAAGGTCATTTTGTTTCAGTGTGCAGAGGTTGCCATTTACCTTTTTATTGGCCTCGCTTTTAGGGGAACAGGGCATACTGCATTTGAGAGGTGTTACAATGAGGGCTAAAGTGACACTTTCTTTTTCTAGGACATCCAGTAACTTGACCAGGGGGCATCCTAGTCACCTGATGTTAGGCTATCATAATAGCCAATTCTTATTTCCACTATGGTGTAAGTATTGGTGGTTAGATGTTACTTTGATAGGAAGGGGTTTGTACCATGAGATATCTGGGGATCCACCCTACAATTAATTTTGCAGACCGGTTTCATTTAAATTATACACCACTCTAAATAAAGTTCGCAAACTAATTCGTCATTGGCATTCATTGGCCATTACTAATATTTGCTGGACCTCACTAATTAAAGTTCATCAATCATTTTTCTTTTTTTTTCTTAAATATTTTTATTGACAATTTTTACATAAAAAATGCATTCCCACCCTCCCCACCCACCCTTTCCCTGACCAAGAACAAGTCAAAAATAGATAAATAAACAGCATATTATATACATACAACAGAAATTAATCCCGTATGAAATACTTTACCATAAGGATACAAAGAAATAAAGATGAAGATAATACTATATACACAAAATACAATCATGTATGTCTCTGGATCGACAATAACATTGGTGACTAAATCCGCATGCCCATTAATCTTTTCTTAGCCCCTTTGTTTTTATAAATTGCAACTTCCAGGCTACAAGTGGCTAATAGCCTAGACCTCCATTGTTGAAATGCGGTTGGATCAGGATCTAACCATGCTGAGGCAATAGTAAGTCGAAGTATAGCCATGGCCACGAATATTAAGGCCTGAGTGTTTCACTACAATTCACGATTTGCTACCTCCAGCATAATTTCCTCCGTTGAAATTTCAATTCTTGTTTGACAAAGCTCTGATAGAAATTCAGAGATGTCATTAATCAGCTTAGCCAGCGTGTTACATGTTGCAAATATATGTATAATACCGGCCCCGTATAGTGCACAATGAGGACATGTTGTTCCCTTCCCTGTTCCCCATTTAGCAATTTTCTTAGGGGTGTAATATAGGAAGAAGAAAGTTTTATAAAATTGCGCCTGTAGCTTTATCGACATTAATGAATGTAGGGCAAACTCATATGCTATGCGGGGATATTGGAATGTACTCCTAGTTGTTCCTGCCAAATTACGCATTGTTTGTCCATATCATCTGGGGCCATTAAATTCAATGTTTCATAAATTTCCCCAATCCTGGGAGTCGGTTTTTTACATAAATTATCAATCAATTGATTGTTCCGGAAGTTCTCCCGCCCACCAGTTTTCTTCGTTAGTAAATCTCTAACCTGCAAGAACGTAAAAAAATCCCTATGGCTAATATTATATTCCTCATGCAGATCCTCAAATATCTTAAGACATCCTTGTTTATAAAAGCAACCCAATTGCACCATCCCTGCCGATATCCATCTATTTATGCAATTGTCATGAAATATTAGAGGCGGATCATTATTACTATTCGTTGGTGTGTAAAATGAGAATCGCCCAAGCCCCAACATTTTGCGAATACTGCTCCATGCTTTATAAGCCCCTAAAATAGTCTTAAATTTGACTTCCTTAAAATAGTTGTTAGTATGTCGCCAGAAGCAACCAGCACAATCTTCTCCTAATAGGAGTTCCTGAGGGGTCGGGATCTCTTGAATAATACTATCGATCGAAATCAAATTGGCGCAATATTTTAGGACAGTGGCCCAGTAATACAACTTGAAGTTCGGTAGGGATAAACCACCCTTTTCCTTCGGTAGTACCAATCGTTTAAGAGCCCGTCGGGGTTTTTTATATCCCCAAATGAAACTTGAGAGCATAGAGTCGATAATCCTAAAGATTTTGGGGGAAAATTCAAGGCAGATAGTCCTAAAGAAATATAAAAATCGGGGGAAAAAAAGCATCTTAATCAAATTACAGCGGCCCCCTATAGTTAGATGTAAATTATCCAGTCGGACCATCTCCTTCTTGGTTCTAGAAATCAATGGTTTTAGGTTAATATCAACAATGTTTTGAATTTTGGCAGTTATTGTAACCCCTAGATATACGGCCTCCTCAGTTACTCTTGAATCCCCCATCACAATCTTGTTATTTAGAACAATCTGAATAGGTGTGCTTCCTCTTCTATCACCGGCATGGCTATGTTGGGGTCTCTAGTGACAAGCGCGATATCATCGTGTATGCCAAGGTTTTGGTATTATGACTACGTATTTGAATTGGTGAAATATTTATACAATTGTCAAGCCAACGAATAAATGGATCGATATATTTTGCAAATAAGAGGGGTGAGCAGGGGCATCCCTGCCTAGTTCCTCTCGTGATTGCAAAGTTTTCTGACAGGATCCCATTGACTAATACTCTAGCACTTGGTTTATTATATAGGCCTTGAGTGGCCATAATACATTTGTCGTTGATTCCACTATAAGACATTGCCGTCCATAAAAATCTCCAGGAGACCCTATCAAACGCTTTCTCTGCGTCAAGGAGTATAAGGGCCATAGGGTCTCCTGTGGACTCTGTATAGTCAAACAGCGAGATCACCAGTTGAACATGGTCAGTCCTGGTATAAATCCATGAATCCATGTTAGTATTTGGATACTATTTTATTTATTATTGGTGCCAATCTGGCCGCCAGGAGTTTCGAGTAGATTTTTGAGTCACCATTTATTAGAGTAATTGGTCGATATGTACCTAAATCAAGCGGATTTCTTTTTTTTCAAGAAGACCACAATCTTAGCTTCTGACCAGGATGGGGGGGGGGTGTACCTCCCTGAAATATGTGGACAAACAAAGTCATCAGTATTATTTTTAATTGATCAGCAAATTTCAGATAAAACTCAGATGGTATCCCATCCAGTCCTGTCGCTTTTCCGCTTTTTAATGTTTTTAAAGATAGTAGGATCTCATCCCAGTTGGGTAATTCATCCAACATGTCCTGGTCCTTCTTCTCAAATCTAGGACCTCGATTTACATCTAAATAAAGATCTGGATCCCCCAATCCACTTATCGGTTCAGTATAGAGATCTTGATAGAATCTCTGGAATGCTGCCCTTACTTCATCTGGTTCTGATTTTATACCTAATCTCGGATCTTGGATTTCTCTAAATGTGCTTGCTGATGCCTCTTCTCTAACACGCATTGCTAGCTGATGCCCAAACAGTTCGCTCAGCTCATATATCTTTTCCTTATTTACTGATACTTTAGTGATGGCTGTTTCTACTATTATTTCTATGATAAGGTTTTTTGCAATGGCTACCTGAGATAATGCACTGTCTAACTCCTGGCCTTGTTGAGCTGCAGCAATCAGATCTTCTTCGGCTTTGCCCAAGTTATAATGTAGTGCAGCTAAGTGGGATTACCCTTTCTTGTTAGACCTGAGAGAGAATTGTAGGGTCTCACCTCTTATGCCCCCTTTAAGGGCATCCCATACGATTACTATAGATGTACTTCCAATATTATCTGCAATAAAGCCCGGAATCCACCCCTTCATGTGTTCGCAGTACTTTTCATTCATTAATAGAGCCCTTTCGAACATCCAGCTCTTAGTTGTATGGTTATTAGGAGTATATGATAGTTTTAAAGTTAATGGGTTATGATCTGATAGTAGACATGGTAATTTATCTATCGTACACCCACTTTTCAGTGAATTTGATATAAGCATGTAGGCAAGTTTTGCATGTCGCGAATGTGGATATGAGTAGAATGTGAAACCAGGATCTCCCCAGTGATTATGTTGCCACCCATCTATAAGGCTATGTACCAAACATAAGTCTTTTAGAGCCCGAAAGACTTTAGGTTTCCTGCCATGATATTTAAATTCCGGAGCCATAGTCCAGTCCCCGGGGAGATGTAGGTTAAAATCCCCACACACTATAAGGGGTAGAGGCCAATGAGCGAGCTCGTTAGAGATCTTTATTAGCAACTCTGGTTCATCACAAACACTCCCATACATAGTACAAATTGTTATTTTATTTCGCCCCTTATTGTACTTGCATTCGGCGATTGCCCATCTCCAGAGTTTATTGGAAAGTACTCTGTCAAATTGGAGCCCTCCACCTTTTGCTAAGATTGCCACCCCCTTAGTTCGGACTCCCTGTGTAGAAGCAGTGATAAGGTTATATCCCATCGATTTCAATAAGTAGTGCTGAGAACCTTCAATATGAGTTTCTTGTAAGCAGGCGATATTAGCCTCCATTAGTTGTAGTCCTACCGCCACCTCCTGTCTTTTTTTAATATTGTTGAGTCCGCAGATGTTTAAAGAAACAATTTTTAACTCAGCCATATTAAAATTAGAATTATTGCCATCAGCCTCGTGTCATACCCATGTCTTTGTTTCCTAATCATTGCACGATTGTCTGTGGCTACAGTGTTACAGTTTTTTTTACCCTTCATGTGATTGACGTTCCTTGGTCCTACACTCCCGCCCCCTAATCCCATGTCCCACCCTTTCCCCCCCCATTCCCCGTCCCTTACATCCCTTTAGGCATCCTAGGTCCCGAGTCCTAGGTGTGGGCGCCCGTATGGTCAGATCGCCAAAGCGCACCCCGTGACCCTGATAGATTTATAAAAATTAAACACAACCTTTAAACAGGTAAAGCAATTTGTTTCAGCATAGGGTTTTTAGGTTTAAACTCATAATATGCTCCACCCTACTTAGACATTTTAGTACTCCCCCATGCTTTCCCAGAATGTTTTAGTTTTCTCCTATTACTTCTTTATATGTTATTTAGTTATTTCCCCGAATTTCGGGTCTCCACCTTTGAGATTCCTCTTAAATATTCTTCAGCTTGTATTTCACTCGTAAACCTTCTGATTGAACCTTTAAATAAAATTTTCAACCGTGCCGGATTCTGTAGGAATACCTTGGCACCAATTTTTTCAAATGGTGCAAATAATTGGCGCATTTTCCACCTTCGCTCTACGGTGGTATGCGCAAAGTCTGGCCTGACAAAAAATGTAAACCCTTTATATTCCCTTTGGCTTGTGGGTCTTGCAAGATCATTAATTGTTTCTCTAAGAAGAAAGTTCCCAAAGTAAATCAACATAGCCCTGGGATATTGGCGTGTTTTATGAGAATGTTTCGATAAAGTCAAAGGGAAGCGATGGACGCGTTGAATCTCTCTATACATATCCCAGGCCTCTAATTCGGGGAATGCCGTTTTGATTAAAGTAATCATTGTCCCTCTAGCATCATTTCCTTCAAAATTTTCTGGAATACCAAGAAATCTTAGATTGTTCCATCTGGATCTGTTCTCGTGATCCTCGACTTTCGCCATAAGATCTTGATTATTCCATCATGTTCTTTTTCTGTCTTTTGTAGTTTGATGACGTCTATTTCTAAGTTTTCGGTGCGAGTTTCTACTGTGGCCATTGTCTCCCAGATCTCAGTACAAATTTTATTTACACTTTTTTAACTGCACTTTGCAATTTGTCAATAGCAGCACGGCTCCTTTGGCTATCTTTTTTGACATCCTTATGAAAGTTCTTTATTGAGCTCAGAACAACACTTAGTGAGGGTTCGCTTATAGTTCCAGATCTGCAGCTGTCTCCCATTGATTTTTGGTTTCCTTCTTCTATCTCGGCGGAGCTGCGTTTCTGGTGTGGTGTTTCTCCCGGTAATTTTACGATCGGGCTTTTTCGTGAAGGATTTGTTCTGGTTTTGCCATGATCAGTATTAGTGCCTGGGTCTGTTGTCTCTTCGTTGACGAGGTTAGATTCTTTTTTGCTTCTTATCCTCTTTTTTTCCCTCGTTTTTTCCTTGGATTTGTTTCACAAATATTCCTGGAATCATGTGAGCCACATATCTCCGAAGATAAGGTCTCCATTTGTAAACCTGGACTAGCTTTACTTGTATCACTTAATTCACTTAGTTCACTTCACTCGCTTGATATAGACATCCCTGTTTGATATATATCTGAGTCAAGGTCTCCATTTGTAAACCTGGACTAGCTTTACTTGTATCACTTAATTCACTTAGTTCACTTCACTCGCTTGATATAGACATCCCTGTTTGATATATATCTGAGTCAGAATCTTCCTCGGAGTATGATTTATTTTCTAAATGTAGATCTTGCCCGTGTGGAGACATCTTGCTTTGATCTGATTGCTCCCTTAGATTAGTCATCAAAGTTTTTGTGGGTACCCTCGACCCTTCAATGCTCCCACTTGTAGCTGCGATCTGGTTGGCGATGTTCGCATCTCTGATGTCGTTTTCATTTCCTTCTATGTTCTCCAGGGGCACACCAGGGCTATCTATACAAGTTCCGCTCGCACTAACTGGAACTTTGATCTGTAGTTTTTCATTCTTTAAGGCGTTAGCCGCGCCATCCATATGTAGAGGACTGAAGATATTGGAGATTCTAGGGTGAGAAGTAGTCGGAGAGCCTGGATTTTTTGTGTTAGCCTTCAAATTTTTTATTGTTTGTAGCCGCTGAGCTTTCTTGGCCATTAGCTCCAGTTTGGCTACTTCCTCAATATCTCTCCCCTTCTCCTTCTCTTTCTCTTTCTCTCTCTCCTTCTCTTTGTCTTTCTCTTTCTCTTTAATTTTTCGTTTTGTTTTCTCCTTCTCTTTCTCTAGTTTTTTTTCTATATTTTTCTCTGGGATTTTACTTTTAATTTTCCCACTCTCATGAGGTTCATTTCTTTCCAAGTCCTTTTCCTTTGCCTTTGACCCTCTGGTTTCAGGGCCTCTCTGTCTCTCATTGTTTATTTGTGAGACATGAACCGTCTCCTTTTCCTTTACCACATTATGAGGGAGGGGATTGTTTTCCACACTCTGAGTATTTTCTGCATGTTCCTGTATTTCTTGGGGTAGTTCTTGGGGTTGTTCCTGGGCCTCACAAATTCTTTGCTGGGGCATGACTTCCCCTTCCACCTCTCCGTCGAGTTCTAAGTAGGCCAGCACAGTTGTTTGTATTCCTGCTCTTATATCTCCACTGTCATCGGCTGCAGCATCTCTTTTTTCTTTTCTCTCCATCTCCATGTCCTGTTTTTGGCTGAGAGTCCTATTCTTTTCACTTGAATGCTTTAGGAGATGTCTTTGTTACCGTGTCTGTACCTGAAGTTGTGACCAGGATTGAAACTGTGTTTGTTTTTTGACTTCCCTGTATTTTTTTCCACTTTGCTAGTTGATTTGCCAGTTGACTTGCCTCCCTGGTATTATCTGCGGAGCCTTAGATGTGTTATTAGTGTTATTGGTGACCCAGGCACCTCTTTTTCAAGTGTTGCGCTGCCGATCTATTTTATTGCCATATATCCCAATATCACCACTGAGCATGGCTATACAATTTTTTCCGGTCTCTCTAGTCTCTCTGAGCGTCACCTTACGGTTCGATCAACCCCAGCACAGCGAGACACAGACTTTCCTTCTCGACAGCATTCGTCGTTGCACGGTAGGAGAGCAGGAGAGCAGCGCGAGCACAGCGCGTAGGGAGGTAGGGAGGGAGGGAGTTGACTACACCACTAAACAAAATGAAAGTTCGACAGTGGTAAAGGCGGTAACATCAGCAGGCAAGGAAAAGCTAAAAAATGTCATATGATATTCCGAGCGTTCTCAGCTCTATTCTCTCCCCAATTTAATCACTCTCAGCTCTCGGCACACAGCTTTAAAGACCCAGGGGGCAGCATTACCTTAAAAGCATAGAATGCAGTCCATGTTCAGACTTCAAACGTTTCGCACAGCTTGATTGAACTTTCAGCGTGACTCACAGTTTTTAACCCTTAATCACGGCTACGGCCACGGCTACAGCTACGATCCTGCTGAGGTCTCCTATAAACCGCTGCAATCTAGGGCTTAAGAAAGGGCATCTCCAATCTCCAATCTCCAGTCTCGTCTCGTTCCTGGTTCATTTCTCTCTAGTGTACACACCAGAATCCCGATCATAACCGATCACATCCAGCGATGGGTAACAGCAGGATAGCCATAGAGTGCTTCTTTAGCTTCTTTAGTTTCTTTACCTCTTTTCTCGGAGGAAAGGTTGCTAGGTTTTTCTTAGAAACGCTAACATCTGACAGGGCTCACAGAGTGCTGCTGGTGCGACCACTCACTAAGCCGCCATCATGCCTATTTAATTTCCAGCACACAGTTTATTTTCTGCTGTAAAATTGTCCTCTTTTTCAGCACAAAGAGCACTTTGCACTCCTTGGTGGTTAGATGCTACTTTCATACAAAGGAGTTTGTCCCATAAGATATCTGGGGATCCACCCTACAATTAATTTTGCAGACCGGTTTCATTTAAATTATACACCACTCTGAATAAAGTTCGCAAACTAATTCATCATTGGCATTCATTGGCCATTACTATTATTTGCTGGACCTCACTAATTAAAGTTCATCAATCATTTTTCGATGAGCCGATCAAATGATAAGCCATATTTTGGCTATTGAGTTCGAGAAGATATAGCACGAGTTTCATATTCCTTTATTCCATCTAGCCTTATGATCCAAACATTGTCGTGCATTAGGCTTATATTTATCCTGCGATTTCAGCACCATGTTTAAGTTGTGTAAATGTTAAGGTTGACAGGTTGCATACATGTTTTACATGTCCGTCTCTTTATCATCTTTGAGGTCACATTTTCCAATTCATCAGTCAAAAGCTTCAAGAGACTTTACTGCCAGACCCTAGAGGACTCTCTTCAGAATGATCCCACAATCTAGGCATATTACTGTACAGCAACAGCAATTTTAGTTTATCGCCTCGCTGATCATCAGTTCATTAATCTTACAAACATGGAAATCCAATGAGATGCTAACTTTTAAATAAGGGTTAAATAAGATTAAATGAATTAGGTAGTTTGAGAGATATCCTAACCTACCCTCTCAGAAAACAGAAAATTCCGCCAACCTGCTTGTACAAAAAAGTGAAAAGTAAAGAGTGGAGAGGGGAGGCAGGGGCAGGACACAGTCTTACCCCTCTCAAACCAAAACTGTCCTTACACTTACCACCTTAGCCATGTCTTGCGCTAGAGTCCAGTAAATTCCAACATTTTTATTCTGTTAACTCAGTTGAAAACCATACTGAGGTCCATCTGATTAATACATGTGATGAAAGCAATATTTGGCTGTTCCCAAGCCTGCCCTAAACCTGTACTAAGTTTCCACTGATATCCCTTTATCCTGAGTCCAGGTCTGAGTTCTCTTCATCAGAACTCTACATACCACCTTGACCATGGAACTCATCACTGAGGTCAGTTAGTAATTCTAGTCTTCCCCAATATTCTATAAAAAAATATGACCCAAAAATTAGGAATAGTGTTACTACTTTCAGCATTTAGTGCATTTAAAGTATGGGCATTCACAGGTCTGCATTAGATTTGAAATGATCCATGGGTACTTGTTCAGGCCCTTGAGTTACCTGGGAAAGGTAGCTTGCTGGAGTCATTTTGTTATTAGGAAGACCAAATTCTTTTGAAAGGTGAAAGAATATTTGGCCATACAGAAACCAGGAGCGGCCCATACAGGTAAAAGTGGTGGCGCAGGGTGGGGTGGGGTTTCAACAGACGACGACGACGAGAGACAATTAAATAAATATTAATTATTCCTTCATTGTCATCTGTCATTCCCCCCACCCGCCCGCAACCTAATTTTGAGTTCTGTCTGCGAGAGAAGTGAGTTACCCATGAGACTCTTTTGCTGTTTGTTTCTAATGTTAGATGGGATCCGATTCGAAATCTGTTCCTAATGTATTTATCAGATCATTATAAATGCAGGTTCCGAAAAATGTCTAGTTATGGGGCCTTCACACTTTAACTGCATCTAGGTGCGAACACATCTCTTGCATCCTGGTCACTGTTTTTCAGAATCATTATTTGAAATTTCATGTATGCAATACATCCTGTGTATGGAGAAACATTGATTGTTTTAATACATTTGAGCTTATCGGAAAGGGGTGGTTATCCGAATTCACCCCAGCGAATGCATATTATTTGGCCAGAAAGCTTTACTCCTGATGTTGTCAGTAATTTTGAATAATAATTTACATGCTTGTGTAACGTAGCACATGGCATCGAAATAAAACATTAAACATTCCAGACTCCATTTCTTTGTGTGTGCCAAATGACGTTTGAGCTGGACAAATGCTAAGAAAGTAAATTTTTATCTTTCCGCTGCAGTTCAACAAAGGGTATGAATCAAGTATTAGGCTATATTTAACCAGATCGGCCTTTCACTGTCCTGGTAAGCTCTTCTCAAATGGTAGCGTCAACTCGAAGCCCAAGCAGGGGAAGGCAGAGCCGGACCCGATAGGGGTCCGGGGCAAATGCCGCCCAAAAGCCCGCGAAAAAGAGTGACCCAGGAAGGCCTATCGACCCCCCAATCAGGGGGCAATTTTGTGAGTGGCTGAAGGGATAAGAAGGGGGCGTAAGGACCCCAGAGTACAGAGAATCCCCCCACCTCCCCTTGGAAGTAGAGGTAGGAAATCTCACCCACCCTCACCTAAAGAAGCGGGAGTCGCAGCAGCAAAGTAGAGCGGAGGCGGTAGAAACCCAAGATAGTTAGACAACAGAGAGAAAGTTGACTAGAGGTAGATGGAAGGCTACCACAGTGAAGGAGCTATGGACGGCGTACAGCCGCGGATCAGAGGTAATGACCAACAGGGCCCTTGGGATGCCTCAAGGCAGGGGTACTGAGGGAGAAACATAACAGAACGCAGCCACAGGCACATTACATGAGATGCTCACACAGGGCCCTTGGGATGCCACACAGCAGAGGCTCAAGGAGCAAGCGAGGGGCACACAAAGGGTCCAGGGGAAGAGGAACAGCACTGGCAACCCGAGCAGGTCCTGGCGGACACCCACCAGATTTGACAGCAAGTTGAAGCCTGGAACTGTGAACACAAAGGCCCTGAAATGGGGCAAGCCGCAAAAGACGCTGCCTAGGAAGTGCATAACCAAAGGGAAGGCAAAAGATATTAACAAGGACAATGTGATAAGCATTATCATGGATAGTATGAATGACCTATAAAGTGCGAAAATGTACGACAATGTAATATGTGAATAAACTGCGACCTTTTAAGGTGCGCAACGTTTACAACAAGTGCGTTACCACGACCTACTATTACCACGCGGTTGTAACAACGAAAGTTGTTACAACCCATTGCGCTGGGGGGCGCTCGAGGATAGTAAATCATTTAATTTACTATCCCAACACCTTCCCTACTATCCACAGAGACTGGGGTTGGAATAGTAAATTAAATGTTTTAAATTTGCGCCCCCCCAACGCAAGTCGTTGTAACAACTTGCGTTGTTACAACCGCTTTGTAATGGTAGGTCGTTGTAACGCGCGCATTGTAATGACATATATCCCTTTTAAGGCACCAAACCAAGTTGTCTGTGGTGTATATCCAATGGAAAAGGGATGCAGTTAAATTGGCATGGGGGGCCTTGTTCATTGCACAGAGTGTGCTTGTGGTCTTAAATCTGATTTGTATTTGGGAGAAAAATCCATTTCTCATATTCTTTTCAGTCTTCCCATTTAAAGTCTCACATTTTAGTTTTGTTTACTTTGTATTCTTAGCAATTCAGGAAATGTTCAATTACCTTAAATATATTTGCAGAGTCTTTTTTTATCAAGGGCCTAGTCATCACCCTACACCTGTATTTCAATAACCACTGGTATGTTTGGGATTATTTTAATTTGTGCCTCCTTTTTAGGTCGAGCATGGGCAGCGCATGCACTGCTCTGCGATGCATTTTGCATTTGAGTATGGACTTGAAGCTCTACCCACTCTCCGCCCATATTTTGTATTGGCTTGTGTCATTGTCTTTTGTAAACGTTGGCTTCTGACTTGTTAATAGGCTTGTTAGTCCCTCCTTAGTACTGCCTTGTCTTCATTTGTAACCTCCCATGAGGACTGGCCCTTTTATGTCTGTTGTTACACGGTGTGTCTTATTTAGTCTGTAAACACTACTTTCTTTAACCCCTTCGCTGCTAGGCCTTTCCCCTCCGTGCCTACGCTCTTCGGGGTAGTTCGCACTTAGGCCCCTGTAACTTTTTGACCACATAAGGTATCCACACCAAATTCGTGTCCTTTTCTTACAAGATCATGGGGATTTTAAAGGTACCCAGGGTTTTCGGATTCCCCTGGAGTGGAAATTAGCTAAAATACATCTACAATTTGTTTAGTTTTGGAAAAATGTGGGAAAAGTGCTGCAGATGAAACGTCTGTTTTTTTGCCTGCAAATGGCATCAACAAAGGGTTTGTGGTGCTGAAATCACCATCTTCCTAGCTTTCAGGGACTGATGAACATTTGTCAGGAAATCCAATTTTTGTACACAGTTTTGGCACTTTACTGGGACATGGCCTATTTTTGCTATTTTTTGTGCTTTCAACCTCTGTCCAGTTAATGGTAAAAATGAGTATGAAAGCAATAATGGATCCTGGAAAGCTATACATTTCAGAAAGGTAGACACAATTTTAAATTCAGAAAGGGGTCATTTTTGTAGATCCTTCCAGGTTTTTTTTTTATAGAAACTAACAGTTGAAAATAGGAAAAATTGAAAATGAATGGAAAAAAACAGCCATTTGTGCAAACGTTTTCACCTGTAACTTCTAAGTATGACAGATTCCTTAAAACAATATACCGTTACTTCCGCTGGACCCTTCTGGTTGTGAAGATATATAGGACTTGCAGGATCACCAAGGACCCAAGGAACCCAAAGCCAATAACCGATCAGCGCCTTGCAATGGTTTTTATTGTGTACCGGGGATATAGCAATTCATTTGGAAAAATATAAATAGTGAAGAATTGGTATGAAAGTTACCTATGCATTTCTGAAATGGGAACAAAATATAGATTTTAGAAACAGTAGCTATTTGCACATCTCGGAAATTGTGGGTACCCATGTGAATTATAGGACATTTTTCATCCTTCAGGTCGATCGACTTGCTGGCAAAGCAGGAGGAGGGGTTGCGGCCATAATTAATCAGAAACACAAATTTACATCATTAGTTTCTTTAGGTATCCCACAGTCGATAGCCTTCTACTAAAATTTGAGTACCATCATTCTCTGTTCATCTGTGCCCTATTTTATAGACCCCACACTATGTCCCCACATTTCACCAGCTATTGGGTGATATGATTGCCGAGGTGGTGGTCGACAATTCTCAAATTGTTTAATTTCATATAATTAAATTACTTCCCACACTATTTCCCTATAAAACCACAACCCGCGAAGGAACTAAAAATGCAAAATTGAATTTAAAATAATATATTAACTACTATAAGTAATAAATAAAATCTATATAATTAAATTACTTCCCACCATATTCCCCTATAAACCCACAACCCGCTATGGAACTAAAAAACGCAAAATTGTATTTTAAAAAAAATATTAGCTTCTAAAATTTAACACATATAATAAAAATACAAACAATTCTCAGACAAAATACGAAAATGTATAACATTAATAATAAGTCGATATTTTTAACAACTACATTTTTGTAAACAATATTTAACACTTCGATATTTTTGTAATCAATATTACTTACCTGACAATCGATATTCTTGTCCACGATATTTTATCCATCGATATTTATGACACACAATATTTTTACCTCGATATTTAGGTATATCTATATTTATACATTGACATTCTAGCTCTGTACAATCCAGCATACGCTGAGAACAAAGAAGATTCCACCAACTGGTGACATTGATGTTCTTGGCATTCTTCCAGTTTGATGTAATGACTTGAAAAGCAATAACAAGTGACAGATTCAGAAATGTACCTAATATAGAGCGTGTTGGCCAAGAGCGTGAAGAACTGGTCAGAAACATATGGTTGGTATCAAAGGGAAATTAATAAAGCAAATATTGGAAATAGTTCAACAGACCTGCGACCAAAAAGCAGCAGTTTGCGGACAATGAAAAAACATATGTAGATATATACCACAAAGGGTTCTATAAGACCAACACATATTTGAAACACTTGGATTATATTTTTACAAAGAAAGTAGGGTGCTATATAGCATATTGTAAAAATAATAAAGGGATTGTGTAGTGCTGGCATTTGGTAAATTGTGGTGTATTTTGGTCTAGATTGAACCCCAAATCATTACATTAAAGATAAGGCATGTTGAAGATCAGATTCCCACAATGCTTCAATTTTAGACTTGAGACGGGGAGGAGTAATGTAATGCAAATATTTATATATATGTGATGCTAAGTGATGATGAAAGTGCAATTCGATCAGGAGGTCAGGAACTTATATGAGGTTGCGATTGAGTGAGTTAGGAGATAGCTTGTAAAAGAGCATCCTTGAGAGACTCATATTTAGTGGCATAAGTAGACAATAGAGAATATTTGGTTTGAATTACAGAAAAAGGAAGAAAAGTCATATCGTAAAATCGTTGTTTTATTTGGATTATACCGTTCAGAACTCATTGTTTCCAGAAAATAGTTTGATTAAAGATTTTGAGAGATTTAGTATGCCATATAGAGGATTCCAAAAATTCTTGAATCCGGGACAAGGGCATCGTCAGAATACGAGAAGATATCATTCTGGACCATTTAGTAGATGGAGTGGAGAAGGCTCAAGGAGGATTAGAAAAATATGGTAATGATTAAAAAGGAAAAGGTAAAAGAAGTTAATCTTCCAGTTTGCACCAGATATTATTAGGTGGAAAATCAGTGTCTTCCAAACATGTTAGAACCTGTTTTAAGACAAAGGCATTATGGTATTGCTGAAAATTTAGAAAACTTACACCCCCCAACTCTTTGGGTTTACATAGAGATGCTAAAGTGATGCGCACCTTTTTAACATTCCATAAAAATGTATCAATCAATTTAATAAGAAGTTTAAAAAATGTTAAAGGTAATTTAATAGGCAACATGGACAGGTAAAAATTAATGACCAGTAAAAACATCACCAAGAGCCCCACCAAGACGAATATAGTGGGGACAATCACTCTGACATATGAAGGATCTTATGATGAACATCTTCTAAATTTATCTGAATAGTCTTTGCCAAGAAAGAAGAATATTTAATTCTCAAATGCATGATAAATTGTGGTGACCATTTAAGTCCAGTGTCATCAAACATAGCCCAGACATAATACTTATTAAGAGGGTGTACCTCCCATTTTGAAAAATTCAATTTATATCCATATAACCCAGAATATGTTGATAATAGATTAGTAAAAGACTGGAGTGATGTTTCCGGTTCAGAGACATTAAGGATCACATCATCGGCGTATGCTGAGAACTGAATCTCAGTATCTTTGTGATAAAAGCCATGGAAGGATGAGGAGTTTTGTAGTGTGTGCAAAAAGGGTTCATGGGATAAAATAAAAAGTAATGGAGGTAAAGGACATCCTTGTATGGTACCACATAAAAGGGGAAAATATTAAGAGTGGGAACCATTTAAAAAAGAAAACAGTTTCATCGGGGAGGAATATAACATAGCTAAATATTTGAGAAAAGCTGGGCTAAAACCATGACATTTTAGAGCCTGCATCATAACCTTCCAGTTGACTCAGTCAAAAGCCTTTTCGGCATCCAAAGTTACGGCGGCCAGAGGTGTATTATCAAAGGAGGCCATGTATAAAATATCCCAAAACAACCTAGAATTGTCAGTCCTGTGTGTACCCTTAACAAATATGGTCTGCTCAGATCCAACCATATCAGGAATTAAGGGAGAGTTCCTAATTGACAAAGTATTGGCGAAAAGTTTGCAATCTAGATTAATGAGGGAGATGGGCGGATAATTGGCACATAAAGAGGGGGTCCTTATCCTTCTTAGGGATCAAACAAATCCTAGCCTCCCAAAAAGTCCCCATAGCTTCAAATTGTGAGAGAAAACATTGATATAAAGTAAGTAAGTGCGGAAGCAAAAGATGTGACAAACAGTAGTAAAATTCAACAGAAAAACTGTCTGGACCTGGTGCTTTATCCTTGGGTAGCACACAAAGAGCAGATTCTAGTTCAGAAATTAAAATAGGCTCTTCTAGAAAAGAACGATACTGCATCTGTTGCTGTCTTGGTGGGAGAGAGTGAAAGTAGGAATCTAATGCTTAGTCAGTGGGGAAGTGGTCGGGTGTGTAAAGATCTGTATAGAAATCAGTAAAACATTTCAACATTTCATTGTTTTTAACATGAGGATACCCATTATCATCTATACTCTTTAATATTTAATATTTTTGAGATTTAACTTTCAGATAGTTGGTAAGTAACTTGCATGCCTTACTACGTTCATCATAAAACTTGAAATTAATTTGTAACAACTATCCAGCAGCTTCCTCTATTGACCTTTTATTGAGTTCAAATTTAGTTCTCATTAAACGTTGAAGCACAATATCATTGTTAAAACCAAGCAATAGTTAACAGTGGAACCTGCTATCCCCAAATTATATAGACCAAGGGAAGTACCCCAAATCTGTGTGGACGCAATGTAAGCACTCACTGTCATGTGTTGAGTAGTCTAGCCAATGCGTTTCGTCCAAAATATTTGACTTCTGCAGGGCTGTAGAATAACAAATATATAAACATTTAAATACATTAAAACATTTAAGAAACTCAACTTTACAATATCACCAACAGACAATTACATTGGGACAGAACTAACTATACAATTGTTCATTGTGGAAGAGAGTGTGTCACAATGATTTTATTCCATGTAAACATAAAACTTAAATAATGTAACATATGAGTGACCCACCAAGTCAATACATACAGAAAAGGACATTGAAAATTGAGATCTAAGTTCATGTGAATGACATGAAGTATGAGACACTGTAACACTCCCTACTTCAGAAAATAATTCAAGAAGAAATCAAGAGGGAGTGGGGTGCCCCCCAAACAGATGAACAGGTGAACAGTTCTCGAAGAGTGTAAAAGAGAGAAGAAAGAGGAGAAAAATATAGGAAAAATATAATACTCAAGAAATTGGCGAAACAGCAAAGAGCGGTTGGCATGTGCATACCCTCAGTTGGATGAAGCAGAGAGAACATAAACATCGTCCATGCATAACCACAAACAATTGTACAAGCAGAGTGAGTGCACAGAGAATAACAAATGCCCTAAAAGGTTTTGATCGCCATTACCCACCATATGCAAGGTCATCTTAACATATGGCATCATTGTATCCAATAAAAATTATGAATAATCAGCATATGGTCAGATAGATGTAGAACGGACAAATGGATCACTCTGTATATGTTCTGTTAGAAAGAGCAGAAAGGAGAATGATGTATCACAGTACTCGTGAGACATGTGCTGTGGAATTATAGAGAACTAGCAGCCGTCCCAACGTTGTCCTGGTATGAATTGCTGCCGGCCAGTAGTATGTTGTCCGGTAGGATTTCGTTTAGATAGCATTTCTTATCTGTGACAGGCCTGTGAAATGCGCGTTCAGTAGTGTGTGAACTTGAGTTTTCCTACTTTATTTTTGCTTGCAATATTATATAGCGCAAACTCGACAACATGGCATGAGCACAATTTACATTACAGAAGAACACATTCATTTGTGGTAGGCACAGGGAGACAAAGCGATTTTCCTGGAATCACTGGATGTTGAGCTGATGCCGAGATTCGAACGTAGCTCCCCAGCTCTAATGTTCGCAATTCTAGAACTTGTGGCGCGAGGTGTGTCTAAAAGTGTATGTTGGTGCTGGCCATCAATGAGAGAGACCTGCACATTTTTCAAATGGGTGGTGAAAAAATATGAGTATGTTGCTGGAGATGTGGGCCGGCGTGCCACCAATGTACTTACCAGGGAGGGTAAACACCTATTATTCCGCAACTTTCTTTCAGCATACCATCACTCCGCATACCGTCATTATGAAAGAACCATGACTCCGCAATGCCATTATAACGCATGGCATTACATTTTATATGCTTTTACCACGCATACATTTACAACAAAATTCGTTGTAAATGCATGAATGGTAAAAGCATGTTTTTTTTAATGTTTGGATAAGGTAAGTACGGGTATAGGGGTATATGTTTTGGGGTACTGAGGTATATGTTTTGGGGTGTTTGGGTATTTTAGGGTTCACATATAGTTTTGGGTTATGGGGTACAGAGGTAGTTTTCGGGTTTAGGGATAGGTATGGGTTTTGGAGTACAGAGGTATTTTTTGGGTTCAGGGCTAGGTTTGTGTTTTGGGGTATAGGGGTATTTTTAGGGTTCACAGGTAGGTTTGGGTTTTGGGGTACAGGGGTATTTTTAGGGCTCCGGGGTAGGTTTGGGTTTTGAGGTACAGGGGTATTTATAGGGTTCAGGGCTAGGTTTGGGTTTTGGGGTACAGGGGTATTTTTTGGGTTTAGGGATAGGTTTGGGTTTTGTGGTACAGGGTATAGGGTTAAGATGGGTTAATGTTTAAGGGTGTTGGGGTATTTTTAGGAGTAAGGCTGGGTTATGATTATGAGGTGCAGGGGTATTTTAAGGGATAAGGGTGAGATTAGCACACAATATGAGACTTGGCATGAAGGGCAGAACGTACCACACGTCCCCAGCGTTTGTCACGCCCCCAGCACACGCCCACAGCACAACGCAGGTACGCCCACAAGGGACTACTTTCCTGGCACGGTTCTTTTACCTTTTAAATGTATATGGTGGGCGTCTGCATAGCCTATGTCCTTCTGCTCCAACTGCCCTTTCCAACACTGTATTGGGTGTTGTTATTGGTGCTGTGGTTCCTTAGATTACCCGCCTCAAAGGTTTGGGCTCTCTCTTTATTATATTAGTATGGATGCAGGAATATCTAAACCAATACATGATACTCACATAAAATGAATGTAAATAGCTATGTCCCTGTAACAGATGTAATTTTCTGTTCGTTATATTGTAAAATTGTGTTTTTTAAGTGTTTTTAATGTATTTATATGTGGATATATTTGTTATTCTACAGCCCTGAAGAAGTCCAATGTTTTGGATGAAATGCGTTGGCTGGTCTACTCAACACAGTTTATGGTGTCTTCAAATTGAATTGTAATTAAATAAAAAGGAGGACTTGAAGAACAACTTTGAATGCAGACTTTGTAATTTTGTGACATTGTTCATAAGGTGGTGCACCTTTTGCTCTGTTTTTGTTAAACTTTGTGAAGTCCAGTTGAGGATTGCACCGTGACAGTGGGTGCTTACACTGCATGCACACTGATTTAGGGTACTTCCCTTTGTGTGGATAATTTGGGAATATTAGCTTAGGTGCTAGCTTATGCAGGGCTCCACTGGCAACTATTGCATGATTTTAGTACATAACCCATAATTACACTAACCCACCCAGATTCCTGCCCAGATTCCTTTTTAAATACTACATTTTATATATTTCAAGTATTACTTGGTGGGATCTTTTCCCACCAAGATAGAATGTAAGAGGAATACCTACTGGTGGCCCAAATGTAGAGGGTCTTAAAACTAAATTCTAGAGATTAGAGAAACTTAAAAAACAAGAGATATCTAAGTGGTGGGATGGCACCACACTGGCAAAATTTTTGGAGAATGAGAAAATACCGAGAGGACTAGAAATATAAATGTTTCCAACTTTTGAGGATCTCGACCATGAGACACTAAAGGAATTTGAGGATTATCTCTGTGACGCATCATTTACTATGATGCGTATATTCATTAAAAAAGCAAAAGGAAGATGGCGGATTGACTCCGCGCTCTGCAGAAGCTCTCCTCTGCACTCCTCATGGGCCCCGGATGAACCGCTGACAGCCCGCTCACGTCTTTAGCGAATTTATGAGGTGCAGCTATCGAGACGCACTGGGGAACTACATGTTTTTTAAAAAAGAACCCGAATTCAGCAGCAGTACTTACATCTGATGTCCCGGATCGGGCAGCTATAGAAAGTAGTGCTTGCTGGTCGTGTTGTGCGGTGGTTTGCGCTGCGGCTTACATCAACATCACTTTTTGACTACAGGAGTGTTTCCTTCAGACAAGATAGCAGGCAGAGGTCGAAAGTGCTGCTGGAGGCAGTACATGAAGCACAGAATGGGGACGGGGTCGGCCTGAGGTACCTACCAATACCATGACAGTTGGGGGGAGCTTAGATGATGGAGGAGGCAGTAGAAGAAATGCGTTACTTACCTGTAACAGCAGTTATCCAGTATTGGTGTCTTTCATGGATTCACATGCCTGAATCATTCCCCGTCGTCGAGACGGGAGCCTCCGGTAAATAAAAAAGTAATGTCTTATAGACATACATAGAGAAAATAGGCCTAAGGGCCTCCCCTTAGTAGCCTTTCTTAGTCCTTATGTAAAAAGGACCAAACTCTCCTAGTCAGCCAATCAGCTCCGACCTCCCTCTAGAACCTTCCTGGGAGGAGCCTCAGTCCCTCAGATTTTCGTACGCACCCAGCTAGGTAGGCGTAATGTTGTTAGAGAGGGATGTGAGTCCTTCCCGGGGAGGCGGGAGGGTTGCATGTGAATCCATGAAAGACACCAATACTGGATAACTGCTGTTACAGGTAAGTAACGCATTTCTTATCCAGTATTAGGGGTGTCTTTCATGGATTCACATGCCTGAATCAGAATAGTTAGCAATCAGATATGCACATTTGCGATGTAAATCAGCTCTGCAGTCATGTTAGACAATGCATATATTATCGCATATAGTATCACAAGAGCAAGGAATGTGCATACCTGGACGGCGGGATGTAGGAAGGCTCACCTCACTGAAAGAGATGGCGAAGCCCCACTGGACCCGCTGCCGCGTCTTTCTGAAGTTCGAAATCCAGGCAGTACTGTCTGGAGAAAGTGTGTGGTGACTTTCAGGTCGCCGCTCTGCAAATGTCCAATAATGGCACCTCCGCGAAGAGAGCTGCTGAAGTGGACTTTGCCCTGGTGGAATGTGCAGTGACGCGAAGAGTGTTGCTGACGTGGACCACGCCCTGATGGAATGTGCAGTGACCTGATCAGTTAAAGGCCGTCCGGCCTGGTCGTGGTAGAATGCAATCGCTGATGAGATCCATCTTGAGATGCTTAGTTTCGTGAGGGACAGGCCCATTCTTGGCCTGCCGTATGCCACGAACAGTTGTGAAGAGTATCTGAAGTCTTAGAGTTATCTAGGTAGAACCTGAGCCATCTTTGAGATTTAAAGAATGTAGAGCCCAATGTAGAGCCCATTCTGCTGCGGTGGAAAGGTTCGCAAAGAAAGTTTGAAGGATTACTGGCTCATTGAGATGAAAGTCTGAAGGCACTTTTTGGAACGAATTTTTGGGTTCGGACTCAGCACCATGCCCTCATTCCTGAAGTGCATGTATGGTTCCTGAATGGACAGAGCTTGAAGCTCGCTCACACTTCTGGATAGAAAACCGTCAGTAGCTCTCTGACCCTTAGTGTGGATTTTCCCCGAGACATACTTTGGGTCAGCTCCGTGTACTGGTTCAAACGGATGTTTCATGAGCATGTTAAGAACCACATTGAGATGCCAGGAGGTGGCAACCTCCTTATTGTCGGGAAAGATCTATATAATCGTTTTAGAACTTGCTTAATCAACCTGCTTGACCAGAGCGATGGGCTCGTTGGAATTCTTATATAACGAGATGACGCTGTTAAGGGTACTGTAATGGAGGAGTGGGTTAGGTCCGACTGTGGTAGATGTAACCGATAAGGCAATATTTGCACCAGTGATGTGGGGAAAAGCATATTTCCGCGGCTACGCCCCAGACACAAAGCGCTTCCCTTTCCGGGGATATGTTTATGTGCTATCCGCACTTGCTCTGGTAAGAATGTCTACAGTCATGTGGATCATTCCGATTGTGGAACTCTGAACTCAGGGGCCAGGCGACCAACCTGAGAGACTTCAGACCCTGATGTTGAACTGCCTTATCGTTCATAGTAAGCAGAGATAGATACTGCCGCCGGTGGATCGGCGGCTCCAGGGATAGGCGGCGGAGTTCTGTGAACCAATGTCGCCTCGGCCCAATTGGGGCTAGTAAATCCAGAATACAATAGGCGGCGGAGTTCTGTGAACCAATGTCGCCTCGGCCCAATTGGGGCTAGTAAATCCAGAATACAAGGCTCCACCATTCTTGTCTTGAGGACAATGGGAGCATCGGGAATGGTGGAATGCCCACGCAAAAACAGTGCGCCATCCGGTTGGAGATGCATTCCCCAGCCAATTTCCGAAGTGTGGGCATTCGGCGTACATTCACGTCGCAATTAGATCCATGTGCGGCGTGCTTCATCCGGAGAAGATGTGGCCAATGATGTGTTGGTCCAGCTCTCTGTTACAATGGTTTCTGCCTGCTGAACGCATTGGTGAGCCCATTGTTCGTCTTATTCTTGGTAGGCAAGCTTGAAGGGCCCGGAAGGCCGCCAGCAGGTTAGTCCGATAGATATGTAGTGTCTTCTCTATAGGAGACCACCGTCCACCTTATGTGACAACGTGAGGAACCGCCGGAAGTAGGAGTGACCAGCCTTGAGACAGTGTTTGAGAGGGTATTCCCCATTGTAGGATTCCGGCCACGTGCGGAGTATCTTTTATGTGGCAAGATGACCCTGAGGAATGTAACCACCGCTTCGATAGCGCCTCTTGTAGAGGTCTCGTTCGTGGTCTGCACTGGGGATCTGGAGAAAGATCTGGAGAGCCTGCAATCTTGGCTTCTCGCCAGACTCAATGAGTTCGCTCCCCTCCAGCCACCCAGGTCTGCCGCTCGACGGGTCTCTGCCCCCTGGTTCACGGAGGAACTAGTCCTTGCCCGTAGGCAATGCAAAGTGGTAGAGAGGGCGTGGAGAGCCCAGTATGAGCCCGAGGCTAAACAACGATATAAAACAACGATGAAGGCATACCACGAACTTGTCCTTCAGAGCAAGAAACGGTATCTCGCCAAAAGGATTGACGATGCTGCCAACTCCTGTAAGGAGATCTTCTCAATCGTGCGTGAATTCACTAGCCCCCGGTCTATTCCTACTCAGAGTGCCCCGACAGAGACCTGGGCCAACACTATTGCCAATTTTTTCACCACCAAAACTAGGCAAATCCAGGCCTCTTTCCCGCAGAGAGACCCAGATTATGTGTCTGTGAGGCCGATTGAGGCAGCGTCTCTGTCTCCCCCGGGCCCAGTTCTGCTCGATTTTCCTCCTCTCTCGGCTGTTACATCTTTAACCCTGATGAGGAATCTCAAGTCGGGTTCACCACTAGATCCTTGCCCGGCAAAATTTCTGGCCAGAGTGGCAGATGCCATAAACCCTATAGCCAATCCCATCCTTAATCTATCTCTGAGCGAGGGCTTTCTGCCTCCGACCTGGAAGCAAGCCATGGTCATTCCTCTGATCAAGAAACCCAATCTTGACCCAGAGGCACCCTCCAACTACAGACCAATCTCGCTCCTCCCAGCACTGACCAAGATCTTGGAAAAACACGTGCATGGCGTGCTCTCCAACTTTTTGGAGTCTAATGATCTGCTCCATGAATCCCAATCGGGATTCCGTTCCAACTTAAGCACCGAGACGGCGCTCTTGGAAGTCTCGGAGATCATCAGAGAGGTGCTGGATATGGGAGGCAGGGTGTTGTTAGTTATGCTAGACCTGTCGGCGGCGTTTGACACCGTCCCCCATGAGGATCTCCTCACTAGGCTCCATGACATCGGGCTAGGGGGGACGGTGCTCAATTGGTTTTCTTCCTTTTTGGCCAACCGCCGCCAGACGGTCTGGGTTCCACCCGGATCCGCCGAGATGCCGCCATTGGGAGTCGGAGTGCCTCAGGGCTCTATCCTGAGTCCCACTCTTTTCAACATCTTGATGACCCCTCTGGCGACATTGGCGGAGTCCTATGGGGCCCGGATCGTCTCTTATGCTGACGACACTCAGCTCCTCTTCACCTGTCGCAAGGGTGAAGAGTTTGATGGCGAAGGGATCCGCGAGTGCCTTGGGGCTGTTTTTAGCTGGTTTTCACAAAACAGCCTCAAGTGCAACTCGGATAAGTCCGAAATACTATTCTTCGGATGCCCTTCTGAACCAGATTGGCAAGGATGGTGGCCTGCTGACAAGTTCCCTCCCACACAGTCCTCTAAGTGGGCCAAGAACCTGGGAGTCAAAATTGATAACGAGCTGTCGCTCAAATCCCAGGTTTCTACCCTTACGGGCACCTGTTTTGGGATCCTCAGAATGTTGCGCAAGTTTTTCCCCCTACTCTCGGAGCAACATCGGAGGATTACTGTTCAGGCCCTCATAGGGTCCAGATTGGACTATGCCAATGTTCTATATCTGGGCCTGCCTGAATATCTCCTCCAACGCCTGCAGATCACCCAGAATGCTGCTGCGCGTGCCATTTTTGGCCTTCACCGTCGCACTAGTGCCTCTAATCTTCTTGCATCCCTCCACTGGCTCCCGGTGCGGAAGAGGATACTGTTTAAGACCATGACTCTTGCCCACAAGGCCTTATATGGCACTGGCGCCAAGTATCTTCAGAGGAGGCTTGACTTTTATCGACCGGCACGCTCCCTCAGGTCAGAAACTTTGGCCTTGGCTCGGGTTCCACGCATTAAAAAGGCTCGGCTAGGCGGCCGGTCTTTCAGCTTCCTTGCTCCTAAGCTTTGGAACTCGCTGCCGCTGTCCCTGCGAAACACCTCTAATCTGCTTGTCTTCAGGAAAGACTTGAAAACTTGGTTGTTTGCTGGATAATTCTCCCCCCTGGGGCCCCTCTTTCTGTTATTGTTATGTTTCCTGCTCTTTTTCATGGTCTGGAGCTCAAAGCGCCGGGACACTCCTTTGGAGTAGCCGTTGCGCTATAAAAGTCCCATTTTAACATTAACATAACATTAACAGTTGGGAGCGAGGGGGATACACGATCACTCACCGATGGGAATGCTTGTGGTGACCGTGTGTCCAGGGTATACCTAGGAAACTGAAGTACCTAGGAAACTGATGTAGTGAGAAGGTTCCAGGACCGATTTTTCCTGATTGAGGATGAGATCCAAGCATTGAAAACTGAAAGCAGGCGTTGGGAGACCTGGACCGTCTTGCAAGGATGAAGCCTTGACCAGGCAGTCATTCAGAAACAGAAGGACCTGGTGTCCTAGTAATGTCGCCCCCAGGGAACGGTATTTCGTGAGTATGTGTGGCGCAGACTTTAGCCCGAAAGGCAGAACGCGAAACTGCAAATGTCCGGCCACTACTGCAATTCGTAAGTATTTTTAGCGATTTCTGTGAAGTGGGATATGGAGTTAAACGTCCTGTTTGCAGGACCTCATGGATTGCCATGCGAAACAACTGTCTCTTGTAGGAGTGTGTTGAAGTCTCTGAAGCCCAAGGTTGGTCTCCACCTCTTATCTTTTTCTGGATATAAAAAAGGGAAGCGGGAACAAAAAAACCCTTTTTCCGTATGAGGAGGAGGTACTCTCGCTATAGCTCCTTTGAGGAGGAGGAATTCTCGCTACAGCTCCTTTCTACAGTATAACCCAGACGTAGATGCAGCTGTACCTTTTGATATCTCCGCTGTCCGTTCCCTGAGAAGACAAGTTCTCAGAAGAGGGGTGCTTGTTTTGCTATTGTTGGCGACTGAAGGCCTTGCGGTGTACTCTGGCCTGAAGAGCCAGAAGATTGGAATCGATAATGTCCCTTGTGGGAAGACCTTCTTCTTCCTCCCTTTGTACTAAAGGACTGGTTCATATACTGAAGAGTGTTCAAAGTTCTCGCATTGTCTGCCTCGTTAACTAATCGTGCCAATAGTGACTGGCCCTCATATGGCCTGACCACAACCGTCGTTTGCACCCCAGGACGGAAAGGGCCGTCCTTGGATCCGCGAGACTGCTGTTTCAGCCAACTGGCGGAACCTTGTCATAGCGATGTTCTTCGCGCAGTCTATAGTTTAACGCCGATGCTTCACCATGTAGCGGATTCCATTTTACTTCCACTTCGGATGAGCCTGGCAATTCCGACTGGTATGGGGTCAGTGAGGCCACAATTGTCCATGCTAGCGTACCAAGAGCGCTAGAACGGTCACTGAGGAAAACCTGTTCCTAAGGTTGTCCCCTCTTAAATCCTCCGTATCAGGAGGAGGTGACCTCGGGGCCGAAGGATCCCCGGAGTTTTTCTAGGCCGCCCGTGTCACTACGGAGTCCGGCATAGAAAATTCCTGTTAAACACGCCAGTGTGAGGGATCACTAGTGATACAGAGGAGGGGTACTACCTGACCCGTACCTTTTCCGACTATAGGTAATTTATAACCAGTACTGACCTCACAGCCCTCTTGAAGGTGTCTCTGGAGACGTACAAGAAGCAGGCCTGCTCTTGAGAGGTCATCGAGGTCTGAAAACGTTGAGTAGTTCTCCATACCACCTTAGAAGAGATTCCAGAATTGGTGGATTTCCTCCGTCGATGAATTTGTCGACGAGGTTGCCGTCATAGACTATGCCATCGCAGACGAGCAGTCATAGATGACCATTCCCCCTTTTAGAAGAGAGTACAGAATTGGCGGATTTCCTCCTTCGTTGGGAGTCCGTCAACGAGATCTCCGTCAGAGACCATGTCGTCGTAGACGAGCAGTCATAGATGAGGTCGTCGTAGACGACTGCATATATGATCCGTCGTAGATAAGGGCGACGACGCCGAAGACTAGCCTTCGAGCTGAGGCCGTCGTAAATGCGGTCATCATAGACAAGACCATCCTAGACGAGGCTATCGTAGACGAGTCCCTCGTAGGCTGGGCCATCGTAGACGAGGCCCTCGTAGACGAGGCCCGCGTAGATGAGGCCGTCTTAGACTAGGCCATCTTAGAGAAGGCCCCGGTCGACTAGACAGGTTGTCATAGACGATGTCGTCCATGACTATGCCGCCGTAGATGAGTCCTCGAAGATGAGCTTACGTAGATGAGGCTATCGTCGATACCATAGACAGGCCGTCGTAGGCGAGTAGTCGACTCTTTAGACTAGCCTTTGTAGATGAGGCCGTCAGAGACTAGGCCATCTTAGACTAGGTCGTCGTAGACGAGGCCACAGAGCACTAGGCCTTCGTAGACGACTAGGCCATCGCTCACTAGGCCTTCGTAGAGTAGGCCATTAGACTAGGCCATCGTAGACTATAGAGTAGGCCATCGTAGAGTAGGCCATTGTAAACTAGGCCATCGAACACTAGGGCTTCGTAGACTAGGCCCTCTTAGACTAGGCCCTTGTCGACGCTGTAGACAGGCCGCGATGCGCCCACGAAGATGCACCTTCGTAGATGAGGCCATCCCTGAAACCGTAGGCAGGCCGTAGACATGCCGTCGTAGAGGAACAGCCATGTAGATGAAGCCATAATCGATATTCCTAGAGGTTGTCGTCGATGGTTGCGTGTCCGACGTCGACGGTCTCGTCGTCGACGGCGACGGCCTCGTCGTCGACGGCCTCGCCGTCGACGGTCTCGTCGTCGATAGTACCGCCGTCGACGGCTCGTCGTCGACGGCTCGTCGTCGACGGTCTCGTCGTCGACGGTCTGGTCTTGTCGTCGACGGTCTTCCCTCGTCGTCGACGTCAACGATAGTACCGCCGTCGACGGCCTCGTTTTCGACGGCTCGTCGTCGACGATCTTCCCTCGTCGCCGACGTCAACGTCGACGCTGTCGTCGCCGTCGACACTCTCATCGTCGACGCGTAGACAAGCATTGTAGATGAGCCATATAGACGCAGAGGCTGTGGTAGCAATGATGATGTTTTTGACATCGATGGCTCCTTAGGCTGTACTTCGGGTAGAAGACGTCCTTCTGAATGATCGTATGATCAGAGGAGGCAATTTAGACGGCTCATACGTCGTCATTGTTATCCGACATTTCTCCAAAGGCAAGTCCTTTACTCTCCTTTTTTACAGAGTGGGGAGATTGTTGAAGGACTGCGCCCGTAAGACCATGAGCGGTCTTTTTTAGGGCCTTCTCAGGACGGTACCCTGAGGAATGAGTCTGAGGAAATTCTTTATCAAGGTCTCCTAGACTTTGAGGGCAACACCTCATCTCAGTAACTGGAGAAAATATTAGCCTCCTTTCTGGCCTTAACCATCTTAACAGCCTCTCTTCACGACCCTTCAAAAATCACTTGAAAAAGTGCAACATGCCTTTTGGTCTGTGAGTGTGAGGAACAGAGCAGAGCTACCTCATGGAACAAGAGGTGCAATAGTAACCTCCTTTCTGGCGTTAACCATAGTAACAGCCTCTCTTCACGACCCTTCAAAAATCACTTGAAAAAGTGCAACATACCTTTTGGTCTGTGAGAGTGAGGAACAGAGCAGAGCTACCTCTTGGAACAAGAAGTGCAGGCTCCAAACAGAATTCTTCCGTTCTTTCCCTTGTTATACCTTCTTTATTTGAGATAAAGAATGTATGTGAAGATGATCCATAGTAGAAAAGCCAAATTAAGTGAAAAATACACAGAATCTGAGCAGAGCTCAGAGGAGACTCCCTAGCACAACGTGCGGTAGAAAATCTGAGGGACTGAGGCTCCTCCCAGGAAGGTTCTAGAGGGAGGTCGGAGCTGATTGGCTGACTAGGAGAGTTTGGTCCTTTTTACATAAGGACTAAGAAAGGCTACTAAGGGGAGGCCCTTAGGCCTATTTTCTCTATGTATGTCTATAAGACATTACTTTTTTATTTACCGGAGGCTCCCGTCTCGACGACGGGGAATGATTCAGGCATGTGAATCCATGAAAGACACCCCTAATACTGGATAAACACCACGCCTGAAGTTATGCCGGTGGCAGGTGATGCCGAAGTGGGTGTTGTGCCTATTCTCAGTCCCGGTATCGGTACTGGCCCCCAGCTGGGTAAACCCATATTGAGGCTACTGCGTTCCGGGAGAGCAACCGAGCTGCTCCGGTCCTGTGGGCCGAGATGTTAAACGAGGCAGTTCTGGAGGGCCGGGAGGATGCGGGAAGACTGGTGAATCCCCTTCAAATCCCCATCCTTCTATTTGTCAAGAAACTGCTAAAAGAACTGAACTGGTTCTTAGAGATCAAGTTACTGGAGCTGTAGGCATGAATAAAACGGAGGAAGCCATTTTTGTAAGTAAGGGGGCGTGTATCGCTCCAGCAGCCAGTGGCACCAACACTTCAGAATCTGGCTCAGCATCTGATTTAATATCTGTTCTGAAAAATGGCGGGCTGACCCCAGAAGACTTGGCTGAAGCACTGATGCAACCATTAAATCGTCTTTTAAGCATAGATACAGGGGATAAGAAGGGGGACTGGCATAACAGTGATAGAGCGTGGATCAATCAGTCTGTAGTCCCACGGATACTGGAATCAGACTTGGTGCAACCCATTCCTGTTTATGAGGAAGGAAATACTCAGTCCATTCAGTATAGTTAACGAAAAGGAAACGTGAATCAGCAATGCACTTCAGTAGGTGGTACCAATAAGGCAGGGGTTCCCAGCTGCTCTACAGCCAATGCTCTAATGGGGGGAATAGGTGGTACCAATGAGGCAGGGGTTCCCAGCTGCTCTACAGCCAATGCTCCACTGGTAGGGGAAAGGTGCAAAAGGTGCTAAAGCTACCAGGGCAGGCAAAGGCGGTAAGGGTCGATGTGGAGGAAATAAGCTGCAAGATGACGATGCACTGGGATGACTAAAAGAGGCGGCGGCAAGTACTGCAAAGACTGGTCCTGGGTCGAGTCCCCTGTGTAAATGGGTGCCGACCATGTGAGAAATTAAGGCTATTGTCTCAGGCTATCAAACCCCAACAATATGGCAATGGCAGCAGGAGTAGGGTCTGGAGAAGAAGCCTTGCAATCAACTCTTGCGACCCCGCTCGGTTATGTACCTGTGTCTCACAATAGTCCTGAAGGCCAGGACTGGATGCTAGGCGGATTTACTAGCGGATCTCCAAGTTTCCTTGTACCGTCATCTGATGGACTGCTAGAGGTATTAGCAGAAACTGGGCTTGCTACCCTTCAAACAATTTTTACCCTGCACACAGCCTAGTATTACCATCAGCGCCTGCCCCCGAATCAGGGATGTCTGCTTGAGACCAGTAATCAGTTGACAGCGAGGAACCGTCATTGTATAGAATTAGGCAAGCGCTAACTGTTCAGCGAGCAGCAGCCCAAGAGTACTAACAGCAGGCTAAGGATGAAATTTGGGAGATTAAGCAAGCATTTACAGGTGTCACACTTAAGGTCACTCAGCTTTCCTCAGAGGTCACAGACCGACAACAACGTGTTGCAGCGGTGGAAGAGGCTAACACGTATGCAGCGAACTTCGCAAAAACGCAGGACTCACAAATTATGTTTATGCAAGCCAAGATTGAAGACCTCGAGAATCGGCAGCAGCGTCAGACTCTTAGGGGTTTTAGTATTCCAGAAGGAAGGGAAGGCTCGAACTCGAGGGCCTTCATTGTCAGACTATTTCAGAAAGTTTTGCCTGACTTAGCCGATTGGTATAGGGTCACCAAGGATCAGCGCGCGCACAGATTGCCTTTGTCCACCTTGCAGGGCAACTAAGCTAGGTCTAATTTTTCACAACCAATTTTTTGATATGCCAAGGAATCTTTTTAAAAGCACGTCCATCAGCTCATGTAAAGGTGGAGACTTTGTATGGGTGCGTTCGGATTTCTGTATATCAACTATGGACAAGCGCTGGAGGCTGCGCCAATTAATGGATCCTCTGAAAGATGTTTGCTCACAAGTGTTTTTGCAAGAGCCGGCTCGCTTAAAAATGATTAGAGACGACAGTCTAAATTTTTTCTTTAATGAGAGGGATGCTATACAAGCACTATCAAAGTGGCAGTCCACCGCTAAAAAATGATGTATTGATTAAAGGATGTACTTTTGGGACAATAGAGAGGAGTCACGGGAAGTGGTTTCCAGCACACATTCTAAAAATACTTTTGTAAATTTGGCTCTATTTTGCTCCGTTATTACTGTATATATACTTAGGTAGGAGGTGGTGGGTTGCGGTGAGGTCTTGGTGCTCGTAGGGAGGTAGAGGGGGCCTTCAATACGCCTTTATTTTGGGATAGCAGGGAAGCAGGCGATTCCTTTTTGTAGGTACTGGGGGGGAGTTGGGAGGGAGGGTCAGAGAGTGTAGTCGGCCTACATAAGTCAAGCGGGTGAAATGACAGGCGGGGGATGTCATGGAGAGTGGTGCTTATGTAGCCATAGTATAGCTAAAGTAACACTAGTACAAGGGAAAGGGGAACATAACGAGGGGGGAAGTGAGTTCATTGAGTTTACAAGTATTGATAAATGCCGGACTTTAAGTACATGTGCTTGAATGTATCAGGGCTCAATTAGACTGGGAAGCGTCAGCTAGTAATGGAGGAACTGGGTATGTTTATACCTCATATATTAAGGATTGCCAAAATGCATTTAGCTTTAAGGATAGAGCCGAGTTGAAACAGCCTGGCTTTGACATACTTGTATGTACTTCGCAGTCGATATCTATTTGAGGGGTGGCTATACTCAAATCTAAGAATTGTAGAGTAACTGTGTCTCAAACGATGATAGACCCTAAAGGGAGGTGGGCAATAGCTATGGGCATAGGGTTACAGTATGTATGGTATACTGTCCCAACACCCACTGCCCTGAGGTTATTAACTACTTATGTTCTGAATTAATGGAGTGGGCAGGGGAGCTGATTGTCATGGGAGACTTTAATTGTATTTTAGATAAGAAGATTGACAACACTAGTACCTCAACCTGTGTCAGAATGGGTAGAACTAGGTCAGCCATTTTAGAACTTCTTTATCTGCATCAACTGCGAGCTGCTGAAGACTTATTCAAATTGCGATTTAAGGCAACTCGATCTCAGCATTATTAACTTTATATTTGGAGCGTTTTTTAACTGATTTTAAAACCGCCGTATCTTTACCTTTGGGGGCTGTGAGCATAAGGGGAATTGTGCTTTAGGTACTCTGACACTCTTCACACCTATTATTCCTCTCCCTTCAGCCCAGCCGTTTTCTACCAACATTCGGCGGCGGTGGGCGCCATCTTGAGCGAGGCAGGTGAGGTCAGCGCTCTAGTCGCGCCGTCCTCCCACCCTCCTTCCTTCCTATAAATGTGCAAGCCGGCCAGACGGCGCAGCGGGCTGGCGCAGCGGGCGCGCCGAAGCCGCGCCTAAGCCAAGCCCGTCGGCGCCAGGATTGCGCCGGGCGCGGGCCATGCTGTCCAAAACCATCCAGCCTTCAGGTATGACTCCAACGAGCTTCTCTTAGTGCGCCAGAAAATGGCCAGCTATTGCTGTAAGGGTCACCTCCCCATTGATCATCTCTCGGGCCCATTTTCATGCCGCCTTTTCAGATGGTCATCCCTGGGATCCACGCGTGTAATCTCCAACCCACTCCCCCCACCAGTACACAAGTCTATCACTTTCAAATGCGGACTCATCAATGCCAGGTCCTTAGCATGTCATGGCCAAGATACCCATGACCTCATACTTTCTCACGACCTGGATGCCCTTTTCGTCACCGAAACTTGGCTAAACGATGCGTCCAACCCTGACTTGGCAACCTCCCTCCCGCTCGACTTTACCATCCATAGACGGGATAGACCCTGCGGAAGGGGAGGGGGTATAGCTATCATCATCAAAAAATCCTTTATGTGCCATACATTTGATCTGGCCTTTCTCAAGGACTGTGAGGGCATAGGCTTTGTGATCCAAATCACCTCCTCCTCCTCCTCCTTTTCAGGAGGACTTGTCTATCGCCCCCCCGGAAACGCCACGCCATTCTTGGATTCCCTCGACGAGACTCTTGGATCACTTATGACCCATTATCCTACCTTCACCCTCCTTGGTGATTTTAATCTTCATTTGGAATCCTGCGCAGACCCTCACACTGCAAACTTCCAGCAATCACTTGATATTTTTGGCCTCTCTCAATTGGTCACACCCTCTACGCACCGGGCTGGCCACACGCTAGATGGCATCTGTACAAATTTAGATACTCTAGCTGTATCTCCCCCGATCCCACAAATATGGACCGATCACTGTTTCATCCCCTTTTCCATCAAGGCAAAACCCCTATCGCAACCGAACAGTAAGTGCTCCCCCACCCCTTTCTCGACCAACTGGAAGAAAGTGGCCGAGCGCATTAAGTTGAACCCTCAGCCTCTTGCCCCCCCTCCCACTATCGTTGGAGACGTATCGCAAGACTCTAAAAACTTCCACGTGTGGATCGATAAAGTGGTTTTGGCCAATTCCAACCCAAACAATCAAAAATCAGTCCATTGCAAAAGAAAGCCTAATGCCCCCTGGTATACTCAGGCCCTTACCGAAAGCCATTTTTTGTGCAGGGTCCTTGAAAGAAAGTGGAGGAAAACCTACGATCACACTTCCAGAACCCTATACATCCTGCAGAGGAAACAATACCTCTCCAACATAAAAAAAGCTAAAAAGGAGTTCTTTACCACTGCTATAGAGGAAGCTAAACAGAAACAATATACTATTTTCAATATAGTCAAGTCTTTCACCCACCCCAAGGCCCTTGCACTTGAAATTCCTCCATCCCAAACCCTTTGCGATCAAATAGCTGACTTTTTCATTGACAAAATCAATAACATTCATAAAGACTCCCCCCCCCTCAATCCCCACACAGGATGCCGTCACCAAATTACCCTCTTTGGGTAACTTCTCAACAGTCTCCCTGTCGCAAACACAGAAGGCTATCATGACCTGTAGATCGGGAGCCCCCACAGACTCCTGCCCCCCAATTATCCTCCACCACCTCATCGAGGCCGTCAACCCCTCAATCAATACCATTGTCAATGAATCCCTCAGCTCAGGCATTGTCCCCGCTGAATGGAAGAAGGCCATAGTCAAGCCCCTAATGAAAAAACAAAACAAATCCCCGACAGACTTATCCAATATGCGCCCTATCTCCTTACTTCCGGCACTAGGCAAAATTACAGAGCAGCTAGTACACGAGGAGTTAAAAGCCTTTGTGGAAAACAATCATATCCTGCACCCACAGCAATCAGGTTTCCGCCCTGGCCATTCCACAGAAACTGCATTGATTGAGCTATCGGACACCATTAAGTTCCTGCAGGATGAGGGGAGACAAGCTGTACTCATCCTGCTCGACCTAACCGCAGCATTCGACACCATCTCACATGCCATCCTTATTAACAGAATGCGCGAGATCGGTGTAACGGGCACTGCATTAACATGGATAACAACATTCCTATCCAACAGATCTCAAACAGTTTCACTAGGCCCCTTCCTCTCTGGCAAAAGACCCACTACATCAGGTGTGCCCCAGGGGTCCATACTGAGCCCACTCTTTTTCAATATCTATATGGCCCCCCTTCTCACATTGATTGAATCCCACAGTATTCTCGTAACATCTTATGCTGACGACACCCAGCTTGTCGTCACCATAGATAAAAAACACCCCGATGCCGCCCTCAAACTTCAGAATTGCCTCTCCCAAGTCTTTTCTTGGCTTAACAATAACCATCTTAAGTGCAATAGTGCCAAAACGGAAATAATACCCATAGGTAAAGACATCCTCTTTTCCCCAAAAGATTGGTGGCCCCATAACTCTGAAGCTCCGCCGAGTGCCGTTTCCTCGGCCCGCAATCTGGGTGTCCAATTTGATTCGTCTCTTAGTTTTGACGATCATGTGCGCATCACTGCGGGATGCTGTTTTAGTCTCATCAGGCAGCTGAAGAAATTTTTTGACTTTCTTCCCATCTCAGCCAGGAAATCAGTCGCGGTGGCTTTAATCCTTTCCCGGCTGGATTATTGTAATGGCCTCTTGGCAGGAATAAAGAAGTCTACCCTTAAGAAACTACAAAGCGTCCAACACGCGGCGGCTAGGCTTGTACTTAAACTTCCAAGAAGGTCCTCGGCCTCTGCAGCCCTTAACACTCTTCATTGGCTGCCCCTTCACAAAAGAATCCTCTTCAAACTCCTTGTCACGGTTTTCAAAGCCACCAGGAATACAGGCCCTTTTTACCTGGCTAAGCGCTTTTTGCGCTACACCCCATCGCGTGTCTTGAGGTCATCAGGAGCCAATCTGGTTAGTGTTCCCAGAATCAAGTTAAAAACTAAAGGTGGAAAAACCTTTTCATTCCTAGCGGACAAGGCATGGAACGGCCTCCCCTTTAACCTCAGGCACGCTCCCACAGAAAGCCTTTTCAGGAAACTCCTGAAGACCTGGATATTCCCACAGTCTGATCTATCGGTTCTCGCAGCCATCTGATCTATGCTCCACCAAGCTGTTTCTTCTGTATGCTCAGCGCCAAGATGCTCCTTCCGGAGCGATAGATGCGCTTTATAAATCCTAATAAATATCAAATATCAAATAAACTGGAGGATGCTTGGAGATTATATCCAATGGTACCAGGATACACTTTTTATTCATCACTGTATAAACAGTATTCTATAATAGACATGATTTTTACTAAAAATACTACGTTTGAAAAAGCATACATAGAGGTATGTCAAAAAATTACATTGGATCATTACCTAGTGATGTTAAGAGTACTGCTTCTACCTGGGGTTAAAGAAGCAGTGAGGGAATTCTCTTTTCCTAGACATCTCCTCAGTAATTCAGACTATGTGGAACCTATGCGAAGAACACTAGGGGAGTACATAGAGGGAAATTGGGGGACAGCGTCCATTGCGGCAATTTGGGATTGTTTGAAGGCTTATGTAAGAGGGGCTACGTTGCAATATATCATTAAACAGAATTGGCAGAATGCTCGACTGGTGGAGCAGGAACATAGGCTTTATTTAGACTTGGTGCGACAACATGCTAGAGCCATTGCATGAAGGGACACAGATAAACAACGGTTTTATCTACAGGTTATTAAATTAAGAGCCAAATTGAAGAGAAGGTTGAGGGACAAGGTAGCCAATAACTATCACAAGTATAAATCCAAGCAGTATGAATATGGGGAAAGGATTGGTTGTTTGTTGGCTAATCAGATTGCCGACCAAAGGGCTAGATCACAAATAAAATTAATTAAGGGAGTAGAAGGTTTATACTGAACTCGATCAATAGATATAGTGGAACAATTTAGGCTCTTTGATGCTAACTTATATGGCAATTCAACACCTTTTTGTCAGAAAATTGCTTCGGACTATATACAAGAAATTGTAATGCCGGTCTTGAACCCATTGCTTTCAGAGCCTTTACAAAAGGATATAGATCTTGGAGAAGTTGAGGAAGCAGTTAGAGCTTTGCCAACAGGTAAGGCTATTGGTGAAGACACTATTCCGTTAGAATTTTATAAAATCTTTAAAGAAGTATTGGAATCTGTCTTTCTTGTTTGATGTAAAAAAATATTCCACAGGGAGGATGCTCCTTCCTCATGGAATATTACTAATATTATAGCATTTCCAAAAAAGGTGAAGTCTGTAGAGGAAATGAGCTCATATCACTGATTATTGCGGATGCAAAAATGTTCTCAAAAATACTCGCCTCCTGTTTGGCTCAACTTATTCATCTTTTAGTCTTACAGCAACTACATGTATTTGTCCCTGGTAGAGACATGGCTGCTCTTATCAATACGGCTATAGCTGCATTCGATGTCTCTAGTCAATTAAAACCAGCAAATCGGGATGTTGATGTTGGACATCGAGAAGGCCTTTGACCGTGCGGCATGGGAGCACTATGGTTGACAATGTCATCACTCAGTCTCGGCCAAAGGTTTATCTTGGCAGTCCAGAAGCTTTATAGCAACCCGACAGCGGCAGTGAAACTTAATGGTCTCTTTTCATCTTACTTTACTGTTCAATGGGGTACGCGGTAGGGCTGTCCGCTGTTCCCTTTATTATTTGCTCTTTATATTGAGCCCTTTATAAAGCACTTGCTGTAGAATGTTAGGATTTTCCCTGTGTCTTTTAATGGTCTGGAGTTAAAATTAACTGCTAATAAAGACAATATTGCTATGTTCTCCTCCAAACCAGTAAAAGCTATAGTTGAAATTAAGCAAGAGGATCAGCAATTTGGCTCTTTTTCTGGCTATAAATTAAATTTGAACAAGACCCACACAATTCTAATTTTTCAACCTGTTGTGGCCCCTGCAACATTAGGGATTACTAAAACAGCAACATATCTTGGAGTTTGCCTTAGCAGCCGAGTTGATGATGTCGTCACATTAAACTACGAACCATTGTTAAAAAAGGTGGTGGCGACATTGCATAGTTGGCACCGGCTTCCACTTAGTATATTTGGGAGGTACAATGTCGTAAGAATGAATATTCTTATAAAAGGTCTTTATTTATATCATACTATCACGCTAAGGGTGCCAAGGATGTTTTTTTAAGCGTTTAGATGGTGTTGCAGGCAGCTTTATATGGGTCTACAAGGAGAGCTATTCGGTACATTAAATTACCATATAAACAAGGTGGCTTTAAGCTCCCAGACTTTAAATTGTATTTTTGGGCTGCATTGGTAGGTCGAATTCAAAGCTTATTTAAAGGGCCTGACACCTGCAACTAACCTGTGGACCAGATACGGGGTTCTTATTTGATAAAACGACTGACCGTAAATACTAAAGGGTCTGGTTTAAGGTAATTAGAGATATTACCAGGATATAACATGATATTTGTAAAGTGTATACATTGCCAGGGTTGCATAGATACACAATGCTGTGGGGGAATCCTATACTGCCCGATATATTTCATGATCACGGTGGGAGAGGGTGGCAGCGTAAGGGCATAGTACAGCCTGGTCAGCTGTATGACGGACAAGGATTTCAATTGTTTCTAGCCCTGAAAGGAGAGTTTGAGTTGTTACAGAATATGTTGTTTAAGTATTTCCAATTAAGGGACTATTTCATACGTGGTCAAGGCTTATTAGAAATGTGGTGTGCCCTCTGAGGACAATCTTTTTTTTTCAAACCACTGGTCGTGGAACTATTGGTATTGCATATCAGAAACTTTTAGCTGCTGTTTGCAACAATGGCAATACAGATAGCAGTTAGGCTAAGCCGGATTTTTTAAATTGATGTAATTAAGGAGGATGTACAGGATTCTGGAGACTACAGACAATGCAGTGACATCAGTTAATCTGAAACTTCAGCAATATAGGTTTATGTTTATGCTCTACTACACTCCAGAGGTTATTTCTAAGTGGGCTATGATTCAATCGTCTGCTATGGTCATGCTGCCCGAAATGTCAAGAATATGCTGCTACCCTGCGTCATATGTTTGTCACCTCTCCTAGGTTGAGATGATTTTGGACTGATATAACCCAGGTGCTTACAACATTAGTTGGTCATGATAACCAGATCACAGAGAAGGAAATAGTTTTAGGGGTAATGATAGTTCGGAGTATTTTTTCAAGAACAATTGTTTCAATTATTATAGTGTGTGCCCGTGCATGTATTGCTCGAGCATGGATTTAAAGGTTGAGCCCAACTATTATTGAATGTTGGGTCTTAATGAGAGAAATTTATTAAATGCAATTAGCGTTAGCTGAAGCTAGAGGCCCCCGCTCTTCGTTAAAATGTAAAAGAGGGTGGTCTAGTTTCCAGTGGGATTAATAATTTGCTGCACCCATGATATCTGTGTTTTGTGTTTACATTTATGTAATTTGCTTTTTCTGTTTTACGTGTGGCAACTGTAATTAGTAATGCTTTGTGCTTCTCTCCCATTCTCTATTTCTTTTGTGCAATTTATGTTTAATGCTCTGTCCTCTCATGTTATTTGGTATTGATGTATCATATTTATGGCTAAGAAATAAAAAAAAAGAAAAAAGAAATAATTAAACACACAGTGGAGAAAGGCAGCAAATTACAATCCAAAATTGAGGAATTGGGAAAAGAAAACGCATCCTCAGAACTGAAAGAAACAGTGAAGAAAAACTATGACATTTTAGACAAGATCTTAGCGTATTTCCAAATCTAACTGCGGGACAAAAAAGTTACGAAAATTAAAAGGGAGGACAAGGAATATAGAGAAGAGAGGATATATAGGTACATATGTATGACACCTTTAAAGTACTGGGGGAGGGCTAGAGAACCCAGGAGGAGACATCTGAAATTGGCATCCGCAAGTAACATTAGCTCCCTGTCATCAGTGGCAAGCACAGTCCCCACTGAGGAAACACCAGGTACATGCAATACAGACAAATTCTCTACTTTTTTAGTAGAAATAAAGAGATTAAAACTAGGGGTCAAAACTATGGGAAAATATCGAAACAAGAAGGGGGGAGATGGAAAGAAAAAAGAAACAAGAGATTAAGGAACAAGACCGTCGCTATGACGACCAGGTTCAAAAAGAACCAGAACAGCCTACATCAGAGGTACACATTCTCACAACTATAGTCGACACAAATCCCATGGAACATAATGAGACTACCACACAGGAGCTAACGATTGTAAATCTATCAGACAGAGTTTTGTCCGAATCTGATTTATCTGTATTGAGTAAAGGTTTGGGTTTTTGTCCGCCCAATACGGCAAGAATATTGGGGATTTCACACCTTCTACCCCCACAGTTTCAGACTTACATGTGTTACAATTGATTCTATCACTACAGGATGATATATCAGTGGATGTAAATATACTAAGAGCTGAATTAAATATCTTTGAAAATGTGGGAATTGACACTGGTTTGAAGACATACCTTAAATTCACCCCAGTGGGAACGCACCCTAACATTGATATATTTTGAGATAAGGTCTCAAAGGTTTTTACAAACTTCTATAACGCTCCATCTCCCCTAATAAAATCACTCACAATCTGACTGTGGCAGAAAATAAGGTACTTAAGGAACTTAGGTCTGATCCTTTCATTGTCATCAGGAAGGCAGACAAGGGGGTAATGTTGTGGTCATGGACAGGATGGCGTATATGCAGGAAATTGATCGCCAACTGGCAGACACTGCTTGCTACACAAAAGTGTCAGGGAACCCGATCAAAGCACTTAGCTGCAATACTAACATGAGACTTGTCGATTGGCAAGAAAGTTGCCTGATAAGTGAGGATGAATGTAATTACCTCATGGTTAGAGAACCTTCCTATCCATGCATATACGTGCTACCCAGGATACATAAGGGGGGGCCCTCTTCCACCTGGACAACCCATTATCTCACGGGTCAACTTTCCCACATAGAGATTGTTGGAGTACGTGAAAAAAATCCTACAACCTCCGGTTCACAGCCTGCCAGCCTATATCAAGGACAGCAAGGATATTCTCAATAAATTTGAGGGACTGGTGTGGTCTGAAAACCTGCTTTTTGTCACTATGGATGTAGCCAGTTTATATAAATGCATCAAGAAAGAGTTTCAGCCTTAGCATTTTTTTCTGGGACAGAGAACTGCTAATCATTACATGCACAATGAGGTGTTAATGGAAATGACAAATATCATATTATCAAAAAATGTCTTCCTGCTTGACAATCAATGTTACCACCAGTTGCAGGGCAGTGCGGTGAGTTCCATGTTTGCTCCTGCTTATGCCGGGCTGTTCATGGGCTGGTATGTGTGGGAGCATGCCTGGAGACGCTGAGCAGCCAACTGGACGGAACATATTATTTTCTGGGGCAGGTATATCGATGATGTTATCATGCTCTGGGATGGACCTGTCACCAAACAATTTGGTATATCATGCATTCTTGAATGACGATCCCTACAATCTATGTTTTACCATCAACTACAATAAGGATCACATTGAATTCCTCTAAAAAGATTTCTATGTCCAAAACAACTACATACAAAGCACCATTTACCTCAAGACCACTGCCTGCAATAGCATTGTATATGCTCACAGTGCACATCCCAAACATGGTTAACCCCTTCGAAGCTAATGACGAGCTGGGCTCGTCATGGCGCTTACCTGCCGTGCGCGGATGACAAGGCCAGCTCGTCATGATTTATGGTGTTTTAGATATTTTAGCGCAGGACGGGAAACGCCTAGCAGCCATGTGGTTAATAACATCCCATACACAGAAATGCTACGCATCAGAAGGAATTGTATCTCTGATGATACATTTGTAAAAAATAAGACCAGGCAAGGTTTTCTGGCAAGGGCCTATCTTCCAGGAACGTTGGACAAGACTGAGAGGAGGATTGTTAAGGTATCCAGAGAGACTACCCTGACAGTCAGTGCTCCCAGAAAAACCAAGTTGGTCCCGGTATCCTTCAACATGCAATATAACATTTGGAGAAATACAGTTTACAATGTTTTAAGGAAACACTGGCACCTCCTCACGGACATACCTAGTTGGAATGAGACCATCACTCCCAGACCCAGAGTGACATACAGAAGGGGAAATAATTGGAGAAATTGGCCTTGCCCCGTTACATCACCACACCGAGGCAGAAACTTGGTTGTCTAAGACGACAAAAGGTTTCTACACTTGCAAGGAATGTAATATATGTAAATTAGGGAAAGATCCAACCAAGACATTCAGCATAACAATGGCAAGGTACATAACATTAACCAACTGATTAGTTGTAAGACACAATATGTTACATCTTGGGCTGCCCTTATAACAAGATCTACATGGGCAGCACTATTAAGCCACTCAAAATGAGAATTCAAGAACACACACGTGCAATAAGAAATTGTGATCTCAAATATCCCCTCACCTACCATATGCAGGAAAATCAAGCAACCTGTAAGTATATATGGTTTATGGAAATAGACCATACACCATCTAACCCCAGAAGGGGTTATAGGGAATTCTCTGATATCACTTCTTCAGGTCTAGGAAATTTTCATATTCAGCTCCTTAAAGTTTTTGCAGTATTCCTTCTCTTGTGCAATTTAATTGGAAAAGTTCAAAACAATTGTTCGAACTTGGTTACAGGATCACTCATGAGGTGACATCGCACGGTATTAGTACGCTGTGTTAAATCAGTTTGCTGTATTTTATTAAGCAATCTGTTCCATCTAAGAGAACGTCAATATACCCTAATCGGGAGTGACCCTGTGTCAACATTCCGAATAGAAATGCGGTTTACGAATCATAAACATCTACCGAGGCTCCAACATTTGTTATAAAAGTAAACTTATACTACGTTTTTGCCTCGTACCTATTTAATCTTTTCTTAACTCGCTGTTGGACGCGCAAACAATGCGGGAAATTTGTTATGAAAGTATACTTCTACTACATTTAACAATATGCCCTCTGTATATTTAAGTTCGTTCATTACTGCGTGCTTGATCTAACTTAAAATCAAACTTAAAATAATGCCCTTTCTTTGCACCTGTTTAATCTTATTTGAACCCGCTATCGGTCGCGCATACAGAGCGGGGACTTATTTATTCATGACGGCTTACCTACAGAGACTACTGGAGCAAACGTTCCAAAGTCTGTTGGGTTCCGGGAACACTGACGCCAAACCAGTAAACGGCACAACTAGCGCCTCCCGCGATATTTAAAGCGCATGTCCCGGGTAAAGTGAGGAGAGACCCGGTGCCCCAGGAGAAGCTGGACACCGGTGGGACTCAAGGCGAGGCTCTCATGAGCAGAGAGCGCCCCCGTGTGTGACTGCACCCACCCCAGAGTCCCAATAGAGCCTGGAGGAGTTCTGCAAGAGAGCCTTCAGACCCGGTGAGTGGGGGCTCATTTGGCACAGTATACAGTGCCCATTTCATGAGCGGCCCGCCTGATAGTGGGCCGCTCCAATGTTGGGGGCGATTATTTCTCATAGTCCCTGATGGGCGGGTGCGCCCTCCGTGGCTACATTGTTGTTAGGGCCCATGTGGGGGTCTAGAGGGGCTAGGGTGGCCTGTGCTTCTCCTGCATGGCTATGTTTTCACAGGTGCCCCACTTGACAGTGGGCAACTGCACTGATGGGGGTAGTGTTTGTTTCAAAGTGCCCCAGTGGGACCACGAGGGCCCAGTCGTGCCAGGGCCTAGTTACTCTATTCCCAGCTGCGTCGCACCAGCGCGGGTAGCTGCATTATTTTAGCATATTTGTCCCCAGGGCCCAGTGAGTGCCCAGGCCTGCGTTCTGCATCACAGCTGCACTACGCAATTGCGTACTTTTGGGATCCTGCTGCACTGGCAGGCACCCTGACACTCTTGACATAGGGAATCTGAGTCCTCTGAGAAGGCCAGTTGGCCAGGGGGACTGTGAAGTATATAGGGCGGCAGGCCTTAATGTGATTTATGTGGTGTGCAGGATTCCTGTACTGTAATTTATGCTCCCTGATTTATGCCTCTAAAGTGGTTTATGTATGAGTTTATTTGCATACTGTGGTTTATGCGCGTGAGGTTATTCTCTACTGTAATGTATGCCTAATGTGATTTATGATTAGGAGGTTATGGTCTAATATGTCTAGGCTTATGAGGTTCACGCCTAATGTGATACAGTGCATAATATGATTTATGTTGCAGGATAATGCGGAGTACAGTATTTGCCAGTAATTACTCAATGTGTTCTACGTTTATTATTGGTTCTACATCTACTATTTTCACTTTGTGATGGTTCTGACAGTGAACCAATTGACCCTGTCATGTGTATATAATCCCCTGTAAATATTGACCAGTGCCAGGTGGTACAGTGTATATTGTGTGATTACTATTCTGATGCATGTATAATAATACAAAGGCTATTTTTATATATACCTTTGTGTGAAGTTCCTTTTATGGTGTGCCTAGTAAGTTGCTGGTGTGTGTGTGTTGTGCAAACGCTTTACACATTGCCTCTGGGATAAGCCAAGCTACCAAGAGGGTGAGCAGGGGTTATCTTCAGCGTGTAACTCCCTTGCCCTGTCTTGAATGGTGGGCTCTGTCTGGCTTTGGCGCAAGCATTAGCCAAACAGAAATCCCATTTCTAACAAAGAGGAAACTAGAACAACAACCCATCTGAATCTATATAACTGATAAAATGATGCAATCATCTTATTCAACAAAGAACTATAATGTGTAATGAGACCAAAAAAAGAAAATATGTAAACTAAAGAGAAAGGAAAGTTAAAGAGGTAGAGGAGATGAAAATAAGAAGAGGAACAGTAACTCTAATAGAGACAATATAGACAATAAAGATAACAAAAAGCTTTATTCATGAAAAAAGTAAGACATATTCAATGTAAGAAGAATATGTTGGAGGGGTAGAAAAGCGCAAGACCAAAGACGAAAAGCAGGCCAAAGTCAATTTAGATTACATGGCAATAGCGATGGGAACAGGCATCATAATGGAGAAGAAACATAGAAAAAGAAGAGAGAAGGAAAAAATAAAAGGAAAAAGGAGATAAAAGCACTGCAACAATCCAAGTAACTATGACCCGTAAGATAACAAGATGAATAAATCAGCTACAAGAATGAATAGTAGTAAGATGTTCTATGAATACAACTTACCAAACACGAAGGTAGTATGGAAACAGTGGGTCTAGGAGGAAGGTACTTGGGGAACAACACAAGGGAGTCCAGATTAGACAATAGACAGCTGTAGAAGGTTAACCAAATAGACCAATTGGGTAATGACAACAACCATAACAAACACCATAACAATTTAACATGGTATCACTAATGACGATATAATTAGTCATACAAAACACGATGTGTATTTATTTCAGAGACAAGGGTCAAAAGAAACAGCCTATGACAGGTGAGGCGCCATTCAAAAAAAAAGTTCAAACTTTTCCGAGATCCATTGCTTCGCCCTTATGTTGGAGAATACATTCATTCAGGTCTTCAGGACAGTCAAATGAAAAAGTTTGGTCCTTATATGTGAAGAAGCATGCATGCACAAGTCCATATCTTGCATTAATAAATCGTAGAGTTGGCTGGAAAGATAAAACTTCATTCCGACGAGGGGCAGTTCTATGTGCTCCATCTTGGAAAATAAAGACCCTCTGACCAGACCATAAAATTTGCTTCCTTTGCTTAGCAGCCGTTAACACCATTAGCAGCTCGGTATACTCTGGAAAGAGAATAATTATTCCTCTAAGACGGCCAGAGCTTGAAGCACTTGCAGATTTAGGGCCAATACGGTAAGCATGTTGTAAATTGAGACGAGTTCCTTCTTTAAGGCCCACCAGCTTTGGAATATGTATCCCAAGAAAAGCAAGCATGTCTAACCCCACCGTTCATTCCGGAATATCATATATTCAAAGATTGTAACGCCTGTTCCGGTTTTCTAAATCTTCTGTCTGTTGCTTCAAGAGCCCTATCTCCTTAGCCATACCATCAATTTTGACAGCCACAACCTGCGCTTCACTAATCTGTTGTTCGACACTTGACACCCCTGACTCAAGTGTAGACCACTTTTCCTCAATACGTTTAAGTATAACATTAGTCTCCATGAAAAAGGTTTTGAAGTGTTTGTTCTCCTTCATAAGGCCTTCCAAAGTCAAGATTTCGTAGGAGAACCAGGGTCTTTTTTCTGCCGCTAGGTCGGACCTTTTAAGACTTTGCGAGCAGTGGGCTTGATAGTAGATGAGGTAACAGCTTTCAGACTGGAGAGGGGAGAGGACTCCATAAGCCTACAATTTTTTTTTTTTAAAAAGGCTGTGAAGAAGACCCAATGCCACACATAGAGGAATATCTAAAGAGTAAGCGTTGTTTCAAAGTATCATGTGTGTCACCTAATAGTTGAAGGCTGAGCCGAATAAATTATTGTGAAAGACGCTGATATCAAAAATAATCCAAACTGTGTGCCCACCTGTGTATTAGATTATTAGATAGCTGGCATATCAGCTTTCTCTGAAATTGCAGTGTTAAGCCAAGCAAATAAGCATTTGAAAGCATTTTCCTAGAGGCTTGCAGTCAAAACTTTCTTTCTCCAGAATATTTTAATAAACAGGAGCTGTAGACAATGCCATGAAGGTAATGTACACCTGTCATGCCACGTTACAGTAGACTGTCCCTTTTAAAAGCGGCAAATAAATGTTAAGATTGTATTTCCATGGCTTCCCTGCTTCTATCTTAATATTGGTAGCCGTTTGTATCCTAACGCAACCCGGCACACGAAGCTGGTTCCATCGTGCTCTGCATTAGACAAAATGACGTCTGTAATGGCCGATACTCAGGTGCATGATGCGAGGGAGCAATTACAAGGTAAATGGCTAGAAAATAGCCAAAAAATGAAAAATACCTCGTCTCTCAGCGCTCGCGCACCAATTCCGTTGCAGTGGACACTTCAACACCGAACACCTGATTCCGTAGCTAAGACATGTCTCTTGTGCCGTTTGGAGCCTCAAAGACCTGCCTTCATCTTGCGGACCGCTTGGTCACGCCCCTCCAACAGTGTTATATTCACCTGTGTGTTAGTGCAGGCTCCCAGGTGTGTATCTCCGTGAGTACACCTGTACAGGTGAGTAGGGAAGTAACAGTGTTATTTTCACCTGTGTGTGAGTGCAGACTCTCAGGTGTGTATCACTGTGAATGCATCTGGACAGGTGAGAAGGGAAAAAGCAGAGTTATATTCACCCACATGCAAGTGCAGGTTCTCAGGTGTGTATCTCTGTGAGTGCACCTGTGCAGGTGAGAAGGTAAGTAACCGTGTTATATTCACATGTATTGATGCACAGACTCTCGTATGTCTAGTTTTTGGGAATGCACTTGGACAGACGAGAGGGTTAGTAACATTGTTAAATTAATCTTTGTACAAGTGCAGGCTCCCGGGTGTATATCTCTGAGAGTGCACCTGTACAGGTAAGAGTGAAAGTAACAGTATTTTATTCACCCCCATGTATGTTCGGGTTTCCAGGTGTGTATCTGTATGAAAACATATGTGCAGGTGAGAAGTTTAGTAACAGTGTTATATTCACCTGTGCTTATGCATAGACTCTCATATGTCTATTTTTTGGGAATGCACCTAGACAGATGAGAAGGGAAGGAACAGTGTTATTTATATCTGTTTGTAAGTGCAGGCTCTCTGGTGTGTATCTCTGTGTGTGCACCTGTGCAGGTGAGAAGGGAAGAAACAGTTATATTTACACACAGTCAAGTGCAGACTCCCAGGTCTATATCTCTGTGGGCGCACCTAAACAGGTGAGAGTGGAACTCACATTGTTATATTTGCCTGTACACGAGTGCAGGGTCTCAGGTGTGTATCTCTGTGAGTGCACCTGTGAGAATGGATGTAACAGTTTTATATTCACCTTTGCTTATGCACAGACTCTCATTTGTCTATTTTTTGGGGAATGCACCGGGATAGATGAGAAGGGAAGTAAGAGTGTTATATTAATCTGTGTACAAGTGCAGGCTTCCATGTGTGTTGCTCTGTGAGAACACTTATACAGGTGAGAAGGGAGGGAACAGTGTTATATTCACCTGTATTCAAGTGCAGTCTCTCAGGTGCCTAGTACTGTGAATGCACCTGGATGGGTGAGAGGTGAGCTATTAGTGTTATATTGACCTGTGCACCGGTTCAAGTGGGAGGTGCAGTGATACTGTTACTTAGAGCTCTGTTCATCTGTATAGGTGAGACCACGTTAAACAGAGTTATGTATACCTGTGTGATGTTAAAGAATCCAAGATGTGTATCACTATGTGTGCACATGTAGAGGTGACTACTGTAGTTCAGTGTGTTATAGACCTGGACACAGCTAAAACATGCGAGTGCACTTGTACCGGTGAGGGATAGTAGCTGTTTATGGAGACATGCAACATATTAATACTCTCATGCATGTTTAACTATGTGTACAGGTGAGAGGTGCAACAACTGTATTATATAGCCCTGCAACACATCTTGGTTGAAGAGGGGGGTGGCAGTGGGGCATCACACCTATGTTCACCTGGTGTGTCCTGGAATGGGCAAAATGACTGAAACTATACAGGGTTAAACTGTCCTTGTAGCTTCTATGTGGCACACGTGCAGTTACATATTCTGCACAGTGTGTATTAATGTCAACACATTTTTCTTAGTCTGCAGGTGGTGCTGGTGCACTTACTATCTCTGTATAATGTGGAGATAGGTCTGGTGCATTTACACATTGAATGACCTGTGTACACTGTGCATATGTAAATACATATTCTATATAGTATGTAGATAGAAAAGGTGCATTAACGTTTTATGTGCTTTGTTAGACCTGGCATCGTTGGCACGGTTTCCCCCGAACATTTTTGCTTGCAGACCTCCAGTTTTTCTTGGGCTCTTTCTCTAAAACATGGTAGTATTGGCTTATAATGAATCAGTATATTTAATTTACTTGTACGCCACTAGTAAAGTGGCCCTACGTGTGCCCAGGGCTTGTAAATTAAATACTAATAGTGACCTTCAGCACTTGTGGTGCCACCCACTTAAGTAGCAATTGAACCATGTTTCAGGCATGCCGTTGCATTAAAGGTTTAAAGATTTTGTCAGGCCCAAACTATCCTTCCTAGGGTAGGCCCCGCATAGCCCAGAGGGCATGGTGCAGTGCATTTAAAAAGTAGGTCATGTATATGTGGGATATGTCATGGTAGTGAAAAACTCCTACATTTGTTTTTCACTACTGAGCGGCCTATCTCTCCCATTAGAAAACATTGGAGTTGCCTTTTTACATTTTATTAGTGTAATTTCCAAATGGGAAGAGATAAACAGATCATTTTTAGGATCTCTGAAATCACAATTTTAAATCCTAACTTATGGTGAAGTCGTATTTTAAATTACAATTCTGAAAATGCTACCTTATTGTCATTTTCTTGTCTTAGCCATTTGGTACCTGCAACCTGTCTCTGGTTCACATGAATAAGGATAACAGTTGAGCCTTGTGCATTCCTCCTAACTAGCCACACACAATGGGAACCAGGTGTAACTGGATGGGCCATCACTGGCAGGATGTGAGGGAGGAGCTGGGCACATCCGCACTTACACCTTTCATGTGGTGTTTTGACTATTTTACTATTTGAAGTGTGGGACAAATACATTGCCTCTAAATTAAGCCTGACTGCTCTGTGCCAAGCTGCCAGGGGGATACGCATAGATTAATTTGAGGTTTGCATGTTCCTTACCTTGACTAGCACTGTCCTTGCTGCTTGAACAGGGCTCACTCCCCAGTCAATCAGTATCCCAATGTCTAACATGCTTTGAATACTTGCAGATAGAACTAATGCTGTCATGGACATTAATATAAGTTTTAAGATGAAGGAAGATTTGTTTCTAATACATCCAAGAAATTATTGGAACATATCCTAAAAATAATTTTTTTAATCCTTTCGTTCTGCAGGTATTATTTGAAAATCCGGAGACAGATTATGGTAAGTAACATTTTAATTCCTCATTACTGCGTATGAAAAGTGTACATGGCCAACAGGTACTGATGGGGGAAGTAAATGTGCCTTGCCTTCCAGATGCGGACCGCCCACCTGCAGCTGAGAGCTTGGATGTCTTTGAGATCATCTGCAAAGAGAATATGGGTAAGATAAAAACAGGGCCGTCTGGGAGCCACGGTAGGAGATACATGCACATGATGCCAGCTCCAAATGAGCCTTAGGACACACACATTTACCATAGCTTGCCACACAAATGTACAGCGCTGCAAACACACTCAGCCAGAGGTACAGCAGAACAGTAGAGACGCATCTAGGTTTGCATGCCATATATCGAACAATGCCCTCAACTCTCTGCTGCTGAGTAAGCTCTATAAAGATATAATCTTTCTCCTGGTGCTCCTTCTAGTTCAAACCCTTGTAACCTCTTCAGAGCCATTGATCCCTCTTGCTGCAGGCACCACCATGGCTGCCTCACTGAAGGTCACAATGTTCTTTTCTAAGTATCCTGCAGGTATGTCTCTTCACCTAAGTGACATAACCACACCTTCATGGTCATATTGCTGAAACTTCACACACTCTCCGCCCACAAGGGCTACTGTAACGTCCGTCTTTGATTTCTTGTAACGTCTGAAACCATACTCCTGGAAGACCTTCCAACTTTAAATCAGCTGGACCTCTGGTCAAACTCTTTGCAAAAGGCATTGAAACTTATAGGGGACCATCCTAATGCTGTCTTCCTTTGAAATCTATCGACTACCCCTGCCCCTCAGTGGTATCTTGGTCAAGAAGACAACTTCCTACTACTGACCAAGCCAAAGCCTAAGAGTCCACCCATCCTGCATAGTGACGTAGCACAAAATGATGGGGCCCCTACAGAACGTTATGAGGGGCCTCTGAGTCTTCAGTATCTCACAGATATGCAAATGCTTTAAGATGAATAGTGGCCCCTGAAAGTTTGGGGGCCCCATGAAAGGTTGGGGGCCATCCTGTGCTTCAGGGTCTGCAGATGTGTGCTCCCGCCTCCCTCCCCACCCCCCCCCCCCTCCAAATCCTGCAACTGAAGCTGAAACAGACCTCTTTGTTGTCTTCTGCGGCCACTGGGACTGGGCGATCTTTTCAACATCGGGAAGTTTCTGTGCACCTATGGATGGGGTTTTGATTCAAAATGCTTTATGGAATGAATGAGTGTCAATAGAAACAGGCAACGACAATCGCAGGAAAAAAAGGAATATCAAGTGGAGCCTCGAGAGGTGGATGGAGAGAAGTGTAGGGCGAAGAGTAGTGGGATTCAAAGAGCATAGAATCAGTTTCATTAAGGTAAGTTCCCAGTTCTGTGTTAAAGGAGGTGGAGTCTTAGGCTACGGGAGAGGCACAGGAATCTGTAGCCAAGGTGCTCAAGAAGCTACGCTGGTTGCCGATCAAGAGCAGGGTGGCTTTTAAAGCACTCTGTACGGCGCACAAAGCCCTGCATGGAACGGGCCCGGCCTATTTGAGGGAAAAAACATCATGGTACACCCCCAGAAGAAACCTGTGTTCTATCTACTCTGAAACCATGGCAACTCCTAAGATCCGTAGAGCCTCCTGGGAAGGCGGACGTTTTGGTAACGCTGCTTCCATTCTTTGGAACCAAAACAATTCCTGTACTTCTATTAGGGTCTTTTCCAATTTTGTAAGAAGTGCAGACACAGCGCCAAGACGCCTTAGGGTATACGCAGCGCTTTCCAAATATAAATCAAATCAGGACTCAGGTGCAACATTCTCATGTTTGTTCAAGCGAGTGACTGACATAGTGTCACATTACTTTAACGTGTGACATCTCTAGATGTAGGAGGTTTATGCTAAAGCATGATTGGCTATTACTGTAGGCCATCCTTTTTTTGACAAACTACTTTCTATGCAAGAATAACAACTCTTCAAAATTTCCACTATCCTAGTGTTACTTTACTGTCTTGGACGGGTTCTTCCATTAACTGTACACCACACGAGTGAAGCTTCTCCTTTTTCAGAATTAATATATGAACATAACAATACCAATTCCATTTGCTCAGAGGGTTTGGAGTAATGCATAATAGCAGAAAAAACATTGCATCCCAGCAGCAGTCACCTCTGATCTTGAGCCTGTATTACATACATGTAGCTCACACTGTCCGCGTTTGTACCACGGTGCACCTTTAAGCAGGCATGCCAGATGCAAACAGAGACACTGTGTCCTAGGACAATGAATGTGCTGCCCCCAGGGCAGCCACAAACTCAATCTGCCCTGAGGGACCAGTGGTATCAGTATTACATATATCTGCGACCTCTTCCGTAATACAATTGTGCCGGAGGTGCAGAATGAGGTTGCACATTCCGTTCCAAGGTCACTATGGAAAATGCAGCCCCAGGTCTCCCAAGAGAAAGATAGGAAAAAAAGGCAGCCAAGCAGAAATTTCACACCCGTGATCATTTAGCGTAACATTTCATGAGTACCCAGAGAGTACTTTAACCCTCCTATACATCCTTTAGGCCTGAAAGTGTAGACGTAGCTCTGATCCCTTTTACCCTCCATTAATAGGGTTTGTGGTATGGGGCAGGTGCTTTCATGAGTGTATGATTGTCTAGTGGGTTGGATTTTCATTTATGCCCAGGGATACCGCCTGTCTCTGTTTGATTCTGCCCCTGGACAAGTCGAGTGTCTGCCTCATCCTCCACTAGATGTGCCCTGAGTGTGACACATACTTCTCTGGTGCCTAGAGGTAGAGGGTGCAGTGAAGCATATGTTTCCATCCTGTTACTGCCTGTGACTTCATAATTGTGCCCCCTAGCGATTCGCTACAATTCTGCCTTCAGCCAGTAATGGATCAATCACAGTAAATCATTTAGCCCAGTGTGGAATCAGTTTAACACAGGCTAATAGAACATATAATGGCTACAAATCATAAAAGATGGTTCACATGATCCTACACCATTAAACTAAGATATGGACCTGGGCATGTGAATAAACCCTGCATGAACTGCCTGGCTCCATAGGCAGGTATGGTGTCCTGCTGGTGTAAATTATTTATGATGCAAACAGGAAGCAGTTTAGGTCTATCATTCGGGAAGACCTTCTTGGTTTTCATCCAACAATATTTCCATTTGCATTGCTCAGCACCATTTAGATATCTGCTTTCGAGGCCTGTCTGATGTGAGTGGAGCCATATTCTCTAGCTGCTGTGAACATTGTGTATAATTCAGAAACCCATGTTGTGGAATCTGGGGATCTGATTACCCGGGTGAATGGTCTGAATTGCAGCGGTTCCTACAAGAACCCTGGAATACTTTCCCAGATAGTGTATTAGTCTAATGTGAGAAATTTCCGCTCAACATACAAGTAGCTCAGAGTTGTCAATCGGGCCATGTACAAAGCCCTCACCACCATGTGTTCTTTGGTGAATGGGAGGAAGGGGTTTGTGCCAGGGTATTGTGGGCAGTAAGTACCTGAATCCAAAGATTTGCTCAGTGCCCACCGCCTGCGCCTTCAATTTTCAATGTGCAGAAAACCAAGGCATAGAATTGATTCCACCTCATGACTTTCTTCCACCCTCCATATGCGCTCAACCTCTTTAGCTCCTTCTTTAAGTGACAAACCTCACTGCTTTCCTACTTGTCACTGTTTTTTCTGTCTTTATCTTTGTGCTTCTGTCCCCTTTTTGTGTTTCTCTCTCTTGCTCTGAATCAAAGTCTTTTATGGAAAATAGGTGCCAGCCCGTACAAAGGCACTAGTGACATAGTGAAAGATAGCAGTAATCACAGCATAGTAGGCCGCTCAGGCCCCGGGCTCCGATGACACTGTACCTGCTGCACTAATGCTTCACTCATGTAAGGCAGTGTGTGTTGTTTCACTGTAGATTGTTTGCTATTGCATGATGACTTGCTCTCCAGAATGCTGCAGCTTCCTTCATCACCCTTGCCCTGTACCTCTTTCCTTCTTCTAGATGTAACTAGAGGAGCTTTAATTCATTCACTCAGTGCATCTACTCTCATTCCAGAAAGCAAACAGCTCCTGCAAGGTGGAGACATCGCTGTGAAACTTGGCCGCAGTGCCAGGATATGTAAGGACAGCAGCTGCTTTTGGCCCAAATCCAGTGATGGGACGGTTAAAGTTCCCTACACTCTCAGCGGTTACAGTGAGTATGTGCTGTGGTGGTGGAGGTTGCATCTGGAAGAAGTAGTTCCACTGCTTGATCTATCTGCCCTCATTTCTCCCTTCTTACAAACTCTCCATTCTTCTACAGGTGATACCGAAGCCGCTAGCATCACTGATGCTATCTCAGAATTTGCAGGATTGACCTGCATCCGCTTTGTGGACCGCACCACGGAAACGGACTACCTCCAGATTGCACCGGGAGATGGGTAAAGACAGGACCTGCTTCTGGGTCACCCCCATAAATACATCATCAGTTTGTAGCCGTTGCCTCTCTTGGGGGAGCCAGTGCACTCTGGCTCACCGGCACTCTGTAGTCTAACCTGGTTGCTATATGTTCTGTAAAATGAAGCTTCAATATTATCATCAATGGTGGTGGGTCCTTGGTCCAGCAGGCACCAGTGTGTGATCCTGGACATACACAATCAAACATTCTTCGCAACAAACTCTTGTTATAGAGCAGTGTTTTTTCACATGCCACAAGTCCCAAGTCACTGCTGTTCCACCCTCACATGGATGTCCAATGTCTGCATCCTATCACTGTCCTCCGAAGAATTGATACACTGAATAGTCATTGACCTAGATCTGGAAAGCAGTGCAGATAGAAACAAGCCATGGTTCCTAGGATAGATTTGCAGTGTCTGCGGGTCTAAAACTAGATTGGTGAGCTGTTTAGGAATGATAGGTGAGGTGGTAGATATTGACACCACAGCTTATCCTATAGACACAGGGTTTGTCATCATGCCGCTGCTTGCTTTGGTGGACCCATAAGTAAACAAATTACTTACCTGTAACTGTAGTACTCCAGTATTGGAAGCTTTCATAGATTCACATGCCTGAATCATTCCCCGTCGTCGAGACTGGAGTCTCCAGTACATAAAAAAGCAATGCTTAGTAGTATAGCAAACTGAAAAGAGGCCTAGGCCCATTTCCCTTTTGCAACCCATAACTCTTGTTATGTAAAAGAGACCAAACTTTTCCATGAACCAATCAGAGCTCCTCACCCATTAGAACCCGCCTGGGAGAACCTTCTGCTCCTCAGATTTTGGCGCACCTGTGCATAAAAACACTCTTCGTAATAAATCCAAGGTGAGCCTTTCAGGGGAGGAGGGTGGGTCGCATGTGAATCTATGACAGCTTCCAATACTGGAGAACTACAGTTACAGGTAAGTAACTTGTTTTCTTACTTCAGTATTGGAGCTTTCATACATTCACATGCCTGAATCAGAATAGCGAGCAGTAGCATAAAGCACCTTTTTTTTCATATAGTCACTTAATACAGCACATAGTTACTTTAGAATTCTGCATATTAATATTGCAATCACTGTAACTAAACATAACAATAGAAAAAATGTGCATTTGTAACAAATACAAAAGGATGGAGGGATGCAAAGAGGGCTCACCATTATCATATAATGTTTCTCAGCACCGCTTCTCCCACCGCCACATCTGTCTCTGCAGCTGCTTCCAAGCAGCAGTGCCTGGTAAAGGTGTGCATAGTACTTCAAGTCGCCCTGCAGGTAACCTGGATCGGCACTCCTGCAAATAACGCAGTGGAGGTGAACACTGCTCTCGTTGAATGAGCACGAACTTGTGCGTTCAGAGGTTTCCCAGCAGCTTGGTGACAATATACTATAGCACTGGAAATCCATCTGGCCATCCCACATTTCGATAAAGGGAAGCCCTTCCTGGGTGCGCTGAAAGCGACAAAAATCTGTGAAGACTTGCGGAAGTGTTTAGTCTCTTGCAAATAGAATTTGAGACATCGCTGGACATCCAGCGAAAGTAGAACTCTTTCCGCTGCTGTTGTCGGTTGTGGAAAGAAACATTTTAAAACTAATGGCTCATTCAAATAAAAGTCAGTTGGTACTTTTGGGATACATTTCGGATTAGTTCTGAGAATCATCCTGTCTTCTTTATATTGTAGAAAAGGGTCTTGAATTGTGAGAGGCTGCAATTCCCCCACTCTTCTGGCCGAAGTTAGAGAGATGAGAAGCACCACCTTCCACAATAGGAATTTAAGATCTGCCCTGTGTATAAGTTTGAAGGGTTGCTTCTTAATTGTGAAAGGACTATGTTCAAACACCAAAGAGGTGAAGGGGGCTTTATTGGAGAAAAAAATCTGAATAATCCCTTAATAAATTGTTTAACAATTCTTACCAACCATAAGGATGGTCCTGAAGCAGTCCTTCTGTAGCGTGATATTGCAGCTAAATGTACTTTTATAGATGCGTGAGCCAAACCTGACTTAGCAAAAAGCAAGATGTATGGAATAATCTCATGAGGTGCCGAATTCAAAGGATGAACGTTACTTCTTTGACACTGGAGACAAAATCTCTTGTTTGTACTATCCGCCCTGGCCTTGGAAAGGATATCTTTACATTCTTCTGAGATGTTTAGATGCTGAAATTCACAGTGCCCAGGAGATAGGCTGCTAAGCGCAAGTATCTCGGGTCCGGATGGAGCACTTGTCCCTGGCACATTGTCAGAAGCGATGGCATTGATTGGAGGCGGATCGGATGGACCTCCGAAAGCAGCATAAGCTCCGTGAACCGGTGTTGTCTGGGTCACCATGGGGCTATCAGGATTAGTCTGCACGGTTCTTTCTTGCTCTTCACAAGTACTCGCTGCAGCAGGGGAATTGGGGGAAAGGCGTAGGCAAAGACGCCTGACCATGCAATCAAAACTGCATTCCCCCAAGACCCCCGTTGGGGAAGCCAGCTTGCGAAGAACCAGCATTTCCTGTTCTACGCTGTTGCAAAGAGGTCTACTGTCGGTTCTCCCCATCTTTGAAAAATGTTTTCAGGACTCCTTGGTCCAACTCCCACTCCTGGCAGGATGATTTGAGCCTGCTGAGAGTATCCGCCTTAATGTTTTGATCCCCTGGGAGATGTTCTGCTGTTATGGATATCCGGTGCCGTAGCACCCATTCCTATATTTCATGGGCTTTTTTGAGAGAGGGAGAGTGATCTTGTTTAAGTAGTGCATTACAGTTGTGTTGTTCGTTCTTATCAACACCGATGATCCTCTTATCCTTGGCAGGAAAGCTAGCAGTGCGAAGTGGACCACTCTGAGTTCTAGTAAGTTTATGTGTAGTTGTTGCTTGTGCAACTTCTAGCGACCGCTGACTTGAAGGTCTTGAAGGAACGCTCCCCATCTCTCTAGGGACGCATCTGCTGTCACTATCAATGGGGCTGGAATTGTGAGGAATGAAAGACCCTGCGAGACATTTCATTTTCAGGTCCACCATGTTGCTGCTTGAACCATGACTGGCGTGACTTGGATAACAATCCTCGAAGGATCCCTCCACTTGACGCCAATGCAGTTCTAGTTGCTTTTGCAACAGATGCATTCTTAACCTGCAGTGAGGTACAAGGGGAATGCAAGATGACATTGTTCCCAGTAATGACTTGTACTTGCGTACTGAAAGACACTTTCTTTTTGTAAAATCTTGGAAGAGAGAAATCATTTTTAGCTGCCTTTCTTTGGAGGGGAAGGCCTGGTTTCGCCCTGTATCCAGTATTGCCCCCAAAAAAAGTGATGTTTTTCGTTGGTTGAAGGGATGACTTTTCTTCATGTGGAGTCAGACCTAGCCTGGCAAACAACTCCACGCAAGCCTCTGTTAATGCTCGGGCTAACGCTGCGGATTGTGCCTTGACTAGCCAGTCGTCGAGGTAGGGAAATACTTGGTGTTCCTGTCTTCTTAGAATCGCAGCCACAGGAGTCAGGCATTTTGTAAAAATTATTGGGGCTGATTTCAGGCCGAAGGGCAGTACCTTGAATTGGTAATGTTCTCCGGCTACCATGAACTGAAGGTACTGCCTGCCTGTGTGAAGGATGGATGGGGATATGAAAGTATGCATCCTGTCGGTCTAGTGTGGTCATATGGTCTCCTGGGTTCAACAGTAGAAGGATGTCTTGCAGAGAAACCATCCTGAAAGATTGCTTTTTGAGATCGGTGTTTAGGAATCTGAGGTCCAGAATTGGCCACCATTGAAGGATGTTTTTCTTGACAAGAAAAAAGCGGGAGTAAAACCCCCTTCCACTCTGGGAGTTCGGTACCGGTTCTATTGCTCCCTTTCAGAGCATTGCCCGAATCGCCTCTCGCATTTGATGTAAATGCTTGACCTTCTGATGTATTGGCGGTGTATGAGGAGGTTTCTGTAGAAATTCTAGAGTGTGGCCGAAATGAATAATGTTGAGGACCCATTGGCCAATGGTTATCTGTTGCCAATTTTAAAAATAATGAGCAATCTTTCCAACCAGGGGAACATGTGATCTCAGAGGGATCGTGTAGCCCAAATTAGAAGGTTGTCATTGTCGTGGGTGTTGTCTTTCCCCTGATGACCTCCTTTCACTCTCGGAGTCGATTTTGTGTAGCCTCCTGACTGGCGCAGTGTATACTGCTGACGGTAGGGCTGAGATAAGGTGGAGTAAGAGGAATATCAACCCTGTTGGTATCTTCCCTTGCAAGATGATTGACCTCTACCTCTAGAGCCTCGAAAAGGAACTTTCCTGTATTGTAGAGTTTCCAATGACTTAGCCGTATCCGTATCTTTTTTGATACTCTGTAGTGCATCATCTATATGCTTGCCAAATAGACCGTTGAAAGGAAGGTCCAAGATTTTATTCTGGACTTTCGGTCTAAATGCCTTTGCCCTCAACCATCCTTGCCTGCGTAGTACTGCAGCTCCTCCCAGAGATCTGAATGTCGTGGTCGCTATGTCAATAGCGCAATCTATGACTTCGGCATTTGCCTATCGTATCTTCTTAGAATGGCCAGGGCATTCGCAGCTTTCACTAACAGAGCCGACATAGAGGAAAATCTCTTCCCGCATTGTCCAGCCTTCTACCCTCCCTGTCCGGAGGCGCCGTATTAGGAACTGACAGATTTCTTGATTTTTGCTGAGCTGCTTGGGTAATAAATGAGTCCGGCTTAGGATGACCTAAAAGACAAGCTGGAGCATCTGAACTTGCCTTATATTTTTTGTCCAACTTAGCGAGCACTGGAGTCACTTTAGCTGGTGCTTCCATGACCTTCAGGCCTTCCTCCCAAAGATGACTTACACTCGGTAAGGATCGAACTGTCCTACGATAGGGTTCCTTGAAGTCATACAAGAAACATTCCGCCTTATTCTCTGACATGGTAAATGTGAACCTTTTAGTGGCTCTCTTCATTAAATTATGAAACCCACCTATGTCCTCCGGTGGAGAATCAACAGGCTTCAGAGACAGAGAAGAAGGTGACGGAATGAGATAATCGCCCCACTCTCTGCTAGGGTCCGTGATTATTATTATTATTATTATTATGTTTCTTATATAGCGCCGGAATCGACCCCCGAAGGGGTATCTCCGCACTTGCCTTGGGAACCCGGCCTGGCTTTTCCCTGTGAGATAGCCCCTACAGGGCATCCCCAAGGTGAAAGCCAGGCATCCCGCCGCGGGGGGGGGCGTTGTGGAGATTAAGCAAGCTTAATGCCCAGAGTTGCAGAGTGTGAACCCATGATTAGGTCAGGCACCGAAGCGAGAATTATCGAGTCCATGGACATTTGAGCTGAAGACCCTGCCGCACCGGGAATTGAACCCTGGTCCCGGGTCAGACCTCTGCTTCAGGGTCTGCCTGCTCTAACCAGTGAGCCACACTTCTCCACATCTGTGGTTATGGGGGTCTTGACCAGATCTCGGTGGTGGAGATCTTGGGAGGGGTTCCGGTAAGATGTCCCGCATACGCACTGGTGTACTTGGTACAGAGCGTGGTTGAGGCACCACCTCGGGAATTTCCCTTGGGGCTTGAGGTACAGGATATCTCCTCCTTTAATCCATTAACATGAATTGTAGATCTTTTAACAAGGAAGATGGTACACTGGTCATCTATTCCTGCCGTTCCTGGCGGCATTGTTGCTGAGGACGCTCTTGATCTTCATAATCATCTGAATCCTCCTCTTGGTACTTCACCTGCATCTGAGACGGGCTACTAGCATAACCAAAAGGTCCCCTTGCGAATCCTCTTCCTCAAGAAGGTGAGATGGTACCAGAGACGACTCCTTACTTGGAGAGGTAAGTTCTGGCGTAATTGTCCTTTTCTAGGTCAAAAACCTATTTCTGGTTTTTTTCCCTCATCGACGAGCCAGTCGACGAGATCGCCGTCGTAGCAGTCAACGATATCATCGTCGTCGATGCTACTATTGACGTTGCCGTTACTGTTGTCGTTGTTGCCGTCGACGATCCCGTTGTCTCTGCCGTCGTCGACGATCCCGTTGACGATGTGGTTGTAGTCGTAGCCGCAGACGCTCTCGTCGCCGACGCCATTGTCTCCAATCTCGGTGTCGACACTGTCGTCGACGGTGGTCCTGTCGACGGCGATAAAGCTCTTGAAACAGCTTTTACCTCAGGTTTCTTCGACAACTGTGTTATTTTCCTCGTCGACGCTCCCGTCAACGACGTAGATTTCTCCACTTTCACCTCAGAAGGTGTGGAGGATGGTTTCTTGACAGAAATCTTGACCTTGGGGGGAGATTTTGAGAGCTCTGAACTAGCTTTCTTGGTATGTTTAACACCCTAAGCATGACCCTTCTTCTCCTTCTCTTTGCCTGAAGGAGATTTTAAGGGACTGCGCCCTGAAGACCCTGGAGTGGTCTTTTTTGGGCCTTTTCAGGTCTTTCCCCTGAGGTATGAGCCTGAGGAATTCTGCTCCTTTTCTGAGATCTTCTGGAAGAAGAGGACTCCTCCTCACTGTCACTGGTCGAGCAGTAGTAGCACCCCCCCTCCTCTTTCAGCGCCTTGAGACCCTCACGGGTGAGTAGCGCGGTCTATAAATGGTTTGATTGATTGATTGATTGGATAAGATCTCCTTCCTAGCTTTCACCTTTTGAAGCCAGAGTAGAAGCCTTCCTTCACGGTCCCTCAAAGTTTTATTAGAAAAGGTACGAAATACCTTTCAATCCTTTGCCTGATGGTCTGGATAAAGGCAGTAGATGCAGTCCTTATGAGGGTCGTCTGTATAGAGCCTTTTGTTAGAGCAGGTGGCACAAGCTCTAAATAATAATTTTTTCTCCTTGTCAGCCATGGTAGCAGAAGGAGAAATAGTCTGAAGTATTCCAAATAAATAAATCCGGAGAAGGAAAAAACACTCAGGCTCAATATCAATTGAATATACTGAAGAGTTTGAGCAGAGCTCAAAAGAGACTCCCTAACACAACGTGCGGTAGAAAATCTGAGGAGCAGAAGGTTCTCTCAGGAGGGTTCTAGAAGGTGAGGAGCTCTGATTGGTTCAGGGAAAAGTTTGGTCACTTTTACATAACAAGGGTTATGGGTTGCAAAAGGGAAATGGGCCTAGGCCTCTTTTCATTTTGCTATACTACTAAGCATTGCTCTTTTATGTACCGGTGACTCCCGTCTCTACGACGGGGAATGATTCAGGCATGTGAATCTATGAAAGCTCCAATACTGGAGTAACTAGCTTAGATTGATGCTTCTTGATATACATATCAAAGAGAGTAGGTAGTCACAGGTAATTCTAAAAAGAAAAAGACACGGACTCCTACGCACTTGTGTGTGTTTTCTTAAAAAAAGTATAGGGGGCATATTTATGGACCCCTCTGCATCGCACTTGCTCCATGCAGTGTGGTGCAGGAGAGACGCAATATGAAAATGAAGTTTATGATGCTATGCAAAGTTACCTTGCGTGGCCCTGGGTGGCTTCATAAATCTTACGTAATGTAATGCAGAACAAATTGCTGTGCCGCATTACTGCATGCGAGGGAGGCGTTACCATGGGCATTGCGAGGGTGTTCCCACACAACGTCCATGGATTTTAAAGCATTCACACCTTTTACTAGAAGTTGTAAACCTGGGAATGCGCTGAAAATCCATGCATATCCAGCTTAGGCATAACAAGGAGAAATATGTTTATATACATTTTCATTACACATAGAAAGAGGAAAAAGCCTCAGGGGATTGTTTTTGTTGAAAAAGATACGCCTTTCTTCCAAAAACAATCATCCTTAAAAAACAGACACTCTTGCACCACAGTGCAAGGGTTGCTGTGTTGGGGCCAGGCACCCAAAAGGGCGCAAGTGCTGGAGAAAAGGTGGGAATGTGCTTGATTAACTTGAATACTATGCCTTCCTGCCCTTTCCCCGTCAATCAGTGCTGTACAGCAATGTGACCTTCTGCACTGCACTGCGTGTCTTGAACATAAATATTTCCCTACATCCATAGGTTTACACGCAGAAGAAAGCAGCGTTGCTTTTCCATACATAGAATTCCATGAATGCAAGATCAGCAGCCATATGGAAGTTAAAAGCTTCAGAAGGGCCTTCTGACTTTTACACATCCAAGAGGAAGGTGGGGGAACATCCTTTACAACGCAACTTTTACCACGCAGTGCCTTTACGGCGCAACTTTTACAACGCAAACCATTACAACGTATTGCACTGGGGGGCGCTCTAGGATAGGGAATAGGTTTAATGTACTATCCAACACCTTCCCTACTATCCACGGGGACTGGAGTTGGAATAGTAAATTAAACTATTCACTATCCAGCACCCCAAAGCACTATGCGTTGTAAAGGCATGCGTAGTAAAAACCGCGTTGTAAAGGCATGCGTGGTAAAAGCTTTCATTGTAACGTCACACATCCGGAAGGTGGCCACACTCAGCTCCACCCACATCTGCGCGGACCATACAGGTCCACTAGGATCCATGTCCACAAAGTGTCCCGGGGGTTGCTGTACAGCTTCGGCTTCTGTTCACAGTGAGGTCCACTGACAGTCTTTGTCAGTACAGTGAATCTTTGCAAGTTCAAGCAGCGAGCCAATTAGGTGGGGTTCAGAGTTCAACTACTCTGAGAGGAGTCTGGAAAGGGCATCATCTCACACTGCATTGTATAGGTCGCTGTTTAGGCACAGATGTGAGGTGGGGGCTGCTACACTTTACATGGAGCTGCTCTAGTGGGAAACCTTCTGATTTCTCTTTAGTCTCTGAAATATAGAGCAGCAGAGGAAGAAGAAGAAGTGGAATTTGGGGATGGAGTCCTCTGTGTACGAATGTCAGATTCAATCTTAAAATGAACATTCTTAAAATATAAATATTTGTAAACGACTTTGGGTCACCCTACCTATAGCTGCCCAAGTGGCGTTTGTGAAATATTTACTGGGATCACACATTCCAATGATCAGTCATCATTATGACAAGTTATGCACATAATGTTCACACACTTTAAAAAAAGTCTGAAGCTTTAGCCCCTTGACTTACTTTAGACAGTGAGACCAATAGATTGCTACTCTGCACAGAAATGTGCCCCCAAAACGAAGAGACAGCACCCCCATAAGCCAGATCATGCACAGAGAAGGCAAAGATACAGGATGCTGCGACTAATGGAGAGATGATTGACTCTGTCAGAGTATTGCAAAGGGTGGCCCTAAGGAACCTCATAGCGTGCCATATAAAAAAATAGGCAGGGGATATTTTTGGGAAAAGATAAAAAGTATGAGAAATTGCACAACTGTTGTGGTGGGTCTGACTTCATCCTTCTCCTGATACTGTTGTCTCAAGTGTATCTAGTATTCTGTGTTGCTGAGGCTGCTCTCAATGAGGTCACTGTTTTCAGGTTTCCAGTATTCTCAGAACTGTCTCTCTTTTACTCCTTGTCTCTCCCAGCTGCTGGTCTTTCATGGGAAGGGCTGGCGGACCCCAGCCATTATCATTGATAGGTGGTTGCTTATCGAGAGGTAGCATCCAGCATGAGCTCAACCATGCCTTGGGCTTTCACCATGAGCAGAGCCGCAGTGACCGCGATGAGTATGTGAGGATCATGACAGAGAATATTTCAGATGGTAAAGTAATCCTCCACTTTGACCAATCACTGCTACTGACCAGAGAGAACTGTTTTCTGTTGTTGATTGAATCATGTTGTTAACAATGATTTGCAGTTAGAGAGTGATGCAAGGATCACAAACAGCCAACAACGTAAAAGGGGAAGGTGAGGCTGAGGTACTTGCTCTTATCAGGAGCCTCCATGCTCTATCCGCCTCCCAAATACATAGTACAATTCTCCTACATTAAGAAATATGACATTATTGGCCTAATTCACGTAGAGTTCAATGACTGTAAAGAAGACTGCTTAGTGCATGGCATAGCAGAGTGGGGAGGTGCAGGTTGCACTCTATTATCTCAGAACCCACCCAATAATCAGTGTCTTTTGCACCCATTGTGGGTCTTGTGCATTTACTGATGCAGGGCCACTCCTGTGCATCTGTGTGAGCACAAAGGCATAAGAGGCAACAGTGTGAACTCTGTGCATTGATAATATTTGAATAGAATATCAGGCACCAACCTGACTACTGGGCTTTTAGATTTACTAACAGTGAGTTAGAAGTACATCAATGTATGCTAATCAGCAGTATTTGACACCTACATGAGTATCATCCAAAGCTATGAATGGGTCTCCCACAAACCAGCGTGATCTCTGAGCATTTCTGTTTGCTGCATGGTGTGTCCGATGCTAGTGTGACTTCTGTGCATCTCTGTTTGCTGAATGACATGTTGACCACAGTGTGACAGATGCAGCAGCAAAGACCACTTTTCTGTGAAAAAAAGAAAAGCCAGATCAACAACACAAAAAAGACATGAATGATTCCCGCTATCCCATACTGCTCTGTTCCCAAGGGCAAAGCTCTCAATCTCTTCTTGATCATCAGTCTAACTGACAACCTCAGCGCACTCAAGACTACTTCTATGAAGACAAAATCCCTCAGGGAGATGTCCTCATTCCTCTTATCAACATAGTTAATGCCTCCCATAGCTAATAACCTTTCCCGGACAAATTCATACTAGGAAGCATCCTCGCACTGCTAAACAAGCCCACCCTAGACCCACATAACCTTACCATATACATCCTATGGCTCACTTCCCTTTTATTGGAAAGACCATCCAAAAAGGTGTCACCCTACAAATTCAAGATAATATCACCAATAACAGACTCTTACGGCGTTTCTGATCCAGATTCAGATCTTTTTTCAGCACAGAAACTGCTACAATGCAAAGTTGATACAAATATTCACACCTCTCAAGACACACATGGTCTTTTCTGATACAATCTTGCAATGGTTCATCCCCTACCTCCCCAACCTCAATGAACCATCTGATTGACACAACCTCTCCTTTATAATCTCATCACAGGATAACATTCAAAGACTCAGGTCCTATTTCAAGCTCATTGAGAAAATAGGATGTTCATCACCTACTCAGAAGTCCCCTCAACTACGACAGCAACCAAAGGCTGAAGTCTGGTTCAATCCTGGCTAACAGAGATGAAACTTGACAGATCCTCCCCATCTGACAGCTGATGTGAAAACTCTAGAACTCACCCTTGGCAGTGACCTCTCTTTTAATGAATGCATTACCAAGAAAACCGGGAAAGTGTGGAATTAGCATTCACTCCTGATAAAAGGGAACTCTACTTACCTTTAATGAAAATCGAGTCAACACTATAAGTGCTACTTGTATGTTGTATCCCACTTTGATAGAGGTAATGCCCTACTCAGAGGTTACTCCAACTCCACACTGGCTCACCTGAAAGGCATCCCATATGCTGCAGCTCACCTGATGAAAGTCCTGAGGAAGTTTGATCAAATCACCAGTCAATAAGGAACTGTGTTCACTCTTCCTACAGACCGACATTATGTTTATAACCAAGGAATGCGAACACGTGTTTCACAGCTAACATGGATTGCATTATGAGGCATCTGCAGGGCTTCAAATTCCGACCATATTCATTAGCGATTTCCCTGGATTATTCTTGATAAGAAATGTAAATAGAAAATGAAAAAGGCATTTGTATAGCGTGGAGTGTCTCGGCACTGGTCATGTAAAGGAAACATGCCATCTGCTTAAAAAGTGATTGTGTTATTCATTTTGAAGAAACAGACACATTTCTTCTGGGAGTTTATGCTAGGTCTTTGGGCCAATAAAGGAGAATGATCTTGCATCTGTTTTGCCCGGCAAATGTTAGGAATCCTGGATAAAAAGCTGGGTGAGGAATGCAGTTCTCTGAGGGGGCATACACACATGTCCTCCTCCTCAGATAAGTTCCCCCTTTCCCATGGAGAGCTTTCTGTGCCAGGACCAGAGTCATGAAAAGAATCCTCTTCTTGACCGGCAACCAGTGTAGTGCCTTCAACTGAGGAGTCATGCACGTTCTTGGAGCCAAATTAGGAATCAATCTAGCTGCTATATCTTGTACCGTTTGAAAACGACTGAGCAAACAATCTGGAAGGCCTTAGTAGAGAGTTTTTCCATAATCAAGCCTCAAGGTTATCAGAGCTTGATTCACTGTTTTCCTAGTATCAAATGACAAAAAAGGAAGCATTTCTTTAAGGGGCGTGGGATCCCAAAACAAGAGTCCACCAATGACTAGATGTGTGGTTGGAAAGAAAGGGCACTATCCATGTTGATTTCCGAATTGTTTACTACCTCTTGTTGTTTGCCCGGGGGAGAAGTATCATATGGCGAGCACGTTCTCCATATTTTGGGGGAGGAGTCCCAGAAGAACAGGATCTCAGTTTTATTGGGGTTACATTTCAGTTGCTGAACTGATAACCAGTTGAGCACATTGGAAGGACAGTATTTAATGGACTTTCCATCAAATTCCATCCCCTTTCCACAGGTAAAAAGTAGCTGAGGTTCGTCTGCATATGATATTACTTTCACCCCTAGAGTTTCTGCCAGAATAGCTCGGTGAGTTAGATATGCGTAAAATAATGTGGGATTCAGTGCCGATCCCTGAGGCACTCCTACATATAGTTCTCGAATAAGGGCAGCATATGGAGGGATCCATATTTCTTCATACCAGTTGTTTAGGAATGAGGTAAGCCACTTCAAGACTAGACCATCGATTCATATATCTTGAAGGTGGGCCAGTAGTCTTCCATGTGGTACGGTATCGAAAGGTATGCATAAATCCAGCTGTATCAGGGCGGCCTTGCCCTCCTTGTCTAGCGGTCATTAATATGTTCAGTTATTTCTAGTAAGACTGTTTCTGTGCTACAGTTAGCTCTAAAATCCAACTGACTTGGATGGAGGAGATTATAATACTGTAGGTAACTCGAAATGTGCGAGTTAACGTGCTACTCTAAGATTTTAGAGAACGCGGGAACAAGTGAGATAGGCCTATAATTGGTATGAAGTTTAGGGACAGCCGTGGCCTTTTCTCAGTAGGAGAATCATTTTTGCATGTTTCCATCTTGCAGGCATTGTGCCGATCGCTAATGCCTTGTTTAAAACTTTGTTAATTACTGGGTTAATGATCAGAGCTACTTCAGGCAGAAGGGTGGGATGGCACGGATCCACAGGAGACCCTGACTTGAGTTTCTTAATGGTTCTCAAAGATTCCTCTATCAAAATGGGAGAGTGAGTGGTTAATGTGGGCGTCATCTAGGTTTTCCTGATTTTTGTGAATCTGCTACTATGATGCTGCTATCTGCTAGCTGATAGGTGTTTAGCCAATCAGCTTGGATTGCACTTATTTTCTCATGGAAATACACCATTCACCGGAAGCGTGTAGATGATTGATTATTGTTTATCGCCTCTAGATTAAGATTGATTTCTTTGGATTTATTTCCTGACTGTACAGTTTTCCTTTCAAAAAATATATTTTTCTCTATTTGTACCTGGAGATAGTATTCCTTTAATGCTTGTCTATAGGTGTCCTTATCCGACACTTTATAAGTTTTTTCACCACGTACGTTCGAGGCATTTACAGTGTTTTTTGCAAGACCTCAGACTCTCACTAAATCAGGGGACTGATTGTTTGGCGTGGTGGTGATGGGTACTAAGTCATTAATATGGTTGCAAATTCAGTCCTCAGTGCCCTGTTGATCTAATTTAGGATGTCCAGACAAAGCAGGGGGGTCGCTTCTAGAGCATTGTGTAAATCTACCGATGAAATTTTGTGAAAGGTTGCATTCATAGTTTTTGTTGCATTTGAGCAAAGCTGGTTATACTTGAGTTTCTGCCAACTGAACTTGATGAAGTAGTGATCCGTCCAGCCCATTGGAAGCTGGTCAGTTGTTACAGTTATCATATTAAAAAAAATTGATCTAGCGTATGGCCAGCCATATGTGTGGGTTTAAAAACCTGTTCATACATCCAAGCGAGGACATCGTATATTTAATGAAAGATGCCTCAGGTCCTGCCGGTTTATCCATGTGAATATTAAAGTCTCCCAATACCATGAAATTCAATTCAATACCGCTCTATGTGCAAATGGTCAGCAGAAGTGCCCAGCATTCTATTTCTTCACAGTTTTGAAAAACAAGTTAAACAAGCATGAAACGAACAAAGATTTTAGCAGAGAAAAGGCAGGGAGACTTTATTGAGTCCGCAGAGCACCTCTCCCTAAGTACCACAGTTGAGGGACTAGAGAGAGCACTGCTCAAAATGGGGCCTCTTGGTATTCTGAAAAAGAAAAAATGTCAGCTACCAAACAAAAGATTCCCCCATTCTATATGCAAATGATTCGCAGAATTGCCCAGCATTCTTGTTTTTCACAATTTTAAAACAAGTTAAAACACGATGTGCATATCAATAATAGAAGAGCCATGATACAGGTGCAATGGCTATGATAATTGAAGGATAGTTTTTCCATCAAGAGTTTTCTGAAATGGATATATACACAGTGACAAATAAATTAGAATATGCCGGAGCTCCTAACTGCATCTTTCTGTATTCAAGCCTTTAAAGGAGTCTCCGCAATAATCTCTCACGATACTACAGGCTACTTGTAACCAGCACAATGATTTGTGCATAAGCAGCTGGAAAGGAAGGTGGTGGTGGATCTTTATGATATGGAAGGGCTGAACCCCAGCCATTGTGGTTTTGGAAGTGGCAAAATACTCCAGTTACACAGTGGTGAAGTGGGAAGGTGCAAATGTGTCTGGAAGCCAGGATGAAAGGGGAGGAGAGCGTTAAGGGTGCCGATGAGCCAGGAATTGAAATTTAACACCTTCCGAGCGTCGAACGTTCAGCGCCCAGTGCTGAACGTTCGGATAACGAATGCTGGCCCGTCGGCCAACGGTCATGCGCAGCACTGGGGAGGTAGTGCTCGTGACGACCGTTGGCCGACGGCAGCATTTAAAGGGTTAAAAATAATAATAATAAGGAAATTATTTAGCGCACAGATACCCCAACAGAGTTTCCCTGCGCAATAGCAGACAGAGAGCGAGGCGAATGAAAGTGCAGCGACTAATCATGTCGGCTAAATAGCCAGGTTTTGAGAGACTTGCGGAACTCAAGTTCTGACAGAATCAAGCTTAAATGAAGGGGTAATTTGAAGAGACCATCCATGGTCTGTTAGTTGTGCTACAGTTTGTGAAGACACTCTGTGACATTAACAACTGGTTATAAAGATGTGTACATCACCAGCATATCAGTGGTATGAGAAGATTATTTAAAATGGAGGGAATAAAGATGTCCAGAGACTGAACCTTGGGGTATGCAGATAGACTGACTGATCACTGCTATCATCACCAGGAGAATGAGAACAACCATAGATAGGAAGATCACATTTCAGTGTAATTACCCATGGTGTCTAGGTGGGATAGGTACACAAGCAAGATTGCTGGCTGACCATGTAAAACACTGCAGAGAAGACTAAGAGAATGATGGTGGGGGGAAAGTGTTTGTGATGGTGAGAAGTAAGGAAGTTAGAAACATGTGTAAGGGCTGTTTCGATGGGAAAGTTGATGAAAGCAGGTGAATAAGTAACACGCAGTGTTAAAAACAAGAGTTAATGGCTGAGACAAGGTAGTCACTCAGGGTTTTATCGAATAAAAGGGGATGTTGTTGGCATCAAGTGTTGGCGATTTTAGAGGAGATAGAATAACCAAATATTTAAATTATTCTGCTTAGGGCCCATAGAGGAGGGGATGGTTACAGAGTATGGAAAGACTGATAAAAACACTAAACGCCTTGGGGCTGGAGTTTGCAGACTGGTTCTGTAGCAGATGTTGGGGTAAAAGAGTCAAGTTAGATCACATGAGCGGGGAGGAGGGGTACATAAGCAAAGTGCTGAAGTGATAAGGAAACCGTCTGGTTCTCATAGTCGAAATTTTGCAAGAAAGTTAGGGTTCTGTTTCCCTAGCAGTGAAACAGAACTGATGTGTATTACACACTAAGGATACATGGTTGTTGCCCTCTTTGAATGTGATACAGTGGTTTTGCATTCAGGAGTACTGTGTTTGTCAGCCCTGTCTCTTTTTATCTCTTCCTCACTGCAGGAAATCTGGCCAACTTTAATAAAGAGAACACGAATAACCTGGGTCTGGAATATGACTACTCCTCTATCATGCACTACGGAAGGTGAGTCTGAGGTATCACTGCTGATAGCCGCAAGGGAGCCTGAGATGTTGCTTCTAGCAGTTGAAGGAATGGTCTGCTGGTTGTTCCCTCCTGCTTTTTAACCTTAGAAATGTAGTGGATGTTCACTGTCTCACAATTTGGGCTGCCAGATAGTGGTTCAAGACACCATGTGAGCTTTACCAAGGGGTCCTACATGCTCACTTACAAAATAAAATCACACATTGAAAACAGAGTGATCTGATTGGTTAAGATTTTTTTTCCTGGTGCTCTTTTCGGCCGCTCTGGACAGGTACAAGTGCCACAGAACACAGCAATGTGGCAGAAAGGGAAGATGAAGAATAACTTTGCAGCCACCTTTACGGGAAACAGGGATTCAGTGCTGTTGTCCTGAACTGCGTAAAAAAAGAAGGTAGGGCATGGAAGAGATGGAACAGGATAGAGACACCCATACCTGGATCTTCTAAGGGGACTCAGAGGAAACTCCTCACACCCACCCCATGTGCCATTTTGTTTTGTGCCTTGTGTCTCCTTCTACTCTTGTGGGACTTGATGTAATCCTCACACCCACCCCCAGGTGCCATTTTGTTGGCGTGCCTTGTGTCCCCTGCTACTCTAGTGGGACTTGATCTAATTTGAGAAGTCAGTAGTGATTTCATCAATTATTTCATTTAACATGTCATGATTGACGTAACAGTTGAAGTCATTAGCAGTGTATCGTGAGTGCCAGTTATAGTTGGCTCAGTAAACTATGAGTGGTGAATTTCAGTGATTTTTTTCTAATTACACGTTAGTTTTTTTTTGGTATAGTTTTTATTGGCATTTCGTACAAAAATCTCTATAAAAGAGAGAGGGACCCAATGACCCAAAGGGGCAGGGTACCAAATGATAATTGTCAAACAATGAGATACCCCTTTAGAAATTTCAAACCCAGGCATACAATAAGCTCAAGCAACATTCATACAATTAACTAATATACTGACAGCACGTAGCAGGCAACGGAAAATGCAGAATTATTCACAATGCGAAAAAAGTTTGTATATATAAGTGTGGCAAAACCATACAGTTTATTAAAACTGATTTAAACCAATAGGTCGCAATCACAGCAATAGTACATTTAGAATCACAAATATATTGACAATATGCATGATAACAAAACAATAATAGATTAAAAACAATCCTAGGGACAGAAAAAAAGGAACAACAGTTCCTAATAGCTGTAGAAGAGCTACGAAGGTATATTGGAGATCACTCCTGATTATTAATTATAGAGCCTGTATCAGGTTTGTTGTCTCCCAACCGAACTCAAAGTAGTTCTCCCTTTATGTATCAACGCGTTTCGGTGGGCAATTAATTTTTAGCCGACACCTTCCTCAGGATAATCGATAGAACCATCCCATTAGTATAAATAAAAACCTTAATTGTTCACAACGCATTTGCTTCAATACGCATTCGCTTCACTGCCCAAACATCCACTTTATCTGGTAAGCTTCTTTCTTGACAAAGCAGGCAGCGGTATTACAGAGCAGTATTGTTCTTGCTCTTAAATATTTATGTGGCGACCATGAGTATAAGGTTGCGGTATTGTCGATATCGCTAACGTAGCGCAGGAAATTTAAAAGAAGCAACGATGGATAGGGTTGCAAAACTTACAATCTCGGTATCTTGATATGTTCAAGTGCCCTCACAATGAGGGTGCTAACGACCAACTTGATGCACCAAACACCCGGTAAATATATCTCAGCCGGTGTAAAATCAGATGAAAAGCATAGTCCTTATTCACAGCCACCCAAGATCGGTAGTATTATCCGTATATAAACGACAATCAGGGCAAATGCCTCCACGTCGTGCGGGCAACTCGAGCTAAAAATTAATTGCCAACCGAAACACGTTGATACATAAAGGGAGAACTACTTTGAGTTCGGTTGGGAGACTACAAACCTGATACAGGATCTATAATTAATAATCAGGAGTGATCGCCAATATACCTTCGTAGCTCTCCTACAGCTATTAGGAACTGTTGTTCCTTTTTTTCTGTCCCTATGTTTGTTTTTAATCTATTATTGTTTTGTTATCATGCATATTGTCAATATATTTGTGATTCTAAATGTACTATTGCTTTGATTGCGACCTATTGGTTTTAATCTGTTTTAAGAAACTGTATGGTTTTGCCACACATATATATACAAACTTTTTTCGCATTGTGAATAATTCTGCATTTTCTGTTGCCTGCTCCGTGCTGTCAGTATATTAGTTAATTGTATGAATGTTGCTTGAGCTTATTGTATGCCTGGGTTTGAAATTTCTAAAGGGGTATCTCATTGTTTGACAATTTTGTACAAAAGACATTAAATAATAACACAATATTGCAGTACATTACTTAGCTGGACCTAGCCGTCCAACCAGGGAGACAGAAAATATTCCATATAACATTGGAATGCAACCACGGTTCAAGGGGTAAAATACAGTCTGGTTGTGCGCTCCCTTACACCTTGACATGCAGGTCATATCATTATCGCATTTCGACACCCGCAGTCTTAACAACATACTTCGACACAGTGCGGACCAAGGCCCATTCTCCAGTACCTATTGTGTCAGGGGTCATCCACAGCAGCAGACCCCTGCCAACTTGTAAATTGGCTCCAGATGTCCCTGGGGCGGTATGGTATTGGTAATAATTCGCAATAGCAAGACAATTGGTCTCTACAGTATGTGACGTCTTTAATCCATTCTCTCGTGGTCGGTGGGAAGCGGCGCCCCAGTGCAAGGACACTTGTCTCTTTGCCAGTAGCAGTAGCATTACTATGAACTGTCTGGACAGTGGTAGAACCTCTTGAAGAACCCCCAGCAGCGCCACCAATGGTGTGTTAGGCAGCTCCTGCCCAGTTACGTTCTTGATATTATTCAATATTGTCAGCCAAACATTAATGTTAGGGTCTATAATATAATAACACCTAGTTATAATGCCACTTTAACTGGTTGGTTTATTTTCAGTGAATTTCTAGGTTTTTTTTTAAATGTCAGGTAAAATCCTATTACCGTCCTGAACTATTACCTTTGTTATGAGTGACAAACATATATATATATGTATGAAAAATGTATTTATGGGATATGGGGCTATACACAAAACTGTAGGGCGGAGTGGTAATGTCAAATGAACCTTGAATTTGAGTATTGCACTGTCGGAGTAAATGCAAACAATTGAAATTTATTTGCACAGTTGTCTTAAATAACTCGTGTTAGTGTGCAGATTTATTTTCACTGACAATATATATATATACCTTGCATAAACAGTATTATTTAACACCATATGACATATGGTGATGGTGTAATTTTCTTCTTTTTGCATATTGCATTGCTGTTTTTCAGTAGCAAAATCAATCTATGCTCCCTTCATCTTTCTACATATATATCTATTGATCTGTCTATCTATCTATCTATCTATCTATCTATCTATCTATCTATCTATCTATCTATCTATCTATCTATCTATCTATCTAGCTATCTAGCTATCTACCCATCTATAATGTTGATAATTTGACTCCAACAAGATCTACACAACAAATCTAGAAAGAACAAGAGATTGTTACCACCAAATCTATAAGTAGTTCATTCAAACCGTCTTCCACCTGTATGCCAGTTATGCCACGAGATGCAATTGATACATTTAGTGATGTGGTTGTTAAACAAATAAAATCATTGAAACATAAGACCGAACGAAAAACGTGAAAATACAAATACCAAGAGAAACAATATCGTTATCTGATATGCAAACTACAAAAAAACAACTAAATGGTCATCAATAAATAGGATAAAGGTGGCAATATTGTTTTATGGCCTAGGTCTGAATACAGTGTACAGACATCTGGATGAAGCCACATGTTATAAAAGATCCAATATGCTAGAAGTGAGGAAAGCACAGAGTAACTTGAAACTTGATTTGAATGACTGGAGACGTGAAAGTTTATTTCTAAGGGAAAATTTCAATTTTTATACAACTAATTCCCTGTGATGCCTGTAATGTATTTTAGATCTGAAATACACAAGGGGACATCTCCAGTACCTGGCCATCTGATTATTTCAGCTAGGAATGGGTTATTTGAAAAGATCTCACAATATGTAGATTTCTTCTTTCAAGAATTTGTAATCAAATTGCACTCATATATTAAAGATACTGGCGATTTTCTGAAGAAAATGTATGAACTACCCTGGGTAGAAGATGACAAGCCAATGACATTGGACATCACATTTTTTCATACCAGTATACATCATGCTGCACTCAGAGACTGTGAACATTTTCTAAGAGTCAGACCTATGCAACTTTATAACCACAACAGGAAGAGGTTAGCCATGATCAATTGGTGTTTGAACAATAATGTTTTTAAATGTTTGACAAGGAAGTCTTTCAACAATCTAGAGGGCTAGTCATGGGTGTCTGCTTCTCCCCCAGTTATGCGTGTCTACGCGTGGGCAGGTAGGAGGAGTGGAAAGAACATATAATATGCTGGTTTCGATTTATAGACAATGCCTTTGTTGTTTGGAAGGGGACAGAAAAAAGTGCAGAAAACTTTGTTATTCAAATTTATTTATTTATTTTATTTTTGCGTTTTATGTAGTGCTGGCCAGACCAATGGGTATTGGAGCACTTTACAACATTTGTAAAGTAGCAATTGAGTACAAAGAGTAGTAATAATAAATACAATGATTCTTGAGGGGTCAATGTTCAGGATTTGTCAGGTAGCAGTCGAGTACAGAGAGTAGTGTTGATAAGCACAATGAATTGTGGCGGGTCTTGTTCAGTGGGGGGACATAGGTGTGCGTCAAGAGGTAGATGCTGTAAGAAGTTATTCTTGTCACAGTAATTGGATGCTCAGGTGGGTGCAATTCCATCTTGTGTGACCGCTTTCACTTCATAACGGTTCGATTGAGGAAGAGGGTTTTGAGCTGGTTTTAGAATTTTTTGAAGGAGGGGGTTAGTCCTGATATGGACAGGGATGTTGTTCCAAATTGTTGGTACGTTTCCAGAGAAGAATGGTGATAAGGTTCTTTGTTTGCGGGTTTTTGGAGGGATGAGCAGTAGAGTGATGGTGGGTTTGTCAGTGTGCAGAGCTTTGTGGGTGAGGCAGACAGTTCTGCAGTTGGCGTGCATTTCTATTGGGAGCCAGTTTAGCTCTCTGAGAGTGGGGAGATGTGTTTGAATTTCTTTACTCCGTTCACCATTCTGGCTGCTGCATTTAGGGTTGCTCTGAGAGGAGCAAGGTGTGATTTTGCTGTGCCTGTGAGAGTCACGTTCCCGTAATATAATCTGGATAGCACAAGAGATAGCGTGGCTTGCCTAAGGTCTTTTGGGGGGGATGAAGAGTTTGATTTTGCTGAATAGTTTTAAGTTAAAGAAAGCACACCTTGATGTGTTCTTGATGTGTTTGATTATATCTAGGTTAGGATCCAGAGTGATTCCCAGTGATTTCACAGAGTCGGTCAGTATGAGAGTGCAGTTGATAGCGTCAATAGATTTTAGCCATTACGTGATTCGGGGGTCTGCTCTTTGTTGGCTATGAGGAGGATTTCAGTTTTATCCTGGCTGAGATCCAGATGGTTTTGGGAGAGCCATTGTTGGACTTCTATTAGGGTGTTATTAAGTCTTTGCATGTCAGCCCTGGTGGAGGTTTCTATGTAGATCTGGGTGTATGTAAAAAACAGATGATGCCTAGGACACCAATAACACACTTTTAATACTAAATGAGATAGCTCAATTATCCCATTCTATAACAAATGTATTGTCTTGAACAAAATAACTTCTTGTATTTGTTTTTGTAAGGCTTCCCACCTCCACACAGAACACTCAATATATTATTTTTAGGCTGTGGGGTTTTAGGTTTAAACCTATAATAACTGATTAAACCCCACTGAAAGAAAAATAGCCCTCCCGGGTTAAAACATATAAACACTGGAAAAAAACCCTGGACAACCACAAACTAAATGCCATTTAAAGAAAGGAAAAATAGAGTGTAAGTCATTTTTTCTTCCTGAAGGGGTCAATACAATATAACTTTGTTATACAAGCTAGCAGTAAGAAAGACTGGCTAACATTATTCTGCTTGAGTTTTGTTCTTTAGGGTTGCCACTAAAATATTGTTTCTTCTTCCTTTTACTTTATTCAGTTTTGTGGCCTTCGGTCTAAAGATGCAGGGTTTAGTTTCATGTTTTAGGTTTAGTTTAATTATTTTATAAACTATAGAGAATCAGGAAATATCAAACTCATTTTTGATATTTTGGCTGCATTTGATTTTTTCACTGATAGGTAAAATGGCTGGTTTCATAAAAATCTTTCCTAATATGTGTCATCACATTTACCCACTGAGAATGGGTAAAACCCTTAATACATCAGACTATAGTTTCTAGTGGGTCAGTATTGATAGTCAATGCAAGGTATAGTGACAAGTATATATATCACCAAGCATCTGGGATAGTGGTCAAAACATGACACCAGACTTTTAGAAAACATGTCACTTGTAATGCTCTGCAAAAAAGGTTCTTTCCAAGTTCAACAAAGATTGGAGTGATATTGTTTGTATTTGCAGTGATTCAGCTACGTATATAAAATAGTTGTGTGATGATCTGTCAAAATTGATACCCGAGCTGAAGTTATTCCCTGTAGGAGATCCTTGCCACTTGTAAGATGGTATGCTGAAAGCATCTTTACAATCTTCAGAGTTAATGAGTGATGCTATTGCCATTTTAGTCCATTCTGGTGCACTGTTTTCTTATGCACAGGAACTAAAACACGAATATTTATCATTTTGTGCTTTATGTGGCATCAAAGAAAGAGTCATACCAACTGTGTCTCTTAGCTGATGGTTCTCAGCCCAAGGGGTTATGAATGCTTAGAGGGCCTTCTCACAGAAGTTTACATGAGAAGGAAAGAGTGAGAGCACATGACCCAAAGGCTCACTGAAGAAGTATTGTATGGTGTACTACAATAAGATTAATTTGCAAAAATCTATTTGGACCTCACATACACTATAAGTACACTGTCTATATACCATGTTCTTTCAGTGCAGAAAGCAAGCAATAATAAAAGAAAAACGTTCCAATAACACTGGAAAAACACTTTTTCTGTTGTTTTTAGTGGCGCAAAAATTTGTAACCACTGAGAACAACTGTTTTTTAAGATACTGAAAACACTGAAAAAACCCCACCAGAATTTACGAAAAATAGAAACTGAAAATAGGAAAGCCTAATTATTTTTATTATTTGTTTTTCAATTTAATTGAAAAAGAGTTGGATTTAGGCTAATATAATTTTTAAGCCCATTTCCTACGTGTAAACAAACAAACACATATATATATACACATATTTTTTACATAAATATATAGAAACAAATATACATACATTGATCTATTAGCATTTCTTTTTCAAATGTTGTAGCCCAATTTCTTTCAAAAGGATACTTGCTACATGTAAAGACTCAGCATTCCTTCTCAAGTAAGATCACCCAGACCTAAAAACAAGGAGTATAACAAGTCTATATCTTTTTTAGACCTATGTAAACTCATTTGCCCCTTGCAAAAAATATTTTCTTTACAACTTCAATTACTTTGGCAGGAGTCTTCTTTGAACAAAATGTTGACGCGTTTCAGCCCTCACTGTATGGGCCTCATAAGGACTCGGGCTAACAAGATAGTCTGTCTACGGGATCAAGAAATCATATATAACTATAAACATCCTATGAATAACTATGTTAAGAGATCAGGGTTCTGTATTTAATATTTACATATATACATATTAGTATACCCAAGTTAGAATACCACATAACTCACAACTCTCAATTCCGGCTCACCCATTATTTGCTTGGCAGTCACTGCGCATTACTCCGATGCTGCTTCTCTTAATTTTCGTGGGAGGGCCCCCTTGTACTATGGTACCCTTACAACAGTTCCCAAGCTCTTATGCACGACGCTCGCTGGTAGAGTAAGAGAAAACAGGACAAATAACTGTCATGCTCTAGCGTGCCAAAGACGCTATATTTAATGGAGTCTGCTGCTAGAAGATGCCACTTACTTAATGATGTCCGGAGCATCCAGTTACTCAGTTCAGTTCAGAAAGCTTTTATTCGATTTGTACATACAAATCATACAAGCAAAAGTACATAGTTAAAATATTTAAAATCAACATATGAACACTTATAGGAAAAGATGGTAAGACAATGTGCAAAAGGTTAAAGTGCAACAATTAATAAGTAATCTTGTCTCTATAAGTCAACGTACTATTATAAAATACAAGACATTCATAAATGAACAGACAGGAGATCGGTAGGGATTACTCAATAGGCCTTTCCTGGCAGCTGTACAACAAAATTATTTAAATAATCATAATATACTGTGGACATCTACAAATATGAATAATACCTTGATTACAGAAATTAATATAAAATTTGAAGGCGTATATATACAGACAGGAATGTAAACAATAATAGCAACATAAAACAATTCCTGGCAGCTGTATAACATAGGTACAGACAGGTGAGTATAAAAATATTATAGTACAATACTTTTCCTGGCAGCTGTACACTTCAAAATAAAAGTAGCCAGAAAGAAGCAAATCTCCTCGTTCTCTAATGAGGATAAAAATATCAGTGCTGTTTCTGTAGTACGAATATTGTATTTAATAAAAATTGGCTTAAGGTATTTTAACCTGAAAAAATGAAAAAATTTACAGAAAAGTAAGAAATGGAAACTACTCTGCCGAGAAATATTGTCACACGGACAGGGTATATCTGAACTGGTTCTTGTGTTTGGAAAAGCAACCAGATGGTGAACAATACCCAATCTGACACGTGTTAAAACATACTGATGAGAGGGACGAGTCACATACACAAGATAGGATTGGAATCCCGAAGTTAGATTTAAATCTTTATAAAATTTCACGGTAACAAGATTGCCAGAGGTTTTATCTTGCTCTGCCTTTCGGAAATTTAGGAACGTTGTCTTAATTTCTTTTTTTGAGATAGAAACAACCTCTTCAGGCTCACGGAACACATCAATATTAAAAAGAAGGAGATACCAACGGTGAATGTATCTCAACCACAGTATGCATGAAGAGTGGTCCAAGCCTATACAATCAAGAATAATATCCTGAGTGAATCGAGTCTCTGGCTTAGCCCAAATAGAACGCCACAATAAAAGTGGCCGGACTGCTGCTAAGTCAGAAATGAACTCGATCCCGACTTCTTCATGGATCAGCTGGATGGAGGCAGAAGGGGGAACACATAACAACCTCCTTAAAAACTTGTTTTCCTCCTTCTGCAGGGATATACCCTCGCTATGTCCCCACACCCCTGCCCCATACAGAGCAGAGGAGACACAGCATACATTGTATATGTTCATCATGTCTAAAATGCTTCGTGAGCCAAGTTTAGAGGCAAAACGAAAAATACTGCTAGTAGACCGCAGCATTTTTAGTCTGATAGAATCAAATTCCGAGGTCCAGGACCCACTATAGTTGTATGTAATTCCTAGATAACAAAAGGACTTGACAGGAGTCAACTTTTCTTTATCCAGGAAAAAGGTATGCTTTACCTGCTTAGCTGCCTGACCGCATGACATTACATACGTCTTGGTTTTGTTCACACGAAGCCGCCTAACTTGAATAAACTGCATAAAATTATCGATTAGGCGCTGAAGGCCCATCTGTGTTCGGGATAAAAGAACAGCGTCATCCGCGTAAAGTAACAGCGGAACAGGTTTACCACCAATCAGGGGGGCATCTGCTGGGATGTCAACCAAGGAACGGTCGACGTCATTAATAAAAAGGGAAAATAAAAGCGGGGCCAAAACACATCCCTGGCGTATGCCCCGAGACACTTTAAAAAACGGGGTACATTCACCAAGGGTGCCATAGCGGACTTTACAGGATAGTTTTTCGTAGAGTCTAGCCAAAAAATGAACTATTTCCCTTGGGGCCCCTGCATCAAGCAAAACCTCCCAAAGAATGGTATGGTTAACCAAATCAAAAGCGCTGCTCAAATCAGCAAAACATAAAAAGAGGTTGCCATTTTTAGCCACAGTATATTTATTGATTAAAAGGTCCAGATTTACACATTGGTCCAATGTGCCCAGGCCTTTCCGAAAGCCATATTGGACTCTAGTTAAGATGTTAAAATCAGTTGCCCAGTCTTCCAGCCTCTTCAGCAAAATCCTACTCATCACCTTTACAGAGGCGTCCAATAATGAAATTGGACGGTAGTTAGAGGCCTCTGATTTATCACCTTTCTTATGTAAAGGAATAATGACCAATTGGCCCCAAGTGGATGGGAAATTAGTTTCTGCCGCGCAATTAAATATCCTCGCCAAGATGGGGGCCCATAAAGCCGGTTCATCTTTGTATAAATCCAGCGGGACCCCATCGGGGCCAGGGGCCTTGCCTCCTTTGCTTAAAGAAATTGCTTCATGGCTTTCTTCTAATGTTATTCCCAACGGAAGGGGTAGCCATGGAGTAGGCTCAAGTGATAGTGACTCAGAAGATAACCCTTCTGGATTAAAAATTTTGGAAAAATGACTAACCCAATCGCTGCATGCCACATAAGAAGTTAATTCTGGAACATTTTCTTTATTGAGAAACGGGCTGTTAATTGTTTCCCAATACAGTTTGCAGTTTTTAGTCTCGGCTGCTTCCTTCGACTTATCCCACGCCTCAGTCTGTAATAGCCTTTTCCTAGTGTTAATTGCTATTTTATATCTAGCCCTGAAATATTGTATGTCCGTCTTGACGCGTGGTTTGGTGCCTAAAGCATTCTTTAGATCACGGAGGGCGACTATACAGGTCTTATCAAACCACCCCTGCTTCGGACCACTATTGGCTAACGGAGCCTTAGTAAAAATACTATCAATAATACTATTCATGGAGACAAAGTGAGCTATTAGGCAGCCAGAATCACAATCATCATCCAAACAGGAACTAATTTGATTCTTACATTGAGTAAGAACCTCCTTCTGCTTAACCTTAGAATTTAATCCAGTCCATTTAATCCTTAGACCCTTTGATCTAATAGGTACTAAGTCAGTTGAACATTTTCCACCTGAAACTAATGAGGTACCATGCCCCAAGAGGGTAACACGAAGGCTGTTATGGTCACTGAGACTTTCTTCGTTTACATACAGATCAGTAAAGTCTCCACTGCTAGACAACAAAATATGATCTATAAATGATCCTGCATCTCTGCCTGTAAATGTAGGGCATGTTATTGCCTGGTTGTTTGTGTTACATTTTAACAGGGTCATGTCTAGTGTGACTAGCATATTATTTATTGTGGAACCATAACTACAATGTTGGAAGTGAGGAGGAGAATCCTCCCTCGCCCCCAGGCCCCCCCAATGGCTACTCGTTGCTGCACCAAAGCCGCAGATGTTCCCGTTAGACAAATGGCAGGGCTGCAGGTTAAAATCCCCTGCCCAGACAACCTCGGCCTTTCTTTTCGAGATACCAAGGGCCTTGACAATTTCCCTTTCTAGAGGCAGTAGAATATCCCCTCTGGTAGCATCAAAAATATTGTTGTAGAAATTTACTACAACTAAATCAATATTCTTCCTGCACTCCACCCTTATAACTTGGCTGTGAGTCCCAACAGTCGTACTGTATTTGACCGTACAATCACACAGCTTGGTGGATAAAAGCAACAAAAGGCCCCCCTTAGCCCTACCCGAGCTAGATTTGGTTGCTCTAAGACAGTAAGATGCGTACCCTTCGATATTAATAGGGTCCAGACACCAAGTTTCCTGCAATAAAATTAGGTCCAATCCCTCCCCCAAAAAGCTGGTCCAGAAGGGTGTATCTAGTTTGCTGGCAAGGCCAGCAATCTTCCAGGAAACAAGAGAGAGTCCTGCTGGTTTACCAGGATCGCCAACAACAGACGACTCTGGCTGAATTGCTCGTAATAGGGCAGGACCATCTTCCCGAGAGATGGTATCTGGGCTTAATCTGGGGCTAACAGTAGCTGTACATGCATCGAGGCTACCTCTATTTTCTATACGTGGGAGGGGTATTAGCGATGACACCATTAAAGGTTCGAGAAGTGCGGCTAAAGGTGTGACTGGAGAAGAACTCGCCATATCTAAATAGGACGTAGAGATGTTTGAATCCAAAGCTTCAGTAGGGCTGAGTCAATCTACCTGGTCTAACACAGCATATCTGTTTGGATGGGCGAATTGTGAGAACAGGGGATCTTGGGAAGGGGGCAAGTCCTTCCATGTTTGTTGCCATTGGTGTTTAACTGGTTGTAGTGGCTGAAAAGGTTGCTGCCACTGATGGGCAGGCTGAAGTAGGGGTGGTGGAAAATGGGGGGGATGTTGCCAATGAGAATTAACATGGTGCAGGGGAAAAGATGGAGCATTTAATGGCTGCTGCTGAAAATTACCATAATGTGGAAAAAAAGGAGAAGGGTGTAGTGGTTGCTGCCAAGGTTTGGCAGCATGTTGCGGGGGGTACACAGATCCTCTATTACTTTGAAAAGTGGAACAAGGAGGGTTTGGTCTTGAAGACATCGGTAAAAAATAAGACAAAGGAAGTGGGTTAATTTGAGTCGCAGGACCACTATTGGGTGCATTACATATATAGCTAGCTGCCCCTATATCCCTAAAATTAACTGTGATTACGTCCCCTACTATTGTTTTCTTGCTTCTGCCCACCCAGTCCCCTCTACGCACGGTAAGAATTTCACCGTTCATGCTGTTAGGTAGAGGTTTATGTAAATGGAGCCATTGAGCACATTTATTTCTAAGCTCAGTGAAAGTTTCTTTTACTCCCTCCTTCAACGGGGGGACTGCTGTCAACACAACCACAAAAGGGGAAACCTCTGGTGGTAGATTAATTGACCTAAAACGTGCCTGCTTTGGCTTAGGACCTTCAGGTTTGTTCGTAGGAAGAGGTACTGAAGGGGTATTAGATTTCCCTACGACATCTTTTACTTGAATAGTGGTGGTATTATTATCAACAACAGAGTGTTGGTGAGTCAAAATAGGAGCCATCACCTTCGAAGTGGATATAGATGTGGATTGGACAGAATTGTTCCCTGTTTGCGACAGATGAGATATAACTAAGTTCCCGGGGGCTACAGTTACTTGAACGTTGTTTAATACATCTTTAGGGGGCTGGATACACGATGAGCATTTAGGGGCTACATCTGTAATCCCTTGTGGCTGATCAGGCCCTTGCCCATTCGTTTTGTGTGGCCATTTAGAATGTATTAAAGATGTAAGCCTGTCCAATTTGGAAATTAAAGGCTTGATTTGTGCTGCTAATGTGGCTTCAAGGTCTAATTTTAAATCTGTTACCATGTTTTGCACCCAGCAAGGGATACCTGATGTCATATGTGGAGTAGGGGAAATCAGATTGTGATTCCTAACTGATGCTTTAACTTTATTTTTACCCTTAGATATAGCCTTTGGGAGATTGGAAGCCCTTCCCTGGGGAACTATAGATACAGGAGCTGTTTCCACATCATTAAGCCCACTCAGACTCGGCGCCGCTTTGCCAGATGACTGACAGGCTTCTAGATCTGGTGTAACCTCCAAGTCAACAAAAGACGGGTCTGAGTCTGATAGGGCAACCGATAAATCAACAGTATTTAGTACAGTCGGAGCACTATTAGTGGGCATGGTTAGGGGTAGGGAACAATTATTCGAAGACTGCAAAGCAGGTGATTTAACATTTGCCAGAGAACCCAAGGATGAGCGCTTAGCATTTGCAAGGTCCATGGAGACTCTCTTTTCCAATAAAACAATACTTTGGTCAATAGTCTCATGTACACGGGAAATAAAAAGATCTATAGGTCCAGTCACCTGTGCTACCGCCGTAGCTTTTTTCGCGCAACTTCTGGTTCTATTGCGCATGGCCGACATCTTAGACGTTAATGATGATTGAGGGCGATAGAGCAGGGGTTCAGGGCCAGGGCCGTCCTCTGCCGTCCTTGAACGGCCTTAAACGGCCCGCTCTTTGCCCGGTCTTCGCCCCGGGCTACGTCCCGCGTGCGTCCCGCGGTGCGGAAAGAGCCCCTCGTGATTTAAAGGAGAAGGTTGGGGGCGTGGCCGCCGGGGGAAGAGGCAGCAGCTGTGAGCAGCTAGGGCTGCTGGTCCTCGCAGTCCCCCGGTAGGCTTGGCGCTGTGATTGGCCCGCTGTACTCAACCTGGGAGCGGAGTTCTCACCACCGGCTGTGGGCGCTCACACCAGGGAGGACGGGGTCGGGCAGGGGGTGAGCGGCGCCCGCGGAGCGGGTGTCGCGAAAAGTGATTGCTCTGTGCTCTGTGCTCCTTGCAAGCCAAAGAATCCTCACGGCGTCAGGTATGGCCAGTTACACCCGCTTTCAATGCGCAGCTTGGCGCTGATGTAGGCGAAGGCTGGGGGCATGGCCGCCGGGGGAAGAGGCAGCAGCTGTGAGCAGCTAGGGCTGCTGGTCCTCGCAGTTCCCCGGTAGGCTTGGCGCTGTGATTGGCCCCGCTGTACTCAACCTGGGAGGGGAGTTCTCACCACCGGCTGTGGGCGCTCACACCAGGGAGGACGGGGTCGGGCAGGGGGTGAGCGGCGCCCGCGGAGCGGGTGTCGCGAAAAGTGATTGCTCTGTGCTCCTTGCAAGCCAAAGAATCCTCACGGCGTCAGGTATGGCCAGTTACACCCGCTTTCAATGCGCAGCTTGGCGCTGATGTAGGCGAAGGCTGGGGGCGTGGCCGCCGGGGGAAGAGGCAGCAGCTGTGAGCAGCTAGGGCTGCTGGTCCTCGCAGTCCCCCGGTAGGCTTGGCGCTGTGATTGGCCCCGCTGTACTCAACCTGGGAGCGGAGTTCTCACCACCGGCTGTGGGCGCTCACACCAGGGAGGACGGGGTCGGGCAGGGGGTGAGCGGCGCCCGCGGAGCGGGTGTCGCGAAAAGTGATTGTTCTGTGCTCTGTGCTCCTTGCAAGCCAAAGAATCCTCACGGCGTCAGGTATGGCCAGTTACACCCGCTTTCAATGCGCAGCTTGGCGCTGATGTAGGCGAAGGCTGGGGGCGTGGCTGCCGGGGGAAGAGGCAGCAGCTGTGAGCAGCTAGGGCTGCTGGTCCTCGCAGTCCCCCGGTAGGCTTGGCGCTGTGATTGGCCCCGCTGTACTCAACCTGGGAGCGGAGTTCTCACCACCGGCTGTGGGCGCTCACACCAGGGAGGACGGGGTCGGGCAGGGGGTGAGCGGCGCCCGCGGAGCGGGTGTCGCGAAAAGTGATTGCTCTGTGCTCTGTGCTCCTTGCAAGCCAAAGAATCCTCACGGCGTCAGGTATGGCCAGTTACACCCGCTTTCAATGCGCAGCTTGGCGCTGATGTAGGCGAAGGCTGGGGGCGTGGCCGCCGGGGGAAGAGGCAGCAGCTGTGAGCAGCTAGGGCTGCTGGTCCTCGCAGTCCCCCGGTAGGCTTGGCGCTGTGATTGGCCCCTCTGTACTCAACCTGGGAGCGGAGTTCTCACCACCGGCTGTGGGCGCTCACACCAGGGAGGACGGGGTCGGGCAGGGGGTGAGCGGCGCCCGCGGAGCAGGTGTCGCGAGAAGTGATTGCTCTGTGCTCTGTGCTCCTTGCAAGCCAAAGAATCCTCACGGCGTCAGGTATGGCCAGTTACACCCGCTTTCAATGCGCAGCTTGGCGCTGATGTAGGCGAAGGCTGGGGGCGTGGCCGCCGGGGGAAGAGGCAGCAGCTGTGAGCAGCTAGGGCTGCTGGTCCTCGCAGTCCCCCGGTAGGCTTGGCGCTGTGATTGGCCCCGCTGTACTCAACCTGGGAGCGGAGTTCTCACCACCGGCTGTGGGCGCTCACACCAGGGAGGACGGGGTCGGGCAGGGGGTGAGCGGCGCCCGCGGAGCGGGTGTCGCGAAAAGTGATTGCTCTGTGCTCTGTGCTCCTTGCAAGCCAAAGAATCCTCACGGCGTCAGGTATGGCCAGTTACACCCGCTTTCAATGCGCAGCTTGGCGCTGATGTAGGCGAAGGCTGGGGGCGTGGCCGCCGGGGGAAGAGGCAGCAGCTGTGAGCAGCTAGGGCTGCTGGTCCTCGCAGTCCCCCGGTAGGCTTGGCGCTGTGATTGGCCCCGCTGTACTCAACCTGGGAGCGGAGTTCTCACCACCGGCTGTGGGCGCTCACACCAGGGAGGACGGGGTCGGGCAGGGGGTGAGCGGCGCCCGCGGAGCGGGTGTCGCGAAAAGTGATTGTTCTGTGCTCTGTGCTCCTTGCAAGCCAAAGAATCCTCACGGCGTCAGGTATGGCCAGTTACACCCGCTTTCAATGCGCAGCTTGGCGCTGATGTAGGCGAAGGCTGGGGGCGTGGCTGCCGGGGGAAGAGGCAGCAGCTGTGAGCAGCTAGGGCTGCTGGTCCTCGCAGTCCCCCGGTAGGCTTGGCGCTGTGATTGGCCCCGCTGTACTCAACCTGGGAGCGGAGTTCTCACCACCGGCTGTGGGCGCTCACACCAGGGAGGACGGGGTCGGGCAGGGGGTGAGCGGCGCCCGCGGAGCGGGTGTCGCGAAAAGTGATTGCTCTGTGCTCTGTGCTCCTTGCAAGCCAAAGAATCCTCACGGCGTCAGGTATGGCCAGTTACACCCGCTTTCAATGCGCAGCTTGGCGCTGATGTAGGCGAAGGCTGGGGGCGTGGCCGCCGGGGGAAGAGGCAGCAGCTGTGAGCAGCTAGGGCTGCTGGTCCTCGCAGTCCCCCGGTAGGCTTGGCGCTGTGATTGGCCCCTCTGTACTCAACCTGGGAGCGGAGTTCTCACCACCGGCTGTGGGCGCTCACACCAGGGAGGACGGGGTCGGGCAGGGGGTGAGCGGCGCCCGCGGAGCAGGTGTCGCGAGAAGTGATTGCTCTGTGCTCTGTGCTCCTTGCAAGCCAAAGAATCCTCACGGCGTCAGGTATGGCCAGTTACACATCCAGTTACTCAATGGGCACACCGTCCTACAAACAGACGCCGGCTAATCCTTCCTTTAAGGCGTGTCCTGGCTGTTCCTCTCTACAAACCTTGAGGTGACAAGGAAAGCGTGATTAATTACTGTCACGCTTTAGAGTTAAAAATCTCTTTATTTTACTACGCCCTAAAACCCATTGTTACTCACTTGATATGGTTCCGAGAAATCCGAAGTGTGCACAGCTTTACACAAACGCGGGCTGGCTCCTACTGCCGATCACGTGACACGCGAAAAACCTATTCTCTTACTCAACACTGAAAAAGGACTCTATGGGCTGATTCAAAGATAGATATGGAAAACAGACGCTGAATAGCACTACTGAGGCTGAAAGTTATAACATACACTGCACGAACACGTATCCACATATGTATATAAATGAATAGAAAAGGGGAAAACTAGAACTATAACAAATAAATAAAAACAAGTGAAAAACGAAGAGTGTTTGAAAATTACTGAAACTTCTTACAGAAAGACAAGTGAGGGAATAGAAAGTAAAAACCCCAATCTGCCACTACTAACAATCTAATAATGACATCATATGTCAGCACTTGATATAACAGTTTGTATAAAACAGAATAAATACATTCAATCAGCTCAATTAGACCTTAATTCTTGGGACATAATATCAGGTACAGAACAGTGACGCGGTACATTATTGAAAGCTTATACATTCAGATTAGTGCCTAAATTTCATCTCTGTCATTTAGACCAATACTTGCAGTCTTATATTTTTCTATTAATCTCGCCTCCAACCTGTTCAACTTGATTTTAATTTCCTCCTGTTTCATATTTCCTAGTACACATAGGACTGTCCAAGTCATATCATTTTCTGTATGTTGATGGATTTCATAATGATGCACCAGGGGGGCTCCTTGTACCTTACATTTGACCCTAGATTTATGCTGGAGGATACGTTTCTTCACAGCTTGGGTAGTCTGTCCAATATAAAATTTATTACATGGACACTTAATACAGTATATCGTATTCTTTGTATTACAGTTCAAAAAACTGTTTTGGTGTGGTTTATATCCATTAATTTAAAACTCTTTTGTATCTGCCGTTAGGTTACATGCCACACAATTTTTACACCTATAATGTCCTGTTATAGGAGGTAGATTCAGGAGTCCTCGTAAGTCTTGAGGTGGAGAGTCGACTTTTCTAGCTGCTCTTACTAAGCATTGTCTTGTGTTTTTGCCTTTTTTCAAAGCAGAAAGAGGCTTTTTTATTCCTAGATGTTCAATAAGCTTCCAATGTTTTGGAATCACTTTTTTAACTTTGTTAGCTTTTGGATTGTACGTCAGTACGCATGTAAGGGGAGTATCTTTTTCTTTAATTTTTGGCACCAAAAGAACCTCTCTAGGGGTAAACCAAGCCCTTTTCAAGGCGATCTTAACTAACCATTTAGGGTAGCCTCTATCTACCAGTTTGTCCTTCAGAATTTCTGCATTCTTAAAATATTCTTCTTTTTTGCTGCAATTTCTCCTCACACTGAGAAATTGCCCATACGGCAAATTCTCCTTAACCACATCGCTGCTGTGTTTATTTTTCCCCTGTGCTGGAAATCGTTATTCTCCTGTATTCATGACGAGCTCAGCTCGTCATCAGCACAGCTCAACTGTGCCTCATGACGAGCTGAGCTCGTCATGAGCATGGAAGGGGTTAAGGGTACGGGGATGACAGCTCGTAAAATGCAGCAGAGTATTACGGTCAGTACTTTTTGTATACAAGTTTACTTCCAGGTGGCCATTATCATCTTGGATATTTACATCCAGAAAATTCAGTTTTTTTTGGCTGCTGGACATTGTGAAATTCAGTTCTTGAATTCAACCAGTTGTGTAATTCTTGCAATAGTGTGTCGTTACCATTCAACACCATAAAAATATCATCAATATAACAACACCAAAAATTTACCTTGTTCTTAAAAGGATTGGTGTCGCTATATAACCACTTTTTTTCAAATTCCACCATCACCAAATTGGCGATTTCCAGAGAAAAACTGCATCCCATGGCCACACCAGAGATTTGTAAGTATAACTGGCCTTTAAAGTTAAAAAAGTTGTTTTTTAAACAAATAGTAGCCAGTGACACAAGAAAATCTGTAGGTACTTGGTGTGGGCGTTCCCTCTATTCTAATACATATCTCATAACTGCAATAGCCTAGTCTTGGGGAATATTAGTATACAATAATTCGATATTGAATGATACTAATAATTGATTGTCACTGTTAAAAGACCGATCCTCTATTTTAGTTATAAAGTCCATAGTGTCCTTTATGTATGATTGGGTTTCCTTGACCAATGGGATAAGAAAAAAGTCTATATATTTTGCCAAGGGTTCTAGCATAGAACCACAGGCCGATACTATGGGCCTTCCCGGAGGATCAATTGTGGACTTATCCACTTTAGGCAATACATATATGTTTGGTACTTTATTCTGTTCTGAATTCAGGTAATCAAATTCCTTTTGACATAACCATCCTTGTTCTAAGCCTTCCGATCTTAAGTTTAGAATTTTTTCTTTTAACCTCCCTGTTGGATCATCATCTAATTTTCTATAGTGATTTACATTAGATAGTTGTCTATTCACCTCTTGGTCCTATTTGTCAGTATCCCAAAGGACAATTCCCCCACCTTTATCCGCCGGTTTCTTTACCAACGATGGATTATCTGAAAGATTTTTAAGGGCTATTTTTTCCGCCTTGTTACAGTTAGAGTTAAAATTAATTTTTGGTGATTGTAAGTCATCCAATTCCCTAAGTACCATATCTTCAAATACTAGAATTTCTGGTGGTAGTAATACACTTTCTGGGACAAACTTAGACTTATTCTTCAAACCACTAATGTTGTTGACTCATTTGATTCTCGTTCTAAAAAGAAGGCTTTTAATCAAATCTTTCTGAGAAAAGTCAGCATAGAGGTGGAAGGGTATGTTGGCTTTGTTGAGTATGGTGGTGAGGGGCTCCATGTAGATGTTGAATAGTGCGGGAGTGGGAACTGTCCTTGGGGAACGCCCCTGCTTATGGGGCGTAGGTCCAACGTGAAGTTTCTAATTTGTATTCTTTGTGAGTGGTTCTGCAGGAAGGAGGTGAACCACTGTAGGACCACGTCTTCCGCTCCTACCCTTTCACGAAGTACATTGATGAGTAGCTTGTGGTCAACCATGTTGTGGGCCGTAGATAGGTCCAGGAGTATAAGTAGTCAGTGAATTATGGACGTCATAAATGACATTCAGGAAAGCTGTTTCTGTGCTGCAGCCTTTTCTAAAGCCCGATTAGTGAGGGTCTAGAAAATCATTGTTGTCCATGTGTTCGGTAAGTTGACGGAGAACACATTTTTCCAGCAGCTTGGCTAAGAATGGGAGATTGGAGACAGGATAATTTTATTGAGATCATTTGGGTCAGCGCCCTCTTTTTTCAGTAGTGGTGTAACCTGGCCGATTTTGAGGCAATCAGGCATGATTCCAGTTTTCAGTGAGCTATTAATAATCTTTGTCGAGAGTGGGTCTAGGGATAGTTTGAGTTTTTTAGCCATGTTGGGCAGGGAGGGGGTCTTCGATGTGTGACGATGGCTTAGTTCCGGTAGTCAACTCCATAATTTCTGTTTCAGAGATGGGTTTGAATGATTTCCAGTTATTTGAGGTTTGGCTGGGTGGGTTCTTTGTAGGGGGGTGTGCTTTCGTCAGGTGGGCGGAGGTGGTTCACCAGTGAGAGCTTGATGATTTTCTCATTGAAGAATTTGGAAAAGTTTTTACATAAGTCTTTGGAAGCTGGAATTGCAGAAAGGGGGGTTCAGAAGTTTGTTATCTGATGAAATTGAAGAGTTCTTTGGGGTGATTTTTAGCATTGTTTAGTGCACCACAGAAGAAGGTGGATTTTTCAATTTTGATGTACTTTTGTATTTGCTGCGTTCCTCTTTGAGTTGCTCAAGGTAGATTGTCAAAGGGTTGTTACGCCAGCATCTTTCAGCAGCTCTTAGGTGTCTTTTCTCCAAGTTTAGGTCTGTGTTGAACAACGATCTTGATGGAATGTTCTTGACTCTTTTTTGTTTCAGGGGAGCTATTTGGTCTGGTATGGAGATCATAGTTGCATTGTAATGTGAGGTAAGTTCTGTTATGGAATTATAGCATGTGATGGAGGGGAGGAGTGTGTTTATCTTTTCTTCCAGTTCTGCGAGGTGGATCTGGCTTAAATTTCTCATCCAGTGAAAGAGTTCATGGGTGCGAGGAAGTCATTGTGTTATTTGGTTGATATCAAATAGAACGATATGGGGGGAGGAGCAAGATGGCGGACTGACACCACCACTGAGAAGCTGCAGCATGGTGTGGCTGCCGAGAGCTCGTAAGCTTGTGGAGAAGTGTGGCTCACTGGTTAGATGAGGCAGACCCTGATGCAGAGGTCAGACCAGGGACCAGGGTTCAATTCCCGACGCGGCAGGATCTTGAGCTCAAAATGTCCACGGACTTGATAATTCTTACCTCGGTGCCTACTCAAATCATGGGTTCACACTCTGCAACTCTGGGCAATAGATTGCTTAATCTCCACTACGGCCCTACCGCGATGGGATGCCTGGTCTTCACCTTGGGGATGCCCAGTAGGGGTTGTCTCGCAGGGAAAGCCAGGACGGGTTCCCAAAGCAAGCGCTAAAAGACCTGTCGGTGATTTGGCGCTATATAAATCGAAATTAACATAACATAACATAACATAACATAACATAACTCCTGTGCCTCTTGTCAGCAGCATGCCTAATTGAGAGAAAACGCTAGAGGGCTGAGGGGGAAAGAAGCAGCGGTAAAGTGACAAGCCGAATCCTGGAGGGGAGAGTGCTGCAGATTCCGTTATCCGGGGTCCGGTATACATCTCTGAACGACCGGCTCACCTGACTCATCTGACGGCTGCTTCGCTAGCAATTCAAGGCGCTGGATGCAGGAGCTAACAAGAACCAGACGCATGTGTTTACCAAAGCTCCTGATTACCTATGTGGCTGTGCTCCTTTGCAGCCCAACGTTCTTCTAATTACCTCAGCTCTGGATTAGCCTCGCGGACATGGGTGTCTACTTTGCAGTTGAGAATGGCCCCGCAGAAGAATCCACCTTGAGGGACTCGAGCCACAAGCCACTTGCCGGTGAGTGCAGAGACACCGGGAGGTGAGCGGGTACCTGGGAAGGCTGACACGATAAGAACAGACAGCGCTAAACAGGCTGGGGGTCTCGGCAAGCCGGTGCTCCAATATCTGCAATCAAAGAAGTCAGTGTAACTACTAGAGGCTGATATAGACACAGAAAGTGTGGCTAGTAACACACTAGTTGAAATAATCACTAATTCAATTGGCTTTGAACAAGTTAACACTGATGAAATTCTCAAGGGTGTTGATCAAGAAGAGCTACCTCAAAATGCCGCTGGTGCTATGGATTCGATACTGTCTGATGAGACTGATGAGACTGAAGCTGGGGGGGCTGAAATTATGAACAGTGCGGCCGCTTCAGGAGTTATAGTGGGAACCACAAGCAATAATACAGATCAAATTATTAAGATGAATAACCTCCATGTGACAGGCAAAACCAAATAATGCTTGCAGAGACACAAAAAATTCCCTCGCCCTCAGATTCAGACCCTGTCTTAAAAGGGCATCTCACCGTAACCAGTCAGCATGATAAAAGGAATGAGAACGAGAGCGAACAGGAGAAGGAGTTTGGTGAGATGCGCTCGGGCAATACACCATATACAGAGAGTATGGCTCTGGAGCAGCCTATATTTAATGCAAAAATCAGACGAAGGAGCTACTGATGCTGCTAACACTACAATTGCCACAATTGCTGCTACATTTCAAGAGGAAGGCCAAGCTCAAAATCAGGCCCCAGCTGACACATGAACGGAGCAGCAACTCCAGGCAAAAATAAGGGAAGACCTAATGGCCTCCCCGGTAACATCAAAAAAGAAAAAGAAAAGCCAGAAAATGATAAACACCAAAGATACAAGTAAGAGTCTGAGTATATGTAGGGTAGGGTCTGCTAGTAAGAAGAAGCTACAAGTGTCTGCTAACAGCCCCATGCAGATATGGGTTCAATCAAAAGGAGGGCTAAAAACTGTTATGTCCAGACTATCTGATGTAGGGCTGACTGATAAAGCTACAATTGCCACTAGCCCCGCTGAGAATGCTGCAACTGTACGGGGGTCAAGCTGCTCAGAAACTGACCCAGAGTCAGAGTCATGCATAACACCAGAGAGATCCGGTGATCTATATCATAATAGATTACCCACGGCCTCATTCAAATCTCTTCAAGTATCTTGTTTGTCAAGTGCGGGGAAGGATTCGCAAAGAAGATTCTCTGAAGAAAAGGATACCCCAATACTTCCTGATACTGCAAGCCTTAAAAGAGCTGAGAGAAAAGACACAAGAGCTCTGCTCAAATTAGGGAAGACAATCATAGTATCCAGAATTCCCTGAAAGAGGCAACAGGGAAAGTTGGGGAAATGACTGGTGAGATCACAGAATTGCAGCAAAGAGTGGTTACAACTTAGGAGGTTACTGCTAAAGTGGCAAATCTAACACAACAGCATTATGATCAGATAGCAAGTGTGCAACTTAAACTCGAAGAATTGGAAAATTGGAAGAGGAGACACAATCTAAAATTATTCGGGATCCCTGAAGGGCAAGAGGGATCAGACTCTAGAACATTCATTGTGCAATTGATGCAGAAGGCCTTCCCGGACCTGGTAGACTGGGACTGCCAGGTTCAGAGGGCTCACAGACTTCCCTTGGTGCAACGTTGGAAGGATGATAGATACCTGAGGCCGTTCCTGATCTATTTCGGAAACTATTTGCCGAGACAAACAGTTTAGAATTTTATAAGATCTTCCTTAAGGCATTTGCTGACACAATTTAATCAGGTTATAAGACTCATTGGTGAAGAAAGTAGGGCTTCTGATTCATGGAAGGTAATGCAAATAATTTTTAAATAAGGCAACTGGAGGATGAGTGCGGGTCGTATCGACCAATATCACTCATCAATACCGACACAAAAATATTTGCGAACATTCTGGCGAATCGTTTATCGCCTGTGCTACCCAGTTTGGTGTCGCCATAACAACATGGCCTGATACAAGGGAGCGACACACACGGCTGCACACGTAAATATGGCTTCTACTGCTTTTGATGTGGCGAAGGTGTGTTTGACCTCACTCTGTTTGATTCTATTAGAGGCTGAGAAGGCATTCGACCGAGTGGGGTGGGACTTTTTGTGGGCCATATGAGAAGCTTTTAGCATTAAAGGGCAATATGTAACTTGGATAAAAGTCTTGTACGATAAACCTAGTGCTAAATTATGCATGCGGGGTTACAGTCTGCCATCTTTCCGATTCCTCGGGGCAGCCAGCAAGGGTGCCCCTTATCACCTCTTTATATAGAGCCTTTTGTCTCAACTCTCCAGAATCAACAGCTAATTCGCCCCCTTCTTCTAGGGGATAATTATCATAAAGTCATCAAATACGCCAATGGAATAGCAGTGTTCTCAACGGATCCTTGAGGTGCGCTGCAAACTATAACAAAGGTAGCACTAGAGTTCGGGTTGATTTCCGGATATAAACTAAATATAAAATAAAAGCCAGGTTCTTCTGCATTTTAAATCAACTCTACCAATACAAGGGGTTTCCTCGACTGCTACATACCTCTGAGTTAAGATGGCGGCACAAATTGAAAGAATAATCTCTAAACTATGAAACGTTGCTGAAAGAGACAGCTAAACTTCTTAAGAGCTGGCAGAGGGTCAGACTGATTTGCATATGGCCATGTCTGAACTGGGGTGGCAGAGTGGGCTAAAGAACGGTGATGGATTAAACCCAGCTCTGTTGACGATGCCACTATTGATTAATATGTCATAATGAGAATGTAGTATGTTGATCTGCAACGTCTCCATGCATTATGTAATTGACTTATTGCATGTTTAAAGATGGCGACCATGAATTGGTTATGTGGTCCGTTAACAGTGTCAATGAATTGTAAACATAAAAAACGGCCGTTTCGGCACCGCCATGTTACCATCGGCGAATGCCGAAACGCGTCTGGACACCATGAGCTCAGAAAATAAAACTTTAGAGTTTGCCACCCTGAATGCTTGTCTTCTTTGCGGGGCATACCTCGGAAGTTTGGAGAGAATATATTTGCGGAGGGCACCATCCGCTGAAAAGCACCCGCCCGTGAGTGCAAGGACTCAGTGCAATCTTGGAGCAAACAAATTGTTACCTTGCACCGCGTAAACGAGGAAGGAATTGGATGGAGAGACGATGTGGACCCGCAGGGTGACGGTCTTGACGATACCAAGCCGTTGGTAGGGCGAGGTGGCTGAATCTCCTGGAGACGAACTTTGGAGATAACCGGTAAAGGGGATACACCGAAAAATGTATTGTGATGTGGATCGTGACGAAACGGCCATGGAAGTTTTCAAAAAGAAAACACCATCAACCGGGGGAGGTTTACCCCGAGAAGGCAAGGAGAACCCACTACCCTGACAAGCCAGTTCGTGGCTCTGGAGCGACTCTACGAGCGCGAAATTCGTAAGTGGTGGGAAGGGACATCGCTGCAAAACTATGTGGAGGTGGAGAGGGTCCCACGGGTCCTCAGAATATACACAGTTCCCGCTTACGAGAACCCTGACCCGCTGCTCCTTGAGAAATGATCGGAACACACTGCGCATTCATGTAAAGGGATGCTGTTGATACCATAAAAAAGTACGCGAAATGATAGAAAAACTGGAGAACGAAATAACCCTGGACACTGATGCAGCAAGGCAAGGCACTCTAATAGAAGGGATGAGAAAACGCCTTAAGATGTATGAAGAAAAAAAACGGAACCCGCAAACAAGAGAAGTTTGAGCGGGACGAGCGCTGTTATGCATCAGGGAGGGTACTGACATTCGCTAAAAAATATGACGCACCAAGAAAAGCATTGCGCAATAAAGTAACATCGCAAGCAGCTGAAGAACCGGCAACAAGTGAGTCGGATGCAAATATATCTGAGCAATCTGATGAGGAGAACCAACAAGGGAGAAGCGGAAGGAAGAAACAAGGGATTTTTCAGGACGAGTTTCAAATAATCCAACAATCATGGCAACACAATGCAAGGGGGAAACCCCCGGAGCAATGAAACGCAGGAAAATCAGGAGAGGGGGGTACCAGAACAGAAGGAGTTGGTTCTCCGATGATGACCAGGAGCAGGAAGAAGTTCAACAGGCGACGGTTAGCGGAAATGCCTCCGATAACCTGACAATCATCAATTTGACCCCACGTGTACTTACGAAGACTGAGGAGGATGTACTACAGCTGGGATTGACTTTTTGCCCCAAGAAGAAAATTTAATATACGCAAACACGTATCGATCTTTTCAAATTTGCCAGGAAATTAAAGTTACATTCTTTAAGTTACGCCCTAAGAAAATGGAAGGGCGAGATAGAAGAAATACTCCACATGACACAGACATCTTAACAGTACGGGACATCTCAGCGATACAGGTACTCGAGGAATTGCATGGGGAATCGGTGGAAGAAGCAATTCCGGCCGGATTTGCAGGTATAGAACAAAGGAGTGCTCTAACGAACTTCAGGCCAGTATCCACTTTTGTTCCTCAGATGCCAAATGACATTGTTGATACTTTTGTGGAAAGGGTCACTAAGGACCTGATGCAAATGCGTGGCTGTGATGTCAGAGGAAAGAGTGACTGCAACTTCACAAGAGAACAATATAAGGCAATTGAAGATGTGACGAATGATCCTTCAATAATTTTAAAACCCTCTGACAAAGGGGGAAATATTGTATTGCAGACGGTGGAGGCATACAATAAAGAAGCATTGAGACAATTGAATAACAGTGAGTCCTATGCTAAAGTAAAGAGAGACGTATATGTTAAAAGTATTGGGGAATGTCACGAAATGTTATGAGAAAGGGATGTTAGAGACAGAAAAATATTTGTTCTTGAGAAAATTGAATCCGATCACCCCTTATTTTTATCATTTACCAAAGGTACATAAAAATGCCCTCAGCCTGCCAGGCAGATCAATCGTTTCATCCATAGGGAGCCTGGTAGAACACATTTCGATTTACATTGACCACTTTCTATCTGAATTTGTGGTCAAATTAAGATCATATACTAAGGACACAAAGGACTTCTTGGGGAAACTAGAGAAGATAACCTGGAGAGAAGGGGACTTGATGATAGCCATGGATATCACAAGCTTGTACACCAGTATAGCACATTCTCAAGGGTTGGAGGCGACACAACACTATTTGAGTAACAGAGAAGCTAAGTACACAGAACATAACATGCTGTTGGAATTCTTGAGATTTTGTTTACACAACAACATTTTTTTTTGAGGACCAGCACTTTCAGCAAATGTCAGGAACTGAGATGGGAACCTGCTTCGCCCCCAGCTATGCAAATTTATTCGTGGGCTGGTGGGAGGAGCAGGTGGCCTGGGCAGCAGACAAGGGGCATTGGACCAAGTAGATAGTCACCTGGTATAGATATATAGATGACCTCTTCATTATTTGGAGAGGTCCGAGGGCGAGTGCTGAAGAGTATATAAAAGTACTGAATAATAATACATACAATCTGGATTTCACGGTGGAGATGAGTGCTCAGTCTGTGAATTTCTTAGATTTGGAAGTGACAGCTGTTGGAAACAAAATATGTACCAAGTTGTATCGTAAACCCACTGCGGGTAATTCGATCTTACATGCCCGCAGTGGGTATCCTCCTAGACTGATAAATAGCATCCCGTACGGAGAATTACTCCGTATATGGAGGAATAACAAACGTGATGCAGACTTTCAGAAGGATGCTGGAGAATGTGTGAGGAGATTCCGTAAACGGGGGTATAGTGTACAGACTTTAGAGGGGGCCAAGACTAGAGTGGATCATCTGAAAAGGAAGAAACTACAAGAAATCCGCACTGGGGAAAGTGGAAAGAAAGATGAGAAGGCAGGTTTTCAAATGATCTCCACCTTCTCGAAAGATGCCACAAGACTCAGGCAGATATTTACGAAGCATTGGGGCCTGCTACAGATGGACCCTATCATTGGAATGGATATTCCAAGGAGACCCCTATTAAGGTTCCGCAAAGCCAGGTCACTTAGAGATAGCCTCACATGCAGCTGCAAGAAAAAGGAACCGAAAGGATTTGCTAAAGATGTTAGGGGTTTTCATCCCTGCAAAAAATGTAAAGCCTGTGTGGGAAGTAGGAAAGTTGCAATCTACAAAGTACCAGGAATAGAGAAACCCAAGGTGATAAATAAATTCCTAACTTGTACTACTCCCTACACGGTGTACTGTTTACAGTGCCCGTATGGGTTGAAGTATGCTGAGAGCACCACACACCAGGCCAAGATTAGAGTATTAAAGCATGCCAGGGCCATAACGAATGGTGATGTAAGATATCCGGTAGCGCAGCATTTTAAGGCTCTACACAATGGAAAGAGGGACCTGTTAACATATTTTTGCTTGGATCATGTACCACTAAACCCTAGGGGGGGGATAGACTGATGACCCTTAGAAGGGTGGAGTCGAGGTACATTATTGACCTCCAGATGAAGACACCAGGGGGGTCTGAACGCACATGAGTAAGTGGCTGTACATTTGGATGACTAGGTAGCTGTGGAGTAGGATTTTGAAACTGATAAAAAACTTGATTGATTGGAATGAAGAGATTTTAATGGAGAAATAGGAGTTGATGGAGGTATAGGACACTGAAAACACGGACAGTATTTGCCCATTGAGGAGAAGGATTGCATGGTATAGGCCCATCTATGGGCTATATGATGATAATGATGTTGGAAGGAAATGACAAAAAAATGTTGAGTACTTTCGACAGCCCATATGCGGGCAGTATTTGCGGGCAATATAGTGCGCTAGTTTGGCAAATTGTGCACATTATGATTATAAAAATACGATGCCACTATTGATTAATATGTCATAATGAGAATGTAGTATGTTGATCTGCAACGTCTCCATGCATTATGTAATTGACGGATTGCATGTTTAAAGATGGCGACCATGAATTGGTTATGTGGTCCGTTAACAGTGCCAATGAATTGTAAACATAAAAAACGGCCGTCTCGGCACCGCCAGGTTACCATCGACGAAGGCGAATGCCGAAACGCGTCTGGACACCGTGAGCTTAGAAAATAAAACTTTAGAGTTCGCCACCCTGAGTGCTTGTCTTCTTTGCGGGGGCATACAGCGGAAGTTTGGAGCTAATATATTTGCGGAGAGCACCATTCGCTGAAAAGCACCCGCCCGTGAGTGCAAAGACTCGTGCAATCTTTGAGCAAACATATATATATATATATACATATATATGTATATACAATCCACATTGATCCAGTGAAGTGGTTCTTTTGGCAAGAAAATACCTGAGGCATGGCCTCAATTAACAAAACATGTTTATTGCAACACTAGGTCCCGACGCCTTTCGGAGTTGCGTCACTCCTTTCTCACGGGCAGGGTTCAGGGCATTTTTACTTTCTTTTAAAGAAACAAGTGCTGATTACGTGTGCATAATAATAAACATGAAAACCAAACTTCAGCTGGTCGCCCTCGGGTGTGTCAATAAAGTTATTACATACACTTGTTGCAGGAAATGCATTTGATAAAAACATAATGTAAATTATCCTTTTATATAGAGTAAAAAACGCCGACATCATGTGCAAGTAAGCCAACATGAGACACTCCTGGTGCACTAGTGCCACGATGTATATATGGGCAACAAGACAAGTCCTTGAAAAGAGTCATGACATTGAATAGTGTACATACATGGTAAATCTACCTATGTAGTTGTTACTCCATTTTAAGAAAGGACATGGTATTATCAAAACAATTCAGCCCCAGTTGGCAAAGAGAACTTTTCTGTGAGTCACATTCAAATATTTGTAGAAGAAATATTAGTCTATGGAGCATGTCTTACTGACATAAAAGTAAATCCAGGTTTGTGAACTCAACTATCTATGAAGCCAAATGACTGTGTGCTATCCATGAATGTCCACAATCAATGTATTTGTGAAAAAGTCAATGTTTAGGGTAAAAACACCACAACATTAACATTGTTGAAACGTGGATTAACTATAAATGGTATGTATTTTACAAAGGCTCAATATAAATGATGATATAACAACCTTTGAAAACTTGGGATAGTTGGAGCCATAGATTCTGCGCCAATTTATTGAAAGGTAGAAAGTTCAGATCTGTTTTTCTTTGAACAAGGATTTCTTGCAGTCTGATCTATTAGGGGATATTAGGTCCACACACCAGGGCTCTACAGAAAAAGGACAAAAAGTGTGCTAGGTGCTAGTAGGATTACATTTCTATTTTAGTTAGATTTTTGGATTGTTGTAAGGCACTGAAGTGTCAAAGTATCTGAGGTACATATAACTACCACACTTTTCAAACAAAATGGTCTAACACAAGAAGGGCAATAGGGACAGTGGACGAATGTGAGGTTGGATATGGTCAAGTCAGTAAAGAATTGAAGAGTGAAGATTTTTTTTTTTTTCGAAATAAATCACAATAAACCTGACTCAAGCCTATAGCAGAGCACCAGCATGCATACTGAATCTACGAAATGTGATGCTGAAGGTATATTGAATGTAACTTTATTACCCCCAGGTATGCATTCACTAAGACCACTGGACAGGCAACAATTGTCCCCATAAAAAATCCTAATGCAGAAATTGGGCAAAGAGTTGGTCTCAGCAACTTGGATCTTGCTAAAATCAACCGACTATATAACTGTGGTAAGTAGCAGTTTTCGATGAATAATTTAGATATTTGTGATTTGCTCAATATTCCTCCTCTGCTATGGCATCCCAGGGTCATTCCTTCTGCTACAAGGTGGCATCCACCAATCCCGGGGATTAAATAAATACCAGCATTCTCATTTACTATGCAGCACTCCCATCATGGATCAGCATCTTTCAATTGATGTGATTTCTGTATCCTCTCCTCTTTGTGATCAAACTATATCTTTAAATTCTGTATGCCCTCTTATCTGATCTCATTATCTACTCCTGCATGTGATCTAATATCACTTCCTACCATGTGATCACAGAATCATCCTTTATGTGATCCCAACTTCATCTATTTTCTTCTTGCCTGTCTGTCCACATTATTCTCTCCGAGGCGAAAATAGTGTCACCATCTCCACTTTATTTCAGAATATTTTAGTTGCATTGACTCCTTCACAAGATCGCAGCATCGAGTCATTCATGTGATAGTAGCATTGTCTCCCTTAATGTGTTCCCAGCAATCTCTTGTTAATGTGACCATATTTTCCTCTCCCTTCATGTGATCACAGTGTTCTCTCATTAATGTGATCATAGCATTCCCTCCCTTCTTGTGTTCCCAGCATTCTTTTCATGTGATCCAATTAAATACATACCAGTATTCTCATTTACTTTGTAAATTCCTATCATATATCAGCATCACTACCATTATGTGATTTCTGTATCTTCTCTTCTTTGTGAACACACATTATCTAAACATTTTCTATGCCCTCTCATCTGAACTCATCATCCTTTCCTGCATGAGATCTAATATCACTTCCTTTCATGAGAACGCAGAATCTTCCTCTATGTGATCCCAAATTCCTCTTTTTCATGTGATCCCAATATAGTCTTTGCCCGTAGGTCCACAATTTTCTCTTCAAGGTGAACCCAGTATGACTTTTCCCCACTTTATATCGGAATCTTTTACTTGCATCCACTCCTTCACAGGATCCCATCATAGACTAATTAATGTGATCAAAGCATCCTCTCCTTCATGTGATTTCAGCATTTTCTTGTTCATGTGATCATAGCATCCTGTCCCTTCATGTGATCCCAGCATTCTCTCTTTCACGTAATTATAGCATTCCGTCTCTTTATGTAAACCCAGTATTCTCTCATTCATGTGTTCATAGCATCCTATAGCTTCATGTGATCTCAGCATCCTCTCATTCACGTGGTCATACTCTCTCTTTATGTGATCCCAGCATTCTCTCATTGATGTAAACCCAGCATTTTCTCATTCAAATGATCATAGCATCCTCTCACTTCATGTGATCCCAGCATTCTCTCGCTTCATGTGATCATGTACTCTGTCATTCATGTGAGGTCATTATCCTCTTATCTCATGGAGCTTCGGCATCCCATCCTGTCATCTGATGTCATCATCCGCTCCTCTAGTGGATCTAGTATCCCTTCCTTTCACGTGATCGCAGAATTCCCACTTATATGATCCCACTATCTCCCTGAATTACCTCTATATTCTCTATTCTCTGTGCAATCCCAGCATTCCATTGTTGAAGTGATGCCAACACATTCTGCTTGATGTGCTGTTTGTATGGTTCCAGCATCCTCTGCTTCATGTTATCTCTCTTTATCAAGGAATTCTCTTTGCCTGTTCTCTTTTGTGGGAGCATATCATGCTGCTCTTTAAGTGTGCCATGTGAGCAACCTTTACGCAATGTGATCCCATAATCTAATTTCAGTATCCTTCACTCCACTTGACCCTAACATTCCCTCATCCTCATGAACTAACCTTCATCTCTTCTTGTGTCATCCTTGCAGTCGTTCTTCCCAGCAGTGACAGTTATCTCTTCTCTAGTGATCCTTGCACCGTCTCCTCTCTCCTTTCCAAGTTACTTCAGAAACCTTTCCCCAAGTGATTCCAGTACCCTCTTCTCCTTGTGCACCACAGGAGATGTGTATCATCTCCTCCATGTGATTTCACTATCCTGTCCTCCAAGTGATCCCAGCATAGCGTTCTTTAATTGGCCTCAGTATATTCTCCATTTGCTCTCAGCGTCATGTTCTACATTTGATCCCAGCATCTTTCCCACCCTGTGATTCCACTATACATGTGATCCCAGCATCCTTTCTACCATTCTACATGTGATCCCAACCTCCTCTCCTTCATGTGATTCCAGCGTCCTGGTCTTCATGGGATCTTAACATCCTCGTTGACGTGTGATCTAAGCACCTTGTCTGTTATTTCTGGTCTCTGTGTTATCCCAGCACCATCTCCTGCTTGTGATCTCAGGATACTTCTCACCAGGTGATCTCAACATCCCTCTCTGAACATTACCCTAGCATACATGCCTCAATTGTTTCCAATAATTTTCTCTGCTCATGTGATCTAAACATTTTCTCCTTCCATTTTATCGCAGTATTCTCTTTTATCATAAGATTTATCGCTTTGTGCTTCTTGCGATCTCAGCATTCTCTCCTACTACTTGATCGCATAAACGTCCAGTCTGTGTGAGGTCAACACTCTCTCCTGTAACAGCTGCAAGTGCTGCGTCGCCCAACTTAGGACTTTTATTAGAGCTTCCTCAGTGTTGCTACAGAGTGTAGGTGCTGCTGCTGCCTTCTTATTGATGATAGTGTTGTCATGGTTTCTATCTGAAATACCTACATCGGGAAAATGTAAATGTTCAAATCCAACGTTCTTTACTGCTTCTTCCAGTAGTAATAACGCATAAACAGACCTGCTCATTAAAGGTACCTTTTCTTCCTTTCCCTTTCAGATATGTACAGCACAATCTCCAGGGTGGGCTTTGGATTTCTGAGCTCTACCAATTACCCTTCACATTACCCAAACAATACAGAATTTTCTTATCTGATTCAAGCTAATATCGCAAAGGTAAGTCTGCAGAAAGTTTCTTGTTGGTTAAGAGTGCTTGCCCATTAAGTTTTTAGGCACTGGATTGCACCTTTAATATGAAAGACTCCATTGATGCGGAAGACTCATGGACAGTGTCCTGATGCCAAGGTACTTCTCTACCTTCTCTTCCAGATTTTGCTCATATTTACCGCCTTCGATATTGAATCCTCTCCAAAGTGTAAATTGGATTATGTCAGGGTTTATGATGGGATGACCAAAGACTCCCCGGTCTTACTGAACAAATCTTGTGGGAGAGGAAGTGTGCCACCAGTGGTGTCTTCAAGAAATGTCATGCTGCTGCAGTTTGTTACTAATGAAGCCATCTCTGCCAGCGGGTTTAACGCCTACTACCAGAACGGTAGGAGACTTTCTGTTTCTTATCTCATAGTCACTTGGTTGTTGAGCGCTTGAATGGCAAATTAGCTTATACCACCTTTATATATAGTATTTGAATCACTTTAAGACTCATTGTGATAGCATTGGCCTTTTCTATAGCTAAAAAAATGTTTACATTGAATGAAAAGAGCCATGTAATATAAAACTAGCACCTAAACCTACCTAAAATGCGCCACTGGGTCCTAAAAGCAGATATGACACTAGAGTAAGTGGACAGAGGTCAAAAGCACTAAGGGAGAGAAGTGAAATGATCACCTAGGCAAAGTGCCCATCCAGGAATTAGGGATCATTGAGAGATATGATGGAATTTACATGTATGGAATTTTTATGTGTATGCTACTGATCATGGGCCTGATACCAGAGTATCTCTCCCAGACTATCGTCTGACAGAAATACTGTGACTTAATGGATTTACTAAAATATTGCCACATTGTGTTCATAATAGAAGACTTCACTCAGTTGGATGAACTGTTTGTAAACAATATTCAAGACACAATAAAAAAGTCAGACAGTAGTTTTGTCAATTATATTCTGACATGCTACCCTCATTGTGAGTAGCCAATGTCAATGCCTGTCACAGGCTGTGCAGCCTGTAGTCATGTTGAAAATGAGGTTTGAAGGAAATGAATGGATGAATTAATAATTTGACTTCTTACAAGCATTAGTGAATCATCGCTGCATATTGCTAAAGTGTTTGGAACAAACCAGTGCTCCTGGAACGTAGCTTGTGATTGCAAGTAGAGGTTTCTGTATGTTTGACAGTGTGTCTTTCTTTGCTTTCTAGTTGCTTGTGCCCAATCATACAGCACTTCCCCAGGGACCGTCACATCACAAAATTATCCTCAGTACTACCCAGCATATTTGGACTGTGGGTACTACATCTCGGCCCCATCAGGGAAGAAGGTTAGTAGCACAACACACTCTTTACTATTGCACTGGAAGAGACTATGATACCACGTCAAGTGGGGGAAGATTGTGAGTACATAACATTGCTCCTGAATAAGACTCCTCTTTTCTACTGTGTCTCATTTTGTAGATTACATTGGAGTTCACTGACTTTGACGTGGAGCCCAGTATGCCCATCTGCCGCTCAGACAAGCTTCTCATCTACGACGGCCTCACAAACAAGGACCCACTGATTGGACGATTTTGCGGATCCGGTCCAGTTCAACCAGTGGAGTCCAGTGGGAACTCATTGCTGCTCCAGTTCCACAGTGACAGTTCAGTTCAGAAGAAAGGCTTCCAGGCTACCTACACCTTTGGTAAGTTGAGGCGTGCTAAGTAAATGCTTTGGTGTGCTAAGTTGTGTTCAGTTCTGGTATGTGGTATTGTGTTGCGTGGTACTGTATTATGTTTTTCATTTAAGAATGCTTTCCGGAAGATTTAGAAATGCAGCAAAAACAGGCCAAGCTAACCACAAATTTACCACAGAAGCTACTCAGGTACTAGCCATGAATTTTATTTACTAATTGGGTTACTCTACTGAACATTTCTCTTATTTTGGTAACCCACAAAATTAAAGATCACATGATTGTTGTTTTGAAAATGATGTGACAAAACTCACTGGTGCAAAATCCCACAGCTAAACTTGCCTTTACAACAGAAGGTATGAGCAAAGGAAACTCACCTAAAAGTCACTATACCATGTTCCAGTACAGTTTAAAATCAAACCCAGAGAACTCGTCAACTAACAAAAAACATTTTAGCACAAAGGACATTGATACCTGCAAACAATGGACCACAAAGGGTCCTCCTTTTAGTCATCGCACAAAAAATCCTTTTAACTAGTTCTCTGATGAAAAAAGCAGAGGCCAGAATCTTCAAAGAGCATGGCTCAAGGCAATGGGACATGTTCAACGATTCGCGTGACCCATGAGCTATGATCACAGATTCATCATATCCTTCCTGGCCTCTACTGCACACCTCTGGCAACTGTCCTTTACTTCTCTGTGAAGACTTGAAGCACCATGATGTGATTGTGCAAAAGTGTGAGAGCCATGCATAACTGCCAATGAAGTGAATGTGACACTTGTTTGCATTCCTTCTCTCTTAACCTCAACTCATCCTCACTATCATGTTCTAATCCATCCATTGTTATGATATTTATGACGTCTCCGCTACAGGTTAAAGACCACTTTATAGTCACAAAGATAACCAACTTGCAGATGGAATATTTACTTACAACTGAGATGCTCTTATCTGAACTTGGCCACAGATACTTGGAGCTACAAATCCCCATGAAGACTCTTGAAGGATTTGAGTTCTGTGAGGCAAGAAAAAAGAAAAGAAAAAGCACCTCCTACTAGGGTATGTTGTCTAGACACAACACTGTAGCAACTAAATATTTATTCCCATACCAATAAAATCAAAAATAATTTTACTACTTTGATACAATGCAAATATTAAGACACTATGTTACAATATTTCAGTTGCACCTCAAGCAATGGCTGGTGCTTCAGACACACACTACTCCTAATCCAAAGCACTCTGGGGTAGATTTACAATAACTGGTACATCCCTGCATATCAGCAGGGATGCGCCAGTTATTGTGCGCCGCAACTACGTCACCCTGGATGCGCCGCATTTACAATTAGGCGCAGCATGGGGCAAAAACGGAACAGATGCATCATGCATCTTTGCCGTAAAAGCGGCGCATTGCCTGGAGTTGCGTCACAAGCGCGACACAGCTCCAGCAATGCTCTGGGGGGTCCTAACTCCACAATGCTGCGTCAATCCTTACGCCTTCTTGAAGCAGGCGCAGGGTTTCAACGCAGCATGGGCCAAAAAGTGACATCTTGTAAATTTCACTTAGCCACATTTAGGAGGCAGTCTGCGCCGGAACGCCCCCCCATGCGCAGGAACACCTCCTTCTGGCACAGGGCTTTACAACATGACGCATGTGGGAGATGTGTCACATTGTAAATACCCCACACCATGGCGCATATTTTGCGCCGCCGCAGCGTCACAAAAGGGACGCAACAGCGGTGTAAAAGAGGCGCAAGAGGCTTGTAAATCTACCCCTCTGTCTGTATTTAGTTACAGTACCTTAACATATCTCGTTAGGTCCAGAGAGAACCTCATTGGTTGTTTGTGAGCAGTTGCTACCTGAATGCAAGAGCACTGTTTAAAGCTTAACCCGTTCCGGGCTCGCGTCGGACAATGGCAGTCGCGAGCACTACCTCCCAGGTGCTGCGCACGTCCGTTGGCCGACGCAGCCCCGCCCACTCATTCATTCTCCCGCACTGCGGGAGAATTTACGCCACGGTTAAGCGGTTAATACAGAAAAGACTGCGATCTTACTCTATGGTGGAGCTCCTAGTATATAGGACAATTTGTGGTGGCGGATACCTCCGAGCACTGTACTAGAACCAAGGAGTCTGTGATTCTTGATCTTCCTTGCTCTTGATTTGGGAGTTTCCCTTTCCATGCAGGACCAGGTTAATGCCACCTGTGGCAAATGTTTTGGTCTCCCTACACTTTTTGGTAATATTCCAGTGGAATGATGAAGCAGAGTAATCCAGGCACTGATTATGAATAGGCTGCATTATGGCAATGCTCTATATTTTGGAAAGCCTGATTTTCTTTTTAACTATCTGAGTCTAATCAAAATGCATCAGCCAGACTGATCTGTCACCGGGCCCTAAATAGTTGTGCTGCTCTCTGCCTACATTCGCTTATTGGCTACCTGTTCATAAGAGAGCTAAATTCAAGCTGGTATGTTATGTCCACAAAATTCTATATTAACGTGGGCTGCGAACTCTGCTCCACCAGTGGACTTTTGCCAACTCTGTGCTCCGCTGGGAGCACGCAGTTCAGCAAAAAAACTCTGATTCCGCTCCATGACGGAGTTTGCCCCGCCACCCACCATTACAGTCATGCCCGGAATGTGACAGCCAGGCTGGCATCACCCCTAGGGTTCCCTGGTTCACACTGGGGGTGCACACGTCAGCTCTGGCCGTGAGATGGGGTGGAGCCCAGGCTCCCCGGGGCCTGCCATCTGTGCTCATCATGCCATAAATGTGAGAGGCTGAGAGCCAGTCTGGCACCGCGCCACGTGGAGCATGAAGATAGCCGTTCTCCCTGATACAAAATGCAAATCAATAAAACATGTCCTGGGAGCCCAGGCTATTTTCAGAGGCTTGATGGAAACATGAACTCGGGGAGCAGTCCGTAAATTATATATTGAGGTGCTGGGCGGTGGGGCAGCAATTCAGTGCCAGTACGTGGGGGCATGACCCCCAGGGATGCCCCACTCATCTCCCAGGGCTGCCATTGCCAATGGGCAGGCGGGGCAAGGCTGGGACAGTGGGCAGCACGGGCAGGCAAGGAAAGGAAAACTGCGCCCTCGCACTGTGGCTGTGTCCATCTATGTGGGTATTTGACCTTGTTAATGGTCTGACAGAGTAGAAGGAAACATAAATATGCTTGGAAACTGGTGGATTACGTTGAAAGTCCCTTTTGATTGTGCCAGGAGTAACACCCCTTCTCTTCCCCCGACGCAGCAGCGCACAGGCTAGAGTTTCACCATCACTCGTCCCCTGTGCCAGGCATTGTGAAATGTGAATGTGCTGCTGCTCGGCTGGTCCTCACTGGGGGGCAGACAGGAGTAGCGTCCCACTCCTTGACCAGTACCTCTGCCCTGTTGCTGGTTGAGAGTGAGATTCTGAACCCACACTCCGCGCCATTTATTCCATCCCTGCCTCTGGGATGATGATGGACTACACTTCCCTTGGATCAGAGCGCTGCACAACATTCGATGTCAGGTCACGTACCGACGTGGGACTCTTCTCCTAAGTGAAGTCTCCCAGCTAAGCTTCACGTCCGGCTTTCCCAAGGTCTTGCACACAGCCTATGTGCAGTCACTGGCACCAACCATTTCCAAAGATCCCCCTTTGCAGAGCAGGGGACATAGGGAGGCTGCTAAAACCTTGGAGACATCCTAATGTTTCTTTTCTGGAAAACTTGTGTATATTATGGAACCCCCTCTGTCACACGCACCCCAGTGATGGAAGAGCCCGTAGTGTATGTCCCGTTCCAGCTAGGGAAGTCGTGCTCCTTCGACCAGGTAAGAGACAGTGCAGCTCAGCTACATTGCAAGCAACTTTATTTATTTTACAATCTGTGCTGTTGTTATGCTTCTGTAAGGACAGAATCCCGCAGTTTCTGAGTGTCCACTCCTCGCATCAGGCTGTATAGCTGAGCTACAGCCGTAATATGCTAACGGTTTTTAGCCAGTCTAGGGCGGAGCGGAACTCCGTGGAATTCCTCTGAGTTTATATACAACTCCGCGGAAATCCGTGAAGTGCAACTCTGTGAACTCCGCCCAGGCCTGCTCTATATGAAACTGGACTGACTATTCTGTGCTGTCAAATGGCTTTCTATAAACCTTTACAAGCTTTTTCCATGGTTAATTTAGTGTGGTCAATGCTAAACGCATCCGAAAAACCGAGAAACAAGAATAGGTGGCCACTCTTTCACTCATTTGGCTGTTGTGCTACTTTCTGGAAGAGACTGAAGACCTGGCTATTTCCCATATCACTCAAGATGAGGCAGGTTGCAAGGTAGCAGATGTTCTAATGCTGTGATATCCCTTTGGGGATGAATGTTGTGCTCTACAAATAAATGAAATAAAGAAAATAAATGAGGTTTGCAACTGTGCCAGGTTTCCGCAAAGATAATGATGACAACATTTTGCAACTACGCCTTACTCTTCTCTTCTCTTCAGTCTTCTTAGAAACTGCACCATGTGTTCTGTCAATCATCTCACAGCATGCATGTCTGTGCCCCACAAGCTGACTCTCTCATTTGTCCTCCTCTGTCTAGCAATATCGTTGAGTAGCATAGCTCATACACTGGGTGTAACACTTGAGGCAAATAGTTGGCTGGTTCTGTAATAAGAAAACATGCCTTGTGGGAAAGCAGAGTCTTGTTTGCAAAATCCAATCAGACACATATTAAATAGGAGAGGTCGACCATTGGTTGCATAAGCAAGACATCAAACATAAAAACCTAATCTTACAAATGATAAACCAGACAAAGACGAGAGTCTGACTGCATTGCGTCCTCTATCACTTAAAATCCAGGAGCTGGTATGAATTTAAAAAGTTGGTGGCATAATGTAAATTTGCATCAGGGGACGCAGGCAGCAGTGTACTGAACCACTGATGGCTCTCCCTCCCCTCGCCCCAGTACTAGCATGTCTCATTCACAAAGGCCAAGCTGCCTGTTATGGTCAGCTTCTAATTTGTGAATGGAAACCTCTCCTTTGTAATGCCATTTGTAGTGTACGCTATGTTTACACAGTATTTATACATGTCCTTCCATCATGTTCCCGTCATGATTCTTTCATGCCACTTCTTACTTGCGAATCACATGGATTGACACTATGGACATTGTGATTCACAAATTTGCTAAATGATATAGTCCCAGTATCCTGAGGTACTTAATTTCGAATGCTGAGCTCTATCAACATCAGGAAGCGTCTGGATACCCTCTCAGGTGATTAGATTGCTATACAAATCAATATAATATAACATAACATGAAATATACGGAAGAAGTTCCACTACAGATAAAGTGCACAAAGGTCTCAAGGTCAAGTTGGTTCTTGAGTGAGGATGTTGGGTAGCAGTCCCTTACACGTTTTTGGAGCATTCGTAGCTTCTCATGTAATGTTCCACCAAGCCAACTCCTACAGTGCACAGACAGGAGCAACCCTTCACCACTTAGTTTCGCTTTAATTCTGCCTTCACTGGATCATTGATTGGTAACTTGGACTGACCAATTTTATCTATTTTCTTTACCTCTCCATAGCTGGAAAAACTCAGCATTCTTTCTAGTCAGTCTACATCAGCCATTTAATTATCCACCAAATCTCTTCACCTGTCATGAGTCCAAGCCTCCTACACCAGCCAGTGATGACTAAAGTCATAGCCGGGGTTCGAGTCTCGGTAATGACACCAAAAACCTCCTGTGACTCTGGGCAAATCAATTAATCTCCCCGTGCCTAAAATGAATGTGTGTCCTCATGTAAAAAAACTGGTGCTATGTGAAGCGCTCTGATACCCGATTCGGTTCGGGTCTAGTTCGCGCTATATAAAACTCTGCAAAAAAAGTAGAAGAGTATACATCATAGAGTTAAGGGTTATATCAAAGAATCTAGAAGGGGGTTATAACTGTGAGGCTAGAATTAAGACTTTTGTAGCCCCAAGACTAGAACTCAGGGCGACATAGCACAGAGTTGAGAATAAAAAAGGTTATACCACCAAGTCTAGAATTGAGGATGTTGCACAGTCTAAACATAAGAGGATTATAGTATCACATCTACAATTAAGACGGCTGTAGCTCTAAATCGAAAAATCCTGAGTTTTTGCTCCAATTCTACCATTGAAATGGCTGTTTCATTGAGTCTAGAGTCTAAAACCTCACTACCAGTCACATGACACACTGCTTTGCTTTCTATCCTTGCAACTCACATATTCAGCTGTCTGACCTGAAACCCTGTAAGGGTCACCTTAGTAGTTTTAACTGCATGTGTGTGTTTACCGGTTCCAGAAGTGTCTTTGCTGTCCCTGGTATTTAGGAGCTTCTTATATCTTCAGGCTGTGCCTGTCTGTGCAAGGAACCAGCCCCTTATAAACTCCAGCTCTTGTTGACTTACTCTGACCCAACTGCACACAACCTAGAGCAGCAGAACCTTGTGAAGCCATTTTACTTAAAATGTAGATGAACAGATGTAAAGTTCAGAGAAAGAACAGGAAACATCATGGCTGCAAAGAAGCAGGTTCCCCATCAGTGAGGTTCTGGCAAGGGGAAGAACCTCTTTGGGTCTGAAGAGACCAGCTTCCCTCCAGGGGTAGAAGGAGTCCTTCTGCAGGCTGGAATGGGTGAAGACAATCTTCTGACACTTGCAACACTCTCATATGTGAGCTGTGGTGTTCAGATAAGATCCACTGAGCAGAAATCAGTCAAATAACTGTGGATCGCCTGAAATCATCATAAGCCTAATGACTTGAATGTTGCCTAAATCTGAACTGATTGGGAGGAAACAATGTTTTAGATCAAATAGATCTAAACCTGTCATCTACATACGTGGCTATCTCTCTGATCACAACAATGAACCGTCTCCGGTAAGGTGTACCCCTGACCAACTCCACAACTGACATTTCTCTCCCTCTCTCTTATTGCAGTGGAAGCCTAAGAAGAGATGCTGCACACATTGACTCAGAGAAGATTGCATCTGCCAGCGTCCCCATATCAACAGTAGGAGCAACTACATCATTTTATGTTACATCGTCTGACACGTCACATAGTTTCTGAATTTTCATCCTGGTGTTGTGAATAGAGGCCCTCCTATAGAGTTTGTTAGAAAGGAAACTCCGTCAAAAGAATTGGAAGCTATTCATTCCCCCAAACCTGGCTTTCCAGGCTCAATTTAGGATCCCAGTACTGCCATGTTTCCATTGGCGAAGCACCCATTGGCCCCCCAAGCAGAAACCTTGGACAGATGGAAAATGGGTCATTTCTTAAAGTGTCTCAAACTGTCCACTCTATTTAGGGTGATCTTTCTGACAACCTTTTTTCCTGTTCTGGACTGCCTGGAGGCCTCAAACATGAAACCAAGGCAATGACCTCAGCATCCCACTCACTACTACCTCAATAAGAAACAGCTGTTTCTATCACAGTCCTTACCCAGAAATGATAAGCAGTACTGGGCCAAAAGCCCCTTCTCTTCAACACACTTGGACCAACTGAAACTGAGCTGCAGCGAGCCGCGTAACCTCTGGCCTCAAAGGTCAGTTGCGAAGCCTATCCAATGAATGGACAGCTCCCTGGTTTGTCATACCATCTGTCTCTCTATTTCATTTCATATTTATACGTTTGGTAAAACTAGAGTCAGAACAAGACACAATAAGTATGGCAATAAATACCTCATCTCAATTCACATGTAGACCTTTTAGCTCTCATTGTAAACATTCCTATAAACATGACAGCGACCATAACATAGGTCATCCTGAATAGGAGCGGGCATGATGGTCACACTTCTGCTGGTGTCTAGACTTCACACCCACTAATAGAAAGAGCTAAATGTGTCTGCAGGCAAGCACATGATAAAAAGAGAAGAGATTTCATGGGTACTGTCACAGTGTTCATGACAAGCGCCAGTCAGTGCTTCATCACACTGATGGGACACCTTGATCATATCATGGCGTGAATAAATAAACAGGTTCTCTTTGTTTTTACACAGACGTTTTGAATAGCTTCAGTAATGACACCTTGGGCAGCACTCTTCTGCTAGTCTTTACAATGATGTAAATCCTCCTGACATGGCACATATCAGTGTTCCTCGATTGGCTGTCACTATATTCAAGGTATTTATCAGCAGTCTGACAGCCTAAATGAAGGGTGTTATTTCTGTGGGTAGTGGGCTTCCGTCCAGGGTGGAATATAGCTTCCTGTGGTTTGCCATGGTGGGATATGGGGCATATTTGGGGAGGAGGTAAAAACCAGTGTTGGCATAGCCGATAGGTCTCGCCTTTGCATCCTTATAAGTGTTCCGTTAGAGCTATTGGCTTTCCCAATGTTTTTAAGCTATGGGTAGAGCACTGTAGCTGCTGTGCAGCATGTTGAAAAATTATAATAAAAAAGTAATATAAGTATTTTTGTTACCTTGTATATAACCAAGAAGATATTATGTACAACTTAATGACCCAATAAAAAAAAAAAAATAACATAAATAATGCCTTGTAGATTTTTTTATCTCTGCAATGCTAGCGACTACTTCCTGGCTGCTCAAAAGTTGAGATGGTGCTGAGTGATGCTGAGGTGTTGTGGAGTGTTGCTATAGTGGGTGCTTAGTGATGCTATGGTGGTAGTGAGGCATGGTGAGGTAGTGGTGTTGCGGTGGTGTTAAGGTGCTGCAGAGTTCTGTTTAGCTGCTGTTGTTTTACAGAAATGCTTGTTTGATTCTGAGGTGATGTTGCACTGTCGGATATATTTTTTAAGAGATTTTTTAAATTACACAATACATCATTTAAGCGCTGAAAGGCAAGCTCAAAAGAAAGCACTGCTAGATGTTTTCCAGCGTCTCTTATGTTTAATGTGTGGGAAGGATGGGAATAATGTTTACCTAAACCACAACATTATTTCAACTTGCAACTGCAACATTGAACAAAATAAATTGTTACATTAAAAACATAATAAAACATACAAAATAATATGCTACAGGTCCAATTTAGACAACAAATTGAACCACACTGCTAAACAGCACATAAGCCACAAATAAATACAAGGGGAGCGCTTGAACAGACCAAATACATTTTTGTTTCAGCACCGCCAATTTGTACACCATTTTCTATTTCACATATATTTTGCAGCTTTGCCTATGTTGTCTAATGTCTGCTTGGTCTGGAGTGTGGTGGATGTACGTGGTATGGAGTGGAATTCTGAGGGTTGTATTGGAAGTTGCTGCTGGTGGTTAAACACGCGCTCTTGTGTGTCTTCAAGCCTTTGGGCTACTTTCCATATGCCAGCTGCTCATAAGGGCCAAACTTGTATTTGTTTGAATCGGGATAGGTGCAACAAAGGGGCACATTTACAAGCCCCCTGCGCCACCATTGAGTCCCTTTTTCTGACGTACTGGAGGCGTATTTTACTGCTCTTATTTACAAGGACAGGAAAACCCACCCTGCCTGGCTTTTGCTGTCCTTATAAATATGGCCCCTTTACACGAAGCGCTTTGCATGAAAGGGGCATTCCATGGGTGTTGTTGTGGGCGTGGGCTGCAGTATAAAGGGTTCATTCAGTCAATGGTGCAGCACCTTCAAGTCAATTCAGCTTTATTTGATTTTAAATTACAAAATCATAAAAGCACACATTAAAAAACAATGTTAAAAATATCTTTACAGTTAAAAATAGGCAATGTTAAAAGTACTATAATAAAATTCACACAGGACTGGAAATTATTAGGGGAGATCACGCCGCACGATTCATTTTGTTTAACCAATATCAAAGTAAGAAAGATAGAACATATATATGTGCATATTCAGTTTAAAGTATTTACAACTTCTTTATATACTATGTACATTCTTTCAAACCACTTTCCAATATAAAGAGATTAAGCGTGCATATACATTATATGGTATTCCGGTAGCTGATAAGTAATTTTAAAAAAGAGAATACTGCCTTAATAACATATTCATTCTCTAGCTGTTTTAACTTAAGAAATGCCACTCTACAGCTCCGTAGCCCCCCGGCCTTTAATATAGGTTTCAAAAACCTTTTCCTCGGGGGTCAGGTAAAATTTACAAAACAAAATACAGTGGATGTTTGATTGGTAGGAAATATCATCACATGGACAAATTGCTATGTCCCTTGACCAATCGTTACATTCAGGAAAAGTTATCAATCTGAAAAATGTATCAGTGCGGAAACGGGTCAACAGCATGTGAGTATAACAGCTTGGCTCTAATAACAAATAAGGTTGAATCCCTACGCTGATGGTATGTAGCTGATTTTCCACAACTGTACATTTGACCTTTTCCGAAAGCCACCTTTTATTATCTAGATGTTCCAAAACCATCTTTTTTAATGTGCTTCTAGGCACATCTTCCATGCTTACAGGGGTATCGAAAAATTGTGTGGGCCCGATCTCATTCATCATGTGTTTCACATAATTAATCCATTTTATGTTGACCGCTCCATCTAACTTAAGGCAGTCTATGATGATATCTCTATTTGAACTTGGTGTTACCCAGACTTTATGCCACAAGAGTAAAGGGGAGCTTTTGATGGTATCAGAGGTATATGGTAGGCCCACTTCGCAATGGCAGATATAAGTAGCTGTAGATTTGGGGGCTGCTAATAAATAGCGGATAAAATAGTTCTCGCAGAGTTGGATCTGCTCCGCCTGTTCGGTCCCCCAGATGCCTGCCCCATAGGTACCGATAGGTACCGGTAGAGACACATTTACATTTATAAATTTGTAAAAGTTCTCTTACCGGTCTCCCACCCAATTTTTTGGCAAAGTTTGTCAGCGCTCCTGTGGCCCTGGAGAAAGCTAGTTTCCTTGCAGTCACTGCTGCCTGCCATGTTCCCTTTCTGTCGAAATTAATTCCTAGATAGGAAAATCTAGGGGCACCCTACATTCTGGAGTCCGGGGGATCATATCTTGGGGTACAGTCAGTGACACAGCAGTATACGGTCTGATAGAAGGCACCATCTACAGGGCCATCTTAAGGATTCTTGGGGCCCTGGGCCAAACATGTTTTGGGGGCCCCTGTTCAGAACAGCTTGGAACTTATGATCCAATATCAGCACTTTCATGCCCTCTATGGCCCTGTCCCTGACAGTGCACTGATACACTGTATATATCTAAATATGTTCCTGTCTAATATTTATGGATAGTGACGTGTGTTTTCAACATTTTAACACAGCAGCAGCTCACTAACATTACTGCAAATAATCTCTGTGTCGCTCACCCATTTTCGAGATGTGAGGTCCTGTTTTGATTTAAAAGACACTTGTTTTATGGATATGGCATGAAACAACTTAACACTTCGCTGCAAAATGTCTGTAATAGACCCTCACATATCACCCACATTAAAAATAAATTAAAGCAAAACAGTATTTAAAACAATTTGTTTAAGAATTATTCAAGGTAATCAGGGCAAGACTCAATGTAGAACAGATCTGGCTCTATCAGGCCCCCCCTGGGCCAGAGCCCACTTTCTCCATGCCTTACAACGTCTTTGACTATATAGCCTTGGGTCAGAGAATAAGATTCTCTGTGGTACAAGGCTCTCAGCCAGGACAAAAGGGGACATATCCCATTGAACAGTCTGAGTTTCAGGATGTGTTGTCCTATCAGTGGGCCTGAGTCTGAGGAAACTGGTCTAAGGGTAGCACAGGTGCAACCAACGGGAATCATGCTCTGCAAATGGGTACTCTGATACATGGTTGGCACTTGTACATTTAAACCAGGTACAGATGGGTACTCTGGTGCATACTGTCTAGATCATTGGGTATGCACAATATTGGGATGCGAGTGCCCACAATGAAGAGCTTCATCTGACACTCAGAAAGAGGCGCACGGTCGGAGGAGCACGGAGGCTTACATTTCGATGTGCATAGCAGGTGGGGCATTTGGGATGTGCACCCTTTGACATCACACAATATGGCACCATCACCAGGCACACGGGTTACGGTGTATGGCGATTGGTTCACAAAGGTTTTGATACAGGGAGCCTGTAGTCTGGGGTACCAAATAGTCAGGGCAGATGGGGACGCCGCCAGTTGCACAAGGTGCATGCATACTAGCTAGGGAGAACTGAACACTCAAACTGGAGCTCACAAACGTGGGCATACAGGCACTGCCCACTCGGGTGCAAAGGCAGTGGAGTCAGTGGGGCGGCTGGGACACGGAACGTGTGGTATCACAAACAAACACTCACAGCACATACATCAGGCTGGGGTACAAAGGCATGCAGCAGGAGTGCACAGTAGGCACTAACCGGCTCTCTTGCATCTGTGTTGCAAGTCCCCCCAGGACAGCTCCTGATAGCACTGGTTCTTCCTGAGCAGTGAGGAGCTCAGCTGCTACAGATCGGGGCCCATTGTGCTGCTCTGCTCAGGCCTAGCGCTAATGAAGACTGCCGTCCATGGTTCGGGGGCAGCGGTGGGCGCCCGCTCTCGCATCAGCTGGCAGAAGATTGGTGCCGGTGATGTCAATGAGAGGGGTGTGCATCACTGTGCGGACTGAGCCTACCCTCCTCTGTAAGAGGGAGGAGCGAAAGAAGTGGAGAAACTGCGCGGTGAGAACTGAGGAGCCTCCTCTGATAAAGTCTCCATATATAAGAACCAGCCGGAAATTAGGCTCCGTTTCCCAACCCAACTGCGTTGCCGGACTACAATAACTAAAATAAAAAAGTTACAGGAACCATGCCTAATATAAATTGAAGTACAACGTCAAGTGAGTGTTGTGTGCAAGCTGGAAGGGGGAAAAACTGCGATCTCGCGGGGATGGTGGGAGCGGCAATCAAGGCACAGGAAGCACACTTACTTAAATTAAAGAACAGCATCCCGCGAGTGGTGTGCGACGTGTGCGCGCTGTACAAGGAAAAAACAGCAACCTTAGAGGGGTGGTGGGTGGGCAAACATGACACCGAAAGACAGGCCTAACCTGCAATAAACAAAAGAGAACTGCAGCTTGCACGGTCTACTCGTTCACCTGGCAATACTCAATGGGAGTTAACATCTGAAACAAGGAGGAGGGACCAACACACGCTATAGAGTGTGATGGCCAAACAAAACCTTCTCTGAGTGAGATCATCAGCAATGTAACTAGGCAGGCAAAGGAGGGGCATCTACACAAATGCACCGATAACAAGCCACAGATAATAACCAATGGGAAATGATGGGTTTGCAAAACCACACAAAACGGATATAACATGTCGATCAAAACTTAATCTAAAAAAGAAAGCAAACTAGCCACAGGTAAGCAAAGGATGTTATTGGCAGCATTTCAAAGAACTGTTGTAATAGCTGAGTTAAAGGGCCTAACCTAGATACATTATTAAGGGGTTAAACTAAGTTAGAAGAAATGTTTAGTGTCTGAGGAGATTAGGGACGTTTAGGCTGATATATTTTGTCTCCTGGAGATGCATATATACTACAAAGACCAAGGTTTATTAAAGCAACTAGGATATCATGTATTTACCAGTGGCATTACACTAGCCCCTGCAGCCCCTGCGGTGTGGTGGGGGCACTCAAGCTCCAGGGTGCCCCCTCCCCTGGCATTGTGCAAGGCAAGCCTGGGGTTCCCTCAGGTTTCGTTGCACCACTGATATTGACCTCTACTACTCAGCTGGTGTACATAGAAGAGGTAGTTATGCGTGCACAGTTGGGCTCTTTGCAAGTTTTACGCGCCGCATTGAAGACTAGAGGGAGACAGCCTGTTGTTCAGTTCCAACAAGGATCTACTTTGTTTATTGTTTGTTTTGTTTAAGGTGCTAATTCTGATGACCCCTCCCTGTTTGGTACATGATCATTCATATTCACCAGCTGGGTTGGATTACTAATTATATTTGAGGATTGTATTTACTCACTAGGTAGTTGGATGGGTATGATCTACCCTCCCTCCTTGTCTCAGATAAAACAATTGAGAGCACCATTTTAAGGCTAGCTGAGAATTTCCTGTAAATACACCAAATTAGAGAGTGAGAGAGGATTTGTCCAAAGCATGCTCTCCCTATAAAATATATCTATATTCTAAAAGAGTACCTCTACCTTTAACCTGTGAATACCACTGTGTAGGCTCACCCACAACTTGACAGACATAAACATCAAGGGTAGACACTTCACACAAGGTAATAGTTGCATGCTTCATCATAGGTGCATCCTCCCGTTTGGATACAGTAACACCACCGAATGGGCCCAACCACTAACTGTGAGATACATATAAAGAATTTCTGTTGGATAAGTACAGGAATCCAGATTTTCTTTCCAGTTCCCTTTAATCCTATTTGCCTGGAATGTTTCTTTCCTGATCCTGTCTTTCCTTTTCTTTATCCTGCCGTTCCTTCTACTGTTCCATCTCTTCTCTTTTCCTTTGTCTCTCTTCACGGACCCACATTTCTTGTCTCCCTACTCACCCCTCCTCCTGCTCCTGGTAAGCTAATCTTAGTGTCTACCTCTCAAACTTCCTTTCCTTCACTTCTTCTAAAGAATTAGCTTTCTGAAGGATCATCTACGGAGTCAGGGTCTCAGTTAGATTCACTCTTGAGTTTGGGGTATGGTTTCAGGGGATGTCTGGAAAGCAGCATAGGGGATACACTTGTGGTGTGCCTAAAAAAAAATCTGCTGAGTAACTGTCAGGGCCAGAAACTGCAGCATCCTCATCCTGGGTCCCTTCCATGGTACATCTCTAGGAATACTTTGTACAGATCTATATCTTCCCATCTTTTATCCAGCATCTTTTTTGGTCATATAGTAGTTGAAAGAAACATCACTTATTCTGCACTGTTCGCAGCTGTTGCAACTAGAATATAGTAATCTCAATGGCTGCAACCAAAGACCAGACCCAGTTTGGAAACTAAGGTACACTCAAGGGGTTACAAAGTTTCAAATCAAGTGATTGAGTCCAGCTACATTTCACATCCTAGTGCTGATCTATTGGTATATTGAAAACAGAGAACAACCATCTAAGGACTTGACTCTCAGGGCAGTGAGGTGAACAGTCCATCACTTACTAAGGGAGGAATTGTAGTGTAAAGACTCAGAACTCAACAGCACACACCATAACACTCAACAATAGTCTGTACAGCTAATACATACTTAACACCACATAATTCTACTCATTTCTACTAGTGCACGATTATAGAAAAGTTAAGGCACAATTGTTGTGCATTGAGCAGCTTCTCTGTGTTGGAATGATGTGTAGGTAGTTCTCTCTCACGTACGCCATTGTCCCTTTGAAAGAGGTTTAGTGCAATGTTTAGTGCCCAATTCCTGCTCACACAGAAGCATGTTGCCTGCATCTACTGCAGCGACTTGTGTCATGAGCTGATGCTATCTGCAGCAGTCATCATGCCCTGCCACTCAGCCCGCTTCCTCCTGAAGTCATTAGGGAGGGTGCAGATGGTCAGGGGAGGGATGGTTAGTTGCTGCAGGTCGCAACTGTTCAGGTCCAGTAAATATGCTGCCCAAAGGAAGAGTCCTGCCCACTTAAAGGTGTTTACACCTGCTACCAGAAGTAAGACTGTAAGAATGAAGTTGGCCCTAGAATACATGCCTAATACCCCCAAGAAGGATAATAGTTATTGTCAGATGTGACAGACACATGTGCAAGCACCAAGCACAATTCAGTACTGGAATACAGATGTGACGTGGTTCATTTTTCTTTAGCAGACTTAAGTATCAGGGAAGACCTGCAACAGGTGATGGCTGAATCATAGACCTTAGGCCATTTACTGCTCACACAAGCATCCCCACCAAATGCTGCCTGGCTAAGGAGGGGGCAGAGGATTATGTCTGGTGGTGGCCAGGGATGCGCATTCATAGACAGTGTTGCAGGTCTTAGTTTGGGGTCCGGCATCTACCCTCTGGCCAAATACGCTTCAGTGCAATCATTGCTGGTATGCTTGTTCAGTCTTCTTCCTTCTGGGTGTATCCCCCCACCGAGGCAATAGCTGGTAGCTCCTCTGGTAAGACTCTGTTATGTTATTATTATGTTATTAAATCATTTATTGAGCGCACTAACACTGATTAGTTTCTTGGCGCTAAATTGACAGTAACACAATCAGAGGTAGAAAAGGTAGATTAAAAAGCTTGTCTAAAGAGCCAGGTCTTCAATGCTTTCCGGAAAGATAAAAGGTCTTGGCAGGACCGAATTTCCAGGGGAAAGGTGTTCCATAAGCAGGGGGCTAATGTAGCAAATCTTCGTCCACCAGAACGTTTGAGTTTGAAAAAAGGGGTCTGGAGAAGGCCTAGATGGAGTGACCGAAGGTTACAAGAGGGAACGTATCTGGTGATCAGTTGATTAATGAATTTAGGGCTTTTGCAGTGTAGTGACTTAAAGATCATACAACCTGCTTTGAAGGAACAGCGTTGCATGACCGGAAGCCAATGAAGCTTAATAAGAAGAGGAGTTGCCGCCTGCCATCTTGGTTGCTTCAGGATCAACCTAGCAGCATAGTTCTGAACCATCTGGAGGCGCTTAAGTAAATAGTTTGGGAGACCCAGATAGATGGCGTTTGCGTAATCCAGATGAGACAGAACAGTGGCGATCACAACCTGAGTAATAGCTTCTGGTGTTAATAGTCGCCTGACCTTCCTTATTTTTTTTAGCTGATAAAAGCATTTGGAGACCACTTGTCCCACTTGTGCTTTTAGTGAAAGATCACTATCCACGATGACTCCGAGCGTTTTAGCCGAAGGCGATGGTTGCGGTACTTGACCTAGATCTGAAGGCCAGTAGTGGGGACCCCAATACTTAGCACTGTCCCCAGTCAATACCAGTTCGGTTTTACCTGGATTTAGTTTTAACTGATTTTGATCCATCCAGGATTTAATAAACTTCATGGTTGACTGGAAATGACTTATAGATTCTTCAGAATTATCAATGGTGAAGAGTAACTGCAGATCATCTGCATAATTAAAAACTCTCACCTGTTTGTCCCTCAAGGTTTGAATAAGGGGGAGGATATATATGTTAAAAAGATGGGGTGACAGGGAGGAGCCCTGTGGCACTCCACATGGGATGGACTGTTTAACACCAGTCAAATCCCCCAGACGCACCGCTTGGGATCGTTCCTCCAGGAAGGACCTCAACCAGCAGGCCGCCACGCCCTGAATGCCTGTCTGTACGACACGGTCGACCAGGATGTTATGGTCGACCGTGTCGAACGCGGCCGACAGATCCAAGAGCACCAGGGCCTGAGGAGACCCTCTATCTGCACAATCTCGGAGTGTGTCCAAAACTGCGGTGACCACTGCCTCCGTAGAATGTGCAGGCCGAAATCCAGCCTGATGAGGGTCAAAGCAGGAGGACTCCTCCAAAAAATTTGAGAGAATTTTCGCAACGTGTGCCTCTAGAATTTTTGCCAGGTAAGGCAGTAAGGAAATGGGCCTGTAATTCGCCTTACAACCAGGATCCGCCCCGGGTTTTTTTAATAGCGGTATAACCGTGGCTTCTTTGAAGGCGGATGGAACTATACCTGACGACAGGGAATCATTTAGAAGGGCAAGAACAGGGGCTGGGTGAGTGGAAAAACATTCTTTCAGAATACGAGGGGGACAAGTATCCAGTGGGGAGCCAGATTTGACTCTCGTCATTAATTCCAGAAACTGGCCATGGGTTATGGGTTGAAAGCTGGTAAGGGTGGCATGTCCAGTCTTTATTGCTATGCCTGTTGTGATTGGGGTCTTTGATTGAGGAATGCTAGCCTTGATGTCGGTGATTTTGTCACTAAAGTAAGAATTGAGTGAATCACACAAACACTGAGTGGGGATTACTTTAGGACGGACATTCTCCAAGTTGGTCAGTTCATTGAAAATAGAGAAAACCTCTTTAGATTTGTTTGTAGAGTCTAAAATACGAGAGGAGAAATACTCCACCTTAGCTGCAGAGATGGCATTCATATATTCCTTCCTTGCCCTAGTATATTTAATTTTTTCCTCAGTGTCATAGTCACGGCGCCACATGCGCTCAAGATGACGGAGAGCCAATTTCTTGCTTTTCAAGTCGGCAGAAAACCATCTATTGGCATCCGTGCGCCGTGCAAGTTTAATTCTTTTGTACGGGGCATGGAGATTGCTGGCCGCTTGTAGCCAGTCGGTTAGAGAGGAAACTGACAGGTTTATGTCATTATCCAAAGGAGGGACATCATTAGCTAATGACTGTAAAAAAGCAGTCTTATCCATGGCGTTCCAATTCCTAGCTAATCTGCCGGCAGTTGGCACAGTGGGTCTGATATGAGGAATACAGATCTTAAATTTCAGGATAAAATGGTCTGACCATAGGCAAGGCAGGATTAGCGGAGAGGTCACGCAAGTGGTATTAGACCATACGTGATCCAATATGTGACCTTTATCATGAGTGGAAGAGAGCACCAGTTGCTTAAAGTTGAGGTTAGACAGAAGGTCAGTCAATTCCGCCGATTGAGAGCCCTCTGATGGATCTTTATACCAGTAATTGAAGTCACCTACTAACATCACCCTGGCGTGATCCAACGCTAGATTAGCAACTTGCTCACTAAAGGCCATAGGAAACAGTGGCATTGAGGTGGGTGGTCTATATAAGAGGACACATGCTGTAGTCATGTGAGGAGTGGCAATTTTTAGTACAAGGTTATCTATGTTGGCTAGTGTCAGGCAAGTAAGAGTAGTGACCTCTAGACTAGAGTGGATAATCGCCGCAACTCCACCTCCTCCTTTCACGCTGGCACGGTCTGCCTGGATAATATAGTAGTCAGATGGCAGAGCTGCTATGATATCAGGTGCAGAGGTGGGAGATAGCCACGTTTCTGCTAGCAAAAGGATGTCAGGTTTCTCCGTGTCAAGCAACAAAAAGATGTCCATCTGATGCTTGACAAGGGAACGGGTGTTGAGGTAGAGAATAGCAAGCGAATTAGGGGGTGGGTTGGACGAAGCCAAACCTGCTACATGAGTGGTAAGGTGACAGCCTTGGCTCAGGATGCCATGCTTATAGAGCTGGTGAAGTGTATCCTTTGATAAAAGTAAATGATCATTGTTCTTATTGCACTCCAGAAGGTCGTCCCTGGAATAATGGAAGGTTTGGGTATTATGAGGTGCCCCTAGTCCCGGTCGGTCGCGGACGGGCGGAGACGGGCTTTCCTTAGGCGCGCAATCGTCGCGCCCGCTGCGCTTCCGAGGGAAGCACATGATTTATAGAGGAATAGACTGACGATCGGTGGGCGTGGCCTCAGAAGGGGGCGTGGCCTGCGGGCTGAGCGAGGCGCTGGAAAGCGTTCCTCGCCTAGTTACAGGGCAGCGCTGAGTCCGTTTTGCGAACGTGAGAAGTGGGGGTAAGTGGATTTAAAAAGCAAAGTAATGCCAGCAACAGTTTTAAAATCAAGCTGCCTCCCGGCTTTTCGCCTCAGGAGTGTGTCAAACCAAATGGGGCGCTCGCAATCAGCGTCTCCTTTGTAGTGACGATCGGTGGGCGTGGCCTCAGAAGGGGGCGTGGCCTGCGGGCTGAGCGAGGCGCTGGAAAGCGTTCCTCGCCTAGTTACAGGGCAGCGCTGAGTCCGTTTTGCGAACGTGAGAAGTGGGGGTAAGTGGATTTAAAAAGCAAAGTAATGCCAGCAACAGTTTTAAAATCAAGCTGCCTCCCGGCTTTTCGCCTCAGGAGTGTGTCAAACCAAATGGGGGCGCTCGCAATCAGCGTCTCCTTTGTAGTGACGATCGGTGGGCGTGGCCTCAGAAGGGGGCGTGGCCTGCGGGCTGAGCGAGGCGCTGGAAAGCGTTCCTCGCCTAGTTACAGGGCAGCGCTGAGTCCGTTTTGCGAACGTGAGAAGTGGGGGTAAGTGGATTTAAAAAGCAAAGTAATGCCAGCAACAGTTTTAAAATCAAGCTGCCTCCCGGCTTTTCGCCTCAGGAGTGTGTCAAACCACTGGCAGGGAGACCTCCAATTTAGCGCCAAGAAGCCTTTGGGCATTAGCTGCGCTTTATAAATCCAATTTCAATTCAATTCAATTCCCCGCTCTCAGCCAGCAGGCTGCCTCCTCATTCAGAGCAGTACCTCAATTTTTCGAGAAGCAGATCTCAGCTTTTGTCATTAGGGGTGTGCAAAATTTGTGTAATGTACTTTTGCATAATAATGCAAAATGTTTGCACTATATTTAAGGGCAAAATACATACATCAGATTTTGGCACTCTGATTCATTCAACAAAAGCTCAGCGAACAACAGCCACTCGCTTTCTGTTCCAGTGCATTTTTAGTAAATTTGGACTGCAAATGCTGTTTTTTGCTGTACATTTGTCCAGTGAATTCCAGGTATTTATGCCCAGTTAACTAATGTTCTCCTTTTGAAAATTTTGCATAGCACATGAAATGCGAAATTCCTGAAATTAAGTGAATAATGCTTGCATTATTAAAATTTCGAAGAGGCCTTGTTGGTACCTCCCTTAACTGGGAAACTGGTTGTCAGGGACACCAGCTCTGGTCTTTAGGGATTTCTGCACAACTATATGGGGCAGTGCATCTACTTGTCAGCAAGAAGTCCTGGAACAAATGACAAGATGCTCCATAGCTCTTCTTATGCTCATTATGTATTCCTCATTCATACTTTGGAAGTGATCAAGCCTGACCAGCAGTTTGTGTATACATCTTTGGGCAATACTGGCACAGTCTCTTCCTGTAAAGGTATGTGCAAAGGTATGTGCTTGATGGGTAGTGAATATTTTGTACATGGGCTATACATTCAATTTCAAAAAATCTAGAATTGCCTCAGCTCAGTGTCTCATTTTTGCAATACGAGCTGTTAAGTGAAGGCAAGAGGCTGGCAAACCAGTTTTTTTTAGAAAAATGTGTGATGCTCCAACCTCCAACGACTCTGAACAGAATATCTTTATGCCCATGTCATCCATGTTCACTTCCCTAAGGCTTGACTATTGTATTCTTTAATACCAACATTAGTTTCCTTTGTATAAATTTTGGGGCATATTTTCAAAAGTGACAAACTGTTGTTTTTTTATGTATGTCCAGGACATAACTATATTTTTTACAACATATTGCCTCTAAGTTAAACCTGACTACATTTGTGCATAGCTACTAGAATGTTAAGCACAGGTTTATTTTGTGACTTTTTGTGATTCCCCCTGACAAGAATTGTGTTTAATATGGTATTAATTTGGGTTTTGAGCCCCGTTTTCGGCCCCAGAGAACCCATAAAGGGGGTATGTAGCCCACCTCCTCAGGCCGTTTTAAGACCCAAGGACTCCACCCTAGGGCAAAATCTAATTAATTAGGTGAGGGTGGCCCAAAATTCCCCCCCAAAAAAAGGTCAAAGTAACATTGTAGTTAGTTGAAATGTTCAGTGACAACATAATGTTTAAAACAAAAAAAAACACGGAAATGTAGCAGTTGCAGTTTTCTCAAGTTACTATGACTTGTGTTCTAAGGTAACTATAACTCACGCCCTCGCCATTCACGGCAAATTTTGCCACATATTACATCACTTATGACATCTGCTAGGAAATCATTTAAATATCACTGTAACATTTGCAATAAAATTATTGAACAGAAAACTGGGCATGGTGGGGACGCAAATTATAAGTACTTAAGGGCATGAGTTATACTTTTTAATTTTTTTAATGTATTTATTTTTTGTATTTTCAATCAAACATACATGCAGAAAGAAAGAACAATGGATAGACATTACACATTACAAATTGGTAGAACAATGTAAGGGTCATATCATGATACACATAGATACAATAGTCTGTTGGTTATACATTGACCCAGGATTTAGTATATGACACTTATTGTAAAACGTATCCGTAAGATAGCATTGATTTCTATTTGATCAAACATAATGCACCATCCCTTAGAGATTATTTCTACCAACGCATTCATCTCTGAGCAGTGTGGGGGGCTAGATCTGCCCCTGTCCCATCTCGTCCTTTATTTGACAGCTCACTCTCCATTGTGTATGGAGGTGTACGGCCATGCATAAGAGTAATCATTACTTTCTTTTAGGTTCTCCATTAGTGGCTCCCAAATGTCTCTGGGGTGGGATGATGCTGGCAGGAGGTCAGCATAGGTCGTGGGTTGATCTCTACAGTATATAAAATCAGACAAGTCAGTATTCGAGCAAGGGGAAGTCTCTTGCTGCTGAAGCCGAGTTTTCCAAGAAATCGTTTTGGATTTTCGGAACTAGTGGAAGTGGCCCTGCCGTATTTGGACTGCATGAGTTATATCTAAATATGGTTATGATTTCTATGCTATATAAGGATATGGTGATTTATACCTATATGAATCGGGAAAATTACAACAGGGTCTTAAAATGTTATACAAGACCCACTCCACGCTATTATGTTCAACTTAAGTTCAAGCACTATATAATCTATAGCATGTGTTTACAATCCCACCCCAAAATACATATAAAAGGCAATTGTAATGGTTGTACACGAAAATTGAGCATTTGTAACGCATTTAAAAGCAATGATTTCATCGTAAGCACATAATGTCATATCGGGAATGCTAACTAAATGAATCACGAAATTATAATTATGAAATGGCTCTCAGTTACAGAAGACAAAGTCGAGACCATCCCATAGCAGAATACACAAGCTGTTTTGGTTTGTGGATTTAGGTCCATATTGTTTCTAGGAAGTATTCAAAGAATTCTTGTTCTCTAAGAATAGTTCTACTTTAAGCAGATTGCTTTGTGCCAAGGTGCATTGTGTTTGGAAAAAGTCAAATCAAAAAGAAGTTCCAAAGTTAGAAGCTTTGTTTTGAAAAAAGTGTAGGTCGAATTTCAGAGTTGAAAGAACGCTGTGTGCTAACTTCAAAAGTTATTCTCAGTGTCAGGAGAAAACATTAATTCGTCAAGGCTGGCAAAGAAATCATCTACCACAATAGATGAAAGTTGAACCACTTCATTAAGTAGATCAATCGTACACAGATGAGAAGCATCGATGTCAGCGTCAGTCGCATTAGCAATGTTCGAAGCAGATGGTACATGTGTGCCTGTTGGTCCGCGTATCACACCTTCAGCTGGAATTGCCGGTGAGATCTCAATGAATGCCGTCATCAGGATTGGTAGCCGTTGTGGGCAACACAATACATGAGCTGTTACCGGACCCAGTAAAGTCTCAACATCCGTTGGCATTGCTGATGGAAGTATCAGACAGATATCTAACACGCATTCCTCTCCACAAAGCAGGCATCGTAGAACAGGTAAGATGCAATCTTGCTAGATTGGTCTGAATGACAGGAACCATGTGGTATTCAGATCTCTCAAACAAGCCAAGCCAAGGATCTGTGTTATTCTTTCACGATACTCTATTGCCAGAAGAGCATTCTCCATGGCAATTTGGGTATTGCTGTTGACTGGACTTGCCATAACGAAGCAGAAGAAATAAAAATAGTATCCCTGCTACGAGTCCCAATATGAGAGGCAGGCGGCCGAACACAGAGTGGACGAAGTTATGAAAAATGCCCAGGACTGCTTCAAAGGGTGTTAACAGTCCCGAAAAAATTATCTTAAATACATGTACAATTTCGCTGGTATCAGACATGTTTAGGGTACGACCTAACATTTCTGCGAAATGTATTGGGCAGTTTGTTGATAATAATGTATGTATCTCTGCAGAGGACCTTGCAACTTCCAGATCATACGTCTCTCTGGACGAGGTCAGTGGCACAGTTTTTTTTAAAAAGAATGGCTTTCATTCTGCTTAAAGTATCAATTCGTATAGAAGAGATGTTCAGTGAAGACCATAGTGGCGACTCCCCGTCTGTCATAGTTTTAGGAAACAATACTTGCATACAACAAGTGACCCTGGCTGACACACTAACGAGATAGGTTGTCCCTGGCATCATTCCAAAACAGCTGTGCTCATTCAGCATTATGCAGCTTCCATTGGAAAGCTGCCGAAAAATTGGATCTATCACTGCTGCCGGGAAACCCTGCAGGTGGCATGATAAGTTGTTTGAAGAACCATCACAGGCTCCATGTAAATAATGCCTTGACAAAGAAGTGTTCCACTCAATGTTGTTTCACAGTGTTAATCACTAAGAAACACCTCCTTTTCCCCACCCCAACATTTGTGTGTGTATGGTAAATCCCAGGTCGACTTTATGTACTCTTTACCCAACCTTTCATACAGGCCTGCTGGTATGTGTTTTAAGCAATACTGAAACTGGAATATCGTCACTGGTATTGTGATGGGGCCATGTATAATCCATTCAAGGGCTGGTTTCTCAGAAACGGTTAATGGTAATCTTTCCAGGTGTTCTATGCTCACCCCCATATCGTCTGCTCCCCTCTGTGCCAAAGAGATTTGTTTATCTGTAAGGTTAAATACAGTAAACAATGACGCAATGTTGATTAGACGCCAAGGCACATAGCCAGAACGAAGGTTTTGTAATGTCCAGCCTTGCAGCATTATAGAGCGTAATTGAGACTGGCCATGTTTTAGCATTAGCAAGTCCTGTTCAATTATGTCTATGACAGAGGATAAGATGTCGTCCAAAGAATAAATTCTGGAGGTCAGGGTTGTTAACCCAGAGAAAGCTTTCTCTAAATTAATACGATCAATTTCCCATATTCGTTCTGCAGTTTCCATTTGTGTGACTTTCCATGCTTCATTGGAAGCAGCGTAAATACTGGCGTATATGAAACGTTTATGACATGGTTTGTGAGGTCCAAGTAAGAATTCTCGTAAGTCAATGTCATTTTTAAGTGAGGTTAAGTGTTGTTTTATTTCTGGGAGCGTGAATTTTTTTAGCCATTCAAGGCACAGTTTTCCTACACTGCAAGTTGTTATTATCCCTGGATGTTGTCTCTGAACATATCTTGAATCTGGCCGAGTTACTGTTAACCCTTGTGTCTTATTCAGGAATCTATCTTGACAGTTATTCGTGTCTGTGGGCCAGATTAACCGCTGTTTCCATTCAGAATTAGTTCTGTTTTGTTGTAAAATATAATTTACGTCTACCTCCTCATCTATAGTTCTATTACTATCAGGTGTAGGCTTAGGTATGGACGGTTTGTTTAAATCTTTTATCTTAGCTAGGCCAAGACAAGATCTCTGTTGAACAGTTTCATTTAAGAACAGTATTTGTTCTGGGATGATGCAAGCTCTGAACAATGCTTCTAAACCTTGTACCTGCCAGTCTTTTCCAAAAGTCGAAGCCTAATGTGGACAATTGAGCATAAAAGGCAGCAGAATAAATTTGCTTAGTATTTGTTAACATACTTTTCATGCCCGTCTTATTAACATTTTTAAAGTAAAAGCTTTCTGGATTTGTGACATTAAAACCTGCAAAGTATGGAAATTTCCTATAGAATGTTTTAGAGCTACCTTTTGGAGGTGTTGGACAATGTTCCCATGGATTATAAGTTAAAACAGTTCTAGGATTCGCAGATTTTTGCAAATAATGATGACCAAAATGATTAAAACAATACATTTCCTCAAAATTCGATGAACCTTCTAAGTATTCATGTTTTGCAAATGTTGCTGACAATTCTAAGTCTTCCATCATGTTATTAACAGTCTCAAAGTCTCAATCATCAGAAAATGTACTCGGTGAAACAAAATCTCTCAAGGAAACCTTAAATTGGTGTGGAATCTTCAGCAGCTTGACAGGACCATAAATGTCATAGTTAGTTCTATCCCATGCTATTTCACCAGGTAGAGGAACGGCTGTGATGTTTCCTGATGACAGGTCTCTTTGTTCATGATGAGATGATTTGTGTGGTTTCAGGAGCAAGTTGATGTTCATACTTGCTGCGTCCATTTTAATATATTTTCCATCTATCAGCTTTCCCAAACTTAAAACAAGAATGAGCCATAGTAGGAGAAAAAGTACACCTAACCCAATCCAAAATTCAACCCATGGTAAAGCCAGATATGTATTTGCAAGCTGGTGACCAAGTTCTGATAATTGTTCCTTGAAAGGTTTGTTTGTTGGCTTTGTTTCAGGCTCACTGGGATCCTCAGAAAAGGTATTGAAGTTGATGAAATAGCCAGAGGCAGTTCTATCAATTGTTGGTATTGCATCCGGATTCTTTGAAATCACTGGAGCCGCTTGTTCACTTGACATGCTGGTATAGTCAGATGCTACATCATTGTAGACAGGAGTTTCTTGACGAACTGTTATTTGGGTTTCAAGAGGCACAAGTTCCATGGCTTTGTTGTATAGTTCTTCTTTTCTCACTGCAGATTCTTCAAAGGTGATGAGTCTTTCAGTTTGAACCTCTTGGATGGTAGCAAGATTTGGTCATCTGCTACATCTTTGGAGTCCACTGGGCGAACTACTTATTATCGGCCACATGGTGTGGTTTTACCAGGTCAATTGATGCGAACCGGTTCTCCTTTCTCCAGCAAGGGGCGGCAGTAACACTGTTCTTGATCAGTGGACTGCTAATAGAGGTACTGATTTTCTGTAAGAAGCCTAAATTCCTTCTTATCCGCTATTTTCTCTCTGATCAGATCCTCTATCTTTGGAATTCAGACAGGTCTTGCTGGGACAGGTGGTTTTTCTTCAGTGGTCATTGGCTTTTGTATGGTGTTGCCTAGACTACTTCTTGTTTCGTTTAAGTCCTGTAAAACAGCCAAACGATCTTTGATATCAAAGGGTTTTTGTTCTACCACTGAAGTATGACGATCGAGGTCTTCAACCATAATTCTAGTACCAAAAAAGATTTCATGTGGAGTGATTCCACGCAGAGAATTTCTTGAAAGATTATTAAGACTACGTTGGACACTTATTAGATGTTTGACCTACCCGTCACCCGAACCTAATACCCTAGCTGTTATAGATTGCTTTATGTCACGTTTTTTTCTTTCCACAACCGAATTTCCCTCAGGATGGAATGGACTTGAGTACCGCAATGCAATGCCCAAGATGGCCATGGCCTCCTTGTAAGCCCTAGATCTAAAAGCAGGACCCTGGTCAGAATGTTGCATGTCGATTGCGTATGTGCCGATAAAGACTCCCAAATCTTTTATAACAGTTCGGGCGTCAGCTGAGAGCTGAGGCCACATCCAAATGAATCTCGTCCTAATATTTGTGGGACCGCTCTTGTCCATAGGGACGTCTGAGCGTAGATAGTCTAATGCTATCTAACAATGGTGTCTGTACTGAGCTGGCTACACTGTAGTTAGGAGTCTGGTGGTGCTCCAAGCTGTTCTCTGTAGCAGACATCGCAATTAATTCCAAATTCATAAATGTGGGCGCTCATTCCTGGCCACTAGTACATCTCTTGTAATTCTAATAGAGATTTTGAGATCCCTTGATGTATCAGACCCTCTCCCATATGTGCTTCTTGAATCAAAGCACCTCTCCGATTCCTGTTTAGGATTACCCTATCCACCACTCCAGGGATTCGAGCAAAAGGAACAGAGTTTGCATTAATTATGTATGTATATTCGAGTGGATAGTTTAGAGGTAACGCAGCTCCGCTGCCTTTGCTTGTGGCATTTACAGCGAGCATGGTTTCACCGTCTATTTTTGTTTTTGAACGAGTGATTGCAGCTACGGAAGCCGTTTGCACAGCTGCCTTTGCGGCTTCATCAGCCAATGAATTCCCTTCAACGTGAACGCCATTACGCTGATGACTCAGTGTATGGATCATGTGAGTCTTTTGTAGTTCTTTCTGTAATAGAACTACTTTTCCCAAAGCATTTTATTCTTGATAGTGCCACCTTTTACGTCCGTAAAACCATTTTGAACCCAGTTCTGCAGATATTCATTATAAGACTGGACGCAGGAATACGAATTGTACACTATAAGTGTGGGGAATTCGCGATCGGTATTCTCAAGCGCCATCTTGAAACCCTAAAGTTCAGCTTGCTGAGCTGTACAGTCTCCGAAAGATTGAGTTTTTGTGACCATCGGTCTGAATTTACCATCGCGCCAGCGACCTTTAACAATCGCGCACGCAGCACTATAAGCTTGTTTACCCCCAATTGCGGGCTGTGCTTATCCGTCTGTATATATTATACTGCCGTAATGTTCTAGTGGCAGAATTTCAGTGGGAAGAGGACATTCTTGTTCGTATTGGAGAAATATTTGTGTCTTCAAGTAGGGGTCAAAAACGTATTGAATGTCTGTCGCAGCAAGAGAATTAACCCCTTGTATCCATCTTGGATGTAAAGCTTTTGCATTTGGAATGCTTGCCTTTGTCACTGCCTCTAAGGCAGGTATGGGAGTAACGACTTATGCGTTATCCCCGTGCGAGGGCTCTCTTGCTACTGCAGTTTGAACCGGTCAGCATTTTTTCTGTTGAAGTGAATTTCATTTCAGCTTGTGTGTACAAGTGTGATTTGTAAGCTATTGGTACCTTTTCACCTTCACTAAAGGTTAGGTATGTGAAACTGCATCTCCCTGGGATGATTCGGATTACAAGGTTGCGTTCATTTACGCGTGTCTGTAATGTATTGGTGCTAACATGTCTGTTTGCACTGAACGCAAAATTTCTGTGTGTTTATGAGTCCAATTAGTAGGTTTGTAATCAGGTTTGATTAATTCGCAGAGAGGTTTAACCCTTTCTGCGTAATTTAGAATGTAAATTCTTCCGAAACTCAGGAATCCTAGAATGGACTGTAAATTTTTCAGCATTTTTAGAGGTTGGAGCAACGCACATTTTTCTAATAAGTTTGCTGCCAGGCTTTTGCCTTCACTTGAAAGTTTGTATCCCAAGAATAGGACGTTGAGGTGGGCAATTCTTGATTTCTTAAAATTGAATTTGTAACCCTCAGAGGCGCACCCAAGTATTATGGTATTCACCCTGTTCAAGTGCCTGTCCAAATCATTGTCTGTAAGATAGACGTCATTGACATAAGATAATGCCTCATCATCATACGTTTGTAGTCACTCTTTTGCTCTGGATGAAAATAACCCTGGACTATTCTTGAATCCCTGGGGGAGACGACAAAAGTGTTGTTGAGAAAGGGGTCAAATACCTGCTTTCAGGTGCAATGTTTTGACAGAAGAAACAGTTTGAAAATATCCAATGTGGTTTTATATTTTTATCGCAGTGTTATTCATCAGTGCTGCACTGTGTGCATTTTGTAGTGCAAACTTTTTGCAAAAAGAGTTTAAATGTCTGTAGTCCAAAACTAGACGATATTTATTGTCTGGTTTGGAGACAGGAAACAAAGGATTGTTCATTGACGAGGTGCATGTTTCAATCACCCCTTGGTATTCAAGTTGATCTAGGATCTCCTGGACCTGTTTGTTAGATTCTTGTTTAACTGGATACTGCTTCTGAGCAGTTGGTTGATTTTTAACTGGATTTTGTGGTGAGGAGAATCCTCATCCCATCCCACATAATTTTTATATAATGCTGGTGCTTGGGCCACAGCCCATTTTCTGGCATAAGTGTATTTTTTGTGAATAGGAATATGATTTAAGAAGGCTGGTATAATGAACTCTTCGCCATGTGGGCACTCCCTGACAAATTCGGGTGGCCAGTCTTTTTCAGCCCGAAGAATGTCATAACCCTTTGATAGTTTTTCCCAAAAGAGTGCTTTTATTTTCCTAGTTATGTCCCCCTGTATTCGGAGTGTGACTTCATATAACTTATATGGTACACTAACCCTGGTATCTGCAGTTTCAACCTGAAAGCATTTATTCAGGTCCACTGTCTCCAGATGATCCTTCAGGATCTTGTGAGCTATGGTAACCTCTGTTGCGCTGTCCAGCATTGTCTGGGCCCACTCCCCGTTCTTGAGTTGTGTCCTCAAGATCCTCGGCATGTCTGATTTTAAGACTTGCTACCTTCTTTTTGGTGAATTGAGTTTTCTTATTTCTCGGAATGTGTTGATCATCTTTGGACTTCACGCGTTCTTCCTTGTACTCTGATCGTCCTCTTCTTTCAGATTTCTGCGAACAAGTCTGAAAGGTACGAGTGGAATGTGTATCAGTATCTTGATATCTATCAGGTTTTCTCAAATTATCCCTGTGTCTGAGGTTATACCTCTTTTCAGAGGGCTCCTTTTGAGGAGACCTTCCTCTTGATTGGGAACGCTTCTCTTTAGGAAGTGTCTGTCTAGTATTTTCCCACTTCTTTTTAGGACTAGTGAGTGTGTTTTTAATAAAAACCTTTTCAGGATTTTCTGTTAGTTCGGGCTTTACTGGTTTCTAAACTATCTCTTCCTAGTTCTTCATAGGATTTTTCTATAATTCTGGCAAGTTCATATGGTTGCTCAGTTACATCAAGTTCTTTTAGTTTTTGGCGCATTGCCACTGATGCTGCTTCACCTTTAATATTAGCTAATATTATAGCTGAGACCTGATTAAAATCCTTCAGTAACTTCATACCGAGATTTAAAGCAGGCTCTGCCCCATATTCATTTTGAATCTGTTTCAGGACGTCTGGTATTACTGCCATGGACGGAACACCATGTGTTTTTGTGTAGAATGCAGCAAAGACTGTACTCCAAGTGTCACAGTCCTCCAGGTGTGGTGCGATTCCCACTGGTAAACAGATTGTTAGAATCCTGTGTTTCTCATGAGGTGTACTATCGGGGAATACTGCCTCAATCTGAGTAATTTTTTGAGCTAACCAGAATGGAATTTGTTCCCTTTTTGTGGGTAAATTACCAATGACTGATTGTATAGTCTGTGGTGTAATTTTTGTTTGTGTTCCCCGGATTAGGGATGTGCTGTGGAATTCTTACAGCAGATTAACTTCCGCATGACATATTGTACTAATTGTCTATGGATTTTAATTAATTGTTTTAGCTGAGCTAACAGTTCTGGACCTGTCATTTGTTCAATTAGTGGAGAAGTGTGGCTCAAGTGGTTGGAGCGGCAGACCCTGATACAGAGGTCTGGCCCGGACCAGGGTTCGATTCCCTGCCTCGAAGGGTCTTGGGCTCAAATTTCCCCAGACCTGACAATTCTTGCCTCAGTGCCTATTCCAATCATGGAGTCCCACTCTGTAACTCTGGGCAATAGCTTGCTTAATCTCCACAACGGCCCCTCGCAGCGGGATGCCTGGCTTTCACCTTGGGGATGCCCAGTAATGGGTTATCTCGCAGGGGAATACCAGGACGGGTTCCCTAAGCAAGCGCTGAGACGCTTTCGGGCAGCCATGCGCTCTACAAATCAAATTTCATTTCATTTCATTTCATTTCATTTCAATGGCAGGGTGTGTTGTATAGCTGGCTAGTACCGGCCATGTTGCTCCTGGTCTACCTAGTGGACCGAGCCTGGTAATGTGATTTTGATGTCATAGGGCGCATTTAAACCACAGCTGATGCTCTTGGTAAGTTAGTGGAATTTCAATGTCCTCAAAAGGAACGTATTCCGCTGGAGGTTCCTGTATCTTATAGAAGTGGAACACATGTGTTGTTGGATTTGCTTGTGGAAAGATAGTCCATGAATAGAATACCTCTGTCTGCCGATATTCATGTGCCTCTATGACAAAAATTACCCTACCACCTCTTGCTGATAGGCCATTTTCTATAAGCTTTATAGCTATTATTTTCCGCACATTTTCCGGGATGTTGATAGCGTACGGGTCGTCGGAAACTTGTAACGTCAAACCCTGGTTGGTTTGCATTTACTGCAGTTCCACTGCCTCCAGGATTATCATTGTCTGACATTTTGTAAAGAAGTTCTGCCGAGCAAGTTTCAAGGAAATAAGGATAAGGTGCACAATATTTTGGAACACTGTATCTTTCAACGTTGAACAAAACCAAAAACTACTAAATAGGATTCTTCGTCCTACTCAGTTTATGGCGGATTTTTGTCCTTTAACCCACTCCAGATGTCTATTTGAGTATTTTACGGTATAAAAGCGGTCCCTGTGAAAAGCACGACTGAGTTACTCTAGTATCTAGCGTTAAATTAGTGCTTTACCAAACGTTAGGCGCCTTGTAGTGTAGTTCCTATATTCCCAATAGGCTCTGCGCATTGGAATAATATATCCTATAGATGCGACGTAGGACTTATGTCAACTAGGTGTCTATCGAAATATATTAGACTTGATTGTGAGTGCCAGCTAGCTCAGAGGTCACTAGAAACTTTCTCGAGTTCACAAGAAGGGATTTAGTTTCTGACAACCGCATAAACATGACAACTTTGTTTCCCCGAATTAAAAATGATCTTCAGAGTCGTGGAAACGATAGATATTTCACTTAGTCATTCGTGCATGCTTTGTTTCCCCAGAGGTGCAGAGAAATAGATAGACAGGCTTTTTCAATTACAGGATGTATTGAACAGTCTACGAACAGTTACAATTGTAAAACTGGTTGCAAAATATAGTGCATACAGTAAAAAAGAGTAGAATAAAATAATACTGTAAGAGCATTGTATGGTTCCTAGACCATAGATAAATACATACATAAATAATAGAGGCTAAAAAGTACTCAACTGGTGCTTCTAAAATGCGCCTACCCAACGTACCTAACCTCAGCTTAGGACGAGGGAAGAAGTAAGTGAGGTGTAGCATAAATTCAGTATTCTTTGCCAAGAATCTATCCAAGATTTCTCATAGGGTGTAATCAACTCTGTACCTTGGTTTAGAATGAAGAAGGTCAATCTCAGGACTCAATTTCCCAACAACCCGCAAGGGTAGCTTGAAAACACTGGAGCTGGATTTCTCGGCAGGAGAAAAGACAGCGTCTCTCTCAGTGAGTCTGCTGGAGGGTCGGCTTCCTTCGGCACTTGCAGAAGCAGGATCCGTCGGGCAAGTAGATAGTCAAACTGCTCCAAACCACTGTGTGTTTGGTATGACAAGTATGGGCATATTTATACCTTGAAGGTGCCGAGTTTGACGTAAAGGTGGACATAATAACGTCATCAAAGAGTCTTAGTTCTTTGAAAACTCCATGAGTTCTTGGACAAGTCAGTATTCGAGCAAGGGGAAGTCACTAGCTGCTGAAGAAATTGTTGTGGGTTTTTGGAACTAGTGGAAGTAGCCCTGCCCTACTTGGACTGCATGAGCTATGTCTAAATATGGTTATGATTTCTATGCCTATATAAGGATATGATGATTTATAACTATATAAGGGCATGAATCGGGAAAATTACAATATGGTCCTAAAATGTTATACCACACAACTCGGATGCATCTGTTTGGACAATGAATTCTCTGGAGTAGTTAGGACTTTGCAGAATTGCTGCAGTGCACATGACCTGCATCAGGTCATCAAATGCCTTTTGACACCTGACTGTCCACTGAACTTTCTTAGGCATTCTTTTAGAAGTTAAGTTATTCAGGGGTGTCACAATGGATCCATACCCTTGACAAATCTTCTGTAGTACCAAGTGAGGCCCAAGAAAGCTCTGACCTGAGTCTGGGTAGATGGAGCAACCCATTCCATGATGGTCTGGATTTTGCTCTGCAATGGTTGAACCTGGCTTCCCCCTACAAGGTGGCCCAAGTACACAACCTGACTCTGCCCTATCTGGCACTTAGTAGCCTTGATAGTTGGGCCTGCTTTCTGCAGGGCCTCCAAAACATTGTGCAGGTGGACCAGGTGATCCTCCCAGGTGGAGCTAAAGACAACAATATCATCTAGATATGCTGCACTATAGTCTTCCAGGCCTGTTAGGACTTCATTCACCAACCTTTGAAAAGTGGCAGGTGCATTTTCCAAACCAAAGGGCATTACCACAAATTGATAGTGCACACTAGGGGTAGAAAATGCTGTCTTGGCTTTTGCATCATCAGCTAGTCTGATCTGCCAGTAGCCAGCTGTAAGATCAAATGTGCTCAGAAATTTGGCTGAGGCCAACATATCTATCAGCTCATCTGCTCGTGGGATTGGATGGGCATCATTCCTAGTGACTGCATTGAGACCCCTGTAGTCAACACAAAACCCTAGCTCTCTCTTACCACCCTGTGTGTGAGGTTTTGGTAGCAAGGCCACTGGACTAGCCGATGGGCTATCTGAGGGTTCAATAACTCCGAAATCCAACATTTTCTGGACTTCGGTCCTGATACAGTCCCTGGCATGATCAGGTTGCCTGTAAATCTTATTTTTAACAGGCAGACTGTCCCTGGTGTCAACTTCATGAGTGCACCAGGTAGTCTGACTTGGAGTTAGAGAAAACACATGTCTTAACTGATTGAGCACCTATCTGCAATAAGTTTGCTGATGATCAATGAGGCTGCTTGCCAAGGCTACACCATCTACTGGCCCATCATCAGGGTTCTGTGAGAGCAGGTCAGGGAGTTGATCACTCTCTTCCTCCTGTCCCTCACCAGTAGCCATAAGCAAGCCCTTGTCTGCCCAGTCAACATATGGTTTCAGTCTGTTGACATGAAGCACCCTATGAGGGCTCCTGGGAGTTCCAAGATCTACCAAATAAGTATCCTCTCCCTTCTGTTCAACAATAGTGTTGGGTCCACTCCACTTGTCTTGGAGAGCTGCTGGGGCCACAGGCTCCAACACCCACACTTTCTGTCCTGGCTGGTAAACCGTCATTACAGCCTTTTGGTCATGCCAGACTTTCTATAATTCCTGGCTAGCCTCAAGGTTTTTAGTTGCCTTTTTCATGTACTCAGCCATCCGGGAGCGGAGACCAAGTACATAGTCAATATTTGTCCAATTTAGGGGGTTAGAGAGGTAACACCCATCCCTCCTTTACTAGACACAATGGCCCTCTCACAGGATGCCCAAACAGAAGTTCAAAAGGGCTGTAGCCAACCCCCTTCTCAGGAACCTCCCTGTATGCAAATAAAAGTCAGGGTAGTAGGATGTCCCATCTCCGCCTGAGCTTTTCTGGGAGAGCCTTGATCATATCCTTTAAGATTTTGTTGAACCGTCCTTGGCATTGTGGGTGATAGGGTGTGGTGAATTTGTAGTTTACTCCACACTCCTTCCACATTGCAGTCAAGTAGCTAGACAGAAAGTTTACACCTCTGTCAGATACGACCTCCTTAGGGAAACCCACTCTTGAGAACACTCCCAAGAGGACACTTGCCACCACAGGTGCTGGAGTGGTCCTAAGAGGAATAGCTTCTGGGTACCTAGTGGCACTGTTAAAATCTAGATTGCGACGTAAACATTATTGGCGCCATCTTGTCCCTTTTCAGGCTCATATGTGGCCGTAAGTAGCAGCCATTTTGAATGCCATGGCCTCTCTGCCCACTGCCGATAGCCAGCGCGTCTCTCTCCCTCTCCCTCTGACCTCGCAAGCATCCCCCGCGCACTGACAGCCCCCGCTCTCACATGCTTGGGCCATAAACCACTCCTTCAGAACGGCCCTGCCTCGGAGCCACATCCCATACCCGGCTAACACCTCCCTCCATCCCTTTCATGATCACACATCCTTTGAGAAACCCCCTTCCTCTGTGCCCGATTGTCCGACCCGATCCCAGGCCACCACCTGGCCCTGCGGATGCAGTTTATTGCCCCCTACAGTAGGGAGCTGCCCCTCTTCAAAGGATCTACGACTGATCAAAGTCCCCACTCCATGAGATCCGATCAGCCGCACACATTCCGGGAACCGGCAGAATGTCCAGCTGCGCGACAGTCACCACCTACTGAGATCGGGGTGGGGACTTCTACTGTAAATGTGTGTGGGAACGGGCTTGAAGCGGGGATTCGGAGGATGTCTTACCGTACTTCAAAGTATTTGCAAGTATGTGCCACATGTAATAAACTGTAATAAAGACCATAAATCTGTGTATAAGAGGCCAGGCCTCAGAGATGCGGTTAGAGCACCTCGAGAAGATACCCTGTTGTCTGATTTGATGTGTTCTGCTCCGTCGGAATAAACTTGTTTCCTGCCTTCCAGTCTCCAGCGCCTGCCTCTTTGTTTGATAATTTTGAGTGGTATGAGAGGCGACTAACGCCGGGCAATACTTAAAGGTTATCGGTTCAAATCTGCCTACCTTTTACAATTGGCTTCCCAAACGTGGGGCCCATCAGCGACACTTGGATCCAGTGGGAGAGGTCCTGACGACAGAGTGAACGACTGCAACGATCGGGAGTGCACCTGCCCGATAGACCCTCGCCTGGCAGCCGATCATCCGAACTTCACCGGTTCCGAGCAGGCCTCTCTCGAGTGATCTACGATCCTGACTGGGAACCATCGGGAGTGCCGCCGCAATTACGGAGAATAGAGGATGATCGGGCGCTGGAAGCGGAAGACGAGAAACTGTCCATGCGGTCCGGGTAAGGTCGTGTAACACGACAAATTGCGAAACGATTGTTTGATTGTTTGAAAATACTAGTATTGCTCATTGATTGTTTTTGAGATATTCTCTGCCTGCAAACGTGGAAGAATAGAAATATTCCCTCTTCCTTTGCAAGTAGTGAAGGATAGGTAAGGCGGACTTTTGTCCCCCTTTGAAATCTGTCGTGCCTATTTTTCTCCCCACTGATTGATTGATTGTCCGAACATTGATTGTTCGAAGTTGGTTCTTTTGAGATATTCTCTGTTCGCAAATAACGTAGAATAGAAATATTCTGTCTAGTCTTTGCAAGTAGTGAAGGATAGGTAGTACGTACCTTTGTCCCCCTTTGTAATCTGTCATGCCTATCTTCTGCCCACTGATTGGTAGTTGGTTCAGCCCGGACCGCTTATTAGAGATGAACCATCCAGCTCCACTGGAAGGCACCCCTAATAAGGACATGTCCACTAAATATGGATTACTCGCCGTAGCCTATAGCAAGCTATGGCACAAATATACAAGAAAGGATCAGGAAAGTCAGTGGCCACTGATAGGATCCTTTGATGATGATAAAATAAACGTGCTGGAAACAGCCCTTCGTAACAATAAGACAACGCCCACTATGCTTGATAGTCTCGGCATGTGGCGCAAAGAAACAGAACAACGGAAAAAGAGAAACGAAGTTAGATTAGAGAAAGAGCTACGAAAAGCAGCTTACCTAGCTGCCAAAAAGTTAAAGGAAGAGATAAAGGAGAGAGGTAGCCAAACAGAAGCAAGAGTCCGAAACATCGGGCCAGTGTCCCGTTAGAACAACCTCTACGCTCTACCCTGAGTTACCCTTGAAACAACGAGCGAACGATGATTTATTACTGGGTCCCCCAATCATCTATATGCCCCCTCCATACGCCCCTTCCCAACCCTTAGTACAGCACCCGCAGCCCCCAAGCACAGGTGAGAATAGTGCCAGGGCCTCGGCCCTCACGGCCTCCGCGCCGGCCGAGCCCCTTGTACTCAACGCAGCGCAAACAGTAACATTAGACAACCCTGAGACCCGAAAGAAAGATTCCAATAGAATGAACCGGTTGAGGAAGGATGAACGAGCAGGGATCGATAAGATAGTAAGGACACTGGTGGAACGGAAGGAGAGCGAGGAATACGTAACAGATATGTACAATTCATATGCCAATAGCCACCGACGACACTTTGTTGTGCAATTTTGTTATCACACCCTCAATGCCTATGAGGACCGATACCAAGACAAAGGTCCTGAGAGCCTAACGACTCTGTATAGGAAAGTTGGCATTGGGGATGAAGGCGAGTGTGACGTGACGGACCTCTTCACGCGTACGCTTGAAGTTTTCCGCCACCTCACTGAACAGAGGTTAGAAGCTAAAACTACAACTCCTGTAGCGACCCAATGATGCCTATAAAGGAGACCGCTCCCTACTGCGTTCCCCCACGAGGACAGGGAACGCATGATGACATTAACCACCAAGATGCGAGAGGGAGGGTAGTTTATAACTGGGTCTACCAACCATGGGATCGACAAGACATCCTGACTTTCCGAAAATCCCTGCCCGATTTACGAAAGAACTCCACTGCCTCATACTGAACTAGGCACAGCCTTGGGTTCGACAATTATGACCCTAGCGGACATCGATTTGTTTTTCGGGCTATGTCTGCCAGCTGATGTGTGGAAGCAAATCCGGAAAGTCGACCACCTTGAGCTGTTCGGACATACCTGTTCACAACTCGATGGCATAGACAGACAACGAGAGCCTGGACAGAAACCTTTAAAATCCATTTTAGACCTCCCAGACAAGATTGTCCAGAAATTAAAAACCCTGATCCCAGTAAAGAAGGTGGACTGGTCGATAGTAACGGCCTGCCTCCAAAAACCCCAGGAAGACGTATCAGAATACTTCTCCCGGTTCGAGACGGTGTTTTCCGATTACAGTGGTCAGGACATGACCACTGCAACCGGACATCATCTGTTTGTCCAGAATTATGTCAAAGGTCTGTCGCAGGAAGTCTCACAGAAACTACAGACTAGCGAGAGTAGTTGGGCAGCCTCCAAACCTGCGGCTATCCTTCAGATGGCCCAGTATTATGAGCATCAGAAGAACGAGAATGATAGGGCGACTAAGAAAAAGAAAAAGGACCTGAAAGAAAGGGTGATGATTGCACAGTTGCAGGGGGTGACTATAGGAAGAGAGCAGTACAAAGGAAATTACCAGTCGAATGCTCCTAGAAATCCACTCCCTAAAGACCGTACACCTGAACCCTAAGCTGGATGTAAAGACATTGACGAGAACCAGTGTGCGTTTTGCAAAGGATTTGGGCATTGGAAGTCCCAGTGTCCGGTCCTTCTAGAAATGAACAAAAATAGGGACACAAGAGACGTAGCGGGAGGACCAAGAAATAGAGGACAGGGACGAGGGTACACGAACGACACCAACAACGACAGGCCAGGCAGACCGAACACGTTTGACCGTCCCCAACAGAACCAGTACCAACAGTCTGACTACGACGACACCCGCGACTTTGCATAGGACTGCCAAGGGCAAGGGAGGGATCCAGTCGAGCTCTATGTTGACCAGCAAGGTCCTTATGTCACCGCTAAGGTCCTGTGTACGAAATCTCCATTTTTGGTAGACACTGGCGCAACACGTAGTGCGTTATCTAAACGACTGATTCCAAGGGCACCCTTGTCTGGCTCACACGTAACATCAATAGGTTTTGATGGAACGCCCTCCACTAATCCCTTGTCCACACCGATCTCCTTTGACTTGGAAAATAACACCACTGACACAACGTTTTTGCTCCCATCCAACACCCCCGATGCCATTATGGGACTTGACTTATTGAAGCATTTCCGAGGTTACTATTAGGTGTTCGCAAGACAGAGTCTTTTTATACGACAACCCGAATCTGCTAAGACTTTGTCCCACCCGACGCATGTTTTCCATCACTGATGCTGACTTGTCCCTGCTCGACACTCTACCTCTATATCTGTGGGCCAAAACTGACTCGGACGTAAGACGCATGATGATCGACCCAGTGCACATAACTGTTCGACAGGACGCAATACTCCCAAAACTTCCACAATATCGGATATCGCCCGAGGGCGAGAAGGCACTGGTAAAGATTATCCAGTCCCTGATAGATGCAGGAGTGGTAGAGGAAGTAATCAGCAATGTTTGCAACAGCCCTATCCTACCCATTGCAAAGAAGCAGGGTGAGGGAGATGAGAAAGCGTACTGCTTCATCATCGACCTACGAGAGGTCAACAAAGTAGTTGTACCTCAGTACCCCGTAGTCTCAGACATCACCACCATTCTGACTCTGATGGCTTCCACTGCCACCACCTTCACTGTAATCGACCTCAAGAACGCATTCTTCTCTATCCCCATCCACCCAGACAGCCGATACCTCTTCGGCTTCACCTTAAAAGCCCGCTCATATAGATTCTGTAGAGCACCCCAAGGCTACACTGAAATTCCCAGCATCTATAGCCAGGCCCTCAAGAGACAACTGGACGCAGTCCAGTTACCGGATGGAGTGGTGTTGATACAGTACGTCGATGATATCCTTTTGGCGGCCGACACCACTCCACTTGCAGTCACAGCCACCATCCAACTCCTGCACTTCCTCGCGGAAAATGGCCACAAGGTCTCCCAGAAGAAGTTGCAATTCTGCCAACCCCAAGTCACTTACCTAGGCCACCTCTTGTCCAAAGACGGGAGAAGACTTACACCCGATCGAATTCAAACTATTCTAGAAACCCCTGTCCCTAAGACCCAGAAACAAGTCCGCTCCCTGTTAGGCCTCACCTCCTTCTGCCGACAGTGGTTGCCAAATTTCAGCCTCATTGTGAAACCACTACTTTCCCTGCTGGCTAAAGATGTCCCCTTCCCGCTTCCTTGAACCCCTGAATGCCAATCCAGCTTCAAAGAACTACGAGATGCCCTTTGTTCTGCACCAGTCCTAGGAACCCCCCGATTACACGAAGCTATTCTCCCTCAATACTCTCGAAAGGGAGGGGTGCGCTTTCTCTGTCCTGACTCAGTCCATTGGCCCCAAGCAACGCCCATGTGCCTACTTCTCTGCCACATTTGACCCCGTAGCCAGAGCTTTGCCTGCCTGCCTTAGAGCTGTAGCTGCCGCTGCTGTCTCTATCCGACAAAGTGAGGGGATCGTGCTCTCGAACTCCCTCACGGTGTTAGTGCCCCATGCGGTTGACACCCTCCTGAACCAGACTAAGAAGCAACATCTGACTAGTGCACGACTGACTGGGTACGAACTGACTCTGCTTGCACCCCACATCACACTGAAAAGATGCACCACACTGAATCCAGCCACTCTGTTGCCCCTACGTGAGAACGTCCCCAATGTGTCCCTTATTCATGACTGTGTGACCCTCACGGACGAACAGACTAGGAGTAGGGTTGATCTCCGAGACACTGCCTTCCCAGACCCTGACGGAGAGCTATGGGTGGACGGCTCTCGCATCAAACTCCCCGACGGCACCACCTCAGCTGCTTATGCAGTTACCACAGCCAGAACTACAGTCAAACAGCCCGCATCACACAACGATCTGCACAGGCAGCAGAACTGATTGCCCTCACACGAGCGTGTATCCTAGCAGCAGGGACGACAGCAAATATTTACACCGACAGCTAGTATGCCTTCGGGGTGGTTCATCATTTCAGGCTCTTGTGGAAGGAGAGGGGATTCTTGACCTCACACGGCACACCCATCCTGCACGGAGACCTAGTCTCCGCCCTGACTGAAGCGGTCCTCCTTCCCAAACAACTTGCTGTAATCAAATGCCAGGCACACAAAAAGGTGACGGACATCATTGGCAAGGGGAATGCACTGGCCGACATCACTGCCCGGACCACAGCCGAGAATAGGACAACGACACGCATATACGTGACCAGGTCACAAGCAGAAAAATGGACGGACGCTAGGGAAACTATTAGGGACATCCAGATGGCCAGCTCACCACACAAATTGACTGAATGGGCACGGGTGGGACTGAAGGACGATGAAGGCTGCTGGCGGACAAAAGACACGAACAAATGGTTGCTACCCAATTCATACCCAATCCCCATACTGACCATGGCACACTCCCCTGCACACATAGGATCTGCCCCTATGGCCGAACTTGTCTCCAAAGTTTGGCACAATGACAAGATTACAGACTCAGCTAAACGTCTGGTCCAACAATGCCTGCAACACAACCCTGGCAAAGGAACTGTAGTACCCCGGGGAGGGTTTGGGGTCCCCAATCATCTATTTGAAGTCCTACAGATGGACTACATCCAGCTAGAAAGATGCCAAGGTCTGAAGTTTGTACTTGTTGTCGTGTGCGCATTTAGTAAGTGGGTGGAAGCCTAACCAACTCGCTACAACACTGCCATTGCCACTGCAAAGGTATTACTGAAAGAATTCTTCCCTCGCTATGGCCTTTGTCAAATTTTGTGGAGCGACAATGGCCCCCACTTCGTAGCCGAGGTTATCCAATTCATCTTGAAGGAGTTGGGTGTAAAACAGAAATTTCACGCAGTCTTCCACCCCCAATCTGCTGGACTGGTTGAGCGACATAATGCCACGCTGAAGCTCAAACTAGCTAAGATAGTGGCTACCACAGGACTGAAATGGCCAGAAGCTCTCCCACTGGCATTGCTATCAATGCGTTCCACCCCTACCAAACACCATTTGACCCCTTACGAGGTAGTTTTCGGCCGACCTATGAGCATTTGGTCTGCACCAAAACCGACATCCATTCACGACGTCCCGGACGTCCTAATGTCTGACTATTTGTACAATCTGACTAAAACACTGTCTGTTATCCATCAACAGGTGCTGCAGGCCATCCCTGATGCTTCCAGGGGCCCTAGACACGACATCCAACCCGGAGATTTCGTACTGATACGAAATTTCCAGCGTGCAAAGAGTCTGGAACCCCGGTGGACGGGCCCCTGGCAAGTCTTGAACACCACCCGAACAGCTCTTCGAGTGGAAGGGAAGCCAAACTGGCTGCTTGCACACCATTGTAAGAAAATCTCCTCAACCCTGACAATGACCGAAGACGTGGCCACCCAAGAAGAGCTCCTGAACAAAGACCGACCATCCCTGAGCTGTTACCCTGATACAGAGACACTTGAACTGGCAGAATTCCCCGATCCCACTGTGCCATCCAGAGAAGGGTATAACCTGCGACGAAAGGAGGGAGCTTCGGCTAAGCAGACCACTGACTAAGTTACAATTCTCAGAGCGGTAGCCTAACACTACTAAGGTTGCCAGGAGAGAAGCCAAACGAAGTTTTGTGGTTCTGCCCGCTACCGAGCCCCTTGAAGATGATGGTAGCGCCCAATACGAAGATGATGGAAGCACCCGACACGAGATGATGGAAGCAATCGGACATCCGAAGACCCACTACAGAAACCCAAAGACTGACAAAATACACAGCTCAAAGACTATTGCCCTCTTTATCGCCCTTCTCTTTTGCCTCCTCCTCATGACCACCCTCTGGATCGTGGAAGAGAGCGCACCAGCTCATAAGACATTTCTAACTACTACGTAGCCTACCACCATGAAAGAACACTACCTGGTCTCTCTTTCACCCCAACTCCGAGAAAGACGTAAGAGTTCTGGAACACCTCCTTTGTGCAGTTGCTGCACCAATACAACCTTGCCATCAATGCCACAAATTGCTGGATCTGTGTGTTGTTACCACATGCCACTGGACATTCCATCCCCTTCATCCCTTCACCTTTCTCCGTTCATGGTTCCTGCCTTGCTTGGCTGATCCTCTTGCAAGAGAGTTACAGGGATAATGCCACTTCCAGCAAAACTGTGTCGCACTTTTATCATGGGGTTTGGCTTAAAAAAACAGGAAGAACCGCTGCTCCCTTTTGCCCTGTGACATCCTACGCTTCTTTTCATATGGACATCCGTGGCAAAGAACGGATTGAAATGTAGATATTCAACAATCCAGCCAGACCCACCTTCTCCTATCTACGGAAACGAGCAACTGCCACCCTGACTGTGACCCTGTCTGTTGTCAACGTCTCAGGCCTTGTATGCATCGAAGGCCTCGGGACACAGTTGGTGGGCCACCGCGCTTGCCACATCACTAGAACATTGGACTCAGCTGATCCACCTTCTTTTGTCTCCTCTCCAAACATGTACTTTGTTTGTGGTACAAAAGCCTACACCTGGCTCCCCAAGGGCTGGGGAGGTACCTGTTACATTGCCTTCATCCTTCCTCCGACCTATGTGGCTCCAGCAAACCATCACCGACAAAAGCGAGCAAGAGACATTGAGCAAGCTGACTCCACCGGAGCACAGTTCCTGGATGCAATGAAGGGACTTGTTCCACTCTGGGGTCCGATGGCGAACAGCCGTGCCATCCGACATTTGACCCAGGCAGTTGAAACGACAATGAACATTACAGCTGGCATCCTCACGAACAATACAGCCGAGCTTCAGGCGCTCCGCCTGGTGGCCCTTCAGAACCGCCTTGTTCTAGATGTGGTTCTAGCAGATCGTGGAGGAGCATGCCGTATCATTGGGTCCAGCTGCTGCACCTACATACCGGACAATTCACCCTCAGTCTACAAAGCCATTGAACACCGCCACAGACTTTCCTCAGAAGTTCATCAGGAACAAGAAGAATGGTCGCTTGGGAGTTGGTTCTGGAGTGCTGTAAAGGACTGGAGGTGGAGGTTGTTTATGATCGTATTGATACCGATTGTCGTAATATGTGGATTCTGCCTGGGTGTTCAATGCTTGCCACCCCTGTGCTCACTTTTGGCAAACTGTATCTGCCCTAAGACTCTGGACTTCGAAGCTGAACGCATGAAAGCTTTGTATGAAGTAGAAATCCGTAATATGATGGGGATAGACATAGATTGACAAGCTGGCTAGATATGTTGAAAAGGGAGGACTGTTAAAAGCTAGATTGCGAAGTAAACATTATCGGCGCCATCTTGTCCCTTTTCAGGCTCATATGTGCGCGTAAGTAGCAGCCATTTTGAATGCCATGGCCTCTCTGCCCACTGCCGATAGCCAGCGCGTCTCTCGCCCTCTCCCTCTGACCTCGCAAGCATCCCCCGCGCACTGACAGCCCCCGCTCTCACATGCTTGGGCCATAAACCACTCCTTCAGCGTGGCCCTGCCTCGGAGCCACATCCCGTACCCGGCTAACACCTCCCTCCATCCCTTTCATGATCACACATCCTTTGATGAACCCCCTTCCTCTGTGCCCAATTGTCCGACCCGATCCCAGGCCACCACCTGGCCCTGCGGCTGCAGTTTATTGCCCCCTACAGTAGGGAGCTGCCCCTCTTAAAATGATCTACGACTGATCAAAGCCCCCACCCCATGAGATCCGATCAGCCGCACACATTCCGGGAACCGGCGGAATGTCCAGCTGCGCGACAGTCATCACCTACTGAGATCGGGGTGGGGACTTCTACTGTAAATGTGTGTGGGAACGGGCTTGAAGCGGGGATTCCGAGGATGTCTTTCCGTACTTCAAAGTATTTGCAAGAATGTGCCACATGTAACAAAGTGTAATAAAGACCATAAGCCTGTGTATAAGAGGACAGGCCTCAGAGATGCGGTTAGAGCACTTTGAGAAGATACCCTGTTGTCTGATTTGATGTGTTCTGCTCCGTCGGTATAAACTGCCTTCCAGTCTCCAGCGCCTGCCTCTTTGTTTGATAATTTCGAGTGGTATGAGAGGCGACTAACGCCGGGCAATACTTGAAGGTTATTGGTTCAAATCTGCCTACCTTTTACAATAAGGTCCATCCCAACTAGGATAAACCTGTTCCCATATGCTGTCTGGGGATCCATTGGTCCAACAATGTCAATCCTCACTTTCACAAAGGGTACCCCCACCACAGATAGTGGTATCAGGGGTGCCTTTGTGGTGCCACCTGCCTTACCACTGGCTTGACAGGTGACACAGGAGCGACAAAACTCCTTTGTGTATTCAGACAAGTGGGGCCAGTGAAAGTGAGGGACAATTCTCTCCCAAATCTTGTTCTGGCCCAGTTGTCCTGCTAGAGGAATATGATGGGCTAGTGTCAGTAGGAAGCCCCTGCATTTCAAAGGTATAACTAGTCTCCTGGCTGCACCAGGTTGGAGGCCTCTACCCAATAAATCATATGGGTGCCACTAGCATTCTCAGCAGCCTCAGCAGCTGCCTGCTGTCTGAGGGGCTCAAGAGAAGGGCAGCGCAGCTGCTCATGACTCAGATCTGCCCCATGAAGGGCCCCTGTCCCCAAGAACTCAACCTGATCAGGCTCAAGCTCCTCTGGGAGAGTTCCTTCTTCAAGAGCACAATCATCTCCCTCAAGAGAATGATCCTCACTCACTGAGTCAGGGGGGAGGCCACTGCCTTTACCCTACTCCTCCTTTTCTTGGAAGGCACCTGGTCCATTATTCCAGAATCCAGGGCCCGTTCCGTGTTACACTTTTTGACCTGTGACCTAGTCACAGCAAACACATGTGCGGAGATCCCTAACATTTCTGCATGGGTCCTTAACTCCACTTCAGACCAGGCGGACGTCTCAAAATCATTTCCAAGCAAGCATTCAACAGGGAGGTCTGTACTTACCACAACTTCTTAAGGCCAGTTACCCCTCCCCAGGAGAAATTAACAACTGCCAGGGCATGGTTGGTCCTGACATTGCTAGCTTTGGTCCCTTGGTAGAGTTCACCAAGTATGATCTGTCCAGGGTCCACAAGGTCTCGTGTCACCATTGTGACACTTGCCCCAGTGTCCCTGTAGGCCATATCCTCTTTTTTCCATGTATCAAAGACTGTTGTTTGTATTTGTCCAAGTTACTGGGAATCACAAAGGAGGACATATCCATGCCTCCATCACAGACTAGCACAGCCTGAGTTGGAATTCTGACTAGGCCAGAGTCCATCTCAGTACCCAGGGTTAACCCTACTACACCCTTCTGCTGAGTACCACCACTTGAAGCTGAACTAGTGGGAACAGTTGCATTATGGGCAACGGTGGCTGGAGTTGTATCTTTCTTAGTGCAATCACTAGTCCAATGGCCGTTCTGCTTACAGACTTTACACTATTGTTTATTTTGGCCTTTTGTTTTGGAAGATTGGGAATCCCACCATTAGAAGATTTGTGGGGGCCTTGTGAACACTTCTGGTCTTTATCCTTCTCCCCACACTTATTAGGATCTTGTTTATTCCAGTCACCACCTTGGTTCTGTACCTTCTGCTTCACCCTGGTTCTGACCCATTTGTCTGCCTTCTTTCCCAATTCTTGGGGAGAGGTCAGATCAGAGTCTACCAGGTGCTGATGCAACAGCTGTTTCTGACAGTTACTAAGGATCTGCTCCCTAAAAATCAAGTTGTATAATCCTGTATAATCACATACTTTACTGCCCAGTAACCAGCCCTCCTGAACCTTGGTAGCACAACCAACAAAGTCAACCCAGTCCTGAGTCTGTGTTTTTTGGGTATCTCGGAACTGTAATCTATACTGCTCAGTGGTTAGGCCGAACCCATCTATTAGAGCACTCTTCAGGGCTTTGAAATCATCCGCATCCTCTTCTCTGCCAGTGAGGAGCTTGTCTCTACCTTTGTCTGCAAAGGAGAGCCACAAGATTTCTGCCCGCTGCTCCTGGGGGACCTTCTGTACTTTGCAGGGCCCTTTCCAGTAAAGTTATCCATTGTTGGATGTCATCCCGACACTGGTATAGAAGGGACACTCTTGTTTAAGTTTCTATGTTCATAAGTCCTTTCCCAACCACTAGGGAAGCAGCTGCCACCATAGGACTCTAGTCCCATCTTTTTTCTTGCTCTTTAAAGCTCTAGGGACTCCCTTTCTAAGGCTACTCGTTGTCTCCTTATCCTCAGCTGAGCTTCTTCAAGTCTCATCTGATGTTCTCTCTTCTCCTGGGAGGTGTCCCTCCTATGAGAAGAGACAGAGGTCCCTACAAATGTGTCAGAATGGTTAGACTCCACTGAAGGAGATCTTGGGCTTCTGGGCACACATCCAACTCTTCCTGAGGGGGCACAGAAGGACCCAATGGGTCTCCATCTCCATCTCCATTAGGAGCTGCTCCATCCAGGCCAAGGTCATTGTCACCTGCCTGGTCAGCGTCAGAGTCTGATTCCTGTGGGATAGGACCACTGGGATCTTACTAATCTGCTGCTCTCACCCCACTGCCTACCCTCTCAGGCTCTGAAGCCTTACTAAGGTCGACTAACAGGAATACCTCTCTGATTCGTTCGGTGGTGACACCTTTGCCAGTCTTCAGTTTTCTCATTGTACACAGAGCCCTTTACTCAGAGAAAGGGAATGTGTCATACTTAGATGTCTGTAATTTACTGACATCTAGCAAGGACACACTAGGTCCAAGCACTGAAGACATAACTTGTGAGGTGTGGTGTATGCATTACCTACTTTAGTTGTTTACCTACTAAACTCTCTTGAGTTGTAGAAAGGGTGTGCTAAGCCCTTGACACAAAACTCTTAAGTTCAGTAGAACTTACTGTATTTAAGCTTGTATTATATGTAACTCTGGTACCTTTAGTGGTTTTCAATTGATCAAACACTTGAGATTATCTGGTAAAACAATGGCAAGCTGGAATCCCACACGCTGTACACTAATGTGAGAAGTTGTCCTGGCATATGCTCTCCACTTTTCTAGTGGGCACCTTGCACCAGTCCAAACGACCCGTATTGATGGTAGGTTTAAAGAAACCCCTATATAGAAAGCTATCCTAGTGGTAGCTGTGGAGAGCAGCCTTCAGGCACAGTCTTGAAGGAATGTAAAGCAGCTTATTTTACCAGTCTATAATCTCATGAAAGACCAAATGAAAGGAGAACCACACCAGGTATATATATAAAATATATGTATTTATTCTAAACACATCCCTCTAGTCTTTTTAAGAGGCTAGAGGCAAAAGTACATAAGGAAAACTTAATAGCACACAGTAAATAAGCACAATATTCATTAAGCCCTAGGGGAGTTCCAAACCATATATTAAGAAAGGGGTATAAGTACCACGACTTACATAGAGCACAGGCCTAGAACCTGTATAACCGCTGGGACCACCAGGAGCCACCCAAGGTAGTGACACAGGGGACCCACGGGGGACGCGTGCATTGTCTAAACACAGTCGCGAATCACCATTAACTTTTACAGGGAATGTTGCGGTTGGAAATTACAGATAAAGGACACTTTGAAGAGGACTTGAAGCAAACCCCTTGTCATATAGATATATATAGCCTGTTTGCTGTGTTAAGTTAGCATGAGTTTTTTAGGAGTTTAAACACCATTTTACCTTTCTGCTGCTTTTGCACACAACACATAGCTGTTGCTTTAGCTTTAAGCCTAGTAGAATGTTTTTGATTCATGCGAGAATAATATGTTGTTACTCTGATATCAGCCTTGCTTGGCGAGCTGTGTCTGTACAGTGAGTGCAGAAACCTTCAAGGATATTGTCGTAAATATTTAATTTACTATCTTAATTTCTATGCAGGTAAGTACTTAATCAATAATAACTCAATCGGAAAGAAAGAAAACAGAGTCCGTGGTGTTAGAGTTCTTAGGGGTTTTATTCCTTAAAAAGGAATTATTCCGGAATAGGATATCATGTTCCTGCAACCACACGGGGTTCAGGAAGGGATAGAGCCAAGTTTTATTGACAATACATAGCTTATATACTTAATTTACATCATAGAAAGCAATGTAGTAGGCGTAACAGCTGAGAGTAGACAAGATAACAGCATCCACGTGTTACTAGTACGCAATCAGAAGGCGTGGACTAGGCGTAACTGGAGGTGTGTTCTAGAAACGTCACAGGTAGGTGTCACATGTGGGTGGCACTAAAACAGAAATGTTGCAATGTCAGCAGAAATCAGAAGCTTGGATGCGCGCGCAGCTGCATGACGTGTGATTTGGCGTGAAACTGGAGGGTGCAGGGGGCTTGACATTTACACTGACGGAAAGAGACAGAAGTCTGGCATGTCAGATCAACTTGTGCTTCTATCATATCTGATATCTGATGTTTAGGAACTGAGCTATCTGGGCGGAAAGGTCTCTGGGGCAGAAGCTATTCTATACTGACTGTGAGCGCGTGTATAAGCGCCTGAGTGTCTGCATGAGAAGCGTGGGGGCATGGGCCTTCCATGTGAGCATGGTAACAGAGGCTATGAATTATTTGCACGGAGACAGGCCGGCCCTTTGGCTTTGCAGCTGGGGAGTGTTTACTGAAACTAGTAGGCAGGAATGTATCTTCGAGGAGCGGAACAGATAACTCGAAGGTTGTAGTCAGTCTTGGTAGGCAGCAGGCTGAGCTGAGCGTGGTGGGCCGCGCTGAAAGTAAGGCAGAGTTCACAGGTACGGGGGCAGCCTGGGCTGAGGCTTTCAGAGTCAGAAGGAAGGAAAAGGCTCGATGGCAGAAATTCTGGGCCTACTTTGCCAGAGCTGAAAAACATGTAGAGTACACTACAAAAAGACGTTGGCATAGCATACTTAGGAACGGACTATTCAACCCATTCAGGGTGGGTCTGAAAGAGGACATGTTAACGTTGGACGCAAATGTATTTGCGTCTTCATAGCTGGCACAGGAGGGAAGTTACATGCACTTTAACTCGTACCCGCAAAAAAAGTCTAACTCCCTCCGGGGAACAGCAGATCACGGCTCCTAGAGCCTTCAATGTTTTAATTCCTAACAGATTCTCTGGACATGATTTCGTAAGTAACAAGTCTGTAACACGTGATAATGGACCCACAGCCAGGGGAACTAGTTCTGATACCTCATTTACAATGGGCTGTCCTGAAAAACCAAGGGAAACATTCTGTGAGCCTGAGAGGGGTGCCCCTGGAACTTCCTCATGACTGATTGTGGTGCGACTTGCCCCTGTGTCAATTAAAAACTTTCTGTCTTTTCCCAATACTTGACTGTGTACATAAGGACCCTCTTGATCTACAGGAATCTCAATAAGAGGCAAGCCACCCTCCCTCTCTAGGCTGTTTCATGTATATCGTGGATAATCGGGGTAAGCGGACTGGGCATATTGGTACATCTGTTGTGAAACTTGCTGTGTTGCGGCAATGGGCTGTGGCTGTGATACCGCTACTGTCTGTGCTGTAGGAGATGAAGCATGCGTAGGCTGTGTATTCTGCATGGGCTGCATATTCTGTGAAGACTGATGCTGATTATGGTCTTGTCTAGGCGGATGCGGTCTTTCTTTAGTTTTACCTGTCGCTATGTTATGTTTCAGAACTGGGCATTCATGTACGTAGTGACCTGGCTGCTTGCAATAGTTGCATGTCCCTTTAACGGGAGCTGCGGTGTGACCTGTCTGGGTCGTACCCTTTCTGTGGCCATCGGTTGGGACCGATTGGGCTACTAGCATTTTCATTTTCGTGTCTTTCATACGTTTCTGTTCCTGATCCTGCTCTTCTCTAATTCTGTTCTGATGATATTGTAACATTTGTAACATCTGGGATGGCGTATTGGCTTGCCATGTACTCTCGACCTTGTATACACGGTTTTTAACTGCTAACAGGGAATTTTCGACTAACTTTGATACAAAAAGATGCGGGTACGACTCGCTACTTGGTTTAAGACCACTATTAATAATGAAACATTTCTCGAATCTTGAATAGAAGTCACTAGTATCTTCGTCGGGTTTCTGTTTACAGGCTGATATTGCATCCCAGTCTTCCTTTCTAGTTGTCAATAATCTTGGCAGAACCTGTACTATCAGACCTGGTAAGGCTTTAGTTTTCTCCCCAAGGCCTACCCCTGGGACCCGTTTGTTCTCTTCGTCTTCTATTTCTGTCCATACAATCTTTTTCTCTCCCACCTCCCATTCTTTTTCCTTTCGTTTCTCGTAAATGCCCGTGGGCAGCAGTACTTTTAACATTTTCGTGATATCTTCGTACGTATAATCCCCCATCAGTAACATGTCTTTAAGCTCTCTATGAAAACCTGCAGGGTCTTTATCATGGCACGGGACTAGTTTCTTCATTTCTAACAGTTCTAACTTAGTCAGAGGCGTGTGTACATACACTCGTTTTAAGGTATGATCGTCACCCATAACTGGGTGCACTTCTCGTAAGGGGTTCTGACTTTCAATGCCATGCCGACGTTCCATATGATACATTTTTCTTTCTGGGGGCGGGGCGGGGACATATTCGGAGCTTATGAAAGTGTCATATCTATGGCGTTGTTCTAGAATTATTTGAATTAATTTGGTACTTAAACCTCTCCATCTGTCCATGAGTAGTTCTTCTAATGTTTCGTGTAAGGGACCTGGATCAGAATGTTGATTTCTGTATTTCGTGAGAAGGTGCTGAATCATGTATACGCCTGCTAATTTCTGCTCGTCTGGGGAAAGGTTCAGGAATGTCTGTGCTACGGTGTCATCATTATATATATCCGGATTGTCAGTCCATAATATGGCTGACCGGGCTAGTTCTTGTTCATCCATAGAATGGAGTACATGGTACCCTACTCGATCTCGAAGCCTTTTATCAGTCTCCTGGAACTGATGTTCAGCAGAATTTGGGTTTGTCAAGGCAGAGAAAAGAACTCTCTTGCTTTCTGGACGGATGCCTTTCCTAAGGTAAGTTCCCTTACCTACATACGCTATAGTGTCTGTAGTCTTTTCTGGTTCTTCAGGTTCTTCTTCCCCCCCGGAGGAAGCCTTCTCTTTCTCTTCTTTGTGTACGTCTATCACTGCTTTTCTTATTTTCTTGTACATACTGGCTATGCAAGTCCCCTTGTCGTGTTTTCCTTCAGATATATTTTGACCCCACCTGTTGAGTGCATCTAATTCACCCTGATCTGTCTCGGGCCTGTCTCGTTCTCTTATTAGGCAATTTATGAAAAAACGTAATATCTGTCCTTGAACGTCAACTTTCTGATGCTCCATGGCATCCTTAATACTGTCGGGGTCTTTCCCAGTCTGAATAAACTGATATATTCTATCTAGATGCTCGTTCATTCCTGGAAACATCAGCAGGAAATCAGTAGCAGATCGTAACCGTAGTGATGCCATTATCATTCTATCGTCTTTGCCGGGTACTGGATCATATCTGCAAACTGTAAGTTGTCCCTTGAATATATCGAGACGGGGTGATTTGTACGTGTAGGGACTCTGCAAGTCCCCGAGCTGTAACCTGCGTGTTAATGGCGGGGTCTGGGGACCCCCCATCGCACCTCCTGAGGCGGAAGCTTGGACATTATCTCTCTGTGGAGTCTGTATCTGTACTTGAATTTGTCCTTTAGTAGGGTCAGGTAAACGTGGCTTCGGTAGATTAACTTTAGGTATGGGAGGCGGTGGAGGGGGTGGAACAGGCGGAATCTGATCTTGGGGCGGGTTACCACCCCCGTCCCTGTCGTTAGGCAGGGCGCGGACAGGCAGATTGGTGTAAGCGGGTGCTACATCCTCTAGATAGGAATTCAGGAATATGTCTTTAGTAGTCTTGTGAGTTACTTTAGTTGGAACCAATGGTGACGGTACATTTTTCGGTATTTCTGAAATGGCCTCAGGCGAACCCTCGGCCGCGAGATACATACCGTTTACGAGGTTATTTCGTGCACGGTCTATCTGTTCCGACTTTACTCGGATCCCCTCAGTAATTAGTTCGTTTTCTTGGGCTTTCTCTGATTCTTTAAGTCTGTCCTCTCTACGTAGTTCTTTTTCAGCACGCTTACGGGATTCCTTACGCCAAAACTCTATGGCGTCTTTCTGAGATTGTCTGGCTTTCTTTTTCCATAATGCTTCCTCTACCTTCATGATACACTCGGCATCCCATGTTCCAGTAACTGGCCATCTGTGTCTCTCGTCTAGATGTTTAGTATAGTCGGCCCATAAATCTAGATACGCTATGGCATCTATGCCATGCTTGTGGTACATAAAGTTTCCAGGAGTATCCTTAGGGGGGATAGGAATTTCTTCCTCTAGTATCCCTTTCCTAGTTCCTATCTGCTTTAACTTGTTGAAAAACGGCATCTTGTTTACTCAGTACTGAACGCTCAATCCTTGCTACTTAATACTAGGTACAGCTAGTTATACAAGAACACAATAATGCACATAAAAACAGTCACACTCATACCACGACATTAATCACAAAAAAAGGACATTTGCGACATATACGACTACCCCCTATATCAGATGTACTGCTAAACAGCACAGATACACTGCTGAAAACAGTGCAAGAACTTGAATCATCGGATGTACTGCTAAACAGTACAGATACACTGTCTAAAACAGTGCAGACCGGACTTGTGTACCCAAACCCGTCTAGATACGTCCCAGCAATGGTACTCACCGGGAAGCACGGAAAACAGAAGGCCTCGGAAAACTCGACTGGACTGGACCGGACTCGACTCGACTCGTGGATACTTCGGAAAACTGGTGGGCCTCTTGACACCTCGGACCTTGCTTCTTTCGGCTAGGCTCTGGTCGGGATCCTCCGCACTCCTCACCGCCTCGTCTGGGTACTGATCGCAATCTTCGTCACCTCCGTGGGCCAGAGGGAGATACAGGAAATCCTGCCGGTACGCGTAGTTTCCTTCTAACTGATGGCAGGGGACAGAGCTTGCAACGCACCAACCGGCGCGTGAGGTGGGGGAGGGGTCCCTATTCGGGCGCCAAAATGTCGTAAATATTTAATTTACTATCTTAATTTCTATGCAGGTAATTACTTAATCAATAATAACTCAATCGGAAAGAAAGAAAACAGAGTCCGTGGTGTTAGAGTTCTTAGGGGTTTTATTCCTTAAAACGGAATTATTCCGGAATAGGATATCATGTTCCTGCAACCACACGGGGTTCAGGAAGGGATAGAGCCAAGTTTTATTGACAATACATAGCTTATATACTTAATTTACATCATAGAAAGCAATGTAGTAGGCGTAACAGCTGAGAGTAGACAAGATAACAGCATCCACGTGTTACTAGTACGCAATCAGAAGGCGTGGACTAGGCGTAACTGGAGGTGTGTTCTAGAAACGTCACAGGTAGGTGTCACATGTGGGTGGCACTAAAACAGAAATGTTGCAATGTCAGCAGAAATCAGAAGCTTGGATGCGCGCGCAGCTGCATGACGTGTGATTTGGCGTGAAACTGGAGGGTGCAGGGGGCTTGACATTTACACTGACGGAAAGAGACAGAAGTCTGGCATGTCAGATCAACTTGTGCTTCTATCATATCTGATATCTGATGTTTAGGAACTGAGCTATCTGGGCGGAAAGGTCTCTGGGGCAGAAGCTATTCTATACTGACTGTGAGCGCGTGTATAAGCGCCTGAGTGTCTGCATGAGAAGCGTGGGGGCATGGGCCTTCCATGTGAGCATGGTAACAGAGGCTATGAATTATTTGCACGGAGACAGGCCGGCCCTTTGGCTCTGCAGCTGGGGAGTGTTTACTGAAACTAGTAGGCAGGAATGTATCTTCGAGGAGCGGAACAGATAACTCGAAGGTTGTAGTCAGTCTTGGCAGGCAGCAGGCTGAGCTGAGCGTGGTGGGCCGCGCTGAAAGTAAGGCAGAGTTCACAGGTACGGGGGCAGCCTGGGCTGAGGCTTTCAGAGTCAGAAGGAAGGAAAAGGCTCGATGGCAGAAATTCTGGGCCTACTTTGCCAGAGCTGAAAAACATGTAGAGTACACTACAAAAAGACGTTGGCATAGCATACTTAGGAACGAAATATTCAACCCATTCAGGGTGGGTCTGAAAGAGGACATGTTAACGTTGGACGCAAATGTATTTGCGTCTTCATAGCTGGCACAGGAGGGAAGTTACATGCACTTTAACTCGTACATGGAGACGGTGGGGTACACGATAGGGAACATAACTTGACCAAAAATTTATATTTCCTCAATATCTCAACACAGTGGTTGTTGTGAACACTGATCTTCGCACGTTCCTAGACATAACATACATGCAGCTGCAGCCAAGTTCTGGCTTTAGGCTTTGGGCGCGTTTTATATTACTTTGCACAAGAGCATACAAACACACTTGATGGTGCTTTGCATGCAGAGAGCTGGTGGAAGACGATGTGATCCCTTACCACTAGGATCTTGAGGTATGGGGCCGCCCTGCTAAAACCCAAAGATACCTTCTTAGATATAATATAATATACTAGCAACCCTTTAATAAACTTTGAATAGTATTCAGCCAAACCTAATAAGTAACTAATTTGATCTTTGTTCACAGGTGTTGGGGCATTATTTATACTTTCAACCAGCTCACACTGGGGCTTAATCCCTTCTCAAGAAATCACATGCCAAGCTTGTATTTCTCCTTCTTCACAGTCACTCCATTCTGGGAAAATAACCCCAGCACCAAACCTGGAGTTTCATCATGTTCCTTTTCACCCTTACCACAATCCAAAATGTAATCTTGGAAAAACATTGTGCAAGGCAGACCCTCTAGCTTTGATTTTAGAACCTCTCAAAGCATGCAGCTGTGGATGGCAAGATAAATGGCATGCTCATATATCTTGATGCTCCCAGAGGTGTCACAAAGAATGTAGCATTTATGGACCCCTCATGGAATGGTACATAATGATAGGTCAATGATAGGTCCATCATACTAACTATATTCGCCCCTGCCAGCAAGGTGAGTGTATCAGAAAAATGAGCAGGTTTGACAATCTTATCAGATGCACTTATATAAATTACCTCGAAAACATTCAATTATCTCCTCAAAAACTTTCAAACGTAATAGCCTATCCAACTCAGCCTTAGGCTGTTAAATCATCAAACTAGGAAATGCAAGCACTTTATGGTCACATGGTTTTCCATTGGTTTCTGAGGACAATCTTGTGCTCAAAACAAAGTGTTCTCCCTCTCAGTAAAATACTTCTTCCCTGTGGTTGCCCTGTCTTTATAAGAAATCATCATGACAACAAGCGCAACACATCAATGTTTGCATCACCAAAGCTGGCTAAATTCTATTACCAATCATGATGCATGATTCAGCTAGGGTAAGAAATGTTTTTCCCCTAGAATCAATCTCACACTCAGGCATTTTCAAACCTCCAGTATCCTCCATATATATGTCATCCATTACATTTACATATTTGTTCCTTTTTTCTTCCACCACCACCTCCACCATTTTTATTTTATTATAAAAGTTTTATATAACGCTAGCTTAACCCGTAGGTATCAGAGCGCTTTACATATACACAGTAAAACAGCAGAAGGACATTACATTACATAGTAGGCCAGCAGTAAGGAAGCAAATCAAAAGAAAAAAATACAGCATAGGAAATAAATATGTAGTGCAGCGGAGGGGGAGAGAGCAATGAAAAGAAAAAGGTGAGAAAGACATAGTCCGGTCACCCACAATCCTTGAATGACCGGGGAGAGAGGAGACAACTCGGATATAGTACTCTAGATAAGTTGACGTTGGTCATGATAGTATTTGTTTAGGAGATGGACTTTCAGGTCCCTTTTGAGACAGGAGAAGGAGGTGTTGCATCTGAGGACTCCAGGGAGAGCGTTCCATATCCTAGGAGCGTTGCCTGAAAACGATCGGTATTGGGTGGTTTTCTTTTTCATTTTCGGAGGAAGAAGTAGGAGTGAGTTGGAGTTCTCAGCATTCTGGATAGCCCTGCTCTGATCAGTTTGTTATTTAGGTAGTTGGGGGCAGGAGATGTACACACTTGAGCAAAGACCACTCTTATGACAAAAATAATTCTTTGCATAGCAGGTCGAACTGCTAGATGAATTAGCAGAACTACCACATGTAAAGTATTTTTCTTTAAGGTCTATGAACTCAGTGGAAGATTTGCTTTTAGCACACCAGCAGCTGTATTACAGGAATGCCAAGGGACGCAACGGGGCACTTTGGTATTACAGAAGAGTCCGCAGATGCTTGTGCATCCCCTTCTGTAATACTGATTGCATTGGTGCACCTAAAGCATCAGCAGTATTATCAGAGGGCATTCCCACAATTGCATGGGGGTGTGACCCCATACAATGATGGAATGCTTTTGCCTCTGCATCCATGCTGTACTATAGACTTGGGCGCAAAGGTATTGAAACAGTCCGGGTATGCCACTTGATGGCAGCCCTATGGAGAGGAAAAAGGGAGTCCAATGGACACCCCAGACATCCCTTTGTAGGCATGTGCAGTTACTCACTGCACCTGCCGCCAATAGAATCCCTAATCTCCCTTCAAAGTGTAGGAGGTTTGCCACCACAATAAAACACGGAGACGCTTCAAAGCAGTGGCTCCATTTTTCCCCTGAATGCGCTGCGCTAGGGGCATCCAGAGTTCGCACCTGCCTGGAAAGCAGCACATTCTTTGTAATGTGGCCCATTTTCCTGGTTATCGCCCAGCACTAACCAGGAAAATACAACGCATATATAAAAAGGCCCTCTGAGCTATTCTTTAAGTATTAACTACAGAGTCAGGTTTGGCATCACCGTCAGAAACAATATGTATGCTGCTTTGCATACTACAGTGAGTGGCAGGTTGAGCTTGTTGGCCCCTCATCTCCATCACCCAATTGAGTGTATTTTCCCTGCTCTCAACAATTCTGACAGCTTTTTTATGAGAAGGATTCTTTGATAAATGTTTCTCTTGTATTCCGTTGCTGTTGGTACATCTTTCTCTCGCACCTGTGACTCCAGTAAAAACGTATACTGCTATAACACCACATTTATGCAAGGTCATAAGTAAGCTCAAGCATTTTTATACAAATTTCGAAGACATCTGCTGGTTCACCATCAGCATTATCAATAGATAATTTCATCTATACTCTCATAAATCCTGCGACTCTCAACCCCTAAGTTGTACAATAATATCCGTGTCTGTAGAAACGTTTCACCACCTTCATCCACCAGGTATGAGTCAAATCGATTTTTCTAATGCTTCCCAGTCTTTTTAGACAAGAATGCAGATGGTTGAGACATATTACTGACTGACTGACACAGTGCCCCACTTGTGGAGCTAAGAAAACAGATGACATCTTATGTTTGGCACAATGCTGGGCTAGTTGGTCAGCATTTCGGTTACCTGCTGTCACTCTGACATTTCCAGATTGGTGAGCAGCACACTTGACCACAGCCACTGCTTTTGGTAATTGGATTGCTTCCAGTAAGTCTTTTACATAATGTCCATTTTTAATAGGAGTACCTGAAGAAGTCAGAACCTACCTTTGCATCCAAAGTTGGCCTAAGTCATGCGCAACTCCGTAACCATACTGACTGTCAGTGAATATGGTTACTTTCAAATTTTTCCCAAATTTGCAGGCCCTTGTCAATGCAACTAATTTAGCTACTTGTGCAGACTTGACTCCAGGTAAATAGGATGCTTCAACTGGACCCCACAAAGGGCACACAGCATAAACAGCACTTAATCCTCCTTCCTCATGCCTCATGCATGAGCCATCCACAAACAGCTCATATTCAAAAGTCAACAATAGTTCTTCTTTTATGTCTGGATGGGGCTTAGTACTGTGTTCTCTGAGGTCGATACAATCATGCTCAACTTCCGCGAAGTGTGAATCAGGTAACAGTGTCGCTGGATTTAATACAGTGCATCTAGCAATAGTCACATTTCCTGCACCTAGAAGAATTCGCTCATACTTGGTCAGCCGACTAGGAGTCAAATACTGAGTACGTGTTCTGGTTAACAGAATCACCACTGAGTGTGGGACATACACAGTTACAGGGTGTCCCATAATGATGGATTCACTTTGCTCAAGACTCATGCAAGTTGCAGCTATTGCTTTTAGCATCCTGGCAATGTAGATGCCACTGGATCTAATGTGGATGAAAAATATGCCACAGGACGTCTCATTAAACCATGTGTTTGGGTCAGAACAGACAATGCACAATTGTTGCATGCATCACAGAACAATGCAAACTCCTTTGGATAGTCAGGCATTCCTAGTGCTGGGGCAGAGCAGAGATAGTCTCACAGCTTCAAAAAGGCAGTCATGCTTTCGTCATCCCACTCTACTGGGTCTTTTGCTCTTTTTGTTGTCATTTGTATAAGAGGTTTAGCTAGGACTGCAAATCCCGCAATCTACTGCCTGCAGTAACCTACTACCCCAGGAACATTCTGATTTCTTTCTGCATTTGAGGTAGATTTATGTTTCTGAATATTTTGATTCTTTCAGAGGTAACTCGTCTGACACCTCTCTCTGTCTGGTGCCCCAGATATTTTACTGATGTGGTGCAGAATTGCAACTTCTCAGGTGACACTTTATGCCCTTCTTCTGCCAAATGATTCAGCAATGCAATGGTATCAACAACACAGTCATTTCGAGTCTTAGACGCCACCAACACGTCATCTATGTATTGCACCAAGACAGACTGTCCGGACAGGAACAATGATAGAAGACATTTTTTCAATATCTGATTAAAAATCGATGGACTCTCTGTGTACCCCTGAGGGAAACGGTTCCTAATGTAGACATGGTCGTCGAATTTGAATGAGAAAAGATATTTGCTATCTGGATGTAATGGTATGGAGAAAAATGCATGGCACAAATCAATTACTGTGAACCACCTGGTTCCCCACGGTATCTGATACAGAATCACGCAACAATTTGGCACAACTAGACAACATGGAACAACAATTCTATTAAACTTGCGGAGGTCTTGTACGACCCTATATTTCTCACTCTGTTTCTTTATGCCAATTATAGGTGAATTACATGGACTGCTCATTATTTCCTGTAAAATGCCTTGTTCAACCAAACGCTTTATTTCTGCTGCAATGCCTGCCTTTATTTCTGAGCTTATTTTGTATTGTCGAGTATTTGGATAAACTGTACCTTTTTTTACTGTCACCTTTACTGGGTCAACATTCGCCAATAATCCTACTTCTTTCCCAGTGAAATCCCACACTTCAGGATTCACCGTATGCAATATTTTTTTGGGAGATCTTCCACTAGCATCTTTTTATTTTCAGATTCTTGTTTAGCTAACATTAATTCATAAACTCCATTTTCGTCTGGTGTTTGAATTTCAACACCACTTGGGGTACAAAAGATTGTGCAATTCATTTTGCACAGTAAGTCCCTACCTAATAGGTTTACTGGACTGGAGTCGCACACTACAAATTTGTGCATTTCTTTGAAATTACCTATTACGATTGCCATAGGTTCTGTAATTAGAGTACTAATTTCTTTATTAGAAACACCCATTACTCTGATCGCTTCCCCCGAGAGGGGTAGGTTTGGAACGTCTGCTGTTCTCACAGTAGAACGGGTAGCGCCAGTATCCAACAAAAAGGTAACATCACTTCCCACAACTTTTCCCTCAATGTATGCACCTGACTGATCTACCGCCAAGATGGGCTAAGCATGCACTCCTCAACCTCCTCTCTCAGGCACCGTCAGTAACTATCTTCCTCGAAAAATGCGTCACTCAAAAGAAATTGTGATTTCACTGCGTCTCTCCTTCCACTTCCCTCCCTATTTGTGGTATCCACCTTAAAATTTGCGTGGCTCCAAGAATCTGGCATAGGTGCAAGTGGAAAATGGTTCTGTATTACCTGTTGCTGTGGCTTCCTTGACACCTCAATCTGCGTCTGTGGATTCAAGTGATCATTTTGCACAATGTTACTCAATACAGCCTTACACTCGTGCCTCCAATGCCCCATTTCTCCGCATCAATGACAAGGAAACTTGTTCTTGGCCTCCTTTATGTTCATTCTACCTCCTGGTTTACCCCCCATTTCCATCTCCTTGATTCAGATTATTTTTCAATTGATTTAACTGAAATTCCTGCTGCTCTGTAAATTTTACCTGTGCCCACATTACTTTTTCTTCAAAATTTTTTCGTTTGTCAATTTCAGCCCCACAATATTTTGCATACTTGAGTATTTCATCTACCGGCTTGGCCAGACAGCAGATTTTATGATCTTTAATCATTTGCGAAATTTCTGGCTTTAACCCTGACACAAATCGATAAATAAAATGTGTCTTGTCTTTCATATCAATGCTTTCCAAACCACTGTACTGCTTGAATACCTGCAAAAGGTGTTCATAATATGCATGCACTGATTCATCTTTATTTTGAGTAGTTCTGTCTATTCTTGTCCAATCTGTTTCTTTCGGAGGTACTTTCACTTTCAGAAATGTTATGACTTGATGATACTTTTTCATCACGTCATCTGATGGTGCTCCTGTCTTTGGGTCTCTTGGGTACTCGTCGTTAGGCCAATCAATAGTGACCTTACATTCTGTCCATACATTGGCGGGGACTACAATATCAAACAACCCATCAAAATCTTTCAACAATACTTTTGAGACTTTCACAAACCTTTCGACTTGCCAGTACCACTCTACAGGTTTCTGTCTGAGTTTTGGGAAATCATTTGTAAATGATAAAATATCCTGTCGGGACCATGGACATGCACATAACCTCCTCCTGGTACTACTCTCATTTGACACAATCTTTCTACCTTTTCTGGTTCTTTTAATAAATATTAATTTGTAGTATTTTTCGCCTGGGCTTTCTCCTTTTTCTTTGCTCATCTAGCTTTCCATTTGTCTAAATCCCCCCACTTTTACAATAGGGAGAGTAACTCCTTGATTTGCACTTTACGTCCTGACTCATTCATGTTTTCTAAATCTTTGTCAGGAAATTCAGCTCGGTAAGGTTTCTGTAAAACTTTAGATTTTCCAATATCAATTCCCATTTCAGAAGCTAAACTCATTAACTTTTCATGAAATGTTTCAGTATTTTGAGTGATACTTCGACATATAATCAACAATTTGTCCTCACTGAAAGTGTTTAACCTGTCCAATCCCACATTTCCAGCAATCATTTCTTCTAATTCAACTCTTAATTCAAAAATATCCAATACCTTTGCCTGTGATTTTGGCTTTTCTATTTCTCGGGACCATCTCTGTATTTCTTCTGGGGAGACTACAGTAGCACTTCTTGTACCTGAGGATGTTTCCATCCGTACCTCTCTAGAACTTCCAGTAGTGTTTTTACTGATCGAGTCACCCACCGGTTCCCTTATAGGAAAATCCATCAGGGAAATCACTGACAAGCATTCACCTGCTTGATTATACACTATCAAGGGTTCTTTTCTAGATTGCACTACAGGTGTAGTCATAACGGGAGGTTTAGGACAGGACTGTTTTTCTCCATATGATGGAACAACAGGATCTATGGTTACCGGAATGGTCAAGGCTTCAGGACTCATATTCAACTGTGAAATTTTCTGCATTAATTCACTTCTCTGTTTATTTATGGCTTCCCTCTCTTGTAGCACTTTTTCTAACAAAGTTTAATGCACTACTTGTGGAACCAAAGGTGGTATTAAGAACAAGGCGCTGGTTAACTCTATTTGCTTCTTATTGGTAATGTGGCGGACTTTTCATTAACAAATCCTTCAAGTAGTCATCAACTGATTCACCACTAGTCATTAAATTTCTTGTTTTCTCTGTGCACTTGCTTCCTCACGGTTCCTCTAAAGTCAGAACAGGATATAATCCTTTTTTCTAACATAGACTATCTCCATTTCTTCATATGTTTATCTCGTCTCTTTTGGAAATCTGGGATAAAATGTACTCCAATTTCTTTCGCTTCTGAGTCTATCTCGCTCAAAAGTCTCAGTTTCCCATTCTTCTAATGCTTTGTACCGAGTTAATCTAGGTCTGGGATCTAATTCATTCATGCGTGATCTCAAATTGTACAAAATTCTCCCATTAAAAGTACCATGTTCTGGAAATGCCAAAACACCATCATCTTTTGTGTACTTTGTCCAGTTCTCTAACCACACACAGGTGTGGTAGCCCCTTTCTACCATCATGTATCATGCGGGCGTATTTGGGGGAGGAATAATAATTCCTCCTCTAGTTTTAATCGTTCTACCCATCTTAAAGAAATTTTTAATTTTCTTAAATAGCGTCATTTTGTTTTCTCCTCCGTACATGATATGAGGTCTTCCTCTTATGTATTGTTCTTGCGCAAAATCTAAGTACCTCCTATCGGGTCTATTTCCTACTAGCAGCCTGTCCCGACCTTGTCCGGGAGCATTTAGGCTTCCCCTACCCCCGCCTGCTCCGACATTGGCCAACATCCTGTGCCCCCGCCCGCCACGTCCCCCGCCTGCCCCGACCGCGATCATTGTAATTTCCCGTCCCCTGCCTGGCCCGACACCCGCCTGCCCCGACATTGTCCCCGGAGCATTACCTGAGCCGCAGGTCCTCATTTCTCCGCTCCAATTTCACATCCCCTGCCTGGCCCGACACCCGCCTGCTCCGAAATTGTCCCCAGAGCCTTACCTGAGCCGCAGGTCCTCATTTCACCGCTCCTTGTGATGGAGCAAGGATTCGCACGTAAAGCGACTTGCTCTCATTCATGAACCTCGTCTAACCTTTAATAACCATTAACCAATCCTGTCCGTCTTAATTTTCACTTTTTCCAATACACGCGGGTGCCCGAGAGAAGCTCGCATCTATGTTTATTAATTGTAATGATGCTTGCACTACTGAATGGCCGCTTCGCAGAAATCCAGTCTGCGCATGCGTCGGTCATACCCACGTGATGTGACGCACTCGCAATTTGGAGGGATGTTTTCGCTCATGCGCATTGTTGCTAAAATGGCCGCTTGTCTTTAACTATGCTCTCTGCTAGCTATTGCTGCTTTTGCAGATCTGTCTTTCCCGCATTAACCCTAAATGCTATAGATAGTATAAAGTAAGGGGTACAGTGAAGCTTTTCATGGTGTACAGTGTATTCATTTTTTCTGTGTTTCTAATTTGTTTTCGCTTACTTTTCATGTACCGCGTATTTGGGGCCTGGGAGTGGGGAGCGACGCCATCTTTGAAACCTCCCACAACCCTGTCATGTGATGAGGGAGAAGCCGAACCGTGCAGAAGCAAACCCAAGCCAGCTGGCTCCTGAAGCTGAGATGCGCCTGAGAACATCTTCCATGCACTGGGAAGAGAATTCGGCTGTACCAAAAAGTGATACAAATGTATAGTTTCATGTGTGCGCTATTGTTTTACACCTTTCTCATACCCTGGGAACTGGAATGTAAGGGGTGGGTACTGAAAAATAAATATTAATTAAGGGAACATAGAATTTAGGAGGTAACAATGACCTAACCACCTCTCTTGACCAATCGAAAGAGGGGACCTTGTCACTTGCAACATTTGTGGGTGGTCTAGGGGTCCCAAAACAGTATAACTAGCCTAGTTTAGCTTAGAGAAATTGTCCGACTTGTCCGAGTAGCTGACCTGTCACTGACCCTACGAACTCTATTGGTGATTGATACAAAGCGCTGCGGAGCACTCTGTCCGTATTTTCCACAAGCTCCAAGGGGTGGAAATAGTCTTAAGTGCTGGCGAAGCACTTTGCTGGGAGATTCGAAAACCCAATCGGGGTTATTGGCGGATTCCATGCAGAGGGGGAGTAACGCAGGCGTTGCATCCGAAGCTGCAGGTGTTGGTTGTGCCCTTTGATGAGCCCAGTCCTGACCCAAATCCTGAGGGGTATCCTGTCCTGACTGTCCATGAGCTGTACCTGCTCGCCTACTGGCATTCCGAATCCTTGAGGGTCCTTGTCCCCGCCTATTCCCAAACTGACCCGTGGCCAGGGTTGGTCCTTATTTCCCGTCCTAGGTAATTATACTGTGTGGGTGTCTGTCTAACTATACTCTTACTTTTCCTTTTCTTAATAAAGCACTCTTGCCAGTGATATTTTCCTATCACCTTTTCGAAAGTGACTGTTATGAAATTGTTTATTAGTGATGTTCCACTCTTCCCCCTCCCTATAGGAGATTATTAAAACTGAATGCATATTTAGCTTGTTCCATTATCCCTTCCCTTTAGTATGGTTGCTGTGAACTTAGTAAGAATAGCATAAGGTTTAGGAATTAGTTTAAATATTTGTGCTCATAGAAGGTCCTTCTCATGTCCCCTGCCTTAGTTTAAATTCTTACTGATATAGCATGTTCCCTAATGCTCATACCCTGTAATGTTCCTTAGTACTCTATGGTGCTTGCCTTAATCCATAGCTACATTCTGGTTTTGATTCTGATAATTGATGTTTTAATTTGTATTTGCCTGTTACTCCTGGCATCTTCATTCTAAACTAACTTCATATAAACTTTTAAAACTCCATCAGGTGTCTGTGGTCATTACATATCACCAAGAATTATTAAGTGTACGGAATGTATAAGCTATTCTATTTTTCTTAGGAATCTTACTGCCTGTCCACTGCTAGCTCCTGAATCCATCAGGAGTAATGTGCCTGTGGAGTCAGGTACATGAATAGTAAGTGGTGAGAGAGTCACCCCCTGAATTACTCATAGTAGCGTGTAAGAAAATCACCCGGTTCACGCAAACACAGTCATCATATGCACGCCAGGGCCCAGTGCGTGGAAAATTGGTAAACTAGTGACCTGGGTGAACTGCGCGCTCTATCAGTAATTTTCTGGTAGCAGAGGATGGTTAGGACTAGTTAAGATAGGTAGATAAGATAGTAAATAAATAAACCGTGAAAATAAAAATGTGCTGCTAAAAGTTCCAATATTGATTGTATTGCTTAAAATATTGCGCAAATGTTTTAAAAAGATTTTTTTAGTTTAAATGAATTTTATTGCTGCTATAAGTATTATATATAATATTAACAAAATTGTACGTAAAGTGTTTTATGTTGTCTGAAATCCCCAGGGAATTGTATAGCGGGTGGTGAGTAGAATCCATCTCGCGCAGAGGTCGCTTGTTGTGAGTTATTAGTGCATGGTTAGGAAAAACTGGAAGCGCTAATTAGGATTCTCTTTTTGCATTTGAATAATTGATAGCTACGAGTCCTTTGTATAAAACTTCCATTGTGACATCACCTAGTAAGGGTCACATACGGAAGGAGTAATAGGGTCTCCGAAGCTTGACTGGTAAGCAAGGTAGTCCGCTGGTGAAAGCCTGACTTAGTATATATCCCAGAAAGAAGTGGATAAGTCAGGAGAGTAGCAGGTTCTATATTGCTCGTGTGAGGGGTTAGGCAGAGAAGTCTACCCGAAGTGAATGAAAAGTAGACAGAAGTGGTTTACTTGTAGCGAAAGAAGAACTTTCTCTCTTTTTAGAACACTCAGACACAGCGGCGAACGTTACGTGTTGTTGACTAAGTTTAGCACTTGCACTTTAAGAAAAATTCAAAGTTTCCGTTACCTTGTGAAGGAGAAAGTCAGTCGGAAGGCTGCTCTGACGTCACTCCGTGCCGCGCTGGTATTGGTCAAGACAGCGGGCGTGTATGTAGTGAAGCTGAAATTGTAAAGGAGGGGTGAGTGCCAGAGCGTGAGACCGCGTCTCGCGAAAGGCCACGCACCCATTGGACAAGGGCTTTTGTAATCACTATGTTGATTGGTTGTCGCGAAATAAAAGTCGCGCTAGCATTGGAAGCACAAAGGTAAACAAAATTAATCAAGCCGAGTTAGAAGCGATTCTGGAAAGGTGTATGTGGTATCCGGAATTCTTGCCTAATCCTCAGAATCTAGGGTTTTATAAGGAGCAGATGCTAAGAGGTAGACCTTACAATATGTATGGAGGAAAGAGAAAATTGTCATTTGCCGAAAAGATTAAAAACTATTTCAAGAAAGACAAGCCCATACGAACTAGGGAGGGTGTGATCATACCACCTCCAAATACTCCCGCCTCCTTCATGATGTTCGATAAAGGGTACCATACCTGTGTATGGTTGGAAAATTGGGTGAGGTATACAGAAGACGATGGAGTCTTAGCATTTCCCCTTAATGGTACCTTTAATGGTAGGATCCTGTTTAACTTAAGAACCCGAATGAATGAATTGCATCCCGACCTAGATTAACCCAATATGAAGCATTAGAAGAGTGGGAAATTGAAGCTCTAGAAAGAGACAGACCCCGAATGGATAAGGGAGTGAGCAAGTGGTATCCAAAGGTCCAAAAAGAAACTAAAGAGAAAAAGATGCAACAGTGGAGTCAGAATATGATGGTTGAGGGACTGTTTCCCATGTTTGGGGTACACAAAGAGGGGAAAGGAAAATGTACGGAGAAAACACGCCACTTAATGGCTATGGGGGACTCCGAAGATGAGCACCTAGAGGATTTATTGATGAAAAACCCACCTCCCTATGTTGCGGAATCAGAATCTTTGGGTTCCCAAAACCCGTTTTCTAAATATCCTAGATGTAGGAGGGCCAGTGAGACAGATGGAACGGGTACAGAAAGTAAAGCCAGTGATAGTGATGGGTTCTGCAGACCTAGTCCCGCGGTCCCAAATTACCGACCTTTTGGGGAAGACCGACCAAGTTTGGTCCTTCCGACTGCCCCAAATATCTACCCTACATTGGTACCCCAAGTGATGCATGACAATTCTTCAGAAAGGGTTTTGCGTGAGCGAGAAAAGGAAGCCCTGAACAAACAGCAAATTGATTTAATTCAGACCATAGCCCAGATAAATCCCAGTCTGGATTCATTGACTATCCCAGTAACTATTGGTCCTGCTATACCTCTTTATGGGGATAGACTGATTAGCCCAAGAACTCCTATTATAACTCCAATTGCACCAACCCCTATTATTCCTCCCCCAAGAAAAGAGCCGCTCATAGTCGATGATCAAGAAAGTGAATGCGAGTCTGTGATCTCCTTAATGGATCTGCCTATTAGGGAACCTGGAACCAGTGTACCAAGGGCAAGAAATCAGGCTAGGACAAAAGAGGTCCTGATTGAAACCACTTCAGGGGTCAGGAGTGCCACTGTAGTTTCTCCCGAAGAATTGGATAGATGGACCAAAGAGTTAGAAAAGGACACACCCCAACCGAAATCCTTAGAAATCTATAAACTAAGGATAGAAATAGAAGAATTAATGGCCGGTAATGTAGGGATTGGACAGGTTAAACTCCTTTAGTGAAGACGAGTTACTGTTTATCAGCAAAAACCTTACCCGGAACACTGGATTGCTCCATGAGAGATTAATGGACACTGCCACTGACATGGGAATTGATGTTAGTCGCTCCAAAGTCCTTCAGAAATCTTACAGAGCAGACTTTTCTGACAAGGACTTAGAAAACATGAACGTGTCAGGAAAACAAACCCAAATAAAGAAATTACTGAAAATCCTACAGAAATGGGGAGATGTAGAGAAAGGGAAAACCCGGTGGGCAAAGAAAAAGGAAGATAGTAGGACTAAAACCCAGACTTCAGAATACGTACTAAAAGAAGTAGGGCCAGCAGAAAAATTATGTCCCATGAGAGAAGTGCCTGGGGGAAAATATGTCCATGTCCCTTGGTCCAGACAAGATATTGTGTCATTTACGAATGACTTCCCAAAATTGCGAGAGAAGCCAGTCGACTGGTACTGACAAGTCGAACGCTTCATAAAGGTTCAGAAATGCCTCCTGAAAGACCTGGATGGGTTTTTCGACATTGTGGTGCCTGTAGATTTGTGGACCGAATGCAAAATTGAAATTGATTGGCCCAGTGATGAATATGAGAGAGACTCCAAAACCGGAGCTCCCTCACCCGAGGTAATGAGGAAGTATGATCAAGTCATACAATACCTGAAGAAAAAGGTGCCCGCAAAGGAAACTGATTGGACCCGGATAGATAGAACTACCCAAGAGCGCGATGAAACCGTCCACTCCTTTTATGAAAGGTTACTGCAGGTGTTCAAAACTTACAGTGGAATCGATAATGTGGACATGAAGGATATGACCCATTTCAGTTACCGATTCGTGTTAGGATTAAGACCTGAAATATCCCAGTGGATTCGAGATAATAAAATCAGCTGGCAAGGTAAGCCCATAGATGATGTCCTCAAGTATGCTAAGTACTGCGAAGATGAGATAGAAAACAAAAAGAAAGCTCTCAAGGAGAAGGTTATGTGGGCACAAGTGAAATTGGCAGAACAGCAAGAAAAACAGTTAAGTAAATTGAATAATAATAATGCACAAAATCCCACTGCTGGGGGAGGAGGGAAACCCCGGGTAAAAATGAGTCGGGAAGAGGCCATGAAAAAATTCCCCTGTCACGGGTGTGGTCAGATAGGGCATTGGAGAGACGAGTGTCCACATTTGCTGGCTGGTAATGCCCCCGTAAATGGTTTAAATCCACAGGTGCAGAAAGAGGGGACACGGAAGAACCCACCACAGGTAAAGCAGCCTCCGTTGCCTCGCGCTCCTAGACAAAATTATAAAAATCAGGCTCAGCAGAATGAAAGGGCCGAGGTGTGGGAAGGAGAGAATGAAAGGAATGCAGAGGCTTCACAGTTTTTGTTAAACGATTCTTTCCTTTGTGATGATCAATACTGACGGGGCCTGAGGGGGGAGGACAAGGAGTGCGTACTTGGTGCCTCCTTACCGGTAGACCAGACTGGACCATACATTGAAGGAAAGGTTGAGGGGAAATGACGTCACCTTTTTGTTGGACACTGGTGCTACCCGTTCCACTGTGAGAACTGTGGATGTTCCTAACCTACCCCTCTCGGGAGAAGCCATCCAAGTAGTGGGTGTTTCAAATCAAATAATAAGTACTCCAGTAACTGAACCCATGGAGATTTCCATTGGAAATTTCAAGGAAATGCACAGATTTGTGGTCTGTGACTCCAGTCCTGTGAACCTGCTAGGACGAGATTTGTTGTGCAAAATGAACTGTACCATCTTTTGCACACCAAATGGCGTCGAAATTCAGACCCCAGATGAAGATAGCCTGTACAAATTGATGTTACTAAAATCAGACACAGAAATTAAACTCCTGTCCATTGAGGACTTACCTGAAGAACTACAGCTAAAAGTGGTACCTGAAGTGTGGGATTTCACTGGGAAAGATGTAGGTTTAATGGCAAATGTAGACCCAGTTAAAATAGCAATAAAATCAAATGCTGTTTACCCCAGAACAAGACAGTACAAAATGAGTGCAGAAGTAAAAGCGGGAGTCGCAATTGAAATAAACAGGTTGCTTGAAGCAAACATCATACAGGAAGTAATGAGCAGTCCCTGTAATTCGCCCATAATTGGAATTAAAAAGCCTAGCGGAAAGTACCGGGTAGTGCAGGACCTGCGCAAGGTAAACCAAATTGTTGTACCTTGCTGTCCCATTGTGCCCAACCCCGCAGTGATACTGTATCAGATTCCTTGGAATGCGGAATGGTTCACTGGCATTGACTTCTGTCATGCATTCTTTTCCATCCCATTGCATCCCGAAAGCAAATTCCTTTTTAGTTTTGAATTTGACAGCCACGTCTATGTCTGGAATCGTGTCCCCCAGGGGTACACTGAAAGTCCATCGATTTTCAACCAGATCCTAAAGAAATGCCTTGAATCATTAGTACTGCCAAAGGAGTCTGTTTTGGTACAGTACATAGATGACCTTCTGGTGGCGTCCAAAAGTCAAACAGACTGTGTCATTGATACCATTGCCTTGTTGAATCATCTAGGCAAGGGAGGACATAAAGTGTCGCCAGACAAATTACAGTTCTGTAAAAACTCAGTGAAATATCTGGGGCACCAGATAGAGAAAGGGATCCGAAAAGTTACTACCGAAAGGATCAAAATAATTCGAGCAATGGAACTACCCAGAACCCAGTAAGAATGTTCCTAGGAGTTGTAGGGTACTGCAGGCAATGGATTGTAGGATTCGCAGCTCTAGCCAAACCCTTGATAAAAATGACCAAGAAGGGAGTGGAAGATCCAGTTAGTTGGGACGATGAACGCATGAACGCATGGGTGAAATTGCGAAATTGCTTGTGCTCAGCCCCTGCCTTAGGAATGCCTGACTATTCCAAGAACTTCGAACTGTTCTGTGATACAAGAGACAATTGTGCACTCTCAGTCCTAACCCAAGAACATGGGCTGAATAGGCGTCCAGTGGCCTATTTTTCGGCCACTCTGGATCCAGTGGATGCTGGATTACCCGGATGCCTGAAAGCAGTAGCTGCTACTTGTGCAAGTCTAGAACAGAGTGAAAACATTGTAATGGGACATCCTGTCACTGCATATGTTCCACATTCTGTTGTGATCTTACTGACCCGAACCAAGACCCAGTATCTCACCCCCAGTCGGCTGACTAAGTATGAGAGAATTCTTATAGGAGCTGAAAATGTAATCATCTCCAGGTGTAATATATTGAATCCCGCAACACTGTTGCCCATTCCCATAGATATTGAAGAAGATGAAGTTGAGCATAATTGCATGGACCTAACTGAATTTAGCACCAAGCCACGTCCTGATATAAAAGAAATAGCCTTACTTGATGAGGATATTATGATGTTTGTAGATGGCTCATGTTTAAGACATGAGGATGGAGGTCTGAGTGCAGCCTATGCTGTAGTTACATTGGAGACAATCTTGGAAGCATCTTACCTGTGCGATGTAAAATCTGCACAAGTAGCAGAATTAATCACATTGACAAGAGCTTGTAAACTGGGGAAAAGCAAAAGGGTAACTGTTTATACTGACAGCCAGTACTGTTATGGGGTTGTTCATGACTTCGGCCAACTATGGTTACAAAGAGAATTCATGACTTCCTCAGGTACCCCTATCAGAAATGGAAAGGTGGTACAGAACTTACTGGAAGCGATCCAATTACCCCAAGAATTGGCTGTGGTTAAGTGTGCGGCTCACAGATCTGGAAATGATGATGTGACAGCCGGAAACCGATACGCTGACCAAATTGCCCAATATTGCTCCCGATACAAAATGTCCCTCAAAATCAAATTATGGGGAGGTGGAAGCAGCTGCCAACTTATGATGTTTGAAGGTGTGTCTACCTGGGAGGAATTGAAAGACATGCAACAGGCAACAGAACAGGAAGAAAAGGACAGGTGGGAAAGGGATGAATGTACACCAAGAGATGAGGATGGTGTTATGGTTTACAAAACTGGTGTGCCTGTGTTACCAGACAGTCTAGTATCCCCAATGGCTAGGATTATACATGAAGACACACATATTGGGAGAGATGCCATGTGCCGCATGTTTAACAAGGTATTCCAGAACACAAAATTCAGGAACACAGCAGAAAAACTTTGCCAGAGGTGCCTAGTGTGCCAGCAGTTCAACGCAGGAAAAAGGACAGTAGTGGAACAAAGTACGATTGGAAAGGCAGAAGGCCCCTTTATCAGGATGCAGGCGAACTTTATCCAGTTGCCCATGTGCAAAGGATACAGATACGTCCTGGTCATAGTTTGCCTGTTTTCTAGATGGGTGGAGGCCTACCCAGCAAAGAACAAGCATTGGAAATGCAATAGGTCTCGCACCATTAGAGTTAGTGCTTTTAGAATTGTTTATGGGTTTTTTTGTAAATGTTTAGCATTTTTGTTTCCTGTAGCCAATGCTAAAGAATTACAAATAAAAAAAGCCATAAACATTTCTTAAAGCTCTAACTGAAATGGTCTGAGACCTATTGCACTGTGTGAGGGTGAGGGGTTGAGGGTGAGTGAGGGTGAGGGTGGGTGAGGGTGGGTGAGGGTGAGTGAGGGGTTGAGGGTGAGTGAGGGTGAGGGGTTGAGGGTGAGCGAGAGTGAGGGTGAGTGAGGGTGAGTGAGGGTGGGTGAGTGAGGGTGAGGGGTTGAGGGTGAGGTGTTGAGGGTGAGCGAGAGTGAGGGTGAGGGTGAGTTAGGGTGAGGGGTTGAGGGTGAGTGAGAGTAGTTGAGGCTGCGTGAGGGTGAGTGAGAGTGAGGGTGAGTGAGGGGTTGAGGGTGAAGGTTTGAGGGTGAGGGGTTGAGGGTGGGTGAGGGGTTGAGGGAGGGTGAGTGTGGGTGAAGGTGAGTGAGGGTGAGGGTGAGTGAGGGTGAGTGAGGGTGAGGAGTTGAGGGTGAGTGAGGGTGAGGACCTGGGAAACCTGGCAGCTCTGGACAATATGTCTTTGAAAGTTGTATTCATTATACCTGTAGTGACCCTATGCAATACCTATCTAAACAAAAATCCTTCTAATGGCATTGCCTACTGTTAAACTATGAAACTAATACTGTCTGTGCACCTGGGTGCCTATGGGAGGCTATGGGTCAGAGTTCATGAAAGCACTGAAGTAAAGGACGAAGGGCAAGTGCTGCTCCTGTGAAACTCCATTGATGATGACAGGGGCAGGCCATGCATTCCTGGTGTGGTCTCAGGGCCAAGGGAAAGGTGATTGCTAATAGGGAAGCACAGGTGAGCTGAGGGAGCCTTGGACAAATGGACGTAGATTAAGAATGAACAATGGTAACGGCTGATACCCGAGACTTTTCCTCTTCTGCACACGGCACAGTCTATTCTGCACCTGATCTCAGTAAAGAAACATTGGCAAAGGTAACATGTCAAGCGTTGGTAACCTATTAGCTTTGCCAATGCTTTAGCCTGCGGTATATAATCCCAGATCCAGGTTACAACTGTACCTAAACAGAAAAAAACGTGCAAGGTATTTTTTAAAGCGGGTGGGGGGAGCAAGGGGTGCAGAAGTAACATCAGGGGATGGGGAGGCAAGAAGCAACACAGGGAGTGGAAGCAACACGGGGGAGCACAGCTGGTTTGACAAAAGGAACATGGTGCCACAGGTGAGTGAGAGGAAGCAACATAGAGGGTAGGGTGGAGGGAAGCAAAACAAAGGGCGTGGGTGGGGGCGGCTGACAACATAGAGACAGATCAATGAGGAGTACTGGGAGGAGCAACCGAGTGAAAGAGAGCAACATGGGGAAGAAGCACATGAGCGAGAAAGCAACGGGTTGAAGTACACAAGACGAGCGCAACATGGAGAGACAGGGAGAAGAATATCAGCAACAGAGAGCAAAACAGCGCGCAAGGGAAAGAAGTGCACGAGAGAGACAGCTGGGAAACACATGCACTCTCAATGGAGTGCTTAACTCAAAAGAAAAAAATAGTTCTTGAAAAGCAAGCAGTGAAGACGTAGGTGAAAAGGCTGTTCTCCATGGGAGGGATAAACACAAGATTGACAAGCTTGCCACAAATAAGAAGCAGGCAAAGAAGACAAAACTTTCTGTCGTTTTTTCCCTTTTTCCTGCCCTCAAAGTCGTTTGCAGCAAATAACCTGTTGTAAAGCGAAAGGGGGTGGAAGAGGGTGGATCCCACTGAATTCAGAAAAGGTCAAGGAGAGCGTATTATCATCACCGCTGCCACCACTAGCAGTTTGGTGAATGGGAGACAATGTTTGTAAGGTCACAGTGAAGCTTTTAGTGCGGAAGTGGGGAGTGCACCTGCCCCTGAGAGCCAGAGACGGGACGGGAGAGTAGTGTGTGCCAGCTGATAGCATCATCTTCCTTAGCAGCCACAGAAGCTCGTGAACCGGGAAACTCTTATGACATGCAAAATCAGAGCAGAACCGTGGACAGTGGAACATATACGGGCGTGGACCGGAAGCTTCCATCCAGCAACGGCGCGTCAGGGGTCAGGCACACTCGGGGTATCGGTCAGCCACTCACCTGGAAGGAAGTCACGTCCTCTTCTGCAAGAGAAAGGGGCCGGGAGAGGGAGGGGGAGCAGGGGAGGGTGCAGCGAGAAATGAAATAGGAGAAGAGATAAGGAAAGACGTAACGGGCAGAGGAGAAAGAAATGCATATACGGATGAGAGCGAAAGTATAGAAACAGAAGAGGGAGAAAGAAGAGAGAGAAGTAGAGAGACGGGAAGACGTTTAGAGAGAAATGAGAATGAGAGAGGGCGAGAGGGAGTCAGAAACAAGCAAAGCAACCCCTGAACAAAAGGGGCTGTGCAATCACCGCGGAGAAGAGGAAGGCGTCGCGTGCTGGGGGAGGGGGGAGGAGAAATGCGACGCGACATGGCAGGCAGGGGAGGGGGCGGAGCGGGGGTGTGGGAGGAGTGCGGGAACAGACGGCGAGGGGAGGAGAGTAGGAGGAGGAGAGTAGGGGAGGCACGGCCTAGTGGCCGTGCAATCAAGAAGTGAGGGGGCGGGAGAGTAGGCAAGGCAGGCGGCTGGGGGCATGTGCACGCGCTTTTAAGCTCAATGCGCATGCGCATTGAGCTTAAAAGTCAAGGGCACTGCAAGGAATCGCCACGATTCCTTGCAAGTTGGACAAAGAGTGGATAAGCCCCCATAGTCTCGCTTGCTCGATGCGCATGCGCATCGACAGGCGAGACCTAAAAATGACGCCATAACTGTAGCCAAACTATTACTTAGAGAGTTGATACCTAGATTTGGAATTCCAGAGACTGTTGAAACAGACCGAGGAGGGCATTTTTCTAACGAAATCCTCAAAGAACTCTGTAAAGCATTTAAAATTGAGCAAAGGTTGCACTGTGCATATCATCCAGAGGCTTCTGGAATAGTTGAACAAGTGAATGGCACCATCAAGTCCAGACTGGCGAAAGTGTGTGATTCCACCAAAATGAACTGGATAGAAGCTTTGCCCTTGTGCTGATGAGTTTGAGAAGTGTTCCAAACCGAAAAACAGGCCTAAGTCCCCATGAAGTGCTAATGGGAAGAGTAATGCGACAGGCATGGGTACCTGGACACAAACTGCTAAGTATTTCTGATGATTTAGTGCTAGAATACTGCAGGCAGCTGGGTGACCAAGTGCGTTCTATCTCTCACCAGATTGGAGAGACTGCTGTCGAATGGCCTACATCTCCAGCACATAATCTGAAACCAGGTGATTGGGTGGTGTTAAAGAAACACACCCGGAAGAGTTGCCTTAAACCAAAGTGGGGAAAGCCGAGGCAAGTGATCCTTGTAACCACAACTGCTGTGAAGTGTGCGGGCGTACCGAAGTGGATCCATGACAGCCATACGAAGCCAGTGACAGGAGAAAACGCGACTGAAGCTGAAGGTAGCGCAGCTAAGGAGACTCCAGAAGAGAGCCCAGATCCCGCTGACATCGAACTACCGAGCTCAAGTCAAGACGTTGAGTGGTTCTCTGCCGACGACCAAGTTCTTGATCCAATAAGAACCCGAAAACATTCTTACCTAGATAGTGAGTGGGATAGTGAAGGTGAGACAGACTTAGAGGAAGAAGGCCAGGTCATCGAAACTCACAACAAACCTGATCAGGAAATAGGCCAAGTAGGGACAGACCAAGTTATCGACACTCCTCCTGAAACCTCAGAAACTGGAAAGGGACAGATAGTGGTAAAAGCTGAAGTTCATGCGGAAGAAAATCAAGAGATCGAAGTGCATGAACAGGAACAGATAGAAATAGACAAACGTGTTCAGGAAGCAGAGTCCAGATCACCTGAAAATAAAGATCAAATACAAAGTAGACCTGAACAAGGCCAGCTTAGAAACCAGGCAGAAGAAAGTAATGAAAGACCTGGAACTAGTCAAACAGGAAGGGAAATAGACACTGCCGAAACCAGAGTACCACAACAAAGCGAAAACAAGAGAGTTCACGAGGAAGGTCAAGTTTCTTCGACCACTAAAAGCCACAAGAAAAAGAGTGAACCCCAATACATAAAAAGACTGAGACTAAGAATCAAGACAGTTGAAGAAAAACTAGCAGATCGAAAAAGGGCTGCCAGTGAAAGGAAAGAAGCCCGAGTCGTCTAACCGACGAAGCTCACGAGTAAAGAAACAAAACAAATTGTATCGGAGCCCTGAATGGACTTACTTGGTGTTGGAAGAAATTGACGAACCCAACAACAGTGGCAAAAGTGACGAAGAGTCAATTACTGATCGGAGCTCTGACGAAGACCCTCCGTGAGGCAAGCCTGCGTAAGCCTCTGGTATAGAGAAACAAAGAGGGGTTGGAAAACCACCTGTAAGCCAAAATGTCTGATTCAAGTGTAAATGGAAGATCCAAATTTAGTTGTTGTAAAACCTGCTGTAAAGTATGTATTTGTAGTATAGCCGTACTGATAATAATATGGATAGGACTAACAGTTTTTATACCCTTTATGATAAGTAAAGACCCTAACTTGTACCCCACTAACCCAGAGACTCTAGACACAGAAACTCTACCGACTGAAGAAACACCACAAAGTGTAGAAAGACGTGACAACTCTGCTGTACTAAAACAAAAACGGACGGACTTAGATGCATCAGATGAGGGTGGACTACATTTTCACAAAATGAAAAACAGAACTCAGTTAAATGTCTTCGCTAATCTTTTAGTGCACTATGTAGAAGCTATGGAAATAGAAGATTGTTACGTATGCATGAAGCTACCGACTTCTGTACCTGAAAGCGTGACATATCACCATTTACCCCTGACCTACAGAATTTCCTGTAGTATATTAGCAAGCTTGTTCTATAGAAGCACTTTACAGTACTACTACTCAAACACTGACGTAATCTTTTCAGAACTTCCTGTTCGAGGAAACCTGAACATTGTACATATTAGAAGCGAGGTAACCCGTTATATGGGAGAATATTTCCTGACTATAGGTGACATAGACTTAAATGAAGCTAGAGAAAATAATCTGACCTGTTCCTTACAAGAGCAGGAAAAGATGTTTCTGAAGATGGCAGAAAGAAGGAGGGAGAAATTTCTGAAAAAGGCCAATGATGAGAAAGATAGAATCCCTAGATGGGCAGAAAATATGGAAAGCACCTCAGAAGGCGAAGCTAGTCCTGCATTGTTGCTGGATTTTGAACGGAAAGGGAAACTCTGTCTTCATAGAGAAAAGACTAGTTATTATAACAATGTATTCATCGGTTCCAGCGAGTGTGAACATAATTACAAGGTCATTGGAGGTTGGGGTTTCAAAAATAGGTCAGAACAGGTGTTTCCCGGAATTTATTATATAGGTGGAAACAAGGCTTATTTCAAATTGCCCGATCACTGGTATGGAAGCTGCTACTTTGGCATTGTTTTCCCGAGAATATACCATGTGAACAATGCTGCTGGAAGCAATGAAGATACTAATGGCTTAGTGTGTAGTAAACGTGAAAGTGTAGGAGAAATTATAGGTGATATATTTAGTGCACTGATACCTGGAATGGGGGTAGTTCTGAATACTCACCGTATCTGCAAATTGTCTACAGTAGTAGATTGGTTATCAACTGACACTGCTGCTGGATTCCTGCTGGTCAATACTGAAATGGTTGCGATCAGATCAATGGTTTTACAGAATCGCCTTGCTCTCGACACCTTATTGGCAAAAGAGGGCGGAGTCTGCAGGATGCTGAAGGCGCAACATTGTTGCACTTACATACCTGACAAAAGTGTTGAAATTAAGAAATATGTAAGGAACATAACTAATTTGGAAAAAGAACTCAAACCATTGGAGGTTGATAGTGCCTGGACAAGACTGACTGATGGTCTCTCCTCTGTAGGTAGTTGGTTCTCTAACTTGGGTAAAAATCTTCTATGGAAAATACTGATGCCAATAGCTGGTATAGGTGTGGTCGTACTGATTATATTTATCTGCTGCAAATGTCAAAAATGCAGAAAGAAATACACAGTGAACAAAAGAGGAGTGAAGAGAAATGTTGATGAGCTAGAATTAGAAGAATTGAAAAACGAAATTTACAAGAGAGCTAAAAGCTTTCACCCTAATAAGGATGCAGGAAGAAAGCTCAACAACAAGTTTGTTGAAATTGAGATGAATGATATGCAAGAATGAAGTTGGCATGTTTCCATTATAGTGATGATAGTAAATATCATCAAAGAGGGGATTGATGGAGCAAGGATTCGCACGTAAAGCGACTTGCTCTCATTCATGAACCTCGTCTAACCTTTAATAAGCATTAACCAATCCTGTCCGTCTTAATTTTCACTTTTTCCAATACACGCGGGTGCCCGAGAAGCTCGCATCTATGTTTATTAATTGTAATGATGCTTGCACTACTGAATGGCCGCTTCGCAGAAATCCAGTCTGCGCATGCGTCGGTCATACCCACGTGATGTGACGCACTCGCAATTTGGAGGGATGTTTTCGCTCATGCACATTGTTGCTAAAATGGCCGCTTGTCTTTAACCATGCTCTCTGCTAGCTCTTGCATATCTGTCTTTCCCGCATTAACCCTAAATGCTATAGATAGTATAAAGTAAGGGGTGCAGTGAAGCTTTTCATGGTGTACAGTGTATTCATTTTTTCTGTTTCTCTAATTTGTTTTTGCTTACTTTTCATGTACCGCGTATTTGGGGCCTGGGAGTGGGGAGCGACGCCATCTTTGAAACCTCCCACAACCCTGTCATGTGATGAGGGAGAAGCCGAACCGGGCAGAAGCAAACCCAAGCCAGCTGGCTCCTGAAGCTGAGATGCGCCTGAGAACATCTTCCATGCACTGGGAAGAAAATTCGGCTGTACCAAAAAGTGATACAAATGTATAGTTTCATGTGTGCGCTATTGTTTTACACCTTTCTCATACCCTGGGAACTGGAATGTAAGGGGTGGGTACTGAAAAATAAATATTAATTATGGGAACATAGAATTTAGGAGGTAACAATGACCTAACCACCTCTCTTGACCAATCGAAAGAGGGGACCTTGTCACTTGCAACATTTGTGGGTGGTCTAGGGGTCCCAAAACAGTATAACTAGCCTAGTTTAGCTTAGAGAAATTGTACGACTTGTCCGGGTAGCTGACCTGTCACTGACCCTACGAACTCTATAGGTGATTGATACAGAGCGCTGCGGAGCACTCTGTCCTTTCCACAAGCTCCAAGGGGTGGAAATAGTCTTAAGTGCTGGCGAAGCACTTTGCTGGGAGATTCGAAAACCCAATCGGGGTTATTGGCGGATTCCATGCAGAGGGGGAGTAACGCAGGCGTTGCATCCGAAGCTGCAGGTGTTGGTCGTGCCCTTTGATGAGCCCAGTCCTGACCCAAAACCTGAGGGGTATCCTGTCCTGACTGTCCATGAGCTGTACCTGCTCGCCTACTGGCATTCCGAATCCTTGAGGGTCCTTGTCCCCGCCTATTCCCAAACTGACCCGTGGCCAGGGTTGGTCCTTATTTCCCGTCCTAGGTAATTATACTGTGTGGGTGTCTGTCTAACTATACTCTTACTTTTCCTTTTCTTAATAAAGCACTCTTGCCAGTGATATTTTCCTATCACCTTTTCGAAAGTGACTGTTATGAAATTGTTTATTAGTGATGTTCCACTCTTCCCCCTCCCTATAGGAGATTATTAAAACTGATTGCATATTTAGCTTGTTCCATTATCCCTTCCCTTTAGTATGGTTGCTGTGAACTTAGTAAGAATAGCATAAGGTTTAGGAATTAGTTTAAATATTTGTGCTCATAGAAGGTCCTTCTCATGTCCCCTGCCTTAGTTTAAATTCTTACTGATATAGCATGTTCCCTAATGCTCATACCCTGTAATGTTCCTTAGTACTCTATGGTGCTTGCCTTAATCCATAGCTACATTCTGGTTTTGATTCTGATAATTGATGTTCTAATTTGTATTTGCCTGTTACTCCTGGCATCTTCATTCTAAACTAACTTCATATAAACTTTTAAAACTCCATCAGGTGTCTGTGGTCATTACATATCACCAAGTATTATTAAGTGTACGGAATGTATAAGGTATTCTATTTTTCTCAGGAATCTTACTGCCTGTCCACTGCTAGCTCCTGAATCCATCAGGAGTAATGTGCCTGTGGTAAGTCAGGTACATGAATAGTAAGTGGTGAGAGAGTCACCCCCTGAATTACTCATAGTAGCATGTAAGAAAATCACACGGTTCATGCAAACACAGTCATCATATGCACGCCAGGGCCCAGTGCGTGGAAAATTGGTAAACTAGTGACCTGGGTGAACTGCGCGCTCTATCACTTGCGCCTCAGCCGACGGTCCTCATTTCTCTGCTCCGCCGCTCTGCTCCTTACCGCCTGTCCGCCACCGTTCCTCACCCGTGCCATGTCCGCCTCTCCGCTGCTCCCACTGCCGCTGGCCTCACGTCACCACTCCTCCCGCGCGCCATGTCCACCGCTCCTTGGATGCCTCTCCTCCCAGTGCTAACGTGAGCACGCACGTCGCGGCCGGGGCTACTTTGGGGGGGGTCGGGACTACTTTATTTTTAAATTTAAATATTGTAAATGTTTTATTTTGTCATTTATATAACCTATAACCATCTACACACCCTGACGATTTCAACGGTGTATCAGGTGTGTAGAGTGGCGCTGTGGTTCCAGAGTTTACCCGCCTCAAAGCCTGAAAGTTCTTACTTTATTATAGTAGTATAGTTAACTGTTGGATCTAAATGCCACATATAATGTGCACAGTTAAATTTTGTATGCAGCTACACTCAATTGTTTACTAAATGCTTCACCAATACCAGCTTGTTTCTTATTTTCGAGAACCAATCAGTGTTTAGAATTCAAATAAATTTCGACCAATAATTGCGGTTCTCATGCTCCTGTACTCACCCGTCTTTTACAATTACCTCAGGTACACACCTGCTGTCTCAACCAATACCAGCGCGGCTCTGGGTGACTTCAGCGCATCTCCGCAACTTACTCCCTCCTTTCCAAGGTAATACGTAGACCTATTTCTTTTCACTTTTAAATGCAATATTCATTAATTAACAATGTAAAACATTCACCACTGTGCCTAAGTGACTAAATTCAAAGAAAAGAATAATTTCTCTCACTGCAAGTAAATCCTTTCCGCTTACTCTTCATACACTGCAAGTAAATCTCTTCTGCCTACTCTTCATACCAGCATTAGAGAACCTGTTACTCCCTCAGGCTTACCCTTTATAGGTGATATAAGGCCAAAGTTTCACCAGCGAACTCCTTTGCTATCATTTATTCACATATTTATACAGAAAATTCCTAATCAGTGCTTCCAATTTTACCTAACCATGCACTTACTTCCTTAGGCAAGTGACCTCACTGCAAAGTGGCTTCCATTTACCACCTGCTATTCTGCCCCCGGGGATTACAAACAAACACAGAACAATACAAACGGGTTTTAGTTAATACATAAAATCAAATACAATCAATTGATCAATACACAACTAACTACCTATCTTAACTAAACCCTAACCATCTATCTGCTACCAAAGGAATACTGATAGAGCCCAGGCTCACATCCTCGGAATTTTACCATACTCAGCTCGACCCATAAAACATACACACCTACGCTAAATCAGGATTTTTAATTAACCAGTTAGGACCTATACCATTGACTTACCAATCCTAGTCACCGGTACCTAAGGGATCAAGGGAGTTAGCATAATAGGCAGCAAATAAACATCTGCACTCATTAAAATAACCACAGACCCGGGAAAGATTTAATCACTTTATCTACGAAAATTCTTAAATGTCAGAGTACATACTAAATTAGTCAAAGTTTGTTCAATTAAGAAGAATATAATCAAAGCAAGATGATGCAAAAAAATTATGAGACTTTCTTTAAGCATTGAAACATAAGAAGGGTAAGAAAAGGGAAACAGTACAATGACATACCCACATGAATTTTATATTTACCTAGAATGGTGTGAAGACCAACCCTGGCCACAGGCTGAGATAGAGAACAGGACTGCTAGTAGTTCAGATGCCAGTACGACAGCAGAGGTGTAGATCAGGACCAGTGATGACCAAATTAGGATGGATTCAGGTTGGAACCAGGTACTCTCAGCTAAGTGCAAGGCCAGCGTTACACCCCTCACTGCGGCTAACAGTTGGACCCCGATTGGGTTAGCGAATCTTCTCCCTCAGAAACCACAATTGAGTTAGATTCTTCTGACAGAGTGCTTCGCCAGCACCTATGCTCTCGAATCTTCTGACAGAGTGCTCCTCCAGCACCTCTGCTCTCGATCACCTATTGAGTGCGTTGAGTCAGTGACAGGTCAGCTATTCGGACAAGTCGGACAATCTAATTAGCTAAGCCTTCCTTAGTTATACCATTTTCCAGGGCAGTGTACCACCCACCAATGTGGATTACCTCAATTTGATTGGTCAAAGGACGAGGAGAGGTCATCACACCATACCAGTTCTGAGGTCACTTGATTCAATAATGCAAATTATCTTCCCGTCCATAACTTTAATTTTCCCATGCATTTTATTCCACCCAACAATGAATGTTCTGATAGTAAATACAATGTTAAACAAATTATCAACATGTCTTCCTCTAGTGAGGTCACAGGGTGAGTTTCCCATGCGCATCTTCAGGCAAGACTCGTTGGCTTGAATTCAATGCCATGGCTTGTGGACACTTAAAAATGCAGTTCATGCGCAGTCATGGGACCCAAGATGGAGCAACATTGTACTTGATTGGTCCAAACACGAGCTAATAGCAAAGTCAAAGTAGTACAGTTTTAGAACAAAGAATACATTAATGCACTGTATACCACTTATCCCTACTCTATTCCCATTACTTTATTTTAACTACAGCGTTAGGATTTAGGCAGAACGAACAACTTAGTAAAAGCTGCAATGCAAGCGTTAGCACATGAAAACATAAAGCAGCCATCTTTAGTCCTAGTCCGCAGAAGCAACATTTTTCCCACCAAGCTAAGAATTCGTCATGTCACGTGAGTGTGACAGACGCATGCGCAGTAAAGTTCCTGTGTTGCCGCGGCCATATTAGGTTACTCGAGTTACGATTATTAAGTAGCACATTGTCAAGCTTCCTCAGCTCACTAGAAATGTCTTGTTTTGCATTGTTAATAAGACAAAACATGTTTATTAGTGTATTACAGTTTATTTCGGGAGGGCTGAGTACAAGCAAGCTTCTTTATGAGTGAAACCTTGCTCCATCAGGGCTCTAAGATATTCTTACAGCCGCTGACTGGTCGAATGAGAGTATGTTTAAAATTTTTTACTTTAGACCAATCAATATCTTGATTAACAACGTACTCAGTTCACTATAAACTTTCAGAATGTTGGCCTACGTGTCATGCCATAATATTCAGATTTTTCTCAGCTTGGTGGGCAGAAAATCTGGATTTTATTAAAGATGCGGAGGCTAAAATTATCCCTCTTCTTACTAACCCTTTCTGGGGGTTTTTACATTTTGACCTATTGTATCCTTTTTTTTTCAGAATAAGACATCTACGGATTGATAATGAAAGTAGTGAATCATTCCACGTCAAATTGGAGTTATGTTTCAGCAAGTTTATTCCTTGTTCACAGGACTTGGCAAAGAAGTAAGATGGCTGCCTGCTAATGGACTACACTCTCTAATGGAATGTTGTTTGAAGTTCTATATTCTCTTTATTGTTACTGATGAGCTGAGGCAATAAAGGAGATTTGTATAATCTTAGCCTCTGGGTTTTAATAAAATCCAGATTTTATGCTCACTGGGCTATGAAAAATCTAAATTTCTCCTCGTTTTTTGCTGTTTCCATATGTGCTGCATTGTGCAGCACACGTAGAAACAGCAAAAGGCCTTTGATTGTTTATGTGCAGGAAGGTGTACCTTCCTTCACATATCAATAAAAAAAATTACTTTATGCAACTTCTATGTGTGCTGCATTAAGCAGCACACATAGAAGTTTCAAAATGCCTTTTAAAGATTGTTTATGTGCAAGGGTGACTGCATTGGCGGTAGATTTCTAAATTTGGCGCCAGCGAAGGGGGAATTGTTGTAAATAAGGTGCTGACAAGCGTTTCAGAAGTGGGTAAGGTGTGCCTTCACACACGTGCAGTGCAGTTTTTCCTGTTAATTGAATTTTAGGAGCCAGCAGGTGCAGTGGAAGACCAGTGCAGCCAGCAGCTGGGGAGAAGAAAGAAAGGAACCAAGAAGGAAGCCAGTGCCACCATACCCATCCACCAAGGACAGGAGGAGGTCCGGGACAGTTAAGGTCAGGCTTTATTATGTGGGGGTGCAGGGATGCAAGGGGGGCATGGGGGTGCAGGGACATGTGAGGGGTATTATTGTAATCTTCCTCTCTTTTCCCTCTTTCGCCGTGGTATGTTCCACCTCTTGTTCCCCCCTCCCCTTGGTTTCCCCTGCCAGAGCTTGCCTTTGAATGTTGGCATGCCACTGACTAGCCGGAGAGTTGGTGACAGAATAAAGTTCTCTACTTACCTACTTCTGTGTTTGGAGTTTTATCTTTTCAACACTGGCGACGTGAGAGAACGGCGCAGGGGGCCTTCTGTCACCACCCCTTTCAGTTCTCTCTCCATCTTCAAGTCGGGTTCTTCATTACTGTTCGCGTGAGAAGGGATCTTCTTCGTCTTTCAATCAGCCCCTTGGCAAGTGCAGATTGCTGCCATTGGTTACTGTTCCGGTGATGTTCCTGGGTTCTATAGTTCACGAGGAGTGGGAGAGACTTTTAGCTGGTATGTGCATTTGGCTATCGGAGTCTCTGTGCTTACTTTGACCTCTTGTGGCTCTATCCACTGCCTACATGTCCGCAGTGTTGTCTGTGCTGCCTGTGCGTGGTACTGAAGGTGGGTGCTGTGCTGCCGCCTACGTTGCTGGATCTGTGATCAAAATTGTCCAGTGAGCCTTGTCTCAACTCCTTAGGTTTGAGACTGGTTGGAACACCCTCTGCCTTAGACTCGCCTTACATTCGACGTCCTCCTCCATGTAATAGAGTTGAGGCGCCTACATCCAGAATTTTTCCTCTAGAAGCGACAGAGGCTATTACCTTGTTTGGGGCGCCAGTGCTCGTGTACTTTTGCACCCCGGTATTGATTCCTGCAAGTGGAGTGTTCTATGTCCCAGCTGCTTTGCGGATTTCCTCAGGAGACCTCCGGCGCACCATTCTCCTCAGGGCCGCCTCAGTGCATTCTTCTACGAAGTTCCTGTCAGCGGTGACTACGTGCCTTGTCCGCTCCCGGCGCACCACTCTCCTCAGGGCCGCTGGTGGAGGCCCTCCTCTGCATATCCTGTCAGCTGTGTCGATGTGCATTCCATTCTCCTCAGGGCTGTTACGGAAGGTTTTCTTCTCAGTTCTATCAGCCAGACGAGGTACAGCGCTCCTGCTTCCCTGTGCCGCCTGAACTGTAGTTTCTTCCCTGCAAGTTCCTCAAGCTGTGTCGGTAAAAAAAAATATATATATATTTTTTTTTCACAGCAGCTACCTGTGAAGAGTTCCCCTCAGACTCAGCATTAACTTCCGAGTAAGACTGTCACCTTTTCTATTTACCTATCCCTCTCCCTCTTCTGCATCTAGAATTTTGGGAAGAACAGATTTATTTTCCCTTTTCCAACGTGCCCCTATTCCGGATCTTTGGGGGTCCACTCACTCCACTGTTGGTACAATTTTCCTCTTGTGTGTCACAGCGTATTTCATGGTGATACACACACCAAGCATATCAAATCCATTCTGCATGGTATTTTGTCCACTAAGGGGACACACACAGCTTTCCTTTTCAGAACTTTATTTCTGGTGGTACACATTATTTTATATATTTTTGTTTAGGAAATCATCATTTTATCTGGACGTTCGTTAATTTCGGCTTCACTCATAAGACATTTCTGATATTATTGTATTCTAGCTTACCAGGTACTCCCGGTTCACCCTGTACTGTGTCCTTTTGTCTATTATTGCCAGCAATGTGAACTGTTAGGTAGAGTATTACTCATTAGTGTTATTCTGCTTACCTTGGTCTTTCTATTTATGAGGAATTCCTCGTGTACTCTCTCGGTAACCTGTCTATTCTCAGTTTGGCAATTCTAATTCGTTATAGTGCCATGTATAACTTGTGAATTGCTTTCTAGAGGGTTTCATTATCGTACTTTTGCCTTATTTTCACCTTACGTTCCCGCATTTTCATCCTCCATGGCAGCGTCATCCATGAGTCAACCCCTCTCCTATTTAAATGAAATTGGGGACCCAGAAATCCATTGGAAGGATTGGATTAATTTGTTTGATTCCTACCTTATTGCTATTGGGGGGGGCAGGGGGGGGGGGGGGGGGAGTTCTCTGCTGTTCGCAAACATGTTCTGCTGCACAACCTAGGTGTTCAGGGTAGGAACATTTACGACATCCTACCTCATCCCGAATTGGAGGAAGATGAGATAGATCTGGATGGATTTAAAATCACACTATTGAAATTAGAAACTCATTTCGGGGACCAGGTTAATGTAGTCCTAGAACGGCACAAGTTCTTTACGCGTGTTCAGGGTAAACAAGAGTCGGTCACTAATTATATCGCTGCGCTTAGCGGCCTAACTCAATTATGCGAGTTTGGCGAGCTTAATGATTCACTCATTAGGGACCAGCTAGTAAGGTGTACTCACAACCCCCGTATTAAAGTAAAATGTCTTGCTAAAAACCCTTCATTAAAAAAAGCCATTAGTATAGCACAATCCATTGAACACACTGCTAAGTGTATTTTAGAGATGAACCCACCCAAAGAACCAGTCTTTTGTGTATCCAATACTAAAAGTACTATTGACGTCAACACTGATGCAGAAGTTCTTAAGATCAGGCCCAGAGAAATTAAGGCAGAAAAACCTGTAAGTGTTTCTGAAGGATTAAAATGTTTCAGGTGCGGACGCAGCAACCACTTGGTGTTCTTTGCACTGCCCGCAATTTAACATGCATGAAGTGCAATAAGTAGGGCCACTTTGCTAGAGTAGCAGAGAAGGGGAGAATAGTCAGGTAAAAATGGTTAGCAACGGTGAAGAATATTTTCCTAAGTATGTATTCCAAGTGAAGAATGCCGAGGATAACACTGAATGATCCCACGCAATTTAACTATCCTGAATGTACCATTGTATTGAACAAAAAACCTTTGACTATTTGTTGAATCATGTTCTCCATTTACATTGATTAATCAAAAAGATATGGAGGACCTATTTGGCTTTAATAATCTTAATCTATTAGAACCTAACATTGCTCCCATGAGTTATGCTAATGAACCTATTCACTTGGTAGGCATGGTAGAGATGTGTATTGATTTCAGGGCAGATCAACTATTGGTAATGTCTATGTGGTAAAAGAAGGGTCAAACTTGTTAGGTTGGCACCATCAAAGGCAGCTAGGGATCATGCTTGACCCTAGCAATAAAGATCGGGTCGGATCTAGTTCCTGACTTAACAGAGATGGAATTGAGGATTGGTTCTTCTGAGGCTGTAAAGGTAAGCGTTTCCGGAAACCCAGACATTTTAGCAAGTGTTCCGTGGACTAAACTTGCCTTAGAAGTTATTGGTCCTTTAGGTCAGTTGGAAAGTAAAAAAAAAAATCATCTTCCTACTCATTGACTTCACCTCAAAGTGGATTAAGCACAAGTTTGTACCGTATGCTACAACCAGCGCTCTCGTTGAATTTTTAAAAAATTCATTCACTTGTGAAGGTGTGCCTGAAAGATTAGTCATGGGAAAAAATTGAATGTTCTCCTCTGTTGAAATTGTAAAGTTCATAGGTGATTTGGGAATCAAATTTGAAGAAACTGAGTGTTGTTCCTCTTTAACCAGTGAGCTCATTGCCATTTCAGTGAAGATAATTATCAAACAAATGCTATTTGCTCTGGACAACAATCTGGATGTGGACAAAACAATAAGATATGGGGTTTGGAGCTATCATACATCTCCCATTGAGGGTACCGCTCCCTGTTAAAATGTTCTCTTATAGGCATATATTTGCTTGTCTTCTGTTTGCTATAGGAAATTTGACATTTTGTTTCAGGTGCTTTCCTCCCCTGCATTTTCCTTCCTCTCTGTTCCTTGGTCTTTCCTACCCTCCTTCAATTGTTTCTTCTAGTTTATGTCTCCAGCCTTCCCCCTCCATTTTTTTCCATTTTGTTGCCGAAGGGAGATGTGTTGTAATCTTCCTCTCTTTTCCCCTCTTTCGTCGTGGTATATTCCGCCTCTTGTTTCCCCCCCCCTCCCCTTGGTTTGCCCTGCAAGTGCTTGCCTTGGAATGTTGGCATGCCTCTGACAGTGCTGGAGAGTTGGTGATAGAATAAAGTGCTCTACTTACCGACTTCTGCGTTTGGAGTTTCATCTTTTCATCAGGTATGTTTGTAACGCCACCAGGTCTGCAGAATTTCATAGTTTTCCACTAACTCTGTGAGATTCAGCAGAGTACTACTCTGCAAGCACCACTCAGGCTTACCACTGATTTTGTTCTTGTAACCCCCTACACCAGTGGTTCCCAAACTTTTTTGACCCATTGCTCCCTTTTTTTTTTGTATTCCTCATATACCAATTTTTTGGGTGCTCTAGACGGAGATCCTCTCCCCCCCCCCCCCTGGCATCTCAATGTTACGACCACAGAATTCGATGCCAGTGAAGGCAGGAAAAGATACCCCCTCTAGTGTTTACTGTTTGCTTTATCCACCTCAGCCTCTGTGACTTGGCAACCCCCGGATTGGTTGAGGACTAAGCACCGACAGTACCCAGGTGAAATCATCGGAATACTCTCATCTGTTCCGCCATGCCACAAGGAGCTCCCAGATCTTAGACTCTGAGGAATTATCACATGCTATATCAGACTCACTAATATATATAATATACCTTAAACATTCAGAAAAAGTGGGAGCATCTTCAGATTTCCATACTTTACATATTTCTCGTCTTGCCAATAACATCACATAGAAAATAAATTTAGTCTGCTGATTCGCGAGATGGTAATCCGTCTCCAGACCGAACAGAATAATTACCGGTGAGACCACAATCCGTGTTCCTAGCACATCCATCAAAAAACCCTTAATTTTTTTCCAAAACAGGTTAAGGCTAGGACATTCTACAAACATATGCAAGTCATCTGCCTCTAAAGATTTGCACCTTGGGCAGCTATATTGTAGGTTTGTGATCCTTGTCAGTCTTTTTGGGGAGAAATACACCCTGTACAGTGTGAACAGATGGTTTCGTTTAAGAGGAGCTGATTTTACTATTCCGTTCACCAGGCTAAAAGAATCCCCCCACAAGTCTACCAGTTTGTTACTATCCAGCCCCACAACATTTCCCCAGAGATTCTGAAGTTCCAAATCAGTAACTCCCTCTTTTTCCATCAATGCCTCATACCAAAAAGCGAGCTCTTTATCCCAACGCCCCTTTCTATTTACAAAATCAAATTTCGGGTTAGATGTACAATCCAATATTTCCGTAGACCACCAGCTTGACAGCTGATAATATTTAAATCTTGTAAGGGTTCCTCCCGTCAACATGAAGAGGTAATCCCACCCCAATAACTGTTGATCATTTTGTAAATCTCTCCACTGCATTAACCCTGCTAATTTGAGAGGGGTTGACAGTTGGTCTCTAAGACATTCTGGGGTCCCTGGAGAGTCCCATATTGGGGCCTGAGAAGCATAGTATGGAATTTGTAATTTTTTCCTGAAGAAAACCCAATTCTTCAGAGCCGTGACTAAAACCTTTAGCCTGACCTTTTTATAAAATCTGGGGTCTCCAAACTTAAATAAGAAGTATTCATGGCCTTGGGGTATACCATGCAATATTGCCTGAAACAAACGTCCCAAAAAAGATGTATCTGCCTTACCTGCCATAACTCTGAAATTTTTAAAGTGGAAGGAATGGGCATAATGCAAGATGTCAGGTAGCGCCAGACCTCCCATTTTTAATTGTCTTCTTAACTTTTTAGCAGAAATTCTGGGCATTTTGGAGTTCCAGATGAATGAACCTATTTTTCCTTGTAGTTTACCCACCGCCTTTGTATCAAAAGATAAAGGTATTGAGTTAAACAGGAAAGTTACCTTTGGTAGTATAATCATCTTTATAAGATTGACCCTCCCGAAGATGTTTAATGGGAGCCCGGACCAACGCTGTAATTGTCCACAGATTTCCTTATACACCTTGTCCAAATTAACTTTCGATATCTGAGTAATGTCCTGGACTAACTGGATCCCAAGGTACCTCATCCTTAATTTTGCTTCAGGCAACACTACCTCCTGATTCAATTGCATGATTTCCGTTTTATCCTTATTTATTCTATATCCAGAGGTCTCTCCAAAAGCTTCTGCATGTTCAAAAAGTCTAGGTATTGCTACCTCAGGATTGGAAGTGAACATTAAAAGGTCATCTGCATATAGGGCGAATTTTAGATCCAGATCGGTTATGGAAAAGGGTTTTATTAAATGATCTGCCCTTAATTTATTCACTAATGGCTCAATATATAAATTAAACAATAAGGGGGAAAGGGGGCACCCCTGCCTAGTACCCCTTGATATTTGAACCCAGTCTGTGAGCGTCCCATTTACAAAAATCCTTGCCTTTGGGTTCAGGTACAGTGCTTTTATAGAGGTGATGAAGTTAGTTGGTAAACCGAATCCGGACAGTACATCCCAGAGATAATCCCAATTTACCTGATCGAATGCCTTTGCGGCATCTATTGCTACAATAGTCAACGGAAGTTTCTTATCAGTAGCATAGTCTATTGCTGTGATGGCCTGAAAAGTCAACTCGTTAATCTGCCTACCTGGCATGAAACCCCTCTGATCCTCATGTACAATAGTTTTAATCACTTTGGCCAGCCTCGCCGCCAAGACTCCTGCAAAAATTTTGTAGTCAGTGTTCAGCAGGGAGATTGGCCTATATGATTCAATAGTCAGGGGGTCCTTATTCGGCTTCAGGATCAAAGCAACTAAGGCCTCCAACCAGGTCTTTGGAATAGGTTCACCAGCCAGATATATTTTGTTAAACAAACAAGTGAGAACTGGGACAATTATCTCCGCACCAATTTAATATACCTCCACAGGGAGTCCATCCGGGCCTGCAGCTTTTCCTTTTGCCATCTTCTTCATCTGATTATGGACTTCCCCCTCTTTTATCTCAGATCTTACAAAGTCAAAGTCGTCCTCCTGACACTGCGGAAGTCTGACCCCCTCCAACCATCCATCTACATCCAGATTAGATTAATCCTTGGTTTCGGAATATAGGGTCTGCATGTATCTTCTTGCCTCTTCCGATATTACATCATTAGCATAGGAGACATCACCAGAGCTTTGCACTTTAAGGCCATTGATTTGATTTCTTGTTCTATCAGACCTAGCCTTCCATGCAAGAAGGCGGCCACATTTTTCCCCATATGAGAAGTTGCTAAGTTTACTTGAATCCCATTTTTCTTTGATGATCTTATCAAGATTCGCCTGATATTTCGCTTTCAAATTTTCTAACTCTTGTTGTAAGATGTGTATGTTGGCATGTTGTTCAAGTGAAGCCTTCTGCAGCTGTTGCTCCTTTTGCTTAATCTCCTGTAATGAGTTCCTCTCTGTTTCCTTCCTATTCTTACTTCTCTTAATCATTATAGTGGTAAATAGACCCCTTAAGTAGGTCTTGAAAGCTTCCCACACTATTTGTTCTGGAGCAGTGGCCTTGTTAAATATAAAATATTCCTCCATTTGTCTCCTCAGATCTCCCCTGATTTCCTCCTGTTGTAGTATCGATCTGTCTAATGTCCACCTTCTGGCCTGCCCTCCCTGTGGAATCTTTATAGACAGGGTTACTACGGAGTGGTCCGATAATATTGCTGGAACATAGGAAGTGGTCATGACTTTAGATAAGAGCTCTTGATCGATTAAGAAAAAAATCTATACGCGAATGATGTTTATTCCTGTGGCTGTAAAATGAGTAATCTCTATTTTTCTGATTTTTGACTCTCCATACGTCTAAAAGACTAAATTCTTTCATGATAGTTTTAAGCTCTCTCTTCGATTTAGGTAGAGAGAGAGACAGCCCTAGAAGTACGATCAAGTTTCGAATCAAAAACTAAATTAAAATCACCTCCTAAAATGATAGGTGTGTCTTGCTCCAATAGACTAGATTTTAAGCTAATTAATGCATCTGGACAGTCCTGGTTCGGCCCATAGTAGACTCCACATGTCAACCTCATGTTATTAATAGTTATGAAGGCAGTCAGCCATCTTCCGGTGTCATCAGTATCGTACTTTTCCACCCTTACCCCACTATTTACTCTAACAATGATAGCCACACCCCTTATTTTGCTGCTTTGATTGGAGCAGAGGAGATCTTGTATCCATCTTTGATTTTTGAAGGCTATTTTACATTCTTTCTGGTCTAGATGTGTTTCTTCTAGCATAATAATATGAGCTTCTGATTTTCTCTAAAACTCACAGATTCTTTTAAGCTTTTTATCCTCTCTAAGCCCGTTCACATTCCAGCTTATAAACTTTAAATTATCCCCGCCATTGATCATAGAGAAGAAACAAGAAAAAGATGGCCATCACTGCGTTTATTCCAACCCTTCTGTCGTCATTATTTGCTATTACTATAATTTCCATAGCCATTTCAGATAACATTAATATATGAGGAAAATTTTCATTTATATTTTGTAACCCCCCCCCCCCCCTCCCCTCCCTTGAGGAACCCCCCCTCTTGAACCTGGGCGATCTTATCGCCGTTGAGAGCCTTGTCCCTGGCCTGGTCTCTGCCGCACCTTGTGTATTTAAATATACTGTGTCAATGCCTCTATCTCCACCTCATATCTGTGTATTTAAGTGCAAAGAAAATAATGATAAAGTTTTTTTTTTTTTCTCTCCTCCCTTCTCTTCTTTCCTTTCCCCTTTCTTCCTTTCTACCTTTTTCCCTCTTGCTCTTTTCCCTTCCTTTTGTGTTTTTTTTTTTAACTCCCTTTTTTTTTCCCCTTTCCTTTCTTTTTTCTTTTCCTACCCTTCCCTTCTTCATATTTTTTTCTCTTCTTTGTTGTATTATTTATGTGTGTTTTTTTTTTTTTAACATATATTTAGTTTCGGGCCTCTCTTTGCGCTTGCTGAACTTCTTGGTGATCCTTCATAGCTTCAAGAAAACGGTCTACTTCCTGTGGGGAAATGAAGTTATAAGTCTTGTTGTTCTAAACAACTCGTAATGATGCTGGGAATTTCATCATGACTTGAGCACCAAAACTTCTTAGTTCCTGCATACGTGATCCTAACTCCCACTGTCGCTGAGCTGTTACCTTGCCTACATCCGAACGAATTGAATATTTAACTGAGTTGATCTGCAATGATGTATCTGTAAGCGCCCTACTCAGAATCAGCTCCTTCACCGAGAATGTTAGGAAATTTACTAAGATTTTCCTTGGTGCATTCCGCCCAGGATGTTGCCGAAATGGATCCCTGTGCGCTCTTTCGATCTCCTTTTCCAATTCAATGTCTGGTCTATCTTTCAATACACCTTCTCGCAGTAGTTTGCATACTAGAGTCTTCACATCCCCATTTTCTATTCCTTCCGGAACTTTTAGAAACTTCAAATTATTTCTCCTGGAATGGATTTCCAATCGCTCCAAATCTAGTTGCAGAGACCTGTTCTGCTCTTTCAATTCAGTTATGGCCTTAGAGTGCGCCTCATAGACTTTTGTGAGGGTAGCGACCTCTCCCTCTAAGGCCTCCGTTCTAGTACCTATCTCATCCATTTTATTCTCCAAACTTGTGCATTTTCGAGTGATCTCACTCTGGTTGGCTTCCGATGTTGCAAATTTAGGGAGCAAACTCACCAGGAGATCTTCCCGCAGAGTAAGTAGAAGGGTCTCTAAGCTTTGATTCTCTTTCTGCGGTTCATCTGATGATGATACTGATGCTGACATGGCCATGGATGCAGATATGGGTATAGAAGAAGATATAGATATGGGTGCTGTCTCGAGCTCAAGTTCTTCTGGGGTCCCCCCTAGATCTCCCAGGTCAGTCTCAGGGTCCAACAGCAGAGGGGCATATTTGTTCTGGAACGTAACATTTAATTGTGAAGAGTTTCCCAATGCATTAACCGGGGGGGCCTGTCCTGTACCTACACCAGTACTTGCTTGCTCCACTTGCCCACCACTCCCTTTTGGACCTGATCCAATGTTTAATATAGGGCTGGAGACTGTCTTCTCCATTATCTTAAAGTAAGATACCAAAGAGGGAGGAGGTTTAGTTGATTTGGCAATAATACAACCTCTCTTCTGCTTTTTACAATCCCCTAGTTTACTTTTTTTCTTTTTTCTTCTGTTTCGGGGTTTCGGGGTTAAGGGGGTTAATGTGGCTGGGCAGCCTGGTCCATTACTTCCTGAGAGTAGCAGCTCTTTATCGTGTAAGGAGCGCAGGAGGTATCTATTCCTAGCTACTGGGGGGGCAATAACTCCTGGAGTCTGTACTACTCTGCAAGCACCGCTCAGGCTTACCACTGATTTTGTTCTTGTAACCCCCTACACCAGTGGTTCCCAAACTTTTTTGACCCATTGCTCCCTTGACCTAATTAGCAGTTGGCTGTGGCTCCCCACCATTTTTTTACCAGTGGGCTGGGGGGGGGGGGGGGGGGGGGGGGGATGTAAGCACGACCTACCTTGGGAGTAGTTACCGTCCACTACCTAAAGTAGTAATTGGGATGCAATGAAGGTTTTATAATCATTCATTTTTGAACAGCACTGGCGAGATTAAGTGATCTGCCTAGATTAGAATCTATGCTGGCATTTGCGGAAAGTGTTTACTTTTCTAATTGTCCCTCTTCTGCAAAAGTACGATTTGTGCTTTTAAACTTTAACTCGCACCCTGGAGCCCGCCTTTTCAGTCAAATTATTAATCAAGCACCATGCTGATCTACAGCACAACCTCCGTTTTACTCCCGTATCACCAGCATTATTTTTCCTGTAAAATTTACATTAAAAATAATGCTGGCGATTTGAGTGTAAAACAGACTACATAGCCTTTCTATTTGGTACCCTGACTTACAGTAGTACATCTCGGGGTGATAATATATTCCTGTGCCTTCGTAACACAACAAAAGGAGCGCTTACAAAGAATGAGTGCTGTAAAAAAGAAACTTAGAACTTTCTAAAGCGACCTGTAATCTAAAATGCAAGACACACTGGCGGGTCCCAAGATGGTCTCCCGAGATAACCTTACACTTTGTTCTCCGCAGTGAGTGTGATCGGTGGGCCTTCCTACCTCAGGGCAACTGCATTTCATATAAAAAAAAATTTACCACTGCCTTGTTCGACAGTCATTCGATGCAAACTCTATCACCGTCTATCAGGCAGACCTGTTCTCTGTATTTCTGGTGCGTAGCTTTGGTGGTCCGAGCCCGCCCTCGTTACAGGAGACTCAATCTATCAAATCAAAAGAAACTTTATTTCGATTGAATTTACAATCATAAAAGTACATTGTAGAAAAATAATTGAAACAATTTATAAAAATTATTCATATAAGCAATATTGACTGATAGATTCAGAAAACATTAAATTAGTCTTTAAAAGAATCGTCTATATAATGATACCCTGTACAGCAATGGAATACAAATTATTCACATAGAAAGAAGAAAATTTACAATGCAGAAACCATTAGTTGAGATCGAATTTTCAGACACTTTAAGAAGCAGGCTATAGATTTGGCAACAAATGGGGTGTCTAAAAACTGTAGTGCCAAAAGAGCAGGTCTGCATCTTCTCAGTCCTGTTTGTCGGAGAAGTTGGACCAACCAGCGTTTATGCGGGGTCTCATAAAAGCAACAAAATAAGGTTACGTGCAAAGTAGACTGAGAAGAACAGTCGTCGCAGGGACATCTAGATAGTTCACGAGTCCAATCTGAGGACTCAGGGAACGAGACAAGACGGTAAAAGGAATCAAACCGAAATCTAGTTAAAACATATCTATCATAAATTGACAAGTAAAAAGACAAATAGGGTTGTATGCCGTAGGAGGATTGTATTGATAGAGCGCGCAGTTCACCCAGGTCACCGAGTTCACCAATTACTTACACGCACTGGGCCCTGGCGTGCAAAAATTTAATACACCATTGACATTTGGGGTGAACGGGGTGATGGTTTCTGCTGCACGCTTCTATGAGCAATTAAGGTTTGGTTTTACACCCCTGCTTACCATGTACCTGACTTACCCCAGGCACAAATTCATATGACAGATCTGGAGCTATTAGGGAAAATAGTAGACAGGGAACCTAGGAGAAAATACTCTTTATACTTCAGAACATACTTATCCACATTTTCTTGTAAAATGACCACAGACACCTGATGAAGTTAAAAGTTTTATATAGGAATTCAAAGAGAATATGCCAAGGCAAAAAGCGATAAGCAGAATAACACGTCAAACATCAAAATCAAAAACACCAGATAACTGTGAGTTAAGACTAGGACCATTTGAGTATAATGGGAAGACTAAAGGTAGGAATTTTAGAACAAGACTAGTCACTGCAACTTAATACTAGGACATAGGATATGAATGGGACCTAAAACATATACTTAACCTAAAGTCTTTAAACTATTCTTGCTACGTTCACCGCAATCGTACTAAAGGAAAGGGAAAAATTGGAACACACTAATAATTTGACAGTTCAGCAAAGTTCTAAAGGAAGGGAGAGATGTGGAACAAGTCTAATAAGCAAAACATATATAGTTTGGCATTTCAAGAACGAATATCAAAATCAAGATTATTCCCTTTAAGAAGAAGGAAACGGTCATGAGTTAAGTGAGAAAAGACTATGAGAAAACGCAAACCCACCCCTTATATTTACCTAGATAGGAGTGAAGACTAACCCTGGCCACGGGTCAGTTCGGGAAGACGGGGACAGGACCCTCAAGGAATTGGAATACCAGAATGCGAACAGGTACAGCTCACGGACAGTTCAGGACAGGATACCCCTCAGGTTTTGGGTCAAGACTGGGCCTCCCAGGGTACGACCAACACCTACAGCTTCGGACAGCAACGCCTGCGTTACCCCCTCTCCTGCAAGTAATCCGCCAATAACCCCGATTGGGTTTTCGAATTTCCCAGCAAAGTGCTTCGCTAGCACTTAGGATTATTTCCACCCCTTAGGAGTTTGTGGAAAGTATGGACAGAGTGCTCCGCAGCACTCTGTTTGAGCACCTATAGAGTTCATAGGGTCAGTGACAGGTGTAAATGTAAATGTATTGGCATTTATATAGCGCACTACTTACCCGTAGGGTCCCAAGGCGCTTCGACCGCTGCGAAACCCTTCCTGGCTTCCCTGAGAGATGGTCCCTTAATGGGTATCTCCAGGGTGAGACCAGGCATCCCCGGCGGTCTGGTGGGGCCGTTAGTGAAGATGAGGCAAGCTAATGCCCAGAGTTGCTGAGTGTGATCGCTGATCAGAGTGGGCACCGAGGCGAGAGAATTATCGCGTCCGCCGACCCTGGTCCAGAAACCTGCCTGGTCCAGAAACCTGCCGCGCCGGGAATCGAACCTTGGTCCCGGGCCGTCCTCTGCTCTCGGGTCTGCCGCCTCTAACCAGTGAGCCACACTACTTCAGGTCTGCTACTCGGACAAGTCGGACAATTTTCCTAAGCTAAACTAGGGCAGTTACTGTTTTGGGGTACCTCAGACCACCCACTAATGTTGCAAGTGACAGTTTCCCACATTACGATTGGTCGGGAGAGGTGGTGCGGTCATTACCACCTCCTAGAATTCGACTTTCTCACCCTAAATATTATAACTTTCCTACCCGCCCCTTGGGTTTCACGTTCCCATGCACAAGCATACAGAATACAATACAAGAATATGAAGTGTAGCAACAATGTAAATCAATCTCAAGGTAAGTTCTAGTCTTTTGCGGGGAGTTCTCAGGCGCATCAGGCTTCAGGAGCCAGCTGGCTTGTTTCAGCTTCTGCGCGGTAGAATTTCTCCCCGGTCACATGGTGTTGCCCAGCAGAGCTTCAAGTATGGCTCCGCTCCCGATTTTCCCAGCCCCAGAGACGCGGTACATGAAAAGTAAGCGAAAACAAATTAAAATCACATATAAAATGATCACACTGTATACCATGATAAATTCTAAACATCCCTTATTTTATAATAGCTATAGGGTTACGTTTTAGTGCGACAGGACAGATAGGCTGAAGCAGCTGTGGCAAGCGTAGAGCGTGGTAAAAGGACAAGCGGCATGTTTGCAACAGTGCACATGTGCAATAGATTCCCTCCAGAATGAGAGTGCGTCACATCACATGGGTATGACCAACGCAGGCGCAGACTGAATTTCAGCGAAGCAGCCGATTCTTTAGTGCAAGCTTTGTTAGTATGGAAAAGACATACGAGCAAGCATCCTGGGGACACCCGTGTGTTTGGGGGGGGGGGGGGGGGGGGGATGTAAGCACGACCTACCTTGGGAGTAGTTACCGTCCACTACCTAAAGTAATTGGGATGCAATGAAGGTTTTATAATCATTCATTTTTGAACAGCACTGGCGAGATTAAGTGATCTGCCTAGATTAGAATCTATGCTGGCATTTGCGGAAAGTGTTTACTTTTCTAATTGTCCCTCTTCTGCAAAAGTACGATTTGTGCTTTTAAACTTTAACTCGCACCCTGGAGCCCGCCTTTTCAGTCAAATTATTAATCAAGCACCATGCTGATCTACAGCACAACCTCCGTTTTACTCCCGTATCACCAGCATTATTTTTCCTGTAAAATTTACATTAAAAATAATGCTGGCGATTTGAGTGTAAAACAGACTACATAGCCTTTCTATTTGGTACCCTGACTTACAGTAGTACATCTCGGGGTGATAATATATTCCTGTGCCTTCGTAACACAACAAAAGGAGCGCTTACAAAGAATGAGTGCTGTAAAAAAGAAACTTAGAACTTTCTAAAGCGACCTGTAATCTAAAATGCAAGACACACTGGCGGGTCCCAAGATGGTCTCCCGAGATAACCTTACACTTTGTTCTCCGCAGTGAGTGTGATCGGTGGGCCTTCCTACCTCAGGGCAACTGCATTTCATATAAAAAAAAATTTACCACTGCCTTGTTCGACAGTCATTCGATGCAAACTCTATCACCGTCTATCAGGCAGACCTGTTCTCTGTATTTCTGGTGCGTAGCTTTGGTGGTCCGAGCCCGCCCTCGTTACAGGAGACTCAATCTATCAAATCAAAAGAAACTTTATTTCGATTGAATTTACAATCATAAAAGTACATTGTAGAAAAATAATTGAAACAATTTATAAAAATTATTCATATAAGCAATATTGACTGATAGATTCAGAAAACATTAAATTAGTCTTTAAAAGAATCGTCTATATAATGATACCCTGTACAGCAATGGAATACAAATTATTCACATAGAAAGAAGAAAATTTACAATGCAGAAACCATTAGTTGAGATCGAATTTTCAGACACTTTAAGAAGCAGGCTATAGATTTGGCAACAAATGGGGTGTCTAAAAACTGTAGTGCCAAAAGAGCAGGTCTGCATCTTCTCAGTCCTGTTTGTCGGAGAAGTTGGACCAACCAGCGTTTATGCGGGGTCTCATAAAAGCAACAAAATAAGGTTACGTGCAAAGTAGACTGAGAAGAACAGTCGTCGCAGGGACATCTAGATAGTTCACGAGTCCAATCTGAGGACTCAGGGAACGAGACAAGACGGTAAAAGGAATCAAACCGAAATCTAGTTAAAACATATCTATCATAAATTGACAAGTAAAAAGACAAATAGGGTTGTATGCCGTAGGAGGATTGTATTGATAGAGCGCGCAGTTCACCCAGGTCACCGAGTTCACCAATTACTTACACGCACTGGGCCCTGGCGTGCAAAAATTTAATACACCATTGACATTTGGGGTGAACGGGGTGATGGTTTCTGCTGCACGCTTCTATGAGCAATTAAGGTTTGGTTTTACACCCCTGCTTACCATGTACCTGACTTACCCCAGGCACAAATTCATATGACAGATCTGGAGCTATTAGGGAAAATAGTAGACAGGGAACCTAGGAGAAAATACTCTTTATACTTCAGAACATACTTATCCACATTTTCTTGTAAAATGACCACAGACACCTGATGAAGTTAAAAGTTTTATATAGGAATTCAAAGAGAATATGCCAAGGCAAAAAGCGATAAGCAGAATAACACGTCAAACATCAAAATCAAAAACACCAGATAACTGTGAGTTAAGACTAGGACCATTTGAGTATAATGGGAAGACTAAAGGTAGGAATTTTAGAACAAGACTAGTCACTGCAACTTAATACTAGGACATAGGATATGAATGGGACCTAAAACATATACTTAACCTAAAGTCTTTAAACTATTCTTGCTACGTTCACCGCAATCGTACTAAAGGAAAGGGAAAAATTGGAACACACTAATAATTTGACAGTTCAGCAAAGTTCTAAAGGAAGGGAGAGATGTGGAACAAGTCTAATAAGCAAAACATATATAGTTTGGCATTTCAAGAACGAATATCAAAATCAAGATTATTCCCTTTAAGAAGAAGGAAACGGTCATGAGTTAAGTGAGAAAAGACTATGAGAAAACGCAAACCCACCCCTTATATTTACCTAGATAGGAGTGAAGACTAACCCTGGCCACGGGTCAGTTCGGGAAGACGGGGACAGGACCCTCAAGGAATTGGAATACCAGAATGCGAACAGGTACAGCTCACGGACAGTTCAGGACAGGATACCCCTCAGGTTTTGGGTCAAGACTGGGCCTCCCAGGGTACGACCAACACCTACAGCTTCGGACAGCAACGCCTGCGTTACCCCCTCTCCTGCAAGTAATCCGCCAATAACCCCGATTGGGTTTTCGAATTTCCCAGCAAAGTGCTTCGCTAGCACTTAGGATTATTTCCACCCCTTAGGAGTTTGTGGAAAGTATGGACAGAGTGCTCCGCAGCACTCTGTTTGAGCACCTATAGAGTTCATAGGGTCAGTGACAGGTGTAAATGTAAATGTATTGGCATTTATATAGCGCACTACTTACCCGTAGGGTCCCAAGGCGCTTCGACCGCTGCGAAACCCTTCCTGGCTTCCCTGAGAGATGGTCCCTTAATGGGTATCTCCAGGGTGAGACCAGGCATCCCCGGCGGTCTGGTGGGGCCGTTAGTGAAGATGAGGCAAGCTAATGCCCAGAGTTGCTGAGTGTGATCGCTGATCAGAGTGGGCACCGAGGCGAGAGAATTATCGCGTCCGCCGACCCTGGTCCAGAAACCTGCCTGGTCCAGAAACCTGCCGCGCCGGGAATCGAACCTTGGTCCCGGGCCGTCCTCTGCTCTCGGGTCTGCCGCCTCTAACCAGTGAGCCACACTACTTCAGGTCTGCTACTCGGACAAGTCGGACAATTTTCCTAAGCTAAACTAGGGCAGTTACTGTTTTGGGGTACCTCAGACCACCCACTAATGTTGCAAGTGACAGTTTCCCACATTACGATTGGTCGGGAGAGGTGGTGCGGTCATTACCACCTCCTAGAATTCGACTTTCTCACCCTAAATATTATAACTTTCCTACCCGCCCCTTGGGTTTCACGTTCCCATGCACAAGCATACAGAATACAATACAAGAATATGAAGTGTAGCAACAATGTAAATCAATCTCAAGGTAAGTTCTAGTCTTTTGCGGGGAGTTCTCAGGCGCATCAGGCTTCAGGAGCCAGCTGGCTTGTTTCAGCTTCTGCGCGGTAGAATTTCTCCCCGGTCACATGGTGTTGCCCAGCAGAGCTTCAAGTATGGCTCCGCTCCCGATTTTCCCAGCCCCAGAGACGCGGTACATGAAAAGTAAGCGAAAACAAATTAAAATCACATATAAAATGATCACACTGTATACCATGATAAATTCTAAACATCCCTTATTTTATAATAGCTATAGGGTTACGTTTTAGTGCGACAGGACAGATAGGCTGAAGCAGCTGTGGCAAGCGTAGAGCGTGGTAAAAGGACAAGCGGCATGTTTGCAACAGTGCACATGTGCAATAGATTCCCTCCAGAATGAGAGTGCGTCACATCACATGGGTATGACCAACGCAGGCGCAGACTGAATTTCAGCGAAGCAGCCGATTCTTTAGTGCAAGCTTTGTTAGTATGGAAAAGACATACGAGCAAGCATCCTGGGGACACCCGTGTGTTTGGGAAAGCGTATAATAAATGACGAACAACTGGGTTAATAGGATTATACATTAGGCGAGGTTCTTGTATGAGAGCAAGGCGCTTTACGTGCGAATCCTTGCTCCATCAGTATCATCGTTAAATGGATATTTGATTGTTTGCCAATTTCAGAACACATGCATAACAAAGGTCTTGGATTTATTTACTTTTAAGCCAAGAGAAAGCATATATTGACAATACTTGTACAGTTGGAGCTGGAGCTGATTTTGGTGTTCTCGCTAGAATGACGGAATCGTCAGCATATAGTAATGCAGGGATTGGCCGGGTGTTTATGCAGGGGAGATCCTTATTGCCTACGAGCATCGCTTGTTCCAATCCGTTCGTATAGATATTAAATAAACATGGAGCAAGGACGCACCCCTGTCTGACGCCTTTTGCGATGCTAAATGATTCCGATAGCTCTCCATTAATGCCATATCTCACACATGCTTTAGCATCCGAGTAGAGCTCTCGAAGAAATTTCAGGAGTGGAGGATCTACGCCAAGGTTACTCAGGATCTCCCACAACTTCAGTGGATTACGCAGTCAAATGCGGAGCTTAGGTCCACATAGACCAGATAAAGGTTGCCGCCTTTGGCCCAAGCATATTTACCCATGAGTAGTGTCAGATTAAGGGCCTGTTCTACAGTGCCTAATCCCTCTTGGAACCCGAACTGGAGGTCGGTTATGATCTTTTTCTCTTTGGCCCAGTCCTGGAGACGTTCCAAGATTAGTCTCCCAGCGACCTTACCCAGCGAGTCCAAGAGGGAAATGGGTCTGTAGCAGGCTGGGTTGTCGCGTTCACCCTTTTAAAAAATGGGTAGAAGCACAGATGTAGACCAAGAATCGATAAGGCCAACCTGTGAAGCTGCGGACATAACTTGCATGACAACAGGGGACCATAGGTCTAGGTTGCTCACAAAGATGTCAAGTGGGACTCCGTCAGGGCCGGGAGCTTTCCCGGTCTTAGAGGAAGTCAGCGCAGCAATCACCTCCACCAGGTCGAAGTGGAGGTCAATAGGATAGGTATTATCCCTAGTAAGGACTGCCTCCCCAATTCTGGTGGCCTCAGTTGTTGAAGGGGAGTCCCCAAAGATCTGTGAGTAGTGGGTTACCCATTTTTCAGCAGGAACTGCCACGTCTAGATGACGAGTAGCAGTGGCGTCTGCTAAAAAAGGGGTCTTGACTGTTCGCCAAAACAGTGTGCTGTCCTTGCTCCTTGTGCTCTCATGCAGTTGGGCCCAGAGGCTGTTTTTTATTTCCCCTTTGCGGGTTTTTTGGGCCATCTTATAATGTCTTCTTAATGAGGCTATTAAGGCCATGTCCCTATCTTGACTATGTAGAGCTCGTTTTAGGGCGCTAAGGGCTTTGCTGCAATGGGAATCAAACCACCCCCGGGAATCCTTATCGTGTGTCTTATGTTGGCGAGTGAGCTCCTGCCGAATAGCTTCTAAAATGTTAACGAAGCTAGAGAGGATCAACTGGGGAGATGAGGTCTCCTCTAAACAATTGTATATTAGGGGAAGGGTTTTTTGAATAATCCTGCTGGTGACCTCATTGGGTTGATCTTTGACCATTTTACTGTATAGCCATTGATTTTATCCATCTCCAGTGATTGCTGCGTTAAAAGACTGGTCTTAGAGTGGGTCGAGGAAACTGTATTAAATATAATGGTGATACTGTTGGAGTAATGATCGCTGGAGGGATCAGTACCGGTTATAAAGTTTTTTAATCGGTTATTTAAGGTTTGCGAACACAGGATGTAATCAATGGTAGAGGAGAGACCTCTGCCATTATTTTCTTCATCGCTTCCAGCAGCATTATTCACATGGTATATTTTTGGGAAAACAATGCCAAAGTAGCAGCTTCCATACCAGTGGTCCGGCAATTTGAAATAAGCCTTGTTCCCACAGATATAATATATTCCGGGAAACACAGGTTCTGATCCATTTTTGAAACCCCAACCTCCAATTACCTTGTAATTATGTTCACACTCGCTGGAACCGATGAATACATTGTTATAGTACTCTGTCTTTTCCCTATGGATACAAAGTTTCCCCTTTCGTTCAAAATCCAACAACAAGGCAGGATTAGCATCGCCTTGTGAGGTGTTATCCATGTGCTCAGCCCACTTAGGGACTCTATCCTTTTCGTCATTTGCCTTCTTCTGAAACTTTTCTCTCCTTCTGTCTGCCATCTTAATGAACATCTTTTCCTGCTCTTGCAGAGAACAGGTCAGATTAGCTTGTCTTGCTTCATCTAAATCTATGTTGCCTATAGTCAGAAAATATTCTCCCATAGAACGGGTCACGTCACTTTTAGTATGTACAAGGTTCAGGTGTCCTCTAATAGGAAGCTCAGAAAATACTACGTCAGCATTTGAATAATAGTACTGTAAAGTGCTCCTATAAAACAAGCTAGCTAATATACTACAGGAAATTCCATAAGTTAAAGGTAGATGGTGATATGTCACGCCTTCAGCCACTGAGGTTGGTAGCTTCATGCAGACATAACAGTCCTCTATTTCCATAGCTTCTACGTAATGCACTAACAAGTTAGCAAAAACATTTAAATGTGTCCTGTTTCTCATTTTGTGAAAGTGTAGTCCATCCTCATCTGATGCTTCTAAATTAGGTCGTGTGTGTGTCAGTCTTACTTGTTTGTCGCGTCTTTCTAAGCTTCGTGGTGTTTCTGCGGTCTGTACAGCCCCTACGTCTACTGCTTCTGGTTCAGTAGGGGACAAGTTAGGATTTTTACTTATCATAAAAGGTAGAAAAACTGTTAGTCCTATCCACATTACTATTAGCATTGCTATACTACACAAGCATATTTTACAGCAAGTTTTAAGACACCCACATCGGGACCTTCCAGAGACATTCGGATCAGACATGTTTAGCTTACAGGTGGCTTTTGCTACCCCTCTTCGTTTCTTTGTACCAGTGGCTCACTTCGGGGCTTTCCCAAGGAGGGTCTTCGTCAGAACTCCGACCAGCGATGGACTCTTCGTCACTGTTGCCACTATGGTGGGGCTCGTCAATTTCTTCCAACACAAAGTAAGTCCATTCAGGGCTCCGATACAGTCGGTTCTGTTTCTTTACTGTCGCTCTTTCTTAGCGACTTGCCTTGGACTGCCTTTCTTTCACTTTCAGCCCTTTTTCGGTCTTTCAGTTTTTCTTCGACTGTCTTTAGTCTTGAGCCTCAGTCTTTTGACGTATCGGGGTGCACTTCTGTCTCCGTGCCTCCCAGTAGTTGAGGAAACTTGGCCTTCTTCGTGCACTCTCTTTACTTTTTGTTGTGGCACTCCTGTTTCCCTACCTGTCTGACTGGTTCCAGGTCTTTCATCTATTTCTTCTGCCTGGTCCCTAGTCTGACCCTGCTCAGATTCAAATCGTACTTGCTTTTTCTTTCTGGTTGCTTTTATTTCGGTTGTCTGAGCACGTTGATCTATTTCTATCTGTTCCTGTTCATGCTCATGCTCTTCGATCTCTTCGTTTTCTTCTGCATGAACGTCAGCTCTAATTACTATCTGTCCCTCTCCAGTCTCCGGAGTTTCAGGAGGAGTTTCGATGTTTGATCTGACCCTACTTGGCCTACTTCCTGATCAGGTGTGATGTGGTTCTTGTTGACCTGATCTTCCTCTTCTATTTCTAGCTCACCTGGACTATCCCACTCACTGTCTAAGTAGGAATATTTCCTGGTTCGTATTGGATCATGAACCTGGTCGTCGGCGGGGAACCATTCAACGTCTCGACTTGTGCTCGGCAGTTCGATGTCAGCTAGCTCCGGACTCTCCTCCTCGGGAGCCTCTTCAGCTGCGCTGCCTTCAGCTCCAGTCGCGTTTTCTCCAGTTACCCGCTTCGTGTGGCTGGCGTGGATCCACTTCGGTACACCAGCACACTTTATAGCAGTTGTAGTGACGAGGATCACTTGTCGTGGCTTTCCCCACCTTGGTTTCAGGCAACTGCTCCGGGTGTGTTTCTTTAACGCCACCCAATCTCCTGGTTGCAGTTTATGTGCTGGAGTCTTTGGCCACTCGTCAGCTGTCTCTCCAATCTGCTGAGAGAGAGAACGCACTTGGTCACCCAGCTGCTTGCAGTATTCTAGCACCATATCATCAGAAATGCTTAGCAGTTTGTGTCCAGGTACCCATGCCTGTCGCATCACTCTTCCCATTAACACTTCATGGGGACTTAGGCCAGTTTTTCTGTTCGGGATACTTCTCAAACTCATCAGCACAAGGGGCAAAGCCTCTATCCAGTTCATTTTTGTGGAATCACACATCTTTGCCAAATTGGATTTCAGGGTGCCATTTATTTGCTCCACTACCCCAGAAGCCTCTGGACGGTAGGCACAATGCAGTCTTTGCTTCATTTTGAATGCTTTACAGAGTTCTTCTAGGACATCGTTGGCAAAATGCCCACCTTTGTCCGTTTCGATTGTCTCGGGAATTCCGTACCTAGGTATCAACTCCCTGAGCAATAATTTGGCGGTAGTTAGGGCATCATTTTTCTTTGCGGGATATGCTTCCACCCACCGGGAGAATAGGCAAACTATGACTAGGATGTATCTATACCCTTGACACCTAGGCATTGTTATAAAGTCTGCCTGCATTCTGACAAAGGGACCTACTGCCTTTCCAACAGTACTCTGTTCTACCACAGTCCTTTTTCCTGCATTGAACTGCTGACACACTAGGCACCTCTGGCAAAGCCTTTCCGCCTGGTTCCTGAATTTTGTATTACAGAACACCTTGTCAAACACTCAACACATTGCGTCTCTTCCCATATGTGTTGGTTCATGTATCATTCTGATCATGGGGTCGATCAAGCTATCAGGCAGTACAGGCACCCCAGTCGAGTTTACCACCACACCATCATCTCTCAATTTGCATCCATCTGCTGCCCACCTGCCTTTTTCTTGCCTGTCGGTTGCCTGTTGCAAATCCTTTAATTCTTCCCACGTTGACACATTCTCAAACAACATAAGTTGGCAGCTGGTTCCACCCCACAACGCAATTTGGAGGGACATTTGGTATCGGGCACAAAACTGTGCAATTTGGTCAGCGTACCTATTACCGGCGGTCACATCATCATTCCCAGATTTGTGAGCCGCACACTTGACCACAGCCAATTCTTTGGGCAATTGGATAGCTTCCAGTAAGTTATGCACCACCTTTCCATTTCTGATAGGGGTGCCTGAGGAAGTCATGAATTCTCTTTGCAGCCATAATTGGCCGAAGTCATGAACAACCCCGAAACAATACTGGCTGTCGGTGTAAACAGTTATTCTCTTGTTCTTACCCCTCTTACATGCTCTGGTTAACGCGATGAGCTCTGCCACTTGTGCAGATTTCACCTCGCTCAGGTAAGATGCTTCTATGGTTTCCGTCAATGTGACCACAGCATAGGCAGCACACAGACTACCACTCTCATGTCTCAAACATGAGCCGTCCACGAACATTGTCTTATCCCCATCAAGTAATGCTATTTCACGGATGTCCGGACGGGGCTTTGTACTGAATTCAGTTAAATCGATGCAATTATGTTCCCCTCCCTCTTCAATTTCTACATCCAGAGGGACAGGTAACAGTGTCGCAGGGTTTAGGACATTGCACCGGGAAATGGTTACATTTTCAGCGCCAATCAAAATTCTCTCATACTTAGTCAGCCGACTAGGTGTGAGGTACTGGGTCTTAGTTCTAGTCAGTAGGATTACAACAGAATGAGGAACATATACAGTGACGTGATGTCCCATGACAATGTTCTCACTCTGTAAAATAAAAAAAATAGGCCACCGGTCGTCTAACTAATCCGTGCTCCTGGGTCAGGACTGAAAGAGCACAATTCTCTCTCGTGTCACAGAATAGCTCAAAGGGCTTAGAGTAATCAGGCATACCCAATGCAGGAGCGGTACATAGACAGTTTCTCAAAGTTACCCAAGCGTTCATGCTTTCACTGTCCCAACTGACGGGGTCTTCTACTCCTTTCTTTGTCATTTTTATCAGAGGTCTTGCTAGAGCCGCAAATCCTACAATCCATTGTCTGCAGTAACCCACAACTCCTAAGAACATTCTCACCTCTTTCTGAGTTCTGGGCAGTTCCATTGCTTTAATTATTTTGATTCTTTCTGTAGTAACCTTCCTGATTCCTTTTTCTATCTGGTGCCCCAGATACTTCACTGAGTTTTTACAAAATTGTAACTTGTCAGGTGACACTTTATGTCCTCCTTTTCCTAGGTGATTCAGCAAGGCAATTGTGTCAGTGACACAGTCCGTCTGGGTTTTAGATGCCACTAACAGGTCATCTATGTACTGCACCAAAACAGACTCTCTTGGCAGCACTAGGGTTTCAAGGCACTTTTTTAGTATCTGATTGAAAATCGATGGACCTTCGGTGTACCCCTGGGGGACACGATTCCAGACATAGATATGACTGTCAAATTCAAAACTGAAAAGGAACTTGCTTTCTGGATGCAATGGGATGGAAAAGAATGCATGGCACAGGTCGATGACAGTGAACCATTCTGCATTCCAGGGAATCTGATATAGTATCACTGCAGGGTTAGGCACAACAGGACAGCAAGGCACGACAATTTGGTTTACCTTGCGCAAATCTTGCACCACCCGGTACTTTCCACTAGGCTTTTTGATCCCAATGATAGGCGAATTACAGGGACTGCTCATCACTTCCTCTATTATTTCTGCCTCGAGCAGCCTGGTAATTTCAGTCGCTACTCCTGCTTTCACTTCTGCACTCATTTTGTACTGTCTGGTTTTGGGGTATACAGCATTCGTTTTTATGGTTATTTTAACTGGGTCCACATTTGCCATTAGGCCTACATCTTTTCCTGTGAAGTCCCACACTTCTGGTACTACTCTTAACTGGAGCTCTTCAGGTAAATCTTCAACTGTCAATGGTTTAATATCAGAATCTTGTCTGACCAACATCAGTTTGTACAGGCCATCTTCATCGGGGGTCTGAATTTCGACGCCTTTTGGTGTGCAATAGATGGTACAATGCATCTTGCACAACAAATCACGTCCTAACAGGTTCACGGGACTGGAATCACAGACTACAAATCTGTGCATTTCCTTGAAATTTCCTATAGAAATTTCCATGGGTTCAGTTACTGGAGTACTTATTATTTGATTGGAGACGCCCACTACTTGGATCGCTTCTCCCGAGAGGGGTAGGTTAGGAACATCCACCGTTCTTACAGTAGATCTGGTAGCACCAGTGTCCAACAGAAAGGTGACGTCTTTTCCCTCAACCTTTCCTTCAATGTATGGTCCAGTCTGGTCTACCGGTAAGGAGGCGCCAAGCACGCACTCCTCGTCCTCCCCTCTCAGGCCCCGTCAATCTTGATTTTCATAGAGGAAGGTGTCATTTAACAAGTACTGTGGAATGACTGCATCTTTCATTCTCGACTTCCCATACTTCCGCCCTCTCATTCTGCTGACCCTGATTCTTAAAATTTTGTCTAGGAGCGCGAGGTACTGGAGGTAATTTTACCTGTTGCTGGTTCTTTCTTGTCCCCTCTTTCTGCACCTGTGGAGTTAAACCATTTACAGGGGCATTACCGGCCTGCAGGTGTGGACACTCGTCTCTTCAATGCCCTATCTGGCCGCACCCGTGGCACGGAAACTTCTTCATAGCCTCTTCTCGACTCATTTTAGTTCGGGGCTTCCCTCCTCCCCCCACAGTGGCACTCTGAGCATTATTATTAGTATTTAATTTGCTTAACTGTTTTTCCTGCTGTTCAGCTAATTTCACCTGTGCCCACATTACCTTTTCTTTGAGAGCCTTCTTTTTATTTTCGATTTCATCTTCGCAGTATTTTGCATACTTCAGAACATCATCTATGGGTTTTCCCTGCCAACTGATTTTATTATCTCAAATCCATTGTGATATTTCAGGTCTTAATCCTAACACAAATCTGTAACTGAAATGGGTCATGTCTTTCATGTCTACATTATCGATTCCACTGTAAGTCTTAAATACTTGCAGTAATCTTTCATAAAAGGAATGTACAGTTTCATCACGTTCTTGGGTGGTTCTATCTATTCTGGTCCAATCTGCTCTTTGGTTTGCGCTTGAACCCGCGGATACCATTTACTTATTCCCTTGTCCATCCGGGGCCTATCTCTCTCCAGAGCCTCAATCTCCCATTCTTCCAGGGCTTCATACTGGGTCAACCTAGGTCTAGGGTGTAATTCATTCATGCGGGTCCTTAGGTTAAACAGGATCCGACCATTAAATGTACCTTCAACAGGGAATGCTAGGACTCCGTCATCTGCAGTATACTTTGCCCAGTTTTCTAGCCATACACAGGTATGGTACCCTTTATCAAACATCATGAAGGAGGCAGGAGTGTTTGGCGGGGGAATGAGCACACCTTCCCTCGTTCTAATGGGTTTATCAGTTTTGAAAAAATTCTTTATTTTATCAGTAAATGACATTTTCCTTTTTATTCCATACATCATGTGTGGTCTACCTCGTAAAATCTGATCCTTATGAAATCCTAGATACTTTGGATTTGGTATAAAATCTGGATACCACATAATTTTCCAGACTCTCTTCTAACTCGCCCTGATTAATTTTGTTTACCTTTATGCTTCCAATGCTAGCGCGACTTTTATTTCGTAGTACCCAATCAACTTAGAGAATACAAAATCCTTAACCAATGGGTGCGCGGCCTTTTCGCAAGACAGAGTCTCACGCTTCGGCACTCACCCCTCCTTCACAAATTCGGCTTCACTACACACCCGCTGTTTCGACCAATATCAGCGTGGCACAGAGTGACGTCAGAGCAGTCTTCCGACCGACTCCCTCCTTCACAAGGTGACGGAAACTTTTTACTCTCTCTAAAGTGCGAATGCAAATCTTAGTCAACAACACGCAACGTTTGCCACTATGTCTGAGTGTTCTAAAGAGATAAAAGAATTTTCTTTCGCTGCTAGTAAACCACTTCTGTCTACTTTTCATTCACTCCGGATAGACTTCTTTGCCTAACCTTTTACATACGTAAAATAGAACCTGTTATTCCCCTGACTTATCCACTTCTTCCTGGGATATATACCAAGTCAGGCTTTCACCAGTGGACTAATTTACTTACCATTCAAGCCTCGGAGACCCTACTACTTCTTCCGTATGCGACCCTTACTAGGTGATATCGCAATGAAAGTTTTATAAAGGACTCGTAGCTATCATTTACTCAGATGCAACCAAAAGGTCCTAATTAGTGCAGGGTTAGGAATAACTGGAAGCACTAATGACTCAAACCAGTGACTTCAACAGCTAACCGGATTCTGCTCACCGTTAGCTAAATACTTCCCCGGGGATTCGGACTACACTGAACATTTACAAACAATTTTTCGGTTAATATAACATTTATAGCAGCAATGCAACAATCATGTACATTTACATATAAATCCTTAAAACATTTCAAAATATTTGAACCAATACAGTAGAAAATCAGCAGCACATTTTATTTTCACGGTTTATTTATCAACTATCCTGTCTACCTAATCTAACTAGTCCAAACCATCCTCTGCTACCAGAAAAGTACTGATAGAGCGCGCAGTTCACCCAGGTCACCGAGTTCACCAATTACTTACACGCACTGGGCCCTGGCGTGCAAAAATTTAATACACCATTGACATTTGGGGTGAACGGGGTGATGGTTTCTGCTGCACGCTTCTATGAGCAATTAAGGTTTGGTTTTACACCTCTGCTTACCATGTACCTCGCTTACCCCAGGCACAAATTCATATGACAGATCTGGAGCTATTAGGGAAAATAGTAGACAGGGAACCTAGGAAAAAATACTCTTTATACTTCAGAACATACTTATCCACATTTTCTTGTAAAATGACCACAGACACCTGATGAAGTTAAAAGTTTTATATAGGAATTCAAAGAGAATATGCCAAGGCAAAAAGCGATAAGCAGAATAACACGTCAAACATCAAAATCAAAAACACCAGATAACTGAGTTAAGACTAGGACCATTGGAGTATAATGGGAAGACTAAAGGTAGGAATTTTAGAACAAGACTAGTCACTGCAACTTAATACTAGGACATAGGATATGAATGGGACCTAAAACATATACTTAACCTAAAGTCTTTAAACTATTCTTGCTACGTTCACCGCAATCGTACTAAAGGAAAGGGAAAAATTGGAACACACTAATAATTTGACAGTTCAGCAAAGTTCTAAAGGAAGGGAGAGATGTGGAACAAGTCTAATAAGCAAAACATATATAGTTTGGCATTTCAAGAACGAATATCAAAATCAAGATTATTCCCTTTAAGAAGAAGGAAACGGTCATGAGTTAAGTGAGAAAAGACTATGAGAAAACGCAAACCCACCCCTTATATTTACCTAGATAGGAGTGAAGACTAACCCTGGCCACGGGTCAGTTCGGGAAGACGGGGACAGGACCCTCAAGGAATTGGAATACCAGAATGCGAACAGGTACAGCCCACGGACAGTTCAGGACAGGATACCCCTCAGGTTTTGGGTCAAGACTGGGCCTCCCAGGGTACGACCAACACCTACAGCTTCGGACAGCAACGCCTGCGTTACCCCCTCTCCTGCAAGTAATCCGCCAATAACCCCGATTGGGTTTTCGAATTTCCCAGCAAAGTGCTTCGCGAGCACTTAGGATTATTTCCACCCCTTAGGAGTTTGTGGAAAGTATGGACAGAGTGCTCCGCAGCACTCGCAGTTTGAGCACCTATAGAGTTCGTAGGGTCAGTGACAGGTCTGCTACTCGGACAAGTCGGACAATTTTCCTAAGCTAAACTAGGGCAGTTATACTGTTTTGGGGTACCTCAGACCACCCACTAATGTTGCAAGTGACAGTTTCCCACATTACGATTGGTCAGGAGAGGTGGTGCGGTCATTACCACCTCCTAGAATTCGACTTTCTCACCCTAAATATTATAACTTTCCTACCCGCCCCTTGGGTTTCACGTTCCCATGCACAAGCATACAGAATACAATACAAGAATATGAAGTGTAGCAACAATGTAAATCAATCTCAAGGTAAGTTCTAGTCTTTTGCGGGGAGTTCTCAGGCGCATCAGGCTTCAGGAGCCAGCTGGCTTGTTTCAGCTTCTGCGCGGTAGAATTTCTCCCCGGTCACATGGTGTTGCCCAGCAGAGCTTCAAGTATGGCTCCGCTCCCGATTTTCCCAGCCCCAGAGACGCGGTACATGAAAAGTAAGCGAAAACAAATTAAAATCACATATAAAATGATCACACTGTATACCATGATAAATTCTAAACATCCCTTATTTTATAATAGCTATAGGGTTACGTTTTAGTGCGACAGGACAGATAGGCTGAAGCAGCTGTGGCAAGCGTAGAGCGTGGTAAAAGGACAAGCGGCCATGTTTGCAACAGTGCGCATGTGCAATAGATTCCCTCCAGAATGCGAGTGCGTCACATCACATGGGTATGACCGACGCATGCGCAGACTGAATTTCAGCGAAGCAGCCGATTCTTTAGTGCAAGCTTCGTTAGTATGGAAAAGACATACGAGCAAGCATCCTGGGGACACCCGTGTGTTTGGGAAAGCGTATAATAAATGACGAACAACTGGGTTAATAGGATTATACATTAGGCGAGGTTCTTGTATGAGAGCAAGGCGCTTTACGTGCGAATCCTTGCTCCATCAGTATCATCGTTAAATGGATATTTGATTGTTTGCCAATTTCAGAACACATGCATAACAAAGGTCTTGGATTTATTTACTTTTAAGCCAAGAGAAAGCATATATTGACAATACTTGTACAGTTGGAGCTGGAGCTGATTTGGTGTTCTCGCTAGAATGACGGAATCGTCAGCATATAGTAATGCAGGGATTGGCCGGGTGTTTATGCAGGGGAGATCCTTATTGCCTACCAGCATCGCTTGTTCCAATCCGTTCGTATAGATATTAAATAAAAATGGAGCAAGGACGCACCCCTGTCTGACGCCTTTTGCGATGCTAAATGATTCCGATAGCTCTCCTTTAATGCCATATCTCACACATGCTTTAGCATCCGAGTAGAGCTCTCGAAGAAATTTCAGGAGTGGAGGATCTACACCCAGGTTACTCAGGATCTCCCACAACTTCGAGTGGATTACGCAGTCAAATGCGGAGCTTAGGTCCACATAGACCAGATAAAGGTTGCCGCCTTTGGCCCAAGCATATTTACCCATGAGTAGTGTCAGATTAAGGGCCTGTTCTACAGTGCCTAATCCCTCTTGGAACCCGAACTGGAGGTCGGTTATGATCTTTTTCTCTTTGGCCCAGTCCTGGAGACGTTCCAAGATTAGTCTCCCAGCGACCTTACCCAGCGAGTCCAAGAGGGAAATGGGTCTGTAGCAGGCTGGGTTGTCGCGTTCACCCTTTTTAAAAATGAGTAGAAGCACAGATGTAGACCAAGAATCGATAAGGCCAACCTGTGAAGCTGCGGACATAACTTGCATGACAACAGGGGACCATAGGTCTAGGTTGCTCACAAAGATGTCAAGTGGGACTCCGTCAGGGCCGGGAGCTTTCCCGGTCTTAGAGGAAGTCAGCGCAGCAATCACCTCCACCAGGTCGAAGTGGAGGTCAATAGGATAGGTATTATCCCTAGTAAGGACTGCCTCCCCAATTCTGGTGGCCTCAGTTGTTGAAGGGGAGTCCCCAAAGATCTGTGAGTAGTGGGTTACCCATTTTTCAGCAGGAACTGCCACGTCTAGATGACGAGTAGCTGTGGCGTCCGCTAAAAAAGGAGACTTGACTGTTCGCCAAAACAGTGTGCTGTCCTTGCTCCTTGTGCTCTCATGCAGTTGAGAAGAGTGAAGTAGTGTGGCTCACTGGTTAGAGGCGGCAGACCCGAGAGCAGAGGACGGCCCGGGACCAGGGTTCGATTCCCGGCGCGGCAGGTTTCTGGACCAGGGTCAGCGGACTCGATAATTCTCTCGCCTCGGTGCCCACTCTGATCAGCGATCACACTCGGCAACTCTGGGCATTAGCTTGCCTCATCTTCACTAACGGCCCCACCAGACCGCCGGGGATGCCTGGTCTCACCCTGGAGATACCCATTAAGGGACCATCTCTCAGGGAAGCCAGGAAGGGTTTCGCAGCGGTCGAAGCGCCTTGGGACCCTACGGGTAAGTAGTGCGCTATATAAATGCCTATACATACATACATACAGTTGGGCCCAGAGGCTGTTTTTTATTTCCCCTTTGCGGGTTTTTTGGGCCATCTTATAATGTCTTCTTAATGAGGCTATTAAGGCCATGTCCCTATCTTGACTATGTAGAGCTCGTTTTAGGGCGCTAAGGGCTTTGCTGCAATGGGAATCAAACCACCCCCGGGAATCCTTATCGTGTGTCTTATGTTGGCGAGTGAGCTCCTGCCGAATAGCTTCTAAGATGTTAACGAAGCTAGAGAGGATCAACTGGGGAGATGAGGTCTCCTCTAAACAATTGTATATTAGGGGAAGGGTTTTTTGAATAATCCTGCTGGTGACCTCATTGGGGTTGATCTTTGACCATTTTACTGTATAGCCATTGATTTTATCCATCTCCAGTGATTGCTGCGTTAAAAGACTGGTCTTAGAGTGGGTCGAGGAAACTGTATTAAATATAATGGTGATACTGTTGGAGTAATGATCGCTGGAGGGATCAGTACCGGTTATAAAGTTTTTTAATCGGTTATTTAAGGTTTGCGAACACAGGATGTAATCAATGGTAGAGGAGAGACCTCTGCCATGAAAGGTCAGCTTGAACTCGACAGCGGGACACACTGATTCGTTCGCAAATTCAAGTTCTAGTGAAAAAAGACAGTTGTTTAAAGTAGTCCCAATACTGGAGTGAGTAAAGTGGGTGAAGCGGAAATCGTGCTCGTCTTGGAGCCCGCAGATACCTTCTTTATAGTTGCTGCATAGATAAACATTAAAATCCCCACCCCACACGACATGACATTATAACTGCGAGTTCTTAGCTTTCTGATCATGCAGATATGAGGTGATTTCTGTCAGACTTTACACAGTCGGCAGGTGTAGAGTTATTGTACATGTTGATAAAATAATAAATGGAGCTTTTGTCGGAGGCTAGCTTAAGAATTTGGAGGTTTAGAGACACTGAGGGTACTTCAATAGTCGTAAATGAAATTTGGTTAGAGATATAGATAGCAAGACCACCCTTAGGTCTTCCATGTATAGACGGGCTAGCGGGAATATGGAAAGTTTTATAGCCCTGAATGTGAATAGTGTCAGTAGCCAAGGTTTCCTGGAGGCAGACTATTTTGTGCCTATTAATCAAGTCGATCCAGGACTGAAGATGTATCTTGGTGGTAAAGTGGAATTTGTGGTCTGTGGATAAGCGAGGGATGGTGGATCACGGGTCTGGGTGGGTGGGATAAGGGTGGAAGAAGTGAGTTTTGTATCACAGGAGGTTGAGGTGATGTGTTGTTGCCTCATGTGTGTCTCCTCGGAAAGGATTGGATGAACGTGGCTGGGATCTTGGTCCCGAGGGGTTGTCAGTTGAGAGGGTAAATTTAACAGGGGGGTACAAGGCTCGATATGAGAGCCGGACGGAAAAGGCGGGGTGGATCCTGCCAGCAAAGTTTTTCTGGAGATATGGTTAGAATGAATCTGGGTGTTAATAATGGCTTTGGCGTTGTTGAAGGGGACTGATGGTCAGTCGACCATATCCAAACATTCATATCTGTTGGATAACGGTGGGCCTCTCCAGTTGGTAAAATGCCCAGGGGCTGGATTGCTAAATCCGTAACCTGCCCAATGGCCTCGATCTCTATTCCCATCCCAGTTCCCCACTCTCGTCCAGCTCCAAGGGGGACAGGCATTATGTCGTTGAGCCGGGGGTAGAAGTATGACAGATTGTGGGTGGCTATCCCTTCAGTGGAAATGTGATCTCCCCAGGAGCAGATGTGCTCAACTGTGTTAGGGTCGGCGAAATTCACTATGACGCAGTCACCCTGAATGCTTTTAGGCTCAGTGCCTAGCCAGGGCACTCTGCGCACAGTGGTGACTGTTGTCCAAAAAAGTTGGTAGAGGTCTATTGTTGGACAACCAGTATATAACTTTGTTTTTTTAATGACCAGACCGGTTCGTCCTGATTAGGGGGGAGTTCCGGGACACCTGTCATAATTACTACATAGGGGGATGCCTCAGGCGGAAGATGGATAGGATGGCCCCTCTTTCGATTTCTCGGGATGGTGTTAAATCCAGCAGAGTGTTTGGGGAGGGTAGGGGCCGGGGTAGGAAGGGCGGGAGGAGGTTTTGGTTGCATAGACAACTGTGTCTTGGAGTTGGTTGAGGGTTGAGTCGGTAAGGGGTTAGGTGGTTTGGGTGGTGCTTGGGGCTTGGTTGTAGTTGGTGGTGGCTGTTTTTGTATGAGTTTCTGCGGGACTTTTTGATTAGTATTGGAGGGATTAGATGCGGTCGGGCCGGGCTTAGATGTTTTTGTGTTGTGAGTAATGGGCCTCCCTTGAGATAAATTGGAATCTTTGATGGTACCCTTGCCTGGGTTCAGAGCTAAAGACAATTGGGTTATTTGGGATTGGACCTGATGCAGTGTCTTTTCTATAGGCTTTAGATAGGACTTAATTAGGTCTCCAATTTTGCTAAACAGTAGGCTATCGTTACTACAGGTGTTAGTAGTTAGATTACCATTGTCAGCCATACCACCCTCACTGTCGTAGCTACTAGAGCTTCTGGAACTAATGTTCAGATTATCTGTAGTAAGGTTCGTTGCGTGTGCAAGTGAAGGGGAGGGTAGTTGATGGGGAGTTAAAACAAGGTTAATGGTTTGTGAGGGGGGATGGGAGGTGGAAGGGGTTGTGAAGATTGTTGTGGGGGGAGAATTAGTAGTATGATGAGGCTTACTAGTTTTCCTCTTCTTTTTTTAGGGATTGCACCTTCGCGTGTACCCCTATCTGTAGTTGGAGAAGGGGCGACATCAGTTTGGCTAGCGAAAATGACTGGAGATTTTTCAAGTGACAGGTGTGATTCAGAAAGATCTAAGGATGCGGACAGGTCCACAGTGTGGGGGACAGTATGCAACTCTGCATTCACTGTCAATGGAGGGGGTAACTCTACAGGACGCTGGGGAGTTTTTGCAGTAGCCAGTAAGCCCATGGAAGAGCGTCTGGCGATAGCCAGGTCCTGTGAGACTCTCCGTTCCAATAGGGTAATACCCTGCTCAATGGCCTCGTTGGCTTTAGTTATAAATTGGTCTATCGGCCCGATAACCTCAGCAGCAGCCTGGGCCTGTTTTTTGACAGTATTCCTAGTGGTTCTGGGGGACATGATGCAATGTGTTCGTTGTAAGATAAAGATACTGTAGATACTGAGTGCAAACTAAAAGCAGGTTATTTAATAATACATGCAGTAACAGCAAAGATGAAGGGGGAGGAAACAAACATAAATAGGGTAGCCCAGTCCAGTCTTGCCCGGTCTTGAACGGGCTTAAACGGGCCCGCCCTTGGCCCGGGCTTCGCCCCGCGCGCGTCCCGCGTTGCGGGTAGGACTGATCAAATTTAAGTGTTTCGTGCAGGGGGCGTGGCCGCCGGGGGAAGAGGCACCAGTTGAGAGGTGTAAAGGCTGCTGGTCCTCGCAGTCCCCCGGTGAAGGCAGCTGGTAGTTAGTGGTCAATCGCACGCTGGGAGCGTGCAGGCAGTCCGCCGATTGCGGAGAAGCTCCCACCAGCAGCGCGACCTCCCAAGTGAGCCTTTACTGGAAATTACACCCTCCGTATGCAGCGGGAATCCTTCCTCGAAAAATGGCAAGAGTCAGAGAGCAAGTGAGTCTATCAGGCAGACCTGTTCTCTGTATTTCTGGTGCGTAGCTGTGGTGGTCCGAGCCCGCCCTCGTTACAGGAGACTCTTTAATCAGGAGGTGGCAAGGAGCCATCCCAAGGCTCACCGAGGCATCCAATTAGACGCGCCAGTGCTCTCGGGTCAAACTATATACTCAGATTATGCAGGGGCTGCAGGGGACACGTAATTTGAACTACAGCTGACACTAAGTGCACTTTCCCACATTGTGAGCGCGGCGCCCCTGGCAACTCATAGCGGTGCACCGGGGTGCCGCGGCGCACAGTTTGGGAGCCACTGCCCTACACCTACATGGGATAGAGGGGTTTACAGCATGCTATGATCTGCAGAGCACTTATTTCTCATATACTATATACTGTGACTCTCCATCTGTTAGCACCAGGTGCTCTGAGATAGCAGAATAGTCTAGTGACTTGAATGCTTATCAATGACATATGTAGAAATCAGCAGGTAATGAATTGTAATCACGTCATGACCACCTCAGCCTCCCATCCTTCCAAGAGAAATAACGTTAGTGCCATTAAACTGGCTAATATAAATGAAGTCAGGGCAACCCAACGGGTGAGCAGTACCTGGTTATACAATCGTTAAAGTAATAACTGCTCCTCTTAATGAATTCTCTATAAAACTTTATTAGAGTCCTACAGTGCGATAACCGTCATATCAAAACTCTATATGTGACATGCCAAATCTGGCATTACAATTAATGTTATATTGCGAGAAAATATGTTTTTCTAAAACAGTAAAACCAAGTACAGTGCATAGATGGTGCAGTGGACTGGGGTCAAAAAGTCTACATCTTAAAAGGGGCGCCAACAATAATTTAAACTTTATGTTCATGTGCAGATTAAATCCCTGGCCTGAACATGTATTTGCCACTTATTCAATTAATTCTATGTTTTCAAAAAGTGTCTGGAATAGTGACTGCTTTTTTAGGTCGAAGCCTAAGTGACATGCCCCCAGGATTTGGCCCACCTCGGGGCCTCCTCATTAAGCTTGCATGTGTTTTTTTAAAATGTTGCTGGTTTGCAGATCCACCGTGAACTCGCAGCAAAATTGACAAACAAAATGCTTTTAATTCCTGGCTTGGTCCCTCAGAGATCCCACCAGCATTTCAAAGGGTTAAGGGTATTCCTACCGTGCCCCCTTTCTTTATTTACAATTATTCTGGGACTTTGCTTTAAACCAAGCCCCAAGATGGCTGCCAACACTTCCTGGTTTGAAGTGTTGGCAGTCAATCAGAACTCAGCACAAGATCATTAGAGGTCGTGGACCCACCACGTCCCTATATATCTATATTTGAATTTCAGTTAATTTCTCAACAAATACTTAACGGATTTACACCAAATAACAAAAAGGCATATCCCTGAACCAACATCTATCTTCCAGCCAATTTTAAGTGTAATTCTGTTCACCAGTTCCGGCTGTTGCTGTGTCTAAAGATCCTATGGGAAAGGCAATTGTAAGCACTTTTTAAGCAACTGCCAGTAGGTTTGCAATCGGGAAGAGAAACATCAGCAAGAACATTTGTGGAGAAGAACAATTCTAACTCTCTTAATTTTATTTTGACTTGTGAAATAAGCAATACAGAATGAATTTCTTAGATGTGAAGATTAAAGAGAAAAACTCCAAACTAGAGTGTACAGAAAACCAACAGCAGGGAACAGTATCCTACATGCAAATAAGTGCCATCCACACCCTTTAAAACGTAGGATCGCTTATTGAGAATTTTTACGAGCAAGGAGTATTTGCAGCACAGGAGAAGATTACATGCAAACACAAGCAGAAATGACAGACTGTCACAGAGAAACTATAACCAGACGGTGCTTGAGGTAGCACAAACAAAAAGTCTCCCAAATATGCAGGGAGAATATTCTGTTCACAGCACAAAGACACCAACAAAATTGAGGGACGAGGGAGTCAGGTTTATTACTAATTTCAATGAAAAGCACATCCTTCTATGAAAAGCATTAGGCAAACATTGGCATCTTATTTGTAATGACCAGGTTATTGGAAAGGATTTTCCCAAGGATCCCCAAGTAACTTTTAGGATATCAAGATCCTGGAGAAACAGGTAAGTTAGGAATGAGATAGTTACCACCCCGACGACATGGCCAAAACTATAACCTGGTTTCAGAAAATGCGGTAAATGCAAGGCATGTGTAAATGGATATAACCTTACTGACCTGGAAACCCCTTGAGGCAAAACATGACATGTTAAACAAAATGTATCTTGTAAAACAGAGTTTACTGCATGCACTTTGAAGTGCCCTTGCTGAAAATACTATGTTGGGGGTACCGTGCTACCCGGCCATAAACAAATTCTACAACACTTGAGAGCTATCAAAAATAATGATGTTAGCTACCCTGTGGCACGGCACTTCCAAAAAGCACATGGAGGGGATCATAGTGTTTTAAAATATAGCGTAATAGTGAGTATCTTTAAAAAGAGAAGAGATGGAGACAGAGAAAAAGAGCTCAGAAGACTTGAATCTAAGTACATTTTGGAAATGGATAGTAAGGAGCCACATGGCTTGAATATGGATTTTAAGCTCCATATCCATCTATAGTCTTTTCTTATTCTTATTTTCTTCTTGTTGCAAACTCGGAATTCAGAACGTTCTAAATTCTATTTTGGTTTTAATGTCCTTTGCAGAAGTTTTAACTGAGAATGTATTTGTGGTTTGTTTTCAGGCAGGACTCTAGATTACAAAAACAGGGGGCTACCAGTTAGAGATTCGACTCAAGCTAAAAGCAGCCAGAAACAAGCCTACAGGAGATATGTCGAGGGAGCGCAGCTGAGTATAGTTTTACTAATACATTTTCGTTGAAGATATATATTTACTTCAATAAAAAAGCCCACTTGGGCTAAATTGTAAAGTTGTTAAATGAGAAGAAATGGCTTAAATTTATTTAGTAACAGTAATAGACAAATGAGCTATCAATGCTGCCCTCTGTTTTATTACCAAAGATAGTGAACGTATACAATTGATTTTAACTGAATGATATTGTATTTGTTTCATTATGAAATACGACTGAATTCTGCCGCTAAAAAAATGGCCACTGTCTTATCATGGATGTAGCAAGACATCTCTATGTTGTTTGTTAAGTCGATGAGGAAAGCACATTAAAAAAATTGTTTGTTTGTAAGGTCAGCGCGTTTTGGTGCGGGCTTGGACCAAAACGCTTTGGCGTTAGTGCCTCAGCGAAAGTTGCAATAAAAGTTACTGCATCAGAGTGCTGGAGGTTTCATTTGATGTTTATGAAAAGCCGCTTTTGTCTATATAAATAACACGTCGGAACCTGAGGGTATATGAATATTTATGTATGTACACATATATATATAGGCACTGAGACACTTGGACTGCCCATCTAGGGGCGTGCCATTGTTTAAAGACGGCTGGTACCTGTATTCCCGTGAGGAGTTCGCCTTTCCTCTGAAGAAGGCGGGAGCCTTCGAAACGCGTCAGGAACAACACGGCGAACTGTGACCTGATTAATATTTTCCTGAGCCTCTCAGCTATCCAAGCACGCTGTGGCAATAAAGGTGTGTTGAAGAAATCTCCCAGAGAGTTTGGTTGTGTTTCGACACGCGAGCGTACATATTCTGAATGGAACCATCACCATTCTGACCACACCCGCCAGAAGAGTGCAGCAGCGCCTTGATGGTATCGAGCGTAGTAGTAACCCTGCATAAAACGCTGAGCACCGCCACGCAGCCTCACGGAAGGAGCCGGCAAGGGCAAGCATCCAGCCTGTTAGAGATACGGATATTCATCCGTCCCCTACTCCACCACCGTGATGTCGCCTGGCTGGCGAGGGGAGACTATCCAACCGCCCTTGTTCACAGATGGGGCACCATGAAAACACAGGACTTCCAGTCCCAACAGGCACTGAGACACTTGGACTGCCCATCTAGGGGCGTGCCATTGTTTAAAGAGGGCTGGTACCTGTATCCCCGTGATGAGTTCGCCTTTCCTCTGAAGAAGGCGGGAGCCTTCGAAACGAGTCAGGAACAACACAGCGAACTGGGACCTGATTAACATTTTCCTGAGCCTCTCAGCTATCCAAGCACGCTGTGGCAATAAAGGTGTGTTGAAGAAATCTCCCCGAGAGTTTGGTGGTATTTCGACACGCGAGTATATATATATATATATATATATATATATATATATATATATATATCCGGCCATGGAAGCCAAGGAGGATTGCGAGCAGTTTTGGGATTATTAATCCCATGCTGGGTAGGGCTCACTGCAGCCCGTCCCCTGCTTCAAAGACTCTCAGGTCGAGGTGGTTGCGGTGGTTCAAGGGGGACCGGAGGAGGCACCTACAAGTTGGAAAACTCCAAAGTAAGACGAACTTTCATCTTTCCTAAAGACTTCACGCGCCTCTCCTGCCAGCCCGCAATGACTCTGTGCCATCCAGTCATTTCCCTGCACAGAGGTCCCAAACATCATTCCTGCTGCATTCTGGGACCTGCAGTTCCGAGCCACACTGGAAACTGCTCACAGGTGTGGGGACTTCAATAGAAGGGCGGAGCTGACGTGCACCAATTATCATTTTTGAGAGGAACTCACACACAGCGTGCTGCTTCATTCACGGGACGCTTTGGGCGCTGAGGAAGGCAGTTAAGCTGCCGAAATGCATTCGCTAAGTTTACAATAAAGAGGCGTCTCCTACCTGGTCCTCCTGGGAATCTGTCTCTTCTTTTCTTGTGGAAGGAGGTTTGTGTGTGTATATATATATATATATATATATATATATATATATATATATATATATATATATATATATATATATATATATATATATATATATATATCTCCTATTGGCGGTTGCCAGTAGGTAGTTATAGTTAGGACCTATTTTCCATAGGAAATCCACAACATTCTATTTGGAATAACTTTGGCGCCAGTTGACGAATCTTCGCGAAATTTTCAAAACTGGTTGCCCGCTCCAGCCCGCTCCTATCCCTTCTAAGTCTCGGGGTAAATCAAGCGGGGGCCGAGAAAAAAGGGTGGTCCCAAAACGTGTTTTCCCCATGCAAATACCCATAGGAACATTTAATCGCAGCTACAGTCCTAACTGCTGAACGGAATTGCACCAAATTTGGCAAAGAGGTGGACCTTGGTTCAGAGTCGTGCCTTTTCCTAAATGGTGTAAATCCGTTTGGTAGTTTGAGAAAATCACAATTAAAATTACTTATATATCTATGGCAGCGCAGGACCCGCGCACCCTGCAAGGGCACGAGCTGCATGCTAATTGGCAGTCAACACTCCATTTCAGAAAGTGTTGGCAGCCATCTTGTGACTCAGTAGAACCGAGAAAACCTAAAAGAAAATTTGAAAAACTGTTGAAAGGGTAGAAACACCCTGACCCCCTAGCCCTGCTCAGGGGTGCCACAAGGACTCCAAGCCCCAAATTTTATTATTTTTTTTTAAATTGGCAAAATCCACGCATGGTGCGCGGATCCTGACAGTTAAAAAAATAACTAAAGCACGATATGGGTAAATAGCCCCCAGGGGGCCAAATCCCAGGAGCAATGAAAGAATTTAGGTGGGGGGCCCAAAGGGGCCCTCCAGCCCCGGGGACTGCCACCTCGCGGACTTTTAACTAAACTGGGTGGGAGGCTCAAAGTTCTTCCAAGCCTATGCCCAGGGGGGATGGGGTGCCCAGGGCTGATTAAGGCCTCAGGAGGGGGGCACGCGGCCCCCTTCCACATTTTTTAGATGAAAAAAATAATTAGAGGGCAGGCCCTGGGGGATGGGGTCCCCAGGGCCAAAAAATAGAAAAAGAAGGGGGGCTACACAGCCCCCTTCTTAAAAAATAAAAATAAATAAAAAGACCGGCATCGCGCCAGAGGCGACGCCCCCTCCCTTCATCACTCTGCAAACACGACCCGGTGCGTTTGCAGTGGGGGAATGAATTCCCCTACAATCCTGAGGGTCCCTGGGGCCAACTAGCCCACCAGGTACCTCCAGTAAGCCCCACGGAGCTGCGCTCCAGAGTGTTGTAAAAAGACGCGTTGTCAGGATCCTGGTCATGCGCCTGCATTGCCTTACAAATCAGCCCAAAATAGGCACGGAGCAGGAGTGACTTGGCCGGGAAAACTACAACTCCCAGACTCCTCGGCAAAGGGGAGGTGATATCAGTACTGCTGACACGCATCATGTTGCGTGTAATTCGTTTTGTCCTTGTTTCTTGCCAGCTGGCAGATGAGCACCTTTACCTCGTTCATCTGATTTTCTGCAGGTTTCCAGAGTTTACAGAAGACGTTATCGTTCGTTCCTGTTCCAAGGTAGGAGTGGGAACTTGTGCCTTTGGACAAGTCTTCACGGCAGCGCGTTGCCATCAGCCGCGTTGCCGATTGGATTAAAGCTTGTCCTTGTGTATAATATCGGAAGCGGAGCGCGGTAGTGTCTGCTACGCGTTGCCGTTTCTATTACTTTTATCGGGAAGAGAGTTCATCTTCTAGAGTTATTGTGCTATTGTTTATGGAACCGACTCGTTCCAGGAGGATTACTGGCGGAGCGCAGTAGTGGTCTCAACTACGCGTTGCCGTGCGGTCATACTTAAAACTATTTACTTGGTATCTCACGTGGAGGACAGTCAGTGCCTGAAGTTCCGGGGCGCATTGGTTCTCCTTATGGATTTCCATGTTGTGTATCTACGCATATATACCAGGTTTTTTTTCCAGGATAGAGCCGAGTGTTGTGGTTCTTGCTCCCTACACACTACCGTATCTGTAAGGCCTTGGGTACAGTTTATTTATCCTTTATTTTCTTTCATGACATTTACCAAAATGGAATATTGACCGGAGTGATCATCATATTATTTCCCTCTTCAGAACCCATTATTGCAGGGCATCCTCACATATAGTCATGGTAGGCGGAATGGTGGTAGATGTTATTATTCATGCAAAGGCCCTATGTTTATTCTATATGATCAGTGTGCATTGTTTATGTTTCATTTAGACGCAATTCAGTCAAGGCTGGTGGTGAATGAGGAGGATCTCTAAGGAAGTTTGTTTTCCTTTATTGTGCAGGTACTAATGATTCTTTAGCAAGACCATTCAAGAGTAGCCAATGTATATGAATTGTTCTGTGTCGTTACAGGTTACTCCCTTTCCCTGCGGTCCCTTCCCTTTCCCTCCGTTGTCTTTTTTTCCCCTCGCCTAATGGCTCAAATACTCTATTACATGAAGAGTGTTTGTGACGTTGGGAGGTGGACCATTATATACTACAACCGGATCCTGCAGAGCTGAATCTGACACGTGTGGCCTTTGAACACCTCTCTGCAACGCAGCTCTCTGGCGCATACTGGAGGCAAGTTGGCCCCTAGGGACCGTCGGGATTGAGGAGGAATTATTTCTCTAACTTAAAACGCGCAACAGGGCGTGTTTGCAGACATGTCACCTCAGGCTCCGCCCCTTCCTTCACCATTGTGCAAATATTCCTCTAAAATCAGCCGAACTACGAATTTTGATTTACTCACTTGTTATCAGGCGAGACCTCAGTGCTGCATCTTTGAGCCCAGTATTGATCCTGAAAATTAATTCTAACCATACTTACCAGTAACTTGAACTTCCTTCCATAGGATATCATTGCCTTCTTTTTGCTGAAAAAGTTTCTGTGTCGATTTTTGAAACTTACAAATATTCTCTAAAAATCGTGCCAACAATAAAAATGTAATTACTTGCCTGTTTTAGATAGAGGTCCCAGAGCTGAAGCTAGGAGTCCAGCACTGGATTACAAAAGTAATGTGAACATAATTTATCTGCAAAATGAATTTCCTTCCATAGGATAACATTGGTAATTCCAACTGAAAAAAATTTAGAAAAATATAAATATATTAAAATATAAAACAAAAAAATCAGTTTCAATATTTTAAAAAAACTTTTTTTCCATTTATATAACAAAAAATATAAAATTTAATTAAAAAAATTAAATATTAAAAAATAAACAGTTAAAAAACTGTAGAAAATCAGTAAAAAAAATACATATAACTATTACATTTAAAAATTATCATTTAAAAAACCTTAGAAATTCACTGAAAAAAAACATAGGTTTCAGGGCTGTTATAGTTAGCTGGACCTTGTCCCTGCTTGCAGGGCCGGTCGCTCAACACACCACGCGGCTCCCCTCTGAGTGCCAGGACCCCTGACCCCTCCGCTGCTGCCTCGCTACAGCCGTGTGCCTGGAGTGCTGTTGCCAGTATCTTTAGCCTGCGCCTTAGCCTGTGCCCCTGTGTTTAGTATTTTGTATTTCTTTGTGCCATAGCCTGTGCCCCTGTATTTCCAGTCTGCAGTTCTGTTTTTCGCCGTCTCGGTGTATCTTCCCGCCGCTTCTCCCCCTCCCCGCTGCTGCTCCCCTGCAGCCCTGCCCACTTTTCTTTTTTGTATCCCGCCCATTGGACACCCCGCTCCCGCCTCCCAGCTGCTCCTCCCACCCACTTGGCCATTTATGGAGGTCGCCGCACGGTGGTGAGCTGTGACCTTGTCCCTGCTTGCAGGGCCGGTCGCTCCACACACCGCGCGGCTCCCCCTGTAAGTGCCAGGACCCCTGACCCCTCCTCTGCTGCCTCGCTACAGCAGAGTGCTGTTGCCAGTATCTTTAGCCTGCGCCTTAGCCTGTGCCCCTGTGTTTAGTATTTTCAACCGCAAGATTGCCGACATACACAACAGCTTCGGCGCACAAACCACGCACCCTACCGCCGAACCAGCGCCCACCACCATCTGCACCTAGACCCTGGTCAGCACTGAAGACACCACCCGCATGATGAACACCATCCACTCCGGCTCACCTACCGACCCCTGCCCACACCACATCTTCAACAAAGCAGACTCCATCATCGCACCCCAGCTCCGGGACATCATCAACAGCTCCTTCGCATCCGCCACCTTTCCGGAGTACTGGAAACATGCAGAGCTGAGCGCCCTCCTCAAGAAACCCACCGCAGACCCCACGGACCTCAAGAACTCCCCCCCCCCCCCCCATCTCGCTCCTCCCCTTTCCAGCCAAAGTCATCAAGAAAACCGTCAGCGGACAACTCTCCGCCTTTCTCGAGACCAACGGATCCCTCGACCCCTCACAGTCCGGCTTCCGAGCAAACCACAGAGACCGCCCTCATCGCAGCAACCGACGACATCAGGTCCCTGCTCGACAACGGGGAAACGGCTGCCCTTATCCTCCTGGACCTCTCAGCAGCCTTCAACACCGTCTGCCACCGGACCCTGATACAATGCCTCAGCAACGCCGGAATCCAAGGAGCGTTATAACAAACAGGGTTATACCCAATGCAGTCAAAAGGGACCTGGGTAGCAAATGGAAAGAAGGGAAGGGGTCCCGAGACCAGAAAGAAATTACAAATTCATGGCATTTGTATTCATAAATTCAAAAACAACGTTTTTAGATGCAAAAAAGATTTTACTTCAAGATTGCATACATCCTATTCAATAGATACAGTATTCATTATACATTTGCTTTATATACAGTGTGTGTGCCCACATTCACAACGGGGAGGGGGTGACGTGAGGGAAAGTGTAAGGGGTAGGATATGTGTGAACTGATTCATTCAGTGACACGTCTTATTCAATCCACTAAGACAGTATACATGTGGTCCCTTGACATCAGGGCCACATTTGTAGGCTCCGCGAGAGTCCAAAAATTATGAATGTCAAAAAAGGCCTAACTCCGTTATAGCCGTGAGTGTCTGAATGGGGACCGGAGCTGGTCTTTGGTTAAGTAGTGGTCTACGTTTCGACCCAAAATCAGTAGGAGTCTTTTCCTTACGGAAGGGTCTTCATCAGGACAAACATTGTTGTGGGTGGACAGACTCCTGGGGAACAATTAAAAAAACGAATTAGAGACACACTATTCCCGTATTCAAATTCATAGGATGGTGGTACATGATTATCAGTGAAACGAAGAGAACTGTGTTATCTTGCTACGTCTGAATCTCATACGTAGGAATAAATAAAATGACTAACGCTCACCTTTCGCAAGGGGCGATAGGAGTAGACTCAAAAGGTGGATAATCTTAGTCCAAGCTGCTGGTTGGTAACTCTAAATGTTAGAGAAAGGACTAGTATTTGAAAGGGGATCAGTAAGTACATTCATAGTCTATACAGAAGGTCTCAATCATTAAACTGTGATGGTAGTCAGCAAGCCATCTGTGCTAAAGAGTATGTTATCACAAAAAAGGGGGGAGTTCAAAAAAAAAGGGGGGGGGGGGGAAGTCATTAGACATCTATGTGATTATTACCTGTCCGCCTATATAGGGTGATGTATCGGTCGGAGAATGTAGTGTTCCTCGATGGTGGATCAAGGTTACAAACCTATACAATAGAGAGATGGAATACCTATTTACAGACTAAGTACCATACATAAAACCCAAATTAAGGTTTCTCAAGGAGATAATTACTTCAAAGCGGGCTTACCACTATCGACAGATTCTTAGAGATTAAATTAAATGGATCCTGTGTCCATTGCGCAGGGAATTTTTTCAGGCGTAATTATTCCATTTCGGGCACCTACGATTATCATGGGTAACCTATGTGCAGAAAAGAAGTTCGTAAATGGAACTAGTATTGGTAATGTATGGATTAGGGTTTCTTAGGATATCTATATATATATACACAAAACAATGTCATTACCGGCAGAGGCAGCAGAAGATTATCTATAAATCACTAGATTTGTTAGTCTCACCACTCCTTAGAAGGACATATAGGAAAGTTCACCTATTTAGGAAAACGGCACGTAATTGGCCTGAAAAGAGAAAGATTGTCCCAAATCGTAAAGGTCACTAAACACTTCTCAAGTGGTTTCATATTCGTAAAAAGTCAGAAAATAAGTACCATTACCGGGATGGAGGGATCCTGGTATAGTCCTCACTACTTCTCACAGGACGCTGACATCTTGCCTAAAAGGGGGTTAAATGTAAGGTAGTCTAGGTACTGTAGCCAGGAAGCAATTTATGAACACTAAACACAATCAACTAAATTCCAACCCTCCTACCTCTACCGCCGAGTGATCAGGAGTGAATGAGGGATCAGTTCTCCGAATACGTTCACCTGTGTCCTACAGTCTGGTAAAGAAACATAGGTTCAGGGAAGTGATCGCGAACAGACCGCGTCGCTGTACAGACCCCCAATAGGTTCGCTGTGCATGTTTACCTCGTGGTCCTGTACAGTCAGACGGAATCCGCGTCCATTCCCACTCGAACGGGGTGTCTCATTAAGGCTGCCGTGCTGGTAAACTCTCGCGTTTTGTATTTCCTGGACGGCCAAAGACTAGGGGGCGGAGGTACGTTTTTTCATAGAGGCGGAAGACAGACTAAACTTCCCGCATTGTTGTTAGGAGAAAATATATATATAAAAAAAAAAAAAAACTTGATGCGTCAATACATTTCAATACTCAGTAATATACTATAGGTATTTTAAACTTTAAGGCGCATCGTATTGTGCACATGACTACTATATACAGTGGAGCTCGGGATGCACCAATCGCAAAGGGTAGTGTAGATCCCTGCACTCCATGTTGTATGTTTGAGAAAGACCTTCAGTACCGCCCAATCTTTAAGGGGTTATTGTTGAAAAACATAGTAGTCCATTTCTAAAAAGAGTCACCTTTTGTTTCTGAGTGCACTTGTCTTCATAGAGCAGTGAAAAGACTTGTATTTACATCATTCCATAAGGAATGTTAAGTACAATCCACTTCCAAATTGAAAAAGATTATCTCAACCTGGTATCCATATCATATTGCACATTGTATTAACAATTATTATGCATACCGGAGTGCACAAATCACATAGGATAGTGTAGACTCCAACATTCCATGTAGCAAAAATGAGGAAGACAGTTATGTCCATGATTTGTTCGAGAAATCATGGACTTTTCAAAGAACTACCATTCCCTTGGGGTTCTTTGATGACGTTATTTTGTCAGAATTTACGTCAAACTAGGCAGCTTCAAGTTATAAATATGATTATTCTTGCCCTAGCAAACACACAGTGGTTCGGAGCAGCTCGACTACCTACTTGCCAGTAGCAGCTCGCTACAGAGAGTAACGAAAGAAGCCGACCCTCCAGCTGACGCACTGACAGAGAGGCTGCCTTTCTCTCGCTGAGAATTCCGCTCCAGTGTTTCTAAGCTCACCTCGCGGGGTGTTGGGAAATCGAGTCTCGAGACAGAGATACCAGATCTCCCTCATTTTAAAACCAAGGTAGGGAGCTGATTATACCCTAAGAGAAATCTTGGATAGATTCTCGGCAAAGAAAACTAAACCTATGCTACACCTCACTTACTTCTTCCCTCGTACTAGACTTAGGTTAGGTACATTGGGGTAGGCGTATTTTAGAAGCACCCGTTGAGTACTTTTTAGACTTTATTATTGTATGTATTTATCTATGGTCTAGGAATCATACAATGCTTTTACAGTATTATTTTATAATACTCTTCTTACTGTATGCATTATACTTTTCAACCAGTATTACGATTGTAGTAGTTCACTCTACTTGCTTGAGAAAGAAGACTGTTCAATAAAGCCTTTTGTATTGAAAATGCCAGTCTCTCTATTTCTCTGCATCTCTGATGAAACGAAGCATGCACAATTGACCGAGTAAAATATCTATATATTGTTTCCACGACTCTGAAGATCAGTTTTATTCTCGGGGAAACAAAGTTTTCATGTTTATGCGGTTGGCCGAAACTAATCCCTTCTTGTGCATTCGAGAAACTTTCTAGTGACTTCGGAGCCAACTGGCACTCACAATTAAGTCGAATATATTCGATAGAGACCAAGTCGACCTAAGTCCTATGTCAAATCTATAGGATATATTATTCCAATGCGCAGAGCCTAGTGGGAATACAGGAACTACACTACATGGTGCCCAACATTTGGTAAGGCACTCATTTAATGCTAGATACTAGAGTAACTTAGTCGTGCTTTCACAGAGACCTCTTTTTCCCTTAAAATACTCCAATAGACGTCTGGAGTGGGTAAAAGGATAAAATATCTGCCATAACCGAGTAGGACAAAAATCCTATGCATTAGTTTTTGGTTTGTTCAACGTTGAAGGTTATTATCCAAAATATTGTGCACCTTATCTTTGTCTCCTTGAAACTTGTTCTGCAAACTTTCATTCAACAATATCGTTTGACGGCAATAACGCAACCGGTGAAGATGCAGCAACTGCAAACCAACCGGGTTTAAACATTACAGGTTTCCAAGAAACCGACCCAGATGCTATAATCATCCTGGAAAACTTAAGAAAAACCATCCCTATAAAGCTTATAACAATCACCTGGAGGTGGTAGGGTAATTTTTGTCATAGAGGCACGCGAATATCGGAGACAGAGGTATTCTATTCCTGGATAGTCTTCCTAAGCAAATGCAGTTTCGCATGTATTTCACTTCTACTAAGTAGAGGATAATCCAACGAAATACGTTCCTTTCGAGGACATTAAAATTCCACTAACTTACCAAGAGCATCAGCTCTAGTTTAAAGGCACCCTACAACACCAAAATCATATTACCAGGCTCGGTCCACTAGGTAGACCATGAGCAACATGGCCAGTACTAGCCAGCATTGAAGAAATGTCAGGTGCAGAATTATTAGTTTAACTAAAACTAATAAAAATACATAGACAATTGGTTCAATAGGTCATGCGGACAGTCCAACCTCCTATAGGGATTCCACAACAAACCTCTCACCAGGGAAACACAAATGAAATTACACCACAGACTATACAATCAGTCATTGGTAAATTGCCCGCAAAAAGGAACAAATTCCATTCTGGATAGCTCAAAAAATTACTCAAATCGAGGCAGTATTTCCCGACAGTACACCTCATGAGAAACACAGAATCTTAACAATCTGTTTACCAATAGGGATCGCACCACACCTGGAGGACTGGGACACTTGGGGTACAGTCTTTGCTGCAAACTACACAAAAACACATGGTGTTCCATTAGGACGGTGATACCAGATGTCTTGAAACAGATTCAAAATGAATACGGGGTAGAGCCTGCGTTAAATCTGGATATGAAATTACTGAAAGATTGCAAACAGGTCTCAGCTATAATATTAGCTAATAATAAAGGTGAGGCAGCATCTGTGGCGATCCGCCAAAAAATAAGGGAAATTGATATAATTGAGCAACCATATGAACTGGCCAAAATAATTGAAAAATCCTACGAAGAACTAGGAAGAGATAGTTGGGGCTTTACTGGTTTACCACCCAAACTAACAGAAAGTCCTGAAAAGGTCTTTATTGAAAACTCACTACTCCTAAAAAGAAGTGGGAAAATACTAAACAAATATCTAATGAGAAGCGCTCTCAGTCCTGATTAAGGTCTCCTCAAAAGGAGCCCTCTGAAAAGAGGTATAACCTCAGAAATAGGGAAAATTTGAGAAAATCTGATAGATAAAGATACTGATTCATGTTCCTCTCGTACCTTTCAGACTTCCTCACAGAAATCGGAAAGAGAACGGTCAGAACACAAGGAAGAACGCGTGAAGTCCAAAGACAATCAACACGTTCCAAAAAATAAGAAAACCCAATTCACTAAAAATAAGGTAGGAGGTCTAAAAATGAGACATGCCGAGGATCTTGAGGACACAACTCAAGAACGGGAAGTGGGCCCAGACAATGCTGGACAGCGCAGCAGAAGTCACCATAGCTCGCAAGATCTTGAAGGATCATCTGGAGACAGTGGACTTGAATGAGTACATTCAAGTTGAAACAGCTGATACCAGGGTTAGTGTACCCCATAAGTTATATGAAGTAACGCTCCGGATGGAGGGGGACATAACTAGGAAAATAAGAGCTCTCTTTTGGGAGAAGCTCTCTAAGGGTTATGACATTCTTCTAGCTGAAAAAGACTGGCCACCAACATTTTTCAGGGAGTGCCCACACGACAAAGACATTGTTATGCCAGCCTTCTCCAATCATATTCCAATTCATTTAAAATACATCTATGCCAAAAAATGGGCTGTAACCCAGGCTCCAGCATTATATAAAAATCATGTAGGATGGGATGAGGATTCTCATCACCACAAAATCCAGTTAAAATCACATCCAACTGCACAGAGGCAGTATCCAGTCAAGCAAGAAGCTAAAATACAGGTGAGGGAGATATTAGATCAACTTGAATACCAACGGGTGACTGAATCATGCACCTTGTCAATGAACATTTCTTTTTTTTTTGTCTCCAAACCAGACAATACATATTGTCTCGTTTTGGACTACAGACATTTAAACTCTTGTTGCAAAACTCGCAGTACAAAATGCACACAGTGCAGCACTGAACAATAACATTGTGCTAAAAAAATATAAAACTACATTAGATATTTCTAACTGTTTCTTCTGTCAAAACGTTGCACCTGAAAGCAGGAACTTGACTGCTTTCTCAATCATCGGGACACAACGTCACTTCTGTCTCCCCCAAAGGATTCAAGAATAGTCCGGGGTTATTTTCAGTCAGAGTAACAGAGTTACTACGAACGTATGATGAGGCATTATCTTATGTCGATGACATCTATCTAACAGACGATGATTTGGACAGGCACTTGAACAGAGTGAAAACCATAATACTTGGCTTAGCCTCTAAAGGATATAAATTCAACTTTAAAAAAAATCAAGAATTGCCTATGTCAATGTCCTTTTTCTAGGATACGAGTTATCAAGTAAAAACAAAAAGCCTGGCAGCCAACTTTTTAGAAAAGTGTGCGCTGCTCAAACCTCCAAAAACACTGAAAAACTTAGTCAATTCTAGGTTTCCTGAATTTTGGAAGAACATACATTCTAAACAACACAGAAAGGATTATACCTCTCTACAAAATAATCAAACCTGATTTTAAAACTACTAATTGGACTCAAAAACACACAGAAATGTTGTCTTCAGTGCAAACAGACATATTAGCAACAACACATTTACAGATACGCATAAACGTACGCAACCTTGTAATCAGAATAATCCCAGGAAGATGAGGATTTACGTACTTAACCTTTAATGAAGTTGCAAAAGTACCAATTGCTTACAAATCACACTTATACACAGAAGCTGAAATGAAATTCACTTCAACAGAAAAAATTGACAGTGGTTCAAACTGCAGTAGCATAAGCGAGAGCTCTCGCACAGGGTAAACGCATAATGGTCGTTACTCCTGTACCTGCCTTAGAAGCAGTGACAAAAGCAAGCATTCCGAATGTTAAGGCTTTACATCCTAGATGGATACAATGGGTTAACTCAATTGTTGCAACAGACGTTGAATACGTTTTTGACCCCTACTTGAAAGCACAAATATTTCTACAATACGAGCAAAAATGTCCTCTGCCCACTGAGATTCTGCCACTAGAACAGTATGAATGTATAATTTATACAGACAGATCAGCACAACCCACAATTAGGATAAACAACATGCCTGTGCGATTGTTAAAGGTCGCTGGCGCAATGGTAAATTTCGACCTATGGTCACAAAAACACAATCTCTCGGAGACTGTACAGCTCAGCGAGCTGAACTACAGGCTTTCAAGATGGCGCTTGAAAATACCGATCGCGAATTCCCCACACTCATGGTGTGCGATTCGTATTACTGCGTTCAATCCTACAATGAATACTTCCAGAACTGTGTTCAAAACGGTTTCAAAGATGCAAAAGGTGGCACAATCAAGCATAAGTTGCTTTGGGAACAAGTAGTTCAATTACAGAAAGAACTGCAAAAGAATCACGTGATCCACCCACTGAGTCAACAGCGTGATGGCGTTCACGTTGCAGGGAGTTCATTGGCTGATGAAGCTGGGAAGGCAGCTGTGCAAATGGCTTCCGTAGCTGCAATCACTCGTTTGAAAACTAAAATAGACGGCGAAACAATGCTAGCTGTCAATGCCACAAACAAAGGCAGCGGAACGGCGTTACCTCTAAACTATCCACTCAAATATTCATACATAATTGATGCCAACTCTGTTCTTTTTGCTCGAATCCCTGGAGTGGGGGATAGAGTAATCCCAAACAGGAGACGTAGAGAAGCTTTGATACAAGAAGCACATATGGAAGAGGGTCTGATACATCAAGGGATCTCTAAATCCATTATGGAATTAAAAGAGACGTACTGGTGGCCAGGGATGAATGCCCACATTCACGAGTTTGCAATTAATTGCCATGACTGTAACAGAGATCGCAGCAGAGCACACTGCCATATATCTGACTACAGTGTAGCTAGCCCAGTACAGACACCATTGTTAGACAGCATTAGGCTTTCTACACACAGACGTCACTATGGACGAATGCGGTCCCACAACTAGTAGGACAGATTCATTTGGATGTGGCCTAGCGTTCGGCTGATGCTCGAACTGTAAAAAAACATTTGCGAGTCTTTATCGGCACATATGCAGTCGGCACGCTACATTCGGACTAGGGTCCTGCTTTTAGCTCCAAAGCTTACAAGGAGGCCATGGCCAATCTGGGCGTTGCATTGCGGTATTCAAGTCCATTCCATCCTTAGGGAAATTCTGTAGTGGAAAGAAAAAACCGGGACAGAAAGCAATCCATAACAGCTAGGGTATTAGGCTCGGGTGACGGGTGGGTCAAACACCTAATAAGTGTCCAACGTAGTTTAAATAATCTGCCAAGAAACTGTGTGGAATCACTCCATATGAAATCCTTTTTGGTACTAGAATGCTTGTCCAGGACCTCGAACAACACACTTCACTTTGATATCAAAGACTATTTTGGGCATGGCCTCTGAACACCTCTCTGCAACGCAGCTCCCTGGCGCATACTGGAGGTACCTGGTGGGCTAGTTTGGCCCAGGGACCCCAGTATTCAAGGGGAATTACTTCCCATCTTACAATTCGGCAGGGGGCGCGTTTGCAGAGTGCTGCTGGGAGGGGGCGGGGCCTCCGGCACGATCCCAAGATTTTTAAAATTATCTTTTTTTGGAAAGGGGGGCTGTGTGCCCCCCCCCCCCCTCACTTATTTTGAATTTTTGGGCCCTGGGGACCTCATCCCCCCAAGACCTGACCCCCATTTAAATTTGGACCTCCTATGTCAGACCTGATCTGATATGGGTTGGCCCGATAATGGAGAGAAGCACTTGCTAGAGCTCTACTCAATATCAACTCTTTAACAGTATAGGTCTATAGACCAATATTTTCCTGGGCCCTTTACGATCTTGATGTATTCTGAAAGGGTCTCTATGAACTCTGAATTTCTACTTCAAGATCTATGTCCGGACGATCTTTCAATACCCCCTCTCTTAGGAGTCTGCAGACAAAAGCTTTCATATCCCCTACTTCCTCTCCTTCAGGTATTTTTAAAATGCGGAGGTTGTTCCGTCTCAAATGAGTCTCCAATCTTTCCATATCCATCATTAAAGCTTTATTCTGTTTCTTTAAGGCACTTAATTCCTCAGTATTTTCTGTTGTAGTAACCGAGAGAGTAGAGACCTTTTTCTCCAAGGTAGCTGTTCGTGCTTCTACTCCTTCTAATCTGGTTTCTAATAAATCAAATCTATTGTGAAGTCTTTTTTGATTGGTCTCAGAAATTTCGAACTTCTCCAACAAGTCACTTCCTAAAGAATGAAGCAGAAGTCCAATCATATCAAACTCCTGGGGGGGGGGGGGGGGGGGGAGTAGTGATCAAACCTGTGTCTTTTGCTGTGTCTTTTTCTAATGTAACACGAGTTTTAGGAGCTAAGGTGGATACACTTTTGGGGTTTTCCACAGACTCAACATGACTACATCCCGCTGTCTCTGATGTCTGTAGATTCAAGGAGTCTTGATGAGAGGGAGGATTCTCGGAGGGACTATTGGGATTGCTACAACTTATTGGTATGTAATTATCTATGTTGACTGGGCTCTGAGTCTTCTAGAACTTCCTCAGTTTGAATTTCAGCTATGGGGAATACCTGTTAACCAAGACTGTACCAGATAAGGAGGGGGGCACCATATTCTGAGTGGACCGCTGGGCCTCTTCCGTATTAGCTCCTTTTAAGGAATTCATTTTCTTTAACACCTTGAAGTAGCTTTTAAGAGGGAGTGTTTTTTAGCGTTGAAATCTGCTGGGGAGGTTTACTACTAATAGTTTTCTTAGAACTCGTTTTCCTCTTACTTTTATGTGGAATTAGAGGTGAGGGTCTCACCTTCTCCCCGAGTTCAGCTGAATCTAGAACCCCGGCTGCTTTAATTCTGGTCTTGACCTCAACTGGTATCTGTTCTTAACTACCTCTCCTCGACTCTTAGCCTTCTTACTGTTTGCCCGGTCTTTCCCCCTATGCTCTGAAACTCTAGTAGCTTTAGCTGAATTAAAGTCTACTGGCACAAGAGTATCGGTATCAGACACAGTATCTGGGCTTCCATCCCTCTGATTCAATAGAACTGGTGCTACTACTGCTGCTACAGATGAAGCTGCCTCCATACGAACTCTACCTTTATCAAAGGTGATTGGAGTAACTGGAGAGAGGTATCTGTTAATATAAAAATGCCCCCAGCAAACAGGTCCTTTATAATGTTGCAGCGGAAAAACACTTCTACTGCGCTACCAGAGATCCCACTTCCAAATAACCCCCTCCCCAATTTCACCGCAGCGTCTCAAATTAGGACTTATCTTTAATATGTGGGGTTGCCTTGGAGAAGCTCCCGCGTTCATAATAGATTCCTTCGCCGCGTCTCCCAGGTCTGCTCTCGCCACTCTCACTGCCTCGCCTCTCGTGTCCTGCGTCCGCCCTTCCTCCGCGTCCTCACGGCACCCATTCGCTGCTGCAACCATCCCCCAGGTCCAAGGTCCTAGCGCCGACTGCTGACAGCTCGTCTCCGCTGTTATCTGTTTACCGCAGCCTCGATTCTCCTAGTTCTTGCGAAAAAAGGGAAAAACAAAACCTCGTTTTCCTGCCTAAAAGTAGCTCGCAAGCTACGCGCTACCAATTCTCACCATAAAGATTCATGACACATCCATCAATCCGATGCGCTCAGGTGAAGAGCTCCACGACAGCCGCTAGCCTGCCGCCGCCATGTTCCTTCCCTACTTGACTCAGAAAAAATATATATATCAACGGGAAGAGGGCTGCTTGGGCCCTCCTCTTGTGGCCAATTTGGGGCCCCGGGGACCCCATCCCCGGGGCATGGTCAAATTTGTTTTATTATTATGGAGGGGGCTGCTTGGCCCCCATCCTCAGGCCATTTATGTCCCTGGGGACCCATCCCCTGGGGCCGGCCTTTGCATGATTTTTAGTTTTTTTTAACAAATTGGGGACTGTGGGGGAGCCCCAATTCCCCCACGGTCCCTGCCGGCTTCCCGCGTCCTGCGGGAGCTGGCATTGCTTTTCCACATGGGGAGCTGCTGACATGCATCTCCCGTTGTGGAAAAGCAATCTCGTTTGGATTTTGGAAAAGAGAGCAGGTTTCCTACTCTCTCTTCCAAAACCCAAACCAAGTTAGCTATGGCAGGTCGGGAGCCGCGAGTCTCCCTCCCTGCTATAGCAAACTGCAGTGTCCTGGGGTTGTGTACCCTGGGACATCGCTGGAGCCGGCCCTGGGGGGTGGCGGTCCAGAGGGCCATTACTGGCTCCAGGAGCGCGGCCCACTCCCATTACATGCAGAGCCCCAGGAAGGTGGTTGTTCCGCCACGGACTCCGAAATTAAAATATTAGTGTCCCGGGGACGTGGCGGTCCCTGGGGTGTTGGGAGGCTTGAGCCCCCCCACACAGGAGTTATTTTTTTTTTAAAGCCTCCACGGGGCAGCGGGGGCCGTGTGTCCTCTGCAAATCAAACAATCAAAGCCCCAGGGGTGGCGGTCCCTGGGGCTGGGGGGGCAGCATGCTCCCCCAACTATGTAATCAAGCCCCAGGGAGTTGGCGGGATTTGGACCCCCCCCCACATTTTTTTCACTGCCCCCGGGACCTGGCCCACCTGGGGGCTAAATATTAACAAAGCGCAGGAGCCCATTTTTTTATTTTCTCGGCCGGATCTGCAGACCCTCTGCAGATTTTGCCGATTTTTGTTAGCCCTAGGGGTCCTTGTGGGATCCCCCGAGCAGGCCTAGGGGGTCAGGGTGTTTCTACCCTGCCCCCCTAGGTCATCGAGCCTTCCCCTCTCCCAGCCTAACTGTGACCACCTGGACCTGCTTCCGGACGGTCGCTCCACCACGCTCCTCCTGTGCTTCAGCTGCTATCGTTTTCTGTGCTTCCCTGGTATCGTTTTCAGAGCACTGATCACTGAACTGCCGCTGCCTAATATTCTAGCGCTTCACTCGCATAGCGCTTTTATTAATTACCTGCCTCTCGCAGCGTGACCTCGCTCAGGCTATTGGGTTCACTATTGGCTTGTCTCATCATCAGTAATTGTGTTTATTTCACCAGCGCTTGTGCTCAGGTTGCGCTTACTGTTAACTCGCTGCATTTTTTTATTGTTTGTGATACCCCTGCCTGCCTTCCCTCGGACCCTCCATTTTGTTGTTGTTGTTCTCCCCTGACCCGCCACACTACCGCCTCCCTGCTGCCCCTCCCACGCTCCGCCCCCTCCACTGTCCATTAATGTCAGATGGTCCCACGCGCAGCGTCCACGCGCTACGTACACGCCAAAGGTGCGCCAAAGGTAAGCCCGTTTACGCCCGTCCGCGCCTGGACCGCGCCCAGCGCCAGACCCCCTGCCCCTCGCATTGCCCAGCCCTCCCGCATTACCTACGATGCCACCACCCTCCTTGCCCTTAACCCCGGCCGCTCCCCCAACTGCGTCCAAGCCGCTCCTGGACACACCCATGGACCTTTCTCATGCTACTCCTGCAAATACATCGGCACCGTCAACAACTCCGCTACGATCACACCACAGATTCCCGACCCTAACCACCTACAATGCATCTTGCTCAACACCCGATCGGTCCACAGGTACGCCATTGACCTATGGAATCTACTAGACACCATCTCTCCGGACGTCGCCTTCCTAACAGAAACCTGGATGAACGCCTCTTCCGCCCCAGACATCACCATTGCCATTACAGAAGATTACAAGATCATACGCAAGGACCGTACCGGCCACACAGGAGGAGGAATCGCTATCGTCCATAAGAAATCCATCCACATCTCAACCAGCTCAGACGTCAATCTCGCCAACTCTGAACACCTTCACTTCCAGATCCACATCGACCCCAAGACCACACTCAGAGGCACCCTCCTTTACAGACCTCCAGGACCCCGCGCACAATTTAGTGAGGACATCACGGACTTCATCACTCCACACGCGCTCCCCTCAAAAGATTACATCCTTCAGGGAGACCTCAATTTTCACCTTGAAAAGAACAACGACCACAACTCCACCACCCTTTTGGACAACCTCGGACTTAAACAACTGGTCACTTCCCCCACACACATCGCAGGTCACACACTCGACCCTATCTTCACCTCCAGCAATCATGTCTCCTTCAGCCACACTACGGCTCTCCTCTGGACTGACCACAGCTGTGTTCACTTTACCTACAACAAGCCTAAACCCAACAACCAACCCCAACCAACTCTGCAAAGAAACTGGAACAAAATCACCATCGACCAGATCTCCTCATCGCTTCTTCTAAATCCCCCAGCCCACTCCTCAAACCCCGACCAAGCCGCCACCAACCTCACCCTATGGTTATCCAACAGCGCCGACATCCTAGCACCACTGAAAAAACGTCAAAGCAAACTTGGCAGCAAGAAGGCCTCCTGGTTCAACGATGATCTTAAGAAATCCAAGAAACTCTGCCGCTCCCTTGAGAAGGCCTGGAAAAAAGACCCAACCACCAGCACCAAGGACACCTTCAAAAACGCCACCCGCATACACCACCAACTGATCCGAAAGGCCAAGAAAACCGCCTTCAAGGACCGACTAGATAATAACGCCCACAACAGCAAGGAACTTTTCAACATCGTCAAGGAATTTACCAATCCCTCTGCCAACACACCCTCTCAAGCCCTCTGCGACTCCCTAGCCTCATTATTCCACAACAAAATTGCAGACATCCACAACAGCTTCGACAACCAACCCGGAGACCAACCCACCCAACCATCTGCTGGACCTTCACCCCCCTCGAACATCCTTAATGACTGGAACCCAATCTCCACTGAGGACACCATCCGTCTGATGAACTCCATCCACTCAGGATCCCCCACAGACCCATGCCCTCACCACATCTTCAACAAAGCAGACTCCATCATAGCACCGCACCTCCGAGATGTCATCAACTGCTCCTTCAACTCCGCCACCTTCCCGGAAAGCTGGAAACACGCTGAACTCAGCGCCCTTCTGAAAAAACCCACAGCGGACCCCACCGAACTCAAAAACTACCACCCCATCTCGCTCCTTCCATTCCCGGCCAAAGTCATCGAGAAAGCTGTCAACAACCAGCTCGCCGCCTTCCTCGAAGCCAACAAATCCCTAGACTCCTCACAGTCCGGCTTCCGAGCAAAACACAGCACTGAGACCGCCCTCATCGCAGCAACAGACGACATTCGAACTCTACTGGACAATGGAGACACAGTCGCCCTCATCCTCCTCGACCTCTCCGCAGCCTTCGACACAGTCTGCCATAGCACCCTTCTACAGCGCCTCAGAAACATCGGAATCCAAGGAAAAGCACTAGAATGGATCACCTCGTTCCTCACCGGAAGAACCCACAGAGTCCGCCTTCTACCATTCAAGTCAGAGGCCACTGAAGTCATCTGCGGCGTACCACAAGGATCTTCACTCAGCCCCACCCTTTTCAACGTATACATGAGCCCCCTCGCGGCCATCGCCCGCCAACACAACCTCAACATCATCTCCTACGCGGATGACACTCAACTGATCCTATCACTCACCAATGACCCTAGCCCTGCCAAAACTAACCTACACGAAGGAATGAAAGAAGTAGCCGAATGGATTAAACACAGCCGTCTGAAACTGAACTCAGATAAAACAGAAGTCCTCATCTTAGGTACCTCCCCCTCTGCATGGGACGACTCCCACTTCAACGCCGTCTCTTCATCCTGCTTCAACATTCTTCGCATGCTCAAAAAAACATTTCGTTGGATCCCCACCGAAACTAGGAAAACGGTCACCCACGCTCTGGTCACGAGCCGACTGGACTATGGAAACACCCTCTACGCCGGTACTACCGCTAAACTCCAGAAAAAACTCCAACGAATCCAAAACGCCTCAGCCAGGCTCATATTAGACATCCCGCGTAAAGAACATATCTCTGGTCACCTGAAAAACCTCCACTGGCTTCCCATCAATAAGAGGATCACTTTCCGGCTCCTAACCCACGCACACAAAGCACTCTACGAAATCGGACCAGAATGCCTCAACACACGACTGTCCTTCTACACCCCCTCCCGCCAGCTACGATCATCCAACCAAGCCCTTGCCACTGTACCTCGCATCAACAAAACCACCATGGGAGGTAGATCCTTCTACCTGGCAGCCAAAACCTGGAACTCACTTCCCACTTACCTTCGCCTTACCCAGAACCACCTAGCATTCAGAAAGCAACTTAAAACGTGGATATTTGACAAGTAATTCCCCACCCCTCATCAAGCGCCGTGAGACCCTCTGGGTATGTAGCGCGCTATATAAATTCTGACCTGACCTGACCCCCCTTTGCTTGTTTTGCACCTTTCTTTATCTTTAAGAAATATATGGTTGGCGTCACTGGAAAGTCTTTGGGTAGGAATTTCAGCTCGTCTTCACAAACAACTGTTGTAGAACAGATAATAATCCCATCAATGAAATGACAATGCAACTAGATGGGTTTCTACAAGAAAGGTCTACTGAGTGAAGACGAGCTGAAATTCCTCTCCAAAGATTTTCCAGGGACGCCAACAATATATTTCTTACCCCAGATTCATAAAAATGTAGTAAATCCACCCGGTAGACCAATAGTTTTGTCGTGTGACTCACTCTATGAGAATGTTTCACAGTATGTGGACAAATTCTTGGCGCCCATAGCTAAAAATATGAGCTCATACATCAAGGATTTTCTCCGGATTCTAATCGGAATCACTTGGAGTCAGCAATATCTGCTGGTCACTATGGACGTAGTATCTTTGTACACTTCAATCAGACACGAAATTGGATTGGAAGCATGTGATTAATTTTTACAACAAAGGAATATCAATGTATCACTAATAATGTAATTATTTTTAACCATCAACTTTTTAAACCAAAAATAAGTCAATCCTCGAAAATGGTTTGTATTTTTTACTATAAAAGGAATATTCTCTAAGGTTGCCGTTCTTAGTTTTCCAAGCATCCAGCAAGTTATGATCTTTCATTATATTTTTAAGAACAGAGAGGGATTTCTTAGGCAGAATGTATTTTGCTCTAGAGGTGCGATCCAGTTGACTATCTAGGATAAGATTAAAGTCCCCCCCAAGAATCAGAGGTGCCCTACTAGGGATTAAGACCCTCTCAAGTTTACCCAGGAAAGTTTCATTATCCTCATTCGGGCCATAAAACACTGCAAGAGTATATGGTGAGCCAGAAATCAAGAGCTCAGCTACCAACCACCTCCCAGTCTGGTCTGTATCCCATCTCTTGACTTATTTTTGGTAGATCATTCTTTGGAATCAGTCCTGGTATCTGTCACTCATATCCCAGTGGGCCTTTCTGATCACTCAGTAGTACAACTTAACATTAACTTTGCAAATATTGCAACTGAACGAAGATGGACCTTAGATAGAACTATTCTCTTAGATGATAATATTGGATCAAAATTAGAAATAGTATAAGGGAATATTTTTTATTTAATGTGGGCTCGGCACTAGAACAGATTGTTTGGGAATCATTTAAGGCCTTGCTTAGAGGTTGTTGTGACCGTATTTTTGGCTCTATTTCTGAGTGATGGTGACTTTAAGCTTGCTACCATCCTGAATCTCTATTCTTGCCTTGTGCTGGTCCTTTTCAGGCCTTTTTCAGAACCTAGAAGCATAAACTAGAGGATAGCTGCTTAATATGACGATAGATCCCTTATTCTTGACTCTAATCCATCTATTGCCTATTGGCTTTGACATAATTATGTGTCCTTTCATTATCCTACCTATAGTAGAGGGTGGATCCTGTAGTCCTGACTTTATATTACATATTGATATGGTTTGTGTAGGTACTCTGACAAAGTTAAGTGTTATTTCATCCTTCTCAGGCCTACAAGGCCCAGAACTAGAGAGACTCCATTTTGCTTTCTGTCCCTGCAGACTGAGATGCTTGCAGGGTAAAGGTGATGTTTTAGTTATGAGGTGTTGTTCGCTAGGGGAAAACCAGCCGAGACTGGTTCTTATCGGAAGAATGTGTTTGTCTCTTGGGCCCAGAAGTAACATGCAGATGGCCACTGCGTTTGCGCAGAGAGCCCTGGAGCTGGCACAGGAATTCGGTGGGAGGCAGCCCTCTGTTGGAAATTTCCATGAGGGGAGAGCATTCCATATTAGCGAAGTGCAGGAGAAGAGGAGTGTCAGTCGGTTCTTGGAGAGAGAGAAGTGAGATGGTTTTTGGAGCTGAAGAGAACAGTTCAGTTCAATTGGTTTTCTGGAATGGAGAGAGAAGGCAGATAATTGCTGAAGCTGCAGAGAGCAGTCAGATGAACGAAGTTGGAACTGTCAGCTTGAGCTGCCAGTTTATCAGGATGCATTAAAGCAGTTACCAGTCAGATGGAGGAAGTTGAAGCTGCCAGCTGGAGCAGTTGAGCCAGAGGAGTGAAGCTGTGGTGACGGAGGGAGAGAGAGCGCCCTGATTCCACCAGAGAGAGAGAAACATTCCTCCTAATAGGGTGAGGTATTCTAAACTAGTTTGCTTTACACTTACACCTTAATCTTGTCTTATTTCCTAGGCTAGAGCCTCCTATTGTATTGGTAATCATTTTTCTTTCACCGGTGTGCAGTCTATTTACAGTCACTGTTAGTTACATGTGGATGTGGTATAGTGATAAAGCTTTACAGAGACCCCGCAGATCTGTGTATGTGTCTATTCCCCTTTTACTTTTCAGGCTACGTGTTGTAGTGCAGTATTATATTGTAATAAAGTACCCCAGTTCTTAGTGAACCGGCATGTGCCTCTTATTCTTACACCATAAAGGTAACCTGTTCTTCTAGTCCGGTACTGTTTCGTGAACGGACGCAATTCCCGATCAGGTAAGCAGTGGTTGAACAATGAGGGAGAGAGGAGCCCTTGACGTGGAGGATAAGTTGTACATCATCTAATTTGGCTATCATTGTGTGATTCATAATATCGTAGTATTGTACCTCTAGCGAATAGTGAGAGAAACTTCCAAACATAGAGAGAGAGCTGAAGGTATTCAAAGGAAAGTGATCGTCGTTGTGTAGCGGCGTTAGTGAGAGCACTGATTATGGTCAGTGTGCATACCCACAAGATTGTGGCTTGAGAGAGCACCAGAGGAGGGGGGGCGGACTGGTGTGTAATGAGATCGCCTCTAGGGAAAGTGGCGTTAGTGAGAGCACTGTTTGTGGTCAGTGTGTATACCCACAGGATTGTGGCTTGTGTATGTATGAAATAGAGAGAGTAACAGGGGGGATACTGGTATTTATACCCACAAGATTGTGGTTTGTTTAATGAGTGCACTGGTTACGGTCAGTGTGTAATGGTAAGTAATCTGCCCCAGGGTAGATTAGTCTGGGCCCATGTGGTCGGGAGACTATATTGTATGAGTGTGGTGTAGGGCATGGACGTCCTTAGTAATCAGTGAGTATTCCTTGTAATCCCTATAGATTTAGTGGTGTTTTTGATGATATGAGCTTGTATATTGCTAATTCCCCATCCTTAGGTAGGTACCCAGGTGCCTGGATAGATGGGTCCTGAGGAGGGAGGTGGTTGCGTTTCGGCTGGGTTGGTGGTGCTCTGATGAGCTGATTCTATCTGGTCCGGAAATCCAGTCGATACAGAGGTATATTGGGATATCACATGAGACTAAAAAGAAAAGAGACAAAAGATATAGAAAGTAAAGAACTGGATTCTATTAAAAAGAAAGAGCAGGAGCTTCAGCATGCAGCCTTTGAGGAAAGGGAGAAGATTCCAGAATTAGAAAAGGAGCTTCAAGGGTTACAGTTGAGTCTCAAAGCTAGAGCTGACAAACAGATTCATGACAGATGGGAAATTAGTAAATTAAAAAACTTTGAGTATGGAGAGAGGTGCGGAGCACTTTTGGCATGGAAGGCCAGGGCAGACAGGACCAGAAATAATATTGACACCCTGACCCAAAGGACCTCTGGAGATCAGCTAACTAAGAAAGAAGAGATCAGGGATGAAGCCAGAGGATTTATGGAAGAGCTATATCGGGAAAATATCAAGGTTGGAATAGAAGACTTGGAGAAGTAGTGGAATTAAAGGTCTCTACCCCAATTGAACGAAGAAGACAAAAAGACCTTGTCGAGAGCCATTACTGAGGGGGAAATTAGAGCTCAGTTAAAAAAAGATGAGTAGGAATAAAGCCCCAGGCCCAGATGGCCTGCCAGCCGAGATCTACAAAGATAATGAGGATGTGATTATTCCACACCTACTATCCCTTTTCAACAATATTTATCACCAAAGAGGGGATATTCCTTCCTCCTGGCTCGAGGCCACAATTACTTTAACAGCAAAACCAAACAAGGACCCAAAGAATATAGAGTCATATAGACCTATATCTCTTTTAAATTCGGACCTTAAAATATTTTCGGGGATTTTGGCCGAGAGACTTTCCAAAGTTATTAAAACCGTCATTCACCCTGACCAAAGGGGTTTTATTCCAGGACGACAACTGAATGAGTTGACCTTTCAGGTCATTGGTGCAATTGATTATGCCGAAGTAAAGGGATTGCCACTTACTATCGTGGCAATAGATGCCGCGAAGGCTTTTGATCAAGTTAACTGGGACACCCTAACAAGGTTTGGCTTTCCACTACCCTTTATTCAGGCTGTTAAAAATTTATACGGGCGCCCACGAGCTAAGGTTTTAATTAACGGGGCCCTGTCAGATTGGTTTGAGATATCGAGGGGAACAAGGCAGGGTTGCCCCGTCTCCTCTTTGATTTATATATTGAGCCTTTTGTGACAGTGATACGATCTGACCCAACAATTTCCCCCTTTAATATGGGTGGGCTGGAGTTAAAGACTGCATTGTATGCTGATGATCTGTTGCTATATACTATTAAGCCATTAAGATGCTATCCCGAAGTTATTTAATCTAGCAGAGGAATATGGAGCAGTCTCACGTTACGGTATTAACAAAAAATAAAACAGACATAATGAGCTTGAACAGTCCGATTTCCATACCAGATACAAAAACAAACATCAGATACTTAGGTATACACATTACTCAAAAACTACAAGATACACCCAAAGTATCCTGGCAGATCGTGGTAAAAGAGATAACTAAACTTCTTCAAAGATGGTCCAATCTTCCTCTTAGTATCTACAGAAGAGTTAATTTGATTAAAATGGTAGTATTGCCTAAAGTGACTTTCCTATTTAATAGCATCCCACTGACATTTCATAATAAAGACATTTCAAACCTTCAGGGAAAAATTAGCTCATTTATTTGGGCATCCAAATCACCAAGAATTGCATGGAAGTAGCTGAGGAGGGGGCTAAAAATAGGAGGATTGGCTCTCCCAGATTTGCTTTTCTACTGTTACGCATTTCAGTTGAAACATTTTAGACTCCTGGCCAATAAGTTAGACTCCTCGTCACATGGTCGTTTGTTTCAAGCTTTGTTATCCGACCTTTCTAAGGGTCTTGAATTTTTGTGTTTAAATTCGGCGCCCAAAAATTTTACAAAGAGAGTCCGCCATAAAATTCTACTAACAGCTTTAAAACTATGGCAAACAGCCTACAAAATTTGGAAAATCCCCTACTATAACTTTTTGGCACCAATTTGGGACTCCCCCGGAACACCGGAATGCCTATGAGATTGACTCTCCCTTCCCTTGAGAGAGGCCGGTTTAAAACGATGGGGAGATCTCCAGGTCAATCAAGAATTATTAGATTGGGCATCTATATCTAATCGGACAGGTGGGTCCCTCGCGAGGTGTAAATACTACCAACTATCATCATGGTGGGGAAGTCAAAATTGGGAGTCAGAAACAGTGGGCTGCGAATTCTTAGATTTAGTTAACAGACAAGAAGGGTGGAAGGGTGAGGTCTCAGCATGGTATAACATATTAATTTGGGCAAAGGACAGGCAGGAGGAAGAGATCTCGAAACTCTGGGGGGATATAATAGGAGATGATCCGGAGAAACAATCGGAGGTTTGGTTAGATTCATTTGTAATATCTCAAAACAATAAAAACTGCCAACCTCAGAAGAAACCATCTTTACACAGCACACAGGGTCTATTGGAATCACTCCAAGCTCTCAAAAATATCGGGAATACCACACTTCTGCCCCAGATGCAAATACACAGAGGCAGACGATTTACATATTTTTGCAGACTGTATAGAGATTAAAAACTACTGGTCATCGGTCTGCATCTTTCTAGAGGAGGTACTGTTTAGACCAGTCACGTGTAGCCCGAGACTGATTTTTATGGGTTTGCTAGAGGATTACGATATCAGAGACAGTATCACCCAGTTTATATTCTATGTGATTGTTATCGCCAGGAGGGAGATCTGTAGAGAATGGAAATCTTTAACCCCCCCTAGGTTTGCAGACTGCCTAAAAAACATCACAGCTATTAGTAAAACAGACCTCTTGTGTGGAGGAGAGGCGGCGGCAGAGATTTAGGCTCCGTTGATAAAATGGTCGGATAGTTAGACAACAAACGTCCAATGATTATGCCAGGGGTGTGTGGTCTGGTCCTCCCCAAGACAAGGTATAGAGACATCGATCAGGGAAGTTGGACTAGTAGAAAACCTACCTCTGGGAGACTTCTCGAAAGCTAAACATAAAATATTCCAGGGCGCACAGTTAAGTCATTCCATCTGGTGGCAAATATGAGGACAAAAAAAAAAAAACAACTTTTTAAACAACAACGCGGTACTGCCATGGGCATTTCTTTTTCGCCGAACTATGCGAAACATAACCATGGGATGGTGGGAAAAAACAAATGCTTGGAAGCCAGTGAATCAAGAGGACCTAGACAAGATAATATTATGGGCCCGTTACATAGACGATCTTTTTCTAATGTGGAATGGAACATCACAGGCTTTTAATCAGTATTATTCAAAATTATGCAATAATGATATTGGTCTGGAATTCACTTGTACCTCAAGTAAGAAAGAAATAGATTTTTTGGACATCAAAGTTTATATTGAGAACAATCAAACTTACTCTACTCGGTTTCGAAAAAAGACCACAAATAGTATACTACATGGGATAAACTTCCATCCAAAATCTTTGTTAGCAAGTATCCCATATGGGGAGATTATTCGCATGAAACGAAAGTGCTCAAAAGAGATCGACGCAGAAGAAAAGAAAAGATTCAAGTAACAATCAATAGATTAAGAGCAAGACGGTATAATGTAAGAACTTTTCGCAAAAGCAAGAAAAGAATTGATAGCAAATCAAGAGCTGAAACATTGATACTAAAAAATGCTAAACAAATAGAAGAACAAGGCCAGACACGTTTTGTAACATATAGCAAAGAAAGTGGCCTATTAGCAATTAAAATCAAGAAATACTGGCATGTAGTATCTGGGGATACAGATCCTGACATTGGAAAAATGTTGGGAGAAAGACCAATAATAAGTTACCGAAAAACAAAGTCTCTTACAGATCAACTTGTTTCAAGCCACTTTGAAGAATTTAAACAGGAAAATTGGCTCAGTAGTCAGAGAGGATTTAAGAGATGCAATGTTTGCAAAGCGTGCAAAATTGGAACAAACAAGAGCTTCATCAATGAACCCAATGGAAAACCTACTGAAATTAAACAATAAATTCTATGTACTTCAAATCATGTGGTATACATCATTGAATGTAATTGTGGGATGCAATATGTCAAAAGTACAGTCTGTATGCTGAAAAAACGAACACTCGAGCACATCAGAGCTGTAAAAAACAAAGATATGTGTCAAGACCCGCTCACCTGCAAATCCAGAGTACTACTGCTGGGAACCTGAAGACAGTTCGAACCCACCCCTGCACCCCTCGCTCCTACTACACTGGATATGAACAGTGTGCAGAAACAAGAAATGCAAGGGAAGGGGGAAGTGGAGAAAATAATGAGAGAGACAAACACAGCTCCTCTTGTAGTGGATTCCAGAGATAGCTGCAGATGAACTGTAATAAGACTGCACTCTGTTAGCGGTATTCTCACTGACCTAGAGGCCCTTCAACTGGTGCAATTGGTCCGACAGCCTACTCATACAGGCGGCCATACCTTAGATCCTTTTTTCACTAATTTGGCAGATGCTGCTGTCTCCGCCGTCACTCCACTTGGCTGGACGGACCACTCTTTGGTTTCCATCCGTATCCCTTTGCCGGGAATGATTGTTGTTCCCTCGGCTAAGCTGGTTATTAGGCGGCAATGGAGTAAACTACGGCTGGAGGACTTACACCGTGCCCTCGCCGAGGAGCCTTTAGATCTTCCGCTGTTGGTGGACTCAGGTTACGAGAAGTTCTGCTCCTGGATCTCCAAAGCGCTTGATGCCCTTATTCCACTTACCGCTTGTAAAGTCAGCTCCAGGGACTCCAGCCCGTGGTACGATGGCGCCCTACGTTCACTCAAGGGTAGTTGTAGGCGAGCAGAGAGGGCTTGGCGGAAGGCGTACGATACCGGGAAAAAGGCTATTTATCTCGCCTCCGTCAAAGTTTACCATCGGGCTGTTTGCCAAGCTCGGGCAGCTTACTATGCTACTGAATTCGGCAACAGCTCTAACCCCTCTAAAACCATCTTTAAAGTGATGAAGGATCTCCTGGCAAAGCGTGCCTGTATTACTACGACTGGCTCCACCACTCACTGTGAGGCTCTTGCTTGTTTCTTTTTGGAAAAGGTCCAAAACATCTATCGGACGTTCCCTTGTACAGAGCCTCCAGTTGAGACCCCGATTAACATCTATGGTGATTCCACCCTGCACGTGCTGCCCCCGCTGACATCTGAGGGGTTCAACCTTCTGGCTCTGCAGGTCAAATCAGGGTCCCCCGCTGATCCACTCACTGCGACTCTCTTTAGGGAGCCGTCGTTTGTGGGACGGGCCGTGGTCCACTCCCTGATTAACATCTCTTTGGAATCAGGCACGGTACCTGCTAGCTGGAAGCGGGCAGTGGTCTCTCCCATTTTGAAGAAGCCGTCTCTGGATCCAGACAAGCCTGAAAATTATCGGCCCATCTCCTTACTCCCGTGGCCGACCAAAGTGTTGGAGGCCCATGTCAACAAAGCTCTTTCGGCTCACCTTATCCATGCTAACATCTTGGATCCCACCCAGAATGGGTTCCGTGCTGGACACAGCACGGAGACCGCCCTCCTCTCCATGGCTGAACACCTTCGCACGGTGATGGATGCGGGCCAGACAGCAGCGCTCGTCTTATTGGACTTGAGCGCTGCGTTTGATACTGTCTCGCATCCTATCCTGTTGCATCGCCTGGAGGAGATTGGGCTGGGTGGACCTGCCCTCCAGTGGTTCCGGTCTTTTCTAGACGATCGTTTTAGCGTTGCTGTCCCACCGTTCCAGTCCCAATTCCATCCTTTGAAACAGGGGGTGCCGCAAGGATCCTCGCTGAGTCCCACGTTGTTTAATATCTACGTGAGACCGCTGGCTGAGGTCGTCAAGCAATGGGGCATGACTATGGTCTCATATGCTGACGACACTCAGCTAGCGGTTACGATCAGCGGGGATGCGGACCGGGATGCCCCCAGGTTTCAGAGCGGACTTAGGGCGGTGGCGAGCTGGATGAAGAACAACTGTCTCCAGCTCAACGCAAAGAAAACAGAGATCATGATCGTAGGTAAGAGATCGGAGCTTTGGGGGGACAGATGGTGGCCTACGGAGCTGGGGCCGGCCCCCCTCCCGGTCACGGAATTAAAGAACCTAGGAGTATGGATGGATCCTTCCCTCAGCTACGTTGGCCATACGAAGAAAATTGCGGCCTGTTGCTTTGGTATCATACGGTCGCTTCGCCCGGTTTTGAAGTTTTTTGACCATCGCACCAGGCAGCTGATAGTCCAGGCTACAGTGTTATCCCGCCTGGACTATGCCAGCTCTCTTCTGGTAGGGTCCAACGTGGCTGAGGTTACCCGCCTCCAACGCGTCCAGAACGCTGGGGCGAGAGCCATTGTTGGCCTTCCCCGTACCTGCTCTGCCTCCAGCACTTTGAGATCACTGCACTGGTTGCCTATCAAGGCCAGAATTCAGTTCAAAGTGCTGTGTATGGCGTTCAAGATTTTGAAGGGAGCAGGTCCCCCCATTCTTGCGGACCTTCTGTCATGGTATGTGCCTACTCGGCCCCTAAGATCCTTGGGTCAGGCACTTACTGTGGTTCCCCGTTACAGGCTGTGTCGGGTTGGTGGCCGTTCCTTCCGGGTCAGAGCAGCCGAGCTCTGGAACTCCCTTCCTGTAGAGTTGCGGCTGTTAGATGATCTGCTAGTCTTTCGTAAAGCCTTGAAAACCGTTTTATTTTAATAAATTCACTTTTCTCCCTTCTGTTCTGTTTCTTGTGGTGTTGCATTTTTACCTGCCGTGCGCCTGGACGCCCCTTAGCTGGGGCAGCAGTGCGCATTACAAATTTATGTAACATAACATAACATAACAGAAGACATAAATAAACAAAAGCCAACAATTAACCACCTTTCTTATTATGTCTCCTCTAATTACACACTGGTTTTCTGCATTTGCATATCTAAATAACTCTCCACCCTGGTTCATTAGCTCACTGGAGCTATGGGTTTTATCAGGAAATAGACTTCGTCCTTTTAAGAAAAACAAAAGAATGATAACATTTTAACAACATACAGAGTGTGCACCTCACCTTTGCAAGTTGTTTATTTAACCAATTATCTATTAAAGACGCCCTAAACAAAGAACTCCCTGAGTAATCACCCTATACAAGTGTCCTTATTAATCCTGCTCGCACATTAATGAAATATTGTTCATATTAAATTGTGAAGTGGATCATCTTTGCTTGCCAAATGTGGATAAGAAATAAATGAAATGGTGTCTCTTTAGCAAGTCTTGTGACTCTTTTTCAATTGTGTGTCTTATGCAAAGAATTCTGCTTTCATCCGGGGTTTTAAATGTCTATTTGCCCATGGTGCCGTTTATTGGATTTCAATTATAGCGTTGACAAGGTTTGATAGTGCCCTTCATGTACATGAATTCTGCACTTACTTGTAGTTCCTTAATGACCTTTGCACGATAATCGTACTGTCTTTCTTTTCTTTGTTGCAGGAGGGCCGATTCTTGAAGGGGACCAGAAGACTGAAAGGACCAGAAGACTGAATGCGCCAGAGAAGGGTAGCGCCAGGGAAGAGATGCGGGTGCGGACCAAGGCGCCTAAGCAGGAAGATCTGGTCCTGGATGGTGCCAAGATGAAGGGAGAGGAAACAAAGCTGGACGATGCAGGATTCACAGGTAAGCCGGAAGGTTTCCGACGAGCGCAAGCAGGTAGCGCTGTTCCGAAGAGCCTTTTATAGGCGAGAGCGGGCGGGGCTCACATGCCCTGCACATTGGAGCAAAGACAGTTTAGAAACGTGCAGCGCTAATTTGAATATAACACTAGGATGGACTTTCTGTACCTGCAAATGAAATCTAAAAGCAGAATAAACAAGCCTTGACAAAACCAACGCTATCCTGCATGGGAAGAATAGAATTTACAGTTCTTTCTGCTACAGTACCTTTTAATACCGTCACAACTTAAAATGACATTATGCTCATGTCTATATTACATATAAATAATGGGCTGTCATTTTGCAATGAAACCAACACTATTCAAATATCATATTAGATCCAAAAATTAAGATTGAAACATGGGACAGGCTCTTTGCAAGGAGCAAACCCTAACAATAGGTCTTATGCAACAGCTAAACATACGGCATCCTGCCAGAAAAGTGACTGCAAAGCCATGAACTACTATGGGATTCACATGAAACAAGAAGAAGAACGTGGTGTTAATAGGATGAAAAAACTGAGACATATAGAATCATGTTTCATTATCAGACTTAAAACAAAGACACCAAGAGGAAAGAATAACGATGAGGAACTCTATGTACATCTGGAGTAAAACATGAACTCTCAACACATACAAGAAATATAATATTGTCAAATCATCATAGACTCAAGCATGAGATGACTGGCCCAGGAGTATATTGACATTATAATGAATACTAGAATAATGTAATCTTTTACATTGGGGTACTATACCCGTTGCAAATGAATATGTGCATATATATATATATATATATATATATATATATATATATATATATATATATATATATATATAAATAAATGATATATATGAAATAACGTGCTGACCTAAAAAAACTAATTTGTAGAGGAGAGGTCTCAATGGTCAATATGGCACTATACCATTGACCCAGATGAAATGGATATCACAATTGCATTTACATAAGACATTATTAAGAATGTGAAATAATACTGTACCTTTGAATTTATGACACAACAAATGCTGCGTTAAATAACCATGTGGTCTATATGTAAATACAATATGAAATAGCCTGAAAAATGCAAATGTTTTCTTTTTTCTTGTAAACATGTATATTAAGTGTAAAAACTACCAATCCCATAAAGCCATATTAAGGCAAATATGGGATAAACACTAGAAACAAAAGATGACTCACTTACCGTGAACAAAGCCGTGGTTAGATGAAACGCGTTGGTCTGAGTGCTTAGTCTTCATTAAATTAAGCTACACTTCAAGTCTTGAGTGCTGCATCATTTGTGATAAAAAAATATAATATATATATATATATATATATATATATATATATATATATATAAATAAATATGAATCAAATGCATTTAAAAATCAACATTTTTAAAAATCAAGACATAAATTAAAGAGCTTCCCAACTAAATGACCATTCCATATACGAAGCTCTCAAAATTATAATTAATTCTTGAGTGCTGAAAATCATTAGCATCACGGGCACTTCCCGGATATCCATCAACAATGTGGGTTGTTGGGTGTAGTGGATAGATACAAGGCAAAGCGTTACTCTAAATAACGTTTCATAGTAGGTTCTATGCTTAGCTGTAGTACTGTATGGATCTACCTTAGCAGTGTCTGTACTCCGACATGGTACTTGTAAGACCCCAAGAATGAGTACCCCTAACATCCTTCCTCTAACACTCAGAGGCTCCTGGTGCTTCATATCTGTTCCGGAGTCATCACTTTGCTCTCTCTGTGAAGATGAGTTACTGTCTCAATTTGACTCTTGTAGGAAGCCAAGATCAGGGGCGCAACACAAGTCCCCGCAGCCCCTGCGGTGCGGGGGGGCCCCCAGGTACCCTTACTCTGGAGGGGGCCCCATCCACTGTCGAAGCCTTCTTGCAAAGGCTACAGTAAACAACAGGGCAGCTCCTGCCTGGCTGAAGCCTTCTGCACGGGATGGGATTCCCAGCACAGTGAAAGTCACACAAAACAAACGTAAACAAACACAAAGCCCACCACAGAGGGAGCTTAAAGGTTCCAACATTTTTAGCTTAAAGTTAAATTATTCCTTTCAATGCATCCAAGCAAGTAACACCAAAGGTGCGTTTAGTGAAAAAATATACCTTCACACAGTAAATGCATGCAAATTGTAGTGAGCAACAAGAATTGCTAAAACAAGCCATAAACACTAAACATGTTTCTATTGATGGATTTTCGTTCAACAAATGAATGTGCTCTGGAAAATGTGTTACTTCTTTGCGCCACTTGACCCAAATAATCATCACATTTGATAAAAGTGATTTGTGTAAGGAAAGCCTGGGAATGGGTAGTTGTTGTTTAGGGTAGATAAAGCCACATGACAATCAATAAGTGTGTAGTGTTAATCCTAGAGAGAGACGGTAATGAATTACAAGGTTGCATTTCAATAATTGTATCAAAAACGCAGATTTTGAAAACCGGTTAGTAGAGTGCACAGCACTGTTACCTATAACTGATCACTCCGAAGAGGGCAAGGAATGACTGGGCCTGGAAACTGATGTTTTCCATCACCCAGTGGAACTGAGGGGCATTTTACCAAGGAGGCAATATGAAATTATCGCTGCTTTTGCGGCCGTTTTCGGCCGAAAAGCTGCGATAATTTAATCGCCTTATCAGCAAAGACACGCTATTGCGAGTTTTGCTGATTTAGCGTGCCTTTCAACAATGCCCAGCTTTGCATCTCTAACAAGATGCAAAGTGGTCGTTCCAGAGCAAAATAATAGGAGAAATGTCTCTAAGCGACATTTCTCCTATTATCAGGCTACACACTAACAAGCAGAGCGTTAGGAAAAGTAGCGGTAACCACAGTTAACACTACTTTTCTAACCCCTGCTTGTGACCTGATTTAGCCATGTAATCCAATGGGAGGTGGATTACATGGCTAAGATTACCCTGCTCTACCACCAAGGTTATCGCCGTTTTCAATGGAATATCGCTGGAAAACCAGCGATATTCCATTGAAAACTGCGATAATCCCTGCTATCGCTGGGATTTTTATCTCCATGGCGTTAAGCATTGTTAATACAACGCTAACAAGGAGATAATTGCCAGCGATAGATTTTCTCACGCTAACAGAGGTCAGCGATAATTATCGCTGCCGCTTGTTAATATGCCCTGGATTTCTCTAATGAAAGACCATGGGATTTGACCCTGCCTGAGCGAGTCTAGGTCACCACTTTAGTATGCGAGGGGTTTGTGCCTCAATGGATATGTGAAGAGTGGCGACATGACTTAGACGTCCCTGTGGCTAAAACAGAATAAGTATTCTAGTCGGGTGTCCCTAGTACCAGTGCATGCGTTCTCGGTTTTGAGTTTACAAAAAGTATTGTGTGACCACTTTAGCTTCTCGCTGCCAGTTTTTGCCTTTTTCATAGACTCTAGTAGGGGGGGGGGGATGAGCGTGCTGTAGTCAAAAACCAACTGCGGAATGTAACATCCAGTCTTATGCTTAAAGTTGCCACCTCAATCAAACAGATTTGCATAGCGCACTACTCACCCGCTAGGGTCTCAAGGCGCTGGGGGGAGGGGGGAGGGGGGTTCGCTACTGCTCAAACATCCAGGTCTTGAGTTTTTTTCTGAAGGAGAGATGGTCCTGGGTCAGCCGTAGGTGGGTGGGGAGGGAGTTCCATGTCTTTGCTGCCAGGAAGGAGAAGGATCTTCCTCCGGCGGTGGCTTTGCGAATTTGTGGGACGGTGGTGAGGGCGAGGCTGGCGGACCGGAGCTGGCGGGTGGGTGTGTAGCATGTGAGGCGGCTGTTTAGGTATTTGGGGTAAGAACAGGGTTAACCCAAGGAGTCGCTGGGACCTGGGTAGCAAACGTTAAGAATAAGGGGTCCCAGTGAACAAGAGCACGTAATTACATAGATTATTTAGAATAAAGCTAGTCAACAAATAAACAATACCTCTATAATGTTTTAATCACATTATAGGAAAAAGAGCATTATTGTACATTCCAAAAGCATACACAATTGTAGTGGTATAGGTGCCCCTGGGGGTGGGGGGGGGGGGGGGGGGGGAGTGATATCGTGGAGGTAAAGTGGGGGGAAGGATTAGTGACAATAAAACGCGATATTGATCAGGTAGTAGTAATGAGATTTCAAATATTCAGTAGTAGACAAAATAAACGGTTATTCAATGTCACAATTTCAAAGAACACATGCCCCAATGTCCAATTTATGCAAAAATGGGGGGTTGAGTAGGGCTGTTAGAGGGTAGGGATGGATGTCGACGTTTCGACCCTGAAAAGCAGGATTGGTTGAATTCCTTGCACACGGGTCTTCTTCAGGACAGGCGGTGAAATGGGGGCAGCCAACCTAGTATTAAAAAAGGGGGTTTATTTAATTAATTTTATACTGGATAAGTATTCCGTCTGGTCTAGGCGGGTAGGGTATTAGACGTACCTGGGTACATCCGATAGGGGGTGGAGTTATTCCAGAGAAAGGTCCATGACATTAGTTCAAAACCTTGAAAGAAATCATAATTGTACTTATTAGAAATATAATTATCTGGGTGAATCAACCAACTTAGTAAAGGAAAAATATCAGAGGACTTACTAACAAGGTAAAATCCGAATTCCCTGTTAGGTCCTAGTGCTGGACGAAGAACCACTCAAACAATCTATCCAAAAGGAAAAACACCACTTAGGATTGGACCCTGTATAGCCAAGACTTGATTACAAGTTAAAAAACCAAGGCGGAACTTACCGAATGGTTTGAAAGTCCGCCGGTGTATATTAAAATTGAAGCAGGATTGCTGAATAAATCAAGTGCGGTATCTATGGAGCAAGGAGAACACAATGAAGCGCCAATGTATTCAGTAACGCGGGATGATAACTACTGTTATCCAAGCACCGGTGGGTTAGTGAGCTTACCAGTCGGCTTGAAGCTCGGCGTCTGACTCTGGTTCCTCGCGGGCGGGGAACTTCCTGATACTCTGGTCGTTATAGAAACCGGTGTCACGTGGGATGACCAGTGAGGAAAGACTACCGGGAGTCGTCCGTTACCATGGTAACGCGATCGAGTACACTAGCGTAGTTATGAAAAATTCTGCGTGTAATTAGAAATTAGAGGGGTACATGGTAGAAGCTACTTAGTGGTTATACATGATTCATTGGGTGATTCAGACAGTCGTTTGAGAGGGGTAAAGGCAACCCGAATGGGGGTTGTAACATGCGATTTAAAGCGCAGTGGTCCGTTAATATCACCCAGGGGTGAAGTGGTATTACTATTGAAGGGTCATCCCAGTTTACCAGTCTCAAAAGGGTGAAGGTAGTTTGTATTAAGGAGGCAGTGAATCCGTAAATGCATCCTAAAGGCGGGTGGTATTATTGTTAATGGTACATAACTGCGTACCTATCTCATAATGGTAAAGGCTGTGCTAATATGGATGGTTCATACCTGTTTGACAGTCTCAAGAAGGTAAAGATAGTTGGTACCAATAATAAATTATAGGGAGCAATGGATCCTTCTGATACATCCTAAAGGGGGATGGTATAGTGATGGTATATAACTGCGTACCTATCCCATGATGGTAAAGGCAGTATATGTCAACATTTGATTCGATGATAGATAAGTACACATCGCATTTAAGTGAACAAAGATAGTATGCCAATCAATTTATTACCCGGCTCTGGATATTACCCCATGGGGAATAAACTGCGTACCTGTCACACGACGGTATAGGCAGTTGCAATTAACTTGTATATCACAGTGGATGGTTATTTTTCAAGAGTCCAATAACATCATACGGACAATAGTGATACATATTAAGTTAAGGTTGCAAGCTGTGAGAAAGAACTATCATATTCGTTGAGACCTGAATTTATAGAGTCAAAATAGAAAATCCATTTTAGTACCCTTATATTAAGTATGTTGGATATGCTTCCACCCCTGGGGCCAAGGGTGATTTTCTCGATCACTAGCCATTTAAGACTCTCAGGTGGATGTCCAGCTGATCTGAAGTGGTCGACTAACGGGGCACCCGCCACCTCACATCTAATGCGGCTCATATGTTGCAAGACACGTTGTTTGATCTTTTGTTGGGTCTGACCAATGTAGATCAGGTTGCAGGGGCACACAATCGCATAGATCACTGTAGGGGTGTTGCAGTTGCTTAGAGATTTCAGTTGGATTTTGTTCTGGTTGTGTAAGAATTCTTTAGTTTGTATACAACTGTCACAGGCTTTACATTGGCCGCATTTGAAATGGCCAATGATAGGCTGGAGATTCCAGAGTGATCTGATGGTGGGATCTTCCTTGGTTGGAAGGAGCGAGCGTACTACATAGTCTTTTACGCTTCTAGATTTTTTGAAGGCATGCAGTGGGGGGCCAGGGTGCTGTATGTCATCTGCAACCAGTTGCCAGTGGTGATTAACACTCTTCTTAATTAGGTTGCTCTTGGTTGAGAAGGTTGTCACGCATACAATCCTATCCTGCTCGGTGTCATTTAGTTCTTTAGTCTTTAAGAGTTCATCTTGAGGGTAGAACCAAGCTCGCTTTTTAGCTTTAGTCACCAGTCTTTTTGGGTAGCCACGGGCTTTTAAACGTTCAGCTAATTCTTCAGACTGTTGAAAGTAATGTTCTTTGGAGGAACAGTTTCTTCGAACACGTAAAAACTGACCAAATGGGAGGTTATCACGGAGGGCTCGAGGATGATGACTATTGTATTGAAGTAGGGAGTTCCTCTCCGTAGGTTTTCTGTACAATGTAGTTAGAAGTTGACCCTGATGATGGTAAATGGTGATATCCAGAAAGTCTATACTTTGATTATTAGACTGTATGGTGAATTGTAGGTGAGGTGATTGCTGATTCAGCCAATGATGAAACTCGTTAAGGGTGGTGGAATCCCCGTTCCAGATTATTAGGATGTCGTCTATGTAACTAACCCAAATGCTAAGGTTGTTGTGGAAAGGATTGTTGGTATTTAGTATGTTGTTGTCCTCAAAGGCTGCCATATATAGAATGGCTACGTCTGGGGCAAAAGGAGCCCCCATCGCCACACCCTGAGTTTGAAGAAAAGTCATTTTTAAAGGTGAAAAAGTTCTTTGTCATTGCGACCCGAAGTAGGGATATGATGAATTCAGATGGCACACACATGGGTGCTGGTCTAGATTCCAGGTATCTCATAATGACTGCTAACGCTTCCTCTTGTGGGATGGATGTATACAGAGATACTACGTCACAGGTAACCAGTAATTGCTGCACAGGGTCAAAGGGTAACGTTTCAACTAAATTTATAGTTTGTGGAGTATCTCTTAGATATGTTTGGGTAGCCTCCGCCAATGGTTTTAGGAAGAAGTCAATATATCTTCCAAGTGGTTCTAAAATCGAACCACAACCCGATACAATCGGACGTCCAGGAGGATTGGACATGTCCTTATGTATCTTAGGGAGGGTATATATTGTGGCTAAACGTGGGTGAGGCTGGTTGAGATAATCAAATTCATGTTTCGATAGAAACCCAAGTTCCAGTCCAAGTTGTGTAATTTCCAGAACTTCACGTGCTATTGCTTGTGTGGGATCCGAGCGTAGTTTCTGATAGCTGACACCATCCATCAGTTGTCGTTGGATTTCCAACTCGTATTTCTTAGTATCCTGGATCACAATGGCACCGCCTTTATCCGCAGGTTTAATCACAACCTCAGTGTTGTTAGCCAGTGATTGGAGGGCATCCTTTTCAGTCTTACTGGTATTGTACCTGGTGTAGGTATGGTTCATTAGAGTTGAGTTAACATCCCTCCATACGACTGCCTCATATGCCAGAATTTTATTGGTCATGGTGCAGGACGGTGGGACAAACGTAGAAGAGGTCCTCAAGCCCGTACAGGATGGATTTTTGTATGGGCCTGCGTTTCTAAAGAAGTACTTAAGTCTGACTTTCCGGAAAAATTTATACAGTTCGGTGCGGACTGTGAATGGGTCAGGCTTGTTGGTTGGGACGTATGACAGTCCTTTGCTTAATGCACGTATTTCATGTTCGTTCAGGGTGTAGTCAGAAATATTCACCACAGGGTTCATGGTAGATGTCTGTATTACCAGCGGTAAGTTTTGTTCCGAGTCGTTCTCTCCCCGTGCTGTTCCTGCTGAAAATGAACCTGTTTGGACGTTTGGCCTCGTCCGGTGTCCCAGTTGGTGTTGCTCTGGTTCTGTCCACGGGATTGGCCTCTGTTGGAGAAGTTCCCTCTGCCTCTCGGGGGGGCGCCATGGTGCGGGTCGTTGACCTAAAAAAGGTTGGTACTGTGGTGACTGATAGATGTAGTCAGGGTAGTTGTATTGGCGACTAGGGCCAGCAAATTCCTGTTCCCCTTCGGAACTATACGAGGAGTCCGAGAAGGTTGTGTAGTTCCTTCTGCCACAGAAACTACCTCGCCCTCTATTAGTAAATCTACCTTGTTGATCCTGTTTATAATAGTCGTCTTGAAGGTAGGGGTAGGTTTTCTTTTTGTCATATAGTCTTATGTCTCTGGCGAGTTTCTCTAATTTGCGATTTTGAGTGGTGAGGTCAAAGTCCTTTAGAGTGGCTTCCAGATTATTCAGTGTTTCCTTTGCTCCTTCAAGATTAGCGTCAGCGGCGATCTCTGCACGAAGTGATTTAATTTCACTAGTCAGTACCTGGATCTGTTGGGCAGCTGTCTCTATCCCAAGCACCATCCAGTGGCGAGAGCAATTGTTCGATATGTGACTGAAGCCTTCCCTGAATTTAGGAACTTCAACAAAGATGGCAGGTTCGAGTTTTTATCTGTAGGCCAATCGGGATGATGTTCTCCTTAAGGTATTTTGTGAGCAGATGTCCGTGCCAGCGGGTACGGATTAATTTCTTTTCAAGGCGTTCTAGCCGTTGAATCTTATCCTTAAGACTGAAGTCGAAGGTCGGCACATCAGTTGTCAAAAAATTATTGGTTGGATCCTCAAGAAGTTTGTCAATATAATCTTCGGAGTAGGATAGTAATTCACATTCAACCATAGTTATATGAATACCCTATCATGTAGAATTGAATTCAAAGAAGGAGAAAGAACCTCGCAGACAGCGTCTGCACGAAGTACGTTAAGTAAGAACAGGGTTAACCCAAGGAGTCGCTGGGACCTGGGTAGCAAACGTTAAGAATAAGGGGTCCCAGTGAACAAGAGCACTTAATTACATAGATTATTTAGAATAAAGCTAGTCAACAAATAAACAATACCTCTATAATGTTTTAATCACATTATAGGAAAAAGAGCATTATTGTACATTCCAAAAGCATACACAATTGTAGTGGTATAGGTGCCCCTGGGGGTGGGGGGGGGGGGGGGGGAGTGTGATATCGTGGAGGTAAAGTGGGGGGAAGGATTAGTGACAATAAAAACGCGATATTGATCAGGTAGTAGTAATAAGTTTTCAAATATTCAGTAGTAGACAAAATAAACGGTTATTCAATGTCACAATTTCAAAGAACACATGCCCCAATGTCCAATTTATGCAAAAATGGGGGGTTGAGTAGGGCTGTTAGAGGGTAGGGATGGATGTCGACGGTGCGACCCTGGGAAAGCAGGATTGGTTGAATTCCTTGCACACAGGTCTTCTTCAGGACAGGCGGTGAAATGGGGGCAGCCAACCTAGTATTAAAAAAGGGGGTTTATTTAATTAATTTTATACTGGATAAGTATTCCGTCTGGTCTAGGCGGGTAGGGTATTAGACGTACCTGGGTACATCCGATAGGGGGTGGAGTTATTCCAGAGAAAGGTCCATGACATTAGTTCAAAACCTTGAAAGAAATCATAATTGTACTTATTAGAAATATAATTATCTGGGTGAATCAACCAACTTAGTAAAGGAAAAATATCAGAGGACTTACTAACAAGGTAAAATCCGAATTCCCTGTTAGGTCCTAGTGCTGGACGAAGAACCACTCGAACAATCTATCCAAAAGGAAAAACACCACTTAGGATTGGACCCTGTATAGCCAAGACTTGATTACGAGTTAAAAAACCAAGGCGGAACTTACCGAATGGTTTGAAAGTCCGCCGGTGTATATTAAAATTGAAGCAGGATTGCTGAATAAATCAAGTGCGGTATCTATGGAGCAAGGAGAACACAATGAAGCGCCAATGTATTCAGTAACGCGGGATGATAACTACTGTTATCCAAGCACCGGTGGGTTAGTGAGCTTACCAGTCGGCTTGAAGCTCGGCGTCTGACTCGGGTTCCTCGCGGGCGGGGAACTTCCTGATACTCTGGTCGTTATAGAAACCGGTGTCACGTGGGATGACCAGTGAGGAAAGACTACCGGGAGTCGTCCGTTACCATGGTAACGCGATCGAGTACACTAGCGTAGTTATGAAAAATTCTGCGTGTAATTAGAAATTAGAGGGGTACATGGTAGAAACTACTTAGTGGTTATACATGATTCATTAGGTGATTCAGACAGTCGTTTGAGAGGGGTAAAGGCAACCCCAATGGGTGGTTATACATGATTCATTAGGTGATTCAGACAGTCGTTTGAGAGGGGTAAAGGCAACCCCAATGGGTCTGAAGAATTAGCTGAACGTTTAAAAGCCCGTGGCTACCCAAAAAGACTGGTGACTAAAGCTAAAAAACGAGCTTGGTTCTACCCTCGAGATGAACTCTTAAAGACTAAAGAACTAAATGACACAGAGCAGGATAGGATTGTATGCGTGACAACCTTCTCAACCAAGAGCAACCTAATTAAGAAGATTGTTAATCACCACTGGCAACTGGTTGCAGATGACATACAGCACCCTGGCCCCCCACTGCATGCCTTCAAAAAATCTAGAAGCGTAAAAGACTATGTAGTACGCTCGCTACTTCCAACCAAGGAAGATCCCACCATCAGATCACTCTGGAATCTCCAGCCTATCATTGGCCATTTCAAATGCGGCCAATGTAAAGCCTGTGACAGTTGTATACAAACTAAAGAATTCTTACACAACCAGAACAAAATCCAACTGAAATCTCTAAGCAACTGCAACACCCCTACAGTGATCTATGCGATTGTGTGCCCCTGCAACCTGATCTACATTGGTCAGACCCAACAAAAGATCAAACAACGTGTCTTGCAACATATGAGCCGCATTAGATGTGAGGTGGCGGGTGCCCCGTTAGTCGACCACTTCAGATCAGCTGGACATCCACCTGAGAGTCTTAAATGGCTAGTGATCGAGAAAATCAACCTTGGCCCCAGGGGTGGTAACATATCCAACATACTTAATATAAGGGAACTAAAATGGATTTTCTATTTTGACTCTATAAATTCAGGTCTCAACGAATATGATAGTTCTTTCTCACAGCTTGCAACCTTAACTTAATATGTATCACTATTGTCCGTATGATGTTATTGGACTCTTGAAAAATAACCATCCACTGTGATATACAAGTTAATTGCAACTGCCTATACCGTCGTGTGACAGGTACGCAGTTTATTCCCCATGGGGTAATATCCAGAGCCGGGTAATAAATTGATTGGCATACTATCTTTGTTCACTTAAATGCGATGTGTACTTATCTATCATCGAATCAAATGTTGACATATACTGCCTTTACCATCATGGGATAGGTACGCAGTTATATACCATCACTATACCATCCCCCTTTAGGATGTATCAGAAGGATCCATTGCTCCCTATAATTTATTATTGGTACCAACTATCTTTACCTTCTTGAGACTGTCAAACAGGTATGAACCATCCATATTAGCACAGCCTTTACCATTATGGGATAGGTACGCAGTTATGTACCATTAACAATAATACCACCCGCCTTTAGGATGCATTTACGGATTCACTGCCTCCTTAATACAAACTACCTTCACCCTTTTGAGACTGGTAAACTGGGATGACCCTTCAATAGTAATACCACTTCACCCCTGGGTGATATTAACGGACCACTGCGCTTTAAATCGCATGTTACAACCCCCATTGGGGTTGCCTTTACCCCTCTCAAACGACTGTCTGAATCACCTAATGAATCATGTATAACCACTAAGTAGCTTCTACCATGTACCTCTCTAATTTCTAATTACACGCAGAATTTTTCATAACTACGCTAGTGTACTCGATCGCGTTACCATGGTAACGGACGACTCCTGGTAGTCTTTCCTCACTGGTCATCCCACGTGACACCGGTTTCTATAACGACCAGAGTATCAGGAAGTTCCCCGCCCGCGAGGAACCCGAGTCAGACGCCGAGCTTCAAGCCGACTGGTAAGCTCACTAACCCACCGGTGCTTGGATAACAGTAGTTATCATCCCGCGTTACTGAATACATTGGCGCTGCATTGTGTTCTCCTTGCTCCATAGATACCGCACTTGATTTATTCAGCAATCCTGCTTCAATTTTAATATACACCGGCGGACTTTCAAACCATTCGGTAAGTTCCGCCTTGGTTTTTTAACTCGTAATCAAGTCTTGGCTATACAGGGTCCAATCCTAAGTGGTGTTTTTCCTTTTGGATAGATTGTTCGAGTGGTTCTTCGTCCAGCACTAGGACCTAACAGGGAATTCGGATTTTACCTTGTTAGTAAGTCCTCTGATATTTTTCCTTTACTAAGTTGGTTGATTCACCCAGATAATTATATTTCTAATAAGTACAATTATGATTTCTTTCAAGGTTTTGAACTAATGTCATGGACCTTTCTCTGGAATAACTCCACCCCCTATCGGATGTACCCAGGTACGTCTAATACCCTACCCGCCTAGACCAGACGGAATACTTATCCAGTATAAAATTAATTAAATAAACCCCCTTTTTTAATACTAGGTTGGCTGCCCCCATTTCACCGCCTGTCCTGAAGAAGACCCGTGTGCAAGGAATTCAACCAATCCTGCTTTCCCAGGGTCGAAACGTCGACATCCATCCCTACCCTCTAACAGCCCTACTCAACCCCCCATTTTTGCATAAATTGGACATTGGGGCATGCGTTCTTTGAAATTGTGACATTGAATAACCGTTTATTTTGTCTACTACTGAATATTTGAAAACTTATTACTACTACCTGATCAATATCGCGTTTTTATTGTCACTAATCCTTCCCCCCACTTTACCTCCACGATATCACTTCCCCCCCCCCCACCCCCAGGGGCACCTATACCACTACAATTGTGTATGCTTTTGGAATGTACAATAATGCTCTTTTTCCTATAATGTGATTAAAACATTATAGAGGTATTGTTTATTTGTTGACTAGCTTTATTCTAAATAATCTATGTAATTAAGTGCTCTTGTTCACTGGGACCCCTTATTCTTAACGTTTAGGTATTTGGGGCCCATGTCGTAGAGAGCCTTGTGTGCGTGGGTGAGGAGTCTGAATGTGATCCTCTTGCTGATGGGGAGCCAGTGCAGGTCTTTCAGATGGGCAGAGATGTGGCTGTGACGGGGGATGTCCAGGATGAGTCGTGCAGAGGCGTTCTGTATGCGCTCTCTGCCAGCCCCAGCATTGCATACACGAAGACCAATAGTAATTTGTATAAGATGCCTCTCTTCCTTGTATCAGTAACATACCTACACCCCGGGTTAGCATCCAGTCTGGTTGATGCCATTTAGTGTGTGCAGGCTGCAGAACTTTTTTGTCACTTGAGATACAACATAGTCTCAATACACAGCCTGAAGATTTGTGTAATCTGGGAATAGTTCTGCTGAGTGTCTATATGTTGTGCAGTTCTGAAAGTCCCTGCAAAGGTGAAAGGTGCGGGACATAGATTGCATTTAGGTGAGAAGGACCCCTTCATCACACCTTGCAGGGGGGCCCCCTAAGGTTTTGTTACACCACTGGCCAGAAAGAGAAGTAGATTGATGGGGAGCCGAAGACAGGGACCAGTTCAGCAGATAAAGCGAACACCCTATTTGTTCATTCTTCTACCTGCTTGGATGCCCATATCTGGCTGTCTCTTTGATCTCTCAGTCGGCCTGTCTGCTTGTCTATGGATCCATTCATCCATCTACCCTTCCAACTCCATGAGTCCGTCCTTCAGTCTATCCATCCGTCCATCCATCCATCCATCCATCCAGACACCCTATTCATCTACTCAATCACCTACCCATTCAACTCCATTTGTCCGGCCTTCCATCCATCCTTGTAGCTAGCTATCATCCACCCACACACCCTATTAATCTATCCACAAAAACCCAGCTAACCGTCTGTATAACTCATGTCTAGCTGCAGAAATTGGAAAGTTAATTACATTTTCTTTAGATGAATACAATATCCTCCTCAGATGCAGGACCTGTCAATCAGTTGCACTTCTTGCTTCACGGGCAATTATCTACGCTCCTCGTCGTTTGATGTCTCGAGGACTTTTGTTGTTGTTGGAGGAGCCAAACCCTGGGATGGGCGTCTGTGTCCAATCACAGACTCGCCCTCTATACAGAAGGAATAAACAGTGTGTTTGTGTTTAATCAAAGCTGTTATTACGGGGCAGGGTCTGTGTTGGACTTGGCCCTTTTCACTGAAATTTTTTGCTTTTTGCTTCCCCTAATTCAGGATGTCCCCCCTTTATAATGTAATTGTATAGGCCCTGCGAGGGTGTAATGCCCTGTGTATTATTAAAATCAATGTTAGGTACAGGTGCTCTACCTTCAACATGGCTGCCATAGGCCCCTGTTAGGCGCATTCTAGCTGCCAGGAGCTGGCAGGGACTCCAAACATTGTTGCCAGTCCAGCCTGCTTTGCCTGCCCACAGTTAAAGTAGGGAAGCTCCTGGCACCTTCTAGAATAAGGGCAGAACTTAGTTTTGCCGCCTTAGAGGGTGGTCACCAGACCTGGGCCTATATAAGCAAAGGGAGGGAAACTTTCTAGTCAGTTGGGGCATCACTGACCTGGGGAACCCACGCAGGAGTTTTAGGCGGGAGGGCCTAGTTAGGAACCTATGCTACTGGGAGTGACAGGATTTAGGTGCTGCCTCTTAAGCTGGGTGAGGTGTCCTAGACTAGCCCAATGATCTGGCCCGGCGAGATGGGAACCCAGGGACCATCATCAGTGACCTACAGAGGAAGCCTGCCTGCAGCCCCCAACTCAACCCCCCCTTCAAGTAACAAGGAACTGATATTTACAAGAACGCAAAAACCCATCAAGCGCCAAGAAGTCTAACTGCTACAGGACTGCTGGAGAACCAACCAGGTACTGGACTGTGCTGCACCTGCGCCCCCTTTGTCCTGACCTGGGTCCCTGCGCTAACCTGCCACTGTCGAGTGGCCTGTCCTGCATCCTCTGGACTGCATAATTTACTACCGCCGACTGAACTGCAGTGCCCTTTGATAAGCGCTGTTAAAGAAGCTGCCTTCAAGCGTTATAACTACCTCAGGCGCTGGTCTGCCACGAGCTGCTGTGGCCTGTACTGTTTTGCCCTGCAGCACTATACCCCTGTGAAGCGCTGGGTCTGTGGAGACAGTTGCTGCCCTGAGCGCCATATCCTTGAAGCGCCACGAAGTCTCGGTGTGGAGCGCTGATGTAAATATATAATTTATCGTCGTAATTTCTATGCAGGTAAGTACTTAATCAATAATAACTCAATCAGAAAGAAAGAAAACAGAGTCCGTGGTGTTAGAGTTCTTAGGGGTTTTATTCCTTAAAAAGGAATGGTCTAGACCAGGATATCATATTCTTCCCACCACAGGGGTGGAAGAAGGGATAGAGAGAGCGCGCTACATTTTATTGACAGTACATAGCTTATATACTTAATTCATGACATGGAAAACAGTACAGTAGGCGTAACAGCTGAGAGAAGACAAGATAACAGTAGCCACGTGTTACTAATACGTAATCAGAAGGCGTGGACTAGGCGTGCGCTGGAAACGTCACAGATAGGTGTCACAAAAGGCGTGGCACTAAACAGAAATGTTGCAATGTCAGCAGAAATCGGAAAGCTTGGATGCGCGCGCAGCTGCATGACGTGTGATAAACGTGAAACTGGAGGGTGCAGGGGGCTTGACATTTGTACTGACGGAAAGAGACAGAAGTCTGGCATGTCAGATCAACTTGTGCTTCTATCATATCTGATATCTGGTGTTTAGGAACTGAGCTATCTGGACGGAAAGGTCTCTGGGGCAGAAGTTATTCTATACTGACTGTGAGTGCGTGTATAAGCGCCTGAGTGTCTGTATGAGAAGCGTGGGGGGCATGGGCCTTCCATGGGAGCATGGCAACAGAAGCTATGAATTACTTGCACTGAGACAGGTTGGCCCTTTGGCCCTGTAGCTGAGGGGGGTGTTTACTGAAGCTAGCAGGCAGGAATGTATTTTCGAGGAGCAGAACAGATAACTCGAAGGTTATAGTCAATCTTGGCAGGCAGCAGGCTGAGCTGAACGCGTTGGGTCGCGCTAGAAGTAAGGCAGAGTTCACGGGTACGGGGGCAGCCTGGGCAGCCTGGCCTGAGGCTCCCAGAGTCAGAAGGGAGAAAAGGCTCGATGGCAGATATTCTGGGCCTACTTTGCCAGAGCTGAAAAACATGTAGAATACACTACAAAAAGACGTTGGCATAGTATACTTAGGAACGGGCTATCCAACCCATTCAGGGTGGGTCTGAAAGAGGACATGTTGACGTTGGACGCAAATGTATTTGCGTCTTCATAGCTGGTACAGGAGGGAAGTTACATGCACTTTAACTCGTACATGGAGACGGTGGGGTACACGCTAGGGAACACAACTTGACCAATATTTATATTTCCTCAGCGCTTTGGTCCCATGGTGCCTGTGAGAAGTGACGAGGTACTGGTGACCGTCATTCCCCTTAAGCACTAGGTTTTTGAAGCTCCATAACTGCCCAGCGCTGCGCCCCCAAAAGCGCCATCTGCGCACTCACCGCCGTCGCCCTGTCAGGCGCGGTCTTCCCCAGTCACCGCTGCAGCCCGGACTATCTGAGGCACCCTGCAGAGCGCTGGCATTGCCGTCATCTGTCCCGGCGGGCCCCCCTATGCCAGGAGAGGGCCACCGACTGGTTGCCGTGGGCCGTGCCCGACATCGAAGCGAGAGCTGAGGAGAAGGCCGCCGCGATCGTAGAAACAGGCCACGCTGGGCCCCGAAGCCTCAGACCAGCGTCACGTGACGGGGGCGTCATCGGAGACTCCGCCCCCGCTGTGCGCTCATTGGTCCTTGTTAGTCACGCCCCCGCAGGCCCATTGCCATTGGCGGCTGCGGGCACGCCCTCCCGGAGGCCGCGACCTGATTGGCCCAGCGCCCGGACGATCCAGACTCAGCCCGAGAGTCCACACGGAGGGGGCCTGGAGGAGCGTGAGCCCCCTCCCTCCAGCGGCAATAGCGGTGTGGGGCCCCGTGTAGCCCTGCCAAGACCGGCCTTACCCAGGAGGAGCCGCCTCATCATGCGGGGTGGGCTCTGAGGAGTCCCGATCCCCTCCACGCCTACATCACCACCGCAAGGGGCCTGGAGAAGGCAAACCCCCGGGGAGGAGGGCGGAAGGTCATAGTAGGCCCCAAGTTCGCCCCTCCCCTGGGGAACACTGTTGTTGGGCCCCGTTGGCCGAGATTATTCACAGAAGACCCCGTGGAACTGGGCAGTAGCCGTTATTGATTTGGTCAGAACCCCCAAGTTCATCATTTAGTGACTGGGCCCCATTAGCCCCACAAGAGCAGTTGTGTAGGCTCCATGAAATGTTTTACCTTGGATGGAAGGTGTTACTCAGACATAGGGAAGTGTTTTGCGTCTGCTATGGAAAAGTTTCAGATGCATGAGCCAAGGGTAAATGTTTAATGAAATGCTCATTGGGCCCTATGAAATCTTTGGTGCTGAGTAATGGAATGGTGGTACATTCCTAATGAAAGGCTGATTACTGAAACGTTTTACTTTCACCTGCTGACAGTGTTATTCCTGATTAGGAAATGTTTGGGTTTTGCCTAATGTGTAAACTTACCTAATGCCTAGGTTATACGTTGCTGCATGAAGTCCCTCTGCCTAATGCAAAGTCGAGGAAATGTTTTTTGCATGGGCCAGGTTCCATATGTTTAAAGAAATGCATGTTCTCACCAAATGCTTGGTTCTATGTGCCTAAGGGAATGTGTATGCCTGATCCAGGAAATGCTACATGTAATGAAAAGGTTTCTGCTAATCTAGTAAGAGGTTTCTTCGTGCTCAATCAATTGGGTGTTCCCATTTGATGAAATGTTTATTTCTGCCTCAAGGAGATGCCCATTTACCGGGGCAGTGTTTAGGTTTGCCCTGATGAAATGCTCTACAAAGGGTTACTGAACTGTCCTTTTGCCTCATGAGAGGTTGCCTGAATTTCCCTAAAGTGTTTAGGCCTTCAAAGGAAGTTGTTGACTCCAGGTCTACAGTTATCTAAGGAACTGCTTATTCAGGCACCAGGTAATATGATGGTATTTAATGCCTAAAGAAATGTTTGACATTTAAGGAAATGTCTTATCCCCCATTTAATGCACAGCTTATTCCTGCTGAAGGATATGTTTATTCCTGCTAAAGAGTTTTTATGTAAAGTTCACCCTTGCTTGGTGAGACGTTAATTGTTTTACCTACTGAATAGGTGACTTACTTGATGAAATGGAGATTTCTTCATACCTAATGAGATGTTTTGCTCCGGTTTAGCGAGATGCTAATTCTTTCATGGAATGTTCATTAATAACTAATGAAATGCTAATTCTCTAATGGAATGTTGTTGCGACATGTTAAACTGGATATTGAACTGCTTCCTTTTCTCCCCTCCAATGAAATGCTTTGATGATTTTCCACTCCTGAACCTTAATCTTATATAAAAGTTATTTGATTTTTAATCAAACACACTGGAGTGGCGTCAGTCATTGCGTGCCTTTTATTGTCTCAGTGGTTGCGTGTGCTGTGTATTCACTTTACACCTAAGCTTTCGGGTGCCTACCTGCTCGTGCCAGGCTACCTCCGAGGAACTGGCGACCCCAGTTCCTACAGTCTGTAACAACCAAAACTTTACGCACTACAAACCTGCTTATTATTTTATTGGCGTTCACTACTTCAGACGAGGTCCCGGGGCATCTCTTCCAGCACAGACACACCTTGTGATCTGCAGAAGCTCGTGTCATCCTTGGTCCTGAGACCGGATTGGAGGATGCTCACCCTCTTCAGGGTATATAATGGTTCAGTCTGAGGTCAATACAGCATCGACCTGAAACATTGTCTGCTGGTGACTTGAGCACTGCCCAGAACTGAGGATGGACAGCAGAGGATGGGCCCTGGTCGCAGTGCGTCTGCTGAGCACTTGCTGGAGCTCACCTGTACAGGTGAGACCTTTTCACTAGTGTTGCGTGCATGTTCAGGCGGGGGTCTAATTAAAAGTGTCATATTGACCTGTGTGTGAGTGCAGACTCCCAGGTGTGTATCTGAGTGCATCTGTACAGGGGAGAAGAGAAGTAACAGTGTTATTTTCACCTGTGAGTAAGTGCAGACTCTTAAGTGTGTTTCTCCGTGAGAGCACCTGTACAGGTGAGAAGGGAATTACCAGTGTTATAACTGTATAAGTGAGGGCTCCCAGGTATGTATCACTGTGAATGCATCTGGACAGGCGAGAAGGAAAGAAAGTTATATTCACCTGTGTGCGAGTGCCGTCTCCCAGGTGTGTATAACTAAGTGTACCTGTACAGGTGAGAGGGGAAGCAAGTATTATATTCACTGGTGTGAAAGTGGAGGCTCTCAGATGTGTCTCTGTGGCTGTATCTGTAGGTGAGAGGGGAAGTAACAGTATAATATATTCACTTGTGTTAAGTGCAGGCTCACAGGTGTGTATCTCCGTGTGTGCACCTGTACAGGGGAGAAGGGAAGTAACAGTGTTTTAATCACCTGTGTGTAAGTGAAGGCTCCCAGGTATGTATCACTGTGAATGCATCTGGACAGGTGAGAAGGAAAGAAACAGTTATATTCATCTGTGTGTGAGTGCAGGCTCCACCTGTGCATCGTTGTGAGTGCACCTGTACAGGAGAGAAGGTAAGTAATAGTGTTATATTCACCTGCGTTTAAGCACACACTCATATGTCTATTTATGGGAATATACCTGTACAGGGGAGAAACAAAGTAACAGTGTTATATTCACCTGTATTGAAGCGCAAACTCAGGTGTCTAATGCTGTGAATGTACCTGGACAGGTGAGAGGTGAACTATCAGTGTTACATTGACCTGTGCACAGGCACAGGTGCAGTAATGCTGTTATATAGAGCTCTGTGCATATGTTAAACAGAGTTATGTAGACCTGTGGGATGTTAAAGAATCCAAGGTGTGTATCACTACGTGTGCAACTGTAGAGGTGACCACTGTAGTGCAGTGTGTTATAGACCTGGACATAGCTAAAGCATCTCAGGTGTGTGTCACTGTGGACCTATATAGGTGAGATGAGGGACTCAATGAAAGAGTGAGATATGGGTGCAGGTAAAGAATCACAGCTGTCTCTCATTGTGGGTGCACTTGTAGAAGCGAACACTACAATAAGAGGAAGTTATAGATGTGCGCAGGTAATGCCTCGGTTGTGCCTCACCCTGAGTGCACCTGCACGGGTGAGAGACTCATTAATATTGTTATATAGGTCTATGTGCAGGTGACGCCTCTCAGGAGAGATGCACTAGAAGTTCACCTGTACCAGTGAGGGACAGTAACCGTTTATGGAGACCTGCAACATATAAATACTCACATGTGTTTAAACATGTGTATAGGTGAGAAGTGCAACAACTGAATTATATAGATCTGCAATACTTCTTGGTTGCAGAGCGTGGCAGTGATGGAGGTCTGGGCAGAAGGGCATCGCACCTATGTTCACCTGGTGGGTCCTGTAATGGCCAAAATGGCTGAAACTCTACAGTGTTAAAATGATCTCCTTTACTCCTGTCCTTGTAACTTCTACGTGGCACAAGTGCAGTTACATCTTCTGCACAGTGTGTACAAATGTCAACACCTTTCTGTTAGTGTGCAGATGGTGCTGTCTGCATATCTGTGAATAATGTGGGACTACTTCTCGTGCATTTACACCTTGCATGACCTATGTAAACTGAGCATATGTAAATACATATTCTGTATAGTATGTAGATAGAAAAGTAGTTTGTCCTGCAACTCCAGTTCTGTAGTAGGGGTATCTCTGTTATAGTCAATCTAGTGAATAGTCCCGCCCATGTGCGTGGACCCCGGCAATCAAAAGTAATCTCTTAAGTTGTCAAATCATGCAGAAACTGCAAAGACACTTAAGAGAGAATTTTAAGACAAATAATGCAGCCTATATCCACAGGCTACACTGTCCAGTACTTCAACTAGAAATTCCACCTTACAACACCACATACAACACAGCCAGCCCAGTTTCTACCATAGAGAAACTTGCCTCCACCAGTAAAAGACTCTGGAATGATAGAGAGGAAGGCATGGACAGCCAAGCCCCATAGGCTGCCATTATGTGGCTTAAATAGGATACTGTGCCTTTAAGAGAACTTTCTCCCAGTATCCCAGAATGCATAGCAGGTCCCTCTTACTTTCAGTTCTTTTTTGAAGGCGTAGCACGCCAGACCTGTAGCATTCCTTACACGAATAATAATCTCCACCGGGGAGGAGGGCGGGCGCTTATGACTATAACAGAGATACCCCTACTACAGAACTGGAGTTACAGGACAGAAAATACTCCTTCTGTAGTAGGAGATCTCTGTGTATAGTCATAATCTAGTGAATAGAATGGCAAGCCCATCCCCACACAAAAGCGGCGGTGGAGAAAAGAAATTAACACCCCTATTGTGCGAACAAATTCCGCAGTGAAGCCTGTCCAACCTGAGCATCGGCCCTGGCATTAGTGTCCAGACAGTAATGCTTAGCAAAGGTATGAACCGACTTTCAAGTGGCTGCTTTGCAGATTTCAGCAATCAGCACGTTACGGAGCAAGGCTGTCGTGGCAGCCTTGCCCCTAGTGGAATGAGCCTTAGGCTTACCTCAGAAGGTCTTATTAGCTTTTAGGTAACACAATTGTATGCAGGACATAATCCACCTAGAAATGGACTGCTTAGAGGTAGCAGACCCGTCCTGACTGATCCATAATTGATAAACAACTGGTCAGACCTACGAATATCTTTGGTTTTATCCAGATAACATTTCAACACTCTCCTAACATCCAGGGAATGGAGAGACCTTTCCGCTGGAGATGAAGGATTCTGAAAAAAAGTAGGCAAAATTATGTTCTGGTTGACATGAAAATCAGAAATAACCTTGGGAAGAAATTTAGGGTGAGTACGCATAACAACCTTATCAGCATGAAATACAGTATAAGGTTCTTGGCAACACAACGCCTGAATTTCACTCACCCTGCGGGCCGATGGCCACAAGGAACGCCGCCTTCCAGGACAGGTGCTGCAACGAAGCCTTATGAATAGGTTCAAAAGGCTCCTTCATCAACCTGGACAGCACCACATTCAGTTCCCATGAAGGCGAAGGAAGCCTGACAGGAGGGAATACTTTCTTCAAGCCTTCCAGAAAATCTTTGATCACAGGGATCTGGAAGAAGGAAGTCTGTGAAGGGCATTTCCTGTAGGCAGTCAATGCAGAGAGATGAACCTTAATGGAATGAACATTAAGTCCAGACTGCGCCAAATGTAGAAGGTAAGGAAGGATGACATCTTCCTTGCTCGTCGTCGGGTCATGGTTCTTAGACTGGCACCAGATACAGAACCTCTTTCACTTGTAAGCATAGGAAGTCCGAGTGGAAGGTCTTAGACTCCTTCAGTATGTCCATGCAATCTTCGGGCAGATTCAGATGGCCATATTGCACTCTCAGGAGCCATGCCGCCAAACTCAAAGACGAGAGGTTGGGGTGCAACATCTGTCCCCCGAACTTTGTGAGAAGGTCCGGCCTGCATGGCAGCCGAATGTGAGGAAGGGGAGACCGGTGAAGCAGGTCCGTGAACCACCACTGTCTGGGCCATTCCGGGGCAATGAGTATCATCCAAGCCCTGGACCGGGCCAGCTTGATGAGCACCGCCGGAATCAGGGGAATGGGTGGAAAAACGTACAGAAAGCTGTTCGACCAGTCGATCCATAACGCATTCCCCAGCGTCCCCTGCTGGTATAACTAGAGGCAAAGTCTCGGCATTTGCTGTTTTCGGCGGTGGCGAACAGCTCTACGTCCGGAGTTCCCCACCTTGCGAAGACTTCTCCTAGTACTTCGTTGTTTATGACCCATTCGTGGTTTTCCTGAAGCAGTCTGCTCAGTGCGTCCGCCTGAACATTCTGCACACCTGGTAGATGGGTAGCCGTTATCGTCAGTCCTCTGGCCAGAAGCCAGTGCCAGATTGTCTGCTCCTCCTGCGACAGAGTGCGCGATCTCGAGCCCCCCTGCTTGTTGAGGTAATAAATCGTGGTGGTATTGTCCGTCTGTACAAGCAGAGAGCTGGTCTGAAAGGACGGAAGAAAGGCCTCCAGTGCCAAGTGAACAGCTCTGAGTTCCAGGAAATTGATGTGATACGTGGCCTCCATCGGGGACCACGTTCCTTGAATCTGTAGGTTTCCGGACTGCGCTCCCCACCCCTGGAGAGAAGCATCCGTCACGACAGTCTGCGTGGGAATGTCCTTGTGGAAGGGAACCCCTCAGAGGAGATTCTCTGCTGAACACCACCTCTTCAGAGACTGAAGAGCATGCAGAGACAGTCGTATCTTGTCGTCCCAAGATCCTTTCCTCTGATCCCACTGGTCTTCCAAGCACTCCTGCAGCGGTCTCATGTGCAGCCGTGCGTGTGGCGTCAGGAAGATACAAGAGGCCATCGATCCCAGTAGAGAAGACACCGTCCTCACTGTTGTAGATGGAGTGGTCATAAGAGCCTGAGCCTTCCGAAGGAGTGATAATAGTCGCTCTTCCGAAGGAGACACGCTTGCTGACAGCGTATTGGAGGCTCAAAAGTACTGTATGCATTGGACCGAGTCGGGACAGACTTGGACATGTTGATGTGCAACCCCAGCTTGTTCAAGAGAACGCACGTCTTCTGGAAGTGTGCTCGCGCTTCCGAGAAGGAGGATGCCTTGATCAACCAATCGTCCAGGTACGGGTAGACAAACACCTCTTTCTTCCCTAGGTGTGCTGCTACCACCGCCATACACTTCGAGAATGTTCTCGCCGCAGACTTTAGTCCAAATGGGAGTACTGTGTATTGATAATGATTGGCGCAGGCCTGGAACCGCAGGAACTTCCTGTGTTTGTGTGCAGTGGGCATATGGAAGTACGCATCCTGTAGGTCTATAGCACATAGCCAGTCTCCCTGTTGCAACTGAGGATAAATCTGATGCAACAACAGCATGCAAAACTTTTCCCTGCAAATACATCTGTTTGCCTGTCGCAAGTCCAGAATGGGCCTGAACTCGTTCTTGTCCTTCTTGCTAACCAGGAAGAACCGGGAGTACAGACCTCTTGCTCTCTGAGACAGAGGTACGTCTTCTATCACCCTTTTCCTTAACAGGATATTTGCCTCCGCCTGAAGCTCGCGCAGCTGAGACTGTATCCATTGCAAACAATATTCAGCACCCACTTGTCCTGAGCAATTTCTCTCCACTCTGCCAGAAAAAATTGAATGCTTCCCCCTACCGGAGTGGGTAACAAATCCGGGGAAGTAAGTGCTTAGGGCCTAGACCCGGCCGGGCCTTTGGTCGCTGGAGCCTACTGTTGGCCTCCTCTGCCCTTCGGGCGTTTCTGGAAAGGCTTACGGAACTGTTGATGTTGCTGCGACTGTCCCGAAGTTTGGCCACGTCCTCTGCCCTGCCCACCGAACCGCCGTTGGAATGGGCGGAACGATTTCTTCGCTTCTTTGGGCTTCTCTAGGCCTACAGCCGTGAGCGTTTCGGCCTCCGCCTTCATGCGGGCCATTTCATCATCCGCATGTCTCGCCAGAGAATGGAAGGTTGGCTACCCTTTGCGGTGCGTCCGGCTTTAGTGACATAAGACAGAGCCAGGCGTGACATCGCTGGTTAACCCCATGGCAAAAACCATGTGCCGCTAATAGGGATGAGTCTGCTGCAGCGTTGATAATCTGATTCGCTACCATCATCCCTTCGTTGAGCACTTCCTGGAAGTCTTCCCGCTTATCATGAGGCAAGTGTTCCGCAAACTGCTGGAGGGAGTCCCAGAGGGCGCAGTCGTAGCGTCCCAACAAAGCTGTGGCACTCGCAGCCTTCATAGAGGTCGCCGATGTTCCACATACTTTCCTTCTAGCTGAATCCATCCATCTAGACTTTTTTTCGGGGGAACCGTGGATGACGGGGTGGTGGCATGTTGTTTGCGGGCCGCCGTCACAATCACAGAATCCGGAGGAGGTTCCGCCCTTAGAAAGAAAGATCGGGTCCGAATCGGGAGCCCGATATTTTTTCAGCAATCCCGATGGGGTCGCCTTAGTCACCGCAGGGGTGAGGAAAAGGTCCATGGCCATTTCCTCCAGGCCCGGCACCAGAGGTAGCAGTGGACGAGACAGGTGATTCTGGTACAGTGTCTCGAAAATGACTGATGTCTTAGGCGTTGGCACAGTCAAAGATATGCCCAATTTGGCAGCGCCTCTCAAAAGGACATCGTGGAACGCCACCAGGTCATCAATCGGCGACATCCTCGTGCCCGGTGATCCCGACAAGGTCGGAGAGTAGTCCCCGGTCCCCGAGGACCTCGTGCGAGATCTGTGCCTCCTATGGCGGTGTCTCGACCGCGTGGACGACCTTTGGCGCGATCGCTCCTTCCTCCTAGTGCGAGAGCGTGATCTCCCGGCCCGTGGACGCTTCGCAGGTTTCCGTGGGGGCGTCTTCCTCGGTTCCTCCTGGGGCCTAGGTCTAGAAGTCCCCTTAGGAGGTGTCGGCAGAGGAGGCAGTGACGTCTACCTCGGCGGAGGGACCGGGGGTATCACCGACAGAGGGGCAGGCCCATGCGGTGGAAGCGGTGGTAGTGGTCGTCCTGGCGGAAGTGGAGGGTCATCCTTAGGTACAGGAGGAGGGGGCGACTTAGGCTGAGTTGGTGTATACGCCACCGAGTACACCGAGCCCGGTGACTCCTTCGGCGAAGGGGACTGAGATCCAGTCCCTTCAGCAGGCGATCGCTTTCTCTTGCGTCCTCCACTAGATCCAGCCTGACTTCTGGCGCCAGAACTCCTCTTGCGCTGTTTAGGAGAGTTGGAGCGACTCCTTGACGCCGATCTCTTCCCTCGACGCGGAGCGTCGCTTTTCCGGCATCGAACGCCGCCTCCGCAACGTCGACCTCTTCTTTCTCGATGCCGAACGCCGCCTCCGTGACGTCGACCTCTTCTTTCTTGACGCCGAACGCGCCTCCTCAACTTCGACTGTTCCATTCTCGACGAGCGTCGACTCCTTCTCGAGGTCCTCGACGTCGAGGATCCCCCTAGACGCCAACCGTTGTCTCGACGGCGACCGGCGGTGTCACCTCACCGGCAAGCGCCGATGCCTGTCGCTCCTTCGACGTCGAAAGGTCGACGCTGACGTCGACGAGGACTATGAAGATGCAGTCGACGGTGGTCTCAACGGCGGCCTATCCAGGCCCTTCGATGTCGAATCTTCACGCCGTCTCGAGCCGGAGCCCCGGGGAGAAGGGGGAACACACCGTCGTCATCCCTCTCGACGTTGTCGATGCAATCGACGCCGACTGAGACCGGGACCGTTTGCTGGTCTTCCTGCCGCTGGGGAGCCCCCAGAGGCATCAGCAGAGACCTTCCCAGCCTGCCCAGACCCACCTGCAGCCTGCAGTCGTCTCTCTTCAAGGCCTTGAAGCCTAATCTTCAGCCTGTCCCTCAGAGTCCTTGCTGAAAGTTGCTGGCAGATGCCATAGTCTTCAGGGACATGTGTGTCAGGGAGACAGACGATGCAGACGTCGTGTGGATCAGGCTTGGCTTTCTTCCTTCCACATGCTGAGCATTTGTCGAAGTGACCAGGTATTTAGAGCCCTAAAAAGCCTGAACAAACACACAGGAGAGAAGAGAAGCACCAAGAAATATATACTCAAAACACTTTTATCCAAAAAAGTAACAACAATCCAATAAACCCTTGAAAAAAAAAAAAGAGAGCTCAATGCCAGGGTCCTGTTAGCAGGAGCCGGAAAAAAGAACTGAAAGTAAGAGGGACCTGCTATGCATTCTGGGATACTGGGAGAAAGTTCTGAAAAGTAAAGTTCTCTTAAAGGCACAGTATCCTATTTAAGCCACATAATGGCAGCCTATATTGGGCTTGTCTGTCCATGCCTTCCTCTCTATCATTCCAGAGTCTTTTACTGGTGGAGGCAAGTTTCTCTATGGTAGAAACTGGGCAGGCTGTGTTGTATGTGGTGTTAGGTGGAATTTCTAGTTGAAGTACTGGACAGTGTAGCCTGTGGATATAGGCTGCATTATTTGTCTTTAAATTCTCTCTTAAGTGTCTTTGCAGTTTCTGCATGATTTGACAACTTAAGAGATTACTTTTGATTGCCGGGGTCCACGCACATGGGCGGGACTATTCACTAGATTATGACTATACACAGATCCCCAACTACAGAAGGTGCATTAATTTTTTTATGCTTAGTTAGGCCTGGCATCATTGGTGTGGGATCCCCACAAACATTTTTGCCTACAGATCTGTTTTTGCTTGCTTTGTTTTGGTGGACTCTGCATACTTTACTATTGAAACCAGTGCGAAAGCATTTGTGCTCTTTCCCTAAAACATGGTAACATTGGCTTATAACCAAGCAGCATATTGAATTTATGGAGTGGAGGAGTGTGGCTCAATGGTTAGAGCGGCAGACCCTGATGCAGAGTTCTGGCCCGGGACCAGAGTTCGATTCCCGCCTCTGCGGGTCTTGGGCTCAATTTCCTCGGACCTGACAATTCTCGCCTCGGTGCCTATTCTAATCATGGGCCCCATGCTGCAACTCTGGGCAATAGCTTGCTTAACCTCCACACCGACCCCAACAGCGCTAGGATGTCTGGCTTCACCATGGGGGTGCCCAGGAGTGGATACTTCACAGGGAAAGCCAGGAAGGGTTCCACAGCGGTATGAGTAATAGAGCCAGGAAACCGCTTGGTGGCAGTGCGTTCTACAAATAACTTGACATTTACATTTACTTGTACATCCCTAGAAAGTGTCCCTATATGTGCCCAGGGCTTGTAAATTAAATACCATTAGTGGCCTACAGCACTTATTGTGCCACCCACTTAAGTAGCACTTAACTACTGATTTGAATTTTTCCATTTCGGTCGTGATTTATTTATTTAATTAAGCTCTAATTTTTAACCCTGGTCTAGGATATTTTTGTGTGGTGTTTTAACTATTTTACTGTTTGAAGTTTGGTAGCAATACTTTACGCATTGCCTCTAAGTTAAACCTGACTGGATAAGCCTGACTACTCTGTGCCAAGTGACCAGAGGGATAAGCACAGATTAATTTGGGGTTTGCTTATGCCTTACCTTAACTAGGACGGTTATTGCTGCTTGACCAGGGATCACTCCCCAGTCAATCCGTAACCCAATTTCTAACATGCTTTGTAAACTTTGCAGACACACCTAAGGCTATCATCTGATCATTAATATAAGTTATTTTATGAATGCAAGATTTTTTTCTAATACATCCAAGACATTTTTGAAACATATCCTAATAATTAAACATTTAAAATCTTTCGTTCTGCAGGTATTTTTTTTAAGAAACCGGAGTCACATCATGGTAAGTAACATTATATTACTCATTACTGTGCATGCAAAGTTTACATGGCCAACTGTTTCAGTACTGATTTGGGAAGGAAATGTGCCTTTTCTTCCAGATGCAGAACATTCTCCTGCAGCTGAGAGTTTGGACATATTTGAGATCATCAGCAAAGAGAACGAGGGTAAGATAAAAACAGGACATTCTGGGAGCCAGGGAAGGAGGTACATGCACATGGTGCCAGTTCCAAATGAGCCTTAGGATACACACATTTATCGTAACTCGCCACACACATACACACAAATGTACAGTGCTGCAACACACTCAGTCAAAGGTACAGCAGAATAGTAGAGAAGCATCTAGGTTTGAAAGCCATGTATAGCAAAACATCCTCATTGCTCTGCTACTGAGTAAGCTCATGTGCTTTTTAAACCTATCATCTTTCTCGTGGTGCACTTTCTGGCCCACCATGAGGTCTACAGCCTGCCCAGTCCAAACCCATTTAACCTCCTGGGAGCCATTGTTCCCTCTTGGTGCTGGCACCACAATGGCTACCTCACTGATGCTCAGAATGTCCTTTCTAGGTGAACATCAGGGCTATCTGTGTCTGTGCCTCTACACCTAAGCTACACAACCACACATTCATGATCATATCAACGACACTTCATACTCTCTCCATCCACAAGTGCTGCTGTAACTTCCTTCCTTGATTCTTCTCAATTCTGGATCCCTACATCTGGAAGACCCTTCAACCTTAAATCAGATGGACCTCTGGTCAAACGCTTTGCAGAAGCTGATAGGAAGACAGCAATGGGATGGTCCCCTATGAAATCTATCGACTACCCCTGCCACTCAGTGGTATCCTGGTCAGGAAGACAACGTGCTGCTGCCTCCTACTGACCGAGTTAAAGCCTATGGGTCCACCCATCCTGCATAGTGACATAGCACAAAATGATGGGGGCCAATGAGTCTTCAGTATCTCACAGATATTCATATGCTTTGGGGTGAATAGTGGCTTCCTGAAAGCGCTGGGGCCCCATAAAGTGTTGGGGGCCACCCTGCACTGCAAGGGCTGAAGTTGCATGCATTCCGCCCCAAATCCTGCAACTGATGCTCAAACAGAACTCTTTGTTGTCTTCTGTGGGCACTGACACTACTGAGACTGGATGATCTTCTCAACATCAGGCAGTTTCTGTGCACCTATGGATGGGGTTCAAAACGCTTTATGAAACAGATGATTGTCAATATAACCAGGCAACAAGACCATAGCAAAAAAAAAAAAAAAAAAAAAAAGCATTGGAATAGGTAGCTAAGGTGCTCATGGAGCTACGCTGGTTGCCGATCATGAGCAGGGTGGCTTTTAAAGCACTCTGTACGGCGCACAAAGCCCTACATGGAACGGGCACGATCTGAGGGAAAAATGTCATGGCACAGACCCAGCAGCAACCTGCATTCTGTCTGCTAATTCAATTACAATCATAGATAAAAATTAACGAGAGGAACATGGCGGCGGGTTGACGCCGGCCGCGGGAGCTCCGATTCGACCAGGAAAACACCCTTCACAAAACCGACCTTTCAACGCTGATTTTACCTTAATATAAGGTGAGAATGTAAAGGAGACGGGTCTCTTGTCTGACAAATATTATATATCGATTCCTCGTATTTTATTCATTCATGCTTCCCGGATCGGCGTGCCTCAGAGGCGGGCAGTAGGACCCTGGGGACCTAGCATCGGATGGGAGCAAAGTCTGCAGCGGAGGCAGGAGTGAGCGATACGGAGGAAGCCTGTGGTGGACCCCGGGTGAGACTGTGGCGTCGAATAAGGACTGCGGCCGCTAAAATTAATTTTCGAACTTTTGATGGCAGAGGAGCCACGGAAACATGGTCAGTAATCGAAGGGAGGGGTTGCACGCAGCGGTGTCAGCAGTATCCACGGTGCGCTGTTGAAGTAGCAGTTCGGAGTGAGTTGGGTGGCTCCCAGGTCCCGCTAGGGGGGGGGCGGATTCTTTGCTGTTAGCCTTTGAAGGTATGGACATTGTCTCTGAGCAGGGTCTTAGCGTATGCCTCGGTGAGCGTTCTAGAAGTGGGGAGAAGCCTTGAGGCTCAAAGTAGGGCAGAGAAGGAGGAGAAAGTCAGAAAGGTTCACCTGTGCTACCAGTCCCACCTGTTAAGAACAGGTACCAGTTGCGCTCTCAGCTGGATAGAGAGCTACGGATACCACGCATCAGGGGGCAGGGGCAGTGGTCCCTCTTACTCCTCAACAAAAAAAAAAAAAGGAGAGAAAAAAACACTAAGACAGGGGAGACTAAAAAACACAAGACCACAAAAAATTGTACCCCCTCATTAAAACCCACTCCCTCACTGTAATCTTTTTTTAAAATAATGGAGCAGGTGACCGCCTCCAAGGGTGGAGGGACTCCCCCCTCCGCTACCACTACCACTGTTCAGGCTACTATGCAGATAACCCCTCATATTCTTGTTGAAAACAGGTATTCTCCCTTATTGTCTGATCCAGAGATCGGTTAATTTACCTCCCCTATGTTAGAGGCATCCGTCTCAAATCCCTTCCAAGCCTGATTTCCGGACTCCGGCCTAATGTCTAAATGAAAATCTTGAAGTAGGTGAAAGAACCAATCGAAGTCCTTCAGAGATTCGGTCTGGGGACCCAGGCAGTGGACAAACTCAGCTGGAATTACTCCTTCAGTCCCTTAGGGGGGACTTACTTTCTAAATTTGAAATTTCTGAAACCAACCAGAAGGAAATAAATGAAAAATGTACTAGTTTGGAAACAAAATTGGACGATATCTGCAACCGGACGGAGGTGTTGGAAGGGGAGGTTGCCACACTTTCGGGAGTAGCTCAAGTTCACTCTAAGGATATAGCGGAATTAAAAGCCCAGAATAGATCACTTCAAATGGATATTGAACGATTGGAGATTCAGGCTAGAAGAAACAATCTAAAATTTTTGAAGATACCAGAGGGGGCGGAAAAAGTCGATGTTAAAACTCTTGTCTGTAAACTTCTCAGAGAAGGAGTATTAAAAGATAAACCAGATATTGACCTTGAAAAGGAAAGTTAAAGGGCACACAGAGATACTTTTAGGCAGCACCCAGATAGAAAAGCTCCGAGAAATGTTTTTGTTAATGTCCACACCTACGCAGTTAAGGAGCTGATACTAGGGAGAGCACTCACTGATACATCTCTTCAGATTGATTTGATAAAATACCTTATTCCCTCCGACGTGGGTAAAGTTACTACGCAAAGGCAAGAGGAACTAGGGTCCAGAATGCCTGACTTAAGGAGCCTGGGTGCACAGGTTCAGATATTTACATTAATGAGATCCCCTCAGATGCATGTCTGAGTATATACACACAAAAAAGGGGGGGGGGGAAGGCGGGGTGGCATGAAAAAAAAAAAATATATATATATATATATATATATATATATATATATATATATATATATATAATAGAAGGTATAAAAAAATTATTTTTTCTCTTCTTTTTTGATAAGAAGGGTTACAGTTCATTAAATAGTGCACTATCTATAGGGGTAGATCCTGAGTCGGACCAAGAGGGTTCCCGATAGGCGACAAGATTGCCAAAGAAAACAAGAGGGGGTTCCTCAAGGGGGGTGGGTGGGTGCTGTGGGTGGTGGGATTAAAACAGGGAAAAATCAATCCTCATACAGCCATGAAAATAAAGAAAAGGTGCAATTCCTGGGTGGGAGCTGAATGGAAGCAGAATTTAGTCTATCCTAGAAACCCATAGATGAATAGTACCTTCAATAAAATTAAGATCGTTAGCTGGAATGTCAACGGATTAAGGGACAGTAGGAAGATGTCTAGAGTCTGAATTTTTGAATGCTTCTGGGGCCCATATTTGCTTACTTGAGGAAACCCACTTAGAGGCACATGAGTGTAAGTTAGCGTTTAGTAAACATAGGTGGGTCCAAGATCTTCTCTGCTCTGATCAAAATGGAAACACAAGGGGAGTGGCAATAGTAATTCGAACTAACGCTGGGATCATTGTGGAGAAGTTTGAGACTGACCACTCAGGGAGATGGCTGGCTATATCACTATTAGTAGAAAGCTCACCATTGGTATGCACAGTATACTATGGGCCTAATCAAGATACTCCAGGGGCTCTGTTGAGTTTAACAGCTAGACTTTCGGCTCTGGCAATACCTATTATCATAGGAGGGGATTTCAACCTAATTTTGGATGAAACTTTGGATCGTACTTCAAGGGTTAAATATACCCCCCTCGTAAATCACAAATTGAGTTGAAAAATATTATTAAAGATTTTAATTTGATAGATATCTGGAGAGCGAAAAATGGTGGTAAAAAGGATTTTTCTTTTTACAGCCGGAAATACAGACACCATTCCAGAATCGATTTTTTTAATTAAACCAGTCCCTTTTCCAGCAGTGGACTCTATCTTATATATTCCAGCTCTGCTCTCTGACCACTCTACGGTGTAGTTGGTAATCAATCTTAAGCAAAAAAAGAAACAGAGAAGGTGGACTTTAGATAGGTCTATACTATTAAAAGAGGAGGTAAAGGATGATTTAAGGATCCCGGTAGAGCAATATTTTAGACAATTGAATTGTGGTACTGCAATTGATCAAGTGGTATGGGAGGCCTTTAAGGCCTTTATTAGGGGATCCCTGAGTACACTGATGATCAGGAGAAATAAATGTAGGAGGATGGAAGAAGAATGCCTCTCTAAGATTAAATAAAAAGAACAGCAGCTCCAGAAGGCAAGCCTAGATAGGATCCTAAAAGATAGATGGGACGCTAGTAAGCTACAAAACTTTTCTTATGGTGAAAGGTGTGGCCGCCTTCTGGCCTGGAAAACCAGGGCAGATAAGGTTAGGAACCAGTTTAAAAGCTTATCTCTGCATAGCTCAGGAGTTATTACACACGATGATGAACAGATTTGGGAAGAGGCCAAACTATCTATGCAAGATCTATATAAAGATGATACCTGTTTTACATCTCAGAGAGCAGAAGATTGGCTGAACCAGCTAGGGCTACCTGAGATATCAGAGGCGGATAGGGCATTTTTGTGCTCAACTATAAAAGAGGGTGAAGTTCGAACTCAGATTAAAAAAATGACTAAGGGTAAGGCAGTCGGCCCAGACAGGCTCCCAATAGAGCTATACTTGATAGTACTAGAAAAAGTTGTTTTTGTTTTAACGATCTGTTTAATAGAATTTACCTGTCGGGGGGGGGGGGGTGGAACTATCCCAAATACATGGTCTGAAGCCACAGTTACCCTGATCCTGAAGCCTAATAAAGTTCCGTTAAAAATGGAGTCTTATAGACCAATTTCCTTGCTAAACTCTGATTACAAAATCTTTGTAGGGGTTCAGGCAACGAGAATGGCAAGAGTTATCAAAAAAATTGTACACCAGGATCAGAGGAGCTTTATTCCTGATAGGCAGTTAAATGAACTAACCTTTCAAGCTATTGCAGCAATAGATGTGGCAATAGATAAGAAGCTTCCATTGACCCTCGTAGCCATTGATGCAGCTAAGGCTTTCGACCAAGTGAACTGGTCTTATTTGTGGATAGCTCTATCTAGGTTCCGATTTCCTATCAACTTTGTGTCAGCAATCCGCTCTCTCTATTCTAGCCCCCGAGCAAAAATCTTAGTGAAAGAACTCCTTACAGATTGGGTCATAATCTCTCGTGGCACCAGGCAAGGGTGCCCCTTGTCACCCCTATTGTTCAACTTATATATTGAACTGTTTGTCTGCCAGCTTAGGTCCAATCCCATGATTAAACCTTTTAAAATTGTATCTTGAATAAAAATGTGCTCTATATGCTGACGATCTTATGTTTATCTCCAATCCAGTTGAAGCCATCCCCAGATTAATCAATCAGGCAGAATCATTTGGGGAAATCTCGGGGTACAAAATAAACAAAGATAAAACCGAGATCATGGAATGGAACCAGGAGGTGGAGACATTAGGGGCCAAGCCACAAAGGAGGTACCTGGGGATATATCTGGCTCAAAATACTGTAGATTTATCTAAATTAAATTTCACTAGAGTGTATAAGGTTGTTTGTGGTTTGTTGCAGCAGTGGTCAGGCCTCCCTTTAAACATCTTTGGGAGGGGGAATTGAATTAAAATTATTATCTTACGGAAAATAACTTTTTTATTTAACTCAATTCCATTACCTTTAAGGCACCAGATATCGCTAAACTACAAGGAAAAATGGACTCCTTTATTAGGAATACTAAGTCATCAAGAATCTCCTGGAAAAAGCTAAGGAGAAGTTAAAAACAGGAGGGTTAGCCCTACCAGATTTACTTATCTACTGTCACTCATTTCACTTTAAAAATTTTAGAATATTGGCTGATAAAACAGATGCATCCTCTCTAGGTCTATTGTTCCAAGCCTTATTGCATGGTATACCCCAAGGGCAAGAGTATTTCCTCTTTAAATACGGCGATCCAAAGTTTTATAAAAAAAGTCAGACTTAAGATCCTGGGTGCTGCCTTGAAGAACTGGCTATATATCAGAAAAAGTTTAAAAATTCCGTATTATGTATCCCAGGCCCCGATCTGGGACTCTCCAGGTACACCAGATTCTCTTAATGAACAAATATCTCGTCCCCTTAAAGTGGTAGGTTTAATGTGTTGGCGGGACCTGCAGAAAGATTCCCAGCTTTTGAGTTGGGAGTCCCTTTCTAGCATGACAGGTGGGACCTTTACAAGGTTTAAGTATTATCAGCTGTCAGGATGGTGGGCAACTAAATCCTGGGACTTGGATATATCGAATTCAAAGTTTGACTCAGTATCAAGGAATGGCAGATGGAAGCATGAGGTATCCATTTGGTATTGGGCCATGCTAGAGGTTGAGGGAGTGACAGAACCTGAACTTTACAAACTTTGGGGTAATGTTACCAGTCTAAACACTAATAACATTAAGGACCTGTGGGGGATTTTTTTACTATGCTTCAGGCAGTTGTTAAACCAGCTCCCTTCAAATGGAACCATCTTTACACCACGTATAGAGTATATATCACCAAGAAAATTAGTCAGGATCACTGGCCTAGAGTATCATTGCCCTAGATGTAAACATCCGGCAGCCGATGACTTCCATATGTTCGTGGATTGCCCTGTGATAATAAATTATTAGATCAAAGTACAGGAATTTTTGGAAGAAGTGCTCCACCAACAACTGGAGGTCACCCCGGGGACTATTCTTTTTGGACTCAGTACAGATTACCATCTCAATGACCTGCCCTCCAAATGTATCTTCTATGTCATTATTCTGGCAAAGCGCGAGATATGCAGGGCCTGGAAGGATGTAAATGCCCCGACTTTCACAGAGTGTCTGAAAGATATAATCCTCACAAGTGAATCTGACATGGCATGTGACAGCACAAGGTATGATAAGATCTGGGCAGCCCTTGTGGCTTGGCGTAACAGGTAAATGGTGTTCCAATGATTCTGCCAGGGCACTGCTGGCTCTTTTCGTCCAAAGTAACACAGGGTCTCCACGGTAGTGCGGAATGGAGTGGATTAAGAAAGCTAGTAGTTGCTTGAGGAATATACATTTCTCTCTGCACGGGTCTCGAACATCAGGGCTGGAATAGGTTGGCCAGTAGAGGGAGGTTGTTGTTTCCCATCAAGAATGCTCATCATGGAGTATGAGGACAAAAAAAAAAAACGAAAAAACCTGCATTCTATCTACTCTGAAACCATGGCTGCTCCTAAGATCCGTAGAGCCTCCTGGGAAGGCGGATGTTTCGGTCACGCTACTTCCATTCTTTGGAACCAAATGCCTTTTTATTTAAAATCTCATGCAAATCTGATGATCTTCAGAAAGCATTTAAAAACCTGGCTTTTTGTGTCACTGGATTAAACAATTGCTGTACTTCAATTGTGGTCTTTTCCAATTTGTAAGAAGTGCAGACACAGCGCCAAGACGCCTTAGGGTATACACAGCGCTTTATAAATATAAATCAAATCAAAATTAAATCAGGACGCAGGTGCTACATTCTCATGTTTGTTCAAGCGAGTGACTGACATAGTGTCCAGAATAACTTAAAGTGTGACATCTCTAGGTGTAGGAGGGTTATGCTAAAGCATGATTGGCTATTACTGTAGGCCATCCTTTTTTTGACAAACTACTTTCTATGCAAGAATACCAACTCTTCAAAATTCCCTCTATCCTAGTGTCACTTTACTGTCTTGGATGGGTTCATCCATGAACTGTATACCACACGAGTGAAGCTTCTCCTTTTTCAGAATTAATATTTGAACATAACAATGCCAATTGCATTTGCTCAGAGGGGTCCAAGTAATAGTTAACATCGAAGAAATCTAACATCACAGCAGCAGTCACCTCTGATATTGAGCCTGTATTACATAAAGTGCACACTGTCCTCGTTTGTACGCCGATGCACCTTTAAGCAGGCATGCCAGATGCAAACAGGGACACTGCGTCCTAGGACAATGAATATGTTGCCCCCAGGGCAGCCTCAAACTGTTGCCCTGATTGCAGCACATTCAGTAACAAACCGGCCAGCTGGTTCAAAACTGCTCTGAGTTTCTCTGTGCAGACGCAACAACCTGCATTTTGAAGAGGGTTAAAGATCCCCCTGTGGGTGGGTGCAGTGAGTCACCCTCCTGCAGGAGGGGTGTGGGAGTGCATGTGGCCCCCTTTTCCCACTCCCACAGGGCTACCTACAGGGGACACACTGACAGTGCACCACCATAAGGGCATGTTTGCCTCTGGGCCCGCATCCGTAATACGGCATGGCCACAGAGGCAAATTGATTCCTTCAATGCCTCTATGCAAATGAGGGAACATCCTCTGAAGACAGCACTTTAGCAACTGAACCAGTGGTTACAGTATTACAAATATCTGCAACCCCTTCTGTAATACCATAGTGCCCTGGAGGTGCAAAAAGTGGGTGCACATTCCGTTGCATTCCAGGGGAACTATGGGCAATGCAGCCCCAGGTCTACCAAGAGGTAGAGTGGATAAAAGGCGATTAAACAGAATTTTCACACCATTCTTCAATTCGCAGAACATCTCAGGAGTAGCCTTAGCCTATTTTAACCCTCCCATACAACCTTTTCTGCCTGTAGGTGTATATTCCGCTGGAGGAGTAGCTCTGACTATTGGCCAGATCCTTTCTACCCTCCATTATTAGGGCTTGTGGTATGGGACAGGTGCTCGCATGAGTGTACAAGTGCTGGGTGGGTTGGATTTCTATTTATATTCCAGGGATACCACCTGTCTGTTTGATTCTGCTTCCTGGATGAGCAGAGTGTTTGTCTCATCCTCAACTAGATGTACCCTGAGTGTGCCACATTAATCTCTAGGTCTAAATGTAGAGGGTGCAGTGAAGCATATGTGTCTATTCTGTCACTGCCTTTGGCTACATCTTTCATCCAATTGTCTACTTTGGAAATGGTGCCCCCTAGCAATTCACAACAATTCTGCATTCAGCCAGTGATGGAGCAAAAAGGGTAAAACATTTAACTCAGCGTGGAATAAGTTTAACACAGGCTAATAGAGCTGATAATGGCTAAATATAGTGTAAGATGGTGCACATGATCCTACACCATTATACTAAGATATCGGTATGTGACCTGGCCATGTGAATAAACCCTGCAAGAACTGCCTGACACCGCAGGCAGGTATGGGGCCCTGATGTGTCAGGTGTAACTTATTCATGATGTAAACTGAAAGCTGTTTATGTCAATCATTCTGGGAGACATTCTTGGTTTGCATCCAACAATATTTCTATTTGCATTGTTCAGCACCATTTAGATATCTGCTTTCCAGGACTGTCTGATGTGAGTGGAGCCCTATTTTCTAGCTTCTGTGAACATTGTGTATAATTCAGAAACCCATGTTGTGGAATCTGGGGATCTGATTACCCGGGTGAATGGTCTGAATTGCAGCGGTTCCTACAAGAACCCTGGAATACTTTCCCAGATAGTGTATCAGTCTAATGTGAGAAATTTCCGCTCAACATACAAGTAGCTCAGAGTTGTCAATCGGGCCATGTACAAAGCCCTCACCACCATGTGTTCTTTGGTGAATGGGAGGAAGGGGTTTGAGCCAAGGGATTGTGGGCGGAAATTACCAGAGTCCAAAGATTTGCTCAGTGCCCACCGCCTGTGCCTTCAAATTTTAATGAGCAGAAAACCGAGGCATAGTCTTGATTCCACTGCATGACTTTCTTCAACCCTCCATATGCGCTCTACCTCTTTACCTCCTTCTTTAAGTGACAAACCTCACTGCTTTCCTACTTGTCAGTTTTTTCTGGCTCTCCATGTGCTTCTTTCCCCTTTTTTTGCTTTCTCTCTCTTGCTCTGGATCAAAGTCTGTTGAGGAAAATAGGTGCGGGCCCATACAAAGGCACTAGTGACATAGTGAAAGATAGCAGTAATTACAGCATAGTGGGCCACTCAGGCCCCGGGCTCCGATCACACTGTACCTGCTGCATTAATGCTAGTTACACTCCTGGAAGGTAGTGTGTGTTTCATTGTAGATTGATGGACTGATGACTTGATCTTCAGAAGGTTACAGCTTCCTTCATCCCACTTGCCCTAAACCTCTTTCCTTCAGCTAGATGTAACTAGAGGAGCTTTAATTCTATCACTCAGTGCATTTACTCTCATTCCAGAAAGCAAACAGCTCCTGCATGCCGGAGACATTGCTGTGAAACCTGGCCGCAGTGCCATGATATGTAAGGACAACAGCTGCTTTTGGCCCAAATCCAGCGATGGGATGGTTAAAGTGCCCTACACTCTCAGCGGTTACAGTGAGTATCTGATGTGGTGTTGGAGGTTGCATCTGGAAGAAGTAGTTCCACTGCTTGGTTTATCTGCCTTAATTTCTCCCTTCTTACAATCTCTCCATTCTTCTACAGGTGATACCGAAGCCGCTAGCATCACTAATGCTATCTCAGAATTTACAGCATTGACCAGCATCCGCTTTGTGGGCTGCACCACGGAAACGGACTACCTCCAGATAGCACCGGGAGGTGGGTAAAGACAGGACCTACTTCTGGGTCAACCCCATGAATACATCATCAGTTTGTAGCCGCTATCTCACCTGGGTGATCCAGCGCTCTCACTCCTTTAATTTAATATGGTTGCCATAGGGTCGTAAAAATGAAGGTCCAATATTACAGTATCATTAATGGTGGTGGGTCCTTGGTCCAGTAGGCACCAGTGTGTAAGCCTGGACATACACCATCATCACTCTTCACAACAAACTCTTGTTATAGCGCAGTTTTAGTTTACACACCACAAGTGCCAATTCGTTGCCATTCCATTATTACATGGATGCCCAAGGTCTGCATCTTGTCACAGTCCATGGAAGAATTGATACATTGATAATCATAGATATAGATCTGGAAAGCAGTGCCGATAGAAACAAGCCCTGGTTCCAAGGATAGATTTGCAGTGTCTGCCTGTCCATAACTAGGTTGGTGAGCTGTTTGGAAGTGATAGATGACAGCTTACACTGCCTACACTCGAGAGGAAAACCCTACCTGCATTGCTGTGTCCGCCTGCACTCTTGTTCCCCCGGCTGTGCACTGGTCTCCCTCCCGCCGCCGCTGTAGTCCACCTCGCGGCCGCAGAGCAAAGGGAGACTACACTTCCCAGCCTGCCCCGCGACCTGGAAGCCATCAGCGGGGTCACCGCGCCCGGAGGCGCTAGAAATTGCCAGCACTCTCCGCGTCGCGGGACGCCCGGACAAAGGGCGGACAGTCTAAGACAGTCCAAGACTGGCCACGACTGGACTGGACCAGGACTCTAAGAACATCAGTACTGTGAGTTACTTGCTTCTTCGTCCCGCTGTTATTGACTGCCCAAAGACTTAAGGCTTAATATCTTATTGGTAATATCTCACAATCTAGCCTTATTGTATTAGGATTGTCTGGCTCCCACATGTCGAGACAGAAAACCCCCATCACCCCTGCCAACACCATGGACAATTATTTAGTCCAGGTGGTGGCAAAAATAAATAGCGAACGGAGGTCTTCCCTGTGGCTCAGCGACTCTCCACCATGTGCACAAAGAGAAACGTTAGGCTTGACTCAATCGGACTCTGATGTAATGAATGTAATAGATCTACATACTGATGAAAATAATGATTGCTCAGTGCTAAATGTTTCTACGGCATCTATCGCCCCACAACTAGATACAAATGCCGACCTATTAATGGGGGATGAGATAAATACGTCCTGTAATGATTTAGAGATAGGTGAAGAGAGCATCACCCCACCAACGCCAGTCCCCGCACCAAGAGCAGCAAAAGGGTCCACCAAGGTTCCCCCTAAAAGACCAGGACTGCGGTCTAGTAGGAAAAGACCAGCAACCCCCCTAAAATGAAAAATAAAAGTGTCACAGAAGGAATAAGGGAGGAAGGGAATGAAGTACAGGATGGGATGATATCGAATAAGTTTATGGGCATGCTTGAATCTAAGATATCTCGGGTAATTAAACCTCTATCTAAAATAGACCATCTTTCTGATAAAGTTAACAAACTGGAGACCCTTTTAAAAATAACAAATGATAGCGTGGGGGAAATACCGAATTTGATCATAAGTAAACTTGATGAAAAACAAGCGATGGGAAACATATCAAGGGGGAATATTTCTCGGAGAGTAGAAGATAAACCAGTCCCTATTCAGTCAACTAGAACTAGACCTAGTAATGATCTCAACAACCCTATAGCTGTAGACCCTCCAACAATCCAAGGGAATGCTATAATTTCTGATCTTAATACAGAAACAAGCCCTGTGGAGTTAATAGTCGAAGCCTCACCCCTGATCCTAGTACTTGCCAACGTGCCACCACTGAAAATAGGCCAGATCGAGACTCCAGATTCCCTATTAAATAAAGCATTGCAGTGGTTAAGTAATAATATGCACATATCTCCCTGGGGCAAAGAAAAGTTGACAGAAGACTTGCTAACAGCAAGAAGGGTAAAGTGGATAGGGATTAAACCCAAGAAATTCGCAGGAGATTGTGTGGTACTAAACTTTAAGGGCCCTGATGTATTACCAGATATTCTGCTTAATATTTTCCCTCCACAACGCAGAACGGCAGAAATAATTCCACTTACGTTGGACTTCATTTATAGCAGAAGAGGACTTGTGGCAAAGCCAAGCATACTAAGGACTAAGTGGTCAGTAGTGGGAAATAGAAGGGCTAGGGGTGGCCCCATATGTGACTGGGGGCTAAATTTGGAAAATCGTTTCTCGGCTTTATCCGATCTAAACAAATGCGATTGACTCACAAGCTGTGAACCAGTCTCTCCCAAAAGGCAGATGATCCAAAAGAATGGAAGGGTAGAAAACATGACATCTACACATTTGAGCAAGCAGATAATAGGCAAACAGATAATAGGTCCCAGGGAATCCCAAACCTTTGTATCTGGAGAGCCTAAGATAGATATAGAGGGCTCAATCAGAATTAGAGAGGCGAAAGGGAGTAAGATTATATTGACGGATGGAGAAATAATAATGGCAGAAAGCGAAGTATTTGTAAATAATGTTGAAAAGGGCCAGCCACTGCAACAACAAGAAACTCCATTACTGTCCCTTGTCTCTTGGAACATAGCAGGCATAGTAAATAAGGTAACTACACCGGAATGGGTTGATTTCATTGATCAACATGACATTATTATGTTGCAAGAAACTTGGTCATTGACTCCAACCTTTCGTCAGGGGTATCTAAATGTTTACATGCCAGCAACTAGAAATCGTTTGGGACGCCCCTCTGGAGGCTTGTTAATCTGGATACGCCAGTCCCTGAATTGCACAATAAAACAACGATCTGTACCATCTAATGACATCATGGCACTTAATATTAGATGGGAAACAGGCCAAGAACTTGTCCTGTTTAATGTTTATGCCAGGGGAGTGGGTAGTGGCAAATCCTCAGAGGTTGTAACAATTTTAGAGCAGAATATCGAAATGTTATCACCTAAATCTCACATAATAGTGGGTGGGGATTTTAATGCCACCTTTGAACCCTTGGGTGAAAAAGATAGGATCTTGTCTGAGGAGGAGGATGCCAAGTGGGGAATACCCCAGTTGGAGTTGCCTGCCATTTAAAAATGGAGTGCAGTGGCAATCCAGCTAAAGAGTCTCTGCTTAGCAAGAGGATTGAGAGCGGTAAATGGGCGCTCGCCCTCTGATTTAAAAGGGAACAACACGTTCGATAATGGCCGATCAGCTAGTAGAATTGACTATTTACTATTGGATGTAAGGGTTTGGAATAAAATGCTAGACATGGTTGTGGAAGAAAGACTAGAAAGTGATCACAACCCTCTACGATTGACCCTTTACTCCCATTATGAGACTACAGTGCACACCAATAAAAATGGAATGGTGACGCAAGATGTTGCATGCTCGAATAACCAACGCCACTTGAAATGGAGAACGCTAATAGAAGATGTAGCAAAATTAGAGGTCCTCAAAAAAATAGTAGTCGATGAAGTAAACAACATCAAGTCCCATTATGGGAAGCTTAACTTCCAAGAATACATGGAGGCCCATGAAAACCTCTTTTGCAAAATTCAAAGCTTCTTCATTAAAACAGTAGAACCCAACAAAGCAAAAAAAGAGCAACCAAGACAAGGTTGGTATGACAAGAGCGGTAGGTTGGCACGACTCAACCTGAGTACGGAATTGAGAACAGGCAATGCCATAGCAATTAGGAGGGCGAGAGACAACTACAGACAGACCCAAAAACAGGCCAGGAAACGCTGGGATGAGGAATGCTGGTATGAATTGAAGGAGGCCTGTGCTGCCAAGGATTCCAAGCGATTTTGGACCACAGTAAAATGGGAGAGGGGAGGGATAGCCGCCCAGCCACAAAATTATGTTGCTATAAATAAATGGACTGAGTTTTTATAACCACAGTATGCCCGAAATCCAGCCTATATTTCTGATCAACCCCCCCCCATCCATCTTCTTCAAACACCAAATATTTAATGAAAAGGATGTTAGCAAAGCATTGGATTGCATAGCGGGTGGAAAAGCTCCGGGCATGGATGGAATCCCGGCTGACATATTTCTATCGGACCGGAATTCCTGGTGTACTTACTTTAAAATGTTGGCTAATGCAGTGGCGATGGGAGGGAAGTGCCCGCTTCATGGAAGGGAGCAGAAATCATCCCTATATTTAAAAAAGGCGATAAAACTCTAGCTAAAAACTACAGACCCATCAGTCTCATCGACACAGCACAAAAGCTGATGGGGCGCCTAGTCCAGAACAAGTTGCAACAATGGATTGTCGAAAAGAACATACTGTCACCCTACCAGGCAGGGTTTCGCCCCCTGACTAGTAGTGTTGACCAAGTCCTTTACTTCATAACTATCTATTGGAGAAATGTCACACTAAAAAAGGGTTCATTGTATGCCGTTTTTGTGGACTTGAAAGCAGCTTTCGACCTGGTCCCTAGAGAAAAAGCAGGGAGAAGTAACAGACCCCTTCCCAGTAGAACGAGGAGTAAGGCAAGGGTGCGTCCTAGCGCCAACACTATTTTCAATCTATATAAATGGTATTGTTGGCCATCTAAAGAAATCCCCAAGTGACGCTCCAATTATAGCAGGCTCCCACGTCCCCGTCCTAATGTTTGCGGACACGCTTTTACTTTCACGCACGCCGAGCGGTCTCCAAAAAGCGGTTGATGCCTTTGGTGAATTTTGTGATAGTAGGGGCCTTGAACTGAATACCACCAAAACTAAATTCATGTGCCTAAATTATCAGTCCACTTTCAAAGGTGTAATAAAATACAAAGGCACCCCCCTAGAGAAAGTGGATGCTTTTTCTTACCTAGGCATCATTCTACAGGGAAACATGAAGTGGAAATCGCACATTAACACGACAGTATTGAAGTTTAGCCAGCTCGCAGGCGCAGTTGCTTTAAAACATCGAGCCTCGCTAACAAAGCCGGTAAACTGTGCACTTGAAATCTATAATATGAAAGTACTGGGCGCCTGTTTATATGGATCCGAATTATGGGGGTTTTCAAACTTGGGAGAGTTGGGGCGTGCAGAAAACAGATTTTTACGAGGGCTTGTAATGGTCCCCCAAAGTACACCCATAACTCCTCTGAAACTGGACTTTGGCAGAAAAAAAATTGAGGACATAGCTAGACTACGGCCACTTTTGTATTGGAGACGCCTGATGGTGACTCCAGAGCTAAGCCATTATGCCGCAGCTCTGGCAGATGTTGTCAAGTTTGATCGTTTTCATTGTATTGAATGGCTAAAAGAACTACGGGGACTTCTTGTAAAGTTAAAGCTGGAACACCTATGGGGCACTAATGATGTGGCTAGTTTTCCTTCAAAAGCAAAATTGAAAAAACTATATTGGGAGATGGTGTATTTAACAATGTTCTGTAAAGGATCCCAATCAAAATTGTCTACTCGCTTTTTTGATATAAAAATGTACCCGTCATACGAAACATATTGGGATATAATTGAACGACCACATGACAGGAAACTATACTTCCAATTTCGTATAGGAACATTACCAGTGAATGCTTTTAAGAAACACTGGTCTCCAATGTGGGATGAACATTGCTATTTTTGTAAGGATCAAATAGAGTACATTTCCCATTTGTTGTTCTGTTGCCCATTGTATGCCAGCCCTAGGCGCAAATGGCTAAAGCCAGTGTGCTCAAATATTGGTACCCGTAGTCAATCGATAGCCCTCAGAATACTAGAATCCGATTGTTCTACACCATTTGTAGTTGCTGTAGCTAAATTTCTTGCTGTGGCATGGGCAATCCACACTCGCACTTTAATGTCAAATATAATAACATGAAATATGGCTGCTATTATCTAATCATTCCGTTGTATGAATTGTCTTTTTAAAAATAACTTTTATGAATATTGGAAAAACTTTTTGTATTTTTAACATGTATAGCATTCGACTGTCAATGTTTAATATGTGTTTTATAAAGTATTTTTAGCTGTAGTATTTATTTTAATAGGGTTAGGAAGGATGCTTTTATGACAAACGTCGAATAAAGCTTTTGAAATCTGAAAATATGACAGTTTATCCTGTAGACACAGGGTTAGTCAGCATTCCTCTGCTTGCTTTGGTGAACCCATACGTAGCTCAGTTTGATGCTTAGTGGTATACGTATCAAAGAGAATTGGTAGTCACAGTTAATTCTAAAAAGAGAAAAACACAGGCTTCTGCAAAATTATGTCTGTATTCTTGGAAAAAGAAAAAGGGGCATAGTTATGGGCCCCTTTTCGCTGCTCTTGCACTACGCAGAGTGGTGCAGGAGTGACGCCATAGACAAATTACATTTATGATGCTAAGCAAGGCTATGTGTAGTGGCCATGAGTAGGTTCATAAATCTTGGCGAATGCAACACAGACAAAATTGTTGCGCTGCGTTATTGTGAGCAGGGAGGAGTTTCAATGGGCCTTACGTGGGTGTACCCACACAATGTCCATGGATTTTGAAGCATTCACAAATTTACCAGAAGTTGTAAACCTGGTAATGCATGAAAAACCTATTCCTCCCCAGTTTAGTTGTAACAAGGAGAAATATGTTTATAAACATTCTGCATCATACATAGAAAGAGGAAAAAACCTCAGGGGATTCTTTTTGTGCAAAAAGGTGCTGATTATTTCCAAAAACAATTCTCCTTACAGCGCAGGTACCCTTGCACCATAGTGCACAGGTGCCTGTGTTGCCGCTAGGCAGCTAAATGGGGGCCAGTGCCAGAGAAAATGTGGGAATGTGCTGTATTAACTTAAATACTGTGCATTCCTGCCCTTTCCCCATCACTCAGTGCTGCACAGCAAGGTAATTTGCTGACTGCACTGCGTGTCTTGGCCCTACATCCATAGGTTTTCATGCAGAGGATAGCAATGTTATTTTTCCATACATAGTATTTAATAAATGCAAGGTCAGTAGCCACATGGCATGTAAAAGTTTCAGCAGGGCCTTCTCACTTGTACACATACAAGAGGAAAGTGGCCACACTCAGCGCCACCCACATCTGAAGGGACCCTACAGGTCCACTGGGATCCAGGTCCACAAAGTGTCCAGGGGGCTGCAAAACAGCTCCAGCTTCTCCTCACAAAGTTGGGCAGTAGACAGGCCGTTCACTGACAATCTGTCACTACAAAGGCCATCCTCTTACACTGCATTGTATAGGTCGCTGTTTAGGTGCAGATGTGTATGGGGAGGGCTGCTACACTTTCCATGTGGCTGCTCTAGTGGGAAACTTTGTGATTTCCCTTCAGTCTCTGAAACAAAGAGCAGCAGAGGAAGAAGTAGTGGGAGTTGGGGGTGGAGTCCTCTGTGTAAGAATGTCAGATTCAATCTTAAAACTGACATTCTTAAAGAAGAAACATTTGCGGTTGGCTATGTGTCACGCTACCAATAGGTGCCCAAGTAGTGTTCATGAAGCATTTACTGGGGTCACACATTTCAATGATCAGTCATCATTATAACATGTTATGTCCATAATGTTCACAAACTTTAAAAACAAGTCTCAAGGCTCGGACCCTTAATTTACTTTACACAGTGTGACCAATAGCTTGCTACCCTGGGAAGAACGGTGTACCCCAAAACGAAGAGACAGCACCTACCCAAGCCAGAACATGCACAGATAAGGCAACGATACATGATGCTGAGACTAATGGAGAGGTGGTATCCTCTTCTTAGAACGTGCATATGGGTGATCACAAGGAACATGGAGAAGGGACCCTTCAATGTGCCAAATAAACAAAAAGGCAGGGAATCTTTGTGGACAAAAGTAAAAAGTATCAGAAATTGAACAACTGTTGTGGTGGGTCCGACTTTCATCCTTCTGATACTGTTGTCTCAGGGGCATCTAGTATTCTGTGTTTCTGAGACTACTCTCTCAATGACGTCACTGTTCTCAGGTTTCATGAGTTCTCAGAACTGTCTCTTTTATTCCATGTCTGTCCCAGCTGCTGGTCTTTCATGGGAAGAACCCTATTGAGAGGAACCATCCAGCATGAGCTCAACCATACCTTGGGCTTTCACCATGAGCAGAGCGGCAGTGACTGTGATGACTACGTGAAGATCATGACAGAGTTTTTCAGATGGTAAAGTAACACTCCACTCTGACCAATCACTGCTACTGACCAGAGAGCTGTTTCTGTTGTTGATTGGATCATGTTATTAACTAGCATTTTCAGTTATACAGTGATGCAAGGATCACAAACAGCCAACAAGCGAAATTCTCCCATGTCAAGTAATTATGACATTATTTACCTAACTCAGGTAAATGTCAATGACTGTAAAGAAGACTGCTTAATTCATGGCATAGCAGAGTGGTGAGTTACAAGTTGCACTCTTTTATCTCAGAACGCACCCAAGAGTCAGTGTCCTGTGCACACGGTGTAGGTCATGTCGATTTACTGATCTCTGAAATCAGAACCACTCCTGTGTATCTGTACGAACAGAAAGGTATAAGAGGCAACAGTGTGAACTCTGTGCATCTGTAATGCTTGAATACAACATCAGGTACCAACCTGACCACTGTATTTTGATTTGCTGGCTGACAATAAGGAGATAGAAGTACATCTATATATGCTAATGAGCAAGATTTGACTCCTATGTGATTGTCGTCCAATGCTATGAATAGGTCTCTCACAAACCAGAGTGATCTCGGAGCATTTCTGTTTACTGCATGGTGTGTCAGATGCTAGTGTGACTTCTATGTATCTCTGTTTGCTGAATGACATGTTGGGAGCCCATGTGACAAATCAAATGCAGCATCAAATACCACTTTTTCTGTGAAAATATAAGAAAAGCCAGAACACAAAAAAGACATGAATGACTCCAGCTATCCCATACGCCTCTATTCTCAAGGACACAGGTTTCAATCTTGTCTTGATCGCCAGTCTGACTGACATCCTCAGTGCATTCAAGGCTACTTCGATTATGGCAGGGGTCCTTAGGCAAGGAAACAATTTAAGACAAAGATGAATATAGACCGGATGGAACTATATTTTTGGGGGAATATCCAGCCGGACAATTTATTACCCTAATACAGAATAGTCACAACATAATAGAACACTGCGTGTGATAGAGGTGGGACACCAGCCGATGTCCGCCTAACACATTGAAAGAACATAAACAAGAAAGAAATAGTAGGCAATAGCAGGTCATCTGATTATTTTGAATCATATAACAGACAATCTTTGCTATACACATATGCATTAAAAGTGTAAATCAACTATGCATTTATGTCGACGACGTTTCGAACCACATTGATAATCGGTTCATCCTCAGGACAGAGGGTAATTGCCTTAAAAATTCTAATTTACAGGAGTATCACGGTTGAGTGAAACTAAGGTGGTGAAGGGAGGGGTTTTACCCAGGAAATGATTTTCGGCAATACTCAAGGAATGATGTCCAAGGGGTGACAAGGATCAAAGGAAAAATGCCTTCGATATCGGGGTCTGGCGATACAGACAGCAAGTCCACAATGGGAAAGCTTGCGGGCATGAAGATTCACAATGGGAAAGCTTGCGGGCATGAAGATTCATGCCCGCAAGCTTTCCCATTGTGGACTTGCTGTCTGTATCGCCAGACCCCGATATCAAAGGCATTTTTTTACTTTGATCCTTGTCACCCCTTGGACATCATTCCTTGAGTATTGCCGAAAATCATTTCCTGGGTAAAACCCCTCCCTTCGCCACCTTAGTTTCACTCAACCGTGATACTCCTGTAAATTAGAATTTTTAAGGCAATTACCCTCTGTCCTGAGGATGAACCGATTATCAATGTGGTTCGAAACGTCGTCGACATAAATGCACTAAATGCATAGTTGATTTACACTTTTCATGCATATGTGTATAGCAAAGATTGTCTGTTATATGATTCAAAATAATCAGATGACCTGCTATTGCCTACTATTTCTTTCTTGTTTATGTTCTTTCAGTGTGTTAGGCGGACATCGGCTGGTGTCCCACCTCTATCACACGCAGTGTTCTATTATGTTGTGACTATTCTGTATTAGGGTAATAAATTGTCCGGCTGGATATTCCCCCAAAAATATAGTTCCATCTGGTCTATATTCATCTTTGTCTTAAATTGTTTCCTTGCATGAGGACCCCTGTCTTTGTAATAAAGTACCTACCCATGGTCCTTAGCCTATTGCGCCTTGGGTTCCCTTGTTTTTGTTTAAATACTTAGATTATGGCAGCATCCCTTCAGAGAGAACTCCTCATTCCTCTTATCAACACAGTCAATGCCTCCCTCAGCTAATAAACATTTCCGTATAGCCTCGTACTAGGACACATCCCCTCACTGCTAAACAAACCTATCCTAGGCCCACACAACCTTACCAACAACTATCCTATGACTCACTTCCAATTTATTGGAAAGACCATCCAACAAGCATTTACAATGCAATGGTTTTGCCTTTGTTAAAGTTAGAGCGATTGGCATTGCTCTTGACATTTTTATTTATGTTTTTTTTAACATAAATAAATGGCATTGTCATTTACAATGCCACTAGCTTTATCTCTCGCAAATGACACACACCAACACCCACAGAGAGCCCCCCCAACACACACAAACCCCCCCACACACACACACACACCCACACAGAGCCCCCCCACACACAGCCACACAAAGCCCCCCACACACACCCACACAGAGCCCCCCCACACACACACACCTTCTGGCCCATTATCTTTTCTCCTCATCAAAATAACTGCCACACCCCTTTCTTTGTTCTGAAAATGGTAGGTAGCAAGCCATTTCAAATCTAGGGGGCTGTGGCCTAAAGAGAACTTTCTGAGGGCATGGAAAGAACAGCAGTCTCCTTTTTCATGGATGAGCATCCCCTAGCTCGGTTCTTATGCTCCACCTGTCTTTTTTTGATACTTCCTCCACTCTTTCCATAGTGTCAACAGTGGGTCAATATGCTTTGTCCTTTCTTTCCATAGCATCATGGCCGCTGTTGGATTCGATACCAAGTACAATGCAACGGTTTTGCCTTTGACAAAGTTAGAGCTATTGGCACTTTAAATGACAAATTGTTTATTTATGTGTTAGTTTTGAAAACAGATAAATAAATGGCATGGTCATTTACAATGCCAATAGCTTAATCTTTTGCAAATGCGAGACCTATTGCATTTGCACCCACACCCCCACACAGCCACACGCACACAGAGCCACACACAGAGCCCACCCCCACACACACACAGCCCTACACACAAACAGCATCACACACACAGCATCACACACACACAGCATCACACACAGACACAGCAACACACACACAGCATCACACACACACACACACAACACACACACAGCATCACACACACACACAGCATCACACACACACAGCATCACACACACACAGCATCACACACACAGCATCACACACACACAGCATCACACACACACAGCATCACACACACACAGCGCATCACACACACACAGCGCATCACACACACACAGCGCATCACACACACACACACAGCATCACACACACACAGCATCACACACACAGCAACACACACACACACACAGCATCACACACAGCATCACACACACACAGCATCACACACACACACACACACACACACACAGCATCACACACACACACAGCATCACACACACACACACAGCATCACACACACACACACACAGCATCACACACACACAATCACACACACACACACAGCATCACACACACACACAGCATCACAGGGGAGCAAAGAATTATGTGACAGTGGAGCAACGAATTATGTGACAGGGGATCACATACAACAACGTGAACCAGGTTAAGGAAGATGTCAGGAGCTAAGGCACATAACCCCAACTAGCCCTTCGGTTCTCAAAAACAGTATTCAGAGGCTCGGCACCTCTTCTCACAGAGTAAGCACTATCTGCACTCACTGTATCAGCTTCCTGGGTTTAGGGCATGACTCAAAGGCAATGGTGAGTTGTCAAACTCATGAAGGAGAGTCACATGGGGACAAATTCTGTAAGAGGGACAGATAAAAAACAAACATGTGCCTCGAATCAGAACCGCACATTCGTCAAAGCCAGGATGGCAAACCCAGGTTCCCTAAAGGGGTAATCATTATTTCATTTTCCCCGGGTATCCCTCAAGTCCTGAGCGCTACTTACCAAACAGTTCACCCAAACTCGCTGGTAATAGCTGGTTTCACCGTTCCACAGTCACTAGTTATCAACTGGGAAATCTCAGAACTCAGCCCGCTGAGATCCGTGTACTTGTGTCGCATTCAGGAATCAAAATCTAAAACAACAAGCTTCAACTAATACAGAGACAGACTCGCCTGCATACCACAGTCCACAACAGTCAGTTACACTCAGACAGAAAGACAACCTCACAAACACCTGGAAGCATGGTTTGTGCACACAGCATAAGGAACAATGCAGCCCAACATGCTCGCAAGAATATATGAAGAAATTAAATGACACATGTAGCCAGACAAGAAGCGACAAACAAGATCAGTAGACCCGAGTACACCACAACTCGTTCACACGATAGACCCAAAATTGCCGCACACAATATATACATAAATTCTTGCGCACATTATAAGATAGGTAAAATAAGTATCCTGGTAAACGGACAACAGGCCAACCCGCACATCGCCAAGCACAACCTTGGGCTCAGGGAAATACTTCATGTCAGGTACCGACAGAAAACGGCACAGAGACACGCGATCGGACAGGCACACAAAAACACGAAGAGGCAGACACACACTGGGGAAAGGCACAAAGTCAAGGAAAGACAGGCACAGAGAAACGCCAACAAACGGACACAGAAATATAAAATCAAGCAGGCACAATCCACAAACTGGCACATAGAGACACATTCCGACAGTCATACAAATAAAAGGACAGGCACATAGAGACACTGCAACAGAATACACATACAGCAGCAAATACACAAAGATGGACAAAGAACTGCTCGTATAGTTAGTTAACTCCTGGGAAGCCCATGATACTAATACAAGAACGGAGTGCCCTGCCTTCCCTTAGATTGTGGAGAACAGCAAGTGAATTTTTCGTTCAGTGATCTCAAAGACAGGAAGACCAAAAGAGAGAGGACATTGACCTACATCACACGAGGAGAATGAGCGTATTTTATCGAACGTGTTCATGCAGTATAAAAAAACATTTCCAAAACAGACCTCCACTGGTGGCAATCCCGGGCTCTGGTCTACTCTCCCAAGTGAGGAACAGCAGATACCGATCCATAACCTTGGCAAAAATTGCTCCACCTGCCAATGCTCAGGGAGAGAACAGCCGCCGCTCTATCCGAGCAGAGCTACAAAGCGCTGCAGCATCCGAAAAACCCGCTGCAACCCGACGCACTTCCGCCCAGCTGCGAGCAGCAACAGCGAGGTCGGACAACGCGGCCAGGACAACTTTTGTTTGGAAAAAATTCCGTATTGCAAGGAGCTTTTATCTTGTAACTTCTTATTTTACATTAAAAAAAATAACTATAAAATGCTTCGTCCCATTGTTCCATACCACCTCCCACCCCCGTTCCTCTTGCCAACCATACCTTCCCTTGGAAGCACAGGGCTCTATAAATCGCATGTTTTGCCCCACTTTCCAGTTCTCTTACCTGCGGAGTCCTGGGCAAGGGCTGCCCGCTGCTGCCGGGACTGGCAGGTCCATGGTGTCCTCTCTGCTGTACGGCCCCCCAGCCTCCAGCTCCAGGTGGACCTCCATATTGCGGGGCCGGGGCTCCGTCAGAACCTTCGGGAGGGTAGCCGGGGTAAGCGCGGGCGGGCGCGGTCAGCAACTGGTTCAGAGTCGGGGTGGCGGTGGGAGAGCCCCCTAGGAAGCGCTGGGGGCCTCCAGGGTAGGGCTTAGCACGAGGGTAGGGCGGGTAGGCCCGGCCTGGATAGGGAGGGTATGCCGGGTAGTAAGATTCTGGGGGCTCTTGGTAGGGCGCACCATAACCACCAGGCTGATGGGCTCCGGGGGGCTGGTGGGTCCGTTGCTTTCGGGGGCGGCCGGCTCTCCGCCGCCGGGAGGAGAGGCCTCTTCTTCGTCGGGGCCACTTTCCGGCCCGCTGTCTGCGGCCACCTCGCCCGGCTCCTCGGGTCCCCCGCTTGGCTTCAGCTCCGGGGGACTGCCGAGGCCTGAAGGGGGGCTGCGGCCGAGGCCACCTGCGCGGCCATCAACGGGGACGGGAGACGCTGCGAGCAGGAGAGGGGGTGGGAACGGAGACCAGGGGGAGGGGAGTCTGCGGGGAGCGGGCCTGGCTGAGACAACAGGAAAGCACGGTCACCAGCGGGAGGGGGGCGGGGACGGGAGACGCTGCGAGCAGGAGAGGGGGTGGGAACAACGGAGACCAGGGGGAGGGGAGTCTGCGGGGAGCGGGCCTGGCTGAGACAACAGGAAAGCACGGTCACCAGCGGGAGGGGGGCGGGAACGGGGACGGGAGACGCTGCGAGCAGGAGAGGGGGTGGGAACAACGGAGACCAGGGGGAGGGGAGTCTGCGGGGAGCGGGCCTGGCTGAGACAACAGGAAAGCACGGTCACCAGCGGGAGGGGGGCGGGAACGGGAGACGCTGCGAGCAGGAGAGGGGGTGGGAACAGCGGGAAATTAAAGCAAGCACTCACCTGGACTTCTTCCGGGTGCCTTCAATGCCGGACCGGATTCGGGGGCTTTCCCGGCTGACGTCGCGTGACGTCGGCAAAAGCCAAAGAATCTCGGGAACGCCCCCGTGTCTGGTCCGGCATTGACGGACAGGCCCCTCATCCAATGGCTAGGCTCCATTTATGGAGCCAGCCAATGAATGACGAGGGCCGACCCAAACCCACACACAGTAAACATTAGGTTTTCGCCTGCGCGAAAAAGCTGCGCAGAGCGCAGCTTTCGCCAGGCAAAACCTAAAAAGTGGTCACCCCACAACTTCAAGAGCAGATAACCAATAACAGCCTCTTACCGTGTTTCTAATCCAGATTCAGATCTCATTGCAGCACAGAAACAGCTACTATGCAAGTTAATACCAATATTCACACCTCTCAAAACACACATGTTCTTTGCTGATACAATCTTTCAATGGTTCATCCCCTACCTCACCAACCTCAAGGAACCATCTGAATGACACAACCTCTCCTTTATAATCTCATCACAGGATAACATTCAAAGACTCAGATCTTGATTCAAGCTCATTCAGAAATAGATGTTCCTCAACTAACCAGAAGTCACCCCAACTATGACAGTAACCAAAGGCTGGAGCCAGGTTCAATCCTGGCTAACGGAGCTGTAGCTTGATATCTCCTCCCCAGCCGACAACTAATGTGAACTCAAGCTTGACAGTAACCTTTCTTCAAATTAATGTATTGCCAAGAAAACAAAGAAAGTGTGGAATTAGCATTCACTCTTGAAAAAAGGGAACTCTACTTAATCTTACTGTAAATCAGGTCAACACTTTAAGTACTATTTGTATGCCACTTTGATGGAGGCAAAGCCCTATATAGAGGTGACACCAGACTGGCTGGCTTACCTGAAAGGCATCCCACATACTGCAGCTCACCTGATCAAAGTCCTGAGGAAATTTGATCAAATCACCCATCAGTAAGGAAATTTGCTCGCACTTTCTACAGTTCTATATTCTTTTTAAAACCAAGGAATGCCAAAACGTGTTAACCCCCTCTAGGCAAGTGTTTCAAGGCTAACATGGTTTGCATCATGACCCATCTGCAGGGCTTCAAATTCTGACAATATTTATTAACAATAATAGTTCCATGGCTTAATCTTGATAACAAAATTAAAAATTAAAAAGGCATTTGTATAGTAAACATATACTCCAAGGAGTGTCTCGGCACTGGCCGTGTAAAGGAAATCTGACATCTGCAAAAAAAATGTGATTGTATTATTCCTTTTTCTGAAACAGCCACATTTGACATTTTTTTCTAAAAACAGGAGCTCTTAAATGGACTGGAGTACTTTTAGGAGGTTATTCCAGGTCTTTGGCCAAGGAAGAAAACCAATCTTCCGCCTGTTCCTGCAAGGCAAATTTCAGGAATCCTGGCTAAAAAGCTGTGTGAGGAATGTAGATCTCTGAGGGGGGCATACATACATATCCTCCTCAGATAAATCCTCCCATGTACAGCTTTATGTGCGAGGACCAGATTTGAAAAAAATCCTCTTTGACAGGCAACCAGTGTAGTGCCTTCAACTGAGGAGTCATGCACGTTCTAGGAGCCAAAAAAGGAATTACTCTAGCGGCCTCATTTTGTACTACGTGTAAGTGACTGAGCAAGTAGAGTAGAAGGCCCAATTAGAGAGAATTTCTATCATTAAGCCACAAAGTTATCGGAGCTTGAGTCACTGTATTCCTAGTCTCTAATGACAGCAAAAGGAAGCATTTCTTTAGGGGGCGTGGGATCCCAAAACAGGAGTCCACAAATGTCTAGATGTGTGGTTATTATTATTATTATTAATAGGGACTTATAAAGCGCAACTTAAACCGTAGGCATCAAGGCGCTAAAGGATGGTAAAAAAGAGCTCAAGAACTCAAAGAGTCGGCAAGGAAAAAGTTAGATATGCTTTTTGAAATAGCCAGGTCTTGAGAGCTTTGCGAAACAAGATATGGGAAGAGATCCCCTTAAGCTCACTGGGGAGCGTATTCCAGAGTCTGGGAGCAAGGAAATGCCCCCCCCCCCCCCCTTCAGCTTAAGGAAGTTCTTGACCATCCATCCGGCGACCGCCTCCATACAGTTTTTAAAATGATGGGCAGTTGTGGCCACAGATTGAGAGATAGAGACCATGATCTGCGTCTCGTCGGCGTAGAAAAGAGCTTCCAACCCAAACGATCTAATGAGCCTGGTGAGTGGGGCAACGTAGACGTTAAAAAGCGTCTGGCTCAACGAAGAGCCCTGAGGCACACCACACTTCACAGGCTTGATGGGTGACATAAATTCGCCCAGCTGAACCCTCTGTTTCCGTTGGACAAGGAAGGATGACAGAAGACTGAGTGCAGGACCCTTGACTCCCAGCTCACTGAGTCGGTTAGCCAGAATGGTAGGGGACAGGGTGTCGAAGGCCACCGTAAGGTCTAATAACACCAGCAAGGTGGTCTGGCCGGTGTCATCCTTAGACCGGATGCCATAGACAACCACTGTGAGCGCCGACTCAGTGCTGTGAATCCTACGAAAGCCATGTTGTGAGGGATCCAGAGCATTGGCATTGTCAAAAAAAGCACTCAGATGAGAGTTCAGATAAGTCTCCAGGAGTTTAGCAGGGGCAGAGAGAAGGGAAATGGGACGAAAGTTCTTTAATATCCCAGGATCTAGAGTGGATTTTTTAACTAAGGGCTTGACAATGGCCAGTTTCCAAGACAGGGGATACTCCCCCTCTGAAATGGCCAGGTTCATTATATCCCTCAAAGGGGGCAGAATGGTCTGTCTACAATCTTTAAGAACCCTTAAAGGACAAGGGTCAAGCGGCGACCCAGACTTAAGCTTGTCCAGCAGCATACTAAGATGTTCAAGAGTGATAGGGGGAAAGTGAGAGAGGGAAGGGGCAGGCGGTTGGATTTCCGGTATAAGGACAGAGGGAGTGGAAGGGGGGAGATGGAATTAAGGGCCTCCAGGTCTGTATAAATATTCAAGATCTTCATGTGAAAAAATGTGGAGATCTCATCACACAGAACCTGGGAGTCTGTAATCGGATCAGGAGTCTGAATAAGAGATAGGTTATCACCTATCTTGAACAAATCCCAAGGTGACTTAAGAGAGGACGTTAATTTGGAGTAATACACATGTTTTTCTGTCAGAACCGAGGCTTTATGGTCTTTGAGAAGGATTTTATGTTTATTCTTCTCTAAGGGGTCCGAATGTGTCCTCCAGAGCCTTTCCTGCCTCCTTGTCTAAGAATCCTAAGTGGTTCCAAGAACCAAGGGGTCGAAGGCCGTTTCCTGGCAGAGTAGCGTTGCCGGACTGGCGCAAGCGAATCGACAGCCTCCGCTATGATGTTAGTCAGGTCAAGAGCCGCAGTATGAGCATCCCCAATAGGCCGGGAATAGGCCAATGTTGTACTTATTTTTGTTGTACGTCCCAGAGAGGAGTATCGTATGGTTACCAGATTCACCATATTGCAGCGGAGATGTCCCAGAGGAACAGCATCGCAGTTTTATCAGGGTTACATTTAAGATGGTGAAGTCATAACCAGTTGAACCCATTGGAAAAATAATATTTAATTGCCTTTCCATCACATTCCGTTCCCTTTTCACAGGTAAAAAGCAGATGAGTCGTCTTCGTATGATATTACTTTCACCTCCAAAGTTTCTGCAAGAACAGCTAGGGGATTTAGATATGCGTTAAATAATGTGTGACTCAGTGGTGATCCCTGAGGCACTCCTACAGATAGTTCTCGAATAGGGGCAGCATATGAAGGGATCCATACCTCTTCACTCCTGTTGTTTAGGAATGAGGGAAACCACTTCAATACTTGACCATCGAATCCTATATCCTGAATGTGGGACAGTACTCTTCCCTGTGGCACGATATTGAAGGCTGCGTATAAATACATCAGTATCGGGGCATCCTTGCCCCCCTTGTCTAGCGTGTATTTAATGTGTTCAGTTATTTCTAGGAAGGCTGTTTCTGTGCTACAGTTCGCTCAAAAACAAAACTAACTTGGGTGGAGGAGATTATAATTCTCCAGGTAACTTGAAATGTGCGAGCTAACATGCTTCTCTAAGCTTTTAGAGAATACTGGAACAAGTGACATTGGCCTGTATATAGTATGAACTTTAGGATCGGCCGTGGGCTTTTTCAGTAGAGAAAGAATATCTGCATGTTTCCATTTACGGGTATTGTGCCGATCATTGATGATTCGTTTAAAACTTTGTTCAATACCTTGTTAATGGTCAGAATTACTTCGACCAGAAGGCTGTGAGGGCACTGATCCACAGGAGCCCTGACTTGAGTTCCTTAATGACTCTCAAAGATCCTAAATCGAAATACGAGGGAGAAAGGCAAGCGTGGTCATCTGAGTTTTCCTGAGTCTGTCTAAATCTGCCACTACAATGCTGCTATCTGCTAGCTGATTGGTGTTTAATCAAATCAGCTTTGACTGTAGTTATTTTATTGGGAAATTACTCTGCCAGCTGGTTACACCATTGGCCTGAAGCATGTAGATGATTGGTTACCGCCTGTCAATTAAGAAATGATTTTACGATTTTCAAAATTTATTTTCCTTTTACAGAAATTATTTTTCTCTATTCTTCCTGGAGATAGCATTCCTTTACTGCTTGTCTCTAAGAGTCCTTATCCAACACCTTATCATTTTTTTCCAGTTTCTTTTTAAGGCATTTACAGTGTTTTTTGCAAGACCTCAGGTCCTCATTAAACCGGGGGGGATCAATTTTTGGCTAGAGAGGATCGTCTGGTGATGATAGGTACTAAGGGACATAAGTAGGTAATCTAATTTTACCGATTCCTAAATACCGAATTTTACCGATTCGGTATTTAGGAATTGGTAAATTGAAAGTAGGTAAAAATGTGTAACATTTTACTGATTCGATAATATTCGTTATTACCGAATTGGTAAATACGGAATCGGTAATAGGGGGAGCTTATTCAAGGGTGGCAGGGTGTCACATTGACACCCTGTTGCACCCCTGAATAGTGCATGAGTGCACATGTGGCATACATACATGCGCTAAGGGCATGTATGTCTGCCACATGACACCTTGAAAAAAGCAAATTATTGCTTTTTCAAAGGTATTCAGTGTTTATCACCAACTTGTAGTTGGTGGTAAATAACAAATTCTGAATGCAAAAATGCACTCAATTGAGTGCCTCCTACATAGCTTTTAGGGATTTAGGGCCAGATGTAGGTAATTTTTATTTTCCGACCTCTTAAATACCGAGTCATACCGACTCGGTATTTCAGAGGTCGGAAAATAAAAATACCGAGATGTAGGTAATTGCAGATGTGCAATTACCGAATCGGAAACAGTCGGTAATTTCCGATGCGGTAAATACCGACCAGTTGATGCCCATGCATTCCTATGGGCTTTAAAGCCCATAGGAATGAACGGGCATTTACCGGTCGGTATTTACCACATCGGTAAATACCGATAGCCACAAGGGTGCAGGGGGTGTCACTTTGACACCCTCTGGCACCCCCAAAAGAGGCTCGGGTGCCATGTGGCAGGCATACCTGCCCTAAGGGCAGGTCTGCCTGTCATATGGCATAGGTGTGCATGCACACATGTGCATGCACACCTGAAACGGTATTTTACCATCAAGTATTATTTGATGGTAAAATACCGATTTTGTACTGCTTGTGGGACTCAGAAGAGTCCCACCTACATACCAATTTTCCGGTAGCCATTATGTTACCGACTCGGTATTTTACATACTCGGTAAATTTACCTATCGGTAAATTTACCGAGTCTGTAAATTACAGGGACCTACATGTCAAATTGCTTTTACTGGGTGGTAACGGCCGAATTCGGCCGTTACCACCCGGTAAAAGCCTACCTACATCTGGCCCTTGGTAATTTACTGATTCCTTAAAATAAGGAATCAGTATTTCACCGATTCTTTAAAATAAGGAATCGGTAAATTACTGAATCCTTAAAACCTTCCTCCTACATCAGAAAGTGCTAAATACCGCTCGGTAATGGGATAATTACCGATTTTCGGCCGCTATCGACCGGTATTTAGCTACCTATATATGGCCCTTCGTCATTAATATTTTTGCAGATTCAGTCCTCAGTGCGCTCTGCATCTGATTCAGGATTTTCAGACAAAGCAGAGGGGCTCGCTTCTAGAGCACTGCAAAATCTACCGGTGAACTTTTGTGAAAAGTTCTAGTCGTGGTTTTTTTCTGCTTTACAGCACAGCTGATAATTCAGGAGTTCCTCCCAACTGAACTTTGATCAAGTAGTATTCCGTCTAGGCCATTGGTAATGAGTTCGGTATTACAGTTATCATATTTGAAAAAATGTGATCTAATCAATCAATCAGGTGTTTTTTAAGCGGGACTACTCACCCGTAAGGGTCTCAAGCCGTGGGGGGTGTAGGTTCCAGTCCATCAAGGAGGGGGTCTGTCAAAGAGCCAGGTTTTGAGGCTTCTTGTTAAGATGGGGAGTGATGTTGTTTGTCTGAGGCAGAGCGGTAGCTCTTTCCAGGCACTAGCTGGGAGGAAGGAGGAGAGGCCTCGCGATCTGGTCTTTCTGGTGCAGGGGACAGTAGCATAGGAGAGCTGGGCTGATCGTTGGGTTCTTTGGGATGCGTGGAGTTTGAGTCTGCTATTCAGGTATGCTTCTGCTATTCAGGTATGCTGGTTCAGTGTCATGGAGGGCCTTGTGTGCATGGGTGAGAATCTTGAAGGTTATTTTAGTCTCGATGGGGAGCCAGTGGAGTGTGTGTGTAGGTGCTGGGAGATATGGCAGTGTCTTAATAGGTTGAGGACCAGTCTTGCGGCGGCATTCTGGATGTTTTGTTGCTTGTGGGTGAGGTTTTTGTTTATTCCGGCGTAGAGTGTGTTGCCTTAGTCAAGTCTGTTGCTGACGACATGAAGTATGCATATTTCAGGGAATGAGAGGCTAATGCCTTATTCAAGCATCCCATAAACTGTTCGGTTTGTCCTGGGGGTCTTAATTCAAGGGCCCCTGCTACTGATTGCTATGGAGCTACCAAACAGCAGAAGCCTAGACATTCCCATCTTCAACTTCACTATCGGAATTGACGAACACTCATATTTACTCATCTACAACGGCTACCCCTCCTTCTACCCCCTTGTCACAATCTTTCCTGAGAATTTTATAGCCCCTATGGATGGCATTAGCTATTGTTGGGCTCGAGAACTCAGTGAGCCAAGTTTCTGTAAGAAACATAAGGTCTGGCTTTTCATCCTCAAGTAACAGAGCAACATACAATTTGTGTTTCTGCACTGAACATACATTCAGAAGGACAGCTGAATACTCATCCGGTCTTTACTCCTTTCACGCATGTTGGTAGTGGACTTACTCGTGTTTGGAGCTTCCGTGGTCCAACTGTAGATAGTGCAGAGGAAATCATTACTCAAAATGGAGGCCAGACAGTGTGGCCTGCAGGGTTAGTTAGGGGCTAGGCTGCGCTTAAGAGAGCTGGTATGAGTGATTTGAGGCAGGTCTCCTGCTTAAAAACTGGTACAGTAGCTGGCGCTGGTCGCTTCCGGGATTCTGACAGGTGCAGATGGACTTGCCTTAGATGCTCCTTTGGCGACCAGCTGTGTGCGTCCACTATGTCCGCGCAGTGCTTCTCCTTAAGTACCAGTGTCAAGGGACCACAGAGCGCACTGCTCAAAATGGCACCTGTTGATGTTCCAAAAGAGAAAAAATAGCTGCTACCATTCGAAAGATGCCCCAGAGTTTGTAGCTGCTCCCACCTGAACCCTTCCAATTCAAGACCGTTCCATGTGCAAATGATTAGCAGAATTGTGCGGTGTTCTGGTTTTTCACAATTTTAAAACAAGTTAAAACATGATGTGCAAATGAATAATAGAAGTCCCAGGGTTCCATCACATTGCCTTCATTGAGCTCCTTACCTCGATTCCTGGTCTTACTCCTTGTAATCCTCACTTGCAGGTCCTTACTTTTATTACAGCCGGCCTTAGGTCCGTCCCTAAACATATCAAACACCTTACTTTCAGTTGAAGAAACATCACCCCGGTCTTCTGTCTTCTCCGAGTCAGCTACAGCTGGCGGTCCGACTGTTTCTCCAGTGAGGAGAGAACTATGCAGTGCTGTGTCCCTCGGGGTTGTTTCCCCTCCTCCTCTGCCGATCGAAATCGTGATGTGGAACCCCCGAGCAGCGGCCGCCAGGCCGCGCCTAAACTCCACGGCTGCCCGTCTCAAACACTGGAGAAAGGCAGAGTCAGGAGAGGGAGGTGCCGCCGGCAGACACCTTCACCGGACCTGCAGTTTTCTGCGATGTCACTTTCCTTCGGAATCAAACAGAATCAAACACACTCTGTCATAGGACCTCTCCTCAGGTCAAATCTGTCGGCATAGCTTTGATTCAGCAACGCTGCGGTGCGGGTCTCGGGAGGCTGATCGGAGCGTGCGGACAGCTCTAGCTCGCAGCCTCCATGTTTCCCCCTAGTTCTCTTTCTGCAACTGATGATGAATAAGTTTTTGATCCTTATTTGAAAACACAAGCATTTCTACAATACAAACACGAATGTCCTCTGCCTACTGAAATTCTGGCTCTAGACCAGTATGAATGTATAATTTATACTGACAGATCAGCACAACCCGCTACAGGGGGTAAACAAGCTTATAGTGCTGCATGCACGATCGTTAGAGGTCATATGCGCGATAGCAAATTCAGACCTAGGGCGACAAACAAGCAATCTCTAGGAGATTGTACAGCTCATTGAGCTGAACTACAAGCATTTAAAATGGCACTAGAAAATACGGATCGAGAATTCCCCACTCATAGTGTGCGATTCTTTCTATTGTGTCCAACCTTACAATATATATTTACAGAATTGGCTTCAGAATGGTTTAAAAGATGCAAAAGGTGGCACAATCAAGCATAAAACGCTTTGGGAACAAGTAGTTCAGTTACAAGAAGGACTACAAAACACTCACGAGATACACACCGGGAGTCATCGATGTGAAGGCGTTCCCATTGAAGTGAATTAATTGGCTGATGAAGCCGCTAAGGGGGCTGTGCAAACGGCTACCTTAGCTGCAATCACTCGTTCAAAAACAAAAATAGACAGGTGAAATAATGCTGGCTGTCACTGCTACAAGCAAAGGCAGCGGTGCAGTGTTACCTAAAGGGTTACCACTCAAATACTCATATAAAACTGATGTTCCATTCGCTCGAATCCCTGGAATGGGGGATAGGGTAATTCCAAACATGGAACATAGATTAGGACTGATCCTAGCAGCACATGAAGGGCTCGCCTCTGCTCATGCAGGTGTTCTGCTACAGTATCATTATTAAAACAGAGATACTGGTGGCAAAGCAGGAGGAACCAGACCAGAAATTACAATTTGGATTGTGAAATATGCCAAAAGATGCAAGTTTCTACAGTTAAATGCCCTGCACATACGCCCCTGTTAATTTTAGATAAACCATTAGCTTGTGTTTACCTGGACCACTGGGATCCCTTGCAAAGGGATGGTAACAATAAATATATCATGGTCGCAGTGGACTCTTGTTCAAGGTTCCTTTGGATGTGGCCTCAGAGCTCGGCTGTTGCTCGAACTGTTATTAAAGATTTGCGAGTCTTTATCGGCCCACACGCAATTAGCACTGTACATTTTGACCAGGGTCCTGGGTTTAGCTCTCCAGCTTACAAGGAGGCCATGGCCAGTTTGGGCATTGTATTGAGGTATTCTGGTCAATTCCACCCGGAGGGAAATTCAGTTGTGGAGAGAAAAAACAGGGACATAAAGCAATCTAGAACAGCTAGGGTATTTGGTTCGGGTGAAGAGTGGTTCAAACATCTAATAGGTAACCAACGTAGTCTTATCAACTTGCCAAGAAGTGCTCTAGGGGGTATCACTCCGTATGAGGTCCTTTTTGGGACAAGAATGTTGGTCTTGGACCTTGATTGTAACACTTCAGTGGTGGAACAAAACAAATTTGATATCAAAGATTGTTTGGCTGTTTTACAGGACTTTAATGAACTAAGCACGAAACAAAGCAATGTGTTCCTGAAGCCAACCACCACTAGGGAAAAACCAAACGTCCCAGCAAGGCCTGTCTGGATCCCAAAGCTTGGTGATCTATTCAGAGAAAAGATCGCAGACAGGAATGAATTTGGGCCTTCTTACAGACAACCAGTACCTGTCCTAGCAATCCACAGATCAGGAACAGTTTTTTCATCACCTGGAAAAAAAATGATCTGGTTGCAACATGGATTGAACTTTGGATTGTGTTGGAAATATTTTTTCTTCTACTTTGGTTGACTCTAGTAATAACTCTGGGCATGCTGATAAATGGAAGATATGTCAAAATGGACACAGCAAGTAAGAACCTCAACTTACTCCTCAAGCCACACAAATCATCCCATCGTGAACAAAGAGACTTGTCAGCAGTAAACATCACAGCTGTTACTATAGCTGATGGTATAGCCTGGGACAAAACAGAATATGGCATTTTTGGCCCATCAGAGCTGTTGAAGATTGCACACCAATTCAAGATTTTATTGAGTGACTTTGTTTCATCTAGTACATTTTCTGATGATTGGCAATTCGAGACAGTTGATAATATGATGTCAGATTTAGAAATATCTGCAGTAGTCACAAATCATGAATATTTAGAAGGTTCTTCAGACTATGAACAAATGTATTGTTATCACCATTATGGTCATCATTTCTTGTACAAATCTGCAAATCCTAGATATGTATTGTTGTATACGCAATGGGAACATTGTCCTACGCCACAAAAGGCTAGAGCAAAAACCTTTGCTATGAAATTTCCATACTTTTCAGGGTTCAATGTATTCAATCCTGAAACATTTTACTTTAGAAATGTAAACAGAACAGGAATGAAAAGTATGTTAACGGAACACCAGACAGACTTATTCTGCTGCCTTTTTTGCCCAACTGTCTAGACTAGGTTTTGACTTTTGGAAAGACAACATTGAGACAAAAAACTATCTGGGGTACAACAGATTGTCAGGTACAGGGTGTAGAAGCCTAACACATCCCTGATCAAATGATGTTTTTGAATGACACTGTTCAACAGACGTCTTGCCTTGGGTTAGCCAAGATCAAAGACATGAACAATCCGTCCATACCTACAACTGAGAGTGATAACACTTCAGAGGGGGAGGTTGACGTTCATACTATTTTGCTTCACAACAGAACAGATCCAGATTGGAATAAATGGTTGATCTGGCCCACAGACACAAACAACTGTCACAATAGATTCCTGAACAAAACACAAGAGTTTAAAATCAATAGGCCAGACCCAAGATATGTTCAAAGACCGCATCCTAGAATAGTAACAACATACAGTGTAGGGAAGCTCTGCCCTGATTGGCTACAAAGATCTACACTTAAGGATGTAAAGCAACCCTTATCTTTACCTAAAGATGGCGCAGACCTTAGGGAATTCTTGCTAGGACCAAGAAAACCGCATCAAAAACGTTTCTTATATGCTGGTATATATGATGCACATAACGAAATAGGAACGCTTAGCAGAGACAGCAGAATGAATACGAGAAATTGATCGTATTAATTTAGAGAAATTTCGCTCTGTGGTTGACAATGGGTTAATGACGGTCGTACAGTATACATTCATTGGACAGCATAGTGCCATAGACATCATGGAACAGGACTTGGTCATGTTGCAACATGGTCAGTCGCAACTACGTTCTATCATGTTATTAGGCTTGACGTTATAAAACTTAGTTCAGGCTATGTGCCTTGGCGTTTAATCAATACTACGTCACTGTTTTTAGAATTCAATCTCCCTGATAAACAGATCAAACTGGCACAAAGAGGAGCAGACCAAATGGTGATGCGCATTGAAAAACTGGAAAGATTACCATTTACAGTGGCAGAAAAACCAGCTACTGAATGGATTATACATGGAACAATCACTCTGCCTGTTACAATTTTCCATTTTCAGTATTGCCTAAAACACATTCCAGCAGGCAAATATGAAAGTGGGTAAAGAATACATCAAGACATCCGGGAAATTACCATACACACAGATGTTGGGGTGAGGGGCGTGAGGTGTTTCTTAGCGGTTCAAACTGTGAAAATGCACTAAGCCGTTCTCTTGGTCAGGGTATTAATTTTCACGGGGCCTGTGATGGTTCCTCTAACAACTTATCCTGTCACCTGCATTGTTCACCAGCTGCAGTGATTGATCCAATTTTTGGACAACTTTCCAATGGTAGTTACCTCATGTTGAACGATCATAGCTGCTGTGGCATGTTGCCAGGTATACCATATCTATGCATGCCCTTTTGAATACGACCTGCCCTACACATTTCACAGAAATGTTAAGTCGCATCTTAAACATGTCTGATACGAGCAGTATTGTACATCTATTTAAGAACGCATTTTACGGACTGTTAGCACCTTTTCAAGCAGTCCTCTGAATATCTCTAAACTTTGTGTGTGGCGGACTGCCCCTCCTTTTAGGACTTGTTGCATACTATTTTTGCTCCTTCTGCTACGATATGGCAAGCCAAACCACCAGCCACACACAGTTCTCCATGGAGACAACTCTATTGGTGATGAAGTGTCGTGAGCGCATCGTTCACATTTTAGGGTTACCTCGTCTATGAGAATTAAATACCACATGGTTTCCGTTATTCAGACCAATCTGGCAAGATTGCATCTTACCAGTTCTACGCTGCCAACTATGCAGAGAAAAATGTGTGCTATACACCTGTTTGAAACTTCCAGTCATGCCAACGGATGTTGATACTTTGCTGGACCCCGTAACTGCCCATGCTCTGTGTTGTCCCCAGCGGGAACCAATACTGATGACAGCATTCAGTGAGATCTCACAGACGAAAAAAATGTTGATGCACGAGAGGAAATAAGAGGCGCGCAGGTAACATTAGATACAAACATTGCTGATGCGACCAATGCTGAAGGCGATGCTTCACACCTATGTGCTGGTAATCTTCAAAACGAGGTAATCCAACTTTCGCTACAATAGATGACTTTTTGTCTACAGACATAGAAGATTTCATGTTTTCTCCAAGCCCTAACACTGACTTTTGATTTTGGCACACAGTGTTCCGAGAGTCTTTGACCTTCATTTTTCACAAAACAAAGAACCTTTTCCTATAATAAAAAAAATAAAATCCAAAACTTTTTTTGGCACACAGTAATCTGCTTATAGTAGAACTATTCATAGAGAACAATAATTATTTGAATACTTCCAGAGACAATATATGACCTTGTCCACAAACAAACAGTTTTATGTAATCTGATATAAAATGATGTCGACCCCTTTTCTTCTGTATTTACGATCCATTTCATAAATTTATATTTTTAGGATTCATTCATATTTGCATTTCACAAAGTCGAAAATATACTATGAATGAATACATGCTTTAATGTGTAAAGCACTTATAGTTTGATACATTATTTACAATGTGTTTGAAACATGCTTTTAGCACTTAGTGTGTAGATACATTTTTAGGTCTCGGCTTAGAGACGCGCGAAGCGCGTTCTCGGCAGAAAACTATAGCAATCGTTTCAGCCAACAAAGGGAGACAAGAGCTGGACACGCGCGGATTTGGTCGCACGCACGCTCCCGGCGCCAGCGTCTCCGCCGCACACCGATGACTGCTCTCTTCCTGGCCGGATTCACAGAAGGCAGCATGCTCGTCTCTTGTTTAGCTTCAGCAGCCCCCGAGGATGTCTCCATGATGCCTGAGGTGTGGCCCTTCCCGCAGTGCCTGAACGCCATGAGCCTCGGTGTCCTCCAGCACCTCCCATGTTCCGCTCCCCCCTCCGGCACCCAGTCTATGCCCCTGAGCCCAGCCGGCGCAGCTGACATGGACAGCAGCACCATCAGCAAAGCCCAGCCCAGGGCAGGCTCGGTGGGGGAAACTAAACCCAAGAACGGTGAGTAGATACTTGTGTGTGTGTGGCTGGGTTGGGTGCTGGAGAATTCCTCTGGGCTGTGGGATCAGTGCATAAACATGGACGTGGGACACTCGCAGGACCTGGGTACTGGTGGGTGTGTTTGGATCGCAGATAATATGGGTTGTGGGTCAGTGGATCGCAGATAATAGGTCTGTGGGTCAGTGGATCGCAGATAATAGGTCTGTGGGTCAGTGGATCGCAGATAATAGGGAGTGTGGACCGCAGAGTAAAGGGTATGAAGCCCCACAGTGGTCGGGTGTAGTTTAGGCTGCTGTACGCTGTCAAGAAGGGTACATGAGGCGTGTAGGGTTTGGGATGCACAGTAACTTTTTAGCTACAAGTTATACATACAATTATCTGAACGCTGATCATACCAAACACCCTGAAACAAAAATGTATGCTGAAGTTGTAAACTTTTTTTTTTCCCCTCGGATAAGGTTCACCCGCTTCCCTGTATTTAAGGCGGTGGGAAGATGGGGGCGCTTGCCTTTCAACTTCTAAATTATGTAACACAGCTGTTGTTCCTTGACCATTTTTTTTTATTTAACTTGAAATTATATATTTTTAGGCAACTCGGACGATACTATGGAAGTGCTGAGGGAAATCCAATTTTGCATATATATTGGCAATTACATTTTTAAAATAAGATTTGAGGTGATATTATGAAGTTATTGCTATTTTAGCAATTAAATGCATTATTGTATATTTATTTGTTAAATCGAAAATAAACATTTTACTATAAAAATAATTTGCAGTATTCCGACATACCTGAGGCTGACTTTACTTTACACCCATCTCCACTCACCAATTGCCAACACCACTTGAGAACACAACGTTCACACTTCACAATCCACAGCATTATCCTCTCATACACTTTAACATACGGCAGTTTAATTTAACATGTTTCATTCAATTTGAAACCAGCATCTGCAATGTAATAGGTCTCGCATTTACGCGAGTTTGAGCTATTGGCATTGTAAATGACAACAACTTATTTATATTCTGGTTTTTAAAACCTAAATAAGACAGCCATTTACAATGCCAATAGCTTAAACTAAAGGTAAACTAAAGGTTAGACTTTGACCCTTCTATGACGTTTACCAATCACTTCAGAGATCAGTCCCCACTGCACTTTTAATCACATGAAATATTTACAAAGTGTCTCTAAACCAAAACGCCAGTACTCCCCTGTAGAAGTAAAACTTAAACCAAGAACACAGGAAAGCGTCTAGTTCTTTCAGTGTCCTATGACAAACACAATTTAAAATGCTCTGCAGTTTTGATACAGAATACCAAGTAAACAAATCGTGATCATTGCATACAAGCTCATGCATGAGTCTAAACAATTAAGTGTGGAACAACGCACTTGCATAGTAGGGCTGCTCTTTACACTGCCCCCCAACTGAATACAAAGAAACTATGTACCGTTAAACTGAAACAAACTGTATAATAGCAGAGTTGTAATGTACTTGACGCTGCAATGCCCTCCTTTACCATTGTAAAATTCTGCATTAATGGATTCCCAGCCGGGACACTTTTAGTATCCCTCAAAGTCCTAAACGTAACTGCTCGTAGTCCTATGCTTTAGCTAGGCCTTTCTTTCTTACCAAGGACAGTTGTCCTTCACAGGGCACACCAAAGGACTGAGGTTCTTCGGTTTTGGATTTTGTCCCGTATCTAGCCGCCATTTTGTGGTTCGTCGCCATTTTGTGTTGCCCTCACTTAGGCAGCACGGCGAACAATGTGCTTTCGCTTTTATTTATTTATATATGTTTGAAACTTGTAAAGCGCAACAAATGCCCTTGGGCATCTTGGCGCTATGAACGGAGCAGGATCAAGAGCTAGCTGAAGGATAGATGGCCATGATACACTTCAGCTTACAGGAGAGCGGCTACGTGTCCTTTCAGTTAAAAAGTAACTTCATTGCCCTTGTCTACGAAACCCGATGTCAGGGTCTGGCTGAGTTCGTTAATCCATGTCTGGTTCGATTGATCCCTGTCTCGGCCGACTATTTGCCCTCTCCTATTCTTTCCTTATACTATCTTATCCAACTGGCCTTCGCTATTCTCTCGTCGTATGCTCCTATTACACAACCATCCTTTGAGGCACACAATTGCGTCCCGCCACCTGCAAGAAGGGTTTGTGGACACCATCACTGATTAATTTGTTGGGAGGGGTAGCACACTGGGTCTGAGAGAGGGGCGTATTGGAGACACCTGATAGCTTGTTTTTTAACTTTTCCTATTGGTCTGTTTTGTATGTGTAAGGAATAAACTCTGTAAATGTGTTTCCTATAAAAGATTGTGCGCCACGGATTGAAGTGGCAGTCTCCTTAGAATCCACCTCAAGGGTAACTTCTGGGACAACTGTGCTTAGCTGCAGATAATAAACCTGGTTTCCACGCTCAACAGAGTGTCTTGTGTCTGTTTTGTACAAGGCAGGTGAACTCTGGGATTAAGGCGTGCCCTGCGCCGCCCGGCCCATAAGGCCTGGATCTCCAGGACATATAGGCATTCACCAGTCCCACAACAGCACACCATTCTCAGAAAGTGCTGGCTGTAGTGCATTCTTGGCTTCAGCTATCCACTGCCAGCATCGGCCTGGCACATAACCTCAAACTCCACAGTATCACTTTTTACAGGGATAGCTGTTGAACACTCCCTAAACCTATGACGTAAACGCTAACATGATCCCATCTGTCACTAAACCGTACACACCAGGAGGATCAGCCCAGGCATAACCTGGCACTCCACACACTGAACATACACACTAGGCACGTGAACACAAAGGGCCCATTTAGGAAACCAGTCTTCCTGGTTTCCCTTTGGAAAGATCTCAATTTATATTCACTGAAACTACGACCCTCCCCCCAGCCCCTTACTTTCAGTATTCTTAAAGGTAACACCCAATCATCCGTGCTATTTAACCCCTTGCATGACATCTCTGTGAGCTTTCACCTCACTGTCACCTCTCACTGTGTTGTAGTTCACTATTTGTGTGGATTACACCCATCTGTTATTGATTGCCACTTTGCAGTCCTGCCCCACAAGAATACACCAGTGGATTCCTTCTGCTTTTCAAAAACTAGAATTCCCTCACTTAAACCGTGGCTCATTCGTGCTTCTTCACTAGGCAGTGCACCACTTGCAAGCGCCCCAAGCCACTCTAAATCTCTGCCTCCGTGTCCAGTGCAACATAATAAAGGTGCATTAAATATGCTTTTTGAAAAAAAACAAGAAAGATTAATGTATTCACACCACAGAATAGGTTTTGTTTGCCATGTCATGCATGCATTAGTATTTTGACATTAGTGAGGACAGTACTACCATGCAATTATTTCACCTCTTATTTTGCTAAAAGGGCATTGCACTTCATTATCATTAGGGTAAAGGAAATCGGACAGTGTTATCCTATGGCTGGCCACATGCTACCAACGATGATTATATAATGTACTACCTATGCTGCACCACATTCAAACGACGCATATAAGAACATCTTAAAATAGCCCCTGGGTCCGCATTTAACCAAAGCAAATATGCTACCAGTAAAAATGAAATGAAAAAAAAAAGCAAGACCAATTTTTCACTCAATACCTAGAACTTTTACTTACATTTAAGTGTGGGGTGAGGCACTCTTTACGGAGATGTATTGGCTAGGTTAAAACAGCGCATGTCTCTTCCCCCTTCACCCTCACACTCACCCCGTCACCTTAACATCCCCTCACCCTGACACACGCTCACTCATCCTTACAGCCTCACACCCCTCACCCTCACAACCCTCTCACCCTGACACACGCTCACTCATCCTTACAGCCTCACACCCCTCACCCTCACAACCCTCTCACCCTCACTCCACATCACTCAGGAACATCGCCGCATCACTCAGGAACATCGCCGCATCACTCGCCGCATCACTCGGGGACACCGCCGCATCACTCGGGGAAACCACCACGTCACTCGGGGACACCACCACGTCACTCGGGGACACCACCACGTCACTCGGGGACACCACCACGTCACTCGGGGACACCACCACGTCACCACGTCACTCGGGGACACCACCACGTCACCACGTCACTCGGGGACACCACCACGTCACTCGGGGACACCACCACGTCACTCGGGGACACCACCACGTCACTCGGGGACACCACCACACCACTCGGGGACACCACCACACCACTCGGGGACACCACCACACCACTCGGGGACACCACCACACCACTCGGGGACACCACCACACCACTCGGGGACACCACCACACCACTCGGGGACACCACCACACCACTCGGGGAAACCACCACACCACTCGGGGAAACCACCACACCACTCGGGGAAACCACCACACCACTCGGGGAAACCACCACACCACTCGGGGAAACCACCACATCACTCAGAGACACACCACACCAGCTCATTATTATTCATGAACATCTATTCCTTGGCGGTTCATTCATGACGTTCATATGCCCGACTCTTACGTCAATACTGGCATTCGTAAACACCTTCAAGGTAGAAATATACCTTCACTTGCTATGGCAAAGCACGGTGTGGTTCGTTGCAATTCAACTACCTACTTGCATAATGCAGCTCGCCACAGCAAGTACTGAAGGAAGCAAACTCCCCAGCTGACGCACTGAGCAGAAGCGGTCATCCTCCTGCCGAGAATCCTGCTCCAGTGTTGCAGACTCCCCTTGCGGGGTGTTGGGAAATTGAGTGCAGAGAAAGAGATACCAACCTCTTTCATTCGAAGGTATGGAGCTGATTAGAACCTAGAGAAACCTTTGGCAATTCTTGGCAAAACTAAACCTATGCTAAACCAGCACCTAATTCTTCCCTCGTACTAGCCCTAGGTTAGGTACACTGGGGTAGGCATATTTTAGAAGCACCAGTTGCGTATTTTATCCTGTTTTATTTATGTATGTATTTTTATGTATGTCATAGCAACAGACCATGATATTACAGTATTATCTTATATTACTCTTTATGCTGTATGCATTATACTACGCATTCTGTCGAACGATTGTAGCAGTTCATATCTCTTGCATAAGAAAGAAGACTGTTCAATAAGCGTTTTTTATTGAAATGCCAGTCTCTCTATTTCTGTGCAAAGCTGTAGAAACGAAGCATGCACGATTGACTGAGTGAAATAGTTACCTATTGTTTCCATGACTCTGAAGATATTGTTCCGATACTAAGGGAAACAAAGTGGTCATGTTTAAGAGGTTGTTCATTCGAGAACGTTTTTAGTGACCTCCGAGTTAGCTGGCACACACAATTAAGTTTAATATACTTGATACAGACATACTTACCTCAGTCCTATGTCAAATCTATAGTGTATAGTATTCCAATGCGCAGAGCCTCTCAGGGATATAGGAACTACACAACAGGAGGTCTGCACAACAACTCACACCAGACCCCCTATCCCACACTGAGCAGGATATTACACTTCCCCCGCCCCCCCCCCACCCCCACCCCCACCCAGAAGCATGTGGCAGACACTGCATTGCTCTCATCAAATTAACAGGTAGGTAGCCATCTTAACAGAGAGGGGTGTCTGGGGGTGGAAAGACTGCAGTAATGCTCCCACCAGGTACGATGGTAGCCAGCTCATCAAGATGGAGCACTCACTCCCACCCAGATGCATGTCAGACTTTGCCTTGTGCACTTTAACAGGTAGTTACACATCTTCCCAGGGAGGGCTGTGTGGGGGTGGGAAGACTGCACTACCTCTCCCACTATGTCTCCTTGTTCCCCAGCCCACCACGATGGGGCACTCCCTCCCACCCAGATGCATATGGCAGCCATTGCCTTGTACACTTCAAACCAACAGGTAGGGAGACATATTATACCCTCTTGTCCTACCCCTGAGCAGGATAGAAGCCTCCACCACACACACACAGAAGTGTCACAAATCCAACCTAAATGTGAAGAAAAATAAAAAAGGTAGCCAGTACATGCACCCAGCCTTTTCTCAAAAAGCGTGGTGCCATATGACACCAGCCCTCTCATCACACAAAACTACACACAGATCCTATTGTCACTCAGTGTGCAGACAGCTAAGCAAATGTAACTGTCACAGCAACCAAAGTGTGACACACCAATTCACATGTAGAAGAAAGTCTGTGCACAATCATGCACAGCACTGAATGCCATGTGTGCCATGCAAGGACCATATGAAAACAAAGAAAGCATGGTTGGTGGTACAAATGCAGGTTTGCACATGACATGACCAAGGTATGCATGAGAGAACAATGGCCAGTTCATGCTCAGATGTAACGTCTGTCAGGGCAGAGTAATCAATAAAGAGGCATCACAGAAAATCTCTGTTACGCTAGTCCCTAGATGGCAACATGTCTCAGTAATCACAAAACATGCATGTGCCGCTCGCAAGCCGTGTGGAACTGTGGACCTTCCTTACCCGTTAATCCTTGGATCCTGCCTGTCCCCCGAAAAGGAGCATCGTCAGCAGCGCTACCTGAGGCGCTATTGGGAGGCGGAGGAGCGCTAAGAGCATCCCTGCTGGGCTTCGAAGATGGGGCCGGGACTGCGAGGCCCAGCATTCCAAGCAGCCACGCAATCGCCGCAGCTGGAGCCTCTTCCCCGCCCCGCCTCTCTGCAGCGCTGAAAACTGCAGCGCTGAAAACGGCTCGCAGCCCCCCGCTCCGCGGGAGCCGCTCGCAAGCCGTGTGGAACTGTGGACCTTCCTTACCCGTTAATCCTTGGATCCTGCCTGTCCCCCGAAAAGGAGCATCGTCAGCAGCGCTACCTGAGGCGCTATTGGGAGACGGAGGAGCGCTAAGAGCATCCCTGCTGGGCTTCGAAGATGGGGCCGGGACTGCGAGGCCCAGCATTCCAAGCAGCCACGCAATCGCCGCAGCTGGAGCCTCTTCCCCGCCCCGCCTCTCTGCAGCGCTGAAAACTGCAGCGCTGAAAACGGCTCGCAGCCCCCCGCTCCGCGGGAGCCGCTCGCAAGCCGTGTGGAACTGTGGACCTTCCTTACCCGTTAATCCTTGGATCCTGCCTGTCCCCCGAAAAGGAGCATCGTCTGCAGCGATACCTTAGGCGCTATTGGGAGGCGGAGGAGCGCTAAGAGCATCCCTGCTGGGCTTCAAGGATGGGGCCGGGACTGCGAGGCCCAGCATTCCAAGCGGCCAGGCAATCGCTGCAGCTGGAGCCTCTTCCCCGCCCGCCTCTCCCTACTTAACTCCACTAATCCCCACGCATGCGGGACACGCGGGGGACGAAGACCAGGGTGAAGCCCGGGCAAAGGGCGGGCCGTTTGAGAACGGTATAGACCGGACCGGGCCACCCCCCTTACTTTGCGCATTCCAGACCATTCTAACTTCGTAAAGTTGCTTGGTTACCCTGGATTTCTGCTCAACCAAAATGGCAACGAGGAAAACAAGAAGCAAGGCGGCCACCATGGTTACAGGTACTTTGGATACATTTCTTGCTAAGGCTAACACCGTGGTAAATAAGGGGCTCACAGTCTTAGAAAAACAAATAGCGGAAGGGATTGAAAGTTTGCATCTAATTTCCCCGGGGTCATCTTCTAACGCTAGATCACCACAACTGCTGGATGCCACACATCTATCACTTATGGATAGCATTGATCAAACGATAGAGTCAGTTCTGCAGCAGCTGAGGACACCATCTAACTCACAGAGGGATCTGGACTCTGTCGACATCCTTGGCGGGGTAGCATCTTCCCCTACTCCACACACAGTTCTACTTAGGGACTTTGGGAATGGTTCTACTGCAACGGATCATATGGGTCTTCGAGAGGACGCTGTCCCGAAGGAAGTCTAAAGGTGCTAAGAGGGCTAAAGCAGATCCCACCTCAAATACCGCTGATGACAGTACCGACGCCCCAGGAACCGCTTCCTCTGGGAGTATTATTGAAGCAGCGAGCTCTGTAGTCCACGCCCCCAACCTCATACCACAGCACACTGGTCCATTTATCTTTGGAGGGGGGACTTGCAAACACTTCAGGGCATATTATCTGTTCACTCACTGACATTATCAACAGTCTTTTGGATCCCCTCTCCCTCAAATTGGACTGCATTGAGGCTAGACGCCTAGCAATAGAAAGATTGGGTGGAAGTGGGGCTGACCAGCAAGGGTTAGGACTAAGCACAAATGGAGTAAGTGGGACTAATGTTGGGATTTCTCTCCCGCCTAGCGCTTCTACTACTGTGGCTCCTATTCTGCCAGCAACACTTCCCACGGAGAACGCCCCCACAACCTGCCCCTGTACCTCTCCCGAGGCAATTGCCTCCGGTGCCATCTGTTAGGAGGTCGAAGTTACCTACTTCGGCCAGCACATTGGGACAGGAGAGACCGCCCAATGTAATTGCTGACTGCCCCAATCGAATAAGTAACACCCTTAACCGGCGAAAAGTAGTTAACTTGCCCCCTGAGGCGGCGGCCTACACTGTAATTCTGATGGGGGTATCTGAGCTCTCCAGCAACGTGGTGGAATCTTATGACTCCCTACGCAACAAAGTCATTAGCTGGTTAAATGTTCAAAGGCCCCTACCACCCAACCTAAAAGGAGAAGTACTGATGGTCAGAAGGGTCCCACGGGTTGGGTATACGGTCAAGAAAAATGTGGGAGATGGTATAATCGTAAGCTTTAGGATTCTCAGGTTGCCACGTACATTTGCAATTGGCTTGGGAGCCCAGGGAATACATCTATAGAACTGGTCCCCCTGTCGTTCTTCTACTCTAATGTACGAGATGCGACCACGAAGAGGGACGACGGCTGGACCAGGGTGGGATTTGCTGTTGATGGCTCAAGGTATAGGCCCATTCGCTATGATCCCCCTGACTATGGCAACTATGCTCACCCCAACAGATACAGTTGCCTTGACCAGGTTGACTGACTTCAGAAGGGCGCATCTCCTGGGGATACTCAAGGTGTAGCTTCTGAAACCGCTGGGTTGGAGACAGGAACAAACATTGCTGATTCGACCAATGCTGAAGGCGATGCTTCACACCTATGTGCTGGTAATCTTCAAAACGAGGTAATCCAACTTTCGCTACAATAGATGACTTTTTGTCTACAGACATAGAAGATTTCATGTTTTCTCCAAGCCCTAACACTGACTTTTGATTTTGGCACACAGTGTTCCGAGAGTCTTTGACCTTCATTTTTCACAAAACAAAGAACCTTTTCCTATAATAAAAAAAATAAAATCCAAAACTTTTTTTGGCACACAGTAATCTGCTTATAGTAGAACTATTCATAGAGAACAATAATTATTTGAATACTTCCAGAGACAATATATGACCTTGTCCACAAACAAACAGTTTTATGTAATCTGATATAAAATGATTTCGACCCCTTTTCTTATGTATTTACGATCCATTTCATAAATTTATATTTTTAGGATTCATTCATATTTGCATTTCACAAAGTCGAAAATATACTATGTGAATACATGCTTTAATGTGTAAAGCACTAATGTTATAGTTTGATACATTATTTACAATGTGTTTGAAACATGCTTTTAGCACTTCGTGTGTAGATACATTTTTAGGTCTCGGCTTAGAGACGCGCGAAGCGCGTTCTCGGCAGAAAACTATAGCAATCGTTTCAGCCAACAAAGGGAGACAAGAGCTGGACACGCGCGGATTTGGTCGCACGCACGCTCCCGGCGCCAGCGTCTCCGCCGCGCACCGATGACTGCTCTCTTCCTGGCCGGATTCACAGAAGGCAGCATGCTCGTCTCTTGTTTAGCTTCAGCAGCCCCCGAGGATGTCTCCATGATGCCTGAGGTGTGGCCCTTCCCGCAGTGCCTGAACGCCATGAGCCTCGGTGTCCTCCAGCACCTCCCATGTTCCGCTCCCCCCTCCGGCACCCAGTTTATGCCCCTGAGCCCAGCCGGCGCAGCTGACATGGACAGCAGCACCATCAGCAAAGCCCAGCCCAGGGCAGGCTCGGTGGGGGAAACTAAACCCAAGAACGGCGAGTAGATACTTGTGTGTGTGTGTGGCTGGGTTGGGTGCTGGAGAATTCCTCTGGGCTGTGGGATCAGTGCATAAACATGGACGTGGGACACTCGCAGGACCTGGGTACTGGAGGGTGTGTTTGGACCTGGGTACTGGTGGGTGTGTTTGGATCGCAGATAATATGGGTTGTGGGTCAGTGGATCGCAGATAATAGGTCTGTGGGTCAGTGGATCGCAGATAATAGGGAGTGTGGACCGCAGAGTAAAGGGTATGAAGCCCCACAGTGGTCGGGTGTAGTTTAGGCTGCTGTACGCTGTCAAGAAGGGTACATGAGGCGTGTAGGGTTTGGGATGCACAGTAACTTTTTAGCTACAAGTTATACATACAATTATCTGAACGCTGATCATACCAAACACCCTGAAACAAAAATGTATGATGAAGTTGTAAACTTTTTTTTTCCCCTCGGATAAGGTTCACCCGCTTCCCTGTATTTAAGGCGGTGGGAAGATGGGGGCGCTTGCCTTTCAACTTCTAAATTATGTAACACAGCTGTTGTTCCTTGACCATTTTTTTTTATTTAACTTGAAATTATATATTTTTAGGCAACTCGGACGATACTATGGAAGTGCTGAGGGAAATCCAATTTTGCATATATATTGGCAATTACATTTTTAAAATAAGATTGGAGGTGATATTATGAAGTTATTGCTATTTTAGCAATTAAATGCATTATTGTATATTTATTTGTTAAATCGAAAATAAACATTTTACTATAAAAATAATTTGCAGTATTCCGACATACCTGAGGCTGACTTTACTTTACACCCATCTCCACTCACCAATTGCCAACACCACTTGAGAACACAACGTTCACACTTCACAATCCACAGCATTATCCTCTCATACACTTTAACATACGGCAGTTGAATTTAACATGTTTCATTCAATTTGAAACCAGCATCTGCAATGTAATAGGTCTCGCATTTACGTGAGTTTGAGCTATTGGCATTGTAAATGACAACAACTTATTTATATTCTGGTTTTTAAAACCTAAATAAGACAGCCATTTACAATGCCAATAGCTTAAACTAAAGGTAAACTAAAGGTTAGACTTAGACCCTTCTATGACGTTTACCAATCACTTCAGAGATCAGTCCCCACTGCACTTTTAATCACATGAAATATTTACAAAGTGTCTCTAAACCAAAACGCCAGTACTCCCCTGTAGAAGTAAAACTTAAACCAAGAACACAGGAAAGCGTCACACCCACCTTCTAGTTCTTTCAGTGTCCTATGACAAACACAATTTAAAATGCTCTGCAGTTTTGATACAGAATACCAAGTAAACAAATCGTGATCATTGCATACAAGCTCATGCATGAGTCTAAACAATTAAGTGTGGAACAACGCACTTGCATAGAAGGGCTGCTCTTTACACTGCCCCCCAACTGAATACAAAGAAACTATGTACCGTTAAACTGAAACAAACTGTATAATAGCAGAGTTGTAATGTACTTGACGCTGCAATGCCCTCCTTTACCATTGTAAAATTCTGCATTAATGGATTCCCAGCCGGGACACTTTTAGTATCCCTCAAAGTCCTAAACGTAACTGCTCGTAGTCCTATGCTTTAGCTAGGCCTTTCTTTCTTACCAAGGACAGTTGTCCTTCACATGGCACACCAAAGGACTGAGGTTCTTCGGTTTTGGATTTTGTCCCGTATCTAGCCGCCATTTTGTGGTTCGTCGCCATTTTGTGTTGCCCTCACTCAGGCAGCACGGCGAACAATGTGCTTTCGCTTTAATTTATTTATATATGTTTGAAACTTGTAAAGCGCAACAAATGCCCTTGGGCGTCTTGGCGCTATGAACGGAGCAGGATCAAGAGCTAGCTGAAGGATAGATGGCCATGATACACTTCAGCTTACAGGAGAGCGGCTACGTGTCCTTTCAGTTAAAAAGTAACTTCATTGCCCTTGTCTACGAAACCCGATGTCAGGGTCTGGCTGAGTTCGTTAATCCATGTCTGGTTCGATTGATCCCTGTCTCGGCCGACTATTTGCCCTCTCCTATTCTTTCCTTATACTATCTTATCCAACTGGCCTTCGCTATTCTCTTGTCGTATGCTCCTATTACACAACCATCCTTTGAGGCACACAATTGCGTCCCGCCACCTGCAAGAAGGGTTTGTGGACACCATCACTGATTAATTTGTTGGGAGGGGTAGCACACTGGGTCTGAGAGAGGGGCGTATTGGAGACACCTGATAGCTTGTTTTTTAACTTTTCCTATTGGTCTGTTTTGTATGTGTAAGGAATAAACTCTGTAAATGCGTTTCCTATAAAAGATTGTGCGCCAGGGATTGAAGTGGCAGTCTCCTTAGAATCCACCTCAAGGGTAACTTCTGGGACAACTGTGCTTAGCTGCAGATAATAAACCTGGTTTCCACGCTCAACAGAGTGTCTTGTGTCTGTTTTGTACAAGGCAGGTGAACTCTGGGATTAAGGCGAGCCCTGCGCCGCCCGGCCCATAAGGCCTGGATCTCCAGGACATATAGGCATTCACCAGTCCCACAACAGCACACCATTCTCAGAAAGTGCTGGCTGTAGTGCATTCTTGGCTTCAGCTATCCACTGCCAGCATCGGCCTGGCACATAACCTCAAACTCCACAGTATCACTTTTTACAGGGATAGCTGTTGAACACTCCCTAAACCTATGACGTAAACGCTAACATGATCCCATCTGTCACTAAACCGTACACACCAGGAGGATCAGCCCAGGCATAACCTGGCACTCCACACACTGAACATACACACTAGGCACGTGAACACAAAGGGCCCATTTAGGAAACCAGTCTTCCTGGTTTCCCTTTGGAAAGATCTCAATTTATATTCACTGAAACTACGACCCTCCCCCCAGCCCCTTATTTTCAGTATTCTTAAAGGTAACACCCAATCATCCGTGCTATTTAACCCCTTGCATGACATCTCTGTGAGCTTTCACCTCACTGTCACCTCTCACTGTGTTGTAGTTCACTATTTGTGTGGATTACACCCATCTGTTATTGATTGCCACTTTGCAGTCCTGCCCCACAAGAATACACCAGTGGATTCCTTCTGCTTTTCAAAAACTAGAATTCCCTCACTTAAACCGTGGCTCATTCGTGCTTCTTCACTAGGCAGTGCACCACTTGCAAGCGCCCCAAGCCACTCTAAATCTCTGCCTCCGTGTCCAGTGCAACATAATAAAGGTGCATTAAATATGCTTTTTGAAAAAAAACAAGAAAGATTAATGTATTCACACCACAGAATAGGTTTTGTTTGCCATGTCATGCATGCATTAGTATTTTGACATTAGTGAGGACAGTACTACCATCCAATTAGAAAAAAGGAAATCGGACAGTGTTATCCTATGGCTGGCCACATGCTACCAACGATGATTATATAATGTACTACCTATGCTGCACCACATTCAAACGACGCATATAAGAACATCTTAAAATAGCCCCTAAGGTCCGCATTTAACCAAAGGAAATATGCTACCAGTAAAAATGAAATGAAAAAAAAAAGCAAGACCAATTTTTCACTCAATACCTAGAACTTTTACTTACATTTAAGTGTGGGGTGAGGCACTCTTTACGGAGATGTATTGGCTAGGTTAAAACAGCGCATGTCTCTTCCCCCTTCACCCTCACACTCACCCCGTCACCCTAACATCCCCTCACCCTGACACACGCTCACTCATCCTTACAGCCTCACACCCTTCACCCTCACAACCCTCTCACCCTCACGCCGCATCACTCGGGAACATCGCCGCGTCATTCGGGAACATCGCTGCGTCACTCGGGGAAACCACCACGTCACTCGGGGAAACCACCACGTCACTCGGGGAAACCACCACGTCACTCGAGGACACCACCACGTCACTCGAGGACACCACCACACCACTCGGGGACACCACCACACCACTCGGGGACACCACCACACCACTCGGGGACACCACCACACCACTCGGGGACACCACCACACCACTCGGGGACACCACTCGGGGACTCCACCACGTCACTCGGGGACCCAACCACGTCACTCGGGGACACCACCACGTCACTCGGGGACACCACCACGTCACTCGGGGACACCACCACGTCACTCGGGGACACCACCACGTCACTCGGGGACACCACCACGTCACTCGGGGACACCACCACGCCACTCGGGGACACCACCACACCACTCGGGGACACCACCACACCACTCGGGGACACCACCACACCACTCGGGGACACCACCACACCACTCAGGGACACCACCACACCACTCGGGGACACCACCACACCACTAAGGGGAAACCACCACATCACTCGGGGACACCACTCGGGGACTCCACCACGTCACTCGGGGACCCAACCACGTCACTCGGGGACACCACCACGTCACTCGGGGACACCACCACGTCACTCGGGGACACCACCACACCACTCTGGGACACCACCACACCACTCGGGGACACCACCACACCACTCGGGGACACCACCACACCACTCGGGGACACCACCACACCACTCGGGGACACCACTCGGGGACTCCACCACACCACTCGGGGACGTCACTCGGGGACACCACCACGTCACTCGGGGACACCACCACGTCACTCGGGGACACCACCACGTCACTCGGGGACACCACCACGTCACTCGGGGACACCACCACGTCACTCGGGGACACCACCACGTCACTCGGGGACACCACCACGTCACTCGGGGACACCACCACGTCACTCGGGGACACCACCACGTCACTCGGGGACCCAACCACGTCACTCGGGGACACCACCACGTCACTCGGGGACACCACCACGTCACTCGGGGACACCACCACGTCACTCGGGGACACCACCACGTCAGTCGGGGACACCACCACGTCACTCGGGGACACCACCACGTCACTCGGGGACACCACCACGTCACTCGGGGACACCACCACGTCACTCGGGGACACCACCACGTCACTCGGGGACACCACCACGTCACTCGGGGACACCACCACACCACTCGGGGACACCACCACACCACTCGGGGACACCACCACACCACTCGGGGAAACCACCACATCACTCGGGGAAACCACCACATCACTCAGAGACACACCACACCAGCTCATTATTATTCATGAACATCTATTCCTTGGAGGTTCATTCATGACGTTCATATGCCCGACTCTTACGTCAATACTGGCATTCGTAAACACCTTCAAGGTAGAAATATACCTTCACTTGCTATGGCAAAGCACGGTGTGGTTCGTTGCAATTCAACTACCTACTTGCATAATGCAGCTCGCCACAGCAAGTACTGAAGGAAGCAAACTCCCCAGCTGACGCACTGAGCAGAAGCGGTCATCCTCCTGCCAAGAATCCTGCTCCAGTGTTGCAGACTCCCCTTGCGGGGTGTTGGGAAATTGAGTGCAGAGAAAGAGATACCAACCTCTTTCATTCGAAGGTATGGAGCTGATTAGAACCTAGAGAAACCTTTGGCAATTCTTGGCAAAACTAAACCTATGCTAAATCAGCACCTAATTCTTCCCTCGTACTAGCCCTAGGTTAGGTACACTGGGGTAGGCATATTTTAGAAGCACCAGTTGCGTATTTTATCCTGTTTTATTTATGTATGTATTTTTATGTATGTCATAGCAACAGACCATGATATTACAGTATTATCTTATATTACTCTTTATGCTGTATGCATTATACTACGCATTCTGTCGAACGATTGTAGCAGTTCATATCTCTTGCATAAGAAAGAAGACTGTTCAATAAGCGTTTTTTATTGAAATGCCAGTCTCTCTATTTCTGTGCAAAGCTGTAGAAACGAAGCATGCACGATTGACTGAGTGAAATAGTTACCTATTGTTTCCATGACTCTGAAGATATTGTTCCGATACTAAGGGAAACAAAGTGGTCATGTTTAAGAGGTTGTTCATTCGAGAACGTTTTTAGTGACCTCCGAGTTAGCTGGCACACACAATTAAGTTTAATATACTTGATACAGACATACTTACCTCAGTCCTATGTCAAATCTATAGTGTATAGTATTCCAATGCGCAGAGCCTCTCAGGGATATAGGAACTACACAACAGGAGGTCTGCACAACAACTCACACCAGACCCCCTATCCCACACTGAGCAGGATATTACACTTCCCCCGCCCCCCACCCAGAAGCATGTGGCAGACACTGCATTGCTCTCATCAAATTAACAGGTAGGTAGCCATCTTAACAGAGAGGGGTGTCTGGGGGTGGAAAGACTGCAGTAATGCTCCCACCAGGTACGATGGTAGCCAGCTCATCAAGATGGAGCACTCACTCCCACCCAGATGCATGTCAGACTTTGCCTTGTGCACTTTAACAGGTAGTTACACATCTTCCCAGGGAGGGCTGTGTGGGGGTGGGAAGACTGCACTACCTCTCCCACTATGTCTCCTTGTTCCCCAGCCCACCACGATGGGGCACTCCCTCCCACCCAGATGCATATGGCAGCCATTGCATTGTACACTTCAAACCAACAGGTAGGGAGACATATTATACCCTCTTGTCCTACCCCTGAGCAGGATAGAAGCCTCCACCACACACACACACAGAAGTGTCACAAATCCAACCTAAATGTGAAGAAAAATAAAAAAAGGTAGCCAGTACATGCACCCAGCCTTTTCTCAAAAAGCGTGGTGCCATATGACACCAGCCCTCTCATCACACAAAACTACACACAGATCCTATTGTCACTCACAGTGTGCAGACAGCTAAGCAAATGTAACTGTCACAGCAACCAAAGTGTGACACACCAATTCACATGTAGAAGAAAGTCTGTGCACAATCATGCACAGCACTGAATGCCATGTGTGCCATGCAAGGACCATATGAAAACAAAGAAAGCATGGTTGGTGGTACAAATGCAGGTTTGCACATGACATGACCAAGGTATGCATGAGAGAACAATGGCCAGTTCATGCTCAGATGTAACGTCTGTCAGGGCAGAGTAATCAATAAAGAGGCATCACAGAAAATCTGTTACGCTAGTCCCTAGATGGCAACATGTCTCAGTAATCACAAAACATGCATGTGCCGCTCGCAAGCCGTGTGGAACTGTGGACCTTCCTTACCCGTTAATCCTTGGATCCTGCCTGTCCCCCGAAAAGGAGCATCGTCTGCAGCGATACCTTAGGCGCTATTGGGAGGCGGAGGAGCGCTAAGAGCATCCCTGCTGGGCTTCGAGGATGGGGCCGGGACTGCGAGGCCCAGCATTCCAAGCGGCCAGGCAATCGCTGCAGCTGGAGCCTCTTCCCCGCCCGCCTCTCCCTACTTAACTCCACTAATCCCCACGCACGCGGGACACGCGTGGGACGAAGACCAGGGCGAAGCCCGGGCAAAGGGCGGGCCGTTTGAGAACGGTATAGACCGGACCGGGCCACCCCCCTTACTTTGCGCATTCCAGACCATTCTAACTTCGTAAAGTTGCTTGGTTACCCTGGATTTCTGCTCGACCAAAATGGCAACGAGGAAAACAAGAAGCAAGGCGGCCACCATGGTTACAGGTACTTTGGATACATTTCTTGCTAAGGCTAACACTGTGGTAAATAAGGGGCTCACAGTCTTAGAAAAACAAATAGCGGAAGGGATTGAAAGTTCGCATCTAATTTCCCCGGGGTCATCTTCTAACGCTAGATCACCACAACTGCTGGATGCCACACATCTATCACTTATGGATAGCATTGATCAAACGATAGAGTCAGTTCTGCAGCAGCTGAGGACACCATCTAACTCACAGAGGGATCTTGACTCTGTCGACATCCTTGGCGGGGTAGCATCTTCCCCTACTCCACACACAGTTCTACTTAGGGACTTTGGGAATGGTTCTACTGCAACGGATCATATGGGTCTTCGAGAGGACGCTGTCCCGAAGGAAGTCTAAAGGTGCTAAAAGGGCTAAAGCAGACCCCACCTCAAATACCGCTGATGACAGTACCGACGCCCCAGGAACCGCTTCCTCTGGGAGTATTATTGAAGCAGCGAGCTCTGTAGTCCACGCCCCCAACCTCATACCACAGCACACTGGTCCATTTATCTTTGGAGGGGGGACTTGCAAACACTTCAGGGCATACTATCTGTTCACTCACTGACATTATCAACAGTCTTTTGGATCCCCTCTCCCTCAAATTGGACTGCATTGAGGCTAGACGCCTAGCAATAGAAAGATTGGGTGGAAGTGGGGCTGACCAGCAAGGGTTAGGACTAAGCACAAATGGAGTAAGTGGGACTAATGTTGGGATTTCTCTCCCGCCTAGCGCTTCTACTACTGTGGCTCCTATTCTGCCAGCAACACTTCCCACGGAGAACGCCCCCACAACCTGCCCCTGTACCTCTCCCGAGGCAATTGCCTCCGGTGCCATCTGTTAGGAGGTCGAAGTTACCTACTTCGGCCAGCACATTGGGACAGGAGAGACCGCCCAATGTAATTGCTGACTGCCCCAATCGAATAAGTAACACCCTTAACCGGCGAAAAGTAGTTAACTTGCCCCCTGAGACGGCAGCCTACACTGTAATTCTGATGGGGGTACCTGAGCTCTCCAGCAACGTGGTGGAATCTTATGACTCCCTACGCAACAAAGTCATTAGCTGGTTAAATGTTCAAAGGCCCCTACCACCCAACCTAAAAGGAGAAGTACTGATGGTCAGAAGGGTCCCACGGGTTGGGTATACGGTCAAGAAAAATGTGGGAGATGGTATAATCGTAAGCTTTAGGATTCTCAGGTTGCCACGTACATTTGCAATTGGCTTGGGAGCCCAGGGAATACATCTATAGAACTGGTCCCCCTGTCGTTCTTCTACTCTAATGTACGAGATGCGACCACGAGGAGGGACGACGGCTGGACCAGGGTGGGATTTGCTGTTGATGGCTCAAGGTATAGGCCCATTCGCTATGATCCCCCTGACTATGGCAACTATGCTCACCCCAACAGATACAGTTGCCTTGACCAGGTTGACTGACTTCAGAAGGGCGCATCTCCTGGGGATACTCAAGGTGTAGCTTCTGAAACCGCTGGGTTGGAGACAGGAAGAGATGTAATCAATATCATCATTCGAGACCTTGATGCATCTCCCTCGGAGAGCATAACCACCAGCAGTTCACGGGGCCAATTAGTTAATTTACTCCCAAGTCCATCCGGTCCTAATCGAATATCTGAAGCTCCATCTGATCTGGAAATATTACCAAACAGGTCTGAACTACCACCACTAGGTAGCGCCGCTGAGGGGTCCAGGGGGACGGCACCTAAGACTCCCGTAGGAAAAATGAAGGTCCTCTCCTGGAATGTGGCAGGTATTGCCAACTAATTAGACACAAATGATTGGGCTTCCCTAGTAGACAGCAGCAACATCTGTCTCTTCCAGGGGACTTGGGCTAGGAAACCTCTCCTTAGAGCAGGCTACGCAACCTTCCAAAATCAACGCTAAGTGGAATGGTAAAGGGAGGCCTTCGGGTGGGCTAGCTGTCTGGGTGGCCAGTCATATCGGATGTAATGCGGACAGCAACAGCAGAGAGACAAGCAGCGGCAGTTGGTCCCACGAAGCAGTGTGTGTTTCCCCCTCGTTATCCGCAAAGCAGGGCTCCCACGGCGCCGAGGTACAGACCTGCCTGTGCGGTGGCTGTGACCCAGATGTTCCATCCGCACCCTCGGTTCCTTCTGGAGTCCTCTCCTTCTCAACCACGAGTACAGTGGTGGTCGCCATAATCTTGGCCCTTCTTGACTATGGGAACTTGCTCTACATCAGACTACCGGACTCACTGCTGGGCAAACTCCAGTATGTGAAGAATGATGTTGCCAGGCTAATCTTCAAGCTACCTAGGCAAACTCTGGCATCACATCTACTGCAACAACTAGACTGGCTGCCCATCAAGCAGAGGGCTAAATTTAAAGGTCTCTGCATTACACACAAGGCCCTATTTGGAAAGGCACCCAATTACAGCAAGGAACACCTGGAGAAATACATCCCCTGCCGCTCACTAAGGACCTCCACGGAGGGCCTTCTAAAATGCCCACGATTCAACTACACCACTAAAGGCGGCCGAGCCTGCTCAGACCTTATGCCGCAACTTTGGAACAGGCTGCCTGGTCAGCTTTGCTCTGAAAGTTGCCTCCTTCCATTTAGGAAGAAACTTAAGACCCTATTAATTATAGAGTCCAGGGCATAACAATCCCCTCTGATACAATTCTCCGTTGGAACTTCCACCTGACCTTCTTGAAGTGCTTAGAGACCTGCAGGTATTAAGTGCTCTACAAGTCAAAATTAACATAACACAATGATGTGCCATTAACCATGAGGCCACTGTGCAATGTAGAGGACAACCCATTGGCCATTGACACAGCATGTGTCCATAGGTGCGGTCAGTGAGTCTACCCCTAAACGCATGTTGATATGTAATGTTATCTTGCTCTACCTAAAAATGGACAGTAGATGTGGGCAGTGTACACATGGCTTTCTGTGCTGGCATCCTGCATGTGTATGAGATGAGCAGGTACTGTGTCCCCCCCCCCCCCTTCTCGCACCTTCATTCATTTACATGTGCTTCTCCCATGATGATGTACCATGTGAGATGCATTCTTGTCTCTGAAAGACATATCTGTGGAGTTGGGATGAGTTCGCATCATGCTACTGTACCGAGAGATTTTGGCACATAACACTGTCACTGATGTTTTCCACCTCTTGTCTCCCATGCCTGCAGCTCGTGTCACAAGAGGTGGGATGACATATGCCGGCTGAGCAAGAACGTGGCGGAGACGACCCTGGGGATTCTCCCTCGGACGGGCGGGTAGGCACGGCACAGCATGAGACCACTAATGGCCCATAATCTTGGCCATGTCACAGTGTGAGCTGGATGCACGTTTAAAGGAGCATCAGCAGTAAACTAGGGGCGAGTATTCTGGGAAGGGTGACTTTGGCTGTGAGTGGCTGCAGGTGTACACAGCCTGGGCCAGTGCTGTGCTGTGAGATATTGGTAGTGTAATTTAGTGGCTTGTAAGTGGCCTCTGTGTTGGGTGCAGCTGTCATGCATTTGCCCTACCTGTACTTCCTAACGTAATTTGAGTACTGGGCATTTCTATAGCATTCAGAGTCGTGGGAATCAGGTATTGTCTGCTTTGGGGTAGTAAGGGAAATCCCATGGAAGGGAACGGCAGTGTGCTTTCATCAATGCGTGCATTTCCTGACCTCAGATTTGTGAGGCTTAGACATCTGACACCAATGTGCAACAGTAGCTGTGCCCCAAAGTACAACATTGTAGTGTAGTTCCAACGCGCAGAGCCTATTGGGAATATAGGAATAACATAAACGGCAGACTTAGGACTGAGGTCGACTAGGTCTCTACTGAATATGTTAGACTTAATTAGGTATGCCAGCTAGCTCAGAGGTCACTAGAAACTTTCTCGAATGAACAGGGAGGAGTTAACTTCCCTGATTAGACTAGAAGGGATTAGCTTCTGACAACCGCATAAACATGACAACTTTGCTCCCTCCAGAATAAGGAGTATATCTCCAGAGTTGTGTGAAAATAGATAGCTATTTCACTCAGTCAATCGTGCATACTTAGTTTCACCAGAGTGCAGAGAAATAGAGACGTGAGTTTTCAATAAAAGGTGTTATTTATTGAGCAGTCTTCTTTCTCATGCAAGAGAAATGAATTGCCACAATTGCAATACTTGTCATGAAGTAAAGTGCGTAGAGTAAAAGGAATATTATGAAATACTGTAAAAGCATTGATATGGTTTCTGAGACATATGATATTTAAAATGGATAAAATATATACAATTACATACAATGATAAAAGTTGACTAAACGTACTCAACCGGTGCTTCTAAGATACGCCTACCCCAGTGTACCTAACCTAAGCCTAGTACGTGGGAAGGAGTAAGGGAGTCGCAGTTTAAGTTAAGTTAGTTTTGCCAAGAATCTGAATCAAGAGTTCTCTAAGGATCTAATCAGCTCCGTACCTTGGTTTTAGAATGAAGGAGGTCTTGTAGCGCGTTCTCAGGACTCGATCTCCCAGTAACCGGCAAGGGTGACTGGAAACAATGGAGCTGGATTTTCTCGGGAGGAGAAAAAGACTGCGTCTTTCTCAGTGCGTCAAATGGGAGGCACTGCTTCCTTCGGCACTCGCATCAGCTGGGCTTTGGGTAAGTAGATAGCCGCTCTGCTCCAAACCACTGTGTGTTGCTTAAGGCAAATGCTGGAATATTTATACCTGGAAGGTGCCGTGTTTGACGTAAGGTTGGATATAAGACGTCAATAAGAACAGTCACTAGGAACTGACAGTTCTTTCAGGACTCGCAGGAGTTCTAGGACAAAACAAAATAAGCAGGGGGAAATTCCCAGGTTGCTGGAGGTTTGGTTTGTTTAAAGAACGCGTTGTACTTTCTAGGAGTCTTAGGAAGTATCCTTGGCGTATTTGGACTGTATTGGCTATTACTAAATATGGATATGATTCTTATGCCTTTATAAGGATATGATTTGTTATAACCACATGAGGGCATAAATCGGGGATATTTAATTAGGGTCCTAGATAAGTTTACAACAACATGGTGGATGGCATGGGCTCATGGCCATTGTGGAATGTTATGTTGGAGTCTGTATCTGTGTTGTCCCCCCCCTGCTCCATCCAGATCTGACTGCGGCAACATGTTGTAGGGTTAATCCTTGCCCCATCAGGGACCTAGGTGAGCTCAGAGCTATTTGTGTGTCTGGTTGAACAAAGCCACCAGCAGGATGTTGTGCTGTATGGTCGTCAGATGGCTCGCTTATGCCTGTTTTTCTTGTGTGCAAGCACTGTTAGAAGTTCAAAATGGAGTGCGCACAATGTTATTGCATAGGGTGGTGTGCAACAGTCGATTTGATCATATTCAGTGATGCTTTGCTTGCATATGATGGTTCTGTTGATGCCAATGAACTGACCCTATATCGCTTTCTCTCATGCAGCATCTCCCTTGGCACAGAAGGACAAGGGATGGACACCAGTGGCGAGGCATCAAGTACAACAGCTGCACGGGAGCACAGCGACACAGTTGGGAGCAGCGCCTCGGAGGGGGAAAGGAGTCTGCTGGAGGAATCACAGCCAGAAACAGAGCTCAACGTCAAATGATGCCAGCGGTGATGCATCCACGTTGGCAGTCAAAGGGAACAGGGACTCTGCCTCCTCTTCCACCACACAGCGTCCAGTGCCCACCCTACCACCTACAGCCACTACTGCCGTCAGTGGTCTCACCACTAAGAAGGGAAGAGTGTCCTTCATCAGAGCACCGCTGCCCCTGCCCCTGTCCCTACTGCTGCCATCAGTGCTGAGTCCAGGGACCTTTTGCCCCAGCTGTGTGTGGGCCAGACAGCTATTCTCAATGCCTTCATTGACCATGACAAAGAGTTGACATAGGTAGTTGCTTTCATGAAGGGTATACATTCAGACGAGGGTGGGCTACACGGGACTGTCCATTCTTTGTCCTCTGCAAAGACGGCAGCCCTTCAACTGGCACAATCTCAGAGTCCTCCTCTATGCCCTTTGTCGATCCCCTGCCAGTGGCCACATCGGACGAGTGTGACTTCGCACAACAGACCTTTTGGTCAATATACAGCACATGCAGCACACAGCAGCAGCCACCCAAGCGGTCCTGGGTGCAGACACCATCCCCACAGAAAACTAAAGCCACCCTAGAGCGCAAAGACAAAAACCTGTCAGGCGACACCAAGGGCCACAAAGCCAAGAAGCAGACCTCAGGGTCACATGCCTCAGAGGCATCCCCAGCCAAGGACTCTCCTGTCCCAAAAGCGTCTTGCAAAGACAAGCAGACAGATTTTGTGCCCACTGAGAAGGTGGTGCCTGCTAAGAGTACACATAAGAGGAGCTCCAAGGCAGATTCCCCCACAACCTAGACTCCTATCCAAAGCCCAGTGAAGCAGGGAAAGGAGGGCACTGTAGGGGGGAACACCTCATAAACCGGGGATGGAGGGGCATAGGCAAGTCCAGGCCAAGCATACCGCTGGATCCAGCACGTCCCCAGAGGGAGGGCCAAAGTCTGCACCTGATGCAGCTTTGGTTGGGAGTGTGCCTGTTGTGTTCACACCACTTCCCATCAATTCCAAGACAGAGAAGCCATTTAGAAGTGGAAAAGCACCCCTCCACAATCTCCCACCCACACTGTGGCTCACGGCAGCAGGACTCCAACTCCATGTGCCACTACACCACCTGGTCCAAGCAGACCTCCGGCTTTCCAAGCCACGGATGCCTCTACCTCCAGCTGGGCCTCTCTCTCCCCGGTCAAGTCCTCCAACTGTCCCCAAGACACAGCCAACTCTCAATCCGACTGCTAGCCAATTCTGAGTGGTAGTCACCCTTACAAACCGGTCTCTCCCACTGCGGTGCCTGTACTGCCCATTGTTACCCCCTGACTGTGTTGCTGACCATGGCAGGGTACAGCCGCACACATTCCCTGTGCAGCTTCTCATGGACTTACTCTGCACATTGGGCTGGCCACTGGCCTTGTGGTTCACTGCTGTTTGCACCTTGCCTGTGCAGCGTCTCATGTAACTACTCTTCCCTTTGTGCTGCCCTCTGACCTTGCTCTTGTCTAATATTGGTGCCTATCTGTGTAATATGTGAATAAAGACAGTTGCTTCTGTTTTGCCAGTGCCCTTACTGATTGAAGTGTTTTCTGTGTGGGTATGGTTTATTGTGCCACATGCTCTGTAGGCCACTAAAGAAATGCGTCCTTCTCAGGCGTCCAATTGGTCTTCATGAATCCATGTTTGAGTTGCCATCTCGTGACAAAAGAGCCTGGTTCGATTTTCTGCTGATGTCTTCATCTGTCACATAGTATCGCCTTCCCCGCGCCTTGCGGCTAAACCAATTCCTAAAAGGGGAACAAAGACTTGGTCACGTCACCAGTACTTGCTCTTTCATATATATATCCTGTTTGGCAAGATCTGTCCTAATCTATTGCGTCATCTGTTACAGTACCAGTCCTGCCTCAACGAACAAGGCCCTCGACCAAAATCAGGCATGCTTACTAATTCTCCTGGACCTGTCCTCGGCATTTGACACAGTAAATCACGAAGCATTACTGACCAGGCTGCGGAACAGGAGGGAAATGTTCTGAAATGGTTCGAGTCTTTCTTACGAAACAGTACACAACGATTCCTGGTCAACCAATCAATTTCACCTATATACCCTAACTCAATTGGAGTTCCACAAGGATTGTCACTATCACCTGACCTGTTTAACCTGTATGTCGAACCTCTTACAGAAATTCTCCGAAACTCAGATATCCTACCACATGTATGCGGATGACACGCAGATATGCATAAAGATCGCCTCCCTTGAAGACATTGAGCTAATGAACGAGACCTTAAAAATGGCATTGCAATGTTTAAAGGCCAATCATCTGAAGCTAAATGCCAATAAAACAGAGTTCCTATTAATCTCACCAACAAGGAGCCAGGCAGAAATAAAGGAATGGACCAAGCTGGTGACGGCGCTAAACTGCACACCCACCCTAGTCAACTCAGCTAAATCGCTAGGAATCACTTTAGACGAAAACCTTGAGATGAAAACCCATATTAACTCAATGGCTAAAAGTGCCCGCTTCCATCTGAATTACCTAAGAAAATTGAAACCATTCATCTCAGAGGCCGATCTAAAACTGGCAATCCAATCCCTAGTCATCTCTCGGATTGAATATGGCTGCACCACCTTTGCCGGATTACCAAACACGTCGACAGCACCACTAAAAGCTTGCCTGAACGCAGCGGCAAGACTCATCACGGGATCGAGAAAATTCGACCATATATCCCCGCACCTGAAAGCATTAAACTGGCTACCCTTTGAAGCCAGAATTCAACTAAAGATAGCATGTATCAACCATAAAGCGCTCCACTACAACACGCCAAGATACCTAGCCAAGAAAATTAAGCTATCAGGAGGTAACAGACCAGCTAGGAGTGCTAAGGAGCTGCTGTTGAGGCCAACCTTCTTCCGAAAGAAAAAAACCTATGACAGAGCGTTCACAGGAGCTGCCCCCAGAATCTGGAACTCACTCCCTCCAAGAATTAGGAAGATCCAGAATACTGCAACTTTTAAGTGGGAAGTGAAGAGCTTCATGATTAAGAAATTCTCCACATGGACTGCACTTAATTGTGATCAAACAAGCCTGACTACTGAACTTTTGAGACGATATGAGACTGGTGACTCCACCGAGACTAAGCTGTATAGTCAAGTCAAGAGATTTATATAGCGCGCTACATACCCATAGGGTCTCCTTGCGCTTGAGGAAGGGTGGGTGATTACTTGTCGAATATCCACGTTTTAAGTTGTTTTCTGAATGCTAGGTGGTTCTGGGTGAGGCGAAGGTGGGTGGGAAGAGAGTTCCAAGTTTTAGCTGCCAGGTAGGAGAAGGATCTACCTCCCATTATGGTTTTGTTGATGCGAGGTACAGTGGCAAGACCTTGGTTCGAGGATCGTAGCTGACGGGGGGGGGGGGGGGGGGGGGGGGAATGGGTGTAGAAGGACAGTAGTGTGTTGAGGCATTCGGGTCCAAGTTCGTAAAGTGCTTTGTGTGCGTGGGTTAGGAGGCGGAAAGTAATCCTCTTATTTACGGGGAGCCAGTGGAGGTTTTTCAGGTGACCAGAGATGTGTTCTTTACGCGGGATGTCTAGTATGAGCCTGGCTGAAGCGTTCTGGATGCGTTGGAGTTTTTTCTGGAGTTTTGCAGTGGTACCGGCGTATAGGGTGTTACCGTAGTCCAGGCGGCTCGTGACCAGTGCGTGGGTGACCGTTTTTCTAGTTTCGGTGGGGATCCAGCGAAATGTTTTTTTGAGCATGCGAAGAATGTTGAAGCAAGATGATGAAACGGCGTTGACTTGTCTGGTCATCGAGAGTGAGGAGTCCAGGATGACGCCCAGGTTCCGTGCGTGGTCCGTCGGGATGGGTGCTTTTCCAAGGGCCTCTGGCCACCAAGAGTCATCCCAGGCGGAGGGGGAGGTGCCTAAGATGAGGACTTCTGTTTTGTCTGAGTTCAATTTCAGACGGCTGTGCTTCATCCACTCGGCTACTTCTTTCATTCCTTCGTGTAAGTTGGTTTTGGCGGTGTTAGGGTCTTTGGTGAGAGAGGATCAGTTGAGTGTCGTCAGCGTAGGAGATGATGTTGAGATTGTGTTGGCGAGCGATGGTCGCAAGGGGGCTCATGTATACGTTGAAGAGGGTGGGGCTGAGTGACGATCCTTGTGGTACACCGCAGCTGACTTCAGAGGCCTCTGACATGAATGGTGGGAGGCGGACTCTCTGGGTTCTTCCGGTAAGGAACGAGGTGATCCATTCCAGTGCTTTTCCTTGGATTCCGATGTTTCTGAGGCGCTGTAGAAGGGTGCTATGACAGACTGTGTCGAAGGCAGCAGAGAGGTCGAGGAGGATGAGGGCGACTGTCTCCATTGTCCAGTAGAGTTCGAATGTCGTCAGTTGCTGCGATAAGTGCGGTCTCAGTGCTGTGTTTGGCTCGGAAGCCGGACTGTGAGGAGTCGAGGGTGGCAAGCTGGTTGTTGACAGCTTTCTCAATGACTTTGGCCGGGAATGGAAGAAGCGAGATGGGGCGTTAGTTTGAGTTCGGTGGGGTCAGCTGTGGGTTTTTTCAGAAGGGCGCTGAGTTCTGCGTGTTTCCAGCTTTCCGGGAAGGTGGCGGAGTTGAGGGAGCAGTTGATGACATCTCGGAGGTGTGGTGCTATGATGGAGTCTGTTTTGTTGAAGATGTGGTGAGGGCATGGGTCAGTTGGGGATCCTGAGTGGATGGAGTTCATCAGGCGGATGGTGTCCTTAGTGGAGATTGGGTTCCAGTCGTTAAGGGTGTTCAAGGGGGGTGAAGGTCCTGCAGAAGGTTGGGTGGGTAGGTCTCCGGGTCGGTTGTCGAAGCTGTTGTGGATGTCTGCGATTTTGTTGTGGAAGAAGGTAGCTAGGGAGTCGCAGAGGGCTTGGGAGGGGGTGATGTCGTTGGAGTTGGCTGATGGGTTGGTAAATTCTTTGACGATGTTGAATAATTCCTTGCTGTTGTGGGCGTTGTTGTCTAGTCTGTCTTTGAATGCGGCTTTCTTGGCAGACCGGATTAGTTGGTGGTGTATGCGGGTGGCGTTTTTGAAGGCGTCCCTGGTGCTGGTGCTTGGGTCTTTTTTCCAGGCCTTCAAGGGAGCGACAGAGTTTCTTCGATTTCTTAAGATCGTTGAACCAGGAGGCGTTTTTGCTGCTTAGTTTGATTTGACGTTTTTTCAACGGTGCTAGGATGTCGGCGCTGTTGGATAGCCATTGGGTGAGGTTAATGGCTGCTTGGTCGGGGTTTGAGGAGTGGGCGGGGGGGTTTAGAAGAAGCGATGAGGAGATGTGGTCGATGGTGATTTTGTTCCAATTTCTTCGCAGGGTGGATTGAGGAAGGTTGTGGATTGTGGTCTTATTGTAGATAAAGTGAACGCATCTGTGGTCCGTCTAATAGAGAGCTGTGGTGTGACTGAACGAGACATGTTTGCTGGAGGTGAAGACAGGGTCGAGTGTGTGACCTGCAATGTGGGTGGGGGTAGTGACAAGTTGTTTGAGTCAGAGGTTGGCGAGATCGTCCAGAAGGGTGGTGGCGCTGCTGTCATTGCTCTTATCCAGGTGAAAATTGAGGTCTCCCAATAGAATGTAGTCCTCGGAGGGGAGGGCGTGGTTTTTTATTGTGCTTACACTGTTAACCTGTAACCTGCTCTTTATGTGAAGCGGTCTGATCCCACGGGTCTTGTTCGCGCTATACAAAACTTTATATAAATAAATAAACTGCAGCCCCATCCAAACTGGTTCCTTAGGGTGTGGAAATATGTATGTAAGAACTGTAAGCTGCCGAGTAAAACAGCAGCCTCCTCTGTCTTGTCTCCGACGAGCTTGGGACTCTGTTCCATAGCCCAGGCTATACTCATAATTATAGTCCTTCCTGCAGACGAAGGCTCTGGTGTCTCTCTGTATGATATAAGGAGGGTATAGTAGATTCAGGTGGTCTCCCCGCCGCAGAGACCCAGTAGCTGGGTATTTTCGGTTTTACAAATGGCGCCGGAACAGGGACTCCACGGGTGGTCGTGAGGAGACACCCTACCCGAGAGATTCTTGTAAATCCGGTAGACCGAAGGTCTTGCCTACAGGCCTTCCCCACCGGTGTGGGCCACTTGACAGCGTCCCCGCTGGGGTCCCCCGGAAGGTGATTTCTGCTTGGAATTAGACCCGGTGCTGCGTCTGCAGAACGGATCATCATCTGTTGGGTAAGGGTAGGCTGCTCACCCACCATCTTTGTTCGCTTGTACCGTTATTGACTTTTGCAAAAGCCAAGCCAGCGAGGCGAGTTGTTGTAAACCCGCTGTAGTCGGATTATCTAAAAATGCCGGCTAGCAGTAAGTTCAGGAAATTATGCTGTTGTATGTGTAAACAAGACTCCCGACTGGAGGCGGCTTGCCCGCTCCCTCCAGTGTGGACTCCCTGTCATGACATGTATGTTAGGGACGGGCGGCCTGCAATTATGTTCTCTCCTCTGTGGGCTAAATATACCAGGAAGGGCTATTCAAAACTGCAGTGGCCACAATATGGTTCTTTTAATATTCACATCCTCGCCAATTTGGAGGAGCAATTGCTCAGGAAGGGTTCCTGACCAACAATGTTTGAATCAATTGGAATGTGGAGAAAAGAAATAGTACAACGAATAAAAAAAAAAAAAAGAAGGCTCAGGAAAGAAAGAGGGAGCGAATGTCAATGGCTTATCATGCTAAAGAACATTTACATGCCCAAGTTGAAAAATCCATAGAAATAGTAGAAAGGGAACACCGCGCTAGGTCTCAGGGATGTTATCCTGCATGGGATGGGAAGTTGAAGGGTCCTAGTAAAGGGGATGAGTAAGATTCTCTGTTGGATGCCCTACTGGGAAGTCCGCCACCTGCCTATGCCCCAATGTATCCCGCCCTACAAAACGTTCCTCTACCCCTACCAGTTCATGCCCCCGCTGCACTGATTATCCTTAATACGGTAGTTCCAGGTGCCCCGTAGCTCCCCACCGCTCCACTTCATCCAGCCCCGGCCCCTGAGGCTTTGTTAGTATATCCTGCCCTGGCCCATAAACCAGGAGATACTGTACCCCTGCATCCCGCTAATACCTGCTCCTCCCCTATGACTGTCTTTACTGCTGCCCAACCCCAACAGTTGTGGTCATCCCTTACTCAGGACTTGCAGAACTGGTTTGCCACCCCAAGGAGGGACTCCCTCTGGTCATTTAGCTTCTCTGGTCTCAGTGAGGAAGATGCCTAGAAAAAGCAGTGTCAATATTGGATAGACAATGGGTTGATATATAGTATTAATGATATATGGCCTACTTTCTCTCAGTGGACGACGATGCAACAAACAAATATGGCAGTTTGTATATGCACTCCGACCATGAAGCGATATGAAGCTTTCAGTTTTGAGATACCCAAAGGCCTGATTGACTTACGGGGGCAGATAGCACAGGGCCACATACAGAGTGAACAAATGTATAAAGCCCTTGTCACCCCGCTTACCTACAGGGATGCTACGTCCCCGCCTGAGCCCCCTGGGGGAAGAGCTATGCCAATGAGGGAAGCCACCCCGTTTTTTGTCCCTGAAATTGCTGCAGGTGATAATATTCCTCCAGCGGTCCCGGCACATTGGCGCAGAATGTGGGTCCATGTTCCATGGAAAAGGTCAGAAGTGCTCCAATTGAAATTACAATTGCCAGAAGCTTGTAAGAATCCAGCCTTTTATTATCAGGAATGGAGTCAGATGACCTGACCTGACCTTCGACAATATTGACTTACTCTTTGGTTCTGTGGTACCAACGGAAACATGAAATAAGATACGCCACACAGATCATAAAACTGAGTTGGGGAGGATATGTGGGCAAATTTGGAAGGGCTTGAAAAAAGGAAAGTAGGGGGAATGAAACCTGATCCCGTCATATTGGCCCTCCCGGGCCGACTAATGACTCTTGTGAAGACCTACTTACCGGAGAGTGTTGTTAATTGGGATAAGATTAATGCCTGTAAACAGCGTAGAGAAGAGTGTTGCTGATTTCTTTTCCCGTTTTGAGGTGGAGTATAAGGGGCACAGCAGATTAGATCCAAGGTTCTGGTCAGGTGTTCATGAACCTCATAGCTGCTATGGAACGTCAAGCTCCAGTGCTTGACGTTCCATTGCGCAGGTGCAGTTCGAACGTTCAACGGCAGCACTCCCGAGGTAGTGGTGCCGTCGGCCGGTGAACGTGCGCAGCACCTAAAGGGTTAATAATTTTGTTAGTAATTTGTTTCCAGAACTCTCTGCTAGACTTAAGAAGGTTGAGAGCACTTGGTCAGCCTAGACTTTAACGGGAATATTGGCCATGGCTCAGTATCATGAGAACAGGGAAAATAAGGAAAAGGAGAAAGAATTAAGGAAAAGTAAGGACCTTAAGACTAAAACCCTCCTACAGCAGGCCTATCCCCCCCAAATGCCCCAATGCACAGGGACATCAGTCACCCCCTGACCAAAACCAACGGCTTCCCCAGGGCCCCCTTAGGTCTACCCAGTCGAAGGCCTCTGGCCCTCCTGGTCCCCTTCAGAGTGATCAATGCACCTATTGTAAGGGCTATGGCCGTTGGATAGATGAATGCCCTGTTCTGGCCTGAAACATTCAGTCGGGTAAGACAAGGCCCCGGCGCCCCAAGGGAATGGGGAGGGTGGAGCCCCACAGGCAGCCCCGTTACGAGGAGAACAGGGATAACGGGGGGTGCCGGGATACATACACTGCCTTTTATTTTTCTAGTTTATCTACTGAATCAACTATTCACACATCTTTGGGCAGTCACACACCCACCACCGAACCACACACACATTCACTCTCCCATACAAATACTCAGTTAACTAATCAATAACTAATATAGACTTTCACATAGCTAGTAACCAACTGGAGAACCAGTTTACACAACAACTGACAAAGTGATACAGATATTCACAGTTTAATCACTTTCCACTATATTTAGTGAGACACTATAAATTTTTAAAGTCCTCGATCCAAATATTAATTTTTATATATCCACTCATACTTCAATGCAAATTGCTATATATATATATATATATAAAAAATGCATATTTAAATAACGAAGCAAACCACATTCACTGGATGATCGTCATTAGGCGGGACTAAGAAGCATAACACTTATGGGAAGGCTGCATTGAAGAAAGTAGCCATTAAGAAATATGGGCGGAGAGTGGGCAGAGCTTCCACGAAGCTACCCCACTATAGTGTATACTGCATGCCTTGCAAAGCGAGCAGCGCATGTGCTGCAACGCTAGCCGAGGCCTAAAAAGAGGATGCTACACTACCTCAGAATTACCGCCTTATAGGTTTGCTGGATATAGGTGAGGACGTTTTCTCCAAAAACTACTAGGCATAGTAAAATCCTGGGCAGAACAGTATAACCTAATCCCAATAGAGCAAGGTGAGTTCCAGGAGGGCCATTCAACCATTGACCACTGCATCAGTTTATGGGCAAAGGCAAAAAAAGGCAATTGTAGTGAGAGGTAACCTGTTTTGCTGCTTTGTGGATTTCTGAGCCGCCTTCGATTCAGTAGATCGTAGCCTACTGTGGAGCATGCTAGCAGACTCCCGGACTCCCTGCCTACCGGCATTGCACGAATTCATTCATCCTTAAAGGCAATCCGGCACACGCTGTCCGGCAACCGCCATTCTTCATTACCCGGTGATAGGACCACCGCGTCCTTCCTTCCGAGTCATCTTCAGAGACTACAAACCCATTGAGATTGAACATAGCTGGTTCAATCCCCGCTAGGATCACCGTGTCCTGGCTTCCGTTTCTTATCCTATTGACGCCTAAATTATGTTAAATTGCTATTTCGGGCTGACAAGATCACTGTCCTGCTGATGATCCCAGTTATTCCCTGAATGTGATCGAAACATCCTCGACCTTAAAAACACTGTGCACACAATCGATTCCAATTATTATGTTTTATGGGTGTCGCTATTTATCATGCTTGTCCTATTATGTCCAATTTATGTCCAATTAAGAAAAAGCAAGCTTTTCTGTTCCGCCTGACTATTTGTATGTGGTTTGTTGTTTTCTAAGTAAATTGTAACCTTGTCACCCTTTGTATAATGTTTTGCTTCGGATACAGGACTGTATCCCACTGGATATTACAATTTTCCGATGACAAAAATCTATTTATTCTAATTAAATTGCACTATTCGGCTGGATAGAACATATCAAATCGATTCTGCTCTATATTTATTGCTTTTGTTGAGTTTTTCCTCTAACAAGGACCGTTGTTTTTGTAAATAACAGACATCCTAGATTATCTTATAGGGTTCCCTGGTCTTTAAATAATCCATGTACATTAGATATACTCCAGATTGGTTACTGGGTTACCCTTGTGAGTCCTAGCATAAGGTACCTTGGGTACTAAGGGCATAGGTATCCTAGAGGTGTACCAGGGGCTGTACCATGTATTATGCCACCCCTGGGAAGCCTTCCAAAATGACATCACAGGTCTGCTATTGCAGCCTGGGTAAGGTGGTGCATGCACCCCTTACTAAGATATAGGTTACCTATATCATTCTTTAAATCACTGACACATAGAAATTTATAAGTCACTCCTACGGCAGGCCTTATCAATCCTGAATGCGGAGTGCTTGGTTTTGTGTGAGAGGGTGACCATGCACGAGCAGGACCCCTCTGTAGCTTTCGGAATCTATTCTCTGAGGCTGTTCTGTGATGCAGCCAGACCATATACTCTTAAGTGCATTATAACCACACGATAAATGCTAACTTTGAAATGGCGGCATGGAAACATGTTGTGTTTGGTGTCAAACACTTTGGAATCCTACCCCCTGCCAGTCCTGGCGGCGGGGGTAGGATTCCACCATTCTAGAGGGAGAGACATGTACACACTGACTTAACCTGTAATAGTTTAAAAGAGCCCCAGCGTCACAAAATGGATTCTGCAGCCACAGACACGAGTCTGACCTCCTGTTGCTGGATGAAACTCCGGCAGGGGAGGCCTGGACAACAGTTTTCCTGTCACAGATAGGTGTAACCACCTCCCAAACAAGCTTTAGTGTATTGGGGCTGGGTGGGTGCATTCAAAGAATGCTTTTCAGACAGTGCTGGGGGCACACTTTGTGTCCCTGTGCATATCCCAGTTCAAACCAGTTGCAGGGGTACGCTGCCCCAGCTCTGGCACGAAATTGGACAAAGGGAAAGGGGTGTAGCCACCCTCCTCCCTGGATCCTCCCATAGGTGTGTCCCATGTCCAACTCCATAACTTAGTAGAAGTATGGGACCCCACGCCTTAGGACTTTAGATTACACCTGGACGAAACTCAGCAACATATATCCTGGAACTTCGACATTCTACATCGACTAAAAGACGGACAAATCTCCCTTGGGGTCAAAGAGTGACTCCCCTGTTCAAACAGGCACCAAAGTAGCATCTTGCCGGTCGGCATTTCCAAGGATCCCGCCAAATCCAGACGGATTTGCGACTCAGGACACAGACTTCTCAGAGGTTGACACTAGATCCCAGCAAAGCAGAGACCCGCAGCCCTCACGAGTGACGTGGGACCGGAACTCCTGGACACCGTGCACATTTGCTAGTGCATCGACTTCCTGAGCTTTCCCAAAGTTGTGCATTGGGCTACTTGTAGTCCAAGCCCCGGGCACCATCTGCACCGAAGATTGTGGGCCTACACTCCACACGTGTTCTGTGAGCCCGCTTCTAGCATTTCTGCTCGAGGCCCCTTTGCGATCCCTGGTCCGTCGACTGGTGGGTCCCCACAAAGGTAACTTCTGTTTCTTGGGCTTTCCTGTTTGCTCCAGACGTTCCCAGACTCCCCTTTACATCCTGGTAAATGAAGTTCAATTTAAATTCTTACTGTTTCACCAAAGTTGTTGCATGTTAGTGCTGTTAATCTCTAGACACATGTGTTTCTGGATTTTATCCTTCATCAGTAGAGATAAAACGAAATTCATCTGGGGTTTGCTGAGAAAGCTGCCACAATCCTCTCAGGTCTCTGTACCTCTCCCTGGCGCACAAGTGTATCTCCATGAGCTCGTCAGCTCAGTGGCTATGGGGAGCCTTTTTAAACAGAAGGGTGATGGGAGCACACTGCTTCACCTCCCAGCACAGTTCGCCCTTTTGCATCCTGGTAAATGCAGTTCAACTTAAATTCTTACTTTAAATTTTGCAGACTGTTTCACCAAAGTTGGTGCAGGTTAGTACTGTTAATCTCTAGACACACGCGTTTCTGGATTTTATCCTTCATCAGTAGAGATAAAACAAAATTCATCTGGGGTTTTCCGAGAAAGCTGCCACAATCCTCAGGTATCCAAGTTTGAACGGTGTACTGCATTTACCAGGACGCAAAGAGGAGAACTGTGCTGGGACTGTGAGGCAGTGTGCTCCCAACCCCCTTTCTGTTTAAAAGGCTCCCTTGAGCCAGCAAGCTGACGAGCTTTGGAGATGCACCTGTGAGTGGTACTGTGACCTGAGCAAAACCTGGCAGCATTTCCATTAATCAAGAATTGGGAGATGCACTACAATGTTGATCAATGGTTTAAGCTTAGGGCTTAGTAGGTGAGTAGGGTGCTTTCCCAGGTGGCGTCACCGTCCAATGACGCTGAAAAATACAATGAAGTTATGTGCACGCATAAATGTGAGTGCATCCCTGGATGGAGGCACACCATGGGGTTCCAAAATGAGTTAGACTCTGTAGGAGGGTAGGGTCTGCTATCCTATGGTCACCCCAATTTTTGCTTTTTGCTTCACTGGTTTTCGACTTACTGAGGCTGTGGGCCTGCTAATCAGACCCCCAGCCTGCTGTTCTCTCTCTAAATTCATAATACATGTGCTATAGGTACATACCACAATTGGAAATGGACTCCTTGTCAGCCCCTGTACCATGCACTATAGGTGCTCAGGGCATAGGTGCCACCAAGGACTACCAGGGGCTGAAGCATAGCTTTTGCCACCCCTGGCTGGTTCTTAAATTGACACAACTGGCTGATCACTCAGCTGGGGGCAAGTGGGTGTAATCACCCCTTGCTTAGATATAGTATACCTATATCTAAACCTATATCTGGGCACATATAAACCTGCGAGTCACTCCTATGGAAGGCCTCATCAATCCTGGAGGCAGAGTGCGTGGTTTTATGTGAGATGGAGCTCTGGCATGAGCTGAGCCTGTCTGCAGCTGTCGGGAACAACTCCCTAAGCTGATCCGGGATAATGCCATACCATATACTCTTAAGCGCCTTATAATCCTCGCGGTTATATAGCAACTTTGGTTTGGCTTTATCAAAACATGTCGTGTAAGGTGTCACACGAATTGGAATACTACCCCCTCGCCAGTTCTGGCGACGGGGGTAGCATTCCACCCTTCTAGAGGGATAAGACATGTTACTTTACTGAAACGCGGTTGATTTAAAATGAGCCTCAGATCCACAAAATGGATGCCTCTGCCACAGACACGGGTCTGGCCTCCTGCTGCTGACCGAAACTCAGCATATGGTGGCCTGGACAAAAGGTTTCTTGTCGCAGGGCGGTGTCAAACCACCCCAGACAGGAGATAGTGGATTGTAGTAGGGAGGTTTCAAAGAAACCAGACACTGTCTGGGGAGCACAAAGCTGCCCCTTGCATAATCCGGCCAAACCGGTTCTGGGGCCTTCCAGCCCCAGTCCCAGCGCGGCCTGGATCAAAGGAAAGGGGTGTAACCACCCCCTTCCTGGGTCCCACTCATAGGAGGGGACCTAGCAGGATGTCCAGCCCACCAGATTCGAATAAGAGTGGGAGCAGTGCCAATGCAACTCAGATCATCCTGAAGAAACATAAGAAACGAATTCGGGACCCTTCGACATTCTATTCAACATAGAAGACGGAAGAATCTCCCTTGTGGTCAAGGAGTGACCACCCTGTGCAAACAGGCACCATCCAGCCCTCGACCCTTGCTTTGTTGCAGTTCCCGCCGGAACTCGAGCGACAGAGATCGACGAGATCAAGCTTGCCTGCCTTCTCCCAGCCCGATCCACAGTCCCTGCAGAGCTGAGACCAGTGGAGGCGACCGGAAGTGTGGGGCACGCCATCTTGAAAAGGCCACGAGACGCTGACCGTGCAGCCCACGACCGACCCTCGAAGCTGTACACCGGGGTTTGAGAAGCCCCAACCCCGAGCTACACTTGCACCAAAGCTACCCCCTCCACACTCGACGAGTGCTGCGTGGGGCCCTTCTGCTCGTGTTGGCTCGACGCGTTGGCCCGGTCACTTGCCAGCTGGCTTGTGGCCCCTGTGCCGACGAAAACTTGAATACGACTTGCTTTTCTGGTTGCTCCAGATCCGCACCAGCTCCTGTGAAAAGGATCCCCCACTCTGACCCTCCTGGTTCGAGTGAGAAGCAATCTCCCGGTTCCGCGTGGATTGCTTTTGCCAAGTGCTGTTTGCTGCAATCTTGAAGCCGACTGTGCTGACGGCGAAAGCCTACGTGGGACAGATCGTGACGTGCTCCTGGACGTCGCAGATGCCCCAGAGCCCACGTGACAGCGGAGAGAAGCCTCTCGACAACCACCTGATTGCGCCCGACATTGCCTGGTTCCATCCTGGTTCCACCCTGGTCACTGCTGAGTGACCCAGACTCTGTCCCCTCTGCTTTCAGGTACTTTTCGACTTCGATCCACCCTTGGATCACACCGGACACTTCTGCTTCACATCGCCTGCAGCTTCTACAGCTCCAAGCACCAAGAGCCTGCGTGTCAAAACCCGACGCCACTTCGACCCTGTGCACCCGCTTCCTGTGGGTGAGGTAACATTGCAACGCTGGTGTTCCCACACTGGTACACACCTCTAGGGTCTGTGTCTTAAGTTTTGTTCCTCTAGGTTCAGCGGAAGTATCTTTAAACTCACTTTGTGTAACTTTTACGCACCATTGACATTGCATTGGTGTAAGCCGCACTTTCCGTGCTGCACCCGAGTCCCGTGAGCTACTCCCGACTTCAGCATTGCTAGTCCTGACTGCTCCCGGCGATTCTCTAGGCCCTAGGCCTAACCACTGTTCGATTGGTATCTCTTATACCACTTTTTTAGTATATGGTTTAAGTGGCCACCGGCCCTCATCCAAAATTGTGCAACTTTGTATGTTATACTGTGCTTTTGATTTAACGCTTGTGCCCCTTTCCTCATAAAGAGTACTGGGGAGTAATTTAGAAATAAATACATATATTTTTATAATATATACTTGTGTGGTGTCCTTTCATTTGATTACAGGATTGTATGTGGTAAAACAGCTCGCTTAACACGACCTCTTAGGTTAAGCCTTTAAGGCTGCTTAGTCCATGCTACCATTAGGATAGCTTGTCTAACAAGGTTGACTTGCAACCAGACATCTTTGGGGTTTGTTTGGACTGATACCAAGTGGTTCCAGAATTGGAAACACTACATATCAGGCCAACTTCACACAGACTCCAATCAAGTTCATGATAGATTCTTTGCAATTTATTTCATGAAGGAAAAGTTTTTTGATATTCACATCATAAACACTCATGATATGGACTCGAAACGGGTCAGAATTAACGTAGTTCTAAAAAAACAGAAGGAGATCAAGTCTTACAATATGCGCTAGTGGAGCGGAGCTCCCTCGTATTTACGTAAATAATAAACGGGGGTTTCACTTACATGAAGTAGAAGACGCTGTGTACTCGAATCTGGGGGCCAAGTGGGTAGAAAGTGTCTCCCCTGAGAGGTTAGGTGATGCACCGGTCGTCGGCGATGTGTTAAATAAACACGCGTCCATATCGTGAGTGTTTATCTATTACGGACCGCCACAATTAACCAACCAGTTTGGTTCTGTTTGCCTGGTAGCTTTATTTCCTTATGTCGATGAGCACATTATACACTGCCTACTAACATGGATATCTCACTTTACCCGTTATTTACTATCTTGTGTTTTTCATCACCATTTCTAAGCGCATATCACCCAACTGACTTGTCCACCACCCTCTAGCATGACTCAGACTCTCACGTCTGTTTTAGTTTATGCACCTCACCGTTAGCGCACTTTGAATTCACATACCCCTCATTCACGTTATGGTAATTGATTACCCATTCTTCTTCATCCCTCGTAGATACCCCTTGACAAAGGGCTCCGCCTGAAATGCATAGGGAGTGGAATTAATTAACGCATATGCAGGACGCTTGTGAACATTATACGAATTTGATATGATGTGAATATCAAAAAACGTTTCCTTCATGAAATAAATTGCAAAGAAGCTATCATGAACTTTATTGGAGTCGAACTCATTTTGGAACCCCATGGTTTGCCTCCATCCAGGGATGCACTCACATTCATGCGTGCACATAACTTCATAGCATTTCCAGCAACCCCAGCTGAATTTTCTTTGCTCTCCAATACTGCTACTCTCTACATGATAACGGGCTCAACCCAGAAACACGTGTCTGGAGATATACAGCAATGTCTGCACCAACTTTGGTGAAAAACTCCAGCAAATGTTGAAGTAAGTTTGAACTGTGTACTGCATTTACCAGGATGCAAAGGGCGAACTGTGCTGGGACTGTGAGGCAGGGTACTCCCAACCCCCATTCTTAGTGGCAGAATCTGTCTCCAGCCCATTGCCAGGATGGTATGGCTTGGGTACCTATTCAAAGGTAAGGAATCTGCAGATATAAGTCTCTATTAGATGAACAAGTTACTACCTTCGGTAGCGCATTATCTGGTAGTGACAATATCAAGCTGCATATTCCAATCCTTACACACCCACCTATGCCTTACTGATCTGCAGAATCATTCAATTGGGCTAGGGTTGTTCCCTTTTTCAGAGCCCTAGTTATGGCACACATTCAACTCAGTAATCTATCTCACCTGCGCACAAGTGTGTTCTGGGTTAGTTAGTATGAGGAGTATTGTTCTATCGTGTGATGCCTAGTGACAGGACCTGCTCGTGTTCCTATGTTCAAAATCATCCTAGGGAGGGGCACAGAAAACTGTGGATACAACACGATTGCACCCTTTGGGTTCTTCCCAAATAGTAAATCTATTTGACAGTTTCATATAGTACTTTACGCATTTACTCATATTTATTTTTAACTTTGTTTTATATTCATTTTTGTATTACTCGAGGAGAAAAGAGTTTACAGGCGTGTAGGAGGCCAACTGTGGCCTATATGTACATTCAACACACAATGTAACACCACATTAAATCATCCATTAAACAATTTCCGCTGTTATTGCAAAAAGGTTCCCAATGCATTTCGAGTTTTCGATTAACCCTTCTTCAGGGAGGCCGGAAAAAATGAAAAATGTATTTTCTTACAAAGTATTTTCTTACAAAGTATTTTATAGCCATCCTGGGACAGTTACCATGATTGTGGTTGTTCTCATTAATATGTCATCATACTGTATCCAGGCACTCCAAATTTACATGACATGCCTGTGTATTCCGACAACCGTGAGCATGAGACTCAAATAGTGGCAGACAGGGCCGGCGCTAGGCATGGGCAGTGTGGGCAGCCGCCCAGGGCCTCGCGATCAGGGGGCCCCCTGCTTCACCGTGAAAGGCCACGCTTTCCCAGTTAACCTCCAGGGCCCCCTGGTCCACGCAATCAAATTACAAATGCGAGGTGTCTTGACCTTGCTGTCAGGGTGTGATGGCATCCCTGGGTGCACAGGGGTGGGGGGGGGGGGGGGGGGGGGGGAGGGACAAACAAAGTAGGGACTGCACCGCAACTGGGCCAGCAATTGTGTGCTCTCAGTGTCAGGGGAGGCAACACCTCTGCTAAGTACCGGCCATTGCCTTTCTGCATTTTGTTGCTAGGTGACAGAAGGCCCCCTTTGTTAGCAGAGCCAGCAAGACACAGGTAAGGAGAGGTGGGTGAGGGGAGGAGGGAGCAGCCAGATCAACTGGCTCGTGTTTACTTTTGTATTGCCTATTTTTTTTTATTGGAATGTGCATTTAAAATGGATGTAGAACTGTCACGTTAGTGTTTTACAAAATGCTTCTTTACTGCTTGGAGGCCCAGGGGAGGGGGCCCCCTTTCCCTGGGTCTCTAGGCACTAGAGCAAGATCCAGGTGTGGGGCCCCCCTCCTTGTGCCCTGTAGCCATTACTCCCTCTTTCCTTTCTTTGTCCCCCCACCAAAAAAAACATGCTTGCTGGAAAGGTTGTTTTTTTCTGACATTTTTCACTTTAAATGTGCTCCCTCGGGACGGACAGAAATAAAGGTTAAAATTGAAAAATACCTAAAGCAAGACAGTGTGGATCGAAAAAAGTGGCAACACTGATTTTATTCAAACCCAAAGCACATTAGCGCCACTTTAAAGAGTTTGCCAGTGAAGCTCTACTTTTGTTTTTATGAGATGGAGCAGAGGCAGGGTGACAGAGGAAGGTGACAAAGGCAGGGTGACAGAGGCAGGGTGACAGACGGAGGGAGACAGACGGAGAGAGAAAGACAGAGGGAGAGAGACAAGGAGGGAGAGAGACAAGGAGGGAGAGAGACAGAAGGAGAGAGAGAAAGAGATGTGGGTATGCTGGTCTGGTGGCTCAGTGGACAAAGGCATCTGCTGCAGGGACCTGTGTGAAACCTCATGGTCACAATTTTTTTTTGCTTTCCCCCTCTGACCCCGCCCCCACCGGTGCGGCCCTCGGCCAAAAACCACACTGTAAATTTGCCCCCCCCCCCCGAGAAAGTTTGTGAGTTCCCAAGCCCTAGATGGTCAGTGACCCAGTTATTTATGAGACAGAACTGGAATTTCTATCAAGCACTCATCTGGAAACGATCAGTTAACATTGAGTGAAAAAACATTCATCTTTCTAAGACCTGGAACTAGCTTTTCCATCCAATGTGACAAATGTAATCCATTTAATACAGTTTGAAAATATATGGACGTATTTCATTTGTATATTTATCTTTTTGTCATTGTTACTGATATCCACGTTAGGTCTCTTCAGTGATGCCAAATAAGATCAATAGACCTGCGATGTCACTCTCTGTGATGACACTTCTTGTGACGTTACATGCAAATGAGAGGGGCCTCTCATCTTCCCTTTCGCCCGGGGTCCCAAAAGTTCTAGGACCGGCCCTGGTGGCAGAAACCGGTGACAAATGGTGCCTCAAAGCGTGTGCGAAAGAAACGGATACCTAATAAACACGTACCCAAAAAGGTTTTGTTAGCATGATGTGCGCCCTTTCGTTAGCACTGTGAAGAGACCATTCTTAGGCGAGAACCCTGTACATACTGCCTCATGTGCACCATCCTTATTGGGAAATCCCTTACTCCACCCGTGCAAACGAGAGTCTGAAACAATCACAGAATCGAATCTCGAACGGACCGGAAAAACGCCAGAAATCTGGTTTGCTAATGCGTGTTGTATCCATCACGTATAACTTTCTACCATAGGACACGACTCTTATACCGGTCACTGTAAATACATGCGTAACACAAGCGGGTCACTTGCCTGGTATTAGTGGGCTAGGTCGATATGAACTGCAGCCCTAACCGTCTCCGACAGCGTCAACGCGGACTCTGCACGCGGGTGAGGCGAGCCCCTGCGCGCAGCCGTTTATGCGTCGGCGTACGAAGCGTCATTAAAACGTGACGTGATCGCCAAAAGTGAAGAGGGACTCCTCAAAGGCAGAACACGTAACAAACGGACGGACGAACATTTCTATTCAAAAAGTGCTCGCGAGCTCAGGTAAAAATCATGAAAAAAAAATGACCAAAATCGTTGTTGCATATAAAAAGATGTGTGAAGTAAGGCAGTGATGTAAAGAATGGCAGGTCTCGAAAATTGTGCAGAAAACTCGCGCAACCATGGTTTGGAATTTGATCATATGGAGTGCACAATATCATACAAGTTAGTATCATAGGTATTTCAGTGACTTGTTATACACATTCATGAGGCAATATTCACTTGGTGGATAGTCAAAAAAGTTCTTTATTAGGGATTTCACAAACATAAATGTGGCATACCTACATCATTGGTAAGTGTTCAATATTACATCATTGTTTGGTGTTCTATGAGGTTGCACTGTATTGTTGTATTCTAGAATATAGAGAGTCAGTTAACTGTTGGACGAGCTTGTATGACGACCTGTACTTGTACCTGCAATAAATACTTTCCATCAAATATATCTGGAGCATCGGTTATTAAAATGGCGACAAGGTGGGATCATTAATGAACATCATAACATCATTTCCGGATTGTTTTCTTCGTTTCAAAATCTTGAAGATTTTAAAGGAATTAGATTTGGAGAACATTATATTGTGAGCAGCGCAATTTTTTTTTTACCAAGCAGAGCGCACTGCTCATTTGAGAAAGGATAAAGATTAATAATAATTAAAATTTGAAGAATCGCGTTTATACCTGACTCGGAAATACAAGAAGAGTGACTTTCTTATCTTCAACTACAACAACATCTACAGTTAAATTAGTACAACTGTGACTGAAAATCGTGAGTAAATTCAATCTTTATTAGCCAAGAATCAGGACATTTTTTTAAGGCAAATAAGCGCGATTTAGAAACAAAGGAAACTATTACCGGCTCAAAGTGCATCTTTTGAATCGCAGCAACGTTCGCAGATTGAGAGTGTGCACAGTTTAACTTGCGCTGTGAGGCAGAGTGACAAAGCAAGACTTGAGGAGCTTCCCTACCCCTGGAGTCCCCTACCGCGCAGAAAGCAATACCTGTTTGGCACCACTCTCCTCTGGAACAGTCCTTCTCCCTCTCGCCGCCGCAGCTGACATCTCCCACGGCCGCCGAGTGGAGGGAGACATTGGACTGCATTATCCGGCATTCCCCGTGGCGGTCAGACGTCACCATCATCGCACCTGGTGGCGCATAAATCAGGCGGAGCCCCAGTGGAGCGGGCGACGCAGAAAACGGACTTGAGGATCTTCTCTACCCTCTGGAGTCCCCTACCGTGCAGAAAGCAATACCTGTTGGGCACCGCTCTCCTCTGGAAGAGTCCTTCTCCCTCCCGCCGCCGCAGCTGACATCTCCCCTGGCCGCCGATTAGCGGTAGACATTGGACTGCATTTCCCGGCATTCCCCGTGGCGGCCAGACGTCACCATCATCGAGCCTGGTGGCGCATAAATCAGGCGGAGCCCCCGCGTCGCGGGACGCGAGCAGGACGCCGGGCAAAGGGCGGGCCCTCTTAGGCCCTCAGAGGCCAGAGGAGGCTGGGCTGGGCCCCCCCCTTCCATCGACGTACCTACACCGAGGATGTCTCTCACTAAGGACAAACCTCTATTGGCAGGAGGCGACAAACGAGGTACGCTTGACAACTTTGTTATCCGGCCCACATCAATAACTGACAGGGAAATTGCACTCGCAGAGCGGCGAGCTGAGAGACGCCGCTCTGTTGAACTAATTAAAAATAAGCGATCATCCTTGGGACCTATACAGCACGTTGCCTCACCCCCTCCCGTTACGATTCATGAGAGCGAGGGATATGAGGCGCTCCTTAATGATAGCATTCCACTACTTTTCCAAGATATAACCTCCCCATTGGCTGAAATCAATGACCCAACTACAAATGTCTTAATTTCCTCTGGTAATCCTAACCCAGATGTAGAGACACTCCTGGACATTTCACTTCCGCAAGTAGAATCTGCCAAAAATTCAATATTAGATGCACTTCTAGACATATCACTACTACATGTTGAGTCTGCCCAAAAACCAAAGACACCTTTAAATGCATTCCGAATCCAAGGTCAGCCACCGAAAAAACAGAGGAAAAAGGGGAGTTGTATACAGAATAACACGGTTAAGAATACCCACCTTAATTTTGGGAAGAAAAAAAGCCCTGTGTCTAACGTACCCACAACTCCTGAAATAGTCATTCCACCAACCTTTCCAACAAAAGATCTACTTAATGCCGATATAATGGGCACCTTGGAGCAATTAATTAAATCACTAATACTCCCGGTAGTAGAGAGACTGAGAATAGCGAAGCAATTGGGAACTATAGAACAGACAATAGCAGAGAATAAACTTGTACCTAAAGACCCACCAAAGCCCACCTCAATGCCCATACCGCCCGCATCCGCCACTACCCAAAAAGCAGTAAAATCTATCACTCAGCATAACCACAACCCCCCCAAACCCTCCACTTCCCAAATCAACAGGGGAACATGCAAAAATAACAGCTAAAGAGGCCCAGGGCGGTCAAAAACCAAAAGCTTGTGGGAGTGAAAGTGATAGAAGGGTTGCACCTAGTACCCAACTGTGAGAAGTTGGCCCGATATGCAGTGTTCACTATTCTAGTGACCACTATGCATCGGTCCAAACGACCCTTATGGTGATTGGTTGTAAGTCAACCTTAGACCAGCTATCCTAGTAGCGTGGATACGAGCAGTCTTCGGGCTAAACTCTAGAGGGCGTGTTAAGCCAGCTGTTATACCATCACATACCCCTTGAACACCAAGTGAAAGGACACCACACAAGTGTTATGAAAATAAACAGTGTATTTATTAGAATCACAACAGCCCTGGACTCTTTATGAGGACAGGGTACTAAGCACAGAACAAAACTCTTAGGAAAATACTTCAAGTGCACAATCAATACAAGTGCCCGAGGGCACGGAAAGTTCTAGTGGTCTCGGGCGGACCCGATAAGGCAAGTCGGAAGCGAGGGACTCGGGACCCTTAAGTAAGGAGGCTATGCGGGCACCGAAATGCCGGAGTTACCAAGCCACAAGGGCTGCGGCTGCAGAAGTCTTACAGGCGTTGGGGGTCTTCGCTGACGAGCCAGGAGCCGGAAGGAAGGAGTTGCTGGCCGGCGACCAGTGAAGAATAGTTCGTAGAGATCCAAGCCTGGATCAGAGATCGATGATACCTGAAAGCAGAGGGGACCAAGTTCGTACTACTAGCCAGTAGTCAGAGGGTACCAGGAGGGCACCGGATGGCCGTCACCTCGACTAGGTGAGTGGGCGATGCTAGGCTCTGCAGTCTCACGGACCAGGAGGCGTTGTCGGCGACCAGGATGGAGGTGCGAGCTGTCCCACGAAGGTTGATGCTGTCGGCGTCGCTGGGCCCAGGATTGGGGCAACAAGCCTTGGCAGATTTCAGGGCCACGTGGTGGGCCTAAAATGGCGTCTTGAGTGGACCAGGAGGGTCCGGGGTGCTCCTCTCATAAAAAGGAGCAAAAGGCTAGTCTGGTGCAACCAGACCAGCAACGTTGGTTGTTGTTCGTCGTCAAAGGGTCACAAGCCAGCGGCTAGTGATCGGACAACGGGCTGAACAGCGAAGCAGAAGGGCCCCACGCAGATCGTGAAGATGCTGGGAGGCTGCACTTCGGTGCTGGAGCTGCTCAGGGTCGGGGCTTCTCGGACCCCAGAGCACTCACCAGAGGATACCTTCGGTGGTCGTGCTGATTAAGAAAGCGTGCAGGTTTTGATGATGGCCGGTCCCTCGAGGTCTCGTCGCACCCACAGATCTCAGCTGAGCTGACGATGTGGGTAGAGGTCAGAGGTGCCAGGGAAGCCGGTTCTCGTCGAGCTGGGTCGTCGGATTCCTGAGGAAGGACTTGCAGCAAACCGCAGAGTTCTTAGCTGGTGCCTGCGGATGCAGGGTGACTACTCCTTAGCCACAAGGGAGAAATCTTGAGAAGAGTCTCGAATGTCCTTTCGTAGAAAGTAGTTCTTGATTCAAAGATGATCTAATTTGGAAGGGTCCCCGCTCCGGCCTTTTTCCTAAAGAAAGGGGTGGGTTCATGACTAGGTCCTGCCCTAGGGGTGGGACCAGGAAGGGGGTAGTTACACCCCTCTCCCCTGCCGGATTTTCCCCAGGTCAGGGGCAGCGCGCCCCTGGAACTGGTTCTAGCTGGCAGATGCGTAGTGAGCACCGGGGTGCCACTCCGCAGTCACCTTCCTGTAAAGCCCTGCCTACCCAGGATACACAAAACCCTGTCTGGGATGGTGCGAACACCGCCCCGGACAGGAAACCCTTTGTCCAAGCTCTCCCCGCTGGAAGGACTCCCAGCAGCAGGAGGTCAGACTCGTGTCTGTGGTGGCAGCGTCCATTTTGTGGAGCTGAGGCTTCAGTTAACTTTAACCGGGGTTCACGGTTACGTACATGTCGTGTCCCTCTAGAAGGGTGGAATGTTAACCTCGTCGCCAGCATTGGTGAGGGGGCAGCATCCCGATTCGTATGACACCTTACTCGACATGTCTTGATAACGCGATACAGAAGTTACCGATATGGTACGCGTTATCATGGAACAGCCATTGGGTCTTGGTTCCGCAAGCTGCAACTGGGCTCGGCTCGTGCCAGAGCCCAATTCACACGGTTCCACGCACTCTGCCTTCAGGATTGTTAAGGCCTGCCATAGGAGTGGCTGATAGGAACTCGGGTGTCCATTTTGGGGTTAGATATAGGGATACTATACCTACAGCAACGGGCGAGTACGCCACGTTGCCCCAGCTGCCGTGCAGCCAGTTGTGTCAGATTTAGATGGCCATCCAGGGGTGGCATAATACATGCTTCAGCCCCTGGTAGGCCCTGGGTACACCGATGCCCTGAGTTACAAGGTCTGACAGGGTGGCCCAGTTCCAATTGGGTAATGCACCTAAGGTACACACATCAATTTAGTGAGAGAACAGCTAGGCTGTGAGTCTGATTAGCAGGCCCACAGCCCGAGAAAGTCGTAAACCAGTGAAACAAAAGCAAAAAGTCTGGGTGATCATAGGATTGCAGACCCTACTCTCCCACATGACCCCCCCCCCCCCAAACGTTGGGACAATAAACTAACCTTGACCAGGTGAGTCTTCTTGTTCTAAGTTGAAATACCTGGAGAGCCCATCTGCATTGCCATGATCAGTGCCAGGTCTATGCTCCACTGTGAAGTCCATCCCCTGTAGGGAAATGGACCACCTAAGCCGTTTGGGGTTTTCACCCTTCATCTGATTTAGCCATAGGAGGGGCTTATGGTCGGTCTGAATCTTGAAATGAGTGCCAAACAAGTATGGCCTCAGTTTCTTCAGGGCCCACACCACAGCGAAGGCCTCCCTCTCTATAGCTGACCAATTTTTCTCTCTGGGGGTCAGCCGTCTGCTTATAAAAGCAATTGGCTGGTCATTACCATCAAAATTCAGTTGAGATAGAACAGCTCCCACACCCAACTCAGAAGCATCTGTTTGGACAATGAATGGTTTGGAGTAGTCTGGACTCTTGAGGATAGGCGCCGTGCACATGGCCTGTTTTAGGTCATCGAATGCTTTTTGACAGCTCGCTGTCCACTGAACCTTTTTTGGCATTTTCTTACTCGTCAGTTCATTAAGCGGAGTCACAATCGATCCGTAATTCCTGACGAACTTTCGGTAGTAACCAGTCAGGCCCAAGAAAGCTCGAACCTGAGTCTGGGTGGTTGGAGGAGCCCAGTCCCTGATTGACTGTATTTTGCTCTCCAGTGGTTGAACTTGGCCTCCACCGACAAGGTGGCCCAAGTATACAATCTGTGTCTGCCCTATCTGGCACTTGGTAGCCTTGATAGTGAGACCTGCTGCTTGCAGAGCGTCTAACACTTTCCGCAGGTGGACCAGGTGATCCTCCCAGGTGGAGCTAAAGACAGCGATATCGTCAAGATATGCCGGACAGAAGTCATCCAGCCCAGTGAGAACGTGATTCACCAACCGTTGGAAGGTGGCAGGTGCATTTTTCAAACCAAAGGGCATTACCACAAATTGATAATGTCCACCAGGGGTAGGAAATGCTGTTTTAGGCTTGGCGTCCTCAGCTAACCTGATTTGCCAATACCCAGCTGTCAGGTCAAACGTACTTAAGTAGTTGGCTGAAGCCAATCTATCGATAAGCTCGTCTGCCCTTGGTATTGGGTGGGCATCAGTCTTAGTGACTGCATTGAGACCCCTGTAGTCTACGCAGAACCTCATCTCTTTCTTACCGCCCGGAGTGTGAGGTTTCGGCACTAGAACTACGGGACTAGCCCAAGGGCTATCCGAGGGTTCAATGACTCCCAACTCCAACATTTTCTGCACTTCAGTTCTGATACAGTCTCTAACGTGATCGGGCTGCCTGTAGATTTTACTCTTGACGGGCAAGCTGTCACCAGTGTCAACCTCATGGGTACACCAATTGGTCTGACTGGGTGTTAGAGAGAACATATGCCGGAAGGATTGAAGAACCTGTTTACAATCCTCCTGTTGATGTTCGGAGAGGCTGCCACAAAAGACAACACCGTCTACCGATCCATCGTCAGGATTCTGAGTAAGCAGGTCTGGGAGAGGGTCACTCTCTTCCTCCTGCCCCTCATCTATGGCCATGAGCAAGCTCATGTCCTTCCTGTCGACATATGCTTTGAGCCTGTTGACATGGAGCACCCGATGGGGGCTCCTGGGAGTTCCAAGGTCTACCAGGTAGGTGACCTCTCCCTTTTTCTCCAGGATGGTGTAGGGCCCGGACCATTTGTCCTTGAGTGCTGCTGGGGCCACTGGCTCCAACACCCACACCTTCTGTCCGGGCTGGTAAACAGTCAAGACAGCCTTTTGGTCATGCCAAGCTTTTTGGAGTTCTTGGCTGGCCTTAAGGTTTTCAGACGCCTTCTCCATGTACTCAGCCATCCGCGAGCGGAGACCAAGAACATAGTCCACTATGCTGGTGGCAGGCTTTTTGAGAGGTCTCTCCCATCCTTCCTTCACCAAACACAGGGGTCCTCTTACAGGATGTCAGTACAAAAGTTCAAAAGGGCTGTAGCCAACCCCCTTCTGTGGGACTTCTCTATAAGCGAACAAAAGGCAGGGAATCAGGACGTCCCATCTACGCCGGAGCTTTTCAGGTAGTCAATGAATCATCCCTTTCAGGGTCCTGTTGAACCGCTCAACAAGCCCATTGCATTGTGGATGATAGGGTGTAGTGAACTTGTAGTTGACACCACATTCCTTCCACATAGCAGTTAAGTAGCTCGACATGAAGTTTGCATCTCTGTCGGAGACGACCTCCTTAGGGAAGCCCACTCTGGAGAATACTCCAACTAGGGCTCTTGCCACCACAGGGGCTGTAGTGGTCCTAAGGGGAATAGCTTCAGGATACCTGGTGGCATGATCCACTACCACCAGTATAAACTTGTGCCCTGATGCTGTTGGGGGTTCCATTGGACCGACAATGTCAATCCCCACACGTTCAAAGGGCACCCCCACCACAGGCATTGATATAAGGGGGGCCTTTGTTGTGCCACCTGACTTACCACTGGCTTGGCAAGTGACACAGGAGCGGCAAAACTCCTTGGTATCTTCGTTCATGTGAGGCCAGTGAAAGTGCGAGACAAGCCTGTCCCACGTCTTCGTCTGGCCTAAGTGTCCTGCTAAGGGAATCTCGTGGGCCAAGGTAAGGAGGAAACCACGCTGAGACAAGGGGATAACCAGCCTCCTGGTCATGCCAGGCTTGGGGTCTCTTGCCTCAGTGTACAGGAGTCTATCTTCCCAGTATACCTTGTGGGTACCTGTGGCGTTCCCAGCAGCCTCAGCAGCCGCCTGCTGTCTGAGGGGTTCAAGGGAAGGGCAGTCTAACTGGTCCTTCCCCAGGTCTTCTCGTGTGGGTCCCCCTGAGCCCAGAAACTCAACTTGATCAAGTTCGAGTTCTTTAGGTTCAGTTTCCCGCAATTCCTGGAGGTCAGCCTCCTCTGAGACTTGATCCTCGACCTGGGGCAAGGGGGAAGGCGCTGCCTTAACCCGACTGCTCTTCTTCTTGGGAGGTGTCTGGTCCGTTGTTCCAGGATCCAGCACCTGTTCAGTGGGGCATCGTCTGACCTGTGACCTAGTCACAGCAAGCACATGTGCTGGCAAGCCTAACATCTCCATGTGAGTCCGGTGCTCCACTTCTGACCATTGCGATCATTGCCCAACAAACAATCCACTGGGATGTCTGAACTAACAACAACCTTCTTCTGGCCATTTACCCCTCCCCAGGAGAAAGCAACAATCGCCATACTATGACTGGTAGTGACGTTGCTGGCATTGGTCACCAGGAAATCTGTACCTGGCATGATCTGTCCAGGGTCCACAAAGTTAGGCGTCACCATGGTGACGCTGGCACCCGTGTCCCTATAGGCCTGAGCCATTCTTCCATTAATTAAAGGCGTCTGTCGGTATTTGCCCAAAGTATTGGGACTGACGTCAGAGGGATATATCCACATCCCCTGTACAGACAAGGACAGCCTGAGTGAGTGTACCAACTAAGTTGTCACACCCCTCAGAGCCCAAGGTTAACCCAACTAGTCCCTTGGGAGGCACACTACTACTGCTGGCTGTACTAGGGGGCACAGGTGCCTTAGGGGCTGCAGTAGCAGGAGTCTGCCCTCCTTTCTTGGTGCACTCACTAAACCAGTGAGTTTTACTTTTACAGTATTGGCACCACCTTTTCGATTGGCCTTCTTGATTCTTCTTTTTCTGGGAAGCCTGACCCCCCCCCTCTTTGGGTTGTTGGGGACCTGTCGAAGACTTCTGGTCATTTTGTTCCCCTTTCGAATCTTTACCCTTCTGGTCTGCTTTCTTCTGACCACCCTGGTTCTGGCCCTGGTTTTGCTTAACCCTTGTTCTGACCCATCTGTCTGCCTTCTTTCCCAATTCTTGGGGAGAGGTCAGATCCGAGTCGACAAGGTGCTGATGCAACAACTGGTTCTGACAATTGTTTAAAATCTGTTCTCGCATGATCAAATTATACAATCCTGTGTAATCAGTAACCTTACTGCCCAGGAACCAGCCCTCCAAAGCCTTAGTGGCACAATCGACAAAATCAGACCAGTCCTGAGACTGAGTTTTCTGGGTATCCCTGAACAGCAACCTGTACTGCTCAGTGGTTAGGCCGAACCCATCAATCAGTGTGTTCTTCAGGATCTGGTAATTGTTAGCATCCTCGACTCTAGTAGTGAGGAGCTTATCTCTACCTTTACCTTCAAAGGAGAGCCACAAGATAGCCGCCCACTGACTCTGGGGGACGCACTGGACAGTGCAGGCCCGCTCCAAAGCAGTAATCCATTTGTGGATGTCGTCCCCTTGCTTAAAGGGAGGCACTATCTTATTCAGGTGCTTAGTGTCTAAACTCCTGGGTTCCCATGGGGGAATGCTGCCACCAGTGGGAATTGTCCCACTCAATTCTTGCTCTCGAGCAAAGGCGAGTCTTTCTTTGGCTAGGGCAAGTTCTTCCCTTTCGATCCGCAGATTGACTTCCCGCTCCTTTGCTTCGTACACTCTCCTCTGAGGGGATGTCATCCCTCTTCGAGCAGAGCCTCGAGAGCCATTGGTTTGAATGGATCTGTTAGAGCCTCTCGATAGAGACCTAACTCGTCCACTCCCAATGTTAAGCTGGCCTGAGAGGGGCCCCAGGGGTCTCCTAGTACCATTCTCGTGCCGGCTTAAGTTGGCCTTAGTTAGCTGACTAGCTACTTCTGGACCTTTGTCTGCCTCGTCCCCAGATGTCTCTGGCTCCTCGTCCTCCTCTTCACCTTCTGCGGAGAGATGGATAAGGTCAGGGTCACCTCGGGTTCCCTCGAGGGGGGGCATACTCTCTTCTGGATGAGAAGGGTCGGTGTTACCCGCCCTCCTAGCATCATAAGTCTCCAAGAGACCAATCAGAAATGGAGTTGTAGGGTTTGAACCCTGTTTTTACTTCCGAGATGTACAGAGCTGTCGCATCTCTTGGAAGCTAAGTGCAGCATATCTGGACGTGACCTGTGGAAGGTCGACTGACACAAGGGGAGACTCAGAGTTTCCTCCTTTGTCGGACATGCTGCTTCTAGTGTGGTGTAAGTGATGCACCTACCTACACTATATATTTACCTACTGATCCCTTGCTAAGAGTTGTAGCCAAGGTGTGCTAAGCCTTGAGGAGCTACAACAGCTGGTTCAGTAGAACTCAGAGTATTCTAAGCTAAGTTATATGTACCTGGAGTACTTATGCGATCTTTCACAAGATATTCTTAGGATACGCGTAGTAAAACAACAGCAAGCTCAAAATCCCAACCGCTGCTCACGAATGTGAGAAGTTGGCCCGATATGCAGTGTTCAGTATTCTAGTGAGCACTATGCATCGGTCCAAACGACCCTTATGGTGATTGGTTGTAAGTCAACCTTAGACCAGCTATCCTAGTAGCGTGGATACGAGCAGTCTTCGGGCTAAACTCTAGAGGGCTTGTTAAGCCAGCTGTTATACCATCACATACCCCTTGAACACCAAGTGAAAGGACACCACACAAGTGTTATGAAAATAAACAGTGTATTTATTAGAATCACAACAGCCCTGGACTCTTTATGAGGACAGGGTACTAAGCACAGAACAAAACTCTTAGGAAAATACTTCAAGTGCACAATCAATAAAGTGCCAGAGGGCACGGAAAGTTCTAGTGGTCTCGGGCGGACCCGATAAGGCAAGTCGGAAGTAAGGAGGCTATGCGGGCACCGAAATGCCGGAGTTACCTAGCCACAAGGGCTGCGGCTGCACAAGTCTTACAGGCGTCGGGGGTCTTCGCTGACGAGCCAGGAGCCGGAAGGAAGGAGTTGCTGGCCGGCGACCAGTGAAGAATAGTTCGTAGAGATCCGAGCCTGGATCAGAGATTGATGATACCTGAAAGCAGAGGGGACCAAGTTCGTACTACTAGCCAGTAGTCAGAGGGTACCAGGAGGGCACCGGATGGCCGTCACCTCGACTAGGTGAGTGGGCGACGCTAGGCTCTGCAGTCTCACGGACCAGGAGGCGTTGTCGGCGACCAGGATGGAGGTGCGAGCTGTCCCACGAAGGTTGATGCTGTCGGCGTCGCTGGGCCCAGGATTGGGGCAACAAGCCTTGGCAGATTTCAGGGCCACGTGGTGGGCCTAAAATGGCGTCTTGAGTGGACCAGGAGGGTCCGGGGTGCTCCTCTCGTAAAAAGGAGCGAAAGGCTAGTCTGGAGCAACCAGACCAGCAACGTTGGTTGTCGTTCATCGTCAAAGGGTCACAAGCCAGCCGCTAGTGATCGGACAACGGGCTGAACAGCGAAGCAGAAGGGCCCCACGCAGATCGTGGAGATGCTGGGAGGCTGCACTTCGGTGCTGGAGCTGCTCAGGGTCGGGGCTTCTCGGACCCCAGAGCACTCACCAGAGGATACCTTCGGTGGTCGTGCTGATTAAGAAAGCGTGCAGGTTTTGATGATGGGCGGTCCCTCGAGGTCTCGTCGCATCCACAGATCTCAGCTGAGCTGACGATGTGGGTAGAGGTCAGAGGTGCCAGGGAAGCCGGTTCTCGTCGAGCTGGGTCGTCGGATTCCTGAGGAAGGACTTGCAGCAAACCGCAGAGTTCTTAGCTGGTGCCTGCGGATGCAGGGTGACTACTCCTTAGCCAAAAGGGAGAAATCTTGAGAAGAGTCTCGAATGTCCTTTCGTAGAAAGTAGTTCTTGATTAAAGATGATCTAATTTGGAAGGGTCCCCGCTCCGGCCTTTTTCCTAAAGAAAGGGGTGGGTTCATGACTAGGTCCTGCCCTAGGGGTGGGACCAGGAAGGGGGTAGTTACACCCCTCTCCCCTGCCGGATTTTCCCCAGGTCAGGGGCAGCGCGCCCCTGGAACTGGTTCTAGCTGGCAGATGCGTAGTGAGCACCGGGGTGCCACTCCGCAGTCACCTTCCTGTAAAGCCCTGCCTACCCAGGATACACAAAACCCTGTCTGGGATGGTGCGAACACCGCCCCGGACAGGAAACCCTTTGTCCAAGCTCTCCCCGCTGGAAGGACTCCCAGCAGCAGGAGGTCAGACTCGTGTCTGTGGTGGCAGCGTCCATTTTGTGGAGCTGAGGCTTCAGTTAACTTTAACCGGGGTTCACGGTTACGTACATGTCGTGTCCCTCTAGAAGGGTGGAATGCTAACCTCGTCGCCAGCATTGGTGAGGGGGCAGCATCCCGATTCGTATGACACCTTACTCGACATGTCTTGATAACGCGATACCGAAGTTACCGATATGGTACGCGTTATCATGAAACAGCCATTGGGTCTTGGTTCCGCAAGCTGCAACCGGGCTCGGCTTTGCCAGAGCCCAATTCACACGGTTCCACGCACTCTGCCTTCAGGATTGTTAAGGCCTGCCATAGGAGTGGCTGATAGGAACTCGGGTGTCCATTTTGGGGTTAGATATAGGGATACTATACCTACAGCAACGGGCGAGTACGCCACGTTGCCCCAGCTGTCGTGCAGCCAGTTGTGTCAGATTTAGATGGCCATCCAGGGGTGGCATAATACATGCTTCAGCCCCTGGTAGGCCCTGGGTACACCGATGCCCTGAGTTACAGGGTCTGACAGGGTGGCCCAGTTTCAATTGGGTAATGCACCTAAGGTACACACATCAATTTAGTGAGAGAACAGCTAGGCTGTGAGTCTGATTAGCAGGCCCACAGCCCGAGAAAGTCATAAACCAGTGAAACAAAAGCAAAAAGTCTGGGTGATCATAGGATTGCAGACCCTACTCTCCTACACCAACTATCTGCCGATAGCTCCATTCCCCCTCCCTCGGCGACAAGATATACCTCAGATAGACGTAGGCAAATTAATCTTCCCACTGAGGCCGAACCCTTCCTGAAATATCTGATGGTAGGTTCGAAAGCCATCAAATTCTAAAGAACAAGACTATGCACTGGCTGGGAACACACTGGCCACTACCTGCTAATCTAAATGGAGAAATTATACATGTCCGACAAGCAGGATGGTTGGGAAAGAGACCTAAAACAACCCCTGGCGACATAGTCATTATAAACTTTAGAAACCATAGGGCAGTCACCTCTATTAAAGACTGGTACCCGGATGGGTATGAGGGTAGTATAAGGGTTGGAGAACTTAACTATTTCTATCCGAAAGCCTTGGTGGAGGAACTTCCACCCCAATGATGGCCGGCGGCCTATCTCGCAAATGGAGTTCCTATGACTCTGAAGGATTTCTAGCGACTCTCTCAGACACCCGGCCTGCCCTCGATTCGCGAACCAACATTGATAAATTAGAAAGCGACATATGCACCTGGCTGCAGTCAGCCAGCGACCAATTTTCCCCCTTAGTTAACTTCCCCCCGACCAGACACCACAACTCTCACAGATGGTTCTTGGACAACCTCAAAAAACTCAAACTGAAGGTACGCCAGCTAGAAAGGACATGGAGACGCAACTACTCCGAATCAGACAGATTGCAATACACCTCAGCCCGCAGAGACTACAAAATCGCAATCGCCTCAGTTAAATCAACCCACTTCTCTGACCAAATCTCTTCCTCGGACAACAAATCTAAAGAAAATTATGAACGAACTTAGATCTGATGACAGAACCCTTCCAGGCCAAACCCCCACCCAAGAAACTTGTGACGCTCTCAATCTCTTTCTCATTGAAAAAATTAATAAAATCAAAGCATCGATCTCCACTGCCCCTCAGACAACCACTCCTGACACTCCCCTCAACAACTCTTCCGTCTTCAACAAATTCCCCCCCATCAACCCTGCCTCCCTAGCACAGCTTGCATCCCGGATAAAACAGGCTCCCCAAAGGTATTCACCTGTTACAATGCATTTTTTACAACGCACTACCACTACAACGCAGGCATTACAACGCATACCATTACAACGCATAGTGCTGGGGGGCGCTCTAGGATAAGAGGTAAGTTTAATTTACTATCCAACACCTTCCCTAGGGTCCACGGGGACTGGAGTTAGAATAGTAAATTATACTTACCACTATCCAGCACCCCAAAGCGCTATGCGTTGTAGTGGTATGCGTTGTGAATACCGCGTTGTAATGGTATGCGGAGTAAAAGTATGCGTTGTAACGTCATACATCCTCCCCAAATGATGGCTGCCCACCCTCAGTCCTACGAAGCGTCTGTCATTCCCTACCCGAATGCATCTTACCTCTTCTGAACAGTTCGCTCAGCACAGGTATTGTCCACAGCTCCTTCAAAGAGGCCATCCTAGTCCCGCTACTTAAGAAACCTGGAGCGGACAGCTGAACTGTCCAACTACCGCCCCATATCGCTTCTGCCCTATCTCTCCAAACTACTCGAAGCGCATGCCACTAGATGCCTCTCCAACTTTATTGAGACCTCTTGCTACCTGGAGCCTAATCAGGCCGGCTTCAGGCCTTCCATTTCCACTGAAGCCGTCATCCTAGCTGTTCTGGACACGCTGAGGAGAAATGCTGACTCGGGGACCCCCCAGGCCCTTGTTCTCCTGGACCTATCAGCCGCGTTCGACATGGTTGACCATAACATCTTGCTTCACCGTGTCGAACAGGCTTGCATCCAGGACCCCGCCCTCAGCTGGATTCGGTCTTTCTTGTCTGGTAGAACTCAAGCCGTCCGACTGGGCCCCTACACAGCACCCAAGACCCCCACGTCAAGCAGAGTTCCCCCGGGCTCCTCCCTGTCACCTTTACTGTTCAACCTTTACCTCCGGCCCCTACTCCACTCACTCCGTAACTGGAACATCACAGTTTATAACTATGCCGATGATCTGCAGATCATCTTTCCACTCAACTCCCCCAACGTGGTAGACAACTTCCACTCCGTTATGCTTCACATCCAAGACTGGATGAACTCCAATCAACTAAAGCTGAACCCCGGGAAAACCGAGCTTCTTCTCCCGGACTCCAGCCCCTCTTTTTGGGGAACCCAGTTCTGGCCTACTGAACTGGGCCTTCCACCGACCCCCTCGATCTCTGTAAAGAGCCTCGGCGTGACTATCGACGCCGAACTCTCCCTCCGACCCCATGTCGGCTCTGTGATCTCATCCTGCTCCTTCCAACTCAGAAAGATTCGGAAGGTCAGCCACTTGCTTCCCCCACCTGCTCTGATCCAAGTAATCATCTCTCTTGTGCTCTCCCGCTTGGACTTTTCCAACTGCATCTATCACAGACTTCCAAAAACACTTCTCCACCGCCTTCAGGTAGTCCAGAACCAGGCAGCTCGCATCATCTTCAAATCCCCAAGATGGCAATCGGCCAAACCCCTGATGCATAAATTGCACTGGCTGCCTATAGAATAGAGGGTGGCCTTCAAGCTGGGCTGCCTCACGTGCAAAGCTCTCCACTGCACCAGTCCCGCCTTCCTGACCTCCCTCATCACTCCCTACCGCCCAAATCGCAATCTACGCTCTGCTCATCTTCAGTCGCTTGTCGTACCCAAAACCAGAACCAACAAATTCGGCGGACGAAGGTTTGCCCTCTTGGCCCTGAAGTTCTGGAATTCTCTCCCCCTGACCATCAAATCAAGCAGCTCCCTCCACTTTAGGAAGCTGCTCAAAACCTTCCTCTTCCCCCACCCTGCTAACCCTGCATAAACCCCAGTCTGTGTATCACCTCTGTCCTATAGCGCCAGGAAACCCATGGTGTCAGTGCGCTCTACAAATGTCATCTAATAATAATAATAATATCCGCCCGGAATTTCAAAATGGCATAATAGACCAGGGATGCCCTCAGTCTTTAATATACCAATCATAAATCAATTTGCCCCACTTCTGGGCTTGGAGGGGGTCGACTGACTTAACATACTTAAGAGGCTGACCCTTCAGGGGTGGTTAATACCTCTATGCCACCATTAGAAGATAGCCGAAAGAATAATGAGGAACATCAGGTACAAATACATGGGGAGGGTGGAGAATACAACAATGAAAGAGATGTATGGAAGGTACAGGGCTTTGTACAGGTCAGGGAAGATGCTTCGAAAGGTGCAGAGGCCACACCATTGGACATACAAGTAAAGGGTACCAGTAAGGCCCAAAAGGTACAGATAATAAGGGAAGAGTCAACAGGTGAGGATAATCCCGATGGCGATATGAACACCCAAGTTAGCCAATTTGTATTATCATGGAACCTGGCAGGATTGAAAACCAAAGTGAATAACCCTGAATGGCTTAAAGTCATTCACAAATATAGTATCCTGTGTATACAGGAAACATGGCTGATTAATGAAATCATTTATTGGGATACCAAACATTTAACACCCCTGGGAAGCCAAGCACCCGAAGTAGAAATAGAGGTGGATTATGCACCTATATTTCTAATACCGCTGGTATCAAAGTCATTAGAAATATTTCAGACGACTTCTTTCAAGTCCTACTGGTTAGCTGGCCAGGAGTGAACAAACTCGCCATAATCAATTTTTATAACAATGCCCACTGTAGTGTATGGGATAATATCTGCTCCAGGTTAAGGAAGTGCATAGGGGTACTAGAAAAGGTAGGGACTGGAGATATGGCACTCCTTTGGATAGGGGATTTTAATTTCACCATCTGTACTAGTAATGACCTGGGATTCTGCCCTTTGAAGGGAAATGGCATTGATGACTCGACCCATTTCACTCACTGCGGTATAGGGAATACACTCAATGAAATGATCTATGAGCTAGATCTGGGCTTTATGAATGAAATCTGTGCAACAAGGAAAGTCTTTGAGCCAACTTTTATAGGAAGGGGTGTAAACTTGGTAATCGACTTTTCACTTTTATCGCACCGATATCGAGGGTTAGCCTTATCCTGGGAAACATTAAAACTCGCTTTTGGGGATCATTATCCGATTTCCATGGAGTTGCAAGCAAAGGGAGAGCCACAAGCAAAAAAAAAGACTACCCGATATCCATAACTCCGGGGAAAATAAATGGGCATTCCCTTAAGTGGGAAAAGGTGGACCCCGAAAAATTCCTGATAAATTTATTGTCCAGAGCTTCGGACCATGTGTCAATCTGCCTGAGGGACTTTGAACGACCACAAGTAATCGTAAACTCCTTTATTGAAATTACTAAGGAGATAAAAAAACCTTTTACTGAAACCATTTAAAAAACACCTCAGCAGTGTAATTGTTTTTTCTCTCTCTCTCCCTTTTAAGTTTGACTTGTATAGTTTACTGGTCCCGCAAGGTGATTTTTTTAGGTATTCCATTTGTCATGTGTTAAGATACTCCTGCAGCCCCTGGGGGGGAGGGTTGGGTGGGGGGTGGTGGATAATATTGGAAAAATGTGGGGAATGACAAAGATATAACGTTTGATGTTCTTTGCTATTTTGTTTTTTTCTTTTGGAATTTGTTCTTATGTCATTTCCCCAATAAAAATATTTTTATAAATAAATAAATAAATAAAAAATAAAAATCACCTCAGCAAAAAAAAGGGTTGGTTCAATAAGGAATGTTCTACAGCGCACACACACTTAATAGCAGCTTTGCGCGAAGCTCCAAGATCTGTGGTCCATGTCAGAGAGGCACGTAAGCTTTTTAGAATTGCACTAGATACTAGGAGGAAGGAATTAAAGCGGGATTTATGGGAAAATGTACACCTAGCTTGCCAGAAAAATGACAACATCGCCTTCTGGAAGGCAGTTAATGCACCTTTTTTCCAAAACAGAGAAAACGATGTAATAGAAATCGTAGTGTCAGGGGAGGTGTGGGTTGAGCATTTTTCACATCTGTATAATAACTCTAACCAAAGAGGAAGTGTAAGCTCAACATCAATCAAAGAGCCCCTCGCTCAGTTGCCGTTGGGAATCACTTTTGATTATAAGGAAGTTTTAAAGGCCATTAACGATAGTTGATCGGGCAAAGCACCTGGACCCGATGGGGTCCCCATCGATATATATAAAAGTGAGTTAAAACTTTGGGCTCCCCTCCTAACCAACGCTTTGAATAGCATTAACACTGTAGGTCTTATATCTACATGGCCCGAGGCAATTGTGGTGCCAATTTTTGAAAAGGGCAATAGAAATGATCCTGCCTGCTACCGTCCAATTTCACTTCTGGACGCGTTGATGAAGGTAGCAGGCAGGATCATCCTAAATAGGCTCCAAGATTGGTCGGAAGAAAACAACATCATAACCCCTCTTCAGTATGGCTTCCGCCAGGGCAAGGGCACAATAGAACAGAGTTTAAACCTGGCTCTGTTGGTCGCTAAATATACAGAGGCAAAGCATGAAAGTTTACACATACCATTTGTAGACTTGACCTCTGCCTTCGACTGCGTGGATCACATAAAGCTTTGGGATACGCTGAAGAGTTTAGGCATAGATAATAAGATCATTGTATTTATCAAGGAGCTATATAGAAACGCAGGGGCAAGAGTCAGGTATGGCAGAGACGGCCAATGCTCAGAAAGGTTTCACATCAATAGAGGTGTGAGGCAAGGGTGCATCCTTGCACCCTTCCTTTTTATATTATATATAAACACAGTGGTGGAGCATATGAGGAAGTTTCAGTTTGACTATCCATTAGTGGGAGGGGCTACCATACCAATCCTCTTATATGCAGATGATGCCGCTTTACTATCGCGGACCCCTATCGGCATGCAGAGGGCGGTGGTGGAATTTACCGATTATATGAACACTCGTGGGTTAACAATCAATTTAACGAAGACTTACTCCATGAGATGTGGCCCTTCTAGAAAATCCCCCAAATCAATCTTTTTAAATCAGAAAAAGATATATAACACTGCCACTTTCTGTTATTTGGGAGTACATTTTGACAAGGGAAATTGGGCTAAGGTGGTCCATGCTAGAAACCTGGCATTCAGTAGAGCCACCGGAGCACTAATAAACTTTTCAAGGAAACATGGTGGCCGTCCGGTCAAAGAACTTACACAAATTTACAAGGCCAGATGTGTCTCTACTGGTACAGACGGCGCCGGAATCTGGGGTTTTACAAATACCAAGCAGATACAACTGTCTGAAAATAATTTTATACGGTATCTGCTTGCCACGCCAAAATCATTATCTATTGTTTTTAGCCATAGAGAATTGGGGCTTTCCTATGTAGAGGACACGATTAAAGCCAGTCCCCTTTTGTGGCATAAAATTTGGACTACCCCGGAAACATCACTGAACAGGGAAATTGTTTTGGACTGCCTAAACCTAAAGGGGGTGCGAAGTATCAAATGGTTGAACCACGTGAGATACATGTTTATAAACATTGGCCACGAAGAATATTTTAATGACCGTCGTGCCTGGAAACCATCTCTAAGCGCACCCTGAAAAAGACTATAATGGAACATCTGGCCAACAAAAGGTGGTTGAGCGAGAAAGGAAAATACATCAACAAATTAAACGGCGTACTCATTCAACAGGAAGGAATGAAACTCTACTTAACCATGGAGAGCAGTCCTTATTCCAGAATGCTATTGACCAGGTGTCGGGCTGATACATTCTTCCGTTTGATAACATTCCCTAAATGTAATGACTGGGCTAAACAGTTGGAAAAGTGCCACTGTGATGGGTCTTCGAATCAATCAAACATTCATTCTATCCTTTTATGTCATCTTTATTTGGCCCCTAGGAAACATTTTTTAAAACCTATATTTAATAAATGGGGTATTAGAGGATGTCATGATGCGTACTGCAAACTGAAGCTATTAGAGACTGTTTTTGAGATAAAGGCAGTGGCATCTTATTTGAAGACCATTATAGCCCTCAGAAAGTCCATGTAACGTTCAATGAACTCTTGTACTTATGTTTTTACTTCCAAATGAATTTGAGATAGGACATATCTGCCATTTTAGCCATTATAATAATGAAATCCTTTTAAAGGTTTTATCTACTGATTCTTTTTTTAATAATGTTTTAATTGGAATGTAATGTTGTGCTTTTATGATTCTGTATGCAAAATCGAATAAAGTTACTTTGAATCGAAATTGAATTGACAAAGCATAATGTCTCCAGTCATCACGTTGTGTAAGCGTGTACTGAAGAACCGGGTTTTAGAACCCAGCAGCGCCAGGGAAAACGCTTGAAGTCTTCGGATTCCCCTGCCTCGGCAAACAGAGACACGGGACACTTCTTGATGACGTCAAAGACCAAAGTTTATTGGCTGCAACCAGGAACAGAGGTCTACGAAGCACAACACAGGTGGTTCGCTAGAGACTGCACATTTTCAATGAGCGAAGCATGGTCTTTTATGCCAAAAATCACATTCCAGGCTAGCATCGATTACATACAAACTAACCAATCACAGTGTGACATTTCAAAAGTAGCGCATGACTACAATCCCACTTTCCGTTGTCCAGCCCACCAGAAATGACCAAGCACATTCCAATATCCTGTTTGATCAGGCCGGACAAACACATCATAAAACCTCAACCCAAATCAGTGATTATGTCGTAAAGGAAGGAGCAGAAACAGATGAGAAGCAAGATAGAAGGGTGGGTGCAGTGTACTGTAAACTCAGCAATGTCCTGCTCTTTGATTTTTATCTGACCAGCTGCTTAACAACGAACTGGCTCAGCGAGGTCAGCCTCGGGCAAGGGAGTCAGTTCGGCCAGGTCACTCAGGAGTCAGCTAAGGTGTACGTGTCCCAAGGACTCGCTCGGCCGCAGTCATCGGCCTATGTGAGGGCAACCACACAAAATGGCTGCCGTACACAAAATGGAACGCGAGGGTTCAAATGAAATCCCTGAATACATAGTGTTCTCATTGATCGATTAAGACGAAAACACTCGTACACACCGCACTCGTCATTTGCGGTCTGCTGATACCAAAATCGTCTATATCCGACGACCTTTATTGAACGGGTTCAGAATCTACAAACCACAGACCCTCGAACCACAGAACCACAGACCCTCCTTTTGCCCTTACATAGGCAATAAACCCAAACCCATGTCAGTCTGAATCTAGGTCTTTATTCATCAGATCATCGATATGTTGCTGTTGCATCATCCTAGTACTAAGTACCTCTCTCTGGACAGGTCTCCTCGCACACGAAGTAGAACAAAGGACACAAATAACAGGAGCACACTGTACGCAGAGACAGAACAGGAAAAGGATAGCTTAGACCATCCCAATGACCATCAGAATCTTCCATCCCCACATGGATATCAATCCCCAAAACCATCCCAACAACGACCAATCTCCCTTATCTATATGTACAGAGTCGGAGATCTTATGTAGTCTGGAAATGGCCTGGAAGACTGACGGAGCGTTGTCTGGAATGAAAACGCAGCAGCTCGATTGAATCAGTTTACACACTCCACCTCGGTCTGCTAGTATGACATCTAGAGCAACTCTATTCTGAAGTGTCATAAGTCGATCCGACTGGAGCTCAGTAGTCAAGTTACTAAGGCACCGGCAGTTTCGACTATGGTGGACTCAACCACTCTCGTCAACTGGCGAATGTTCCTGCTGTTAGCCATCGGTCCCCAGAACAGCAGAAAACCCTTAAATAAATCTCCCAACTCTTGCCCTGCGGTATCTTCCTTACTGAAGACACCTCTAGCAACTCTCGTCTTATGGTAATCTGCCGCAGCTGTAAAAGTGGGAGGCAACAGGAAAGAAACAAAACATGTGCCCGAAAAGTCAGGGGGCAACCATGTATACGCTTTGTCGTAGCAGATGAAATAGGTACCCTTAGCTGCTAGAAACGCTGGGGAAGTCTGAGACGTAAATACATAAGTCTCAGTGCAGACACTCTTCCCTAACTGAGCTTTCGGATTCTTGCCATTACGCTGCAGACAATAGCGATCCTGATGGGGCACTATCCAAATCAGTGGAGAACTTTTCGCTCGCTGGTTAACACTCAGACTAACTCCATATCCAGTAACGTCCCAACCACTATATGGTTGTTTCTCATCTTTCGGAATAGTCTCAACCTCATTAGTCCCTTTAACCATGTCGACTATACCTCTAGCCAGAGCACTATTCTTCGGATTATCTTTCGGTGAACGTTGGGGATAGACACTATGAGCATAAATGAACATCGTTCTATATGCCCAAATAGAACCATTTAGGCTGAAAGGCAAAACCAAGTACGGAATATCTTTACCGGTCGTATGGGGCATTAGGCCACAAATCCAACAATTTGTCGTGTTCATAACTAGCTGGTGTTGGTGCAAAAGTTGAATAAAGGAATTATTGGCAAATTCCAATCTTCTAACTACTTCATGTTCGGGCAGAGGGTGAAAAGAATGAAAAGAAATAGTTGGAGGAGGTGTAGGTTGCACAGTGGGCATAAACGTCACTTTAAAAGAAAATGTCACATAACCAATTAAAAATAGCATTAAGTTCAGCAACATAAACAAACACACTATTAAAAATCTTTTTTGTGTCATTAGTTTGTATATCTTGCTCTTAAAGCTTATTGTCTCAACAGGTCTCTCCAACTCGAAGAACTCCATCCTCACTAAATATGCTGCTTGTGGTGGTAGGGTGTTCTATGCTAAGGAATGCCTCTGTCAGCCCAGGGCAACTCCCTTAGGCCAACCAGAACCGTCGACCTATTGTCTCAGGCTTGCACTCCAAAGACTTGTCAACCGCGACCCTACAGCTGAACCCGGATGGCAGTTCGAAAAACAAAAATCAAAGTAGTTAATCGGAGGAGAGTTAACCTGCAAACAGAAAAATCATAAAAACTTTATTTGTTTATTAGTCCAGCGACTCTCGGTCGCAAATTATAACGGTCCTTGTTAGGCAATGTCTAATCGCGGAACTGGAGTTCAGGCTCAGTAGTGTTCAAACGATTCAAAGGAGGCACAGCTTCTTGAAGAAGATCGTCACTTTCTTTCTCAGTGTTCGTTCCAATCAAACGGGCATCGCTGAATGGCAGAAAACGAGGCACGGCCTCAGTCTCAGAATCTGGAAGTCCCTTCTGGACACACCGGTCGTACGGTAAGGGCAACTGAGCCCGTTTGCAGTGTACGCCGTGGATCCAGTTTTTCTTCCCGGGCACTCGTACTGCGGAACGTGTTGACAATAAACCGAAGTGGGGTCCTTTCCAGCGGGGCTGCTCATTCTTGCTCCACTGAAAGTTCTTTACAAACACCCAGGAACCGGGTTCAATAGCGTGACCTGGATCTTCAGAAAGCTGTGGTAAACTGTCATGAACCTGTTGGTGTAAAACACGCAGTTTAGCCGTCAGTTCGTACAAATAATCAAATAACACAGGATGTTCAATCTCACTAAACTTCGTCGGTCTTGGCACGCCCCAAATATTCGCCGGGCGGCCAAACACGACCTCATACGGACTCAGACCCATTCGCGAATGCACAGTCATTCTCGTGGACAGAAGGGCTAGGGGCAAAGCATCTGGCCATTGCAAACCAGAGCTCGCTTGAATTTTGGCTAATTTTAATTTCAAGGTGCCATTATAGCACTCGACTGAACCAGCTGATTGGGGGTGATTTGCAGCGTGGAATTTCTGCCTTATTCCTAATCCCTCACATACTCTCTTCATCACTTGACCCACAAATTCACTCCCATTGTCACTCCAGATCATTCTCGGCAAACCAAACCTAGGGAAAAACTCTTTAATAAGGGCTTTCGCTGTGGACAAGGCAGTATTGTCCTTCAAAGGGTAAGCTTCCACCCATCTAGAAAAGGAGCAAACAACCACTAACACGTATTTCAGGTTGTTGCACCTCTCCATGTGGATGAAATCTAGCTACAAAGCCTCGAACGGATACGTTGGAGGAGAAAAATGACCAGCCGGGGTTGGAGTTCCCTTACCAGGGTTGTACATCAAACACACCATACAGTTCTTGACCAAATTCTCTGCACATTTGGGAATTCCTGCATTCTGCCAAACCGGGGCCAACAACTTGCAAATCCCTTTCACGCTGATATGTGCCATCCCATGAGCCATTGTAACAACTGGAAGCACATATATATCAGGTAACAACCATCTTTGATGCTCAGACAAATCAATCCAACAACCATTCGAGTCCAATCTACCCTTACTCTCTCTCCATTCATTCAACTCTTTCTCTGTAGCTTCAGCTTGGATGGATTTCACACTCTCAATCGTATCTTCACACATGCTTCTATCTGGAACCCATGTCGCCGGACCTGCAACATACATTCGGCTCATCACATTTCTCGCAGTTTCTTTCGCAACTTCATCTGCAAACGCATTTCCGCGACCGCCTCATCCGTAACTTTCTTATGTGCACTGCATTTCACAATCGCTACTTGCAATGGCAAGGTAAGTGATTCAAGGAGTTCATTCACCAACTGGCCATGCTGGATTTTTGTCCCATGCGAAGTCAGGAACCCACGCTCTCGCCACAAACGTCCAAAACTATGAGCAACACCAAACGCATACTGACTGTCAGTGTAGACATTCACTTGTTTTCCTTTCGCCAACACACATGCTCTCGTTAATGCAATCAACTCTGCTGCTTGCGCTGAATTGTGTGGGATACGTGCAGCTTCAACAATCGTATGCAAAGTTGTAACAGCATATGCCGCAGTCGTATCACCATTCGGAAGCTTGAAGCACGAACGATCAACCCACAAAGTACCATCACATTCTGGAAGAGGAGTATCCCTAAGGTCTAGCCTCCCTTTCGTTTCATCCTCAGTTCTAAGGAAACAATCGTGCTGTTCTTCAACATTATCTGTCTCAGCTGAAATCGGCAACAACGTGGCTGGATTCAACGTGTTGCATCTTTTAATGTGCACATGACTCGCTAACAAGGTCAATTCGTAACCTGACAACCGAGCACTAGTTAAGTGCTGTGTCTTGGTACGAATCAACAAGGTATCCACTGCATGTGGAACCATCACAATCAGTGTATTGTCCATAACCGAACCAGCAGACTGTCGAATCAAAACAGCCGCTGCTGCTGTAGCTCTCAAACAACTCGGCAACGCTCTAGCTACCAGATCCAAAGTTGACGAAAAGTAAGCACATGGACGCTGCTTATCACCAAACTGTTTACTCAACACTGACAATGCACATCCCTCTCTCTCGTGGATATACAATGTGAAAGGCTTACTGTAGTCGGGGGTACCCAACACAGGAGCCGAACACAACGTATTTTGTAATTCTGAAAAGCTTTTCTGACATTCGTCAGTCCAAGGAATAGGATTTGGGGTATCCTTAACAGTAAGAGCTATCAGAGAAGTGTGGCTCACTGGTTAGAGGAGGCAGACCTGGAAGCAGAGGTCAGCCCGGGGCCAGGGTTCAATTCCCGGCTCGGCGGGGTCTTGAGTCCTAAAATGTCCATGGACTCGACAATTCTCGCTCCGGTGCCGACTCGATTCACGGGTTCACACTCTGCGACTCTGGGCAATAGCTTGCTTAATCTCCACAACGGCCCCTCGCGGCGGGATGCCTGGCTTTCACCTTGCAGGATACCCTGCCGGGGTTATCTCACAGGGGAATACCAGGACGGGTTCCCTAAGCAAGCGCTTAGAAACCGATTGGTGATTTGCGCTATATAAATTCCTGTACATTTACATTTACATCAAAGGCTTCGCTAACAACGAGAAATTAGGGATCCACTGTCTACAGTATGACATAATACCCAAAAACGCACGTACTTCTCTCTGTGTCGTAGGCACACTCATTTTCGCAATAGCTTGAATTCTTTCTGGGGTCAGTTTCCTTCCCTTCTTCGATAAGAGGTGACCTAAATAGGTTACTTCTTGTCGACAATATTGCAACTTTGAAAGAGAAACTTTGTGATGAAAATCAGACAAGTGGCTTAGCAATGACAAAGTAGCCTCTCTACAAATCTCTTAATTGTCAGAAGCAACTAAGAAATCGTCAACATATTGAATAAGGGCAGCACCATCAGGTAAAACCAACAGATCAAGTTGCGTTTTCAAAGCTTGGCTATAGATCGATGGACTCTCACAGTAGCCTTGAGGAGCGTGCTTAAAGCGGAAACTTCGTCCTCCTAAAGAGAATCCAAAAATATCTCTACTCTCCACGGCAATCGGGATGCTGAAGAAAGCATTCTTCAAGTCAATCACCGAAAACCACGTGGCTGTAGCTGGGATCAAAGTTAACAAAGCGGTGATATCAGGCACAACAGGAAATTGCGGGACAACAATCTTATTCACCGCACGAAGATCGATCACAAACCTATATACAGGAGGCTGTGAAGAATCAGTCCTCTTCAGAACAGGCAAAACTGGACTATTGCACACATTACCTCTTGTTTCCTCGATCACACCCTTTTCGATCAGAGCATAGATGATCCCCAAAAGTGTTCGCTCACCATCACTCGAGATACGACACTGTGGAATACGCGGTAACCTAACATTCGCTTTCAATGTCACAACATACGGCAGAATCTCCAAGAGGCCTACATCATTCGGACCAGTAGCCCAAAGAGAATCAGGGAGGGAAGACAATTCAGGTGGAAGTCGATCTGATATGATAATTCTTTATTGTTTGATTATTTAAAATCTTACAATATTTCCAATACAAAAACACATTCAATAAATACAATAGAATAAAAGCAATTATATCATAAAAAATGTATTTAAAAAATATTTATTAAAACATTTTTCTAATTTATTCTCCCAGTTTTATAGATGCTATCTTTAAGAACTTTACAAAGGCAGCGTTCATGACTATATCATTCAAATGTAGACAGACTTTCAGTGCCTGTCTACATGTCCTTGTTCCACACATATTAAAGTGAAGTTTAAGTATAGCGCATCTTTCGTTGCGGAGTCCGGTACAGATACATAAGAGGTGGACAATATTCTCTTCTCCACCTTTACAAAGTCTACACAATGTGCTGCTGTTGGTTTTTTTCCACGGCGGGGCATGACTAAGGCCTGGTAGAATCCCAAATCTTGCTCTCACCAGACATTGTTTGCTTTTTTCAGACCAAGGTGTTTCCAGATATTCCTGTACTTTCTTTTTTTCATATCATTTATTACGGACCACAAGTGTTTTCTTTTTGCCAGCAAATTTTTGTCGTTTACAAGTGATAGGTGGTTTGTTGTTCGATTTACTATTTTTTTAAAGGATCCATTACTTATCGTATTGTTCCAGATGGGCGTTAGTGCAAACTCTTCTAATGCATCATTGAGGTATTTCCATGCAGCTGATCTTGTGTTTTTATTTATTTCTTGCCAAAGTAACTGAGATATATGGTTATCGTGGTCATTTTTAATCCTATACCACGTTTTAATAAATTGGCCTTTTCTTGCAAAAGCTTGATTGTTTAACCCGAACTCCAGGCTAATTTGAGCTGGTGAAGCATTATTTGGGAGATAGAAGAGAGTTTTATATGTTTTGGATAGGACCTTGTTTATCAATTCTGCATCCGTCCCCATTAATGCCTCACTGCCATATGTTATTGTTGGGAGCAATTTAGCCCCTATAATTTTCAAAAGCGGACGATAGGTCAGATTTCCAAGTGATCTCTGTGCTATTTTAAATGCTGCAGTTAATGAGTTAGCTTTCCTTTGTATGTCCAGTTTTTGTAGTTTATAGTTTCCTTTTTGGTCAAAAAGTACACCCAAGTACTTGTACACTTCTATTTGGGTATTTTCCATGTACCATTTATTATTTTGTCTCAGTTTTGTGTTCCTAGTGACAACCATGATTTTTGTTTTGGTTTCATTTATTACCATTCCATTTTCCTGGGCATACAGAATCGTTCTGTTAATTAAGCGCTGAAGTCCGATTTTAGTATGGCTTAGAAGGAGGCGTCATCTGCATACATTAGGTTAGATATCAGTTTATCCCCTAACTTCGGCGGATGTGCATTAAGTTCGTCAAGGTTCCCTGATAGATCTCCTAAGAATAGATTAAAAAGGAGGGGGGCCAACACACATCCCTGTTTTAGCCCTTCTGTTGCTGGAATCTCCTTTGTTAATGATCGACCATCCCCCATCCTTACTCTTACCCAGGTTTTACCGTGTAACAGTTGAATCAGTTTTAATAGTTCAATTGGAATGTCTTTTTCAATAAGTTTTTTCCACAATAGATTCCTTTGCACACAGTCAAAAGCAGATTTAAAATCTACAAAGCACAGATACAAGGGCTGCTTTATCCTGAGTGATTTTTCAATTATTAGTGATAATGCCATAATGTTTGTCATTGTTCCAAGCCCCTTAATAAAACCAGTTTGATTTAATGGCAAAATCTTGTTTCCTGTTACCCATTCATTTAATTTAATTAATAGAACTCCTGCAAACAGCTTGGCATCTGTATCTTGTAGTGTGATGAGTGTGTAGTTCTCCGCGAGTGCCCAATTGCCTTTCTTAAATCTGGGGGAAATTAGAGATCCTCGCCAGGACTCAGGGATGTTGCCTGTCTCTATAACTTCTTTGAATACTTTTTCCAAATAGCTCGACCAAAAGTCCGGGTTTTCTTTATAAAGGGCAAATGGTATCCCATTTTGGCCTAGTGCCCCATCTTTCTGCTTCCTTATTAGTTTTACTAATTGATCTTTTGAGATTATAAGATGTTCTTGGATCTCATCACTTATTGTAGAGCTCACTTGTATGTTTGCAATGATTTTTGTCACTCCCTTAGTGTTTAGATGCTTTTCAAGATAAGTAACCCATTCTTGCTCACTTAAAGTTGATGAAACTACCAATTTGTTCGGCCGTACTAATTTGTTTATAATTTTCCAAAATTCTCTTGCGTTTGCTTGTTTGCTTGCATGAAATAATTTAGACCACATTTCCTGATTAGCTTGGTGTTTCTCATTCCATATTAGTTTCTTCAAGGATTGATTTAATGTTTTTAGATTATTCAAGCTTTCATCATTAGTCGCTGTGGTTTTTATTTGTCTTCTTATTCTGTTTCGGTCTCTTTTTAATTTTGCTATTGTGTACGGAAGTCCTTTCCTTCTTCTTTCCGTTTTACATTCCTTTTGTTGGGGTTAACCTGAGTTTGGGGTTTCACTATTTTCTTAGTAAATTCCACCCACTGTTCAACTGCAGTTTCTGTCGTTTTTTCGGTAAAGCAGCTCTTTATAATGTTCTCAACTTTCTCATTCATACTATCCTTATTCAGATTAGTCCAAATTAGTTTTTTAAAATTTATTGTTCCAGTATACCCCGGCACTGTATGGTACGGTTGGTCAATATTGTGTCTAATGTTGGTAGTTATTATCTGCTGGCAATGGTCACTATCTCCAACCTTGACTATTCTAGAAGATTTTATGTTTTGAAATATGTTGAGTGAAACCATTGTGTAATCGATCCTAGTGCTTGCATTATCTGCGATATACGTATATGCAGGAGGAGTATCCTCTTTAAATCGGCCATTAAGTACTCGCAGCCCTAATGCTTCTATGTCCTTAATGAATGTTATACCAATTTGGTTTTGTGCCTTATTGGTCGTCACTCCTTGATATTCCTGCTGCGGAATTGACCATTGAAGGTCTTGGGATGTGAGACGTCATCCCTTATGAATGGTATTAGTAAATTAAGGTTAAAATCCCCAGTCATCACATAATCCACTAATGGGTTTTCTAGGATGTATAAATAGTATGTCCGAATGAGGTCGCACCCTGCTCGTCCCATCAGCGTGTGACCCCGGAGCATGATGGTTGATGTAGTCGGTATCAGCGGGTGCGCTTCTACCCAGGTCTTGAGTCTTCAAGGTATTCAATTGGTGTGCTTGCCATCCCTGGACACGTGTTTTGCGTTCATTAACACTCATCAGCAGGGATTAGGCGTGTTCACGGGGTTGCTGCGTGGGCTGCCGAAAATATTCGTAGGTCCAGATACCTCTTAAGGCGCGCAGGTGCGTTATCTCGAGGTCGTCACGTCCACCGGCTCAAGGGAGCCTGTATAAATAGTATGTCCGAATGAGGTCGCACACTGCTCGTCCCATCAGCGTGTGACCCCGGAGCATGATGGTCGATGTAGTCGGTATCAGCGGGTTCGCTTCTACCCGGGTCTTGAGTCTTCAAGGTATTCAGTTGGTGTGCTTGCCATCCCTGGACACGTGTTTCGCGTTCATTAACGCTCATCAGCAGGGATTAGGCGTGTGCACCGGGTTGCTGCGTGGGCTGCCAAAAATATTCGTAGATCTAGATACCTCTTAAGGCGCGCAGGTGCGTAATCTCGAGCTCGTCACCTCCACCGTCTCAAGGGAGCCTGTATAAATAGTATGTCCGAATGAGGTCGCACACTGCTCATCCCATCAGCGTGTGACCACGGAGCATGATGGTCGATGTAGTCGGTATCAGCGGGTGCGCTTCTACCCGGGTCTTGAGTCTTCAAGGTATTCAATTGGTGTGCTTGCCATCCCTGGACACGTGTTCCGCGTTCATTAACGCTCATCAGCAGGGATTAGGCGTGTGCACGGGGTTGCTGCGTGGGCTGCTGAAACTATTCGTAGGTCCAGATACCTCTTTAGGCGCGCAGGTGTGTTATCTCGAGGTCGTCACCTCCACCGGCTCAAGGGAGCCTGTATAAATAGTATGTCCGAATGAGGTCGCACACTGCTCGTCCCATCAGCATGTGACCCCAGAGCATGATGGTCGATGTAGTCGGTATTTGCGGATGTGCTTCTACCCGGGTCTTTAGTCTTCAAGGTATTCAATTGGTGTGCTTGCCATCCCTAGACACGTGTTTCGCGTTCATTAACGCTCATCAGCAGGGATTAGGCGTGTGCACGGGGTTGCTGCGTGGGCTACTGAAAATATTCGTCGGTCCAGATACCTCTTAAGGCGCGCAGGTGCGTTATCTTGAGGTCGTCACCTCCACCGGCTCAAGGGAGCCTGTATAAATAGTATGTCCGAATGAGGTCGCACACTGCTCGTCCCATCAGCGTGTGACCCCGGATCATGATGGTCGATGTAGTCGGTATCAGCGGGTGCGCTTCTACCCGGGTCTTGAGTCTTCAAGGTATTCAATTGGTGTGCTTGCCATCCCTGGACACGTGCTTCGCGTTCATTAACGCTCATCAGCAGGGATTAGGCGTGTGCACTGGCTTGCTGCGTGGGCCTCCGAAAATATTCGTAGGTCCAGATACCTCTTAAGGCTCGCAGATGCGTTATCTCGAGGTCGTCACCTCCACCGGCTCAAGGGAGCCTGTATAAATAGTATGTCCGAATGAGGTCGCACACTGCTCATCCCATCAGCGTGTGACCCCGGAGCATGATGGTCGATGTAGTAGGTATCAGCGGGTGCGCTTCTACCTGGGTCTTGAGTCTTCAAGGTATTCAATTGGTATGCTTGCCATCTTTGGACACGTGTTTCGCGTTCATTAACGCTCATCAGCAAGGATTAGGCATGTGCAAGGGGTTGCTGCGTGGGCCGCCAAACATTTTCGTAGGTCCAGATACCTCTTAAGGCGTGCAGGTGCGTTATCTCAAAGTAGTCACCTCCACCGGCTCAAGGGAGCCTGTATAAATAGTATGTCCGAATGAGGTCGCACACTGCTCGTCCCATCAGCGTGTGACCACGGAGCATGATGGTCGATGTAGTCGGTATCAGCGGGTGCGCTTCTACCCGGGTCTTGAGTCTTCAAGGTATTCAATAAGTGTGCTTGCCATCCCTGGACACGTGTTCCGCGTTCATTAACGCTCATCAGCAGGGATTAGGCGTGTGCACGGGGTTGCTGCGTGGGCTGCTGAAACTATTCGTAGGTTCAGATACCTCTTTAGGCGCGCAGGTGTGTTATCTCGAGGTCGTCACCTCCACCGGCTCAAGGGAGCCTGTATAAATAGTATGTCCGAATGAGGTCGCACACTGCTCGTCCCATCAGCATGTGACCCCAGAGCATGATGGTCGATGTAGTCGGTATTTGCGGATGTGCTTCTACCCGGGTCTTTAGTCTTCAAGGTATTCAATTGGTGTGCTTGCCATCCCTAGACACGTGTTTCGCGTTCATTAACGCTCATCAGCAGGGATTAGGCGTGTGCACGGGGTTGCTGCGTGGGCTACCGAAAATATTCGTCGGTCCAGATACCTCTTAAGGCGCGCAGGTGCGTTATCTTGAGGTCGTCACCTCCACCGGCTCAAGGGAGCCTGTATAAATAGTATGTCCGAATGAGGTCGCACACTGCTCGTCCCATCAGCGTGTGACCCCGGATCATGATGGTCGATGTAGTCGGTATCAGCGGGTGCGCTTCTACCCGGGTCTTGAGTCTTCAAGGTATTCAATTGGTGTGCTTGCCATCCCTGGACACGTGCTTCGCGTTCATTAACGCTCATCAGCAGGGATTAGGCGTGTGCACTGGCTTGCTGCGTGGGCCTCCGAAAATATTCGTAGGTCCAGATACCTCTTAAGGCTCGCAGATGCGTTATCTCGAGGTCGTCACCTCCACCGGCTCAAGGGAGCCTGTATAAATAGTATGTCCGAATGAGGTCGCACACTGCTCATCCCATCAGCGTGTGACCCCGGAGCATGATGGTCGATGTAGTAGGTATCAGCGGGTGCGCTTCTACCTGGGTCTTGAGTCTTCAAGGTATTCAATTGGTATGCTTGCCATCTTTGGACACGTGTTTCGCGTTCATTAACGCTCATCAGCAAGGATTAGGCATGTGCACGGGGTTGCTGCGTGGGCCGCCAAACATTTTCGTAGGTCCAGATACCTCTTAAGGCGTGCAGGTGCGTTATCTCAAAGTAGTCACCTCCACCGGCTCAAGGGAGCCTGTATAAATAGTATGTCCGAATGAGGTCGCACACTGCTCGTCCCATCAGCGTGTGACCCCGGAGCATGATGGTCGATGTAGTAGGTATCAGCGGGTGCGCTTCTACCTGGGTCTTGAGTCTTCAAGGTATTCAATTGGTATGCTTGCCATCTTTGGACACGTGTTTCGCGTTCATTAACGCTCATCAGCAAGGATTAGGCATGTGCACGGGGTTGCTGCGTGGGCCGCCAAACATTTTCGTAGGTCCAGATACCTCTTAAGGCGTGCAGGTGCGTTATCTCAAAGTAGTCACCTCCACCGGCTCAAGGGAGCCTGTATAAATAGTATGTCCGAATGAGGTCGCGCACTGCTCGTCCTATCAGCTTGTGACCCCGGAGCATGATGGTCGATGTAGTCGGTATCAGCGGGTGCGCTTCTATCCAGGTCTTGAGTCTTCAAGGTATTCAATTGGTGTGCTTGCCATCCCTGGACACGTGTTTCACATTCATTAACACTCATCAGCAGGGATTAGGTGTGTGCACGGGGTTGCTGCGTGGGCTGCCAAAAATATTCGTAGGTCCAGATACCTCTTAAGGCGTGCAGGTGCGTTATCTCGAGGTCATTACCTCCACCGGCTCAAGGAAACCTGTATAAATAGTATCTCCGAATGAGGTCGCACACTGCTCGTCCCATCAGCGTGTGACCCCGGAGCATGATGGTCGATATAGTCGGTATCAGCGGATGCGCTTCTACCCGGGTCTTTAGTCTTCAAGGTATTCAATTGGTGTGCTTGCCATCCCTAGTAACGTGTTTCGCGTTCATTAACGCTCATCAGCAGGGATTAGGCGTGTGCACGGGGTTGCTGCGTGGGCTGCCGAAAATATTCGTAGGTCCAGATACCTCTTAAGGCTCGCAGATGCGTTATCTCGAGGTCGTCACCTCCACCGGCTCAAGGGAACCTGTATAAATAGTATGTCCGAATGAGGTCGCACACTGCTCGTCCCATCCGCGTGTGACCCCGGAGCATGATGGTCGATGTAGTCGGTATCAGCGGGTGCGCTTCTACCCGGGTCTTGAGTCTTCAAGGTATTCAATTGGTGTGCTTGCCATCCCTGGACACGTGTTTCGCGTTCATTAACGCTCATCAGCAGGGATTAGGCGTGTGCACGGGGTTGCTGCGCGGGCTGCCGAAAATATTCATCGGTCCAGATACCTCTTAAGGCGCGCAAGTGCGTTATCTTGAGGTCGTCACCTCCACCGGCTCAAGGGAGCCTGTATAAATAGTATGTCCGAATAAGGTCACACACTGCTCGTCCCATCAGCGTGTGACCCCGGAGCATGATGGTCGATGTAGTCGGTATCAGCGGGTGCGCTTGTACCCGGGTCTTTAGTCTTCAAGGAGTTCAATTGGTGTGCTTGCCATCCCTAGACACGTGTTTTGCAGCAGGGATTAGGCGTGTGCACGGGGTTGCTGTGTGGGCTGCTGAAAATATTCGTAGGTCCAGATACCTCTTTAGGCGCGCAGGTGCGTTATCTCGAGGTCGTCACCTCCACCGGCTCAAGGGAGCCTGTATAAATAGTATGTCCGAATGAGGTCGCACACTGCTCGTCCCATCAGCATGTGACCCCGGAGCATGATGGTCGATGTAGTCGGTATCAGCGGGTGCGCTTCTACCCGGGTCTTTAGTCTTCAAGGTATTCAATTGGTGTGCTTGCCATCCCTTGACACGTGTTTCGTGTTCATTAACGCTCATCAGCAGGGATTAGGCGTGTGCACGGGGTTGCTGTGTGGGCTGCTGAAAATATTCGTAGGTCCAGATACCTCTTTAGGCGCGCAGGTGCGTTATCTCGAGGTCGTCACCTCCACCGGCTCAAGGGAGCCTGTATAAATAGTATGTCCGAATGAGGTCGCACACTGCTCGTCCCATCAGCGTGTGACCCCGGAGCATGTTGGTCGATGTAGTCGGTATCAGCGGGTGCGCTTCTACCCGGGTCTTGAGTCTTCAAGGTATTCAATTGGTGTGCTTGCCATCCCTGGACACGTGTTTCGCGTTCATTAACGCTCATAAGCAGGGATTAGGCGTGTGCACGGGGTTGCTGCGTGGGCTGCCGAAAATATTCGTAGGTCCAGATACCTCTTAACACCTTGGCTGCTAGGGGGTTTTCCCCTCCGGTGCTCAAAATCCAGATCTGCATTGTTCATGACAAGGTCAACTCGTCATAAGCACAGGGCAGGTAAAACCCATGACGAGTTGACCTTGTCATGAGCACTGAAGAGGTTAAGGCGCGCAGGTGCGTTATCTCGAGGTCGTCACCTCCACCGGCTCAAGGGAGCCTGTATAAATAGTATGTCCGAATGAGTTCGCACACTGCTCGTCCCATCAGCGTGTGCCCCCGGAGCATGATGGTCGATGTAGTCGGTATCAGCGGGTGCGCTTCTACCCGGGTCTTGAGTCTTCAAGGTATTCAATTGGTTTGCTTGCCATCCCTGGACACGTATTTCGCGTTCATTAACGCTCATCAGCAGGGATTAGGCGTGTGTACGGGGTTGCTGCGTGGGCTGCCGAAAATATTCGTAGGTCCAGATACCTCTTAAGGCGCGCAGGTGCATTATCTCGAGGTCATCACCTCCACCGGCTCAATGGAGCCTTTATAAATAGTATGTCCGAATGAGGTATCACACTGCTCGTCCCATCAGCGTGTGACCCTGGAGCATGATGGTCGATGTAGTCGGTATCAGCGGGTGCGCTTCTACCCGGGTCTTTAGTCTTCAAGGTATTCAATTGGTGTGCTTGCCATCCCTAGACACGTGTTTCGCGTTCATTAACGCTCATCAGCAGGGATTAGGCGTGTGCACGGGGTTGCTGCGTGGGCTGCCGAAAATATTCGTAGTTCCAGATACCTCTTAAGGCGCGCAGGTGCATTATCTCGAGGTCATCACCTCCACCGGCTCAATGGAGCCTTTATAAATAGTATGTCCGAATGAGGTAGCACACTGCTCCTCCCATCAGCGTGTGACCCTGGAGCATGATGGTCGATGTAGTCGGTATCAGCGGGTGCGCTTCTACCCGGGTCTTTAGTCTTCAAGGTATACAATTGGTGTGCTTGCCATCCCTAGACACGTGTTTCGCGTTCATTAACGCTCATCATCAGGGATTAGGCGTGTGCACGGGGTTGGTGCGTGGGCTGCCAAAAATATTCGTAGGTCCAGATACCTCTTAAGGCGCGCAGGTTTGTTTTCTCGAGGTTGTAACCTCCACCGGCTCAAGGGAGCCTGTATAAATAGTATGTCCGAATGAGGTCGCACACTGCTCGTCCCATCACGTGTGACCCCGGAGCATGATGGTCGATGTAGTGGGTATCAGCGGGTGCGCTTCTACCCTGGTCTTGAGTCTTCAAGGTATTTAATTGGTGTGCTTGCCATCCCTGGACACGTGTTTCGTGTTCATTAACGCTCATCATCAGGGATTAGGCGTGTGCACGGGGTTGCTGCGTGGGCTGCCAAAAATATTCGTAGGTCTAGATACCTCTTAAGGCGCGCAGGTGCGTTATCTCGAGGTCGTCACCTCCACCGGCTCAAGGGAGCCTGTATAAATAGTATGTCCGAATGAGTTCGCACACTGCTTGGCCCATCAGCGTGTGACCCCGGAGCATGATGGTCGATGTAGTCGGTATCAGCGGGTGCGCTTCTACCTGGGTCTTGAGTCTTCAAGGTATTCAATTGGTATGCTTGCCATCTTTGGACACCTGTTTCGCGTTCATTAACGCTCATCAGCAGGGATTAGGCATGTGCACGGGGTTGCTGCGTGGGCCGCCAAACATTTTCGTCGGTCCAGATACCTCTTAAGGCGTGCAGGTGCGTTATCTCGAGGTCGTCACCTCCACCGGCTCAAGGGAGCCTGTATAAATAATATGTCCGAATGAGGTCGCACACTGCTCGTCCCATCAGCTTGTGACCCCGGAGCATGATGGTCGATGTATTCGGTATCAGCGGGTGCGCTTCTACCCGGGTCTTGAGTCTTCAAGGTATTCAATTGGTGTGCTTGCCATCCCTGGACACGTGTTTCGCGTTCATTAACGCTCATCAGCAGGGATTAGGCATGTGCACGGGGTTGCTGCGTGGGCTGCCGAAAATATTCGTAGGCCCAGATACCTCTTAAGGCGCGCAGGTGCGTTATCTCGAGGTCGTCACCTCCACCGGCTCAAGGGAGCCTGTAGGAATAGTATGTCCGAATGAGGTAGCACACCGCTCGTCCCATCAGCGCGTGACCCTGGAGCATGATGGTCGATGTAGTCGGTATCAGCGGGTGCGCTTCTACCCGGGTCTTGAGTCTTCAAGGTATTCATTTGGTGTGCTTGCCATCCCTGGACACATGTTTCGCGTTCATTAACGCTCATCAGCAGGGATTAGACGTGTGCACGGGGTTGCTGCGTGGGCTGCCGAAAATATTTGTAGGTCCAGATACCTCTTAAGGTGCGCAGGTGTGTTATCTCGAGGTCGTCACCTCCACCGGCTCAAGGCAGCCTGTATAAATAGTATTTTCGAATGAGTTTGCACACTGCTCGTCCCATCAGCGTGTGACTCCGGAGCATGATAGTCGATGTAGTCGGTATCAGCGGGTGCGCTTCTACCCGGGTCTTCAGTCTTCAAGGTATTCAATTGGTGTGCTTGCCATCCCTGGACACGTGTTTCGCGTTCATTAACGCTCATCAGCAGGGATTAGGCATGTGCACGGGGTTGATGCGTGGGCTGCCGAAAATATTCATAGGTCCAGATACCTCTTAAGGCGCGCAGGTGCCTTATCTCGAGGTCGTCACCTCCACCGGCTCAAGGGAGCCTTTATAAATAGTGTATCCGAATGAGGTCGCACACTGCTCGTCCCATCAGCGTGTGACCCCGGAGCATGATGGTCGATGTAGTCAGTATCAGCGGTGCGCTTCTACCTGGGTCTTGAGTCTTTAAGGTATTCAATTGGTGTGCTTGCCATCCCTGAACACGTGTTTCGCGTTCATTAACGCTCATCAGCAGGGATTAGGCGTGTGCACGGGGATGCTGCGTGGGCTGCCGAAAATATTCGTAGGTCCAGATACCTCTTAAGGCGCGCAGGTGCGTTATCTCGAGGTCATCACCTCCACCGGCTCAAGGAAGCCTGTATAAATAGTATGTCCGCATGAGGTCGCACACTGCTCGTCCCATCAGCGTGTGACCCCGGAGCATGATGGTCGATGTAGTCGGTATCAGCGGGTGCGCTTGTACCCGGGTCTTTAGTCTTCAAGGAATTCAATTGGTGTGCTTGCCATCCCTAGACACGTGTTTTGCGTTCATTAACGCTCATCAGCAGGGATTAGGCGTGTGCACGGGGTTGCTGTGTGGGCTGCCGAAAATATTCGTAGGTCCAGATACCTCTTTAGGCGCGCAGGTGCGTTATCTCGAGGTCGTCACCTCCACCGGCTCAAGGGAGCCTGTATAAATAGTATGTCCGAATGAGGTCGCACACTGCTCGTCCCATCAGCATGTGACCCCGGAGCATGATGGTCGATGTAGTCGGTATCAGCGGGTGCGCGTCTACCCGGGTCTTTAGTCTTCAAGGTATTCAATTGGTGTGCTTGCCATCCCTAGACACGTGTTTCGTGTTCATTAACGCTCATCAGCAGGGATTAGGCGTGTGCACGGGGTTGCTGCGTGGGCTGCCAAAAATATTTGTCGGTCCAGATACCTCTTAAGGCGCGCAGGTACGTTATCTCAAGGTCGTCACCTCCACCGGCTCAAGGGAGCCTGTATAAATAGTATGTCCGAATGAGGTCGCACACTGCTCGTCCCATCAGCGTGTGACCCCGGAGCATGTTGGTCGATGTAGTCGGTATCAGCGGGTGCGCTTCTACCCGGGTCTTGAGTCTTCAAGGTATTCAATTGGTGTGCTTGCCATCCCTGGACACGTGTTTCGCGTTCATTAACGCTCATCAGCAGGGATTAGGCGTGTGCACGGGGTTGCTGTGTGGGCTGCCGAAAATATTCGTAGGTCCAGATACCTCTTAACACCTTGGCTGCTAGGGGGTTTTCCCCTCCGGTGCTCAAAATCCAGATCTGCATTGTTCATGACAAGGTCAACTCGTCATAAGCACAGGGCAGGTAAAACCCATGACGAGTTGACCTTGTCATGAGCACTGAAGAGGTTAAGGCGCGCAGGTGCGTTATCTCGAGGTCGTCACCTCCACCGTTTCAAGGGAGCCTGTATAAATAGTATGTCCAAATGAGGTCGCACACTGCTCGTCCCATCAGCGTGTGACCCCGGAGCATGATGGTCGATGTAGTCGGTATCAGCGGGTGCGCTTCTACCCGGGTCTTGAGTCTTCAAGGTATTCAATTGGTGTGCTTGCCATCCCTGGACACGTGTTTTGCGTTCATTAACGCTCATCAGCAGGGATTAGGCGTGTGCACGGGGTTGCTGCGCGGGCTGCCGACAATATTCGTAGGTCCAGATACCTCTTAAGGCGCGCAGGTGCGTTATCTCGAGGTCGTCACCTCCACCGGCTCAAGGGAGCCTGTATAAATAGTATGTCCGAATGAGTTCGCACACTGCTCGTCCCATCAGCGTGTGACCCCGGAGCATGATGGTCGATGTAGTCGGTATCAGCGGGTGCGCTTCTACCCGGGTCTTGAGTCTTCAAGGTATTCAATTGGTATGCTTGCCATCCCTGGAAACGTGTTTCGCGTTCATTAACGCTCATAAGCAGGGATTAGGCGTGTGCACGGGGTTGCTGCATGGGCTGCCAAACATTTTCGTAGGTCCAGATACCTCTTAAGGCGTGCAGGTGCGTTATCTCGAGGTCGTCACCTCCACCGGCTCAAGGGAGCCTGTATAAATAATATGTCCGAATGAGGTCGCACACTGCTCGTCCCATCAGCTTGTGACCCTGGAGCATGATGGTCGATGTATTCGGTATCAGCGGGTGCGCTTCTACCCGGGTCTTGAGTCTTCAAGGTATTCAATTGGTGTGCTTGCCATCCCTGGACACGTGTTTCGCGTTCATTAACGCTCATCAGCAGGGATTAGGCGTGTGCACGGGGTTGCTGCGTGGGCTGCCGAAAATATTCGTAGGCCCAGATACCTCTTAAGGCGCGCAGGTGCGTTATCTCGAGGTCGTCACCTCCACCGGCTCAAGGGAGCCTGTATGAATAGTATGTCCGAATGAGGTCGCACACTGCTCGTCCCATCAGCGTGTGACCCCGGAGCATGATGGTCGATGTAGTCGGTATCAGCGGGTGCGCTTCTACCCGGGTCTTGAGTCTTCAAGGTATTCATTTGGTGTGCTTGCAATCCCTTGGTATTGGGTGGGCATCAGTCTTAGTGACTGCATTGAGACCCCTGTAGTCTACGCAGAACCTCATCTCTTTCTTACCGCCCGGGGTGTGAGGTTTCGGCACTAGAACTACGGGACTAGCCCAAGGGCTATCCGAGGGTTCAATGACTCCCAACTCCAACATTTTCTGCACTTCAGTTCTGATGCAGTCTCTAAGGGCTGCCTGTAGATTTTACTCTTGACGGGCAAGCTGTCACCAGTGTCGACCTCATGGGTACACCAATAAGTCTGACTGGGTGTTAGAGAGAACATATGCCGAAGGATTGAAGAACCTGTTTACAATCCTCCTGTTGATGTTCGGAGAGGCTGCTGCAAAAGACAACACCATCTACCGACCCATCGTCAGGATTCTGAGTGAGCAGGTCGGGGAGAGGGTCACTCTCCTCCTCCTGTCCCTCATCTATGGCCATGAGCAAACTCATGTCCTTCCTGTCGACATATGCTTTGAGCCTGTTGACATGGAGCACCCTGTGGGGGCTCCGGGGAGTTTCAAGGTCTACCAGGTAGGTGACCTCTCCCTTTTTCTCCAGGATGGTGTAGGGCCCGGACCATTTGTCCTTGAGTGCTGCTGGGGCCACTGGCTCCAACACCCACACCTTCTGTCCGGGCTGGTAAACAGTCAAGACAGCCTTTTGGTCATGCCAAGCTTTTTGGAGTTCTTGGCTGGCCTTAAGATTTTCAGATGCCTTCTACATGTATTCAGCCATCCGCGAGCGGAGACCAAGCACATAGTCCACTATGCTGGTTGCAGGCTTTTTGAGAGGTCTCTCCCATCCTTCCTTCACCAAACACAGGGGTCCTCTTACAGGATGCCCGTACAAAAGTTCAAAAGGGCTGTAGCCAACCCCCTTCTGTGGGACCTCTCTGTAAGCGAATAAAAGGCAGGGAATCAGGACGTCCCATCTCCGCCGAAGCTTTTCCGGTAGTCCATGAATCATCCCTTTTAGGGTCCTGTTGAATCTCTCAAGAAGCCCATTGCATTGTGGATGATAGGGTGTAGTGAACTTGTAGTTGACACCACATTCCTTCCACATAGCAGTTAAGTAGCTCGACATGAAGTTTGCACCTCTGTCGGAGACGACCTCTTTAGGGAAGCCCACCCTGGAGAATACTCCAACTAGGGCTCTTGCCACCACAGGAGCTGTAGTGGTCCTAAGGGGATTAGCTTCAGGATACCTGGTGGCATGATCCACCACCACCAGTATAAACTTGTGCCCTGATGCGGTTGGTGGTTCCATGGGACCGACGATGTCGATCCCCACTCGTTCAAAGGGCACCCCCACCACAGGCATTGGTATAAGGGGGGCCTTTGTAGTGCCACCTGACTTACCACTGGCTTGGCAGGTGACACAGGAGCGGCAAAACTCCTTGGTATCTTCGTTCATGTGAGGCCAGTGAAAGTGCGAGACAAGCCTGTCCCACGTCTTTGTCTGGCCTAGGTGTCCTGCTAAGGGAATCTCGTGGGCCAAGGTAAGGAGGAAACCACGCTGAGACAAGGGGATAACCAGCCTCCTGGTCATGCCAGGCTTGGGGTCTCTTGCCTCAGTGTGCAGGAGTCCATCTTCCCAGTACAACTTGTGGGTACCTGTGGCGTTCCCAGCAGCCTCAGCAGCAGCCTGCTGTCTGAGGGGTTCAAGGGAAGGGCAGTCTAACTGATCCTTCCCCAGGTCTTCTCGTGTGGGTCCCCCTGAGCCCAGAAACTCAACTTGATCAAGTTCGAGTTCTTTAGGTTCAGTTTCCCGCAATTCCTGGAGGTCAGCCTCCTCTGAGACTTGATCCTCGACCTGGGGCAAGGGGGAAGGCGAGGCCTTAACCCGACTGCTCTTCTTCTTGGGAGGTGTCTGGTCCATTGTTCCAGGATCCAGCACCTGTTCAGCGGGGCATCGTCTGACCTGTGACCTAGTCACAGCAAACACATGTGCTGGCAAGCCTAACATTTCCATGTGAGTCCGTTGCTCCACTTCCGACCATTGTGATGACTCCAAATCATTGCCCAACAAACAATCCACTGGGAGGTCTGAACTAACAACAACCTTTTTCTGGCCATTTACCCCTCCCCAGGAGAAAGCAACAATCGCCAAACTATGACTGGTAGTGACGTTGCTGGCATTGGTCACCAGGAAATCTGTACCTGGCATGATCTGTCCAGGGTCCACAAAGTGAGGCGTCACCATCGTGACACTGGCACAAGTGTCCCTATAGGCCTGAGCCATTCTTCCATTTATTAAAGGCGTCTGTCGGTATTTGCCCAAAGTATTGGGACTGACATCAGGGGATATATCCATATCCCCCGTACAGACAAGGACAGCCTGAGTGAGCGTGCCAACTAAGTTGTCACACCCCTCAGAACCCAAGGTTAACCCAACTAGTCCCTTGGGAGGCGCACTACTACTGCTGGCTGTACTAGGGGGCACAGGTGCCTTAGGGGCTGCAGTAGCAGGAGTCTGCCCTCCTTTCTTGGTGCACTCACTAAACCAGTGAGTTTTACTTTTACAGTATTGGCACCACCTTTTCGATTGGCCTTCTTGATTCTTCTTTTTCTGGGAAGCCTGACCCCCCCCCCCCCCTCTTTGGGTTGTTGGGGACCTGTCGAAGACTTCTGGTCAGTTTGTTCCCCTTTTGAATCTTTACCCTTCTGGTCTGCTTTCTTCTGACCACCCTGGTTCTGGCCCTGGTTTTCCTTAACCCTTGTTCTGACCCATCTGTCTGCCTTCTTTCCCTATTCTTGGGGAGAGGTCAGATCCGAGTCGACAAGGTGCTAATGCAACAACTGGTTCTGACAATTGTTTAAAATCTGTTCTCGCATGATCAAATTATACAATCCTTGGTAATCAGTAACCTTACTGCCCAGCAACCAGCCCTCGAAAGCCTTAGTGGCACAATCAACGAAATCAGACCAGTCCTGAGACTGAGATTTCTGGGTATCCCTGAACAGCAACCTGTACTGCTCAGTGGTTAGGCCGAACCCATCAATCAGTGTGTTCTTCAGGACCTGGTAATTGTTAGCATCCTCGACCCTAGTAGTGAGGAGCTTATCTCTACCTTTACCGTCAAAGGAGAGCCACAAGATAGCTGCCCACTGACTCTGGGGGACGCACTGTACAGTGCAGGCCCGCTCCAAAGCAGTAATCCATTTGTGGATGTCGTCCCCTTGCTTGAAGGGGGGCACTATCTTATTCAGGTGCTTAGTGTCTAAACTCCTGGGTTCCCGTGGGGGAATGCTGCCACCAGTGAGAATTGTCCCACTCAACTCTTGCTCTCGAGCAAAGGCGAGGCTCTCTTTGGCTAGGGCAAGTTCTTCCCTTTCGATCCGCAGTTTGACTTCCCGCTCCTTCGCTTCGTACACTCTTCTCTGAGGTGATGTCATTCCTCTTCGAGCAGAGCCTCGAGAGCCATTGGTTCGAACAGATCTGTTAGAGCCTCTCGACAGAGACCTAACTCGTCCGTTCCCAATGTTAAGCTGGCCCGAGAGAGGCCCCAGGGGTCTCCTAGTACCATTCTCGTGCCGGCTTAAGTTGTCCTGAGTTAGCTGACTAACTATGACTGGACCTTTGTCTGCCTCGTCCCCAGATGTCTCTGGCTCCTCGTCCTCCTCTTCGCCCTCTGCGGAGAGATGGATAAGGTCAGGGTCACCTCGGGTTCCCTCGAGGGGGGGCATACTCTCTTCTGGATGAGAAGGGTCGTTGTTACCCGCCCTCCTGGCATCATAAGTCTCTAGGAGACCAATCAGAAACGGAGTTGTAGGGTTTGAACCCTGTTTTAACTTCCGAGATGTACAGAGTTGTCGCATCTCTTGGAAGCTAAGTGCAGCATATCTGGAGGTGACCTGTGGAAGGTCGACTGACACAAGGGGAGACTCAGAGTTTCCTCCTTTGTCCGACATGCTGCTTCTAGTGTGGTGTAAGTGATGCACCTACCTACACTATGGGTTTACCTACTGATCCCTTGCTAAGAGTTGTAGCCAAGGTGTGCTAAGCCTTGAGGAGCTACAACAGCTGGTTCAGTAGAACTCAGAGTATTCTAAGCTAAGTTATATGTACCTGGAGTACTTATGCGATCTTTCACAAGATGTTCTCAGGATACGCGCGGTAAAACAACAGCAAGCTCAAATCCCACCGCTGCCACCAATGTGAGAAGTTGGCCCGATATGCAGCGTTCGCTATTCTAGCGACCACTATGCATCGGTCCAAACGACCCTTATGGTGATTGGTTGTAAGTCAACCTTAGACCAGCTATCCTAGTAGCGTGGATACGAGCAGTCTTCGGGCTAAACTCTAGAGGGCGTGTTAAGCCAGCTGTTATACCATCACATACCCCTTGAACCCCAGTGAAAGGACACCACACAAGTGTTATGAAAATAAACAGTGTATTTATTAGAATCACAACAGCCCTGGACTCTTTATGAGGACAGGGTACTAAGCACAGAACAAAACTCTTAAGAAAATACTTCAAGTGCACAATTAAAACAAGTGCCCGAAGGCACGGAAAGTTCTAATGGTCTCGGGCAGACCCGATAAGGCAAGTCAGGAGCGAGGGACTCGGGACCCTAGAGTAAGGAGGCTATGCAGGCACCGAAATGCCGAAGTTACCTAGCCACGAGGGCTGCGGCTGCACAAGTCTTACAGGCGTCGGGTCTTCGCTGACGAGCCAGGAGCCGGAAGAAAAGGAGTTGCTGGCCGGCGACCAGTGATGAATAGTTCGTGGAGATCCAAGCCTGGATCAGTGATCGTTGATACCTGAAAGGAGAGGGGACCAAGTTCGTACTACTAGCCAGTAGTCAGAGGGTACCAGGAAGGCACCGGATGGCCGTCACCTCGACTAGGTGAGTGGGCGACGCTAGGCTCTGCAGTCTCACGGACCAGGAGGCGTTGTCGGCGACCAGGATGGAGGTGAGAGCTGTCCCACGAAGATTGATGCTGTCGGCTTTGCTGGGCCCAGGATTGGGGCAACAAGCCTTGGCAGATTTCAGGGCCACGTGGTGGGCCTAAAATGGCGTCTTGAGTGGACCAGGAGGGTCCGGGGTGCTTCTCTCAAAGAAGGAAGCAAAGGCCAGTCTGGAGCAACCAGACCAGCAACGTTGGTTGTCGGATGTCGTCAAAGAAGGACACAAGCCAGCGGCGAGTGACCAGACAACGTGCCGAGCAGTGACCAGAAGGGCCCCACGCAGATCGTGGAGATGCTGGGAGGCTGCACTTCGGTGCTGGAGCTGCTCAGGGTCGGGGCTTCTCGGACCCCAGAGCACTCACCAGAGAATTGCTTCGATGGTCGTGCTGATTAAGAGCGTGCAGGTTTTGATGATGGCCGGTCCCTCGAGGTCTCGTCGTACCCACAGATCGCAGCTGAGCTGACGACGTGGGTAGAGGTCAGAGGTGCCAGGGAAGCCGGTTCTCGTCGAGCTGGGCCGTCGGATCCTTGAGGAAGGACTTGCAGCAAACCGCAGAGTTCTTAGTTGGTGCCCGCTGATGCAGGGTGACTACTCCTTAGCCACAAGGGAGAAATCTTGAGAAGAGTCTCGAAGTCCTTTCGTAGAAAGTATTCTTGATTCAAACATGATCTAATTTGGAAGGGTCCCCGCTCCGGCCTTTATCCTAAAGAAAGGGGCGGGTACATGACTAGGTCCTGCCCTAGGGGTGGGACCAGGAATCGGGGTAGTTACACCCCTCTCCCCCTGCCGGACTTTCCCCAGGTCAGGGGCCGCGCGCCCCTGGAACTGGTTCTAGCCGGCAGATGCGTAGTGAGCACCGGGGTGCCACTCCGCAGTCACCTTCTTGTAAAGCCCTACCTACCCAGAATACACAAACCCTGTCTGGGACGGTGCGAACACCGCCCTCGACAGGAAACCCTTTGTCCAAGCTCTCCTCGCTGGAAGGACTCCCAGCAGCAGGAGGTCAGACTCGTGTCTGTGGTGGCAGCATCCATTTTGTGGAGCTGAGGCTTCAGTTAACTTTAACCGGGGTTCACAGTTACGTACATGTCGTGTCCCTCTAGAAGGGCGGAATGCTAACCTCGTCGCCGGAATTGGTGAGGGGGCAGCATCCCGATTCGTATGACACCTTACTCGACGTGTCTTGATAACGCTATACCGAAGTTACCGATATGATACGCGTTATCATGGACCAGCCATTGGGTCTTGGTTCCGCAAGCTGCAACCGGGCTCGGCTCGTGCCAGAGCCCAGTTCACACGGTTCCACGCACTCTGCCTTCAGGATTGTTAAGGCCTGCCATAGGAGTGACTGATAGGAGCCCGGGTGTCCATTGTGAGGTTAGATATAGGGATACTATACCTAAAGCAACGAGCGAGTACGCTACGTTGCCCCAGCTGTCGTGCAGCCAGTTGTGTCAGAGTTAGATGGCCATCCAGGGGTGGCATAATTAATACATGCTTCAGCCCCTGGTAGGCCCTGGGTACACCGATGCCCTGAGTTACAGGGTCTGACAAGGTGGCCCAGTTCCAATTGGGTAATGCACCTAAGGTACACGCATCAATTTAGTGAGAGAACAGCTAGGCTGTGGGTCTGATTGGCAGGCCCACAGCCCGAGAAAGTCGTAAACCAGTGAAACAAAAGCAAAAAGTCCGGGTGATCATAGGATTGCAGACCCTACTCTCCTATAGGCTGCTGAAAATATTCGTAGGTCCAGATACCTCTTAAGGTGCGAAGGTGCGTTATCTCGAGGTCGTCACCTCCACCGGCTCAAGGGAGCCTGTATAAATAGTATGTCCGAATGAGGTCCCACACTGCTCGTCCCATCAGCGTGTGACCCCGGAGCATGATGGTCGATGTAGTCGGTATCAGCGGGTGCGCTTCTACCCGGGTCTTGAGTCTACAAGGTATTCAATTGGTGTGCTTGCCATCCCTGGACACATGTTTCGCGTTCATTAACGCTCATCAGCAGGGATTAGGCATGTGCACGGGGTTGCTGCGTGGGCCGCCAAACATTTTCGTAGGTCCAGATACCTCTTAAGGCGTGCAGGTGCGTTATCTCGAGGTGGTCACCTCCACCGGCTCAAGGGAGCCTGTATAAATAATATGTCAGAATGAGGTCGCACACTGCTCGTCCCATCAGCGTGTGACCCCGGAGCATGATGGTTGATGTATTCGTTATCAGCGGGTGCGCTTCTACCCGGGTCTTGAGTCTTCAAGGTATTTAATTGGTGTGCTTGCCATCCCTGGACACGTGTTTCGCGTTCATTAACGCTCATCAGCAGCGATTAGGCGTGTGCAAGGGGTTGCTGCATGGGCTGCTGAAAATATTCGTAGGTCCAGATACCTCTTAAGGCGCGAAGGTGCGTTATCTCGAGGTCGTCACCTCCACCGGCTCAAGGGAGCCTGTATAAATAGTATGTCCGAATGAGGTCCCACACTGCTTGTCCCATCAGTGTGTGACCCCGGAGCATGATGGTCGATGTAGTCGACCAGGGATGGCAAGCACACCAATTAAATACCTTGAAGACTCAAGACCCGGGTAGAAGCGAACCCGCTGATACTGACTACATCGACCATCATGCTCCGAGGTCACACGCTGATGGTACGAGCAGTGTGCGACCTCATTCGGACACACTATTTATACAGGCTCCCTTGAGCCGGTGGAGGTGACGACCTCGAGATAACGCACCTGCGCGCCTTAAGAGGTATCTGGACCAACGAATATTTTCGGCAGCCCAAGCAGCAACCCCATGAACATGCCTAATCCCTGCTGATGAGCGTTAATGAACGCGAAACACGTGTCTTGAGTCTTCAAGGTATTCAATTGGTGTGCTTGCCATCCCTGGACACGTGTTTCGCGTTCATTAACACTCATCAGCAGGGATTAGGCATGTGCACGGGGTTGCTGCGTGGGCTGCCGAAAATATTCGTAGGTGCAGATTCCTCTTAAGGCGCTCATTTACATTATCTCGAGGTCGTCACCTCCACCGGCTCAAGGGAGCCTGTATAAATAGTATGTCCGAATGAGGTTGCACGCTGCTCGTCCCATCAGCGTGTGATCCCGGAGCATGATGGTCGATGTAGTCGGTATCAGCGGGTGCGCTCCTACCTGGGTCTTGAGTCTTCAAGGTATTCAATTGGTGTGCTTGCCATCCCTGGACACGTGTTTCGCGTTCATTCACGCTCATCAGCAGGGATTAGGCGTGTGCACGGGGATGCTGCGTGGGCCGCTGAAAATATTCGTAGGTCCAGATACCTCTTAAGGCGCGAAGGTGCGTTATCTCGAGGTCGTTACCTCCACCGGCTCAAGGGAGCCTGTATAAATAGTATGTCCGAATGAGGTCCCACACTGCTTGTCCCATCAGCGTGTGACCCCAGAGCATGATGGTCGATGTAGTCGGTATCAGCGGGTGCGCTTCTACCCGGGTCTTGAGTCTACAAGGTATTCAATTGGTGTGCTTGCCATCCCTGGATACGTGTTTCACGTTCATTAACGCTCATCAGCAGGGATTAGGCGTGTGCACGGGGTTGCTGCGTGGGCCGCCAAACATTTTCGTAGGTCCAGATACCTCTTAAGGCGTGCAGGTGCGTTATCTCGAGGTCGTCACCTCCACCGGCTCAAGGGAGCCTGTATAAATAGTGTGTCCGAATGAGGTCGCACACTGCTCGTCCCATCAGCGTGTGACCCCGGAGCATGATGGTCGATGTAGTCGGTATCAGCGGGTTGGCTTCTACCCGGGTCTTGAGTCTTCAAGGTATTCAATTGGTGTGCTTGCCATCCCTGGACACGTGTTTCGCGTTCATTAATGCTCATCAGCGGGGATTAGGGGTGTGCACGAGGTTGCTGCGTGGGCTGCCGAAAATATTTGTAGGTCCAGATACCTCTTAAGGCGCGCAGGTGCGTTATCTCGAGGTCGTCACCTCCACCGGCTCAAGGGAGCCTGTATAAATAGTGTGTCCGAATGAGGTCGCACACTGCTCGTCCCATCAGCGTGTGACCCCGGAGCATGATGGTCGATGTAGTCGGTATCAGCGGGTTCGCTTCTACCCGGGTCTTGAGTCTTCAAGGTATTCAATTGGTGTGCTTGCCATCCCTGGACACGTGTTTCGCGTTTATTAATGCTCATCAGCAGGGATTAGGCGTGTGCACTAGGTTGCTGCGTGGGCTGCCGAAAATATTTGTAGGTCCAGATACCACTTAAGGCGCGCAGGTGCGTTATCTCGAGGTCGTCACCTCCACCGGCTCAAGGGAGCCTGTATAAATAGTATGTCCGAATGAGGTCCCACACTGCTCGTCCCATCAGCGTGTGACCCCGGAGCATGATGGTCGATGTAGTCGGTATCAGCGGGTGCGCTTCTACCCGGGTCTTGAGTCTTCAAGGTATTCAATTGGTGTGCTTGCCATCCCTGGACACGTGTTTCGCGTTTATTAACACTTATCAGCAGGGATTAGGCATGTGCACGGGGTTGCTGCGTGGGCTGCCAAAAATATTCGTAGGTCCAGATACCTCTTAAGGCGCTCATTTACATTATCTCGAGGTCGTCACCTCCACCGGCTCAAGGGAGCCTGTATAAATAGTATGTCCGAATGAGGTTGCACACTGCTCGTCCCATCAGCGTTTGACCCCGGAGCATGATGGTCGATGTAGTCGGTATCAGCGGGTGCGCTTCTACCCGGGTCTTGAGTCTTCAAGGTATTCAATTGGTGTGCTTGCCATCCCTGGACACGTGTTCCGCGTTCATTAACGCTCATCAGCAGGGATTAAGCGTGTGCACAGGGTTGCTGCGTGGGCTGCCGAAAATATTCATAGGTCCTGATACCTCTTAAGGCGCGCAGGTGCGTTATCTCGAGGTCGTCACCTTCACCAGCTCAAGGGAGCCTGTATAAATAGCATGTCCGAATGAGGTCGCACACTGCTCGTCCCATCAGCCTGTGACCCCGGAGCATGATGGTCGATGTAGTCGGTATCAGCGGGTGCGCTTCTACCCGGGTCTTGAGTCTTCAAGGTATTCAATTGGTGTGCTTGCCATCCCTGGACACGTGTTTCGCGTTCATTAACGCTCATCAGCAGGGATCAGGCGTGTGCACGGGGTTGCTGCGTGGGCTGCCGAAAATATTCGTAGGTCCAGATACCTCTTAAAGCACGCAGGTGCGTTATCTCGAGGTCGTCACCTCCACCGGCTCAAGGGAGCCTGTATAAATAGTATGTCCGAATGAGGTCGCACACTGCTCGTCCCATCAGCGTGTGACCCCGGAGCATAATGGTCGATGTAGTCGGTATCAGCGGGTGCGCTTCTACCCGGGTCTTGAGTCTTCAAGGTATTCAATTGGTGTGCTTGCCATCCCTGGACACGTGTTTCGCGTTCATTAATGCTCATCAGCAGGGATTACGCGTGTGCACGGGGTTGCTGTGTGAGCTGCCGAAAATATTCGTAGGTCCAGATACCTCTTAAGGCGCGCAGGTGCGTTATCTCGAGGTCGTCACCTCCACCGGCTCAAGGGAGCCTGTATAAATAGTATGTCCGAATGAGGTCGCACACTGCTCGTCCCATCAGCGTGTGACCCCTGAGCATGATGGTCGACGTAGTCGGTATCAGCGGGTGCGCTTCTACCCGGGTCTTGAGTCTTCAAGGTATTCAATTGGTGTGCTTGCCATCCCTGGACACGTGTTTCGCGTTCATTAACGCTCATCAGCAGGGATTAGGCGTGTGCACGGGGATGCTGCGTGGGCTGCCAAAAATATTTGTAGGTCCAGATACCTCTTAAGGCGCGCAGGTGCGTTATCTCGAAGTCGTCACCTCCACCGGCTCAAGGGAGCCTGTATATATAGCATGTCCGAATGAGGTCGCACACTGCTCGTCCCATCAGCGTGTGACCCCAGAGCATGATGGTCGATGTAGTCGGTATCAGCGGGTGCGCTTCTACCCGGGTCTTGAGTCTTCAAGGTATTCAATTGGTGTGCTTGCCATCCCTGGACACGTGTTTCGCGTTCATTAACGCTCATCAGCAGCGATTAGGCGTGTGCAAGGGGTTGCTGCATGGGCTGCTGAAAATATTCGTAGGTCCAGATACCTCTTAAGGCGCGAAGGTGCAGTATCTCGAGGTCGTCACCTCCACCGGCTCAAGGGAGCCTGTATAAATAGCATGTCCGAATGAGGTCGCACACTGCTCGTCCCATCAGCGTGTGACCCCGGAGCATGATGGTCGATGTAGTCGGCATCAGCGGGTGCGCTTCTACCCGGGTCTTGAGTCTTCAAGGTATTCAATTGGTTTGCTTGCCATACCTGGACACGTGTTCCGCGTTCATTAACGCTCATCAGCAGGGATTAGGCGTGTGCACGGGGTTGCTGCGTGGGCTGCCGAAAATATTTGTTGGTCTAGATACCTCTTAAGGCGCGCAGGTGCGTTATCTCGAGGTCGTCACCTCCACCGGCTCAAGGGAGCCTGTATAAATAGTGTGTCCGAATGAGGTCGCACACTGCTCGTCCCATCAGCGTGTGACCCCGGAGCATGATGGTCGATGTAGTCGGTATCAGCGGGTGCGCTTCTACCCGGGTCTTGAGTCTTCAAGGTATTCAATTGGTGTGCTTGCCATCCCTGGACACGTGTTTCGCGTTCATTAATGCTCATCAGCAGGGATTAGGCGTGTGCATGGGGTTGCTGTGTGGGCTGCCGAAAATATTCGTAGGTCCAGATACCTCTTAAGGCGTGCAGGTGCATTATCTCGAGGTCGTCACCTCCACCGGCTCAAGGGAGCCTGTATAAATAGTATGTCCGAATGAGGTCGCACACTGCTCGTCCCATCAGCGTGTGACCCCTGAGCATGATGGTCGAAGTAGTCGGTATCAGCGGGTGCGCTTCTACCCGGGACTTGAGTCTTCAAGGTATTCAATTGGTGTGCTTGCCATCCCTGGACAAGTGTTTCGCGTTCATTAACGCTCATCATCAGGGATTAGGCGTGTGCACGGGGATGCTGCGTGGGCTGCCAAAAATATTCGTAGGTCCAGATACCTCTTAAGGCGCGCAGGTGAGTTATCTCGAAGTCGTCACCTCCACCGGCTCAAGGGAGCCTGTATAAATAGCATGTCCGAATGAGGTCGCACACTGCTCGTCCCATCAGCGTGTGACCCCAGAGCATGATGGTCGATGTAGTCGGTATCAGCGGGTGCGCTTCTACCCGGGTCTTGAGTCTTCAAGGTATTCAATTGGTGTGCTTGCCATCCCTGGACACGTGTTCCGTGTTCATTAACGCTCATCAGCAGGGATCAGGCGTGTGCACGGGGTTGCTGCGTGGGCTGCCGAAAATATTTGTAGGTCCAGATACCTCTTAAAGCACGCAGGTGCGTTATCTCGAGGTCGTCACCTCCACCGGCTCAAGGGAGCCTGTATAAATAGTATGTCCGAATGAGGTCGCACACTGCTCGTCCCATCAGCGTGTGACCCCGGAGCATAATGGTCGATGTAGTCGGTATCAGCGGGTGCGCTTCTACCTGGGTCTTGAGTCTTCAAGGTATTCAATTGGTGTGCTTGCCATCCCTGGACACGTGTTTCGCGTTCATTAATGCTCATCAGCAGGGATTAGGCGTGTGCACGGGGTTGCTGTGTGGGCTTGCAAAAATATTCATAGGTCCAGATACCTCTTAAGGCGCGCAGGTGCGTTATCTCGAGGTAGTCACCTCCACCGGCTCAAGGGAGCCTGTATAAATAGTATGTCCGAATGAGGTCGCACACTGCTCGTCCCATCAGCGTGTTTCCCCGGAGCATGATGGTCGACGTAGTCGGTATCAGCGGGTGCGCTTCTACCTGGGTCTTGAGTCTTCAAGGTATTCAATTGGTGTGCTTGCCATCCCTGGACACGTGTTTTGCGTTCATTAACGCTCATCAGCAGGGATTAGGCGTGTGCACGGGGATGCTGCGTGGGCTGCCGAAAATATTCGTAGGTCCAGATACCTCTTAAAGCACGCAGGTGCGTTATCTCGAGGTCGTCACCTCCACCGGCTCAAGGGAGCCTGTATAAATAGTATGTCCGAATGAGGTCCCACACTGCTCGTCCCATCAGCGTGTGACCCCAGAGCATGATGGTCGATGTAGTCAGTATCAGCCGGTGCGCTTCTACCTGTGTCTTGAGTCTTCAAGCTATTCAATTGGTGTGCTTGCCATCCCTGGACACGTGTTTTGCGTTCATTAACGCTCATCAGCAGGGATTAGGCGTGTGCACGGGAATGCTGCGTGGGCTCCCGAAAATATTCGTAGGTCCAGATACCTCTTAAAGCACGCAGGTGCGTTATCTCGAGGTCGTCACCTCCACCGGCTCAAGGGAGCCTGTATAAATAGTATGTCCGAATGAGGTCGCACACTACTCGTCCCATCAGCGTGTGACCCCGGAGCATGATGGTCGATGTAGTCGGTATCAGCAGGTGCGCTTCTACCCGGGTCTTGAGTCTTCAAGGTATTCAATTGGTGTGCTTGCCATCCCTGGACACGTGTTTCGCGTTCATTAACGCTCATCTGCAGGGATTAGGCGTGTGCACGGGGTTGCTGCGTGGTCTGCTGAAAATATTCATAGGTCCAAATGATGGAGCAAGGATTTGCACGTGAAGCGCCTTGCCCCGTGCAAGAACCTCGCCAAATGTATAATATTACTAAAATCATTGTTGTCGTTCATTTACACGTTTTCCCAAACACGCGGGTGTTCCCGGATGCTTGCCTGTATGTCCTTTTTCATATTAACGAAGCTTGCACTAAGAAAAACGGCTGCTTCGCTGAAATTCAGTTTGCGCATGCGTCGGTCATACCCATGTGATGTGACGCACTCGCATTCTGGAGGGAGTTCTGTGCACATGCGCATTGTTGCTAAAATGGCCGCTTGACTCTCACCACGCTCTCTGCTATCGCTGCTGCTTTAGCCTATCTATCTTTTCGCACTAAAACTTTAATGCTATAGTCATTATAAAGTAAGGGTTGGATAAGATTTTTCATGGTATACAGTGTGATCATTCTGGATGTGATATTAATTTGTTTTCGCTTACTTTTCATGTACCACGTCTTTTGGGGGCTGGGAGTGCTTAAGCTACGCCATCTTTGACACTCCTCTGGGGTTTGCCATGTGACCTGGGAGAAACTCGACTGCGCAGAAGCTAAACCAAGCCAGCTGGCTCCTGAAGCAAAATGCGCCTGAGAACCCAGCACACAATGTGGACAATCACCTTGAATTTAACAGACTTTGTTGCAACTGTCTTATGCGCTCATACTTTCTGTTGTACTCTATGGATGGGAACGTGAACCCGGGGGGCGGGTATGCAAACCTGAATATTAAATATGGGAAAGCTGAATTTTAGGAGGTGGTAATGATCGCACCACCTCTCCTGACCAATCAAAATATGGGAAACTGTCACTTGCAACATTAGTGGGTGGTCTGAGGGACCCCAGAACTGTATAATTGCCCTAGTTTAGCTTATGGAAATTGTCCGACTTGTCCGAGTAGCAGACCTGTCACTGACCCTACGATCTCAATAGGTGCTCAATCTGAAAGTGCTGCGGAGCACTTTGTCCATACTTTCCACAAGCTCCTAAGGGGTGGAAATTCCTAAGTGCTGGCGAAGCACTTTGCTGGGAGATTCGAAAATCCAATCGGGGTTTCTGGCGGATTACTTGCAGAAAGGGGTAACGCAGGCGTTGCTGTCCGAAGCTGTGGGTGTTGGTCGTTCCCTGGGAGGCCCAGTCCTTTGACCCGAACCTGAGGGGTATCCTGTCCTGATCTGTCCGTGGGTTGTACCTGTTCGCATTCTGGTGTGCCTTTTCTGAGGGTCCTTGTCCCCGTCTTCCCAACTGACCCGTGGCCAGGGTTGGTCTCAAACCTGAATTAGGTAAATATTGTCTGTGGGTTTGCGTATTCTCTGTATCTTGTTTTCTCTCTCTCTCTCTTTCGTATAATCTATTAAAGCATTCTACCTGTGATATTGCTCTATTGCCGTTGAAACATCCAGTATATGTGTCTGATTTAGTTTGGTTCCTTCTCTCCCCCCCTCCTTTAGGAGCTCGTTGATTTTGTCATAAATAATAGCTTGTTCCCATTTTTCCCTTTCCTTTAGTGGATTGCAGTGAACTTAGTAAAGATAGTCTTAAGTGATAAGGATAAGTACATGTTTTAGGTCCCTCCTCAACTCTTGTCTTAGTATAAAATTGCAGTGATTAGTTCTGTTCCAAACCCTACCTCTAGTTTTCCCATATATCTTAATGGTCGTGATTTTCTTCGTGCAAAGTTACCTATTGGTGTTGATATTAATGTTTGACATAGTGTTCTGCATATCGCTTATTGTCTTGGCATCTTCTTTTTGAATTTTCACATAAAGTGTTAAACTTCATCAGGTGTCTGTGGTCATTTTACAGAAAAGTGGGTAAATATATGGACGTAAAAGAAATGTTTTAAGGTCCTGTCTACTATTTTCCCTTTTAGCTCCAGGTCCATCGTAAGTTTGTGCCTGTGGTAAGTCAGGTGCATGGTAAGCAGAGGTAATTCTGAACCATTGATTACTCATAGTAGCGTGCTAGGATCTCACCCGGTTCACGAGAATCACTGATTGAAATCAAATGCACGCCGGGGCCCAGTGCGTGTAAGAAATTGGTGACCCGGGTGAACTGCGCGCTCTATCAGTAATTTTCTGGCAGCCAGAGGATGGTTTGGACTAGTTAGATTAGGTAGACAGGGAAAGTTAAGAAACAAACCGTGAAAATCTAATGTGCTGCTGACTTTTTACTATATGGTTTGAAAATTTTTGAAATGTTTAAAGGGTTTATATGTAAATGTATATGATTTTTACATTGCTGCTATAAATGTTGAATTAACCCAAAATTGTTTGTGAATGTTCAGTGTAGTCCGAATGTCACCTTTCTGTTGGACACTGGTGCTACCAGATCTACTGTAAGGACAGTGGATGTTCCTAACCTACCCCTCTCGGGAGAAGCAATCCAAGTAGTGGGAGTCTCAAATCAAATAATAAGTACTCCAGTAACCGAACCAATGGAAATTTCTATAGGAAATTTCAAGGAAATGCACAGATTTGTGGTCTGTCATTCCAGTCCCGTAAACTTGCTAGGACGTGATTTGTTGTGCAAGATGCGTTGTACCATCTACTGCACACCAAATGGTGTCGAAATTCAGACCCCCGATGAAGATGGCCTATACAAACTGATGTTAGTTAGACAAGATGCTGATATAAAGACATTGACAATTGAAGATTTACCTGAAGAGCTCCAATTAAGAGTAGTACCAGAAGTGTGGATTTTCACAGGAAAAGATGTAGGCCTGATGGCAAATGTGGACCCAGTTAAAATAGCAATAAAAACGAATGCTGTATACCCCAAAACCAGACAGTATAAAATGAGTGCAGAAGTGAAAAGCTGGAGTGGCGACTGAAATTACCCGGCTGCTCGAAGCAGAAATAATAGAAGAAGTGATGAGCAGCCCCTGTAACTCGCCTATCATTGGGATCAAAAAGCCTAGTGGGAAGTACAGGGTAGTGCAGGATCTGCGCAAGGTAAACCAAATTGTTGTACCTTGCTGCCCTATTGTACCCAACCCTGCAGTAATTCTCTATCAGATTCCCTGGAATGCAGAATGGTTCACTGTCATTGATCTGTGCCACGCATTCTTTTCCATCCCATTACATCCAGAAAGCAAATTCCTTTTCAGTTTTGAATTCGACAGCCATATCTATGTCTGGAATCGTGTCCCTCAGGGGTACACCGAGAGTCCATCGATTTTCAACCAGATACTGAAAAAGTGCCTTGAATCCCTAGTGCTACCTAGAGAGTCTGTTCTGGTGCAGTACATAGATGACCTGTTAGTGGCATCTAAAACCCAAACTGACTGTGTCACTGACACCATTGCCTTGCTGAATCACCTAGGAAAGGGAGGACATAAAGTGTCGCCTGACAAATTGCAGTTTTGTAAAAACTCAGTGAAGTATCTGGGGCACCAGATAGAAAAAGGAATCAGGAAAGTAACTACTGAAAGAATCAAAATAATTAGAGCAATGGAACTGCCCAAAACTCAGAAAGAAGTGAGAATGTTTCTAGGAGTTGTGGGTTACTGTAGACAATGGATTGTAGGATTTGCTGCACTGGCCCGGCCCCTGATAAACATGACCAAGAAAGGAGTAGAAGACCCCGTCAGCTGGGACAGTGAAAGCATGAATGCGTGGGTAACATTGAGAAATTGCCTATGTACCGCTCCTGCATTAGGTATGCCGGACTACTCTAAATCTTTTGAACTATTCTGTGACACCAGAGAAAATTGTGCTCTTTCAGTTCTGACTCAGGAGCACGGATTAGTTAGACGCCCAGTGGCCTATTTTTCGGCCACCCTAGATCCGGTGGCTGCTGGATTACCGGGGTGTCTGAAGGCAGTTGCTGCTACTTGTGTCAGTCTGGAACAGAGTGAGAACATTGTCATGGGACATCACGTCACTGTCTATGTTCCTCATTCTGTTGTAATCCTGCTAACTAGAACTAAGACCCAGTACCTCACACCTAGTCGGCTGACTAAGTATGAAAGAATCCTGATTGGTGCTGAAAACGTCACCATCTCCCGGTGCAATGTCCTAAACCCAGCGACACTGTTACCTGTCCCCCTGGATGTAGAATCAGAAGAAGAAGGGGACCATAATTGCATTGATCTGACTGAGTTCAGTACAAAGCCCCGTCCAGACATTCGTGAAATAGCGATACTTGATGGGGATGAGACAATGTTCGTGGATGGCTCGTGTTTAAGACATGAGAATGAGGGCCTGAGTGCTGCCTATGCTGTGGTTACATTGACGAAGACCATAGAGGCATCATACCTAAGCGAGGTGAAATCTGCACAAGTGGCAGAGCTCATCGCGTTAACCAGAGCCTGTAAGAGGGGTAAGAACAAAAGAATAACTGTATACACCGACAGCCAGTATTGTTACGGGGTTGTTCATGACTTCGGCCAGTTGTGGTTGCAAAGAGAATTCATGACTTCCTCCGGCACCCCTATCAGAAATGGAAAAGTGGTGCATAACTTACTGGAAGCTATCCAATTGCCCAAAGAATTGGCTGTGGTCAAGTGTGCGGCTCACAGATCAGGAAATGATGATGTGACCGCCGGTAATAGATACGCTGACCGAATTGCACAGTTTTGTGCCCGACATCACATGTCTCTCCAAATTGCATTGTGGAGTGGAAACAGCTGCCAACTTATGTTGTTTGAGAATGTGTCAACGTGGGAAGAACTAAAGGAGTTGCAACAGGCAACAGACAGGCAAGAGAAAGGCAGGTGGGCAGCAAATGAATGCAAGTTGAGAGAGGATGGTGTGGTGGTAAATCCGGCTGGGGTGCCTGTACTGCCTGATAGCTTGGTAGACCCCATGGTCAGAATGATACATGAACCAACACATATGGGAAGAGACGCTATGTGTCGGGTGTTTGAACAGGTGTTCTGTAACTCAAAGTTCAGGAACCAGGCGGAAAGGTTTTGCCAGAGGTGCCTAGTGTGTCAGCAATTTAATGCAGGAAAAAAGACTGTAGTAAAACAGAGTACAATTGGTAAGGCAGTAGGTCCCTTTGTAAGAATGCAGGCAGACTTTGTAACCATGCCAAATTGCAAGGGATATAGATATATCCTAGTCATAGTTTGTCTGTTCTCCAGGTGGGTGGAGGCTTACCCAGCAAAGAAAATTGATGCCCTAACTACAGCTAAGCTATTGCTCAGGGAATTGATACCTAGGTATGGAATCCCAGAGACTATCGAAACGGACCAAGGTGGGCATTTTGCCAACGATGTGCTAGAAGAACTCTGTAAAGCATTCAAAATGAAGAAAAGACTACATTGTGCCTACCATCCAGAGGCTTCTGGAGTAGTGGAACAAATAAACGGCACCCTGAAGTCCAGGTTGGGAAAAATGTGTGATTCCACAAAAATGAACTGGATAGAGGCTTTACCCCTTGTGCTGATGAGTTTGAGAAGTATCCCGAACCGAAAGACTGGCCTGAGTCCCCATGAAGTGTTGATGGGAAGAGTGATGCGGCAGGCATGGGTACCCGGACACAAACTGCTAAGCATTTCTGATGATATGGTGCTAGAATACTGCAAGCAGCTGGGTGACCAAGTGCGTTCTCTCTCTCAGCAGATTGGAGAGACAGAAGACGAGTGGCCAAAGACTCCAGCACACAACTTGCGACCAGGAGATTGGGTGGCGTTAAAGAAACACACCCGGAGCAGTTGCCTGAAACCCAGGTGGGGAAAGCCACGACAAGTGATCCTCGTCACTACCACTGCTGTAAAGTGTGCTGGGGTACCGAAGTGGATCCACGCCAGCCACACGAAGCGGGTAGCTGGAGAAGACGCGACTGTAGCTGAAGGCAGCTCAGCTGATGAGGCTTCCGATGAGGAGAGTCCAGAACTAGCTGACATCGAACTGCCGAGCACCAGTCGAGACGTTGAATGGTATCCCGCCGACGACCCGGTTCATGATCCAATACGAACCAGGAAGTATTCCTACTTAGACAGTGAGTGGGATAGTCCAGGTGAGCTAGAAATAGACGAAGCAGATCAGGTCTCCGAGAATCACGTCACACCTGATCAGGACGTAGGCCAAGTAGGGTCAGATCAAGGCATCGAGACTCCTCCTGAAACTCCGGAGTCTGGAAAGGGACAAATAGTAATTAGAGCTGACGTTCATGCAGAAGAAAACGAAGAGATCGAAGCGCATGAACAGGAACAGATAGAAATAGATCAATGTGCTCAGACACCAGAAATAAAACCAACTAAACAGAAAAAGAAAGTGCGGTTTGAATCTGAGCAGGGTCAGACTAGGGACCAGGCAGAAGAGATAGATGAAAGACCTGGAACTAGCCAGTCAGGTAGGGAAACAGAAGTGCCACAACAAAAGGTAAAAAGAGTGCACGAAGAAGGGCAAGTTTCCTCAACTACTGGGAGGAAAGGAGGCAGAAGTGCACCTCGATACATAAAAAGACTGAGGCTCAGACTAAAGACAGCCGCAGAAAACTACAAAGACCGAAAAAGGGCTCAAAGTGAAAGAAGGACAGCCCAAGGAAAATCGCTGAGAAAGAGCGACAGAATAAAGAAACAGAGCAAACGGTATCGAAGCCCTGAGTGGACTTACTTTGTGTTGGAAGAAATAGACGAACCACACCACAGTGGCAACAGTGAAGACGAGTCCATTGCTGATCGAAGCTCTGACGAAGACCCTCCTTGAAAAAGCCCAGAAGTGAGCCTTTGGTGCAAAGAAACGAAGAGGGGCAGCGAAAGCCACCTGTAAGCTAAAATGTCTGATCCGAGTGTCTCTGGGAGATCCAGATGTGGGTGTCTAAAAACTTGCTGTAAAGTATGCTTATGTAGCGTAGCTGTGCTAATAGTAATATGGATAGGACTAACAATCTTCTTACCGTTTATGATAAGTAAGAATCCTAACCTTTCCCCTACTGAACCAGAGGCAGTAGACGTAGGGGCTGACCCGACTGCAGAAACACCACGAAGCTTAGAAAGACGCGACAAACTAGTAGGCTTGACACATACACGACCTAACTTAGAAGCATCAGATGAGGATGGACTACATTTTCACAAAATGAGAAACAGGACACATCTCAATGTTTTTGCTAACTTGTTAGTGCATTATGTAGAAGCTATGGAAATAGAAGACTGTTATGTCTGCATGAAGCTACCTACCTCAGTAGCTGAAGGTGTGACATACCACCACCTACCGTTAACCTATGGAATTTCCTGTAGTATTTTAGCTAGCTTGTTCTATAGAAGCACCTTGCAATACTATTATTCAAATGATGACGTAGTTTTTTCTGAACTTCCTGTTAGAAAACACTTGAACCGTGTACATACTACAAGTGACGTGACCCGTTATATGGGAGAATATTTTCTGACTATAGGTAATATAGATTTAAATGAAGCAAGAGAATCTAATCTGACCTGTTCTCTGCAAGAGCAGGAAAAGATGTTCATAAAGATGGCAGACAGAAGGAGAGAAAAGTTTCAAAAGAAAGCAAATGACGAGAAGAATAGAGTCCCTAGATGGGCTGAACACATGGATAACACCTCGCAGGGTGAAGCTAATCCTGCCTTGTTGCTGGATTTTGAACGAAAAGGGGAAACTTTGTATCCATAGGGAAAAGACAGAGTACTATAACAATGAATTCATCGGTTCCAGCGAGTGTGAACATAATTACAAGGTAATTGGAGGTTGGGGTTTCAAAAATGGGTCAGAACCTGTGTTTCCTGGAATATATTATATATGTGGGAACAAGGCTTATTTCAAATTGCCGGATCACTGGTATGGAAGCTGCTACTTTGGCATTGTTTTCCCGAAAATATACCATGTGAATAATGCAGCTGGAAGCGATGAAGAAACTAATGGCTTAGTGCGTAGTAAGCGCGAAAGTGTAGGTGAAGTTATAGGTGATATTTTCAGTGCACTGATACCTGGAATGGGGGTAGTTCTGAACACCCATAGAATCTGTAAATTGTCTACAGTAGTGGACCGGTTATCAACGGACACTGCTGCTGGATTCCTGCTGGTCAATACTGAAATGGTTGCGATCAGATCAATGGTTTTACAAAACCGTCTTGCCCTTGACACCCTATTAGCAAAAGAGGGCGGAGTCTGTAGAATGCTGAAGGCGCAACATTGTTGCACTTACATTCCAGATAAAAGTATCGAATTAAAACAATATGTGAAGAACATAACTAATTTGGAAAAGGAACTCAAACCATTGGAGGTTGACAGTGCCTGGACAAGATTGACTGGAGGTCTCTCCTCTATGGGTAGTTGGTTTGCTAACCTAGGTAGAAACCTGTTGTGGAAAATATTGATGCCAATAGTTGTGATAGGTATAATTATATTGATTATTTTTATCTGCTGCAAATGTCAGAAGTGCAAAAGGAAATACACAGTAAATCAGAGAGGGGTGAAAAGAAATATTGATGAACTGGAATTAGAAGAAGTAAAGAATACAATCTCTAAAAAGGCGAAAAATCACCACTCTCATAGAGAAGCTGAAAGAAAACTGAACAATAAATTTATTGAAATTGAAATGAGTGATGTGGATGAATGAGAAAAAGTTGGCATCTGTTTCCATTATGTAGTGATGATAGTAAATATCATCAAAGAGGGGATTGATGGAGCAAGGATTTGCACGTGAAGCGCCTTGCCCCGTGCAAGAACCTCGCCAAATGTATAATATTACTAAAATCATTGTTGTCGTTCATTTACACGTTTTCCCAAACACGCGGGTGTTCCCGGATGCTTGCCTGTATGTCCTTTTTCATATTAACGAAGCTTGCACTAAGAAAAACGGCTGCTTCGCTGAAATTCAGTTTGCGCATGCGTCGGTCATACCCATGTGATGTGACGCACTCGCATTCTGGAGGGAGTTCTGTGCACATGCGCATTGTTGCTAAAATGGCCGCTTGACTCTCACCACGCTCTCTGCTATCGCTGCTGCTTTAGCCTATCTATCTTTTCGCACTAAAACTTTAATGCTATAGTCATTATAAAGTAAGGGTTGGATAAGATTTTTCATGGTATACAGTGTGATCATTCTGGATGTGATATTAATTTGTTTTCGCTTACTTTTCATGTACCACGTCTTTTGGGGGCTGGGAGTGCTTAAGCTACGCCATCTTTGACACTCCTCTGGGGTTTGCCATGTGACCTGGGAGAAACTCGACTGCGCAGAAGCTAAACCAAGCCAGCTGGCTCCTGAAGCAAAATGCGCCTGAGAACCCAGCACACAATGTGGACAATCACCTTGAATTTAACAGACTTTGTTGCAACTGTCTTATGCGCTCATACTTTCTGTTGTACTCTATGGATGGGAACGTGAACCCGGGGGGCGGGTATGCAAACCTGAATATTAAATATGGGAAAGCTGAATTTTAGGAGGTGGTAATGATCGCACCACCTCTCCTGACCAATCAAAATATGGGAAACTGTCACTTGCAACATTAGTGGGTGGTCTGAGGGACCCCAGAACTGTATAATTGCCCTAGTTTAGCTTATGGAAATTGTCCGACTTGTCCGAGTAGCAGACCTGTCACTGACCCTACGATCTCAATAGGTGCTCAATCTGAAAGTGCTGCGGAGCACTTTGTCCATACTTTCCACAAGCTCCTAAGGGGTGGAAATTCCTAAGTGCTGGCGAAGCACTTTGCTGGGAGATTCGAAAATCCAATCGGGGTTTCTGGCGGATTACTTGCAGAAAGGGGTAACGCAGGCGTTGCTGTCCGAAGCTGTGGGTGTTGGTCGTTCCCTGGGAGGCCCAGTCCTTTGACCCGAACCTGAGGGGTATCCTGTCCTGATCTGTCCGTGGGTTGTACCTGTTCGCATTCTGGTGTGCCTTTTCTGAGGGTCCTTGTCCCCGTCTTCCCAACTGACCCGTGGCCAGGGTTGGTCTCAAACCTGAATTAGGTAAATATTGTCTGTGGGTTTGCGTATTCTCTGTATCTTGTTTTCTCTCTCTCTCTCTTTCGTATAATCTATTAAAGCATTCTACCTGTGATATTGCTCTATTGCCGTTGAAACATCCAGTATATGTGTCTGATTTAGTTTGGTTCCTTCTCTCCCCCCCTCCTTTAGGAGCTCGTTGATTTTGTCATAAATAATAGCTTGTTCCCATTTTTCCCTTTCCTTTAGTGGATTGCAGTGAACTTAGTAAAGATAGTCTTAAGTGATAAGGATAAGTACATGTTTTAGGTCCCTCCTCAACTCTTGTCTTAGTATAAAATTGCAGTGATTAGTTCTGTTCCAAACCCTACCTCTAGTTTTCCCATATATCTTAATGGTCGTGATTTTCTTCGTGCAAAGTTACCTATTGGTGTTGATATTAATGTTTGACATAGTGTTCTGCATATCGCTTATTGTCTTGGCATCTTCTTTTTGAATTTTCACATAAAGTGTTAAACTTCATCAGGTGTCTGTGGTCATTTTACAGAAAAGTGGGTAAATATATGGACGTAAAAGAAATGTTTTAAGGTCCTGTCTACTATTTTCCCTTTTAGCTCCAGGTCCATCGTAAGTTTGTGCCTGTGGTAAGTCAGGTGCATGGTAAGCAGAGGTAATTCTGAACCATTGATTACTCATAGTAGCGTGCTAGGATCTCACATGGTTCACGAGAATCACTGATTGAAATCAAATGCACGCCGGGGCCCAGTGCGTGTAAGAAATTGGTGACCCGGGTGAACTGCGCGCTCTATCACAAATACCTCTTAAGGCGCGCAGGTGCGTTATCTCGAGGTCGTCACCTCCACCGGCTCAAGGGAGCCTGTATAAATATTATGTCCGAATGTGGTCGCACACTGCTTGTCCTATCAGCGTGTGACCCCGGAGCATGATGGTCGACGTAGTCGGTATCAGCGGGTGCGCTTCTACCCGGGTCTTGAGTCTTCAAGGTATTCAATTGGTTTGCTTGCCATCCCTGGACACGTGTTTCGCGTTCATTAACGCTCATCAGCAGCGATTAGGCATGTGCAAGGGGTTGCTGCATGGGCTGCTGAAAATATTCGTAGGTCCAGATACCTACCAGAAGGTGCATTATCTCGAGGTCGTCACCTCCACCGGCTCAAGGGAGCCTGTATAAATAGTATGTCCGAATGAGGTCGCACACTGCTCGTCCTATCAGCGTGTGACCCCGGAGCATGATGGTCGATGTAGTCGGTATGAGCGGGTGCGCTTCTACCCGGGTCTTGAGTCTTCAAGGTATTCAATTGGTGTGCTTGCCATCCCTGGACACGTGTTTCGCGTTCATTAACGCTCATCAGCAGGGATTAGGCGTGTGCACGGGGTTGCTGCGTGGGCTGCCGAAAATATTTGTAGGTCCAGATACCTCTTAAGGCGCTCATTTACATTATCTCGAGGTCGTCACCTCCACCGGCTCAAGGGAGCCTGTATAAATAGTATGTCCGAATGAGGTTGCACACTGCTCGTCCCATCAGCGTGTGACCCCGGAGCATGATGGTCGATGTAGTCGGTATCAGCGGGTGCGCTTCTACCTGGGTCTTGAGTCTTCAAGGTATTCAATTGGTGTGCTACCCATCCCTGGACACGTGTTTCGCGTTCATTAACGCTCATCAGCAGGGATTAGGCGTGTGCACGGGGATGCTGCGTGGGCTGCCGAAAATATTCGTAGGTCCAGATACCTCTTAAGGCGCGCAGGTGCGTTATCTCGAGGTCTTCACCTCCACCGGCTCAAGGGAGCCTGTATAAATAGTGTGTCCGAATGAGGTCGCACACTGCTCGTCCCATCAGCGTGTGACCCCGGAGCATGATGGTCGACGTAGTCGGTATCAGCGGGTGCGCTTCTACCCGGGTCTTGAGTCTACAAGGTATTCAATTGGTGTGCTTGCCATCCCTGGACACATGTTTCGCGTTCATTAACGCTCATCACCAGGGATTAGGCATGTGCACGGGGTTGCTGCGTGGGCCGCCAAACATTTTCGTAGGTCCAGATACCTCTTAAGGCGTGCAGGTGCGTTATCTCGAGGTGGTCACCTCCACCGGCTCAAGGGAGACTGTATAAATAATATGTCCGAATGAGGTCGCACACTGCTCGTCACATCAGCGTGTGACCCCGGAGCATGATGGTCGATGTAGTCGGTATCAGCGGGTGCGCTTCTACCCGGGTCTTGAGTCTTCAAGGTATTCAATTGGTGTGCTTGCCATCCCTGGACACCTGTTTCGCGTTCATTAACGCTCATCAGCAGCGATTAGGCGTGTGCAAGGGGTTGCTGCATGGGCTGCTGAAAATATTCGTAGGTCCAGATACCTCTTAAGGCGCGAAGGTGCGTTATCTCGAGGTCGTCACCTCCACCGGCTCAAGGGAGCCTGTATAAATAGTATGTCCGAATGAGGTCCCACACTGCTTGTCCCATCAGCGTGTGACCCTGGAGCATGATGGTCGATGTAGTCGACCAGGGATGGCAAGCACACCAATTGAATGCCTTGAAGACTCAAGACCCGGGTAGAAGCGAACCCGCTGATACCGACTACATCGACCGTCATGCTCCGGGGTCACACGCTGATGGGACGAGCAGTGTGCGACCTCATTCGGGCACACTATTTATACAGGCTCCCTTGAGCCGGTGGAGGTGACGACCTCGAGATAACGCACCTGCGCGCCTTAAGAGGTATCTGGACCAACAAATATTTTCGGCAGCCCAAGCAGCAACCCCGTGCACATGCCTAATCCCTGCTGATGAGCGTTAATGAACGCGAAACACGTGTCTTGAGTCTTCAAGGTATTCAATTGATGTGCTTGCCATCCCTGGACACGTGTTTCGCGTTCATTAACACTCATCAGCAGGGATTAGGCATGTGCACGGGGTTGCTGCGTGGGCTGCCGAAAATATTCGTAGGTCCAGATACCTCTTAAGGCGCTCATTTACATTATCTCGAGGTCGTCACCTCCAACGGCTCAAGGGAGCCTGTATAAATAGTATGTCCGAATGAGGTTGCACACTGCTCGTCCCATCAGCGTGTGACCCCGGAGCATGATGGTCGGTTTAGTCGGTATCAGCGGGTGCGCTTCTACCTGGGTCTTGAGTCTTCAAGGTATTCAATTGGTGTGCTTGCCATCCCTGGACACGTGTTTCGCGTTCATTCACGCTCATCAGCAGGGATTAGGCGTGTGCACGGGGATGCTGCGTGGGCTGCCGAAAATATTCGTAGGTCCAGATACCTCTTAAGGCGCGCAGGTGCATTATCTCAAGGTCGTCACCTCCACCGGCTCAAGGGAGCCTGTATAAATAGTATGTCCGAATGAGGTCGCACACTGCTCGTCCTATCAGCGTGTGACCCCGGAGCATGATGGTCGATGTAGTCGGTATCAGCGGGTGCGCTTCTACCCGGGTCTTGAGTCTTCAAGGTATTCAATTGGTGTGCTTGCCATCCCTGGACACGTGTTTCGCGTTCATTAACGCTCATCAGCAGGGATTAGGCGTGTGCACGGGGTTGCTGCGTGGGCTGCCGAAAATATTCGTAGGTCCAGATACCTCTTAAGGCGCTCATTTACATTATCTCGAGGTCGTCACCTCCACCGGCTCAAGGGAGCCTGTATAAATAGTATGTCCGAATGAGGTTGCACACTGCTCGTCCCATCAGCGTGTGACCCCGGAGCATGATGGTCGATGTAGTCGGTATCAGCGGGTGCGCTTCTACCTGGGTCTTGAGTCTTCAAGGTATTCAATTGGTGTGCTTGCCATCCCTGGACACGTGTTTCGCGTTCATTAACGCTCATCAGCAGGGATTAGGCGTGTGCACGGGGATGCTGCGTGGGCTGCCGAAAATATTCGTAGGTCCAGATACCTCTTAAGGCGCGCAGGTGCGTTATCTCGAGGTCTTCACCTCCACCGGCTCAAGGGAGCCTGTATAAATAGTGTGTCCGAATGAGGTCGCACACTGCTCGTCCCATCAGCGTGTGACCCCGGAGCATGATGGTCGATGTAGTCGGTATCAGCGGGTGCGCTTCTACCCGGGTCTTGAGTCTACAAGGTATTCAATTGGTGTGCTTGCCATCCCTGGATACGTGTTTCACGTTCATTACCGCTCATCAGTAGGGATTAGGCGTGTGCACGGGGTTGCTGCGTGGGCCGCCAAACATTTTCGTAGGTCCAGATACCTCTTAAGGCGTGCAGTTGCGTTATCTCGAGGTCGTCACCTCCACCGGCTCAAGGGAGCCTGTATAAATAGTGTGTCCGAATGAGGTCGCACACTGCTCGTCCCATCAGATTGTGACCCCGGAGCATGATGGTCGATGTAGTTGGTATCAGCGGGTTCGCTTCTACCTGGGTCTTGAGTCTTCAAGGTATTCAATTGGTGTGCTTGCCATCCCTGGACACCTGTTTCGCGTTCATTAACGCTCATCAGCAGCGATTAGGCGTGTGCAAGGGGTTGCTGCATGGGCTGCTGAAAATATTCGTAGGTCCAGATACCTCTTAAGGCGCGAAGGTGCGTTATCTCGAGGTCGTCACCTCCACCGGCTCATGGGAGCCTGTATAAATAGTATGTCCGAATGAGGTCCCACACTGCTTGTCCCATCAGCGTGTGACCCTGGAGCATGATGGTCGATGTAGTCGACCAGGGATGGCAAGCACACCAATTGAATACCTTGAAGACTCAAGACCCGGGTAGAAGCGAACCCGCTGATACCGACTACATCGACTATCATGCTCCGAGGTCACACGCTGATGGGACGAGCAGTGTGCGACCTCATTCGGGCACACTATTTATACAGGCTCCCTTGAGCCGGTGGAGGTGACGACCTCGAGATAACGCACCTGCGCGCCTTAAGAGGTATCTGGACCAACGAATATTTTCGGCAGCCCAAGCAGCAACCCCGTGCACATGCCTAATCCCTGCTGATGAGCGTTAATGAACGCGAAACACGTGTCTTGAGTCTTCAAGGTATTCAATTGATGTGCTTGCCATCCCTGGACACGTGTTTCGCGTTCATTAACACTCATCAGCAGGGATTAGGCATGTGCACGGGGTTGCTGATGAGCGTTAATGAACGCGAAACACGTGTCTTGAGTCTTCAAGGTATTCAATTGATGTGCTTGCCATCCCTGGACACGTGTTTCGCGTTCATTAACACTCATCAGCAGGGATTACGCGTGTGCACGGGGTTGCTGTGTGAGCTGCCGAAAATATTCGTAGGTCCAGATACCTCTTAAGGCGCGCAGGTGCGTTATCTCGAGGTCGTCACCTCCACCGGCTCAAGGGAGCCTGTATAAATAGTATGTCCGAATGAGGTCGCACACTGCTCGTCCCATCAGCGTGTGACCCCTGAGCATGATGGTCGACGTAGTCGGTATCAGCGGGTGCGCTTCTACCCGGGTCTTGAGTCTTCAAGGTATTCAATCGGTGTGCTTGCCATCCCTGGACACGTGTTTCGCGTTCATTAACGCTCATCAGCAGGGATTAGGCGTGTGCACGGGGATGCTGCGTGGGCTGCCAAAAATATTTGTAGGTCCAGATACCTCTTAAGGCGCGCAGGTGCGTTATCTCGAAGTCGTCACCTCCACCGGCTCAAGGGAGCCTGTATATATAGCATGTCCGAATGAGGTCGCACACTGCTCGTCCCATCAGCGTGTGACCCCAGAGCATGATGGTCGATGTAGTCGGTATCAGCGGGTGCGCTTCTACCCGGGTCTTGAGTCTTCAAGGTATTCAATTGGTGTGCTTGCCATCCCTGGACACGTGTTTCGCGTTCATTAACGCTCATCAGCAGCGATTAGGCGTGTGCAAGGGGTTGCTGCATGGGCTGCTGAAAATATTCGTAGGTCCAGATACCTCTTAAGGCGCGAAGGTGCAGTATCTCGAGGTCGTCACCTCCACCGGCTCAAGGGAGCCTGTATAAATAGCATGTCCGAATGAGGTCGCACACTGCTCGTCCCATCAGCGTGTGACCCCGGAGCATGATGGTCGATGTAGTCGGCATCAGCGGGTGCGCTTCTACCCGGGTCTTGAGTCTTCAAGGTATTCAATTGGTTTGCTTGCCATACCTGGACACGTGTTCCGCGTTCATTAACGCTCATCAGCAGGGATTAGGCGTGTGCACGGGGTTGCTGCGTGGGCTGCCGAAAATATTTGTTGGTCTAGATACCTCTTAAGGCGCGCAGGTGCGTTATCTCGAGGTCGTCACCTCCACCGGCTCAAGGGAGCCTGTATAAATAGTGTGTCCGAATGAGGTCGCACACTGCTCGTCCCATCAGCGTGTGACCCCGGAGCATGATGGTCGATGTAGTCGGTATCAGCGGGTGCGCTTCTACCCGGGTCTTGAGTCTTCAAGGTATTCAATTGGTGTGCTTGCCATCCCTGGACACGTGTTTCGCGTTCATTAATGCTCATCAGCAGGGATTAGGCGTGTGCATGGGGTTGCTGTGTGGGCTGCCGAAAATATTCGTAGGTCCAGATACCTCTTAAGGCGTGCAGGTGCGTTATCTCGAGGTCGTCACCTCCACCGGCTCAAGGGAGCCTGTATAAATAGTATGTCCGAATGAGGTCGCACACTGCTCGTCCCATCAGCGTGTGACCCCTGAGCATGATGGTCGAAGTAGTCGGTATCAGCGGGTGCGCTTCTACCCGGGACTTGAGTCTTCAAGGTATTCAATTGGTGTGCTTGCCATCCCTGGACAAGTGTTTCGCGTTCATTGACGCTCATCATCAGGGATTAGGCGTGTGCACGGGGATGCTGCGTGGGCTGCCAAAAATATTCGTAGGTCCAGATACCTCTTAAGGCGCGCAGGTGAGTTATCTCGAAGTCGTCACCTCCACCGGCTCAAGGGAGCCTGTATAAATAGCATGTCCGAATGAGGTCGCACACTGCGCGTCCCATCAGCGTGTGACCCCAGAGCATGATGGTCGATGTAGTCGGTATCAGCGGGTGCGCTTCTACCCGGGTCTTGAGTCTTCAAGGTATTCAATTGGTGTGCTTGCCATCCCTGGACACGTGTTCCGTGTTCATTAACGCTCATCAGCAGGGATCAGGCGTGTGCACGGGGTTGCTGCGTGGGCTGCCGAAAATATTTGTAGGTCCAGATACCTCTTAAAGCACGCAGGTGCGTTATCTCGAGGTCGTCACCTCCACCGGCTCAAGGGAGCCTGTATAAATAGTATGTCCGAATGAGGTCGCACACTGCTCGTCCCATCAGCGTGTGACCCCGGAGCATAATGGTCGATGTAGTCGGTATCAGCGGGTGCGCTTCTACCTGGGTCTTGAGTCTTCAAGGTATTCAATTGGTGTGCTTGCCATCCCTGGACACGTGTTTCGCGTTCATTAATGCTCATCAGCAGGGATTAGGCGTGTGCACGGGGTTGCTGTGTGGGCTTGCAAAAATATTCATAGGTCCAGATACCTCTTAAGGCGCGCAGGTGCGTTATCTCGAGGTCGTCACCTCCACCGGCTCAAGGGAGCCTGTATAAATAGTATGTCCGAATGAGGTCGCACACTGCTCGTCCCATCAGCGTGTTTCCCCGGAGCATGATGGTCGACGTAGTCGGTATCAGCGGGTGCGCTTCTACCTGGGTCTTGAGTCTTCAAGGTATTCAATTGGTGTGCTTGCCATCCCTGGACACGTGTTTTGCGTTCATTAACGCTCATCAGCAGGGATTAGGCGTGTGCACGGGGATGCTGCGTGGGCTGCCGAAAATATTCGTAGGTCCAGATACCTCTTAAAGCACGCAGGTGCGTTATCTCGAGGTCGTCACCTCCACCGGCTCAAGGGAGCCTGTATAAATAGTATGTCCGAATGAGGTCCCACACTGCTCGTCCCATCAGCGTGTGACCCCAGAGCATGATGGTCGATGTAGTCAGTATCAGCCGGTGCGCTTCTACCTGTGTCTTGAGTCATCAAGCTATTCAATTGGTGTGCTTGCCATCCCTGGACACGTGTTTTGCGTTCATTAACGCTCATCAGCAGGGATTAGGCGTGTGCACGGGAATGCTGCGTGGGCTCCCGAAAATATTCGTAGGTCCAGATACCTCTTAAAGCACGCAGGTGCGTTATCTCGAGGTCGTCACCTCCACCGGCTCAAGGGAGCCTGTATAAATAGTATGTCCGAATGAGGTCGCACACTGCTCGTCCCATCAGCGTGTGACCCCGGAGCATGATGGTCGATGTAGTCGGTATCAGCAGGTGCGCTTCTACCCGGGTCTTGAGTCTTCAAGGTATTCAATTGGTGTGCTTGCCATCCCTGGACACGTGTTTCGCGTTCATTAACGCTCATCTGCAGGGATTAGGCGTGTGCACGGGGTTGCTGCGTGGTCTGCTGAAAATATTCATAGGTCCAAATACCTCTTAAGGCGCGCAGGTGCGTTATCTCGAGGTCGTCACCTCCACCGGCTCAAGGGAGCCTGTATAAATATTATGTCCGAATGTGGTCGCACACTGCTTGTCCTATCAGCGTGTGACCCCGGAGCATGATGGTCGACGTAGTCGGTATCAGCGGGTGCGCTTCTACCCGGGTCTTGAGTCTTCAAGGTATTCAATTGGTTTGCTTGCCATCCCTGGACACGTGTTTCGCGTTCATTAACGCTCATCAGCAGCGATTAGGCATGTGCAAGGGGTTGCTGCATGGGCTGCTGAAAATATTCGTAGGTCCAGATACCTACCAGAAGGTGCATTATCTCGAGGTCGTCACCTCCACCGGCTCAAGGGAGCCTGTATAAATAGTATGTCCGAATGAGGTCCCACACTGCTCGTCCCATCAGCGTGTGACCCCAGAGCATGATGGTCGATGCAGTCGGTATCAGCGGGTGCGCTTCTACATGGGTCTTGAGTCTTCAAGGTATTCAATTGGTGTGCTTGCCATCCCTGGACAAGTGTTTCGCGTTCATAAACGCTCATCAGCAGGGATTAGGCGTGTGCACGGGGATGCTGCGTGGGCTGCCGAAAATATTCGTAGGTCCAGATACCTCTTAAGGCGCGCAGGTGCATTATCTCAAGGTCGTCACCTCCACCGGCTCAAGGGAGCCTGTATAAATAGTATGTCCGAATGAGGTCGCACACTGCTCGTCCTATCAGCGTGTGACCCCGGAGCATGATGGTCGATGTAGTCGGTATCAGCGGGTGCGCTTCTACCCGGGTCTTGAGTCTTCAAGGTATTCAATTGGTGTGCTTGCCATCCCTGGACACGTGTTTCGCGTTCATTAACGCTCATCAGCAGGGATTAGGCGTGTGCACGGGGTTGCTGCGTGGGCTGCCGAAAATATTCGTAGGTCCAGATACCTCTTAAGGCGCTCATTTACATTATCTCGAGGTCGTCACCTCCACCGGCTCAAGGGAGCCTGTATAAATAGTATGTCCGAATGAGGTTGCACACTGCTCGTCCCATCAGCGTGTGACCCCGGAGCATGATGGTCGATGTAGTCGGTATCAGCGGGTGCGCTTCTACCTGGGTCTTGAGTCTTCAAGGTATTCAAATGGTGTGCTACCCATCCCTGGACATGTGTTTCGCGTTCATTAACGCTCATCAGCAGGGATTAGGCGTGTGCACGGGGATGCTGCGTGGGCTGCCGAAAATATTCGTAGGTCCAGATACCTCTTAAGGCGCGCAGGTGCGTTATCTCGAGGTCTTCACCTCCACCGGCTCAAGGGAGCCTGTATAAATAGTGTGTCCGAATGAGGTCGCACACTGCTCGTCCCATCAGCGTGTGACCCCGGAGCATGATGGTCGACGTAGTCGGTATCAGCGGGTGCGCTTCTACCCGGGTCTTGAGTCTACAAGGTATTCAATTGGTGTGCTTGCCATCCCTGGACACATGTTTCGCGTTCATTAACGCTCATCACCAGGGATTAGGCATGTGCACGGGGTTGCTGCGTGGGCCGCCAAACATTTTCGTAGGTCCAGATACCTCTTAAGGCGTGCAGGTGCGTTATCTCGAGGTGGTCACCTCCACCGGCTCAAGGGAGACTGTATAAATAATATGTCCGAATGAGGTCGCACACTGCTCGTCCCATCAGCGTGTGACCCCGGAGCATGATGGTCGATGTAGTCGGTATCAGCGGGTGCGCTTCTACCCGGGTCTTGAGTCTTCAAGGTATTCAATTGGTGTGCTTGCCATCCCTGGACACCTGTTTCGCGTTCATTAACGCTCATCAGCAGCGATTAGGCGTGTGCAAGGGGTTGCTGCATGGGCTGCTGAAAATATTCGTAGGTCCAGATACCTCTTAAGGCGCGAAGGTGCGTTATCTCGAGGTCGTCACCTCCACCGGCTCAAGGGAGCCTGTATAAATAGTATGTCCGAATGAGGTCCCACACTGCTTGTCCCATCAGCGTGTGACCCTGGAGCATGATGGTCGATGTAGTCGACCAGGGATGGCAAGCACACCAATTGAATGCCTTGAAGACTCAAGACCCGGGTAGAAGCGAACCCGCTGATACCGACTACATCGACCGTCATGCTCCGGGGTCACACGCTGATGGGACGAGCAGTGTGCGACCTCATTCGGGCACACTATTTATACAGGCTCCCTTGAGCCGGTGGAGGTGACGACCTCGAGATAACGCACCTGCGCGCCTTAAGAGGTATCTGGACCAACAAATATTTTCGGCAGCCCAAGCAGCAACCCCGTGCACATGCCTAATCCCTGCTGATGAGCGTTAATGAACGCGAAACACGTGTCTTGAGTCTTCAAGGTATTCAATTGATGTGCTTGCCATCCCTGGACACGTGTTTCGCGTTCATTAACACTCATCAGCAGGGATTAGGCATGTGCACGGGGTTGCTGCGTGGGCTGCCGAAAATATTCGTAGGTCCAGATACCTCTTAAGGCGCTCATTTACATTATCTCGAGGTCGTCACCTCCACCGGCTCAAGGGAGCCTGTATAAATAGTATGTCCGAATGAGGTTGCACACTGCTCGTCCCATCAGCGTGTGACCCCGGAGCATGATGGTCGGTTTAGTCGGTATCAGCGGGTGCGCTTCTTCCTGGGTCTTGAGTCTTCAAGGTATTCAATTGGTGTGCTTGCCATCCCTGGACACGTGTTTCGCGTTCATTCACGCTCATCAGCAGGGATTATGCGTGTGCACGGGGATGCTGCGTGGGCTGCCGAAAATATTCGTAGGTCCAGATACCTCTTAAGGCGCGCAGGTGCATTATCTCAAGGTCGTCACCTCCACCGGCTCAAGGGAGCCTGTATAAATAGTATGTCCGAATGAGGTCGCACACTGCTCGTCCTATCAGCGTGTGACCCCGGAGCATGATGGTCGATGTAGTCGGTATCAGCGGGTGCGCTTCTACCCGGGTCTTGAGTCTTCAAGGTATTCAATTGGTGTGCTTGCCATCCCTGGACACGTGTTTCGCGTTCATTAACGCTCATCAGCAGGGATTAGGCGTGTGCACGGGGTTGCTGCGTGGGCTGCCGAAAATATTCGTAGGTCCAGATACCTCTTAAGGCGCTCATTTACATTATCTCGAGGTCGTCACCTCCACCGGCTCAAGGGAGCCTGTATAAATAGTATGTCCGAATGAGGTTGCACACTGCTCGTCCCATCAGCGTGTGACCCCGGAGCATGATGGTCGATGTAGTCGGTATCAGCGGGTGCGCTTCTACCTGGGTCTTGAGTCTTCAAGGTATTCAATTGGTGTGCTTGCCATCCCTGGACACGTGTACCGCGTTCATTAACGCTCATCAGCAGGGATTAGGCGTGTGCACGGGGATGCTGCGTGGGCTGCCGAAAATATTCGTAGGTCCAGATACCTCTTAAGGCGCGCAGGTGCGTTATCTCGAGGTCTTCACCTCCACCGGCTCAAGGGAGCCTGTATAAATAGTGTGTCCGAATGAGGTCGCACACTGCTCGTCCCATCAGCGTGTGACCCCGGAGCATGATGGTCGATGTAGTCGGTATCAGCGGGTGCGCTTCTACCCGGGTCTTGAGTCTTCAAGGTATTCAATTGGTGTGCTTGCCATCCCTGGACACGTGTTTCGCGTTCATTAATGCTCATCAGCAGGGATTAGGCGTGTGCATGGGGTTGCTGTGTGGGCTGCCGAAAATATTCGTAGGTCCAGATACCTCTTAAGGCGTGCAGGTGCGTTATCTCGAGGTCGTCACCTCCACCGGCTCAAGGGAGCCTGTATAAATAGTATGTCCGAATGAGGTCGCACACTGCTCGTCCCATCAGCGTGTGACCCCTGAGCATGATGGTCGAAGTAGTCGGTATCAGCGGGTGCGCTTCTACCCGGGACTTGAGTCTTCAAGGTATTCAATTGGTGTGCTTGCCATCCCTGGACAAGTGTTTCGCGTTCATTGACGCTCATCATCAGGGATTAGGCGTGTGCACGGGGATGCTGCGTGGGCTGCCAAAAATATTCGTAGGTCCAGATACCTCTTAAGGCGCGCAGGTGAGTTATCTCGAGGTGGTCACCTCCACCGGCTCAAGGGAGACTGTATAAATAATATGTCCGAATGAGGTCGCACACTGCTCGTCCCATCAGCGTGTGACCCCGGAGCATGATGGTCGATGTAGTCGGTATCAGCGGGTGCGCTTCTACCCGGGTCTTGAGTCTTCAAGGTATTCAATTGGTGTGCTTGCCATCCCTGGACACCTGTTTCGCGTTCATTAACGCTCATCAGCAGCGATTAGGCGTGTGCAAGGGGTTGCTGCATGGGCTGCTGAAAATATTCGTAGGTCCAGATACCTCTTAAGGCGCGAAGGTGCGTTATCTCGAGGTCGTCACCTCCACCGGCTCAAGGGAGCCTGTATAAATAGTATGTCCGAATGAGGTCCCACACTGCTTGTCCCATCAGCGTGTGACCCTGGAGCATGATGGTCGATGTAGTCGACCAGGGATGGCAAGCACACCAATTGAATGCCTTGAAGACTCAAGACCCGGGTAGAAGCGAACCCGCTGATACCGACTACATCGACCGTCATGCTCCGGGGTCACACGCTGATGGGACGAGCAGTGTGCGACCTCATTCGGGCACACTATTTATACAGGCTCCCTTGAGCCGGTGGAGGTGACGACCTCGAGATAACGCACCTGCGCGCCTTAAGAGGTATCTGGACCAACAAATATTTTCGGCAGCCCAAGCAGCAACCCCGTGCACATGCCTAATCCCTGCTGATGAGCGTTAATGAACGCGAAACACGTGTCTTGAGTCTTCAAGGTATTCAATTGATGTGCTTGCCATCCCTGGACACGTGTTTCGCGTTCATTAACACTCATCAGCAGGGATTAGGCATGTGCACGGGGTTGCTGCGTGGGCTGCCGAAAATATTCGTAGGTCCAGATACCTCTTAAGGCGCTCATTTACATTATCTCGAGGTCGTCACCTCCACCGGCTCAAGGGAGCCTGTATAAATAGTATGTCCGAATGAGGTTGCACACTGCTCGTCCCATCAGCGTGTGACCCCGGAGCATGATGGTCGGTTTAGTCGGTATCAGCGGGTGCGCTTCTTCCTGGGTCTTGAGTCTTCAAGGTATTCAATTGGTGTGCTTGCCATCCCTGGACACGTGTTTCGCGTTCATTCACGCTCATCAGCAGGGATTATGCGTGTGCACGGGGATGCTGCGTGGGCTGCCGAAAATATTCGTAGGTCCAGATACCTCTTAAGGCGCGCAGGTGCATTATCTCAAGGTCGTCACCTCCACCGGCTCAAGGGAGCCTGTATAAATAGTATGTCCGAATGAGGTCGCACACTGCTCGTCCTATCAGCGTGTGACCCCGGAGCATGATGGTCGATGTAGTCGGTATCAGCGGGTGCGCTTCTACCCGGGTCTTGAGTCTTCAAGGTATTCAATTGGTGTGCTTGCCATCCCTGGACACGTGTTTCGCGTTCATTAACGCTCATCAGCAGGGATTAGGCGTGTGCACGGGGTTGCTGCGTGGGCTGCCGAAAATATTCGTAGGTCCAGATACCTCTTAAGGCGCTCATTTACATTATCTCGAGGTCGTCACCTCCACCGGCTCAAGGGAGCCTGTATAAATAGTATGTCCGAATGAGGTTGCACACTGCTCGTCCCATCAGCGTGTGACCCCGGAGCATGATGGTCGATGTAGTCGGTATCAGCGGGTGCGCTTCTACCTGGGTCTTGAGTCTTCAAGGTATTCAATTGGTGTGCTTGCCATCCCTGGACACGTGTTTCGCGTTCATTAACGCTCATCAGCAGGGATTAGGCGTGTGCACGGGGATGCTGCGTGGGCTGCCGAAAATATTCGTAGGTCCAGATACCTCTTAAGGCGCGCAGGTGCGTTATCTCGAGGTCTTCACCTCCACCGGCTCAAGGGAGCCTGTATAAATAGTGTGTCCGAATGAGGTCGCACACTGCTCGTCCCATCAGCGTGTGACCCCGGAGCATGATGGTCGATGTAGTCGGTATCAGCGGGTGCGCTTCTACCCGGGTCTTGAGTCTTCAAGGTATTCAATTGGTGTGCTTGCCATCCCTGGACACGTGTTTCGCGTTCATTAATGCTCATCAGCAGGGATTAGGCGTGTGCATGGGGTTGCTGTGTGGGCTGCCGAAAATATTCGTAGGTCCAGATACCTCTTAAGGCGTGCAGGTGCGTTATCTCGAGGTCGTCACCTCCACCGGCTCAAGGGAGCCTGTATAAATAGTATGTCCGAATGAGGTCGCACACTGCTCGTCCCATCAGCGTGTGACCCCTGAGCATGATGGTCGAAGTAGTCGGTATCAGCGGGTGCGCTTCTACCCGGGACTTGAGTCTTCAAGGTATTCAATTGGTGTGCTTGCCATCCCTGGACAAGTGTTTCGCGTTCATTGACGCTCATCATCAGGGATTAGGCGTGTGCACGGGGATGCTGCGTGGGCTGCCAAAAATATTCGTAGGTCCAGATACCTCTTAAGGCGCGCAGGTGAGTTATCTCGAAGTCGTCACCTCCACCGGCTCAAGGGAGCCTGTATAAATAGCATGTCCGAATGAGGTCGCACACTGCTCGTCCCATCAGCGTGTGACCCCAGAGCATGATGGTCGATGTAGTCGGTATCAGCGGGTGCGCTTCTACCCGGGTCTTGAGTCTTCAAGGTATTCAATTGGTGTGCTTGCCATCCCTGGACACGTGTTTCGCGTTCATTAACGCTCATCAGCAGGGATTAGGCGTGTGCACGGGGTTGCTGCGTGGGCTGCCGAAAATATTCGTAGGTCCAGATACCTCTTAAGGCGCTCATTTACATTATCTCGAGGTCGTCACCTCCACCGGCTCAAGGGAGCCTGTATAAATAGTATGTCCGAATGAGGTTGCACACTGCTCGTCCCATCAGCGTGTGACCCCGGAGCATGATGGTCGATGTAGTCGGTATCAGCGGGTGCGCTTCTACCTGGGTCTTGAGTCTTCAAGGTATTCAATTGGTGTGCTTGCCATCCCTGGACACGTGTTTCGCGTTCATTAACGCTCATCAGCAGGGATTAGGCGTGTGCACGGGGATGCTGCGTGGGCTGCCGAAAATATTCGTAGGTCCAGATACCTCTTAAGGCGCGCAGGTGCGTTATCTCGAGGTCTTCACCTCCACCGGCTCAAGGGAGCCTGTATAAATAGTGTGTCCGAATGAGGTCGCACACTGCTCGTCCCATCAGCGTGTGACCCCGGAGCATGATGGTCGATGTAGTCGGTATCAGCGGGTGCGCTTCTACCCGGGTCTTGAGTCTTCAAGGTATTCAATTGGTGTGCTTGCCATCCCTGGACACGTGTTTCGCGTTCATTAATGCTCATCAGCAGGGATTAGGCGTGTGCATGGGGTTGCTGTGTGGGCTGCCGAAAATATTCGTAGGTCCAGATACCTCTTAAGGCGTGCAGGTGCGTTATCTCGAGGTCGTCACCTCCACCGGCTCAAGGGAGCCTGTATAAATAGTATGTCCGAATGAGGTCGCACACTGCTCGTCCCATCAGCGTGTGACCCCTGAGCATGATGGTCGAAGTAGTCGGTATCAGCGGGTGCGCTTCTACCCGGGACTTGAGTCTTCAAGGTATTCAATTGGTGTGCTTGCCATCCCTGGACAAGTGTTTCGCGTTCATTGACGCTCATCATCAGGGATTAGGCGTGTGCACGGGGATGCTGCGTGGGCTGCCAAAAATATTCGTAGGTCCAGATACCTCTTAAGGCGCGCAGGTGAGTTATCTCGAAGTCGTCACCTCCACCGGCTCAAGGGAGCCTGTATAAATAGCATGTCCGAATGAGGTCGCACACTGCTCGTCCCATCAGCGTGTGACCCCAGAGCATGATGGTCGATGTAGTCGGTATCAGCGGGTGCGCTTCTACCCGGGTCTTGAGTCTTCAAGGTATTCAATTGGTGTGCTTGCCATCCCTGGACACGTGTTCCGTGTTCATTAACGCTCATCAGCAGGGATCAGGCGTGTGCACGGGGTTGCTGCGTGGGCTGCCGAAAATATTTGTAGGTCCAGATACCTCTTAAAGCACGCAGGTGCGTTATCTCGAGGTCGTCACCTCCACCGGCTCAAGGGAGCCTGTATAAATAGTATGTCCGAATGAGGTCGCACACTGCTCGTCCCATCAGCGTGTGACCCCGGAGCATAATGGTCGATGTAGTCGGTATCAGCGGGTGCGCTTCTACCTGGGTCTTGAGTCTTCAAGGTATTCAATTGGTGTGCTTGCCATCCCTGGACACGTGTTTCGCGTTCATTAATGCTCATCAGCAGGGATTAGGCGTGTGCACGGGGTTGCTGTGTGGGCTTGCAAAAATATTCATAGGTCCAGATACCTCTTAAGGCGCGCAGGTGCGTTATCTCGAGGTCGTCACCTCCACCGGCTCAAGGGAGCCTGTATAAATAGTATGTCCGAATGAGGTCGCACACTGCTCGTCCCATCAGCGTGTTTCCCCGGAGCATGATGGTCGACGTAGTCGGTATCAGCGGGTGCGCTTCTACCTGGGTCTTGAGTCTTCAAGGTATTCAATTGGTGTGCTTGCCATCCCTGGACACGTGTTTTGCGTTCATTAACGCTCATCAGCAGGGATTAGGCGTGTGCACGGGGATGCTGCGTGGGCTGCCGAAAATATTCGTAGGTCCAGATACCTCTTAAAGCACGCAGGTGCGTTATCTCGAGGTCGTCACCTCCACCGGCTCAAGGGAGCCTGTATAAATAGTATGTCCGAATGAGGTCCCACACTGCTCGTCCCATCAGCGTGTGACCCCAGAGCATGATGGTCGATGTAGTCAGTATCAGCCGGTGCGCTTCTACCTGTGTCTTGAGTCTTCAAGCTATTCAATTGGTGTGCTTGCCATCCCTGGACACGTGTTTTGCGTTCATTAACGCTCATCAGCAGGGATTAGGCGTGTGCACGGGAATGCTGCGTGGGCTCCCGAAAATATTCGTAGGTCCAGATACCTCTTAAAGCACGCAGGTGCGTTATCTCGAGGTCGTCACCTCCACCGGCTCAAGGGAGCCTGTATAAATAGTATGTCCGAATGAGGTCGCACACTGCTCGTCCCATCAGCGTGTGACCCCGGAGCATGATGGTCGATGTAGTCGGTATCAGCAGGTGCGCTTCTACCCGGGTCTTGAGTCTTCAAGGTATTCAATTGGTGTGCTTGCCATCCCTGGACACGTGTTTCGCGTTCATTAACGCTCATCTGCAGGGATTAGGCGTGTGCACGGGGTTGCTGCGTGGTCTGCTGAAAATATTCATAGGTCCAAATACCTCTTAAGGCGCGCAGGTGCGTTATCTCGAGGTCGTCACCTCCACCGGCTCAAGGGAGCCTGTATAAATATTATGTCCGAATGTGGTCGCACACTGCTTGTCCTATCAGCGTGTGACCCCGGAGCATGATGGTCGACGTAGTCGGTATCAGCGGGTGCGCTTCTACCCGGGTCTTGAGTCTTCAAGGTATTCAATTGGTTTGCTTGCCATCCCTGGACACGTGTTTCGCGTTCATTAACGCTCATCAGCAGCGAATAGGCATGTGCAAGGGGTTGCTGCATGGGCTGCTGAAAATATTCGTAGGTCCAGATACCTACCAGAAGGTGCATTATCTCGAGGTCGTCACCTCCACCGGCTCAAGGGAGCCTGTATAAATAGTATGTCCGAATGAGGTCCCACACTGCTCGTCCCATCAGCGTGTGACCCCAGAGCATGATGGTCGATGCAGTCGGTATCAGCGGGTGCGCTTCTACATGGGTCTTGAGTCTTCAAGGTATTCAATTGGTGTGCTTGCCATCCCTGGACAAGTGTTTCGCGTTCATAAACGCTCATCAGCAGGGATTAGGCGTGTGCACGGGGATGCTGCGTGGGCTGCCGAAAATATTCGTAGGTCCAGATACCCATTAAGGCGCGCAGGTGCATTATCTCAAGGTCGTCACCTCCACCGGCTCAAGGGAGCCTGTATAAATAGTATGTCCGAATGAGGTCGCACACTGCTCGTCCTATCAGCGTGTGACCCCGGAGCATGATGGTCGATGTAGTCGGTATCAGCGGGTGCGCTTCTACCCGGGTCTTGAGTCTTCAAGGTATTCAATTGGTGTGCTTGCCATCCCTGGACACGTGTTTCGCGTTCATTAACGCTCATCAGCAGGGATTAGGCGTGTGCACGGGGTTGCTGCGTGGGCTGCCGAAAATATTCGTAGGTCCAGATACCTCTTAAGGCGCTCATTTACATTATCTCGAGGTCGTCACCTCCACCGGCTCAAGGGAGCCTGTATAAATAGTATGTCCGAATGAGGTTGCACACTGCTCGTCCCATCAGCGTGTGACCCCGGAGCCTGATGGTCGATGTAGTCGGTATCAGCGGGTGCGCTTCTACCTGGGTCTTGAGTCTTCAAGGTATTCAATTGGTGTGCTACCCATCCCTGGACACGTGTTTCGCGTTCATTAACGCTCATCAGCAGGGATTAGGCGTGTGCACGGGGATGCTGCGTGGGCTGCCGAAAATATTCGTAGGTCCAGATACCTCTTAAGGCGCGCAGGTGCGTTATCTCGAGGTCTTCACCTCCACCGGCTCAAGGGAGCCTGTATAAATAGTGTGTCCGAATGAGGTCGCACACTGCTCGTCCCATCAGCGTGTGACCCCGGAGCATGATGGTCGACGTAGTCGGTATCAGCGGGTGCGCTTCTACCCGGGTCTTGAGTCTACAAGGTATTCAATTGGTGTGCTTGCCATCCCTGGACACATGTTTCGCGTTCATTAACGCTCATCACCAGGGATTAGGCATGTGCACGGGGTTGCTGCGTGGGCCGCCAAACATTTTCGTAGGTCCAGATACCTCTTAAGGCGTGCAGGTGCGTTATCTCGAGGTGGTCACCTCCACCGGCTCAAGGGAGACTGTATAAATAATATGTCCGAATGAGGTCGCACACTGCTCGTCCCATCAGCGTGTGACCCCGGAGCATGATGGTCGATGTAGTCGGTATCAGCGGGTGCGCTTCTACCCGGGTCTTGAGTCTTCAAGGTATTCAATTGGTGTGCTTGCCATCCCTGGACACCTGTTTCGCGTTCATTAACGCTCATCAGCAGCGATTAGGCGTGTGCAAGGGGTTGCTGCATGGGCTGCTGAAAATATTCGTAGGTCCAGATACCTCTTAAGGCGCGAAGGTGCGTTATCTCGAGGTCGTCACCTCCACCGGCTCAAGGGAGCCTGTATAAATAGTATGTCCGAATGAGGTCCCACACTGCTTGTCCCATCAGCGTGTGACCCTGGAGCATGATGGTCGATGTAGTCGACCAGGGATGGCAAGCACACCAATTGAATGCCTTGAAGACTCAAGACCCGGGTAGAAGCGAACCCGCTGATACCGACTACATCGACCGTCATGCTCCGGGGTCACACGCTGATGGGACGAGCAGTGTGCGACCTCATTCGGGCACACTATTTATACAGGCTCCCTTGAGCCGGTGGAGGTGACGACCTCGAGATAACGCACCTGCGCGCCTTAAGAGGTATCTGGACCAACAAATATTTTCGGCAGCCCAAGCAGCAACCCCGTGCACATGCCTAATCCCTGCTGATGAGCGTTAATGAACGCGAAACACGTGTCTTGAGTCTTCAAGGTATTCAATTGATGTGCTTGCCATCCCTGGACACGTGTTTCGCGTTCATTAACACTCATCAGCAGGGATTAGGCATGTGCACGGGGTTGCTGCGTGGGCTGCCGAAAATATTCGTAGGTCCAGATACCTCTTAAGGCGCGCAGGTGCATTATCTCAAGGTCGTCACCTCCACCGGCTCAAGGGAGCCTGTATAAATAGTATGTCCGAATGAGGTCGCACACTGCTCGTCCTATCAGCGTGTGACCCCGGAGCATGATGGTCGATGTAGTCGGTATCAGCGGGTGCGCTTCTACCCGGGTCTTGAGTCTTCAAGGTATTCAATTGGTGTGCTTGCCATCCCTGGACACGTGTTTCGCGTTCATTAACGCTCATCAGCAGGGATTAGGCGTGTGCACGGGGTTGCTGCGTGGGCTGCCGAAAATATTCGTAGGTCCAGATACCTCTTAAGGCGCTCATTTACATTATCTCGAGGTCGTCACCTCCACCGGCTCAAGGGAGCCTGTATAAATAGTATGTCCGAATGAGGTTGCACACTGCTCGTCCCATCAGCGTGTGACCCCGGAGCATGATGGTCGATGTAGTCGGTATCAGCGGGTGCGCTTCTACCTGGGTCTTGAGTCTTCAAGGTATTCAATTGGTGTGCTTGCCATCCCTGGACACGTGTTTCGCGTTCATTAACGCTCATCAGCAGGGATTAGGCGTGTGCACGGGGATGCTGCGTGGGCTGCCGAAAATATTCGTAGGTCCAGATACCTCTTAAGGCGCGCAGGTGCGTTATCTCGAGGTCTTCACCTCCACCGGCTCAAGGGAGCCTGTATAAATAGTGTGTCCGAATGAGGTCGCACACTGCTCGTCCCATCAGCGTGTGACCCCGGAGCATGATGGTCGATGTAGTCGGTATCAGCGGGTGCGCTTCTACCCGGGTCTTGAGTCTACAAGGTATTCAATTGGTGTGCTTGCCATCCCTGGATACGTGTTTCACGTTCATTACCGCTCATCAGCCGGGATTAGGCGTGTGCACGGGGTTGCTGCGTGGGCCGCCAAACATTTTCGTAGGTCCAGATACCTCTTAAGGCGTGCAGGTGCGTTATCTCGAGGTCGTCACCTCCACCGGCTCAAGGGAGCCTGTATAAATAGTGTGTCCGAATGAGGTCGCACACTGCTCGTCCCATCAGATTGTGACCCCGGAGCATGATGGTCGATGTAGTTGGTATCAGCGGGTTCGCTTCTACCTGGGTCTTGAGTCTTCAAGGTATTCAATTGGTGTGCTTGCCATCCCTGGACACCTGTTTCGCGTTCATTAACGCTCATCAGCAGCGATTAGGCGTGTGCAAGGGGTTGCTGCATGGGCTGCTGAAAATATTCGTAGGTCCAGATACCTCTTAAGGCGCGAAGGTGCGTTATCTCGAGGTCGTCACCTCCACCGGCTCAAGGGAGCCTGTATAAATAGTATGTCCGAATGAGGTCCCACACTGCTTGTCCCATCAGCGTGTGACCCTGGAGCATGATGGTCGATGTAGTCGACCAGGGATGGCAAGCACACCAATTGAATACCTTGAAGACTCAAGACCCGGGTAGAAGCGAACCCGCTGATACCGACTACATCGACCATCATGCTCCGGGGTCACACGCTGATGGGACGAGCAGTGTGCGACCTCATTCGGGCACACTATTTATACAGGCTCCCTTGAGCCGGTGGAGGTGACGACCTCGAGATAACGCACCTGCGCGCCTTAAGAGGTATCTGGACCAACGAATATTTTCGGCAGCCCAAGCAGCAACCCCGTGCACATGCCTAATCCCTGCTGATGAGCGTTAATGAACGCGAAACACGTGTCTTGAGTCTTCAAGGTATTCAATTGATGTGCTTGCCATCCCTGGACACGTGTTTCGCGTTCATTAACACTCATCAGCAGGGATTAGGCATGTGCACGGGGTTGCTGATGAGCGTTAATGAACGCGAAACACGTGTCTTGAGTCTTCAAGGTATTCAATTGATGTGCTTGCCATCCCTGGACACGTGTTTCGCGTTCATTAACACTCATCAGCAGGGATTAGGCATGTGCACGGGGTTGCTGCGTGGGCTGCCGAAAATATTCGTAGGTCCAGATACCTCTTAAGGCGCTCATTTACATTATCTCGAGGTCGTCACCTCCACCGGCTCAAGGGAGCCTGTATAAATAGTATGTCCGAATGAGGTTGCACACTGCTCGTCCCATCAGCGTGTGACCCCGGAGCATGATGGTCGGTTTAGTCGGTATCAGCGGGTGCGCTTCTACCTGGGTCTTGAGTCTTCAAGGTATTCAATTGGTGTGCTTGCCATCCCTGGACACGTGTTTCGCGTTCATTCACGCTCATCAGCAGGGATTAGGCGTGTGCACGGGGATGCTGCGTGGGCTGCCGAAAATATTCGTAGGTCCAGATACCTCTTAAGGCGCGAAGGTGCGTTATCTCGAGGTCGTCACCTCCACCGGCTCAAGGGAGCCTGTATAAATAGTATGTCCGAATGAGGTCCCACACTATTTGTCCCATCAGCGTGCGACCCCGGAGCATGATGGTCGATGTAGTCGGTATCAGCGGGTGCGCTTCTACCCGGGTCTTGAGTCTACAAGGTATTCAATTGGTGTGCTTGCCATCCCTGGATACGTGTTTCACGTTCATTAACACTCATCAGCAGGGATTAGGCGTGTGCACGGGGTTGCTGCGTGGGCCGCCAAACATTTTCGTAGGTCCAGATACCTCTTAAGATGTGCAGGTGCGTTATCTCGAGGTCGTCACCTCCACCGGCTCAAGGGAGCCTGTATAAATAGTGTGTCCGAATAAGGTCGCACACTGCTCGTCCCATCAGATTGTGACCCCGGAGCATGATGGTCGATGTAGTTGGTATCAGCGGGTTCGCTTCTACCTGGGTCTTGAGTCTTCAAGGTATTCAATTGGTGTGCTTGCCATCCCTGGACACGTGTTTCGCGTTCATTAACGCTCATCAGCAGGGATTAGGCGTGTGCACGAGGTTGCTGCGTGGGCTGCCGAAAATATTTGTAGGTCCAGATACCTCTTAAGGCGCGCAGGTACGTTATCTCGAGGTCGTCACCTCCACCGGCTCAAGGGAGCCTGTATAAATAGTTTGTCCGAATGAGGTCGCACACTGCTCGTCCCATCAGCGTGTGACCCCGGAGCATGATGGTCGACGTAGTCGGTATCAGCGGGTGCGCTTCTACCCGGGTCTTGAGTCTTCAAGGTATTCAATTGGTGTGCTTGCCATCCCTGGACACGTGTTTCGCGTTCATTAACGCTCATCAGCAGCGATTAGGCGTGAGCAAGGGGTTGCTGCATGGGCTGCTGAAAATATTCGTAGGTCCAGATACCTCTTAAGGTGCGAAGGTGCGTTATCACGAAGTCGTCACCTCCACCGGCTCAAGGAAGCCTGTATAAATAGTATGTCCGAATGAGGTCCCACACTGCGCGTCCGATCAGCGTGTGACCCCGGAGCATGATGGTCGATGTAGTCGGTATCAGCGGGTGTGCTTCTACCCGGGTCTTGAGTCTACAAGGTATTCAATTGGTGTGCTTGCCATCCCTGGACACGTGTTTCGCGTTCATTAACGCTCATCAGCAGGGATTAGGCGTGTGCACGGGGTTGCTGCGTGGGCCGCCAAACATTTTCGTTGCTCCAGATACCTCTTAAGGCTTGCAGGTGCGTTATCTCGAGGTCGTCACCTCCACCGGCTCAAGGGAGCCTGTATAAATAATATGTCCGAATGAGGTCGCACACTGCTCGTCCCATCAGCGTGTGACCCCGGAGCATGATGGTTGATGTATTCGGTATCAGCGGGTGCGCTTCTACCCGGGTCTTGAGTCTTTAAGGTATTCAATTGGTGTGCTTGCCATCCCTGGACACGTGTTTCGCGTTCATTAACGCTCATCAGCAGCGATTAGGCGTGTGCAAGGGGTTGCTGCATGGGCTGCTGAAAATATTCGTAGGTCCAGATACGTCTTAAGGTGCGAAGGTGCGTTATCTCGAGGTCGTCACCTCCACCGGCTCAAGGGAGCCTGTATAAATAGTATGTCCGAATGAGGTCCCACACTGCTCGTCCCATCAGCGTGTGACCCCGGATTATGATGGTCGATGTAGTCGGTATCAGCGGGTGCGCTTCTACCCGGGTCTTGAGTCTACAAGGTATTCAATTGGTGTGCTTGCCATCCCTGGATACGTGTTTCGCGTTCATCAACGCTCATCAGCAGGGATTAGGCGTGTGCACGGGGTTGCTGCGTGGGCCGCCAAACATTTTCGTAGCTCCAGATACCTCTTAAGGCGTACAGGTGCGTTATCTCGAGGTCGTCACCTCCACCGGCTCAAGGGAGCCTGTATAAATAATATGTCCGAATGAGGTCGCACACTGCTCGTCCCATCAGCGTGTGACCCCGGAGCATGATGGTCGATGTATTCGGTATCAGCGGGTGCGCTTCTACCCGGGTCTTGAGTCTTCAAGGTATTCAATTGGTGTGCTTGCCATCCCTTGACACGTGTTTCGCGTTCATTAACGCTCATCAGCAGGGATTAGGCATGTGCACGGGGTTGCTGCTTGGGCTGCCGAAAATATTCGTTGGTCTAGACACCTCTTAAGGCGCGCAGGTGCGTTATCTCGAGGTCGTCACCTCCACCGGCTCAAAGGAGCCTGTATAAATAGTGTGTCCGAATGAGGTCGCACACTGCTCGTCCCATCAGCGTGTGACCCCGGAGCATGATGGTCGATGTAGTCGGTATCAGCGGGTGCGCTTCTACCCGGGTCTTGAGTCTTCAAGGTATTCAATTGGTGTGCTTGCCATCCCTGGACACGTGTTTCGCGTTCATTAACACTTATCAGCAGGGATTAGGCATGTGCACGGGGTTGCTGCGTGGGCTGCCAAAAATATTCGTAGGTCCAGATACCTCTTAAGGCGCTCATTTACATTATCTCGAGGTCGTCACCTCCACCGGCTCAAGGGAGCCTGTATAAATAGTATGTCCGAATGAGGTTGCACACTGCTCGTCCCATCAGTGTGTGACCCCGGAGCATGATGGTCGATGTAGTCGGTATCAGCGGGTGCGCTTCTACCCGGGTCTTGAGTCTTCAAGGTATTCAATTGGTGTGCTTGCCATCCCTGGACACGTGTTCCGCGTTCATTAACGCTCATCAGCAGGGATTAAGCGTGTGCACAGGGTTGCTGCGTGGGCTGCCGAAAATATTCATAGGTCCTGATACCTCTTAAGGCGCGCAGGTGCGTTATCTCGAGGTCGTCACCTTCACCAACTCAAGGGAGCCTGTATAAATAGCATGTCCGAATGAGGTCGCACACTGCTCGTCCCATCAGCCTGTGACCCCGGAGCATGATGGTCGATGTAGTCGGTATCAGCGGGTGCGCTTCTACCCGGGTCTTGAGTCTTCAAGGTATTCAATTGGTGTGCTTGCCATCCCTGGACACGTGTTCCGCGTTCATTAACGCTCATCAGCAGGGATCAGGCGTGTGCACGGGGTTACTGCGTGGGCTGCCGAAAATATTCGTAGGTCCAGATACCTCTTAAAGCTCGCAGGTGCGTTATCTCGAGGTCGTCACCTCCACCGGCTCAAGGGAGCCTGTATAAATAGTATGTCCGAAAGAGGTCGCACACTGCTCGTCCCATCAGCGTGTGACCCCGGAGCATAATTGTCGATGTAGTCGGTATCAGCGGGTGCGCTTCTACCCGGGTCTTGAGTCTTCAAGGTATTCAATTGGTGTGCTTGCCATCCCTGGACACGTGTTTCGCGTTCATTAATGCTCATCAGCAGGGATTACGCGTGTGCACGGGGTTGCTGTGTGAGCTGCCGAAAATATTCGTAGGTCCAGATACCTCTTAAGGCGCGCAGGTGCGTTATCTCGAGGTCGTCACCTCCACCGGCTCAAGGGAGCCTGTATAAATAGTATGTCCGAATGAGGTCGCACACTGCTCGTCTCATCAGCGTGTGACCCCTGAGCATGATGGTCGACGTAGTCGGTATCAGCGGGTGCGCTTCTACCCGGGTCTTGAGTATTCAAGGTATTCAATTGGTGTGCTTGCCATCCCTGGACACGTGTTTCGCGTTCATTAACGCTCATCAGCAGGGATTAGGCGTGTGCACGGGGATGCTGCGTGGGCTGCCAAAAATATTTGTAGGTCCAGATACCTCTTAAGGCGCGCAGGTGCGTTATCTCGAAGTCGTCACCTCCACCGGCTCAAGGGAGCCTGTATATATAGCATGTCCGAATGAGGTCGCACACTGCTCGTCCCATCAGCGTGTGACCCCAGAGCATGATGGTCGATGTAGTCGGTATCAGCGGGTGCGCTTCTACCCGGGTCTTAAGTCTTCAAGGTATTCAATTGGTGTGCTTGCCATCCCTGGACACGTGTTTCGCGTTCATTAACGCTCATCAGCAGCGATTAGGCGTGTGCAAGGGGTTGCTGCATGGGCTGCTGAAAATATTCGTAGGTCCAGATACCTCTTAAGGCGCGAAGGTGCATTATCTCGAGGTCGTCACCTCCACCGGCTCAAGGGAGCCTGTATAAATAGCATGTCCGAATGAGGTCGCACACTGCTCGTCCCATCAGCGTGTGACCCCGGAGCATGATGGTCGATGTAGTCGGCATCAGCGGGTGTGCTTCTACCCAGGTCTTGATTCTTCAAGGTATTCAATTGGTGTGCTTGCCATACCTGGACACGTGTTCCGCGTTCATTAACGCTCATCAGCAGGGATTAGGCGTGTGCACGGGGTTGCTGCGTGGGCTGCCGAAAATATTTGTTGGTCTAGATACCTCTTAAGGCGCGCAGGTGCGTTATCTCGAGGTCGTCACCTCCACCGGCTCAAGGGAGCCTGTATAAATAGTGTGTCCGAATGAGGTCGCACACTGCTCGTCCCATCAGCGTGTGACCCCGGAGCATGATGGTCGATGTAGTCGGTATCAGCGGGTGCGCTTCTACCCGGGTCTTGAGTCTTCAAGGTATTCAATTGGTGTGCTTGCCATCCCTGGACACGTGTTTCGCGTTCATTAATGCTCATCAGCAGGGATTAGGCGTGTGCATGGGGTTGCTGTGTGGGCTGCCGAAAATATTCGTAGGTCCAGATACCTCTTAAGGCGTGCAGGTGCGTTATCTCGAGGTCGTCACCTCCACCGGCTCAAGGGAGCCTGTATAAATAGTATGTCCGAATGAGGTCGCACACTGCTCGTCCCATCAGCGTGTGACCCCTGAGCATGATGGTCGACGTAGTCGGTATCAGCGGGTGCGCTTCTACCCGGGTCTTGAGTCTTCAAGGTATTCAATTGGTGTGCTTGCCATCCCTGGACAAGTGTTTCGCGTTCATTAACGCTCATCATCAGGGATTAGGCGTGTGCACGGGGATGCTGCGTGGGCTGCCAAAAATATTCGTAGGTCCAGATACCTCTTAAGGCGCGCAGGTGAGTTATCTCGAAGTCGTCACCTCCACCGGCTCAAGGGAGCCTGTATAAATAGCATGTCCGAATGAGGTCGCACACTGCTCGTCCCATCAGCGTGTGACCCCAGAGCATGATGGTCGATGTAGTCGGTATCAGCGGGTGCGCTTCTACCCGGGTCTTGAGTCTTCAAGGTATTCAATTGGTGTGCTTGCCATCCCTGGACACGTGTTCCGTGTTCATTAACGCTCATCAGCAGGGATCAGGCGTGTGCACGGGGTTGCTGCGTGGGCTGCCGAAAATATTTGTAGGTCCAGATACCTCTTAAAGCACGCAGGTGCGTTATCTCGAGGTCGTCACCTCCACCGGCTCAAGGGAGCCTGTATAAATAGTATGTCCGAATGAGGTCGCACACTGCTCGTCCCATCAGCGTGTGACCCCGGAGCATAATGGTCGATGTAGTCGGTATCAGCGGGTGCGCTTCTACCTGGGTCTTGAGTCTTCAAGGTATTCAATTGGTGTGCTTGCCATCCCTGGACACGTGTTTCGCGTTCATTAATGCTCATCAGCAGGGATTAGGCGTGTGCACGGGGTTGCTGTGTGGGCTTGCAAAAATATTCATAGGTCCAGATACCTCTTAAGGCGCGCAGGTGCGTTATCTCGAGGTCGTCACCTCCACCGGCTCAAGGGAGCCTGTATAAATAGTATGTCCGAATGAGGTCGCACACTGCTCGTCCCATCAGCGTGTTTCCCCGGAGCATGATGGTCGACGTAGTCGGTATCAGCGGGTGCGCTTCTACCTGGGTCTTGAGTCTTCAAGGTATTCAATTGGTGTGCTTGCCATCCCTGGACACGTGTTTTGCGTTCATTAACGCTCATCAGCAGGGATTAGGCGTGTGCACGGGGATGCTGCGTGGGCTGCCGAAAATATTCGTAGGTCCAGATACCTCTTAAAGCACGCAGGTGCGTTATCTCGAGGTCGTCACCTCCACCGGCTCAAGGGAGCCTGTATAAATAGTATGTCCGAATGAGGTCCCACACTGCTCGTCCCATCAGCGTGTGACCCCAGAGCATGATGGTCGATGTAGTCAGTATCAGCCGGTGCGCTTCTACCTGTGTCTTGAGTCTTCAAGCTATTCAATTGGTGTGCTTGCCATCCCTGGACACGTGTTTTGCGTTCATTAACGCTCATCAGCAGGGATTAGGCGTGTGCACGGGAATGCTGCGTGGGCTCCCGAAAATATTCGTAGGTCCAGATACCTCTTAAAGCACGCAGGTGCGTTATCTCGAGGTCGTCACCTCCACCGGCTCAAGGGAGCCTGTATAAATAGTATGTCCGAATGAGGTCGCACACTGCTCGTCCCATCAGCGTGTGACCCCGGAGCATGATGGTCGATGTAGTCGGTATCAGCAGGTGCGCTTCTACCCGGGTCTTGAGTCTTCAAGGTATTCAATTGGTGTGCTTGCCATCCCTGGACACGTGTTTCGCGTTCATTAACGCTCATCTGCAGGGATTAGGCGTGTGCACGGGGTTGCTGCGTGGTCTGCTGAAAATATTCATAGGTCCAAATACCTCTTAAGGCGCGCAGGTGCGTTATCTCGAGGTCGTCACCTCCACCGGCTCAAGGGAGCCTGTATAAATATTATGTCCGAATGTGGTCGCACACTGCTTGTCCTATCAGCGTGTGACCCCGGAGCATGATGGTCGACGTAGTCGGTATCAGCGGGTGCGCTTCTACCCGGGTCTTGAGTCTTCAAGGTATTCAATTGGTTTGCTTGCCATCCCTGGACACGTGTTTCGCGTTCATTAACGCTCATCAGCAGCGATTAGGCATGTGCAAGGGGTTGCTGCATGGGCTGCTGAAAATATTCGTAGGTCCAGATACCTACCAGAAGGTGCATTATCTCGAGGTCGTCACCTCCACCGGCTCAAGGGAGCCTGTATAAATAGTATGTCCGAATGAGGTCCCACACTGCTCGTCCCATCAGCGTTGTGACCCCAGAGCATGATGGTCGATGCAGTCGGTATCAGCGGGAGCGCTTCTACATGGGTCTTGAGTCTTCAAGGTATTCAATTGGTGTGCTTGCCATCCCTGGACAAGTGTTTCGCGTTCATAAACGCTCATCAGCAGGGATTAGGCGTGTGCACGGGGATGCTGCGTGGGCTGCCGAAAATATTCGTAGGTCCAGATACCTCTTAAGGCGCGCAGGTGCATTATCTCAAGGTCGTCACCTCCACCGGCTCAAGGGAGCCTGTATAAATAGTATGTCCGAATGAGGTCGCACACTGCTCGTCCTATCAGCGTGTGACCCCGGAGCATGATGGTCGATGTAGTCGGTATCAGCGGGTGCGCTTCTACCCGGGTCTTGAGTCTTCAAGGTATTCAATTGGTGTGCTTGCCATCCCTGGACACGTGTTTCGCGTTCATTAACGCTCATCAGCAGGGATTAGGCGTGTGCACGGGGTTGCTGCGTGGGCTGCCGAAAATATTCGTAGGTCCAGATACCTCTTAAGGCGCTCATTTACATTATCTCGAGGTCGTCACCTCCACCGGCTCAAGGGAGCCTGTATAAATAGTATGTCCGAATGAGGTTGCACACTGCTCGTCCCATCAGCGTGTGACCCCGGAGCATGATGGTCGATGTAGTCGGTATCAGCGGGTGCGCTTCTACCCGGGTCTTGAGTCTACAAGGTATTCAATTGGTGTGCTTGCCATCCCTGGACACATGTTTCGCGTTCATTAACGCTCATCACCAGGGATTAGGCATGTGCACGGGGTTACTGCGTGGGCCGCCAAACATTTTCGTAGGTCCAGATACCTCTTAAGGCGTGCAGGTGCGTTATCTCGAGGTGGTCACCTCCACCGGCTCAAGGGAGACTGTATAAATAATATGTCCGAATGAGGTCGCACACTGCTCGTCCCATCAGCGTGTGACCCCGGAGCATGATGGTCGATGTAGTCGGTATCAGCGGGTGCGCTTCTACCCGGGTCTTGAGTCTTCAAGGTATTCAATTGGTGTGCTTGCCATCCCTGGACACCTGTTTCGCGTTCATTAACGCTCATCAGCAGCGATTAGGCGTGTGCAAGGGGTTGCTGCATGGGCTGCTGAAAATATTCGTAGGTCCAGATACCTCTTAAGGCGCGAAGGTGCGTTATCTCGAGGTCGTCACCTCCACCGGCTCAAGGGAGCCTGTATAAATAGTATGTCCGAATGAGGTCCCACACTGCTTGTCCCATCAGCGTGTGACCCTGGAGCATGATGGTCGATGTAGTCGACCAGGGATGGCAAGCACACCAATTGAATGCCTTGAAGACTCAAGACCCGGGTAGAAGCGAACCCGCTGATACCGACTACATCGACCGTCATGCTCCGGGGTCACACGCTGATGGGACGAGCAGTGTGCGACCTCATTCGGGCACACTATTTATACAGGCTCCCTTGAGCCGGTGGAGGTGACGACCTCGAGATAACGCACCTGCGCGCCTTAAGAGGTATCTGGACCAACAAATATTTTCGGCAGCCCAAGCAGCAACCCCGTGCACATGCCTAATCCCTGCTGATGAGCGTTAATGAACGCGAAACACGTGTCTTGAGTCTTCAAGGTATTCAATTGATGTGCTTGCCATCCCTGGACACGTGTTTCGCGTTCATTAACACTCATCAGCAGGGATTAGGCATGTGCACGGGGTTGCTGCGTGGGCTGCCGAAAATATTCGTAGGTCCAGATACCTCTTAAGGCGCTCATTTACATTATCTCGAGGTCGTCACCTCCACCGGCTCAAGGGAGCCTGTATAAATAGTATGTCCGAATGAGGTTGCACACTGCTCGTCCCATCAGCGTGTGACCCCGGAGCATGATGGTCGGTTTAGTCGGTATCAGCGGGTGCGCTTCTACCTGGGTCTTGAGTCTTCAAGGTATTCAATTGGTGTGCTTGCCATCCCTGGACACGTGTTTCGCGTTCATTCACGCTCATCAGCAGGGATTAGGCGTGTGCACGGGGATGCTGCGTGGGCTGCCGAAAATATTCGTAGGTCCAGATACCTCTTAAGGCGCGCAGGTGCATTATCTCAAGGTCGTCACCTCCACCGGCTCAAGGGAGCCTGTATAAATAGTATGTCCGAATGAGGTCGCACACTGCTCGTCCTATCAGCGTGTGACCCCGGAGCATGATGGTCGATGTAGTCGGTATCAGCGGGTGCGCTTCTACCCGGGTCTTGAGTCTTCAAGGTATTCAATTGGTGTGCTTGCCATCCCTGGACACGTGTTTCGCGTTCATTAACGCTCATCAGCAGGGATTAGGCGTGTGCACGGGGTTGCTGCGTGGGCTGCCGAAAATATTCGTAGGTCCAGATACCTCTTAAGGCGCTCCTTTACATTATCTCGAGGTCGTCACCTCCACCGGCTCAAGGGAGCCTGTATAAATAGTATGTCCGAATGAGGTTGCACACTGCTCGTCCCATCAGCGTGTGACCCCGGAGCATGATGGTCGATGTAGTCGGTATCAGCGGGTGCGCTTCTACCTGGGTCTTGAGTCTTCAAGGTATTCAATTGGTGTGCTTGCCATCCCTGGACACGTGTTTCGCGTTCATTAACGCTCATCAGCAGGGATTAGGCGTGTGCACGGGGATGCTGCGTGGGCTGCCGAAAATATTCGTAGGTCCAGATACCTCTTAAGGCGCGCAGGTGCGTTATCTCGAGGTCTTCACCTCCACCGGCTCAAGGGAGCCTGTATAAATAGTGTGTCCGAATGAGGTCGCACACTGCTCGTCCCATCAGCGTGTGACCCCGGAGCATGATGGTCGATGTAGTCGGTATCAGCGGGTGCGCTTCTACCCGGGTCTTGAGTCTACAAGGTATTCAATTGGTGTGCTTGCCATCCCTGGATACGTGTTTCACGTTCATTACCGCTCATCAGCAGGGATTAGGCGTGTGCACGGGGTTGCTGCGTGGGCCGCCAAACATTTTCGTAGGTCCAGATACCTCTTAAGGCGTGCAGGTGCGTTATCTCGAGGTCGTCACCTCCACCGGCTCAAGGGAGCCTGTATAAATAGTGTGTCCGAATGAGGTCGCACACTGCTCGTCCCATCAGATTGTGACCCCGGAGCATGATGGTCGATGTAGTTGGTATCAGCGGGTTCGCTTCTACCTGGGTCTTGAGTCTTCAAGGTATTCAATTGGTGTGCTTGCCATCCCTGGACACCTGTTTCGCGTTCATTAACGCTCATCAGCAGCGATTAGGCGTGTGCAAGGGGTTGCTGCATGGGCTGCTGAAAATATTCGTAGGTCCAGATACCTCTTAAGGCGCGAAGGTGCGTTATCTCGAGGTCGTCACCTCCACCGGCTCAAGGGAGCCTGTATAAATAGTATGTCCGAATGAGGTCCCACACTGCTTGTCCCATCAGCGTGTGACCCTGGAGCATGATGGTCGATGTAGTCGACCAGGGATGGCAAGCACACCAATTGAATACCTTGAAGACTCAAGACCCGGGTAGAAGCGAACCCGCTGATACCGACTACATCGACCATCATGCTCCGGGGTCACACGCTGATGGGACGAGCAGTGTGCGACCTCATTCGGGCACACTATTTATACAGGCTCCCTTGAGCCGGTGGAGGTGACGACCTCGAGATAACGCACCTGCGCGCCTTAAGAGGTATCTGGACCAACGAATATTTTCGGCAGCCCAAGCAGCAACCCCGTGCACATGCCTAATCCCTGCTGATGAGCTTTAATGAACGCGAAACACGTGTCTTGAGTCTTCAAGGTATTCAATTGATGTGCTTGCCATCCCTGGACACGTGTTTCGCGTTCATTAACACTCATCAGCAGGGATTAGGCATGTGCACGGGGTTGCTGATGAGCGTTAATGAACGCGAAACACGTGTCTTGAGTCTTCAAGGTATTCAATTGATGTGCTTGCCATCCCTGGACACGTGTTTCGCGTTCATTAACACTCATCAGCAGGGATTAGGCATGTGCACGGGGTTGCTGCGTGGGCTGCCGAAAATATTCGTAGGTCCAGATACCTCTTAAGGCGCTCATTTACATTATCTCGAGGTCGTCACCTCCACCGGCTCAAGGGAGCCTGTATAAATAGTATGTCCGAATGAGGTCCCACACTGCTTGTCCCATCAGCGTGCGACCCCGGAGCATGATGGTCGATGTAGTCGGTATCAGCGGGTGCGCTTCTACCCGGGTCTTGAGTCTACAAGGTATTCAATTGGTGTGCTTGCCATCCCTGGATACGTGTTTCACGTTCATTAACGCTCATCAGCAGGGATTAGGCGTGTGCACGGGGTTGCTGCGTGGGCCGCCAAACATTTTCGTAGGTCCAGATACCTCTTAAGATGTGCAGGTGCGTTATCTCGAGGTCGTCACCTCCACCGGCTCAAGGGAGCCTGTATAAATAGTGTGTCCGAATGAGGTCGCACACATCAGATTGTGACCCCGGAGCATGATGGTCGATGTAGTTGGTATCAGCGGGTTCGCTTTCACCTGGGTCTTGAGTCTTCAAGGTATTCAATTGGTGTGCTTGCCATCCCTGGACACGTGTTTCGCGTTCATTAACGCTCATCAGCAGGGATTAGGCGTGTGCACGAGGTTGCTGCGTGGGCTGCCGAAAATATTTGTAGGTCCAGATACCTCTTAAGGCGCGCAGGTACGTTATCTCGAGGTCGTCACCTCCACCGGCTCAAGGGAGCCTGTATAAATAGTTTGTCCGAATGAGGTCGCACACTGCTCGTCCCATCAGCGTGTGACCCCGGAGCATGATGGTCGACGTAGTCGGTATCAGCGGGTGCGCTTCTACCCGGGTCTTGAGTCTTCAAGGTATTCAATTGGTGTGCTTGCCATCCCTGGACACGTGTTTCGCGTTCATTAACGCTCATCAGCAGCGATTAGGCGTGAGCAAGGGGTTGCTGCATGGGCTGCTGAAAATATTCGTAGGTCCAGATACCTCTTAAGGTGCGAAGGTGCGTTATCACGAAGTCGTCACCTCCACCGGCTCAAGGAAGCCTGTATAAATAGTATGTCCGAATGAGGTCCCACACTGCGCGTCCGATCAGCGTGTGACCCCGGAGCATGATGGTCGATGTAGTCGGTATCAGCGGGTGTGCTTCTACCCGGGTCTTGAGTCTACAAGGTATTCAATTGGTGTGCTTGCCATCCCTGGACACGTGTTTCGCGTTCATTAACGCTCATCAGCAGGGATTAGGCGTGTGCACGGGGTTGCTGCGTGGGCCGCCAAACATTTTCGTTGCTCCAGATACCTCTTAAGGCTTGCAGGTGCGTTATCTCGAGGTCGTCACCTCCACCGGCTCAAGGGAGCCTGTATAAATAATATGTCCGAATGAGGTCGCACACTGCTCGTCCCATCAGCGTGTGACCCCGGAGCATGATGGTTGATGTATTCGGTATCAGCGGGTGCGCTTCTACCCGGGTCTTGAGTCTTTAAGGTATTCAATTGGTGTGCTTGCCATCCCTGGACACGTGTTTCGCGTTCATTAACGCTCATCAGCAGCGATTAGGCGTGTGCAAGGGGTTGCTGCATGGGCTGCTGAAAATATTCGTAGGTCCAGATACGTCTTAAGGTGCGAAGGTGCGTTATCTCGAGGTCGTCACCTCCACCGGCTCAAGGGAGCCTGTATAAATAGTATGTCCGAATGAGGTCCCACACTGCTCGTCCCATCAGCGTGTGACCCCGGATTATGATGGTCGATGTAGTCGGTATCAGCGGGTGCGCTTCTACCCGGGTCTTGAGTCTACAAGGTATTCAATTGGTGTGCTTGCCATCCCTGGATACGTGTTTCGCGTTCATCAACGCTCATCAGCAGGGATTAGGCGTGTGCACGGGGTTGCTGCGTGGGCCGCCAAACATTTTCGTAGCTCCAGATACCTCTTAAGGCGTACAGGTGCGTTATCTCGAGGTCGTCACCTCCACCGGCTCAAGGGAGCCTGTATAAATAATATGTCCGAATGAGGTCGCACACTGCTCGTCCCATCAGCGTGTGACCCCGGAGCATGATGGTCGATGTATTCGGTATCAGCGGGTGCGCTTCTACCCGGGTCTTGAGTCTTCAAGGTATTCAATTGGTGTGCTTGCCATCCCTTGACACGTGTTTCGCGTTCATTAACGCTCATCAGCAGGGATTAGGCATGTGCACGGGGTTGCTGCTTGGGCTGCCGAAAATATTCGTTGGTCTAGACACCTCTTAAGGCGCGCAGGTGCGTTATCTCGAGGTCGTCACCTCCACCGGCTCAAAGGAGCCTGTATAAATAGTGTGTCCGAATGAGGTCGCACACTGCTCGTCCCATCAGCGTGTGACCCCGGAGCATGATGGTCGATGTAGTCGGTATCAGCGGGTGCGCTTCTACCCGGGTCTTGAGTCTTCAAGGTATTCAATTGGTGTGCTTGCCATCCCTGGACACGTGTTTCGCGTTCATTAACACTTATCAGCAGGGATTAGGCATGTGCACGGGGTTGCTGCGTGGGCTGCCAAAAATATTCGTAGGTCCAGATACCTCTTAAGGCGCTCATTTACATTATCTCGAGGTCGTCACCTCCACCGGCTCAAGGGAGCCTGTATAAATAGTATGTCCGAATGAGGTTGCACACTGCTCGTCCCATCAGTGTGTGACCCCGGAGCATGATGGTCGATGTAGTCGGTATCAGCGGGTGCGCTTCTACCCGGGTCTTGAGTCTTCAAGGTATTCAATTGGTGTGCTTGCCATCCCTGGACACGTGTTCCGCGTTCATTAACGCTCATCAGCAGGGATTAAGCGTGTGCACAGGGTTGCTGCGTGGGCTGCCGAAAATATTCATAGGTCCTGATACCTCTTAAGGCGCGCAGGTGCGTTATCTCGAGGTCGTCACCTTCACCAACTCAAGGGAGCCTGTATAAATAGCATGTCCGAATGAGGTCGCACACTGCTCGTCCCATCAGCCTGTGACCCCGGAGCATGATGGTCGATGTAGTCGGTATCAGCGGGTGCGCTTCTACCCGGGTCTTGAGTCTTCAAGGTATTCAATTGGTGTGCTTGCCATCCCTGGACACGTGTTCCGCGTTCATTAACGCTCATCAGCAGGGATCAGGCGTGTGCACGGGGTTACTGCGTGGGCTGCCGAAAATATTCGTAGGTCCAGATACCTCTTAAAGCTCGCAGGTGCGTTATCTCGAGGTCGTCACCTCCACCGGCTCAAGGGAGCCTGTATAAATAGTATGTCCGAAAGAGGTCGCACACTGCTCGTCCCATCAGCGTGTGACCCCGGAGCATAATTGTCGATGTAGTCGGTATCAGCGGGTGCGCTTCTACCCGGGTCTTGAGTCTTCAAGGTATTCAATTGGTGTGCTTGCCATCCCTGGACACGTGTTTCGCGTTCATTAATGCTCATCAGCAGGGATTACGCGTGTGCACGGGGTTGCTGTGTGAGCTGCCGAAAATATTCGTAGGTCCAGATACCTCTTAAGGCGCGCAGGTGCGTTATCTCGAGGTCGTCACCTCCACCGGCTCAAGGGAGCCTGTATAAATAGTATGTCCGAATGAGGTCGCACACTGCTCGTCTCATCAGCGTGTGACCCCTGAGCATGATGGTCGACGTAGTCGGTATCAGCGGGTGCGCTTCTACCCGGGTCTTGAGTATTCAAGGTATTCAATTGGTGTGCTTGCCATCCCTGGACACGTGTTTCGCGTTCATTAACGCTCATCAGCAGGGATTAGGCGTGTGCACGGGGATGCTGCGTGGGCTGCCAAAAATATTTGTAGGTCCAGATACCTCTTAAGGCGCGCAGGTGCGTTATCTCGAAGTCGTCACCTCCACCGGCTCAAGGGAGCCTGTATATATAGCATGTCCGAATGAGGTCGCACACTGCTCGTCCCATCAGCGTGTGACCCCAGAGCATGATGGTCGATGTAGTCGGTATCAGCGGGTGCGCTTCTACCCGGGTCTTAAGTCTTCAAGGTATTCAATTGGTGTGCTTGCCATCCCTGGACACGTGTTTCGCGTTCATTAACGCTCATCAGCAGCGATTAGGCGTGTGCAAGGGGTTGCTGCATGGGCTGCTGAAAATATTCGTAGGTCCAGATACCTCTTAAGGCGCGAAGGTGCATTATCTCGAGGTCGTCACCTCCACCGGCTCAAGGGAGCCTGTATAAATAGCATGTCCGAATGAGGTCGCACACTGCTCGTCCCATCAGCGTGTGACCCCGGAGCATGATGGTCGATGTAGTCGGCATCAGCGGGTGTGCTTCTACCCAGGTCTTGATTCTTCAAGGTATTCAATTGGTGTGCTTGCCATACCTGGACACGTGTTCCGCGTTCATTAACGCTCATCAGCAGGGATTAGGCGTGTGCACGGGGTTGCTGCGTGGGCTGCCGAAAATATTTGTTGGTCTAGATACCTCTTAAGGCGCGCAGGTGCGTTATCTCGAGGTCGTCACCTCCACCGGCTCAAGGGAGCCTGTATAAATAGTGTGTCCGAATGAGGTCGCACACTGCTCGTCCCATCAGCGTGTGACCCCGGAGCATGATGGTCGATGTAGTCGGTATCAGCGGGTGCGCTTCTACCCGGGTCTTGAGTCTTCAAGGTATTCAATTGGTGTGCTTGCCATCCCTGGACACGTGTTTCGCGTTCATTAATGCTCATCAGCAGGGATTAGGCGTGTGCATGGGGTTGCTGTGTGGGCTGCCGAAAATATTCGTAGGTCCAGATACCTCTTAAGGCGTGCAGGTGCGTTATCTCGAGGTCGTCACCTCCACCGGCTCAAGGGAGCCTGTATAAATAGTATGTCCGAATGAGGTCGCACACTGCTCGTCCCATCAGCGTGTGACCCCTGAGCATGATGGTCGACGTAGTCGGTATCAGCGGGTGCGCTTCTACCCGGGTCTTGAGTCTTCAAGGTATTCAATTGGTGTGCTTGCCATCCCTGGACAAGTGTTTCGCGTTCATTAACGCTCATCATCAGGGATTAGGCGTGTGCACGGGGATGCTGCGTGGGCTGCCAAAAATATTCGTAGGTCCAGATACCTCTTAAGGCGCGCAGGTGAGTTATCTCGAAGTCGTCACCTCCACCGGCTCAAGGGAGCCTGTATAAATAGCATGTCCGAATGAGGTCGCACACTGCTCGTCCCATCAGCGTGTGACCCCAGAGCATGATGGTCGATGTAGTCGGTATCAGCGGGTGCGCTTCTACCCGGGTCTTGAGTCTTCAAGGTATTCAATTGGTGTGCTTGCCATCCCTGGACACGTGTTCCGTGTTCATTAACGCTCATCAGCAGGGATCAGGCGTGTGCACGGGGTTGCTGCGTGGGCTGCCGAAAATATTTGTAGGTCCAGATACCTCTTAAAGCACGCAGGTGCGTTATCTCGAGGTCGTCACCTCCACCGGCTCAAGGGAGCCTGTATAAATAGTATGTCCGAATGAGGTCGCACACTGCTCGTCCCATCAGCGTGTGACCCCGGAGCATAATGGTCGATGTAGTCGGTATCAGCGGGTGCGCTTCTACCTGGGTCTTGAGTCTTCAAGGTATTCAATTGGTGTGCTTGCCATCCCTGGACACGTGTTTCGCGTTCATTAATGCTCATCAGCAGGGATTAGGCGTGTGCACGGGGTTGCTGTGTGGGCTTGCAAAAATATTCATAGGTCCAGATACCTCTTAAGGCGCGCAGGTGCGTTATCTCGAGGTCGTCACCTCCACCGGCTCAAGGGAGCCTGTATAAATAGTATGTCCGAATGAGGTCGCACACTGCTCGTCCCATCAGCGTGTTTCCCCGGAGCATGATGGTCGACGTAGTCGGTATCAGCGGGTGCGCTTCTACCTGGGTCTTGAGTCTTCAAGGTATTCAATTGGTGTGCTTGCCATCCCTGGACACGTGTTTTGCGTTCATTAACGCTCATCAGCAGGGATTAGGCGTGTGCACGGGGATGCTGCGTGGGCTGCCGAAAATATTCGTAGGTCCAGATACCTCTTAAAGCACGCAGGTGCGTTATCTCGAGGTCGTCACCTCCACCGGCTCAAGGGAGCCTGTATAAATAGTATGTCCGAATGAGGTCCCACACTGCTCGTCCCATCAGCGTGTGACCCCAGAGCATGATGGTCGATGTAGTCAGTATCAGCCGGTGCGCTTCTACCTGTGTCTTGAGTCTTCAAGCTATTCAATTGGTGTGCTTGCCATCCCTGGACACGTGTTTTGCGTTCATTAACGCTCATCAGCAGGGATTAGGCGTGTGCACGGGAATGCTGCGTGGGCTCCCGAAAATATTCGTAGGTCCAGATACCTCTTAAAGCACGCAGGTGCGTTATCTCGAGGTCGTCACCTCCACCGGCTCAAGGGAGCCTGTATAAATAGTATGTCCGAATGAGGTCGCACACTGCTCGTCCCATCAGCGTGTGACCCCGGAGCATGATGGTCGATGTAGTCGGTATCAGCAGGTGCGCTTCTACCCGGGTCTTGAGTCTTCAAGGTATTCAATTGGTGTGCTTGCCATCCCTGGACACGTGTTTCGCGTTCATTAACGCTCATCTGCAGGGATTAGGCGTGTGCACGGGGTTGCTGCGTGGTCTGCTGAAAATATTCATAGGTCCAAATACCTCTTAAGGCGCGCAGGTGCGTTATCTCGAGGTCGTCACCTCCACCGGCTCAAGGGAGCCTGTATAAATATTATGTCCGAATGTGGTCGCACACTGCTTGTCCTATCAGCGTGTGACCCCGGAGCATGATGGTCGACGTAGTCGGTATCAGCGGGTGCGCTTCTACCCGGGTCTTGAGTCTTCAAGGTATTCAATTGGTTTGCTTGCCATCCCTGGACACGTGTTTCGCGTTCATTAACGCTCATCAGCAGCGATTAGGCATGTGCAAGGGGTTGCTGCATGGGCTGCTGAAAATATTCGTAGGTCCAGATACCTACCAGAAGGTGCATTATCTCGAGGTCGTCACCTCCACCGGCTCAAGGGAGCCTGTATAAATAGTATGTCCGAATGAGGTCCCACACTGCTCGTCCCATCAGCGTTGTGACCCCAGAGCATGATGGTCGATGCAGTCGGTATCAGCGGGAGCGCTTCTACATGGGTCTTGAGTCTTCAAGGTATTCAATTGGTGTGCTTGCCATCCCTGGACAAGTGTTTCGCGTTCATAAACGCTCATCAGCAGGGATTAGGCGTGTGCACGGGGATGCTGCGTGGGCTGCCGAAAATATTCGTAGGTCCAGATACCTCTTAAGGCGCGCAGGTGCATTATCTCAAGGTCGTCACCTCCACCGGCTCAAGGGAGCCTGTATAAATAGTATGTCCGAATGAGGTCGCACACTGCTCGTCCTATCAGCGTGTGACCCCGGAGCATGATGGTCGATGTAGTCGGTATCAGCGGGTGCGCTTCTACCCGGGTCTTGAGTCTTCAAGGTATTCAATTGGTGTGCTTGCCATCCCTGGACACGTGTTTCGCGTTCATTAACGCTCATCAGCAGGGATTAGGCGTGTGCACGGGGTTGCTGCGTGGGCTGCCGAAAATATTCGTAGGTCCAGATACCTCTTAAGGCGCTCATTTACATTATCTCGAGGTCGTCACCTCCACCGGCTCAAGGGAGCCTGTATAAATAGTATGTCCGAATGAGGTTGCACACTGCTCGTCCCATCAGCGTGTGACCCCGGAGCATGATGGTCGATGTAGTCGGTATCAGCGGGTGCGCTTCTACCCGGGTCTTGAGTCTACAAGGTATTCAATTGGTGTGCTTGCCATCCCTGGACACATGTTTCGCGTTCATTAACGCTCATCACCAGGGATTAGGCATGTGCACGGGGTTACTGCGTGGGCCGCCAAACATTTTCGTAGGTCCAGATACCTCTTAAGGCGTGCAGGTGCGTTATCTCGAGGTGGTCACCTCCACCGGCTCAAGGGAGACTGTATAAATAATATGTCCGAATGAGGTCGCACACTGCTCGTCCCATCAGCGTGTGACCCCGGAGCATGATGGTCGATGTAGTCGGTATCAGCGGGTGCGCTTCTACCCGGGTCTTGAGTCTTCAAGGTATTCAATTGGTGTGCTTGCCATCCCTGGACACCTGTTTCGCGTTCATTAACGCTCATCAGCAGCGATTAGGCGTGTGCAAGGGGTTGCTGCATGGGCTGCTGAAAATATTCGTAGGTCCAGATACCTCTTAAGGCGCGAAGGTGCGTTATCTCGAGGTCGTCACCTCCACCGGCTCAAGGGAGCCTGTATAAATAGTATGTCCGAATGAGGTCCCACACTGCTTGTCCCATCAGCGTGTGACCCTGGAGCATGATGGTCGATGTAGTCGACCAGGGATGGCAAGCACACCAATTGAATGCCTTGAAGACTCAAGACCCGGGTAGAAGCGAACCCGCTGATACCGACTACATCGACCGTCATGCTCCGGGGTCACACGCTGATGGGACGAGCAGTGTGCGACCTCATTCGGGCACACTATTTATACAGGCTCCCTTGAGCCGGTGGAGGTGACGACCTCGAGATAACGCACCTGCGCGCCTTAAGAGGTATCTGGACCAACAAATATTTTCGGCAGCCCAAGCAGCAACCCCGTGCACATGCCTAATCCCGGCTGATGAGCGTTAATGAACGCGAAACACGTGTCTTGAGTCTTCAAGGTATTCAATTGATGTGCTTGCCATCCCTGGACACGTGTTTCGCGTTCATTAACACTCATCAGCAGGGATTAGGCATGTGCACGGGGTTGCTGCGTGGGCTGCCGAAAATATTCGTAGGTCCAGATACCTCTTAAGGCGCTCATTTACATTATCTCGAGGTCGTCACCTCCACCGGCTCAAGGGAGCCTGTATAAATAGTATGTCCGAATGAGGTTGCACACTGCTCGTCCCATCAGCGTGTGACCCCGGAGCATGATGGTCGGTTTAGTCGGTATCAGCGGGTGCGCTTCTACCTGGGTCTTGAGTCTTCAAGGTATTCAATTGGTGTGCTTGCCATCCCTGGACACGTGTTTCGCGTTCATTCACGCTCATCAGCAGGGATTAGGCGTGTGCACGGGGATGCTGCGTGGGCTGCCGAAAATATTCGTAGGTCCAGATACCTCTTAAGGCGCGCAGGTGCATTATCTCAAGGTCGTCACCTCCACCGGCTCAAGGGAGCCTGTATAAATAGTATGTCCGAATGAGGTCGCACACTGCTCGTCCTATCAGCGTGTGACCCCGGAGCATGATGGTCGATGTAGTCGGTATCAGCGGGTGCGCTTCTACCCGGGTCTTGAGTCTTCAAGGTATTCAATTGGTGTGCTTGCCATCCCTGGACACGTGTTTCACGTTCATTAACGCTCATCAGCAGGGATTAGGCGTGTGCACGGGGTTGCTGCGTGGGCTGCCGAAAATATTCGTAGGTCCAGATACCTCTTAAGGCGCTCCTTTACATTATCTCGAGGTCGTCACCTCCACCGGCTCAAGGGAGCCTGTATAAATAGTATGTCCGAATGAGGTTGCACACTGCTCGTCCCATCAGCGTGTGACCCCGGAGCATGATGGTCGATGTAGTCGGTATCAGCGGGTGCGCTTCTACCTGGGTCTTGAGTCTTCAAGGTATTCAATTGGTGTGCTTGCCATCCCTGGACACGTGTTTCGCGTTCATTAACGCTCATCAGCAGGGATTAGGCGTGTGCACGGGGATGCTGCGTGGGCTGCCGAAAATATTCGTAGGTCCAGATACCTCTTAAGGCGCGCAGGTGCGTTATCTCGAGGTCTTCACCTCCACCGGCTCAAGGGAGCCTGTATAAATAGTGTGTCCGAATGAGGTCGCACACTGCTCGTCCCATCAGCGTGTGACCCCGGAGCATGATGGTCGATGTAGTCGGTATCAGCGGGTGCGCTTCTACCCGGGTCTTGAGTCTACAAGGTATTCAATTGGTGTGCTTGCCATCCCTGGATACGTGTTTCACGTTCATTACCGCTCATCAGCAGGGATTAGGCGTGTGCACGGGGTTGCTGCGTGGGCCGCCAAACATTTTCGTAGGTCCAGATACCTCTTAAGGCGTGCAGGTGCGTTATCTCGAGGTCGTCACCTCCACCGGCTCAAGGGAGCCTGTATAAATAGTGTGTCCGAATGAGGTCGCACACTGCTCGTCCCATCAGATTGTGACCCCGGAGCATGATGGTCGATGTAGTTGGTATCAGCGGGTTCGCTTCTACCTGGGTCTTGAGTCTTCAAGGTATTCAATTGGTGTGCTTGCCATCCCTGGACACCTGTTTCGCGTTCATTAACGCTCATCAGCAGCGATTAGGCGTGTGCAAGGGGTTGCTGCATGGGCTGCTGAAAATATTCGTAGGTCCAGATACCTCTTAAGGCGCGAAGGTGCGTTATCTCGAGGTCGTCACCTCCACCGGCTCAAGGGAGCCTGTATAAATAGTATGTCCGAATGAGGTCCCACACTGCTTGTCCCATCAGCGTGTGACCCTGGAGCATGATGGTCGATGTAGTCGACCAGGGATGGCAAGCACACCAATTGAATACCTTGAAGACTCAAGACCCGGGTAGAAGCGAACCCGCTGATACCGACTACATCGACCATCATGCTCCGGGGTCACACGCTGATGGGACGAGCAGTGTGCGACCTCATTCGGGCACACTATTTATACAGGCTCCCTTGAGCCGGTGGAGGTGACGACCTCGAGATAACGCACCTGCGCGCCTTAAGAGGTATCTGGACCAACGAATATTTTCGGCAGCCCAAGCAGCAACCCCGTGCACATGCCTAATCCCTGCTGATGAGCGTTAATGAACGCGAAACACGTGTCTTGAGTCTTCAAGGTATTCAATTGATGTGCTTGCCATCCCTGGACACGTGTTTCGCGTTCATTAACACTCATCAGCAGGGATTAGGCATGTGCACGGGGTTGCTGATGAGCGTTAATGAACGCGAAACACGTGTCTTGAGTCTTCAAGGTATTCAATTGATGTGCTTGCCATCCCTGGACACGTGTTTCGCGTTCATTAACACTCATCAGCAGGGATTAGGCATGTGCACGGGGTTGCTGCGTGGGCTGCCGAAAATATTCGTAGGTCCAGATACCTCTTAAGGCGCTCATTTACATTATCTCGAGGTCGTCACCTCCACCGGCTCAAGGGAGCCTGTATAAATAGTATGTCCGAATGAGGTTGCACACTGCTCGTCCCATCAGCGTGTGACCCCGGAGCATGATGGTCGGTTTAGTCGGTATCAGCGGGTGCGCTTCTACCTGGGTCTTGAGTCTTCAAGGTATTCAATTGGTGTGCTTGCCATCCCTGGACACGTGTTTCGCGTTCATTCACGCTCATCAGCAGGGATTAGGCGTGTGCACGGGGATGCTGCGTGGGCTGCCGAAAATATTCGTAGGTCCAGATACCTCTTAAGGCGCGAAGGTGCGTTATCTCGAGGTCGTCACCTCCACCGGCTCAAGGGAGCCTGTATAAATAGTATGTCCGAATGAGGTCCCACACTGCTTGTCCCATCAGCGTGCGACCCCGGAGCATGATGGTCGATGTAGTCGGTATCAGCGGGTGCGCTTCTACCCGGGTCTTGAGTCTACAAGGTATTCAATTGGTGTGCTTGCCATCCCTGGATACGTGTTTCACGTTCATTAACGCTCATCAGCAGGGATTAGGCGTGTGCACGGGGTTGCTGCGTGGGCCGCCAAACATTTTCGTAGGTCCAGATACCTCTTAAGATGTGCAGGTGCGTTATCTCGAGGTCGTCACCTCCACCGGCTCAAGGGAGCCTGTATAAATAGTGTGTCCGAATGAGGTCGCACACATCAGATTGTGACCCCGGAGCATGATGGTCGATGTAGTTGGTATCAGCGGGTTCGCTTTCACCTGGGTCTTGAGTCTTCAAGGTATTCAATTGGTGTGCTTGCCATCCCTGGACACGTGTTTCGCGTTCATTAACGCTCATCAGCAGGGATTAGGCGTGTGCACGAGGTTGCTGCGTGGGCTGCCGAAAATATTTGTAGGTCCAGATACCTCTTAAGGCGCGCAGGTACGTTATCTCGAGGTCGTCACCTCCACCGGCTCAAGGGAGCCTGTATAAATAGTTTGTCCGAATGAGGTCGCACACTGCTCGTCCCATCAGCGTGTGACCCCGGAGCATGATGGTCGACGTAGTCGGTATCAGCGGGTGCGCTTCTACCCGGGTCTTGAGTCTTCAAGGTATTCAATTGGTGTGCTTGCCATCCCTGGACACGTGTTTCGCGTTCATTAACGCTCATCAGCAGCGATTAGGCGTGAGCAAGGGGTTGCTGCATGGGCTGCTGAAAATATTCGTAGGTCCAGATACCTCTTAAGGTGCGAAGGTGCGTTATCACGAAGTCGTCACCTCCACCGGCTCAAGGAAGCCTGTATAAATAGTATGTCCGAATGAGGTCCCACACTGCGCGTCCGATCAGCGTGTGACCCCGGAGCATGATGGTCGATGTAGTCGGTATCAGCGGGTGTGCTTCTACCCGGGTCTTGAGTCTACAAGGTATTCAATTGGTGTGCTTGCCATCCCTGGACACGTGTTTCGCGTTCATTAACGCTCATCAGCAGGGATTAGGCGTGTGCACGGGGTTGCTGCGTGGGCCGCCAAACATTTTCGTTGCTCCAGATACCTCTTAAGGCGTGCAGGTGCGTTATCTCGAGGTCGTCACCTCCACCGGCTCAAGGGAGCCTGTATAAATAATATGTCCGAATGAGGTCGCACACTGCTCGTCCCATCAGCGTGTGACCCCGGAGCATGATGGTTGATGTATTCGGTATCAGCGGGTGCGCTTCTACCCGGGTCTTGAGTCTTTAAGGTATTCAATTGGTGTGCTTGCCATCCCTGGACACGTGTTTCGCGTTCATTAACGCTCATCAGCAGCGATTAGGCGTGTGCAAGGGGTTGCTGCATGGGCTGCTGAAAATATTCGTAGGTCCAGATACGTCTTAAGGTGCGAAGGTGCGTTATCTCGAGGTCGTCACCTCCACCGGCTCAAGGGAGCCTGTATAAATAGTATGTCCGAATGAGGTCCCACACTGCTCGTCCCATCAGCGTGTGACCCCGGATTATGATGGTCGATGTAGTCGGTATCAGCGGGTGCGCTTCTACCCGGGTCTTGAGTCTACAAGGTATTCAATTGGTGTGCTTGCCATCCCTGGATACGTGTTTCGCGTTCATCAACGCTCATCAGCAGGGATAAGGCGTGTGCACGGGGTTGCTGCGTGGGCCGCCAAACATTTTCGTAGCTCCAGATACCTCTTAAGGCGTACAGGTGCGTTATCTCGAGGTCGTCACCTCCACCGGCTCAAGGGAGCCTGTATAAATAATATGTCCGAATGAGGTCGCACACTGCTCGTCCCATCAGCGTGTGACCCCGGAGCATGATGGTCGATGTATTCGGTATCAGCGGGTGCGCTTCTACCCGGGTCTTGAGTCTTCAAGGTATTCAATTGGTGTGCTTGCCATCCCTTGACACGTGTTTCGCGTTCATTAACGCTCATCAGCAGGGATTAGGCATGTGCACGGGGTTGCTGCTTGGGCTGCCGAAAATATTCGTTGGTCTAGACACCTCTTAAGGCGCGCAGGTGCGTTATCTCGAGGTCATCACCTCCACCGGCTCAAAGGAGCCTGTATAAATAGTGTGTCCGAATGAGGTCGCACACTGCTCGTCCCATCAGCGTGTGACCCCGGAGCATGATGGTCGATGTAGTCGGTATCAGCGGGTGCGCTTCTACCCGGGTCTTGAGTCTTCAAGGTATTCAATTGGTGTGCTTGCCATCCCTGGACACGTGTTTCGCGTTCATTAACACTTATCAGCAGGGATTAGGCATGTGCACGGGGTTGCTGCGTGGGCTGCCAAAAATATTCGTAGGTCCAGATACCTCTTAAGGCGCTCATTTACATTATCTCGAGGTCGTCACCTCCACCGGCTCAAGGGAGCCTGTATAAATAGTATGTCCGAATGAGGTTGCACACTGCTCGTCCCATCAGTGTGTGACCCCGGAGCATGATGGTCGATGTAGTCGGTATCAGCGGGTGCGCTTCTACCCGGGTCTTGAGTCTTCAAGGTATTCAATTGGTGTGCTTGCCATCCCTGGACACGTGTTCCGCGTTCATTAACGCTCATCAGCAGGGATTAAGCGTGTGCACAGGGTTGCTGCGTGGGCTGCCGAAAATATTCATAGGTCCTGATACCTCTTAAGGCGCGCAGGTGCGTTATCTCGAGGTCGTCACCTTCACCAACTCAAGGGAGCCTGTATAAATAGCATGTCCGAATGAGGTCGCACACTGCTCGTCCCATCAGCTTGTGACCACGGAGCATGATGGTCGATGTAGTCGGTATCAGCGGGTGCGCTTCTACCCGGGTCTTGAGTCTTCAAGGTATTCAATTGGTGTGCTTGCCATCCCTGGACACGTGTTCCGCGTTCATTAACGCTCATCAGCAGGGATCAGGCGTGTGCACGGGGTTACTGCGTGGGCTGCCGAAAATATTCGTAGGTCCAGATACCTCTTAAAGCTCGCAGGTGCGTTATCTCGAGGTCGTCACCTCCACCGGCTCAAGGGAGCCTGTATAAATAGTATGTCCGAAAGAGGTCGCACACTGCTCGTCCCATCAGCGTGTGACCCCGGAGCATAATTGTCGATGTAGTCGGTATCAGCGGGTGCGCTTCTACCCGGGTCTTGAGTCTTCAAGGTATTCAATTGGTGTGCTTGCCATCCCTGGACACGTGTTTCGCGTTCATTAATGCTCATCAGCAGGGATTACGCGTGTGCACGGGGTTGCTGTGTGAGCTGCCGAAAATATTCGTAGGTCCAGATACCTCTTAAGGCGCGCAGGTGCGTTATCTCGAGGTCGTCACCTCCACCGGCTCAAGGGAGCCTGTATAAATAGTATGTCCGAATGAGGTCGCACACTGCTCGTCCCATCAGCGTGTGACCCCTGAGCATGATGGTCGACGTAGTCGGTATCAGCGGGTGCGCTTCTACCCGGGTCTTGAGTATTCAAGGTATTCAATTGGTGTGCTTGCCATCCCTGGACACGTGTTTCGCGTTCATTAACGCTCATCAGCAGGGATTAGGCGTGTGCACGGGGATGCTGCGTGGGCTGCCAAAAATATTTGTAGGTCCAGATACCTCTTAAGGCGCGCAGGTGCGTTATCTCGAAGTCGTCACCTCCACCGGCTCAAGGGAGCCTGTATATATAGCATGTCCAAATGAGGTCGCACACTGCTCGTCCCATCAGCGTGTGACCCCAGAGCATGATGGTCGATGTAGTCGGTATCAGCGGGTGCGCTTCTACCCGGGTCTTAAGTCTTCAAGGTATTCAATTGGTGTGCTTGCCATCCCTGGACACGTGTTTCGCGTTCATTAACGCTCATCAGCAGCGATTAGGCGTGTGCAAGGGGTTGCTGCATGGGCTGCTGAAAATATTCGTAGGTCCAGATACCTCTTAAGGCGCGAAGGTGCATTATCTCGAGGTCGTCACCTCCACCGGCTCAAGGGAGCCTGTATAAATAGCATGTCCGAATGAGGTCGCACACTGCTCGTCCCATCAGCGTGTGACCCCGGAGCATGATGGTCGATGTAGTCGGCATCAGCGGGTGTGCTTCTACCCAGGTCTTGATTCTTCAAGGTATTCAATTGGTGTGCTTGCCATACCTGGACACGTGTTCCGCGTTCATTAACGCTCATCAGCAGGGATTAGGCGTGTGCACGGGGTTGCTGCGTGGGCTGCCGAAAATATTTGTTGGTCTAGATACCTCTTAAGGCGCACAGGTGCGTTATCTCGAGGTCGTCACCTCCACCGGCTCAAGGGAGCCTGTATAAATAGTGTGTCCGAATGAGGTCGCACACTGCTCGTCCCATCAGCGTGTGACCCCGGAGCATGATGGTCGATGTAGTCGGTATCAGCGGGTGCGCTTCTACCCGGGTCTTGAGTCTTCAAGGTATTCAATTGGTGTGCTTGCCATCCCTGGACACGTGTTTCGCGTTCATTAATGCTCATCAGCAGGGATTAGGCGTGTGCATGGGGTTGCTGTGTGGGCTGCCGAAAATATTCGTAGGTCCAGATACCTCTTAAGGCGTGCAGGTGCGTTATCTCGAGGTCGTCACCTCCACCGGCTCAAGGGAGCCTGTATAAATAGTATGTCCGAATGAGGTCGCACACTGCTCGTCCCATCAGCGTGTGACCCCTGAGCATGATGGTCGACGTAGTCGGTATCAGCGGGTGCGCTTCTACCCGGGTCTTGAGTCTTCAAGGTATTCAATTGGTGTGCTTGCCATCCCTGGACAAGTGTTTCGCGTTCATTAACGCTCATCATCAGGGATTAGGCGTGTGCACGGGGATGCTGCGTGGGCTGCCAAAAATATTCGTAGGTCCAGATACCTCTTAAGGCGCGCAGGTGAGTTATCTCGAAGTCGTCACCTCCACCGGCTCAAGGGAGCCTGTATAAATAGCATGTCCGAATGAGGTCGCACACTGCTCGTCCCATCAGCGTGTGACCCCAGAGCATGATGGTCGATGTAGTCGGTATCAGCGGGTGCGCTTCTACCCGGGTCTTGAGTCTTCAAGGTATTCAATTGGTGTGCTTGCCATCCCTGGACACGTGTTCCGTGTTCATTAACGCTCATCAGCAGGGATCAGGCGTGTGCACGGGGTTGCTGCGTGGGCTGCCGAAAATATTCGTAGGTCCAGATACCTCTTAAAGCACGCAGGTGCGTTATCTCGAGGTCGTCACCTCCACCGGCTCAAGGGAGCCTGTATAAATAGTATGTCCGAATGAGGTCGCACACTGCTCGTCCCATCAGCGTGTGACCCCGGAGCATAATGGTCGATGTAGTCGGTATCAGCGGGTGCGCTTCTACCCGGGGCTTGAGTCTTCAAGGTATTCAATTGGTGTGCTTGCCATCCCTGGACACGTGTTTCGCGTTCATTAATGCTCATCAGCAGGGATTAGGCGTGTGCACGGGGTTGCTGTGTGGGCTTGCAAAAATATTCGTAGGTCCAGATACCTCTTAAGGCGCGCAGGTGCGTTATCTCGAGGTCGTCACCTCCACCGGCTCAAGGGAGCCTGTATAAATAGTATGTCCGAATGAGGTCGCACACTGCTCGTCCCATCAGCGTGTGACCCCGGAGCATGATGGTCGACGTAGTCGGTATCAGCGGGTGCGCTTCTACCTGGGTCTTGAGTCTTCAAGGTATTCAATTGGTGTGCTTGCTGTAGGAGAGTAGGGTCTGCAATCCTATGATCACCCAGATTTTTTTGCTTTTGTTTCACTGGTTTACGACTTTCTCTGGCTGTGGGCCTGCCAATCAGACCCACAGCCTGGCTGTTCTCTCTCTAAATTACAACATGTACCCTAGGTGCATTTACCAATAGGTACTGGGCCACCTTATCAGACCCTGTAACTCAGGGCATAGGTGTACCCAGGGCTGCCAGGGGCTGCAGCATGTATTATGCCACCCCTGGCTGGCCTCCTAAATTTGACACAACTGGCTGCATGACAGCTGGGGCAAAGTCGTGTAATCACCCTTTGCTGTAGGTGTAGTATACCTATACCTAACCCTAAAATGGACACACAGATTCCTATCAGTCACTCCTATGGCAGGCCTTGACAATCCTGAAGGCAGAGTGCTTGGAATCGGGTGAGATGGTGCTCTGGCATGAGCTGAGCCTGTCTGCAGCTTGCGGAACCAAGTCCTAATAGCTGTTCCATGATATCGCATACCATATACTCTTAAGTGCATTATAATCCTCGCGGTTAAATGCTAACTTTGGTATTGCTTTATCAAAACATGTCGAGTAAGGTGTCATACGAATTGGAATACTAACCCCTCGCCAATTCTGGCGACGGGGTTAGCATTCCACCCTTCTAGAGGGACACGACATGTATGTAACTGTGAACCCCGGTTAAAGTTAACTGAAGCCTCAGCTCCACAAAATGGATGCTGCCACCACAGACACGAGTCTGACCCCCTGCAGCTGGGAGTCCTTCCAGCGAGGGGAGCCTGGACAAAGGGTTTCCTGTCAGGGGCGGTGCTAGCACCGTCCCAGACATGGTTTTGTGTATCCTGGGTAGGCAGGGCTTTACAGGATGGTGACTGCTGAGTGGCACCCCGGTGCTCACTACGCATAGGCCGGTCAGAACCAGTTCCAGGGGCACACCAGCCCCTGGCCTGGGGAAAGTCCGGCATGGCAGAGGGGTGTAACCACCCCCCTCCTAGTCCCACCCATAGGCAGGACCTAGTCACCGGGTCAGCCCCCTTTTTTAGTATAAAGATGGGAGCGGGCCCCCTGTTCAAATTAGATCATCTTTGGAATCAAGACACGACTTTCTTCGAAAGGACTTCAAGATTTCTTCTTCAAGATTCTCCCTTGTGGCTAAGGAGTAGTCACCCTGCATCAAGCGGGCACCATCCTAAGAACACTGCGGTCTGCTGCAAGTCCTTCTTCACGAATCCGACGACCCAGCTCAACGAGACCCGGCTTCCCTGGCACCTCTGACCTCTACTCACCTCTACAGCAAAGCTGAGAACTGTGGGTGCGACGAGACCTCGAGGGACCGACGATCGCCAAGACTGCACGACTTCTTTGTAACAAGCCCACCGAGTCTTCCACTGGTGAGTGCTTTGGGGTCCGAGAAGCCCCAACCCTGCGCAGCTCCAGCATCCAAGATCAGCCTCCCTGCATCTCCACGATCTGCGTGGGGCCCTTCTGCTGTTTGCTGTGCACCGCGTTGTTTGGCTACTAGCCGGCTGGCTTGTGGCCTTCTGAACGACGCCCGACGACATCACTGCTGCTGGTCTGGTTGCTCCAGACTGGCCCTTGCTTCCTTCTTCAAGAGAGGCACCCCGGACCCTCCTGGTCCACTCCAGACGCCATTTTAGGTCCACCGCGTGGGCTTGAATTTGCCAAGGCTTTGTTGCCCAATCCTGGGTCCAGCGACGCCGACAGCTTCTATCTTCGTGGGACAGCTCGCTCCTCCATCCTGGTCGCCGACAACGCCTCCTGGTCCGTGAGATCTCCGAGCACAGCGTCACCCACTCACCTTGTCGAGGTGGCTACCATCCGGTGCCCTCCTGGTGCCCACTGACTACTGGCTAGTAGTCTCGAACTTGGTCCCCTCTGCTTTCAGGTGTCATCTTCCATCGATTCAGGCTTGGATCCACCGAACTTTCTTCACTGGTCGCCTCCCAGCAACTTCTTTCTTCCAGGCTCCTGGTCCGGCAACGAGGATTCCCAACGTCTTTTGAGTCCTATGCAGCTGCAGCCCCTGGGCTAGGTAACTTCGGCATTTCGGTGCCCCAGCATAGCCTCACTATCCAAGGGTCAGAATCCACTTTCGTTTTCCTCCTACCAGGTCGGGTTCGCCCGAGAACACTAACTTTGCAATTCCTAGCTACCATAGACTTTGTCCCGCATCACGCGTGAGAGTGCACACTCTGCACCCGAGTCCCCTGGGTCTCCTAGAAGTAATCTGAAGATTCTATAGTCAAGATCTAGCGATTCCAAAGCCTATTAGTACTGTACTTACCTGCTAGTAATTTCGCATTCCACTTCCAGAGTATATGGTTTTCCGTGCCCCTCGGGCATTTGTATATACTGTGCTAACTTAAGTATTTTCGTAAAGGTTTGGTTTTGTGCTTAGTACCCTGTCCTCATAAAGAGTACAGGGCTGTTGTGATTCTTAATAAATATCTTGTTTATTTTCATAACACTTGTGTGGTGTCCTTTCACTTGGTGTTCAAGGGGTATATGTGTGGTAAACAGCTGGCTTAACACGCCCTCTCGAGTCTTTAGCCTTAGACTGCTCGTATCCACGCTACTAGGATAGCTGGTCTATAAGGTTGACTTACAACCAATCATCAATAAGGGTTGCTGGATTGATACATAGTGTTCACTAGAATAGTGAGCACTGCATATCAGGCCACCTTCTCACATTGGTGAGCAGCGGTTGGGATTTGAGCTTGCTGTTGTTTTACCACACGTATCCTAAGAATATCTTGTTGAAAGATCACATAAGTACTGTTAGTACATATAACTAAGCTTAGAATACTCTGAGTTCTACTGAACCAGCTGTTGCAGCTCCTCAAGGCCTAGCACACCTTGGCTGCAACTCTTAGCAAGGGATCAGTAGGTAACACATAGTGTAGGTAGGTGCATCACTTACACCACACTAGAAACAGTATGTCGGACAAAGGAGGAAACTCTGAGTCTCCCCTTGTGTCAGTTGACCCTCCACAGGTCATCCCTTCAAGATATACTGTGCTTAGCTTCCATGAGTTACGACAAGTGTGTACCTCTAGGAAGATTAAGCAGGGGTCTAACCCCACCACCTCCTTTCTGATTGGTCTCCTAGAGACCTATGATGCCAGAAAGGCTGAGAGACTTCTTAGCCCTTCTAATCCAGATGGAGGCATGCCTCCCCTTGAGGGAACCAGAGGAGACCCTGACCTAATCCACCTCTCCATTGAGAATGAAAATGGGGAGGAGGATGAGGATGAGGAGCCCTCTGGGGATGAGGCAGACAAGGGACAGGTAGAAGTCAGCAGACTAACCAGGTCCAACTTAAGCAAACATGACAGTGGTACTGGGGGACCCCTGGGGCCACTATCAGGTCAGCTTAACATTGGGAATGGACGAGCCAGATCTCTGTCAAGAGGCTCTGGCAGATCCCTTCAAACCAATGGCTCTCAACACTCCTCTCAGAAGGGGATGACCTCCCCTCAGAGGAGAGTGTATGAAGCTAAAGAAAGGGCAGCCAATCTAAGGATTGAAAGGGAAGAACTTGCCCTGGCCAAAGAGAGGCTTGCCTTTGCTAGAGAGCAACAGTTAAGTGGGGTAGTCCCCACTGGTGGCAGCATTGTACCTAGCAATAGGGAAAGGAGTTTTGATACAAAACACCTGGGTAAGATAGTGCCCCCCTTTAAACAAGGGGATGACATCCACAAATGGATTACTGCTTTGGAGAGGGCCTGCACTGTGCAAGGTGTTCCCCAGAGTCAGTGGGCAGCTATCTTGTGGCTCTCCTTTGAAGGCAAAGGTAGAGATAAGCTCCTCACTACAAGGGTGGAGGAAGCTAACAATTACCAAGTCTTGAAAAACACACTGGTTGAAGGGTTTGGCCTAACCACTGAGCAGTACAGAGTGCTGTTCAGGGATACCCAGAAAACTCAGTCTCAAGATTGGTCTGACTTTGTAGATTGTGCCACTAAGGCTTTTGAGGGCTGGTTGCTGGGCAGTAAGGTTACTGATTATAAAGGATTGTACAATTTGATGATGAGAGAACAAATTTTAAACAATTGTCAGAACCAGTTGTTGCATCAGCATCTTGTTGACTCAGATCTGACCTCTCCCCAAGAATTGGGAAAGAAGGCAGACAGATGGGTTAGAACAAGAGTTAAACAGAACCAGGGCCAGAATCAAGGTGGTCAGAAGAAAGCAGACCAGAAGGGTAAAGATTCTAAGGGGGAACAAAATGACCAGAAGTCTTCGACAGGTCCCCAACAACCCAAAGAGGGTGGGGGTCAGGCTCCCCAAAAGAAGAAAGAAGGCCAATCTAAAAGGTGGTGCCAATACTGCAAAAGTAAAACTCACTGGTTTAGTGAGTGCACCAAGAAAGGAGGAGGGCAGACTGCAGCCCCTAAGGCACCTGTGCCCCCTAGTAATGTCAGCAGTGGTAGTGCACCTCCCAAGGGTTTAGTAGGGTTAACCCTGGGTTCTGAGGGGTGTGACAACTTAGTTGGTACACTCACTCAGGCTGTCCTTGTCAGTACAGGGGACATGGATATGTCCCCTGACATAAGTCCCAATACTTTGGGCAAATACAGACAGACACCTTTCATTAATGGAAAAATGGCTCAGGCCTATAGGGACACTTGTGCCAGTGTCACAATGGTGACACCTAACTTTGTGGACCCTGGACAGATCATGCCAGGTACGGAATTCCTGGTGACCAATGCAAGCAATGTCACTACCACTCACAGTATGGCAATTGTAGCTTTCTCCTGGGGAGGGGTAACTGGCCAAAAGAAGGTTGTAGTTAGTTCAGACCTCCCAGTGGATTGTTTGTTGGGCAATGATTTGGAGTCATCACAATGGACAGAGGTGGAGCAGAGGACTCACATGGAAATGTTAGGCTTGCCAGCACATGTGTTTGCTGTGACCAGGTCACAGGTCAGGAAATGCCCCACTGAACAGGTGCTGGATCCTAGAACAATGGACCAGACACCTTCCAAGAAAAAGAGCAGTAGGGTTAAGGCTGTGCCTTCCCCCTTGCCCCAGGTTGTGGATCAAGTCTCAGAGGAGGCTGACCTACAGGAATTGAGGGAAACTGAGCCTAGAGAGTTTGAACTTGATCAAGTTGAATTCTTGGGTTCAGGGGGACCCTCAAGGGAAGACCTGGGGAAGGACCAGTTAGACTGCCCTTCTCTTGAACCCCTCAGACAGCAGGCTGCTGCTGAGGCTGCTGGGAACGCCACAGGTACCCACAAGGTATACTGGGAAGATGGACTCCTGTACACTGAGTCAAGAGACCCCAAGCCTGGCATGACCAGGAGGCTGGTTGTACCCTTGTCTCAGAGAGGTTTCCTACTTACCTTGGCCCATGAGATTCCCTTAGCAGGTCACTTAGGCCAGACAAAGACTTGGGACAGGCTTGTCTCACACTTTCACTGGCCTCACATGAATGAGGATACCAAGGAGTTTTGTCGCTCCTGTGTCACTTGCCAAGCCAGTGGTAAGTCAGGTGGCACAACAAAGGCCCCCCTTATACCAATGCCTGTGGTGGGGGTGCCCTTTGAAAGAGTGGGGATTGACATTGTTGGTCCAATGGAACCCCAGACAGCATCAGGGCACACGTTTATACTGGTGGTAGTGGATCATGCCACCAGGTATCCTGAAGCTATTCCACTTAGGACCACCACAGCACCTGTGGTGGCAAGGGCCCTAGTTGGAGTGTTCTCCAGAGTGGGCTTCCCTAAGGATGTTGTCCCTGACAGAGGTGCAAACTTCATGTCAAGCTACTTAACTGCTATGTGGAAGGAATGTGGTGTCAATTACAAATTCACTACACCCTATCATCCACAATGCAATGGGCTTGTTGAAAGGTTCAACAGGACCCTAAAAGGGATGATTCATGGACTACCTGAAAAGCTCAGGCGTAGATGGGATGTCCTGATTCCCTGCCTTCTGTTTGCTTACAGAGAGGTCCCACAAAAGGGGGTTGGCTACAGCCCTTTTGAACTTTTGTATGGGCATCCTGTGAGAGGCCCCCTGTGTTTGGTGAAGGAAGGATGGGAGAGACCTCTCAAAAAGCCTGCAACCAACATAGTGGACTATGTACTTGGTCTCCGCTCCAGGATGGCTGAGTATATGGAGAAGGCATCTGAAAACCTTAAGGCCAGTCAAGAACTTCAAAAAGCTTGGCATGACCAAAAGGCTGTCCTGACTGTTTACCAGCCTGGACAGAAGGTGTGGGTGTTGGAGCCAGTGGCCCCAGCAGCACTCAAAGACAAATGGTCTGGGCCCCACACAATTCTTGAGCAAAAGGGAGAGGTCACCTACCTGGTGGACCTTGGAACTCCCAGGAGCCCGCACAGGGTACTCCATGTCAACAGGCTCAAAGCATATGTCGACAGGAAGGACATGAGCTTGCTCATGGCCATTGATGAGGGACAGGAGGAAGAGAGTGACCCTCTCCCAGACCTGCTCACTCAGAATCCTGATGATGGGTCAGTAGATGGTGTTGTCTTTTGTGGCAGCCTCTCTGAACATCAACAGAAAGACTGTAAACAGGTTCTTCAGTCTTTCAGACATATGTTCTCTCTGACACCCAGTCAGACCAATTGGTGCACCCATGAGGTTGACACTGGTGACAGCCTGCCAGTCAAGAGTAAAATCTACAGGCAGCCTGATCATGTTAGAGACTGCATAAAAACTGAAGTGCAGAAAATGTTGGAGTTGGGAGTCATTGCACCCTCAGATAGCCCTTGGGCTAGTCCAGTAGTTCTAGTGCCAAAGCCTCACACCCAAGATGGTAAGAGAGAGATGAGGTTTTGCGTAGACTACAGGGGTCTCAATGCAGTCACTAAGACTGATGCCCACCCAATACCAAGGGCAGATGAGCTTATAGATAGATTGGCTTCTGCCAACTACTTAAGCACATTTGACTTAACAGCTGGGTATTGGCAAATCAGGTTAGCTGAGGATGCCAAGCCCAAGACAGCATTTTCAACCCCTGGTGGGCATTATCAATTTGTGGTAATGCCCTTTGGTCTGAAAAATGCACCTGCCACCTTCCAAAGGTTGGTGAATCAAGTCCTTACTGGGCTGGATGACTTCTGTGCAGCATATCTAGATGATATTGCTGTCTTTAGCTCCACCTGGGAGGATCACCTGGTCCACCTGAGGAAAGTGTTAGAGGCTTTGCAAGCAGCAGGCCTCACTATCAAGGCCACCAAGTGCCAGATAGGGCAGACACAGGTTGTATACCTGGGCCACCTTGTAGGTGGAGGCCAGGTTCAGCCACTGGAGAGCAAAATACAGTCAATCAGGGACTGGGCTCCTCCAACCACCCAGACTCAGGTTCGAGCTTTCTTGGGCCTGACTGGATACTACAGAAAGTTTGTCAGGAACTATGGTTCAATTGTGACACCATTAAATGAACTGACAAGTAAGAAAATGCCAAAAAAGGTTCAGTGGACAGCAGGCTGTCAAAAAGCATTCGATGACCTAAAGCAGGCCATGTGCACAGCACCTATCCTTAAGAGTCCAGACTACTCCAAACCATTCATTGTCCAAACAGATGCTTCTGAGTTGGGTGTGGGAGCTGTTCTTTCTCAACTGAATTTTGATGGTCAAGACCAGCCCATTGCTTTTATAAGCAGAAGGCTGACCCCCAGAGAGAAGAATTGGTCAGCTATTGAGAGAGAGGCCTTTGCTGTGGTTTGGGCCTGAAGAAGCTGAGGCCATACTTGTTTGGCACTCACTTCAAGATTCAGACCGACCATAAGCCCCTCTTGTGGCTAAATCAGATGAAGGATGAAAACCCCAAACTGCTTAGGTGGTCCATTTCCCTACAGGGGATGGACTTTACAGTGGAACATAGACCTGGTACTGATCATGGCAATGCCGATGGGCTCTCCAGATATTTCCACTTAGAACAAGAAGACTCACCTGGTCAAGGTTAGCTTATTGTCCCAAAGTTTGGGGGGGGGGTCATGTAGGAGAGTAGGGTCTGCAATCCTATGATCACCCAGATTTTTTTGCTTTTGTTTCACTGGTTTACGACTTTCTCTGGCTGTGGGCCTGCCAATCAGACCCACAGCCTGGCTGTTCTCTCTCTAAATTACAACATGTACCCTAGGTGCATTTACCAATTGGTACTGGGCCACCTTATCAGACCCTGTAACTCAGGGCATAGGTGTACCCAGGGCTGCCAGGGGCTGCAGCATGTATTATGCCACCCCTGGCTGGCCTCCTAAATTTGACACAACTGGCTGCATGACAGCTGGGGCAAAGTCGTGTAATCACCCTTTGCTGTAGGTGTAGTATACCTATACCTAACCCTAAAATGGACACACAGATTCCTATCAGTCACTCCTATGGCAGGCATTGACAATCCTGAAGGCAGAGTGCTTGGAATCGGGTGAGATGGTGCTCTGGCATGAGCTGAGCCTGTCTGCAGCGTGCGGAACCAAGTCCTAATAGCTGTTCCATGATATCGCATACCATATACTCTTAAGTGCATTATAATCCTCGCGGTTAAATGCTAACTTTGGTATTGCTTTATCAAAACATGTCGAGTAAGGTGTCATACGAATTGGAATACTAACCCCTCACCAATTCTGGCGACGGGGTTAGCATTCCACCCTTCTAGAGGGACACGACATGTATGTAACTGTGAACCCCGGTTAAAGTTAACTGAAGCCTCAGCTCCACAAAATGGATGCTGCCACCACAGACACGAGTCTGACCCCCTGCAGCTGGGAGTCCTTCCAGCGAGGGGAGCCTGGACAAAGGGTTTCCTGTCAGGGGCGGTGCTAGCACCGTCCCAGACATGGTTTTGTGTATCCTGGGTAGGCAGGGCTTTACAGGAAGGTGACTGCTGAGTGGCACCCCGGTGCTCACTACGCATGGGCCGGTCAGAACCAGTTCCAGGGGCACACCAGCCCCTGGCCTGGGGAAAGTCCGGCATGGCAGAGGGGTGTAACCACCCCCCTCCTAGTCCCACCCATAGGCAGGACCTAGTCACCGTGAGGAAATATAAATTTTATGGTCAAGAAATGTTCCCTAACGTGTACCCCACCGTCTCCATGTACGAGCTTAAAGTGCATGTAACTTCCCTCCTGTGTCAGCTATGAAGACGCAAACACATTTGCGTCCAACGTTAACATGTCCTCTTTCAGACCCACCCTGAATGGGTTGAATATTCCGTTTCTAAGTATGCCTTGCCAACGTCTTTTTGTGGTGTACTTTACACGTTTTCCAGCCCAGGCGAAGTAGGCCCTGAATTCTGCCATCGAGCCTTTTCCTGCCTTCAGACTCTGAAATGCCTCAGCCTGGGCCGGCCTCTGTACCCGTGACCTCTGCCTTACTCCCTGCGCGGCTCACGGCGCTTAGCTCAGCCTGTTGCCTGCCAAGACTGTATTCAACCTTCGAATTATCTGTTCCGCTCCTCAAAAATACATTCCTGCCTACTAGTTTAAGTAAACATCCTTCCAGCTGCAGAGCAAAGGGCCCGGCCTCACTGTCTCCGTCCAAGTAATTCATAGTTTCTGTTACCATGGTAGGCCCATGCCCCCTCGCATCTCATGCAGACACCTAGACGCTTATACACGCACTCACAGTCAGTATAGAATAGCCTCTGTCCGAGAGACCTTTTCCTTCTAGATAATATGGTTCCCAAACATCAGATATCAGATATGATATAGGAACGAGTTGATCTGACATGCCAGACTTCTGTCTCTTTCCTCTAGTGTAAATGTCAAGTCCCCTGCACCCTCCAACTTTACGTCAATCACACGTCATGCAGCTGCGCGCGCATCCTAGCTACCGATTCCTGCTGACTCTGCACTATTCTGTCATAGAGCCACCCACTTCTGACACTTACATGTGACGTTTCTAGAACACACCTCTGTGCACGTCCTAGTTCACGCCTTCTGATTACGTATTGCTAACACGTGTGTATTCTTATCTTGTTTCTCTCAGCTGTTACGCCTTCTGCATTGACTTCTATGGTGTATATTAAGTATAAAAGTAATGTAATGTCAATAAAGTATGCTCTATCCCTTCCTGCACCCCAGTGGTGTCAGGAACCCGATATCCGGTACCAGAACCATTCCTTTTTAAGGAATAAAACCCCTAAGAACTCTAACACCACGGACTCTGCGTCTTTCTTTCCGATTGAGTTATTTTTGTTTAAGTACTTACCTGCATAGAAATTAGGACGGTAAATCAAATATTTACCACATTATTTTGGCGCCCGAATAGGGACCCCTCCCCCACCCCACGCGCCGGTTGGTGCGTTGCAGCCTTGGCCCCCTGCCACAGTCGAGACGGACACTACGCGTACCCGCAGGATTTCCTGTATCTCCCTCAGGCCTACGGAGGTGACGGAGACTGCGATCAGCACCCAGACGAGGCGGTGAGGAGTGCGGAGGATCCCGACCAGAGCCTAGCCGAAAGAAGCAAGGTCCGAGGTGTCAAGAGGCCCACCAGTTCCGAAGTATTCACATATCGAGTCGAGTCGAGTCCAGTCCGGTCCAGTCGAGTTTTCCGAGGCCTTCTGTTCCGTGCTTCCCGGTGAGTACCATTGCGGGGGACGCATCTAGACGGGTGCATTATTATGTATCCGGTAAAGACGGGTTTGGGTACACAAACACGGTCTGCACTGTTTTAGACAGTGTATCTGTGCTGTTTAGCAGTACATCAAGCATTCAAGTTCTTGCACTATTCTCAACAGTGTATCTGTGCTGTTTAGCAGTACATCTAGTATCAAGGGTAGTCATACGTGTTCAAAATGTTTCATGTGATTAATGTTGTGGTATGAGTGGACTGTTTTGTGTACATTACTGTGTTTTTGTGTAACTAGCTGTGTTCAGAAGTAAGTGACAAATATCGAGTATCCAGCACTAAGTAACAAGATGCCGTTTTTCAATAAGTTAGGACAGATAGGAACTAGGAAAGGGATGCTAGAGGAAGAAATTCCTATCCACCCTAGGGACACTCCTGGAAATTTTATGTACCATAAGAATGGCTTAGATGCCATACTGTACCTAGATTTATGGGCCGATTATACTAAGCACCTAGAAGAAAGACACAGATGGCCCGTTACAGGAACTTGGGATGCCGAGTGCATCATGAAAGTAGAAGAAGCGCTATGGAAAAAGAAAGCCAGACAATCTCAGAAAGACGCCATAGAATTTTGGCATAAAGAATCACATAAACGTGCCGAAAAAGCCCTCCGAAAAGAAGACAGACATAGAGAAGAGTCGGATAAAGTCCGAGAAAACGAATTAGTTAATGAAGGGATCCGAGTAAAAGCAGAACAAGTAGACCGCATGCGAAACAATCTTGTAAATGGCATGTACTTAGTGACCGAGGGTTCGCCTGAAGCCACTTCAGAAATACCGAAAGATCTGCCACCACCATTGGTTCCAACTAAAGTAAATCACAGGACTACAAAAGACATATTCCTTGCTTCCTATCTAGATGATGTAGCTCCCGCTTACACCAATCCACCTGCCCAGGTACCGCCTGCTGACGGTGACGGAGGTGGCAACCCACTCCAAGACAATGTCCCGCCATTACTGCAACAAAGTTCACCCGTTCGACAGCCTGTTCTGAAACAGTCTGTTCCTCCACCTCCACCACTTCCCACATCTAAGATTAATGTACTAAATCCGTTTGCACCTGATCCCAATAGGAGACAAGTTCAGGTACACATACAGACTCCACAGAGAAATAATGCTCAAGCTCATGCCTCAGGAGGTGCGACAGGAGGTCTTCAAACCCCGCCATCAACACGCCGATTAAACGTTAGGGACTTAATGAAGCAACGTACACCCCAATCACCAGGCTTTAACGTACTTAAAGAACCCCTTCCAGTTTGCAGATACGATCCAGTACCCGGTAAAGACGATAGAATGTTGTTAGCATCACTACGCATACGACAAGCTACAGATTACTTAGTGCTATTCCCAGGGATGGCTGATCATCTAGATAGAATATATCATTTTGTCCAGACTGGGGAAAATCCTGAGAGTATTAAAGAGGCCTTGGCTCACCAAAAAGTTGACACTCAAGGTTATGTATTACGTTTCTTCATAAATTGCTTAATAAGAGACCGAGACAGGCCTGGAGCAGACAAAGAAGAGATGGAAGCACTAAACAGGTGGGGTCAAAATATAGCCGAAGGAAACCATGATAAACAAAATTGTATAGCGAGCATGTACAAGAAAATCAGAAGAGCAGTAATAGAAATACACGAAAAAGAAAAAGAAAATGACAGGAATGACTCCACTGAGGAGGACGCACCTGAAGAACCAGAAACGACTAAAGAAATGATAGCGTATGTGGGTAAGGGAAATTACCTTAGGAAAGGTATTCGCCCAGAAAGCAAGAGAGTTTTTCTTTCCGGCATATCAAAACCGAATTCTTCTGAATATCTGTTTCAAGATACCGATAAAATGCTTCAAGAACGAATGGGGTACCACGTACTAAATTCTATGGACGAACAAGAACTAGCCCGGTAAGCAGTACTATGGGCTGACAATCCTAGCATATACAATGATGATACAGTAGCACAGACATTTCTGAACCTTTCCCCAGACGAGCAGAAATTAGCTGGTGTATACATGATTCAGCACCTTCTCACGTTATACAGAAACCAACATTCGGACCCAGGTCCCTTACCTGATACATTAGAAGCACTACTTATGAATAGATGGAGAGGCTTAAGTACCAAGTTGATTCAAATAATTCTAGAGCAACGGCACAGATATAACGCTTTCTTAGGCCCTCAACATGTTTCAGCTCCGCCCCCAGAAAGAAAAATGTTTCATTTGGAGCATTTTGACAGGCAGAATCCTTTACGAGAAGTACACCCAGTTATGGGTGCCGATAATACCCTGAAACGTGTGTACGTGTACACACCTTTGACAAAGTTAGAATTGTTAGAGATGAAGAAACTAGTACCCTGTCACGATAAAGACCCTGCAGGTTTTCACCGAGAACTTAAGGATATGTTACTCATGGGAGATTACACATATACGGATATTATGAAATTGTTAAAAGTACTGTTACCTACTGGCATCTATGAGAAACTCAAAGAAAAAGAATGGGAGGTGGGAGATAAAAAGATTATATGGACTGAAATAGAAGACGAGGAAAAAATTCGTACCCCAGGGCTAGGCCTTGGGGAGAAAGCTAAAGCATTACCAGGTTTGATAGTACAGGTTTTGCCAAGATTATTGACAACCAAAAAGGAAGACTGGGACGCAATCTCAGCCTGTAAACAGAAACACGATGAAGATACTAGTGACTTCTATTCAAGATTCGAGAAATGTTTCATTATTAATAGTGGCTTGAAACCAAGCAGCGAGTCATACCCACACCTTTTTGTAAGTAAATTAGTAGAGAATTCCCTAACCCAGGTTAAGAATCGGGTATATAAAGTCGAAAGTACATGGCAAGCAAATACGCCATCTCAGATGTTGCAAATGTTACAATATCATCAGAACAAAATTAGGGAAGAACAAGAACATGAACAGAGACGTATGAAAGACACGAAAATGAAAATACTAGTTGCCCAGTCAGTCCCAGCTGACGGTCAGAAAAAGGGTGGGACGCAGACAAATAATTCAGCAGCTCCTGTTAAAGGGACATGCAACTATTGCAAGCAGCCAGGCCACTACGTAAATGAATGTCCAGTCCTGAAACACAATATAGCGACAGGTAAAACTAAAGAAAGACCGCGTCAGCCTAGACAAGACCAGGTCCAGCCACAGACTTCAAAGAACACACAGCCTATGCATGCTTCATCACACACCGCCCAGACCGTAGCGGTATCACAGCCACAGCCCATTGCGGCGACTCAGCAAGTTTCACAGCAAATGTACCAGTATGCCCAATCTGATTATCCCGATTATCAGCGATACACATGAAACAGCCTAGAGAGGGAGGTTGGCTTGCCTCTTATTGAGATTCCTGTAGATCAAGAGGGTCCTTATGTACATAGTCGAGTATTGGGAAAAGACAGAAAGTTTTTAATTGACACAGGGGCAAGCCGCACAACAATAAGCCATAATGAAGTCCCAGGGGCACCCCTCTCAGGCTCACAGAATGTTTCCCTTGGTTTTTCAGGACAGCCTATTGTAAATGAAGTGTCAGAACCCGTCCCCCTAGCAGTAGGTCCACTATCACGTGTTACAGACTTGTTACTCACGAAATCATGTCCAGAAAACTTGTTAGGAATAAAGACGCTGAAGGCTCTAGGAGCTGTGATATGTTGTTCTCCGGAAGGAGTTAGACTTTTTCTGCGTGACTTCAAGGGTCACTATGTATTACGATAATTTGATGTCAGATTGAAAAATGTACCGGAACACCTGTGGGCACAAGGCCCAACCGATGTAGGTTGCATGCACATTACACCATACCGTGTTACACTCAAACCAGGAGTTGTTTTACCCCGAGTCAGACAATACAAGTTACCACCCGATGCTGTCGTGGCTTTACTGGAAATCATTGAAGAGCTCATTGCCCAAGGAGTGGTCGTAGAAACCGACTCCAATATCTGTAATTCCCCTATCATTCCGATTCTTAAACGTACTGATCCCAATGCACCGCCAGTATATCGGCTGGTGATTGATTTACGAGAACTGAATAAATGCATTGTTCCACAGTACCCTGTGGTTCCCGACATCTCATCCTTATTGACTGCTATTGATTCAGAAGCGACGTTCTTTACTGTAATTGACCTCAAGAACGCCTTCTTCAGTGTGCCCATTGATCCAGAGAGCCAATATCTCTTCGGATTCAGTTTAAATGGACGAAGTTTCAAATTTTCACGCGCACCTCAAGGATTCACAGAAAGCCCCAGCATCTATAGCCAAGCACTAAAAAGACAACTTGACTGTATCCAAATGCCAGTTAACACTGCCTTACTCCAGTACGTCGATGATCTGCTGATCACCGCACGAAGTGAGCCCGAATGTGAACAAGCGTCACTGATAGTTCTACACTTTCTGGCTGACAAGGGACACAAGGTGTCTCCTTCGAAGCTACAATTCTGTGTTCAGCAAGTTGTGTACTTGGGTCACTTGCTGTCCAAAGTGGGGAGACAGCTCACTCCTGACCGCATCCAGTTAATTATAAATATGCCACAACCCCAGACACAAAAGGAAGTGCGGGCCTTTATAGGCCTCACCTCGTACTGCAGACAATGGATTCCCCAGTATGCATTTCTAGCTAAACCACTCATTCAGTTGACAACACAGGAGGCAGCGACTTCGACTGCCCTTCCTTGGACTCAGGAACATACACAGGCTTTTGAGGAATTAAAGAAAGCTTTATGTCAAGCACCAGTTCTAGCGACACCATGTTACAGCAAACCTTTTACACTTTTTGTTACAGAACGTGATGGTACAGCGTTGTCTGTCCTCACTCAAGACCAAGCAGGTTCACATAAGCCTTGCGCTTATTTTTCGAGTACATTGGATTCAGTAGCCCAGGCACTCCCTTCGTGCTTAAAGTCAGTTGCAGCGACAGCCCTAGCAATCAGACAGAGCGACTCAATTGTATTAGGACATCCATTGACAGTACAAGTTCCACATTCTGTAGAGGTCCTTCTAAACCGAACCCAGACTCAACACTTGACTATAGCACGACTGACAGGTTATGAATTGACGCTATTCCAGCCCCACATAGAAATCAGACGCTGTAGCATCCTAAATCCCGCAACATTGTTACCCTCAATTATAACAGATCCAGCTCCGCATGATTGTATAGAGATCATTAATGCAGTAACAAAGCCCCGACGAGACTTAGCAGATGTTCCACTGACCAACCCAGACCTGACACTTTACGTGGACGGTTCATGTATGAGAACAAGTACAGGAGAGTTAGTGGCCGCGTACGCAGTAACCACTGAAACCGAAGTCAAAGAAACACATCGTATTGACACACTGTCCGCTCAAGCAGCAGAGCTCATCGCTCTTACCCGAGCCTGTATACTAGCCAAGAACAGAAATGTTAACATATACACTGATTCCCGTTATGCTTTCGGAGTCGTACACGACTTCGGGGTGTTATGGCAAGAACGAGGTTTCTTGACCTCTCATGGTGCCAAGATTCAACACGGTCCGCTCATTCAAGCACTGTTAGAAGCAATACATCTGCCTTCGGGCATATCCATCATGAAGTGTAAAGCACATACTAAAGTTACTGACTCTGTTTCCCAGGGTAACGACCTGGCAGACCGAACAGCAAAACATACCGCATTGACTCACACCCAGGCAACTGATGTGACAAAGGCAATAGTACCGACACATTGTATGACTGTTAAGGATCCCACACTAGATGTAATCGATATTCAGACACATGCTACTCCAGACGAAATCAAGAAATGGTCTGAACTAGGAGGGGTCCAGACAGATCAGGGATGGATGACGAAGGGAAAATCTACATGGTTTCTCCCCGACTCTATGGTTCAAGTCATAATAAATACAGCACACAGTCCAGCACATCTGGGAGAAAAAGCCATGTTAGACAGTTTACAGAATCTCTGGTACAACAAACATTTACGAGCAGCAGCAAAACAGAAAGTGCGTACTTGCATGATCTGTTGTCAGTTCAATCCAGGTAAAAGCGTCCCTGTAGAGCAAGGTGGATTTCATCCTCCCGATCACCCTTTTGAAGTCCTCCAGATGGATTATATCCAGATGGAACGTTGTCGAGGATTCAAGTATGTCCTCGTAGTGGTTTGTGCACTTTCCCGTTGGACCGAAGCATATCCAGTCCCAGATTACACTGCTCCGACCACTGCCAGGCAGCTGGTTCGAGAATTCTTCCCACGGTACGGCTTGCCTCGTATCGTGTACTCAGATAACGGACAGCCATTCTCGTCTGAGCTCATGAAGCAGGTCTCACTCCTGTTAGGATACCAGTGGAAATTCCATTGCGTCCGACATCCCGAGGCAGCTGGCCTTGTGGAAAGACATAACCAGACACTGAAAACACGCCTTGCGAAAATATGTAAAGAGAAAGGGGTCGACTGGATAGTCGCCCTGCCAGTTGCACTGTTCTATATGAGAATGGTCCCCCATTCGAGATCAGGACTATCCCCGTATGAGGTGGTCTTTGGCAGACCACCAAATATGTGGGGGACGCCCATGCCTAAGAAAATAACTGATGTTGATTGTAATATGCTGACAGATTACCTTGCCTCCTTGATGTCTGCACTCCAATCATGTCGTTCACAGGTTGCCGCAGCCTTTCCCGACAACACTGATGTAAAACCACACGATGTCCGTCCAGGTGACACTGTGCTGATCCGCAACTTCGATAGGAGAAGTCCGCTGGAGCCCCGTTGGCAGGAGCCGAAGCTCGTCCTTCTGACCACGAGGACCGCCATCAAGGTTGAGGGCCGAAAGGGGTGGATCCATACGAGTCATATAAAGAAATGTAATGAACTGTTGCCAGAAACTGACTCCTCCACCCCCTCAAAGGACTGCCCCGAATCTAGTGACTTTAAAGTTCCCAAGAGAGAGAAAACTCCGCAAGAGTAGTATAGAACGAAATTACGATCTAGTAAGTCAGACAGTTTAATTGTTTAAGTCCTCCCCTAGGTGAATCGGTTAAATTAGTTTCTGACATGTATCCCCTAGATCGAGATAGAGAGAGAGAGAGACAACTCAAGAAACGTGTATATTGTAAATCACTCCGTAGTCACTGTATAGTGACATTATTGGTTTTGTTTTTTCTAAGCCTTCTGATTATTGCTGCTAGCATATTGCTGCATGTATATTACCCTATCTTCAAGCATACACAATCTGCTTACAATGTCTCTGCCGAACATTCTTTTAGTGAATTACCCCTACACGAGCTATCTTACAGACTTGCGCTGCGCAACAATACATTCATTAGTATGTTACATCACTCCCATCAGACTAACAATACTACCAACTGTTGGATATGTGACCGACTCCCTCCCTACCAGAAATACAAGGGAGTTCTGCCTCTTTTTCCGTACCCGTTCACTCACAATGGCTCATGTGGTGCGTGGTTTAGACTAATTAATTCTTTAGATTCTGATATTGCTATTTTCGAAGGAAATTGGGTTTGGGGAAACCTGAACTTAGTTCTGCTTAACGCCTGCTACCCTGACAAGAAGGGACTTCCCACTAGGACAGGAACTGATCTAGAAAATGAAGTATATGGATTAGGCAATTACACAATTAACCTCATGATTCTTACTGTTGAATCTGAAGCTACACCAGTTCTCCCTGCTATGTCAGTATTACCAGTCACTGGTGATTTATGTCTCAGAAAGAAGGGTTCAGTATACTTAGGTCATAGTAAATGTACTACTGTGGTCGAATTCAGTGATCAGGGCAGGTCTACATTTAGAGCTACTCGTCATTCCTACTTTGTTTGTGGCCATACCGCATACATACGCTTACCTCCTGATTGGGATGGTACCTGTTACATTGCCTTCCTTCTGCCCCCTGTTTTTCTAGCCCCTCCTGATTATCACAGAAATACAAATCTAGTAAACAGTAGACTCAGAAGAGATCTCCCGATTGTCGACTATACTGAAACGGCATGGGAGCAATATACAGACTTTAATAAAGGTTTCTTCCCCTACTTAGGTGCTGTTTTTAATAGTAAACTGATACGTAAATAAACTAGAACCCTCGAAGCAGTAGTGAATGAAACTACTTCCGCTCTAGGCAACTTAACAGAGGAGCAGTCCGCCATGCGGGTTGTTGTTCTTCAGAATCGTCTTGTTATTGACGTCATCTTGGCCGATAGAGGCGGAGCTTGTAAGGTCATCGGGTCAAGTTGCTGTGTTTTCATTCCAGAAAACGCGCCAACTGTATATAAAGCTATCACACGTCTTCTAAAATTGCAAGTTTGATACATCAGAATCCAGGCACCTGGACTTGGTCCGGTTGGTTCTGGACAACGTTGCCTGCTTGGGGATGGAAGATCCTATCCTTCCTAGGCATTGCCCTTGTCATAGTATTCAGTTGCTGCCTGTGCCTACAGTGTGGGCCAGCGATTTGTGGTCTGTGCGCCACGTCATGTATTCTGCATTCCAGTTTTCATTCAAAACACGAAAAGCAGAAAGAAGAGCAAATGATGTTACGTGAACAGACTGATCGATTCATGAGGATCGATATATCATGAAGGGTCCGTAGGGAACAAGGAGGGAATGAGGAAATATAAATTTTATGGTCAAGAAATGTTCCCTAACGTGTACCCCACCGTCTCCATGTACGAGCTTAAAGTGCATGTAACTTCCCTCCTGTGTCAGCTATGAAGACGCAAACACATTTGCGTCCAACGTTAACATGTCCTCTTTCAGACCCACCCTGAATGGGTTGAATATTCCGTTTCTAAGTATGCCTTGCCAACGTCTTTTTGTGGTGTACTTTACACGTTTTCCAGCCCAGGCGAAGTAGGCCCTGAATTCTGCCATCGAGCCTTTTCCTGCCTTCAGACTCTGAAATGCCTCAGCCTGGGCCGGCCTCTGTACCCGTGACCTCTGCCTTACTCCCTGCGCGGCTCACGGCGCTTAGCTCAGCCTGTTGCCTGCCAAGACTGTATTCAACCTTCAAATTATCTGTTCCGCTCCTCAAAAATACATTCCTGCCTACTAGTTTAAGTAAACATCCTTCCAGCTGCAGAGCAAAGGGCCCGGCCTCACTGTCTCCGTCCAAGTAATTCATAGTTTCTGTTACCATGGTAGGCCCATGCCCCCTCGCATCTCATGCAGACACCTAGACGCTTATACACGCACTCACAGTCAGTATAGAATAGCCTCTGTCCGAGAGACCTTTTCCTTCTAGATAATATGGTTCCCAAACATCAGATATCAGATATGATATAGGAACGAGTTGATCTGACATGCCAGACTTCTGTCTCTTTCCTCTAGTGTAAATGTCAAGTCCCCTGCACCCTCCAACTTTACGTCAATCACACGTCATGCAGCTGCGCGCTCATCCTAGCTACCGATTCCTGCTGACTCTGCACTATTCTGTCATAGAGCCACCCACTTCTGACACTTACATGTGACGTTTCTAGAACACACCTCTGTGCACGTCCTAGTTCACGCCTTCTGATTACGTATTGCTAACACGTGTGTATTCTTATCTTGTTTCTCTCAGCTGTTACACCTTCTGCATTGACTTCTATGGTGTATATTAAGTATAAAAGTAATGTAATGTCAATAAAGTATGCTCTATCCCTTCCTGCACCCCAGTGGTGTCAGGAACCCGATATCCGGTACCAGAACCATTCCTTTTTAAGGAATAAAACCCCTAAGAACTCTAACACCACGGACTCTGCGTCTTTCTTTCCGATTGAGTTATTTTTGTTTAAGTACTTACCTGCATAGAAATTAGGACGGTAAATCAAATATTTACCACAACCGGGTCAGCCCCCTTTTTTAGTATAAAGATGGGAGCGGGCCCCCTGTTCAAATTAGATCATCTTTGGAATCAAGACACGACTTTCTTCGAAAGGACTTCAAGATTTCTTCTTCAAGATTCTCCCTTGTGGCTAAGGAGTAGTCACCCTGCATCAAGCGGGCACCATCCTAAGAACACTGCGGTCTGCTGCAAGTCCTTCTTCACGAATCCGACGACCCAGCTCGACGAGACTCGGCTTCCCTGGCACCTCTGACCTCTACTCACCTCTACAGCAAAGCTGAGAACTGTGGGTGCGACGAGACCTCGAGGGACCGACGATCGCCAAGACTGCACGACTTCTTTGTAACAAGCCCACCGAGTCTTCCACTGGTGAGTGCTTTGGGGTCCGAGAAGCCCCAACCCTGCGCAGCTCCAGCATCCAAGATCAGCCTCCCTGCATCTCCACGATCTGCGTGGGGCCCTTCTGCTGTTTGCTGTGCACCGCGTTGTTTGGCTACTAGCCGGCTGGCTTGTGGCCTTCTGAACGACGCCCGACGACATCACTGCTGCTGGTCTGGTTGCTCCAGACTGGCCCTTGCTTCCTTCTTCAAGAGAGGCACCCCGGACCCTCCTGGTCCACTCCAGACGCCATTTTAGGTCCACCGCGTGGGCTTGAATTTGCCAAGGCTTTGTTGCCCAATCCTGGGTCCAGCGACGCCGACAGCTTCTATCTTCGTGGGACAGCTCGCTCCTCCATCCTGGTCGCCGACAACGCCTCCTGGTCCGTGAGATCTCCGAGCACAGCGTCACCCACTCACCTTGTCGAGGTGGCTACCATCCGGTGCCCTCCTGGTGCCCACTGACTACTGGCTAGTAGTCTCGAACTTGGTCCCCTCTGCTTTCAGGTGTCATCTTCCATCGATCCAGGCTTGGATCCACCGAACTTTCTTCACTGGTCGCCTGCCAGCAACTTCTTTCTTCCAGGCTCCTGGTCCGGCAACAAGGATTCCCGACGTCTTTTGAGTCCTATGCAGCTGCAGCCCCTGGGCTAGGTAACTTCGGCATTTCGGTGCCCCAGCATAGCCTCACTATCCAAGGGTCAGAATCCACTTTCGTTTTCCTCCTACCAGGTCGGGTTTGCCCGAGAACACTAACTTTGCAATTCCTAGCTACCATAGACTTTGTCCCGCATCACGCGTGAGAGTGCACACTCTGCACCCGAGTCCCCTGGGTCTCCTAGAAGTAATCTGAAGATTCTATAGTCAAGATCTAGCGATTCCAAAGCCTATTAGTACTGTACTTACCTGCTAGTAATTTCGCATTCCACTTCCAGAGTATATGGTTTTCCGTGCCCCTCGGGCATTTGTATATACTGTGCTAACTTAAGTATTTTCGTAAAGGTTTGGTTTTGTGCTTAGTACCCTGTCCTCATAAAGAGTACAGGGCTGTTGTGATTCTTAATAAATATCTTGTTTATTTTCATAACACTTGTGTGGTGTCCTTTCACTTGGTGTTCAAGGGGTATATGTGTGGTAAACAGCTGGCTTAACACGCCCTCTCGAGTCTTTAGCCTTAGACTGCTCGTATCCACGCTACTAGGATAGCTGGTCTATAAGGTTGACTTACAACCAATCATCAATAGTGTTCACTAGAATAGTGAGCACTGCGAATCAGGCCACCTTCTCACACTTGCCATCCCTGGACACGTGTTTTGCGTTCATTAACGCTCATCAGCAGGGATTAGGTGTGTGCACGGGGATGCTGCGTGGGCTGCCGAAAATATTCGTAGGTCCAGATACCTCTTAAAGCACGCAGGTGCGTTATCTCGAGGTCGTCACCTCCACCGGCTCAAGGGAGCCTGTATAAATAGTATGTCCGAATGAGGTCCCACACTGCTCGTCCCATCAGCGTGTGACCCCAGAGCATGATGGTCGATGTAGTCAGTGTGAGAAGGTGGCCTGATATGCAGTGCTCACTATTCTAGTGAACACTATGTATCAGTCCAGCAACCCTTATTGATGATTGGTTGTAAGTCAACCTTATAGACCAGCTATCCTAGTAGCATGGATACGAGCAGTCTAAGGCTAAAGACTCGAGAGGGCGTGTTAAGCCAGCCGTTTACCACACATATACCCCTTGAACACCAAGTGAAAGGACACCACACAAGTGTTATGAAAATAAACAGTTATTTATTAAAGATCACAACAGCCCTGTACTCTTTATGAGGACAGGGTACTAAGCACAAACCAAAACTCTTACAAAAATACATAAGTTAGCACAGTATACACAAATGCCCGAGGGCCACGGAAAACCATATACTCTGAAAGTGGAATGTGAAATTCCTAGCAGGTAAGTACAGTACTAATAGCTTTTGGAATCGCTAGGACTTGACTAGGGAATCGTTAGATTATTTCTAGGAGGCCTAGGGGACTCGGGTGCAGTGTGTGCACTCTCACGCGAGATGCGGACAAAAGTCTATGGTAGCTAGGAAGTAGAAAGTTAGTGTTCTCGGGCGAACCCGACCTGGTAGGGAGAAAACGAAAGTAGATTCTGACCCTTGGATAGTGAGGCTATGCTGGGGCACCGAAATGCCGAAGTTACCTAGCCCAGGGGCTGTAGCTGCATAGGTCTGAAAAGACGTCGGGAATCCTCGTAGACGGACCAGGAGCCGGAAGAAAAGATGCTGGCCGGTGACCAGTGAAGAAAGTTCAGTTGGATCCAAGCCTGGATCTCAAAGATAGATGACACCTGAAAGCAGAGGGGACCAAGTTCGAGACTACTAGCCAGTAGTCAGTGGGCACCAGGAGGGCACCGGATGGTAGCCACCTCGACAAGGTGAGTGGGTGACGCTTGAGCTCGAAGATCTCACGGACCAGGAGGCGTTGTCGGCGACCAGGATGGAGGATCGAGCTGTCCCACGAAGATAGAAGCTGTCGGCGTCGCTGGACCCAGGATTGGGCAACAAAGCCTTGGCAAATTCAAGCCCACGCGGTGGACCTAAAATGGCGTCTGGAGTGGACCAGGAGGGTCCGGGGTGCCTCTCTTCAAGAAGGAAGCAAGGGCCAGTCTGGAGCAACCAGACCAGCAGTCGTGAAGTCGTTGGGCGTCGTTCAGAAGGCCACAAGCCAGCCGGCTAGTAGCCAAACAACGCGGTGCACAGCAAACAGCAGAAGGGCCCCACGCAGATCGTGGAGATGCAGGGAGGCTGACCTTGGGTGCTGGAGCTGCGCAGGGTCGGGGCTTCTCGGACCCCAAAGCACTCACAAGTGGAGGACACGGTGGGCTTGCAGTAAAGATGTCGTGCAGTCTTGGCGATCGTCGGTCCCTCGAGGTCTCGTCGCACTCACGGTTCTCAGCTTGGCTGTAGAGGTGAGTAGAGGTCAGAGGTGCCAGGGAAGCCGGGTCTCGTCGAGCTGGGTCGTCGGATTCGTGATGAAGGACTTGCAGCAGACCGCAGTGTTCTTTAGGATGGTGCCCGCTTGATGCAGGGTGACTACTCCTTAGCCACAAGGGAGAATCTTGAAGACGAAATCGTGAAGTCCTTTCGAAGAAAGTGGTATCTTGATTCTAAAGATGATCTAATTTGAACAGGGGGCCCGCTCCTATCTTTATACTAAAAAAGGGGGCTGACCCGGTGACTAGGTCCTGCCTATGGGTGGGACCAGGAGGGGGGTGGTTACACCCCTCTCCCCTGCCGGACTTCCCCAGGCCAGGGGCTGGTGTGCCCCTGGAACTGGTTCTGACTGGCCTATGCGTAGTGAGCACCGGGGTGCCACTCAGCAGTCACCTTCCTGAAAAGCCCTGCCTACCCAAGATACACAAAACCATGTCTGGGACGGTGCTAGCACCGCCCCGGACAGGAAACCCTTTGTCCAGGCCTCCCTCGCTGGAAGGACTCCCAGCAGCAGGAGGTCAGACTCGTGTCTGTGGTGGCAGCATCCATTTTGTGGAGCTGAGGCTTCAGTTAACTTTAACCGGGGTTCACAGTTACATACATGTCGTGTCCCTCTAGAAGGGTGGAATGCTAACCCCGTCGCCAGAATTGGCGAGGGGTTAGTATTCCAATTCGTATGACACCTTACTCGACATGTTTTGATAAAGCAATACCAAAGATAGCATTTAACCGCGAGGATTATAATGCACTTAAGAGTATATGGTATGCGATATCATGGAACAGCTATTAGGACTTGGTTCCGCAAGCTGCAGACAGGCTCAGCTCATGCCAGAGCACCATCTCACACGATTCCAAGCACTCTGCCTTCAGGATTGTTAAGGCCTGCCATAGGAGTGACTGATAGGAATCTGTGTGTCCATTTTAGGGTTAGGTATAGGTATACTACACCTACAGCAAAGGGTGATTACACGACTTTGCCCCAGCTGTCATGCAGCCAGTTGTGTCAAATTTAGGAGGCCAGCCAGGGGTGGCATAATACATGCTGCAGCCCCTGGCAGCCCTGGGTACACCTATGCCCTGAGTTACAGGGTCTGATAAGGTGGCCCAGTACCAATTGGTAGATGCACCTAGGGTACATGAGGTAATTTAGAAAGAGAACAGCCAGGCTGTGGGTCTGATTGGCAGGCCCACAGCCAGAGAAAGTCGTAAACCAGTGAAACAAAAGCAAAAAATCTGGGTGATCATAGGATTGCAGACCCTACTCTCCTACAGGACCCCCCCCCCCCAAACTTTGGGACAATAAGCTAACCTTGACCAGGTGAGTCTTCTTGTTCTAAGTGGAAATATCTGGAGAGCCCATCGGCATTGCCATGATCAGTACCAGGTCTATGTTCCACTGTAAAGTCCATCCCCTGTAGGGAAATGGACCACCTAAGCAGTTTGGGGTTTTCACCCTTCATCTGATTTAGCCACAAGAGGGGCTTATGGTCGGTCTGAATCTTGAAGTGAGTGCCAAACAAGTATGGCCTCAGCTTCTTCAGGGCCCAAACCACAGCAAAGGCCTCCCTCTCAATAGCTGACCAATTCTTCTCTCTGGGGGTCAGCCTTCTGCTTATAAAAGCAATGGGCTGATCCTGACCATCAAAATTCAGTTGAGAAAGAACAGCTCCCACACCCAACTCAGAAGCATCTGTTTGGACAATGAATGGTTTGGAGTAGTCTGGACTCTTAAGGATAGGTGCTGTGCACATGGCCTGCTTTAGGTCATCGAATGCTTTTTGACAGCCTGCTGTCCACTGAACCTTTTTTGGCATTTTCTTACTTGTCAGTTCATTTAATGGTGTCACAATTGAACCATAGTTCCTGACAAACTTCCTGTAGTATCCAGTCAGGCCCAAGAAAGCTCGAACCCGAGTCTGGGTGGTTGGAGGAGCCCAGTCCCTGATTGACTGTATTTTGCTCTCCAGTGGCTGAACCTGGCCTTCACCTACAAGGTGGCCCAGGTATACAACCTGTGTCTGCCCTATCTGGCACTTGGTGGCCTTGATAGTGAGGCCTGCTGCTTGCAGAGCCTCTAACACTTTCCTCAGGTGGACCAGGTGATCCTCCCAGGTGGAGCTAAAGACAGCCACATCATCTAGATATGCTGCACAGAAGTCATCCAGCCCAGTAAGGACTTGATTCACCAACCTTTGGAAGGTGGCAGGTGCATTTTTCAGACCAAAGGGCATTACCACAAATTGATAATGCCCACCAGGGGTTGAAAATGCTGTCTTGGGCTTGGCATCCTCAGCTAACCTGATTTGCCAATACCCAGCTGTTAAGTCAAATGTACTTAAGTAGTTGGCAGAAGCCAATCTATCTATAAGTTCATCTGCCCTTGGTATTGGATGGGCATCAGTCTTAGTGACTGCATTGAGACCCCTGTAGTCTACGCAAAACCTCATCTCTCTCTTACCATCTTGGGTGTGAGGCTTTGGCACTAGAACTACTGGACTAGCCCAAGGGCTATCTGAGGGTTCAATGACTCCCAATTCCAACATTTTCTGCACTTCAGTTTTTATGCAGTCTCTAACATGATCAGGCTGCCTGTAGATTTTACTCTTGACTGGCAGACTGTCACCAGTGTCAACCTCATGGGTGCACCAATTGGTCTGACTGGGTGTCAGAGAGAACATATGTCTGAAAGACTGAAGAACCTGTTTACAGTCTTTCTGCTGATGTTCAGAGAGGCTGCCACAAAAGACAACACCATCTACTGACCCATCATCAGGATTCTGAGTGAGCAGGTCTGGGAGAGGGTCACTCTCTTCCTCCTGTCCCTCATCTATGGCCATGAGCAAGCTCATGTCCTTCCTGTCGACATATGCTTTGAGCCTGTTAACATGGAGTACCCTGTGGGGACTCCTGGGAGTTCCAAGGTCCACCAGGTAGGTGACCTCTCCCTTTTGCTCAAGAATTGTGTGGGGCCCAGACCATTTGTCTTTGAGTGCTGCTGGGGCCACTGGCTCCAACACCCACACCTTCTGTCCAGGCTGGTAAACAGTCAGGACAGCCTTTTGGTCATGCCAAGCTTTTTGAAGTTCTTGACTGGCCTTAAGGTTTTCAGATGCCTTCTCCATATACTCAGCCATCCTGGAGCGGAGACCAAGTACATAGTCCATTATGTTGGTTGCAGGCTTTTTGAGAGGTCTCTCCCATCCTTCCTTCACCAAACACAAGGGGCTTCTCACAGGATGCCCATACAAAAGTTCAAAAGGGCTGTAGCCAACCCCCTTTTGTGGGACCTCTCTGTAAGCAAACAGAAGGCAGGGCATCAGGATATCCCATCTACGCCTGAGTGTTTCAGGTAGTCCATGAATCATCCCTTTTAGGGTCCTGTTGAACCTTTCAACAAGCCCATTGCATTGTGGGTGATAGGGTGTAGTGAATTTGTAATTGACACCACACTCCTTCCACATAGCAGTTAAGTAGCTTGACATGAAGTTTGCACCTCTGTCAGAGACAACCTCCTTAGGGAAGCCCACTCTGGAGAACACTCCAACTAGGGCCCTTGCCACCACAGGAGCTGTGGTGGTCCTAAGTGGAATAGCTTCAGGATACCTGGTGGCATGATCCACTACCACCAGTATAAACTTGTGCCCTGATGCTGTCTGGGGTTCCATTGGACCAACAATGTCAATCCCCACTCTTTCAAAGGGCACCCCCACCACAGGCATTGGTATAAGGGGGGCCTTTGTTGTGCCACCTGACTTACCACTGGCTTGGCAAGTGACACAGGAGCGACAAAACTCCTTGGTATCCTCATTCATGTGAGGCCAGTGAAAGTGTGAGACAAGCCTGTCCCAAGTCTTTGTCTGGCCTAAGTGACCTGCTAAGGGAATCTCATGGGCCAAGGTAAGTAGGAAACCTCTCTGAGACAAGGGTACAACCAGCCTCCTGGTCATGCCAGGCTTGGGGTCTCTTGACTCAGTGTACAGGAGTCCATCTTCCCAGTATACCTTGTGGGTACCTGTGGCGTTCCCAGCAGCCTCAGCAGCAGCCTGCTGTCTGAGGGGTTCAAGAGAAGGGCAGTCTAACTGGTCCTTCCCCAGGTCTTCCCTTGAGGGTCCCCCTGAACCCAAGAATTCAACTTGATCAAGTTCAAACTCTCTAGGCTCAGTTTCCCTCAATTCCTGTAGGTCAGCCTCCTCTGAGACTTGATCCACAACCTGGGGCAAGGGGGAAGGTACAGCCTTAACCCTACTGCTCTTTTTCTTGGAAGGTGTCTGGTCCATTGTTCCAGGATCCAGCACCTGTTCAGTGGGGCATTTTCTGGCCTGTGACCTGGTCACAGCAAACACATGTGCTGGCAAGCCTAACATTTCCAGATGAGTCCTCTGCTCCACTTCTGACCATTGTGATGACTCCAAATCATTGCCCAACAAACAATCCACTGGGAGGTCTGAACTAACTACAACCTTCTTTTGGCCAGTTACCCCTCCCCAGGAGAAAGCTACAATTGCCATACTGTGATTGGTAGTGACATTGCTTGCATTGGTCACCAGGAATTCTGTACCTGGCATGATCTGTCCAGGGTCCACAAAGCTAGGTGTCACCATTGTGACACTGGCACAAGTGTCCCTATAGGCCTGAGCCATTTTTCCATTAACGAAAGGTGTCTGTCTGTATTTGCCCAAAGTATTGGGACTGATGTCAGGGGACATATCCATATCCCCTGTACTGACAAGGACAGCCTGAGTAAGGGTGCCAACTAAGTTGTCACTCCCCTCAGAACCCAGGGTTAACCCTACTAAACCCTTGGGAGGTGCACTGCCACTGCTGGCTGTACTAGGGGGCACAGGTGCCTTAGGGGCTGCAGTGGCAGGAGTCTGCCCTCCTCCTTTCTTGGTGCACTCACTAAACCAGTGAGTTTTACTTTTACAGTATTGGCACCACCTTTTAGATTGGCCTTCTTTCTTCTTTTGGGGAGCCTGACCCCCACCCTCTTTGGGTTGTTGGGGACCTGTCGAAGACTTCTGGTCATTTTGTTCCCCCTTAGAATCTTTACCCTTCTGGTCTGCTTTCTTCTGACCACCTTGATTCTGGCCCTGGTTCTGTTTAACTCTTGTTCTAACCCATCTGTCTGCCTTCTTTCCCAATTCTTGGGGAGAGGTCAGATCTGAGTCAACAAGATGCTGATGCAACAACTGGTTCTGACAATTGTTTAAAATTTGTTCTCTCATCATCAAATTGTACAATCCTTTATAATCAGTAACCTTACTGCCCAGCAACCAGCCCTCAAAAGCCTTAGTGGCACAATCTACAAAGTCAGCCCAATCTTGAGACTGAGTTTTCTGGGTATCCCTGAACAGCACCCTGTACTGCTCAGTGGTTAGGCCAAACCCATCAACCAGTGCATTTTTCAAGACTTGGTAATCATTAGCATCCTCTACCCTTGTGGTGAGGAGCTTGTCTCTACCTTTACCTTCAAAGGAGAGCCACAAGATAGCTGCCCACTGACTTGGGGGAACACCTTGCACAGTGCAGGCCCTCTCCAAAGCAGTAATCCATTTGTGGATGTCATCCCCTTGTTTAAAGGGGGGCACTATCTTACCAAGGTGTTTTGTATCAAAACTCCTTTCCCTATTGCTAGGTACAATGCTGCCACCAGTGGGGACTGCCCCACTTAACTGTTGCTCTCTAGCAAAGGCAAGCCTTTCTTTGGCCAGGGCAAGTTCTTCCCTTTCAATCCTCAGATTGGCTGCCCTTTCTTTAGCTTCATACACTCTCCTCTGAGGGGAAGTCATCCCTCTTTGAGAAGAGTTGTGAGAGCCATTGGTTTGAAGGGATCTGCCAGAGCCTCTTGACAGAGATCTGGCTCGTCCATTCCCAATGTTAAGCTGACCTGATAGTGGCCCCAGGAGTCCCCCAGTACCACTGTCATGTTTGCTTAAGTTGGACCTGCTTAGTCTTACGACTTCTACCTGTCCCTTATCTGCCTCATCCCCAGAGGGATCCTCATCCTCATCATCCTCTACATCTTCATTCTCAGTTGAGAGGTGGATGAGGTCAGGGTCTCCTCTGGTTCCCTCAAGGGGAGGCATGCCTCCTTCTGGATTAGAAGGGCTAAGAAGTTTCTCAGCCTTTCTGGCATCATAAGTCTCTAGGAGACCAATCAGAAAGGAGGTGGTGGGGTTAGCCCCTTGCTTAATCTTCCTAGAGGTACATACTTGTCGTAACTCATGGAAGCTAAGCACAGTATATCTTGAAGGGATGACCTGTGGAGGGTCAACTGACACAAGGGGAGACTCAGAGTTTCCTCCTTTGTCCGACATACTGTTTCTAGTGTGGTGTAAGTGATGCACCTACCTACAATATGTGTTTTCCTACTGATCCCTTGCTAGAGTTGCAGCCAAGGTGTGCTAAGCCTTGAGGAGCTACAACAGCTGGTTCAGTAGAACTCAGAGTATTCTAAGCTTTAGTTATATGTACCTAACAGTACTTTATGTGATCTTTCAACAAGATATTCTTAGGATACGTGTGGTAAAACAACAGCAAGCTCAAATCCCAACCGCTGCTCACCAATGTGAGAAGGTGGCCTGATATGCAGTGCTCACTATTCTAGTGAACACTATGTATCAGTCCAGCAACCCTTATTGATGATTGGTTGTAAGTCAACCTTATAGACCAGCTATCCTAGTAGCATGGATACGAGCAGTCTAAGGCTAAAGACTCGAGAGGGCGTGTTAAGCCAGCCGTTTACCACACATATACCCCTTGAACACCAAGTGAAAGGACACCACACAAGTGTTATGAAAATAAACAGTTATTTATTAAAGATCACAACAGCCCTGTACTCTTTATGAGGACAGGGTACTAAGCACAAACCAAAACTCTTACAAAAATACTTAAGTTAGCACAGTATACACAAATGCCCGAGGGGCACGGAAAACCATATACTCTGAAAGTGGAATGTGAAATTCCTAGCAGGTAAGTACAGTACTAATAGCTTTTGGAATCGCTAGGACTTGACTAGGGAATCATTAGATTATTTCTAGGAGGCCTAGGGGACTCGGGTGCAGTGTGTGCACTCTCACGCGAGATGCGGACAAAAGTCTATGGTAGCTAGGAAGTAGAAAGTTAGTGTTCTCGGGCGAACCCGACCTGGTAGGGAGAAAACGAAAGTAGATTCTGACCCTTGGATAGTGAGGCTATGCTGGGGCACCGAAATGCCGAAGTTACCTAGCCCAGGGGCTGTAGCTGCATAGGTCTGAAAAGACGTCGGGAATCCTCGTAGACGGACCAGGAGCCGGAAGAAAAGATGCTGGCCGGTGACCAGTGAAGAAAGTTCAGTTGGATCCAAGCCTGGATCTCGAAGATGGATGACACCTGAAAGCAGAGGGGACCAAGTTCGAGACTACTAGCCAGTAGTCAGTGGGCACCAGGAGGGCACCGGATGGTAGCCACCTCGACAAGGTGAGTGGGTGACGCTTGAGCTCGAAGATCTCACGGACCAGGAGGCGTTGTCGGCGACCAGGATGGAGGATCGAGCTGTCCCACGAAGATAGAAGCTGTCGGCGTCGCTGGACCCAGGATTGGGCAACAAAGCCTTGGCAAATTCAAGCCCACGCGGTGGACCTAAAATGGCGTCTGGAGTGGACCAGGAGGGTCCGGGGTGCCTCTCTTCAAGAAGGAAGCAAGGGCCAGTCTGGAGCAACCAGACCAGCAGTCGTGAAGTCGTTGGGCGTCGTTCAGAAGGCCACAAGCCAGCCGGCTAGTAGCCAAACAACACGGTGCACAGCAAACAGCAGAAGGGCCCCACGCAGATCGTGGAGATGCAGGGAGGCTGACCTTGGGTGCTGGAGCTGCGCAGGGTCGGGGCTTCTCGGACCCCAAAGCACTGACCAGTGGAGGACACGGTGGGCTTGCAGTAAAGATGTCGTGCAGTCTTGGCGATCGTCGGTCCCTCGAGGTCTTGTCGCACTCACGGTTCTCAGCTTGGCTGTAGAGGTGAGTAGAGGTCAGAGGTGCCAGGGAAGCCGGGTCTCGTCGAGCTGGGTCGTCGGATTCGTGATGAAGGACTTGCAGCAGACCGCAGTGGTCTTTAGGATGGTGCCCGCTTGATGCAGGGTGACTACTCCTTAGCCACAAGGGAGAATCTTGAAGAAGAAATCGTGAAGTCCTTTCGAAGAAAGTGGTATCTTGATTCCAAAGATGATCTAATTTGAACAGGGGGCCCGCTCTTATCTTTATACTAAAAAAGGGGGCTGACCCGGTGACTAGGTCCTGCCTATGGGTGGGACCAGGAGGGGGGTGGTTACACCCCTCACCCCTGCCGGACTTCCCCAGGCCAGGGGCTGGTGTGCCCCTGGAACTGGTTCTGACTGGCCTATGCGTAGTGAGCACCGGGGTGCCACTCAGCAGTCACCTTCCTGAAAAGCCCTGCCTACCCAGGATACACAAAACCATGTCTGGGACGGTGCTAGCACCGCCCCGGACAGGAAACCCTTTGTCTAGGCCTCCCTCGCTGGAAGGACTCCCAGCAGCAGGAGGTCAGACTCGTGTCTGTGGTGGCAGCATCCATTTTGTGGAGCTGAGGCTTCAGTTAACTTTAACCGGGGTTCACAGTTACATACATGTCGTGTCCCTCTAGAAGGGTGGAATGCTAACCCCGTCGCCAGAATTGGCGAGGGGTTAGTATTCCAATTCGTATGACACCTTACTCGACATGTTTTGATAAAGCAATACCAAAGATAGCATTTAACCGCGAGGATTATAATGCACTTAAGAGTATATGGTATGCGATATCATGGAACAGCTATTAGGACTTGGTTCCGCAAGCTGCAGACAGGCTCAGCTCATGCCAGAGCACCATCTCACACGATTCCAAGCACTCTGCCTTCAGGATTGTTAAGGCCTGCCATAGGAGTGACTGATAGGAATCTGTGTGTCCATTTTAGGGTTAGGTATAGGTATACTACACCTACAGCAAAGGGTGATTACACGACTTTGCCCCAGCTGTCATGCAGCCAGTTGTGTCAAATTTAGGAGGCCAGCCAGGGGTGGCATAATACATGCTGCAGCCCCTGGCAGCCCTGGGTACACCTATGCCCTGAGTTACAGGGTCTGATAAGGTGGCCCAGTACCAATTGGTAGATGCACCTAGGGTACATGAGGTAATTTAGAAAGAGAACAGCCAGGCTGTGGGTCTGATTGGCAGGCCCACAGCCAGAGAAAGTCGTAAACCAGTGAAACAAAAGCAAAAAATCTGGGTGATCATAGGATTGCAGACCCTACTCTCCTACAGTCAGTATCAGCGGGTGCGCTTCTACCTGGGTCTTGAGTCTTCAAGCTATTCAATTGGTGTGCTTGCCATCCCTGGACACGTGTTTTGCGTTCATTAACGCTCATCAGCAGGGATTAGGCGTGTGCACGGGAATGCTGCGTGGGCTCCCGAAAATATTCGTAGGTCCAGATACCTCTTAAAGCACGCAGGTGCGTTATCTCGAGGTCGTCACCTCCACCGGCTCAAGGGAGCCTGTATAAATAGTATGTCCGAATGAGGTCGCACACTGCTCCTCCCATCAGCGTGTGACCCCGGAGCATGATGGTCGATGTAGTCAGTATCAGCAGGTGTGCTTCTACCCGGGTCTTGAGTCTTCAAGGTATTCAATTGGTGTGCTTGCCATCCCTGGACACGTGTTTCGCGTTCATTAACGCTCATCTGCAGGGATTAGGCGTGTGCACGGGGTTGCTGCGTGGTCTGCTGAAAATATTCATAGGTCCAGATACCTCTTAAGGCGCGCAGGTGCGTTATCTCGAGGTCGTCACCTCCACCGGCTCAAGGGAGCCTGTATAAATATTATGTCCGAATGTGGTCGCACACTGCTTGTCCCATCAGCGTGTGACCCCGGAGCATGATGGTCGACGTAGTCGGTATCAGCGGGTGCGCTTCTACCCGGGTCTTGAGTCTTCAAGGTATTCAATTGGTTTGCTTGCCATCCCTGGACACGTGTTTCGCGTTCATTAACGCTCATCAGCAGCGATTAGGCATGTGCAAGGGGTTGCTGCATGGGCTGCTGAAAATATTCGTAGGTCCAGATACCTCTTAAGGCGCGAAGGTGCATTATCTCGAGGTCGTCACCTCCACCGGCTCAAGGGAGCCTGTATAAATAGTATGTCCGAATGAGGTCCCACACTGCTCGTCCCATCAGCGTGTGACCCCAGAGCATGATGGTCGATGCAGTCGGTATCAGCGGGTGCGCTTCTACATGGGTCTTGAGTCTTCAAGGTACTCAATTGGTGTGCTTGCCATCCCTGGACAAGTGTTTCGCGTTCATAAACGCTCATCAGCAGGGATTAGGCGTGTGCACGGGGATGCTGCGTGGGCTGCCGAAAATATTCGTAGGTTCAGATACCTCTTAAGGCGCGCAGGTGCATTATCTCAAGGTCGTCACCTCCACCGGCTCAAGGGAGCCTGTATAAATAGTATGTCCGAATGAGGTCGCACACTGCTCGTCCCATCAGCGTGTGACCCCGGAGCATGATGGTCGATGTAGTCGGTATCAGCGGGTGCGCTTCTACCCGGGTCTTGAGTCTTCAAGGTATTCAATTGGTGTGCTTGCCATCCCTGGACACGTGTTTCGCGTTCATTAACACTCATCAGCAGGGATTAGGCGTGTGCACGGGGTTGCTGCGTGGGCTGCCGAAAATATTCGTAGGTCCAGATACCTCTTAAGGCGCTCATTTACATTATCTCGAGGTCGTCACCTCCACCGGCTCAAGGGAGCCTGTATAAATAGTATGTAAGAATGAGGTTGCACACTGCTCGTCCCATCAGCGTGTGACCCCGGAGCATGATGGTCGATGTAGTCGGTATCAGCGGGTGCGCTTCTACCTGGGTCTTGAGTCTTCAAGGTATTCAATTGGTGTGCTTGCCATCCCTGGACACGTGTTTCGCGTTCATTAACGCTCATCAGCAGGGATTAGGCGTGTGCACGGGGATGCTGCATGGGCTGCCGAAAATATTCGTAGGTCCAGATGCCTCTTAAGGCGCGCAGGTGCGTTATCTCGAGGTCTTCACCTCCACCGGCTCAAGGGAGCCTGTATAAATAGTGTGTCCGAATGAGGTCGCACACTGCTCGTCCCATCAGCGTGTGACCCCGGAGCATGATGGTCGATGTAGTCGGTATCAGCGGGTTCGCTTCTACCCGGGTCTTGAGTCTTCAAGGTATTCAATTGGTGTGCTTGCCATCCCTGGACACGTGTTTCGCGTTCATTAATGCTCATCAGCAGGGATTAGGCGTGTGCACGAGGTTGCTGCGTAGGCTGCCGAAAATATTTGTAGGTCCAGATACCTCTTAAGGCGCGCAGGTGCGTTATCTCGAGGTCGTCACCTCCACCGGCTCAAGGGAGCCTGTATAAATAGTTTGTCCGAATAAGGTCGCACACTGCTCGTCCCATCAGCGTGTGACCCCGGAGCATGATGGTCGACGTAGTCGGTATCAGCGGGTGCGCTTCTACCCGGGACCTGAGTCTTCAAGGTATTCAATTGGTGTGCTTGCCATCCCTGGACACGTGTTTCGCGTTCATTAACGCTCATCAGCAGCGATTAGGCGTGTGCAAGGGGTTGCTGCATGGGCTGCTGAAAATATTCGTAGGTCCAGATACCTCTTAAGGTGCGAAGGTGCGTTATCTCGAGGTCGTCAGCTCCACCGGCTCAAGGGAGCCTGTATAAATAGTATGTCCGAATGAGGTCCCACACTGCTCGTCCCATCAGCGTGTGACCCCGGAGCATGATGGTCGATGTATTCGGTATCAGTGGCTGCGCTTCTACCCGGGTCTTGAGTCTTCAAGGGATTCAATTGGTGTGCTTGCCATCCCTGGACACGTGTTTCGCGTTCATTAACGCTCATCAGCAGCGATTAGGCGTGTGCAAGGGGTTGCTGCATGGGCTGCTGAAAATATTCGTAGATCCAGATACCTCTTAAGGCGCGAAGGTGCGTTATCTCGAGGTCGTCACCTCCACCGGCTCAAGGGAGCCTGTATAAATAGTATGTCCGAATGAGTCCCACACTGCTCGTCCCATCAGCGTGTGACCCCGGAGCATGATGGTCGATGTAGTCAGTATCAGCTGGTGCGCTTCTACCCGGGTCTTGAGTCTAAAAGGTATTCAATTGGTGTGCTTGCCATCCCTGGATACGTGTTTCGCGTTCATTAATGCTCATCAGCAGGGATTAGGCGTGTGCACGGGGTTGCTGCGTGGGCCGCCAAACATTTTCGTAGGTCCAGATACCTCTTAAGGCGTGCAGGTGCGTTATCTCGAGGTCGTCACCTCCACCGGCTCAAGGGAGCCTGTATAAATTGTATGTCTGAATGAGGTTGCACACTGCTCGTCCCATCAGCGTGTGACCCCGGAGCATGATGGTCGATGTAGTCCGTATCAGCGGGTGCGCTTTTACCCCGGCCTTGAGTCTTCAAGGTATTCAATTGGTGTACTTGCCATCCCTGGACACGTGTTTCGCGTTCATTAACGCTCATCAGCAGGGATTAGGCGTGTGCATGGGGTTGCTGTGTGGGCTGCCGAAAATATTCGTAGGTACAGATACCTCTTAAGGCGCTCAGGTACATTATCTCGAGGTCGTCACCTCCACCGCCTCAAGGGAGCCTGTATAAATTGTATGTCTGAATGAGGTTGCACACTGCTCGTCCCATCAGCGTGTGACCCCGGAGCATGATGGTCGATGTAGTCGGTATCAGCGGGTGCGCTTTTACCCCGGCCTTGAGTCTTCAAGGTGTTCAATTGGTGTGCTTGCCATCCCTGGACACGTGTTCCGCGTTCATTAACGCTCATCAGCAGGGATTAAGCGTGTGCACAGGGTTGCTGCGTGGGCTGCCGAAAATATTCGTAGGTCCAGATACCTCTTAAGGCGCGCAGGTGCGTTATCTCGAGGTCGTCACCTCCACCGGCTCAAGGGAGCCTATATAAATAGTATGTCCGAATGAGGTCGCACACTGCTCGTCCCATCAGCGTGTGACCCCTGAGCATGATGGTCGACGTAGTCGGTAGCAGCGGGTGCGCTTCTACCCGGGTCTTGAGTCTTCAAGGTATTCAATTGGTGTGCTTCCCATCCCTGGACACGTGTTTCGCGTTCATTAACGCTCATCAGCAGGGATTAGGCGTGTGCACGGGGATGCTGCGTGGGCTGCCAAAAATATTCGTAGGTCCAGATACCTCTTAAGGCGCGCAGGTGCGTTATCTCGAAGTCGTCACCTCCACCGGCTCAAGGGAGCCTGTATAAATAGTATATCTGAATGAGGTCGCACACTGCTCGTCCCATCAGCGTGTGACCCCGGAGCATGATGGTCGACGTAGTCGGTATCAGCGGGTGCGCTTCTACCCGGGTCTTGAGTCTTCAAGGTATTCAATTGGTGTGCTTGCCATCCCTGGACACGTGTTTCGCGTTCATTAACGCTCATCAGCAGCGATTAGGCGTGTGCAAGGGGTTGCTGCATGGGCTGCTGAAAATATTCGTAGGTCCAGATACCTCTTAAGGCGCGAAGGTGCATTATCTCGAGGTCGTCACCTCCACCGGCTCAAGGGAACCTGTATAAATAGTATGTCCGAATGAGGTCCCACACTGCTCGTCCCATCAGTGTATGACCCCAGAGCATGATGGTCGATGTAGTCGGTGTCAGCGGGTGCGCTTCTACCTGGGTCTTGAGTCTTCAAGGTATTCAATTGGTGTGCTTGCCATCCCTGGACACGTGTTTCGCGTTCATTAACGCTCATCAGCAGGGATTAGGCGTGTGCACGGGGATGCTGCGTGGGCTTCCGAAAATATTCGTCGGTCCAGATACCTCTTAAAGCACGCAGGTGCGTTATCTCGAGGTCGTCACCTCCACCGGCTCAAGGGAGCCTGTATAAATAGTATGTCCGAATGAGGTCGCACACTGCTCGTCCCATCAGCGTGTGACCCCGGAGCATGATGGTTGATGTAGTCGGTATCAGCGGGTGTGCTTCTACCCGGGTCTTGAGTCTTCAAGGTATTCAATTGGTGTGCTTGCCATCCCTGGACACGTGTTTCGCGTTCATTAACGCTCATCAGCAGGGATTAGGCGTGTGCACGGGGTTGCTGCGTGGGCTGCCGAAAATATTCATAGGTCCAGATACCTCTTAAGGCGCGCAGGTGCGTTATCTCGAAGTCGTCACCTCCACCGGCTCAAGGGAGCCTGTATAAATAGTATGTCTGAATGAGGTCGCACACTGCTCGTCCCATCAGCGTGTGACCCCGGAGCATGATGGTCGACGTAGTCGGTATCAGCGGGTGCGCTTCTACCCGGGTCTTGAGTCTTCAAGGTATTCAATTGGTGTGCTTGCCATCCCTGGACACGTGTTTCGCGTTCATTAACGCTCATCAGCAGCGATTAGGCGTGTGCAAGGGGTTGCTGCATGGGCTGCTGAAAATATTCGTAGGTCCAGATACCTCTTAAGGCGCGAAGGTGCATTATCTCGAGGTCGTCACCTCCACCGGCTCAAGGGAACCTGTATAAATAGTATGTCCGAATGAGGTCCCACACTGCTCGTCCCATCAGTGTATGACCCCAGAGCATGATGGTCGATGTAGTCGGTGTCAGCGGGTGCGCTTCTACCTGGGTCTTGAGTCTTCAAGGTATTCAATTGGTGTGCTTGCCATCCCTGGACACGTGTTTCGCGTTCATTAACGCTCATCAGCAGGGATTAGGCGTGTGCACGGGGATGCTGCGTGGGCTGCCGAAAATATTCGTAGGTCCAGATACCTCTTAAAGCACGCAGGTGCGTTATCTCGAGGTCGTCACCTCCACCGGCTCAAGGGAGCCTGTATAAATAGTATGTCCGAATGAGGTCGCACACTGCTCGTCCCATCAGCGTGTGACCCCGGAGCATGATGGTTGATGTAGTCGGTATCAGCGGGTGTGCTTCTACCCGGGTCTTGAGTCTTCAAGGTATTCAATTGGTGTGCTTGCCATCCCTGGACACGTGTTTTGCGTTCATTAACGCTCATCAGCAGGGATTAGGCGTGTGCACGGGGTTGCTGCGTGGGCTGCCGAAAATATTCATAGGTCCAGATACCTCTTAAGGCGCGCAGGTGCGTTATCTCGAGGTCGTCACCTCCACCGGCTCAAGGGAGCCTGTATAAATGGTATGTCGGAATGAGGTCGCACACTGCTCGTCCCATCAGCGTGTAACCCCGGAGCATGATGATCGATGTAGTCGGTATCAGCGGGTGCGCTTCTACCTGGGTCTTGAGTCTTCAAGGTATTCAATTGGTGTGCTTGCCATCCCTGGACACGTGTTTCGCGTTTATTAACGCTCATCAGCAGGGATTAGGCATGTGCACGGGGATGCTGCGTGGGCTGCCGAAAATATTCGTAGGTCCAGATACCTATTAAGGCGCGCCGGTGCGTTATCTCGAGGTCATCACCTCCACCGGCTCAAGGAAGCCTGTATAAATAGTATGTCCGAATGAGGTCGCACACTACTCGTCCCATCAGCGTGTGACCCCAGAGCATAATGGTCGATGTAGTCGGTATCAGCGGGTGCGCTTCTACCCGGGTCTTGAGTCTTCAAGGTATTCAATTGGTGTGCTTGTCATCCCTGGACACGTGTTTCACGTTCATTAATGCTCATCAGCAGGGATTAGGCGTGTGCATGGGGTTGCTGTGTGGGCTGCCGAAAATATTTGTAGGTCCAGATACCTCTTAAGGCGCGCAGGTGCGTTATCTCGAAGTCGTCACCTCCACCGGCTCAAGGGAGCCTGTATAAATAGTATGTCTGAATGAGGTCGCACACTGCTCGTCCCATCAGCGTGTGACCCCAGAGCATGATGGTCGATGTAGTCGGTATCAGCGGGTGCGCTTCTACCCGGGTCTTGAGTCTTCAAGGTATTCAATTGGTGTACTTGCCATCCCTGGACACGTGTTCCGCGTTCATTAACGCTCATCAGCAGGGATCAGGCGTGTGCACGGGGTTGCTGCGTGGGCTGCCGAGTCAAGTCAAGTCAAGTCAAAAGATTTATATAGCGCGCTACATACCCAGAGGGTCTCAAGGCGCTTGAAGAAGGGTGGGGAATTACTTGTCGAATATCCACGTTTTAAGTTGCTTTCTGAATGCTAGGTGGTTCTGAGTAAGGCGAAGGTGAGTGGGAAGTGAGTTCCAGGTTTTAGCTGCCAGGTAGGAGAAAGATCTACCTCCCATGGTGGTTTTGTTGATGCGAGGTACAGTGGCAAGGGCTTGGTTGGAGGATCGTAGCTGGCGGGAGGGGGTGTAGAAGGACAGTCGTAGGTAGATATTCGTAGGTCCAGATACCTCTTAAAGCACGCAGGTGCGTTATCTCGAGGTCGTCACCTCCACCGGCTCAAGGGAGCCTGTATAAATAGTATGTCCGAATGAGGTCGCACACTGCTCGTCCCATCAGCGTGTGACCCCGGAGCATAATGGTCGATGTAGTCGGTATCAGCGGGTGCGCTTCTACCCGGGTCTTGAGTCTTCAAGGTATTCAATTGGTGTGCTTGCCATCCCTGGACACGTGTTTCGCGTTCATTAATGCTCATCAGCAGGGATTAGGCGTGTGCACGGGGTTGCTGTGTGGGCTGCCGAAAATATTCGTAGGTCCAGATACCTCTTAAAGCACGCAGGTGCGTTATCTCGAGGTCGTCACCTCCACCTGCTCAAGGGAGCCTGTATAAATAGTATGTCCGAATGAGGTTGCACACTGCTCGTCCCATCAGCGTGTGACCCCGGAGCATGATGGTCGATGTAGTCGGTATCAGCGGGTGCGCTTCTACCCGGGTCTTGAGTCTTCAAGGTATTCAATTGGTGTGCTTGCCATCCCTGGACACGTGTTTCGCGTTCATTAACGCTCATCAGCAGGGATTAGGCGTGTGCACGGGGTTGCTGCGTGGGCTGCCGAAAATATTCGTAGGTCCAGATACCTCTTAAGGCGCTCATTTACATTATCTCGAGGTCGTCACCTCCACCGGCTCAAGGGAGCCTGTATAAATAGTATGTCCGAATGAGGTTGCACACTGCTCGTCCCATCAGCGTGTGACCCCGGAGCATGATGGTCGATGTAGTCGGTATCAGCGGGTGCGCTTCTACCTGGGTCTTGAGTCTTCAAGGTATTCAATTGGTGTGCTTGCCATCCCTGGACACGTGTTTCGCGTTCATTAACGCTCATCAGCAGGGATTAGGCGTGTGCACGGGGATGCTGCGTGGGCTGCCGAAAATATTCGTAGGTCCAGATACCTCTTAAGGCGCGCAGGTGCATTATCTCAAGGTCGTCACCTCCACCGGCTCAAGGGAGCCTGTATAAATAGTATGTCCGAATGAGGTCGCACACTGCTCGTCCCATCAGCGTGTGACCCCGGAGCATGATGGTCGATGTAGTCGGTATCAGCGGGTGCGCTTCTACCCGGGTCTTGAGTCTACAAGGTATTCAATTGGTGTGCTTGCCATCCCTGGATACGTGTTTCGCTTTCATTAACGCTCATCAGCAGGGATTAGGCATGTGCACGGTGTTGCTGCTTGGGCTGCCAAAAATATTCGTTGGTCTAGATACCTCTTAAGGCGCGCAGGTGCGTTATCTCGAGGTCGTCACCTCCACCGGCTCAAGGGAGCCTATATAAATAGTGTGTCCGAATGAGGTCGCACACTGCTCGTCCCATCAGCGTGTGACCCCGAAGCATGATGGTCGATGTAGTCGGTATCAGCGGGTGCGCTTCTACCTGGGTCTTGAGTCTTCAAGGTATTCAATTGGTGTGCTTGCCATCCCTGGACACGTGTTTCGCGTTCATTAACGCTCATCAGCAGGGATTAGGCGTGTGCACGGGGATGCTGCCTGGGCTGCCGAAAATATTCATAGGTCCAGATACCTCTTAAGGCGCGCAGGTGCATTATCTCAAGGTCGTCACCTCCACCGGCTCAAGGGAGCCTGTATAAATAGTATGTCCGAATGAGGTCGCACACTGCTCGTCCCATCAGCGTGTGACCCCGGAGCATGTCGGTCGATGTAGTCGGTATCAGCGGGTGCGCTTCTACCCGGGTCTTGAGTCTACAAGGTTTTCAATTGGTGTGCTTGCCATCCCTGGATACGTGTTTCGCGTTCATTAACGCTCATCAGCAGGGATTAGGCATGTGCACGGGGTTGCTGCTTGGTCTGCCGAAAATATTCGTTGGTCTAGATACCTCTTAAGGCGCGCAGGTGCGTTATCTCGAGGTCGTCACCTCCACCGGCTCAAGGGAGCCTATATAAATAGTGTGTCCGAATGAGGTTGCACACTGCTCGTCCCATCAGCGTGTGACCCCGGAGCATGATGGTCGATGTAGTCGGTATCAGCGGGTGCGCTTCTACCTGGGTCTTGAGTCTTCAAGGTATTCAATTGGTGTGCTTGCCATCCCTGGACACGTGTTTCGCGTTCATTAACGCTCATCAGCAGGGATTAGGCGTGTGCACGGGGATGCTGCGTGGGCTGCCGAAAATATTCGTAGGTCCAGATACCTCTTAAGGCGCTCAGGTGCGTTATCTCGAGGTCTTCACCTCCACCGGCTCAACGGAGCCTGTATAAATAGTGTGTCCGAATGAGGTCGCACACTGCTCGTCCCATCAGCGTGTGACCCCGGAGCATGATGGTCGATGTAGTCGGTATCAGCGGGTTCGCTTCTACCCGGGTCTTGAATCTTCAAGGTATTCAATTGGTGTGCTTGCCATCCCTGGACACGTGTTTCGCGTTCATTAATGCTCATCAGCAGGGATTAGGCGTGTGCACGAGGTTGCTGCGTAGGCTGCCGAAAATATTTGTAGGTCCAGATACCTCTTAAGGCGCGCAGGTGCGTTATCTCGAGGTCGTCACCTCCACCGGCTCAAGGGAGCCTGTATAAATAGTTTGTCCGAATGAGGTCGCACACTGCTCGTCCCATCAGCGTGTGACCCCGGAGCATGATGGTCGACGTAGTCGGTATCAGCGGGTGCGCTTCTACCCAGGTCTTGAGTCTTCAAGGTATTCAATTGGTGTGCTTGCCATCCCTGGACACGTGTTTCGCGTTCATTAACGCTCATCAGCAGCGATTAGGCGTGTGCAAGGGGTTGCTGCATGGGCTGCTGAAAATATTCGTAGGTCCAGATACCTCTTAAGGTGCGAAGGTGCGTTATCTCGAGGTCGTCAGCTCCACCGGCTCAAGGGAGCCTGTATAAATAGTATGTCCTAATGAGGTCCCATACTGCTCGTCCCATCAGCGTGTGACCCCAGAGCATGATGGTCGATGTAGTCTTTATCAGCGGGTGCGCTTCTACCCGGGTCTTGAGTCTACAAGGTATTCAATTGGTGTGCTTGCCATCCCTGGACACGTGTTTCGCGTTCATTAACGCTCATCAGCAGGGATTAGGCGTGTGCACGGGGTTGCTGCGTGGGCCGCCAAACATTTTCGTAGGTCCAGATACCTCTTAAGGCGTGCAGGTGCGTTATCTCGAGGTCGTCACCTCCACCGGCTCAAGGGCGCCTGTATAAATAATATGTCCGAATGAGGTCGCACACTGCTCGTCCCATCAGCGTGTGACCCCGGAGCATGATGGTTGATGTATTCGGTATCAGCGGGTGCGCTTCTACCCGGGTCTTGAGTCTTCAAGGTATTCAATTGGTGTGCTTGCCATCCCTGGACACGTGTTTCGCGTTCATTAACGCTCATCAGCAGCGATTAGGCGTGTGCAAGGGGTTGCTGCATGGACTGCTGAAAATATTCGTAGATCCAGATACCTCTTAAGGCGCGAAGGTGCGTTATCTCGAGGTCGTCACCTCCACCGGCTCAAGGGAGCCTTTATAAATAGTATGTCCGAATGAGTCCCACACTGCTCGTCCCATCAGAGTGTGACCCCGGAGCATGATGGTCGATGTAGTCGGTATCAGGCGGTGCGCTCCTACCCGGGTCTTGAGTCTACAAGGTATTCAATTGGTGTGCTTGCCATCCCTGGATACGTGTTTCGCGTTCATTAATGCTCATCAGCAGGGATTAGGCGTGTGCACGGGGTTGCTGCGTGGGCCGCCAAACATTTTCGTAGGTCCAGATACCTCTTAAGGGGTGCAGGTGCGTTATCTCGAGGTCGTCACCTCCACCGGCTCAAGGGAGCCTGTATAAATAATATGTCCGAATGAGGTCGCACACTGCTCGTCCCATCAGCGTGTGACCCCTGAGCATGATGGTCGATGTATTCTGTATCAGCGGGTGCGCTTCTACCTGGGTCTTGAGTCTTCAAGGTATTCAATTGGTGTGCTTGCCATCCCTGGACACGTGTTTCGCGTTCATTAACGCTCATCAGCAGGGATTAGGCGTGTGCACGGGGTTGCTGTGTGGGCTGCCGAAAATATTCGTAGGTCCAGATACCTCTTAAGGCGCTCAGGTACATTATCTCGAGGTCGTCACCTCCACCGGCTCAAGGGAGCCTGTATAAATAGTATGTCTGAATGAGGTTGCACACTGCTCGTCCCATCAGCGTGTGACCCCGGAGCATGATGGTCGATGTAGTCGGTATCAGCGGGTGCGCTTCTACCTGGGTCTTGAGTCTTCAAGGTATTCAATTGGTGTGCTTGCCATCCCTGGACACGTGTTCCGCGTTCATTAATGCTCATCAGCAGGGATTAGGAATGTGCACGGGGTTGCTGCGTGGGCTGCCGAAAATATTCGTAGGTCCAGATACCTCTTAAAGCACGCAGGTGCGTTATCTCGAGGTCGTCACCTCCACCGGCTCAAGGGAGCCTGTATAAATAGTATGTCGGAATGAGGTCGCACACTGCTCGTCCCATCAGCGTGTGACCCCGGAGCATGATGGTCGATGTAGTCGGTATCAGGGGGTGCGCTTCTACCCGGGTCTTGAGTCTTCAAGGTATTCAATTGGTGTGCTTGCCATCCCTGGACACGTGTTTCGCGTTTATTAACGCTCATCAGCAAGGATTAAGCGTGTGTACGGGGTTGCTGCGTGGGCTGCCGAAAATATTCATAGGTCCAGATACCTCTTAAGGCGCGCAGGTGCGTTATCTCGAGGTCGTCACCTCCACCGGCTCAAGGGAGCCTGTTTAAATGGTATGTCCGTATGAGGTCGCACACTGCTCGTCCCATCAGCTTGTGACCCCGGAGCATGATGGTCGATGTAGTCGGTATCAGCCGGTGCGCTTCTACCTGGGTCTTGAGTCTTCAAGGTATTCAATTGGTGTGCTTGCCATCCCTGGACACGTGTTTCGCGTTTATTAACGCTCATCAGCAGGGATTAGGCATGTGCACGGGGATGCTGCGTGGGCTGCCGAAAATATTCGTAGGTCCAGATACCTCTTAAGGCGCGAAGGTGCATTATCTCGAGGTCGTCACCTCCACCGGCTCAAGGGAGCCTGTATAAATAGTATGTCCGAATGAGGTCCCACACTGCTCGTCCCATCAGCGTGTGACCCCAGAGCATGATGGTCGATGCAGTCGGTATCAGCGGGTGCGCTTCTACATGGGTCTTGAGTCTTCAAGGTATTCAATTGGTGTGCTTGCCATCCCTGGACAAGTGTTTCGCGTTCATAAACGCTCATCAGCAGGGATTAGGCGTGTGCACGGGGATGCTGCGTGGGCTGCCGAAAATATTCGTAGGTCCAGATACCTCTTAAGGCGCGCAGGTGCATTATCTCAAGGTCGTCACCTCCACCGGCTCAAGGGAGCCTGTATAAATAGTATGTCCGAATGAGGTCGCACACTGCTCGTCCCATCAGCGTGTGACCCCGGAGCATGATGGTCGATGTAGTCGGTATCAGCGGGTGCGCTTCTACCCGGGTCTTGAGTCTTCAAGGTATTCAATTGGTGTGCTTGCCATCCCTGGACACGTGTTTCGCGTTCATTAACGCTCATCAGCAGGGATTAGGCGTGTGCACGGGGTTGCTGCGTGGGCTGCCGAAAATATTCGTAGGTCCAGATACCTCTTAAGGCGCTCATTTACATTATCTCGAGGTCGTCACCTCCACCGGCTCAAGGGAGCCTGTATAAATAGTATGTCCGAATGAGGTTGCACACTGCTCGTCCCATCAGCGTGTGACCCCGGAGCATGATGGTCGATGTAGTCGGTATCAGCGGGTGCGCTTCTACCTGGGTCTTGAGTCTTCAAGGTATTCAATTGGTGTGCTTGCCATCCCTGGACACGTGTTTCGCGTTCATTAACGCTCATCAGCAGGGATTAGGCGTGTGCACGGGGATGCTGCATGGGCTGCCGAAAATATTCATAGGTCCAGATACCTCTTAAGGCGCGCAGGTGCGTTATCTCGAGGTCTTCACCTCCACCGGCTCAAGGGAGCCTGTATAAATAGTGTGTCCGAATGAGGTCGCACACTGCTCGTCCCATCAGCGTGTGACCCCGGAGCATGATGGTCGATGTAGTCGGTATCAGCGGGTTCGCTTCTACCCGGGTCTTGAGTCTTCAAGGTATTCAATTGGTGTGCTTGCCATCCCTGGACACGTGTTTCGCGTTCATTAATGCTCATCAGCAGGGATTAGGCGTGTGCACGAGGTTGCTGCGTAGGCTGCCGAAAATATTTGTAGGTCCAGATACCTCTTAAGGCGCGCAGGTGCGTTATCTCGAGGTCGTCACCTCCACCGGCTCAAGGGAGCCTGTATAAATAGTTTGTCCGAATGAGGTCGCACACTGCTCGTCCCATCAGCGTGTGACCCCGGAGCATGATGGTCGACGTAGTCGGTATCAGCGGGTGCGCTTCTACCCGGGACCTGAGTCTTCAAGGTATTCAATTGGTGTGCTTGCCATCCCTGGACACGTGTTTCGCGTTCATTAACGCTCATCAGCAGCGATTAGGCGTGTGCAAGGGGTTGCTGCATGGGCTGCTGAAAATATTCGTAGGTCCAGATACCTCTTAAGGTGCGAAGGTGCGTTATCTCGAGGTCGTCAGCTCCACCTGCTCAAGGGAGCCTGTATAAATAAATAGTATGTCCGAATGAGGTCCCACACTGCTCGTCCCATCAGCGTGTGACCCCGGAGCATGATGGTCGATGTATTCGGTATCAGTGGCTGCGCTTCTACCCGGGTCTTGAGTCTTCAAGGGATTCAATTGGTGTGCTTGCCATCCCTGGACACGTGTTTCGCGTTCATTAACGCTCATCAGCAGCGATTAGGCGTGTGCAAGGGGCTGCTGCATGGGCTGCTGAAAATATTCGTAGATCCAGATACCTCTTAAGGCGCGAAGGTGCGTTATCTCGAGGTCGTCACCTCCACCGGCTCAAGGGAGCCTGTATAAATAGTATGTCCGAATGAGTCCCACACCGCTCGTCCCATCAGCGTGTGACCCCGGAGCATGATGGTCGATGTAGTCAGTATCAGCTGGTGCGCTTCTACCCGGGTCTTGAGTCTAAAAGGTATTCAATTGGTGTGCTTGCCATCCCTGGATACGTGTTTCGCGTTCATTAATGCTCATCAGCAGGGATTAGGCGTGTGCACGGGGTTGCTGCGTGGGCCGCCAAACATTTTCGTAGGTCCAGATACCTCTTAAGGCGTGCAGGTGCGTTATCTCGAGGTCGTCACCTCCACCGGCTCAAGGGAGCCTGTATAAATAGTGTGTCCGAATGAGGTCGCACACTGCTTGTCCCATCAGCGTGTGACCCCGGAGCATGATGGTCGATGTAGTCGGTATCAGCGGGTGCGCTTTTACCCGGGCCTTGAGTCTTCAAGGTGTTCAATTGGTGTGCTTGCCATCCCTGGACACGTGTTTCGCGTTCATTAACGCTCATCAGCAGGGATTAGGCGTGTGCACGGGAATGCTGCGTGGGCTGCCAAAAATATTCGTTGGTCCAGATACCTCTTAAGGCGCGCAGGTGCGTTATCTCGAAGTCGTCACCTCCACCGGCTCAAGGGAGCCTGTATAAATAGTATGTCTGAATGAGGTCGCACACTGCTCGTCCCATCAGCGTGTGACCCCGGAGCATGATGGTCGACGTAGTCGGTATCAGCGGGTGCGCTTCTACCCGGGTCTTGAGTCTTCAAGGTATTCAATTGGTGTGCTTGCCATCCCTGGACACGTGTTTCGCGTTCATTAACGCTCATCAGCAGCGATTAGGCGTGTGCAAGGGGTTGCTGCATGGGCTGCTGAAAATATTCGTAGGTCCAGATACCTCTTAAGGCGCGAAGGTGCATTATCTCGAGGTCGTCACCTCCACCGGCTCAAGGGAACCTGTATAAATAGTATGTCCGAATGAGGTCCCACACTGCTCGTCCCATCAGCGTATGACCCCAGAGCATGATGGTCGATGTAGTCGGTGTCAGCGGGTGCGCTTCTACCTGGGTCTTGAGTCTTCAAGGTATTCAATTGGTGTGCTTGTCATCCCTGGACACGTGTTTCGCGTTCATTAACGCTCATCAGCAGGGATTAGGCGTGTGCACGGGGATGCTGCGTGGGCTGCCGAAAATATTCGTAGGTCCAGATACCTCTTAAAGCACGCAGGTGCGTTATCTCGAGGTCGTCACCTCCACCGGCTCAAGGGAGCCTGTATAAATAGTATGTCCGAATGAGGTCGCACACTGCTCGTCCCATCAGCGTGTGACCCCGGAGCATGATGGTTGATGTAGTCGGTATCAGCGGGTGTGCTTCTACCCGGGTCTTGAGTCTTCAAGGTATTCAATTGGTGTGCTTGCCATCCCTGGACACGTGTTTCGCGTTCATTAACGCTCATCAGCAGGGATTAGGCGTGTGCACGGGGTTGCTGCGTGGGCTGCCGAAAATATTCATAGGTCCAGATACCTCTTAAGGCGCGCAGGTGCGTTATCTCGAGGTCGTCACCTCCACCGGCTCAAGGGAGCCTGTATAAATGGTATGTCGGAATGAGGTCGATCACTGCTCGTCCCATCAGCGTGTAACCCCGGAGCATGATGATCGATGTAGTCGGTATCAGCGGGTGCGCTTCTACCTGGGTCTTGAGTCTTCAAGGTATTCAATTGGTGTGCTTGCCATCCCTGGACACGTGTTTCGCGTTTATTAACGCTCATCAGCAGGGATTAGGCATGTGCACGGGGATGCTGCGTGGGCTGCCGAAAATATTCGTAGGTCCAGATACCTATTAAGGCGCGCCGGTGCGTTATCTCGAGGTCATCACCTCCACCGGCTCAAGGGAGCCTGTATAAATAGTATGTCCGAATGAGGTCGCACACTGCTCGTCCCATCAGCGTGTGACCCCGGAGCATAATGGTCGATGTAGTCGGTATCAGCGGGTGCGCTTCTACCTGGGTCTTGAGTCTTCAAGGTATTCAATTGGTGTGCTTGCCATCCCTGGACACGTGTTTCGCGTTCATTAACGCTCATCAGCAGGGATTAGGCGTGTGCACGGGGATGCTGCGTGGGCTGCCGAAAATATTCGTAGGTCCAGATACCTCTTAAAGCACGCAGGTGCGTTATCTCGAGGTCGTCACCTCCACCGGCTCAAGGGAGCCTGTATAAATAGTATGTCCGAATGAGGTCGCACACTGCTCGTCCCATCAGCGTGTGACCCCGGAGCATGATGGTTGATGTAGTCGGTATCAGCGGGTGTGCTTCTACCCGGGTCTTGAGTCTTCAAGGTATTCAATTGGTGTGCTTGCCATCCCTGGACACGTGTTTCGCGTTCATTAACGCTCATCAGCAGGGATTAGGCGTGTGCACGGGGTTGCTGCGTGGGCTGCCGAAAATATTCATAGGTCCAGATACCTCTTAAGGCGCGCAGGTGCGTTATCTCGAGGTCGTCACCTCCACCGGCTCAAGGGAGCCTGTATAAATGGTATGTCGGAATGAGGTCGATCACTGCTCGTCCCATCAGCGTGTAACCCCGGAGCATGATGGTCGATGTAGTCGGTATCAGCGGGTGCGCTTCTACCTGGGTCTTGAGTCTTCAAGGTATTCAATTGGTGTGCTTGCCATCCCTGGACACGTGTTTCGCGTTCATTAACGCTCATCAGCAGGGATTAGGCGTGTGCACGGGGATGCTGCGTGGGCTGCCGAAAATATTCGTAGGTCCAGATACCTCTTAAGGCGCTCAGGTGCGTTATCTCGAGGTCTTCACCTCCACCGGCTCAACGGAGCCTGTATAAATAGTGTGTCCGAATGAGGTCGCACACTGCTCGTCCCATCAGCGTGTGACCCCGGAGCATGATGGTCGATGTAGTCGGTATCAGCGGGTTCGCTTCTACCCGGGTCTTGAATCTTCAAGGTATTCAATTGGTGTGCTTGCCATCCCTGGACACGTGTTTCGCGTTCATTAATGCTCATCAGCAGGGATTAGGCGTGTGCACGAGGTTGCTGCGTAGGCTGCCGAAAATATTTGTAGGTCCAGATACCTCTTAAGGCGCGCAGGTGCGTTATCTCGAGGTCGTCACCTCCACCGGCTCAAGGGAGCCTGTATAAATAGTTTGTCCGAATGAGGTCGCACACTGCTCGTCCCATCAGCGTGTGACCCCGGAGCATGATGGTCGACGTAGTCGGTATCAGCGGGTGCGCTTCTACCCAGGTCTTGAGTCTTCAAGGTATTCAATTGGTGTGCTTGCCATCCCTGGACACGTGTTTCGCGTTCATTAACGCTCATCAGCAGCGATTAGGCGTGTGCAAGGGGTTGCTGCATGGGCTGCTGAAAATATTCGTAGGTCCAGATACCTCTTAAGGTGCGAAGGTGCGTTATCTCGAGGTCGTCAGCTCCACCGGCTCAAGGGAGCCTGTATAAATAGTATGTCCTAATGAGGTCCCATACTGCTCGTCCCATCAGCGTGTGACCCCAGAGCATGATGGTCGATGTAGTCTTTATCAGCGGGTGCGCTTCTACCCGGGTCTTGAGTCTACAAGGTATTCAATTGGTGTGCTTGCCATCCCTGGACACGTGTTTCGCGTTCATTAACGCTCATCAGCAGGGATTAGGCGTGTGCACGGGGTTGCTGCGTGGGCCGCCAAACATTTTCGTAGGTCCAGATACCTCTTAAGGCGTGCAGGTGCGTTATCTCGAGGTCGTCACCTCCACCGGCTCAAGGGCGCCTGTATAAATAATATGTCCGAATGAGGTCGCACACTGCTCGTCCCATCAGCGTGTGACCCCGGAGCATGATGGTTGATGTATTCGGTATCAGCGGGTGCGCTTCTACCCGGGTCTTGAGTCTTCAAGGTATTCAATTGGTGTGCTTGCCATCCCTGGACACGTGTTTCGCGTTCATTAACGCTCATCAGCAGCGATTAGGCGTGTGCAAGGGGTTGCTGCATGGACTGCTGAAAATATTCGTAGATCCAGATACCTCTTAAGGCGCGAAGGTGCGTTATCTCGAGGTCGTCACCTCCACCGGCTCAAGGGAGCCTTTATAAATAGTATGTCCGAATGAGTCCCACACTGCTCGTCCCATCAGAGTGTGACCCCGGAGCATGATGGTCGATGTAGTCGGTATCAGGCGGTGCGCTCCTACCCGGGTCTTGAGTCTACAAGGTATTCAATTGGTGTGCTTGCCATCCCTGGATACGTGTTTCGCGTTCATTAATGCTCATCAGCAGGGATTAGGCGTGTGCACGGGGTTGCTGCGTGGGCCGCCAAACATTTTCGTAGGTCCAGATACCTCTTAAGGGGTGCAGGTGCGTTATCTCGAGGTCGTCACCTCCACCGGCTCAAGGGAGCCTGTATAAATAATATGTCCGAATGAGGTCGCACACTGCTCGTCCCATCAGCGTGTGACCCCTGAGCATGATGGTCGATGTATTCTGTATCAGCGGGTGCGCTTCTACCTGGGTCTTGAGTCTTCAAGGTATTCAATTGGTGTGCTTGCCATCCCTGGACACGTGTTTCGCGTTCATTAACGCTCATCAGCAGGGATTAGGCGTGTGCACGGGGTTGCTGTGTGGGCTGCCGAAAATATTCGTAGGTCCAGATACCTCTTAAGGCGCTCAGGTACATTATCTCGAGGTCGTCACCTCCACCGGCTCAAGGGAGCCTGTATAAATAGTATGTCTGAATGAGGTTGCACACTGCTCGTCCCATCAGCGTGTGACCCCGGAGCATGATGGTCGATGTAGTCGGTATCAGCGGGTGCGCTTCTACCTGGGTCTTGAGTCTTCAAGGTATTCAATTGGTGTGCTTGCCATCCCTGGACACGTGTTCCGCGTTCATTAATGCTCATCAGCAGGGATTAGGAATGTGCACGGGGTTGCTGCGTGGGCTGCCGAAAATATTCGTAGGTCCAGATACCTCTTAAAGCACGCAGGTGCGTTATCTCGAGGTCGTCACCTCCACCGGCTCAAGGGAGCCTGTATAAATAGTATGTCGGAATGAGGTCGCACACTGCTCGTCCCATCAGCGTGTGACCCCGGAGCATGATGGTCGATGTAGTCGGTATCAGGGGGTGCGCTTCTACCCGGGTCTTGAGTCTTCAAGGTATTCAATTGGTGTGCTTGCCATCCCTGGACACGTGTTTCGCGTTTATTAACGCTCATCAGCAAGGATTAAGCGTGTGTACGGGGTTGCTGCGTGGGCTGCCGAAAATATTCATAGGTCCAGATACCTCTTAAGGCGCGCAGGTGCGTTATCTCGAGGTCGTCACCTCCACCGGCTCAAGGGAGCCTGTTTAAATGGTATGTCCGTATGAGGTCGCACACTGCTCGTCCCATCAGCTTGTGACCCCGGAGCATGATGGTCGATGTAGTCGGTATCAGCCGGTGCGCTTCTACCTGGGTCTTGAGTCTTCAAGGTATTCAATTGGTGTGCTTGCCATCCCTGGACACGTGTTTCGCGTTTATTAACGCTCATCAGCAGGGATTAGGCATGTGCACGGGGATGCTGCGTGGGCTGCCGAAAATATTCGTAGGTCCAGATACCTCTTAAGGCGCGAAGGTGCATTATCTCGAGGTCGTCACCTCCACCGGCTCAAGGGAGCCTGTATAAATAGTATGTCCGAATGAGGTCCCACACTGCTCGTCCCATCAGCGTGTGACCCCAGAGCATGATGGTCGATGCAGTCGGTATCAGCGGGTGCGCTTCTACATGGGTCTTGAGTCTTCAAGGTATTCAATTGGTGTGCTTGCCATCCCTGGACAAGTGTTTCGCGTTCATAAACGCTCATCAGCAGGGATTAGGCGTGTGCACGGGGATGCTGCGTGGGCTGCCGAAAATATTCGTAGGTCCAGATACCTCTTAAGGCGCGCAGGTGCATTATCTCAAGGTCGTCACCTCCACCGGCTCAAGGGAGCCTGTATAAATAGTATGTCCGAATGAGGTCGCACACTGCTCGTCCCATCAGCGTGTGACCCCGGAGCATGATGGTCGATGTAGTCGGTATCAGCGGGTGCGCTTCTACCCGGGTCTTGAGTCTTCAAGGTATTCAATTGGTGTGCTTGCCATCCCTGGACACGTGTTTCGCGTTCATTAACGCTCATCAGCAGGGATTAGGCGTGTGCACGGGGTTGCTGCGTGGGCTGCCGAAAATATTCGTAGGTCCAGATACCTCTTAAGGCGCTCATTTACATTATCTCGAGGTCGTCACCTCCACCGGCTCAAGGGAGCCTGTATAAATAGTATGTCCGAATGAGGTTGCACACTGCTCGTCCCATCAGCGTGTGACCCCGGAGCATGATGGTCGATGTAGTCGGTATCAGCGGGTGCGCTTCTACCTGGGTCTTGAGTCTTCAAGGTATTCAATTGGTGTGCTTGCCATCCCTGGACACGTGTTTCGCGTTCATTAACGCTCATCAGCAGGGATTAGGCGTGTGCACGGGGATGCTGCATGGGCTGCCGAAAATATTCATAGGTCCAGATACCTCTTAAGGCGCGCAGGTGCGTTATCTCGAGGTCTTCACCTCCACCGGCTCAAGGGAGCCTGTATAAATAGTGTGTCCGAATGAGGTCGCACACTGCTCGTCCCATCAGCGTGTGACCCCGGAGCATGATGGTCGATGTAGTCGGTATCAGCGGGTTCGCTTCTACCCGGGTCTTGAGTCTTCAAGGTATTCAATTGGTGTGCTTGCCATCCCTGGACACGTGTTTCGCGTTCATTAATGCTCATCAGCAGGGATTAGGCGTGTGCACGAGGTTGCTGCGTAGGCTGCCGAAAATATTTGTAGGTCCAGATACCTCTTAAGGCGCGCAGGTGCGTTATCTCGAGGTCGTCACCTCCACCGGCTCAAGGGAGCCTGTATAAATAGTTTGTCCGAATGAGGTCGCACACTGCTCGTCCCATCAGCGTGTGACCCCGGAGCATGATGGTCGACGTAGTCGGTATCAGCGGGTGCGCTTCTACCCGGGACCTGAGTCTTCAAGGTATTCAATTGGTGTGCTTGCCATCCCTGGACACGTGTTTCGCGTTCATTAACGCTCATCAGCAGCGATTAGGCGTGTGCAAGGGGTTGCTGCATGGGCTGCTGAAAATATTCGTAGGTCCAGATACCTCTTAAGGTGCGAAGGTGCGTTATCTCGAGGTCGTCAGCTCCACCTGCTCAAGGGAGCCTGTATAAATAAATAGTATGTCCGAATGAGGTCCCACACTGCTCGTCCCATCAGCGTGTGACCCCGGAGCATGATGGTCGATGTATTCGGTATCAGTGGCTGCGCTTCTACCCGGGTCTTGAGTCTTCAAGGGATTCAATTGGTGTGCTTGCCATCCCTGGACACGTGTTTCGCGTTCATTAACGCTCATCAGCAGCGATTAGGCGTGTGCAAGGGGCTGCTGCATGGGCTGCTGAAAATATTCGTAGATCCAGATACCTCTTAAGGCGCGAAGGTGCGTTATCTCGAGGTCGTCACCTCCACCGGCTCAAGGGAGCCTGTATAAATAGTATGTCCGAATGAGTCCCACACCGCTCGTCCCATCAGCGTGTGACCCCGGAGCATGATGGTCGATGTAGTCAGTATCAGCTGGTGCGCTTCTACCCGGGTCTTGAGTCTAAAAGGTATTCAATTGGTGTGCTTGCCATCCCTGGATACGTGTTTCGCGTTCATTAATGCTCATCAGCAGGGATTAGGCGTGTGCACGGGGTTGCTGCGTGGGCCGCCAAACATTTTCGTAGGTCCAGATACCTCTTAAGGCGTGCAGGTGCGTTATCTCGAGGTCGTCACCTCCACCGGCTCAAGGGAGCCTGTATAAATAGTGTGTCCGAATGAGGTCGCACACTGCTTGTCCCATCAGCGTGTGACCCCGGAGCATGATGGTCGATGTAGTCGGTATCAGCGGGTGCGCTTTTACCCGGGCCTTGAGTCTTCAAGGTGTTCAATTGGTGTGCTTGCCATCCCTGGACACGTGTTTCGCGTTCATTAACGCTCATCAGCAGGGATTAGGCGTGTGCACGGGAATGCTGCGTGGGCTGCCAAAAATATTCGTTGGTCCAGATACCTCTTAAGGCGCGCAGGTGCGTTATCTCGAAGTCGTCACCTCCACCGGCTCAAGGGAGCCTGTATAAATAGTATGTCTGAATGAGGTCGCACACTGCTCGTCCCATCAGCGTGTGACCCCGGAGCATGATGGTCGACGTAGTCGGTATCAGCGGGTGCGCTTCTACCCGGGTCTTGAGTCTTCAAGGTATTCAATTGGTGTGCTTGCCATCCCTGGACACGTGTTTCGCGTTCATTAACGCTCATCAGCAGCGATTAGGCGTGTGCAAGGGGTTGCTGCATGGGCTGCTGAAAATATTCGTAGGTCCAGATACCTCTTAAGGCGCGAAGGTGCATTATCTCGAGGTCGTCACCTCCACCGGCTCAAGGGAACCTGTATAAATAGTATGTCCGAATGAGGTCCCACACTGCTCGTCCCATCAGCGTATGACCCCAGAGCATGATGGTCGATGTAGTCGGTGTCAGCGGGTGCGCTTCTACCTGGGTCTTGAGTCTTCAAGGTATTCAATTGGTGTGCTTGTCATCCCTGGACACGTGTTTCGCGTTCATTAACGCTCATCAGCAGGGATTAGGCGTGTGCACGGGGATGCTGCGTGGGCTGCCGAAAATATTCGTAGGTCCAGATACCTCTTAAAGCACGCAGGTGCGTTATCTCGAGGTCGTCACCTCCACCGGCTCAAGGGAGCCTGTATAAATAGTATGTCCGAATGAGGTCGCACACTGCTCGTCCCATCAGCGTGTGACCCCGGAGCATGATGGTTGATGTAGTCGGTATCAGCGGGTGTGCTTCTACCCGGGTCTTGAGTCTTCAAGGTATTCAATTGGTGTGCTTGCCATCCCTGGACACGTGTTTCGCGTTCATTAACGCTCATCAGCAGGGATTAGGCGTGTGCACGGGGTTGCTGCGTGGGCTGCCGAAAATATTCATAGGTCCAGATACCTCTTAAGGCGCGCAGGTGCGTTATCTCGAGGTCGTCACCTCCACCGGCTCAAGGGAGCCTGTATAAATGGTATGTCGGAATGAGGTCGATCACTGCTCGTCCCATCAGCGTGTAACCCCGGAGCATGATGATCGATGTAGTCGGTATCAGCGGGTGCGCTTCTACCTGGGTCTTGAGTCTTCAAGGTATTCAATTGGTGTGCTTGCCATCCCTGGACACGTGTTTCGCGTTTATTAACGCTCATCAGCAGGGATTAGGCATGTGCACGGGGATGCTGCGTGGGCTGCCGAAAATATTCGTAGGTCCAGATACCTATTAAGGCGCGCCGGTGCGTTATCTCGAGGTCATCACCTCCACCGGCTCAAGGGAGCCTGTATAAATAGTATGTCCGAATGAGGTCGCACACTGCTCGTCCCATCAGCGTGTGACCCCGGAGCATAATGGTCGATGTAGTCGGTATCAGCGGGTGCGCTTCTACCTGGGTCTTGAGTCTTCAAGGTATTCAATTGGTGTGCTTGCCATCCCTGGACACGTGTTTCGCGTTCATTAACGCTCATCAGCAGGGATTAGGCGTGTGCACGGGGATGCTGCGTGGGCTGCCGAAAATATTCGTAGGTCCAGATACCTCTTAAAGCACGCAGGTGCGTTATCTCGAGGTCGTCACCTCCACCGGCTCAAGGGAGCCTGTATAAATAGTATGTCCGAATGAGGTCGCACACTGCTCGTCCCATCAGCGTGTGACCCCGGAGCATGATGGTTGATGTAGTCGGTATCAGCGGGTGTGCTTCTACCCGGGTCTTGAGTCTTCAAGGTATTCAATTGGTGTGCTTGCCATCCCTGGACACGTGTTTCGCGTTCATTAACGCTCATCAGCAGGGATTAGGCGTGTGCACGGGGTTGCTGCGTGGGCTGCCGAAAATATTCATAGGTCCAGATACCTCTTAAGGCGCGCAGGTGCGTTATCTCGAGGTCGTCACCTCCACCGGCTCAAGGGAGCCTGTATAAATGGTATGTCGGAATGAGGTCGATCACTGCTCGTCCCATCAGCGTGTAACCCCGGAGCATGATGATCGATGTAGTCGGTATCAGCGGGTGCGCTTCTACCTGGGTCTTGAGTCTTCAAGGTATTCAATTGGTGTGCTTGCCATCCCTGGACACGTGCTTCGCGTTTATTAACGCTCATCAGCAGGGATTAGGCATGTGCACGGGGATGCTGCGTGGGCTGCCGAAAATATTCGTAGGTCCAGATACCTATTAAGGCGCGCCGGTGCGTTATCTCGAGGTCATCACCTCCACCGGCTCAAGGAAGCCTGTATAAATAGTATGTCCGAATGAGGTCGCACACTACTCGTCCCATCAGCGTGTGACCCCAGAGCATAATGGTCGATGTAGTCGGTATCAGCGGGTGCGCTTCTACCCGGGTCTTGAGTCTTCAAGGTATTCAATTGGTGTGCTTGTCATCCCTGGACACGTGTTTCGCGTTCATTAATGCTCATCAGCAGGGATTAGGCGTGTGCATGGGGTTGCTGTGTGGGCTGCCGAAAATATTTGTAGGTCCAGATACCTCTTAAGGCGCGCAGGTGTGTTATCTCGAGGTCGTCACCTCCACCGGCTCAAGGGAGCCTGTATAAATAGTATGTCCGAATGAGGTCGCACACTGCTCGTCCCATCAGCGTGTGACCCCTGAGCATGATGGTCGACGTAGTCGGTATCAGCGGGTGCGCTTCTACCCGGGTCTTGAGTCTTCAAGGTATTCAATTGGTGTGCTTGCCATCCCTGGACACGTGTTTCGCGTTCATTAACGCTCATCAGCAGGGATTAGGCGTGTGCACGGTGATGCTGCGTGGGCTGCCAAAAATATTCGTAGGTCCAGATACCTCTTAAGGCGCGCAGGTGCTTTATCTCGAAGTCGTCACCTCCACCGGCTCAAGGGAGCCTGTATAAATAGAATGTCCGAATGAGGTCGCACACTGCTCGTCCCATCAGCGTGTGACCCCAGAGCATGATGGTCGATGTAGTCGGTATCAGCGGGTGCGCTTCTACCCGGGTCTTGAGTCTTCAAGGTATTCAATTGGTGTGCTTGCCATCCCTGGACACGTGTTCCGCGTTCATTAACGCTCATCAGCAGGGATCAGGCGTGTGCACGGGGTTGCTGCGTGTGCTGCCGAGTCAAGTCAGGTCAAGTCAAAAGATTTATATAGCGCGCTACATACCCAGAGGGTCTCAAGGCGCTTGAAGAAGGGTGGGGAATTACTTGTCGAATATCCACGTTTTAAGTTGCTTTCTGAATGCTAGGTGGTTCTGAGTAAGGCGAAGGTGAGTGGGAAGTGAGTTCCAGGTTTTAGCTGCCAGGTAGGAGAAGGATCTACCTCCCATGGTGGTTTTGTTGATGCGAGGTACAGTGGCAAGGGCTTGGTTGGAGGATCGTAGCTGGCGGGAGGGGGTGTAGAAGGACAGTCGTAGGTAGATATTCGTAGGTCCAGATACCTCTTAAAGCACGCAGGTGCGTTATCTCGAGGTCGTCACCTCCACCGGCTCAAGGGAGCCTGTATAAATAGTATGTCCGAATGAGGTCGCACACTGCTCGTCCCATCAGCGTGTGACCCCGGAGCATAATGGTCGATGTAGTCGGTATCAGCGGGTGCGCTTCTACCCGGGTCTTGAGTCTTCAAGGTATTCAATTGGTGTGCTTGCCATCCCTGGACACGTGTTTCGCGTTCATTAATGCTCATCAGCAGGGATTAGGCGTGTGCACGGGGTTGCTGTGTGGGCTGCCGAAAATATTCGTAGGTCCAGATACCTCTTAAAGCACGCAGGTGCGTTATCTCGAGGTCGTCACCTCCACCTGCTCAAGGGAGCCTGTATAAATAGTATGTCCGAATGAGGTCGCACACTGCTCGTCCCATCAGCGTCTGACCCCGGAGCATGATGGTCGATGTAGTCGGTATCAGCGGGTGCGCTTCTACCCGGGTCTTGAGTCTTCAAGGTATTCAATTGGTGTGCTTGCCATCCCTGGACACGTGTTTCGCGGTCATTAACGCTCATCAGCAGGGATTAGGCGTGTGCACGGGGTTGCTGCGTGGGCTGCCGAAAATATTCATAGGTCCAGATACCTCTTAAGGCTCGCAGGTGCGTTATCTCGAGGTCGTCACCTCCACCGGCTCAAGGGAGCCTGTATAAATGGTATGTCCGAATGAGGTCGCACACTGCTCGTCCCATCAGCGTGTAACCCCGGAGCATGATGATCGATGTAGTCGGTATCAGCGGGTGCGCTTCTACCTGTGTCTTGAGTCTTCAAGGTATTCAATTGGTGTGCTTGCCATCCCTGGACACATGTTTCGCATTTATTAACACTCATCAGCAGGGATTAGGCATGTGCACGGGGATGCTGCGTGGGCTTTCGAAAATATTCGTAGGTCCAGATACCTCTTAAGGCGCGCCGGTGCGTTATCTCGAGGTCATCACCTCCACCGCCTCAAGGAAGCCTGTATAAATAGTATGTCCGAATGAGGTCGCACACTGCTCGTCCCATCAGCGTGTGACCCCGGAGTATGATGGTCGACGTAGTCGGTATCAGCGGGTGCGCTTCTACCCGGGTCTTGAGTCTTCAAGGTATTCAATTGGTGTGCTTGCCATCCCTGGACACGTGTTTCGCGTTCATTAATGCTCATCAGCAGGGACTAGGCGTGTGCACGGGGTTGCTGTGTGGGCTGCCGAAAATATTCGTAGGTCCAGATACCTCTTAAGGCGCGCAGGTGCGTTATCTCGAGGTCGTCACCTCCACCGGCTCAAGGGAGCCTGTATAAATAGTATGTCCGAATGAGGTCGCACAGTGCTTGTCCCATCAGCGTGTGACCCCGGAGCATGATGGTCGACGTAGTCGGTATCAGCGGGTGCACTTCTACCCGGGTCTTGAGTCTTCAAGGTATTCAATTGGTTTGCTTGCCATCCCTGGACACGTGTTTCGCGTTCATTAACGCTCATCAGCAGCGATTAGGTGTGTGCAAGGGGTTGCTGCATGGGCTGCTGAAAATATTCGTAGGTCCAGATACCTCTTAAGGCGCGAAGGTGCATTATCTCGAGGTCGTCACCTCCACCGGCTCAAGGGAGCCTGTATAAATAGTATGTCCGAATGAGGTCCCACACTGCTCGTCCCATCAGTGTGTGACCCCAGAGCATGATGGTCGATGTAGTCGGTATCAGCGGGTGCGCTTCTACATGGGTCTTGAGTCTTCAAGGTATTCAATTGGTGTGCTTGCCATCCCTGGACACGTGTTTCGTGTTCATTAACGCTCATCAGCAGGGATTAGGCGTGTGCACGGGGATGCTGCGTGGGCTGCCGAAAATATTCGTAGGTCCAGATACCTCTTAAGGCGCGCAGGTGCATTATCTCAAGGTCGTCACCTCCACCGGCTCAAGGGAGCCTGTATAAATAGTATGTCCGAATGAGGTCGCACACTGCTCGTCCCATCAGCGTGTGACCCCGGAGCATGATGGTCGATGTAGTCGGTATCAGCGGGTGCGCTTCTACCCGGGTCTTGAGTCTACAAGGTATTCAATTGGTGTGCTTGCCATCCCTGGATACGTGTTTCGCGTTCATTAACGCTCATCAGCAGGGATTAGGCATGTGCACGGGGTTGCTGCTTGGGCTGCCGAAAATATTCGTTGGTCTAGATACCTCTTAAGGCGCGCAGGTGCGTTATCTCGAGGTCGTCACCTCCACCGGCTCAAGGGAGCCTATATAAATAGTGTGTCCGAATGAGGTCGCACACTGCTCGTCCCATCAGCCTGTGACCCCGAAGCATGATGGTCGATGTAGTCGGTATCAGCGGGTGCGCTTCTACCTGGGTCTTGAGTCTTCAAGGTATTCAATTGGTGTGCTTGCCATCCCTGGACACGTGTTTCGCGTTCATTAACGCTCATCAGCAGGGATTAGGCGTGTGCACGGGGTTGCTGCGTGGGCTGCCGAAAATATTCGTAGGTCCAGATACCTCTTAAAGCACGCAGGTGCGTTATCTCGAGGTCGTCACCTCCACCGGCTCAAGGGAGCCTGTATAAATAGTATGTCGGAATGAGGTCGCACACTGCTCGTCCCATCAGCGTGTGACCCCGGAGCATGATGGTCGATGTAGTCGGTATCAGGGGGTGCGCTTCTACCCGGGTCTTGAGTCTTCAAGGTATTCAATTGGTGTGCTTGCCATCCCTGGACACGTGTTTCGCGTTTATTAACGCTCATCAGCAAGGATTAAGCGTGTGTACGGGGTTGCTGCGTGGGCTGCCGAAAATATTCATAGGTCCAGATACCTCTTAAGGCGCGCAGGTGCGTTATCTCGAGGTCGTCACCTCCACCGGCTCAAGGGAGCCTGTTTAAATGGTATGTCCGTATGAGGTCGCACACTGCTCGTCCCATCAGCTTGTGACCCCGGAGCATGATGGTCGATGTAGTCGGTATCAGCCGGTGCGCTTCTACCTGGGTCTTGAGTCTTCAAGGTATTCAATTGGTGTGCTTGCCATCCCTGGACACGTGTTTCGCGTTTATTAACGCTCATCAGCAGGGATTAGGCATGTGCACGGGGATGCTGCGTGGGCTGCCGAAAATATTTGTAGGTCCAGATACCTCTTAAGGCGCGAAGGTGCATTATCTCGAGGTCGTCACCTCCACCGGCTCAAGGGAGCCTGTATAAATAGTATGTCCGAATGAGGTCCCACACTGCTCGTCCCATCAGCGTGTGACCCCAGAGCATGATGGTCGATGCAGTCGGTATCAGCGGGTGCGCTTCTACATGGGTCTTGAGTCTTCAAGGTATTCAATTGGTGTGCTTGCCATCCCTGGACAAGTGTTTCGCGTTCATAAACGCTCATCAGCAGGGATTAGGCGTGTGCACGGGGATGCTGCGTGGGCTGCCGAAAATATTCGTAGGTCCAGATACCTCTTAAGGCGCGCAGGTGCATTATCTCAAGGTCGTCACCTCCACCGGCTCAAGGGAGCCTGTATAAATAGTATGTCCGAATGAGGTCGCACACTGCTCGTCCCATCAGCGTGTGACCCCGGAGCATGATGGTCGATGTAGTCGGTATCAGCGGGTGCGCTTCTACCCGGGTCTTGAGTCTTCAAGGTATTCAATTGGTGTGCTTGCCATCCCTGGACACGTGTTTCGCGTTCATTAACGCTCATCAGCAGGGATTAGGCGTGTGCACGGGGTTGCTGCGTGGGCTGCCGAAAATATTCGTAGGTCCAGATACCTCTTAAGGCGCTCATTTACATTATCTCGAGGTCGTCACCTCCACCGGCTCAAGGGAGCCTGTATAAATAGTATGTCCGAATGAGGTTGCACACTGCTCGTCCCATCAGCGTGTGACCCCGGAGCATGATGGTCGATGTAGTCGGTATCAGCGGGTGCGCTTCTACCTGGGTCTTGAGTCTTCAAGGTATTCAATTGGTGTGCTTGCCATCCCTGGACACGTGTTTCGCGTTCATTAACGCTCATCAGCAGGGATTAGGCGTGTGCACGGGGATGCTGCATGGGCTGCCGAAAATATTCATAGGTCCAGATACCTCTTAAGGCGCGCAGGTGCGTTATCTCGAGGTCTTCACCTCCACCGGCTCAAGGGAGCCTGTATAAATAGTGTGTCCGAATGAGGTCGCACACTGCTCGTCCCATCAGCGTGTGACCCCGGAGCATGATGGTCGATGTAGTCGGTATCAGCGGGTTCGCTTCTACCCGGGTCTTGAGTCTTCAAGGTATTCAATTGGTGTGCTTGCCATCCCTGGACACGTGTTTCGCGTTCATTAATGCTCATCAGCAGGGATTAGGCGTGTGCACGAGGTTGCTGCGTAGGCTGCCGAAAATATTTGTAGGTCCAGATACCTCTTAAGGCGCGCAGGTGCGTTATCTCGAGGTCGTCACCTCCACCGGCTCAAGGGAGCCTGTATAAATAGTTTGTCCGAATGAGGTCGCACACTGCTCGTCCCATCAGCGTGTGACCCCGGAGCATGATGGTCGACGTAGTCGGTATCAGCGGGTGCGCTTCTACCCGGGACCTGAGTCTTCAAGGTATTCAATTGGTGTGCTTGCCATCCCTGGACACGTGTTTCGCGTTCATTAACGCTCATCAGCAGCGATTAGGCGTGTGCAAGGGGTTGCTGCATGGGCTGCTGAAAATATTCGTAGGTCCAGATACCTCTTAAGGTGCGAAGGTGCGTTATCTCGAGGTCGTCAGCTCCACCGGCTCAAGGGAGCCTGTATAAATAAATAGTATGTCCGAATGAGGTCCCACACTGCTCGTCCCATCAGCGTGTGACCCCGGAGCATGATGGTCGATGTATTCGGTATCAGTGGCTGCGCTTCTACCCGGGTCTTGAGTCTTCAAGGGATTCAATTGGTGTGCTTGCCATCCCTGGACACGTGTTTCGCGTTCATTAACGCTCATCAGCAGCGATTAGGCGTGTGCAAGGGGCTGCTGCATGGGCTGCTGAAAATATTCGTAGATCCAGATACCTCTTAAGGCGCGAAGGTGCGTTATCTCGAGGTCGTCACCTCCACCGGCTCAAGGGAGCCTGTATAAATAGTATGTCCGAATGAGTCCCACACCGCTCGTCCCATCAGCGTGTGACCCCGGAGCATGATGGTCGATGTAGTCAGTATCAGCTGGTGCGCTTCTACCCGGGTCTTGAGTCTAAAAGGTATTCAATTGGTGTGCTTGCCATCCCTGGATACGTGTTTCGCGTTCATTAATGCTCATCAGCAGGGATTAGGCGTGTGCACGGGGTTGCTGCGTGGGCCGCCAAACATTTTCGTAGGTCCAGATACCTCTTAAGGCGTGCAGGTGCGTTATCTCGAGGTCGTCACCTCCACCGGCTCAAGGGAGCCTGTATAAATAGTGTGTCCGAATGAGGTCGCACACTGCTTGTCCCATCAGCGTGTGACCCCGGAGCATGATGGTCGATGTAGTCGGTATCAGCGGGTGCGCTTCTAGCCGGGTCTTGAGTCTTCAAGGTATTCAATTGGTGTGCTTGCCATCCCTGGACACGTGTTTCGCGTTCATTAATGCTCATCAGCAGGGATTAGGCGTGTGCACGAGGTTGCTGCGTAGGCTGCCGAAAATATTCGTAGGTACAGATACCTCTTAAGGCGCTCAGGTACATTATCTCGAGGTCGTCACCTCCACCGCCTCAAGGGAGCCTGTATAAATTGTATGTCTGAATGAGGTTGCACACTGCTCGTCCCATCAGTGTGTGACCCCGGAGCATGATGGTCGATGTAGTCGGTATCAGCGGGTGCGCTTTTACCCGGGCCTTGAGTCTTCAAGGTGTTCAATTGGTGTGCTTGCCATCCCTGGACACGTGTTTCGCGTTCATTAACGCTCATCAGCAGGGATTAGGCGTGTGCACGGGAATGCTGCGTGGGCTGCCAAAAATATTCGTTGGTCCAGATACCTCTTAAGGCGCGCAGGTGCGTTATCTCGAAGTCGTCACCTCCACCGGCTCAAGGGAGCCTGTATAAATAGTATGTCTGAATGAGGTCGCACACTGCTCGTCCCATCAGCGTGTGACCCCGGAGCATGATGGTCGACGTAGTCGGTATCAGCGGGTGCGCTTCTACCCGGGTCTTGAGTCTTCAAGGTATTCAATTGGTGTGCTTGCCATCCCTGGACACGTGTTTCGCGTTCATTAACGCTCATCAGCAGCGATTAGGCGTGTGCAAGGGGTTGCTGCATGGGCTGCTGAAAATATTCGTAGGTCCAGATACCTCTTAAGGCGCGAAGGTGCATTATCTCGAGGTCGTCACCTCCACCGGCTCAAGGGAACCTGTATAAATAGTATGTCCGAATGAGGTCCCACACTGCTCGTCCCATCAGCGTATGACCCCAGAGCATGATGGTCGATGTAGTCGGTGTCAGCGGGTGCGCTTCTACCTGGGTCTTGAGTCTTCAAGGTATTCAATTGGTGTGCTTGTCATCCCTGGACACGTGTTTCGCGTTCATTAACGCTCATCAGCAGGGATTAGGCGTGTGCACGGGGATGCTGCGTGGGCTGCCGAAAATATTCGTAGGTCCAGATACCTCTTAAAGCACGCAGGTGCGTTATCTCGAGGTCGTCACCTCCACCGGCTCAAGGGAGCCTGTATAAATAGTATGTCCGAATGAGGTCGCACACTGCTCGTCCCATCAGCGTGTGACCCCGGAGCATGATGGTTGATGTAGTCGGTATCAGCGGGTGTGCTTCTACCCGGGTCTTGAGTCTTCAAGGTATTCAATTGGTGTGCTTGCCATCCCTGGACACGTGTTTCGCGTTCATTAACGCTCATCAGCAGGGATTAGGCGTGTGCACGGGGTTGCTGCGTGGGCTGCCGAAAATATTCATAGGTCCAGATACCTCTTAAGGCGCGCAGGTGCGTTATCTCGAGGTCGTCACCTCCACCGGCTCAAGGGAGCCTGTATAAATGGTATGTCGGAATGAGGTCGATCACTGCTCGTCCCATCAGCGTGTAACCCCGGAGCATGATGATCGATGTAGTCGGTATCAGCGGGTGCGCTTCTACCTGGGTCTTGAGTCTTCAAGGTATTCAATTGGTGTGCTTGCCATCCCTGGACACGTGTTTCGCGTTTATTAACGCTCATCAGCAGGGATTAGGCATGTGCACGGGGATGCTGCGTGGGCTGCCGAAAATATTCGTAGGTCCAGATACCTATTAAGGCGCGCCGGTGCGTTATCTCGAGGTCATCACCTCCACCGGCTCAAGGGAGCCTGTATAAATAGTATGTCCGAATGAGGTCGCACACTGCTCGTCCCATCAGCGTGTGACCCCGGAGCATAATGGTCGATGTAGTCGGTATCAGCGGGTGCGCTTCTACCTGGGTCTTGAGTCTTCAAGGTATTCAATTGGTGTGCTTGCCATCCCTGGACACGTGTTTCGCGTTCATTAACGCTCATCAGCAGGGATTAGGCGTGTGCACGGGGATGCTGCGTGGGCTGCCGAAAATATTCGTAGGTCCAGATACCTCTTAAAGCACGCAGGTGCGTTATCTCGAGGTCGTCACCTCCACCGGCTCAAGGGAGCCTGTATAAATAGTATGTCCGAATGAGGTCGCACACTGCTCGTCCCATCAGCGTGTGACCCCGGAGCATGATGGTTGATGTAGTCGGTATCAGCGGGTGTGCTTCTACCCGGGTCTTGAGTCTTCAAGGTATTCAATTGGTGTGCTTGCCATCCCTGGACACGTGTTTCGCGTTCATTAACGCTCATCAGCAGGGATTAGGCGTGTGCACGGGGTTGCTGCGTGGGCTGCCGAAAATATTCATAGGTCCAGATACCTCTTAAGGCGCGCAGGTGCGTTATCTCGAGGTCGTCACCTCCACCGGCTCAAGGGAGCCTGTATAAATGGTATGTCGGAATGAGGTCGATCACTGCTCGTCCCATCAGCGTGTAACCCCGGAGCATGATGATCGATGTAGTCGGTATCAGCGGGTGCGCTTCTACCTGGGTCTTGAGTCTTCAAGGTATTCAATTGGTGTGCTTGCCATCCCTGGACACGTGCTTCGCGTTTATTAACGCTCATCAGCAGGGATTAGGCATGTGCACGGGGATGCTGCGTGGGCTGCCGAAAATATTCGTAGGTCCAGATACCTATTAAGGCGCGCCGGTGCGTTATCTCGAGGTCATCACCTCCACCGGCTCAAGGAAGCCTGTATAAATAGTATGTCCGAATGAGGTCGCACACTACTCGTCCCATCAGCGTGTGACCCCAGAGCATAATGGTCGATGTAGTCGGTATCAGCGGGTGCGCTTCTACCCGGGTCTTGAGTCTTCAAGGTATTCAATTGGTGTGCTTGTCATCCCTGGACACGTGTTTCGCGTTCATTAATGCTCATCAGCAGGGATTAGGCGTGTGCATGGGGTTGCTGTGTGGGCTGCCGAAAATATTTGTAGGTCCAGATACCTCTTAAGGCGCGCAGGTGTGTTATCTCGAGGTCGTCACCTCCACCGGCTCAAGGGAGCCTGTATAAATAGTATGTCCGAATGAGGTCGCACACTGCTCGTCCCATCAGCGTGTGACCCCTGAGCATGATGGTCGACGTAGTCGGTATCAGCGGGTGCGCTTCTACCCGGGTCTTGAGTCTTCAAGGTATTCAATTGGTGTGCTTGCCATCCCTGGACACGTGTTTCGCGTTCATTAACGCTCATCAGCAGGGATTAGGCGTGTGCACGGTGATGCTGCGTGGGCTGCCAAAAATATTCGTAGGTCCAGATACCTCTTAAGGCGCGCAGGTGCTTTATCTCGAAGTCGTCACCTCCACCGGCTCAAGGGAGCCTGTATAAATAGCATGTCCGAATGAGGTCGCACACTGCTCGTCCCATCAGCGTGTGACCCCAGAGCATGATGGTCGATGTAGTCGGTATCAGCGGGTGCGCTTCTACCCGGGTCTTGAGTCTTCAAGGTATTCAATTGGTGTGCTTGCCATCCCTGGACACGTGTTCCGCGTTCATTAACGCTCATCAGCAGGGAGCAGGCGTGTGCACGGGGTTGCTGCGTGTGCTGCCGAGTCAAGTCAGGTCAAGTCAAAAGATTTATATAGCGCGCTACATACCCAGAGGGTCTCAAGGCGCTTGAAGAAGGGTGGGGAATTACTTGTCGAATATCCACGTTTTAAGTTGCTTTCTGAATGCTAGGTGGTTCTGAGTAAGGCGAAGGTGAGTGGGAAGTGAGTTCCAGGTTTTAGCTGCCAGGTAGGAGAAGGATCTACCTCCCATGGTGGTTTTGTTGATGCGAGGTACAGTGGCAAGGGCTTGGTTGGAGGATCGTAGCTGGCGGGAGGGGGTGTAGAAGGACAGTCGTAGGTAGATATTCGTAGGTCCAGATACCTCTTAAAGCACGCAGGTGCGTTATCTCGAGGTCGTCACCTCCACCGGCTCAAGGGAGCCTGTATAAATAGTATGTCCGAATGAGGTCGCACACTGCTCGTCCCATCAGCGTGTGACCCCGGAGCATAATGGTCGATGTAGTCGGTATCAGCGGGTGCGCTTCTACCCGGGTCTTGAGTCTTCAAGGTATTCAATTGGTGTGCTTGCCATCCCTGGACACGTGTTTCGCGTTCATTAATGCTCATCAGCAGGGATTAGGCGTGTGCACGGGGTTGCTGTGTGGGCTGCCGAAAATATTCGTAGGTCCAGATACCTCTTAAAGCACGCAGGTGCGTTATCTCGAGGTCGTCACCTCCACCTGCTCAAGGGAGCCTGTATAAATAGTATGTCCGAATGAGGTCGCACACTGCTCGTCCCATCAGCGTCTGACCCCGGAGCATGATGGTCGATGTAGTCGGTATCAGCGGGTGCGCTTCTACCCGGGTCTTGAGTCTTCAAGGTATTCAATTGGTGTGCTTGCCATCCCTGGACACGTGTTTCGCGGTCATTAACGCTCATCAGCAGGGATTAGGCGTGTGCACGGGGTTGCTGCGTGGGCTGCCGAAAATATTCATAGGTCCAGATACCTCTTAAGGCTCGCAGGTGCGTTATCTCGAGGTCGTCACCTCCACCGGCTCAAGGGAGCCTGTATAAATGGTATGTCCGAATGAGGTCGCACACTGCTCGTCCCATCAGCGTGTAACCCCGGAGCATGATGATCGATGTAGTCGGTATCAGCGGGTGCGCTTCTACCTGTGTCTTGAGTCTTCAAGGTATTCAATTGGTGTGCTTGCCATCCCTGGACACATGTTTCGCATTTATTAACACTCATCAGCAGGGATTAGGCATGTGCACGGGGATGCTGCGTGGGCTTTCGAAAATATTCGTAGGTCCAGATACCTCTTAAGGCGCGCCGGTGCGTTATCTCGAGGTCATCACCTCCACCGCCTCAAGGAAGCCTGTATAAATAGTATGTCCGAATGAGGTCGCACACTGCTCGTCCCATCAGCGTGTGACCCCGGAGTATGATGGTCGACGTAGTCGGTATCAGCGGGTGCGCTTCTACCCGGGTCTTGAGTCTTCAAGGTATTCAATTGGTGTGCTTGCCATCCCTGGACACGTGTTTCGCGTTCATTAATGCTCATCAGCAGGGACTAGGCGTGTGCACGGGGTTGCTGTGTGGGCTGCCGAAAATATTCGTAGGTCCAGATACCTCTTAAGGCGCGCAGGTGCGTTATCTCGAGGTCGTCACCTCCACCGGCTCAAGGGAGCCTGTATAAATAGTATGTCCGAATGAGGTCGCACAGTGCTTGTCCCATCAGCGTGTGACCCCGGAGCATGATGGTCGACGTAGTCGGTATCAGCGGGTGCACTTCTACCCGGGTCTTGAGTCTTCAAGGTATTCAATTGGTTTGCTTGCCATCCCTGGACACGTGTTTCGCGTTCATTAACGCTCATCAGCAGCGATTAGGTGTGTGCAAGGGGTTGCTGCATGGGCTGCTGAAAATATTCGTAGGTCCAGATACCTCTTAAGGCGCGAAGGTGCATTATCTCGAGGTCGTCACCTCCACCGGCTCAAGGGAGCCTGTATAAATAGTATGTCCGAATGAGGTCCCACACTGCTCGTCCCATCAGTGTGTGACCCCAGAGCATGATGGTCGATGTAGTCGGTATCAGCGGGTGCGCTTCTACATGGGTCTTGAGTCTTCAAGGTATTCAATTGGTGTGCTTGCCATCCCTGGACACGTGTTTCGTGTTCATTAACGCTCATCAGCAGGGATTAGGCGTGTGCACGGGGATGCTGCGTGGGCTGCCGAAAATATTCGTAGGTCCAGATACCTCTTAAGGCGCGCAGGTGCATTATCTCAAGGTCGTCACCTCCACCGGCTCAAGGGAGCCTGTATAAATAGTATGTCCGAATGAGGTCGCACACTGCTCGTCCCATCAGCGTGTGACCCCGGAGCATGATGGTCGATGTAGTCGGTATCAGCGGGTGCGCTTCTACCCGGGTCTTGAGTCTACAAGGTATTCAATTGGTGTGCTTGCCATCCCTGGATACGTGTTTCGCGTTCATTAACGCTCATCAGCAGGGATTAGGCATGTGCACGGGGTTGCTGCTTGGGCTGCCGAAAATATTCGTTGGTCTAGATACCTCTTAAGGCGCGCAGGTGCGTTATCTCGAGGTCGTCACCTCCACCGGCTCAAGGGAGCCTATATAAATAGTGTGTCCGAATGAGGTCGCACACTGCTCGTCCCATCAGCCTGTGACCCCGAAGCATGATGGTCGATGTAGTCGGTATCAGCGGGTGCGCTTCTACCTGGGTCTTGAGTCTTCAAGGTATTCAATTGGTGTGCTTGCCATCCCTGGACACGTGTTTCGCGTTCATTAACGCTCATCAGCAGGGATTAGGCGTGTGCACGGGGATGCTGCGTGGGCTGCCGAAAATATTCATAGGTCCAGATACCTCTTAAGGCGCGCAGGTGCATTATCTCAAGGTCGTCACCTCCACCGGCTCAAGGGAGCCTGTATAAATAGTATGTCCGAATGAGGTCGCACACTGCTCGTCCCATCAGCGTGTGACCCCGGAGCATGTCGGTCGATGTAGTCGGTATCAGCGGGTGCGCTTCTACCCGGGTCTTGAGTCTACAAGGTTTTCAATTGGTGTGCTTGCCATCCCTCGATACGTGTTTCGCGTTCATTAACGCTCATCAGCAGGGATTAGGCATGTGCACGGGGTTGCTGCTTGGGCTGCCGAAAATATTCGTTGGTCTAGATACCTCTTAAGGCGCGCAGGTGCGTTATCTCGAGGTCGTCACCTCCACCGGCTCAAGGGAGCCTATATAAATAGTGTGTCCGAATGAGGTTGCACACTGCTCGTCCCATCAGCGTGTGACCCCGGAGCATGATGGTCGATGTAGTCGGTATCAGCGGGTGCGCTTCTACCTGGGTCTTGAGTCTTCAAGGTATTCAATTGGTGTGCTTGCCATCCCTGGACACGTGTTTCGCGTTCATTAACGCTCATCAGCAGGGATTAGGCGTGTGCACGGGGATGCTGCGTGGGCTGCCGAAAATATTCGTAGGTCCAGATACCTCTTAAGGCGCTCAGGTGCGTTATCTCGAGGTCTTCACCTCCACCGGCTCAACGGAGCCTGTATAAATAGTGTGTCCGAATGAGGTCGCACACTGCTCGTCCCATCAGCCTGTGACCCCGGAGCATGATGGTCGATGTAGTCGGTATCAGCGGGTTCGCTTCTACCCGGGTCTTGAGTCTTCAAGGTATTCAATTGGTGTGCTTGCCATCCCTGGACACGTGTTTCGCGTTCATTAATGCTCATCAGCAGGGATTAGGCGTGTGCACGAGGTTGCTGCGTAGGCTGCCGAAAATATTTGTAGGTCCAGATACCTCTTAAGGCGCGCAGGTGCGTTATCTCGAGGTCGTCACCTCCACCGGCTCAAGGGAGCCTGTATAAATAGTTTGTCCGAATGAGGTCGCACACTGCTCGTCCCATCAGCGTGTGACCCCGGAGCATGATGGTCGACGTAGTCGGTATCAGCGGGTGCGCTTCTACCCATGTCTTGAGTCTTCAAGGTATTCAATTGGTGTGCTTGCCATCCCTGGACACATGTTTCGCATTTATTAACACTCATCAGCAGGGATTAGGCATGTGCACGGGGATGCTGCGTGGGCTTTCGAAAATATTCGTAGGTCCAGATACCTCTTAAGGCGCGCCGGTGCGTTATCTCGAGGTCATCACCTCCACCGCCTCAAGGAAGCCTGTATAAATAGTATGTCCGAATGAGGTCGCACACTGCTCGTCCCATCAGCGTGTGACCCCGGAGTATGATGGTCGACGTAGTCGGTATCAGCGGGTGCGCTTCTACCCGGGTCTTGAGTCTTCAAGGTATTCAATTGGTGTGCTTGCCATCCCTGGACACGTGTTTCGCGTTCATTAATGCTCATCAGCAGGGACTAGGCGTGTGCACGGGGTTGCTGTGTGGGCTGCCGAAAATATTCGTAGGTCCAGATACCTCTTAAGGCGCGCAGGTGCGTTATCTCGAGGTCGTCACCTCCACCGGCTCAAGGGAGCCTGTATAAATAGTATGTCCGAATGAGGTCGCACAGTGCTTGTCCCATCAGCGTGTGACCCCGGAGCATGATGGTCGACGTAGTCGGTATCAGCGGGTGCACTTCTACCCGGGTCTTGAGTCTTCAAGGTATTCAATTGGTTTGCTTGCCATCCCTGGACACGTGTTTCGCGTTCATTAACGCTCATCAGCAGCGATTAGGTGTGTGCAAGGGGTTGCTGCATGGGCTGCTGAAAATATTCGTAGGTCCAGATACCTCTTAAGGCGCGAAGGTGCATTATCTCGAGGTCGTCACCTCCACCGGCTCAAGGGAGCCTGTATAAATAGTATGTCCGAATGAGGTCCCACACTGCTCGTCCCATCAGTGTGTGACCCCAGAGCATGATGGTCGATGTAGTCGGTATCAGCGGGTGCGCTTCTACATGGGTCTTGAGTCTTCAAGGTATTCAATTGGTGTGCTTGCCATCCCTGGACACGTGTTTCGTGTTCATTAACGCTCATCAGCAGGGATTAGGCGTGTGCACGGGGATGCTGCGTGGGCTGCCGAAAATATTCGTAGGTCCAGATACCTCTTAAGGCGCGCAGGTGCATTATCTCAAGGTCGTCACCTCCACCGGCTCAAGGGAGCCTGTATAAATAGTATGTCCGAATGAGGTCGCACACTGCTCGTCCCATCAGCGTGTGACCCCGGAGCATGATGGTCGATGTAGTCGGTATCAGCGGGTGCGCTTCTACCCGGGTCTTGAGTCTACAAGGTATTCAATTGGTGTGCTTGCCATCCCTGGATACGTGTTTCGCGTTCATTAACGCTCATCAGCAGGGATTAGGCATGTGCACGGGGTTGCTGCTTGGGCTGCCGAAAATATTCGTTGGTCTAGATACCTCTTAAGGCGCGCAGGTGCGTTATCTCGAGGTCGTCACCTCCACCGGCTCAAGGGAGCCTATATAAATAGTGTGTCCGAATGAGGTCGCACACTGCTCGTCCCATCAGCCTGTGACCCCGAAGCATGATGGTCGATGTAGTCGGTATCAGCGGGTGCGCTTCTACCTGGGTCTTGAGTCTTCAAGGTATTCAATTGGTGTGCTTGCCATCCCTGGACACGTGTTTCGCGTTCATTAACGCTCATCAGCAGGGATTAGGCGTGTGCACGGGGATGCTGCGTGGGCTGCCGAAAATATTCATAGGTCCAGATACCTCTTAAGGCGCGCAGGTGCATTATCTCAAGGTCGTCACCTCCACCGGCTCAAGGGAGCCTGTATAAATAGTATGTCCGAATGAGGTCGCACACTGCTCGTCCCATCAGCGTGTGACCCCGGAGCATGTCGGTCGATGTAGTCGGTATCAGCGGGTGCGCTTCTACCCGGGTCTTGAGTCTACAAGGTTTTCAATTGGTGTGCTTGCCATCCCTCGATACGTGTTTCGCGTTCATTAACGCTCATCAGCAGGGATTAGGCATGTGCACGGGGTTGCTGCTTGGGCTGCCGAAAATATTCGTTGGTCTAGATACCTCTTAAGGCGCGCAGGTGCGTTATCTCGAGGTCGTCACCTCCACCGGCTCAAGGGAGCCTATATAAATAGTGTGTCCGAATGAGGTTGCACACTGCTCGTCCCATCAGCGTGTGACCCCGGAGCATGATGGTCGATGTAGTCGGTATCAGCGGGTGCGCTTCTACCTGGGTCTTGAGTCTTCAAGGTATTCAATTGGTGTGCTTGCCATCCCTGGACACGTGTTTCGCGTTCATTAACGCTCATCAGCAGGGATTAGGCGTGTGCACGGGGATGCTGCGTGGGCTGCCGAAAATATTCGTAGGTCCAGATACCTCTTAAGGCGCTCAGGTGCGTTATCTCGAGGTCTTCACCTCCACCGGCTCAACGGAGCCTGTATAAATAGTGTGTCCGAATGAGGTCGCACACTGCTCGTCCCATCAGCCTGTGACCCCGGAGCATGATGGTCGATGTAGTCGGTATCAGCGGGTTCGCTTCTACCCGGGTCTTGAGTCTTCAAGGTATTCAATTGGTGTGCTTGCCATCCCTGGACACGTGTTTCGCGTTCATTAATGCTCATCAGCAGGGATTAGGCGTGTGCACGAGGTTGCTGCGTAGGCTGCCGAAAATATTTGTAGGTCCAGATACCTCTTAAGGCGCGCAGGTGCGTTATCTCGAGGTCGTCACCTCCACCGGCTCAAGGGAGCCTGTATAAATAGTTTGTCCGAATGAGGTCGCACACTGCTCGTCCCATCAGCGTGTGACCCCGGAGCATGATGGTCGACGTAGTCGGTATCAGCGGGTGCGCTTCTACCCATGTCTTGAGTCTTCAAGGTATTCAATTGGTGTGCTTGCCATCCCTGGACACGTGTTTCGCGTTCATTAACGCTCATCAGCAGCGATTAGGCGTGTGCAAGGGGTTGCTGCATGGGCTGCTGAAAATATTCGTAGGTCCAGATACCTCTTAAGGTGCGAAGGTGCGTTATCTCGAGGGCGTCAGCTCCACCGGCTCAAGGGAACCTGTATAAATAGTATGTCCTAATGAGGTCCCACACTGCTCGTCCCATCAGCGTGTGACCCCAGAGCATGATGGTCGATGTAGTCGGTATCAGCGGGTGCGCTTCTACCCGGGTCTTGAGTCTACAAAGTATTCAATTGGTGTGCTTGCCATCCCTGGACACGTGTTTCGCGTTCATTAACGCTCATCAGCAGGGATTAGGCGTGTGCACGGGGTTGCTGCGTGGGCCGCCAAACATTTTCGTAGGTCCAGATACCTCTGAAGGCGCGAAGGTGCGTTATCTCGAGGTCGTCACCTCCACCGGCTCAAGGGAGCCTGTATAAATAGTATGTCCGAATGAGTCCCACACTGCTCGTCCCATCAGCGTGTGACCCCGGAGCATGATGGTCGATGTAGTCGGTATCAGGCGGTGCGCTCCTACCCGAGTCTTGAGTCTACAAGGTATTCAATTGGTGTGCTTGCCATCCCTGGATACGTGTTTCGCGTTCATTAATGCTCATCAGCAGGGATTAGGCGTGTGCACGGGGTTGCTGCGTGGGCCGCCAAACATTTTCGTAGGTCCAGATACCTCTTAAGGGGTGCAGGTGCGTTATCTCGAGGTCGTCACCTCCACCGGCTCAAGGGAGCCTGTATAAATAATATGTCCGAATGAGGTCGCACACTGCTCGTCCCATCAGCGTGTGACCCCTGAGCATGATGGTCGATGTATTCGGTATCAGCGGGTGCGCTTCTACCTGGGTCTTGAGTCTTCAAGGTATTCAATTGGTGTGCTTGCCATCCCTGGACACGTGTTTCGCGTTCATTAACGCTCATCAGCAGGGATTAGGCGTGTGCACGGGGATGCTGCGTGGGCTGAGGAAAATATTCGTAGGTCCAGATACCTCTTAAGGCGCGCAGTTGCGTTATCTCGAGGTCGCCACCTCCACCGGCTCAAGGGAGCCTGTATAAATAGCATGTCCGAATGAGGTCGCACACTGCTCGTCCCATCAGTGTGTGACCCCAGAGCATGATGGTCGATGTAGTCGGTATCAGCGGGTGCGCTTCTACCCGGGTCTTGAGTCTTCAAGGTATTCAATTGGTGTGCTTGCCATCCCTGGACACGTGTTCCGCGTTCATTAACGCTCATCAGCAGGGATCAGGCGTGTGCACGGGGTTGCTGCGTGGGCTGCCGAGTCAAGTCAAGTCAAGTCAAAAGATTTATATAGCGCGCTACATACCCAGAGGGTCTCAAGGCGCTTGAAGAAGGGTGGGGAATTACTTGTCGAATATCCACGTTTTAAGTTGCTTTCTGAATGCTAGGTGGTTCTGAGTAAGGCGAAGGTGAGTGGGAAGTGAGTTCCAGGTTTTAGCTGCCAGGTAGGAGAAGGATCTACCTCCCATGGTGGTTTTGTTGATGCGAGGTACAGTGGCAAGGGCTTGGTTGGAGGATCGTAGCTGGCGGGAGGGGGTGTAGAAGGACAGTCGTAGGTAGATATTCGTAGGTCCAGATACCTCTTAAAGCACGCAGGTGCGTTATCTCGAGGTCGTCACCTCCACCGGCTCAAGGGAGCCTGTATAAATAGTATGTCCGAATGAGGTCGCACACTGCTCGTCCCATCAGCGTGTGACCCCGGAGCATAATGGTCGATGTAGTCGGTATCAGCGGGTGCGCTTCTACCCGGGTCTTGAGTCTTCAAGGTATTCAATTGGTGTGCTTGCCATCCCTGGACACGTGTTTCGCGTTCATTAATGCTCATCAGCAGGGATTAGGCGTGTGCACGGGGTTGCTGTGTGGGCTGCCGAAAATATTCGTAGGTCCAGATACCTCTTAAAGCACGCAGGTGCGTTATCTCGAGGTCGTCACCTCCACCTGCTCAAGGGAGCCTGTATAAATAGTATGTCCGAATGAGGTCGCACACTGCTCGTCCCATCAGCGTGTGACCCCGGAGCATGATGGTCGATGTAGTCGGTATCAGCGGGTGCGCTTCTACCCGGGTCTTGAGTCTTCAAGGTATTCAATTGGTGTGCTTGCCATCCCTGGACACGTGTTTCGCGTTCATTAACGCTCATCAGCAGGGATTAGGCGTGTGCACGGGGTTGCTGCGTGGGCTGCCGAAAATATTCATAGGTCCAGATACCTCTTAAGGCTCGCAGGTGCGTTATCTCGAGGTCGTCACCTCCACCGGCTCAAGGGAGCCTGTATAAATGGTATGTCCGAATGAGGTCGCACACTGCTCGTCCCATCAGCGTGTAACCCCGGAGCATGATGATCGATGTAGTCGGTATCAGCGGGTGCGCTTCTACCTGTGTCTTGAGTCTTCAAGGTATTCAATTGGTGTGCTTGCCATCCCTGGACACATGTTTCGCATTTATTAACACTCATCAGCAGGGATTAGGCATGTGCACGGGGATGCTGCGTGGGCTGTCGAAAATATTCGTAGGTCCAGATACCTCTTAAGGCGCGCCGGTGCGTTATCTCGAGGTCATCACCTCCACCGCCTTAAGGAAGCCTGTATAAATAGTATGTCCGAATGAGGTCGCACACTGCTCGTCCCATCAGCGTGTGACCCCGGAGTATGATGGTCGACGTAGTCGGTATCAGCGGGTGCGCTTCTACCCGGGTCTTGAGTCTTCAAGGTATTCAATTGGTGTGCTTGCCATCCCTGGACACGTGTTTCGCGTTCATTAATGCTCATCAGCAGGGACTAGGCGTGTGCACGGGGTTGCTGTGTGGGCTGACGAAAATATTCGTAGGTCCAGATACCTCTTAAGGCGCGCAGGTGCGTTATCTCGAGGTCGTCACCTCCACCGGCTCAAGGGAGCCTGTATAAATAGTATGTCCGAATGAGGTCGCACAGTGCTTGTCCCATCAGCGTGTGACCCCGGAGCATGATGGTCGACGTAGTCGGTATCAGCGGGTGCACTTCTACCCGGGTCTTGAGTCTTCATGGTATTCAATTGGTTTGCTTGCCATCCCTGGACACGTGTTTCGCGTTCATTAACGCTCATCAGCAGCGATTAGGCGTGTGCAAGGGGTTGCTGCATGGGCTGCTGAAAATATTCGTAGGTCCAGATACCTCTTAAGGCGCGAAGGTGCATTATCTCGAGGTCGTCACCTCCACCGGCTCAAGGGAGCCTGTATAAATAGTATGTCCGAATGAGGTCCCACACTGCTCGTCCCATCAGTGTGTGACCCCAGAGCATGATGGTCGATGTAGTCGGTATCAGCGGGTGCGCTTCTACATGGGTCTTGAGTCTTCAAGGTATTCAATTGGTGTGCTTGCCATCCCTGGACACGTGTTTCGCGTTCATTAACGCTCATCAGCAGGGATTAGGCGTGTGCACGGGGATGCTGCGTGGGCTGCCGAAAATATTCGTAGGTCCAGATACCTCTTAAGGCGCGCAGGTGCATTATCTCAAGGTCGTCACCTCCACCGGCTCAAGGGAGCCTGTATAAATAGTATTTCCGAATGAGGTCGCACACTGCTCGTCCCATCAGCGTGTGACCCCGGAGCATGATGGTCGATGTAGTCGGTATCAGCGGGTGCGCTTCTACCCGGGTCTTGAGTCTACAAGGTATTCAATTGGTGTGCTTGCCATCCCTGGATACGTGTTTCGCGTTCATTAACGCTCATCAGCAGGGATTAGGCATGTGCACGGGGTTGCTGCTTGGGCTGCCGAAAATATTCGTTGGTCTAGATACCTCTTAAGGCGCGCAGGTGCGTTATCTCGAGGTCGTCACCTCCACCGGCTCAAGGGAGCCTATATAAATAGTGTGTCCGAATGAGGTCGCACACTGCTCGTCCCATCAGCCTGTGACCCCGAAGCATGATGGTCGATGTAGTCGGTATCAGCGGGTGCGCTTCTACCTGGGTCTTGAGTCTTCAAGGTATTCAATTGGTGTGCTTGCCATCCCTGGACACGTGTTTCGAGTTCATTAACGCTCATCAGCAGGGATTAGGCGTGTGCACGGGGATGCTGCGTGGGCTGCCGAAAATATTCATAGGTCCAGATACCTCTTAAGGCGCGCAGGTGCATTATCTCAAGGTCGTCACCTCCACCGGCTCAAGGGAGCCTGTATAAATAGTATGTCCGAATGAGGTCGCACACTGCTCGTCCCATCAGTGTGTGGGTCCGGAGCATGTCGGTCGATGTAGTCGGTATCAGCGGGTGCGCTTCTACCCGGGTCTTGAGTCTACAAGGTTTTCAATTGGTGTGCTTGCCATCCCTGGATACGTGTTTCGCGTTCATTAACGCTCATCAGCAGGGATTAGGCATGTGCACGGGGTTGCTGCTTGGGCTGCCGAAAATATTCGTTGGTCTAGATACCTCTTAAGGCGCGCAGGTGCGTTATCTCGAGGTCGTCACCTCCACCGGCTCAAGGGAGCCTATATAAATAGTGTGTCCGAATGAGGTTGCACACTGCTCGTCCCATCAGCGTGTGACCCCGGAGCATGATGGTCGATGTAGTCGGTATCAGCGGGTGCGCTTCTACCTGGGTCTTGAGTCTTCAAGGTATTCAATTGGTGTGCTTGCCATCCCTGGACACGTGTTTCGCGTTCATTAACGCTCATCAGCAGGGATTAGGCGTGTGCACGGGGATGCTGCGTGGGCTGCCGAAAATATTCGTAGGTCCAGATACCTCTTAAGGCGCTCAGGTGCGTTATCTCGAGGTCTTCACCTCCACCGGCTCAACGGAGCCTGTATAAATAGTGTGTCCGAATGAGGTCGCACACTGCTCGTCCCATCAGCGTGTGACCCCGGAGCATGTTGGTCGATGTAGTCGGTATCAGCGGGTTCGCTTCTACCCGGGTCTTGAGTCTTCAAGGTATTCAATTGGTGTGCTTGCCATCCCTGGACACGTGTTTCGCGTTCATTAATGCTCATCAGCAGGGATTAGGCGTGTGCACGAGGTTGCTGCGTAGGCTGCCGAAAATATTTGTAGGTCCAGATACCTCTTAAGGCGCGCAGGTGCGTTATCTCGAGGTGGTCACCTCCACCGGCTCAAGGGAGCCTGTATAAATAGTTTGTCCGAATGAGGTCGCACACTGCTCGTCCCATCAGCGTGTGACCCCGGAGCATGATGGTCGACGTAGTCGGTATCAGCGGGTGCGCTTCTACCCAGGTCTTGAGTCTTCAAGGTATTCAATTGGTGTGCTTGCCATCCCTGGACACGTGTTTCGCGTTCATTAACGCTCATCAGCAGCGATTAGGCGTGTGCAAGGGGTTGCTGCATGGGCTGCTGAAAATATTCGTAGGTCCAGATACCTCTTAAGGTGCGAAGGTGCGTTATCTCGAGGTCGTCAGCTCCACCGGCTCAAGGGAACCTGTATAAATAGTATGTCCTAATGAGGTCCCACACTGCTCGTCCCATCAGCGTGTGACCCCAGAGCATGATGGTCGATGTAGTCGGTATCAGCGGGTGCGCTTCTACCCGGGTCTTGAGTCTACAAGGTATTCAATTGGTGTGCTTGCCATCCCTGGACACGTGTTTCGCGTTCATTAACGCTCATCAGCAGGGATTAGGCGTGTGCACGGTGTTGCTGCGTGGGCCGCCAAACATTTTCGTAGGTCCAGATACCTCTGAAGGCGTGCAGGTGCGTTATCTCGAGGTCGTCACCTCCACCGGCTCAAGGGAGCCTGTATAAATAATATGTCCGAATGAGGTCGCACACTGCTCGTCCCATCAGCGTGTGACCCCGGAGCATGATGGTTGATGTATTCGGTATCAGCGGGTGCGCTTCTACCCGGGTCTTGAGTCTTCAAGGTATTCAATTGGTGTGCTTGCCATCCTTGGACACGTGTTTCGCGTTCATTAACGCTCATCAGCAGCGATTAGGCGTGTGCAAGGGGTTGCTGCATGGACTGCTGAAAATATTCGTAGATCCAGATACCTCTTAAGGCGCGAAGGTGCGTTATCTCGAGGTCGTCACCTCCACCGGCTCAAGGGAGCCTGTATAAATAGTATGTCCGAATGAGTCCCACACTGCTCGTCCCATCAGCGTGTGACCCCGGAGCATGATGGTCGATGTAGTCGGTATCAGGCGGTGCGCTCCTACCCGAGTCTTGAGTCTACAAGGTATTCAATTGGTGTGCTTGCCATCCCTGGATACGTGTTTCGCGTTCATTAATGCTCATCAGCAGGGATTAGGCGTGTGCACGGGGTTGCTGCGTGGGCCGCCAAACATTTTCGTAGGTCCAGATACCTCTTAAGGGGTGCAGGTGCGTTATCTCGAGGTCGTCACCTCCACCGGCTCAAGGGAGCCTGTATAAATAATATGTCCGAATGAGGTCGCACACTGCTCGTCCCATCAGCGTGTGACCCCTGAGCATGATGGTCGATGTATTCGGTATCAGCGGGTGCGCTTCTACCTGGGTCTTGAGTCTTCAAGGTATTCAATTGGTGTGCTTGCCATCCCTGGACACGTGTTTCGCGTTCATTAACGCTCATCAGCAGGGATTAGGCGTGTGCACGGGGTTGCTGTGTGGGCTGCCGAAAATATTCGTAGGTCCAGATACCTCTTAAGGCGCTCAGGTACATTATCTCGAGGTCGTCACCTCCACCGGCTCAAGGGAACCTGTATAAATAGTATGTCTGAATGAGGTTGCACACTGCTCGTCCCATCAGCGTGTGACCCCGGAGCATGATGGTCGATGTAGTCGGTATCAGCGGGTGCGCTTCTACCTGGGTCTTGAGTCTTCAAGGTATTCAATTGGTGTGCTTGCCATCCCTGGACACGTGTTTCGCGTTCATTAACGCTCATCAGCAGGGATTAGGCGTGTGCACGGGGATGCTGCGTGGGCTGAGGAAAATATTCGTAGGTCCAGATACCTCTTAAGGCGCGCAGTTGCGTTATCTCGAGGTCGCCACCTCCACCGGCTCAAGGGAGCCTGTATAAATAGCATGTCCGAATGAGGTCGCACACTGCTCGTCCCATCAGCGTGTGACCCCGGAGCATGATGGTCGATGTAGTCGGTATCAGCGGGTGCGCTTCTACCCGGGTCTTGAGTCTTCAAGGTATTCAATTGGTGTGCTTGCCATCCCTGGACACGTGTTCCGCGTTCATTAATGCTCATCAGCAGGGATTAGGAATGTGCACAGGGTTGCTGCGTGGGCTGCCGAAAATATTCGTAGGTCCAGATACCTCTTAAAGCACGCAGGTGCGTTATCTCGAGGTCGTCACCTCCACCGGCTCAAGGGAGCCTGTATAAATAGTATGTCCGAATGAGGTCGCACACTGCTCGTCCCATCAGCGTGTGACCCCGGAGCATGATGGTCGATGTAGTCGGTATCAGGGGGTGCGCTTCTACCCGGGTCTTGAGTCTTCAAGGTATTCAATTGGTGTGCTTGCCATCCCTGGACACGTGTTTCGCGTTCATTAACGCTCATCAGCAAGGATTAAGCGTGTGTACGGGGTTGCTGCGTGGGCTGCCGAAAATATTCATAGGTCCAGATACCTCTTAAGGCGCGCAGGTGCGTTATCTCGAGGTCGTCACCTCCACCGGCTCAAGGGAGCCTGTTTAAATGGTATGTCCGAATGAGGTCGCACACTGCTCGTCCCATCAGCATGTGACCCCGGAGCATGATGGTCGATGTAGTCGGTATCAGCGGGTGCGCTTCTACCTGGGTCTTGAGTCTTCAAGGTATTCAATTGGTGTGCTTGCCATCCCTGGACACGTGTTTCGCGTTTATTAACGCTCATCAGCAGGGATTAGGCATGTGCACGGGGATGCTGCGTGGGCTGCCGAAAATATTCGTAGGTCCAGATACCTCTTAAGGCGCGCAGGCACATTACCTCGAGGTCGTCACCTCCACCGGCTCAAGGGAGCCTGTATAAATAGTATGCCCAAATGAGGTCGCACACTGCTCGTCCCATCAGCGTGTGACCCCAGAGCATAATGGTCGATGTAGTCGGTATCAGCGGGTGCGCTACTACCTGGGTCTTGAGTCTTCAAGGTATTCAATTGGTGTGCTTGCCATCCCTGGACACGTGTTTCGCGTTCATTAACGCTCATCAGCAGGGATTAGGCGTGTGCACGGGGATGCTGCGTGGGCTGCCGAAAATATTCGTAGGTCCAAATACCTCTTAAGGCGCGCAGGTGCGTTATCTCGAGGTCGTCACCTCCACCGGCTCAAGGGAGCCTGTATAAATAGCATGTCCGAATGAGGTCGCACACTGCTCGTCCCATCAGCGTGTGACCCCGGAGCATGATGGTCGATGTAGTCGGCATCAGCGGGTGCGCTTCTACCCGGGTCTTGAGTCTTCAAGGTATTCAATTGGTGTGCTTGCCATCCCTGGACACGTGTTTCGCGTTCATTAACGCTCATCAGCAGGGATTAGGCGTGTGCACGGGGATGCTGCGTGGGCTGAGGAAAATATTCGTAGGTCCAGATACCTCTTAAGGCGCGCAGTTGCGTTATCTCGAGGTCGCCACCTCCACCAGCTCAAGGGAGCCTGTATAAATAGCATGTCCGAATGAGGTCGCACACTGCTCGTCCCATCAGCGTGTGACCCCGGAGCATGATGGTCGATGTAGTCGGTATCAGCGGGTGCGCTTCTACCCGGGTTTTGAGTCTTCAAGGTATTCAATTGGTGTGCTTGCCATCCCTGGACACGTGTTCCGCGTTCATTAACGCTCATCAGCAGGGATTAGGAATGTGCACGGGGTTACTGCGTGGGCTGCCGAAAATATTTGTAGGTCCAGATACCTCTTAAAGCACGCAGGTGCGTTATCTCGAGGTCGTCACCTCCACCGGCTCAAGGGAGCCTGTATAAATAGTATGTCCGAATGAGGTCGCACACTGCTCGTCCCATCAGCGTGTGACCCCGGAGCATGATGGTCGATGTAGTCGGTATCAGGGGGTGCGCTTCTACCCGGGTCTTGAGTCTTCAAGGTATTCAATTGGTGTGCTTGCCATCCCTGGACACGTGTTTCGCGTTCATTAACCTCATCAGCAAGGATTAATCGTGTGTACGGGGTTGCTGCGTGGGCTTCCGAAAATATTCATAGGTCCAGATACCTCTTAAGGCGCGCAGGTGCGTTATCTCGAGGTCGTCACCTCCACCGGCTCAAGGGAGCCTGTTTAAATGGTATGTCCGAATGAGGTCGCACACTGCTCGTCCCATCAGCATGTGACCCCGGAGCATGATGGTCGATGTAGTCGGTATCAGCGGGTGCGCTTCTACCTAGGTCTTGAGTCTTCAAGGTATTCAATTGGTGTGCTTGCCATCCCTGGACACGTGTTTCGCGTTTATTAACGCTCATCAGCAGGGATTAGGCATGTGCACGGGGATGCTGCGTGGGCTGCCGAAAATATTCGTAGGTCCAGATACCTCTTAAGGCGCGCAGGCACATTACCTCGAGGTCGTCACCTCCACCGGCTCAAGGGAGCCTGTATAAATAGTATGCCCGAATGAGGTCGCACACTGCTCGTCCCATCAGCGTGTGACCCCAGAGCATGATGGTCGATGTAGTCGGTATCAGCGGGTGCGCTACTACCTGGGTCTTGAGTCTTCAAGGTATTCAATTGGTGTGCTTGCCATCCCTGGACACGTGTTTCGCGTTCATTAACGCTCATCAGCAGGGATTAGGCGTGTGCACGAGGTTGCTGCGTGGGCTGCAGAAAATTTTCGTAGGTCCAGGTACCTCTTAAAGCACGCAGGTGCGTTATCTCAAGGTCGTCACCTCCACCGGCTCAAGGGAGCCTGTATAAATAGTATGTCCGAATGAGGTCGCACACTGCTCGTCCCATCAGCGTGTGACCCCGGAGCATGATGGTCGATGTAGTCTGTATCAGCGGGTGCGCTTCTACCCGGGTCTTGAGTCTTCAAGGTATTCAATTGGTGTGCTTGCCATCCCTGGACACGTGTTTCGCGTTCATTAACGCTCATCAGCAGTGATTAGGCGTGTGCACGGGGTTGCTGCGTGGGTTGCCGAAAATATTCATAGGTCCAGATACCTCTTAAGGCGCGCAGGTGCGTTATCTCGAGGTCGTCACCTCAAGGGAGCCTGTATAAATGGTATGTCCGAATGAGGTCGCACACTGCTCGTCCCATCAGCATGTGACCCCGGAGCATGATGGTCGATGTAGTCGGTTGCTGCGTGGGCTGCCGAAAATATTCGTAGGTCCAGATACCTCTTAAGGCGCGCAGGTACATTATCTCGAGGTCGTCACCTCCACCGGCTCAAGGGAGCCTGTATAAATAGTATGTCCGAATGAGGTCGCACACTGCTCGTCCCATCAGCGTGTGACCCCGGAGCATGATGGTCGATGTAGTCGGTATGTAATGTAATGATGATACTTGTAAAGCGCACTGTTACCCCATCTCGGGGTGTCCTGGCGCTGAAGACCGCTGGGGAACCCGTCCTGGCTTTCCCTGTGATATGTTCCCTCCTGGGTATCTCCAAGGTGAAGCCAGGCATCCCCGGCGTCTGTGGGTGGCCGTTGTAGAGATGAGGCAAGCTTAATGCCCAGAGTTGCCGAGTGTGATCCCTGGTTAGAGTAGGCACCGAGGCGAGAATTATCGAGTCCGTTGACCCTGGTCCACAACCCTGCCGCGTCGGGAATTGAACCCTGGTCCCAGGCTGTTCTCTGCTTCCGGGTCTGCCGCCTCTAACCAGTGAGCCACACCACTCCACATCAGCGGGTGCGCTTCTACCCGGGTCTTGAGTCTTCAAGGTATTCAATTGGTGTGCTTGCCATCCCTGGACACGTGTTCCGCGTTCATTAACGCTCATCAGCAGGGATCAGGCGTGTGCACAGGGTTGCTGCGTGGGCTGCCGAAAATATTTGTAGGTCCAGATACCTCTTAAAGCACGCAGGTGCGTTATCTCGAGGTCGTCACCTCCACCGGCTCAAGGGAGCCTGTATAAATAGTATGTCCGAATGAGGTCGCACACTGCTCTTCCCATCAGCGTGTGACCCCGGAGCATGATGGTCGCTGTAGTCTGTATCAGCGGGTGCGCTTCTACCTGGGTCTTGAGTCTTCAAGGTATTCAATTGGTGTGCTTGCCATCCCTGGACACGTGTTTCGCGTTCATTAACGCTCATTAACACTCATCAGCAGGGATTAGGCGTGTGCACGGGGTTGCTGCGTGGGCTGCCGAAAATATTCATAGGTCCAGATACCTCTTAAGGCGCGCAGGTGCGTTATCTCGAGGTCGTCACCTCCACCGGCTCAAGGGAGCCTGTATAAATGGTATGTCCGAATGAGGTCGCACACTGCTCGTCCCATCAGCGTGTGACCCCGGAGCATGATGGCTGATGTAGTCGTATCAGCGGGTGCGCTTCTACCTGGGTCTTGAGTCTTCAAGGTATTCAATTGGTGTGCTTGCCATCCTTGGACACGTGTTTCGCGTTCATTAACGCTCATCAGCAGGGATTAGGCATGTGCACGGGGATGCTGCGTGGGCTGCCGAAAATATTCGTAGGTCCAGATACCTCTTAAGGCGCGCAAGTGCGTTATCTCGAGGTCATCACCTCCACCGGCTCAAGGAAGCCTGTATAAATAGTATGTCCGAATGAGGTCGCACACTGCTCGTCCCATCAGCGTGTGACCCCGGAGCATAATGGTCGATGTAGTCGGTGTGAGAAGTTGGCCTGATATGCAGTGCTCACTATTCTAGTGATCACTATGTATCAGTCCAAACAACCCTTATTGATGATTGGTTGTAAGTCAACCTTATAGACCCGCTATCCTAGTAGCGTGGATACGAGCAGTCTTCGGGCTAAACTCTAGAGGGCGTGTTAAGCCAGCTGTTATACCATCACATATACCCCTTGAACACCAAGTGAAAGGACACCACACAAGTGTTATGAAAATAAACAGTGTATTTATTTAAGTCACAACAGCCCTGTACTCTTTATGAGGACAGGGTACTAAGCACACAACAAAACTCTTACGAAAATACTTCAAGTTGCACAATTTACACAAATGCCCGAGGGGCACGAAAAACCATATACTCTAAAAGTGGAATGCGAACTTACTAGCAGGTAAGTACTGTACTAATAGGCTTTGGAATCGCTAGGACTACGTTACTGAACCTTCAGATTACTAGCAGGAGGCCTAGGGGACTCGGGTGCAGAGTGTGCACTCTCACGCGGGATGCGGGACAAAGTCTATGGAGGCTAGTAAAGACAAAGTTAGTGTTCTCGGGCGAACCCCACTAGATAGGCTGAAAAACGAAAAGGATCTGGACCCTTGGATAGTGAGGCTATGCTGGGGCACCAAAATGCCGAAGTTACCTAGCCCAGGGGCTGCAGCTGCATAGGTCTGAAAAGACATCGCGAATCCTCGTTGTAGTCTATGGAGCCTGAAGAAAGAAGTTGCTGGCAGGCGACGAGTGAAGATTGTTCGTTGGATCCAAGCCTGGATCGAAGATGGATGACACCTGAAAGCAGAGGGGACCAAGTTCTTAATCACTAGCCAGTGATTGTGTGGGCACTAGGATGGCACCGGGCAAAGTCACCTCGACCAGGTGAGTGGGCGACGCTGGGCTCTGCAGTCTCACGGACCAGGAGGCGTTGTCGGCGACCAGGATGGAGGTGCGAGCTGTCCCACGATGGTTGATGCTGTCGACGTCGCTGGACCCAGGATTGGGGCAACAAGTCTTGGCAAATTCAAGCCCACGCGGTGGACCTAAAATGGCGTATGGAGTGGACCAGGAGGGTCCGGGGTGCTCCTCTTTTGGAAGGGAGCAAGGGCCAGTCTGGAGCAACCAGACCAGCAGAGTTGTCGTCGTTGATCGTCGTCGAGAAGGCCACAAGCCAGCGGGCTAGTAGCCAGACAACGCGGTGAGCAGCAAAAAGCAGAATGGCCCCACGCAGATCGTGGAGATGCTGGGGGCTGGACTTCGGTGCTGGAGCTGCTCATGGTCGGGGCTTCTCGGACGCCAAAGCACTCACCAGAGGATCCCTCGACGGTCGTGCTGGATAGAAGTTGTGCAGTTCTGATGATGGCAGGTCCCTCGAGGTCTCGTCGCACCTACAGTTCTCAGCTTAGCTGTAGAGGTAGGTAGAGGTCAGAGGTGCCAGGGAAGCCGGGTCTCGTCGTGCTGGTCGGTCGGATTCCTGAGGAAGGACGTGCAGCAAACCGCAGTGTTCTTGATGGTGCCTGCGGGTGCAGGGTGACTACTCCTTAGTCACAAGGGAGAAATCTTGAGAAGAAGTCGAGAGTTCCTTTCGTAGAAAGTAGTTTCTTGATTCAAAGATGATCTAATTTGGAAGGGTCCCCGCTCCTGCCTTTATCCTAAAGAAAGGGGTGGGTACGCGACTAGGTCCTGCCCTAGGGGTGGGACCAGGAAGGGCGGTGGTTACACTCCTCTCCCATGCTGGACTTTCCCCAGGCCAGGGGCTGGTGTGCCCCTGGAACTGGTTCTAGCCGGCAGATGCGTAGTGAGCACCGGGGTGCCACTCTGCATTCACCTTCCTGTAAAGCCCTGCCTACCCAGGATACACAAAACCCTGTCTGGGATGGTGCTAGCACCGCCCCTGACAGGAAACCCTTTGTCCAAGCTCTCCTCGCTGGAAGGACTCCCAGCAGCAGGAGGTCAGACTCGTGTCTGTGGTGGCAGCATCCATTTTGTGGAGCTGAGGCTTCAGTTAACTTTAACCGGGGTTCACAGTTACATACATGTCGTGTCCCTCTAGAAGGGTGGAATGCTAACCCCGTCGCCAGAATTGGCGAGGGGTTAGTATTCCAATTCGTATGACACCTTACTCGACATGTTTTGATAAAGCAATACCAAAGATATCATTTAACCGCGAGGATTATAATGCACTTAAGAGTATATGGTATGCGTTATCATGGAACAGCTATTAGGACTTGGTTCCGCAAGCTGCAAATGGGCTCAGCTCATGCCAGAGCACCATTTCACACGATTCCAAGCACTCTGCCTTCAGGATTGTCAAGGCCTGCCATAGGAGTGACTGATAGGAATCTGTGTGTCCATTTTTAGGGTTAGATATAGGGATACTATATCTAAAGCAAAGGGTGATTACACCACCTTGCCCCAGCTGTCGTGCAGCCAGTTGTGTCAGATTTAGATGGCCATCCAGGGGTGGCATAATACATGCTTCAGCCCCTGGTAGGCCCTGGGTACACCTATGCCCTGAGTTACAGGGTCTGATAAGGTGGCCCAGTACCAATTGGATAATGCACCTAAGGTACACATGTCAATTTAGTGAGAGAACAGCTAGGCTGTGGGTCTGATTAGCAGGCCCACAGCCAGAGAAAGTCGTAAACCAGTGAAACAAAAGCAAAAAATCTGGGTGATCATAGGATTGCAGACCCTACTCTCCTACATGACCCCCCCCCCCCAAACTTTGGGACAATAAACTAACCTTGACCAGGTGAGTCTTCTTGCTCTAAGTGGAAATACATGGAGAGCCCATCTGCATTGCCATGATCAGTGCCAGGTCTATGCTCCACTGTAAAATGCATCCCCTGTAGGGAAATGGACCACCTAAGCAGTTTGGGGTTTTCACCCTTCATCTGATTTAGCCATAAGAGGGTCTTATGGTCGGTTTGAATCTTGAAATGAGTGCCAAACAAGTATGGCCTCAGTTTCTTCAGGGCCCAAACCACAGCAAAGGCCTCCCTCTCAATAGCTGACCAATTTTTCTCTCTGGGGGTCAGCCTTCTGCTTATAAAAGCAATGGGCTGGTCATTACCATAAAAATTCAGTTGAGATAGAACAGCTCCCACACCCAACTCAGAAGCATCTGTTTGGACAATGAATGGTTTGGAGTAGTCTGGACTCTTGAGGATAGGTGCTGTGCACATGGCCTGCTTTAGGTCATCGAATGCTTTTTGACAGCCTGCTGTCCACTGAACCTTTTTTGGCATTTTCTTACTTGTCAGCTCATTAAGTGGAGTCACAATTGATCCATAATTTCTGACAAACTTTCTGTAGTAACCAGTCAGGCCCAAGAAAGCTCGAACCTGAGTCTGGGTGGTTGGAGGAGCCCAGTCCCTGATTGACTGTATTTTGCTCTCCAGTGGTTGAACTTGGCCTCCACCTACAAGGTGGACCAAGTATACAACCTGTGTCTGCCCTATCTGGCACTTTGTGGCCTTGATAGTGAGACCTGCTGCTTACAGTGCCTCTAACACTTTCCTCAGGTGGACCAGGTGATCCTCCCAGGTGGAGCTAAAGACAGCAATATCATCAAGATATGCTGCACAGAAGTCATCCAGCCCAGTGAGAACATGATTCACCAGCCTTTGGAAGGTGGCAGGTGCATTTTTCAAACCAAAGGGCATTACCACAAATTGATCATGCCCACCAGGGGTAGAAAATGCTGTCTTAGGCTTGGCATCCTCAGCTAACCTGATTTGCCAATACCCAGCTGTCAGGTCAAATGTACTTAAGTAGTTGGCAGAAGCCAATCTATCTATAAGCTCATCTGCCCTTTTTATTGGGTGGGCATCAGTCTTAGTGACTGCATTGAGACCTCTGTAGTCTACGCAAAACCTCATCTCTTTCTTACCACCCTGGGTGTGAGGCTTTGGCACTAGAACTACTGGACTAGCCCAAGGGCTATCTGAGGGTTCAATGACTCCCAACTCTAACATTTTCTGCACTTCTGTTTTGATGCAATCTCTAACATGATCAGGCTGCCTGTAGATTTAACTCTTAACTGGCAAGCTGTCACCAGTGTCAACCTCATGGGTACACCAATTGGTCTGACTGGGCGTTAGAACATATGCCTGAAGGATTGAAGAACTTGTTTGCAATCTTCTGTTGATGTTCAGAGAGGCTGCCACAAAAGACAACACCATCTACTGATCCATCATCAGGATTCTGAGTAAGCAGGTCTGGGAGAGGGTCACTCTCTTCCTCCTGTCCCTCATCTATGGCCATGAGCAAGCTCATGTCTTTCCTGTCGACATATGCTTTGAGCCTGTTAACATGGAGTACCCTGTGGGGGCTCCTGGGAGTTCCAAGGTCCACCAGGTAGGTGACCTCTCCCTTTTGCTCAAGGATTGTGTGGGGCCCAGACAATTTTTCTTTGAGTGCTGCTGGGGCCACTGGCTCCAACACCCACACCTTCTGTCCAGGCTGGTACACAGTCAGGACAGCCTTTTGGTCATGCCAAGCTTTTTGGAGTTCTTGGCTGGCCTTAAGGTTTTCAGATGCCTTCTCCATATACTCAGCCATCCTGGAGCGGAGACCAAGTACATAGTCCACTATGTTGGTTGCAGGCTTTTTGAGAGGTCTCTCCCATCCTTCCTTCACCAAACACAGGGGTCCTCTTACAGGATGCCCATACAAAAGTTCAAAAGGGCTGTAGCCAACCCCCTTTTGTGGGACCTCTCTGTAAGCAAACAGAAGGCAGGGTATCAGGACATCCCATCTACGCCTGAGCTTTTCAGGTAGTCCATGAATCATCCCTTTTAGGGTCCTGTTGAACCTTTCAACAAGCCCATTGCATTGTGGATGATAGGGTGTAGTGAACTTGTAGTTGACACCACATTCCTTCCACATAGCAGTTAAGTAGCTTGACATGAAGTTTGCACCTCTGTCAGAGACAACCTCCTTAGGGAAGCCCACTCTGGAGAACACTCCAACTAGGGCTCTTGCCACAACAGGTGCTGTAGTGGTCCTAAGGGGAATAAATCTTAATTTATTGACAGCTTGAATAACATCCATCAGTTAACTCAGTTCAGCCTGTACTGAACTTCAACAGCAAAAGTCCTAGCTTGCAGTCCTTAGAATTTCGAACATACTTGAAAACAAACATGTCTCGTGCACTGGCATGCGACCACAGCATTACATTTTTAAAGAGATATGACAATTTTGACAATTTTATTAATAAACTGCATGATTACTTAAAATCTTTACAGTATAAGATAAAAATAAAAAAAAGAAGCGTTATGAACGTCCCGACTCACCCCCTCACAAGTCCCATCCACACATAAAAGTGAAAGTCACTTTAAGTTAAATATTAACATATTAGTCCTGATTAGCTGTCCAAAGCAGAGTTCTTTTAAAAGGAGTGATGTATAGGTTGTACCAGTGTTTCCCAACTGATAAGGGGAGGCACATGAAAGTTCGGTAGAGTCAATTCATGTACCAAGGGCTGTTGACGAAAGATGGATTCTTCGTGGGTCTTTAAACTAGCCCAGGTTGGATAACTGGGGCGGAAGGCTTCCAGTTACTTTGCAGACAATGCCGTTAAGTGGGAGTCGAGTGCCATTTTTACCTGGTGTATAAATTTCCCAACTCTGGCTATCAAACAGGTTGTGGAGACTGAGAGGCACCAGTCCGAAGCCTCTCTGCAAGTTCTATAGTCCGTATTCCGTAAAATCGGAAGCAGCAAGCGATGGCGATCATTGGCCAGCTTTGTGCAGCAGCACAGCAAGTGTAGCCAGGATTCTCTGCGGTAATTGCATAGACGACAGGCCAGGGTGCCATCCGTACGGGCCCATTTGGGGTTGAAGTCCATGATCCTGAGGGCCAAAAGTCGAAAGTACAAAATTTTCTTTCTCGCGCAAGTCGATACTGTATCTTGCAGGTAAGGTTGGGGTTTACCTGGAATATATGATTAGTCCAGGGCCTGAGTTAGTGGATTTTGCCGAAGAGATGCAAGGTCAAGTCCAAAGGAGATGATCCGGACTTGGCGCTTAACTGCTTGGGCACAGGCTGAGAAAGGAATTTCGTGCAGGGGCAAACTCCTTCTTTCGATTTTCAATGCTGCAATAGCTTGTCCTACCTTTGAGTACCAGGGGGAGCCCACCTCATCAAAGATTGATTTTAGGGAGTGCTTTAGCGAATGTTCTGGTGCTTTCAATACTCTAATATAGAGTTTTAAAAGGTCCCCCAGTAATACCAGCTCAGGCCGCTTAAGGCCTATTTCTAGCCTTAATCTAGTGTTCCTTGCGTATCTAGGGGCCTGTAGCACCATCTTATAGGCTTTCGCTTGGGCCGCGTTTACCACTTTGTCAAATGCACCAGCGTAGGCTATGTGCCCATATGCAATGGCAGGGATCAGTTTTGCCCGGAGCACTGTCAACATTGGTTCTGCTGAGGGACTGTCCAAGCGGTGGCATAAGCGTCTTAGCGACAGAATGGTTTTGTCAATTTTAGGTTTAAGCTCCTTCAGATGTTTGACTGCAGAGGCACTCTCAGAGACCCAGGTGCCCAGATAGTTGTAGGATGGGGCAGTGACGATACGGTGCTCCCCCAGAGACCATGAAGCTTCTTTTTTGAGGGGGTATTTGCCAAAAATGACGATTTTGGTCTTGCTCACGTTGATCCGTAAGTCATTTGACTTATTGTATAAGGCCAAACTGCTTAAGGCTCTTTGGAGCCCCACCCTAGTGTGGTCCATGATCACCGTGTCGTCTGCATACTGGAGTGTTCCCAAGACGAGCCTCCCCAGTTTTGGAGGTGCTAAGTTGGCATCTTTCAGAGCTGTCCCCATGTCCGCAGTATACAAGTTGAAAAGCATGGGGGCCAAGACGCACCCCTGCTTGAGGCCCGAGTTGGTTTCAATTCTTTCGGTTGTTATTGTAGGGCTTAGCTTCACCTTGACCCAGGGGCCCTCATAGAGCGCTTTTATAGCTTTTAGCAGAGCCTGTGGTAGCCCCCACGAGTCAAGTTTTGCCTAGAGCCGGCCCCTGTTGACTCGGTCAAAGGCTGTGGAGTAGTCTATGAAACAGCAGAACAGGGGCAGTTTGTTCCTCGTATTGGCCTTCTTCGCGAGGTAGGAAAGGGCTAAGATGTTGTCAAGAGTGGAGCTATGTGCCCTAAAGCCGGTCTGTGTGGGCGGAAGAATGCCGTTCTTGTCCACCCAATCCTCCAGATCCCTGAGAAGAAGGCGGGCGGATATCTTTGCTTCTACGTCGAGGAGAGCTATAAGCCTATAATTGGCCGGGTTCGTGTGGTCCCCCTTTTTATGGATGGGGAATAGAATAGAACCTTTCCAAGAGGATGGCAACATTGCCGTGGCAAAAGAATGGTTAAATAAAGGGGTGAGTCTGGATGCAAAAAAGGCTGAGGCAGTTTTCAGAACCTGGGCCGGAATCCCATTTGGGCCTGGAGCGCCATCAGTTCTTATGGCCTTGATGCACTTTAGTACCTTCATTTCTATGAACGATCCGATGCAGGTCGAGTTTACGCCTTCTGACGTAGCTCTTTCGGGTTCGATAATTTCCGCCGCCATCTTGGACCACGCACGGCTTCCTGCAGTGGCCTGATTTGACTCGCAGGTATACAGCCCCTTGGCATACTGTTCCCACACTTTCCCTGCAACACTATTTTCCTTTTGCTCTCCTCTGGGGGTCAGACTGTTAATGAAACGCCAAAGCTTGCTATTGTCATTACCTTTAATTAAGGAGAACACAGTCAACCAATTCTGTTCAGTCTGCAGTTTTTTGTGGGCCCAGACTTTCTTTTTATAGTCAGTTCGCAGAGCAGCAAAGGAGTATCTCCCTGACAAATGAGTGCTTTTCTTTTGTGCCCTGATTGCCTTATTTAGAGCACGCTTACACTGTGACAGGCTCCACGATGTTGCACGGCGAGGATCAGAGTGGAATTGGCGACTTCTTGGATGATAGTTATTGCCCAGACGTTCCAATAAGTCGGAGGTCAGAGTTTCCCAGAGGTGGATGATGTTCTTAGTTTGAACTGGGTTAGGTTCTTCCTCCCTTCTAGCTACATAGTCTAGCAGGCTATGACTGAGATTGGTTGACCATTTTATTCTTTTAAGCACATTGTGATGTTCCTCCCCCGTGGTAGTTCCAATAACTGCTTGTAATTCTGCTTGTACCCGCACCAGTTTGAATGTGGCACGGAGGGGCCTATGATCGCTTTCCTCTCTGTCGTCCACTGTGAAGTTGCAAAGATTGTGGGCAAGCCCTTCATTGATAAAGATGTAGTCTATAGTAGAGACATTTCTAAAGGTCGGAATGGTGGTCCAATCAGGTTGGGTCTTTTTTTGTATTCTATGGGTGGAGTGCAGCTTAAAATGTGCGAGAAATTCAGTCAGTGGGACTGACTTCTTGCTTGATGGAGTCTCCGAAATTAAACCCAAGCCTCTGTGATTGAAGTCGCCCGCGATTATTACGTCTCGGTCCTTCCAATTTATTAAAAGATCTTCCAAAATTGAAATAAGTGATTCCATGGCCTGGGAGGATTGATACTTAATTGGGTTGAAATAACAATTAATTAGTAGAAGGGGGCGAGATTTTCGACCCGATGACAACCCACTGATTAGGATGGCTTGAAGATCAGGAGACCCCAACTTTAATTCAGTTGTGTTAATTTTGCACGCATGACTTACGTAGATAGAGAGGCCCCCTAACGGGCGTCCAAAGATTGTCCTTTTGGTCGCTGGTTTAAAATGTTCGTAAAAGCCACCAATGGCGGTCATTGCCCTTGCCCAGGTTTCCTGAATACACAGTATGTCCCCCTGTGCGAGGTATTCAGGTGTAGTTATGTCCCTAAATATGTTGCTCATCCCCGCAATATTCCATGAGATAATGGATAACTCGCGGACTAGGCCCCTAAGTGGATTTGAACAGGCGTTATTTACATGGCTGTTTATTAGGTTAGGGACACTGTCTCCATGTGGCCTCCAGGTGATCCGATGTCTGGAAATGCCGCTGCACACTCCGTTGCCCGTCGTTTTGCTGGATTTTGATTTTTAGCGGGGTTTTTGCCTGCCCTGATTTCGCCCCTATTTCTGGGCTGGTGTGCCTTATGCCTTTAAGAATGGATGACGGTTCTGGGGTGTCCTGTTGCGGCAACAGGACGTGTGGATATTTCAGTGTACTTGGTGCAACAACTTCAATGCCCCATTCAGCGAACAGTGTTGCTTCCTTAAGGACAGCCTGTTGGACTTGCTGACTCGCAAGTCCGATTATGGTGGAATCGTCATGAGTGTCAGTCTCCAGTCTCTTGAATATCACCCACTCAATATTTTCTGAGGTGATTTGGGCCAGGGAGGCAATATGGCCAAAGAGGCGGACAATGTTGGACCTGTTCAAGATGTCAAATGAGCCTTTTGCTGTGTACCTTGGGGTTAACTGCAGCTCATAGGTGGATTGTTTTTTTTTTGTGTGATGGACCACAAACTCACCCCTTCTCCCTGGAGCTTTAGCCTCTGGTAACTGAAATTTAAAGGGTTTTTATGAGTGGGTTCTGGCTGCTGCCCATTGGGCCCCATGCTTGATTGGCCTTCCACACTCGGACATCCTTGCCACTCCCCCTGGTCTGATGCTAAATTTAGGTAATTTTCGAGTGCGACTCCTGGTTGCTGATTCCCTTGCCCCTCAGTTGGTAGACCTACCACTCTAGACTGTACTGGCTGTGCGCCCTGTTGTAGTTTGGGATTTGTTACAGACTCATGTTTCAGAACCCAACCAGAAGGGCTGGGGGCACTTAATGGTGCGGCGACGGCTACCTGTGAAGGCCTTTGTTGTAGAGGCTCATTGGTTTGACCCTCCATGAGAGGGATTTGTTGAATTTGGGCCTCACTGCGAACAAGAGGTGCGTCACTTGACTTGCCCATTTTAGACACCTGCTTGGGTATGAAAATGGGGAAGAGTGGTTTAGGGATACGTTTAGTTTCAGTGTCGCTCAGGGTTGATACCACCGAGGGTGTGTTTCTGCTTCTAGCTTTGGACTTCTTAAGTTGTTTTTTGAGTCTTTTTTTGGCTCTCCTTGATAACGGGGCTTTGGCACTTGCTAATGCTCCTTCGACCCTCTCCACCTGAGAGGTAGTAACAGACAGGTCATCACTAACGGTCTCGAGATCCGAGACCTCGGGGTCACCATTCCCTTTATTAGCCAAAGTAAAGTTAATGCGGGGCCCTACTAGGGGAACCTTTGAGGCGCTATTGCCCGTTGTGCTAAGGGTTGCTGTTTCGGCATGCTCTGTCGTCTGTGGTGGTAGCTTTTGTGCGGCTTGTTCTTGCGTGGTTGTCTCGCCCTGACCCTTGGCTAATGCAAGCATCTCTTTTAAGACTTCAGGTAGACTTGCCCATTTATCAATTAAGACGTCACAGGAATTGGTGCTGGCGGCATGAGCTTGTTGGACGTTAAGTTGGACTTCCAGCTTTGCCAGCTTATCATCTTGGCACACCAAATGCTGGGCTATCGACTGCAAAAGATCAATTTGGAGTTCCATCTTTGCAGACTGCCATAGCAGTGCCCTGGCCATTGTGTCCTGGACTTCTCTTATTGCTGACAAGTTAAGGTCTTTAAAGGTGGGTTCATCAATTGGGTCGGTTAAGTCTTGGTGATGAGTTAAACTCAGCGGACTCCAACCCTCCGTTTGTGCAGTTCTCGGGGCCTTAGCTCTTCCTAAATTAATAGGGGTAGTTTCAAGTGTTCGTTCAATGGTCTGTTCCAATTTTAGTAAGAACAAAGTTGTTGGAACCTCCGTACCCTGGGGGATTGGCCTCTGTATTTCCCTAGGTGTCACAATTGCATTCAGACCCTTTGCTGTGTCTGTGCTCTTTGGGGAGGAGGATGCGACAGCCTCGCTTGTCCTCCCAGTATCTGAATCCACGTTCGCCCCCAGATTTGGCCTATCGTGAATGTTGGCAGTGACCCTAATCGGGCTCTTTGTCCTGGCCTCAGGCTGAAAACAAGCATCAAGGCTCCCAGGTGATTCGAAGTTAGCAGACTCGCAGGAGTAAGAGTCCCTTGGGGCCAGGTGGATCTTTGGGATCCCCGGTATGGCATTGGTCGCGGGATCTTGTGACGTTTCATCCAAAGGTGAGGGGCAGTTTGAGGCCTGAAAGAATTGAGTGATAAGGCCTTGGGGGAGGGAATTGCCAGAGACCAGATCCTGGGATTTTTGGGTACTTATGCTTCTGGTTACCCTTCTTTGTGCTAGACTCTCAGGGTTCGCTTCCCCCTCATCCTCCGTGCAGGATTTAGTCTTCCTCAGCGTCATCTCTTTTTGCGCCGTTTGCTGGGGCTAGGCTTGTTTGTGCCTGATTGTGCTGGGGGGGAGGGAATACCAGTACTAGTGCTGATGTGGGCCCCTGTGTTGAGCTGTGTTTTTTGTTTTGAGGGCACGGAGGGGTGGAGGGGGATGGAGGGGGTTAGCAAGCGGTGCACACGAGGGGGGCTGCAAGCTGGAGACCTAGTCTACCAACCCCTCAGACCGCACCCTCTGGCTCTTACTTAGCGGCGACCTCTAACGGCTGCTACGCTTGCCTCCACCTCTTACCTCTTGTCTCCCGCATCGGCAGATACACAGATGCACAGGCTGGTCTCAGTGGCTCCTGCGACTCCCACCGCCTCAGGGGAAGCCCTCGCTGCTACTGTTCCTGCTGCTGAGTGTTCCCGCGGCTTCCGGAATGCTCCTGCCGCTGTAGGGGACCTTGCTGCAATCCTCTCCGCTTTCCAGACTGGCCCTGAGCTGACCAAGAGCTCTCGTGGCCCCGGCCGGCTGCCTGCCGAGGGCTCCCGCCGCGACCGGGCCGTTCCCGAATTTTGCCCGCTGCCGCTGCTGCAAAGGCTGCGAGTTCTGGCGGCCACCTGCGGAGCGCTCCCGCGCTCTGCTCTGCACTGCACACCACGGGGGAGGGGGGGCAGGGAACAGCCAAGCAACCAGCCTGTGAGCCGTTTGAATCGGCAGATGGAGATGAGTGACAGGTGTGAAGCCGAGGGCCGGCCGCCCGACCGGCAGCCTGCTTTCCTTTCCCTTCCCTTTCTCACTGCAGTGGCTTTCCGCTTCCATCTGCGGCAGCAGTGCACTCGCCTCGAGGCAATGGCGTTCTGGTGTACACACAATTCAGCTCTCTGGCTCCCTCCCTAAGGGGAATAGCTTCAGGATACCTGGTGGCATGATCCACTACCACCAGTATAAACTTGTGCCCTGATGCTGTCTGGGGTTCTATTGGACCAACAATGTCAATCCCCACTCTTAAAAAGGGCCCCCCACCACAGGCATTGGTATAAGGGGGGCCTTTGTTGTGCCACCTGACTTACCACTGGCTTGGCAAGTGACACAGGAGCGACAAAACTCCTTGGTATCCTCATTCATGTGAGGCCAGTGAAAGTGTGAGACAAGTCTGTCCCAAGTCTTTGTCTGGCCTAAGTGTCCTGCTAAGGGAATCTCATGGGCCAAGGTAAGAAGGAAACCTCTCTGAGACAAGGGGATAACCAGCCTCCTGGCCATGCCAGGCTTGGGGTCTCTTGCCTCAGTGTACAGGAGTCCATCATCCCAGTATACCTTGTGGGTACCTGTGGCGTTCCCAGCAGCCTCAGCAGCAGCCTGCTGTCTGAGGGGTTCACGGGAAGGGCAGTCTAACTGGTCCTTCACCAGGTCTTCTCTTGAGGGTCCCCCTCAGCCCAGAAACTCAACTTGATCAAGTTCAAATTCTTTAGGCTCAGTTTCCCTCAATTCCTGTAGGTCAGCCTCCTCTGAGACTTGATCCTCAACCTGGGGCAAGGGGGAAGGCAATGCCTTAACCCTACTGCTCTTCTTCTTGGGAGGTGTCTGGTCCATTGTTCCAGGATCCAGCACCTGTTCAGTGGGGCATCTTCTGACCTGTGACCTAGTCACAGCAAGCACATGTGCTGGCAAGCCGTACATCTCCATGTGAGTCCTCTGCTCCACTTCAGACCATTGTGATGACTCCAAATCATTGCCCAACAAACAATCCACTGGGAGGTCTGAACTAACTACAACCTTTTTCTGGCCATTTACCCATCCCCAGGAGAAAGCAACAATCGCCATACTATGACTGGTAGTGACGTTGCTGGCATTGGTCACCAGGAAATCTGTACCTGGCATGATCTGTCCAGGGTCCACAAAGTTAGGCGTCACCATGGTGACACTGGCACAAGTGTCCCTATAGGCCTGAGCCATTTTTCATTTATCAAAGGTGTCTGCCTGTATTTGCCCAAAGTATTGGGACTGACATCAGGGGATATATCCATATCCCCTGTACAGACAAGGACAGCCTGAGTGAGTGTGCCAACTAAGTTGTCATACCCCTCAGAACCCAAGGTTAACCCAACTAGTCCCTTGGGAGGTACACTACTACTGCTGGCTGTACTAGGGGGCACAGGTGCCTTAGGGGCTGCAGTAGCAGGAGTCTGCCCTCCTTTCTTGGTGCACTCACTAAACCAGTGAGTTTTACTTTTACAGTATTGGCACCGCCTTTTTGACTGGCCTTCTTGATTCTTCTTTTTCTGGGAAGCCTGACCTCCACCCTCTTTGGGTTGTTGGGGACCTGTTGAAGACTTCTGGTCATTTTGTTCACCTTTAGAATCTTTACCCTTCTGGTCTGCTTTCTTCTGACCACCCTGGTTCTGGCCCTGGTTTTGCTTAACCCTTGTTCTGACCCATCTGTCTGCCTTCTTTCCCAAATCTTGGGGAGAGGTCAGATCTGAGTCAACTAGGTGCTGATGCAACAACTGGTTCTGACAATTGTTTAAAATCTGTTCCCTCATGATCAGATTGTACAATCCTGTATAATCAGTAACTTTACTGCCCAGCAACTAGCCCTCCAAAGCCTTAGTGGCACAATCAACAAAATCAGACCAATCCTGAGACTGAGTTTTCTGGGTATCCCTGAACAGCAACCTGTACTGCTCAGTGGTTAGGCCAAACCCATCAATCAGTGTATTCTTCAGGACTTGGTAATTGTTAGCATCCTCAGCTCTAGTAGTGAGGAGCTTGTCTCTACCTTTACCTTCAAAGGAGAGCCACAAGATAGCTGCCCACTGACTCTGGGGGGGACACACTGTACAGTGCAGGCCCTCTCCAAAGCAGTAATCCATTTGTGGATATCATCCCCTTGTTTAAAGGGGGGCACTATCTTACTCAGGTGTCTAGTATCTAAACTCCTGTTTTCCCTTGGGGGAATGCTGCCACCAGTGGAATCTAGTCCACTTAACTTTTGCTCTCTAGCAAAGGCAAGTCTCTCTTTGGCCAGGGCAAGTTCTTCCCTTTCAATCCTCAGATTGACTGCCCTCACTTTGGCTTCATACACTCTCCTCTGAGGGGATGTCATCCCTCTTTGAGAAGAGCCCTGAGAGCCATTGGTTCGAATGGATCTGTTAGAGCCTCTGGATAGAGACCTAACTCGTCCATTCCCAATGTTAAGCTGGCCTGAGAGGGGCCCCAGGGGTCTCCTAGTACCATTCTCATGCCTGCTTAAGTTGTCCCTAGTTAGCTGGCTAACTATTTCTGGACCTTTGTCTGCCTCATCCTCAGATGGCTCTAGATCCTCATCCTCCTCTTCACCTTCTGCAGAGAGATGGATAAGGTCAGGGTCACCTGTGTTTCCCTCTAGGGGAGGCATGTTCCCATCTGGATGAGAAGGTTCTGTGTTACCAGCCCTCCTAGCATCATAAGTCTCTAAGAGACCAATCAGAAAAGGAATTGTGGGGTTAGACCCCTGTTTTAGCTTCCTGGAGGTACACACTTGTCTCATCTCCTGGAAGATAAGAGCAGCATATCTGGAAGTGACCTGTGGAGGGTCCACTGACACAAGGGGAGACTCAGAGATTCCTCCTTTGTCTGACATGCTGTTTCTAGTGTCGTGTAAGTGATGCACCTACCTACACTATTTGTTTGCCTACTTATCCCTTGCTAAGAGTTGTAGCCAAGGTGTGCTAAGCCTTGAGGAGCTACAACAGCTGGTTCAGTAGAACTCAGAGTATTCTAAGCTAAGTTATATGTACCTGGAGTACTTATGTGATCTTTCACAAGATATTCTTAGGATACGTGTGGTAAAACAACAGCAAGCTCAAATCCCAACCGCTGCTCACCAATGTGAGAAGTTGGCCTGATATGCAGTGCTCACTATTCTAGTGATCACTATGTATCAGTCCAAACAACCCTTATTTATGATTGGTTGTAAGTCAACCTTATAGACCAGCTATCCTAGTAGCGTGGATACGAGCAGTCTTCGGGCTAAACTCTAGAGGGCGTGTTAAGCCAGCTGTTATACCATCACATATACCCCTTGAACACCAAGTGAAAGGACACCACACAAGTGTTATGAAAATAAACAGTGTATTTATTTAAGTCACAACAGCCCAGTACTCTTTATGAGGACAGGGTACTAAGCACACAACAAAACTCTTACGAAAATACTTCAAGTTGCACAATTTACACAAATGCCCGACGGGCATGAAAAACCATATACTCTAAAAGTGGAATGCGAACTTACTAGCAGGTAAGTACTGTACTAATAGGCTTTGGAATCGCTAGGACTACGTTACTGAACCTTCAGATTACTAGCAGGAGGCCTAGGGGACTCGGGTGCAGAGTGTGCACTCTCACGCGGGATGCGGGACAAAGTCTATGGAGGCTAGTAAAGACAAAGTTAGTGTTCTCGGGCGAACCCGACTAGATAGGCTGAAAAACTAAAAGGATCTGGACCCTTGGATAGTGAGGCTATGCTGGGGCACCGAAATGCCGAAGTTACATAGCCCAGGGGCTGCAGCTGCATAGGTCTGAAAAGACGTCGGGAATCCTCGTTGCAGTCTATGGAGCCTGAAGAAAGAAGTTGCAAGCAGGCGACCAGTGAAGATTGTTCGTTGGATCCAGGCCTGGATCGAAGATGGATGACACCTGAAAGCAGAGGGGACCAAGTTCTTAATCACTAGCCAGTGATTGTGTGGGCACCAGGATGGCACCATGCGAAGTCACCTCGACCAGGTGAGTGGGCGACGCTGGGCTCTGCAGTCTCACGGACCAGGAGGCGTTGTCGGCGACCAGGATGGAGGTGCGAGCTGTCCCACAATGGTTGATGCTGTCGACGTCGCTGGACCCAGGATTGGGGCAACAAGTCTTGGCAAATTCAAGCCCACGCAGTGGACCTAAAATGGCGTCTGGAGTGGACCAGGAGGGTCCGGGGTGCTCCTCTTTTGGAAGGGAGCAAGGGCCAGTCTGGAGCAACCAGACCAGCAGAGTTGTCGTCGTTGATCGTCGTCGAGAAGGCCACAAGCCAGCGGGCTAGTAGCCAGACAACGCGGTGAGCAGCAAAAAGCAGAAGGGCCCCACGCAGATCGTGGAGATGCTGGGGGGCTGGACTTCGGTGCTGGAGCTGCTCAGGGTCGGGGCTTCTCGGACCCCAAAGCACTCACCAGAGGATCCCTTGGCGGTCGTGCTGGATAGAAGTCGTGCAGTTCTGATGATGGCCGGTCCCTCGAGGTCTCGTCGCACCTACGGTTCTCAGCTTAGCTGTAGAGGTAGGTAGAGGTCAGAGGTGCCAGGGAAGCCGGGTCTCGTCGTGCTGGTCGGTCGGATTCCCTTAGGAAGGACGTGCAGCAAACCGCAGTGTTCTTGATGGTGCCTGCGGGTGCAGGGTGACTACTCCTTAGCCACAAGGGAGAAATCTTGAGAAGAAGTCGAGAGTTCCTTTCGTAGAAAGTAGTTTCTTGATTCAAAGATGATCTAATTTGGAAGGGTCCCTGCTCCTGCCTTTATCCTAAAGAAAGGGGTGGGTACGTGACTAGGTCCTGCCCTAGGGGTGGGACCAGGAAGGGGGGTGGTTACACCCCTCTCCCATGCCAGACTTTCCCCAGGCCAGGGGCTGGTGTGCCCCTGGAACTGGTTCTAGCCGGCAGATGCGTAGTGAGCACCGGGGTGCCACTCTGCAGTCACCTTCCTGTAAAGCCCTGCCTACCCAGGATACACAAAACCCTGTCTGGGATGGTGCTAGCACCGCCCCTGACAGGAAACCCTTTGTCCAAGCTCTCCTCGCTGGAAGGACTCCCAGCAGCAGGAGGTCAGACTTGTGTCTGTGGTGGCAGCATCCATTTTGTGGAGCTGAGGCTTCAGTTAACTTTAACCGGGGTTCACAGTTACATACATGTTGTGTCCCTCTAGAAGGGTGGAATGCTAACCCCGTCGCCAGAATTGGCGAGGGGTTAGTATTCCAATTCGTATGACACCTTACTCGACATGTTTTGATAAAGCAATACCAAAGATAGCATTTAACCGCGAGGATTATAATGCACTTAAGAGTATATGGTATGCGTTATCATGGAACAGCTATTAGTACTTGGTTCCCCAAGCTGCAAACGGGCTCAGCTCATGCCAGAGCACCATTTCACACGATTCCAAGCACTCTGCCTTCAGGATTGTCAAGACCTGCCATAGGAGTGACTGATAGGAATCTGTGTGTCCATTTTTAGGGTTAGATATAGGGATACTATATCTAAAGCAAAGGGTGATTACACCACCTTACCCCAGCTGTCGTGCAGCCAGTTGTGTCAGATTTAGATGGCCATCCAGGGGTGGCATAATACATGCTTCAGCCCCTGGTAGGCCCTGGGTACACCTATGCCCTGAGTTACAGGGTCTGATAAGGTGGCCCAGTACCAATTGGATAATGCACCTAAGGTACACATGTCAATTTAGTGAGAGTACAGCTAGGCTGTGGGTCTGATTAGCAGGCCCACAGCCAGAGAAAGTCGTAAACCAGTGAAACAAAAGCAAAAAATCTGGGTGATCATAGGATTGCAGAGTCTACTCTCCAACAGTCGGTATCAGCGGGTGCGCTTCTACCCGGGTCTTGAGTCTTCAAGGTATTCAATTGGTGTGCTTGCCATCCCTGGACACGTGTTTCGCGTTCATTAATGCTCATCAGCAGGGATTAGGCCTGTGCACGGGGTTGCTGTGTGGGCTGCCGAAAATATTCGTAGGTCCAGATACCTCTTAAGGCGCGCAGGTGCGTTATCTCGAGGTCGTCACCTCCACCGGCTCAAGGGAGCCTGTATAAATAGTATGTCCGAATGAGGTCGCACACTGCTCGTCCCATCAGCGTGTGACCCCGCAGCATGATGGTCGACGTAGTCGGTATCAGCGGGTGCGCTTCTACCCGGGTCTTGAGTCTTCAAGGTATTCAATTGGTGTGCTTGCCATCCCTGGACAGGTGTTTCGCGTTCATTAACGCTCATCAGCAGCGATTAGGCGTGTGCAAAGGGTTGCTGCATGGGCTGCTGAAAATATTCGTAGGTCCAGATACCTCTTAAGGCGCGAAGGTGCGTTATCTCGAGGTCCTCACCTCCACCGGCTCAAGGGAGCCTGTATAAATAGTATGTCCGAATGAGGTCCCACACTGCTCATCCCATCAGCGTGTGACCCCGGAGCATGATGGTCGATGTAGTCGGTATCAGCGGGTGCGTTTCTACCCGGGTCTTGAGTCTACAAGGTATTCAATTGGTGTGCTTGCCATCCCTGGACACGTGTTTCGCGTTCATTAACGCTCATCAGCAGGGATTAGGCATGTGCACGGGGTTGCTGCGTGGACTGCCGAAAATATTCGTAGGTCCAGATACCGCTTAAGGCGCGCAGGTGTGTTATCTCGAGGTCGTCACCTCCACCGGTTCAAGGGAGCCTGTATAAATAGTATGTCCGAATGAGGTCGCACACTGCTCGTCCCATCAGCGTGTGACCCCGGAGCATGATGGTCGATGTAGTCCGTATCAGCGGGTGCGCTTCTACCCGGGTCCTTAGTCTTCAAGTTCTTCAATTGGTGTGCTTGCCATCCCTGGACACGTGTTTCGCATTCATTAATGCTCATCAGCAGGGATTAGGCGTGTGCACGGGGTTGCTGCGTGGGCTGCCAAAAATAGTCGTAGGTCCAGATACCCCTTAGGGCGCGCAGGTGCGTTATCTCGAGGTCGTCACCTCCACCGGCTCAAGGGAGCCTTTATAAATAGTATGTCCGAATGAGGTCGCACACTGCTCGTCCCATCAGTGTGTGACCCCGGAGCATGATGGTCGATGTAGTCGGTATCAGCGGGTGCGCTACTACCCGGGTCTCGAGTCTTCAAGGTATTCTATTGGTGTGCTTGCCATCCCTGGACACGTGTTTCGCGTTCATTAATGCTCATCAGCAGGGATTAGGCGTGTGCACGGGGTTGCTGCGTGGGCTGCCAAAAATAGTCGTAGGTCCAGATACGTCTTAAGGCGCGCAGGTGCGTTATCTCGAGGTCGTCACCTCCACCAGCTCAAGGGAGCCTTTATAAATAGTATGTCCGAATGAGGTCACACACTGCTCGTCCCATCAGTGTGTGACCCCGGAGCATGATGGTCGATGTAGTCGGTATCAGCGGGTGCGCCATTACCCGGGTCTCGAGTCTTCAAGGTATTCTGTTGGTGTGCTTGCCATCCCTGGGCACGTGTTTCGCGTTCATTAACGCTCATCGGCAGGGATTAGGCGTGTTCACAAGGATGCTGTGTGGGCTGCCGAAAATATTCGTAGGTCCAGATACCTCTTAAGGCGCGCAGGTGCGTTATCTCGAGGTCGTCACCTCCACCGGCTCAAGGGAGCCTGTATAAATAGTATGTCCGAATGAGGTCGCACACTGCTCGTCCCATCAGCGTGTGACCCCGGAGCATGATGGTCGATGTAGTCGGTATCAGCGGGTGCGCTTCTACCCAGGTCTTGAGTCTTCAAGGTATTCAATTGGTGTGCTTGCCACCCCTGGACACGTGTTTGACGTTCATTAACGCTCATCAGCAGGGATTAGGCATGCGCACGGGGTTGCTGCGTAGGCTGCCGAAAATATTCGTAGGTCCAGATACCTCTTAAGGCGCGCAGGTGCGTTATCTCGAGGTCGTCACCTCCACCGGCTCAAGGGAGCCTGTATAAATAGTATGTCCAAATGAGGTCGCACACTGCTCGTCCCATCAGCGTATGACCCCGGAGCATGATGGTCGATGTAGTCGGTATCAGCGGGTGCGCTTCTACCCAGGTCTTGAGTCTTCAAGGTATTCAATTGATGTGCTTTCCATCCCTGGACACGTGTTTCGCGTTCATTAACGCTCATCAGCAGGGATTAGGCGTGTGCACGGTGTTGCTGCGTGGGCTGCCAAAAATATTTGTAGGTCCAGATACCTCTTAAGGCGCGCAGGTGCGTTATCTCGAGGTCGTCACCTCCACTGTTTCAAGGGAGCCTGTATAAATAGTATGTCCAAATGAGGTCGCACACTGCTCGTCCCATCAGCGTGTGACCCCGGAGCATGATGGTCGATGTAGTCGGTATCAGCGGGTGCGCTTCTACCCGGGTCTAGAGTCTTCAAGGTATTCAATTGGTGTGCTTGCCACCCCTGGACACGTGTTTGACGTTCATTAACGCTCATCAGCAGGGATTAGGCATGCGCACGGGGTTGCTGCGTAGGCTGCCGAAAATATTCGTAGGTCCAGATACCGCTTAAGGTGCGCAGGTGCGTTATCTCGAGGTCGTCACTTCCACCGGCTCAAGGGAGCCTGTATAAATAGTATGTCCGAATGAGGTCGCACACTGCTGGTCCCATCAGCGTGTGACCCCTGAGCATGATGGTCGATGTAGTCGGTATCAGCGGGTGCGCTTCTACCCGGGTCTTGAGTCTTCAAGGTATTCAATTGGTGTGCATGTCATCCCTGAACACGTGTTTCACGTTCATTAACGCTCATCAGCAGGGATTAGGCGTGTGCACGGGATTGCTGCGTGGGCTACCAATAATATTCGTAGGTCCAGATACCTCTTAAGGCGCGCAGGTGCGTTATCTCGAGGTCGTCACTTCCACCGGCTCAAGGGAGCCTGTATAAATAGTATGTCCGAATGAGGTCGCACACTGCTCGTCCCATCAGCGTGTGACCCCGGAGCATGATGGTCGATGTAGTCGGTATCAGCGTGTGCGCTTCTACCCGGGTCTTGAGTCTACAAGGTATTCAATTGGTGTGCTTGCCATCCCTGGACACGTGTTTCGCGTTCATTAACGCTCATCAGCAGGGATTAGGCACGTGCACGGGGTTGCTGCGTGGACTGCCGAAAATATTCGTAGGTCCAGATACCGCTTAAGGCGCGCAGGTGTGTTATCTCGAGGTCGTCACCTCCACCGGTTCAAGGGAGCCTGTATAAATAGTATGTCCGAATGAGGTCGCACACTGCTCGTCCCATCAGCGTGTGACCCCGGAGCATGATGGTCGATGTAGTCGGTATCAGCGGGTGCGCTTCTACCCGGGTCTTGAGTCTTCAAGGTATTCAATTGGTGTCCTTGCCATCCCTGGGTCACACGCTGATGGGACGAGCAGTGTGCAACCTCATTGGGACACACACCATAGCACTGCCTGCTGCCTTATGTGGAGCAGCCACTCACCATAGCACTTCAAACTGCCTTAAGTGGAGCTGCCACCCGCCATAGCATTGCATACTGCCTTAGGCATGGTACCTTCCGATAGGGCAGCTGTCACCAGCCATAGCACTGTATACTGCCATATGGCAGCTATCACCAGCTATCATTGCAGGCTCTGCTCTGGCGGATGATGCCCTGGTGGAAGCAGCCATCAACCATGTTTATAGTAGCTATCCTGAGGGCAGCAGTCACTAGCCATAGTATTGAATGCTGCCCTGGGGACAGAAATCGCGTGCCATAGTATTGAATACTTTGCTTGGGGTAGCAGTCTCAAGCCATAGTATTAAATACTGCCCTTGGGGCAGAAGTCACTAGCCATAGTATTCAATGCTGCCCTGGGGGCTGAAGTCGCTAGCCATAGTATTGAATACTGTGCTTGGGGTAGCAGTCGCTAACCATAGTATTGAATACTGTGCTTGGGGTAGCAGTCGCTAGCCATAGTATTGAACGCTGCTCTGGGGGAAGAAGTCGCTAGCCTTAGTATTGAATGCTGCCCTGGGGCAGAAGTCGCTAGCCATAGTATTGAATACTGTGCTTGGGGTAGCAGTCACTAGCCATAGTATTGAATGCTGCCCTGGGGGAAGAAGTCGCTAGCCATAGTATTGAATACAGTGCTTGGGGTAGCAGTCGCTAGCCATAGTATTGAATACTGTGCTTTTGGTAGCAGTCGCTAGCCATAGTATTGAATACTGTCCTCGGGGCAGAAGTCGCTAGCCATAGTTTTGAATACTGTGCTTGGGGTAGCAGTTACAAGCCATAGTATTGAATACTGCCCTGGGGGCAGGAGTCGCTAGCCATAGTATTGAATGCTGCCCTGGGGGCAGAAGTCGCTAGCCATATTATTGAATACTGTGCTTGGGGTAGCAGTTGCTAGCCATAGTATTGAATTCTGTGCTTAGGGTAGCAGTCGCTAGCTATAGTATTGAATGCTGCCCTGGGGGAAGAAGTCGCTAGCCTTAGTATTGAATGCTGCCCTGGGGGCAGAAGTCACTAGCCATAGTATTGAATACTGTGCTTGGGGTAGCAGTCGCTAGCCATAGTATTGAATAGTGCCCTGGGGGCAGTAGTCGCTAGCCATAGTATTGAATGCTGCCCTGGAGGCAGAAGTCGCCAGCAATAGTATTCAATACTGTGGTGGGGTAGTAGTCGCTAGCCATAGTATTGAATACTGCGCTGGGGGGTAGTAGTAGCTAGCCATCGTATTGAATACTGCGCTGGGGGTAGTAGTCACTAGCCATAGTATTGAATAGTTCCCTGGGGGCAGAAGTCGGGCTTGCCATAGTATTGAATACTGCCCTGGGGGCAGAAGTCGCTAGTCATAGTATTGAATACTGCGCTGGGGGTAATAGTCGCTAGCCATAGTATTGAATACTGCCCTGTGGGTAGAAGTTGCCAGCCACAGTATGGAATACTGTGCTTGGGGTAGTAGTCGCTAGCCATATTATTGAATACTGCCCTACAGGAGAAACCTGTGGCCCCATTAGAGACTTTGGTAGGTACAGTATCATACTACAGTATCTCAATGGGAGTCTCAATGGGAGTCAATGAGGGAGTACAATTTAGCTAGTACATTAATTACACAAAACACCAAATCCCAATTTTTTGATTGAACATAATTATATTTAAAAAAAAATAGAAGCATAGATTTACACTTTATAATGGATAAGAAGCAGCATCAACCTTGCTTATTTAGTTGTGTCCTAGGTGCAAGGTGGACACATTGTAATCATGAGATAATGTTTAACCCTTTCGATGCTGATGACGAGCTGGGCTCGTCATGGTGCACAGTGGTCGTGTGCTGATGACGAGCCCAGCTCGTCATGAGCCCCACCCTCGGGGGAAGCGCTGGCGCTCCCCCCGAGGTTCTCTGATCTTTGTTGTTTCGCTGGGGGCGGCAGTGGAAGACCTTCCGCTGCCGCCCCCGCCCCCCCCCCATGGGAATCACTGATGACGTCAGCGCGCACAGCGCGCGCTGACATCATCAGGGATTCCCAGCGCTCGGGAAGCCATCTGCTTCCTGCGCGTCTGGGGAAAAGGTAAGATTACAGTGTCTGGCGGGGGTTTGGGGCAGCGAAGAGGCATCAGGGGAGAGGAAAGAGTTTTTCCTCTCCCCTGATGTCTCTTTGCAGGGCATTTCTGCCTCACGATCGCGCACAGCGTCGCGATTGTGCGGCGGAAATGCCCCCACTAGCACTAGGGATGTAATTTTAGATTATAGGAAGCGACCCCTTGGGCAAGGGTCGCTTCCAGGCGGGCTGTGATAATGTTTTCGTTTTTCTGCCCCCCCTGGGGGCAAATCGGCCCGTTTTTTCGGCCGTTTTGCCCCCAGGGGGGGGCAGAAATTCCCCACTAGCACCAGAGTTGTTTTTTGGAGCCAAGATGGCGGCCATATTTTTCGTTTACGTTTTTCTGTCCCCCCTGGGGGCAAATCGGCCCGTTTTTTTTGCCGTTTTGCCCCCAGGGGGGGACAGAAAATGCCCACTAGCACCAGGGATTTTGTTTTTAGCTTTTAGGAAGCGACCCCTTGGGCAAGGGTTGCTTCCAGGTGGCCTCACACTTAACTTTTTGTTTTTCTGCCCCCCCTGGGGGCAAATCGGCCTGTTTTTCGGCCGTTTTGCCCCCGGGGGGGGGCAGAAATTTCCCACTAGCACCAGGGATATTTGTTGGGGCACTGTGTTTCTTTTGGGAAGCGACCCCTTGGGTAAGGGTCGCTTCCAGGTGGCCATGATTGTGTTTTTTGTTTTTCTGTCCACCCTAGGTGCAAATCGGCCCGTTTTATTTGCCTTTTTGCCCCCGGGGGGGCAGAAAATACCCACTAGCACCAGGGAATTTAAATTTAGTTTTTAGGAAGCGACCCCTTGGGCAAGAAGTACTGCTTGGCTGGCGGTGTGTGTGGAGTGGCACTTGGCTTGCAGTGTGCGTGAAGTGGTGTTTGGCTGGTGGAGTGGCGCTTGGCTGGATGGTGTGCGTGGAGTGGTACTTGGCTGTCTGTGCACGGAGTGCTGCTTGGCTGGCGGTGTGTGTGGAGGTGCGCATGGCTGGATGGTGTGCGTGGAGTGGTACTTGGCTGTCTGTGCACGGAGTGGTGCTTGGCTGGCAGTGTGCGTGGAGTGGTGCTTGGCTGGCGGTGTGCGTGGAGTGGCGCTTGGCTTGCAGTGTGCGTGGAGTGGCGCTTGGCTTGCAGTGTGCGTGGAGTGGTGCTTGGCTGGCGGTGTGTGTGGAGTGGCCCTTGGCTGGTGGTGTGCGTTGAGTGGTACTTGGCTGTCTGTGCACGGAGTGGTGCTTGGCTGGCGGTGTGTGTGGAGTGGCGTTTGGCTGGATGGTGTGCGTGGAGTGGTACTTGGCTGTCTGTGCACGGAGTGGTGCTTGGCTGGCGGTGTGCGTGGAGTGGTGCTTGGCTGGCGGTGTGCGTAGAGTGGCGCTTGGCTTGCAGTGTGCGTGGAGTGGCGCTTGGCTTGCAGTGTGCGTGGAGTGGCGCTTGGCTCGCAGTGTGCGTGGAGTGGTGCTCGGCTGGCGGTGTGCGTGGAGTGGCGCTTGGCTTGCAGTGTGCGTGGAGTGGTGCTTGGCTGGCGGTGTGTGTGGAGTGGCCCTTGGCTGTCGGTGTGCGCTGAGTGGTGTTTGGCTGGCGGTGTGTGTGGAGGGGTACTTGGCTGGTGGTGTGTGTGGAGTGGCGCTTGGCTGGTGGTGTGTGTGGAGTGGCGCTTGGCTGGTGGTGTGTGTGGAGTGGCGCTTGGCCTGCAGTGTGCGTGGAGTGGTGTTTGGCTGGTGGTGTGTGTGGAGTGGCGCTTGGCTGGTGGTGTGTGTGGAGTGGCGCTTGGCTGGTGGTGTGTGTGGAGTGGCGCTTGGCTGGTGGTGTGTGTGGAGTGGCGCTTGGCCTGCAGTGTGCGTGGAGTGGTGTTTGGCTGGTGGTGTGTGTGGAGTGGCGTTTGGCTGGTGGTGTGCGTTGAGTGGTACTTTGCTGTCTGTGCACGGAGTGGTGCTTGGCTGGCGGTGTGCGTGGAGCGGTGCTTGGCTGGCGGTGAGTGGCGCTTGGCTTGCGGTGTGCGTGGAGTGGTGCTTGGCTGGCGGTGTGTGTGGAGTGGTGCTTGGCTGGTGGTGTGTGTGGAGTGGTGCTTGGCTGGCGGTGTGTGTGGAGTGGCGCTTGGCTGGTGGTGTGTGTGGAGTGGCGCTTGGCTGGTGGTGTGTGTGGAGTGGCGCTTGGCTGGTGGTGTGTGTGGAGTGGCGCTTGGCTTGCGGTGTGCGTGGAGTGGCGCTTGGCTTGCAGTGTGCGTGGAGTGGTGCTTGGCTGGCGGTGTGCGTGGAGTGGTGCTTGGCTGGCGGTGTGTGTGGAGTGGCGCTTGGCTGGTGGTGTGTGTAGAGTGGTACTTGGCTGTCTGTGCACGGAGTGGTGCTTGGCTGGCGGTGTGTGTGGACTGGCGCTTGGCTGGATGGTGTGCGTGGAGTGGTACTTTGCTGTCTGTGCACGGAGTGGTGCTTGGCTGTCTGTGCACGGAGTGGCGCTTGGCTGGGGGTGTGTGTGGAGTGGCGCTTGGCTGGTGGTGTGTGTGGAGTGGCGCTTGGCTGGTGGTGTGTGTGGAGTGGCGCTTGGCTGGTGGTGTGTGTGGAGTGGCGCTTGGCTGGTGGTGTGTGTGGAGTGGCGCTTGGCTTGCGGTGTGCGTGGAGTGGCACTTGGCTTGCAGTGTGCGTGGAGTGGTGCTTGGCTGGCGGTGTGTGTGGAGTGGCGCTTGGCTGGTGGTGTGTGTTGAGTGGTACTTGGCTGTCTGTGCACGGAGTGGTGCTTGGCTGGCGGTGTGTGTGGAGTGGCGCTTGGCTGGATGGTGTGCATGGAGTGGTACTTTGCTGTCTGTGCACGGAGTGGTACTTGGCTGTCTGTGCACGGAGTGGTGCTTGGCTGGCGGTGTGTGTAGAGTGGCGCTTGGCTGGATGGTGTGCGTGGAGTGGTACTTTGCTGTCTGTGCACGGAGTGGCGCTTGGCTTGCGGTGTGCGTGGAGTGGCGCTTGGCTTGCAGTGTGCGTGGAGTGGTGCTTGGCTGGCGGTGTGCGTGGAGTGGTGCTTGGCTGGCGGTGTGCGTGGAGTGGCGCTTGGCTTGCAGTGTGCGTGGAGTGGCGCTTGGCTTGCAGTGTGCGTGGAGTGGTGCTTGGCTGGCTGTGTGTGTGGAGTGGCCCTTGGCTGTCGGTGTGCGCTGAGTGGTGTTTGGCTGGCGGTGTGCGTGGAGGGGTACTTGGCTATCTACGCACGGAGTGGTGCTTGGCTGGCGGTGTGTGTGGAGTGGCGCTTGGCTGGTGGTGTGTGTGGAGTGGCGCTTGGCTGGTGGTGTGTGTTGAGTGGTACTTGGCTGTCTGTGCACGGAGTGGTGCTTGGCTGGCGGTGTGTGTGGAGTGGCGCTTGGCTGGATGGTGTGCATGGAGTGGTACTTTGCTGTCTGTGCACGGAGTGGTACTTGGCTGTCTGTGCACGGAGTGGTGCTTGGCTGGCGGTGTGTGTAGAGTGGCGCTTGGCTGGATGGTGTGCGTGGAGTGGTACTTTGCTGTCTGTGCACGGAGTGGCGCTTGGCTTGCGGTGTGCTTGGAGTGGCGCTTGGCTTGCAGTGTGCGTGGAGTGGTGCTTGGCTGGCGGTGTGCGTGGAGTGGTGCTTGGCTGGCGGTGTGCGTGGAGTGGCGCTTGGCTTGCAGTGTGCGTGGAGTGGCGCTTGGCTTGCAGTGTGCGTGGAGTGGTGCTTGGCTGGCTGTGTGTGTGGAGTGGCCCTTGGCTGTCGGTGTGCGCTGAGTGGTGTTTGGCTGGCGGTGTGCGTGGAGGGGTACTTGGCTATCTACGCACGGAGTGGTGCTTGGCTGGCGGTGTGTGTGGAGTGGCGCTTGGCTGGTGGTGTGTGTGGAGTGGCGCTTGGCTGGTGGTGTGTGTGGAGTGGCGCTTGGCTTGCAGTGTGCGTGGAGTGGTGTTTGGCTGGCGGTGTGTGTGGAGTGGTGTTTGGCTGGTGGTGTGCGTTGAGTGGTACTTTGCTGTCTGTACACGGAGTGGTGCTTGGCTGGCGGTGTGCGTGGAGCGGTGCTTGGCTGGCGGTGAGTGGCGCTTGGCTTGCGGTGTGCGTGGAGTGGTGCTTGGCTGGCGGTGTGTGTGGAGTGGTACTTGGCTGTCGGTGTGCGCTGAGTGGTGCTTGGCTGGTGGTGTGTGTGGAGTGGTGCTTGGCTGGCAGTGTGTGTGGAGTGGCGCTTGGCTGGTGGTGTGTGTGGAGTTGCGCTTGGCTGGTGGTGTGTGTGGAGTGGCGCTTGGCTGGTGGTGTGTGTGGAGTGGCGCTTGGCTTACGGTGTGCGTGGAGTGGCGCTTGGCTTGCAGTGTGCGTGGAGTGGTGCTTGGCTGGCGGTGTGCGTGGAGTGGTGCTTGGCTGGCGGTGTGCGTGGAGTGGTGCTTGGCTGGCGGTGTGTGTGGAGTGGCGCTTGGCTGGTGGTGTGTGTAGAGTGGTACTTGGCTGTCTGTGCACGGAGTGGTGCTTGGCTGGCGGTGTGTGTGGACTGGCGCTTGGCTGGATGGTGTGCGTGGAGTGGTACTTTGCTGTCTGTGCACGGAGTGGTGCTTGGCTGTCTGTGCACGGAGTGGTGCTTGGCTGGCGGTGTGTGTGGAGTGGCGCTTGGCTGGCGGTGTGTGTGGAGTGGCGCTTGGCTGGTGGTGTGTGTGGAGTGGCGCTTGGCTGGTGGTGTGTGTGGAGTGGCGCTTGGCTGGTGGTGTGTGTGGAGTGGCGCTTGGCTGGTGGTGTGTGTGGAGTGGCGCTTGGCTTGCGGTGTGCGTGGAGTGGCGCTTGGCTTGCAGTGTGCGTGGAGTGGTACTTGGCTGTCTGTGCACGGAGTGGTGCTTGGCTGGCGGTGTGTGTGGAGTGGCGCTTGGCTGGATGGTGTGCATGGAGTGGTACTTTGCTGTCTGTGCACGGAGTGGTACTTGGCTGTCTGTGCACGGAGTGGTGCTTGGCTGGCGGTGTGTGTAGAATGGCGCTTGGCTGGATGGTGTTCGTGGAGTGGTACTTTGCTGTCTGTGCACGGAGTGGCGCTTGGCTTGCGGTGTGCGTGGAGTGGCGCTTGGCTTGCAGTGTGCGTGGAGTGGTGCTTGGCTGGCGGTGTGCGTGGAGTGGTGCTTGGCTGGCGGTGTGTGTGGAGTGGCGCTTGGCTGGTGGTGTGTGTAGAGTGGTACTTGGCTGTCTGTGCACGGAGTGGTGCTTGGCTGGCGGTGTGTGTGGACTGGCGCTTGGCTGGATGGTGTGCGTGGAGTGGTACTTTGCTGTCTGTGCACGGAGTGGTGCTTGGCTGTCTGTGCACGGAGTGGTGCTTGGCTGGCGGTGTGTGTGGAGTGGCGCTTGGCTTGCGGTGTGCGTGGAGTGGTGCTTGGCTGGCGGTGTGCGTGGAGTGGTGCTTGGCTGGCGGTGTGTGTGGAGTGGCGCTTGGCTGGTGGTGTGTGTTGAGTGGTACTTGGCTGTCTGTGCACGGAGTGGTGCTTGGCTGGCGGTGTGTGTGGAGTAGCGCTTGGCTGGATGGTGTGCATGGAGTGGTACTTAGCTGTCTGTGCACGGAGTGGTACTTGGCTGTCTGTGCACGGAGTGGTGCTTGGCTGGCGGTGTGTGTGCAGTGGTACTTGGCTGTCGGTGTGCGCTGAGTGGTGTTTGGCTGGCGGTGTGCATGGTCTGGTGCTTGGATGGTGGTGTGGGTGGACTGGCGCTCGGCTGGCAGTGTGCGAGTACTAACTTTCTGTTGGTCACTACACACACTGCTAGTTGAGTGACACTCTACCCAGTCCATCATTTTGTGTAGTTGCTGTGGCAGATACGTAAGTGATGGGCCCTTGAATGGCGCTGTCTGCTGGTGTGAGTGTTGTAATGTGATGGGTCCGCGGCTGGCGGTGGGTGGGCCAAAGGCCTGTGACTAAGGCAGGGGGGCTTAACTTGTAAAACTTACATGCTACTTTTTTAAAAATTCATTTTTGGCCTGTTCTGCTTTGGGGCACCCACACAAGTGAGGTATCCTTTTACTCGGGAGAACAAGGGGAACGCTGGGTGGTAGGGCATTTTTGCCGGCACGGAGATCCCACGCAAAAAAGTTTGGAAAAGTGATATTTTTACCTAATTTTAAGGTTTGCAAGGAGTTCTGGGTAGGAAAACATTGGGGGACCCACGCATGCCATACCTCCTTGGAAGCCCCCGGGTGTCTACTTTTCAGAAATGTGTGGGTTTGGTAGGTTTCCCTAGATGGCCGTCTAGCACGGTGCCAAAAACCCAGGTAACCCCTCTTTCAAAAGCTGGTGGGATTGACATTCAATACCACCAGCTTTTGCAAGAGGGGTTACCTGGGTTTTTGGCCCCGTGCGAGACGGCCATGTCGGGAAACCTACCAAACCCACACATTTCTGAAAAGTAGACACCCGGGGGCTTCCAAGGAGGTATGGCTTGCGTGGATACTCCAACGTTCCTTTACCCAGAATCCCTTGCAAACCTCAATTTTTGATGGAAAAATCTGATTTTACACACTTTTTTTGTGTGGGAAAGCGTGGCGTCACTGGGCTAACACAAATTTCCTCCCACCCAGCGTTCCCCCAGGTCTCCCGATAAAAATGGTACCTCACTTGCGTGGGTAGGCATAGTGGCTGCAACAGGAAAAGGTCCAAATCGTACGGTGGAGACATTACAATAACCAATAGCAAGATTACCTTCTTTTTTTTGGGGGGGGGGCTGAGTTTTTGGACCGGGGCTCGGCGGGCATCTTTGGAAACTACCAAACCCAAACAGTTCTGAAAACTAGACACCCGGGGGAGTCCAGGGAGGTATGGCATGCGTGGGTCCCCCAATGTTTTCCTACCCAGAAATCCCTGCAAACCACAAATTTAGGTTAAAAAAACAGTTTTCCATACATTTTTGCGTGGGATCGCCGTGTCGGCACAAATGTCCTACCACCCTGCGTTCCCCTTGTTCTCCCGAGTAAAATGATACCTCACTTGTGTGGGTGGGCCAAAGGCCTGTGACTAAGGCAGGGGGGCTTAATTTGTTACACTGAAATACTACTTTTTTCAACATTCGTTTTTGGCCTGTTCTGCTTTGGGGCACCCACACAAGTGAGGTATCCTTTTACTCGGGAGAACAAGGGGAGCGCTGGGTGGTAGGACATTTTTGCCGGCACGGTGATTCCACGCAAAAAAGTTTGAAAAAGTGATTATTTTACCTAATTTTAAGGTTTGCAAGGTGTTCTGGGTAGGAAAACGTTCGGGGACCCATGCATGCCATACCTCCCTGGACTCCCCCGGGGGTCTACTTTTCAGAACTGTTTGGGTTTTGTACTTTCCAAAGAATACCACCGAGCCCCGGGCCAAAAACTCAGGTGCCCCCCCCCCCCAAAATCAAGGTTGTTTTGCAATTTGGTATTGTAAATTCACCACCGTACAATTTGAACCATTTCCTTTCGCAGCCACTATGCCTACCCACGCAAGTGAGGTACCATTTTTATCGGGAGACCTGGGGGAACGCTGGGTGGGAGGAAATTTCTGTGAGCCCAGTGACGCCACGCTTTCCCACACAAAAAAAGTGTGAAAAAACTGACTTTTTCTGCAAAAATTGAGGTTTGCAAGGGATTCTGGGTAAAGGAACGTTGGAGGATCCACGCAAGCCATACCTCCTTGGAAGCCCCCGGGTGTCTACTTTTCAGAAATGTGTGGGTTTGGTAGGTTTTCCTACATGGCCGTCTCACACGGGGCCAAAAACCCAGGTAACCCCTCTTTCAAAAGCTGGTGGGATTGACATTCAATACCACCAGCTTTTGCAAGAGGGGTTACCTGGGTTTTTGGCCCCGTGCGAGACGGCCATGTCGGGAAACCTACCAAACCCACACATTTCTGAAAAGTAGACACCCGGGGGCTTCCAAGGAGGTATGGCTTGCGTGGATACTCCAACGTTCCTTTACCCAGAATCCCTTGCAAACCTCAATTTTTGATGGAAAAATCTGATTTTACACACTTTTTTTGTGTGGGAAAGCGTGGCGTCACTGGGCTAACACAAATTTCCTCCCACCCAGCGTTCCCCCAGGTCTCCCGATAAAAATGGTACCTCACTTGCGTGGGTAGGCATAGTGGCTGCAACAGGAAAAGGTCCAAATCGTACGGTGGAGACATTACAATAACCAATAGCAAGATTACCTTCTTTTTTTTGGGGGGGGGGCTGAGTTTTTGGACCGGGGCTCGGCGGGCATCTTTGGAAACTACCAAACCCAAACAGTTCTGAAAACTAGACACCCGGGGGAGTCCAGGGAGGTATGGCATGCGTGGGTCCCCCAATGTTTTCCTACCCAGAAATCCCTGCAAACCACAAATTTAGGTTAAAAAAACAGTTTCCATACATTTTTGCGTGGGATCGCCGTGTCGGCACAAATGTCCTACCACCCTGCGTTCCCCTTGTTCTCCCGAGTAAAATGATACCTCACTTGTGTGGGTGGGCCAAAGGCCTGTGACTAAGGCAGGGGGGCTTAATTTGTTACACTGAAATACTACTTTTTTCAACATTCGTTTTTGGCCTGTTCTGCTTTGGGGCACCCACACAAGTGAGGTATCCTTTTACTCGGGAGAACAAGGGGAGCGCTGGGTGGTAGGACAGTTTTGCCGGCACGGTGATTCCACGCAAAAAAGTTTGAAAAAGTGATTATTTTACCTAATTTTAAGGTTTGCAAGGGTTTCTGGGTAGGAAAACGTTCGGGGACCCACGCATGCCATACCTCCCTGGACTCCCCCGGGGGTCTACTTTTCAGAACTGTTTGGGTTTTGTACTTTCCAAAGAATACCACCGAGCCCCGGGCCAAAAACTCAGGTGCCCCCCCCCCAAAATCAAGGTTGTTTTGCAATTTGGTATTGTAAATTCACCACCGTACAATTTGAACCATTTCCTTTCGCAGCCACTATGCCTACCCACGCAAGTGAGGTACCATTTTTATCGGGAGACCTGGGGGAACGCTGGGTGGGAGGAAATTTCTGTGAGCCCAGTGACGCCACGCTTTCCCACACAAAAAAAGTGTGAAAAAACTGACTTTTTCTGCAAAAATTGAGGTTTGCAAGGGATTCTGGGTAAAGGAACGTTGGAGGATCCACGCAAGCCATACCTCCTTGGAAGCCCCCGGGTGTCTACTTTTCAGAAATGTGTGGGTTTGGTAGGTTTTCCTACATGGCCGTCTCGCACGGGGCCAAAAACCCAGGTAACCCCTCTTTCAAAAGCTGGTGGGATTGACATTCAATACCACCAGCTTTTGCAAGAGGGGTTACCTGGGTTTTTGGCCCCGTGCGAGACGGCCATGTCGGGAAACCTACCAAACCCACACATTTCTGAAAAGTAGACACCCGGGGGCTTCCAAGGAGGTATGGCTTGCGTGGATACTCCAACGTTCCTTTACCCAGAATCCCTTGCAAACCTCAATTTTTGATGGAAAAATCTGTTTTTACACACTTTTTTGTGTGGGAAAGCGTGGCGTCACTGGGCTCACACAAATTTCCTCCCACCCAGCGTTCCCCCAGGTCTCCCGATAAAAATGGTACCTCACTTGCGTGGGTAGGCATAGTGGCTGCAACAGGAAAAGGTCCAAATCGTACGGTGGGGACATTACAATAACCAATAGCAAGATTACCTTCTTTTTTTGGGGGGGGGGCTGAGTTTTTGGACCGGGGCTCGGCGGGCATCTTTGGAAACTACCAAACCCAAACAGTTCTGAAAACTAGACACCCGGGGGAGTCCAGGGAGGTATGGCATGCGTGGGTCCCCCAATGTTTTCCTACCCAGAAATCCCTGCAAACCACAAATTTAGGTTAAAAAAACAGTTTTCCATACATTTTTGCGTGGGATCGCCGTGTCGGCACAAATGTCCTACCACCCTGCGTTCCCCTTGTTCTCCCAAGTAAAATGATACCTCACTTGTGTGGGTGGGCCAAAGGCCTGTGACTAAGGCAGGGGGGCTTAATTTGTTACACTGAAATACTACTTTTTTCAACATTCGTTTTTGGCCTGTTCTGCTTTGGGGCACCCACACAAGTGAGGTATACTTTTACTCGGGAGAACAAGGGGAGCGCTGGGTGGTAGGACATTTTTGCCGGCACGGTGATTCCACGCAAAAAAGTTTGAAAAAGTGATTATTTTACCTAATTTTAAGGTTTGCAAGGTGTTCTGGGTAGGAAAACGTTCGGGGACCCACGCATGCCATACCTCCCTGGACTCCCCCGGGGGTCTACTTTTCAGAACTGTTTGGGTTTTGTACTTTCCAAAGAATACCACCGAGCCCCGGGCCAAAAACACAGGTGCCCCCCCCCCCCCCCCCCCCAAAATCAAGGTTGTTTTGCAATTTGGTATTGAAAATTCACCACCGTACAATTTGAACCATTTCCTTTCACAGCCACTATGCCTACCCACGCAAGTGAGGTACCATTTTTATCGGGAGACCTGGGGGAACGCTGGGTGGGTGGAAATTTCTAGATCCACGCAGATTCCGGAACTTTCCACCACAGAAATGTGAGGAAAATGCGTTTTTTTTCTCCAATTTCTTAGCTTTGCAAGGGATTCTGGGTAAGAGAACCTGGGGGTAGGCAGTCGAGTGACCCCATCCTGAATTCCCCTGGGTGTCTACTTTTCAAAAATATATAGGTTTGCTAGGTTTCCCTAGGTGCCGGCAGAGCTAGGGTTCAAAAACAAAAGGTAGTCTCTTTGCCCCAAAAGTGCACAATTTCACTGAAAAATTGAGTTGTGACCACGTTGCGTTTTGCACTGTTTCCTGTCGCAGCCACTATGCCTACCCAGGCAAATGAGATACCATTTTTCTCGGGAGACCTGGGGGAACGCTGGGTGGGTGGAAATTTGTTGATCCACGCAGATTCCGGAACTTTCCACCACAGAAATGTGAGGAAAATGCGTTTTTTTTTCCAATTTCTTAGCTTTGCAAGGGATTCTGGGTAAGAGAACCTGGGGGTAGGCAGTCGAGTGACCCCATCCTGAATTCCCCTGGGTGTCTACTTTTCAGCAAAGGTATAGGTTTTCTAGGTTTCCCTAGGTGCCGGCAGAGCTAGGGTTCAAAAACAAAAGGTAGTCTCTTTGCCCAAAACGTGCACAATTTCACTGAAAAATTGAGTTGTGACCACGTTGCGTTTTGCACTGTTTCCTGTCGCAGCCACTATGCCTACCCAGGCAAATGAGATACCATTTTTCTCGGGAGACCTGGGGGAACGCTGGGTGGGTGGAAATTTGTTGATCCACGCAGATTCCGGAACTTTCCACCACAGAAATGTGAGGAAAATGCTTTTTTTTTTCCAATTTCTTAGCTTTGCAAGGGATTCTGGGTAAGAGAACCTGGGGGTAGGCAGTCGAGTGACCCCATCCTGAATTCCCCTGGGTGTCTACTTTTCAAAAATGTATAGGTTTGCTAGGTTTCCCTAGGTGCCGGCAGAGCTAGGGTTCAAAAACAAAAGGTAGTCTCTTTGCCCAAAACGTGCACAATTTCACTGAAAAATTGAGTTGTGACCACGTTGCGTTTTGCACTGTTTCCTGTCGCAGCCACTATGCCTACCCAGGCAAATGAGATACCATTTTTCTCGGGAGACCTGGGGGAACGCTGGGTGGGTGGAAATTTGTTGATCCACGCAGAATCCGGAACTTTCCACCACAGAAATGTGAGGAAAATGCGTTTTTTTTCTCCAATTTCTTAGCTTTGCAAGGGATTCTGGGTAAGAGAACCTGGGGGTAGGCAGTCGAGTGACCCCATCCTGAATTCCCCTGGGTGTCTACTTTTCAAAAATGTATAGGTTTGCTAGGTTTCCCTAGGTGCCGGCAGAGCTAGGGTTCAAAAACAAAAGGTAGTCTCTTTGCCCAAAACGTGCACAATTTCACTGAAAAATTGAGTTGTGACCACGTTGCGTTTTGCACTGTTTCCTGTCGCAGCCACTATGCCTACCCAGGCAAATGAGATACCATTTTTCTCGGGAGACCTGGGGGAACGCTGGGTGGGTGGAAATTTGTTGATCCACGCAGATTCCGGAACTTTCCACCACAGAAATGTGAGGAAAATGCGTGTTTTTTTCCAATTTCCTAGCTTTGCAAGGGATTCTGGGTAAGAGAACCTGGGGGTAGGCAGTCGAGTGACCCCATCCTGAATTTCCCTGGGTGTCTACTTTTCAAAAATGTATAGGTTTGCTAGGTTTCCCTAGGTGCCGGCAGAGCTAGGGTTCAAAAACAAAAGGTAGTCTCTTTGCCCAAAACGTGCACAATTTCACTGAAAAATTGAGTTGTGACCACGTTGCGTTTTGCACTGTTTCCTGTCGCAGCCACTATGCCTACCCAGGCAAATGAGATACCATTTTTCTCGGGAGACCTGGGGGAACGCTGGGTGGGTGGAAATTTGTTGATCCACGCAGATTCCGGCACTTTCCACCACAGAAATGTGAGGAAAATGCGTTTTTTTTCCCAATTTCTTAGCTTTGCAAGGGATTCTGGGTAAGAGAACCTGGGGGTAGGCAGTCGAGTGACCCCATCCTGAATTCCCCTGGGTGTCTACTTTTCAAAAATGTATAGGTTTGCTAGGTTTCCCTAGGTGCCGGCAGAGCTAGGGTTCAAAAACAAAAGGTAGTCTCTTTGCCCAAAACGTGCACAATTTCACTGAAAAATTGAGTTGTGACCACGTTGCGTTTTGCACTGTTTCCTGTCGCAGCCACTATGCCTACCCAGGCAAATGAGATACCATTTTTCTCGGGAGACCTGGGGGAACGCTGGGTGGGTGGAAATTTGTTGATCCACGCAGATTCCGGAACTTTCCACCACAGAAATGTGAGGAAAATGCGTTTTTTTTCTCCAATTTCTTAGCTTTGCAAGGGATTCTGGGTAAGAGAACCTGGGGGTAGGCAGTCGAGTGACCCCATCCTGAATTCCCCTGGGTGTCTACTTTTCAAAAATGTATAGGTTTGCTAGGTTTCCCTAGGTGCCGGCAGAGCTAGGGTTCAAAAACAAAAGGTAGTCTCTTTGCCCAAAACGTGCACAATTTCACTGAAAAATTGAGTTGTGACCACGTTGCGTTTTGCACTGTTTCCTGTCGCAGCCACTATGCCTACCCAGGCAAATGAGATACCATTTTTCTCGGGAGACCTGGGGGAACGCTGGGTGGGTGGAAATTTGTTGATCCACGCATATTCCGGAACTTTCCACCACAGAAATGTGAGGAAAATGCGTTTTTTTTTCCAATTTCTTAGCTTTGCAAGGGATTCTGGGTAAGAGAACCTGGGGGTAGGCAGTCGAGTGACCCCATCCTGAATTCCCCTGGGTGTCTACTTTTCAAAAATGTATAGGTTTGCTAGGTTTCCCTAGGTGCCGGCAGAGCTAGGGTTCAAAAACAAAAGGTAGTCTCTTTGCCCAAAACGTGCACAATTTCACTGAAAAATTGAGTTGTGACCACGTTGCGTTTTGCACTGTTTCCTGTCGCAGCCACTATGCCTACCCAGGCAAATGAGATACCATTTTTCTCGGGAGACCTGGGGGAACGCTGGGTGGGTGGAAATTTGTTGATCCACGCAGATTCCGGAACTTTCCACCACAGAAATGTGAGGAAAATGGGTTTTTTTTGTCATATTTTTAGCTTTGCAAGGGATTCTGGGTAATAAAACCTGGGGGTAGGCAGACGAGTCACCCCATCCTGAATTTCCCTGGGTGTCTAGTTTTCAAAAATGTATAGGTTTGCTAGGTTTCCCTAGGTGCTGGCAGAGCTAGGACTCAAAAACAAAAGGTAGTCTCTTTGTCCAAAAAGCACAAGATTTCACTGGGAAATTGAGGTGCAACCACGTTGCGTTTTGCGCTGTTTCGTGTCGCAGCCACTATGCCTACCCACGCAAGTGAGGTACCATTTTTCTCGGGAGACCTGGGGGAACGCTGGGTGAGTAGAAATTTGTTGATCCACGCAGATTCCAAAACTTTCCACCACAGAAATGTGAGGAAAATGTGTTTTTTTTGTCAAATTCTTAGCTTTGCAAGGGATTCTGGGTAACAAAACCTGAGGGTAGGCAGAAGAGTCACCCCATCCTGAATTCCCCTGGGTGTCTACTTTTCATAAATGCATAGGTTTGCTAGGTTTCCTTAGGTGCTGGCAGAGCTAGGGCACAAAAACAAAAGGTAGTCTTTTTGTCCAAAAAGTGCAAAATTTTACTGGGAAATTGAGGTGCGACCATGTTGTTTTTTGCGCTGTTTCATGTCGCGGCCACTATGCCTACCCACGCAAGTGAGGTACCATTTTTTTCGGGAGACCTGGGGGAACGCTGGGTGCGTGGAAATTTCTAGATCCACGCAGATTCCAGAACTTTCCACCACTGAAATGTGAGGAAAATGTGTTTATTTTGTCAAAATCCTAGCTTTGCAAGGTATTCTGGGTAACAAAACCTGGGGGTAGGCAGACGAGTCACCCCATCCTGAATTCCCCTGGGTGTCTACTTTTCAAAGATGTATAGGTTTGCTAGGTTTCCCTAGGTGCTGGCAGAGCTAGGGCTCAAAAACTAAAGGTAGTCTCTTTGCAGCATCGGGGATCGGGGAAACATGGCGGCAGTCGGCTGACTGCTGCAGTGCTCCGCTCCGCCTTCACCTCTGAGTCCCTTATGCCCGTTCCGCTCGCTATGAGTAATCTCGAGCGTGCTGATTCTTAGATCACTTTCTGAAAAGCATTTTCCCGTGTTTTTCCCTTTCCCTTTCATTCACGTACCTGCTCCTGCTCCAGCTCCCTTTACCGTGATTCGTCACAGGGGTGCACACGGGCGTTCTCGGATGTGCCTCGGTGAAGGAGGCGGGCGCCAGGTCATCGGCGAGAGGAGCTCGGTGAGCTCAGAGAGCAGCACACCTAGCGGTACCGGCAGCCGTAGCAGTCAATGCCCTTCTGCTCCTGATCGATCCCTTCCTGCTTCGAGGAGTGAGAGGAGAGAGAGCGCACCTGGGCTTTTTCGCTGGAGGCAGGCCGCCCTGGAGCTGCGGTGGAACAGGCGGGTGAGAAGCCTTCGTGGCAACTCGCATTCAAGCCTTGTGGGGCAAAGCAGCGAGGGCGCCCCTGCCTCTATCGTTCCACACTATTTTCTAACGGCAGAAAAGGAAGATAAAACAGCAACAGCAGAACACCACGAGGAGGCAATCGAAGGTGCTGCTTCTGAAGGAGATAAAAGTAAGGTAAAGGGAGTGGGGGGCTCGAGTGAGGCTAATTTGCCTCCTAAATGCATGAGTGACTCTATAGCGGATGATAAGCCCAATAAGCCCAGCAAGCCTGTGATCACCACAAACCCTAAAAAAAGTCCACAAAATAAAAGAACAGCAAGGTGCGCGACTAGGGCAGGTACCTCCTGTAAAAGAAAAGGCAAGGGGAGGTCACCAAATTTAGAGGAGGAATTGTCTACCAAGCAGATTGAGGGAGCGGACAACTCTTCAAGCTCAGTTAAATCTCTTAGTCTAAAAACTTTGAGGACGTCATCATACCTTACAGCAGAAGTTAAGGCAAAGAGAGGAAGGAAACGTAACAAAGCTAAGCTCCTTGCAGAATCTAGCGCCAAAGTCACCCCCTCCCTGCGGTCCTACTTTAAGGTTGTCCCACAAGTTTTAGAGATAGGACAAGACCACCCACAGAGAGATTTCACCTTTCAGAAGCATAATTTTGGGTTAAGGGCTATGGCATCTTCCGAGCAGGACTCTGCCTTAGTCTCAGTCTTAGCCACAGCTACAGCCACAGCCTTAGCCTCAGCCTCTCTTCCAGTCTCTGAACATATTGATCCTATCAATCCCATAGACGACATGGTGCTACTGGAAGAACTACAGGAAGAACTTGATGCTGATTCTACATCACAAACAGTAGCACACTTCAGCCTAATAGAAGGTGAAGGAGTACACGGTGTACACAGTGATCAACCCGGGACTCTGGTCCATAAGGGGGAGCCCACTGTCATGACGAGCAAACAGGGAGACCCCTCAAATAATCCAACTTCCGTTACTAACGAAGGAAAAGAGGATGTCGAATCCCTCTCTGCTTCACATACAGTCCCGAGTACACTGGATGATAATCATCAACCATGTCAGAGAGAAGAGGGAACTCTAGTCTCCACCCTGGTACCTATTTCAATGGCATCCTTGCAACAGATGTTTGCTTCATTGTCTGCCGAGATCAAGGAAGGTTTTGCAGAGTCTGCATCAAATCAAAGGGACATAAGGAGTTTTTGTGAGACTCTTGATGAAAAGATTTGTAATTTGTCTATAAGAACACAAGCCCTGGAAGAAACTGTAGGCCAAATATCTATGCGGGCAGAAGGTGCTCAGGAAGACATACAAAAGCTAAAAAGGGAAGATCTGGCCATCTCAGAAAGAATGGAGGTCTTGGAAAATAACGCCAGGCGCAGTAACCTGCGTATTTTGAACGTTCCGGAGGGCAGTGAAGGAACAGACATCAAAGGATATATAATCTCGTTATTAAAAGATTCTCTTAACCTCCCTCATACTCCTGAGGAACTTGCTTTGGATATTCAACGAATTCATAGGGATCCTTTCAGACACAATCCACAAAGGGCCAAGCCAAGGAAAATCCTTGTCAATTTTCACACCTATTCTGTCAAGGAACACATCTTGAATTTAGCCCTAAAGCAAAAGTCGCTAGCAGGTAAAGGCTTTAATTTTCAGATACGCTCTGACCTGTCAAGATATACTCTAGAAAAGCAGTGGGAGCTAGGAAGAAGAATGGAAGCCTTTCGCAAGCTAGGAGCAACAGTGCAGATGGGCTTTCCCGCATCTCTCAAAATAATGATGAACAATAAAATGCATAATGTTCGATCGGTACAGGCAGCGGACGAGCTTCTAATGTCGTTGGGTGGTAGGAAGGAGCAATAAAGGTTCTAGCTCGGATCTGTGAAGAGGTAGGAAATAAAAGGGAAAACAAATCACAAATGTACACTATTCACAAATAAAAAAATAAATAAATAAATAAATTAAAGAAAAGAGGTGGATAGGAAAAGGGACATTCAACATAAAAAATAAATAAATAAATAAAAATATCAATAAATATGTGTGTATGTGTATATGTATATGTATATATATATATATATATATGTGTATATATATATATATATATATATATATATAGAATGGATCTACATATTGTCACTTACTAATCAAACGGAATAGCACTAAGTAATTCATGCTTGGTATACTTATAATAAGGCGAGCCATCACATTCTAATAAATAGCGGGACACATGAGGTGGGGTCGGGGGAGAGCTAGGAGCACTTACTTCCGGAATCTTCCGGGTAGTGAGTTCAGGGGTTTCCCAAGGGAGGGATGGTCACAGGGTGGTAGCGGGGGGTGGTGAAAAAAGAAAAATATCCATTTCCAATAATGCTCCAGTCGACACACTTTGTAGCTTTGTTCTTTCTTCTGTTCTTTTTTCTGTTCCTGTTTTTCATAGACGGAAACATTTGTTAGGTTTAATGGTTAACATTTATTTTGGAAGACATGAGTAGGCCTAGAATCTTGTCCTGGAATGTTAATGGTCTCCGCACCAAACCTCGAGCTAATAAAATCATACAATACCTTCGGGATGTGGATGCCGAGATCATTATACTCCAGGAGACACATTTAACCGAAATTGAGATATTCGAATTAGTGAAAAAAAATAGGTGGATAAATTTTCCAATTACAACGTCTCAATCACTGAATACGCGGGGGGTTACAATCTTTTTTAAAAAATCTCTAAATTTAAACTTGAAGATTTTAAAACAAAAAGTGGATAAGGGAGGGAGATGGGCCATAACAGCGGTAGAGATAAGAGGGGCGGTCATAACACTGGCTGGTTACTATGGGCCTAATTGCGATGATACTTCCGCACTAGAATCCTTATTTCAACACCTCTTGAATTTCCCGGAGCCGGTGATTATAACTGGCGATTTTAATATTACCATTAACCCTCTACTGGATAAATCAACAAATAGCAGACAACTAGTTCCCTCCAAATCTAGAAATTGTCTACTGGGACTAATGAAACAGTATGGTTATGTCGATATTTGGAGGCTGAGAGAGGGCCAAAAGCAGTGTTTTTCTTTTAAAAATCTAAAATACAGACACAGCTCAAGAATAGACTTTATCCTAACAAGTAGATCTCTGATGGACTCCATAACTTTAGTAGAGTATATTCCATCTCATCTATCGGACCACTCAGCAATGAAGCTAGAAATGGAGTGGGGAACTAAGTCTTCTTCCCCGAAACTCTGGTCATTTGACAGGTCATTTCTCGCATCGACAGAAGATATAGAATTCCTTCAATCCGAGACTCGTGAATTCTTTACTTTCAATAGGGATTCAGCCCCAGTAGGTATAGTATGGGACGCTTTCAAATGTTCTCTTAGAGGAACAGTTAAAAACAGGGTAGCTCACAGAAGAAGGCAGTATAGGGAAGAAATTTCTTCTATTGAGAACAGTATGTCAGATATCCAGTCCTGTATAGACACTGACCGATCTCTAGACGATCACAATCTAGCCCTAAAACTATCAGAGCTCAATGTGCTTAAGAATAACCTGTCCTCTCTAATGGAGAAACGAGTATTACAAAAATGGGAGACAAGCAAACTCTCTCATTTCCAGTATGGTGAGGGAGCAGGAAGGTTGTTGGCCTGGAAAGTTAAATCAGACCGGGTTCGGAATAATATTGCCTCAGTAACTTCGGATAAGGGTACCTTCACCAGCGACGCAGAAATTAGAGAGACCTTTAAATCATTCTTCCAGTCAATATATCGGGAAAATCTTAATATCAATACCAATGATATTATTAACTGGTTTGAGGGTATTTCCCTTCCCTCTCTATCAATAGAACAGAGCAAATTTTTGGAAGAGGAAATAAGTCTTGTCGAGGTAGAACAGGCCATAAAGGGTTCTATAGGGGGAAAGGCGGCAGGTACCGACGGGTTGCCGAGCGAGGTATACAAACACTTGATCCTAGAGATAACCCCAATTCTAACAGTTTTGTTTAACCAAATATTGAGGGAAGGGGTAGCACCGCCAGCCTCCTGGGACAAAGCCACTATAACGCTTATTCTAAAGCCAGGGAAGCCCCCTTCTGACTGTGGCTCATATCGGCCTATCTCAATCTTAAATGCCGACTATAAAATCTTTGCCACTATATTAGCCAAGCGGCTTGGCCAGGTTGCCCCTAATATACTTCATTTGAACCAAAAAGGGTTTATAAAAGGGAGACAACTAAATGAGCTTACATACGAGTTAATTGGATCTATTGATGTGGCGATAAAGGAGACTCTCCCGTTGTCTGTTCTGACGTTGGACGCCACCAAGGCCTTCGACAGGGTAAATTGGTTGTACCTGTCGGAGGCCTTGAGGGGGTTCAACATTGGCGAGAGATTTCGAAGGGCAATAGATCTGTTATATAGAAGTCCTTCTGCTTCAATTTTGATCAATGGGGGCCTTACAGCGCCATTTGATATAACCAGAGGAACCCGGCAGGGTTGTCCCTTGTCTCCTCTCCTTTTTGATTTATACATAGAACCTTTTGCACAAACATTAAGAGACAGCACACTTATTAAACCTTTTATTTTTGGTGAGTGGGAAAAAAAGGTGGCACTCTATGCAGACGACATAATGATTTTTACGTCAGACATTGATACAGCCTATCCAGAAGCGATAGATCTTGCTCTTAAATTTGGGAAATTTTCTGGATACGAAGTTAATGCTTCTAAGACGGAATCCATGACATGGAACGCAGTCTTGGATACGGTTAACGAGTCATCTAGACCTCAATTACGCTACTTAGGGGTAAATATAGTTAAAGACATTGATCGTATCGCTTCATTAAACTTTTCCACAATAGCAGCACAGTGTCGTAAAAACATGAGGGATTGGTCGCATCTTCCACTTACCATCCTAGGTAAAGTTAATCTAGTAAAAATGTGTATCTTACCTAAGGTTTCCTTTTTATTTAACTCAATTCCACTCTTTTTTGATCCTAAATTAATCTCCAAACTACAAAGTGCGATTTCAACTTTCATTTGGAACAGTAAAAACCCAAGAATATCTTGGAAGAAAATACGACGCCGCAGAGAGAAGGGAGGGCTAGCGGGACCAGATCTTCAGATCTACGCATGGGCTTTTCAGCTCTCACACACCCGTATGTTGCTAAAAGTGCCAGCGGCAACAGGGGTAGGCCAAATGTTCTCTATGTTATTAAACTCAGAGGGTATTGGACAGAGCAGCTTCTTGCTTAAATTTGGAGATCCAAAATTTTAAAAAAAAATAAAACTAAAGACCTTAAAGGGGATAGCTACTACATGGTATAGAATGAGGCAGGCAATTAAACTAGGTTATTATTCAGAGAGAACTCCAATATGGGATTTACCATCTCCCCCAGCTTGGGCAGAAGACACTTTAACCCAACCATTAAGAGCAGCAGGCATCAACACCTGGGGTGATTTGTTCATGGACGGTATACTACTGCCTTGGGACTACTTAATAAATAAGGTGGGGCCAAATTTATCCAGATTTAAATTTATGCAAATTTCAAGCTGGTCCACAGCATATAATACACAGTCTTCCCGAAATAGTAGATTACCTATTGGAGTCATCAGCGATTTAGTAACGTGTCTGCTAGACAGCCCCCCTGCAAAAAAAGAAGTTACTTTGTGGTACAAGAAGATAATGGAGGAAATAGATGGTAACTTCTGCCTCCCTGTAACACTATGGGCCGACGCATTGCCGGATGTTGACTTGGAGGAGCTTTGGTTAGCTTCATGTGAAACACTGTGGGACCTGGTGAAGCCAGCATGGCTGCGTCGTAATCACATCTTCACTATCCACAGGGCCTATTATTCTCCTTTGAGACTGTCAAAATTTTCATCGACAGGCCCGGTTTCGTGCCCAAGATGTCAGATGGTCGAAGCATCTGATATTCATATGTTTTTTGAATGCCCAGAAATTACATCATACTGGGAGTCAATAGGAAACGATCTATCCCTGGCCTTGGGTTCTCATCTTTCTATAGATCTTGCTCTTGTCATTTTTGGTCTGAAGAACAAAATACGGAACGCAGCTTCAAATCTCATTTTTTATTCCATCTTGGCAGCCCGGAGAGAAATCTGTAGACATTGGAAGGATGCCCAGCCTCCTACAATTCAAGAATGGCGAACCTCGGTGCTTCAGATCTCTAAATTAGATCTAGCTAGAGGTGGAAATATAAGTCGTAGGGCTTTTTGGTTACAGTTGGCACGGTCACATTGAGCCTGGGTTTTTTTTTTTTTTTTGTTTTTTTTTTCCCAGGAGTCCTATGATTAATGCGAGCATTTCCAGCCATTGTTTTTAATAAGGAACAAATGGGGCTACGGTGTCACGGGCACTATCTTCCAACGAATGGCCTTATATGGGAACTTCCAGGTCTGTGTGAATGTACTGATGGGATTTGGTCTCTACTCCCCCCAATTAAGATTTCCCTCCCAGCTTACGCTGAGACGGTATTGAAGCACAGCCGGTTCTTCCTATCTCTGTGGCATATTCTGGTTTGGATAGATTGGAGCTATGCACGCAAATGAGGATAAAAAAAAAAACAAAAAAAAACTAAAGGTAGTCTCTTTGTCCAAAGAGCGCAAGATTTCACTGGGAAATTGAGGTGCGACCACGTTGCGTTTTGCGCTGTTTCGTGTCACAGCCACTATGCCTACCCACGCAAGTGAGGTACCATTGTTTTCGGGAGACCTGGGGGAACACTGGGAGGGTGGAAATTTGTTGATCCAAGCAGATTCCAGAACTTTCCTCCACAGAAATGTGAGGAAAATGTGTTTTTTTTGTCAAATTCGTAGGTTTGCAAGGGATTCTGGGTAACAAGACCTGGTGGTAGGCAGTCAAGTCACCCCATCCTGAATTCCCCTGGGTGTCTACTTTTTAAAAATGTATAGGTTTGCTAGGTTTCCCTAGGTGCCGGCAGAGCTAGGGTGCAAAAACTACAGGTAGGCACTTTGCTAAAAAAGGGTCAATTTGTAACTGCAAAATTTAGGTGTCACCACTTTGCATTTTGCGCCGTTTCCTGTCGCAGGCACAAGGGCGACCCACACAAGTGAGGTACCGTTTTTATCGGGAGACTTGGGGTAAATCAGATTTGTAAATCAACTGTTATTACCAATTGAGCTTTTGCGCATTTCTCCCTTTCAATGAAAGACATTGTGTAAAAAAAAAAAAAATTTGAAAAATGACCAATAATTCTCATGCTAGTATGAGTATTCCCAATTTTGAAAATTAGCAATAATATACTGTTTCTGAACTCGATATTTTGTACCCAATTCAGAAATACATAGGTGTCTTTCATACAGATTTTTCCATGTATACATTTTCCAAGACAAAGTGCTCTATACCCAGTAAATGAAAAAATACCATTGCAAGTTGCTGCTCAGTTTTTGGATCTGGGTTCGTCGGGTTCTTGGTGAAACTACAAGTCCTATATATCCCCACAACCAGGAAGGTCTAACGGATGTAACGGTATATTGCTTTCTAAGAGCTGTCAAAACTAGAAAAAGTTATAGGTGAAAACGTTGAGACAAAAGGCTGTTTTTTTCAACAAATTTTCAATTATTCCAATATTTAACTGTTAGTTTCTATAAAGAAACCTTCATGGATTTAGACAAATGACCCCTTTCTGAATTCAGAATTTTGTCTACTTTTTGAAAATGTACAGCTTTCTAGGATCTATTATTGCTTTCAAACTCATTTCTACCATTAACTGGAAGGAGGTGGAAAGCTCTAAAAATAGCAAAAATAGGCTATGTCCCAGAAAAATGCCAAAACTGTGTGAAAAATGTCGGTTCTCTGACAAAAGACTGTCATTTCCTAAAAGCTGAGAAAATGGAGATTTCAGCCCCACAAACCCTTTTTTGATAACATTTTCAGGGAAAAACCCAGAGGCTTTCATTTGCTGCCCGTTTTTCCCATTTTTCTGAAAAAAACAAAAAAATCACTATATTTTGGTTAATTTCTGGGACCCCTCCAAGGTAATCCACAAACCCTGGGCGCCTTTAGAATCCACATGATGTTGGAAGAAAAGGACGCAAATTTGGCGTGGATATCTTATGTGGTCAAAAAGTTACAGGGGCCTAAGCGCGCACTACCCCAAATAGCCAAAAAAGGGCTCAGCACAGGAGGGGAAAAGGCCTAGCAGCGAAGGGGTTAAACGGAGCAAGTGAAACACGTTGAGAGTATAAATCAGCTTTTTTTCTTTGGGAAATGTTTGCAAACGATATTATGCATGGAAAGGTATTTTATAAACGAAATATTGAAAAGGTTATGAAGGCATAACTGACAATCCCAAATATGCTAATACAAGCCGACGGCGTTGCGGCCTTCATGATTTGAGGTCATCATGAGGACAAGGGCACAAACGAAAGGCTATTGCTGCCTAACGGCAAACAAAGAAAGAGTTACCCTTAGTGGGAAATAGATTAAAAACAAAGTAGCTATGTATGGGTTAGGTGTTTGAAGGTACCTGAATGAAATACAAGACAACTGGGAGAGAAGAAAAAGAGAAAGGACTGTGTTACCCACTACTAGCATGTCTCAGTAGAAGCAACCTGCTACAAGGAAAGAACAAGCACTTGCAATGCAAATTGGTCTTGCATATTTGAGAGTTAGAGGTATTGAAGATGTAAATAACAATGTCTTTTACCCATGTGTTTTGGATTGCAGTGGATGTATGTGCTGTGGAGTGGAATTATGTGGATTGGATTGGAATTTTTAGTTGTGGATTTGTATGTGGTGGAATGTATGGAGTGAATTTGTGTAGTTGAATTATGTGGCATGGTGTGTATTGGAAAAATCTGGATTGTAATGATGTGGTATTTAGTGTACTGCAATTATGTGGAGTGGGATTGTGCGTCAGAGTAATTATGTGGAATGACATTTTGCATTGTGGAGTTTAATTATGTGGTGTGGTGTGGAAATCCGTGGCATGATGTGGAATGTTTAGCAGTAGTCTGTACTTATGATTTCATAATTTATTTATTTTTTGTAGTTTTATATTGTACTAAATTGACTCTAGAACATTAGAATACTTTACAGGAGAATCAGATTGCATTTAAAAAAGTCAGTTTCATTTTTATTAGAATTTTTGGGGTCATGGAGATTAAGGGCCTTATTACAACTGTGGCCGTCCTCCAATGGCACCACCCCCGTTCCATCTGCTGGAGGACCACCAAAGCTGTGGTGCTACCGCCCACCAGACTACGACTGTAATGCATGGCATGCGATGCAACAGCGCTCTTATAGCGGTGGTCTGTTGGGCTCATGAAGTCCGCCGCCATGAGTCCTCCCACTACATGTTCCTGCACGGAGTGGCATGCATGCCACACCATGCAGAAAATGGGGGGGGGCAAATTCAGGAGCACAACAGATGCCCCCTTTAGTGCACCCTCAAGAGTTGCAGGGGGCCCACTTAGGTCTTCCTTAACTGCCTTTCTGCCACTCTTTTAATGGCAGACTCACCACCATAAACGGGGAGGTGGAAAACCAACTCATAATATGCTCTGCAGTGCTGCAGCAACACCACCAGCATATTGCAGGTCCCTGACTGCTATGTGACTGCCTTGGGATTCTGAATGCCCGGCGTACACTGCAGCCCTGTGGCGGTATGACTGCCCCACTCGTAATTCTGTGGGCGGGCCCGTAGTGTGGCGGTGGTCGGACCTCCACTGAGAGTACGGAGGTGCTATGGGTCGCCGTACTCTTAATGAGCCGCTTATTAATTTCAAACTTTGTTTCCAAAATACAAAGTAAACTACTCTGGTCCTTTAAATACTACTTCTCGGATCTTTACTTAGGGCCCGATTCACAGAACTACTTTAAGACAAAATCCTAAACTTACTACTTTTGGTATTCACAGAAGTTAGGATTTTGTCTTAAGTTTGTCTTAAGAGAGACTTAAGACAGACGTAAGACAAAATCATAACTTAAGTCTGTCTTAAGTCTGTCTTAAGACAAACTTAAGACAAAATCCTAACTTCTGTGAATACCAAAAGTAGTTAGTTTAGGATTTTGTCTTAAGTTAGTTCTATGAATCGGGCCCTAAGTGCTTCAAACTACACTTATAAAGTGCCTTTGAGAAAATTTTCTATTGCCCAAATTAATGGTACTCAGTTTAGCAACCGTTGGAATGTTAAATGTGCCCGGCAGGATTTTAATTTTCCATTCATCTTTCTCACTATTAAAATTATTATTATTATGATATGTTTATCATATATTATCTAACAAGTATATATATATATATATATATATATATATATATATATATATATATATATATATATATATAGATAGATAGATAGATAGATAGATAGATAGATATACACATATACATAATTACACATTATTATTCTAACAATAAACACACCGCTTCTTGAGCCCAAGTGTAAATAATGCTTTAAACACAAAGAATTCGTGAAAACAAACATTTTCCTTTCACCTCTGCATATGTTATATCGCAAAAATATATTTAAACCAATTGCTTCATGCAGTATTTCTGTGCCTCTTCGCGCATTCCATCCTATCGCCTTCGGTGAGGCCTGGACAGACGTGCAGGCAGTGACGTCGCTTCCCGAACACACGCACGCACATTCCTGTGCACAGGCAGTGATTAAGCATCACATACTCATTTAAACCTGCCCTGGTTTCCAGCCCAGAGGGGGCCGTGCACTCTCTCATGCACCTCTCCTTCTTTCTGTAACTGATCCTTTTCCCCACGTCCAAGTTTCTGCTCTCCTGACCTGTGAGTGCCAGACGGTGACAATTTGAGACCACTTATGAGGCTCAAAGGTCAGCTGATGACGCTCCGCTTTAGTGCACACCTTCTGGGCTGACGCATGCTTAGGGCATGACCCATGACCCATGGCCCCTGCAAGACATGGTGGCTATCGGTTGTGTTCTGCAAGGCGTGCAGCTGCACACGTTTCTGGGCAGCAGGAAGTATTTCTTGCTCTTGGGCTGGGAGGTGATTGACGTGTGACCCCCCTCAGACCCCCCACCCCGCTCCTCCAACTGCTGTTATAAGGCACCCCAAGACCCATGAGAGGCAGGAGAAGGAGTGTGAAGGGAGAAGAGAAGAGACACTCAGTAGAGGACATTATCCTGAGACTGTCGGCCATGGACCTCACCACAGCCGTCGTCGTTGTGCTGTCTGTGCTGCACCTCACGCTGGGCAGACCCCTGGAGGTAAGGAGAGCCCCCTCCCCACCCTTGTATCTGACAGCTCACGCCCCCCAGAGAAGCAGCCGCACTTGATGACGTGGAGAGAGGGCTAAAGCGTCGTGGTTGGTCTGCTAGAGACACCTGCCTCTGCAGCACAACTATCTGATGCGTGACCTCCTGCCCCCCCTGAGGGCTTGGGACCAGCGCTGGTGAAATGATAACTGAACGATAAATCAAGGCGCTACGAAATGTTCATGCCTGTAATTGCACCCCCTGGTCCTGGCAGTGGGGTTTCGTGTTTTTGATAACAGCAGAGATTTGTACCCCCTGGTCCTTGCAGTGGATCTTACAGTGCTTTTGATAGGCAGAGAGTTGCATCCCTTGGTCCTGGCAGTTGGTCTTAAAGTGTTTTTGATAACAGCAGAGAGTTGCACCCCCTGGTCCTGGCAGTGGGGTTTGCAGTGTTTTTGATAACAGGCAGAGAGTTGCAACCCTGGTCCTGGCTGTGGGGTTTAGTGTTTTTGATAACAGGCAGAGAGTTGCACCCCCTGATCCTGGCAGTGGGGTTTAGTGTTTTTGATAACAGGCAGAGAGTTGCAACCCTGGTCCTGGCAGTGGGGTTTAGTGTTTTTGATAACAGGCAGAGAGTTGCAACCCTGGTCCTGGCTGTGGGGTTTAGTGTTTTTGATAACAGGCAGAGAGTTGCACCCCCTGATCCTGGCAGTGGGGTTTAGTGTTTTTGATAACAGGCAGAGAGTTGCAACCCTGGTCCTGGCAGTGGGGTTTAGTGTTTTTGATAACAGGCAGAGAGTTGCAACCCTGGTCCTGGCAGTGGGGTTTGCAGTGTGTTTGATAACAGCAGAGAGTTGCACCCCTGGTCCTAGCAGTGAGGTTTAGTGTTTTTGATAACAGGCAGAGAGTTACAACCCCTAGTCCTGGCAGTGGGGTTTACTGTTTTTGATAACAGGCAGAGAGTGGCACCCCCTTGTCCTGGCAGTGGGGTTTGCAGTGTTTTTGATAACAGGCAGAGAGTTGCACCCCCTGGTCCTGGCAGTGGGGTTTAGTGTTTTTGATAACAGGCAGAGAATGGCACCCCCTGGTCCTGGCAGTGGGGTTTAGTGTTTTTGATAACAGCAGAGAGTTGCACCCCTTGGTCCTGGCAGTGGGGTTTGCAGTGTTTTTGATAACAGGCAGAGAGCTGCACCCCCTGGTCCTGGCAGTGGGGTTTAGTGTTTTTGATAACAGGCAGAGAGTTGCACCCCCTGGTCCTGGCAGTGGGGTTTGCAGTGTTTTTGATAACAGGCAGAGAGTTGCACCCCCTTGTCCTGGCAGTGGGGTTTAGTGTTTTTGATAACAGGCAGAGAGTTGCACCCCCTGGTCCTAGCAGTGAGGTTTAGTGTTTTTGATAACAGGCAGAGAGTTGCACCCCCTGGTCCTGGCAGTGGGGTTTGCAGTGTTTTTAATAACAGGCAGAGAGTTACAACCCCTAGTCCTGGCAGTGGGGTTTACTGTTTTTGATAACAGGCAGAGAGTTGCATCCCCTGGTCCTGGCAGTAGGGTTTGCAGTGTTTTGAAAACTGGCAGAGAGTTGCATTCCCTGGTCCTGGCATTTGGTCTTAAAGTGTTTTTGATAACAGTAGAGAGTTTCACCCCCTGGTCCTGGCAGTGGGGTTTGTAGTGTTTTTGATAACAGCAGAGAGCTGCACCCCCTGGTCCTGGCAGTGGGGTTTAGTGTTTTTGATAACAGGCAGAGAGTTGCACCCCCTGGTCCTGGCAGTGGGGTTTGCAGTGTTTTTGATAACAGCAGAGAGTTGCACCCCCTGGTCCCGGCAGTGGGGTTTAGTGTTTTTGATAACAGGCAGAGAGTTGCACCCCCTGGTCCTGGCAGTGGGGTTTAGTGTTTTTGATAACAGGCAGAGAGTTGCAACCCTGGTCCTGGCAGTGGGGTTTAGTGTTTTTGATAACAGGCAGAGAGTTGCACCCCCTGGTCCTGGCAGTGGCGTTTAGTGTTCTTGATAACAGGCAGAGAGTTGCACCCCCTGGTCCTGGCAGTGGGGTTTGCAGCGTTTTTGATAACAGCAGAGAGTTGCACCCCCTGGTCCTGGCAGTGGGGTTTGCAGCGTGTTTGATAACAGGCAGAGAGTTGCACCCCCTGGTCCTGGCAGTGGGGTTTGCAGCATTTTTGATAACAGCAGAGAGTTGCACCCCCTGGTCCTGGCAGTGGGGTTTGCAGCGTTTTTGATAACAGGCAGAGAGTTGCACCCCCTGGTCCTGGCAGTGGGGTTTGCATTTTTTTTGATAACAGCAGAGAGTTGCACCCCCCTGGTCCTGGCAGTGGGTTTGCAGTGTTTTTGATAACAGCAGAGAGTTGCACCCCCTGGTCCTAGCAGTGGGTTTTGCAGTGTTTTTGATAACAGGCAGAGAGTTGCAACCCTGATCCTGGCAGTGGGGTTTAGTGTTTTTGATAACAGGCAGAGAGTTGCACCCCCTGGTCCTGGCAGTGGGGTTTGCAGTGTTTTTGATAACAGGCAGAGAGTTGCAACCCTGGTCCTGGCAGTGGGGTTTAGTGTTTTTGATAACAGGCAGAGAGTTGCACCCCCTGGTCCTGGTAGTGGGGTTTGCAGTGTTTTTGATAACAGGCAGAGAGTTGCACCCCCTGGTCCTGGCAGTGGGGTTTAGTGTTTTTGATAACAGGCAGAGAGTTGCACCCCCTGGTCCTGGCAGTGGGGTTTAGTGTTTTTGATAACAGGCAGAGAGTTGCACCCCCTGGTCTCGGCAGTGGGGTTTAGTGTTTTTGATAACAGGCAGAGAGTTGCACCCCCTGGTCCTGGCAGTGGGGTTTGCAGTGTTTTTGATAACAGGCAGAGAGTTACAACCCCTGGTCCTGGCGGTGGGGTTTGCAGTGTTTTTGATAACAGGCAGAGAGTTGCAACCCTGGTCCTGGCAGTGGGGTTTAGTGTTTTTGATAACAGGCAGAGAGTTGCACCCCCTGATCCTGGCAGTGGGGTTTGCAGTGTTTTTGATAACAGGCAGAGAGTTGCACCCCCTGGTCCTGGCAGTGGGGTTTAGTGTTTTTGATAACAGGCAGAGAGTTGCACCCCCTGGTCCTGGCAGTGGGGTTTGCAGTGTTTTTGATAACAAGCAGAGAGTTGCACCCCCTGGTCCTGGCAGTGGGGTTTAGTGTTTTTGATAACAGGCAGAGAGTTGCACCCCCTGGTCCTGGCAGTGGGGTTTAGTGTTTTTGATAACAGGCAGAGAGTTGCACCCCCTGGTCCTGGCAGTGGGGTTTGCAGTGTTTTTGATAACAGGCAGAGAGTTGCAAGTCCCTGTCCCTGGTTCCAGTTTTAAAGTGTTTTTGATAATAGGCAGAGAAAGAGCTCCTGGGAAAAGTTGGGCGCTGGAAGTGAAAAGGGGGTGCTCTAAGGGGAGGGACAGTGTGAGGCTCCAGCCTGTGGATGAATTGTTGAATGCTGGCGAGAGGGGTGTGCCCGGGGCTGAACATGGGAGAGAGAGGGCTGCGCGGGGGGCACCTGGGAGGGTTACCAGCAGGGAGCAGGTTCTATACAAGTGCATTTACCAAGTAAGATAGTGTTAGTTCCGCGTCACACGGTGGGATCACTCACACACGGCCACAATTACTTCAAGGGGCACACACGGTCATCATTGGAGCCAGGGCAATACCCAGCGCTCCGCATCCTCGTGAAACACTTGTGGGAAGTGCACCGAGGCAACTGTCCACTGGGAAAGTGCACACATTAATGCGTTGTTGTCATGAACAAGATGTGTTTTTGGCATGTGTGTACATTAGGAGTCATGGGCAGGTTGGGCATAGAGGTGCGCCGTGCATATGTTCACCGTGCACAGAGGAGGTATGCAGGTTGTACATAGAGTTTACATTACTTTCGGATTTCTCTATACTAATTCTCCACTAATACTTCTTGGGTTCCGGATTATTGTTCCGGATAGTGTGCTACCCACCCAAAAGCGATTTGACACCTCGTCAGAGGTAGCAAGCGCTATATAAATGCAAACCCTTCCCTCTTCTACCCCTCCACTATCCTTTTTCAATACAAATAATCCCATATGTCCACCACTCAAATTAATTTAACATCTCCCTATACTAATTCACCATTAATCCTTTTTTGGGTGCAGAGTAGGGTGCCACTCCCCGAAAAGCGATTCAACGTCTTGTCAGGGGTAGTAAGCGCTATATAAATGCAATTACAATTACAATAGACCTTCACCATGAATGAGTGCGATGTGCACTCAAGCTGGTGTGCAGGTAGTGCATAGAACAGTAATATGCACTTGTGCATTGTGCACTCGAGGAGGTATGCAGGTAGTGCATAGAACAGTATTGTTTACATGTGCATTGTGCACACAAGGAGATGTGTAGGTTGTGCATAGTAGTGTATCATGTACATGGAGGTGTCCAGGTAGTGCATAGGGCTGTGTTGTGAATGTGTGCACTGTGCACGTGAGGGGGTGTGCAAGTAGCTCATAGAGCTGCATTGTGCATATGTGCTCTGTGCGCACAAGGTGTGCAGGTTTCTCACAAAGCTGCGTTGTGCACATGAGCACTGTGCCCACAAGGAGGTGTGCAGGGGGCTCACGGAGGAGCATTGTGCACATGGGCACTGTGCCCACAAGGAAGTGTGCAGGTTGCGGACAGAGCTGTGACGTGCACATTGAGGTGTGCAGGTAGTGCATAGAGCTGTGTTGTGCATGTGTGTGCACTTTGCATACGAGGGGGTGTGCAGGTAATGCATTGAGCTGCATTGTGAATGTGTGTTCTGTGCATACAAAGAGGTGTGCAGGTAGCTCATAGAGCTACGTTGTGCATGAGTGCTCTGTGTACACAAGGTGAGCAGCATATGCATACGGTTGCGTCATACACATGTGCATTGTGCACACAAGGAGGTGTACAGGTTGCACATAGTAGTACGTCGTGCACATGGAGGTGTGCAGGTAGTGCATAGAGCTGTGTTGTGCATGTGTGCAATTTGCACACGAGGGAGTGTCCAGGTAGTGCATAGAGCTGCGTAGTGAATGTGTACTCTGTGCACATGAGGGGGTGTGCAGGTAGTTCATAGAGCTGTCTTGTGCATGTGTGTGCTGTTCGCACGAGGTATGCAGGATGCGCATAGAGCTGCATCATGAATCTGTGCACTTGCACTCAATGAGGTGTGCAGGTAGTGCATAGTGCAGCATCGTGGTAACAGATCTAGAACCCTTTCCCTCAGGCACTCGTGCACTCTTGCTCTCAGAGAAATATACAGAGAATACACAATGGGAAGTTCTTTCGATATATTTATTGAACCGTTATTCTTGTATAGAGTACATGTGCTGCCATGATAAATAGACAGAAGCCTATGAAGGTGGTTACAAGCACCAAAATACTAAGGCATGGGTATAATTCCACCATGGTGCCAAGAACACTGTATATATGTAGACATATAAAAATAATATAGTAATCATGCTTACTCCTGTTATGCAATCCCTGCCCTATGTGCATCTAGGGTACATGTGTGTGAGTGTATATTGCCAAGAATTCCTCCACCGGATGATCCAGCCCCATTACCTGGCAGGACAGAATGTAGGACCCTGTCTTGGTCACAAACAAGACACCCTTGACAGAGATGTTAGGCAGGTGCTGGGCTAGGCATCCGCCTGCAGGGACCTTTGAATGTTACCACTCAACAATTACCCACTGGTAATCATGGGCGTTCAGTGGAGCACATGGCTGTTTAGGGTTGGGCTTCTGACCCAATGTATATGTTTTTTTTCATATTTTAAAACATTGCAGTCAGTCAGAGTTGCTAGCCTGCTGCTACCTTGGCATTGTGTAAATTCAGAAAAAGTGATCCTGCATAAGGGTGGAAGAACTTTCAGCAGAATGTCCCAACTTATGCGTGAAACGTACTGGTCTGTTATATACCTTGAGAGCCGCAGGCGCAATTTACTGTATGAGAGAGTATAAAATAAAGCAATTGAATTATGTAGGTGCAGCTTGTAATAAATCTCTCTTGTTTCCTCCACAGTTGACGATCAGTGAGCAAATAACTGGTAAGCAAACAAGAATACATTTACACAAGAAATGGATTGAATGTCAAAGAAAAGTGAATTGTCTATGATGACAAAAAAAATAAAGTTTTCCATTTGAAACCTATATTGTGCTCTATTGGCTCTGGTTGTAAACAACATATTCTAATGTTTTTTAATATAACTCTATTGGCTTTTAAGAATCACAGGCACAATAATACAGGTAGGCACAACAGAGATATTCATCTTCCCGGCTCCCTTCCCTTCACTCCATAACACAGCAAACAGGATCTTTTGCAGGGACATTATACAGTCTGTGAGGAAATCCTTTCCCTAAGCTCTGTCCATAGATTTTCAAACCAACATAAAACCATCTAACTTCCCCTTCCCCAAATTCCCCTTCCCCTATCTGTGTCAAAATCTCCCAAGTTTCTGTTAATGTGCATCTTAGATATCACGGGGTGGCTCAAATGTCTTCCTATCCTAAACCATCCTTCAATCCAGGCATTGGGAGCATTCACGCCACCTACGCATATGTATGCTCAGGCTCACCCGGGGTCTGGGGGTCTCATAGGTCTGCTAGCATAGATGCCCATGCTCTAAGATTGTCTTCAATTTGTTCATTCTTTCAGACATGCTTCTTTCAGACCGCTTCCGCAGTCACCCACTCACACATGTCTTTCCACTATGCCGCAGCCCACGGCGCGTGGGGCATATCCACGCTATTGCAACGCCTATTTTTGTTGTTACCAATCCCAAAAGTACAAATCTTCGTCTTAAAGATTTATTTTCGACAGGAAGCAGCCCCAGCAACACCGTTCAAAATTTCTGGGCACCATCCAACCTGTAGCTCCTTCTAAACATCAACGTATAGACTCCCAGTAGGGTGTCTGAGTTGGACAGGTCCATGCTATATGTAGAAATTCAGCCTCTGTCACACCACAATGTGGGCAGACGCGCGAGCTATCCTGGTAGATTCTACATAGCATCCGCAGGGTAAGGTATATCTGATGTATAAATTGCATTGAACAATTTTAAATCACGCATTAGAGATTACACTCGGACCCCCTCGTGGACTCTTATCTATTCACGCTCAGTTAGGAGTTCCCCAACTATAGCATCCCACTTTGCTTGTGCATGAAGAGTCCTTCCTGTAAGGTCATCATGGAGGGCCCGGTATAGATGAGACACCATTCTTCTGCCCTGGGCCATAGAGAGCACTAGTGTCAGTATATTGGTGCAGGGAGGCTCCGCAAGGATGGAAGGCCAAATCAGCGGAGTCACTTGTGAGATCTTCTCATATTGCTAGAACTGCCCCGCACCCAGAGCGTATGAAGCCTCTGCATTCCCGGCTTATAAAGCGTCCATTGTCGTAGAGGTCTCCCATTAGCTGCCACCCACCCTCCTTCCATCTCCGCACCGACATGGAGTCTGCAATTCGCAAGGAGGTCTTCACCCCCCACCAAGGCATGCCCAGGGTATAGGGCGCACGTCATAGCACTCTTCGGACCTTGGACTCCCATACAGCGGCTACATGCTGTATAGTGTAAGGAAAGGAAGTAGGAACTCCAGAGCCTAGCATCAGGGGTACTGGTAGAGAGCGGTTACCTACGTGTCTGCTGGGAGTTACTTTTCCCAGTAAATGTCATTATCCCCATGGACCCATGGGGATAATGACATTATCCCCATGGGTCCATGGGGATAATGGACCCAATGGACCGCGTCCATGGGTCCATGGACCAATGGACCGCGTGTTGGCCCATGGCCTCCCAACTTCAACACGCGGTCCATGGGTCGGGTAATAGAGTTCTAGGCAGGGTACCTCGAGCCCCCCACTTCCCCATGTCCTCTGTAACATTGTTAGACATACACGTTTGTGTTTAAAGGTCCACAAGAGTTCCACCAGCAGCCCATCAAATGCTTGGAAATAGTGTCGGGGAACTCCTATTAGGAGTGTTGTAGTGATTATAGGCATCAGGGCAGAATAATAATTATTAATTTTTGCTATTCGACCCATAAGGGACAAAGGTAAGTCTTTTCAAAATCTTATGGAGCCATGTATACCCTCCACCACTTTACCCAAATTAGGTTCCATAAAGGAAAGGTTTGCAGTCGCCAGTTGGATCCACTGATACTTAGTTCCCTCAGTCTCCCAAGGGAGCTACACCATAGGCATTGATTCCATTGGACCCAATGCCAGGCTCCCCGATGGGATTTGTTTAGATTTCCCTGGGTTTAAACAGAGACCCAAGACATCCCTGAACCTCCGCAGCACAGTATGAAGGATAGACACCGACTGCGCCGGTTGCGTATGTACACTAGGGTATTGTCTGCATACATGGAGACCATATGCTTAGTCTACCAAAAGTTATCGCCCATGTAGCCAACCCTTCCCACTAGGCAGCCGCCAGAAGCTCCACAGCAGACTTGAAAATGAGAGGTGATAAAGGGCTGGGTGAAACTGCCTAGTGCAAATGATTTAGAGACTATTCCCCCAGCCCGTATTCGGGCTACCGGGGCAGTATAGAGTAGATGAACCCAATTGCGAAAGCCCGAGCCTGCCCCAATCCTCTGCATAACCAATCATATACACAACAATTCCACAGAATCAAAGACTTGCTCTATGTTGGGCAGTGCCAGGGCACGTACATGAGGCATGGAGCATGCCAGACATACGCTGAGTGCCGTAAATTATGAGTGGTGCTACTTCTCTGGATGAATCCGGCCTGATCTTTGTGTATAAAGTTAGGCATATGCTGAAGGAGTTGAGCTGTCAGAATCCCACTCAGGAATTTCACATCCAGATTACAAAGAGAGATCAGCCTAAAGGAACTAGGCAGCAAGGGGTCTCTTCCAGGTTTAGGTATCATAGCCACCACTGCTTTATGCATGGAGCCCAGTAAATACTGAAATTTCAGGACTTCATTATAGACCTCTAAGAGGTGGCCAGCCAACAGAGGAGCAAACCGTTGGGACAACTCTGCTGGGAGACTATCACTTCCAGGGCTCTTTGCCAGTTTGAGATGTCGTATGGCTGCTAACAGGTCCTCTCTAGTGATCAGGACCCCAGCGCGGCCTCTGCCCTGGTTCCAACCTTGGCAGTGCCACAGAAGATAGGAAGTGCCCGGACAACTTCCTGTGGTGGGGACATTTGTTTCCATACACCGTGGCCTGATGCGTAGCCATGACCTCAAGGATCGCCTGCTGATTATACACTATTTTCCTGCTGTTACTTTGAATCTGCCGTATAGCCGATACGCAGTATATGTGAATTTTTCTAGTCGCCACCAGTTCTCCAGGACAGCCTCTAGGGCAGTGCACCCCTCCTCCATAACATGGGGGACCGTAAGAACCTCTGCCTTTAATTTGCCCAGCTTTTGCTCCTGCATTCGTACATCTTGTTCCAACTGTCGTCTTACGCCATATTTTTTTTTATAAAGACCCCTCGAAATACGACTTCATGGCCTCTCACTCAAGTACCCGACACGAAGTGGACCCCCAGTTCTCCTCGAAGTAGTAAGACCGTAGCTGCAAAAGGGAGGTCCGACAACGCCTTGGCTCTAGGATGCCATAAGGGTATTGTTGGGTGTTTGCATGCTCCCCAAAACACAGCAAGACAGGTGAATGGTCAGAGAGATATCTGGGGAGATAAGTTATCCTCGCCACTTTAGGAGAAAGCTTGGATGAAAGGAAATAACATTCCAACGGACTAAAAGTGTTTGTCAATGGGGTATGGCATGAAAACAATCTTTAGGTAGGGTGGAGATCCCTCCAGACATCATAGAACTGTATGCCTTACAAGATGTCCCTCAGTGCCCTTGTCATTCGAGGTTTTAGCATGCACCAAGGGGGGGACTCAAGGTCTTATACCTCATCCAGTATGTAGTTAATGTCAGCTACCAAGATCATTGGCTGCTGCCGCCAGTACGGCCAGGAAGAAGACAGGGCCATCAATATTAGGGGCGTACACATTAGGGATACCTATTTCTTTCCCTCCAGCTTACCATGTAGGATAACATACCTTCCCTCGGGGTCTGCCACATGATGTAGGTGCTGAAACAGAACCCCCAGAGCTACACATATGAGGGCCCCCGTGAAAAACCCGAACAAGAGGTAGCATAGAGCTGCCCTCTCAACCTCTGCTGTATACATGGCAGTGATTCTGCCCACATATGCGTCTCTTGCAAGCATGCGATCACCACCTCATAGCACTTCAGATATGCAAAGACCTTCCTGCGTTTCTCAAATTCTGATATACCCTGGACATTCCACATGAGCAGCTTTGTTACGGAGGAAGCCATGCATCATAAAGCACTTGCATCTCCTCCTATCTCACCCATCTCACCTTTTGCGTTGCCACCACCCGTTGGGACCCTTCCATCAATGCATACATGACAATCACAAACAGAGACATTTGAAACACCCTAAATCCTTGCAAAGCAGGTACAACATGATCAGACCCAGCAGACCCCCCCCCCCTTAGGGCAGGACTGCCAACCCTTCCACCCTAATGTAGGAGAGAGCAAGGGTTCTTGTGTGCCACCCCATGACCCATCCATATCTCAACATATATTTTAATTGTTGATGATCCTGCAGACGTGAACCCTCTCCAGGTCACAGACTGGATCAAGAATTGTTTTATCTGCCAAAGTCATTCACCATCACCAGGTGGTGCTATACAATGTTATGGAGTGGAACCCCCTGGTCTCTGACATTGACACCAATGTTGGGTGCTGATTTGTTTTTTGTTTGTTTAAATGTTTTCCATTGAAAATGTGAACTTTTGGGGGCATTTCCTCCTCGGTGGTGTAAGAATATAAGCACTACAGTACTTGCAGGAAGCAGATGTAAGTCCCTGACCCGCAGATGGAGCACCTTTGGTGCTTGGGTCAATCAGATGCTGACACGTCATGGGAGTTGACTGCCCCTATGCATTCAAAGGCTATAATGGAAAGTGAGGTGAAATTCTGGAGGCATCTATCGGGAAATATAAGTTGAGGTCGCCGTGGAGATCCAGGGGTCAGGAACATTGCCTCATTTATTCAAGCAGTCTGCCTTTAGCCATCATATGAAGCATAAGAGATCCAAGAGCTCTTCTTCGTCTTCTCCTTCAGGGCCAATCTACATGGTCTTCCTCAGGCCACCTTTCCCCCTATAACTTTCAGGATCCAGTCTGCACCTGGAGTTTGTGTAAGGAATCCATCGGAGCCGAACCACCCACCAAAAAGCACATTACGGCTTTTGTACGTTTAAAAGGACAGAATCAACAGTTTTCAGTTGGGTTCCTGAAGTGGGCAGAATCAACACATCTAATCCAGCCTTCTAAACCTTTCAGTGGACAGTAGCAAAACTTTGCATAAGGGCTGCCTGTAACTTTAAGTGGACAGTACCAATACTTCCAAAGGAGGCATCTATAGTATTAAGTGGGCACTTCCAACACTTTACATCAGGACTTCTGGTACCTTCAGGTAAACTGATTCAACATTCTTTGATTGAGCTTCAGTATCTTTACATGGACAGTATCAACATTCCTCATAATGTCTTTTGTATTCTCAAAATGACAGTCTCAACCCTTCACAATGGCGCTTCTCATCAGGGCTTCTGCGCAGTATCAACACAGCTAATCATGCATTCTGTGCCTTTAAGCGGACAGTGACATAACTTCTCAAGAGAGCCTCCAGTTATATGTGTGGTCAGTACCAGCACTTTTCAAATGCTCTTCTAGACATTGAGTCTATAGCAATTACAGTGCCAGATTGTGTTCATATTGGCCCACAAATGCAGTCCTGTGATCCTCACAGCTTTAACAGTAGTCAAGCGATGAGTGCAGGTGGCGTGGAGGATTTTCCACATGACTCAGTGGAAGAGTGAGGCTATATGGATGTAGATTCACTTCTCGGAATCTATGTGTGATTCTGGTGCCTATGTGACGACATTACGGTCTCTTTGAGCTCTCAGTAGATGCAAGGGTGCCACATTCTCTGACCTGTTCTCACATCCAGTTTATAACACTTCTCACATGTCACTGTCTCCCTAGATTCCATGGTGCTGGGCCAGGTCCTACAAGCCCTCAAGTCTATCCCAGCAGACTGCAAGGAGGCCCAGGACATCCTTAGGACAATCATCAAGGCACGGAATGGTGAGTGACTGAGAACAGGCAAGGGCCTGAGACAAGCCTTCTGGTCTGATGAAGAACAAGTAGATGAAAGGTTCAGAGGAAGAAAGGAAGGGAGCACATGAGGAGAAGGTGAGGGGATAGAGGAAGAGAGGGCCAAGGAAGTAATGAGGAGAAGAGAGGAAGAAGAGAAGAGAACTGTGGACGAGAGGAGAGGCGAGGACTACAGATGACAATACTGGTGAGGAAAGAGGGGAGGATGTGAGGGGAGAAGCGGTGAGGAAAGCAAGGAAGCCACAAGAGGGGAGGAGAGGGATTAGGAGAGAGTGGAGTAGAAAAGAAGAGAAGAGACAAGATGAGAGGACTGTAAACAAAAGGCAAGGAAAAGAGAAATGTTAATAGGAAAGGAGAGAAGGGCGAGGAAAGCAGAAAAAAGAAAATGGGACTAAAGGGGGGGAGAGTAAAAAAGAAGAAAGGAGAAGATAAGAGAGAAGAGGGAGGAGCTGAGTTGATAATGGAAGAGAGAAGATGAGGGCCGTGGAGAGGAGACGGGTTGCCTACAGATTTAAACCAGAAAAGCATTCTTAAATGCAATGTCGTCATCAAAATATGTTTTTTCCATACAATTGTGGCAACTCAATTTAATACTGTGAGTTTGGCATCCAATATCAGATACACGTCCATAACATCAGTTTAGGGGCTGGTGAATAACATGTCTGTGCTTAGGGTTGGAAGGGTGTTCATATATATATATATACTTCTCTGCCCAGATTTCACCCAAAAACTAGATTTATTAAGAGATAAAATGAAAAATGTCAACCGGCTCTAAGTGTGAGACTATGCAACAATGCCTTTACTTGTCAGCGCCCCAACACTTGTGGTTACAATCTTTTCATACTTCGTCTCTTGTTGCAGGTCTCCATTTAATTTCCACTGCAAAGTGGTGATGTTTAATTGCAGCTCGATAACGGGAATTAAATGTGCTTTTGTACTAGGAACAGCATGTTTATTTGCAGTAGACAATGCTGTATAGAAATCTAGTGGCTGCTACTGGAGCTGCGTGGTGTGGTGGGGGCGAGGCAGGGAGAAAGATGAACAAAGTTTTTGAAAAACCTCTTACCTGTGATGGCCAGCCGCCACCTCTCTTCTGCCCTCTTCTTCCTGTCTCTGGTCTGGCAGCGGGAAGCAGAAGGAAACACCCGGGTTCCCAGGCTCCCCTAAGCCAATCAGATTGGTCTGAGAGCCATGTGCATGTTCCGCACCAGGCTGTGTGATATACCTGGTGGGGAAGATGCAAAGTATGCAGGACTGTTTGCCAAGCAGTCCTGCGCACTTAAGGAGTGCCAACCACTCCTCTCCCTGCTCTGACCACCCCGCCTCACCGCACCCCACCCAAGAATCACTGAATACTAAGATGATAATAACGATACGTTTTTGTCATATTTGTTATCCTTTTGAGTGGTGGGGCGATGCTCCTCACTCTTAGCGGAGGAGCCGACATGTTTGATGGCATGACAAATTCTAGAAAATAGTTTTTGTTTCCATTCACAATAAACCATATTCAAATGCTTAGCTAAATCAAGTGTCTGATCAGTTGTTCTGATAATCACATAACTCTTGTATAGGTTCTGTGAAATAAGTGTCACATAAAGGGAAAAGTAAAACCACATGAATAAAACCAGCAGTGAATCATGACCGCCAAGAAGAGAACCAGAGCTCGCCTAGAGGTATCTCTTTAAAGAGAGGACTCCAGGGTGGTCCTCAGAGCAGGGGACAGACTGCTCCACACATAGACAGCAGTCACGTCTACGGATTAGAGGCAAGAGAAATCAAGCCTTGATAAAGAGAATAAACAAAACTGGAGAGTAAAAACAGAAAAACATGAGCTAGCGGAAAAGAGTAAGAGAGAAGAGAGCCAGTGAGGAATAGAGAGTGAGGGAGGATGAGGGAGAAAGATAAATTTTAGAGACAGGAAGATGGGAAAAAGCTACAGAAACAGAAACATAGAGGGAGTGAAAAGAAGAGAGAAACAATCAATCAATCAGAGCAGTACAAGGCCCTATCAAAGGGTTTTCCAATTGCATCAAGGTACAGTTCCCGTCTAGGGCAGTCTTTAAACCTCAAAAAATCCTCTGTAAGCCTGCCCAAGGAGGTACTGGAATTTCTTTTTGAGGGCTTGCTTTGGGGGTGAAGATCTATTCAACCATGATTCAATTTGTCCCAACTTGGTTAATAAGCTCTTCATGTCTTTTAGCCATTTGATTTTATGCCAACTTGGCGATGACATGATTTCCTCAAGGCCTCTGGCATATCCGCTTAATTCTTCCACCCGCCAGATGCGAGCCCATAGTAGTAATGGGCGAAATTTTGCAATGTCGCCAATCTGGGTGCAGCCTAAGTCCATCATTAAAGGAAGTGTAGGGGTGCCTTGTGGGAGGGACATAATTGCTCTGCAGAATTTGTTTTCAGATCTCTGCAGAGCATCAGTGGTGGAAGAGCCCCAAAGTTCGGCCCCGTAAAGGGCAGAGCTAACACCTTTAGCTGAATAGATCTCGAGGACTGTGCCTATAGGCCTTGTTGTACTGGATCGTTGCTCTCTCAAAAGGGCTCCTGTAATCCTTTTGTGGCTCAACAGCATTTTGTCTAGGTGTGGCGTCCAGTCCATTTTGTCCGATAGGCGTATCCCAAGGTAGTCAAAGACCTTTACCCTTTCCAGAAGCTCAGCATTTAGGGTGGGAGAACGCACATGTTGCTTCGGTGGATTCAGCACAAGGTACTTCGTTTTGTTTGTATTTATTACCAGACCTCGTTTGGTACAAAAGGATTGGAAATTGTCCAAAAGTCTCTGGAGTCCCATTGGGGTTTTGGAGATTAAAAGCGTATCAGCCAAAACAGAAAAACATGAGCTAGCGGAAAAGAGTAAGAGAGAAGAGAGCCAGTGAGGAATAGAGAGTGAGGGAGGATGAGGGAGAAAGATAAATTTTAGAGACAGGAAGATGGGAAAGAGCTACAGAAACAGAAACATAGAGGGAGTGAAAAGAAGAGAGAAACAATCAATCAATCAGAGCAGGGGGGGTTGTATAGCGTGGGTACTCACCCATGAAGGTCTGATGGGTGAGTTGGGGAAGAGGGGCTGCTAGTCGGACTGGGTGGAGGATCATTCGAAGAGCCAATTCTTGAGGTTGTTCCTGAATTAGGTCAGTGACGCAGGTAGCCTAAGGTGGAGGGAGAGGGCGTTCCAGGTCTTGGAGGCGAGGTAGAAGAACAACCATCTTCTGTTTCTGGTTTTGTGGATCCTGGGGACGGAGGCAAAGGTGAAATGGGAAGATCAGAGTTGTCTAGCGGGTACGTGGAATGCGTGGTGGTAGTTGAGGTATGCTAGTCCTTTGTCATGTAGAGCTTTGTAGGCGTGAGTGAAGTGCTTAAAAGTGATTCTCTTGTTAACTGGGAGCCAGTGGAGTTGTCAGAGGTGTTGCGTGATGCGGCGGGCTATGTTGAGTACCAGTCTGGCTGAGGCATTTTGGATGTTCTGTAGTTTCCTGAGCTGTTTTTAGGTGACACTGGCATAGAGTGCATTGCCGTAGTTATATCTGTTGGTGATGAGTGCGTGAGTGACCATCTGTCTGGATTTTGTGGTTATCCATGTTGGATGCCTTTCAAAGCAGGCAGAGCGTGTGAAAGCAGACTAATGAAACTGCAATGATTTGTCGGTTCATAGTGAGCTATGAGTCCAGTATGATGCCGAGGTTGTGTGTGTGTGGTCTGTAGGTGTGGGGTGGGGAAGATCCCAGGGCCGCTGGCTACCAGGATTCATCCCAAGCTTAAGGGGTGGGTACTAGGATGAGTAATTTGGTCTTGTCCAAGTTGAGCTTGAGGCAGCTGTCTTTTATCCAGGCAGCAAGGCCTTCATTCCATTGTGGAAGTTGGTTCTAGCGGTTGTGGGTACGTTGGTGAGGGAGAGGATCAGTTGGGTGTCATCTGCATATGAGACAATGTTTAGTTTGTGGCTTCTGACGATGGCTGCAAGGGGGACCATGTAGACGTTGAAGAGGGTGGAGCTCACGGAAGCACCCTGGGGCACTCCACAGCTGATCCTTATGGAGGAGATGGAGGGAGAGAGAGATATAGTGATAGAGAATGAAAGAAAGAAAGTGAGGAAATTTGAGAAACTTACAGAAAAAAAGGGAAGAGAGAGAGCCAGAAGCAGAGAGAAAGAGAGAGGGGCACAGATGAAGCAAATAAGATGGAGTGAGATAGAAAGAATAGACAAAGAGTTTGTGGGAGAAATGAGGAAGAGACAGATAGAAATAGGCGGGTGAGAGAATGAGAGAGAGCGATGGGTAGAGAAGCAAGGATTGAGGGTGAGAGGAGAAGGACAGAGAGAGATTCTAGCAGTATAAATACACTATTGTGTAATTATTAGCACCATTAATGGATTGCATTCTTGGATAAATGCATCAAGGTTTTAATACCTCTAAATAAAATGCTTCTGCACCTGCAGCATGCCACATGCCACATGCATATGTTCGAACTGGTGACCGGTTCCTACATCCAGAAAAATTCAACATTTATATCAACCAGGAGAGCTTTATCCACCAGCAGAGTCACCCTCAAAGATGCGCCTGTGTTAAGATTCAGATGGAATAGCCCTTTCCTATAAACTTGAACCACATGTCACCTTTCACCAAGAGAGAGGTGTGGGGTGACCTGTATCCTTTCACTGCTGACCTATTTCTTTCCATTGGTAGTAGTGATGGCACACAATAGAAAGATAAACAGGCATTTCTTAAAGAGTGGGTCGCAGTAGTGAGAATATATATTGTGAAAATGCACCTACTAGGCCATTTTTTGTTTTATAGACCACTATACAATAAATGTCACCTGTTCACCAGTACAACATATTTTAACATGAATTTCCTTTGAGATTACTTGCACACACTACTATTGTAGGCTAGGAAGACACACATAGCATAATATCTATTTAGTAAGTAAACCAGAACCATTTCTTTCATCTATCACTAAGCTACACGTGGAAATGCACAGAAAGATGTACATCTAAACTCACATCGAGCCCTCTTTGGCCCTACACAAATGGCAGAGAGATTAAGTATTGCTTTATATGTTTGTAGGTTCTACAGAATTAAAGGAAGCTGTATTATCACTCCAGAGACTGGCAGAGGAGAAGAGTGCAGCAACAAGCAGCGTGAAATACACCTCCAGCCAAATACTAGAATCCAACAAACGTAAGAGACAACACTGCATAAAAAGAAATGTCCAAAACATGAACATTCTGATTGAGTGGTGGAGAGGGAGGTAAAGCCTACTCAAGCAACAACCACAATTCTTGTCAGAGCGAAACACAAGCAAACCTCATATTAACTTATGCTTATTCCTCTGGCAGCTTAAAGTAGTGAGGTTTAATTTAGAGGCAATGTGTAAAGTATTTATGCAGAACTTCAAACAGTAATAAACAAGAAAAATCCCATACTACTGCAGAAAAATAGAGTAAATGTAAATAATGTACTTAACATCAGTCCAATGAGTAGAACCGTAGGGATGCAATTTTGAAGATGTAGGTAAAAGTGCTGCCTATAAGCACAAACCACCAACTGTGGTTATCTGGTCGTGCTGGACTGGGACAATGTCGCAAGTTCAGGCTGACCATGATGGAGTGAGGGCCAGATACAGGGACCATATTAGTCCTGCTGAGGAATGAACCATAAATCCTGGTTGCAGGTATCCTGTTGCTGCAGCAGTCCCCAGAAGCGGTGAGGTCCGTATTGATGTAGTGTTGAAGATGCGCCTCACAGTGGCTGTTACGATGAGCTATGAGAGCTGCAAGGCAGGCTTGCATTGAAGCTGCATCATACTGCATCAGTTCCTGGGTGCTCGGAGGTGCTGGGCAGGCGTGATGCAGGTTTGCGTTGAGGCTGCTTTGGTTCCGATTTGGCACAGTGAAGAGCTTTGTCAGGTTTACGTCGTGCCGTGTTGGTTCCAGTGAGACCACAGCTGAGTTGAGAGAGCACCTTTAGCCCCACTTCTAAGGCTCCTGAACTTGAGGGGCACCACTCATTACAGGCAGAGTTCAGAGGCTGAGCTCAAGATGGTGGGAGCCTTTTCTGTACCTGAGGTTCTAATCAGAGGCCAACCAACTATTATTTGTGGTCACTTTCATAGTCCTGGGTTCAACATGCAGGTCCAGTCGTTACTACTTAGACAGCATGGTAGCAAGAGAGCAGACCCGTCCTTCTGGGAGAGAGGAGCACAGCAGTCCTGAGCCTTCCACAGGCTCAGAGGTGTAGTGAAAAGGTGGGTCTGGGAGTCCACCATTTATACCTGATACCCATTTGAAGTGGGAGAAGCTTCTGGCGGCCTCCCTACCCATGTCTGGAATATTCTGCTTCCCTCCCCTGGCCCCATCTGGTCTGGGGGCACACATATCTAGTATGAAACTCTTTGTGAGTGTGCTAAGGCACAGTCTTTGTGATGTTCAAGTTTGGTAGGTGGCAGCCCCCCCCCCCCTCATCCTGACAAAGATGTCCCAATTTTGGACCTGGCCTTTTTGTAGGATTATCCCTAAATGTTGCCTTCCTCTGATAATTTGTTTGACCTTCTTTTTTTAACTTTAGGACTCTGGGCATTTTATCACTGCTAATCAGTGTTATAGTGCATGCACTCTCTCCCCTAAAACATGTTTTGATTGGTTTACACCTGTTTGTCATGTGTGATTTACTTATAAGACCCTTGTAAAGTGGTATCACATATGCCCAAGAGCTGTAAATTAAATTCTACTAATGGGCCTGCAGCACTACTTGTGCCCCCCACAGAAGTAGCCTTTCAAATCTGCCTCAGGTCGGCCTCCACAGGGCCTGTGTGTGCAGTTTAATGCCACTTCAACTTGGCATTTACAACTACTTGCCAAACCTTAAAGTTCCCTTTTATTACACATACGTCACCAATAGTGTAGGCCCCTAGATAGCCCTGATGGCAGGGTGTTGTATAGGTTAAAGGTAGGACATGTGCCTCTATATGTGGCATATCCTGGTAGTGACAAACATCCTATTTTGTTTCTGTTGTATTGCTTGGATACCAGGAATGCCTTGACTAGCAAGCATTCCTGGAATGTTTGTGTCCAAATGGTAGATGTTCTTTGGGGCAGTTGAGGGAACAACACTGGATATGGTAGCTGTGGCCATCTGTGCTCCTTGGCCAATAAACCCTTTTGCTAAATTGGAGGATTCAGTTTCTCCTTCAATATTGTCGATGAATGCTGAGGACCTGCAGGAACCAGAAGCCTTTTAGATTTTACAGGAATCGTGAATCGTGTTGCCCTATTTTACTTCGTCATTTGTTTTTAATTGCTAAACCTAGTTTGCATTGTTAAGGAAGATTTGGATTCTAAGCACTCTATTGGGTTGTGCTTCGCGTCAGGTCAGTTTTTATTCCTTTAAGATTTAGCTGGTGACATCCGCTGCGGCTTACATTTATTGAATTGCAGCCGTGCGACATTTTCAACTGGCATCGCTTGAAGAGGCGTCTCGAGCGTTTCCGTGCGACGCTCATAATCGGCATTGTTCCAGGAGGAGGCTACAATCGCTGCTGTGCGAAGCTTCTACCTCGTGCATGGCCTCAGAAGTGCAGGCTCTGCTTCCTGGAAGTGATGTCATCACCCTGAGTCATGTGGCATGACTTCACTCTAGGCCATCTTTGTTTTACTAACCAGAGCAATGGAGTATCGGCTGCTTATTTTAACTTCTCGTGTTTTGTTTTTTTTGGGACCGTGTACAGATCAGAAAAAAGGATAATCGGAAGTACTGAATTATACTTTGCTGGCTTTTCTATTTTGAGTGTATTTTATCCAGTTTTGCAGTTTTTAATTTTCTTTTGTCATCATTCTTGCTGGTTTTTTGCCATCTTTATTTTCTAATCAGCATTTCTTCAGTCCTCCTTTATTAAGTACTCATTAGTGGTGGTGAAGAACAGGACACTACGCTAGTCCTCAGGTATATGGTACCATGTCTATTCGCCTCATTGTGCCTTGAGCAATCTTATCTTTCGTATCAGGAAGTTAGACCTTTGTATGTCAGTGCTTGCAGAAGATTCTTCGAATTGCTACAGACAATGCTCTCTCCCACAAGCCTCCACAACGGCGAAACGCATAATAGAGGCCAATGAGTCGTCACCTGAAGCGAACGAGCACTGGGCACGATAACTGCAGTGGGGCTTGATCCCACTCCCCTGCCCGGTGATACGATACAGAATACAAGCAGGGTATTGGCACTGGAAGGGCTGTGAAAATGGTGGTGAACTGACAGCATATGTACTTTACCTGCCCAGGAACAGTCTGTGACAGGCTTTGAAGGTAAAAGAGGAAGCCCTGGAAAAGACAACTTTTCAGTGCGAGCTGCTCCTGTCACATCACTGTGCTTCCGCAATCCACTTAGATAAAAATCACATAGAGCTACAAAATGGTCAAAGGCCTGAAAAGCAGGTTTCTATGTTTAGGCGGGTTTGGATCCACCACAGATAACATGCCTTTAATTTTTCAACTGCCTGGCAGGGTTAGATTAGGATCACACCAAAAAAATGGTCCCACATTTGCGTATTGCCTTTCCGCAAAACACTGTTCCAGCGAAGTTGTATGAAAAGAAAGGGGGTGGGGTGTATGTTTAATTAACTTCACTAAGATTTAAAAAATGTGTGCAGGTTAGTTCACACTGCTGAGCCACACATGAATACAAGTGAGACCACTTCTGCTCAGGCTCCCTGCCCCGCTCAATCAGCATACATTAATGGGCCTTCCCAGCGAGAGAAAAGGAGTGATACCTCTGCCCATCTACCTCTAGAAAGGCCACTCAGGTACCCACTGGGCCGCTGGCGGCATCCCAACAGCACAGACCGCCCCCAGGCTGTCCAAATAACCAGCCCACAGCTAGAATTCGGCTAACGGCCCTTCGACCATTTCCCGAATACCCGCGTTCCCAATCCGACCCTGCTCTCTGGGCTGAGCGAATGCTGCAGAGAGATGGTTTTGTAAACAAATAAACACTGTTTTAAATCTCCCCAGGGCAGAAGTCACCTTTCACCATTATGACCTATAGAAATGGGAAAAGACTTTCTCCCTTTCTATCTCGGCATGGATGGCACTGTGCTAATCCTATGATTAGAGACTTTGATAGAAAAGCAGACACTGGAGGTGAGCCGATTTAGAGTGTCGCAGGTGTTGAGAGTGCCCTATACAGGAGCTGCTTTCCACCTAAATTTGGGAACTACCCAGAGTTCTCTGCTTCTTTTTTGCACATTTATAAATATATATATATATTCACTGACAAAACCAAAGGTTACAAAGACTTCATAGTAAGGCTCAGATTTCAATCTTAAAAAATCTGTGAAATTCAGCAATAGGTATAGTTAGCTGAGCTAACTATAACTTACACCCCCACAGTGCACTGGTTATGATCATAGGGCCAGAGTCACAGAACTAACTTAAGACAAAATCTTAAACTTACTACCATTTTGGTATTCACAGAAGACACTTACTTATTTTGGTATTCACAGAAGACACTTACTTATTTTGGTATTCACAGAAAGCACTTACTAATTTCGACATTCACAGAAGTCATTTAGGAGTCCTAAAGTTAGGAGTCCTAACTTTACTACTCCTAAACTGAGTAAAACCCTAACTTTATGACTTTCAGTATTCACAGAAGGCATTTAGGAGTCCTAACCTTACTACTCCTAAACTGAGAAAACTCCTAAACTGAGAAAAATCCTAAACTGAGAAAAATCCTAACTTTAAGACTTTCGTTATTCACAGAAGACATTTAGGAGTCCTAAAGTTAGGAGTCCTGACTTTAGGACTCCAAATTTCTTCTGTAAATACCGAAAGTTTTAAAGTTAGTATTTTTCACAGTTTAGGCGTAGTATAGTTATAGTATAGTTAGGAGTCCTTAGGATTTTTGGGGCCTGGGAGGTCCTTGTGGGACCCCCTGAGCAGGCCTAGGGGGGCAGGGTACTTCTACCCTGCCCCCTTTTTGAGTTCTACACGTTTGTTTTTCTGCTTTCATGTTCCTCAGTCTACCGAGGCACAAGACGGCTGCCAACAATTTCTGTTTTGGAGTGTTGACAGACAGTGGCAGCCAATCAGCATGCAGCTCGTACTCTGGAAGGTACAGAGTACAGTAAGCTTACAGTGCACGCACGGTGCAATGCCTATAGATATATATTTTTAAAATCCGATTTTCTCAACAACTACTGGAGGGATTTACACCATTTTACCGAAAGGGCGTACTGCGTACCAGGCCCTACCATTTTGCCAAGTTTGGTGTAATTCCGTTCATCGGTTTGGGCTGTAGCCTTGTCTAGATGTCCTATGGAAAATTGCATGGGGAAAACACGTTTTGGGACCCCCCTTTTTTCTCGGTCCCCGTGAATCCCCCCGAAACTTTCAGGGAAGGAGCGGAGCGTAACGGGCCATCTTCTTTGAGAAAATCGCATACATTCATTAACGGGCGCCAAAGTTATTCCCAATAGAATGTTGCGGATTTCCTACGGAAACTAGGTCCTAACTATATATACCTACTGGCGACCGCCAGTAGGTAATATATATGTACCCAAAACAAGTGTTTGTACCTACCTCTACATTTTTTCTAGCAAGGGTATGTCTTTACCATGCATTATTTATCCCGTAAATGTAAGTATTTATTAGGAAAATATAAACCCTATATATATATATATATATATATATATATATATATATATATATATATATATATATATATATATATATATCCACCACGGGTTTTCCACAAGGCACTCAGCACTTGGAGCAGTCTGTAGTCACGCTACTACAAGAAAACAGCAGACCCAGTAATTCCGTGAGTTGTTCATTTATTTCAGCAACACAGCAGCATAACGTTTCGGCCTCTCACAGGCCTTGATCACATGGTGTTACACAAGGGTATGGCCGAATATAAAGTGCAAAAGTGCTCATTGGTATCCAATCAAAACAGAGTAAAGTGCTGTAGTGCAATAGGCATGGTAAAAATACTCAGTGTCAATTTCAATAACATGCCATAAGGAAAATACCTTTTAATTCATTATAAACATGAAGGTCTGTTCGCCAATAACGGGATAAATCCCAATAAAGACCCATTATTCAAGTGTAAATTAATCCATAAACACATGAATTAGAACAATGTCCGGATAAATCCGGGAAGGTTATTTGTGTCAAATAAAAGCACAAACCAAAAGGCCAATATAGTAAACATGATCTAATCATACACCATTCATTTAACTGATGTTGTCTACTTATGCTGTATACTCAAGCATATGGATAAATCCTATTTGTTTTGTGAAAACTCATATCCAATATAAATGCATTGCTATATGGCGCTATTACATATTATTGAAATACTATTGTACACAAAAACAAACACAAACCTTTGAAAAATATGTTCTTTTGGTCTTATAAAAAGGCGAACATACTCCAACAAAGCACTACATGATTGCATTACCAAAATATACAAATAAAGTGCAAAGTGAATTGTGATTAAAAACTGAAGACAGAACTTTACAACTGACCATAAATATGACCATAAAGTTAAATTGATTATGATCAGATCTGTCTAACAGGGATAGGATCACTGGGTGTGTTCTTTGGACAAACTAGCAAAGATTAGGTCAAACAGAACCCCATGGCCAAGCTGGAAACACATTACATAACCATGATATGGGGTCCCTTATAGTTGGCCTACCTTCTCGCCATGATGGAACATGTTCTAACGGAGAAATCAATAATTGATCTATAGACAGGTATAAAAATCCTCTGATGCATTCAGGCCATTTGGGGACTTACTATCCAGCATGAGGATGTATCTCGTTTCTAATTTTCTCAATGCTGCTTCTCTGTTGCCCCCCCTCCTCATAGGTGAGATAGAGTCTATCACATAGTACTTCAGGAGCTCACTGTTGTTGTTGTGTTTCTCCCTGAAGTGCCTAGCCACCGGGTAAGCTGGGTCGTTGGTCTTTATGGCCCGTAGGTGTTGTAAGACCCTTTTATGTACCTGTAACTTGGAACTGCCCACGTACCGTAGGCCACATGGGCATTCCAAAACATATACAGAAAATTCACTTTTACAAGTGAGTTTCTTCCTGATCTTACAAGGGTATTCTGAGAAGGGGATGGTATACTCTGTCTTGTTCACACCCTGAATGCAAGCCTTACATGAGGCGCACTTCCTGAAGCCTCTGCTGCCAGCCAACCAATCTTGCCTAGTGATAAGTTCCGGGCTGGATTTCACCAATGCGTCCTGCAATGAAAAGGCTTTTCTATAAGTTATTGCCGGTTTAGCGGGCAACTCATTGCCTATGCTTGGATCACATTTGACCAGACCCCAATGCTTATTGATGATTTTACGTAAGGCACCATGCTGGTTGCTGAAAGACCAGAGAAGTCTCACAGGCTGTTGTTTATGGGTCTCGATGGAATTATGCGACCCCCTGTGTTCTAGGGCTTCTTGTCGGGATATGGCATTAGCTTTCCTGATTGCTGCTAACACCACTTTGTCATCATAACCCCGAGCCAAGAATCTCTGCCTGCTGGCTTCCTGCGCTATTTGGTTTTGAGCATCAGTGCTGCAGGCCCTCCTAATTCTCAGCATTTCCCCGTAGGGAATGCTGCGGATCAGGTGTGGAGGATGGTGGCTCTGGGCATGCGGCACCGTATTGCCTGCCGTGGGTTTCCTGAACAGAGATGTTTGGATTTCTCCATTATTGATGTCTATTGCAACATCTAAGAAAGTGGCATGTGTGTGGCTGATGTCAGATGTAAAAGACAAGTTATAGTTATTGACATTTAACTTCAAGATAAATTCTGTCGCTTGTTCAGTGGTCCCCTTCCAGATCATGCAAACATCATCGATGTATCTGTACCACCGAACAATATGATCCCTGCAGATATCAGAGTACTCGCCACTGAGGACCTGTCTCTCCCATATATATATATATACATATACATACATATATATATATATATATATATATATATATATATATATATATATATATATATATATATATATATATATATATATATATATATATATATATATATATATATATATATATATATATATATATATATGTTTATACTTACCTGTAAAATACTTATATTTACTGGTGAAACCTTTAAAATGCATATTCCTTTACAATTCATGCTTTACAATGAAATTGGTTGTAAAGACACACGTGGTAAAAGCATATGCATTGTAAAAAAAAATGGTGGTAATTTCATTCGCATTGCAACAGCCTCTTTTTAACGGCATGAGTTACAACGGAATGAGTGGTTCCGTCATACATCTGTGTTTCTGCTGCCTGATTAAGAATTTTGTCCCTTAATCTTAAGAATATCAGTGTGTTCAGCAAGAATGTTTTACAAACTAAGATGTTACTACTTGCAAGTGACAGTCCCCCCTCCCAATCAAGCCCTCATTTCCTTTTTTTCCTTCAGGAAGTTCAATCCTTTTGCTCCAGGGGGACATCAGGAAGCAGCTGACCCGCAGTGCTGTGACGTGTCACCAATGCATCTGGCCAAGCTCCGGAAGTGGGACCGTCACTGTGCCCTTCGTTCTAGCTCCTGAATATAGTGAGACATATGTATTGTTATTCCATATACTAGGGGGTTACAGCACTGTACGTTATTGTCTCTAGGGAGTGTATGCCGCAGCGGCATATGAGGCCTACTACTTATCAATGTCTTTTGTAAAGTCCTCACGTAAAACTGACTGCTTGGGAGGGAGGCCTTTTCCTTGGTGATGTCACAAGCGAGTACTCTTGCAAATACTGCTGATGTGTGTAAAAAGAGGACGGGTTACTGTATTTTCTCAGTTGCGTGTTAAGGACGTTACTAGACTGGCTGATGAGACTTAGGGGCTGTCCTTCATAATACAGGCTAATGTGACTTAGGGATTCTTCTTCCTAACACAAGCTGATAGGACTTAAGCGTTCTCCTTCACAATACAGGCAGATGGTTCTTCTACACAGTGCAGGTTGATGGGAGTTAGGGGCTCCTCTTCACAATGCAGGGTTATGGGACATAGGGGTCTCTTCTTCATAATACATGCCAGTGGTTCTCCTTCACAATACAGGCTGATGGGGGATAGGGTTTCTTCCACACTAGAGCATGCAGACGTATTTGAAGCACAGGCCATCTTGATAGGATCAGGATGTCTTAATTAATAGCATGGGCTCCTGGAGAGGGTCTTTGTTCACCTTGCATGTTGATAGAGATATGACGTCTCCATTGCACCACTGGAGAGGGTCCTCATTCACTCTGCAGACTCCTAGAGGTATGGGTTCTCTTTAGCACAGTGGGGATTGGATTGGGTCATCACCTAGAGTGCAACTCACGGAGCAGAGGGTCTCCTTGACACAGTGGTTATTGGTTGCTATTGATGGAACACCCAGGCTCCTTCCAAATACTGGTTAAGGTGTCTTTGTAGTATCAGGAGAGGGAGAACAGCTGCACAGTATTGGCTAATATGGGGTGGAGTCGATGTCTGGTGACTTTGAAGAAGTTTGCAATTTGGGTGGAATAAATCACAGGCCATGCTAATTACCACCCAAGAGTTATCTGACCTGTCTATACATTGATCTGGCATTGACGATTATGCTAATTCTCAGTGCAGCTGCTATTGTTGTGTTTTGTGACCTCCAGGAAGTCCTGCTGTATATCCACCAGCGGCAGGGTCATTCTCCTTCCATCCTAACTCTGCTTTCAATCCCTTTTGTCTCACCTTCACCCAGGTGATAGCACCAAGGATCTAATCCGGGCAGCACTACAGGAGTTCAACACGCTGACCTGTGTCCAGTTCACTGACCGTAAAATGGAGACCGACTACTTGAACATCGGCTCTGCAGGAGGGTATGTCTTCTCAGACCCTACAAACACAAACACAATCTCACCTGGTCGTAATGCCAGGGCTTGGTTTTGCCTCTTACCTTATATATTTGAGAAACTCTTGTGGTATCATCCCCACAAAATTGGCTATGAAAGCATACTTAAATTGACAGGTTTACTACTGTCACAAAGTGACACACAAGGCCATATGCAAGATTTCTATATGCACATTGGTCACCGTTTGCTTCGTGGTTGGACAAGGACTAACACCTTCTACTCTGTTAGCAGAGAAAATCCTGGGACCTATGTCCCTCATTATAGAGATAGCTTTCTAATTGGCAAGGTGCTGTACAAAGGGCATCAAGTCAATTTCCTAATGCTGCTCCGCATGCTGCTGGTTACTTTGATTGTATAGTTTAAATGTAGGGCACAGCAAAAGTGAGAACTCAGGCTTCCCAGTTCATATCATAAGTGTTTCCCAGGACCATATCTGGGTGAAACAGCTAAATATAGAACTTCTGAATAGTGAGTAGGTTTCTTCTTTACTTTCCTTACATGTGCTGACATTGTCTATTTCTGAACTTTGAGTAATATCCGCATAGGAAATAATGAAAAATATCCAAATATATAAGGCAATATTGCACAAAATACAGGTCTGGCAGTTTAGCTTATTTTTAGGTTGAAGACGGTATTCTAATGGCATCTTCGAGACATTTGAAAAGTTTCCCTGGCAATACATTCCTCCAATTGCTTACTATTGGCTTTGTGGTTTGTAACTCATGTTTGCTTGCTTTCTATTTGTTGGCTCTCTTTGTAGGCTCTCTTTGTTTATTGCTGTCCAGCTTGAGATTGTCCCTTCCATTGCCTAAACTCTATGTTTGAGGTTTGTGTGGCTATAGATACACATGCTTAGCATAAGTCTCTCATCTAGTGTTGGGCTTGGATTTTCTTTGAAGAAGTTTTTCTTGTCACTCAGTACCGTGACTCCTCCTCTTTCTTGCAATGTGTATGGTTCTCAACTCCATTGTAAGATTGTTTTTTCCCGCAACCAGGTTCAGATGTGTCCTCTTCTGCCCTGGTTCGACATTGTGGTCGGACATTTCTATGAGACCATCAGTATTGTTTTAGATCGCGGTTTGATGCCTATCTCTCTAGTTATACTGTTGACGTAAAATTCGTCCAAGGGATTCCATTTGGCCATGGCCCCATTGGGCCTTTGCCCTTCGGGTGGAATTTTACTTCAGCGTTCTCTCCGAGAGATGTCCACTTGGTGATGGAACAGACGCGTTTTTGTTTTTGCTCCATCTTAAAATGCTGTTGTCATACATCGATCTACATCAGGTGTGTAACTTGCTCCTGTCCCCGAATATAAGGAGACAACCTGCGAGGCCTCATGTCTTTTCACTCTAAAAAGATACTCAGAGATTGAAGGGCTTGATGACTCGAAATATCTCCACATAGCGCTGAAGACAAACCAGACGTCTTTGATTCAGAAGAACCAGAGCTCGAGGTAGAGGCCCATCCATTGGCTGCAACAAAGGCAGCCTTTCTCCCAATGAAAGCTCCGGGTCTAACATGGAAGTGCACAGCATCACTTCAGGTTAAGTGTGACTTGATCCATGACAGTCTGGACAAACTTCTGATTAAATGGAATGTTGTCCTATCCTGGCACTACCAGAGGACTATAGAGCTAGTATCTTACTTACTGATATTAAATACAGTTTTGTGGTGAGCGTATGTAATCAGGAAGTCTTCACCAAATGAGACTTGATCTCCTGGAGGGCATTAATTTATCCATTCACATGCATCACTATTCATATATAATTTATGAGCATACAGATTAGGTTCTTTTTGTCCAAGGGTCTTGAGTCCACATATGAATATTTTGTCCTGAAGATGGTCTTATAAATGAAAGCACAGACAAGACCGAAACGACGACTATTGAAACCCATTTTTATTGCGAATGTGCTTTCGGGAATTCTTCATTGTATTTCCAATGATGTTTTCCTAATTTGAGAATATGAGAAATGGGTTATGACAAAAGTGTCCATGAGAAAACATTGCTGGGAAAAAATCAATCTCAGCCACTTTTGTCTTTATGTGATAAGTATTCTGTACCCCTTCTTTGTACTATGACTATTTTACATAAATTTGCATTCTAAAAAGTATACATCTGTTTTTGTGTAAGTTATGTTTCAGTAGAGTTCTTGTTTTGCCTTTTGAGTTGCTGATATATTTGCTTTGAATTATTTCAATTAATTTTGTGAATTAATTTGTCAAAAGCCACTAATGAGGGCTTTACAATTTTTTTCTATTTTAGTTTTAGTTTTTTAGATTTTTTTTCCAAAAAGAATCCCTTGTAGGCATGTGTACCTAATATTATGGTCAACATAACTTCAGGGAAAACCATCAGTACTGTACCCCCTCTAACTACTCCATCAAACAGTGGGGGTTCAGGGTAGTTTTCCGGGGTGGTGGGGGCTCCGGGTAGTGTTCAGGGGTGGTGGGGATTCAAAGTAGTTTTAAGGGGTGGTGGGGGTAGTTTTCAGGGGGGGAGGGGGTTTATTGTAGTTTTAAGGGGTGGGGAGGTACAAGATAGTTTTCAGGGATGGGGGTTTGGGGTAGTTTTTAGGGGTGGGCGATGAGGGATTTTTAGGGGGGTTTGGGCTAGTTTTCAGGGGTGGTGGGGGTTCAGGTAGTTTTCAGGTGGGGGTTTGGGTTACTTTTGAGTGGTAGGCTTTTTTTTAGGGGGTTCGGGGTAGTTTTTAGGGGTGGAGTTTCGGGATAGTTTTCAGGGGGGTTTGGGGTATTTTTTTAGGGGTTGGGGTAGTTTTTAGGGATTAGAGTAGGGCACGTCATTTTTAGGGCTCAGGGTGAGGGGGAAGGGGGTGGTAACCTTTGCCACACATACCCCTTGACCATGAATGCCATTGCCATGAAAAATTGTGGTAAATGCATGTGATGTAAAGCAATGCATGGTTAAAAATGCAGTCGTTCTACAGACCGCATTGTTTAGGTATGCGGGTGTGAGTAACTCGTTGTTCCGTCATACAACCATGCTTTACACGTTGTGTGATTCCCAGTGGATCGCAGATAGACCTAACTCCTTGACGTAGGTCTCGGTTTGCGACTCATGGAAAATCGCAAAACTCACAGTGATTGAGGCTTGCTGCAGTCAACATACCACAATGTATATGGATGCTTTTCTATAAATATGCTTCTAGGGTGTGAGTCCCTGCAACTTGTGCAGCTAAGGGGTGAGCCCCGGGGGCCTTGTGCTCCTAGGGGGAGAGCCCGTGTCTCCTGTGCTTCCAGGGGGTGAGTCCCTTTCACCCGTGCTGCTAGGGAGTGAGCCCCGGGGGTCTCATGCTCCTAGAGACTGAACCCAGTGCCTTGTGCTTCAAGGGGGTGAGGGCCTACCGCCGGTGCTCCTAGGGGGTGAGTCCCTGCAATCCGTGCTCCTAGTTGGGGAGAACTGGGTGCCTCTTGCTCCTTGGGGTGAGCCCCGTGTGCTTCGTGCTACAAGGGTCTCTGCATTACACCCCTGAGGAGGAGTAGTCTTTTGATGCATTCCCAGGTTTACAGTTTGTTGTAAATCTGGAAATGTGCCAAATATCATGGGTGTTGCGTGTTAACACCCAATGTAATACCCATGGCACACCTCCCCATCGCAGTTTGAGGCAACACAGGGACATTTGCTGCATTGTCTCGCACCATATTTACGAGGCCACGTATGGTGACTTACATGGCCTCATAGATATCGGTAAGCCTTGTGCGCAGTTGGAGCATCATTAAAAGTGACGTTCCAGCGGTGCACTGGGCTTGCAAATGAACACCTGTATTTCTAAAGATATGACAGCCAAAAAGGGACCCAAAACAGTCGCAAATTAATTACTCCAACTGAGACCAGCACCAGACATGGCCAACCACTGGTACTGCAACACCCTCCCATAGAAAATATTAAAGGTAGCAACATTAACAAATTAATAAAATATTTTAAATAGTAAAAATATAAATATATATCTCATCTTAAAAAACAACTAAAAATAGATCATATTTATAATTTAAATATCAAATAGTTTAACAACCTTTTTAAATTCATGAATTCAAGTAACATACATTTTATTAGTATATGAATATATTTTTTAAAATAATTTAGTACAACACTTTTAATAATTATTATTTTATAATAAAAAAAGGTATTCTTTTACTTTAAGTGGAATTTATTTCTTAATTTAAACGTTTTTAAAATTAATATATTTAAAATTATTAAAGATTTAATTCATAATAAAGGTAATAATGCTGGAGAGTTTTAAATTTTCTTCTAAATTTATAATTAATGTATAAAATGAATATACATTAATATTGAACATAAAATTAGTTTTACTACATTTCTTTGTGTCCCTTACACTTTTCCCTATCTTTACCATAGCGAAAATCCACATTCGGGGAAAATGTCAGTTAGCAGCCTCTAAAGGTAGAACATTCTGGTATACCTGTTTCCATTAAAAAAATGTTTTGAAAAAGAGTTTGTTTTGTTACTTATTTGATGCTAGTGATTCTTCAAAATTATTCAAAATAATCGAAATTTGGCCAAAACAACCTTCAGATAGGCTTTTAAAAACATATATGTTTTTAAATGTTGCTGTATATATTTTAAAAAATGTTCAGGGATTCAGCACATTTTTGGGTCTCTTCAGGACTTACCATTTTAACAAAGGTTGCCCTGGCTGGCTGCATTGTACTGTGCCTCATGTCAGAATTATTGGGTATATGACTTCTTTACCCTTGTGTCCATTTTTACTAAAAGTATAGTAGATGTACAAGAATGCCATACTTTTAGAATGAACACATCTCTGCTTTAGCAGAGGTAAGTTTGTCATAGTGGTATTAACAGATTGTACCAGAGTTCAGATCTAGGAAGTGGCAGCCCTACCTCCCTGCACATAGAGGAATGGCCCTGAAATGCCTGCATGACAAGTTCTCCTCTGTAGGAGAACATATTTTCTGTCTTGAATATGCAGAGTTTTGGTTTGTTTAGAATACATGATGGTTAATGGAGAGTCAGACATACCTTTTGACAGCTCCAAGATGTTTTTTTTTATTAAAGTTGCCAGGTCCTCTTCATTGCATTGTATTTAAAATGGGTAACCAATCACACAGCTCAGACATGATATGACCCTGGCCCTCATAAATCTCTGATGACTCTTTTGCTTTGATCTCACTCTGGTGGATGATTGGGTAGAGTGCCTGCTGCAGTGACATGTGAAGCCTGAAGACCATGGGTTTGAAACCCAAAAGATTTAACACAACGTTTCATCTTTTTACACTTAAAAAACTAGTACCCCTGAGCTGGGAAATTAACACATTGTTTTTCCTGACACCAACTTTTAAAAAAAAAACGAAAGAAAATTTATTTTCAGGGTTAAATCTTTACAACTTAAGTACACTTAGAAAGAATTCCAATCCTTTCCCCAATGTGTGCTTCCCCACATTAAAAGAATCAGTTGCCCCAAAATCCCTCTCCTCGTTTTCATGGTTTGTGTCTAATTTACGAGATATACTTACATATCCTCCTCTCCCTGCTCCTACTCCCCATACTACTGCCTGCTTTGATCAGCCCACACATGCATCACAATTGACCAATCATAAAGAATAGCAAATACCACAACATTGTGGGTCTTATTTCAAAAGCCCCTTGCGCCTCCAGTGTGTTACTTTTTATGAGAATCCAGCAGCGCAGACCCATATCTATGAGGCCACGCAAAGCCATTTTGCGTTGCTTCTTTTTATGGCCTCGTAGATATGGTGTTGGAAAGGCATCGCAAGTCACTGAGTTGCCTTAATCTGCATTAGGGAAGCATTCCTTGGGTGATCCTTGGGCGTTGCAACAGCCCTATTTACGAGGATCTGTAAACCTGGGAATGCGTCAAAACTGTATGCCTCCCCAGGCCAAGTTTAACGAGGAGACATAGGCTTATTTACCTTCATAGTTTCATCCTACTAGGTGTGCTGCATGGAAAGAGGAAATCGGCTCAATGAAATGCTTTTGAGCTGGAAGGTATTCCTTCCTGCACCAAAACAATCCTGCCAAAACCGCAGACACCCTTGCACCATGGTGTAAATTTGCCTTCATTGGTGCTAGGCACCAAATTGTGCGCTAGGGCTGGCTGAAAGGACAAGAAGGCACTGTATCACTTAAATATGGTGCATTCCTGCCCTTTCGATTTGGTGCGGGGCAGCGCAGTAAAAAGACTTGCAGCAATGCCCTACGCCAAATCATAAAAAATGAGACTCTGAGTGTGTGCTTTGTGAAGAAGAGATCAGTTGTACTTCTGCAGGACTACAGTCCTCACGTTTATTGTCTTTCTTCAGCTGCTGGTCCTACATCGGGAAGATTGGCGGGGCTCAGTATCTCTCATTGAATGAAGGAAGTTGCATGTCGAAAGGCGTCATACAGCACGAGATGATACATTCTTTGGGGTTCTACCACGAGCACACAAGACCCGACCGCGACCAATATCTGAACATCCAGTGGCGCAACATAGCTGAGGGTATGGATTTCATCCACTGTCCTGTTCTGTAACATTGTAGGTAATGCTTGTGTGACATATAGAATTCTCCGCTTGTCAACGTATGAAGGGGGTCCTGGAAGCAGAGATGGGAAGGTGTACAGTATATAGCAGTTCATATGTTAAATGGTCAAAGTGTGTTTAGAAAATGTCCTGCAAGACCATTCTCTGGCCTACTTTACCTGAATATAAAGGACCTGTAGATGTGCTGTTGGGGGATCTTGTGTCTTTGGGAATGGGCTTCAGGGGAATGTAGAATATGAGCAGCAGATATGCTTAAAGCTTCCAAAAAGATAACATACCAGCTGACCATAAAATCATGTTTAAGGTAGTGTGGCTACAGAAGATATTGTGGACAAAAATATCAACTGTAAGAATATATATATTTCCACACTGTTATATTGAAGCTTAAAATATTGTTCATTATACAATCGTTTTTTATTATGATGTTTAATTGTATTGGATTAAGTTGTTCTTTCATTATTTATGTTACTGTGAAATGTATATATACTATCTATATTAAATATTAGATTATAGTAATTCATCATTTTTCCGATTGTTAGGATCATAGGGAGTTTGGGTGAGGAATGTTAAAATAAATTACATAACAATGAATGTAAATTGATTAACATGTTAATTATTTATGTTTTCAATGGGTATTTATGTGTTTACATGTTTAATACATGTTTACATGTTTTGTAATAATTTCTATTGTGCATTAGGCAGCACACATAGAAGTTACAAAAAGCAATTTAAAGATTGTTTATGTGCAAGAAGGGACACGTTCCCCCACATAAACAATTTTCCCTTGCAAGGCAGACACCCTTACACTATGGTTCAAAGGTGTCTGCATTGGTGCTAGGCAACTAAATTTGGCGCCAGTGCAGGGGAAAATGCAGGGCTGCACCATATTGTTGTAAATATGGCGCAGCCCTGCATATCAGAAGCAGGGGGCCAGAAACGCATCTGTGGTGGCAGGCTGGAAGAATCCAGTCAGCCAGCACACTAAAAGACTGGTAGGTGACCCTCTGGGTGCATGTCATAATAAATACCACAGTGGCATCCGCGTGGATTTATTAAGAAGAGGTGTTTGATATCAAACACCAATATTTTCAGTGAAGCTATTATGTAGCTGGGTGATTCGAAATAACCAGTGCTCAGTACATATGCTTATAATGGCTTCCTGGTCACTTGCAATGTCGTGGCAATGAAACCGGACATCACAGGGGCATTTCTGCTCATGCAGCTATGTCCTCACATATAATATAATTCACTTAGCTGTAGGGATTTAAGGCCTGCTGTAGGGGTGACTAACATATAGTACATGCGGTGTGCATGGGCATGGCACACAGTGAACATGCCATGTCGTGGTTTCAAAATGGTGTGCATCATTTCAGGCAGCCTGCAGTGACAGTCTGCTTGCAATTTGTGTGGGTCCCTTAGCTAGCATAACACATGCCTCAGCCCCTAGGGACCCTCTTTAGTAGCCATGCCCTAGGGACCATGAGTACCATTTACTAGGGACTTACAGGAGTACTAAAGTCCTTGCAAATTGAGTTACAATTAGACATTTACTGTTATAAAGGAAAGATCACTGGCACGTGTGCCTGGTTAGCCGGGATCTAGAGCATTTTCTGTTGAAAAACATCAGTCCTAAGGCAAAAAGAGGGGGTGACCATGTCAAACGGGGGACTTTCAGACAAATGCATTAAATAAATAAAAAATAAAAAAAATACTGGTGAACTTGACAAGTTCCACTGAAACAGAACGTGAAACCTAGTTCTTGTCCCGAAGATGCGGTAGGGTTAAGCCTGTAATCAGCCATTGTTATATTTATCCTGACCGTGTGAAGTTCCAGTGAGAGTAGTATCAAATAACGTGTGTGTCAAGCATCTTCTTTGGAGCACGTGCCGGCGCGGAACAAAAGACTCAGGAAGTGCTTCATGGATGGATGTGTTATGACCCTTCTTGCAATGCATGGCCCTGCACTGCCTGGTCAGGGAGGAGGTATGGATGTGTTATGACCCTTCTTGCAATGCATGGCCCTGTGCTGCAGGGTCAGGGAGGAGGTATGGATGTGTTATGACCCTTATTGCAATGCATGGCCCTGTGCTGCAGGGTCAGGGAGGAGGTATGGATGTGTTATGACCCCCCTTGCAATGCATGGCCCTGTGCTGCAGGGTCAGGGAGGAGGTATGGATGTGTTATGACCCCCCTTGCAATGCATGGCCCTGTGCTGCAGGGTCAGGGAGGAGGTATGGATGTGTTATGACCCTTCTTGCGATGCATGGCCCTGTGCTGCAGGGTCAGGGAGGAGGTATGGATTTGTTATGACCCTTCTTGCGATGCATGGCCCTGTGCTGCAGGGTCTGGGAGGAGGTATGGATGTGTTATAACCCTTCTTGCAATGCATGGCCCTGTGCTGCAGGGTCAGGGAGGAGGTATGGGTGTGTTATGGCCCTTCTTGCGATGCATGGCCCTGTGCTGCAGGGTCAGGGAGGAGGTATGGATGTGTTATGACCCTTCTTGCAATGCATGGCCCTGTGCTGCAGGGTCAGGGAGGAGGTATGGATGTGTTATGACCCCCCTTGCAATGCATGGCCCTGTGCTGCAGGGTCAGGGAGGAGGTATGGATGTGTTATGACCCTTCTTGCAATGCATGGCCCTGTGCTGCAGGGTCAGGGAGGAGGTATGGATGTGTTATGACCCTTCTTGCGATGCATGGCCCTGTGCTGCAGGGTCAGGGAGGAGGTATGGATTTGTTATGACCCTTCTTGCGATGCATGGCCCTGTGCTGCAGGGTCTGGGAGGAGGTATGGATGTGTTATAACCCTTCTTGCAATGCATGGCCCTGTGCTGCAGGGTCAGGGAGGAGGTATGGGTGTGTTATGGCCCTTCTTGCGATGCATGGCCCTGTGCTGCAGGGTCAGGAAGGAGGTATGGATGTGTTATGACCCTTCTTGCAATGCATGGCCCTGTGCTGCAGGGTCAGGGAGGAGGTATGGATGTGTTATGACCCTCCTTGCAATGCATGGCCCTGCACTGCAGGGTCAGGGAGGAGGTATGGATGTGTTATGACCCTTCTTGCAATGCATGGCCCTGTGCTGCAGCGTCAGGGAGGAGGTATGGATGTGTTATGACCCTCCTTGCAATGCATGGCCCTGTGCTGCAGGGTCAGGGAGGAGGTATGGATGTGTTATGACCCTTCTTGCAATGCATGGCCCTGTGCTGCAGCGTCAGGGAGGAGGTATGGATGTGTTATGACCCTCCTTGCAATGCATGGCCCTGTGCTGCAGGGTCAGGAAGGAGGTATGGATGTGTTATGACCCTTCTTGCAATGCATGGCCCTGTCCTGCAGGGTCAGGGAGGAGGTATGGATGTGTTACGACCCTTCTTGCAATGCATGGCCCTGTGCTGCAGGGTCAGGGAGGAGGTATGGATGTGTTATGACCCTTCTTGCGATGCATGGCCCTGTGCTGCAGGGTCAGGGAGGAGGTATGGATGTGTTACGACCCTTCTTGCAATGCATGGCCCTGTCCTGCAGGGTCAGGGAGGAGGTATGGATGTGTTATGACCCTTCTTGCGATGCATGGCCCTGTGCTGCAGGGTCAGGGAGGAGGTATGGATGTGTTGTGACCCTCCTTGCAATGCATGGCCCTGTGCTGCACGGTCAGGGAGGGGGTAAGGATGTGTTATGACCCTTCTTGCAATGCATGGCCCTGTGCTGCAGGGTCAGGGAGGAGGTATGGATGTGTTACGACCCTTCTTGCAATGCATGGCCCTGTGCTGCAGCGTCAGGGAGGAGGTATGGATGTGTTATGACCCCCCTTGCGATGCATGGCCCTGTGCTGCAGGGTCAGGAAGGAGGTATGGATGTGTTATGACCCTTCTTGCGATGCATGGCCCTGTGCTGCAGGGTCAGGGAGGAGGTATGGATGTGTTACGACCCTTCTTGCAATGCATGGCCCTGTGCTGCAGCGTCAGGGAGGAGGTATGGATGTGTTATGACCCTTCTTGCGATGCATGGCCCTGTGCTGCAGGGTCAGGGAGGAGGTATGGATGTGTTATGACCCCCCTTGCGATGCATGGCCCTGTGCTGCAGGGTCAGGGAGGAGGTATGGATGTGTTATGACCCTTCTTGCAATGCATGGCCCTGTGCTGCAGCGTCAGGGAGGAGGTATGGATGTGTTATGACCCTTCTTGCGATGCATGGCCCTGTGCTGCAGGGTCAGGGAGGAGGTATGGATGTGTTATGACCCCCCTTGCGATGCATGGCCCTGTGCTGCAGGGTCAGGGAGGAGGTATGGATGTGTTATGACCCTTCTTGCAATGCATGGCCCTGTGCTGCAGCGTCAGGGAGGAGGTATGGATGTGTTATGACCCTTCTTGCGATGCATGGCCCTGTGCTGCAGGGTCAGGGAGGAGGTATGGATGTGTTACGACCCTTCTTGCAATGCATGGCCCTGTCCTGCAGGGTCAGGGAGGAGGTATGGATGTGTTACGACCCTTCTTGCAATGCATGGCCCTGTGCTGCAGGGTCAGGGAGGAGGTATGGATGTGTTATGACCCTTCTTGCGATGCATGGCCCTGTGCTGCAGGGTCAGGGATGAGTTCTATTCAGCAGAGAGTGTAATATCCGTGACGAGTGTGTGTTAATCTGTTGGGTTATGAGTGCCGGAATTTAACCAAGGTGTAATAAATATACTTATGTCATGGTATTGAAAATAAATGTGGCCCAAGGACATATTATTTAGAGCAATTGTACTAACAAACACATACAGCGCTCAAGTGTAAAGGTCAGATTTGTGTTTATTACTAGAGTACAGTTTCAATGACATAAGGAAACACTTCCCACTGCCTCACAGATAAAATATAAGAATTACTTTACACAGGAAAGCAACTCTACTAATAGATGGGATCTCCTCTGTTTAGTGTGATTTTACACAATTTTGAACAAAGTTAACCCCATGCATGCAGGTTTTAGTTAAATACGTTTCTTAAAAAATAAACTTGTGAAAAATAAATCTATTGTATAAGCAATATATAGAGATGAGAAGAGTATAATAAGCTATAGATCACGACATCTGAAGGTGGGGTGGATGTCATGACTCACTCAAGGCTTCAACTCTCATGAGTCTTAGCCCCTCCCACACTCAACGGTGATGATAAATAGCACCACCATATTCCATCTTGCACATCTGCATATATGATAGATATCAGCTGTATTTGAAGTTAAAGTATGCGCCGTCATGAGCTCTGAGGTTTCTGGATACTTTTGTCTTTAAGATTCATAAAATGTTCAGTGATGAGTGAAGTTGGGGCCGGGGGCACAGCCTTTAACTCTGGTATTTACCAATTGATCTGCTACTTTCAAGCCGAGAGTGCATTTCGTTGACGTCATCGCGGCGACGGCCTTTGACCCCATGTTAGCGCTGTTCTATGAATAGCGCCTCATTTGTTTAAAGTGCACCAGCACTTGTGCTGCTCTTGGCCTCTTTGTGTTAAAATGGTAAGAGGCGGCCAGGCAAAGCCCCAAGTAAAGCCCAGATCCTGCCCTGTGGTGGCTTCAGGGCCATCTGATGTCAGTCTGCAAACACGAGAATTGAACTCTCACAGAACACGAGCAATGACGGATGAAATAAGACAAGCAGAACCCTGCTTCAAGACTCATAATGTTTGCTCTCACCTTCTTTCACCCTCTGGCAGACAGGGAGCCTTTAGTTAGAAGGGAGCTTTCTTTTCATTGGGCAGTGCTAAAATAAAAGTTTTACTCTACCGATGGCTAATTTGTTTGTTTCACCCAACGCAGGTGACTGGAGCAATTTTGCGCTGGATGACGGCAATACCTTGGGCCTTCCATATGACTACGAGTCAGTGATGCACTACGACAGGTGAGGCGCTGCTCGAGGGGCTGGGGGGCTTGAGAAGAGATATCAGGATATGAAAACTTGTGTTTATTAGAGGAGCTCAAAATCTAACTCTGGACCCAGCTCCTTGCATTCTAAAATCCATAATCAATCAACTCTGCCTTATATAATTATAACTAAAGAACCTCCCACCCAATAACATTTCAACCCACACTCACAGGGGCTAACTGTTCTCTCCCCTTTGTTCACCACTTCCAGGGAGACCCTTTGACATCAGGCCCTACACCCAAACTTTCGCAGCTGGTCTCATTGTCAGTTTCAGTTCATCCACCCCCACCTCCCCGATGGGGAACAAGCAGGATGCCTCCTACCCATTCTCTTCCTTTTACCTGAACTGTTTCCCAACATCTATGTTTGTCTGAAGTGATGTTTGAGGAGTGCCCACATGTAGAAAGATTACAGCCTCTCAAGCCAGCACCATTCCCATGACCTGGTACGAAAGATATGTGGGGACTATCCCTCTACTTGCCCAGAAGAACCTTTGACAAACCACCCTTACCTCCATTCCATACAAATCTTCTTGACGAGACGGATGGTGTGGGTGGGTCGGTGTATTTGCTGGTCATTGTGGGGCGAGAGCGAGCGTAGGCATTGGGCGTGGCCCTCACCTGGCTACGCTTCCCATGCACAAACAGGTGGAAAGACACCTGGCGCAGAGACATCTTAAGGATTTAGGGGGCCCTGGGCCAAAAGTAGTTTGGGGGCTCCTGTTCGAACAGCTTCGAATTTATGATCCAATTTCAGCTCTTTAATGCCTTCTTTGGCTACTTTGGCTACGCCCCTTACAGCGCACAGAAAACACTTGCCAAATTCTAAATGTGGTTTCCATCTAATCTTCAGGGTTAGTGATGTGTGTTTCAATTTTGTAACAAAAGCAGCTCACTAATATCACTGCAGCTAATCTCTGTGACACCCTCCCATTTCTCATATGTGAGGCCCTATTTTGATCTAAAACAAACTTTTAATGGATGTTGCATGAAACATAAATGCAACATTTCTCTGCAAAATGTCTGTACTGGACTCTCACACATCCCCATCTTTGAAACAAAAATAAAGAAAACAGTATTTAAAACAATCGTTTTAAGAAATATTCGAGGTCATCTGGGCAAGTCGCTGCTGAACAGAGTTGGCTCTATCCGCCCCCCCCCCTGCCCCCAAAAGTTGGGGCCCTGGGCCAGAGCCTATGAGGGGCCCCCCTGAAAAGCTGGGGCCCTGGGCCAGAGAGCACTTTGCCCATACATTATAACGCCTCTGACCTGGTGTCCAGCTTCTACGGCTCAGGTTCACCCAGCAGGCCACTCGGAGGAGGGGGCCACCTCATCTACCCCCGGGCCAGTTGTGCTCCTGCTGTGAAAAAAGGGCATATAAAGTCCCTTTGTCAATAATTGTTAGTTCTGATATTCCAGATCATGTGGACAGGGCTATCAAACTCTTAGTAACCAAAGCACGACCCACATATTTTCTAAATCTTCTCACCTCAACAGTTCTCTTCTGAGGCGAAGAACCTGCGCTTAGTATTGAAAATGTAGGTTGTATGATATGTCCCTGGCCCCTCCGTTCTGCACTCACTCCTTCAATGAGACATTAGCATCACTGCTATGTGCAGGAGATATTGTTGACAGGCACATTTTGAAGAAATAGGCTAAGGCATTTTCATTTAATTTGCTACCAATCACAGTCATGTGTTGCAAGGTGAATTTGTAGAGTGCTGAGTTTTACCCATGAGGCTATCGAGGTCCTGCCATGTCAATATTATCAGCCGCTTAGGTCGGACGCCCACCCCCTCTGCCTGTGCACACCTGTATCTGCTGCAGTAGCATTGATTGTATCTGTTGTCTAGTCTAGGATTTGCTGTCACAATGTGGTTTCTGAGCTGTGTCCTAGCCATGCTTGTGAATTATATACCTTATCATATAGTGCAATGAGCAGTAGCCCCAGGGCTACCCCTCACTGAGAGCCTTGTGCCAGTTCTGCAGGAAGCAGGTGAATACAGCGCGTGTACTCCCAGTAGTACCCACCTAGGGCATCCACATTGATGACTGGCTAGTGAGGAGGGCTCATCTTCCTTTGCAGCCTCTTTACGCCACTTTACAGTTTTAGTATAGTAGTAATCCCTTTAGCAAAAAAAGAAAAAGGTATGAACTCTCCTAGAGTGTAGCAAATATTGTAATCATTATACACGTCCGAGTAATCACAAGCCAAGATATTAAATTCTTTTAGAGCCTGCAGAATCAATGAAGGTGCAGGTTTGGACCCTGGATCTGACTGCGGAACACCTCATATTCTGAGCCGTGATACACTGTGAGGGAAGTCACTGAAGTAAAAGAAAGTGAAGTCAGGTTCCGTGCCTCGGATAGTGGAGGAGGCTGAGAGTACCAACTGTCAATCAGTGGGAGGTCTTACATTAAACCTGTCCTCCATGATTCTTCAAAGCTGCATTGAGACTTCCCAGTGTCATCTCATTCATTCTTCGAAGGCATTAAAGATGGCGCCAACCTCTCAAGCACTCTCAAGATAAAGAACTACTTGAATGGGGCTTCGATAACACTGACCCAGCAGGTATTCTGAAGAGCGGCGTGGGATGTAGCTGATACATCACTTGGACAACCAAGTCAGAAAGGCCAACAATGATTTTCATTGCTGCTATTCATATCTTGATGGTGGCGAAGTGTCTAAGATTATCTGCTCCATGACAAGCAGACAATGGAAGACAAGTTTGATCAAAGTTGCAGGTTTTGAGAGACATGGTCATGTTTCCTGATCACGCCAGCCAAGAAGTGGGCCTTCTTGATATTAGTTTCAGGCTTTCGTAGTCAAATCAACTATAGTAACTGGGCTCAATGTACATTGTTATAAACCTCAGGTTGTGGGGGCTCTAGGGCAGCCTCCAGTGTTCTTGAGCTTTACTACTAGGACGAATTGTAACTCATTCTCTGTAGATTTTAGTATTCCTTTATGCAAACCAAATGCTAGGATCACTGTCCAAAACTTATATTTCACCTGGTGGACACAGTAAACCACAGGTGACTACACTCGTAGTTGGCCTTCTGTAATTTCACCTTGTGCAGTCTCTTGCTCCATACATTCAAGAATGAACTAAATAAATAACAACATTTAATTGGTTCCATACATTTGCCAGTCACATATCATAACCCGTCTACTTAAGCCACAGCTCCGCTACAGAAAGCCTGTTTCCTTTACTATGTTTAAACTGCAAGGTATTTGACTGTCTAGCACCAGGTCTAGCCTCCTTGTACTTAAGCTACACCTCAACTTGATGAAGCTTGTTTTCTCCACTGTGTTTAAACCGTGAGGTGATTCAAAGCCTAGCATTTGTTTTTGAAGTTTTATATAGTGCAAACTCTACCCGAAGGTATTGGTGAGCTTTTCATGAGTTCCAGTTTGTTACACACACAAGGGGAGAGTAATTGATTAGCCCAGAATCACAAGATCTTGAGCAGACACTGAGACTTGATTCCCCATGTCCAAAGTCAGCAGTTCTGACCCTAATGCCACAACCTTTCTCATCTAGCATTTCCCTTGACCTCTTTACAGATGAAACAGATGTAAGTTTGTGATGCAAGCTTTTGATTGATTCTTACAGATATTCATTTTCAAACACATCTGGGAAACCAAGCATGATTCCAAAACCAAACCCCACAGTAGCAATTGGACAGCGGTATGGACTCAGTAACTTGGACGTGGCTAAAGTCAACAAGCTGTACAACTGCAGTAAGTGCTCACCTCTCGTAATTAAACATAGCAAGCACATGTAGGAGTGAGCCTTTGTTGTTGTGTTAATTTATCATAGCGTGGGGCTGCGTTATGACCAGTCCTCTGCACCACTCCTGATCTATGAATTGGGCTTAAGACAAAATGGTGGCATGCACTGAGACAAACATGGCCTCCCTCATCAATAATAATTACGTTTGAATCAGCTGAGTGCAGCAAATTGAAAGAAACATTAGTGGCTGGAGGGATTCTGCAGCTGACCTTGGTTTCTTGGGATGGCTGTCTACTTCAGTCAAAGCCATACGTTTGCACATGTGCAGTTAAAGTTGTACAATAACGGTAGTTTTCAGTTGGTGAGGGGTTACCGGCTGTTGTGGTGAAAAAGTAAACATTGGTAGTTTCAGGCAGCCCTTTAAAGTCCAGGAGAGTTCACAAAGGTTTTGTCCATTGTAGTATGAGTTGCAAGGAGGGAGGATGCCCCTGTTGGTGCCACCTTTCACTTGTAAAAAACACAGTTGATGGACAGAATGTAGAACAATGTCATACATTCACCCCCGTACAAGGATCTGGGCCTAAATCCATCATTTTTTTGCACTCCACACCACCCTGGGTTAGACACTGGCTGTATGCAAATCAGCTCTGACCCTGTGCCTCATGGGAACAGTCCAGTCCCAACTACCAAGCCATGTCTTTCCCAGACCGGAATCAAGCATCCAAGGACCGGTTTCTGACTATCAGCCTTCATCAGCCTGGATAGCTTGACTCCAGTGGTGTTGAGAGCCTGGGACTCACGTCTGAGTATACCCAGCACACTCGGGGTGAAAATTGCAAAAAACACAGTTGATGGACAGAATGTAGAACAATGTCATACATTCACCCCAGTACAAGGATCTGGGCCTAAATCCATAGTTTTTTGGCACTCCACACCACCCTGGGTTAGACACTGGCTATATGCAAATCAGCTCTGACCCTGTGCCTCATGGGAACAGTCCAGTCCGAACTACCAAGCCATGTCTTTCCCAGACCGGAATCAAGCATCCGAGGACCGGTTTCTGGCTATCAACCTTCATCAGACTGGATAGCTTGACTCCAGTGGTGTGGAGAGCCTGGGACTCACGTCTGAGTATACCCAGCACACTCGGGGTGAAAATTGCAAAAAACACAGTTGATGGACAGAATGTAGAACAATGTCATACATTCACCCCAGTACAAGGATCTGGGCCTAAATCCATCGTTTTTTTGCACTCCACACCACCCTGGGTTAGACACTGGCTATATGCAAATCAGCTCTGACCCTGTGCCAGAATGCCACAAACCGGTCCTCTGTAGCTTGTTTCCGGTCCAGGGAAGACATGGCATGGCAGTTCAGGCTGGACTGTTCCCATGTGTAGAAGTCAACCCAATAACATCATCATAAATATTAAATATTTACATTATCCATATATACAGTTTGAGGCATAGGCAGACAAAGAGTACACCTTGAGAAAGCCATTTGTCACCTAAAATGACGAAGTACATGATTTAAGAGAGCACATTCATTTTGTAATTTGCTAAGATGTGAATTTATAAATCAATTTACTCACATGCAACATTACACCCGTATTGTGTCCTATTAAATGATATTAATTATGCTCCCAGAGGCATTGTGCGGATATGGGCTGTATTAGATAGTGTGGGAGTGCGACCTCGCCATGAATGACCCTAGATTATAGGAAATACTGGTTTCCTGGGGAACTATGTCCTTTATATTCTCACATACGCCAAAAGGTACATAGTGTCTTTCCACCTAGGTGAGTCTGTTTAGCCAAATCAAACCCCGCTCCGGAATCACAGAAGGTAGGTTGGTCGCACTCAGCGTACCAATGGACGAGTCGAACGTGACGCCACTGAGCATCCCAGACTCCGTATCTTTCTGACTCCTTCTCTCTACTGCTGCGGGTCCGTACTGAAGAGGAACTTGGCTGCAGCTGGTGTATTTGGTGAGGGAATGGTTACCTAGTCCTATTTATAGATGTGAACCACCCCTGTTTAAGTAGCAAGTAGGGTTTCTAGGTCCAGAAGAAATGCCACAATCATTTTGACATCCAATGGCATGAAACATGTCGTCTGTTATCCTCACTTAAAAACATGGCGAGACTACTGGGATCTCTATATTCACGTACTACTGGTTTTAATCATGACATGGAACCAACCAATTAAAGTTAATTTAGCGGAGTCCCATAGTTATTTTTAATCCACACATTTCCCACACCCTACTCATCTTGTATATACACCACACATCACACACTCACCCTCTTCATCGACAGCCAAGACCACGGACAAAAAAATCTCAAGCAAAGAACCCCCCTGTGGGGCCCGTTGGGCATTGCAGCACTGGCCCAACGATGAAGCATGACACCTTTAATGGTATGCGAGGGACCCTGCTCCTTATAGAAGCTACTCCCCCCTTCTTATTTCCCACTGCTAGGAACAGCTCACCTCATGGTTATATGTTTCATTTGTTCAACATTTCGTCCATCATCTGTTCTTTTCGCATTTGTAGCCCTGAGTGAGAAGTGTATGCCCAGACATGGGACCTGTGCTTGCTATACCACCGAAATCAAGATAGCATGGCTGATGTAAGAGTAATACCCCCAAAACTGTCCCAGGTTGCTTGTTTCCTGTCCAGGGAGACCCTTGCCTTGCAGTTTGGGCTGGACTATTCCCACAGAGAGCAGGTTCTATACTGATTTGCACATGGCTCTGCCCAAACAGGAATGGCGTTGTAAGCAAAAAAACAATGAATCTAACCAAGATCTGCTGTGACGGGGTGAATGTTTGATTTGTTCAGCATTCCGTCCATCATCTGTTCTTTTTGCATTTGTCACCTTGAGTGGGAAGGGCATGTCCAGAAGTGGATCCCATTCTTGCTATACCACCAGATTCAAGTTAGTCTGGCTGATGAGGGCTGATAGCCTGAAACTGGTCCCCGGACAAATGCTCAAGCTAGTGAGAGCATATGCACTGTGTGAGTAAAGCCATCAAGCAAGAGTAACAGCAGAGCAACAAAACTTACAAAACCCTAAGTGACTGCCTATTTCCACTCCACTCCACCCTACACCTCCAACCCAGAAGCGTCTGTCTTCCAAACTCCCCCTGATGAACAATAATATAGAGTAGCATGGTAGGACAGTGCCATCCCGCCTGCATTGTATATTAAGCAGGATGTTGTACTTCTGGCTAATAATGTATACAAGTAAACATTTATTGTGAGGTCTAACAATGACAAACATGTCCATTAGCATGTGGAATATAACAGTATTGAAGATAGGAAGGATGTCTACAGCTTGTGTCTTTGACTGAGCCTTCTCAGGGCACATAGACTGAGGGTGCCTGTGTCCAATAGTGACAGAACATTTTTTCCTCCAGTACTTCCTCAGCAGTCACCCTCCACATCAGAGGGGTCCGATGATCCACTGACCATGTCCCATCTCTGTCTGGATTGCTGATGCTTTTGACTGCCCACTCCCAGGTTCCGCCTTGGGTTCTGGGAAGGCAGAGGCATCGGATAACCAAAGAGGGGGCATGTGCGACAACTGAGTTCTTTCCACTCCATGGCTCAGTCCCAGGACACCTATGGTGTGGCAAAAAAGGAGTGGCATTTGTAAATAACTTTCAGCTTGGCTGGGATCATGTGTATATAAGAGAGGTACATTGCTTGAAGCTATTGTTTAACAGAGTCAAATGTTTCCATTGTTTCTGAAGCAAACGAGTATAGTTGCGGTCGATAAAGATGAGAATACAGGTGGAACGGTAAAGAATTGTTTATGCTTCCTTGAGGATTGTGTCTGTATCCCAGTAGTTGAGGACCTTCACCACGAACAGTCTGGGAGTGGACCCAGATTGGGGCCGCTGCATTTGGGAGCAATGGGCATGTTCCAGCACAAAATAGGTAAAGGGTTGTTTCCCAGGGAGCAAGGACATAATCCATGCCTCCAGGAATTTTTCGGGTGAGGATGCCTCAACACCTGCAGGTAAACCAAGGAGGCTCAGGTTATTTCGGCAGACCTGGTTTTCTGCATCTTCTGCTTACTCCTCCAACAGCTTAACAGAAGTAGGTGGAGAAGTGTGGCTCACCGGTTAAAGCAGGCAGACCCTGAAGCAGAGGTCAGACCCGGGACCAGGGTTCAATTCCCGACGCGGCAGGGTCTTGAGCTCAAATGTCCACGGACTCGATAATTCTTGCTTCGGTGCCTGACCTAATCATGGGTTCACACTCTGCAACTCTGGGCATTAAGCTTGCTTAATCTCCACAACGGCCCCCCGTGGCGGGATGCCTGGCTTTCACCTTGGGGATGCCCGTTAGGGGCTATCTCACAGGGAAAAGCCAGGACGGGTTCCCAAGGCAAGCGCCGAGATGCCTCCGGGTAGTCGAGCGCTAAATAAGAACATACAAAAAAAAAAAAAAAAGTAGAGAGGCTTCAGGCTGTGATCTTCAATTCATGTATCCCGTATTCTGAAGTTCTGAAATACAGTCCTCATCCCCAGAAACATTTCCACAACAGTACACAATTCTTGGTGGAGGAGGTCAACATCAATCCAGACCTCACTGATCTTAGTTTCCAGCATTGCACTGGAGGCTTCTTTGGCTTGCAGGATAGAGTTGGTGCTAGCCATCCCCAGCAGACGTAGGGATCCTCAGCGAGGAAGTGTTGTACCATTCAATCAGTGTTCAGACCAATGAAGAGGGCGGTTGATCCCTGGCAATAATGGTTGTTAATTACAAGAGATGGGCCCAAGCTCCCACGTGAATGAGGGCAACCTACTTGCACCACAAGTTCTAGGCTGGTGTGAGCATAACAAGCAGTTAGCCCTGTGGGTCTGGAGGTAGGCAAGGGCACGTGCAGAGCCCCACGCCACTGAGGCACGAAGAAGAAGCAAGAGTGGGAGGTGAGAAAGGGCGTTGGGTTCGCAAATACCCCAGTGCACACTGCGAGCAGGGCTAGGCCATGGCCAGCTAGGCGTACCCCACTCACTATTGGGTGGAATCCCAAGAGGCCCCAGGGCAGTCCTGGGCAGGAGCTCCGTCCTGAGCGCAGGCAGTCCAAATCATGCTCAGAGTCTCCTCAGCAGGTGGCAACCCAGCCAGCAGGCAGATTGAGAGTGACGCGGCCAGTCAAGAACTCCACGAGCTTCCCGAACAGGCGTAGCTCTGGAGCAGCTGAGGCACCCAGTCAGCAACTGTAGGCCGCCACCATCTTGGCTGTGAACATGGAGCGCTGGCACACTGAAAGCAGGCACATCTACAGGCAAGGGGCAGCTCCCTTAGAGGTGCAACCGATGGCTAAAAGACCTTTGGGAACGATCACATCAAGCAAAGTCAGCAGTACTGTGAATCTGGATGCAGGGATCTGACATGGGAGCTCTTCACAGAGCATCTGCCATTTTTGGTGGTCAGACCACGAAGACGCAAGAAGATCTATTTTTCATCTCCAAGGTACAGTACATCATCACACATTAGGATATTTATCTCAAACAAACATTGCACAGCAAGCAATCCTTTTTGTTATTTTCACTATAGTGGACTTTTTCTATTGTTTTAGTGAGGACTCCCCTATTTGTTTTTCTTGTCTGTATCCCCATTGTGTTTTTGACCAATTTCATTTTTTACATTGCTCTTTTTTCCTATTTGGTTTCCATTAATGTTCATTTCCTATTGTTTATTCCTTTATAGATATTTTAATTCTGTTATTCATCTGTCAAATATCCATTGTTTTTCTTTTGTTTTTAAATTTAAATAAAAACTGTGCAACAGCCAATAATTCTGGCCTTAATGTGCTAACACAGGTAAATACAACCATGTGCAAATGCTGTTTCTGTGTGTTAATATAATAAAGCCAAACCTATTGACTTTGCCAAAGCTTGTTTCAAACCAGTTGTCAAAGTCCAAGTTTGGCAAGCTCTACCTAAAGTACTTTTGTTTTGATACAACGCTCCATGTGTTTTCTGGCGGTAATCCTGTTGAGGTGGAGGTGCCTTTCCAGTACGCCCGCTTTAACGTTTCTCATAATATGTCTGTCAGCTGTTGATTGGTTGATGTCTTTCTTTAGATCGCTGCAGCTCCCTTCTGTCTGATCCACGGGGATCCTTTTCAACGCCCAACTATCCAGGCTCATACCAAAATGGAGCAAACTGCCGGTGGCTGATCCGTCTTACATCAAACAAGGTGACTTCAGAAGTTTGCATTCTTTCCAGAACAAGTACAAAATATGTTTACTAGGATGATTGTCCATAAACATTCTAAAACTATAAAACAGTTGCATAATAAAAGTTTGGATTCCTACATGTGTAACTCTGTAGGAGGGACTACAACTTACCTTTTGGTCCCTTCTTCAGAGTTGGCAGAGTAGAAGGCCCATTATAAACTGGGGCTCATGTACCTTCAAACTAACATTCAGAGGTGAAGCAGCCACTGACTAAATGTCGTTGGAGCTTTCACCAGCCCCATCTTTTGCTAATTATTTGTGGTGGTACCAGGACTGGCAGCCTTGATGCAGTATGGCATCTGTCCAGTTTATGTTCTGCAGATGTGTATATTCCTTACCTGCACAATTCATATAATTATTTACGTTAAGTGATGTGCACTGTGCCTTCTTGCCACGTTTCAATCAATTTCCAATTACTGTTAGTTGTTTGGAGAGGGACCCTTTCAAATGTGGGTTTAGGAAGCTGGCTCTGAATATGATACTGCCACTTGGTGGCAATACTGTGCACAGAGTCCAGGGGTTCCACAAAAGTGAACAGGGCTCAATGTAAAAACCCAAATTGCTCAATTTATGGTAGTTTGGGGGTGTGACATTTATTACACAGCAGTGATCAATAAAGGACATATAACTCAAGAAGGAGATCCAGACCCATTTTTAGAAACATTTTACTTTGTTGTATTTTATTTTAAGACCAAGACCTTCTTGCTAAGGTAAGTACATTTGAATTAAAGATACTTTTAAGTTCAATTGTCGACAGTGCAATATTCAAACAGTTCGAGATTACTCTGTGTAGGAAATCATTTGAGGGACGTATCAAGCGAGTATATAACTTACAGTTCCAGTCTTTATGTACTCCGCCTATCACTGAGTGCAGGGTTGGTCGTGGGGGACTGGGGCACACGTACGGTATGGATTACGGTATCTTTGTGGTAGCGGTAGTTACAGGCCATACTTTTTACCTTTGAGATCGGTGTGGCAATGATCAGGATCGGTTTCAGCAGGCAGCCTACCCAGTTACTCTCACGGTCGCTGGCGGTCAGTGGCTGTAGATATGATGTGTGTCTGCTGTCGTCAGATCATCCTGGGGAGATTGTGGTTGGGCCGGCAGTGCAGGTGGCGACTGAGAGGGCCTGTAGCAGTAGGGTACTGGCTCTCTGGCACAAAGCTGTGGGCAACTCGGGTCGTGAGGCCGAGACTAACCCTTGAAGTCGTGGAGGTCATCCAATTGTGGTGCTTCCTTCGGGCAGGGTAGAGCCGCTTCAACACAAATGCTGGTTCTCTTTCACAACAGTCTTTGGTAGATCTGTGGTAGCAGTGAGTCGTGTCAACACCAGTGTCGGTCCTCAACTGCGTTGCTTCTTGGAGTTCTTTTGCAGTCACATTGAGTAGTGTCGGTCCTCCCTGTGGTGGTTCTTGGATTTGTTTATTCTTGGAAAGATCCACAAGAGATTGGAGTCTTTATCAAAGGCAGTAGTCCTCCCAGGATTTCAGAAGTTGTTGGCTGCAAGATGGGCGGCAGGTACACAGAAGCTGGAGACAAGCTGGTAGGCTGGAGCCATGGCAGTTGTCTTTTTTTTCTGCAGGGTCATCTTCTTGCTTAGGATGTCGCAGATATGAGGATCAGATCTGGGAGGACCCCCAAAATACTAAATTTAGAAGGCGAGTAGCAGAGGGGGCCAATGCGCAGCTTACCTGGGGTGGCTAAACCCTCTATTATGCCACCCTTTTATGAGAGGCGGCATAGATCTTGACCTAATTGGAGGGATCCCCCATCTACAAGATAGTGGACTGAAAGATGTGCTTCACCTCGCTTTTCCCCACCTTAGGGGTGGGGTTGGCAGAGGTGGGCACATCTCTTCTCTTATTTAATTTTCCCTCCACTTTTCCCATCCAAAGTGAGGATGTAAACCAGGAGCTGTCATCTGCTGCTAGCAGCAGAGGCCGTGGGTCGTATTAAAAAGGCGTGAGGCCATTGAAGCTTCCCTCTTTGAAAACTGGCCCATCCTGGTGGAGGAGGCATGACACCTCTGGACAGATTGTGCATTGTTTCTGGTCCCAGAGAGTAGGGGCTTTCTACCCAGGGTTCAGAAACATGTCTGGTGGTAGCTGGCTGCCTACTACCGGTCAGAGACCAGACCAGGGTTGGTACAGATTTAGTGGGCACTTCTGATGGGCCCTCCGGGTACACAGTACAATAAATCCCATACTGACATCAGTGTGGATTTATTGAGATGAGTGGTTTGGTAGCAAACACTTCTATATTCAGTAAAGCCATCATGTTGCTGTGGAATTCGAGTTGTTGAGTTCCCAGCCCACGTACTCTCTTTGGATTCACTGGTACTTACAATATTGCGAAATGGTGCCCAGTATTGTAGGTGTAAATCTGTTCATGTAATGTAATGTAATGTAATCTATGTGGTCTTGTAAAGCGCACTGCTGCCCTGAGGCGTCGTGGCGCTGTAGACCGCTGGGGAACCCGTCCTGGCTATCCCTGTGAGATGGTGCCTCCTGGGTATCTCCAAGGTGAAACCAGGCCTCCCCGGCGAATGTGGGGGGCCGTTGTAGAGATGAGGTAAGCTAATGCCCAGAGTTGCCGAGTGTGATCCCTGGTTAGAGTAGGCACCGAGGCGAGAATTATCGAGTCCGCTGACCCTGGTCCACGACCCTGCGCGCCGGGAATTGAACCCTGGTCCCGGGCCGTTCTCTGCTACCGGGTCTGCCGCCTCTAACCAGTGAGCCACACCACTCCACTTGGTGTGATATGCCCTTACCTGGAGTATAATGCACACTGCCTTAGGGCTGTGAGGCCTGCCAGAGGGGTGACTTACCTATACGGTCAGGCAGTGCTGGCTGGCTTGGCACCCAGGCAGGGTGCCATGGTGACTTTGTCATTTTCTCCAGTATTGGATCCTTCATAGATTCACATGCTCGAATCAGTCCCCATCGTCATAGTGGGAGCCCCACAGTATTGTATCAAAGCAAACACATTAGCAGCATAGGCTACAATGGCACTAGGCCATGAATTTAATAGCCTACCTATGACCTTGTTTTTAAAAAAGACCAAACTTAGTCACGAAACAATCAGGCAACAGCACCCTCTAGAACCTTCCCTACAGAACCTAGTTCCCTCAGATTTTCTACCGCTTGTCATGTGAAGGGAGTCTCCCTGAGCTATGCTCAATTATTTCTTCTGTTTTCAAGAAATATCTATCAGGTCAGATATATATTCCTTTCTATATCCCCTTGGGACTGTCTGAACATGTCAGACCATACTGCAGGTTCTTCAGGTCATGTAACACCTGTGGCAAAAATAAACTTTACATTGATGATCCTCATGAGAAGTGCTTTTATTTCCTCTATCCTGACCACACAGTCGCAAAATATGGCACGCTTTCTCACAGAAGACCCTCAAGGACAGAGAAGAAAAAATTCTCTTGTGGTTGCAGAGGCTTAAATCTAAAGACAATCCTGTGTCTGAGGAAGAGAGCGATTTATCCCTCATATCTGCCGAGTCGCAATAAAGAGAGAGATCATCAGAGAAGGAGCCTTCTGTACACCCTAAAAAAGCCCTTAAAACCCCACCATGAGACACCTGGTCATTCCAGGAAATATTAGGACAAATCTCATCAGAGATCTTCTTCAAAGGTTCCTTTTGAGCCTTCTAAGTCTTCTAAAAATCTTATTCTTGGCAAAAGGTCTTCAAAATCCCTCCAGTTGATTACAGGATCTACTCAGACTGAAAAAATAAAGATCTCTACATCTTTTAATCCGTCGATGATGACACCATTTACGATGCTTTCCTCAACGACATCTGTGACGCTGACATCTACACTCACTAGGGCGTCATCACCATTGATAAAAACTTAATCTCCGACAGCGTCAACGACTAGCGTTACCTTTAGACTGTTATCGTGAATGGCTTCTAAGTCTCCACCTTCGTCGAAGTAATGTTCATCTAAACGCTCGTCGACATCGTCGGCAACATTTTAGGTTCCCGCACTGCTGACGAAGACATCCAAATCAACAGGTAGCCTGAGAAAGCCACCGTCAACGGAACATTAGTCGATGGCATTACTTCCATCAGAAACTCTGGTTATGTCTGCAAAAATATTTAAATCCTCACCAGTGTTACACCTTTCTTATACTGATAAATCTAATGCTGATGTACTTCTTCCATTCCAAACATCACTAAGCAAGGTATTGCCTTTTCCACCAACTATCCTATTGGAGGATGAATCTGATGAAGAAAGTCTTTTTAGAGCGGCTCATAGTCCTTCAGAATTGAATGTAAAATGCAGAAACTTTGATGACGAAGAATACTGTGAGGAGGAATACCAACATTATCCTGAATATATTCCCCAAGAGCGCTAAATACAAATGCCCATGAATTTGGTAACCAGTCATTAAGAAATGTTACAGGACTACTATAAACAGTTTTTGGAACCTGTTTCTTCTACTCCTGCCCCTCGACTTCCACCTTCAGCTTAGTCTGCACATAAAATGCCCCCTCCTAAGCCGTGCACTTTACAGATTTCAGGAACCCCGCTGTCTTCATTACCTCTGGCAGAAACCCAGATGCATGACCCTGATGTGTCTGACGGGGATCAAGAAGAAGAAAAGGGGGGGGGGTCAGACATTGTGCTTCTTGAGTGGGATGATTATTTAATTATGTACCATCTTTTCTAAGTGCTCCTCTGGTGAATTCCCCTCTGAATGATATTGGCGGTTTCCATAATATCAGGGAGAGGGTGACGAAACGTATTCAATTGCATTTCTCGACCAGACGGTTAGGCTGTTTCATTTATGATTTTAAGGAACCGATTAAAAAATCAATAAGGGCCATCCCTTTGATAGATTTTATTTGGTAAGAACGAGTGTGTAGAATGAGGAGCCCGGCCACAGTCACAGCGGGTTGGATTAAAAGTACAAGCCCCGGGTGTAGCCCCTACATGCCTCATTGGACACCTAAGACCAGATTCGGACATCAGTCAAGCAGCTCAGAGATGTTCTAGGAACCCTGCTATCCCTATCACAGCACCACCTGTAGGGAAGGGCGTCAGCTGGACACGATTGGAGAACGTTTCTCCAGCATGGTTTCATTACCAGTTAGAGCAGCAAACTCTCTGGCAATTCTAGGGAGATTTGACAGGCAAATGTGGTTGGTTATGGCACAGTTCATCGATCTTCTGCCAGAGGATGTTCAGCCCGAGCTTCTTTGGAGATGATAGACTGTGCTGTCAATATAGCTTCTACAGGATTCTGACAGCTTGCTGGAGCAGCTACCCTCCGCAGGCAAGGTTTGTTGAAAGCAACAACATTCAGACCAGAAGTCCAGATGAAAATCCTGGACATGCCTTATGACAGAGGAGCATTATTCGGAAAACATATCGCTGAAGCTCTACAATCCATTAAGGCAGACACTAGGAATATTGCAGTTTTGAAAATAACCTTTTCGGGGAGCTAGAGGGAAAAGTGCATGTTCCCACAGAGGGGGATTCCAGAATTATAGGCAACAATACCAGCCTTATCAAGGGCAATGTAGGCAAACAATAGGTACAACCATTCAGGTTGCCACTGTCCAGAGAAAAACTACCCAATAGGGGCGAAATGTCAACAGAAAGCAATGATCTTTCTTTACTGCCGGCTACCTTCCCCAAATCCATAACACAACTAGGAGGACGTATTTCTTATTACGTTCACCAATAGTCCAGCATAACAACAGAGAAGTGGGGCCTGGACATCATACATCAAGGACATACCCTAGACTTTGTCAGCAAACCTCCAAATTTGCCTTCCAATGAGGTTGTTTCCTCCCCATCTGAAACAACTATTGAAATAAGTCGCCATCATGTTGCAAAAAGGGGTGATAGAAAGGTTTTCAAAGCCTCAACGGTGTACAGGCTTCTACTTCAGTTTCTTCCTGATCAGGAAAAAGTCAAATATCTGGTGCTCATTTTAGATCTTAGACAATTAAACAAATACCTGAAAAAACAGTCATTTTGAATGGTCACCCTACAGGATATCTTAAACCGTCTCAACCATGGGGACTACATGACAGCTTTGGACCTTCAAGACACATACTTTCATGTCCCAATTCATCCCAGCCATCAGAGGTTTCTGAGTTTTCAGGTAGCTTGTACATGCTTTCAGTTCAAAGTGCTCATCTCTCGACTACCCTGAGCTCCAAGAATACTCACCAAGTGCATGGCCCCAGTGGCAGCACATCTGAGGCTTAGCAGGGTTCAGGTTTATCTGTACTTAGACGATTGGTTCATAAAAGCTCCTTCATTCGATCAGGCCACAGTGGATACTGCTCAATGCCTTTTCAAATAGTTGGGTCTCAAACCAAACCTACAAAAATCAACCCTTGAACCGACAACATCATTAATGTTTCTGGGAGCAGTCTTAAACACTCAGTCAGAGAAAGCTTTTGTCTCTCCAGAACGGCAAAACAAGATTAAAAAACTGGCCCAACAGCTCTGGAAAAGGCGGTCTCCTTCTGTCCGACTGTACAAGTCATTTTTGGGAACGTACTCCTCCTGCATTCCTCTGATACCAAACTGCAGACTTCAAATGCGTCCCCTACAGGAGCAGTTAGAAAAACAAGGCTGCAAGTTCTGGGTTCATTCAACAATGTGATTCAGATAACCCCAACAATGATAAAAGCTATGAATTGGTCAATGGTATCAGTCAACGCTTCCCAAGGAATGACGTTTCTCTCTCATGCAACAGATTTTGTCATTACCAAGGATGTGTACCTGGAGGGATGGGGCTCTCATCTGCAGGAGCTATCAGTCAGTGGCAAATGAATGACTGTCGAGAAAACAATGCATATCAATCTCCTAGAATTGAAGGCCATAGCACTAGCACTGTGTTCACTCCTCCCCAGGATTGCAGGCTTGTCTGTACTTATCCGTATGGACAATACCACCAGCATGCACTACTTAAACAAACGGAGGGACAAAATCAGTGGCTCTGTCTCATCAGGCACACGCAATTTGGAATTGTGCCTTACAACACAAGGTACCACTGAGGGCAGAATACGTCCCAGGAGTATCCAGTGTGATGGCGGACACATTGAGCAGATTGACAGCCACTTCTACGGTTCTACAGGACATTTTCTTTCGGAGGGGCACTCTGAAACTCGATCTTTTTGCAACACAGACAAACAAGAAATTCCAATAACACACAAGTTGGCATCCCCAAAGAGGATTGTGGGGAAATGCCTTCTTGATCGAATTGTCGAAAATATTTGCTTATGCTTTCCCCCTAGAAAATGATGAGGGGGCCATGAAGATTAATCCTCATTGCTCCAACATGTCCCAGCAATTCTGGTACAAGGAACTTCTCTTTCTCTTGCAGCAACATTACAGTCCTCTCTCAGCTACTCTGATTCTGCTATCCATGAACAAGGGCCAAGTACTGAATCCCAACCGACTTCTCTTCACTTGCCGGCCTGGATGCTGATGACAATGAGTTAAGAGCATTGAAAATACCTAAAGAGAGGAAATGTTTCTGTATGTGGTGGCAAGAAAAATAATTACACCCATTATTCGCAACGCCAGTGCAGATCCTACCTTATTCCACATTTGTCAATAAAAGTGCACCTGGCAGCAATTTCCTGTTGTAGGAGACCGAGGAATTCATTGTCTCTCTGGTCGGCAAGATTAAACAGTTGCTCAAAGGACTATTTAGATGTTTTCCACTGGTGAACCAACCTCCTCCGTCTTGGCAATTAAACGTGCTATTAAGCCAGCAAATGAAAAGCCTGTTCAAACCAATCCACAAAACACAGTTGAAATTTCTTTTATGGAAGATGGCTCTAATATTTGCACTAACCTTTGCAGACATTGAATATCCGGCAACCGTTCATGCGATTAAAAAAAGGCAACGTAATATTAGGGACTAACCTAAATTTTATACCAGAAGCCCCTTTGGATTTTCATCTCAACTAGCCTATTGCTCTGAGATTTTATTGTCCAAATCTATAGACTATAGCTGAGAAATCCCTACATACTTTGGATGTTAAGAGGTGCATTAAATTCAATTTACATAGAAGAAAACAATATCAGAAATCTGATCAATTGTTCATTGCTAATGGCAATATGAATAAACAACTAACAGTCTCTAAATCTTCCATTGCAAGATGGATTGGAACAGCCATTCAGTTCTGCCATAACGCTGCATGTCGACCGTCATCTGCTAGAGTCAAGGCTCATTCATACAACAAGAGCTGTTTCTACAACCACTGCATTATTCACTGGGGTTCTGTTCTATCTTATCTGCAGAGTGGTCACATGGTCCATCAGGCATACCTATACCCAGCATTAGTGCCTGAATGCTACCGATAAAGCTGATACAGCAGTGGGACAGGTGGTGTTGCGGCATCTGTTTCAGTAAGGTGAGCCTCTTTGCTTTTATTCTTTCCTATTACACCGTCCTCTATAGTTGAGTTATTACTGCCTTTATTGGTGTTGCAACTATTTGATAAGTTTGTAATATGAAGATAAAATAAAAAGTATTCATATCATGGCTAACTATTTTGATTCAAGCATGTGAATCTATGAAAAATCCAATACTGGGGAAGAAAATAAGTTACTTACCTGCCACTGTAGTTCTCCAGTATTGGTATCTTTCCTAGATTCTCATGCGACCTCCCCTCCTCCCCTAGAGGCTCTCACATTATTTTTGGGACTATATTTGTTCCCACTTGTGCTTGAAAATCTGAGGGAACTAGCCTCAGTAGGGAAGGTTCTAGAGGGTGCTGTCGCCTGATGGGTTGGTGTCTTAGTTTGGTCCTTTTTCTAAAAAAGGTCATAGCGATTCTATTAAATTCATGGCCTAGTGCCATTGTAGACTCTGCTGCTAATGTGGTTTCTTTGATATATTACTGTGGGACTCCCACTTCGATGACGGGGAATGATTCAAGCATGTGTATCTATGAAAGATACCAATACTGGAGAACTACAGTTACAGGTAAGTAACATTTTTCCTTCTCCCTCACAGGAGCATGCAGGCCCTAGGTATCCATTGTCCCAATGAGGGGGGGTTCAAGGTGTCCCTCTTCAGCTTCCAGGCCCTAGACATCTAGGGTACCATTTACTATGGACTTACAGAAGGCTGAAGTACCAATTGTTTTTTTTTAGGGAAGGAGCACCGGCACAAGAGACCTGGTTGGCAGGGGCCCTCTGTACTACATTTAAGAACCACATCAAAATCAGGCAAAAAAGAGGCACTTTCACACATTGGTGAATAACTAGTTTGTTCGCTAAGATCCTCTCCCTTGCTAGTGTTTGGTGGCAGCTTTTCAGAGGTTCAACGTAAATGTCTTGGGGTGAGTCAGATGTGCTACGACTTGAGAAGTCCTATATGGATGGTAAACTGAAACAGAGAGTGGCCTAATTCTGCTGAATGATACAGGTATTTACTATTGCATTACACAGGTGGTTGGAACAGGTGCAGTCTCAGTGGCAAAGATAAACAAAAGTTAGGGTAGTTGGTTAGTTTCCAAGTTTTCCCCCTTGACAGCAGTTGGTATTGGCGGAAAGGATACTCGTCCAATCTGCTTTCAGTCTGCATTGTCTAATTTGACCTTTGGTCGATGTTTTTCTTGTTGGCTTTTGATCTGAGTTATCGCAGTATTCTCTTTAGTGGTGAGCGAGCTTAGAGCCACCATGCCACGAATGGAGCAATATAATGCCTGGTGTTTGGACTGGCTTAGAAGGATTCCTGTGTTGAGACTCTCTACACCCTAGAACAACCACAATACTTTGGCTACTGCTGAGGTGGCCAGACCAAGGGCATGAGCCTAGCCCTGTCTTTGGTTGACAGTTGTCCAGATGGATCTGAGTTAGAGTTATCAAAGTATTTGCTTTGGTGATGAGTGAGCTAAAAGTGTTTCTCTTGATAATTCTTCAGGTGAGCTGCAAAGCCTGGGAGGGAGCCATTACACAGAAGTCATAAAAAAATAACAAGGAAGCTGAGAGTAGCAGCAAACACAGCTCGAGGCTAATATGGCAGCAGCTACCTAAGCTGAAGCTTTAGAAAATAGATGGCGACAAGATAGTGTGTCACGCCAAGGCACACCTGACAAGACAAAGAAGTGTGGTTAGTCTCTGCCTCTTCTGGAGAAGCTCTAGTGCTCATCTGGATCTAGCAAGGGACCATCTCATCCTTCCGTAGCACCTCGCAGACCGCACTGCTCTGCAACATGCTTCTGTGGAGTAAGGGATTATGGGTCACAGTGGGCAGTAGCTCAGCATTGTCACAAAGCCCATTGGGACACGTAGTTCAATTAGTGGGGTCACATGTACCTAAATCTGTATGCCCTTTATTGTGGTTGAAGAGATTAGTGTCCTCAGTTGGAATGTCCTAATGGGTGGGGGACATTTAGTTTTGCTGGTAGTGTCAAGTTCTCCCTTGGGCTCCACAGTGCTTAGGGGGCAGAAAGGGCTCCGTGGAAAACATTGGCAGCAATGCAGAGCTCCTGAAGGCTCCTGAGACACATAATTGGTCCATTTGATTAAGGCACCATTTGGCCCCTGCTAATGCGAAGCTGAAGTAGTCAGTGCCAAAGGAATTTAATCCCTAATCGTTGTGAATGCAAGCTCAGTTTGATATAGCTATGTCCCAATCATAGGAGTGACCATTCCCAACATGGCCTCTGCCAAGCCTTCGTCACACCATAGACCCTGCAATATTCCTTGTGGGCACCAGAATGATTATTTCAATGAAGTTTGCTGACTTCCTCGCATCACCCCGCGTCTGGTCAAGTATAGGTTATTGGCAGTATTCAATGTGGTTTTTTTGTCTCCATAACATTGATGCCTAAAACTCTTTTTGTTTCTGTCATGCCAGATTTCTTTGCAGTTTGATGACTTTGATGTCCAGCACACCGCAGATTGCTCAGCTGACTTTATCAATGTTTACGACGGCGGCAATACATCATCCCCAGTTGTCCTGAAGAAGGCCTGTGGGAAGCTGGATCTCCCGGCGTTGGTGTCTTCTGGAAGCATGATGCTGGTGGAGTTTGTCAGCGATGGATCCGACTCAGCCCGCGGTTTCACAGCCTCCTACAGGACTGGTAAGCCTGTTCTTCTTCAGGCACCCTTTGGGAGCGGACCTCCCTGCTGCCTCATTTCTTTTGGATGCTGCTTAGTTCTGTTCTTTGGAGTTATTTTTCTTCTCTGTAGTCTGCTGTTTCGTAGGTAAACCAATTTAAACATTTTGTTCTTGTCTCATCTTCTTGCAGCGACATGTGACAGCACCTTCACTGAGGACAATGGAATTGTCACCTCACCCGGGTTTCCCCTGGCGTACCCCAATGGCATGAACTGTGCCACGGCCATTCTGGCTCCAGCAGGATACAAGGTATGTGCAGCCCAGTCTGGAAAGAAGTCTTTAGGCATCGTTATCACTTGGTTAAGGCTGAGTCACATATTTCTGTGACTACTCATGTCCTACATACACTTAGATGCTGAAATAGAGGACGAGGTAATGCAGTGTCTCAAGGTGCCACCTTGTGGTGGCACGGAGTAACAACACAAGGTCTGAAAAGCTATTTTATTTCATGTACAAATAGCATTTTAGAGACAAAATATCAATTCGCCTGGACAGCACCTTTTCTGTAGACAAGCCGTTTTTTCAATACGTTTCTCTTTGTATACATTGCACCTCTCTTCCGTCATTTTTCACATTGATTCATATGAAAGCTTCCAGGGATCTGAAAAACAACACTGCTGTGCAAATAGCAACAGCATCTTGAACTAGGGAGTTAGACTCTATTGGAAATGTGCACATCATAAAGTTTCTGGGGTAGATTTACAAGCCCCTTGCGCCACTTTTGCGTCACTTTTAACATGGGAAAAGTGACACAAAAGTGGCGCAAGTGGCTTGTAAATAAGCCCTTCTGTCTTCCAGTCTCTAAGCTTTAGAGCCACGTCTGTATGTTTTTATTAAATATTATATTTTAGAAGTCTTTACAGGCTCTCTATTTTGTTTTTCAAAATACCCATGTCAGAGAATGAGTGCCTACTCTGAGCTCATTCATATATTGTAAATTAAGCAATTAATGATTGCTTTCCATCTTTTAAAGTAGAGGGGGTGAATCTCCCCCACCTCACAACAGCATGGTGCATGACATGTGCAGCGACAAGATTTGTGAGGGCGGCAGGCATGGCTGATGCCCTCTGCCAGATTCTGGGCTTCATTTCTGTTAATGAAGCTATGACTTTGCAGTCCACTAAGTTTTAGCACAGATAGTGAGTATGTACTAGCATAGGTAAGAAAGACTGTAGTGGTAGTTGAAAGGTGTATGCCGGTGGTTGAAAGGAGTGTGTTAGTTGTTAGTATGATTAATGCACTAGTTTGTAAAGGAGCATGGGACTTGTTCTTTGTGCGAAAGTTGTGAAATAGGGTGTAATTGTAAGTGGATTTGTGTGTGCGGTCAGGGTGCTGGTAGTTGTAGATATGAAGGTTCTTGTGGTTGAGCGCAAGTGGTAATAATGCATAGTTGGCCTGCTGCTAGAACCCTCAATCTGCCAATAGTCTGACAAGTGCTCTAAAAATTGGGTTCAGCTGTGTTTGAGGGTGAAACCAAGGTCGGTGTTGGGTAGTGGTGAAATGAAGTGGTTTGTGCAGGGAGTGCTCTCTCTCTCTCTCTCTCTCTCTCTCTCTCTCTGGTTGTGAGCTGGAAGGGTTGCACTTACAGTGATCCTGTATTTCACAGATCTCATTGACCTTCATCCAGTTCGATCTTGAGAACTTCCCTGGATGTGGCTCTGATTACCTGATTATCAACGATGGTGGCCGCTCCACATCAAAGACAATAGGCAAATACTGTGGCAATATCCAAGTCCCACATCTGGTCTCCACCGGAAACTCACTGCTGCTGCAGTTCCACAGTGACAGCTGGGTGACCGCAGCTGGCTTCAAGGCAGAATACTCCTTCGGTAAGTTTGAGGGTAGAAGTCAGACTTGAGAAATGAGAGGCTTATTTACAAGCACTGTTGCACCGCAGGGTCGTTACTATTTGAGAAGCACCCACGGCGCAACTTTCTGCCATATATTTACAAGGACACGTACAGCCACCCTGCGTGGCTTTTCATGTGCTTGTAAATATGGCCCGTGCACATTCAACACTTTGCATGAAAGGGGTATAGTATTGTTGTTGCTGTTGGTGTTCCCACGCAACACCCATGGGTTCTGCCATATTTCTACATTTATGAAAAATTGGAAACAAGGAAATGCTTTAGAATGCGGGAGGCGCAACAAGGCGATGTGTTTTCATTTCTCCTCGTTTTTTTTCCTCTTCTATGCTTGCTACATTCTGCAGCACACATAGGTAGAGATAATTGTGAGAAGTTGGCCCGATATGCAACGTTTGCTATTCTAGCGACCGCTATGTATCGTTCCAACGACCCTTATGGTGTTTGGTTGTAAGTCAACCTATAGACCAGCTATCCTAGTAGCGTGGATACGAGCAGTCTAAGGCTAAAGACTCGAGAGGGCGCGTTAAGCCAGCTGTTTACCACACATGTACCCCTTGAACACCCAGTGAAAGGACACCACACAAGTGTTATGAAAATAAACAGTATATTTATTAAGAATCACAACAGCCCTGTACTCTTTATGAGGACAGGGTACTAAGCACAAACCAAATCTCTTTAGCAAATACTTCAAGTGCACAATTAAAACAAGTGTCCGAGGACACGGAAAGGTTAAGGTCTCGGGCGGACCCGATAAGGCAAGTCGGAAGCGAGGGACTCGGGACCCTAGAGTAAGGAGGCTATGCAGGCACCGAAATGCCGAGTTACCTAGCCACCAGGGCTGCGGCTGCACAAGTCTTACAGGCGTCGGGGTCTTCGCTGACGAGCCAGGAGCCGGAAGAAAGGAGTTGCTGGCCGGCGACCAGTGCTGAATAGTTCGTAGAGATCCAAGCCTGGATCGGAGATTGATGAAACCTGAAAGCAGAGGGGACCAAGTTCGTACTACTAGCCAGTAGTCAGAGGGTACCAGGAAGGCACCGGTTGGCCGTCACCTCGACTAGGTGAGTGGGCGACGCTAGGCTCTGCAGTCTCACGGACCAGGAGGCGTTGTCGGCGACCAGGATGGAGGTGCGAGCTGTCCCACGAAGGATGATGCTGTCGGCGTCGCTGGGCCCAGGATGGGGCAACAAGCCTTGGCAGATCTCAGGGCCACGTGGTGGGCCTAAGATGGCGTCTTGAGTGGACCAGGAGGGTCCGGGGTGCTTCTCGCAAAGATGGAAGCAAGGGCCAGTCTGGAGCAACCAGACCAGCAGTGATGATTCTCGGATGTCGTCACAGAAGGGCACAAGCCAGCGGCGAGTGACCAGACAACGTGCTGAGCAGCGAGCAGAAGGGCCCCACGCAGATCGTGGAGATGCTGGGAGACTGCACTTCGGTGCTAGAGCGGCTCAGGGTCGGGGCTTCTCGGACCCCAGAGCACTCACCAGAGAGTTACCTCGATGGTCGTGCTGGTTTTTAAGAGCGTGCAGGTTCTGATGATGGCCGGTCCCTCGAGGTCTCGTCGCACCCACAGATCACAGCTGAGCTGATGACGTGGGTAGAGGTCAGAGGTGCCAGGGAAGCCGGTTCTCGTCGAGCTGGGCCGTCGGATCCTTGAGGAGGGACTTGCAGCAAACCGCAGAGTTCTTAGATGGTGCCCGCTGATGCAGGGTGACTACTCCTTAGTCACAAGGGAGAAATCTTGAGAAGAGTCTTGAGTGTCCTTTCGTAGAAAGTAGTTCTTGATTCAAAGATGATCTAATTTGGAAGGGTCCCCGCTCCGGCCTTTATCCTAAAGAAAGGGGTGGGTACATGACTAGGTCCTGCCCTAAGGGTGGGACCAGGAAGGGGGGTAGTTACACCCCTCTCCCCTGCCGGACTTTCCCCAGGCCAGGGCTGTCGCCCCTGGAACTGGTTCTAACCGGCAGATGCGTAGTGAGCACCGGGGTGCCACTCCGCAGTCACCTTCTCGCAAAAGCCCTACCTACCCAGAATACACAAACCCTGTCTGGGACGGTGCGAACACCGCCCTCGACAGGAAACCCTTTGTCCAAGCGCTCCTCACTGGAAGGACTCCCAGCAGCAGGAGGTCAGACTCGTGTCTGTGGTGGCAGCATCCATTTTGTGGAGCTGAGGCTTTCGTTAACGTTAACCGGGGTTCACAGTTACGTACATGTCGTGTCCCTCTAGAAGGGCGGAATGCTAACCTCGTCGCCAGAGTTGGTGAGAGGGCAGCATCCCGATTCGTATGACACCTTACTCGACATGTCTTGATAACGCGACACCGAAGTTACCGATGTGGTACGCGTTATCATGGAACAGCCATTGGGTCTTGATTCCGCAAGCTGCAACCGGGCTCGGCTCGGGCCAGAGCCTAGTTCACACGAGCCCATGCACTCTGCCTTCAGGATTGTCAAGGCCTGCCATAGGAGTGACTGATAGGAACTCGAGTGTCCATTGTATGGTTAGATATAGGGCTACCATATCTAAAGCAAAGTGTGATTACACGACCTCGCCCCAGCTGTCATGCAGCCAGTTGTGTCAAATTTAAGAGGCCAGCCAGGGGTGGCATAATACATGCTGCAGCCCCTGGCGGCCCTGGGTACACCTATGCCCTGCGTTACGGGGTCTGATAAGGTGGCCCAGTACCAATTGGTAAATGCACCTAGGGTACATATCGTAATTTAGAAAGAGAACAGCCAGGCTGTGGGTCTGATTAGCTGGCCCACAGCCAGAGAAAGTCGTAAACCAGTGAAACAAAAGCAAAAAATCTGGGTGATCATAGGATTGCAGACCCTACTCTCCTACATGACCCCCCCCCAAACGTCGGAACAATAAGCTAACCTTGACCAGGTGAGTCTTCTTGTTCTAAGTGGAAATATCTGGAGAGCCCATCGGCATTGCCATGATCAGTACCAGGTCTATGTTCCACTGTAAAGTCCATCCCCTGTAGGGAAATGGACCACCTAAGCAGTTTGGGGTTTTCACCCTTCATCTGATTTAGCCACAAGAGGGGCTTATGGTCGGTCTGAATCTTGAAGTGAGTGCCAAACAAGTATGGCCTCAGCTTCTTCAGGGCCCAAACCACAGCAAAGGCCTCCCTCTCAATAGCTGACCAATTCTTCTCTCTAGGGGTCAGCCTTCTGCTTATAAAAGCAATGGGCTGGTCTTGACCATCAAAATTCAGTTGAGAAAGAACAGCTCCCACACCCAACTCAGAAGCATCTGTTTGGACAATGAATGGTTTGGAGTAGTCCGGACTCTTGAGGATAGGCGCCGTGCACATGGCCTGCTTTAGGTCATCGAATGCTTTTTGACAGCTCGCTGTCCACTGAACCTTTTTTGGCATTTTCTTGCTTGTCAGTTCGTTTAATGGTGTCACGATGGAACCATAGTTCCTGACAAACTTCCGGTAGTATCCAGTCAGGCCCAAGAAAGCTCGAACCTGAGTCTGGGTGGTTGGAGGAGCCCAGTCCCTGATTGACTGTATCTTGCTCTCCAGTGGCTGAACCTGGCCTCCACCTACAAGGTGGCCCAGGTATACAACCTGTGTCTGCCCTATCTGGCACTTGGTGGCCTTGATAGTGAGGCCTGCTGCTTGCAGGGCCTCTAACGTTTTCCGCAGGTGGACCAGGTGATCCTCCCAGGTGGAGCTAAAGACAGCGATATCGTCAAGATACGCCGCACAGAAGTCATCCAGCCCAGTAAGGACTTGATTCACCAACCTTTGGAAGGTGGCAGGTGCATTCTTCAGACCAAAGGGCATCACCACGAACTGATAATGCCCACCAGGGGTTGAAAATGCGGTTTTAGGCTTGGCGTCCTCAGCTAACCTGATTTGCCAATACCCAGCTGTTAGGTCAAACGTACTTAAGTAGTTGGCCGAGGCCAATCTATCGATAAGCTCGTCTGCCCTCGGTATTGGGTGGGCGTCAGTCTTAGTGACTGCATTGAGACCCCTGTAGTCTACGCAAAACCTCATCTCTCTCTTACCACCCTGGGTGTGAGGTTTCGGCACTAGAACTACGGGACTAGCCCAAGGGCTATCCGAGGGTTCAATGACTCCCAGCTCCAACATTTTCTGCACTTCACTCTTGATGCAGTCTCTAACGTGATCAGGCTGCCGGTAGATTTTACTCTTAACGGGCAAGCTGTCACCAGTGTCAACCTCATGGGTGCACCAATCGGTCTGGCTGGGTGTTAGAGAAAACATATGTCTGAACGACTGAAGAACCTGTTTACAGTCGCTCTGTTGATGTTCGGAGAGGCTGCCACAAAAGACAACACCATCTACCGATCCATCGTCAGGATTCTGAGTGAGCAGGTCGGGGAGAGGGTCACTCTCCTCCTCCTGTCCCTCATCTAGGGCCATGAGCAAACTCATGTCCTTCCTGTCGACATATGCTTTTAGCCTGTTGACATGAAGCACCCTGTGGGGGCTCCGGGGAGTTCCCAGGTCGACCAGGTAGGTGACCTCTCCCTTTTTCTCCAGGATGGTGTAGGGCCCGGACCACTTGTCCTTGAGTGCTGCTGGGGCCACTGGCTCCAACACCCACACCTTCTGTCCGGGCTGGTAAACAGTCAAGACAGCCTTTTGGTCATGCCAAGCTTTTTGGAGTTCTTGGCTGGCCTTAAGGTTTTCAGATGCCTTTTCCATGTATTCAGCCATCCGCGAGCGGAGGCCAAGCACATAGTCTACTATGTTGGTTGCAGGCTTTTTGAGAGGTCTCTCCCATCCTTCCTTCACCAAACACAGGGGTCCCCTTACAGGATGCCCGTACAAAAGTTCAAAAGGGCTGTAGCCAACCCCCTTCTGTGGGACTTCTCTGTAGGCGAACAAGAGGCAGGGGATCAGGACGTCCCATCTACGCCGAAGCTTTTCCGGTAGTCCATGAATCATCCCTTTTAGGGTCCTGTTGAATCTCTCAACAAGCCCATTGCATTGTGGGTGATAGGGTGTAGTGAACTTGTAGTTAACACCACATTCCTTCCACATAGCAGTTAAGTAGCTCGACATAAAGTTTGCACCTCTGTCGGAGACGACCTCCTTAGGGAAGCCCACTCTGGAGAACACTCCAACTAGGGCTCTTGCCACAACAGGTGCTGTAGTGGTCCTAAGGGGAATAGCTTCAGGATACCTGGTGGCATGATCCACTACCACCAGTATAAACTTGTGCCCTGATGCTGTAGGTGGTTCCATGGGACCGACGATGTCGATCCCCACCCGTTCAAAGGGTACCCCCACCACAGGCATTGGTATAAGGGGGGCCTTTGTCGTGCCACCTGACTTACCACTGGCTTGGCAAGTGACACAGGAGCGGCAAAACTCCTTGGTATCTTCGTTCATGTGAGGCCAGTGAAAGTGTGAGACAAGCCTGTCCCACGTTTTCGTCTGGCCCAAGTGACCTGCTAAGGGAATCTCGTGGGCCAAGGTAAGTAGGAAACCACGCTGAGACAAGGGTACAACCAGCCTCCTGGTCATGCCAGGCTTGGAGTCTCTTGACTCAGTGTACAGGAGTCCATCTTCCCAGTATACCTTGTGGGTACCTGTGGCATTCCCAGCAGCCTCAGCAGCAGCCTGCTGTCTGAGGGGTTCAAGAGAAGGGCAGTCTAACTGGTCCTTCCCCAGGTCTTCCCTTGAGGGTCCCCCTGAACCCAAGAATTCAACTTGATCAAGTTCGAATTCCCTAGGCTCAGTTTCCCGCAATTCCTGTAGGTCAGCCTCCTCTGAGACTTGATCCTCGACCTGGGGCAAGGGGGAAGGCGCAGCCTTAACCCTACTGCTCTTTTTCTTGGGAGGTGTCTGGTCCGTTGTTCCAGGATCCAGCACCTGCTCAGTGGGGCATTTCCTGACCTGTGACCTAGTCACAGCGAACACATGTGCTGGCAAACCTAACATTTCCATGTGAGTCCGGTGCTCCACTTCTGACCATTGTGACGACTCCAAATCATTGCCCAACAAACAATCCACTGGGAGGTCTGGACTAACTACAACCTTCTTTTGGCCAGTTACCCCTCCCCAGGAGAAAGCTACAATTGCCATACTGTGATTGGTAGTGACATTGCTTGCATTGGTCACCAGGAATTCTGTACCTGGCATGATCTGTCCAGGGTCCACAAAGTTAGGCGTCACCATGGTGACGCTGGCACAAGTGTCCCTATAGGCCTGAGCCATCTTTCCATTTATGAAAGGCGTCTGTCGGTATTTGCCCAAAGTATTGGGGCTTCCGTCAGGGGATACGTCCGCGTCCCCTGTACTGACAAGGACAGCCTGAGTGAGTGTGCCAACTAAGTTGTCACGCCCCTCAGAACCCAGGGTTAACCCTACTAAACCCTTGGGAGGCGCACTACCACTGCTGACTGTACTAGGGGGCACAGGTGCCTTAGGGGCTGCAGTGGCAGGAGTCTGCCCTCCTCCTTTCTTGGTGCACTCACTAAACCAGTGAGATTTACTTTTACAGTACTGGCACCATCTTTTGGATTGGCCTTCTTTCTTCTTTTGGGGAGCCTGACCCCCACCCTCTTTGGGTTGTTGGGGACCTGTCGAAGACTTCTGGTCACTTTGTTCCCCTTTAGAATCTTTACCCTTCTGGTCTGCTTTCTTCTGACCACCTTGATTCTGGCCCTGGTTCTGTTTAACTCTTGTACGAACCCATCTGTCTGCCTTCTTTCCCAATTCTTGGGGAGAGGTCAGATCCGAGTCGACAAGATGCTGATGCAACAACTGGTTCTGACAATTGTTTAAAATTTGTTCTCTCATCATCAAATTATACAATCCTTGATAATCAGTAACCCTACTGCCCAGCAACCAGCCCTCAAAAGCCTTAGTGGCACAATCGACAAAATCAGACCAATCTTGAGACTGCGTTTTCTGGGTATCCCTGAACAGCACCCTGTACTGCTCAGTGGTTAGGCCGAACCCTTCAACGAGCGTATTTTTCAAGATTTGGTAATTGTTAGCATCCTCCACCTTTGTGGTGAGGAGCTTGTCTCTTCCTTTTCCTTCAAAGGAGAGCCACAAGATAGCTGCCCACTGACTCTGGGGAACGCCCTGCACAGTGCAGGCCCTCTCCAAAGCAGTAATCCATTTGTGGATGTCGTCCCCTTGTTTAAAGGGGGGCACTATCTTACCAAGGTGTTTCGTATCGAAACTCTTTTCCCTATTACTAGGTACATTGCTGCCACCAGTGGGGACTACCCCACTTAACTGTTGCTCTCTTGCAAAGGCAAGCCTCTCTTTGGCCAGGGCAAGTTCTTCCCTTTCGATCCTTAGATTAGCTGCCCTTTCCTTAGCTTCGTACACTCTCCTCTGGGGGGACGTCATCCCTCTCTGAGACGAGTTGTGAGAGCCATTGGTTTGAAGGGATCTGCCAGAGCCTCTTGACAGAGATCTGGCTCGTCCATTCCCAATGTTAAGCTGACCTGATAGTGGCCCCAGGGGTCCCCCAGTACCGCTATCATGTTTGCTTAAGTTGGACCTGCTTAGTCTGACGACTTCTACCTGTCCCTTATCTGCCTCATCCCCAGAGAGATCCTCATCCTCATCCTCCTCCACATCTTCGTTCTCAGTTGCGAGGTGGATGAGGTCAGGATCGTCCCGGGTTCCCTCGAGGGGAGGCATGTCTCCTTCTGGATTAGAAGAGCTACGAAGTTTCTCAGCTCTTCTGGCATCATAAGTCTCCAAGAGACCAATCAGAAAGGACGTTGTGGGGTTAGACCCCTGCTGAATCTTCCTGGAGTGACACAGTCGTCTTAACTCCTTGAAGCTCAGCACAGTATATCCTGAAGGGATGACCTGTGGAGGGTCAACTGACACAAGGGGAGACCCAGAGTTTCCTCCTTTGTCCGACATACTGTTTCTAGTGTGGTGTAAGTGATGCACCTACCTACACTACGTGTTTACCTACTGTACCCTTGCTAAGAGTTGTAGCCAAGGTGTGCTGAGCCTTGAGGAGCTACAACAGCTGGTTCAGTAGAACTCAGAGTATTCTAAGCTTTAGTTATATGTACTAACAGTACTTGTGCGATCTTTCAACAAGATATTCTTAGGATACGTGTGGTAAAACAACAGCAAGCTCAAATCCCACCGCTGCCACCAATGTGAGAAGTTGGCCCGATATGCAACGTTCGCTATTCTAGCGACCGCTATGTATCGTTCCAACGACCCTTATGGTGTTTGGTTGTAAGTCAACCTATAGACCAGCTATCCTAGTAGCGTGGATACGAGCAGTCTAAGGCTAAAGACTCGAGAGGGCGCGTTAAGCCAGCTGTTTACCACACATGTACCCCTTGAACACCCAGTGAAAGGACACCACACAAGTGTTATGAAAATAAACAGTATATTTATTAAGAATCACAACAGCCCTGTACTCTTTATGAGGACAGGGTACTAAGCACAAACCAAATCTCTTTAGCAAATACTTCAAGTGCACAATTAAAACAAGTGTCCGAGGACACGGAAAGGTTAAGGTCTCGGGCGGACCCGATAAGGCAAGTCGGAAGCGAGGGACTCGGGACCCTAGAGTAAGGAGGCTATGCAGGCACCGAAATGCCGAGTTACCTAGCCACGAGGGCTGCGGCTGCACAAGTCTTACAGGCGTCGGGGTCTTCGCTGACGAGCCAGGAGCCGGAAGAAAGGAGTTGCTGGCCGGCGACCAGTGCTGAATAGTTCGTAGAGATCCAAGCCTGGATCGGAGATTGATGAAACCTGAAAGCAGAGGGGACCAAGTTCGTACTACTAGCCAGTAGTCAGAGGGTACCAGGAAGGCACCGGTTGGCCGTCACCTCGACTAGGTGAGTGGGCGACGCTAGGCTCTGCAGTCTCACGGACCAGGAGGCGTTGTCGGCGACCAGGATGGAGGTGCGAGCTGTCCCACGAAGGATGATGCTGTCGGCGTCGCTGGGCCCAGGATGGGGCAACAAGCCTTGGCAGATCTCAGGGCCACGTGGTGGGCCTAAGATGGCGTCTTGAGTGGACCAGGAGGGTCCGGGGTGCTTCTCGCAAAGATGGAAGCAAGGGCCAGTCTGGAGCAACCAGACCAGCAGTGATGATTCTCGGATGTCGTCACAGAAGGGCACAAGCCAGCGGCGAGTGACCAGACAACGTGCTGAGCAGCGAGCAGAAGGGCCCCACGCAGATCGTGGAGATGCTGGGAGACTGCACTTCGGTGCTAGAGCGGCTCAGGGTCGGGGCTTCTCGGACCCCAGAGCACTCACCAGAGAGTTACCTCGATGGTCGTGCTGGTTTTTAAGAGCGTGCAGGTTCTGATGATGGCCGGTCCCTCGAGGTCTCGTCGCACCCACAGATCACAGCTGAGCTGATGACGTGGGTAGAGGTCAGAGGTGCCAGGGAAGCCGGTTCTCGTCGAGCTGGGCCGTCGGATCCTTGAGGAGGGACTTGCAGCAAACCGCAGAGTTCTTAGATGGTGCCCGCTGATGCAGGGTGACTACTCCTTAGTCACAAGGGAGAAATCTTGAGAAGAGTCTTGAGTGTCCTTTCGTAGAAAGTAGTTCTTGATTCAAAGATGATCTAATTTGGAAGGGTCCCCGCTCCGGCCTTTATCCTAAAGAAAGGGGTGGGTACATGACTAGGTCCTGCCCTAAGGGTGGGACCAGGAAGGGGGGTAGTTACACCCCTCTCCCCTGCCGGACTTTTCCCAGGCCAGGGCTGTCGCCCCTGGAACTGGTTCTAACCGGCAGATGCGTAGTGAGCACCGGGGTGCCACTCCGCAGTCACCTTCTCGCAAAAGCCCTACCTACCCAGAATACACAAACCCTGTCTGGGACGGTGCGAACACCGCCCTCGACAGGAAACCCTTTGTCCAAGCGCTCCTCACTGGAAGGACTCCCAGCAGCAGGAGGTCAGACTCGTGTCTGTGGTGGCAGCATCCATTTTGTGGAGCTGAGGCTTTCGTTAACGTTAACCGGGGTTCACAGTTACGTACATGTCGTGTCCCTCTAGAAGGGCGGAATGCTAACCTCGTCGCCAGAGTTGGTGAGAGGGCAGCATCCCGATTCGTATGACACCTTACTCGACATGTCTTGATAACGCGACACCGAAGTTACCGATGTGGTACGCGTTATCATGGAACAGCCATTGGGTCTTGATTCCGCAAGCTGCAACCGGGCTCGGCTCGGGCCAGAGCCTAGTTCACACGAGCCCATGCACTCTGCCTTCAGGATTGTCAAGGCCTGCCATAGGAGTGACTGATAGGAACTCGAGTGTCCATTGTATGGTTAGATATAGGGCTACCATATCTAAAGCAAAGTGTGATTACACGACCTCGCCCCAGCTGTCATGCAGCCAGTTGTGTCAAATTTAAGAGGCCAGCCAGGGGTGGCATAATACATGCTGCAGCCCCTGGCGGCCCTGGGTACACCTATGCCCTGCGTTACGGGGTCTGATAAGGTGGCCCAGTACCAATTGGTAAATGCACCTAGGGTACATATCGTAATTTAGAAAGAGAACAGCCAGGCTGTGGGTCTGATTAGCAGGCCCACAGCCAGAGAAAGTCGTAAACCAGTGAAACAAAAGCAAAAAATCTGGGTGATCATAGGATTGCAGACCCTACTCTCCTACAATAATCACCTCTTGTGATTGTTTTTGTTCAGCAAGGTGTCCCTTCCTGCTCAAAAACAATCATCCCCAAGGGTGCCTGCATCAGCGCACGGCAGCTAATTGTGCACCAGCGCAGGAGAGAGCATAGGGATCCGTCATATTGTTGTAGATATGGCACATCCCTTTGCTGCGAAATTAATGCAGTGCTTTGCAACCAACTGACTTGCGGCACTGCGTTAATTCCTTGTAAATAAGGCCCTGAAACTTTAGCTGATCATTAAAACATAAAGCTTGTATAAAAGATCTTTGGATGACATTTCATTAGGTCAAAGCTAATGAGACACATTTTGATATGGATGGGAGATTTTGCATCCGATAAAGGTTAACTATTTCTTCCTAGGTGGCAGGTCAAAATCCACCATGTTTTCGACTGTCTGCTTAAGTGCAAATATTTCACTAAGGAATTGAATGTGTCTGCCGTGTTAGGAGCAGCTTTGATGGAGAAATATCTCAGTGCAAATTACACCAGCTCACATGGGAACTTGAGATTTACCCCTAGAAAGGGCTCACTTTAGTAATCTGTCTAAAATGCTGGGGTGTAACACAGTGTATCACCCACCTTAATATCACACCTGACCAGTGATTATTTTGTAAAATATTAAGTGCTGGGGCTTTGACCAGGAGGCCTCTACAGCTTGTACCACTCATTGCCCTTGTTATTGCTGCCAAACAAGTACTAACCATCTCTCTGGCATGTAAATGCGACAGTTCAGATTATTCCAGGTCCCCAAAGCTAAAGCAATGGCTGGGGATGCAGGTATTAGCAATTTTAATGTATATTGTATTGCTAAACAACGTTGTTCTGCTCATCTCTAAATTAGATGAGCAGCGCCAACTGGTGTTGACAATTAGGTGCCAGTGCCGAGCACCGGAAACCAATTAAGTGCCGGTGCTGAGCATCGGAAGGCACAGACTCAAATTAAGCACTGCACCTGATCTCCATGATCTAGTGTCTAGCATCGTGCTTTCATTATAGCTTCCACCAAACCTGGTCATGGTCCCACCCCTTTTTCGAAAATAACATGGCCTAAATATTCTATGTTGTTTTTTTTTGCAAACTCACACTTTTAACATTCACCACAATTTCAAACGTATCTAAACTTTTAAGACCATGTGCATAAGTCTATCAGGACTCTCTGTATGTCTTCCCCTGCAATCAAAATGTCATCCTGGAATGTCACAACACCTTTCATTCCTTTTAACAAGTCCTCCAACACACACTGAAAAATCGAAGCAGCAGGTGCAAATCCAAAAGACACTCTTTTGAAATGGAATGTTCCTAATGGTGACACAAAGGCTGTTAGAGATTTGGAGGACTCATCCAATTCTATTTGATGGAACGCAGATGCCAAATCAATTTTGCTAAACACTTTGGCACGTGCAAACATAGTAATGATGTCTTCAGTCAGAGGAAGAGGATTGGAATCCAACCATATAACCTTATTGAAGCTCCTCAAATCAATGCAAACTCTAAGTTGACCATTTTATTTCCTTGCAGTAACTAAAGGGGATAACCATAACGACGTTGCAATTGGTTCAATGACCCCTTCTTCACACATTTTCCTAAGAATCTTAACTAGGTCCTCGTGAACACTAAAAGGCAGATTTCTTAGCTTGTGCTTGGTTTCGGAAAACCCACATTGAACTTTTATTATGTTTTTAAATGATCTGATTCTTCCCAGCTTACCACTGAATACTGTTAGAACTGGGCGTCTCTAGTTGGCAGAGGTAGGTACCTTTGACCAAATAGGGACCCTTGCTTCTAGTCAGGGAAAGGGATTACACACCTGGATAACCCCTACTCACCCCCTTGGTAGCTTGGCACGATCAGACAGGCTTATCTCAGAAGCAGTGTGTAAAGCATTTGTGAACACATACAGTAATACAGTGAAAACAATACTGATGGACACCACACAGGTTTTAGAAAAATAAGTACTCTTTATATAGACTTAACACAAGACCACAAACAACAAAAATCCACAAAACTGTAATCGAAAATAATACTTCAAGATGGGAGACATCGTTTACCACGAATTCATTTCAACGTGGTACTATTACATCGTGGTTTTCACTACGTAAGTCATTACACCGACTTGCACTGGAGGGCGCTGTTGACCAAGAAATAGTGTGAATTACCGTTCCCTACACCTTCCCTACTGTATGTAGACTGGAGTTGGAATAGTAATTCACACTATTCCTAAGTCTAGCGCCCCTCCAGCGAAAGTCGATGTAGTGACTTGCGTTGTGAAAACTGAGATCCAACAGACCGCATTGAAATGGCCCTCGTTCTATCATAATACATCCCTTCAGACTGGAGTTATCACAACATCAAGTTCAAAGAAATCCCAAACTACGGCTCCGACTGCGAGGTGCGCAGCATCTTGCTTGGAGTCAGAACAGACCCACAGAGAACAGTACCTTGGAAAAGCAAAAACAAAGACCGCTCACGACGTCGGGGAAGTGCGGCGTCGGCGCGTTACGACGTCGGTTCCTTACTTCCGGGGAGATGATGCGTTGGTGTCCTGGATACTTGCACAGGCAGGGGAGGTGTCGGTTCCTGACCGGAGAGGTCACGGTCACGATGGCGGCGAAACCACGGTTCCGTACGATGTCACAATGTCAATGGATTCTTGACCACCTATGTCGATGATTGGCTCAGCGATGATGTCACCTTCGGAGTCGACACAGCAGCAGGCGTCGGGCCTACGTCGCAAGTGGGAGCAGCACTCACTGCTATGGCAGGCCTACGATGTTGTTCGCTAGCGTCGATGGGCCACGGTAGCCGGCGTCGGTTCTGCGTTGCAAGTTGGAGCAGCGCTCATACCTTTGATGCAGATGACGGCGTCTCTTGCCGGCGTCAGTGGTTGCAGAATTTCTTCTCTATCAGTTAGAACAGCAAGTTCCAGATGCAGGCAGACAGAAGGGGTGAAGTCTGGTATCCCTGCGACTTTGGTCTGGAGGCAAGATCAAATCAAGCCCTGGGAGTAATATTCTGCAAGAGGATGAAAGTTCTTTAAAAGTTCCTTCTCCTTTCCTTGGCAATGAAGAGACCACTGCTGGCCAACCCAGCAAACAGCACACTAGCAGAGGGGCAGTCCAAACTCCTGCAGCTTCCTTGGTTCTTCTCCTTGGCAAAGGTTCATCTTGTTTTCCCAGAAGTGATCAAAATTCCTGAGGTCTGGGCCCCAATATTTACACTGCAAAATTCTTTGTCGTCTGAAGGCAGAGGGTCCTGTACCTAGTTCGAACCAGTTCTGTGCAGTCTAGGAGCACTTTGTTTACAGGACTCCTTCTTTCCTTTGGCAGGGTGGGCCAGGGTCCTCAGACACACCACAGGAGGTGGGGCCAGCATTGTGGAAGGCAGGCACAGCCCTATTCAGTCCCAGGTGCTGACTCACCCTGTCTTCTGAGCCTTCCCAGCCCCTGTAAGACATGCAATACACAAGCTAGCAGATGCAGGCTGGATGGTTAGGTAAGAAAATACCCACTTTCTAAAAGTGGTATTTTCAAACCCAGAATGTAAAAACCAACTTTAGTAAAAGATGTATTTTATCATCCTGAGTTCCGGCATACTAAATTCGAATTTCTACCGTGATCCCTGGGTCAGTTAGGATTGTAAAATGTTATAATCAAACTGCCCATTCTGGTCTATGGGTACAGGTAGCCTTGCAATAGTTAAAAAATGAAAGGGCAAGTCATACCTCTTACATACAATGCACCCTGCCCTTGGGCCTACCATAGGGGTGTCTGATATGTAGAAAAGGGAAGGTTTAGGGACTGGCAAGTATGTGCACTTGCCAAGTCGATATGGCAGTACTAGACTGCCCACAGGCTCGGCAATGGCAGGCCTGAGTCACATTTTACAAGCTGCTTCTGTGGGTGGCACAATCAGTGCTGCGAGACCTCGAGCAGCATTTGATTTACAGGCCCTGGGCACACATGGTGCACTATACTAAGTTCTGACAAGTAAATAAAATTAGCCAATCATGGAGTCACTAATCAATACAACAATTTAACATAGGGAGCACTTGCACTGTGGCACTGAATAGAAGTGGCACAGTGCCCAAAGCATCTAAACCAGCAAAACATCTAAAACAGAGGAGGCAATCAGTGAAAAATGTAAAGAAGACTATAAAACTGGGCTGCACATCCAATTGATTTTCCAATCTATTCACTGCCAATTGGAATTCATCAATATCCTCGTCATCCTCAACTACCTCATATGTGGCACATTTTCATGTATATTGTCCCTCAAACACTAGACTGTGCTCTAAAAGGAATCTCTTTCTCTCCGGACAATACCTGTTTCCCCAGACATGCCAAGGTATTTAATGAATGCTCTAAACCAATTCCTCTAGGGAATGGGAGGATCATCTGGTGTTTGAAGAAATGGTGGGGGGGGCATTCACACTCTGCAATTTCGATGGCTGGATCTCTAGCACACTCGATCTGGTCCTCCCCATACAATCTAGTAACTCCATAAAAAGACCCAAAGCAGCCCCATGGTACACACCTGCCCTTAAGACCATGAAATTAGCTTGCCGGAAAATCGAGAGAGCCTGGAGACAGGACTACTCCCAACTCAGGAAAACTGAATATAGAGCTGCCATTAAGCTCTACATACAGGAGATAAAGGTGGCACAAGCTTCTTTTTACGGTGGCAAAATTAACGCAGCCGCTAATGCCCCAAGGGAAATTTTTAAAATTGTCAAATCCCTTATTTCACCCCCTGCTGAGTGTCCCTCTGCCGAGGGCGCCCCAAATTGTTGTAACGATTTGGCCATTTTCTTTTCCCAAAAAATCGAGGCCATATACTCCTCCTTCAGGGACGCTAACAATGATACGGAACCCCTCGTATCTACAACCTCCGATTCCTCTGTCCTTTGTACGCTTGATACAATCCCACTTTTGGACATTCCTGCCTTGGATAAACTCATTCCCAAAATCACCTCTGGTTCCCCCAACGATCCAGCACCCCCTCAGACCCTCGCTAAGGTCACGGACATTATTCGCCCGGTCATATTGGACGTTCTCAACACATCCATCACCTCTAAATCCGTACCACCTTCATGAAAGTGCGCGATGGTGAGGGCTCTGTTGAAGAAGCCCAACCTTGACCAGAACAACTTGGCGAACTACCGTCCTATCTCCTTACTCCCCTGGCTGAGTAAACTGCTAGAGAGGCACGTAAATAACACCTTGATGAACTATCGGGAGTCTAATAGTCTTCTGCAGGCCTCTCAGACAGGGTTCCGTCCTCTGCATGGGACTGAAACCGCTCTCTTAGCGGTGACGGAAGAGGCAAGAGCTGTGTTGGACTGGGGTGGAAAAGTCGGCATCATCCTTTTAGATCTCAGCGCCGCGTTTGACACGCTGAACCATGTCACGCTATTACAACGACTGGCGGACATGGGCGTGTCGGGCGCGGCCCTGGAATGGCTGACATCCTTCCTGGCTGACCGTTTCTTCCAGGTCTTTGAAGGCGAGGCGGTGTCTCCTAAACACCCACTCAGGTGTGGGGTTCCTCAGGGCTCCTCCCTGAGCCCTACCCTGTTTAATGCCTACATGGAACCCCTAGACAGGATAGTCCATCCCTTCGGTGTGCGTATCGTCACCTACGTGGACGATACCTAACTGGTGGTCTCTCTAGACCACTCTGAGGGATCGTCCCACACCTTAGGCCCCTGTCTGGAGGCTGTTGCCAGATGGATGCAATCTTCCTGCCTAAAACTTAATGGGGAGAAGACAGACGTCATCCTATTGGGCAATCCTTCTCCCTCTGTTCTTGCATCCATCTGGCCACCATGTTTGGGCCTGCCCCCCGTCCCCAAGTCCCAAATAAAAAGCCTCGGGATCTGGTTCGATAAAGCTTTGGACTTTTCAGTCCAAGCCACAAAGATCACCACCACCTGCTTTGGGCTTATGAGGATGTTGCGAAAGGTGCTCCCTCTGCTCCCATTCCAGGCAAGGAGGATCCTGGTCCAGGCCCTTATACTCTCCCGCCTGGACTACGGGAATGCCCTCTACATGGGAGCCCCGACCTTTGCCACCCAGAAGCTCCAAGTCACACAAAATAGTGCGGCCCGCCTACTCTATAACCTCCCTCGCTGGCAGTCAGCGAGGAATGCCCTAAGGGAGCTTCACTGGCTCCCTATAGTGGCAAGAGTACAATTTAAGGCTATGTGTATCCTACACAAAGCCTTTCATCGCACAGGTCCCGCCATTCTGCATCCCTTGGCTACTCCCTACGTCCCGTCCCGTTCCCTCCGCTCCTGCACCCTCCGGCTGGCCACTTCCGCCAGAGTCAGGAAAGCTCGATGGGGAGGCCGTTCCTTCTCCCATACTGCGGCCAAACTCTGGAACACCCTCCCTCTATCCCTTCGAGGCAACAGTAACCACCTGTCCTTCAGGAAAGCCTTGAAAACACACTTGTACGCCAAATTCTGCTGACCTGCCCTGAGCCCGTGTTAAGCAAATTCAGTCACAAGTGCTACGAGGCCTCCGGGTAGTTTAGCGCTATACAAGTGCAATTTTCATTTCATTTCTGCATAATGATGGAAGGTCATAACATATACGAAAATTACTGGTATGATTTGGCACACGCGGTCATGATGTAATAAACCAGATCCAGATGTCTCCAAATCTTCAGGAAATACTCAAACGTGTTACTTCTCATTCATTAGCCTTTTAAAATGTGTACATAGTGCATAAATATACATCTCAAATGGTTGCTCACAGTGAAACCCACAACAAACCTCAAATAAACACTAATAAACATGTAATATGTATTCATAAGCTGTACATAAATGTTGGCCAATGCACCATTCCAAGGATTTCCCTCGAATTCATACCCAGAAACAAAGTCTTGTTCTTAGGAAAGTTGTCTCCGCAAAGCCTAAAGTACACGCATGACGTTTCAACTGTGGCCAACTTGTCACCCAATTTGTGGACGTGTATTTCACAAATTACACCAACCAATATATGTTGTAAGCAAGTAGGTTTATTGACCACGGTCATGGACGACCTCAAGTATCCAATTGACACCAGGAGAACACTCACAGCGCTAGTACTTCAGACTGCATTCCATATTCTGCATTCTATTGTCAAAGAATGTGGAATGCATAATGAAGTGTAAATCATCACACACAGCATTTTTGGGATGCTATATATACCTTTTACATAGTAGTTCTTCATACAGTTTACGCTACATGATGCTATACTAACTTGTTCAAATTAAAGTTAGTTATAGCATCAAGGGAAGGAAAAGTGGTCTTCACCAGCGCTAGCCTCAGAATTCATCCTATTGCGCAGACATGCAGGTTGTGAAAATTAGACATTTTTAGTAAACATAAACTGCCTCTGCTTTGCCAGATCAGGTGACTTGTTTGTGTAGAGTTTTTTTTTTTCTGTAAAGCTATACATTTACGATGCCAACTACACCAGAATAACTTGCAAAATTCAATTTTTCTGTAAACACTAGCTTTGCTGTCATAACCATTTAGCTCTCCAACAGAGTGAGGCAAACACCGCTCTGGTGTTTACTCGTCTACATCCACCTGTGTGTGGTAGGGACTCCACTGGAAGAGATATTGATTAAGACCCATTTCAGATCTTGGCAAATCAAGACAACATAGAGAGTGATCTAAATGCAGACTGCTATCGTGTGCATGAGTTTCAAACAGTGAATAGGTGACCAAACGTCATCTAGCAGCATCTGCAGCTAGATAAATCAAAGATACCCTGTTAGACCTGACAGAAAAAGACAAAATGCAAGAGGTCCTGTAGGGAACAATTATTGCAGGTACAGAGACTTAGCCTTATGCTACGAACCAGGTTTTGGCTATTGCAAAACCATATGATACTGATTAAACCTAAATCTAGTGAAGAGGAAACAGTGGTGAACATAGAGTGTTCTAAGCAAAGAAGGTTCAGTAGTGGTACCTGTTACAATCAATGCATGTCCACCAACAAAGGGTTTCTTAAGCTCAGTTGCCTCCCTCTCCGTTTTCCTCCACAACAGGAAGTTGTCCTGGTCCATTCAATGACTGCTTTTATGATGAAAGTGGGCCACTCAAACAAAGCAGGCCTACCTAGTATGACAAAGGTGTCCTTGATATACATCAGCTAACTGACCAATCTCCACCTATCAATCTCTAAGCTAGCCTTAGTTATCTCTCTGCCTAGATGGTATCCAATCGCTACCGGATAGTGAGCCACCTAATCAAGGTGGAGGGTGATGAAATCCGATAGGATCGACAACAGGGCCGGAACGGGAACCAAAATCGGCCCTGGCAAAGTGCTCGGCCGGCCACCCAGGGGTTTGAGGGGATTGGCAGAGCAGTTTTCAAGGACCGGTTTTGCCGATTTTGTCACAGGGCAAATATTGCAGCTATGCTGCAAAAACGTCCCTGTAACACAACGGCCCCCTCAGGTGCAAAACCGGCCCCCACTCGGGCGACTCACCGGGGAAACGCCTGGTGCGTGCTACGGCCAGTCCAGCCCTAAATGACAACCCTAACTTCTTATGAACCATATAAGCTGGAGTAGAAGCAGGAACTGCTAATAAGCACCTACAAAATCCATTTTCAACTACTTGGAGTTCCTTTGAGTTGACATAACCTCATACATCACTACCATAGGTAGCTACTGAAACAGATTTAGCCTGGTAAATCTTGGTAAGGGCAGCAAGTGGCTTGCTACCTATTCTTGTAGTAAAAAAGTGGGCGCCAATGGTTTTTTTGACAGTGCTAGGTTAGATGTTATCGAAGGACCCCAAATAGTTTGATCATCAAAAAACACCACCACCAAATACGTGTTAGTCTGGACCCTGGACAACCTGTTACCCTGAACATGTTCAAATCTAAACTTGGTCTTTTTGGGACCCAGCATCCTCACCTGTGAATTTCTATAATTATTAGAACGATCTATATTATTCATATATTGTACAAAACCATCAAGTAATGTTTGGAGATCCAGGTCTGTTCTTGCCATTAAAACTGTTTCAACTGCATATAGCAGTGATGGAATCTGGCCAGAACCTAATAGCTGGCAATCCACCGGGCTTATCAAGTAACCTGGCCTCCAGGTGATTAACGTACATAGTGAACGTAAAAGGAGCCATTATAAACCCCTCTCTATCTCCGCTCTTCAATCTAAAGGAGCTAGAACAAGACCCATCCATGTTATAGCATCCTACCACCCTCATATCTCTATGTAACTCATTGAGAAAATCAACAATAGCTGTAACCTAACCTACGTTCAGCAAAATCTGCCACAATTTAGATCTGTTCACCTTATCAAAGGCGGATGATAAATTCATATACGCAATACATGATGAACCTGGTTTTGCAACAGTATATTTGTTGCTCAGCATATAAAAATGTAAACACTAATCTCAGGTGCCCAACCCTGGTTGGAAACCATTCTGCAGAGCAGATAAAACAGACCCTTCCTCAGCCCAAGTCATGGCCTTTTCAAGGATCATCCTGACAATTATCTTGACGACTGAGTCTATGAGGGAAATGAGCCTATATTAGGGAAGGGCCCGTAAGCTCTAGACACGGACAACGATAGACTGAGACCAAAAATGTGGTAACCCCTTACATATGGCCAGAATAAATTACCAAGTAAGAATTAGGGTCCATAAACTGAATGAGATCTTACACAGGCCAGCAGGTATCCCTTCAGGGCCAGGGGCCTTGTGGTTTGTCATACGTTTAATTGCTTACTCAACCTCCTCAAATGTTAAATGTCACTATTCTGGCAAATATGGTATGATTGAGGGCTCATTCTGACTAACAGAATTCTCAGAACCAAAAATGCCCTCAATGTGGGGGCGGTAGAGGACGCCAAGCAAAATGGCTGCACCCGTGTGAGGCTCTTGCAGTTCGGGAACAATATCCGCCTGTTATCCTGGCTATTGTGCATAATTTATAGCTCAAACTGACACTTTCGAAAATCGGAACGCATTGGTGATAAGTACAGCTTGAAATATTGCTGGTACCTGCTGACTGTAAGGAGAAAACTGCTGTTGGCCTACGGCCCCCTGGGAGGAAAATGGCGGAGATGCTGCGATAAGCTGCGGAGCCGGGAGACGTGAGGGGAGCCGCGAGGGGAGCCGCTGATGAGGTGTTTACCCCCTGCCTGTGAGACCCGTTGACCCTGAAAACAAGAGGGGCTCCGCTGCGAGCTGTGGAGAAGGCGGCGCGGAGTGCCCCTGCCCGCCGGGGAGCCCGAGTCCAGAGTGACGTCTGCTACACGGTGGTGGCTCGACTGAAGGTAGGAGAGCACTGAGGGGCTGGACGGGGGACCCGGGGACTGCGGCGGACCTCTACGGTGGTTTGAGGTTTGAGGCCCCGGGACCGGCAGAGACTTTGGCGCGACGACGGCAAAGACGGAAGGACACTGCTGCGCAGCAACCCCAGATCTGGTGGGTGTGCGCGGGCCCCTCATTTTGGTCAGTTGTGCTGGGGAGATGCCCGAGGGACAAGGAGGCAGTTCTGCGATGCGGCAAGGCGGCGGATAGCCGCATGAAACCACGCTGGACCCATCACTGGTAGAAACTCTCGGCCCCTGGAGGAGGATGGAAAATGAAGCACCACCTTAAAATGAGCAGGAGACACAGAAGAGGAGGACTGTGACGGGCTCCCTGCCCGCCCCCCCTTGATTTGATGCTCATTAACTACAGTGCTGCCCAGGCCCTGCCAGGGGAGATATACCAACAACCAAATTGTTTTGATCCTACTCATCCGGTGTACTGGGTGCAACACCTCCGTCATATTGACACACCCAAGGAGCGCGTGCAGAGATCATAGGAAAGGGCACTTTTGGGTTCCCCCGGGGAGATTACTGGCGGATTCCTATGAGGTCCCTCCGCACCCTGAGAGGCATTATAGAGATGGAACCTAGCTATATCTGGGTATTTACATGAGAACAGTCCCACAGGCGAAATCTGGGACCTGCGCAGCTGAGTAGACACCCCTGTCTCGAACACTGCGGTGCTCTGTACCCCAGCCATGGGGAAACCAGATGTGCGCCAGCCCAAGCTGATTTCTTTACGCACAGAAGACCACCCGCTCCCAGACAGATCCTGAGGACGAACAAGCGGAGGTTCAGGCACTATCCACTGCAGATTTGAAAGACTTACTACTGGCTATGCAATCCAGCCTGACCTCCATTGAATCCAAGATGGATTCCATGTCTGCGAAACTAGATGGGGTCTCCCACAAGGTGGATAGGCATGAGGAACGACTGGCAGAGACGGAGCGGCGGATATCGGATCTAGAAGATACTTCGACTACAACCACTGCCCGAACGCTGGAAATGGAGAGGGTGCTGAGAGTGATAGCACCAAAGAACGAGGATTTGGAATCCCGTTCTCGGAGGAACAACCTTCGCATTTTGGGAATACCGGAATCCGCCGCTACCGGGAAAATGGAAGAATACGTGGAACGCCTCCTCATCATGCTCTTCGGAAGAGAGGCCTTCTCACTGATATTAGTGGTTGAGAAGGCGCACCGCACGCTGGTGGCTCGCCCGGTTCCCGGAGCGACGCCTCACCCGATCATCTCCCGGATGCTAAACTATCGGGACCGGGATACCTACCTTTGCTTATCCAGAGAGTGGGGACAGCTGCGCCATGAGGGATCGGACATATCTATATATCCTGACTTTACTATGGCCGTTCAGGAACAGAGTGTGAACCCGTGAATCGAGTAGGCACCGGAGCGAGAATTGTTGAGTCCATGGACATTTTAGGAATCAAGACCCCACCGAGCCGGGAATTGAACCCTGGTCTCAGGCTGACCTCTGCTTCCAGGTCTGCCTCCTCTAACCAGTGAGCCACACTTCTCCACAAAGTGTTAGAGATTGGCTCTACACACCTACTATGGGGGGGGGACTTTAATGTCACGGTGGACCCTACATTAGACCGCTCACATCCGCAGCCACACCACTATTCCCACGCGCAATCTACCCTCAAGATGATCATTGGGGACTATGATCTGCTGGATGCCTGGCGATACGTATACCTGGCCAGGCGGGAGGGTTCTTTCTATACTAGGGCTCGGGCCTCCTGGTCTAGAATTGACGCATGGTATGTTACGAAAGGCCTCATTCCCTGGGTGACACACTCCTCACACCTGCCAGGGATGTATTCGGATCACTCCCACATGTTGGTCACTATAACCCCACCACATATGGATCCTCCCTTTCAATTCTGGCATTTTAATCCCCTGTCCTTATTGGACCCGGTCTTTCAGCAGGAACTAGAGCGGGAGAACGCTGAATTGTTCCCCCGAAATGAGTCTTCTGTGAAAAGCTACTCAACAGTGTGGGAAGCTTTCAAAGTCACCATACAGGGCTGTGTATTGCGAAGAGTGGCGGTATTCTGAGAGATATCCGCACCACTCTGCGCCGACTGGAGTCAGAACTCAAGACAATTGAATCGGAACTGCAACTCAATCCCACGACAAGCCAAGCTGCGCAGTGTACTTAGCGAATACCAAGAGGCAGCGGAGAGCGAATGTAAGTACAGAGGGAAGTATCATAAACCGCGCCAGTTTGGGGAGGGTGATTGACCTGGGAAGGCGTTGGCGGCGCTGATTCGACCCCCACAGTTTTCAAATATAGTGTTAGAGATTGAAGACGACAACGTCAAATGCACAGGGATTCGGCTGAAATTGTTTATAAGGACCTTTTTAAAACACATAGTACCTCCTTTTTTGAAGAAACGGCGATCACCTGGTTGGGGGATGGGCAGAGGGAATTTCTTTTAAGGCATCATGAGGATGAGGAGATAATAACGGCCATGATGCAGTTGCAATCGGGGAAGGCGCCGGGGCCTGATGGCCTTCCGGCCGAATTCTACAAGACCTTTCATCACCTACTTATTCTAGCATTAAGACATGTTTTTGAGGAAGCTCGGGAGACGGGTATACTTCCTCCCTCCATGCGCGAGGCACGAATTATATCCATACCTAAGCTGGGGAAGCCGTCGGCTTATTGCGACTCGTATAAGCCTCTATCCTTAATAAATTTAGATGCGAAAATTTGGGCCAAATTATTGCTAATCGGATTAGTCCTCTTATGACAGCATTGGTGCTCCCCGATCAATCGGTCTTTGTGCCCACTCGTGGCACGTCACATAATTTACGTATGCTATTAGCTCTTCTCCAAGACATAGATCCCAACACTAACGTCGCTGCCATATTTCTTGATGCCACTAAGGCGTTTGATTCCCTGGAGTGGAATTACCTTGCCTTCTTCTTGCAGCAAATGCGTTTCCCTGCCCCCTTCCTGGAATGGATCAATCTGTTATACTCGGGCATGAGAGCTAGAGTGATGGTTAATGGGGTTCAGTCGGCCCCCTTCGCAATTACTTGGGGCACCCGATAGGGGTGCCCACTGTCGCCCCTACTCTTTGCTATTGCCATTGAGCCCCTGGTGGCAAAGATTAGACAACATTTCCGGGACCATGCGTTGGTATACCCAGAAGAGGCAGATCTTAATCTGCCTGTATGCTGATGATCTCACGCTGTACTTGCGGGACCTGGCCATTAGCCTCAACTCTATTCTTCGATTGCTGATTCCCTATGGTCGATTATCTGGGAATAATGTGAGTTGGGAGAAATCTCAAATCTGCCCGTTAACGGATGCCACACCGGAATTCGCTCCTGACTTTCCGCTGAAATGGTGCGGGTACACACTCACATATCTAGGCATCCGGGTCTCTAGGTGCCGAGAGGAGATGATGCGGTCCAACTACGGACGGGCATTGAATCTACTCACAGATAAGATCACAAGATGGATAGCGATGCCTCTCTCCATGGCGGCCAGAGTATCTTTAATAAAAATGATAATCCTACCTAAGCTTCTCTACCTACTAACAAATATTCTGTATGCGCCACGCCAATATTTTTTTTAATGTGTCAGAGCCCAGCTGATCATATTAGCGTGGGAGGAAGACAGCCCAGACTGGCGTGGGAGGTTCTCACTCGTCCCTTTGAAGCTGGGGGATTTGAAGTCCCCGATATGGAGTTATATTTCATATGCGCTCAGGTGCACTTCCTGGCCTATTGTATGCACCCTCTCCCATACATGCGTCACTTAGCTATCGAAGATGGTTACATGGCCCCCACGCAAAGCACCGCGTACCTTAGCACTACCACGGTCTCTAGATACCTGGAGGCTACAACTGTTCAATGTACTACAGTTTTTGTCCACCATAAGCGTGGAAGGGTATACTCAGAAGTGAGTCCCTTGCTCATTGCACCATCAGGATTCAAGCAAGCCGGGCCGAAGACGGCTGAAATGCCAGAAACCGGTCCCCGGAAGCTTGTTTCCTTCCCAGTATAAGAATTGGCTTGGTAGTTTGGTCTGCCCTGTTCCCATGATGCACTGGGCCAGGATCAGACTAATTTGCATGTAGCCAGGTTCTGAGCTGGGATGGTGCAGTGAGCTAAAAAACGGTGATGGATAAAGCCCTGATCTTTGGACTGGGTAAGAGTGGTCTGCTTAATTCAGACACTCTGTTCATCACCACCCCCTTTTCTGAATCGTTTTTGTCCACCATAAGCGTGGAAGGGTATACTCAGATGTGAGTCCCTTGCTCATTGCACAATCAGGATTCAAGCAAGCCGAGCCAAAGACGGCTGAAATGCCAGAAACCGGTCCCCGGGAGCTTGTTTCCTTCCCAGTATAAGAATTGGCTTGGTAGTTTGGTCTGCCCTGTTCCCATTATGCACTGGGCCAGGGTCAGACTAATTTGCATGAAGCCAGGTTCTGAGCTGGGATGGTGCAGTGAGCTCAAAAACGGTGATGGATCAAGCCCTGGTCTTTGGACTGGGTAAGAGTGGTCTGCTTAATTCAGACACTCTGTTCATCACCACCCCCTTTTCTGAATCAGGTGCACTTCCTGGCCTATTGTATGCACCCTCTCCCATACATGCGTCACTTAGCTATCGAAGATGGTTACATGGCCCCCACGCCAAGCACCGCGTACCTTAGTACTACCACGGTCTCTAGATACCTGGAGGCTACAACTGTTCAATGTACTACCAGTGCATGGCACGATCTAGCACGCAAACTTAAATGCCCTGTTCTCTATTTGCCACTGATGCCCTTGCAGGGGAGACATGATCTACCAGTCACGACATCTGCATCTGCAGCTAGATAAATCAAAGATACCCTGTTAGACCTGACAGAAAAAGACAAAATGCAAGAGGTCCTGTAGGGAACAATTATTGCAGGTACAGAGACTTAGCCTTATGCTACGAACCAGGTTTTGGCTATTGCAAAACCATATGATACTGATTAAACCTAAATCTAGTGAAGAGGAAACAGTGGTGAACATAGAGTGTTCTAAGCAAAGAAGGTTCAGTAGTGGTACCTGTTACAATCAATGCATGTCCACCAACAAAGGGTTTCTTAAGCTCAGTTGCCTCCCTCTCCGTTTTCCTCCACAACAGGAAGTTGTCCTGGTCCATTCAATGACTGCTTTTATGATGAAAGTGGGCCACTCAAACAAAGCAGGCCTACCTAGTATGACAAAGGTGTCCTTGATATACATCAGCTAACTGACCAATCTCCACCTATCAATCTCTAAGCTAGCCTTAGTTATCTCTCTGCCTAGATGGTATCCAATCGCTACCGGATAGTGAGCCACCTAATCAAGGTGGAGGGTGATGAAATCCGATAGGATCGACAACAGGGCCGGAACGGGAACCAAAATCGGCCCTGGCAAAGTGCTCGGCCGGCCACCCAGGGGTTTGAGGGGATTGGCAGAGCAGTTTTCAAGGACCGGTTTTGCCGATTTTGTCACAGGGCAAATATTGCAGCTATGCTGCAAAAACGTCCCTGTAACACAACGGCCCCCTCAGGTGCAAAACCGGCCCCCACTCGGGCGACTCACCGGGGAAACGCCTGGTGCGTGCTACGGCCAGTCCAGCCCTAAATGACAACCCTAACTTCTTATGAACCATATAAGCTGGAGTAGAAGCAGGAACTGCTAATAAGCACCTACAAAATCCATTTTCAACTACTTGGAGTTCCTTTGAGTTGACATAACCTCATACATCACTACCATAGGTAGCTACTGAAATAGATTTAGCCTGGTAAATCTTGGTAAGGGCAGCAAGTGGCTTGCTACCTATTCTTGTAGTAAAAAAGTGGGCGCCAATGGTTTTTTTGACAGTGCTAGGTTAGATGTTATCGAAGGACCCCAAATAGTTTGATCATCAAAAAACACCACCACCAAATACGTGTTAGTCTGGACCCTGGACAACCTGTTACCCTGAACATGTTCAAATCTAAACTTGGTCTTTTTGGGACCCAGCATCCTCACCTGTGAATTTCTATAATTATTAGAACGATCTATATTATTCATATATTGTACAAAACCATCAAGTAATGTTTGGAGATCCAGGTCTGTTCTTGCCATTAAAACTGTTTCAACTGCATATAGCAGTGATGGAATCTGGCCAGAACCTAATAGCTGGCAATCCACCGGGCTTATCAAGTAACCTGGCCTCCAGGTGATTAACGTACATAGTGAACGTAAAAGGAGCCATTATAAACCCCTCTCTATCTCCGCTCTTCAATCTAAAGGAGCTAGAACAAGACCCATCCATGTTATAGCATCCTACCACCCTCATATCTCTATGTAACTCATTGAGAAAATCAACAATAGCTGTAACCTAACCTACGTTCAGCAAAATCTGCCACAATTTAGATCTGTTCACCTTATCAAAGGCGGATGATAAATTCATATACGCAATACATGATGAACCTGGTTTTGCAACAGTATATTTGTTGCTCAGCATATAAAAATGTAAACACTAATCTCAGGTGCCCAACCCTGGTTGGAAACCATTCTGCAGAGCAGATAAAACAGACCCTTCCTCAGCCCAAGTCATGGCCTTTTCAAGGATCATCCTGACAATTATCTTGACGACTGAGTCTATGAGGGAAATGAGCCTATATTAGGGAAGGGCCCGTAAGCTCTAGACACGGACAACGATAGACTGAGACCAAAAATGTGGTAACCCCTTACATATGGCCAGAATAAATTACCAAGTAAGAATTAGGGTCCATAAACTGAATGAGATCTTACACAGGCCAGCAGGTATCCCTTCAGGGCCAGGGGCCTTGTGGTTTGTCATACGTTTAATTGCTTACTCAACCTCCTCAAATGTTAAATGTCACTATTCTGGCAAATATGGTATGATTGAGGGCTCATTCTGACTAACAGAATTCTCAGAACCAAAAATGCCCTCAATGTGGGGGCGGTAGAGGACGCCAAGCAAAATGGCTGCACCCGTGTGAGGCTCTTGCAGTTCGGGAACAATATCCGCCTGTTATCCTGGCTATTGTGCATAATTTATAGCTCAAACTGACACTTTCGAAAATCGGAACGCATTGGTGATAAGTACAGCTTGAAATATTGCTGGTACCTGCTGACTGTAAGGAGAAAACTGCTGTTGGCCTACGGCCCCCTGGGAGGAAAATGGCGGAGATGCTGCGATAAGCTGCGGAGCCGGGAGACGTGAGGGGAGCCGCGAGGGGAGCCGCTGATGAGGTGTTTACCCCCTGCCTGTGAGACCCGTTGACCCTGAAAACAAGAGGGGCTCCGCTGCGAGCTGTGGAGAAGGCGGCGCGGAGTGCCCCTGCCCGCCGGGGAGCCCGAGTCCAGAGTGACGTCTGCTACACGGTGGTGGCTCGACTGAAGGTAGGAGAGCACTGAGGGGCTGGACGGGGGACCCGGGGACTGCGGCGGACCTCTACGGTGGTTTGAGGTTTGAGGCCCCGGGACCGGCAGAGACTTTGGCGCGACGACGGCAAAGACGGAAGGACACTGCTGCGCAGCAACCCCAGATCTGGTGGGTGTGCGCGGGCCCCTCATTTTGGTCAGTTGTGCTGGGGAGATGCCCGAGGGACAAGGAGGCAGTTCTGCGATGCGGCAAGGCGGCGGATAGCCGCATGAAACCACGCTGGACCCATCACTGGTAGAAACTCTCGGCCCCTGGAGGAGGATGGAAAATGAAGCACCACCTTAAAATGAGCAGGAGACACAGAAGAGGAGGACTGTGACGGGCTCCCTGCCCGCCCCCCCTTGATTTGATGCTCATTAACTACAGTGCTGCCCAGGCCCTGCCAGGGGAGATATACCAACAACCAAATTGTTTTGATCCTACTCATCCGGTGTACTGGGTGCAACACCTCCGTCATATTGACACACCCAAGGAGCGCGTGCAGAGATCATAGGAAAGGGCACTTTTGGGTTCCCCCGGGGAGATTACTGGCGGATTCCTATGAGGTCCCTCCGCACCCTGAGAGGCATTATAGAGATGGAACCTAGCTATATCTGGGTATTTACATGAGAACAGTCCCACAGGCGAAATCTGGGACCTGCGCAGCTGAGTAGACACCCCTGTCTCGAACACTGCGGTGCTCTGTACCCCAGCCATGGGGAAACCAGATGTGCGCCAGCCCAAGCTGATTTCTTTACGCACAGAAGACCACCCGCTCCCAGACAGATCCTGAGGACGAACAAGCGGAGGTTCAGGCACTATCCACTGCAGATTTGAAAGACTTACTACTGGCTATGCAATCCAGCCTGACCTCCATTGAATCCAAGATGGATTCCATGTCTGCGAAACTAGATGGGGTCTCCCACAAGGTGGATAGGCATGAGGAACGACTGGCAGAGACGGAGCGGCGGATATCGGATCTAGAAGATACTTCGACTACAACCACTGCCCGAACGCTGGAAATGGAGAGGGTGCTGAGAGTGATAGCACCAAAGAACGAGGATTTGGAATCCCGTTCTCGGAGGAACAACCTTCGCATTTTGGGAATACCGGAATCCGCCGCTACCGGGAAAATGGAAGAATACGTGGAACGCCTCCTCATCATGCTCTTCGGAAGAGAGGCCTTCTCACTGATATTAGTGGTTGAGAAGGCGCACCGCACGCTGGTGGCTCGCCCGGTTCCCGGAGCGACGCCTCACCCGATCATCTCCCGGATGCTAAACTATCGGGACCGGGATACCTACCTTTGCTTATCCAGAGAGTGGGGACAGCTGCGCCATGAGGGATCGGACATATCTATATATCCTGACTTTACTATGGCCGTTCAGGAACAGAGGCAGAAATTTCTACCGGTGAAAAAAAAACTACAACAGTTAAACATTCCTTACGCAATGCTCTTTCCCGCCCGACTTAAGGTAACCTATCAAAGCAAACAACATTGATTCAATGCTCCGCAGCTTGTGCAGGACTTTCATAAACCTTGCAGAAAGTGGCAGTGGAATGCTTCTCCCCACTGCATCGCCCTGACGCCAGCGGAGGCACCTCAGATGTGGAATGATTTGGAGCCCCCCCAACTCTGGCTTGTCTATAAACATTATGCCCCTCGATGACGACCTAAATGATATTGAGGATAAGGGATGATTGTTGTGGTGGCGGGGGAGTGGTGGGCGAGTTTGACATCCTCCTTTTGATATGATAAGTATATGCCCTCGGGCTGCGAGACACTGGACGATGCCGAGGAGGAGGTGAGCACCGGCTGAGACTGAGGATGACCTGGCTGCCCCTCCCCCTTGTCTGAGTGCAGAGACATGGACCACTACACACTATCCCTGAACTAACGAGGTGGCGATATTATAAGACACAGTGGCTGCCTTCGAATCTGATACTGCAATGACCCTGCATATGATTCCCGAACACCCTCCCCTTAGCGAGGAAGACCCCTGGTCGCCCTCTGGACTCCACCTCTCAGGTGAACCCTTACTTGATATGATTGGTAATGTTTTTTTGCCAGGTACGGCATGGACTGTACTGTGCTCCCCTGTTGGGAACACTTGGTTGCGGGAAGAGGGGGAGGGAAAAGGGATGTGGGCCACGACAGGTTTGGGCTGCTGATGTGGGAGGGGGGAGGGAAGGTTATGTTTACTACTCTGAGGAGTAATAGACCTTGCCACAAGCCATTCGTCATAGCGCATCACAGTAACCTATTGCCTGGATGTCACTTCCAACTCCTGTCAGACCGATTGTTAGGAAAATGTTCCCACATTTTACGCTATGACTGATTGTTCGAGACCGCCCACAAACAGCTTTCCCACTTGGAACATAAGAGGATTAGGGGATCCCCGCAAGTGCAGACACAAATTATCCTACTTAGACCGGCATGACATACACTGCGAGAATGCTGCCGGAGATGCACTTTAATCCCTCTGTCCCCTCCACCTTTGCCGCACGCTGGGCTGGCTACACGTGCTTCTCATCCTACTCATCGTACGCTCATGGCACATGCATCTTAGTGAAGAGGTTCCTCCGCCATAGACAAACAGGGCTGATATTCTATTCTCTGGGTCAGGATCGCTGGCCAATCATTCACGTTGGTCTCATGCTATGGACCGAACATAGACGATCCGGAGTTCTTTCGAGTACTCTGTAAATGTAATGTAATGTGTAAATGTACAGGAATTTATATAGCGCAAATCACCGAGCGGTTTCTAAGCGCTTGCTTAGGGAACCCGTCCTGGTATTTCCCTGTGAGATAACCCCGGCAGGGTATCCACAAGGTGCAAGCCAGGCATCCCGCCGCGAGGGGCCGTTGTGGAGATTAAGCAAGCTATTGCCCAGAGTGGCAGAGTGTGAACCCGTGAATCGAGTAGGCACCGGAGCGAGAATTGTTGAGTCCATGGACATTTTAGGAATCAAGACCCCACCGAGCCGGGAATTGAACCCTGGTCTCAGGCTGACCTCTGCTTCCAGGTCTGCCTCCTCTAACCAGTGAGCCACACTTCTCCACAAAGTGTTAGAGATTGGCTCTACACACCTACTATGGGGGGGGGACTTTAATGTCACGGTGGACCCTACATTAGACCGCTCACATCCGCAGCCACACCACTATTCCCACGCGCAATCTACCCTCAAGATGATCATTGGGGACTATGATCTGCTGGATGCCTGGCGATACGTATACCTGGCCAGGCGGGAGGGTTCTTTCTATACTAGGGCTCGGGCCTCCTGGTCTAGAATTGACGCATGGTATGTTACGAAAGGCCTCATTCCCTGGGTGACACACTCCTCACACCTGCCAGGGATGTATTCGGATCACTCCCACATGTTGGTCACTATAACCCCACCACATATGGATCCTCCCTTTCAATTCTGGCATTTTAATCCCCTGTCCTTATTGGACCCGGTCTTTCAGCAGGAACTAGAGCGGGAGAACGCTGAATTGTTCCCCCGAAATGAGTCTTCTGTGAAAAGCTACTCAACAGTGTGGGAAGCTTTCAAAGTCACCATACAGGGCTGTGTATTGCGAAGAGTGGCGGTATTCTGAGAGATATCCGCACCACTCTGCGCCGACTGGAGTCAGAACTCAAGACAATTGAATCGGAACTGCAACTCAATCCCACGACAAGCCAAGCTGCGCAGTGTACTTAGCGAATACCAAGAGGCAGCGGAGAGCGAATGTAAGTACAGAGGGAAGTATCATAAACCGCGCCAGTTTGGGGAGGGTGATTGACCTGGGAAGGCGTTGGCGGCGCTGATTCGACCCCCACAGTTTTCAAATATAGTGTTAGAGATTGAAGACGACAACGTCAAATGCACAGGGATTCGGCTGAAATTGTTTATAAGGACCTTTTTAAAACACATAGTACCTCCTTTTTTGAAGAAACGGCGATCACCTGGTTGGGGGATGGGCAGAGGGAATTTCTTTTAAGGCATCATGAGGATGAGGAGATAATAACGGCCATGATGCAGTTGCAATCGGGGAAGGCGCCGGGGCCTGATGGCCTTCCGGCCGAATTCTACAAGACCTTTCATCACCTACTTATTCTAGCATTAAGACATGTTTTTGAGGAAGCTCGGGAGACGGGTATACTTCCTCCCTCCATGCGCGAGGCACGAATTATATCCATACCTAAGCTGGGGAAGCCGTCGGCTTATTGCGACTCGTATAAGCCTCTATCCTTAATAAATTTAGATGCGAAAATTTGGGCCAAATTATTGCTAATCGGATTAGTCCTCTTATGACAGCATTGGTGCTCCCCGATCAATCGGTCTTTGTGCCCACTCGTGGCACGTCACATAATTTACGTATGCTATTAGCTCTTCTCCAAGACATAGATCCCAACACTAACGTCGCTGCCATATTTCTTGATGCCACTAAGGCGTTTGATTCCCTGGAGTGGAATTACCTTGCCTTCTTCTTGCAGCAAATGCGTTTCCCTGCCCCCTTCCTGGAATGGATCAATCTGTTATACTCGGGCATGAGAGCTAGAGTGATGGTTAATGGGGTTCAGTCGGCCCCCTTCGCAATTACTTGGGGCACCCGATAGGGGTGCCCACTGTCGCCCCTACTCTTTGCTATTGCCATTGAGCCCCTGGTGGCAAAGATTAGACAACATTTCCGGGACCATGCGTTGGTATACCCAGAAGAGGCAGATCTTAATCTGCCTGTATGCTGATGATCTCACGCTGTACTTGCGGGACCTGGCCATTAGCCTCAACTCTATTCTTCGATTGCTGATTCCCTATGGTCGATTATCTGGGAATAATGTGAGTTGGGAGAAATCTCAAATCTGCCCGTTAACGGATGCCACACCGGAATTCGCTCCTGACTTTCCGCTGAAATGGTGCGGGTACACACTCACATATCTAGGCATCCGGGTCTCTAGGTGCCGAGAGGAGATGATGCGGTCCAACTACGGACGGGCATTGAATCTACTCACAGATAAGATCACAAGATGGATAGCGATGCCTCTCTCCATGGCGGCCAGAGTATCTTTAATAAAAATGATAATCCTACCTAAGCTTCTCTACCTACTAACAAATATTCTGTATGCGCCACGCCAATATTTTTTTTAATGTGTCAGAGCCCAGCTGATCATATTAGCGTGGGAGGAAGACAGCCCAGACTGGCGTGGGAGGTTCTCACTCGTCCCTTTGAAGCTGGGGGATTTGAAGTCCCCGATATGGAGTTATATTTCATATGCGCTCAGGTGCACTTCCTGGCCTATTGTATGCACCCTCTCCCATACATGCGTCACTTAGCTATCGAAGATGGTTACATGGCCCCCACGCAAAGCACCGCGTACCTTAGCACTACCACGGTCTCTAGATACCTGGAGGCTACAACTGTTCAATGTACTACAGTTTTTGTCCACCATAAGCGTGGAAGGGTATACTCAGAAGTGAGTCCCTTGCTCATTGCACCATCAGGATTCAAGCAAGCCGGGCCGAAGACGGCTGAAATGCCAGAAACCGGTCCCCGGAAGCTTGTTTCCTTCCCAGTATAAGAATTGGCTTGGTAGTTTGGTCTGCCCTGTTCCCATGATGCACTGGGCCAGGATCAGACTAATTTGCATGTAGCCAGGTTCTGAGCTGGGATGGTGCAGTGAGCTAAAAAACGGTGATGGATAAAGCCCTGATCTTTGGACTGGGTAAGAGTGGTCTGCTTAATTCAGACACTCTGTTCATCACCACCCCCTTTTCTGAATCGTTTTTGTCCACCATAAGCGTGGAAGGGTATACTCAGATGTGAGTCCCTTGCTCATTGCACAATCAGGATTCAAGCAAGCCGAGCCAAAGACGGCTGAAATGCCAGAAACCGGTCCCCGGGAGCTTGTTTCCTTCCCAGTATAAGAATTGGCTTGGTAGTTTGGTCTGCCCTGTTCCCATTATGCACTGGGCCAGGGTCAGACTAATTTGCATGAAGCCAGGTTCTGAGCTGGGATGGTGCAGTGAGCTCAAAAACGGTGATGGATCAAGCCCTGGTCTTTGGACTGGGTAAGAGTGGTCTGCTTAATTCAGACACTCTGTTCATCACCACCCCCTTTTCTGAATCAGGTGCACTTCCTGGCCTATTGTATGCACCCTCTCCCATACATGCGTCACTTAGCTATCGAAGATGGTTACATGGCCCCCACGCCAAGCACCGCGTACCTTAGTACTACCACGGTCTCTAGATACCTGGAGGCTACAACTGTTCAATGTACTACCAGTGCATGGCACGATCTAGCACGCAAACTTAAATGCCCTGTTCTCTATTTGCCACTGATGCCCTTGCAGGGGAGACATGATCTACCAGTCACGACAGAGGGGGGATACCGACGGATGCTGCGCAAACTGGCCTGTCTTAACAGGGGCTAGCTATACAAAAATTGGGAAGTTTAAATCTAGTGATGACTTCTTTGGCACCACTTCCCCAACCCCCCCGAACGCATCTATTACGTGCGTCCTCGACAGAATATGCCCTCCTTGACCCAGTGCTTTCCATTGGAACCCCCTGTTATGGCTCCCCTACGTACTCTCTTTCAACACACTACCCCGGCACACGTGGTGTCGCGATTGTATCGCTCGACTCAGGGAGACTGGGAGAGGTACCCAGCGCCGGCTAAGGATAAGTGGGAAGCGGAATTAGGAACTTCCATCACGGTGGAACAATGTTCATATTGCTGTCGCCAGACGGGCGCGATTTCCGCTAATAGCAGGCTACGCCTGATACATTACAAATATATTCACAGATTTTATTACACGCCTGCTCGGTTGCACCGACTACACTTACGCGACACTGCTAGCTGTGATAGATGCGGGGTCAGGGATGCTGATTTCGGTCACCTGGCCTGGGACTGCCCGCCTGAAGGGAAGTTCTACATGCAATAGATGAGATGACTGGGATACATGTATACAACCATCCCCTTACTGCCCTTTTGGGATATACGGAACAGGTTCCAGACAACGTGCGGAAGTATGTCTCCCTAGTTCTTTTAATAGCAAAATGGCGGATAGCCTGTCGCTGGGGGCGAGGCCGAGCCCCCAAATTTAAGGATTGGCTGTGTGACCTTATATATTGCCAGGAACAATTGCACACCTATGCAGAACTTATGCCACCCTCATCCCGCCCTAAGGACATATGAGCTCCTCTGCAATTATATTTACTAGCACATACTGACTCAGGGGACACAGATCCAAACACTGATCAGATGGGGGACGGGGAGAGGGATGGGGAGGGATTGTAGAGGAGGGGGCCTCTTGATTGTAGTGCCATGTTGATCTCTTTTTAACATGGGGAGAACTGATGTAGGTCATGCAGGGTGGGGAACTTCGGTTAGGCGTGCTGTGTGGAATCTGACTGGATACTGGTCTGAATTGCATGGTGATAGTGCAACTACTACTGTGGCTTATTGACTTTAATTGGTTTGGGGAGTGTGGTTAGAGACCTGAGTTGATGACTGTAGGCCTTGAATGCCCACATGACGCGGCCGTCCCCCTGGGGGGTTGTAGGCGGCTTGCTGTGTTCGCCCCCCCATCTGCTATACAGAATGTCTAATACTGCTGTGTCGGCCCGCTGGGATGTAGGTACCCGCTGTGTCAACTTTACAGATGTCAATAAAGGTCTTTTTTGGAAGAAAAAAAATGCCCTCAATGTGCTCAATCCACTTCTCTGGTGAAATGGTGGAAGAGGTGGCATGGGCTCCACTGTCATTAAAACTATCCCACAGAATTGACTACTGTCCAGGCCCCCATCAGGTCACACTTGGCGTCCTCTCTAAGTTCCCTTTTCCTCCCCCTCTATTGCCTGCTTATATGCACTATGTCTGCTGGTATTAACTTCAATCGTTAATCCAAGAGGGGTGGTCCAGTCCGCTGCTGATGGGTGCAGATGGTCCCGTCTTGGCCCGGGCCCATTCCACGCTGCAGGCAGTTTCAGGCCCTTTTTAGCCTGATGTTGGCTGCTCCACTCCCTCTGAGCCGTGTTGGACTGGGGGACCGAGTCCAACCCAAGCCGTGCAGGCTCCTGAATGTACGGCGGAGTATGTGGGCAGGGAACCGTCAGGTGAATATCCTCTCATTCGTGCGATTTGGTTCCTGAGGTCCTACAATTTGGTTATCTTAAACTACCACCTGAATATTTGGCCATTCTCAAAGACGCATGTCGACCTACTATGTGTGCTTGTTATGTGGCAAAGTGCAAACGATGCGTTCACTATTGTCAAACTGACCCTCTCATACCAGCACTACATGACATTGCCTGCAACATCTACAAAGTTGTAGTTTGGCATTTTTTTCTGTCAAATTTCACGTAGCAGCAGTGGCTGCATACCTACAAAATACAAACATTTGCCTCTTTTCAAGATTCAAGTAAACAAAGCCTTTATGTTTGTCCTCAAAAGCGTAATACCACCCCATAACCTCCCAGCACCATCATGGAACCTTAACATCGTACTCACTACACTTATGGGGCCTCTTTTGAGCCCCTTCATTTTTGTCCACTCCAATATCTTTCTTGAAAGGTGGCTTTTATGGTTGTCATCATTACTTGCTTAAGATGTGTTAGCAAACTCCAGACATTAACCTTAGAAGAAACTTTCTTTCAGGTACATAAAGACAAAGTAGTCCTTCATACCAACTCTAAATTTCTACCAAAAGTGGTGTGCCAATTCTACCTGAATCAATCTATAGAATATCAGTTTTTTTCCACAGCCAGACTCAGTTGCATATAGTAGGTGCCAAAAGAGCACTAGAGTATTATATAGAAAGACACAACAGTTATTCGTTGCTTTTTCAAAACCACTTGAAGGGAAGGCTATCTCCAAATCAGGTATTGCCAGGAGGAAACTGAAATGCATGCAAACCTGCTATGCCAAAGCAAAGAAAACCTTAACAGTTCCACCAAAAGCTCACTCCACTCAAAAGAAGGAAGCATTAGTGGCCTTCATAGAGAACATTCCAATAGCTGAAATGTGCAAAGAAGCTGATTGGTCTACACCACATACCTATACACAAAACACTACTGTGTGGATGTATTAGCTAGACAACAGGCCATGGCTGGCCAAGCAGTGCCACATATACTCTTTGAAACAACTGCAACACCCACAGGCTAACCACTGATTTGGAGGGGGCTGCTTTGCATTCTGCATTACACATAAAAAGAGGAAAATGTAGTGAGGATTGCCTTTCTGCAGGAAGGTTTCCTGTGTTTTTTTTCTTTAATATATCCCTTGGCTTAATACCACTTTGCAGCACAAATGTAATTGGAAAAACAATGTTTATTGTGCCAGAGACTGCATTTGCTCAAGGAAATTACTCTTGTAATTGTCAGAAGCTCCCCTAAGTGTGAATGTTTCATACTAGTACTAAAACTGTGTGCATCAGCACTATATTTATGGATGTGTGTCCAAATATCTATGTGTATACATATGTTTATTTATAAATACACTCAGGCCGAGAAAGATGCATAAATATGAATAGTAAGAGAAAATCTCAATTATATGTTAACTATACAGAAATTGTTGGAATGATGAAAGAAACATAGAGGTTAAAACATAAAGTCAAAAGCAATAAAAAGAAAACATGGTCAAGATATTTTTAAGAAACATTCTGTCCTGTTTTTGTCTCTTAGTGGAATGGTGATGAAGTCTACTGAACGGAGGGCCACAGTGCCGCCAGAGTCAATGAACGTTCATGAAGAAGCCATCTCTCATCAGGATTCTGTAAACTCCCCACAAGCTGCTGAATCCCAAGGCGGGATCTTTAAATATTTCAGGGCAGAGTCAGGATAATGACACTCAACGTTGTGAGCTGCTCATTGCAGAGATGACAGGCGCTCAGTGTATGCCTAGGCTCAAAGCTCATCGTCACATCCCTCCTTCAAATATTTACACTTTTCCATCTCTTTTTTTTGTTCAAATAATCTTTTTTGAGTTTTTTGGAACAGGCAATAACTCAAGAATAGCAGATGAGAAACACTGAAAATAAAGAAGCTGAATCAAAGATTCTCCTAGCATGTTCAGGGGGCAGATGCATACACCCATGAGGGTGAGTAGAAAATATGGATAGGGATAAAGGGGTGTGCACAGGTCACCACATACATTTGTACTGAGTTGCAGTTTTAGTGATACATATTATTCCTTCTGACCATTCTTTCAATTATTGGTGAGTTCAGGTATGACATAGTCCGTAAACATTTCATCTATGATCATCGTGTGCACCAGAATGAATGGTCATCGCGAGTTATAATATATTGATGGTTGACTAGTATATTTACTTCATAGCGCTTAGTATAGTTACGAGCAGCACCACAGGTAGGTGATCTGTGCGTAATGATTCTTAAAGTTGATAATTATTACATACAGTATGTGTGCACGAATTACAGAGGTTCAAAGTGTGATGAGGCGGCGTCCGGTGTGTCCTCCATGTGTATGTGTGGTGGGCACCACCAGGAAAGTTGCAGCGAGACATTATCAGCTCCTCTGAACAAAGTGAGCCATTCCTGCCACATATAAAATGAGACTTTATTCAAATATTTCCGATTATTAAGAATCAGTTTGTCTGCAAGTGTTAGCATTAGATCAAGTAGCAGACCGTTAGCTATGGATGGACTTTAGTGATGGGTCTAGTTGGCCAAGTATTGTATATGCGAACTCTCAGGTGAGGGTAATGTACAGGGTCTACGTAATGAATTTAAATGTATCATCCCAGTATTCCTTAAGGATGGGGCAGTAGAAGAACATGTGAGGTAAATCTCCATCATGTAGCCTACAGTCCAAGCATTTGGGATCTTGGATGAGTTTGAGTTTATGGAGTTTTACCGGGGTCCAGTATATTCTGTTAATAATCATACATTTGGTCCGGGACATGGTAGGGGAGATTTTCATTGTGAAAGATGATTTATAGATACGGTTCCAATCATATTGTTGTGATTTGAATCCGCTTCCCGTTTTTGTACATTGCAGACTATATCTTGCGGGGTTTAAGGAGAAGTAATTTATAAATTCTGGATACAATGTGTCCTGTTCTGTATAGGCCGTTAATCAATGTTGTGTTTGTAGGGCGGTTCTTCAGTAGTGGATGTTTAGAGAGCTGAATACTCAGTCTCAGGCACTTATAAAAGTCCATATTTTCAAGCCAGATTTGGGCTTGTAACATGGAGAAGGGTAAAGGTAGATTGTCTTCAAAAACGTACTTGATCATGTTAATCCCCTTTCCTGACCACTCCGGACAAATAATTGAGTTGCCATCAATTTTGAGTTTGGGGTTGAGCCATGTGGCTGCCATATTAGAATTGCTAAGTTTAGTTTCGGAATGGTAGTCTATTTTTAAATATTTTTTTAAGTGTTGTCCATTATATACTTGGAGTGGGGCTAAGAAAAATTATGCATTGTCAGAAAGGCACTAATAGGGTTCCTACCTAAAAGAGATTTCTCCATATTAAATCATATTGGTTTGTAGTCTGATTCTTCCAGGAACCAGTTAGTGGCTTGTGTAAAGAGGCACATTGTCGAATAATTCCTCAAATTTGTGAGGTTTATTTGTCCTCTTTCTTCATAGAGTTTTAGTTTTTATAGGAGAAATTTTTGGTAGGTATATCTTTGATCTTACAAAACTGAAGATTACCACTTCCACCAGGTTTTTCACAATGGGTAGCGGAAATGAGACAAACTAAAGAAAGGGAAGAATTCTATTCCCTTAGAATAGGGGAAACCCAAAAATGTATACATATTTGGGAAGAAGATTAAATGCTTTAAGGACTGTAGCGAAGTGGGGGAGAAATTGACCCATATAAATAAATATTACATAAAGAGCCGGATTGTAGGATATTACATTCTTCCTTCCTTATGCATTTTGTAAAGATAAAGATGTATTTTTATATTATCTATTAATTATTACTGTATATTACTATTTATTGCTCCAGAATTTTGAATTTTTGAGATTTTGCATATTTTTGTATTTTGTGTCTGTAATGAATGGAATGAATAAATAAAATAATTTAAAAACAGAAATTAAAATTTTTTTCGTTTTACCACAAGAAACTCTAGAAGTGGGCGCATGTTGACTAGATAATTAACTAAGTGGGTAATCATCATTTTGAGTGACTCTGCCCTACCCCACCAAGAGATAATTACATAAATGCATGAATATGTTGTTAAATATGTAGAGAGGTTTGAAATGTATTTCAACCAATCGATAGTGTTCTATTTGATTATTCCAGTGATTAAATACTCTTGTTTTCTTTGCTTTGTCTTCATCAAATGCTAATTAAAATTGTGTGCAGCTGAAGATTAAATGAATTTCACAATTTACCTGAAGGATTTTCATGCAGCTTAAAAAAGATCAATCAATATGACGCAGGCTTGATATTAAAAGTATATTCCAAAGTTTATCTCATAAGAAAGAAGAACCCATCCAATCCCCAGCCAGGCCAGGTAGCTGCTCAGCATAAACTGAATACAAACATTTCTGAACCTTCACAACAGAGATGGAACAGAACCATGAATCATGTCATGTGTTGCTATGGTACCTTGGCATCTGAAACAGAACATGTCTAAGATGCCACACACCTTCTCCCCTTAACCAAACAAAACATTTTAAGATACATAGCACACCAAACAATTAGTTTGTAAAACATTTTTAAGAAACATCGTCTTTCAAATAATTAGGTTTTTCAACAACTCTGGAAAAGACACATAGAGAAGACGCAGAACCTGAACCAACATTACGTCCAGAAAGAGTCTCACAACAAACGGATGGACCTGAATGCACAGAAATTCCATTCAGATTCCACACTCTATGATCATGAGTTTTGACAGCATTTTTAAATATTTTAATTACACGCATTGGTTTAGAGAACTGAGACTTAGAACCAGGAAGTCTGACAACAACCAGATCCCCAACCTTAACCTTTGTAACTTTAGTCGATTTCTTAGACTCAAAAAGTGATTTTCTAGCTAAACATTTGTATTCTTCTCTTTTACGCCAATCTAACGTGGTATCAGGAGAATAAGAACCAGTAACAGTTTCTTCATGAAGTCTAACTTAAGCAGGCTTCACAAGAGTGCAAGGAGCTCTCCCTTTGAAGAGTAAGAAAGGAGACTTACCAGTGGAACTGTTGGGAGTTAACCTATAGTTTTCCACTTTTTTGAGAACCTGCTCCTTCCAATTGAGCCCAGAACTTTTGCCCCGAGAAATGGTCTCCTTTAATACCCTTTAAACCTTTCAACCATACCGTTGGTCTCTGGATGGTATAGAGAACACTTCTTGTGTCAGATTCCTCGCTCCTTCTCTGGCAAAGAGGGTCTCAAGAAACTTGATTACTTGAATAGTTTCCACGCTATTGGTAAAATGCATTTCAGGCCACCTGGAAAATAAGTCAATAAGCACTAAAATGAAGACTTGATGACCATCAGAGTGAACTGGACCTACTATGTTCAGAGCCACTTCCTTCCAAGGCCCATGAGGAAGCTCTCTGATAACTCTCACCACTTTCGATTTCCCTCTCATAGCACACACCATACAGTCTCTAATAACTCTTTCCACCTGCAGATCCATTCCAGGCCACCAGTAGGAGCCCCGGAGTCTCTCCTTTGTTTTGAGCATCCCAGAGTGAGATTCATGAGCTAAATCTATGAACATCTTACAAAGATCAGAAGTAGGTACAAGCCTAGTTCTACGTACAAGTAAATTGTCACAAATTGCCAATTCATCCTCGACACGCCACAATTTGGAAGCTTCTTCGGATCCTTGTTTCTTCGTGTGCCAACCTTCATGTATGATAGACACTACCTCAGATAACACTAGATCTAAAGACAACTTGATGCGCCACTGACTTTCATTAATGATTTCACCACCAATCACACACACATGAACATGGCTGTCATCAAAATCCACCTCACTAACATCATCAAGAGAATCATCAACTAACCTCAAAAGGGTGTCGGCAACAAAATTGTGTCATCACTTTCCCCCTTTCAACAATTACATTTTTTTTAAATGACAGAAAAAGACATGAAATACAATATCTTAATATCTGATAAAACCATTAAACCTTAATGGGGTTTTAATTGTACGACTGCAGGAAGAACATGTATAAACTTTCTGAGGATTCGAACAAGCAGGGGAAGGAACTAAAGATAGAGAGGGCTGAGGTGGAACGTCATCCTTCCTTGATGAACTTAACCAGTGACTCCAATCTAGATCTTCTTCCACTGTCTCCACCTGTCGGGGGGACACTTTTACAAGTTGTCTCTGGTTCCACCATCCTTTCTTGTCAATAAAACCAGCCCCTTTGCTAACTTTCAGGACTTGAACTAGCTCAAACAATTTATATCACCCCTTTCTAATTTTGTTTGGCTTTTTAATTAAAACCCAAACACCTACCAGAACATCCGAACTGGAGGAATTACTTTTCCCATCAAAATTAACTTTCATTTTAGCTTGTTTTGCATTCACTTTTTCACATACTTCCTTCAAATTACTTCTGTTTTCACCGGAAATATCTTGCAACCATGATGGAAACAAAACAGAATGTGCCTCCCTACCTCTTAATAAATTAAAGGGTGAAATGCCAGTGGTGCAGTGAGGAGCGGTTTTGTAACTCCAAACTTTCTTCCTAATGAAATTCTCAATGTTGAGATTGGAGGCCAAAGCTGTCTGTATCCCTTCTTTAATCACTTTATTTCCTCTCTCCACTATTCCATTTGACGAAGGAGAATGTAAAGCCACTTTAAGTTGCTTAATATCAAACTCCTTTCGAAATGTGCACATTTTCTCGGACACAAAATGAGTATCGTCATTGGTAACGATAACTTTTGGGGACCCTTCCAGATGAAAAACCTTACTGAAAAATTAAATTGTTGAATCTGTATTGGGAGCTTTTAAAAAATCATGGTACATCCACTTTGAGAAATAGTCAACCATTAAAATAACATATTTCCTCTCTTGATTTAAAATGGAATAAGGACCAGAAAAATCAAGGCCGACTTTTTCCCAAGGAGGGCAAGGGAATTCGGTGGGATGCAAAGGGAAGTTCAAGTTCAAGTTCAAGCATTTGTATAGCGCACTACTCACCCAGAGGGTCTCAAGGCGCTTGGGGAGGGGGTTCATTGTTTATCGAATAGCCAGGTTTTAAGTTCTTTTCTGAAGGAGATGTGGTTCTGTGTAAGGCGGAGGTGAGTGGGGAGTGAGTTCCAGGTCTTGGCCGCCAAGTAGGAGAAGGATCTACCTCCCATGGTGGATCTTTGGATACGCGGGACTGCAGCGAGGCCTTGATTGGAGGATCTTAGTTGTCTGGTGGGTGTGTATAAGGATAGTCGAGTATTGAGGCATTCGGGTCCTAGTATGTAGAGGGCCTTGTGTGCGTGGGTGAGGAGACGGAATGTTATTCTCTTGTTGACGGGAAGCCAGTGGAGGTCTTTCAGGTGGCCGGTAATGTGATCTTGGCGAGGGATGTCCAAAATGAGTCTCGCCGATGCGTTTTGGATGTGTTGGAGTTTTTTCTGTAATTCCGGCATAGAGGGTGTTTCCGTAGTCTAGTCGACTCGTAACCAGTGCGTGGGTGACAGTCTTTCTAGTCTCGGTGGGGATCCAATGGAAGAGTTTTTTGAGCATACGAAGTACGTTGAAGCAGGAGGATGAGACGGCGTTGACTTGTCTGGTCATCGAGAGGGAGGAGTCTAGGATGAAGCCTAGGTTACGTGCGTAGTCTGTGGGTATGGGTGCGGAACCCAGATCGGAAGGCCGCCATGAGTCGCCCCAGGCAGAGGGGGATGATCCTAGGATGAGCACTTCCGCTTTGTCTGAGTTGAGTTTTAGGCGGCTGTTTTTCATCCATATGGCTACGTCTTTCATGCCTTCGTGAAGATTGGTTTTGGCGGTGTTGGGGTCTTTGGTGAGGGAAAGGATCAGCTGGGTGTTGTCAGCGTAGGAGATGATGTTGAGGTTGTGTTGGCGCGCGATGGAAGCTAGTGGACTCATGTAAATGTTGAAGAGGGTGGGACTAAGTGATGAACCTTGTGGTACACGGCAGATGACTTTGGTGGCCTCTGATTTGAATGGGGGGAGGCGGACTCTCTGGGTTCTTCCGGCGAGGAACGAGATGATCCAGTCCAAGGCTTTACCTTTTATGCCGATGTTGCTGAGGCGTTGTATGAGGGTGCTGTGACAGACAGTGTCAAAGGCGGCGGAGAGGTCGAGTAGAATGAGGGCCACTGTTTCTCCGTTGTCCAGTAGTGTTCGGATGTCGTCTGTTGCTGCGATGAGGGCGTTTTTGGTGCTGTGTTTGGCTCGAAAGCCGGATTGTGAGGGATCGAGGGAGTTGTTGGATTCGAGGAAGGCGGCGAGTTGGCTATTGACGGCTTTCTCAATGACTATGGCCGGGAATGGGGGAGGGATATGGGGCGGTAGTTTTTAAGTTCAGAGGGGTCTGCTGTGGGTTTCTTCAGGAGGGCGCTGACTTCGGCATGTTTCCAATTTTCTGGGAAGGGTGCAGAGTTGAAGGAGCAGTTGATGACATCACAGAGGTGGGGTGCGATGATGGAGTCTGCTTTGTTGAAGATGAGGTGGGGACATGGGTTGGTTGGCGAGCCAGAGTGGATGGAATTCATTAGGCGGATGGTGTCTTTAGGGGTGATTGGGTTCCAGGCACTGAGGTTGTTAGAGGGCGGTTTAGGTTCTGAGGGGGGTAGAGAGGATTGTTAGTTGGAACTGTTTTTGAAGCTGTTATGTATGTCGGCAATTTTGTTGTAGAAGAAGGAGGATAACAAGTCGCAGAGGTCTTGGGAGGGAGTGATGTCGTTTGGTGAATTCTTTGACGATGTTTAATAGTTCCTTTCTGTTATGAGCGTTGTTGTCGAGTCGATTCTTGAATGCTGATTTCTTGGTGGATCGAATCAGCTGGTGGTGTTTGCAGGTGGCTGATTTGAAGGTGGTCATGTTGTCGGTGGTTGGGTTTTTTCTCCATGTTTTCTCGAGAGTACGGCACAGCTTCTTGGATTTCTTAAGGTCATCGTTGAACCAGGGGGCCTTTTTGTTGTCTTGTTTGGTGTGATGGTTTTTCAAGGGTGCTAATTCGTCAGCGCTGTGAGTGATCCATTGTTTGAATTTGATGGCAGCTTGGTTTGGGTCCGATGAGAGGGCGGGTGGGTTCTGGTTGAGCGATGTGAGGAGTTGGTGTGCGGTGATTTTGTTCCATTTTCTCCGGGGGATAGGTTGTGGAGGGTTGTGGGTCGAGGTGGTTTTGTAGCTAAAGTGAAGACAGCAGTGGTCCGTCCAATGGAGAGCTGTGGTGTGATCGAAGGAGATGTGTTTGCTGGAGGTGAAGATTGGGTCGAGTGTATGTCCGGCTACATGGGTGGGGGTGTCAACAAGTTGTTTGAGGCCGAAATTGGCCAGGTTGTCCAGAAGGGTGGTGGTGTTGCTGTCGTTTTTCTTTTCCAGGTGGAAGTTGAGGTCTCCTAGTAGAATGTAGTTCTCGGAGGCGAGGGCATGTGGACTGATGAAGTCAGTGATGTCTTCGCTGAATAATTTACGGGTTCCTGGAGGCCTGTAGATGATGGTGCCTATGAGTGTGGTCCTAGGGTCGGTGTGGATCTGGAAGTGGAGGTGTTCGGCGGTTGTAAGGTTATCGTCGGAGCTGGTCGTGATTTTGATGGTGTTCTTATGGACGATGGCGATGCCTCCTCCTGTTTGGATGGTGCGGTCTTTCCGGATGATCTTGTAATTGTCCGGGATGGCAATGGCGATGTCTGGTGTTGATGATGCGTTCATCCATGTTTCAGTAAGGAAGGCGACGTCCGGTGATGTAGTGTCGAGTAGATCCCAGAGTGCAGTGGCGTGTCTGTGGACCGAGCGGGTGTTCAGCAGGATGCACTTCAGGTGGTTAGAGTCGGAGCTGTGTTTGGGGATAGTGGATGTGGTATGGGTCTTATCGCTGGTAAATTTGCAGGAGCGGCAGGCGAAGGGACCGTGGGTACATCCCGGGGCAGCTTCGAAGCATTGTGATGTGTGTCCGGGGTTAAGGGCGAGGAGAGTTGCGGCCTCATACGTGAAGCGAGTGGGCTGGGTAAGGCGGGGACCAGGGGGTCTGGCGCTGGGCACGGTCCAGGCGCAGACGGGCGTAGACGGGCTTACCTTTTGCGCGCCTTCGGTGCGCATAGGGCGCGACCGCTGCGCGTGAACGCTGAACGCAGAAACATCTGTCATATGCGGATAGAAGAGGGGGAGGGGCGAGGGATGGTCAGCTGGGAGGCGGGAGCTGGGCGGGGATCTGGGCAGGGAAGGCACAGAGAGCAAACAACAACAACAGCAAGCTCAAAATGGCCTCAGCCAAAATCGAAACCGGATTGGGGCACAGAGATCGATAACGCCATCCTGATGTCAGTGGTACCGGTGAGATCAGGCAGCAATTAGTTAGGCAGGCAGCGCATCAATTTTAAAATATTAATTAGAGCGTAGTTAGGCAAACGGAGCGCTACGGTAAAATAATGCTCAACAAAGTCCCAGCCTCTCAGGCAGTTTAAACGTTAATGGGTACTTGCGATATCTCGAGGCAGGCAATGGCAGGCAAAAGAGCGAGGCGAGGAGGTCTCAAAGTCTGCCAGTGTTTATCTGATAAAATACATCCTGGACAAACATCGATTGTCTTCCTCACCTGAGTATCTATTGAAGGCCATGAGTAATCTTGCTTTATTTTCATAATGGTCTTAGTGACTCCCAAATGTCCCTGATGAGCTTTATTCACAATTAAAGAATGTGGTTAGAGGGTGGGACAAACTTATCTCCTCTCCGAACAATGCCTTTCTCCACTGAAAGCTCATCAGCAACTTAAGTGAAAATACGTAAATCACCTACTAAACATCTAGGTTCAGGCCAACTATGAGTGGAATATTCAATGACTTTCTGTAGAACAACATCACTCTCACAAGCCAAATTCCAATCTTTTTCTGACAGGACCGAGTCAAATTCGCAAACTGCGTCAACTACAGCAACACATTCAATGTCTTCAGTGGAAATATCCTCATCGTCATCTTTGAGCATTGAAAGTCTAGAAAGGCAGTCAGCTCTGAAATTCTTTCCGCCATGAATGTGTTTAATACTAAAATGAAACTCTTGTAACCCAGACACTAATCTCAATAACCTGGCAGACAAGAAAGAAGAACCAACTTTGTCAAAGATATAAATCAGAGGTTTGTGATCTGTTACAAGTTCAAATTCACGCCCTCAAATGTACATGTTAAACCTTTGCACTGCCCATACGCATGCCAAAGCTTCTCTTTCAATAGTACTGTATTTTTGCTCAAATGACTTGAGAGATCTAGAAGCAAAAGCTACGGTTTGCTCATGGCCATTAACCTTTTGAGTAAGCACTGCCCCAAGACCTAAAATGCTAGCATTCATGGTTATGACAGATGAGCAATCATCCCTAAAAGCATTTAAGGCCTGTGCATACACAATCAATTTCTTGACATCATTGAAAACTTTATCCAGGTCAGTAGACCAGCAAAAACTTTTGCCCTTTCTCAGCAATACGGGTAAAGGCTCACCAACTTGGGCATAAGAGGGAACAAACCTTGCGTAATATTCAGCCAAGCCTAAGACAGAGCGTAAAGAATCTTTGTCAGAGGTGTGTTTAGCATCTACAATAGCTCTAATTACTCAGAATTTAGGTTTGATCCATTGGTTGGATACAGTGTGCCCTAAATATTCAAGTTCCTGAACTGCAAATTTACACTTGTCAGAAGGAACAGTCATGTTTTTTGATCTATCTATATCTATACTAATATAATAAAGAGAGAGCCCAAACCTTTGAGGCGGGTAATCTCAGGAACCACAGCACCAATCACAACACCCAATACAGCGTTGGAAAGGGCAGTTGCAGCAGAAGGACATAGGCTATGCAGACGCCCACCATATACATTTAAAAGGTAAATGAACCGTGCCAGCAAAGTAGTCCCTTGTGGGTGTGTCTGCATTGTGCTGTGGGCGTGTGCTATGGGGGTGTGACAAATGCTGGGGGCGTGTGGTACGTTTCGCCCTTCAAGCCATGTCTCATATTATGTGCTGGGGGCGTGGGCATGTGTGGGGCGCGGGATTACGGGGAAAAAAAGTGAGCGTTGTGCCCAATATTTCATTGTTTTTTCTTCCCAGGTTGTGTACATTACAGTTACGGGTGTCCACCCTGCTCCCTTTAAATACCCCTGCACCCCATAATCATAACCCACCCTTACTCCTTAAAATACCCCAACACCCTTAAACACTAACCCATCTTAAATCCTATAAATATACCCTGTACCCCAAACCTATCCCTAAACCCTAAATATACCCCTGTACCCCCAAACCTACCCCTGAACCCTAAAGTACCCCCGTACCCCAAAACCCAAACCTAGCCCTGAACCCTTAAAATACCCGTGTACCCCAAAACCCAAACCTACCCCTGAAACCTAAAAATAGCCCTGTACCCCAAAACCCAAACCTAGCCCTGAACCATAAAAATAACCCTGTACCCCAAAACCTAAACCTACCCCTGAACCCTAAAAGACCCTTGTACCCCAAAACCCAAATCTAGCCCTGAACCCTAAAAATACCCCTGTACCCCAAAACCCAAACCTAGCCCTGAACCCTTAAAATACCCCTGTACCCCAAAACCCAAACCTACCCCTGAACCCTAAAAATACGCCTATACCCCAAAACCCAAACCTAGCCTTGAACCCTAAAAATACCCCTGTACCCCAAAACCCATACCTATTCCTAAACCCTAAAACTACCCCTGTCCTCCATAACCCAAAACTATATCTGAACCCTTAAAATACCCAAACACCCCAAAACATATACCTCAGTACCCCAAAATATATACCCCTATACCCATACTTACCTTATCCAAACATTAAAAAAAATATGCTTTTACCATTCATGCATTTACAACAAATTTCGTTCTAAATGTATGCATGGTAAAAGCATATAAAATGTAATGCCATGCGTTATAATGGCATTGCTGAGTCATGGTACTTTCGTAATGAAAGTATGCGGAGCGGTGGTATGCGGAAAGAAAGTTGCGGAATAATGGGTGTTTACCCTCCCCCGGTAAGTACATTGGTGGCACGGCGGCCCACATCTCCAGCAACATACTCATATTTTTCACCACTGATTTGAAAAATGCACAGGTCTCTCTCATTGATGGCCAGCATCGACATACACTTTTAGACACACCTCCCGCCACAAGTTCTAGAATTGCGAACTTTAGAGCTGGGGAGCTACGTTCGAATCTCGGCATCAGCTCAACATCCTGTGATTCCACGCAAATCGCTTTGTCTCCCCGTGCCTACCACAAATGAATGTGTTCTTCTGTAATGTAAATTGTGCTCATGCCATGTTGTCGAGTTCGCGCTATATAATATTGCAAGGAAAAATAAAGTAGGGAAACTCGAGTTCACACACTACTGAACGCGCACTCTTAAGTGCATCAACAGTGCACTGTGAATCGGAGCGTTTCACAGGCCTGTCACAGATAAGAAATGCTATCAAAACGAAATCCTACAAAACAATATACTACTGGCTGTCAGCAATTCATACCCGGACAACGTCGGGACGGGCTGCTAGTAACAAATTAAAAAGAACTCGCTTTAAAATCTTATTATGTTCCTCGATCCATTTTGCATATTTTCATGAATTTTTGTGTGTGACTACGATGGGTGCGACCGATTGTGAGGAATCAGTAGGTTCTATAACACCCTGGTCACGCAAATTTTTCAAAGATTCTTTCAATTCATTTCTCACACTCAAAGAGATAGAGCGTACTTTATGAGACATAGGTTGTGCCCCAGGAATTAATCTAACGTGGTGCTCAAAGCCTTTGACGGTACCCACTATGTTACCAAACACAGGTTTAAATTCTGAAATAATTTCTTTCAAAACTTCAGGTTGTGAGTCTGATAAATTACATTGGCTACTACACACAGGTAAATCCCCAACCTTCATAGGGTTCTCATCACCGGGAACTAAATATAAGCCCATGCAAGCGAGGTCTTTCCAACCCATAATGTTTTTACCCTTCTCTGCTACATAAATTTTAGTCATGGTCTCTCTCCCTAGACATTGTACCAAACCAGGAAAGTATCCAAACATATTTATGTCTTTTTCTCCAAAAACTTTTGGATTTACATCAGAAGGAAGAAGGTTCACTTTTCTGTTCCATAACTCATAAAAAGTAGTATCTCTTAGAATTGTAATAGGTGACCCTGAGTCAGCCATAACCTGTAAGGGAACATTGTCAATAATAGCAGAACATAAAGGACCTTTTATGGAATTCCTTTCACCATCACAGTCTAATGTAACAATAACGTTGTTTAGAGAATTACTACACTCTTCAACATCTGAATCAATACAGTTCACATTAAATGATTTTTTTGCATGTTTACATATTCCCTGGAAGTTACCAATTTCCTTACAAATGACACAACGTTTGTTAATGGCATGACAGCTAGGTGAATAGCCAATGTGGTTTTTGGAAGCGCATCTATAACAAAATAAAACATGTTTCTTCTGAATAAGCTTAGCATTTTTGTTTTTAACATTTATTGCACACAAGGAATTGTCTGGATCAGACACTGTTGAAGAAATTAGATTTACTCCGCTTTTAGAGTTATCCTGCATCACTTTACTGGGAAGAGTGGAGCGTTCAATGCTTAGGGCCAGGTCAATCACTTCTGATAGTGAAGGGCTTTTGCATCCCAAAATCCTCTCTTTAACTTTACGCGAAACACAATTAAAAACAAATTGGTCCCTGATATAATTATCAGATAGGGGTCCGAAATCACAAGTAGTTCCCAAAACTCTAAGTACGGATATATATTCTTCCACTTTCTCCTCCTCTCTTTGTTTTCAACTATAAAAATTATGTTGTTCCAGCATGATGTTTGGCTCTTCCGCAAATTGTTTTTTAACCGTGCGACTGCTTCTACATAAACATTCCATTTGCCATCACCTGAGTGGGATGCTGGTGGCGGAATAGACACAACACTAGGAAAAATCCTTTGTGCAGCCTGGCCAAGACATCCAAACAACAATGCAAATTTGTGTGCCGGTGTGTATCCAACAGCATCAATGGCAACCAAATGATTTTCAAAAAGCCTAAACCATGCAGACCAAATAATTTCAGGGCTACCCGGTTTGCTGAGGAAAGGGGTTGGTTGAGTAATTTGTTGGACATTTGCCATCATGGTTTATAAATAAAAATAACACACACCCCAATTACAATAAGCAAATAAGGACCTGCAATTATTAAAATTAAGCAAAAACAATTTAAATGCGCGTGTGTGTTGCTGAAAAGAATATTGACACACAAAGGAAGAAGCGTGTATAATGCAGAAACCCTAACTGGTGAATACAGAAAAGCGTGCGTGTCGCTGTTGAAGTTCCGAACACGCAAAAGAAACCATAACTGATTAATGAGCCATTCGCAGTTTCACTGTACCGGATGTGTGTACTTACAAGTGCATGGCTTAATCTGTGAGACAAGCATATGCTACTGGCAGTATCAACCAGGTAAAACTTGCTGTGAACTAAGTGAAGCGTGTGCGACGCTGTGAAAAAAACCTTGAGGCACTGAAAAAGGGAAAGCATGCATGTCGCTGTTGAAGTTCAGAATACGCTGCAATTCATCAGTAATGCTGTGAATTAAATGAATCGTGCGCGTCACTGTAAAGACCTTTGACGCGCTGAAAATATAGCCTTTCTAACATGTAAATCATTAATTGAGCCTGCGCGTAGCTGCAGATAAATCAAAACGTGCTGTTAACCTTTAACAATGAGTGCCTAATGAAAATTCATTTAAGAGTGCGCGTCGCTGAAGTTAAATATAGATGCGCTGTCAATCTTTCCAAAGATACAATGTATCCGATATTCTTCACAAACAGACAGGTGGTGCTGTGAAAAGTCAGCGCATGCAAGATCATCAAATAGAAATCTGCTGAGATTGGTAGCTTCAACTCAAATAAGGGTGAGCAATAGCCAATTACAGGCATAGGTGAAGAGACTGCAGTGGACACTGTCTAATAAGATGTCTCTTAAAATTAGTCACCCTGCTGATTCCGTGAGTCACTCGGCAAACTAGATTAAGTTAAAAGAGTGTGGGCCAATGGGAGCTCCGTAAAACTGAAATCCATATACCTTTCCGGTTCAAACCCTTCAAAGTCAGCACTTCCGAAGTCCAGATGAACGTCGATAGAGACACAGCAACGTTGGACACGGAAATGGTAAGACGGTTAGGGTTGTAGAAAGAGGTGGTAAAAGTAAATTCTTTACGTGGGTAGGGTGGAGTTACTCCCCGATCCTCGCCAAATGTAGCAAGCAATAATCCAAGGACATCCAAAGAGGATTGAAGAAGGAGTTTATCAAATTATAACTCCTCCCAGCACGGAGCATCCTTTTCATGTCAGACACGAACGGTAGCTGATTAGCATCGTTCGAACACACATGAAACGGATGCGCCACGCGTGAGCCACATATTCAAAGGATAACAAATGCACAGTAATACGAGAGAAACCTCACGCGGAACACGCAGTTGGTAAAAATAATATAAGAAAGCATTGCGCGCTACCCGCGCGGTGACCTTCTACTATTACTTGGGCCCAGATCTTTGGACTGGGTTGAGTGTGGGACATTGATCCACATTCGGTCCATCACCTGTTGTGTTTGCATATTCCGCCCTAAGTGCGCTGGGGATGCCCAGACGTGGGTCCCAGGCACTCCACACCACTGGAGTCAAGCTAGCCGGGCTGATGAGAGGTGTTACCTCGAAACCGGTCCGGTCCTCGGATGCTTGATTCCGTTCTGGGAAGGACATGGCTTCTGTAGTTCGGACTGGACTGTTCCCATGGGGCACAGGGTCAGAGCTGATTTGCATATCGCCATTGTCTAACCCAGGGTGGTGTGGAGTGCAAAATAACGATGGATTTGGGCCCAGATCTTTGGACTGGGTTGAGTGTGTGACATTGATCCACATTCGGTCCATCACCTGTTGTGTTTGCATATTCCGCCCTAAGTGCGCTGGGGATGCCCAGACGTGGGTCCCAGGCACTCCACACCACTGGAGTCAAGCTAGCCGGGCTGATGAGAGGTGTTACCTCGAAACTGGTCCGGTCCTCGGATGCTTGATTCCGTTCTGGGAAGGACATGGCTTTTGTAGTTCGGACTGGACTGTTCCCATGGGGCACAGGGTCAGAGCTGATTTGCATATCGCCATTGTCTAAACCAGGGGGGTGTAAAGTGCGAAATAACGATGGATTTGGGCCCAGATCTTTGGACTGGGTTGAGTGTGTGACATTGATCCACATTCGGTCCATCACCTGTTGTGTTTGCTTCTACTATTACAGTATGGCTTTATAGATTAGGTCAATATCTTGAATGGACATCTCTTCTGAATAGAGAGCCAGTGGAGCTTCTTGAGGTGGTGGTTATGTGGGTTCACTTGGGGAGGTCGAGGATGAGTCTGGCCATGGAATTCTATATAGTCTGTAGTCTCTTTAGGAGGTGCAAGATGATTACTACGTAGAATGCTTAGCCATACCCCAGGGGGCTGGTAACTAGGGCTTGAGTGATGGTCTGTCTGGCATTGAGAAGAAGCCATTTGAAGAACTTATGGAGCATGCGAAGAGTGAGAAAGCAGGTTGAGGAGATTGCGTTGATATGGCTTTTCATGGTGAGCTTGCTGTCCAGGATTATGCCAAGGTTGTGGGCGTGGTCTCTGGAAGTTAGTGAGGGTCCTAGTTTGGAAGGCCACCAGTAGCCGTTCCAGTGGGAGGTGTTGTCCCACAGATCAGCACAGTAGCAGTTTTCCTATTAAATCCATGGTGAATGGAATCATTAATATGACTGGAAATCACATTTACACACGTATTTACAAGTGACATAATGCAAAAAGAAAGACGAATGGAGTTGAATAGCACAACTTCCTTGAATTTGTATGTATGCCACAAAAGACAGTGGTGTTTAAGTTTGCCGCTGTAGCAGTCTTAAACAGAACAGACTTATGGCCTTATTTAGAAGAAAGTGATTTGGCTGTGGCTGTGATTTGGCTGTGACAAGCTTCTTCACTTTCAAATCAGAGGGATGCTTCATATGTACAACAATATGTTGCATCCCTGTGCTTTCCCCTGTGCTGGTGCACGATTGGCTGCCATGCACCAATGTAGGCACGCTTGCACCATGGTAAAATGGGGTCTGCATTTTAGAGGCGATTGTTTTTTTGCGCATGAAGGAATACCTTCCTGCACAAAAGCAATTACTATATGTGTGCTACCCATTGCACCTTGCATTTACTATAAGGAATGAGTTATTCCTACTGCTGGGGCCATGGCCAAGGTTGCTGACCTTTAACACAGATTTGAAACAGGTGGTGGGCACTCTGTTCCTGCTATTAAGCCTTTTGCCTGTTTTTCTGTTTCCCGATTTCCCGCCGTTACACCTCGCTCCCCGCTCCCTGCCGCTGCTCCCCTGTAAAATCACAAGTGAAATCTCCCCTTCCTATTTGCCACCCGCTCCTGCCTCCCAGCTGCTCCTCCCTCCCACTGGACACTTAAGGCGCTTCCACGCGACGGGGAGCGGTGACCTGACCTGACCTCGTCAGAGGCGGTCGCTCTACCCGCCGCGTGGCTCCTCATGATTGCACCCAGTCTCCCTGCTCCCACCGCCAGCTCGCCGCCACCCTGAGGCCATGACCCCTGTGGATCCGTTTTTTTATGTTTCTTCTCTGTGCCAGCAGTGTTGTTCTCCGCTCGTGTGGTACCCCTGATTGCTGTTTCTTTCCCCCCGTGTGGTGACCCTGATAGAATAATTTTCTGTTTTTCTGCCGTTTCCCGCTTTCCCGCCGTTACACCCCGCTCCCCGCTCCCTGCTGCTGCTCCCCTGCGGCCCCGCCCACTCTCTCCTCTGGACCCTCTCCCCTTCCCATTCGCCACCCCTCTCCCGCCTTCCAGCTGCTCCTCCCTCCCAATGGACACTTAAGGTGCTTCCATGCGACGGGGAGCGGTGACCTGACCTGACGTCGTCAGAGACGGTCGCTCCACCCGCTGCCTGGCTCCTCCTGATTGCCCCCGGTCTCCTTGCTCCCACCGTCCGCTTGCCGCCACCCTGAGGCCGTGACCCCTGTGGCTCTGTTTTTTTCTGATCCTTCTCTGTGCCAGCAGTGTTGTTCTCCGCTCATGTGGTACCCTTGATTGCTGTTTCTTTCCCCCCGTGTGGTGACCCTGATAGAGTGATTTTCTGTTTTTCTGCCGTTTCCCGCTTTCCCACCGTTGCACCCCGCTCTCCGCTCCCTGCCGCTGCTCCCCTGCGGCCCCGCTTTCTCTCTCCTCTGGACCCTCTCCCCTTCCCAATCGCCACCCCGCTCCCGCCTCCCAGCTGCACCTCCCTCCCTCCTCCCTCCCACTCTCCATTTATGGCAGAATCCGCACGTACATGCAGTGTTCACGCGCAGTGGGCGCGCCGTTTGTGCGCCAAAAGCAAGCCTGTCTGCGCCCATCCGCACCAGGACCGAGCACAGCGCCAGGAACCCTGGATCCCGACAATGCCAACGCACCCGACGAACATACGACGCCGTCACCCTCCGTGCACTCAACACCGGCCGGAACCCCACCTGCTACCTGGCCAACCCGAAGCGCACCCACGGACCATTCACCGGCCAAGATTGCAAATTCACCTGCATCCACCCCGGGCCAGCACCCACCAAGCATACCACCAGCAAGAATCACCTCAAGTGCATCCTGCTCAACACCCGCTCCATTCACAGGCACGCAGTCGAACTCTGGAACCTCCTAGACACAACAGCACCGGACGTTGCCTTCCTCACGGAAACCTGGATGAACGCTTCCTCAGCCCCCAACATCGCCATAGCCATCCCGGACGGATACAAGATCACATGGAGGGACCGCGTCAACCAAACAGGAGGGGGCATCGCCATCGTCCACAGAAACACCATCCGCATCACGACCAACTCGGAAGACACCCTCACAGCCGCCAAACACCTACACTTCCAGATACACACGGACCCCTGGACCACCCTCAGAGGCACCCTAATCTACAGACCCCCGGGACCAGGCACTCAATTCAGCGAAACCATCGTAGACTTCGTAAGCCCGCACGCCCTCACCTCCGCAGACTACATCCTCCTAGGAGACCTCAACTTCCACCTGGAGAACAACAATGACATTAACCCCACCACCCTGCTGGACAACCTCGCCAACCTCGGACTCAAGCAACTGGTGAACACCCCCACCTACTACGCCGGTCACACGCATGACCCTGTCTTCTCCTCCAGCAAGCACATCTCCTTCAGCCACTCCACCAGACTCCACTGGCCAGACCACAGCTGCATCCACTTCTCCTTCAAGAAAACTACGACCCACCACCACCCACAACAGGCCTCCTGCAGAAGCTGGAGCAAAATCACCGCCGACAAACTCACCACCTCCATCAGCCAGAACCCTCCCACCATCACGACGGACCCCAACGAAGCAGCCCGCAACCTCGCACAATGGCTCACCGACAAACTTGCACCACTGAAGAAGCTACTCAGCAGACCCCGCAGCAAGAAAGCCTCATGGTTCACGGACGACCTCATAAACTTTAAGAAAACCTGCCGCTACCTGGAGAAAACCTGGTGCCAGGACCAAACAACAGAGAACATGACAGCCCTCAAGAACGCCACCCGAAAGCACCACCAACTGATCTGCACCACCAAGAGAACTACGTACAAACAGCGTCTGGACAACAACACCCACAATAGCAAGGAACTCTTCAGCATCGTTAAAGAGCTCTCCAACCCCAGTGCCGGCAACCACGACATCACACCCTCGCAAAACCTCTGCGACTCACTCGCCTCGTTCTTTCACCGCAAGATCGTCGACATACACAACAGCTTCGTCGCACAGACCAACCACCCGACCATCGAACCAGCGCACCCAACCTCCACCCTTTGCACCTGGAACCCGGTCAGCACCGAAGACACCGCCCGCACGATGAACACCATCCTCTCCGGCTCCCCCATTGACCAATGCCCACACCAGATCTTTAACAAAGCCAACTCCATCATCGCACCCCAACTCCGCGATGTCATCAACAGCTCCTTCGCATCAGGCACCTTCCCAGAGAGCTGGAAGCACGCCAAACTCAGCGCCCTCCTGAAAAAACCCACCGCGGACCCCACGGACCTCAAAAACTTTCGACCCATCTTGCTCCTCCCGTTTCCTGTCAAAGTCATCAAGAAGACTGTCAACCAACAACTCTCTGCCTTCCTTCAGACTAAAGGATCCCTCGACCCATCACAGTCCGGATTCAGAGCAAACCACAGCACTGAGACTGCCCTCATCGCAGCCAGCGACGACATCAGGTCTATGCTCGACAACGGGGAAACCACCGCACTCATCCTCCTGGATTGCTCAGCAGCCTTCGACACGGTATGCCACCGCACCCTGATACGACGCCTAAGCGACACCGGAATCCAAGGTGCGGCCTTGGAATGGATCATCTCGTTTCTCACCGGTAGAACCCAGAGAGTCCGCCACTACCGAAGTCATCTGCGGCGTCCCACAAGGATCCTCGCTCTGCCCCACCCTCTTCAACGTCTACAAGAGCCACCTCGCGGCCATCGCACGCAAACACAACCTGAACATCATCTCCTATGCCGACGACACACAGCTGATCCTCTCCCTCACCAATGACATGGACACCGCCAGAGCCAGCCTACAGTAAGGAATGAAGGAAGTCGCTGAATGGATGAAGCTCAGCCGCCTGAAACTGAATTCAGACAAGACGGAAGTCCTCATCCTGGGACCGTCCCCCTCGGCCTGGAACAACTCCTGGAGGCCACCTGCCCTGGGCACTGCCCCCAAACCCACAGTCCACGCACCCAACCTGGGCTTCATCCTGGACTCCACCCTCAAGATGACCAAGCAAGTCAACGCCGTCTCATTGTCCTTATTCAACACCCTGCGCATGCTCCGTAAAATCTTCAGATGGATCCCCACCGCAACCAGGAAGACGGTAACCCAGGCCCTCATCACCAGTCGCCTAGACTACGGAAACACCCTCCACCCCGTAACCACAGTCAAGCTCCAGAATAGACTACAGCGCATACAGAAAGCCTCGGCAAGACTCATTCTGGACGTCCCCCACCACAGCCACATCTCCGCCCATCTGAAGAATCTGCACTGGCTCCCCGTCAGCAAGAGAATAGCATTACGACTCCTCACCCACGCACACAAGGCTCTCCATGACGCGGGCCCCAGGTACCTAAACAACCGCCTCGCTGTCTACACACAAACCCGCCAGCTCCGCTCTGCCAGCCTCGCCCTTGCCACCGTCCCACGTGTCCGCAAAGCGACCGCCGGAAGAAGATCCTTCTCCTACCTGGCAGCCAAGACATGCAACTCCCTCCCCACCCACCTCCGGCTGACACAGGACCATCTCGCCTTCAGGAAGCAACTCAAGACCTGGCTATTCAAGCAGTAGCAACCACCCATCAGCGCGTTGAGACGCTAACGGGTGAGTAGCGCGCTATACAAATTCCCTGATTTGTGCGTGATGGACCTTTGGCCTCGCAGGCAGCCAGGTAAAAGGAATGGGTTGATCATTTGGAAATGTATTTTGTCGCAGTGGAGTTAGACAATGATAGAAGGTGTAAGGAAATCCATAGGACACGATAAATATAATTAATTAATACCTTTTAATGGAGCTTGTAAATCAGCTTCCACATCTGTCCTGGTACATCCAATGAATGTTCCCTGAACAATCTTTATCTTTGACATTTTTTTACATATCACATTATGATGTCATTTATACATCATTACAGAAAGCACACCATTCCCCTGCATCTAGATAGTGTGGCCATTCAAAAAATCGTGAAGTTGGTGGTGGAAGCTGGACCACCTTTCACATACTGTACCCTGAAAGAAGTGTTAACAGCTCATTTCAAGCCGCTTGTCAATCCTGACTGCAAGTGGTACCTCTTACAACAGGCCTGGCACCAACCGGATGAATCGGTGGATGTTGTGTATGCTCATCTAAAAGATTTGGCCAGCACATGCACGTTACCAGACGCCGATGACGATATCAGCGCCCAATTTAATCAGGGTTGCTCCTCTGCAAAACTAAAGGAGAACATTCACAAAGTTACGGGCATTACCATGGCCAACATACTCATTTTGGGCCAATCCATAGAACTGTCCACAGCACATGCTGTGCACATGAATGCAGCCTTACAGCGACCAGTAAAAGCTGAACCAGTCAACGCAGTGGCAACATCAAGCTCAGACAAAAAGAAAGTTTACCCTAAATCCACAATGAATTCCAAGGGCAGCCATGAGTGAGGTGACCCCTACCCAAATCAAGATACCTGTCCAGTGCAAGGCAAACAATGCTCTGCATGCAACAAGCTCAACCATTTTGCCAAGGTCTGCCAATCCACTGCGTTACTGAAAGTGCAAAACTCCAAAGCGGTGAATGTCGTGGAAACACCAGCCGCCTCGATGACAAGTGGGACGTGGATGATGGTGACGAGGATGGCACAATGCATGTCATTCATGTGATGCAACCTGAAGAGTATCACGGACGATCCACCCCACAATCACCATTGCTGGCCACCAAATACCAGCTTTGATTGACATGGCCGCCTCCCTTAATATCCTGGCACATCTGGTACTAAAGACTCTTCCACATTAACCTGTTTTGCGCCCTACATCGACCCAGGACTATGCTTTTTCCTCCATGCCTCTTCTGCTTGTACTCGTTTTCACAACTGGCATTACTCACTACAACCACACAACAAGAGCCAAAGTTTATGTCTGGCACTGGTCTGGCTGCTGTCCCCAAAATCCGCAAAGCTCGTATGGGGGAAAGATCGTTCAGACTCCTAGCAGCCAAGAATTGGAACCTGCTCCCTACTGAACTACGCCTGGAACCCTCTGAGGCTAAATTCCGCAGAGCCCTCAAAACCCACCTTTTTCGCCTAGCACTGCCTTAAGTTCCCACTCTCTCACAGGTTCACTCTCAGCGCAGGGACACGCCGGAGAGCGTAACTAAGCGCTTTATAAAATTCCAAAATAAATAAATGTCACCAAAGGAGGCTCCAAGATGCTACTGAGTTGCCAGATGGCTGAGCGCCTCCAACTAGTCATGTTTGCATTCAGTGTGCATCTCTCAACTGTGAACGATTTGCTGGATGAGTTTGTACAGTTATTTCAGGGCATTAGATGTTTGAATGATCACATGTTACACCATCACAAAGATAAATCGATTCCGCCTGTTGACGTACGACACTACAGAGTGGCGTTTAACCTACGTCCAAAGGTTGAACAGGAACTCAGAAAAATGGAACAAACAGACATTATTGAGAAAGTCGAGAGCCTGCCTCCCTGGCTAGTGACTTGAAAACTCAAACAACTGGGGTAGGGGCATATTTGTGCTTACCCAATATCGAAGTGCACCATGTGAGACATTTAACATCCACAGTCGTTAATATTGTGGCACAAGATTCTCCTCAAAAATGGACCTCACAGCTTGCCACCAACAACTGATACTGGCCACCGAGTCGTCGGCAATAACCACATTCTCCACCCATTTGGGTTTGAGGAGATACAAATGCTTGAGTTTCGGAGTGTCCAGTGCTGCAAAAGTGTTTTTAAGATACCACAGCCAGACTTCAAAACGTCATCAATGTTAGGGATGACATACTTGTACACCCCCCTACCCTTTGGAACACCTGGACAGAGTTTGGAGGACATTTAGATGATTAATGGACAACAATCTCACTCTCCACAAGGCAAAATGTATCTTTCTACAGAAGGGAAATGTGTTTCTTTGGTTACCGTTTCTCAGAGAACGGTGTTATGCCAGACCTAGCAACAGTCAAAGAAATTCAATCCGCTCCTGCTTGCACCAGCGTCACAGGACTATGACGTTTTCTGGGGATGGTGACATATTGTGGTTGGTTTATTAAGAATTTCACCCTTATAGAACTAACAAAAGCCAATACCATATGCGCATGGGGCCCTTCCCAAGAAGAAGCTTCCCAAGTAACCAAACAAGCCCATTTCTGAACACACCAAGCTAGCTTTTTTGAAGCCATTACTCAGAACTCATGTGGATGGCAGCCTCACTGGCCTGGGGGCTGTACTCTTGTAAAAACAAGAAAATGGTGAAAGGGCCCCAGTTGCCTATGCCAGTCGTGCTTTAACAAAAACTGAACCGCTCTACTTACACATCAAAAAGGAAGCCATTGTAATTCATTAGGGGGTGCAATCATTTTCATATATATCTTTATAGCAACCCGCTTACAGTCCATACTGACCAAAAACTACTCATTCCTCTTTTTACTGGCTCCTCCTCAAAACCACCCCAAGAATCGAGAAGTGGATTCTGCAGCTGCAGAAATACCTCTTCTTAGTAGTTTATCAGCCTGGGACTCAGAATACCGCAGACTATCTGTTGCGAGACCTGCTATAGTATGTGAGGAGTCAGACGCTACCAGCCAAAATAATTGAAAAATTCATGAACATTCAACTATCTCAATTTATTTGTGATAGTAACCTGCTCGATCACTCCCAGTTTGGATTACGCCAAGAGCACAGTACGGAAACGGCACTCCTTAAAGCCACAGAGGAGATCAGAACGGTGATGGATGGAGGAGGCACAGCCGCCCTTGTTCTCCTTGATCTGTCAGCTGCGTTTGATACTGTAGATCACTCTCTCCTGCAACAGCAGCTGGAGAGTCTGGGGGTAAGGGGTACTGCATTAGCCCAACTGTCCTCCTTTCTTAAGGACAGGAGACTAACAGTATCAGTAGATTGGTATCATTCAGAGCCTTATCCCTCCCGTTCGGAGTACCACAGGGCTCCCCTTCTCTTTGCAATGTCTATATCTCCCACTGGCTCCCCTGTGTTAGACCTGTCAGCCCTTTGGGTGGTCCCTCTGATGGAGCGGTAATTTCTTCTGGTAGTTTCTCAATGCAAAACCTTCATGCTACCTCTAATTTACCGCTCCAAAGGTGTTGGGCCCTTCACACCATGTATTACCTTCAGGAGACTTTAAATAAAGATGAACAGTCAAAAATGCAATTATTAATTTAAGCCAATAAAGAGAGTTGTTGAGTATTTAAAGGGTTTTATTTTCTAGTCAAAAGTTAAGTTTTCTCTGACAGTTTATTCATTAGTAAAGTATCAATCAGGTTACAGAATTTGGAAAACAGGAAAAATAGCATTAATACAGAACACATTACAGTCTGCATATAAGCATTACATAAAGGATATAAAATGTTGTCCAAAATTTCAGTCAAAACTCATAAAGAGTTTCTAAGAAAAATAGTCTAGCAAGGCTAATCAAAAATCAAATAGTTTGCAAAAATCTCCCATTTAGAGAAATAAATGCATAAGTCAAATTAATCTTTTCAGACCTAATTAATTAGTCAAAGCATAACTGAAAGTTTAGCATCTAAATCTAAAAAAACCTTTCTATCTGTTTGGTGCCCTGTGCATCTCTGTGTCTAAAAAGCAAAAAGGAGCGAGACAGCCCGCCCTTCCCCAGACCTTAAAGGTGGCCTGCAGTGCCAAGATATGATGTGGAAGCAAGAAACCTCCCCCTGACACTCCTCGGACGCCACTCCTCCCTTCAGAAATCTCCCGGGACATTTCTCGTACCTAACCCATAGAATGAAGCAAAGCCTAAGCCAAAATGAGCAAGAAGCCAGCTGAGCTAAGAAAAAGCCAGCCCCTCCTCCGGAGAGGTCAGAATTTATACACAAAATGTTGGCAGACTACACAAAATGTTTCAACTTTCAGGAAAACCTGTACGTGATTGGTCAGTCATGATGGCATGAGTTCTCACAACCCTGACTCATTCTAAAAACCTGACTTTATCAGTTTTAACAAAAGAAGCATACATGAATAATACATTTATAAACATTTGCAACATTTACTAGGGAAAATGTTTCTATAGTTTCCTTCCTTCATATCACAGTGCACTCAGATGGATACTTTTAACTAACTGGTACATTGGCACAGTCACAAGAATGTACAGTTGAAGCTGTCCTTGACTCCTTCCGCAGTTTGAGTCAAGCTGCCACAGTCTGCGCATGCTCTCTTCTCTTTCAAAGCAAGCCATAGCCTTGCTGGTTTCACAGGCAGCCATTTAATAGTAGGGCCCAAAACAAAACAAACACAAAGATAATATTAATTTCATGTAAATCTTCAAAGCTAAAAAGGCCGCTTTTCTCTACATTGCAAAAACATATGTTAATTCAGCAAAAGCATTTGAGAGTGAATAGGCCTCACTTTCATGTTTTTCATGTTTTTAACTTGCACCAAAAGGTGCGTGGCAATTTAAATGCAGTCTGTCTGAAGCACAAAAAATAAAACCATGCCTGACTGCAGATAAAATCTGCTCCATCAATCCACCCTTCTGATAATTCAAATCATAATAAAATGATTTATAATTTATCACACATATTTAATTTCAAAAGTGACTTTTTTTTTTTAATTGCAAAAGCTGAGCATATAACAATTTTACTTCTATTTCTAAGGCAAACACAAGTCTATCTGTAATCAGATCATATATAGCCAGGCTCAAATGTTTTAGTGCAGAGTTCTGTAAGTAGCTTCTTGGAACAGATAGTCTTCTTTAAAATAAGTAACTAAAATAATAAAAAAAGGAATTCAACAGGACAGTTTCAGCATTTCTTTTCTCTTTGTCATCAGCTTGCCATCAGAATGACTCATACAGTGTGGCATTCTCTACCTTTTCAATGCAAATTAGACTATTTAGGTGCTGAGAAACTCGGACAGAGCACCATCAATCTCTTGCACTTTTTCAATCAAGGCCTTTCACTCTTATTTTCACTTTGATCTGATTCAGATGTTTCACCACAGCATCTCTCAGATCAAAGCCGTTGCACCATCCATTATGCAGATCTTGTGTAGCAGCTGCAATCTGGTGGGAAACTGCACACTGTACATCAACCAGACCTAAAAAGCCATGGCTAGTGTTCACATCATTGTATTCCACAAGTGCATTTGCATATGCATTTTCAAGCCACTTTAGTGTTGGTGAGACACCGTCTTTTGCAAAAGGTAATTCTGTGCTGCCATTGTGTTGCTTTATTATGCTTGACACTTCAGGCAGATAGCTGCAATCCATTCCTTGTCCAATCTGTTGTTCTGCACTCATTATCTTTGAGACCACATCATGATCTGATTTCAGAGAAACTTGCAATCTATACCTGGGCATCAGTCTTTGCAATAACACATTTGCCACTATGCAGTTGTCACTTTTCTCAAAAACAGTTCTGATACAACCCTGTTGTGCTGCTTCAAAAACATTTTCTTGAGCCTCTTTTAATTCACCTGTGAAGATTCCATAGAATGTACATGCTATCAAAACACACATTTGTGCAACTGAATTAGCATTTCTCTCTCCCATAACAACAGTGACTCCCATTTGAGCAGATATACTGCATGTTATAGTAAGGGCAATCAATTTCGAATTTTGGGCTGAGGTAACTACTGAAAGCCATGAAGCTTTGACAACATAATATATAAGGAGCACAGCATGTGATGTTTTTAATGTGTCACCTTTCAAACATGGGCCATCCTCAAAATGGACATTGTTGGGCTGACTCAGACATTCATCATTAAAGTCTGATTTTGGCTTTATGCATATTTTCATGATATTTAGACACTCATATTCAGTTTCATCACAAGCCAATTCATTTGCTGACATTTTTGTGAAGTTAGGGTCAAAGGTCATTGGGCAATACATCACAGACCTTTGAAAACATTCTTCTTTTTAAATAGGCAATGAGAGAGTGCAGCCCTCCCTCTCACTGCAAATTAGTATATTTTCTTTCAAATAAACTTTTATTCCTAGTGCTAGGGCGCAACATTTTTTCTCTTTCAACTCTAGGAATGCTTTTGTGCAATTGTTGTCCGATGAAAGCGGATCAGACACATCCTCATGTCTCAGCCTCAGTAAAGGCTTAGCCACTAGGGAAAGGTTTAGTAACCACTCTCTACAGCAGCTAACCATTCCCAAAAATGTCCTGACCTCTTTCTTTATTTGAGGTGGATTTATCTTGGAAATTATTTCCACCCTTTCTGGTGACCCCTTTCTACCTCCCTTTCCAATTTTGTGTCCCAGATATTCATCTTCTTTTTGACAGTACTCCTGAATATTCTCATGCAATGGCACTGTTACATGGACTTTACAAAAATCAATAAAAGTAAGCCATTCTTCAGCACATGGAATGTGAAAAAATATTTTGGCTGGATTCGATACCACAGGACAACATGAAAAAAATATGCTTTTGATCTGCACTATTCTGTTTTTTTCATTTATTTTCTGTGAACCTGTGATCAGAAAGTAAGATAAACTTCCAATCAATTCCATCAAAAATCCTTTTATTGGTAAAATTTCTGCAACTGATGGTGTTCCTGAATATATGTCATTTGGTTCTAATTTTAATAAGACATGTTCTGCACATTTTATTAATTTGGCATCCTTCTCTGTGAACTCTCTTATTTCTGTCTTTATTATTTTTTCCAAAGCAGAAGGTAATTTTTAAACTGTCTTTTCTGAAGATAATGCTACAACTGTTTCTTGTTGGGCCATTTTAAAATGTACATCCTCATCAGGAAAATGAACATTAACATGATCTGATGTACAGTAATCTTTGCTGCTTAATTTACAAAACAATTGTTTTTCTGCTAGGCCTGAATCACAGACAACAGTTTTGCAATCTTCCTCAAATGGACCTAATTTTGGTGCAAATTTTTCTAAAACTGGGTTTATAATTTCTTTCTTTAAAACTCTTGAAATTAAGTCTGGACTTTCCACTGCCTTCACAATGGACTTGGTAAATTCAGAATTGTGAGGGTTAAAACTCTCATTTTCAAACACAGCAACCTGTTGGACTGGGTTCTGATTTTGTCTCTGGAAATAATTCACATTTGCTCTGGACATCTTATTTAAAATAATTTTAGCATTTTCCATATTGTGTGGGACCATCTTTGCTTGGAAAATTCCTGCCATAGGTACCTGTTTCTGAACTGACATTTGCATTTGCTTAGCTGGTATATTTTGCATCTGCATTTCTCCATGTTTTTGTGCATCATGTTTACATTTATATTTCTTCTTCAATGCTCAAATCTGCTATAAAGATGGCAAAAGGACACATTTTCCAGCAGTACAACATCCATACCTGAATTTTCACAAACCAAAACACCTTTACTTCCATCCTGTGTTCTTTTAATCTGCACCCAATCAACATCCTTTGCTGGCACTCCACCCTTCAGGAAAATAATCACTGCTATTTTTTTCTCCATAACAACAGAAAATGATGGTGCATTCATGCAAACCCTTTTCATTGTCTCCTCACCTGGCCCTTGAACAACTTTAGATTCAAACCACATTCTATTCTACATGGCAATGTAAAAGAACATTTCCAAATTAATGCACAACTCTTTTAAAATCTCAACAAATCCATCAACTTGTGGGTACCACAGCATAGTTCTGTCTCTCAACTGTGGGAATGTGTTTAGAAATGCTGCAAGTTCACTTTTATTCTGTGGCATAGGAACATGTACTTATCCCACCTTTTCTCTCAATGAGTAAGCAAAAGCTTCTCCCTCATTCTGCTTATTATTTTTCTCAACTAAATCTGGTGGCTTCTTTTCCTTATTCAGTTTCCTTGCTAGGTCTGGTGGTTTCTTTTTCTTCTCATGTCTTCTTGCCCATTTGTCTCCTAATTTCTCAAACCCATTGCAATTAAAAAATATACTTTATTTCTGCAATGTGCAATTGCATTCCTGAAGAACACATTTTCTCATTTGTTTCATCATCCATATGTACCCTAAAGCTTTTCTGAGATGGAAAACTTCCTGAAACATCAGTTTTATATTTTTGAGCCAAATCTGTCAGGCCATTATGTGTAGTTAATGCACATGCAACTGTTTCCTTACTCAGGGAAGTTAATTCTTTTTCCTGACACTGGTTCACATTTTCATTATTTAAACAGCACGGACTGTTATTTTCTCCATGTTCACCTGTTCCATTTAAAACACTAAGCTGTTTCTCTTTTTCAGGGCATGTTCTCCCATGTTTTCTATCTTTTTAATCACTGCTGCTTCCTCTAAGCAGGTTTGAGAAATCCCATTTTCATATATATTTATTTTATCCTGAGCTGTAGATGTTGTAAAGGCCATTTTTCCCTCACCTTTCAGTGCTTGTGGTAATTTCTGTTCAATAATCTGTGAATTCTGAGTTTCTGAAATAAACTCTGCCATAATCACTCCTTCTGCAGCTCTTTGAACCTTTTCAGTAGGGACCATATTAATTGGGACAGTCATAATTTTCTATGCATTATCTGTGCATCTGCAGTTAGCAATTCTTGGACTGCATCAGGCACATTTGAAACAATAACACCTGGAGGTATCACTGTCAGTGCTGAATCAACAGGTAATGGGTCAATCTGAAATGTTTGCCCAGTTTTCTCAATCTGTGTTTTTCTCTGTTCAACAGAAGTAGTAGCACTGTAGTGCTTACTGGTACACTATTTTCAGTATTTTTAATGGGAACCACATAAAATGGTGGACACTCAGTTAACAATTCATCCATTATTTCATCCCCTGAATCATTATTTATTTGAAGCTCTTTATCATCATTAATTCTCCTCTCCTGGAATTTGTGCTTTATATTTTTATCCTCACTTGCTTTCTCTCTTGCTGTCTTTTCCCACAAGTTTAAGGCCTCAAATTGTGCAGCTTTAGATGGTGTCTTTAAATTCACATAAGACTTACCTTAGTTTGTCAATAATTTGCAATTCAAAAGTACCATCTTTTGGAAACCTCAAAGCACCCTCTTTTTCAGTACTCTTGCACCATTGGTGAACCCACATACATGTATTTTGTCCCAAATTGGTAGACATAAAATGCACAGGTGTTCCTTCAGGAGCATCACCAACAAGCATTTGCAATGCAATAGGTCTCACATTATGAAAGTTTGTGCTATTGGTCTTGTAAATTACAATTTTTTTATTGCTGTGTTCGTTTTGAAAATAGCTAAATTAATAGCTTTATCATCAATGCCAATAGTTATAACTTTCGCAAATGTGACACCAATAGCATTTGTAATGCAACATGTTTTGTATTTACGTGACTTAGATGTATTGATATTACAAATAACAATGGCTTTTAATTTTTTTAAATAATTAATACTTAAATAAAAGTGATTGTAATTTATAATGGCAATAGCTTAAACTTTTGTAAAAACTTTTGTGAAGATTATGTTCAGTGTATTTTATTGTTAAGAAAATCCAAGAACAGAAGTGAAATATTAACATCTTTTTTGTGACATTTGTAATGAAGCTTGAAACATTGAGAGAACATATTTGAACCAGTTGTTGTTGAATGGTTGCACAGATTGATGCTGTGGTGATGCTGAGTGATGCTGGGGTGGCCCTGAGAGATGCTGTGGTGGCCTTGAGTGATGCTGTGGTGGCCCCGAGTGATGCTGTGGTGGCCCGAGTGATGCTGTGGAGGCCCTGAGTGATGCTGTGGAGGCCCTGAGTGATGCTGTGGTGGCCCCGAGTGATGCTGTGGTGGCCCCGAGTGATGCTGTGGAGGCCCTGAGTGATGCTGTGGAGGCCCTGAGTGATGCTGTGGGGGCCCTGAGTGATGCTATGGAGGCCCTGAGTGATGCTGTGGAGGCCCTGAGTGATGCTGTGGAGGCCCTGAGTGATGCTGTGGAGGCCCTGAGTGATGCTGTGGAGGCCCTGAGTGATGCTGTGGAGACCCTGATGATGCTGTGGAGACCCTGATGATGCTGTGGAGGCCCTGAGTGATGCTGTGGTGGTGCAGACTGATGCTGTGGTGGTGCAGACTGATGCTGTGGTGGTGCAGACTGATGCTGTGGTGGTGCAGACTGATGCTGTAGCGGTGCAGACTGATGCTGTGGCGGTGCAGACTGATGCTGTGGCGGTGCAGACTGATGCTGTGGCGGTGCGGACTGATGCTGTGGTGGTGCGGACTGATACTGTGAAGATTATGTTCAGTGTATTTTATTAAGAAAATCCAAGAACAGAAGTGAAATATTAACATCTTTTTGTGACATTTGTAATAAAGCTTGAAACATTGAGACAACATATTTGAACCAGTTGTTGAATGGTTGCACAGATTGATGCTGTGGTGGTGCTGAGTGATGCTGGGGTAGCACAGAGTGATGCTGCGGTGCCCCGAGTGATGCTGCGGTGCCCCCGAGTGATGCTGCGGTGCCCCCGAGTGATGCTGCGGTGCCCCCGAGTGATGCTGCGGTGCCCCCGAGTGATGCTGCGGTGGCCCCGAGTGATGCTGCGGTGGCCCCGAGTGATGCTGCGGTGGCCCCGAGTGATGCTGCGGTGGCCCCGAGTGATGCTGCGGTGGCCCCGAGTGATGCTGTGGTGGCCCTGAGTGATGCTGCGGAGACCCTGAGTGATTCTGCGGAGACCCTGAGTGATGCTGCGGAGGCCCTGAGTGATGCTGCGGAGGCCCTGAGTGATGCTGCGGAGGCCCTGAGTGATGCTGCGGAGGCCCTGAGTGATGCTGCGGAGGCCCTGAGTGATGCTGCGGAGGCCATGAGTGATGCTGCGGAGGCCATGAGTGATGCTGTGGTGGCGCATAGTGATGCTGTGGTAGCGCATAGTGATGCTGTAGTGTTCCAGAGTGATGCTGTGGTGGTGCTGACTGATGCTGTAGTGGTGCTGACTGATGCTGTGGTGGTGCTGACCGATGCTGTGGTTCTGCTGACTGATGCTGTGGTTCTGCTGACTGATGCTGTGGTGGTGCTGACCGATGCTGTGGTTCTGCTGACTGATGCTGTGGTTCTGCTGACTGATGCTGGGGTGGCGCCGAGTGATGCTGGGGTGGCGCCGAGTGATGCTGGGGTGGCGCCGAGTGATGCTGGGGTGGCGCCGAGTGATGCTGGGGTGGCGCCGAGTGATGCTGGGGTGGCGCCGAGTGACGCTGGGGTGGCACCGAGTGACGCTGGGGGTAGCGCCGAGGGACGCTGGGGGTAGCGCCGAGGGACGCTGGGGGTAGCGCCGAGGGACGCTGGGGGTAGCGCCGAGGGACGCTGGGAGTAGCGCCGAGGGACGCTGGGGTGGCGCCGAGTGACGCTGTGGTGGCGCCGAGTGAAGCTGGGGTGGCGCCGAGTGACACTGGGGTGGCGCCGAGTGACGCTGGGGTGGCGCCGAATGAGGCTGGGGTGGCGCCGAGTGACGCTGGGGTGGCGCGGAGTGACGCTGGGGTGGCGCGGAGTGACGCTGCGGTGGCGCGGAGTGACGCTGGGGTGGCGCGGAGTGACGCTGGGGTGGCGCTGTGTGATGCTGGGGTGGTGCTGAGTGATGCTGGGGTGGCGCTGAGTGATGCTGGGGTGGCGCTGAGTGGTGCTGTGGTGGTGCTGAGTGGTGCTGGGGTGGCGCTGAGTGATGCTGGGGTGGCGCTGAGTGATGCTGGGGTGGTGCTGAGTGATGCTGGGGTGGCGCTGAGTGATGCTGGAGTGGCGCTGAGTGATGCTGGGGTGGCCCTGAGTGATGCTGGGGTGGCCCTGAGTGATGCTGGGGTGGCCCTGAGTGATGCTGGGGTGGCTCTGAGTGATGCTGGGGTGGCCCTGAGTGATGCTGGGGTGGCGCTGAGTGATGCTGTGGTCGTGCTGAGTGGTGCTGTGGTGGTGCTGTGGTGGTGCTGAGTGATAATGTGGTGGTGCTGAGTGATAATGTGGTGGTGCTGAGTGATAATTTGGTGGTGCTAAGTGGTGCTGTAGTGGTGCTGAGTGGTGCTGCTGAGTGATAATGTGGTGGTGCTGAGTGATGATGTGGTGATGCTGAGTGATGCTGTGGTGGTGCTGAGTGATGTGGTGGCGACGAGTGATGCTGTGGCGTTCAGTAATGTACCCAGAGAAAGCATCTTTCTGCCGTTCGGGTGAAGTGTTAAAAGGAGACCTCATACTCACAGGTTCGTACTTGACCACATGGGGATTGTTTGTGTGTGTGTTTGTCTGGTGCATATCTGTAGTATGTGTGCGGGGCAAATGTGGTATGTATGTGTGCGCGCAGTGTGATTTGTGTGGGGTGTGTGCAGTGTGCAATGTGTATATGTATGTGGTGTGTATGTCTGTTCACTATGATGTGTGTGCCGATAGGTGGAGGGGACTGTGGGGGAGGGAGTCATAAGTTGCAGAAGCGTTTGCTTCCTTCTGTGTCTCGGGACGCGGTACTAGGGAGAAGGCTACAGGATGGCTGAGTTAAACTTCAACAAATTTGTGTAACAGTAACAATTGTCACGCACCACTTAGAAATGAGGTGTGAAGCGCTACATAAAACCCGTAGAACACACTGTGGAGCGACAGAGAATGGAGACGCCGAGGATTACTGAGACCACTACGAGATTTGTGAAAACTGGTGGCTCATATTGATTAAACATCCGCTTTGTACCGATTTTATTTAATCATACGCACAAATGTATGGATTTAAAATTGACATCTCCAAATTGGTGGAGAAATCCCAAACCTAAGAGTATGCCATCAACATGGACTTCTCAAGCAAACAACTGCTTATGAAATTATGCTCAAGTCCCAAGTGCCTGCCCCTTTGAAATGACGATCTCCACGGCTGCGAAGTTAGGCAAATTATTAATGCTCGATAATTTCAGCCTACAAAACAAGAGATTGCATAAAAGATTGGTACAGGGCAGGTGCTTGCACACCATGTTCACGTCCAGGCGGGGCAGGTGAGGAGCAAAAGTGGACATTATAAGTGGACATTATCGGCTGCACGGAGAGGCAACCGGCAGAGGCCACGCGCGGCGGGCATCAAAGGAAGGGTGGGAGGGGGAAAAACGCATTAGAGAAAAGCCAGAAACACCAGGGGGACGCGGAAGCAGATTGCCTTCAAGCTTTCAAGCCTTTGAAGACAAATGCAAGACAAATGCCAGCAGGTCGCGCACCTCATGCACTGTCGGAATTACAATAGCTCTCGCGTTTGACGTGGCCAGCCAGTGGGAGGTAGGAATGGAGCATATGGGGAGGGGGTGTGAGTGAGGTGGAGCAGAAGCCTTTGACGGTGGTGTGCGAGGCCTAGCGCGCCTGGGCAAGCTTCATGCTCGAATGCCCAACATGCATTGTAGCAAATCTGCTGGTTCAAGAGACTTTGGTTCAGATGTAATAGGTTTGAGTATAAATACTCGACCTAAAAAGAATACTGATCACCAATAGAGCTGGTACCCATGCATGCAGCGTTGGCATTAGAGTGTCCACATTCCTGGGACTTGCTGACTCCCAGAAGGCACTGCACTGCGCGTCACCTGTGTGGTCTGGTTACAGTGTGGCACTCCCACTCAGGACAGGGTTCATGGGCACCAAAGGCAGATCCGATCACACACAATGTTTTACCAGCTGACGCTGAAGGGTCTGAACACTCGAGGTAGATGTGTATTATCAGGGTGTTTGGAGTCAAGTGGGGTTGGACCACAAAAATCTGAGGAGACAACCACTGCGGTTTTACCTGTAGAGTGGGGCCCAAGCATTCTGAGGAGACACCCACTCCATACTCTCCTTTGGGGAGAGACCCCAGTATTCCGAGGAGACAAATACTCCATCCCCGCCTAGAGGCCTCACCTCAGCATCCTGAAGAGAGACTCACTCCAGACTCACCTGTAAAGGGGGACCACAGTATCCCGTGAGACCCCCGCCAGACTCACCTGTACAGTATAAGTACTCTCTCAAAAGGTATAAGCAGACAGGGGTGGCACAGAGATGACCCACCTCTCCTCAAGGCGGACCACACGCTGGCCTCATGGGGCCTTCACGTGTCACCCTGGAGGGCCTGAGGCCGGTGGGCTGGGGCGGAGAGAGGGGGCAGGAGTCACTCTGGAGGGCCAGAGGCCGGTGGGCTGGGGCGGAGAGAGGGGGCAGGAGTCACTCTGGAGGGCCAGAGGCCGAGGGGCTGGGGCGGAGGAGAGGGGGCAGGAGTCACTCTGGAGGGCCAGAGGCCTGTGGGCTGGTGCGGAGAGAGGAGGCAGGAGTCACTCTGGAGGGCAGGGACCGGTGGGCTGGGGCGGAGAGAGGGGGCAGGAGTCACCCTGGAGGGCCAGAGGCTAGTGGGCTGGGGCGGAGAGTAGGGGCAGGAGTCTCCCTGGAGGGCCAGAGGCCGGTGGGCTGGGGCGGAGAGAGGGGGCAGGAGTCACCCTGGAGGGCCAGAGGCCGGTGGGCTGGGGCGGATAGAGGGGGCAGGAGTCACTCTGGAGGGCATGGGCCGGTGGACTGGGGTGGAGAGAGGGGGCAGGAGTCACCCTGGAGGGCCAGAGGCCGGTGGGCTGGGGCGGAGAGAGGGGCAGGAGTCACTCTGGAGGGCCAGAGGCCGGTGGGCTGGGGCGGAGAGGGGGGGCAGGGGTCCCTCTGGAGGGCCAGAGCGGGGCTGAGAGAGGGGGCTGGAGGGGGCCCGGCTGCCTCGCAGCTACACAAACAGGAGCGTGTGTTAAGCGGCCCATTTGTAAACATGCCAGCCTGAGAAAGCGCCTCGCCGCGGCAGTGACGGGTCCGCGCGGCGCTCGTCAGCGGGGCCCATTCTGGAGACTTATGAAGGCGCCTCGTTCCTTCCCGGGGAGGCGTGCAGCGCCTCGCCTGAGCCGTAATGTCCCTCGCACCGCCTCGGCGCCGCATCGGAATTATTCATTGTGATAAGGTTAACATTTCAGAACACACCGACACAGGGGGAGGCGCAGAAAGATGACAATTACCTTGATTATGGAGCTGTATTAGAATTTTTATTTGCTAAAGGGTAAAATCCGACTTGTAAAATTCACAGTTAACTTCGAAGAACAGTTCTGCGCCTCCCCATCCTGGGCTCCGCAGCCTCCGGGAGGCGGGAAACATCTGCTGGTTTAGGGAACACAATATGTTCACATTTTCTATGACTTTTCTTTCTAATTGCGTTTTAAAGTTAATTTTTTTATTCATCAACACAAACTAAAGAAAAAAACTAGCCCCAGAATCATGAAACTTTTGCTGATGGTCCAAGGAAGACAGACGCCCCCACCGGCCCCCCTCCTCCCTCTGGGAAGGGTTCACGCGGCCTGCGCCCCCAGGACGCAAACCCTGCGAGGTGGCCCTGTTTGAGGGGCTGCGATTAACCATCTCTGCTGCAAAGGACAGACACGACAAGCTTTCCCCTTCCAAAATGGGGAATAACTGCTCACACCGACGAGTGCCTTTCAAAGCCAATTTTCACCCTTTTTAAAAACAAGAACTGCGGGAAGCGTAAACCTGACCCATGAACGTCAATTCATAACAAGAATGAAACGAACTGCTGCACGCGCACCAGCGCGAGACACCGCAAAAACGATCCCGTTCCCCAGGTTCAGGCGTGAGTAGTGCACGAGGTTGGAGAGCTCGAGACGCCGCCGTGAGCGTGCACGTAAGCAGGGGAGGATCGCCGGAGAAGACATGGAGCCTGATGCCGATGCCGAGACTGACACGCGGAAAGAGCCAGGTGAGTGGGGGTGTGTGGTATTGGTGGGGGAATGTGTGTGTGCATGTGTCTGAGTGTGCCGCTTAGTTGTGTGTGTGGGGGGGGGGTTCTGTGCGCTCCTCTGTGTGTGTGTGTGTGTGTGTGTGCGCGCGTTATTGAGAGGCGAGAGGCTGCCTTGCTGTGCACAGTTGGAGCAAGAGATGTGCACGGCTGGGGGGGCGGGGCCAGGGGGCGCGTCCACGAGGTGTAATCGGCGCTCGTGGCCAGATCTAGGTCGCTTCACAAGGAACTCGGTAACAATAGGTCGAGAGCTCGACCTAATAAAAAACGATTTTTTCACTTTACCTCCTAACATCTTCTTTAAGCCTTCAAACAATTTCATTTTTGAAATAGTTTAATGCAATTTCTTTTTTTCCAAAGCTGTCTGTCTCAATTTTAGTCAGTTTCACTCCTACCACTGACCCTCCACAAAACCTTACTGCAATATTTTCTTAATCAATAACTCTATTAGTAACAACATAAATACATTCGCTACTCTGTCTGTTGTGCTAAATAAAGGATAGATTTATATTCACTGCAAGTAAAACATTCCGCTTACCCTTCACAAAGTAAGACTTTCCGTTTACTCTTCAAACACTACAGGTAAATCCCTTCCACTTACCTTTCACACAAGCTCAGAAGAACCTGCTACTCCTTTGGCCTTATCCTTCAGGATATATCTTAGGCCAAAATTTCACCAGCGAACCCTTTTGCTGTCACTCAAGCTCACTACCCTCCCGGCTAACTCCTCCCAGCTGACCCTCCCACGCTCCGCCCCCTCCACTATCCATTTAAAGCAGATGTCCCAACGTGCAGCGTCCACGCGCTACGGCCGCGCCAAAGGTGCACCAAAGGTAAGCCCGTCTACGCCCGTCCGCGCCTGGACCGCGCCCAGCGCCAGACCCTCTGGTCCACGCAATGCCCAGCCCACCCGCATTACATACGACTCAGCCACCCTCCTAGCACTTAATCCTGGCCGACTCCCCAACTGCGCCCAAGCCTCACCTGGACACACCCATGGACCCTTCACATGCATCTCCTGCAAGTTTGACGGCACAAAAACCAATTCCGCATCCACTAACACCAAACATAGATCTGACGCCAACCACCTTAAATGCATCCTACTCAACACCCGATCGGTCCACAGCCACGCCATCAACCTTTGGAATCTACTAGACACCATCTCTCCAGACGTCGCCTTCCTAACAGAAACATGGATGAACGCCTCTTCGGCCCCAGACATCACCATAGCCATCCCGGAAGGCTACAAGATCATCTGAAAAGATCGCCCCAAACAAACAGGAGGAGGCATCGCCATCGTCCATAAGAACTCCATCCGCTCTCAACCAGCTCAGACGACAACCTCTCTAGCGCCGAACACCTTCACTTCCAGATCCACACCAACCCCAAGACCACACTCAGAGGCACACTCCTATACAGGCCACCAGGACCCCGTGCACAATTCACTGAAGACATCACTGACTTTATCACCCAACACGCCCTCTCCTCCGAGGACTACATCCTATTGGGAGACCTCAATTTTCACCTGGAAAAGAACAACAACAACACCACCACCCTTCTGGACAATCTCGCCAACCTAGGACTCAAACAACTTGTTAATACCCCCACACACCGCGCAGGACACACTCTCGACCCTATCTTTACCTCCAGCAAACATATTTCCTTCAGTCACACCACAGTTCTCCAATGGACGGACCACAGCTGCGTTCACTTTGTCTACAAAAAGACCACATCCCACAACCATCCTTAACCTACTCTGCAAAGAAATTGGAACAAAATCACCATCGACCAGGTCTCCACATCGCTTCTTCAAAACCCCCCTGCCCACTCATCGAACGCCAACCAAGCAGCCATCAACCTCACACAATGGCTAACCGACACTGCCGACAACCTAGCATCTTTGAAAAAACGTCAAATCAAACTAGGCAGCAAAAACGCCCCCTGGTTCAATGATGATCTTAAGAAATCCAAGAAACTCTGTCGCTCCCTTGAGAAGACCTGGAAAAAAGACCCAAACACCAACACCAGGGACGCCTTCAAAAACACCTCCCGCATACAGCACCAATTGATCCGGACTGCCAAGAAATCCGCATTCAAAGACCGACTAGACAAAAACCCCCACAACAGCAAGGAACTATTCAACATCGTCAAAGAGTTTACCAACCCCATTGCCAACTCCAACGACATCACCCCTTCTCAAACCGTTTGCGACTCACTAGCTTCGTTCTTCCACGACAAAATCACAGACATCCACAACAACTTCAACAACCAACCTAAAGACCAACCCACCAAACCCTCTGCCGTACCTTCACCCCCCTTGAACATCCTTAATGACTGGAACCCAATCTCCACTGAGGACACCATTCGCCTGATGAACTCCATCCATTCAGGATCCCCCTCAGACCCTTGCCCTCACCACATCTTCAACAAAGCAGACTCCATCATAGCACCACACCTCCGAGACGTCATCAACTGCTCCCTCAAATCCGGCACCTTCCCAGAAAGCTGGAAACACGCAGAACTCAGCGCCCTTCTGAAAAAACCCACAGCTGACCCCACCGAACTCAAAAACTACCGCCCCATCTCGCTCCTCCCATTCCCGGCCAAAGTCATCGAGAAAGCTGTCAACAACCAGCTCGCCACCTTCCTCGAAGCCAACAAATCCCTGACTCCTCACAGTCCAGCTTCCCAGCCAAACACAGTACTGAGACAGCACTCATCGCAGCAACAGACGACATCCGAGCTCTACTGGACAATGGAGACACAGTCGCCCTCATCCTCCTCGATCTCTCCGCAGCCTTCGACACAGTCTGTCATAACACCCTGTTACAACGACTTAGAAACATCGGAATCCAAGGAAAAGCACAGGAATGGATCACTTCTTTCCTTGCCGGAAGAACTCAGAGAGTACGCCTCCCACCATTCAAGTCAGAGGCCACTGAAGTCATCTGCGGCGTGCCACAAGGATCTTCACTCAGCCCCACCCTCTTCAACATATACATGAGCCCCCTCGCGACCATCGCACGCCAACACAACCTCAACATCATCTCCTACGCTGATGACACTCAACTGATCCTCTCACTCACCAAAGACCCAAACATCGCCAAAACCAACCTACATGAAGGAATGAAAGAGGTAGCCGAGTGGATGAAGCATAGCCGTCTGAAACTGAATTCAGACAAAACAGAAGTCTTTATCTTAGCTACCTCCCCCTCCGCCTGGGACGACTCTTGGTGGCCAGAAGCCCTTGGAAAAGCACCTATCCCAACGGATCACGCACGGAACCTAGGCGTCATCCTGGATTCCTCACTCTCGATGACCAGACAAGTCAACGCCGTCTTCTCATCTTGCTTCAACATTCTTCGCATGCTCAAAAAAACATTTCGCTGGATCCCTACCGAAACTAGAAAAACGGTCACCCACGCACTGCTTACAAGCCGCCTTGACTACGGAAACATCCTTTACACCGGTACCACCGCAAAACTTCAGAAAAAACTCCAAAGCATCCAGAACGCATCAGCCAGACTCATATTAGACATCCCGCGTAAAGAACACATTTCTGGTCACCTGAAAAACCTCCACTGGCTCCCCGTCAATAAGAGAATAACTTTCCGCCTCCTCACCCACGCACACAAAGCTCTCTACGAACTTGGACCCAAATGCCTCAATTCACGTCTTTCCTTCTACACCCCCTCCCGCCAGCTGCGCTCTTCCAACCAAGCCCTCGCTACTGTTCCCCGCGTCAACAAAACCACCATGGGAGGAAGATCATTCTCCTACCTAGCGGCCAAAACCTGGAAGTCACTTCCCATGCACCTTCGCCTCACTCAAAACCACCTAGCATTCAGAAAGCAGCTTAAAACCTGGATATTCAAGAAGTAATTCCCCACCTCTCCTCAAGCGCCTTGAGACCCTCTGGGTATGTAGCGCGCTATATAAATTTATTGAATTGACTTGACTTGACTACTCCTTTGGACTTATCCTTCAGGATATATTTTAGGCCAAAGTTTCACCAGCGAACCCTTTTGCTGTCAATCAAGCTCAAAAGAACCTGCTACTCCTTTAGTGTACCCTTTCTAGGTGAGATCAGACCAAAGTTTCACCAGCAAACTCTTTGCTATCAATCACTCACACAGAAAATAGTCCCTAATTTAACACTGCCAGCCCTACCTAGCTTCTCAGTGTTATTCCAACAGACGAGTAACCTCAGTGCAGTGTGGCTTCCATTTACCACCCGCTATTCCTTCCCGGGATTCCACAGGTGTGCATACCTGCGTGTTCCAGACAACATAGAACAAGACACTAACTTAACATAAAGAGTTAAAACATGTAATCAATAACCAAAAATTATGTCCTATGAAATTACCAATATAATCAATAACACCATAAATTCAAAATGAGCAAAATGTCACCAACAGTAAAAAAAAAACCTTAATATTTTCAACACTTCAAAAATACATCCTAGCATATTAACAACATTTCACAACCCTATTGATACTCACACCACTTCTTGCATCACCTTTCAGTACTGCTTTGCCAGTCTTCAGGTTCTGAGCATTGGAGTCAGGAATCAGGACTTGGACATTTATCTAACTTGGGCAATTATTTTATGTCCCTACTTAGGTCAATGATCCATTAGTTGAGTAGTTGATGGATGTTTTTAATGGCATTGTTTATATGTGCACTTTTATGGTGTGAAATATAACCGAATAAAGTCTCCATTGAATTGAATTGAATTGAGTAGTAGATGGTGAAATCAATAATCATTAATCACCAAACTAATCAATAATGACCATCCTCTGATTACCAAAAACTGATTGAGCGGTAATTTCTTCTGGTAGTTTCTCAATGCAAAACCTTCATGCTACCTCTAATTTACCGCTCAAAAGGTGTTGGGCCCTTCACACCATGTATTACCTTCAGGAGACCTTAAATAAAGATAAACAGTCAAAAATGCAATTATTAATTTAAGCCAATAAAGAGAGTTGTTGAGTATTTAAAGGGTTTTATTTTCTAGTCAAAAGTTAAGTTTTCTCTGACAGTTTATTCATTAGTAAAGTATCAATCAGGTTACAGAATTTGGAAAACAGGAAAAATAGCATTAATACAGAACACATTACAGTCTGCATATAAAGGATATAAAATGTTGTGCAAAATTTCAGTCAAAACCCTTAAAGAGTTTCTAAGAAAAATAGTCTTGCAAGGCTAATCAAAAATCTAATAGTTTGCAAAAATCTCCCACTAAGAGAAATAAATGCATAAGTCAAATAAATCTTTTCAGACCTAATTAATTAGTCAAAGCATAACTGAAAGTTTAGCATCTAAATCTAAAAAAACCTTTCTATCTGTTTGGTGCCCTGGTCATCTCTGTGTCTAAAAAGCAAAAAGGAGCGAGACAGCCCGCCCTTCGCCAGACCTCAAATGTGGCCTGCAGTGCCAAGATATGACGTGGAAGCAAGAAACCTCCCCCTGACACTCCTCGGACGCCACTCCTCCCTTCAGCAATCTCCCGGGACGTTTCTGGTACCTAACCCATAGAATGAAGCAAAGCCTAAGCCAAAATGAGCAAGAAGCCAGCTGAGCTAAGAAAAAGCCAGCCCCTCCCCCGGAGAGGTCAGAATTTATACACAAAATGTTGGCAGACTACACAAAATGTTTCAACTTTCAGGAAAACCTGTACGTGAGTGGTCAGTCATGATGGCATGAGTTCTCACAACCCTGACTCATTCTAAAAAACCTGACTTTATCAGTTTTAACAAAAGAAGCATACATGAATAATAAATTTATAAACATTTGCAACATTTACTAGGGAAAATGTTTCTATAGTTTCCTTCCTTCCTGTCACAGTGCAGTCAGATGGATACGTTTAACTAACTGGTACATTGGCACAGTCACAAGAATGTACAGTTCAAGCTGTCCTTGACTCCTTCCGCAGTTTGAGTCAAGCTGCCACAGTCTGCGCATGCTCTCTTCTCTTTCAAAGCAAGCCATAGCCTTGCTGGTTTTACAGGCAGCCATTTAATGGTAGGGCCCAAAGTAAAACAAACACAAAGATAATATTAATTTCATGTAAATCTTCAAAGCTAAAAAGGCCACTTTTCTCTACATTGCAAAAACATATGTTAATTCAGCAAAAGCATTTGAGAGTGAATAGGCCTCACTTTCATGTTTTTCATGTGCCATGTTTTTAACTTGCACCAAAAGGTGCGTGGCAATTAAAAAAAATTTTTTTTTGTATGTTCTTATATAGCGCTCGACTACCCGGAGGCATCTCGCCGCTTGCCTTGGGAACCCGTCCTGGCTTTTCCCTGTGAGATAGCCCCTAAAGGGCATCCCCAAGGTGAAAGCCAGGCATCCTGCCGCGGGGGGCCATTGTGGAGATTAAGAAAGCTTAATGCCCAGAGTTGCAGAGTGTGAACCCATGATTAGGTCAGGCACCGAAGCGAGAATTATCGAGTCCGTGGACATTTGAGCTCAAGACCCTGCCGCGTCGGGAATTGAACCCTGGTCCCAGGTCTGACCTCTGCTTCAGGGTCTGCCTGCTCTAACCAGTGAGCCACACTTCTCCACAAAATGCAGTCTGTCTGAAGCACATAAAATAAAACCATGCCTGACTGCAGATGAAATCTGCTCCATCACCTCCTAATATTTTTTTATCCTCTTTTTGCCTTCTGTTTTTTTGTGGGTCCACTATATATTTTTGGTGTTGACCTTAGGTCTCTCGACTCCCAACCACCTAAAATGCATCCTACTCAATACCCGCTCAGTCCACAGGCACGCCATCGACCTCTGGAATCTACTAGACACCATCTCTCCAGATGTCGCCTTCCTAACAGAAACATGGATGAACTCTACTTCAGCCCCAGACATCACCATTGCCATCCCGGAAGGTTACAAGATCATCCGTAAGGACCGGACCGACCAAACAGGAGGAGGCATCGCTATCGTCCACAAAAAATCCATCCGCATCTCAACCAGCTCAGACGTCAATCTCGCAAACACTGAACACCTCCACTTCCAGATCCACATCGACCCCAAGACCGCACTCAGAGGCACCCTCCTCTACAGGCCACCAGGACCCCGTGCACAATTCAGTGACGACATCACGAACTTCATCACCCCACACGCCCTCCCCTCCGAGGACTACATTCTTTTGGGAGACCTCAACTTTCATCTCGAAAAGAACAATGACCGCAACGCCACCACCCTTCTGGACAATCTCGCCAACCTTGGACTTAAACAACTTATCACTACCTCAACCCACATCGCAGGTCACACACTCGACCCTATCTTCACCTCCAGCAAACATGTCTCCTTCAGCCACACCACAGCTCTCCTCTGGACGGACCACAGCTGCGTTCACTTTACCTACAACAAGACCACAACCAACAACCATCCTCAACCCACTCTGCGAAGAAACTGGAACCAAATCACCATCGACCAGATCTCCTCATCGCTTCTTCAAAACCCCCCTGCCCACTCCACAAACCCCGACCAAGCAGCCATTAACCTCACCCAATGGCTATCCAACAGCGCCGACATCCTAGCACCGTTGAAAAAACGTCAAATCAACCTAGGCAGCAAGAAGGCCTCCTGGTTCAACGATGATCTTAAGAAATCTAAGAAACTCTGTCGCTCCCTTGAGAAGGCCTGGAAAAAAGACCCAAACTCCAGCACCAGGGACGCCTTCAAAAACGCCACCCGCATACACCACCAACTAATCCGGTCTGCCAAGAAAGCTGCATTCAAAGACCGACTAGATAACAACGCCCACAACAGCAAGGAATTATTCAACATCGTCAAGGAATTTACCAACCCCTCAGCCAACTCCAACGACATCACCCCCTCTCAAGCCCTCTGCGACTCCCTAGCCTCATTCTTCCACAACAAGATTGCAGAAATCCACAACAGCTTCGACAACCGACCCGAAGACCAACCCACCCAACCCTCTGCAGGACCCCCACCCCCTTGAACATCCTCAACGACTGGAACCCAATCTCCACTGAGGACACCATCCACCTGATGAACTCCATCCACTCAGGATCCCCCACAGACCCATGCCCTCACCACATCTTTAACAAAGCAGACTCCATTATAGCACCGCACCTCCGAGACGTCATCAACTGCTCCCTCAACTCCGCTATCTTCCCGGAAAGTTGGAAACATGCGGAACTCAGCGCCCTTCTGAAGAAACCCACAGCTGACCCCACCGAACTCAAAAACTACCGCCCCATCTCGCTCCTTCCATTCCCGGCCAAAGTCATCGAGAAAGCTGTCAACAACCAACTCGCCGCCTTCCTCGAAACCAACAAGTCCCTCGACTCCTCACAGTCCGGCTTCCGAGCCAAACACAGCACTGAGACCGCACTCATCGCAGCAACTGACGACATTCGAACTCTGCTAGACAACGGAGACACAGTCGCCCTCATCCTCCTCGACCTCTCCGCAGCCTTTGACACAGTTTGTCATAGCACCTTAATACAACGCCTCAGAAACATCGGAATCCAAGGAAAAGCACTGGAATGGATCACCTCGTTCCTGGCGTGAAGAACTCAGAGAGTCCGCCTTCCACCCTTCAAATCAGAAGCCACAGAAGTCATCTGCGGCGTGCCACAAGGATCGTCACTCAGTCCCACCCTCTTCAACGTATATATGAGCCCCCTCGCGGCCATCGCACGCCAACACAACCTCAACATCATCTCCTACGCTGATGACACCCAACTGATACTATCACTCACCAAAGACCCCAACACCGCCAAAACCAACCTACATGAAGGAATGAAAGAAGTAGCCGAGTGGATGAAGTACAGCCGTCTAAAACTGAACTCCGACAAAATTGAAGTCCTCATCCTTGGCACCTCCCCCTCCGCCTGGGATGACTCTTGGTGGCCAGAGGCCCTTGGAAAAGCACCCATCCCGACGGACCACGCACGGAACTTAGGTGTCATCCTGGACTCCTCACTTTCTATGAACAGACAAGTCAACGCCGTCTCATCTTCTTGCTTCAAAATTCTTCGCATGCTCAAAAAAACATTCCGCTGGATCCCCACCGAAACTAGAAAAACGGTCACCCACGCACTGGTCACGAGTCGCCTGGACTACGGAAACACCCTATACGCCGGTACCACCGCAAAACTCCAGAAAAAACTCCAACGCATCCAGAACGCGTCAGCCAGACTCATACTAGACATCCCGCGTAAAGACCACATCTCTGGACACCTGAAAAACCTCCACTGGCTCCCTGTTAACAAGAGGATTACTTTCCGCCTCCTAACCCACGCACACAAAGCACTCTACGAACTTGGACCCGAATGCCTCAACTCACGACTTTCCTTCTACACCCCCGCCCGCCAACTACAATCCTCCAACCAAGCCCTTGCAACTGTACCTCGCATCAACAAAACCACCATGGGAGGCAGATCCTTCTCCTACCTGGCAGCTAAAACCTGGAACTCACTTCCCACTCACCTTCGCCTCACTCAGAACCACCTTACATTCAGAAAGCAACTTAAAACCTGGATATTCGACAAGTAACTCCTCACCCTCCTCAAGCGCCTTGAGACCCTCTGGGTATGTAGCGCGCTATATAAATCTCCTGACTTGACCTGACTTGGCATGTCCAAATCACCTCATGACTTGGAGCCATAGTGTTGCATTGAGGGGTTCTAGAACCTTCTGGTCCACTCTGGACTCTCTTGGCCCAGGCTATAAAAGGTGGAATGTTGGGCGGCCATTTTGTCATTATGTGAGGATTGGGGTCAGTCAGGAGCAGAGGCTTTGGATAGGAGAGGCTGGCGCATTGTTATGTTATGTTATGTTATTTTATTTTATAAAGCGCAACGGATGCCGCAGCCAAGAGGCGTCCCGGCGCTTAGGAGAAGGTAAAAAACACAACACGGAAGCTAGTGACCAGAGAAGACTAAACAGTAGAAAATAAAAAGGTCTTCAAGGCTTTTCTGAACGGGAGCAGATCAGGAATGGAGCGAAGAGAGGCAGGCAGGGAATTCCAGAGAGCTGCTGCCATCACAGCAAAAGAGCGTCCGCCCATCCTTGCTTTTTTAAAACGTGGCACTACAGCAAGGTTTGTCCCTGAGGATCGGAGAGCTCTGGATGGCTCATAATGACAAATTAATTGAGACAAAATGAGGGGAGAAGCCAGCTTTAAGATTTTAAAAGTTAAACAAAGGGTTTTAAATTTGATTCTTTGCCCCACGGGCAGCCAGTGAAGATCCTGAATAGTACGACGCACAGAAACAAACTTCGGAAGACCAACCAACATCCTGGCGGCCGCATTTTGCACCCGCTGGAGGCGAACTAGTTCTGCTTGATTAACGCCTAAGAACAGAGAACTGGCGTAATCTAATCTAGCCAAGACTGTGGCCTGGACAATGATCTGTCTCGTGTCAGCATCAAAAAACTTAAAAATGGGTCGCAAACACCTCAGGGCACCAAAACAAGTTCCGGCAACCCGTTTAGTGTGAGCGGTGAATGAAAGTTTATCATCCAACCACACCCCACGGTTCCTAACTTCAGCCACTGGGGTGGGAGCAGGGCCTAATTCAGATGGCCACCACTGATCGCCCCAAAGCTCACTTTCCCTACCAAAAATAATAACCTCGGTTTTCGAGGCATTCAGTTGGAGGCGGTTGTTCGCCATCCAGCCCGCCACAGCTTTTCACGCGGTCTGAAAAGAGGCAGCATCCATGTTGGTCTCTCCATTAAGTGCCACCACCAGCTGCGTGTCATCGGCGTATGACACCATGGAGAGACCAAAACTATGGGCGACCTCAGCCAATGGTTGGACATACAAATTAAATAAGGTAGGGCTTAGGGCCGACCCCTGCGGGACACCCTGCAGGATCGGACGAGGAGCAGAAACAAAAGGGGGAGTGGATACTTTAAAAGTTCGATCAGTGAGAAAAGATCGAAACCACTCAAGTGCTCTCTCTCCAACTCCGGCCTCCTCAAGGCGATGGAGGAGGATCTGATGGGACACCGTGTCAAACGCGGCACTGAGATCCAATAGGATCAGTGCCGCCGTTTGACCTTGGTCCAACATCTTCCTGATGTTCTCCACCACTGCTAGAAGAGCCGTTTCGGTACTGTGACCCGCACGGAACCCATTCTGCAATTTATCCAGTATTTTCGCTTCCTGCAGATGGAGTGACAGGATGCGGTTAGCATGAGATTCTGCTAATTTCGCTAGCCAAGGAAGCAGGGAAATCGGCCGATAATGTTCCGATTTAGTGGGGTCAAGGGCCGGTTTTTTTAGAATGGGAATGATGGTAGCCTGCTTCCAAGCACTGGGCACACAGCCGGTGTTAAAAGACAGCTCAATGAGACTGTGCATGGCCGGGTAGCAGCACTCAGCAATTTCCTGGAATTGAATGGGCCTCATGGGGTCATCAGGTGAGCCGGATTTAACCTTCATTGTCAAGGCTTTAAATTCCTCTAGAGTAGGGCTGGGAATAGTCAGCAGTGGTATGGAAGCCTTAGGTGTTATGTTATTCTCCTGGATGGTAGACTGGGAGAATGACCTATAAATGGCCTCGACTTTTTCAATGAAGAATGACGCCAGATCCTCACAGTGCTCTAGGGAGGCTGCCAGAGTGGCAGATTGATTTTGTTTACTTGTAAGGTCTTTGCAGACCTTAAAAATTACTTTTGTGGGATTGGAACTATTTTTTATCTCCCGAGAGTAAAAGGCTGCTCTGGCAGAGCAGATGGCCCGATGATAGACTCTCGTGCAGGCCCTGTAGGCGGACTTAAGGTCCGCGTCGTAAGTTTTACGCCATGCACGTTCAGCTTTTTTACAGGTAGATTTGAGCAGTCTAAGGGATTCATCATACCATGGGCTGGAAGGGCTAGATCTAGTCTTGCTCCACCTAGCTGGTATTAACACATCTAGGGAGTGATTAAGCCACTCACAGAAGTTATCATACCCAAGAGAGACCTCCGAGGGGGGTTGAGGATGATGTTCCATCAACAACTGATGGAAATGTTCAAAATCAAGTTTTCTCCAAGGGCGCTTAAAAAGACCCGGAGTATTATTATTGTAGGAGGGATTAGGGATGGTGACATGGGCTTCTATCAAACAATGATCAGTCCAAGCCATAGGCTTAGGCGAAAGCACAAGAATATTAGTGGTAAGATTCGTCAGAACAGGATCTAACAAATGACCACCTATATGGGTCGGTGATTGCACCAGTTGATTTATTTGGAAGGGAATTGACTGTCTTCGGGCCTGCTACCCTTTTCTAATGACATCTCCCCCGGTCTGATGACCTGGCCCTGCCTTTATTCTTGACCCCGATGTGTAGCCCCATTTTGGTACCCCCCTCTTCTGTGAGGAGAACCCTGGTTCAGACTAGTGAGCCAAGTGGGAGGGTGGGGGCATCTACCACAGATCAGGGGACCCAAGTCCGTTGACCTAATCCACTTTACCCTGGTGGTTGTCCCAAAACCTTAAGGACTGCCCTTTGAAGCTAGTTTTCCCCCAAGCCTGCTGCGGAGCTGATTACACAGGAGGTTCATAATATAAAAGAAACAGACCTCGGGCGGCATGGCACTGTTAGCACTTTCCTTCAATTGCTGTTTCTGACCTCGGAATCCGCTGCGGAGAGAGCGTATGCAGCTTGGGATTCCTTGCGCACTCTGAGGCGGCCGACATCGGTGTGAGGAGAAGGAGCCGCGTCTTGGAGTGTTGCCCAGCAACGAAGGCCCAGTGAAGCCCCGCCCGGCAACTTGACAGTGGGTAAATCGACAGAATTAACCCCCGTTCCCCTTTCTCTCAATGCGCCTTCTTCCGGTAGGACTGCAGAGTGAAAGCAGTCACCGGAGCGCTTTGAACAGCAGGGAGATTCGATCACGGAATCTACCGGAGCCGGTATTACCATCAGACTTGAGTCACAGTAAGCCGGGACCTTTCAGGAGGTGGGAGGAGTTACCATTACTGTAACCTTAACTGGGAGGAATCCTCGGACTGAATAACTTTAAAGGGGTTGTTTGTTGATAAAAGAAAACTTGGCCCATTTCCCATATGTTCTCCGCACCATTAGGAGGGCATAATTGGTGAAGTTAACTACCAAGAGTGTACTGGTTATTTGCAGCCTACTTATACGGAGTTAAACCAATTTAATAGGGACTGAGCACTGCTAAAAGGGGGATCGAATTCTTCTTATGTAAAGACAGACTACTCTGGAGAGTTGAGATTACGTGGTTTTAGACTTCGCTTCGTATCTACCTGCCATTTTGTATTTAACCGCCATTTTGTGTTGCCTCACTCAGGCAGCACGGCGGATGTGGTGAACGCGATGTTTCTGCTCTTGCAGCTGCTACGTGTCCTTCCCGTTAAAGAGTAACTTCTGCCTATGTTTATGAAACCGATGTCAGGGTCTCCCAAGTTTCGTAAATCCATGTCTAGACTGATTAATCCATGTCTTACTCCACTGTTTGGGTCCCACCATTCTTCTTGACTTTATCTTGTTTAACTGGCCTTCACTATTCTCTTCGTGTGTTCTCCTGTTACATAGACTGTCCTTTGTAGCATTCAACATGTTTTACCACCTGCAAACTGAATTACGGGCACTAATGTTGATTAACCTGAAGGGAGGAGAGCACACAGGGTCTGAAAGGAGGGTGTGTTTTAGACATTCGATAGCTAATTTTCAAACTATTCCTATTTGTCAGTTTTGTACATTTTGGGAGTTGGCATTGTAAACTTGTGTACTATAATAGTCTGTGCGCCACGGAATGAAGTGGCAGTCTCCTGATAACATACCCGTTGGTTGTAAAGATTCAGGAAATGGAATAAATTAAAGTTAAACACTTTATTAAGTGTATAAGTAAAGACCCACTGGAGACACAGGGAAATCCGTCTGAGCTGTCCCAAGTGCAACCGTCTTCCAAGAGAAAACATAAGATACACCGTTCTACAATTACATCACAGTGTTCCATAAATGACATACACAAATTCGGTAAAGAAAAAACTACACGAACCATCAGAGATGGAAACTAAGAAAAGACTATATTACCACATGTACCTTTTTTATAAAACAAACAAACAAAATAAAACTACACATCTAAAATGAGGAAATATAAATTTTTGGTCAAGTTATGTTCCCTATCGTGTACCCCACCGTCTCCATGTACGAGTTAAAGTGCATGTAACTTCCCTCCTGTGCCAGCTATGAAGACACAAATACATTTGCGTCCAACGTTAACATGTCCTCTTTCAGACCCACCCTGAATGGGTTGGATAGTCCGTTCCTAAGTATGCTATGCCAACGTCTTTTTGTAGTGTACTCTACATGTTTTTCAGCTCTGGCAAAGTAGGCCCTGAATTTCTGCCATCGAGCCTCTTTCTTCCTTCTGACTCTGAAAGCCTCAGCCCAGGCTGCCCAGGCTGCCCAGGCTGCCCCCGTACCTGTGAACTCTGCCTTACTTCCAGCGCGGCCCGCCACGCTTAGCTCAGCCTACTGCCTGCCAAGAATGAATTCAACCTTCAAGTTATCTGTTTTCTCTCCGAAGATGCATTCCTGCCTACTAGTTTAAGTAAACATTCCTCCAGCTGTAGAGCAAAAGGGCCTGGCCTTACTGTCTCCGTGCAAGTAATTCATAGCCTCTGTTACCATGCTCCCATGGAAGGCCCATGCCCCCACGCTTCTCATGCAGACACTCAGGCGCTTATACACGCACTCACAGTCAGTATAGAATAGCTTCTGCCCCAGAGACCTTTCCGCCCAGATAGCTCAGTTCCTAAAACATCAGATATCAGATATGATAGAAGCACAAGTTGATCTGACATGCCAGACTTCTGTCTCTTTCCGTCAGTGTAAATGTCAAGCCCCCTGCACCCTCCAGTTTCACGCCAATCACACGTCATGCAGCTGCGCGCGCATCCAAGCCTCCGATTTCTGCTGACATTGCAACATTTCTGTTTAAGTGCCACCCACATGTGACACCTACCTGTGACGTTTCTAGAGCACACCTCCAGTTACGCCTAGTCCACGCCTTCTGATTACGTACTAGTAACACGTGGATGCTGTTATCTTGTCTTCTCTCAGCTGTTACGCCTACTATATTGCTTTCTATGATGTAAATTAAGTATATAAGCTATGTACTGTCAATAAAACATTGCTCTATCCCTTCCTGAACCCTGTGTGGTTGCAGGAACATGATATCCAATTCCGGAACGATTCCTTTTTAAGGAATAAAACCCCTAAGACCTCTAACACCACGGACTCTGTTTTCTTTCTTTCCGATTGAGTTATTATTGATTAAGTACTTACCTGCATAGAAATTAAGATGGTAAGTTAAATATTTACGACATTTTGGCGCCCGAACAGGGACCCCTCCCCCACCTCACGCGCCGGTTGGTGCGTTGCAAGCTCTGTCCCCTGCCATCAGTTAGAAGGAAACTACGCGTACCGGCAGGATTTCCTGTATCTCCCTCTGGCCCACGGAGGTGACGAAGATTGCGATCAGTACCCAGACGAGGCGGTGAGGAGTGCGGAGGATCCCGACCAGAGCCTAGCCGAAAGAAGCAAGGTCCGAGGTGTCAAGAGGCCCACCAGTTTTCCGAAGTATCCACGTGTCGAGTCGAGTCCGGTCCAGTCCAGTCCAGTCGAGTTTTCCGAGGCCTTCTGTTTCCGTGCTTCCCGGTGAGTACCATTGCTGGGACGTATCTAGACGGGTTTGGGTACACAAGTCCGGTCTGCACTGTTTTAGGCAGTGTATCTGTACTGTTTAGCAGTACATCCGATCATTCAAGTTCTTGCACTGTTCTCAGCAGTGTATCTGTGCTGTTTAGCAGTACATCCGATATAGGGGGTAGTCATATATGTCGCAAATGTCTTTTTATGTGATTAATGTCGTGGTATGAGTGTGACTGTTTTTAATGTGCATTATTGTGTTCTTGTATAACTAGCTGTATCCAGTATTAAGTAGCAAGGATTGAGCGTTCAGTACTAAGTAAACAGGATGCCGTTTTTCAACAAGTTAAAGCAGATAGGAACTAGGAAAGGGATACTAGAGGAAGAAATTCCTATCCCCCCTAGGGACACTCCTGGAAACTTTATGTACCACAAGCATGGCATAGATGCCATAGTGTATCTAGATTTATGGGCCGATTATACTAAGCATCTAGACGAGAGACACAGATGGCCTGTTACTGGAACATGGGATGCCGAGTGCATCATGAAGGTAGAAGAAGCATTATGGAAAAAGAAAGCCAGACAATCTCAGAAAGACGCCATAGAGCTGTGGCGTAAGGAATCACATAAGCGTACTGAAAAGGAACTACGTAGAGAGGACAGACTTAAAGAATCAGATAAAGCCCAAGAAAATGAATTAATTACTGAGGGGATCCGAGTAAAATCAGAGCAAATAGACCGTGCACGAAATAACCTCGTAAACGGTATGTATCTCGCGGCCGAGGGTTCGCCTGAGGCCATTTCAGAAATACCGAAAAATCTGCCGTCACCATTGGTTCCGACTAAAGTAACTCACAGGATCACTAAAGACATATTCTTGAATTCCTATCTAGAGGATGTAGCACCCGCTTACACCAATCTGCCCGTCCGCGCCCTGCCTAACGACAGGGACGGGGGTGGTAACCCGCCCCAAGATCATATTCCGCCAGTACCACAACAGATCCCCCCTGTTCCACCACCTCCACCACTTCCCATACCTAAAGTTAATCTACCGAAGCCACGTCTACCCGACCCTACTAAAGGACAAATTCAAGTACAGATACAGACTCCACAGAGAGATAATGTCCAAGCTTCCGCCTCGGGAGGTGCGATGGGGGGTCTCCAGACCCCGCCATTGACGCGCAGGTTACAGCTCGGGGACTTGCAGAGTCCCTTCACGTTCAAATCACCCCGTCTCGACATACTCAAAGGACAGCTTACAGTTTGCAGATATGATCCAGTACCCGGCAAAGACGATAGAATGATAATGGCATCACTACGGTTACGATCTGCTACTGATTTCCTGCTGATGTTTCCAGGAATGAAAGAGCACCTAGATAGAATATATCAGTTTATTCAGACTGGGAAAGACCCCGACAGTATTAAGGATGCCATGGAGCATCAGAAAGTTGACGTTCAAGGACAGATACTACGTTTTTTCATAAATTGCCTAATAAGAGAACGAGACAGGCCCGAGACAAATCAGGGTGAATTAGATGCCCTCAGCAAGTGGGGTCAAAATATATCCGAAGGAAAACACGACAAGGGGACGTGTATAGCCAGTATGTATAGTAAAATAAGAAAAGCAGTGATAGACGTACACAAAGAAGAGAAAGAAAAGGCTTCCTCCGAGGGGGAAGAAGAACCTGAAGAACCAGAAAAGACTACAGACACTATAGTGTATGTAGGTAAGGGAACTTACCTTAGGAAAGGCATCCGTCCAGAAAGCAAGAGAGTTTTTCTCTCTGCCTTAACAAACCCGAATTCTGCTGAACATCAGTTCCAGGAGACTGATAAAAGGCTTCGAGATCGAGTAGGGTACCATGTACTCAATTCTATGGATGAACAAGAACTAGCCCGGTCAGCCATATTATGGACTGACAATCCGGATATATACAATGATGACACCGTAGCACAGACATTCCTGAACCTTTCCCCAGACGAGCAGAAATTAGCAGGTGTATACATGATTCAGCACCTCCTCACGAAATACAGAAATCAACATTCTGATCCAGGTCCCTTACACGAAACATTAGAAGAACTACTCATGGATAGATGGAGAGGTTTAAGCACCAAATTAATTCAAATAATTCTAGAACAACGCCATAGATATGACACTTTCATAAGCTCCGAATATGTTCCCGCCCCGCCCCCAGAAAGGAAAATGTATCATATAGAACGTCGGCATGGCATTGAAAGTCAGAACCCCTTACGAGAAGTGCACCCAGTTATGGGTGACGATCATAACTTGAAACGAGTGTATGTACACACGCCTCTGACTAAGTTAGAACTGTTAGAAATGAAGAAACTAGTCCCGTGCCATGATAAAGACCCTGCAGGTTTTCATAGAGAGCTTAAAGACATGTTACTGATGGGGGATTATACGTACGAAGATATCACGAAAATGTTAAAGGTACTGCTGCCCACGGGCATCTACGAGAAACTAAAAGAAAAGGAATGGGAGGTGGGAGAGAAAAAGATTGTATGGGCAGAAATAGAAGACGAAGAGAACAAACGTGTCCCAGGGGTAGGCCTTGGGGAGAAAACTAAAGCATTACCAGGTCTGATAGTACAGGTTCTGCCAAGATTATTGACAACTAGAAAGGAAGACTGGGATGCAATCTCAGCCTGTAAACAGAAACCCGACGAAGATACTAGTGACTTCTATTCAAGATTCGAGAAATGTTTCATTATTAAAAGTGGTCTTAAACCAAGTAGCGAGTCGTACCCGCATCTTTTTGTATCAAAGTTAGTCGAGAATTCCCTGTTAGCAGTTAAAAACCGTGTATACAAGGTCGAGAGTACATGGCAAGCCAATACGCCATCACAGATGTTACAAATGTTACAATATCATCAGAACAGAATTAGAGAAGAGCAGGATCAGGAACAGAAACGTATGAAAGACACGAAAATGAAAATGCTAGTAGCCCAATCGGTCCCAACCGACGGCCACAGAAAGGGTACAACCCAGACAGGTCACACCGCAGCTCCCGTTAAAGGGACATGCAATTATTGCAAGCAGCCAGGTCACTACGTACATGAATGCCCAGTTCTGAAACATAACATAGCGACAGGTAAAACTAAAGAAAGACCGCATCCGCCTAGACAAGACCATAACCAGCATCAGTCTTCACAGAATATACAGCCCATGCAGAATGCACAGCCTACGCATGCTTCATCACATACAGCACAGACAGTAGCGGTATCACAGCCACAGCCCATTGCCGCAACTCAGCAGGTTTCACAACAGATGTACCAGTATGCCCAGTCCGCTTACCCCGATTATCCACGATATACATGAAACAGCCTAGAGAGGGAGGGTGGCTTGCCTCTTATTGAGATTCCTGTAGATCAAGAGGGTCCTTATGTACATAGTCAAGTATTGGGAAAAGACAGAAAGTTTTTAATCGACACAGGGGCAAGTCGCACCACAATCAGTCATGATGAAGTTCCAGGGGCACCCCTCTCAGGCTCACAGAATGTTTCCCTTGGTTTTTCAGGACAGCCCATTGTAAATGAGGTATCAGAACCAGTTCCCCTGGCTGTGGGTCCATTATCACGTGTTACAGACTTGTTACTTACAAAATCATGTCCAGAAAATCTGTTAGGAATGAAGACATTGAAGGCTCTAGGAGCTATAATCTGCTGTTCCCCGGAGGGAGTCAGACTCTTTCTGCGGGATTTCAAGGGTCATTATATGTTACGTGAGTTTGATGTCAGATTGAAAAATTTACCAGATCACCTGTGGGCAAAAGGCCCAACGGATGTAGGTTGTATGCACATTACCCCATACCGTGTTACACTCAAACAAGGTGTAGTTTTACCCAGAATCAGACAATACAAGTTACCACCCGATGCTGTAGTGGCTTTACTGGAAATCATTGAAGAGCTCATTACCCAGGGAGTGGTCGTAGAGACCGACTCCAATATCTGTAATTCACCCATCATTCCGATTCTTAAACGTACTGATCCCAATGCACCGCCAGTATATCGGCTGGTGATTGATCTAAGAGAACTGAATAAATGCATTATTCCACAGTACCCTGTGGTTCCCGACATCTCATCCTTATTGACTGCTATTGATTCAGAAGCGACGTTCTTTACTGTAATTGACCTCAAGAACGCCTTCTTCAGTGTACCTATTGATCCAGAGAGCCAATATCTCTTCGGATTCAGTTTAAATGGACGAAGTTTCAAATTTTCACGCGCACCTCAAGGATTCACAGAAAGCCCCAGCATCTATAGCCAAGCACTGAAAAGACAACTTGATTGTATCACAATGCCAGTTAACACCGCTTTACTGCAATACATCGATGATCTGCTGATCACCGCACGAAGTGAGCCCGAATGTGAACAAGCATCACTCACAGTTTTACACTTTCTGGCCGACAAGGGACACAAGGTGTCTCCTTCGAAGCTACAATTCTGTGTTCAGCAAGTTGTGTACTTGGGTCACTTGCTGTCCAAAGTGGGGAGACAGCTCACTCCCGATCGCATTCAGTTAATTGTAAATATGCCACAACCCCAGACACAAAAGGAAGTGCGGGCCTTCATAGGCCTCACCTCGTACTGCAGACAATGGATTCCTCAGTATGCATTTCTAGCCAAACCACTCATTCAGTTAACAACACAGGAGGCAGCGACTTCGACTGTCCTTCCCTGGACTCAGGAACATACACAAGCCTTTGAGGAATTAAAGAAAGCATTATGCCAAGCACCAGTTCTAGCGACACCATGTTACAGCAAACCTTTTACACTTTTTGTTACAGAACGTGAGGGTACAGCGCTGTCTGTCCTCACTCAAGACCAAGCAGGTTCACATAAGCCTTGCGCTTATTTTTCAAGCACATTGGATTCAGTAGCCCAGGCACTCCCTGCGTGCTTAAAGTCGGTAGCAGCAACAGCATTAGCAATCAGACAGAGCGATTCAATTGTTTTAGGACATCCATTAACAGTTCAAGTTCCACATTCTGTAGAGGTTCTTTTAAACAGAACCCAGACTCAACACTTGACCATAGCACGATTGACAGGTTATGAATTGACACTATTCCAGCCACACATAGAAATCAGACGTTGTAGCATTCTGAACCCCGCAACATTGTTACCTGCAATTATGACAGATCCAACACCGCATGATTGCATAGAGACTATTAATACAGTAACAAAACCTCAACGAGACCTAACAGATGTTCCACTGACAAATCCAGACCTGACACTTTATGTGGACGGTTCATGCATGAGAACAAGTACAGGAGAATTAGTGGCCGCGTATGCAGTGACCACTGAAACTGAAGTTAAAGAAACACACCGTATTGACACATTGTCTGCTCAAGCGGCGGAGCTCATCGCTCTGACCCGAGCTTGTATTCTAGCCAAGAACAGAAATGTTAACATCTACACTGATTCCCGCTATGCGTTCGGAGTCGTACACGACTTCGGCATGTTATGGCAAGAAAGAGGTTTTCTGACCTCTCATGGTGCCAAGATCCAACACGGTCCCCTCATTCAAGCACTATTAGAAGCAATACATTTGCCCTCGGGCATATCAGTCATGAAGTGTAAAGCACATACTAAGGTTACAGATTCTGTGTCCCAGGGTAACGACCTGGCAGACCAGACAGCAAAACATACAGCATTGACTCACACCCAGACTACTGATGTGACAAAGACAATAGTACCAACTCAGTGTATGTCAGTCAGGGATCCCACCCTAGACGTAATCGATATTCAGACACATGCCACTTCAGATGAAATAAAGAAATGGACTGAACTAGGAGGGATCCAGACAGATCAAGGATGGGTCACAAAGGGAAAACCTACATGGTTCCTCCCCGACTCAATGGTTCAAATCATGATAAATACAGCACATAGTCCTGCACATCTAGGAGAAAAAGCTATGTTAGACAGTTTACAGAATCTCTGGTACAACAAACACTTACGAGCGGCAGCAAAACAGAAAGTGCGTACTTGCATGATCTGTTGTCAGTTCAATCCAGGTAAAAGCGTCCCTGTAGAGCAAGGTGGATTTCATCCTCCCGATCACCCTTTTGAAGTCCTCCAGATGGATTATATCCAGATGGACCGTTGTCGAGGATTCAAATATGTCCTCGTAGTTGTTTGTGCACTTTCTCGTTGGACCGAAGCATACCCAGTCTCAGATTACACTGCCCCGACCACTGCCAAGCAGCTGGTTCGAGAATTCTTCCCACGATACGGCCTGCCTCGTGTCGTGTACTCAGACAACGGACAGCCGTTCTCATCCGAACTCATGAAGCATGTCTCCCTTTTGCTAGGATATCAGTGGAAATTCCATTGTGTCCGACATCCCGAAGCCGCAGGCCTTGTAGAGAGGCATAACCAGACACTTAAGATCCGCCTTGCCAAAATATGCCAGGAGAAAGGGGTCGACTGGATAGTCGCCCTGCCAGTTGCACTGTTCTATATGAGAATGGTTGCACATTCGAGATCAGGACTATCCCCGTACGAAGTGGTCTTTGGCAGACCACCGAATATGTGGGGGACGCCCATTCCTAAGAAAATTACCGATGTTGATTGTAACATGTTGACAGATTACCTTGCCTCCTTGATGTCTGCACTCCAATCATGTCGTTCACAGGTTGCCGCAGCATTTCCTGACAACACTGATGTAAAGCCGCATGATGTCCGTCCTGGCGACATGGTCCTAGTGAGGAATTTTGACAGGAAAAGCCCGCTGGAGCCCCGCTGGAAAGCGCCGAAGACCGTCCTTCTTACTACGAGGACCGCAGTGAAGTTGGAGGGCAGAAAGGGGTGGGTCCATACGAGTCATATTAAACTATGCAATGAACTGAAACCAGATCCTGACTCGCCCACCCCCACCAAAGACTGTATTAAACCTAGTGACTTTAAAATACCTGAACGAGAGAAAACTCCCCAAGAGGAGTACCGACTAAAGCTTCGATCTAGCAAGTCAGACAGTTTAATTGTTTAAGTCCTCCCCTAGGTGAATCGGTTAAATAGTTTCTGACATGTATCCCCTAGATCGAGATAGAGAGAGAGAGAGACAATTCAAGAAACGTACATACTGCAAATCACTGCGTAGTCACTGTGTAGTGACATTATTAATTATGTTTTTTCTAAGTATTCTGATTATTGTTGCAAGTATACTTCTCCCTATCTATTGCCCTATTTTCAAGCGTGAACAATCTGCTTACAATGTTTCTGCTGAACATTCTTTTAGTAAGTTACCTCCACATGAACTTTCTTACAGACTTGCGCTGCGCAACAACACATTCATTAGTATGTTACATCACTCCCATCAGACTAATAACGCTACAAACTGCTGGATATGTGGCCGACTCCCTCCCTACCAGAATTACAAGGGAGCTCTGCCCCTCTTTCCATACCCGTTCACTCACAACGGCTCCTGTGGTGCATGGTTTAAAATAATTAATTCCTTAGATCCTGATATTGCTGTTTTCGACGGGAGCTGGGTTTGGGGAAACCTGAACTTAGTCCTGCTCGACGTCTGTTACCCTGATAAGGAGGGACTTCCCATTAGACTAGGAACTGATCTAGAAAATGAAGTATATGGATTAAGCAATTACACAATTAACCTTATGATTCTTACTGTTGAATCCGAAGCTGCACCAGTTCTGCCCGCTATGTCAGTATTACCAGTCACTGGTGAATTATGTGTCAGAAAGAAAGGTTCAGTACACTTAGGTCATAGTAAATGTACTACTGTGGTCGAATTCAGTGATCATGGTAAATCGTCCTTTAAAGCTATCCGTCATTCTTATTTTGTTTGTGGTCATACCGCATACATACGTCTACCTCCAGATTGGGATGGTACCTGTTATATTGCATTCCTTCTGCCACCTGTTTTTCTAGCCCCTCCTGATTATCACAGAAACACAAATCTAGTAAAGAATAGACTCCGAAGAGATCTCCCGCTTGTCGACTATACAGAAACGGCATGGGAACAGTACACCGATTTTAATAAAGGATTCTTTTTCTTTTTAGGCCCCGTCCAAAACAGTAAATTAATACGTAAATTAACTAGATCCCTTGAAGCAGTAGTACATGAAACTGCCTCCGCCTTAGGTAACCTAACAGAGGAGCAATCTGCCATGCGGGTTGTTGTCCTTCAGAATCGTCTTGTTATTGACGTCATCTTGGCAGATAGAGGTGGAGCCTGTAAGGTCATCGCGTCAAGTTGCTGTGTTTTCATTCCAGAAAACGCGCCATCTGTATACAAAGCTATTACACGTCTTCACAAAATTGCAAGTTTAATACATCAGAATCCAGGCACCTGGACTTGGTCCGGTTGGTTCTGGACAACGTTGTCCGCTTGGGGATGGAAGATCCTATCCTTCCTAGGCGTTGGCCTTGTCATAGTATTCAGTTGCTGCCTGTGCCTACAGTGTGGGCCGGCGATATGTGGACTGTGTGCCACATCGTGCATTGAGCATTCCAGTTTTCTCTCAAACAGACAACGGAAGAGAGACGAGCAAATGATGTTACAAGAACAAACTGATCAATTCATGAGGATCGATATATCATGAAGGGTCCGTAGGGAACAAGGAGGGAATGAGGAAATATAAATTTTTGGTCAAGTTATGTTCCCTATCGTGTACCCCACCGTCTCCATGTACGAGTTAAAGTGCATGTAACTTCCCTCCTGTGCCAGCTATGAAGACGCAAATACATTTGCGTCCAACGTTAACATGTCCTCTTTCAGACCCACCCTGAATGGGTTGGATAGTCCGTTCCTAAGTATGCTATGCCAACATCTTTTTGTAGTGTACTCTACATGTTTTTCAGCTCTGGCAAAGTAGGCCCTGAATTTCTGCCATCGAGCCTCTTTCTTCCTTCTGACTCTGAAAGCCTCAGCCCAGGCTGCCCAGGCTGCCCAGGCTGCCCCCGTACCTGTGAACTCTGCCTTACTTCCAGCGCGGCCCGCCACGCTTAGCTCAGCCTACTGCCTGCCAAGAATGAATTCAACCTTCAAGTTATCTGTTTTCTCTCCGAAGATGCATTCCTGCCTACTAGTTTAAGTAAACATTCCTCCAGCTGTAGAGCAAAAGGGCCTGGCCTTACTGTCTCCGTGCAAGTAATTCATAGCCTCTGTTACCATGCTCCCATGGAAGGCCCATGCCCCCACGCTTCTCATGCAGACACTCAGGCGCTTATACACGCACTCACAGTCAGTATAGAATAGCTTCTGCCCCAGAGACCTTTCCGCCCAGATAGCTCAGTTCCTAAAACATCAGATATCAGATATGATAGAAGCACAAGTTGATCTGACATGCCAGACTTCTGTCTCTTTCCGTCAGTGTAAATGTCAAGCCCCCTGCACCCTCCAGTTTCACGCCAATCACACGTCATGCAGCTGCGCGCGCATCCAAGCCTCCGATTTCTGCTGACATTGCAACATTTCTGTTTAAGTGCCACCCACATGTGACACCTACCTGTGACGTTTCTAGAGCACACCTCCAGTTACGCCTAGTCCACGCCTTCTGATTACGTACTAGTAACACGTGGATGCTGTTATCTTGTCTTCTCTCAGCTGTTACGCCTACTATATTGCTTTCTATGATGTAAATTAAGTATATAAGCTATGTACTGTCAATAAAACATTGCTCTATCCCTTCCTGAACCCTGTGTGGTTGCAGGAACATGATATCCAATTCCGGAACGATTCCTTTTTAAGGAATAAAACCCCTAAGAACTCTAACACCACGGACTCTGTTTTCTTTCTTTCCGATTGAGTTATTATTGATTAAGTACTTACCTGCATAGAAATTAAGATGGTAAATTAAATATTTACGACAAAAACAAAATCATCAATTTTTTTAGGAATTTTGGAAACTCTTTTATGTGACAACGTGTTATCTTGAACAGAAGGACTAATAAGTTCCTCCTCCATAGAAACAGAGACATTAGATTGCTCGGCAATACTGGATTGCTCAGCAATATTGGATTGCTCAGAACCAACTTCTTGAACATTGGGACCTTCCAAGCAACCATCATAAAAAAGTATATCTTTGGAGCAACAACCCTTCCCAAAATTAACTTCATTCCAAAGATATACACCATCCTCATCTTTAGCAAAAAAACTATTCTTGCCCTGGTTTAAGAAGAATTACAGAACCTTTGCTCCACCAACCCTTCTCGATGATAAATACAGGAGACTCAGTAACTTTTTCAACTCTAAGAGGATTGGTGTATTTAGATGAACCTTTGGCATTCAAAGTGGGTTTAATGAGACGTACCCAATCCCCCACATTAATTGCTTTGTCTTTTGTTTTATGATAAGCATCATGATACATTTTACCTGCATTGCGTGAAACCTGAATATCTCCTTAGCTCTCACAATAACCTCTTTCATGTTCACATCAAAAGATTCCTTCAAGAATTCAGGTTGCAACAATGACTTTTTCTTCCTTCCTCTCATAAGCAAATAAGGAGAAACGCCTGTCGAAGAATTAGGAGTTATATGATAACTCCACAATTTGTCCTTCAAAAATTCACAAACATCCAAATTGCTTTCCAAAGCTGCTTGAATCCCCTCCTTAATAAATCTGTTTGCCCCATCCACCTGACCATTGGCCCTAGGACAATATAACGGAGTGTTTATGGATTTAACACCACATTTCTTCAAAAATGCTCTCATTTTATTCAAAACAAATTGCACACCATTGTCAGATAAAATAAGATTGGGAGCACCCTCAATCCTGAAAATGTAGTCTAAAAATCCTATCACAGCATCAGTGACAGGATGTTCTACAAAAGTGTAATACATCCATTTAGAAAAATTGTCAATGACAACGATAGAAAATCTTTTTTCCTTCCCCAAACACTCGAAAGGTCCAGCAAAATCTATTGAAATTTCATCCCAAGGTCTGACTGCACCCTCACGAAGAGATAAAGGTTGAGCTGAAACCTTCCAATGTTTGTCAGCCTTAACACAAATAGCACAATTGTCAATAAATCTCTCCACACAGGCATCCATACCTGGCCACCAGAATTTTTTTAGTGCCTGAGACACCTGGATGACCAGAATGAGCCAACATGATAAGTTTGCTCCTTAAACTCACCGGAGGTAGAAATAAATTCTGACGCAAAAGAATACCATTTTCTATGCTTAACTCATCAGCAAATTGTGCAAAACATTTCAAATTCTCATCTAAATTTTTAAAAGGAGGCCATCCCTTGGCAACAAACTGTTTCACCTTTTCAAGAATTAAATCCTTATCCATAGCCTCAACCCATTCTTCAATCGAAATGGCAGATTTTACAGAATCAATAGCGTCAACCAAAGCTACAACACACTCATGCTGATCAGAATTCTCATAAGAACACTCCTCCACCGGTGGAAGTCTTGACAAACAGTCCACTGTCAGATTTTTCCCACCAGGAATATGTTGGATTTCAAAATTGTACTCTTGTAACCTGGCTATTAATCTCACTAATCTAGAAGACGCCTTTCCACATCTAATACCATCCATCATGAAAACAAGGGGTATGTGATCAGTTACAAGAGTAAAAGGACTTCCCCACAAGAAACACTTGAACTTCTCTACTGCCCAAACACAGGCTAAGGCTTCCTTTTCGATCGTACTGTAGTGTTTTTCAGCTCCATGAATAGCTCTTGAAATGAATGAGATAACTCTTTCCCGTCCATCAACCAACTGAGTGAAAATGGCACCCAAACCAATGGCACTAGCATCCACAGTGACAAATGATTTACCCTGAAGATCAAAGGTTTTTAAAGCAGGTGCTTTAGAAATATGTTTCTTCACATTACAAAAAGCCTCATCATGTAAAATGGTCCAATTAAACTGAACCCCCTTCCTCAACAATTGCCTAAGAGGTTGTACTACCAAAGCATAACTCTTAACAAATCTCGAATAATACTCTCCTAACCCTAAAAGGAACGTAAGGAGTCCTTATCTTTGGGAGTACAAATTTTCTCCTTAAATCCTCCTTAGGAAAAATGCCATCTGCAATAATCCTATGACCCAAATATTTAATCTCCTCCACCAAAAATTTGCTTTTAGCTTTACTTACAGTCATACCCTTCGAACCAAGAATACCAAGAACTTTATTGAGAATGACATTATGTTCACCAGTCTCAGCAAAAATCAAAATGTCATCTTGAAATGACTGAACTCCTTTAATGCCTTGGAAAAGATTTTCAATTAGCTTTCGGAAAATGCTAGCTGCTGATGCCAGCCCAAACGGCATCCTCAAAAATCTGAATAAACCGAAAGGTGCAGTAAACGTAGTTAAATCTTTGGATAATTCATCCAAGAGTCCCTGGTGGTATGCAGATCTAAGGTCTATAACCGAGATAAATGTTGCCCCGTTGACAGCTGTTAACATCTCCTAGATGCGAGGTAAAGGATGTGTAGCAATTACAATAAGGCTGCCAACACTGACTCATGCGCTGGAACTCCACACCGTCCTTGAAAGACATCGGTAATTCACCATAAGTTGCCGACCACACAGCTTCAATAAAAGGTAAATAGAAGACAGTACCTTGATGAAAAAGCGGTTGAAGTTGAATCCTAAATAGAATGAATTCAAAGAAATTAAAATAAATCCGAAGAATAGTGGCAAATGTAGGAAAATGCCGAAAAATGTCTGAAAATTCAAAATCAATCCAGTGGGTCCAGTAAAGAACGGTCCTCGTCGCCAATGTAAAGATTCAGGAAACGGAATAAATTAAAGTTAAACACTTTATTAAGTGTATAAGTAAAGACCCACTGGAGACACAGGGAAAGCGTCTGAGCTGTCCCAAGTGCAACCGTCTTCCAAGAGAAAACATAAGATACACCATTCTACAATTACATCACAGTGTTCCATAAATGACATACATAAATTTGGTAAAGCAAAAACGACACAAACCATCAGAGATGGAAACTAAGAAAAGACTATATTACCACAAATGTCAATTGAAGAAGAGAGCACTGAATGTGCGTTGAAAAGAACAACATCAGGAAACAAATAGTGTGCACATCACTGAAAGTGCACAAGAAAATGACAAAAAATAAGAGTGTGCGGATCACTGAAAATGCGCTGGTAACACAAAATGAAACCTTCAAGAATACTTTAAATATCGAAGAAAGGACCTCAGTCTCACTCGCTTGTTCGCAGTGGCCGTTGGTTGGGTCAAACCATTCTTCTTGACTTTATCTTGTTTAACTGGCCTTCACTATTCTCTTCGTGTGTTCTCCTGTTACATAGACTGTCCTTTGTAGCATTCAACATGTTTTACCACCTGCAAATTGAATTACGGGCACTAATGTTGATTAACCTGAAGGGAGGAGAGCACACAGGGTCTGAAAGGAGGGTGTGTTTTAGATATTCGATAGCTTGTTTTCAAACTATTCCTATTTGTCAGTTTTGTACATTTTGGGAGTTGGCATTGTAAACTTGAGTACTATAATATTCTGTGCGCCACGGAATGAAGTGGCAGTCTCCTGATAACATACCCGTTGGTGTACTTACAGGACCACTGTGCTTAGCTGCAGCTAATAAATCTGCTTTTCTACGCCTAACAGAGTGTCACTTGTCTCTGTCTGCCAAAGCAGGTGTACTCGGAGATCTTAGGCGTGCCCTGCGCCGCCTGGCCCGTAAGGTCAGGTTCTCCAGAGTGATCCTGACTTCCTGCGATATTAATACATTCAATGCTACTGTGATGATCTGCTAAATTCACCTTTGATCCTCCAGGCCATTGATTGTTGATAAAAAAAAGTCTGCTAATGAAAATTAGATCTTTGCTATACTTTAGGAAATTTACAAAAGCATGAGAAATGATAGTGATGTTTAAAGTGCAGAATTGACAAATTGTGCTGTAACTGAGAAACTTAGTACAAGAAAAGATAAAACTTTTCTCACTTTTTCTAAATACGGTGTGGTGTAATTTCTTTTTGAGTGGAAGTACACTGGGGTGCTGGAGAGAGTGTGACGCAAGTACAGCACAAAAGCCTTAGAGTTAAGTCTTTCCCTCTCGTGCCAAGCTACCCTAGTCGGACCGGTGACCCCGGGTCCAACATATTGGTGTTCAGTGGTGGGATTAGGGCTTGTGCTTGCGTCCATTTGCTAGTGGCTTAGTGTGCGCCACGCACCCTACACCTGGAGTTTTCTCCTAGTGGTCTCCCTAATTGGATGTTTTTGCTTTTTCCAAATTCCTTTCTGGTGGTGGGTTGAAGTAACCCTTATTTGACACCTGATCTGACCTGGTCAGACCCGGTCGCTCCTCCCGCCGCATGGCCCACCCGAGTGTGCCTGGTCCTCTCCTGCTGCTGCCGCCACCTGTGTCCCTGCCCCTCTGTGGGTTGGACCCCTGCCCTTGCTCGTTCCTCTGTGCCACCGCTCGCTACGTGGGCTAAGTATTCTGTTACTTCTTCTGTTGCTTCCTCGCTATTGTCTAAGTCCCTGCCACCTGTGTTGCCCTGATATTGATCCTCTGCCCCTCCGCCTGTTTTCGCCTGAGTTTTGCCGTATTTTGTAAATTTTTGTGTTTCGTCGCTTTCTGCCCCCTGAGCGCCAGTTGTTCCCTTGCTGCTGCCCCACCCCGCTCCCTGCCGCTGCTCCCCCGCGGCACCCTGCTCCCTCCAGCATCACCAAACCGCTCCCCCCCTCACTCGCCACCCCGCTCCCGCCTCCCAGCTGCTCCTCCCTCGCCCCGCCCCCCCAACTCTCCATTTATGGCAGAGGGCATGCGTACGCGCAGCGGTGACGTGCAGCGGGTGCGCCGATTGTGCGCCGAAGGTGCGCCAAAGGTAAGCCCATCTGCGCCAGTCAGCGCCCGGACCGTGCCCAGCGCCAAAACCCCTGGCCCCCGCAGATGCCAGCCCCCCAGCCGGACCTACGACGCCGCCACCCTCAACACACTCAACATCGGATCCCCAGCTGCCACCGAGCCACCCCAGGACGCACCCACGGACCCTTCACCTGCCCACCCTGCAAATTCTCCTGCATCCGGACCTGCATAGCACCCGCCAAGCCGACCCCCAGTAGCAACCACCTCAAGTGCATCCTGCTCAACACCCGCTCCGTCCACACACACGCCGTGGAGCTCTGGAACCTCCTCGACTCCACATCTCCAGACGTCGCCTTCCTCACAGAAACCTGGATGAACGCCTCCTCAGCGCCCGACATCGCCATCGCCATCCCGGACGGATACAAGATCACCCGGAGAGACCGCGGCAACCAAACAGGAGGAGGCATCACCATCGTCCACAAGAACACCATCCGCATCACGACCAACTCCGACGACACCCTCACACCTGCACTTCCAAATACACACCGACCCCAAGACCACCCTCAGAAGCACCCTCACCCCGGGACCGCGCACACACTTCAGCGAAGACATCGCCGACTTCATCAGCCTGCACGCCCTCCCCTCCGCTGACTACATCCTCCTAGGGGACCTCAACTTCCACCTAGAGAACAACAATGACAGCAACACCACCACCCTGCTGGACAACCTCGCCAACCTCGGACTCAAGCAACGGGTGACCACCCCCACCCACTACGCCGGCCACACGCTTGACCCCGTCTTCACCTCCAGCAAGAACATCTCCTTTAGCCACGCCACCGGACTCCACTGGACAGATCACAGCTGCGTTCACTCCAGCTTCAGAAGGACCACGCTGCACCACCACCCGCAACAGGCTCCTCGCAGATGCTGGAACAAGAGCACTACCGACCAGCTCACAACATCCCTGAGCCAGAACCCTCCCGCCAGCTCAGTGAACCCCAACCAAGCCGCCAACAACCTCACAAGATGGATCACCAACTGCGCAGACGACCTTGCTCCACAGAAGACCCCCCCATCAGACCTGGAAACAAGAAAGCATCCTGGTTCACCGACGAACTCAAGAGCTCCAAGAAGAACTGCCGTGCCCTCGAGAACGCCTGGGGCAGAGACCCGACTACAGACAACATGACCACCCTCAAGCACGCCACCCGAAAACACCACCAGCTGATCCACACCACCAAGAAAACCGCATTTAAGGAACGACTAGACAACAACGCCCAAAACACCAAGGAACTCTTCAACATCATCAAAGAGCTCTCAAAACCTAGCGCCGGAAACAATGGCATCACCCCATTGCAAGATCTCTGCAACTCGCTCGCCTCGTTCGTCCAAAGCAAGATCGCAGATATACACAACAGTTTCAGCACACAGCCGACGCTCCCTACGACTGCACCAACACCCCCCACCACCACCCTCCTCGCTGGGACCCCGATCAACACCGAAGACACCATCCGCATGATGAACTCCATCCACTCCGGATCACCAACCGACCCCTGCCCTCACCACGTCTTCAACAAGGCCGACTCCATCATCGCACCCCATCTCCGGGACATCATCAACGCCTCCTTCGACACTGCCACCTTCCCAGAGAACTGGAAGCACCCCAAACTCAGCGCCCTATTGAAGAAAACTTCAGCGGACCCCACCGAACTGAAAAACTACCGCCCAATCTCGCTCCTTCCTCTTCCGGCCAAAGTCATCGAGAAGACCGTCAACAGACAGCTGGCCGCCTTCCTCTAGAGGAATGGATCCCTCGACCACTCGCAGTCCGGTTTCAGAGCCAACCACAGCAGAGAGACCGCCCTCATCGCAGCCACCATCGACATCCGAGCCCTGCTCGACAACTGGGAAACAGCGGCCCTCATCCTCCTGGACCTCTCTGCAGCGTTCGACACTGTCTGCCACCGCACCCTAGTGCAGCGCCTCAGCAACATCGGAATCCAAGAGAAGGCACTGGAGTGGATCATCTCGTTCCTCGCCGGAAGAACCCAGCGAGTCCGCCTCCCCCCGTTCAGATCAGAGGCCACCAAAGTCATCTGCGGCGTACCACAAGGATCATCTCTCAGCCCCACCCTCTTCAACATCTACATGAGCCCCCTCGCGGCCATCGCGCGCCAACACAACCTCAACATCATCTCCTACGCCGACGACACCCGGCTGATCCTCTCCCTCACCAACGACCACGCCACCGCCAGAACCAACCAACACGAAGGGATGAAAGACGTTGCTGAGTGGATGATGAACAGCCGCCTAAAACTGAACTCAGATAAGGCGGAAGTCCTCATCCTGGGATCATCACCCTCCGCCTGGGACGACTCCTGGTGGCCCCCTGCACTGGGCAGCGCACCCAAACCAACGGACCACGCACGCATCCTGGGCTTCATCCTGGACTCCTCCCTCTCGATGACCAGACAAGTCAATGCCGTCTCCGCATCATGCTTCAACATCCTACGCATGCTACGGAAGATCTTCGCTGGATCCCCACCGAAACCAGGAAGACGGTCACCCAGGCGCTCGTCACCAGCCGACTGAACTACGGCAACGCCCTCTACGCCGGAACCACAGCCAAACTTCAGAAAAGGCTCCAGCTCATTCAGAATGCCTCAGCAAGATTTATCCTGGACATCCCCCGACACAGCCACATCTCCGGACACCTGAGAGACCTGCACTGGCTCCCGGTCAGCAAGAGAATCACGTTCCGACTCCTCACCCACGCACACAAATCTCTCCACAACCAAGGCCCCAGATACCTCAAACACCGCCTGACCTTCTACACACCCACCCGCCAGCTACGATTAACCAGCCACACCCTCGCCACCGTTCCCCGCATCCGAAGAGCCACAACGGGAGGAAGATCCTTCTCCTACCTGGCTGCCAAGACGTGGAACTCCCTCCCCATCCACCTCCGCCTGACCCAAGACCACCTCTCCTTCAGGAAGCAACTCAAGACCTGGCTGTTTTAGCAGTAGCAGACCCCCCCAGGTGCCTTGAGATCCTCCGGGTGAGTAGCGATCTATACAAATGCTTTGATTTGTTTGATTGACACCTCTCTCTTGAATAACCCAAGTAAATTTCTGTGGGCCCGCCTGGTAAAATGGAGTTTGAGTTGGCTGAGTTAGAGACTTACACAGCGGCCCAGCTTAGGGAATTTTGCCAGGAAAAAGGGTTGTTCTTCAAGTGTGGTGCGAAGAAAGTGGAACTCCAAACCAGCTTGAGAGCATGGGTGGCAGCTCACCCAGATGGGGAAAAGGGGGAGGAAGAAGGGGATCGTGACACCATCATAGAAGTGGACATGCTGTACCAAACCAAAGGGGGGAATCTGTTAACAGGTCCTGAGACACCTTCGAGGGCGGGCAGTAGTGTGTCTGGAAGGAGCCTGTCTTCAGCAGAACTAGCGGACAGGAGGGAGAAGAGACAACTAAAATTAGAATTAGCCCGATTGGAGAAGGAGCGGGAGGAAAGGAGGTTTCTCCATGAGCTTAGCTTAAGGGAGTTAGACCTCAAAGCCCTACAGATAGGGACCCCCAGCAATCCTATTGGTGGCAGCGTACCTACGGAAATTACAAGGGAACCCAGACCCTGTTTGCCCAAAGATTTAGTCGCCAGTTTTAGTGTAGGAGACAACATTGCCAAATGGTCAGAAAGTCATTAGGGGGGTTGACTGTACAAGTATAGGCCTCCAGTGGGGAGGGATGCTCTTTTAGCTTTAGAGCAGGAGGAACAGACTAATTACCCTACCATGAAGGTTGCTTTGATTAGGAAGTTTGGGCTGACCCCTGAAAAATACAGGCAGAAATTTTGGAACAGCCACAAACTAGCTACACAAGATTGGGTAGACTTTCTGGATTACGCTAAAAAGGCATTGGAGGGTTGGGTGCAAGGCAGTGAGGTGACTGATTACGAGGGGTTATATGATCTGTTCTTAAAGGAGCACTTCCTCGAGAAATGTTTTCCGAAGCTGCGTCAACACCTGGTGGACAGCAAGCTGACTAACCCTAGGAAGCTTGCGGAGTAGGCGGACATCTGGGCTAGTACCCGGGTGTCCTCAAAGGGGACTGGAGGGGATTCCCAAAGGACTAGTCGGGGCACTCCCCAGAAGAAAGAGGGGGAGACAAAAAGAAAGAGTTCTCAAAAGGCCCCCAAAACTGTTTGCAAGGAAAGGGATCAGGTTACACTCCTAGGGTTAATCCACAAAACAAACCCTATCCTGACCATAGTCAGCAGCCAAGGGTTGTCCGCTGTTACGAATGTGGTGGGGTTGGGCACTATAAAGGAGAAGTCAAATGCCCAAAGAGACCACCTCCTCCCCCTAGAAGAAAAACCCCGGGAGTGGCTAGTGTAGTGCTCCGGGAGGAATTGCCTCTAGATAAGGGAGGTGAGTGGGCAGGAATAACCTTAGTGTCCCTGGGAGACAGCGAGAGGGATCCTAAGATCCAGGTGCCCACAAATACCACCAAGTATGGGCAGTGGGTCACCATCAACGGCCAGAGAGGGGAAGCTCTCAGGGACACAGGTGCCAGTATGACTATGGTAAGGAGTCAGCTTGTGTCCCCAGAGCAGGTGATCCCAAACGTATTCCACTCCTCCACAATGGCCGACGGCAGAATAGGTCACTATCCTGTGGCCAAGTTCCCTTTGAGCGGGGAGGGGTCGCAGGTCTCCTTTGAGTTGCGGTGAGCCCTGCTGTGCCAGTCGATTGTCTGTTGGGGAACAACCTAGAGCACAATGCTTGGAAAGAGGTGGAATTCCGGACCCATTCGGAGATGCTGGGTACACCTGATTGGACCTGTGCAAGCACACGGTCCGCGACTGCCCAGAGGGGGAGTTCGCAAGGTCTGGAGCCTGGAACAAAGGCACAGCCAGCTGCCAAAAAGGGGAAGACCCGGGGACAGGGAAAACCTGCCTCGGCGTCCACAACCCGTGAGATGGATGGGACACCTGAGGTGGTGGTCCCGGAGTCCACAGAGGGGAATGTTGTCTCCCTGGAGGACTTACGTATCCCTACAGAATGGCAAGTGGAGGGAGGACCTACCAGGGAAGAGTTTTGTCAGGGGCAGAAGGAGTGCCCTACCCTTGAGGGTCTGAGGCGTCAGGCCGAAGCCCAGGCAGCAGGTAACATTGCAGGGAACTTTCATATCTACTGGGAGGATGGCCTTCTCTACAGCGAACTCAAGGCTCCGGTGCACGGTTCGTCACGGGCCTTGGTAGTTCCACAACGTTACCGAGCCTTTCTCTTGGAGTTGGCTCACGAGATTCCCTTGGCAGGACACCTGGGACAGGACAAGACCTTTGCCCGGGTGGTCCCCCATTTCTACTGGCCTCAGATGAGGATTGCGTCCGACACTTTTTGTAGGACGTGTGTGTCCTTTCAAGCTAGTGGGAAAACAGGCGTTAAGCTGAAGGCTACCCTGGAATCACTACCCGTCGTTAGCACCCCCTTTGAAGGGTGGGCATCGACATTGTTGGGCCATTGGATCCACCCACTTCAGCCGGTCACAGGTTTATCCTGGTTCTGGTGGATCATGCCACCCGGTACCCAGAGGCTATTCCTTTGAGGACCGTTACTGCACCTGCGGTGGCTCGGACCCTGATAGGGATTTTTACCCGAGTGGGTTTCCCCAAGGAAGTTTTGTCTGACGGGGGGCCAACTTCATGTCAGCATACATGCGGGCCATGTGGAAGGAATGTGGGGTTACTTACAGGTTCTCCAACCCTTACCACCCCCAGGCCAATGGTCTGGTGGAGTGGTTTAACAAAACCTTGAAGGGCATGATCAGAAGTCTGCCTGAGAGCCTGCGAAGGAAATGGGACGTCCTCCTACCCTGTCTGTTGTTCTCATACAGTGAAGTGCCACAGAAAGGAGGGGGCTTCAGCCCCTTTGAGCTTCTGTATAGGCACCCTGTCAGAGGACCTCTCAGCCTGGTGAAAGATGGATGGGAAAAAACTCCCAGGAGGCTTCCCCAGGATTTGGTGAGTTACATGCTGGCCTTCCATAGCCAAATGGCTAAGTTGTGGGGTACAGAACGGGAATATCGTTGCAAAAATATCGACTTACCTAAATATCGCTGCAAAAATATCTACAGGAAGAAATATCGATGACAAAAACATAGTCTGACCAGAATATCGACAGACAGGTAAGTAATATCGATAACATTAATATAGTTGTAATAAATATCGCTTACAAACACATAGTTTACAAAAATATTGTTTTTTAAATAATTATAAGTAATGTAGTGTTTTTAATGATTATTTGTAGTCAAAGTAGTATTTTTTGTAGTATTTTATTAGTTAATAATGTATTTTATGTTGAATTTAGTATTAATAGTTCCGTAGCGGGTTGTGGGTTTATAGGGGAGTAGGGTGGGAAGAAATTTAAATATAATGAAATATTAGATTAATTAATGTTTTAAATGAATATAAATAGTGTATTAAATAATAGTTAATTAATTTCAATTAGTTAATTGATTATTAATTATGTAATTAATTATGTTAATTTTTTAAATTAATTTTAGGTGTGTGTACTGGAATTTTTAAGTGAAAATGTAGTAAATTAATTACATTTTAATTGATTAATTATTTAATTAATGATTAAATAATTAAAAATAAATATTTGTTATTTTATAAATGACTAAATACATTTAGTATTTTTTACCCCTACGCTATCTAACGCTTTCCCTGCTGTTGCACCCTCTGGAGTGGGAATAGTAATTTTTACCCCTACGCTATCCAACGCTTTCCCTACTGTTGCACCCTCTAGAGTGGGAATAGTAATTTTTTTTCCTATGCTATCCAACGCTTTCCCTACTGTTGCACCCCCTGGAGTGGGAATAGTAATTTTTACCCCTACGCTATCCAACGCTTTCCCTACTGTTGCACCCTCTGGAGTGGGAATAGTAATTTTTACCCCTACGCTATCCAACGCTTTCCCTACTGTTGCACCCTCTGGAGTGGGAATAGTAATTTCTACCCCTACGCTATCCAACGCTTTCCCTACTGTTGCACCCTCTGGAGTGGGAATAGTAATTTTTACTCCTACGCTACCCAACGCTTGCCCTACTGTTGCACCCCCTGGAGTGGGAATAGTAATTTTTATTCCTACGCTATCCAACGCTTTCCCTACTGTTGCACCCTCTGGAGTGTGAATAGTAATTTTTACCCCTACGCTATCCAACGCTTTCCCTACTGTTGCACCCTCTGGAGTGGGAATAGTAATTTTTACTCCTACGCTATCCAACGCTTTCCCTACTGTTGCACCCTCTGGAGTGGGAATAGTAATTTTTACCCCTACGCTATCCAACGCTTTCCCTACTGTTGCACCCTCTGGAGTGGGAATAGTAATTTTTACCCCTACGCTATCCAACGCTTTCCCTACTGTTGCACCCTCTGGAGTGGGAATAGTAATTTTTACACCTAAGCTATCAAATGTTTTAACTAATAATATATTGTATATTTTAATTATATGTATGTATTATTGTTGTTATATAAAGTAATGTGTTAAATATATGTATATGTACACATTTATTAAGTTTATAATGAAAAAGTGTTGTTACTTTGTATTAAATATTTAAAAAATACAAGTAATGTAATGTATTTTGTTAATAGTACTTATATTTATTTATTATTTAATGTAATTTTAATTAATTTAAAAAGTCGATATTTTTTCACATCTATATTAATTACAACAATATTTTTAAGTAGATATTTATGTACTTACCTGTTTAAGTATAGGGTGTCGATATTTTTGTAAACGATATTTTTACAGCGATATTTATGTCATCTATATTTTTGTAATCGATATTTTAACACCCTACCAAGTTGTGGAAGCAAGCTTCCGACAACCTTGAAGCCAGCCAGGCAGTCATGAAAGAGTGGTATGACCACAAAGCTCACCCTGTGGAGTTGGAGCCTGGCCAGAAGGTGTGGGTCATGGAGCCTGGAGAGCTTAGTGTCCTCCAGGATCGCTGGACAGGCCCCTTTGAAGTGGTTGAGAAGAAGGGCAAGGTCACTTACTTAGTGGATCTTAAGACCCCCAGGCAGCCCCATCGGGTGCTCCATGTCAACCGCCTCAAACCCCACCATGAGAGGCCCGAGGCCATCTTGATGATGGTAACTGATGGAGCTGAGGAAGAGGAAAGTGAGCCTCTACCGGATCTATTTGCGTCCCGAGAGAAGGATGGGTCGGTGGAGGGGGTAATCCTCTCACCATCCCTGACTCCCGAACAGCAGAGAGACTGTTGTCAAGACCTGGAGAAGTATTCCTCACTGTTCTCCCTTATCCCTGAAAGAACCCACCTGTGTACCCATGATGTGGACACAGGGGACAGCCCACCTGTGAAGTCCAAGTCATACCGGCAGTCAGATAAGGTGAAGGGAAGCATGCACAGTGAAGTCACTAAGATGCTGGAGCTGGGAGTGATCGAACCTTCAAGCAGTCCCTGGTCCTGTACGGTGGTTCTGGTACCAAAAGCTGCTCCGCCGGTCACCACCCCAGAACTCAGGTTCTGTGTGGATTACAGGGGACTGAACTCTGTGACGAAGACTGATGCTCATCCTATCCCTAGAAAAACCAAAGGTGGTGACGGACGGAGCGTTGACAATACAAACATTCACCCCCAGTCAACTGATCTGGGTTTAATCCATCACCATTCTTTAGCTCACTCCGCCACCCCAGTTCAGACATGGCCATATGCAAATCAGTCTGACCCTGTGCCTCATGGGAACAGTCCAGCCCGAACTGCCAAGCCATGTCTTCCCTGGACCGGAATCAAGCTTCCCAGGACCGGTTTCTGGCATTCCAGCCGTCTCCAGCCGGGCTTGCTTGACTCCAATGGCAAAGTGAGCAAGGGACTCACGTCTGAGCATACCCTGCCAACTTAGGGCGAACAAAGAAAAACCAAAGGTGGTGATGGGCGGAGCGTTGGCAATGCAAACACTCACCCCCAGTCAACTGATCTGGGTTTAATCCATCACCGTTCTTTAGCTCACTCCGCCACCCCAGTTCAGACATGGCCATATGCAAATCAATCTGACCCTGTGCCTCATGGGAACAGTCCAGCCCGAACTGCAAGTCCTATCCCTAGGGCAGATGAGCTCATTGACTGGCTGGGAGCTGCCCAATATCTGAGTACTTTTGACCTCACATCGGGGTACTGGCAGATCTCCCTTACAGATGGAGCAAAGGAAAGGGCAGCCTTCTCCACTCCTGAGGGCCACTACCAGTTCTGTGTGATGCCCTTTGGGCTCAAGAACGCCCCTGCCACGTTTCAATGGCTGGTGAACCAGGCCCTCTCCGGTATGGAGACCTTCTCTGCTGCCTATCTTGACGACATCGCTGTCTTCAGCAGCAGTTGGGAGGACCATTTATGTCACCTTCAGGCTGTTCTTCAAGCCTTGAGGCAGGCTGCCTTGACAATGAAGGCCAGCAAATGCCGGGTTGGATAGGGGTCGGTAGTGTACCTAGGCCATTTGGTGGGAGGGGGGAAGGTGCAGCCCTTTCAGGCTAAGATTGAGACTATCATTCATGGCCTGGGAACCTCCCAAGACTCAAATAGAGGTCCGAGCTTTCCTGGGCCTAACAGGATACTACCGTCACTTTGACAAGGGGTATGGCACAATTGTGGCACCCCTAACTGAGCTCACATCTAAAAAACAACCTTGACGGGTAGTCTGGACTGAGGCGTGTCAACAAGCTTTTGACACTCTAAAGCAAGCAATGTGTGCTGCTCCTGTCTTAAAGGCCCCTGATTTTTCCAAGGAGTTTATTGTCCAAACAGATGCATCGGAGCATGGCATTGGAGCAGTGTTATCGCAACTCAAGGAAGAGGGTCTGGACCAACCTGTTGTTTTCCTATCACGGAGACTTCTTCCCCGGGAACAGAAGTGGAGTGCGATTGAACGGGAAGCTTTTGTGGTGGTATGGGCTTTGAAAAAGTTGCAACCATACCTATTTAGTTTGCACTTCCTTGTCCAAACTGACCACCGGCCCCTTCGTTGGCTGGTGCAAATGAGGGGCGAGAATCCCAGGTTGTTGAGATGGTCCATCTCCCTACAGGGAAAGGACTTCAGGGTGGAACATCGGCCGGGAGTGGACCACGCCAACGCAGACCGTCTCTCCAGGTACTTCCGCCTTAGTGATGAGAACTCCCAAGGGGTTGGGTAGCGCTCCCCACTTTCAGCTGGGGGGGACGCGTGTTAGACCTGTTAGCCCTTTGGGTGGTCCCTCCTAATATATTTTTTTATCCTCTTTTTGCCTTCTGTTTTTTGTGTGTCCACTATATATTTTTGGTGTTGACCTTAGGGCTCTGGACGCCAATGGTTACCAATTAACCATGTGGCGCAAGGGCTCCTCTAAAATAGAGGGATAGGTGGAAACACAATATGGTGGTCTGTCCAAATCACCTCATGACTTGGGGCCATAGGGTTGAATTGAGGGGTTCTCAAACCTTTTGGTCCACTCTGGACTCTCTTGGCCCAGGCTGTAAAAGGTGGAATGTTGGGCGGCCACTTTGTCATTATGTGAGGAGTGGGGTCAGTCAGTAGCAGAGGCTTTGGATAGGAGAGGCTGGCGCATTGAGGAGGGCATTGACTGTTTTCGGGCCTGCTACCTTTTTCTAATGACGTCCCCTCCGGTCTGATGACCTGGCCCTGCCTTTATTCTTGACCCCGAGGTGTAGCCCTATTTTGGTACCCCCCTCTTCTGTGAGAAGAACCCTGGTTCAGACTAGTGACGAAGTGGGAGGGTGGGGGCATCTATCACAAATCAGGGGACCCAAGTCTGTTGACCTAATCCACTTTTCCCTTGTGGTTGTCCCAAAACCTTAAGGACTGCCCTTTGAAGCTAGTTTTCCCCCCAAGCCTGCTGCGGAGCTGATTACACGGGCAGTTCATAATATAAAAGAAACAGACCTCGGGCGGCATGGCACTGTTAGCACTTTCCTTCAATTGCTGTTACTAACCTGGGAATACGCTGCCGAGACAGCGTGTGCAGCCTGGGATTCCTCGCGCACTCTGAGGCGGCCGACATCGGTGTTGTAGCGATCACGAGGACGAGGGGACTGAATTCCTGTCATGTAGTGAAAACGGGAAAAACCCTTAGAACTACAACTACCAGACTGCCTTGGGGCATTCTCATCGGTCCTAAGCCCCTCCTTTGCAAGAGTAAGGTGCTTGTCAATTAACCTGTTTTGCAGATTGGAATGGCGGATGGTGCTCCCCGCCGGATACCAGCGTGAAGATTCAAGCCTCGTGGGAGTGTTCCTGTTTACAAGTCCTGGATTATCGGAGGGTGTTCGTGACGATTCCCTGTGTGAAGTCGAAGGAGTGCGGGCTCGCCTCTTTCACCTTTGAACCTTTTTTCTGGAGCATTGTTTAATCCTCGCGAAGGTAGAGAAGCCTCGGCGCTTGTTCAATGCGCGAAGACGCATTTGGCAGCACGTGAGTAAATAAAAGGCATTTAAACTGTGTAACATGTCTGAGAGACAGACGCGTCCGGTGTGAGAGCTTTCAGTGGTAGTGAGGTTTTTTGTTTGGAGAGAGAAGCAGGAGCGGATGCTTTGGAAATTGCTTGCTCTCTTTTTCTTTGAGACTTGATCTGTGAAGTGCAAAGCCACTATATAACTTCTGGATGTTAAAGGATATCGCTGGTGGCGAATTAAGTCCCCGTGTTGTGTCAAGAACAACGCCTGGGAAAAGGGAAGAAGAAATGTTCTTTTCTTCAAGAGACTATTGTTTTGTTTAAGTACATTTCCATATTTGCAGACGGAGCTTCATGTTTGGACGCATTCGTTTGAAGTCATTACCTCTTTAATGATTGGGCAGTAACTGGATTGTATCTAAGGAGTGGAAGTTTGTACTTATACTTCTATTTATGCAGTGGGCTGAGAAACCTTAATGAGTGGGAGAAATGGACGAATAAGTAATTAGAGTGAAGAGCATACTTGAGCATAAGGGTAATATTGTGCTTTATCATCCTACTTGCAGCCTTGAAGGTATTACAGACCCAGCACAGAGTGCTTACTACGCCCTTGAGAGGAATATTGGGAATACAGCATCTTCCTTCATTTATCCCTTTCCCTTTTTTCCCCCGGGGCACGAATCGACGCAGAGCATTTCTACTTCTCTGTTGGGGGTCGTGTCGGGAGGAATTGAGGGACTCAGCGTCAGGCCTCGTCTCCGCTTGGCACAATAACAAGGTTAGTGGCGTTCCTCTTGCTTGCGCTACTGCCAATCCTGACAGGTGTGAGGAGAAGGAGCCGCGTCTTGGAGTGTTGCCCAGCAACGAAGGCCCAGTGAAGCCCCGCCCGGCGAGTTGACAGAGGCGCTGGAAGGTGAGGGGCGGGCTGGAAGGAGGCCGGGCCAACATGGAGCGCTTCCCTTTGTGGAAGGCTGTAAATGTGAAGGACCTGACAGTGGGTAAATCGCCAGAATTAACCCCTTTTCCCCTTTTTCTCAACTCGCCTTCTTCCGGTAGGACTGCAGAGTGAAAGTAGTCACCGGAGCGCTTTGAACAGCAGGGAGATTCGATCACAAAATCTACCGGAGCCGGTATTACCATCAGACTTGAGTTAAGCCGGGACCTTTCAGGAGGAACCGGCTTACTGTGGGACCTTTCAGGAGGAGGTACCATTCTTGTAACCTTAACTGGGAGGAATCCTCGGACCTAATAATTTCAAAGGGGGTGTTTGTTGATAAAAGAAAACTTGGCCCATTTCCTGTATGTTCTCCGCACCATCAGGAGTGTATAATTGGGGAAGTTAACTACCAAGAGTGTACTGGTTATTTGCAGCTAACTTATACGGAGTTGAACCAATTTAATAGGGACAGAGTACTGCTAAAAGGGGGATCGAATTCTTCTTATGTAGAGCCAGAGTACTCTGGAGAGTGATCCTGACTTCCTGCGATATTAATACATTCCAATATGTAATAGACTAAACACCCGGGCGAGCAGGGAAGCACTGATCATCCTGAGATTTAACACAGCCGAATGGCTATCCATAGGGCTGGCAAAATTCATTGGGTGGGCCTGGTTAATTAGAACAAGGTATGTTCGTAGCACCTCAAGCTGAAAAATTAAAATAGTCTGCAATAGCCTATCTATCATACTTGGGCAGTATTAATGTATTGTTTTTCTATATATACTTGTTATAACCTTTTTATAGACGTCTTCTTATGTACATTTAATTGAGCTTTTTAAACAAATTCTTTTTTTGTCTGTTTAAAAATTTTCATATTTTTGTTATATGTTTTGTATTATTATGCTTGTCTTTTATGAAGAAAATTCGAAATAAAGACGTTAAAAACTGAAACTGAATACATTCAATGCTACTGTGATGATCTGCTAAATTCACCTTTGATCCTCCAGGCCATTGATTGGTGATTTTGCTAGAAGTGTCAATATGGCAGAGCTGCTTTTAGGACATGTATTTCATTCGCTGTAATTTCAAATTATTTGACATAGTAATGCAACTCTTTTACCTTTTTGCGCAGGATTAAAAGTCTGCTAATGAAAATTAGATCTTTGCTATACTTTAGGAAATTTACAAAACCATGAGAAATGATAGTGATGTTTAAAGTGCAGAATAGGCAAATTGTGCGGTAACTGAGAAACTAAGTACAAGAAAAGATAAAGCTTCTCTCACTTTTTCTAAATACGGTGTGGTGTCATTTCTTTTTGAGTGGAAGTATGCTGGGGTGCTGGAGAGAGTGTGACGCAAGTACAGCACAAAAGCCTTAGAGTTAAGTCTTTGCCTCTCGTGCCAAGCTACCCTAGTCAGACCGGTGACCCCGGGTCCAACACCCTGATCCGGGACTTTGGGTTTAGTCTGACGTCTTACGCCGATGACGTCCAGATAGTGGTGGCCGCATACAGAAATCAGGCCTCTCCTACTCAACAATTTCAGAACTGCATGAGTACATTGAATAGATGGATGAGTACACATTGTCTCAAACTCAATTCTGAAAAAACGGAAGTCCTACTTTTTGGCAATATGCAGCCAACCTGGGGCAGTCTGTGGTGGCCGGCAGACTTGGAAGAAGCACAAAAAACAGTGGTTTAGGCTAAGAACTTGGGAGTAGGGTTTGACAACAAATTATCACCACCTCCCACTTCCTTATTAAGAAAATAAGGAAGATTTTCACTTATATTCCCACGGACACTAGGAAAACTGTGGTAACATCATTAATCCAGTCCAAACTGGACTATTGTAATGGGCTTTATTTGAACCTACAAAAGGAATGTTTAAAAAAAGCTGCAGACCATTCAAAATACAGCAGCGCGGCTACTGGTCAACATTCCTAGGTACAAGTCGGTATCCAAAGAGATTTGCGGCCTGCACTGGCTCTCTGTGTCACAACGCATCAAATTTAAGGCCCTGTGTCTGGCTTATAAAGCACTGAACCACAGAGGTCCTTAGTTTCTTCAAAACCTTTTTGTCTGGTATGAACCAGCCAGACTGCTCCGTTCTACAGGGGCCAAACTCTTGACAGTACCTAGAATCCGAACATCTCACTATGGCGGCCGCAGCTTTCGCTATGGCACCTCCAAACTCTGGAATACTCTTCTGAGTAAGCTTAGAAGTGCTGACTCACTCACCATCTTCAGGGAAGGACTAAAAACCTGGTTAATCCAGAATATGGCTCTTGATTGGGCTTACTGTGTTCTCAGAGCCAGGACACCCCTGGGTATTCGTGTTCTTTACACATCCTGTTTACATTAACATTACCAAGAGTATGTGAAGCTTGTGACGAGAGAGGTCCAGATCACTGCCCATTTCATTGTAGTATATTTTAGAAGCCACCAATGTGGAAGAGTGACTCCAGATAACTTTATCAGCTGGGACATCAGGAAACTGAAACACTATGAGTCAGAATTTGTACTTTTGTGGAGGCGAGACAGACCTTATTGTAGCTGAACCATGTCTGTAATGAACTGACTGCAATTCCGAAAGGCTGTCTGGTGAGAGGCCCCAGACTATTGATACTAACCCTGGGTGAAGAACTACGCTCCGTTCGCGGAGTTTGCGGAGTTTCAGCAACTCCGCGTTCCGCGGAGAACGCGTAGCTGTCGATTACTCCGCGATCCGGTGCGTAGCGTAGTTCTCTCGCGCTGAATAACATTATCGCGTGCGGGGCAATGGCTTACCTTGGTTCTGCGTTCGCTTTTTCCCGGTCGCGTGTGCCACCATGTTTGTAAACCCTCCCGCACAATTCCGTGCGACTGTGCGAACGCGATAACGTCATTTGGATGCGCGATAGCGTCATAAGGACGCGCGAGGATGTTTGTTGGTAAGATCGAGTTGCCGAACACGCAGAAACTGCAATCTTGTACAGAATAACTCGCGAGCATGTTACAACCATAATAAATTACCATTTTGGTTAGCAAAAAAGTGAAAAACCCCTTAAAATTGTACCTTTGGCTGTATTTTTTGGGGAGAAGGAGTCCTCTTTTTGTTTCTACTCTTTTTTTGAAGAGTAAGGAGGAAGGGGCCTTGAGTTTACAACTTCCTGTTCCAGTCCACCAGGCTCCTCCCAGTGCTTTGTCCATGTGGGGCTCACTTTCATTTGGATTTTGAGCTGGAAGGATCACTTTCTGTGTGTGTTGGCTGCATTACTGCTTTTTCTTAGATTTATTGAGGACTTTTGGATTTGGAATTCTCTTTTTCAAGTAAGTTTGAGTAATGTATGAGTGAGTATGATGTAGACTTTTGTTTGTTTGATTTGAGATTTTTTTTAACTACAGTATTCAATCCTGGATTTAAATTATTGATGGGGGCCTGTACTTTTATGAGGTCCCAACTTGTATTTCTTTTTAAATTTCATCCAGGCTACATAGAGAGGTACCCATGGGTCCAATCATGTTTCTGTGGTCTGTGTTTAAATTTGTATTCCAGTTTGTAAACAAACATCATGGATGCCATTGGATTATGGTCATTATGCAATAGCAATGTCTGTTGTGGAATTTCTGTTTGTGTAATTTGAATGTTTTTATTTTTTAAGCCAATAGCTGACCCTAGTACTCCATGTAGTTAGTGTGTAGGCATGCTTGAGTTCATTGTATTAACTTTCTGTGGTTGGCCTGGCCATGTGTTGGCGGCAATTTTATGTTTCCAGCCACTTTGCTTTTGCCATAGGCCTCCAACCTTATGGCCTACTCTGCCAGTAGGCTAGAGGTACTACTCATAGGGTCATGAAAGTTAATCAACTGTTTTTGTGGTGTACCCTTAATTAGAAAATCATGGATGACTTGGATTGATTTAGAAAATCTTATTTTTATGTGTGGGGTATTTCAGGTTTTGGGTGTGTTTGACTAATCTGTCAATTTCTGCCATTAGGTAACGCTAGGAATACAGCTTGGGTAGTTTTGGTAACTTCGCGCAGTTGTTGCGTGTTTATCTAGGTTCCTGATCGATACTGCGACCTTATGCCCCTATTCGGCTATAAATCCATTTATTCCCTATATTGGCATAACCGTTCAAGTGCGATTTTCAGAAAAGTCATCTCTGGCCTCACACGAACAGAGCCACATTCCAGCATAGTTCTCTGCCACTTCCTTTACAACCAATTAGTGCAATGACAGAGCAGAAGTCACTATCTGATATTCCTAGATTAACACTCCGAGTTCTTCAACAAGATAAAAACTCAACAAACCTGGAAATCCCCGCTTGCTGTGTTTTGATTAGTAATGGAAGTCTAATGAGCAACTGATAACTATCACTTCCTAGTGACATCTTTAATTGACGTCTTATGTCCAGCAAATTTGCGTCAAACCCGGCACCTGTCAGGTATAAATATTACCAACGTTGCCTTAAGCAATGAGAGCTGTCGTGCTGTTGTATGCTGTCGTGCACCCTGTGTGCATCCCATAGCTGCTGCAGGCAGTACGCTGCTGCTGTCCCTTGGTGGTGAAGCTACTGATACCATTATCGCTGCTAAAGCGCGAACGATGGTGCAGTACGCTTAGGAGCTGAACAGCCGTCCCTCTGCGAAGACATCCAGCAGATTCCAGCTGCCGCGGACGCTGTCCCCCGCCTCCTCCTCCCGACGCGCTGAAGAAGACCCGCTGCCTTTCTCCTGCAGAGAAATCCAGCTCCAGCGTTTCCGGTCTGCCCTCGCGGGTGACTAGGAAAAACGAGTGCCCCCTGAAGGAAATACCAGACTTCCATCATTCTATTCAGAGGTATGGTGTTAATTAAACCTTTAGACGAGAATTCTTGAAGCAAACCTTGGCAAAACCAACTTAACTTAAAGCTTCTTACTTACTCCCCTTCCACGTGTTAGGCTTAGGTCAGGCACACTGGGGTAGGCTTAGTTAGAAGCACCAGTTGAGTATGTTAGCCTAATGTATATATGAATGTATATATGTTTTATTACTTTTAAACCATTGTATGGCTAAGAAACCATATCAATGCTTTTACAGTTCTATTTCGCAATCCTTATCTTACTGTACGTACTTTTTATAATAACACGTCTTGCAATTGTGGCAATTCATTTCTCTTGTACGAGAAGAAAGACTGTTCAATAAATGTTAACCCTTTATTGACAAACGCCCGTCTCTCTATTCTCTACATCTCGTGAAAGTAAACTGCACTAAACTGATTGAGTGAAATACATGTCTATTGTTTCACACGACCCTAGAGATTGACTCTTGATCTGAGGAGCAAAGTTGTCATGTTGCACGGTTGTTGGAAAGCTGAATCCCTTCTTGTCTGTGCCAGGGAAGCTGATCACTTCCCATGCAGAGAAGAAAGTTTCCAGTGACCTCTGAGCTAGTTGGTAACACACCCAATTAAGTTTAGCATAGTCAGTGGAGGCCTGGAATATCCGCAGTTCCACGTCGATACTACTGTTTATGTTATTCCAATGCGCAGGGCCTAGTGGGAAACTAGGAACTACACTACATGGCGCCAAACGTTTGGTAAGGCGATAAACTAACGCAAGACGTTAGAGTAACTCAGTCGTGCATATTTCACACCCCTTTCTCCCGTAAATACTCCAATAGACGTCTGGAGTGGGTGAAAGGTTAAAATCCGCCCGACCTTAGTAGGAAGAGATTCCTATGTAAAGCTCTGGTTTATTCAACGTTGAAGGATACAGTGTTCCAAAATATTGTGCACCTAATCTTTGTCTCCTTGGAGACCTACTCTGCAAACCTTGCACTTTAACAATGCCAGGAGAAAATAACGGAACCACTGGGGCCGCAGCAGATGCGACTCAGCAAGGTCCCGAACACACTGACCCGGGTGCAATTATCCTCCCGGTCCAGTTAAGAAAATCTATAACTTTAAAACTTATAGAGAACGGACTGACACCACAAGGTGGTACAGTAATTTTCGTGATAGAGGCTCACGAATATCGGCAGACAGAGGTATTCTATTCATGGATAAACTTTCCAGCGGTAAACGCTATAACAAAAGAGTTTCACTATTACAAAATAGAGAAACCTCCGGAAGAGTACGCTCCTTCCGAGGAGATTGAAATTCCACTTAAATTTCAAGAGCACCTGCTCTGGTTTAATGGCGCCCTAAAACACAATGATCACATTACCAGGCTCGGTCCACTAGGTAGACCAGGAGCAACGTGGCCGGTTCTAGCCAGCTACACACCACATCCGGACATTGTAAAAATGTCTAGAGAAGAGCTGTTAGTACAGCTAAACACATTAATAAAAATACATAGGCAATTAGTCCAATATGTAATGCGGACTGCAACAGTCCAGCCAGCTGTTAATATACAACAGCTGACCCCTCATCAGGGGAACACTAATAAAATTACACCACAGAACATACAGTCATGTCTTGGTAAAACACCCGTAAAACGGGAACAAATTCCTTTCTGGTTAGCACAGAAAATCACTCAAATAGAGGCAGTATTTCCTGATACTACCCCTATAGAGAAACACAGAATCTTGACCATCTGCCTTGCTATGGGAATCGCACCACACGTGGAGGATTGCGACACTTGGGGTACAGTCTTTGCTTCCATTTACACAAAAACACACGGTGTTCCGTCTATGGCGGTAATACCGGAAGTGCTAAAACAGATTCAAAATGAATACGGTCCAGAGCCCGCTTTAAATCTAGGTATGAAATTACTGAAAGACTTCAAGCAGGTCTCGGCTATATTATTAGCCAATATAAAAGGAGAAGCAGCATCTGTGGCGATTCGCCAAAAGTTGAAGGAAACAGATATAACAGAGCAGCCAGTTGAGCTTGCAAAAATCATAGAAAAATGCTATGAAGAATTAGGTAGAGACAGCTTGGGTGGGAAACCAGTAAAGCCCCAACTGCTCGAAAATCCTGAAAAATTATTTATTAAAAATAATTCAAACACTCCTAAAAAGAGCTGGGATGGAAATAAACAATCCACTCCCAAGGAAAAAGTTTTCCAGTCCAGAGGAAGGTCTCCTCGACGGAGAGAAAGAACTCCGACTCGAGAACGCCAGTCTCCCCAGAGGGAGCCCTCTGAGAAAAGATATAACCTTAGAAATAGGGATAATCTGAAAAAACCTGATAGATATCAAAGTATTGATACACGTCCCTCTTGATCTTTTCCACAGAATTCGGAAAGAAGAGGACGGTCAGACCCAGGAGAGCACACCAAGTCCAAAGACAAGGAACCTGCTCAGAGTAAAAAATCTCAATTTCAGAAAAAGAAGGTAGCCAGTATTAGAGTAATCAACCATGCCGAGAATACTGAGGACACAGTTGAAAAACGGGGAGTGGGCATTGACAATGTTGGACAGTGCAGCAGAAATCAGTATAGCGCGCAAGATCTTGATGAGTCATCTGGAGACAGTGGACACGACTGAATACATTCAGGTTGAAACTGCCGACACCAGACTTAGCGAGCCCCATAAAATATACGAAATAACATTGCGTATAGAGGGTGATAAGACTAGGAAAATTAGGGGTCTATTTTGGGATAAGCTCTCAAAAGGCTATGATATTCTGTTAGCTGAAAAAGATTGGCCCCCAGAGTTAGTCAGGGAGTGCCCTCGTGGCGAAGAAGTGATTATGCCTGCCTTCTCGAATCACATTCCGATTCATAAAAAATATACTTATGCAAGGAAATGGGCGGTGGCCCAGGCACCTGCATTATATAAAAATCATGTAGGATGGGATGAGGATTCACCTCCTCACAAAATCCAACTAAAAAGTGAACCAACTGCCCAACGGCAGTATCCCATAAAGCAAGAAGCTAAAAAACAAATCAGGGAGATCTTAGATCAACTTGAATACCAGGGGGTGATTGAAACATGCACCTCTCAAATGAACAATCCTTTGTTTCCTGTCTCCAAGCCAGACAATTCATATCGTCTAGTTTTGGACTACAGACACCTTAATACATGTTGCAAAACTTTTGCAGTACAAAACTCGCATAGTGCAGCCCTAATGAATAACATAGTTAGGAAAAAATACAAAACGACATTAGACATATCTAATGGTTTCTTTTGTCAAAACATTGCACCAGAAAGCAGATATTTGACCGCTTTCTCTGCATTTGGGTTGCAGAAAAAATTCTGTCGACTCCCACAGGGGTTCAAGAACAGCCCAGGACTATTCTCAGCTAGGGTAACAGAGTTACTACAAATCTATGATGATGAGGCATTATCTTACATAGATGATATCTATCTCACAGACGACGACTTGGATACTCACTTGAAAAGAGTGAACACCATTATACTTGGGTTCGCAGCAGAGGGTTACAAATTCAACTTTAAAAAGTCTCGAATTGCCCATCTGACAGTACTATTCTTAAGGTACGAATTATCAAGTGAAGGGAAAAGACTAGCGGACAACTTCTTAGAGAAGTGCGCTGTACTCCAAGCTCCAAAAACGCTGAAGAATTTACAATCCATATTAGGTTTTCTGAATTTCGGAAGAACATACATTGTAAATTACGCAGAGAGGGTTAAACCTCTCTACGAACTAATTAAACCTGATTTTAAACAAATCAATTGGACTCAAAAACACACAGAAATTTTGAGATCACTGCAAACAGACATGTTAGCAAAAACAAAATTAGATACACGTGACAACACACGTGATCTTGTAATCCGAGTCATCCCAGGAAGATGCGGATTCAAGTACCTGACCTCTAATGAGGGAGAAAAGGTACCAATTTCAATTAAATCTCACTTGTACACACAAGCAGAAAAAACATTCAGTCTCACAGAAAAAACTGTGAAAGCAGTACAAATCGCATTAGCAAATGAACGAGAACTAGCACACGGCAAACGGATTAATATCCTTACAGCGGAATCCGCCTTCGAGGCGCTATTCATCCCAGTAAACCTGCCTACAGTGTCACTGGATCCGAAATGGATACAGTGTATAGATTCTCTAGGAGCGGAAGACGTGAAATACTATTTCGCCCCACAGTTCGAAGAACTGAATGATTTAGAATATGAACAAGAATATCCTCTGCCAATCGAAATTCTGCCTCTCCCACAATACGCATGTATAATCTATACAGATAGCTTTGTACAGCATTTTAATGTAAAGAGCAAATCCTACAATACAGCATGTGCGATCATTAAAGGTCGTTGGCTGTGGGGTAAATTCAGACCGAAAGTAACAAAAACTGAATCTGTAAGAAACTGTTCGGTTCAGAGAACTGAAATCAGATCTTTAAAGATGGCGCTCGAAAATGCAGAACGTAAATTCCCGACACTTATAATGTGCGATTCTCATTTTTGCGTCAACTCTTACAACAATAAGCTGCAGAGTTGGATTGAAAACGACTACAAAGATGACACAGGTGCCACAATAAAGCATAAATTGCTCTGGAACGAGGTAGCTCTTTTACACAAAGAACTACAAAAGACTCACGTGATTCACGCACAGAGTCTTCAACGTGATGGCGTTCACGTTGCAGGGAATTCATTGGCTAATACAGCCACAGCGGAAGCAACTAACCCGGCTTCCGTAGCCACAAATAAGCGTACAGATAAATACATAGACGGGGAAACCATGCTGGCAGTAAAAACGACCGTAAAAGGCGACTGTGCAGCACTACCCGTGAACTATCCACTCAATTATGCATACGCAATCGATGCAAACTCCGTTCCTTTTGCTCGAATCCCTGGAGTGGGGGACAGAGTAATTCCAAACAGGAGCAGGAGGGGCTTCCTCTTATAGAAAGCACACATGGGGTTGGGTCTGAGACACCAAACAATTAAGGTTTCTCTGAAAGAATTACAATCAGAGTACTGGTGGCCAGGAATGAACGTAGATATCCAATGTTTTGCTCAAAATTGTGAAGACTGCAACAGAGATCGCAGTAATGAACAGGCCAGTGTAGTTTCAGGATCCCTTCTAGACAGCATAAGGCGGTCTATCTGCGCAATCAAAGAGGAGAAGCGCGTCCCATTGTACACAGTTAAGGCTAAACACACTTAAAAAATGAGGCCTCCAGCGCTCGGCTGACGCTAGAACGGTTATAAAAGATTTGCGAGTCTTTATCGGCACATACGCAATTACCACGTTCCATTCTGACCAGGGTCCTGCTTTCAGCTCTCGAGCTTATAAGGAGGCCATGGCTAGCATGGGAATTGGGTTGCGGTATTCTTGTCCGTCATACCCCGGAAGGGAACAGTGTGGTAGAAAGAAAAACCATGACATAAAGCAATCTATAACAGCGAAGGTATTAGGTTCAGGCGCTGGTTGGGTCAAACATTTAATAAGTGTCCAGACTAGTCTTAACAACATGCCAAGAAATTCTCTAAAAGGTTTCAGCCCATACGAACTATTGTTCGGAATTAGAATGCGTATTCAGGACCTCGATAGTCAGATGTCAGTGGTACAAGAAAAAACAACAAACTTTGACATCAAAGATCGTTTGGCTGTTTTACAGGAACTGAATGAAACAAGAAAATCCTTAAGCAACATAAAGTTAAAGCAACAGCCAAGTACCACTGACGAGGCACCACCAGCAACAGCCCCCGCAAGGCCTGTCTGGATTCCAAAGATTCGGGATCTAGTCAGAGAAAAGATCGCGGTTAAGAAGGAATTTGGGCCTTCTTACAGAAAAGCAGTACCTGTCTTGGCAGTCACCGGAACAAGATCAGTTGTGCTACCGCCCCTTGCTGGTAAAAAGGAGAACAGAGTCGTGTCCATCGACCTGGTGAAACCACAAGCATGTGGCCTATAATCAACAGTAGGCCCAGTGGACTCCCAAGAAACAACAGAATACCCAAACTTGCAACAATCCAAGAGGTTCAAACTGAAAGACTAATCACATTTGATCAGCCTGCAGTGCACAATGAAGGACTATGCAATAATGCCATGGAACTCGTGCCTCTTGAAACACAGATTGAAACAGTTCGTCAAGAAACAACACCAGTCTACAATGATGTGGCATCAGAAAGTGCTACCGAGAGACAGATTGAAAGAACAATCCCATCAATTGACAGAACTGCCTCTGGTTATTTCATCAACTTCGACAACTTCTCTGAAGATCAAAACGACCCCGAAGTGATGCCAGAAACAAAAAAGACTTTTAAAGAAAAAGCAACAGAACTCTTTCATCAACTGAAGGAAATCTACCTTATTTCCCCTTGGCTAGAGTTCTGGTTCGGTCTAGGTGTATTTTTTCTCCTGCTTTGGCTCATCATGGTACTGTGTTTGGGAAAAATCATTGAAGGAAAATATATTACAATGGACACAGCAAGTCAGAACATCAACCTAGTCCTGAAACCACACAGATCATCCCACGTGAAGAAAAGAGAACTGTCAACAGTAAATGTCACAGCAATTCCAATACCTGGTGGGGTAGTATGGGAGAAAACAGACTATGAGATATATGGTCCGGTCGAAATCCTGAAGTATCCTCATCAACTGAAGGTTTCCTTAAGTGACTTTGTAAAACCTAGTACATTCTCTGATGATTGGGACTTTAACAGTATTAATGACATGATGTCTGATTTAGTAATGTCAGCTAGATTCACTGATCATGATTATTTACAAGGTTCATCTAGTTATGAGCAGTTGTTCTGTTACACACACTATGGTGATCATTACTTGCATAAATCTGCACAGCCTAGAAATGTTTTTATGTATAATCAATGGGAACATTGTGCTACACCACCTAAAAGCAGTTCTAAAGCATTTTTTGAGAAATTCAAATACTTCTCAGGGTTTAACACCAGTAATGCAGAAACGTTTTATTACAAACTGTTAGATAAAACAGGAATGAAAACAATGCTGACAAATTCTAAATTGATATATTCAGAAGCATTTTATGACAAAATGATGACATTTGGTTTTGATTATTGGAAAAATAATATTGAAACGAAAACAATTTGGGGTACAAAAGATTGGCAGGTGCAAGGCATTGAAGCACTATTTAGAACCTGCATGATACCAGAACAAATGTTGTTTTTAAATGACACAATACACCAAACATCTTGTCTTGGCCTAGCTAAGAACAAAGACCTTAAAACACCGTCTATACCAAAGCCAATACCTGAAAATGCAACTGCAGATATTGAGTTAGACGTGTCACAAATTTTACATTTCAACAGAACACATCCTGATTGGAAAAAGTGGTAATCTGGCCTATTGACACAAACGACTGTCAAGATAGATTCCTGAATAAAACACAGGGGTTAGAAATGACCAGATTAGACTCGAGATACTCCCAGAGACAACATCCAGGGATTATAACAACATACAGTGTAGGGAAACTCTGCCTTGGATGGCTAACATCATCCACACTGGCTGAAATTAAGCAACACTTGTCTTTACTAAAAGATGGTGCTGATTTGCGCGAATTCATTCTTGGACCACGCAAACAGCGTCAAAAGCGTTTCATAGCGACCAGTATCTATGCTGCTTACAACGAGGCTTGGAAAGTCAAACAAATTGAAACTGCTGAAAAAATACGAGAAATTGATCGTATTAATTTGGAGAAATCACTTTCTGTAGTAGACAATGGGTTAATGACTCTGTCTTCCAGAATATATTCGTTGGACAATATTGTATCCTCTGCCTTTGATGTGATAGACAGAGACTTGCTAATGTTACAACATGGCCAATCTCAATTACGTTCTATTATAGAATTAGGCTGGATGCTGCAAAATCTTCGTTCAGGCTATGTGCCTTGGCGTTTAATCAACACAACGTCATTATTTTCCATTTTTAACCTTACTGATAAACAGATCAGTTTGGCACGGAAAGGAGCAGACTATACAATCCTGAGCATCGAAAAACTCGAGAGATTACCATTGACAATGTCAGAGAGTCCTGTCATTGAATGGATAATACACGGAATTATCACAATTCCGATAACAACTTTCCGATTTAAAAAGTGCCTTGAGTACATACCTGCTGGCCAGTATGAACAATTGGGTAAAGGATATGTAAAATCTGAATGGAAATTACCATACACAAGTCAAGTCAAGTCAAGTCATAAAATTTGTATAGCGCACTACATACCCAGAGGGTTTCAAGGCGCTTAGGAAGGGGAGGAGGATTATTTGTCAAATATCCACGTTTTAAGCTGCTTTCTGAACGCTAGGTGGTTCTGGGTGAGGCGAAGGTAAGCGGGGAGTGAGTTCCATGTTTTAGCAGCCAGGTATGAAAAGGATCTGCCTCCCATGGTGGTCTTGTTGATGCGAGGTACAGTGGCGAGGGCTTGGCTGGAAGAACGTAGTTGGCGGGAGGGGGTGTAGAAGGACAGTCGAGAGTTGAGGCAATCTGGTCCGATGTCGTAGAGTGATTTGTGTGCGTGGGTAAGCAGTCGGAAGGTGATCCTCTTATTGACGGGTAGCCAGTGGAGGTCTTTAAGGTGACCAGAGATGTGTTCGTTGCGTGGGATGTCTAGTATGATCCTGGCTGAGGCGTTCTGGATTCGTTGGAGTTTCTTCTGGAGTTTGGCGGTGGTACCTGCGTAGAGGTTGTTTCCGTAGTCCAGTCGGCTCGTGACCAGAGTGTGGGTGACTGTTTTCCTTGTTTCTGAGGGGATCCAGCGAAAAGTTTTTCTGAGCATGCGGAGAATGTTGAAGCAGGAAGAGGATACGGCGTTGACTTGTCTGTTCATTGAGAGTGAAGAATCCAGGATAACGCCTAGGTTCCGTGCGTGGTCTGTCGGGATGGGTGCTTTTCCGAGGGCTTCCGGCCACCAGGAGTCGTCCCACGCAGAGGGGGATGTACCTAAGATGAGGACTTCTGTTTTGTCTGAGTTCAGTTTCAGACGGCTTTGTTTCATCCATTCGGCAACTTCTTTCATTCCTTCGTGTAGGTTAGTTTTGGCGGTGTTGGGGTCTTTGGTGAGTGATAGGATCAGTTGGGTGTCATCCGCGTAGGAGATGATGTTGAGGTTGTGTTGGCGTGCGATGGCCGCGAGGGGGCTCATGTATACGTTGAAGAGGGTGGGACTGAGTGAGGATCCTTGTGGTACGCCACAGATGACTTCAGTGGCCTCGGACTTGAATGGTGGGAGGCGGACTCTTTGTGTTCTTCCGGAGAGGAAGGAGGTGATCCAATCAAGTGCTTTTCCTTGTATTCCGATGTTTCTGAGGCGCTGAAGAAGGGTGCTGTGGCAGACTGTATCGAATGCAGCAGATAGGTCGAGGAGGATGAGGGCGACTGTGTCTCCATTGTCCAGTAGAGTTCGAATGTCGTCAGTTGCTGCGATGAGGGCGGTCTCAGTGCTGTGTTTTGCTCTGAATCCCGATTGTGAGGGGTCGAGGGATTTGTTGGCTTCGAGAAAAGCGGCGAGCTGGTTGTTGACGGCTTTCTCGATGACTTTGGCCGGGAATGGAAGAAGCGAGATGGGGCGGTAATTTTTGAGTTCGGTGGGGTCCGCTGTTGGTTTTTTCAGAAGGGCGGTGAGTTCAGCGTGTTTCCAGTTTTCTGGGAAGGTAGCGGAGTTGAAGGAGCAGTTGATGACGTCTCGGAGGTGCGGTGCTATGACGGAGTCTGCTTTGTTGAAGATGTGGTGAGGCCATGGGTCTGTGGGGGATCCTGAGTGGATGGAGTTCATCAGGCGGATGGTGTCCTCAGTGGAAATTGGATTCCAGGCGTGAAGGGTGTTCAAGGGGGGGAAGATGGTCAGCAGATGGTAGGGTGGGTTGGTTTCCGGGTAGGTTGTCAAAGCTGTTGTGGATGTCTGCAATCTTGTTGTGGAAAAAAGAGGCTAGGGAGTCACAGAGGGTTTGGGAGGGGGTGATGTCGTTGGAGTTGGCCGAGGGATTGGAGAATTCCTTGACGATGTTGAAAAGTTCCTTGCTGTTGTGGGCGTTGTTGTCAAGTCGATCCTTGAATGCTGTTTTCTTGGCTTTTCGGATCAGTTGGTGGTGAGTGCGGGTGGCGCTTTTGAAGGCGTCCTTGGTGCTGGTGGTTGGGTCTTTTTTCCAGGCCTTTTCTAGGGAGCGGCAGAGTTTCTTGGACTTCTTGAGATCATCGTTGAACCATGAGGCTTTCTTGCTGCCAGGTTTTCTTTGACGTTTTTTCAGTGGTGCCAAGGTGTCGGCGGTGTTGGATAACCATAGGGTGAGGTTGGTGGCGGCTTCGTTGGCGTTAGAAGAGAGGGCTGGGGAGTTTCGAAGGAGCGATGCGGAGATTTGGTCCGTGGTGATTTTGTTCCAGCTTCTTTGCAGACACACATTCTTGCTATAGTGACAGCGACAAAAATGTATTTCTTAGTGGTGACAACTGTAAACATTCACTAAGCGGTATACTTTTGTGTCAAGGTATTAATTTACATGGAGCATGTGATGGAAATTCTAACAACCTTTCATGCCACCAGCTAGTCACACCTGCAACTCAGATAGAGCCCTTATTTATGCAACTTTCAAATGGGAGTTACATTCTTAGAACGGATCACAGATGTTGTGGCCTTGTGCCAGGGAAAAGTTATCTAGTAAGAGTAACATCCATGGTCAAATGCTGTATGCAAGCATTGTTTCCGAGTGGGCCTGCAGACACAGTGACTCCCATCTGGCCTCGTCTGAATCTCTATTCTATACGAATTGATACTTTAAGCAAAATGAAATCTGTACTTTTACAGACAACAGTGCCTATAACGTCATCAAAAGAGACGTATGATCTTCTAGTTGCAAGGACAGCTACTGAAGTTCATGACCTTTTATCAACAAATTGCCCTGTGCATTTCGTAGAAATGTTGAGCCAACTCCTTAACATGTCTAGTGCAACAAGCATCCCAGGCATATTTAAGACAGTCTTTACGGGACTGCTAACACCCTTCCAGGCAATTTTGGGAATCGTTCCTAATTTTGTACACTCTGTTTTTGGCGGCATACCATTATTTTCGGGACTCGTCGCAGGGATTTTATTTTTGACCCTCCTGCTTCGTTATGGCAAGCCGAAACACAGACATAGCTCCCATGGGAATGGAAGAGACAATCCTAGCAATGCGCTACCGGGACAGGATAACTAACGTCCTTGGATTGGCCAGGCTGAGAGATCTAAACATGACCTGGTTCCTTTCATTCATACCTATATGGCAGAACTGTATCTTACTGGTACTAAGATGTATGCTATGCGGAGATGAGTGCGTGTTGGACATCTGTCTTTCACTTCCATCAGCAGTACCAATGGACGTCGATACTTTGCTCAGTCCAATAACGGCTCACGCATTGTGTTGTCCCCAGCGGCTACCAATCCTGATGACGGCATTCATTGAGACTCCTGTACTACGACTAGGTGGTAACAGTGGAGCAAGCGACAAAAGCAGCATCACCCAGGTACGACCATCTGTGAGCATTGCTGCTCCTGACTACGATGACAGCAATCATTCTCACACCTGCCAAGTTACAGCACTATCTAATTTGGTTGAACTGTCACCTGATTTTGTAGACCAATTCTTTGAGAGCCTGTCTGATACGATGTTCTCACCCGTACAGAAACAATAACTTTGGAGAAGCTTTCCGACACACAGCGTTCCCATGAACTCTAAATTCGGCCTTCAGTTTTGATCAACAAAAACTGCAAAAAGCTTTGGAACTCTATTTCCCCGTTCAAGCATTAATTCTTTTGAATTGGACATTTTTTTTTAATATTCACCTTTTTTTGGCACGAAAAATTCTTTGCTTAACGTAAAAACTATTCTTAGAGAACAGAAGCTTCAAACTTCTATTTCTAAAACACATCTAGAGACATAACAACCTAACATCAGCCTCTAGCACATGTTATTACAATGCATTTATATGTGATGATTTATCTCGCCCTTCTTCTGTCAGAGATACTTCATGTGTAATTCTTTTGCATAATCGTTCATTGATTTCATATGCAATAATTTTTGAATGATTCTATGCTTCAAAAAACGTACAGTACCTACATTTCATGTATTACAAATACGCCTATTTCGAATGCATATATGTAGTTTGGGGTGGGCAATGTTACACATGCATCTAATTGCTCTAGTTTTAGTAATTTGATGGACATGAATACGTGGAGTGGGTGTTGCGTGTTTATCTAGGTTCCTGATCGATACTGCGACCTTATGCCCCTATTCGGCTATAAATCCATTTATTCCCTATATTGGCATAACCGTTCAAGTGCGATTTTCAGAAAAGTCATCTCTGGCCTCACACGAACAGAGCCACATTCCAGCATAGTTCTCTGCCACTTCCTTTACAACCAATTAGTGCAATGACAGAGCAGAAGTCACTATCTGATATTCCTAGATTAACACTCCGAGTTCTTCAACAAGATAAAAACTCAACAAACCTGGAAATCCCCGCTTGCTGTGTTTTGATTAGTAATGGAAGTCTAATGAGCAACTGATAACTATCACTTCCTAGTGACATCTTTAATTGACGTCTTATGTCCAGCAAATTTGCGTCAAACCCGGCAACTGTCAGGTATAAATATTACCAACGTTGCCTTAAGCAATGAGAGCTGTCGTGCTGTTGTATGCTGTCGTGCACCCTGTGTGCATCCCATAGCTGCTGCAGGCAGTACGCTGCTGCTGTCCCTTGGTGGTGAAGCTACTGATACCATTATCGCTGCTAAAGCGCGAACGATGGTGCAGTACGCTTAGGAGCTGAACAGCCGTCCCTCTGCGAAGACATCCAGCAGATTCCAGCTGCCGCGGACGCTGTCCCCCGCCTCCTCCTCCCGACGCGCTGAAGAAGACCCGCTGCCTTTCTCCTGCAGAGAAATCCAGCTCCAGCGTTTCCGGTCTGCCCTCGCGGGTGACTAGGAAAAACGAGTGCCCCCTGAAGGAAATACCAGACTTCCATCATTCTATTCAGAGGTATGGTGTTAATTAAACCTTTAGACGAGAATTCTTGAAGCAAACCTTGGCAAAACCAACTTAACTTAAAGCTTCTTACTTACTCCCCTTCCACGTGTTAGGCTTAGGTCAGGCACACTGGGGTAGGCTTAGTTAGAAGCACCAGTTGAGTATGTTAGCCTAATGTATATATGAATGTATATATGTTTTATTACTTTTAAACCATTGTATGGCTAAGAAACCATATCAATGCTTTTACAGTTCTATTTCGCAATCCTTATCTTACTGTACGTACTTTTTATAATAACACGTCTTGCAATTGTGGCAATTCATTTCTCTTGTACGAGAAGAAAGACTGTTCAATAAATGTTAACCCTTTATTGACAAACGCCCGTCTCTCTATTCTCTACATCTCGTGAAAGTAAACTGCACTAAACTGATTGAGTGAAATACATGTCTATTGTTTCACACGACCCTAGAGATTGACTCTTGATCTGAGGAGCAAAGTTGTCATGTTGCACGGTTGTTGGAAAGCTGAATCCCTTCTTGTCTGTGCCAGGGAAGCTGATCACTTCCCATGCAGAGAAGAAAGTTTCCAGTGACCTCTGAGCTAGTTGGTAACACACCCAATTAAGTTTAGCATAGTCAGTGGAGGCCTGGAATATCCGCAGTTCCACGTCGATACTACTGTTTATGTTATTCCAATGCGCAGGGCCTAGTGGGAAACTAGGAACTACACTACAACACTCGAGAGCATGTTAAAACCATAATAAATTACCATTTTGGTTAGCAAAAAAGTGAAAAACCCCTTAAAATTGTACCTTTGGCTGTATTTTTTGGGGGGAAGGAGTCCTCTTTTTGTTTCTACTCTTTTTTTGAAGAGTAAGGAGGAAGGGCCCTTGAGTTTACAACTTCCTGTTCCTGTCCACCAGGCTCCTCCCAGTGCTTTGTCCATGTGGTGCTCACTTTCATTTGGATTTTGAGCTGGAAGGATCACTTTCTGTGTGTGTTGGCTGCATTACTGCTTTTTCTTGGATTTATTGAGGACTTTTGGATTTGGAATTCTCTTTTTCAAGTAAGTTTGAGTAATGTATGAGTGAGTATGATGTAGACTTGTGTTTGTTTGATTTGAGATTTTTTTTAACTACAGTATTCAATCCTGGATTTAAATTATTGATGGGGGCCTGTACTTTTATGAGGTCCCAACTTGTATTTCTTTTTAAATTTCATCCAGGCTACATAGAGAGGTACCCATGGGTCCAATCATGTTTCTGTGGTCTGTGTTTAAATTTGTATTCCAGTTTGTAAACAAACATCATGGATGCCATTGGATTATGGTCATTATGCAATAGCAATGTCTGTTGTGGAATTTCTGTTTGTGTAATTTGAATGTTTTTATTTTTTTAAGCCAATAGCTGACCCTAGTACTCCATGTAGTTAGTGTGTAGGCATGCTTGAGTTCATTGTATTAACTTTCTGTGGTTGGCCTGGCCATGTGTTGGCGGCCATTTTATGTTTCCAGCCACTTTGCTCTTGCCATAGGCCTCCAACCTTATGGCCTACTCTGCCAGTCAGAATTTGTACTTTTGTGGAGGCGAGACAGACCTTATTGTAGCTGAACCATGTCTGTAATGAACTGACTGCAATTCCGAAAGGCTGTCTGGTGAGAGGCCCCAGACTATTGATACTCACCCTGGGTGAAGAACTACGCTCCGTTCGCGGAGTTTGCGGAGTTTCAGCAACTCCGCGTTCCGCGGAGAACGCGTAGCTGTCGATTACTCCGCGATCCGGTGCGTAGCGTAGTTCTCGCGCGCTGAATAACATTATCGCGTGCGGGGCAATGGCTTAGCTTGGTTCTGCGTTCGCTTTTTCCCGGTCGCGTGTGCCACCATGTTTGTAAACCCTCCCGCACAATTCCGTGCGACTGTGCGAACGCGATAACGTCATTTGGATGCGCGATAGCGTCATAAGGACGCGCGAGGATGTTTGTTGGTAAGATCGAGTTGCCGAACACGCAGAAACTGCAATCTTGCACAGAATAACTCGCGAGCATGTTAAAACCATAATAAATGACCATTTTGGTTAGCAAAAAAGTGAAAAACCCCTTAAAATTGTACCTTTGGCTGTATTTTTGGGGGGGAAGGAGTCCTCTTTTTGTTTCTACTCTTTTTTTGAAGAGTAAGGAGGAAGGGCCCTTGAGTTTACAACTTCCTGTTCCTGTCCACCAGGCTCCTCCCAGTGCTTTGTCCATGTGGTCCTCACTTTCATTTGGATTTTGAGCTGGAAGGATCACTTTCTGTGTGTGTTGGCTGCATTACTGCTTTTTCTTGGATTTATTGAGGACTTTTGGATTTGGAATTCTCTTTTTCAAGTAAGTTTGAGTAATGTATGAGTGAGTATGATGTAGACTTGTGTTTGTTTGATTTGAGATTTTTTTTAACTACAGTATTCAATCCTGGATTTAAATTATTGATGGGGGCCTGTACTTTTATGAGGTCCCAACTTGTATTTCTTTTTAAATTTCATCCAGGCTACATAGAGAGGTACCCATGGGTCCAATCATGTTTCTGTGGTCTGTGTTTAAATTTGTATTCCAGTTTGTAAACAAACATCATGGATGCCATTGGATTATGGTCATTATGCAATAGCAATGTCTGTGTGGAATTTCTGTTTGTGTAATTTGAATGTTTTTATTTTTTTAAGCCAATAGCTGACCCTAGTACTCCATGTAGTTAGTGTGTAGGCATGCTTGAGTTAATTGTATTAACTTTCTGTGGTTGGCCTGGCCATGTGTTGGCGGCCATTTTATGTTTCCAGCCACTTTGCTCTTGCCATAGGCCTCCAACCTTATGGCCTACTCTGCCAGTAGGCTAGAGGTACTACTCATAGGGTCATGAAAGTTAATCAACTGTTTTTGTGGTGTACCCTTAATTAGAAAATCATGGATGGCTTGGATTGATTTAGAAAATCTTATTTTTATGTGTGGGGTATTTCAGGTTTTGGGTGTGTTTGACTAATCTGTCAATTTCTGCCATTAGGTAACCCTAGGAATACAGCTTGGGTAGTTTTGGTAACTTCGCGCAGTGTGAGAACGTGACCTTACATTTTTTGTCTTGTTCGCGCGCTCAATGTTCGTGCTCGGGAACTCGATAACGACGTTTGTACAATTCGCGCTGCCGAAACGCCGAATTTGCAATCTCGCGAACAATATGTCCCGAGTTGCATAAAAGTTTCTCGAAAATGTTTAATGTGTTTCTTGTGCTACAAAAAGTCCTCATTTATGTGTCATTTGGTTGTAGTTTTCTCTTATTGGAGCATGGACCACTTCCAGTTTCTGTCCTCTATGTAATGATTTCTTGTTTATGGGTGGGGTGACCAATTTGGGCGGTGGTGTGTCCATTTTGTGAAGCTAAGCATTGTCCCTTTGCCATAGGCATTTATTGTCTGTCTTCTCTTTCTTTTCATGTTGTTGTGGGTGGCCAGGCCATGTGGTGGGAGCCATTTTGTGTGTACTTCCTATGTGATGATTTTGCCATGTTGTTGTTGGTGGCCAGGCCATGTGGTGGCGGCCATTTTGTGTATGCTTCCTTTGTGATTTTGCCATGTTGTTGTGGGTGGCCAGGCCATGTGGAGGCAGCCATTTTGTGTGTACTTCCTTTGTGATGATTTTTCCATGTTGTTGTTGGTGGCCAGGCCATGTGGTGGTGGCCATTTTGTGTATGCTTCCTTTGTGACTGATTTTGCCATGTTGTTGTTGGTGGCCAGGCCATGTGGTGGAGGCCATTTTGTGTATACATCCTCTGTGATTTTTCCATGTTGTTGTTGGTGGCCAGGCCCTATGGTGGCGGCCATTTTGTGTGTCCCTTCTTTGTGCTTTTGCCATAGGCATCCAAGGTTTTTGACTATTCTGGCAGTAGGGCGGAGGTACTACTACTCATAGCCATAGGTGCATTAAAGGTAATCAACTCTTTTTGTGGTGTATCTTTAATTTGTGCATCGTGTATGGCTTCGGATTGCTGTCAATTTTTTTTAATGTGGGTACTTTTCAGCTTTTGGGTGTGTGTAACTAATATGGCACTCCCTGCCAGTAGGTAACCTTAGGAATACAGCTCACGTACTTTTGGTAACGTCGCACAGTGTGGACACGCGACATTACATTTTTTGTCTTGTTCGCACGCTCAATGTACTTGCTCGGGAACGCTATAACGACGTTTCATTCAATTCGCGCTGCCGAATACGCCGATTTTGCAATCTAGCGAACAATATGGCCCGAGTTGCATAAAAGTTTCTCGAAAATGTTGAATGTGTTTCTTGTGCACCCAAAAAAACTGAAGTTGTCATTTGGTTGTAGTTTTTGGAGCATGGAACAATTGCTGTGCCTGTCTTCTGGTTTCTGGGTGGGCTGACCACGTGGGCAGCGGTGCAACTACTTTGTGAAGCAAAGCAAAGCATTGTCCCTTTCCCATAGGCATTTATTGTCTGTCTTCTCTTTTCTCTTTCTTTTCATGTTGCTGTGGGTGGCCAGGCCATGTGGTAGGTACTTCCTTTGTGCATTTATCATTGGCCTCCCAGCTTTTCGTCTGATCTGACAGTAGGCCAGAGTCCCAGAGGTAGTAGTTAGCGGGGGTGCTTTATGTAGCTGTTTCTATTCGGTCTATTCAATTAACATCATTAGGGAATTTGTGTATGGCATTGCATTCCCAAATGTGTTGTCTGGGCAGGGGTGTAGGTAACCTTTTGTGTGTGTAATAATTTTATGCCTTTGTATGTGTTTTTGCGGTGTAGGTTTACAACCTCCTAGCCATGGGGTATTTTTATTCCTTGCATTACCCTGTCATGTGTAGCATCCTCCTTTTTCTGTCCATATTGGTATATATAGGCCTGCTTGACTTTATTGGTTCTTTCTGGACTTCATGTGGCTGGGAGCTGTGGTGCTAGCAGTATTAGTCTTCTGTTTTGTCTTTTATATATTGACCTGTGTGTCTTTCAATTGTTCATGTTGGCTTACTGCTTGTTTGATTGATGTTGTTCTGCCTTCTTTGCTTGTAGGTGCACAAAAAAAGACTGAGGAGGTGCTGGTTGTTTTCATCCATCACCCGTTCTACTGCCAGACGGACGTCCTTCAGTTGTACGCCACGTGTGGTGTGTCACTCATCTGACCAGACATCTCTGCAATTTGTGCTACTGAGTGCTGCCGTGTGCTGACATCAGAAGAAGATGGGCCCTAAGAAAGCAGGAACCAGGCCCTCCACCGCCAAGAAAGTTGCTGAGAAGAAGGAACAGAAGAAGGAAGTGTCACTTAAGTCTGGTATGGACCCCAAAACCTTTTTTGGGCCCCCAAAAGGTACGCCTGCAGCAGCGGTGTCCGGGGTGCAAGCTGGGGCCAGCACATCCGCATTAGTGGGGGCAAGCCACCAACCCAGGGCCAAGCACATGAGGGTCGAAGAGGTAGCCAGCCTAATGTTAGAAAGCAGTGATACTGAGCCTGAACTAAACTTATCGCTGTCTCAAAGTAGTACACAATCCACGCAAGATGGAAGTGCTCAACAACCACCGCCAGCAGTAGATGTTCAACAACTACAACCACCGCCTGCAATAGGAGTTGTTCAACCACAACCACTTCCCGCAATAGTTGTTGAACAACCACAACCACCGCCTGCAATTGGAGTTGTTCAACAACAACAACAACCAAATCCCACAATAGTAGTTGTTGAAGAACCACAGCCCGCAATAGTACTTCCTCAAGAACAACAACCAACATCTCCACACGCAATAGTAGTAGTTGTTCCTCCCGAAGTCGGGGCAGTTCAGGAAGTAGAGCCTCATTCCGAGCAAGAAGAAGAGGAAGCCACTTCTGGAGGTGATCTATTGTCTTTCAATTCACCAAGGGAAAGGAGGGTTAGTGGCAGTGCATCGAGTTCTTCGCCAAGCATCCCTTCCGATGACCTTGATAAGGATTGGCAGCCACAACTATCTGAGCATTCAAAGGAAAGACATCCCAAGACCAGGCTAGGAATAAGGAAGGATCCATCAAGGCTTGAACTTATGGAGGTCGATGTAGGTGAGCAGGATACTGCTGGTGATAAAGACGGGTCTGACACTGTCATCATCAAGAGCGTTATTCCTGGTGCAGAGGATGTAGAGACCAACATTTTCACCCTATCCAGAAAGACTGCGATTAGTGATGAGCAGGTAGCACGTATAACTCCTACACACTCAACACCCAAAGTAACACCAGCTCCCATTTTTTCATCAGCGAAGGCCCGGCAGCGTCCGACATCCAGCACAAGCGCCACCTCAACAGAAGGAGGTAGTGGCAGTACTAGGACTGAGCTGTCACATAGGGAAATTCAACAAAAATCCTCCAGTTCATCCGGCATTGGAAGTGGGTCCTCTTCCTATGGCAGGAGACAAAAGTTTACCTCCCAGTGTGGGACTTCTTTACGGTTCACCCACATCAGGAGAACATTGCTATATGCACCATTTGTCATGTCAATGTTAGTCGTGGTAAGATTGGTACAAACTATGGTACTGGAGGCCAAATGACCCATTTGAAAAAAACACACTTAATCAGGTGGGAGAACCACCTTGCAAGCTTAAAAAATGTAAGCACTGGTGTTGGTGGGGATACAGTACTACAAGGTCCACTCATGGTTGAGCAGGAGGTAGAAGAACAGGGAGACGATGACCTTCTATCTGGGAGTGGTACACAAATGAGCCCTGTCGCCAGCACTGGAGTGGTACAGTCCACATCCTCCGCATCAGCAACTTCTCAGTGGCACCAGAGTCAGCCGGAGACACCAAGGAGTGCAAAGTCTGCGATGCAAGGTGGTCCGTCTAGCATAACTGAAAGAAATACCAAGCAGCGTACAATTACTAGCATGTTTAGGCAGGAGGGAGAGTACGAGCGGAACCACCCAATAGCACGTTTGTACAATGCGAAACTTGCAAAAATGTTGGCACTGGACCTTCTCCCATTTTCATTTGTTGAGGCTGTGGGATTTCGGGAAATAGTGGCAACCCTCTGCCCAAAACGGAACGTTCCCAGTCGCTACTATTTTGCAAGAGTTGCTATTCCAGCACCACACCACGACGTGCTGGAATTGATTGGGAAAGCCTTACAACAGAGTGTTGTCCATTGTATCCACCTGACAACAGACATGTGGAGCAGTTGCGAAGCTACAGATTACATATGCATCACCGCAAACTGGATCTCTTTTGCAGGTGTTAAAGACAAGTTAACTTCAGGCCTTGACGTTGCTGGGATTTTTAATGATACTCGCAGACATGCAACTGTAGCCATGTTTGGTATGGAGAAAACTCATACTGCTGAAAACATTTTGTCTGAGTTTAACAGCAAGGTCTTTGAATGGCTGCAACCAAGAGGCCTTAAGATTGGTTTTTTTGCCACCGACAATGGCAGTAATGTAGTGAAGGCAATGAGAGAAGGACATTATTTCAGGGTACCATGTTTGGCACACTGCATTAACTTAGTCGTGCAAGACTTTCTGAAAACTGAAGCCAAAGACAGCAACATACGGACCATCTGCAGAAGAATATGCACGCATTTTAACCATTCTTTTAAAGCACGGAAGCTGCTACGGGTCATTCAGCGTGAGCATAAATTGCCAGTCAAAGCACTGATCCAGGAGGTCCCAACACGTTGGAACTCTACTTATTTCATGCTTGAGCGTCTCTTTGAGCAGTACATACCACTGAATGCTTATGTCATGTCAAGAAGATTAGGGGATCCTACTGTTAATCTTAAAGCCCTGACCGTTGAGATGTGACAGTGGGACCTCATTAAATGCTTGACAGAGATGCTACTACCTTTTGAGGTCTTCACACCTGCAGTTAGCATGGAGGACTGTACTATGGGCCAAGCCATCCCATTGTTGTACATGCTTGAGCAACCGCTGAAGGAGGTCTGTGAAACATACGAAGGTGACAAAGAAAAAGTTGATGCATATACCTTGGCCAAGGCCTTAGCCAACCGCTTATCTCTAAATGCAAGGCTTCAAATGATTGTGTCAGGTCAACATTACATAACTGCAACAATGTTGGATCCACGGTACAAATTATTTGTCAGCAGTAGCGCAGTAATTCCTTTTTCAGATGGGGATGTTGCCAAGTACAAAACTTCCATAGCTGCGGAAGCTAATGATTTAGAAACTGAACGGCTGTTACTTAAAGGCCTGCCAGTGCCAGCCCAGGACAGTCAAAGTACTCCAGGCCATCCTCCTGAGGCAAGTTCTTCAGAGCATGAGAGCAGTGCGTCTGCTTCCCAGCAGGCACCAACAGTACCAAAAGCAGCACCTACACGATCTGATTCAGCAGACACAACCAAAAGCATAACTGCTTTTTTTCTACAGGAAGGGATGGGTAAGTCCGTTGCTGTTGCAAAGGGGAAAGAGGACCAGCAAAGCTGAGCACCAATGAACACTGAGCGGATGGTTCAGCCCTATCTGGATGACACAACAAAGGTGTTCATGGAGCAAAGCCCATTGGTCTATTGGTATGAAAGAAGGAGACAGTGGCCAGTGCTGAGCAGGCTGGCGATAAAGTATCTGGCTTGTCCTGTAGCCAGTGTCCCTTCTGAGCGGGTTTTCAGTGCTGCTGGTGCCATTGTGACAGCGAAAAGGACCAGTCTCTCCCCCAAAAGCGTGGAGAGGCTGACAATGATAAAAATGAATCAACACTTCATACCACCAGACTATAAAGTACGTGAATCAGAGCAGGATGAAGAAAGCGAGTCCGAAGACATCATCACTACTGTGTTACATGTCCTACTTCTGTCCGAACCTCCAGAGTTTGAGGACGAGCTCCTCTTCCCTGACAACTAGGCTTTTAAATTGTTACTTTCTACCTTCCTTTATTTGTGTTATTTATTTTCTTATTAACAATGGCTTTCTGGTGCAAAACTGCTAATAAAAACCACAACCAAATCCATCCCCACCACTGATTCTTTTTATGTACCTACTGGAGTTGCACGCCTGTGCATTTATTTTCACTGTATCTTTTTATTTACCTCCTGGAGTTGCACGCCTGTGCATTTATGTTCCATGTTGACTGCACTCCTCAGAGTCTTGCTCCATCTTCTTGACTCCCACTCAAGTCAATACAATTCCATCTTGCCAGCCATACATTGGATGTTGTAGATGGAGTATAGTACAATAATGTAGCCTCTAACAGTCCCACCATAACACGTGAACCGTACATGACTACAGCCATCCTCTATTTCATTTGAAATCTGCAACTCATCACTGTCTTACTCTTAAGGCTACCACCTCTGTCTGCAGGCATTCATAGACGACTCTTCAGTGTCAAAACTTGAGCAGGCATCCACAACTGAAGTCAACTTGTTGTGACTCGTCATTACTTTTAAAAGGCTCGGCAGGATCTGTGATCAATCATCTGACAGTGAAAGAGAAGAGCAAGACAGGTATATTAAATGAATGATGCCATGCATTGCATTGGATGTTTTGCTGACTCTGAGCAAATGTGCATGGAGTTGAAGTATACTAGTAACTTCAGACTCACGTGATAGCCAATTTTTCCATGTTATTTAATATTATAAATTATTTACGCACTTGTGTTCCTACTACTACAGGTGCAGTCAGAACTTAATTTATCGTAGTCACTCACTACAGACTGAGTTGCTGTTGGACTAGACGTGCCACACCTGATAATGATGGTGACCACCATATCTTTGCACGCTGTCAGGCAGTTGGATCTGAGCTGATTGATGTACGATGTTTCTTAGAGTGGAATACAAGGTAAAAACAAATAAGAGGCACAGCACAGTAGACCCAGGCTACTACATGTGTGTGCACTGTGCAGTGGTAGTGTACAATAGTGGTATGATTGATGACTGAGAATGAAGCATTGATTTTGTTGATTAATTTTGAAAATGCTAGGTTGCTTTTTTATGCCCCTTTCTGTGGCTCAGTGAAATTTTTAGGGAAATGCAGTTTGTGTTACGGGCGACCCTGTGTCGTGGGTCTGTTCTGTGCTGGCTCCTGTCTTTTCCTGTACTTCTAGATTAATAATGATGTGCAACTAGTAGACTTATACATATTGTATCGAAGCCGCCTCAGTCTGAAAGTCCTCTCTTACGACTACTCCTCTTGTATTATTTTTTTGATCTTCACTGTATTACAATTTGTTTAGGTCATTCACATTCTTTTGTATTTGCCTTTTCTTTTTCAGGCTGGACGTTTTTCACCCACTGCTATTATACTATGAGCATCAACTCACCCTTACCACTAATCCTCATCATCAAGCAATTGGATGGCGGGAAACCAAGAATGATATTCAGCGTGTCCTTTTCCTACGTTTATTCCTTACATTCATTGGCTAGTGGATCAACATCATAAATCATCGTCTTCATTGTTTTGCTTTTGTTGTCTCCATGCGTACTGTTTTTCTTTATCAAACCTTTCCCAAAACCCCCGTACCCATCCATTCAACAAACCCTAACCCTCTTCCCCCGGGCTGCGTGGTTTCATTGAGGTGTGATGTTTGTTACATTAAATATACACCAACAGTTTGTTGGCGTACGAGCGCTTAATAAATGAATATTAACATTAACATTAACATCATCAGCAATCACAGGTAAGATAAGTTTGCTGTGAGGTATAACGCAAGACAGACTGGTAGTTCTTCTAATACTACAAATATAACTCGGTGAGGGTTTACCGCATCTATCTGTCTGCATGTTAAAGATGTGGCCAATATATTTTTTATTCGAAAGCACTGTCCGCTGACCTGCATGGCCAATTAAACCTTGCGATGTTGCACAACGTACATTATTTGGTGAAACAGTCCCCCCTCCACCCCCCCAACAAACACAAATTAACTTCAAATGTTTTCTTTTGAACATAACTTTGTGTCTCATTTATTTTACCATAATATAAAGAAAGATGATACAAAAATAAAATATATATTAAATCTTACCCCACAGCTGTCCCTACCCTCCCCTAACCCCAACCAAATTTCCAAGTTCAATGTAAACCCCAACACCCAATTCCCACCCACCAACAAAAGGATTGAAAAAGGGGCAAACAAACAGAGTCCATCTCAAAGCCGGCGGGCTTTCAAGTGTTTGTCCACAATGAGCTTCACCTGCTCCTCTATTTCATCCTCAAGCCTTGCTACCCGGAGGAGAATCTTTTTTTAAAATTGACGGCACCTACATTGGCATGCATGTTCTGGGGGTTGGCCGATGTTGAAAAAATATGGCGGCGGGCGGCTGCCTGACCACGGCGACGTACTCCTGCAGGCTTGGGGGCCGGGGCATTGGAAGAGGCAGCAGCTGCTGCCGCCACCTCCTCCTCCTCCTCGGCCTGAGCCACCAGCCGGCGGTAGGCCTCAACGGTGTTCTGCAGTTTCTGCTGCCGGGCCCGGACTGCCAACTCCTTTCTTGTTGGTTTTGAAGGAGTAACTATAAAGAAAGAGACAGAATTGTTGTAATCCAAAATCCCAGCAAATCAAGAACACCAAATGTATTCAACACATTGTGGCACAGTAGCACTAGCAAGCAAGCTGAGTACAAAAAATGGTGTTGTATCTATCTTGAACATTCTACGGCCTATATAATTAATTTGTTGGACTTTTTGGCACAGCATTATGCCTGCCCTAGTAGCATGGGTGTACTTCAACGGTCACACACATACGAACACCTGTCTTTTTCATATCTCGTTTTATATCATATACTCTGCTTCCAGGAACAGTGACAGTCCCAAACTAACATTAATTAACAGGGGCCAGCTAGTAGTAAATGTCTAGTAGAGATTATCATTCTTTATATCGCGCAACAAACCTTAGGTGGTTTGTGTTTCGCCAGCAACGACCCATGCATCCAGTCGTCCCCTCCTTCCCTTGCCTTTGGGTTTCACCAAAACACTGCTGCTGAGACTATCCACTACCCACCGATATTGGATGTGTCTCCCACCCACGCAGGCAGCTGTGTTTTCCCCTTTCCATGCTTCCACAACAACCCATGAATCCGACTGCTATCGGCCACCTGCATTGCTGATTCCAAAGTATCCTTCTATATTAAATGATTGGTGCTTTTTCCTTGCTCCTTTCATCATACTTAAAATCGATCTCCTTAGTGTTAATACATCGCGGTCATGTTGTGGATAAGACTTTTAGTCTGCCACCAACCTTTCACAGCTGAGTTGTAGTCAGATAGAAGAGGCCTGTTATTTTATAAATTCTCGCCGGTGGTAATGCAAAGCATGGTAATGACAAATAAAGGTGGCGTTATATATTGTCCAGTAGAACTTCAAGTTCATTATAAATCAGTGAGGAAGTTTTCCCCTCCCACCAAGTAATGCGGATCACTATTGAATGTAACTTACCATCGCCCACCGTTGTTGGCTCCTCCCCCACTGCTGCTAGTGCTGGTGTAGGTGCCTCTGGTCCTGTCCCCTCCGGGATCGCCTCTGCTGACGCTGCGCCGCTGTCCCCGTCGGCACTGGTGGATGGTACTGGTTCTGCACCTATAAAAATAAGTACACCTTTTTAGATGGATGCACAGCCCCCATTGTACTTGTTCACCAAGAATGGAGTTCTGCAAAACAGTTAAGTACAACGTAATCAGTAGTAGTCCACATTGCATAGTACAGCAGAGTCACTACACATATTAGCATTCATTTGTTATGGTATGGTACCCAAGCTCATCTCATCTCTACTGCTACTCTAGTCCTTGGAAATTTAGACTGAACCATGTAACCTTTGTACATCAATGTCTACAGTTTTGCGCATGCTACCTCGCAGCTTGTTGCGCAGTACGAGAAGACGCCTTTGATGCCACATGATTGTTCAATGCATACACCTGAAGAGTTTGGAAAATAAAAAGGCCCGTATTTACTTTTTGTATGTGGATTGTGAAATTGAGTTTGCTTACAGGTTACACCTTTTTTTTAGCATGACTGCAAAAAACTTGCATAAATGTATTTCATACTGTCTAACGTGCACCACTTTTGTCATTATTTTTCGGCAGATGAGAAGATTTCCTTCTACGAAGGAGAGATTTCCAGAGCTTACCAAAAAGAGGCATATGTAACCAGTATACGTTCAATGGTGAGGGGTCTCCGACATTTCCCACATTTCCCTATCGTGCACTGGTAGCTGTACAAATGTAGATTACTTTATAAAGCCTTTTTTAACTCTGGATTTTTTCTGGTGGGCCTTGACGTATTTCACGGAACAACTTAAAAACATTGATGTTACTTACTTAGTTACTTCTAACAAAATAAAGCTTTTGAAGTACCACATTGACTCGGAAGTATATTTTCAGTGTCTGTTGTCTTGTAGACTTACACGAGTGAGTGAGCAAAAGGGGGTTACTTAGGTTATGGATTGTGTAATAAAAGCATTGGGCATCTTGGTGTTGGGGTTCAGGAGTGGGATAATTGAATAATTGACCAATGACTGAGCCCATATAGGTTGTCGTTCAGTGAATTGTGGGTTCCTCAGAGTTCTGTGACTGAGGTGTAAGTAAGGTCCAACCTGCCTATCACCAACATCCAATTTTCTGGTGCATACATAGTTATGTATGTGACTGCATAGAAGAATACCCACAAGAGTAGTAGTGGTATACTAACGTTTACAAAATACTAGACCAACATCTGGATGCATACTTGGTTGGTGTCAATTGGCAAAGCAGAGACATTACAGAGGAAAAAGCATAAGACAGGAGTGGACCCTGTGCCTACAGCTATTCTATTACAGATTTTTTTGAAAAGATTAATACCTTAACTAAAGAGTGGGCAACAGGGCAAGCTTACCTACAGACAGTCTAATACTAGTAGTAGCACAGAGAGTCATAGCAGAGGCTCTTTGAAGGAACAGAAAGGCAGGGACAGATACCCAAACTTTTGAAAACATAATGAAAATCAAAAAGCATTTGTCAAAATGTATTTAGGAAGGAAATGTCATTAATCGGTTGGAAAAATAAGCTCCGTTAGAAAGTTAGGGAAATATCATTGTTCCAAAAGAAAGCACTGCTGGACTTACTGGGGACAGCAGCAGGATCCACAGTAGAGGAGCTCTGTGCCTGTGGTTCACCCGCCGACTCGGTCCCAGCCTTCTGCTTGCCCCTGGGTTCTGTGGTTCATGTAAGAAATAATAAAGAAAGAGAAAAACATTGAGTGCTGTGAAACATAGACATCATTTCAAAAACCACTGCTAGAACATTAAAAGAAACAAACATTGATCTACCAAATGACTACTGCCTTGCAGGATTCACTGACTGTATACTTGGAGAAAACAAATCAAATGTTCCATAAACATTCTGATTGTAGATTACTAAGTAACACAGAGGCAGTAACACCTGAACAACACCACCGATTCAAGAATGGGGTAATCAATTATCTGTAAGTAGGCATTTCTTTTTTATTTTTGCCAGCAAAATGCATAGATCACAAGGAGTGATTGTACGTTCGTTGCATCATATTTTGTTCTGCTACTGACTGAATGCTACTGCTGCTAAGCCTACCCACTCACTAAACAAACTACATCAGTTCTATGGAGGGCTGAGGCAGGGGCGGCTCTAGGCTCATGGTGGTCCTGGGCAGGGAGCGTAGGGGGGCCCGGAAGAGGAGGTCGGGGCGGAGCACGGAGGCCAGTGAAGAGGGGGGAGTCAGGGTGTTTGGAAGTGGAACAGAGCCGGAGGCACCAAATCCCTGCCGGGGGCCACCACGCAAATATGTATCCATCCTCAGAGGATTATTAAATTAAGGATATATATTGATGTGGTGGCCCCTGGCGTTTGGTGGCCCTGTGCAGTTGCACAGCTTGCACATGCCTAAAGCCGGCCCTGGCTGAAGTAAGAAGAACAAATTAACTTTAGCATTCATTCCCAGAGGAGGATTCATGCAGAAGAGAAGGCCGTGAAAAAAAATGATACAATATGCAAACTACGTACAAGTATCCATCCACCGCTATTTCACTGACGGACAAAGGAAGGACAAGACTCTATTATTAGCATTAACTAACTTCAGTTCTCTACAATAAAGAAAATCTCACATCAATAAACAGCAAAAGCTAGCGCCAAGTTGAAACAACACGCAAGAGTCAGTGAAGAAGCGCAGCACAGACCAGTGTCATACAATTACAGTAGATATAACGGAATACATCGGAAATGTAACTAGGAGCACCAGTCATCGCGTTACTTATTCAGCCAAGATTTAGAAGGATACAATAACAATACTTATACTACTATATATATATATATATATATATATATATATATTCAATGAAAAAACCATTGGTTATAGAACATATATAGTTAGGAATTTGCATTTACAAAACCTTATTTTACTCGCATAAAACCATTGAAATTCCATATATAGTTAGATGCGCTAACTATATATCGCGCACCCGCAATCCACTGCTGATGATGTCACATATTACATCATTCATGACATGGTCAGTGACATCACTGATGACATCACTGATCACAACATCCAGTGACTGTATGTTTCTGTAAAGTTAAAATATGTCTTACATATTGAAGAATGAGTGGATGTATAAATGTCTGGATGAAGGATTTAGTAGGTGCATGACTGATTGTATGAGGGAGTGATTAAATGTGTCTCACTGAGTGCATGGGTTAGTGATTAAACTGTATTAATTTGTGCATCATTATATATGTTGTTCTGTAAACTGCTGCATGTGTTGATCAGTAGCTATATGAATAACTATATGGGTTATTGATTGGTTGCTCAAGTATTTGTATGGGAGACTGAGTATGTGTGTGAGTGGCTGGGAGGTGTGTGACTCTGTGCATAGATGTGTGAGCAGTTGATTCACTAGATGTATGGTTTCAAAAGTGCATGTGGAAACAGCTGTATGGGCGGTTGACTGTGTGCATGAGTGTATTGGTGAGTGAAAGGATATCTCAGTGCTACATGTCAAAGTAAGTACATATGTAAAACACAGTACATGTGAGAGTTGACATATATAAATAACTGTATAAGAGCTAGTGAATGTGTCAGTGGTTGCATGGATCATTGACAACTTGTATCAGTGATTGTATAAGAGAGAAAATATGTGTTAGTATATGTTTGAATAAGTAAAGTTTGTATAACTGTATAGTTGAGGAAATGGAGGTGTGATTGATTGTTTGCATGACTGACTAGTTGTGTGAGTAACTCCATGAATGAGTGACAGTCTGTGAGTGTCTGTTTACACTGATTGTATCTAAGGTTATATTAGAGTCTGAAGAGGTTCATCGTATTATCACATGAATGATATCATCAGTGATGTCATTTGATATGTCATCAGTGATGTCATCAGTGATGTCATTTGAGATGTCATCAGTGATGTCACCAGTGATGTCACTGACCATGTCATGAATGATGTAATATGTGACATCATCAGCAGTGGATTGCGGGTGCGCGATATATAGTTAGCGCATCTAACTATATATGGAATTTCAATGGTTTTATGCGAGTAAAATAAGGTTTTGTAAATGCAAATTCCTAACTATATATGTTCTATAACCAATGGTTTTTTCATTGAATTTTCAAGGTTTTGTAAATGCAAATTCCTAACTATATATGGCCTATAACCTATGGTTTTTTCAGTGCATTTCATTGGTTTTTTAATAGCAAATATCAAAAGCTGTAAAATGTCAAGTACGTGATAGGTAAAAACGTTTTCGTGTTTATGCACGCTGATGTGCTTTGAACGCTGCCCCCCTCCCCTCTTTTCTCTTAGTAGTACTCTCTCTTTGCAGATAGTGAAGAGTAGTTAACGCAGGCCTTTACCCCCGTTGTAATCCGTCGTGCCTGCTTGTCTCTCCATTTGATTGATTGTTATCCAAGCATTTACTGTTTTACAATTGATTCTCTTTGGTTCATTCTCTATTTACAAACAAGCACAAAGTCGCAATACTCTGTTTAGTCTTTGCAGATAGTGAAAAATCGTGAAAAATCGTGTAAAAAAATAAAAGTAATCGAGCAAAATCAGTAGGCCACTAATTGGATCTCTTTTTGACCTCGCAAAAATAGAAATATTAGGAACAACCCTTCATGAGAAATACGAAAATAGTGAGATGAACTGAGCTCCACACCATGAGGGCTGCAAGACAGCTCGGCTCCGCCACCCACCCCGCCCAAAATAACGACAAACCCTATGCAAATATTAAAAATATAGACAACACACCAGCAAAGAAACAGGGTAAAACATTTTATTAAATAACTATTTACATAACTATTTTATACTTTTTATTGCCCGATCCGGCTAGCTCAATCGATCGAGCATGAAACTCATGCACTCTGATAGTAGGCGTTGCTACTGATGCTATGCAGACCAAAACTGGTTTTCAGTTTGTACATTTTTCTAGATTTTTCCATCCAAGGTTGGTTGACTTTGTAGAACGATGGCTTCAGATTTTCAACATACGGTGTGGTGGCGCGGACTGGGAGGGGGCGCTTCGCTCCTGCCCCCTCCCCAAGTAAGATTTTCATACGTGAAAGTACGTTAATGGTTTTGGTCCCTGAGTTGCTTCAATGTCACTGCCATTCTCAAATGGCATAAGTTCTGGATGTTGGGTGCCATAGTTCAGAGTTCTGAGCAGCGCTTGTAACACTGTCTGAAGCTTATTTCCACCTACTGCAGCTTTACTATTCTCAAAGTAAGTGAGTGTCGTTTGTAGACCTGACTGCATTTGAAAACAATGTGATATGTTACCTTCCTAAACCGCTTGACGGAGGCCCCCGAGGGGCGGTGTGATGGCCATGGACTCGGAGAAGACGCTTGGCTCCGACCCCCTCCCCAAGTCTTATAGCACCGGTGTAGCCTGAGATCGCCCCCGACATAGGCGGCCGGCTCCCGGGGTCCGGCGGAACTTTTTGCCTTTTGATGACTCTTCTATTCTGGACCTTGTCCCACAATCCGTTTGACCTGAACACACGCTGTAGTGGGGCGCCCCTTTACCGTTTTAGTTGCCATTCCGCCCGCTTTTGCTACACTGTGCCTCTTCCGCCATTCAGCTGTTTACCGCCCGCTCTTGCAACTACAGCGTCTCGCTCACCATGTAGTTGAGTTGCTCCCGCTCTTGCGATGCAACGATAAGCGACTGCCACAGGACTCTCAAAATGGCAGCCGGCTCTTCAGATTTGGGCGTGGTCCACTAAAATGGCCCTGGGACACCTTGGAACTCGGACGCTTCCCTGATAGGGCTTGGGTCCCATTCTCGAAAGCGTCCCCTCAGCCGTGAAGATTCTACAAAAGTCTTGGGGGCCCCCGACTCCCGCAGGCTTCTGGTGGGGAGCGGCTGCCATGTTTGCTCGTGGAATGGCCACGACGGACCTACAAAATGGTAGTGCTCTCATGCTGACGCCAGCTTTAGTCTGAAACATCCAGAAACACTGTAGACTACCAATTCGATCAGTTCCGGTAGCGCCCCAACATGACCCGGTAGAGAAGAACTTGCCCTCCCCTCTTTGACTGATGGTTCTTGTTGCCTGTCCCCTCTGTTGTCATTTTACAGAACTTTTTGGACTGCTGAAAGGGGTTGTGTTCCGAACGCTGGTTGGTGGAGACATTTTGACTATATTCTTGACCTACGTTGTCGCGTAATGCGTTATATGACACGCCGCGTTAGCGCACCCGGAAGTAATCCGGGACGCGGCGCGCAGCGCGTAACGTAAGCATAACAGGTCATGTGACTTGTTAATAAACTTTTTATTGGTTCATTTTACTTTTGTTATTTTAATAATGAAAAGCTTGGTCATATGACCTAAAAAATACGCTTTTTATTGATTTCGAACGTTTTAAAAAAAAACATATATGTTATAATATTCCAGGCTAATGTACTTTCCCCGAAAATTTACAACTGTCCTGCAAGTAAAATATATTCCTTTTTCGAGAAAAAGGGCGTTTCTTCGTTCCATGACGGAGCCGTTGAGTAAAAGAGACTCGGCCTGCTGTCTTAGTCGCCGATACGCCTGATTATCAGATTCTTATCGATCACTTTATGTTGCAGGAGAGGAAAACACAACTGCCCTTGACCATTTATCTTTACTGCGTTCCTACATATTATACCTTTTATCCGTCATGTAATTGGACTACTTTATTTCACTTGCCTTTTACTGATTCGAAAACAGTGACTAAAAGTAAAAACTTTACCAATGTAAATACTACTACCATGTTTTGTTTTAAAAACCTTTATTGTGAAAATGTCAGCATACAAATACGGGCCTATAACCACGTGGGCCGGCCACGGAGCAAACTGAAATTCGAACTTTCAATAGTACAGTAATCAATAACACATCAGAACTTAATATCAATAGGGATGTCGAAATATTCAATCAATTCTCGTCCCCGCCCGCCATGAGCATCAAAACTGCATTTATATCTCGTGATATCAAGGTTGTTCAACCAGTACACAACAATGAGTTACGAGTCCCATTTATACCGGCGCCATTTTGGACGAGGCCGGGCAGGTCCAAGATATAGTCAAAATGTCTCCACCAACAATCGGCCAGACCAGAACCCCTTTCGGCCCTTTATGCTACAAGATGGTGTCTTCCATTCAGAAAATATTGTTGGCAGCATTTTGAAAGGAAACATAAACAGCCGTTCTCCTAGTGAGTCTCACATTGTTACATTTAGGAAGAATGTTGAAGAGTAGTATGTGGAAAATCTGAAGCCATTTTTCTACAAACTCTCAATCAGCCTTGGATGGAAAAAAAAATCCTGAAGAATGTACAAACTGAAAACCAATTTTTGTCTGTATAGCATCAACAGCAACGCTTGAGTCAGCTTTGTGTCAAGCCGCCATTTTGATTCAATCAATAACGTCCCCCTGCACACATTCAGGGACCTGGTCATGTCTTCAGATGAAACGGATTGTGGGACAAGAAGCAAAAAGGAAAAGGAAAAAAGTTCCGTCGGACCTCGGGAGCCGGCCGCCTATGTCATGTGCGACCTTTGGCCACACCAGGGCAATAGTGAAGCTGCAGCAGGTGCAAATAAGCTTCAGACAGTCTTCAACTTAGTCTGATTCTTATAATAAGTGCTTCGACAACACACACAAGTGAAATTAGGCCTCTCACTTGAATTCATTTGACTTTCGGCGCAGCATTGTAGGATGGCCACACCAGTGCGGCAACTTGCTGGACACCACCTCGGTGCCATCCGGATCTCGGCGCGTTCGAGTCACTGTACCGCAAGAGTGACCGCAACTCAGCTGGACACGCCGTCTTTCGGCGCAGCATTGTAGGATGGCCACACCAGTGCGGCAATTTGCTGGACACCACCTCGGTGCCATCCGGATCTCTGTGCGTTCGAGTCACTGTACCGCAAGAGTGACCGCAACTCAGCTGGACACGCCGTCTTTCGGCGCAGCATTGTAGGATGGCCACACCAGTGCGGCAATTTGCTGGACACCACCTCGGTGCCATCCGGATCTCGGCGCGTTGTGCTGCCTTTGGCCTACTGTAGCCGCAAGTGCGGACGCAACTCAGTTGGACGGCGAGTGAAACGCTAAGGGGCGCCGCACTGCAGCCGAGGAGCCTCCATCTTGGGGGAGACGCACAGCCCCCACTGACTGACGCGACCTCACAGGCCAACGGGGCGCCCCACGCCGACTTTCGGCGCAGCATTGTAGGATAGCCACACCAGTGCGGCAATTTGCTGGACACCACCTCGGTGCCATCCGGATCTCGGCGCGTTGTGCTGCCTTCGGCCTATTTGCACATCGATCCGCTACTGACGCCGCCTCACGTGCCAACGGATTTTCTACGCTTTTTGTAGCCCTATGCCGCATAACAGGTCATGTGACTTGTTTATAAAACTTTTCATTGGTTCATTTTACTTTTGGTTTCCTAAAGATGGAAGGCTTGGTCATATGACCTAAAAATAACACTTTTCATTGGTTTAGAACATTTTTTTTTCCCAAACGATGAAAGCCCCACCTTGTTTCTGGATGATTCAGACTGAAGCTGGCGTCAGCATGAGAGCACCACCATCTCGTGGCTCCGTCGTGGTCATTCCGCGAGCAATCATGGCAGCCGCTCCCCACCGGAAGCCTGCAGGAGTCGAGGGCCCCCAAGACTTTTGTAGAATCTTCACGGCTGAGGGGACGCTTTCGAGAATGGAGCCCAAGCCCTAGCAGGCAAGCGTCCGAGTTCCAAGGTGTCCCAGGGCCATTTTAGTGCACCAGGCCCAAAACCGAAGAGCCGTCCGCCATTTTAAGAGTCATGTGGCAGCCGCCTATCGCTGCACTGCAAGAGTGGGAGCAAATCAACAACATGGTGAGCGAGACGCTGTAGCCGCAAGAGCGGGCGCAACTCAGCTGGATGGCCGCCACCTGGGGAGACCCGTTCACGCCGCCTCCCCCACACCCCCCCCCCCGGGCCGCCCCACGCCAATTTTCGGAGCAGCATTGTAGGATACCAAAACCAGTGCAGCAGTTTACTGGACATCACCTGGGTGCCATCAACATCTCAGCGCGTTCTGCTGCCTTGGAACTATTCGCACAACAGACCGCTACTGACGAGGCCTCCTCCGCACCACCCGGGACGCCCCACGCTGTTTTTTTTTGCTGCATTGTAGGATCCCAAAAACCAGTGCGGCACCCAGGTGACATTACCTGGGTGCCGTCCAGAACTCAGCACGTTGTGCTGCCTTGGGACTATTCGCACAAAAGACAGCTTCTGACCATTGTTGCTTTTTTTGTCAAAAATGTTTAAATGTTTGTTACAGTTTTTGTTCCGTTCGTTATATTTAAAAGTTAATAAAGTTTTATAATCCCACTTTATTGGAGTGCTATATATTTTTAAAAAATCGGGTGAATGGGGCCTTGAATCGGGTTATTGTCATGTGTGGGCTTTGCAAGTGTACTGCTACAGGATCGGACATTTCAAACTCAAATGCACGTTCTTTTTCTTACCTTTCCGAAGCATGGAGCGCAATAGCAGGCAGAGAAAGGGTGATGCAAGTGTTGAACACTGCCTGGCCTGGCAAGTTGCTGGCAGTGCCCCCCCCCGCCCGCCCGCTCCTGAAAGAGGACACACACACACCGCCGCCCCGAGTACTTCACAGATCATTAAAAGACCATGCGCTTGTTCATGAGGCTTAAATGGTTTATCACCCCTTCTAGAACCCCTGCATCGACCCTCTGACGTTTCCTGGAAAAATTACCACGTAACACAATACCAAGCCCTGTCAGCTGAAACCCCCGAGGAATCGTGGGGCATATTATCAAGGGGGTTTATCTCCGCTTTTTTGGCTTTAAAAGCCAAGAAAGCGGAGATAAAATTATCTCCCTATTACCAAGCTGTCGCTAACACCAGTTAGTGACAGCTAAAAGGAGATAGCGACCATCTTGGGCCCCGCTTTGCATGTCAGTGATATTTATCACTAATGACATGCAAAGTGGGCGTGCCAAGATGTTACCGACTGGAAACAGTCCCTAACATCGCTATCTCCTATTACCAACTTTTGGAGATATTCGCGCTAAGCGCGAATATCTCCAAAAGCTAACACCTGCCCTGAGCAGTTCTTAGCCATGTTATCCAATGGGAGGTGGATAACCAGGCTAAGAGCATTTGCTCGATAATGCATGAATATCGCTGACTTTTCAGCGATATTCATGCATTGCGGCTGTTTTTTATCGCATTTGCGATAAACCTTGCTAATAGCAAGGTTTATCTGCGACAAAAATCGCCGATGTGCGGCGATAATTTTTGTCTCTAAACAAGTTAGAGACAAAAATTATCGCTAGTTGTTGGTAATATGCCCCCGGGTTTTTGCTTGCAGAAATCGGGACGCGGGAGACTAGCACTGAAATCAGTAGTCTCACGCCTGAATCGGGAGGGTTGGTATGTCTGGATTCTCTACAGCTGGGGCCATAAACTACATCCGCAGGGCTAGGTGATAGCCTGGGTCCGGCCTGGACAATCGGACATGGAGGAAGAGGAGTGTCAGAGGGTGCGGTAGTGAATAGGGTGAAAGGGAGGTGTCGGGCGGGCACAGGGTGTGATTCTCAGGGAAGAGCAGCGCAGATGGGGAGAAGTATATGACCCATGCATGAGAGAGAGAGCGGGGGTGACCAGTGCGTGGGGGAGATGCTTGCGAGGGTGGGGAGCCGTGCTGAGAATCGACAGCGTGCAGAGACTGGGTCTGGTCAAGGCATCTAAAATGGCTGCCGTGCACGACAAAATTGTGGCATTGGACAAAAAGGCAAGATGGCGCAGACAATGTTTATCAATAAGGATTCATTTATAACAAAATATTTACTCGCAGTGTCAAAATGGCGGTCAACACTTCCTGATTTCCATCGAATCGAACGTTAACAGACGTCACGCAGCAAAAAAAAAAAAAAAGCTCACGCACAGCCGCTGGAAGACATGTATCAACATATATGAGCCTCCTCAGCCACCCTCAGAAAACATAAGGGGTCAGGATACGTCTCCCGCACCTCCTTATACCTAGTAATTTAATTAAAACGAAACACAAAATGGCGAATTCCCGTTTCGCTACCAGTTTGCGGCCCAGTTCGCGGCCCGTGAAGCGCTTCTACCGTGAAAAATCATTTTTTTTTTTATTTTCCCCACGGGACCCTTTAATAACCCCAACAACATTCCTAGGGGGTCAAGAGAGGTATACCTTGCCCCCTTTCATTAAATTCCCCCTTCGTTTTTCACCTCTTCTTCTCTCTCGATCCTACCGAGAGACAAGATGGCGGCCGCACCGGACTGTTTGGAATGTTGACAGACACCGGAGAGCCAATCAGCTTTCTGCGCGCAAAGTTCCGTTTCGCGAAAAGTAAGCGAACCGGAGCGCAGCCCGGAGCGCTGTTACAGATATATATCTTGTTTTGAACGTTAATTTCTCAAAAACTACTGGAGCACATATATTGAGACCTAGCAAAGGCACATCGGGCTAACAGTCCCTACAATTTTGCCAAGTTTCGTGCAAATCCATTCAGCCGTTCGAGCTAAAAGTGAGTCCAACCGCCCTATGGAAATTAACATGGGAAAAACGCGTTTTGGGACCCCCCTTTTTTCTCGGCCCCCCCTCGACAAAACCCCCCCAAATTTTCAAGGGCTGCTCAGAAACAAAATGTGCCATTTTCCTGAAAATTTCAGCCGATTCCGTCCACAAACGCCAAAGTTATTAGACATAGAATTTTCAAAAATCCCATAGGGAATAAATCCTAACTATATATACCTACTGGCGATAGCCAGTAGGTAATATATATATATATATATATATATATATATATATATATATATATATATATATATATATATATATATATATATATATATATATATATATATATATATATATATATATATATATATATATATATATATATATATATATATATATATAAGAAAAGGTTGCCACCTAGGTGGGAATGCACTTACAGGTAGGAATTAATGCCAGCGCAAGGGCGCGAGCTGCGAACAGAGTCCCTTTCCTGCCAGACGCGTTTCGGGCCAACGCCCTCTTCAGTGGCAGCACATGTGACATGACGGCAGCTGCAGGCACCAGTAAATACCCTCAGTGATTATGCACAGGTGTGGAACCTGAAGCAATGCTTTCTGGGACTGGTGGTTCGATAAAACCCAAGTGGGTCGCCGCCGCCATTCGCATACAACAAAAGTTTTAAAGGGATTGCCAATGTCCCCGCAAGCACCCCGCAAGTAAAGGCACCTCCTGTACCACAAAAAGCTGCCCAAATGAGGCAGCCGTGGACCCGCAGTTTGTCCGCGGATGTGCAAACCCGCGACCGTGGCCGGCCGCTAACAAATGGAAGAAAAGGTTGCCACCTAGGTGGGAATGCACTTACAGGTAGGAATTAATGCCAGCGCAAGGGCGCGAGCTGCGAACAGAGTCCCTTTCCTGCCAGACGCGTTTCGGGCCAACGCCCTCTTCAGTGGCAGCACATGTGACATGACGGCAGCTGCAGGCACCAGTAAATACCCTCAGTGATTATGCACAGGTGTGGAACCTGAAGCAATGCTTTCTGGGACTGGTGGTTCGATAAAACCCAAGTGGGTCGCCGCCGCCATTCGCATGCAAAAAAAGTTTTAAAGGGATTGCCAATGTCCCCGCAAGCACCCCGCAAGTAAAGGCACCTCCTGTACCACAAAAAGCTGCCCAAATGAGGCAGCCGTGGACCCGCAGTTTGTCCGCGGATGTGCAAACCCGCGACCGTGGCCGGCCGCTAACAAATGGAAGAAAAGGTTGCCACCTAGGTGGGAATGCACTTACAGGTAGGAATTAATGCCAGCGCAAGGGCGCGAGCTGCGAACAGAGTCCCTTTCCTGCCAGACGCGTTTCGGGCCAACGCCCTCTTCAGTGGCAGCACATGTGACATGACGGCAGCTGCAGGCACCAGTAAATACCCTCAGTGATTATGCACAGGTGTGGAACCTGAAGCAATGCTTTCTGGGACTGGTGGTTCGATAAAACCCAAGTGGGTCGCCGCCGCCATTCGCATGCAAAAAAAGTTTTAAAGGGATTGCCAATGTCCCCGCAAGCACCCCGCAAGTAAAGGCACCTCCTGTACCACAAAAAGCTGCCCAAATGAGCCTCATTTGGGCAGCTTTTTGTCGCAGTCCCTTTAAAACTTTTTTTGCATGCGAATGGTGGCGGCGACCCACTTGTGCATAATCACTGAGGGTATTTACTGGTGCCTGCAGCTGCCGTCATGTCACATGTGCTGCCACTGAAGAGGGCGTTGGCCCGAAACGCGTCTGGCAGGAAAGGGACTCTGTTCGCAGCTCGCGCCCTTGCGCTGGCATTAATTCCTACCTGTAAGTGCATTCCCACCT